>NC_044039.1:91207804-93635375 GCF_901765095.1 Microcaecilia unicolor
GATCATTTAAGAGTGTTGTACAGATCCAAGAATAGTAGGTTTGTGTTAGCTCGTTTTAAAATTTAATAAAAAGGTGTTATGGTAAAAGTTTTCAAGATTAATAAAGATCGCTCCTTTCTTTCTTCTTCTTGCATGCTTTCTTTCCTCTTCTTGTATTGCCATGCTTACTAGGCCTGCTTGGGCCACTATTACTTATATCAACTCTAGCCTGCTATTGTAGGAAATTTATTTTTGAAAGGCACTTTAGAATGTGTCTATCTTTAGGTCAGTAGGTTGCTTTTTCTAGTATTAGTGCTACCCCCATTGCTTGTTTATGATGCTTTCTGTTCACTTATTTTTCCTGAAACATTCTACCCACCACAACCAAATTTTCAAGGTAGGTAGAACTATATAAAATCTGTAAACCAAAGTATTTTCCAAGAAAACGGTAAAAAAAAAAATCAATTTTCCAGCTGCCATATCAGCACTGGTCAAAAGGTGGCGGTATCATAATAGATAACACTTGATGGCCACTGTACATGGCAGATGCCAGTGTTAATGGGGGATAACAGTTGGAAAAGAATTGCTGTCAGTAAATATTTCCATCTGACTGTAATTAAGAATGGCTCATTACATAACATAGTAGATGAAGGCAGAAAAAGACCTGCACGGTCCACCCAGTCTGCCCAACAAGATAAACTCACAGTGCCATTTTTTGTGTATACCTTACCTTGATTTGTACCTGTCTTTTTCAGGACACAGACCGTATAAGTCTGCCCAGCACTATCCCCGCCTCCCAACCATCAGCCCCACTACCGGCTCTGGCACAGACCGTTTAAGTCTGCCCAGCACTGTCCCCACCTCCCAACCACCAGCCCTGCCTCCCACCACCGGCTAAGCTTCTGGGGATCCCTTCCTTCTGAGCAGGATTCCTTTATGTTTATCCCGTATTATACTTCCCTGATGACAGAATATTTTAACTTGCAAAAATTTTTATTACCACTCTTTGTGATACAAAACTGGGTTAATGTTCAGGGTGTGGCATTCTTAAATTACTTATTTGTTCTGATTTCTCTGTGCTTTTTTTTTCTCGCTTGTATTTAAGGCTGATAATATCGATAACCTTTGATTTGCAGACTGTGAAAGTGAAAATGGTTGTGTTCGTATTAAGTGGTATTAAACCTAGGTAGTAAAAATCCTGGCGCTCAGGGCCTAGTGGTAGAAACTGGACTGGATATTATTGCTGGGGATATATAAACAAATATGAGTAGAAGGGAGAGGTGTGCCATTATTTAGATTTCATATACTGCTTCCTATGACAATGAAACCCCAAACAATTTACACTCGACCCTACCACTCATGGAGGAGCATTTTCCATATGATTTCTATGTCCGACTTTGGACATTTTGCAAAAAAACATCCACAATCTGAATAGGAAAGAAGGTCATTTTCAAAAAAGAATAACATCTATCTTTTTTTTTTAAATACTTTTTTGAACAATGTTTTGTGATTTGGATGTTTTTATTTTTTGGTCCATTTTCAAAAAGAAAAAAAAAATCCAAGTGCAAAACGCATAAAATCAAGCCGTTGGGATATAGAAGGAGCCAGCATTTATAGTAGACTGGTCCCCCAGACATCCCAGAAAAGCTATAGGGTACCCTAGAGGGCACTACAGTGGACTTTATATAAAGTGCTGCCAGGTACACATCTCACCATTGCTCCCTTATCTAGTCTTCTGAGCCACCCAAAACCCACCACCCCCAACTGTACACCACTACCATAGCCCTTAAGGGTGAAGGGGGCACCTATATGTGGGTTTCTGGTGTGGTATGGAGGGCTTACAGTTTCCTTCATTATTGTAACAGGTAGGGGGAGGTATGGGCCTGGGTCCACCTGTGTGCAGTGCACTGCACCCACCACTAGACTACTCCAGGGACCTGCATGCTGTTCTAATGGACCTGAGTATAACATCTGAGGCTGGCAATTAATGTTTTTAATCACATTTTTGGGAGGTGGGAAGGGGTTAGTGACCATTGGGAGAGTAAGGGGAGGTCACCCCTGATTCCCTCCATTGGTCATATGGTCATTTAGGGCACCTTTTTGTGGCTCTTTGCTATAAAAAAACAGGTCTAGCTTAGAATGTCTTAGTTTTAGTTCTGGACAATTTTGTTTTGTTCCATTATGGCTGAAAAACATCCCAAGTGTTAGGAATGGCCATATCCTGCCCTTAACACGCCCCTGACGCACTCCCTTGTGATTTGAACACACTTCTCATAGAAAAACTTCTATAAATTGGTTTTGAAAATACCAATTTGGACATTTTTGTGAGAAAAATGGCCAAATTCAGATTTATGCCACTTTTTGGATGTTTTTCTCGTTTGAAAATGAGCTCCTTAGTAACCCATAGTTAACAGCAATTGCCCCAACACAATACACATTAATTACAGTCCACCCTCTCAGCCACCATACTAACTAGCGACTACATGTTTAAATAACATCGCTTTTTATTGTTGCCATGTAGAGGATCTGGGACATGATGGGATGTTTATCATCACCTAATGGCTAGATTTAGTGTTCATTAGGAGCCACGGTTTCAGCCCATGCCTGAGGACTGTTGCTGTGGTGACTGGTCTAGCTGAGTTGATCAGTGACAAGAGGTAGGGGCTAAGAAGCGAGAAAATAATGTAGATGTGAAGGAAGGCTCACAGTGTCGTAGCCCAGCAGAGTACTTCCAAAGCCTTCTGGAAGTACATGTGCTACTGCCAATGAGAGGAGATGATGGGCTGGGAGCAATTTTTTCACCACTCCATATTTGCACCCTTTGTAGCCACACTGCCAGCACAGTCCTTGATATGGCAAAGATATATGCTTATAATTTTCCCTCTTCCTTTTCAGTGTGTGGGTTTCTACAGATACTGATGAAATAGAAGCACAAGCAAAGAGTTTGGGATCTGTAGTTCAAGTTCATCGTAGGAGTCCTGAGGTATCTAAAGATACAACCTCATCACAAGATACTATAAAAGAATTTCTCCAGTATCATCCAGGTAAGCTAGTTATCATTTTGTAAACTCGATGTACACTGCTCCTAGAGCCGGACAGAATTTTGGTTTTGGCACAGAAACCGACCCAAAATCTGGGTTCGAGTTTCAGCCGAAAATGCAAGCGCATTTTGGCTGAAACCAAACCTCTTGCCCCTCACCTTCCCACCACCCGAAGGCTCCACCTTTAAATCTCCTGGTGGTCCAGTGGGTTTTCAGGGCAAGAGCGATCCCCAGTTGCTCTTGTCCTTTTGGGTTATTCAGCCAAAATGGCTTCTAGAACATGCCGTGGGAGGTCCCAGTTGCCGTCATGGGATTGGAAGCAGCATATGCAGGAGCAATCGCCAATCACTTTTCCTTATGCTGTTTCCAGTCTCAAAATAGTCACCAGAACCTCCCAAGACTTCCTTGGGAAGTCCCTGAAACCAGGTGGGGGCAAGAGCAATTTGGGATCATTTTTGCCCTGAAGACCCACTAGACCAGCAGGAGGTATAAAGGTAGTACCAGGGGGGCTTTCGGGTGGTGGAGGAAAGGAAGTGTGGTGCTGAGAGTGATCGCTGGGGGTGGGGTGAGAGTGATAGTGGGAGGGGGGGGGGGCCCAAGAGTGATCGAGGAGGGGGGGGGGGTTGTTTTTCATTTTCAGTTGCTGGTTCAGTTTCGGTTGGCCTCTAGCTGCTCAAATAGCATCAGGCTTTGAAGTTGGTATATAAGAAATAATATAAAAATTTTGTTTAACACTGATTATTATTATTATTTTTTTAATCAGTTGCTGCTTTTCACAAATACAGGTACTTGACCATTGCTTTTGAGCTTGTACATTGGATAGACCGTTTTAAGGCCTCCAAGTGTAGTCCTCTTAACTCTCCGATTCAATTTTCCGCATATTTTTCCACAGACTTGTTGCTGGCATATGTCCCATAAGTTTGGTTTTCTGTCTACATTGTGTAACCTTTCAATAAGTTAGTCATATGCTGTCCAAACTGCCACACTATTTTGCAAGATGATGAGAATAACATAGGGGTTCTGGCACTGCGATTCAAAAGTCACTGCAAATTTATTTGGAAGAAAACGAAATGGGTATTCTTTAGTGTCCTTACCAGGCCAGTCTAGTCCAAATCCAGTGGGTACTGTTCCTGTCAACCAGCAGATGGAGATAGGGAAATCAAATAGTTCTATATGATTGGCCTTTTAAGGCACCATGCAGGCACAGATGTTCAGTATTGTCTCCAGCAGCTGGTAGTGGTTCACCATATAGGTCCTGGGCTTTTAGCTTAGTAGGCTCCTGAGCAAATTCTCCCTGTTCCAGTTGAGCTATCATATTTTATGAATCAAAGGGCTGGAAGAAAGAAAGTTGTCTCAGAAATATTTGGGCAGAAAAGAGAGAGTTCCAAGCACACCAAGAAGACAAAGCAGAAAAAATCACAAGTGGACCTCCAAGAACAGGACAAAGGGAGATCCTTGATTGAGAAAACCCGACATGGGCCATGTTTCGGCGACCAAACGCCTGCATCAGGGGTCTGGCAAAATATAAAAATTCACAATAAATAAGAGCTAATACATAATAAAAATTATATACATAATAAGATATCTTCCCACTGCAGCTCCTTGTAACTCTGGGCATGTCACTTAACCCTTCATTGACCCAGGTACAAAGAAGTACCTGTATATACTATGTAAACCACTTTGAATGTAGTTGCAAAAACCACAGAAAGTCGGTATATCAAGTTCATTTCCCTTTCACTAAAACATATGACATGTACAATGCACATAAAATTCCTAAATATTATGGCATGTCTAGTGAATTCCCAGTGTATATCAAACCATGTAATCAGACATAGATTATATGTATAGAGAGTTGCATTCTAAAGCTAACAAACAGGGAGACCTATAGAAAAAAAGACATATAAAAAAAAGGAACGTTTTAAAATACAAGAAAATCATTTAAAATCAAATAGACAAATACTTAAACAAAAGTGCAGTCATGAGATAACGCCACCAAAATAGCAATAAAAATAGTAATTGAAAAGAATAATGCATCCTGGCTTTCCGCGACAAAATGCAGATCTCTTAATGGAAGGAAATACACAAAGTTATCACAAAATTGAAATGTGAAGACATAAATAAACATAATGTGAAAAAATGTGCGATAGGTGGTAAAGATGCCAAAAAGTATCACCTGCATAAATATTCTGAAAAACAAGGTGAAAACTTATTGTGATCAGGATAAATGTCAACAGTACATAAATGAGGTGAAAACTTATTATTCATGAAAAAAAAAGTAGGCCATACTTCAGTACGAAAATCCTGCAGAGACATATATTTATATGTTAGATTAACTAAAACAAAAAGAAATTAAAAATAATAATAATAAGGAAATACTTAATGATATTGCGCTTGAAGTGTATGTGTTACACTCCTCCTCTACACCTGGCATTTAAAAGCCACTTGCCTATGCCTCCTTCTGCTTGAGGCAAGCTTGGTGCCACTTATAGTATGGGGGTCCAGGGCAATTGCCCTGTTTGCCACCACCTAACGCTAGCACTGGAGGAGAGAAAATAGAAGCTGAGAGTACAAATCCAGTGATGAGATTACAGCCAACCTAGATGGGATCAAATGCCTGATGGAAAAGCCAAGTTTTTAAAGCAGCTTTAAATTTTAATGGTTATGTTTCAGCTTGAATGGACAAGGGCAAAGAATTTCATAAAAGAGCAGTGAAAAAGACATTGCAGTGTCTGGGTGTTTTTAAACTAGCCTGCTTTGGACTAGGCAATACTAAGCAGTGGTCATTTAGAGAATGGAGTAAACGGGCGAGGGAATACGGGATTGTGAGAGATGATAAATAGAGGGGCAGGCCAGGCCTAAATGCCTTAAAGGTGAATATAAGAATTTTGAAAATTATCCATTGCTTGACTGGGAGCCAGTGATGGCTTTGGAGTTAAGGAGAAACATGGTCATATCATAGGGTATGACAAGAGAAGTCTAATAGCTGTATTTTGAAGAGACTGTAATTTATTTAAACGAGAGTGAGGACAACCCAGATAACCTGTATTGCAGTAGTCCAATCTGGAAGTCAGCAAAGAGAGGATAAGAGAATGAAGGGTATTGTGGTCAAAATACATCATGTTGTGAAAACTTGATCTGATGAATTAAATCTGATTTCAAGGATAGTCTAGGAACAGGGCTGTGGAGTCTTGAGTCAGTAAAAATGTTCTGACTCCATCTCCAAACCAAAAACTTACAACATTATTATATGGTTAAACTATCATTTCCATATCATCAAGCTGATCAATCCATAGACTGGTGGGTTGTGTCCATCTACCAGCAGGTGGAGATAGAGAGCAAACTTTTGCCTCCCTATATGTGGTCATGTGCTGCCGGAAACTCCCCAGTATGTTCTCTATCTCAGCAGGTGGTGGTCACACACAGCAGCAGCTCTGGCTAGGCCTCCAAGCCTAATCCTTAGGTTTTGTTGAGGCCTGGGGTTGAGGGCTCTTTTGAGCAAGTGCAAACCTGGTGGTGCCAGGTCCCTCCTTTTCTCCCCCCTCCCGCTGGCTCCGTTTAAAAAAAAAAAAAAAAAAAAAAAAAAAAAAAATTTTAAACGTCCTTAAAGGCGTTTATTTCGACGTTTATTTAAACGTTCATTGCAGCTACTCACTGGGACACCAGTTCGTTACAGCTCGGAGCGGCAAGCAGGTAATTTTACCTTTTTATAGCGGGCAGGGGGTTCCCCGATTCTTCTCCTCGTGGCATATGGCGTCGGAGGGCGAGGGCGCAAAGGGTCGCTCCCCGGATCGCTTGAGCGCTTCTAGAGGGGATGCGGGGGTCTTACAGCCTGATTCGCCCTTGTTGGGTGACAGTTTCGTGACCGATGAATGTTCCGGTCCTTCCTCCGGCGTGGCGGTTTTTCCCGCCATAAACGCCCATCCCCCGCTCCTCGCCTCCGCCATCTTGGCCGGCCACGCGGCTCGGACGGCTTCTTCGGGGCCGCCCTTGAGGTTGGAGACATTAATGCCATGAACGCCCTTAATTTGGGCGAGGGCACAAAGCGGCTAAAGTAAGCGCCGCTCTTCCCGCGCGGCTCCTTCGCGGAGTGTCGCGCCGGACGCCATTTTGGATGCGCAGCATGTTTCTCCCCCGCTCTTGCGAGCGCCGGTTGAGGGTGCGTCTAGGGCTGTTGCCCAGGCTGCGGAAGTGCACAGTCTGGGGGGTTTCTCCCCCGAGTTTGTTTTGCTGCTGCATCAGGCTTTCCTCATGCACAACGCTGCCCCTGCTCCCTCTTCTGATAAAGAGGTTGAGGTTCCCAGAGGTAAACGCCCTCGGGTTGATTTCCAGGCCTTGGAGGACTGTGTCTCCTCCGATGTAGATGAGGGCAGCGTGTCTGAGGTCTCCCAACGGTCCTTTGCGGATTCCTTGGAGGAGACGGATCCCCGCTCGGATGGAGCGGATGACCCCTCTGCAGCGCGTTTAGCCCAGAGGATTTGCCCAACCTGTTAGTGCAGGCCATGGGCATTTTGAAGATTTCCTCTCCGGAGGACGTCTCTCCCTCAGCCCCTGTTGGCTCTGCCATTATGCTGGGGACGAAGCGCCGCCTAGAACCTTCCACGTGCATGATGCCATGCACACCTTAATTTCGGCTCAATGGGATGTCCCGAAAGCGAGCCTCAAGGTGGCTAGGGCTATGTCCCGCCTCTATCCTTTACCTGAAAGTGAACGTGAGGCCTATCTGTGGCCTACTGTGGATTCTTTAATCACTGTGGTGACTAAGAAAACGGCTTTGCCGGTGGAAGGTGGCACGGCCCTAAAGGACGCCCAAGACAGAAGATTGGAGGCGGCCTTAAGGTCGTCCTTTGAGGCAACTGCTTTAAGTTTGCAGGCCTCGGTTTGCGGTTCCTATGTGGCCAGGGCGTGCCTGACTATGGTGCAGCGGGCTTCCCCCTCGGATCATTCCTTGAGGGTTGATTGGCCGGCCCTGGAATCGGGCCTAGCCTATTTGGCAGACTTGCTGTATGATGTCTTGAGAGCCTCAGCTAAAGGCATTGCTCAGACAGTCTCTGCGCGGCGGTGGCTTTGGCTGAAACATTGGTCTGCTGACCACGCCTCTAAATCCCGCCTGGCTAGATTGCCTTTTAAAGGCAAGCTGCTCTTTGGGGTCGAGCTGGACAAAATCGTGACCGATCTCGGCACGTCTAAGGGCAGAAGTTACCAGAGGTCAGGGCTCGGGCTAGTACTCGTCCCGGTACCTCCAGAGGACGGTTTCAGGAAGCCCGTCGGTACCGCCCGGGCAGGTCGGGCTCCTCTGCCCCCTCTTCCTTCAAGAGGTTTTTCTCCCCCAAGCAGCATTCATTTCGCAGAGACCGCCGTCCCGGAGGTGCTCCCTCCGGTCCTCCCCCAGGGTCTCGTACCCAGTGACGGGGCCTTGGTCCACGCCCCAGTGCAGATTGGAGGACGGCTGTCCTCGTTTCTGGGTGAGCGGACCACAGTAACTTCACAAGCTTGGGTGCTGGAAGTCATCAGAGACGGCTACAAGCTAGAGTTCTGCCGACCCTTAAGAGACGGGTTTGTACTCTCTCCCTGCAAGTCTCCGGTCAAAGCTGTGGCAGTGCAGCAGACCTTGGACAACCTGATCCGCCTGGGTGCGGTCGTTCCGGTGCCAAAAAATCAGATTGGCAAGGGACGTTACTCCATTTACTTTGTGGTACCAAAGAAAGGAGATTCTGTCCGGCCTATCCTCGACCTCAAAGGGGTCAATCGGGCCTTGAAAGTGGAGACTCTCCGCTCTGTTATAGCGGCAGTGAAGGCAGGAGAGTTCTTGGCTTCCTTGGGCATCTAGGAAGCGTACCTGCATATTCCCATCTGGCCTCCTCTCCAACGCTTTCTGCGTTTTACAGTCCTGAGACGACACTTCCAGTTCAGAGCCCTCCCTTTCGGGTTGGCTACTGCTCCGCGGACCTTTTCCAAAGTAATGGGGGTCATAGCGGCCTTCCTGCTAAAGGAAGAAGTACAAGTCCATCCTTATCTGGACGACTGGTTGATCCGAGCCCCCTCTTATGCAGAGTGCGGCAAGCTATGGACCGGGTAGTTGCTCTTTTGAGCTCCCTAGGATGGATCATCAACTGGAAGAAGAGCCAGCTGCGCCCGACTCAGTCCCTGGAGTATCTGGGAGTTCGATTCGACACCCAAGTGGGCAGAGTGTTCCTGCCAGACAATCGGATTGTCAAGCTTCAGGCTCAGGTGGACTAGTTCCTAGTAGCCTCTCCTATTCGGGCTTCGGACTACGTGCAGCTGTTGGGCTCTATGACGGCCACGATGGAAGTAGTGCCCTGAGCCAGGGCTCATATGAGACCACTACAGCTATCTCTGCTGTTGCGCTGGACTCCGATGTCGGAGGATTATGCTGTGCGCCTTCCCTTGGACCCAGCAGTGCGCAAGGCGCTGAGCTGGTGGACGCAGACATTCAAGTTGTCTGCAGGAATGCCTCTGGTGACCCCGGAGTGGATTGTCGTCACGACAGACGCCTCCTTGATGGGCTGGGGAGCCCAATGCTTGGGAAGGACAGCGCAGGGGCTCTGGTCTCCTGCAGAGGCAAGTGGTCTATCAACCTCCTGGAACTCAGAGCCATTCGGTTGGTGTTTTTGGAGTTCATCCCGGTACTGGTGTTGAAGCCTGTACGGGTCCTGTCGGACAATGCCACGGCTGTGGCTTATATCAACCGCCAGGGAGGTACCAAGAGCGCCCCTCTAGCCAAGGAGGCTATGAGTCTATGCCAGTGGGCGGAAGCGAACCTGGAGCAGCTTTCAGCGGCCCACATTGCCGGAGTCATGAATGTCAAGGCGGACTTTCTCAGTCGCCATACCTTGGAGCCCGGAGAGTGGCAACTATCTGCTCAGGCGTTCTTGGACATCACGAAGCACTGGGGCCAGCCGAGCCTAGATCTGTTGGCGTCATCGGCCAATTGCCAAGTGCCGCGCTTTTTCAGCAGAGGACGGGACCCTCGATCCCTGGGAGTAGATGCTCTTCTCCAACAGTGGCCGACACAAGAGCTTCTCTATGTGTTCCCGCCCTGGCCCATGTTGGGCAGGGTGCTAGACCGGGTGGCAAAGCATCCCGGCAGGGTAATCCTGGTGGGTCCGGATTGGCCCAGACGTCCCTGGTATGCGGACTTGATCAGGCTCTCAGTCGACGATCCTCTGCGGCTCTCAGTGGAGCAGGGCCTGTTACATCAGGGTCCCGTGGTGATGGAGGATCCCTCCCCCTTTGGTCTTACGGCCTGGCTATTGAGCGGCAGCGTCTGAGAAAGAAGGGCTTCTCAGACAAGGTCATCGCCACTATGCTGAGAGCGAGGAAGCGCTCTACTTCTACTGCTTACGCCAGGGTTTGGCGTATCTTTGCAGCGTGGTGTGAAGCAGGCTCACTTTCTCCCTTCACTGCTCCAATTTCTTCAGTGTTGGCAGTTCCTGCAAGAAGGTCTGGAGAAAGGCCTGTCGCTCAGTTCCCTTAAAGTCCAGGTAGCGGCTCTGGCGTGCTTCAGGGGCCGCCTGAAGGGTGCTTCCCTGGCTTCGCAGCCAGATGTGGTGCGCTTTCTCAAGGGAGTTAATCACCTGCGCCCTCCTCTGCACTCAGTGGTGCCTGCGTGGAATCTCAACCTGGTGTTAAGAGCCTTGCAGAAGCCGCCTTTTGAACCCTTGTCGAGGGCATCTCTGAAAGACCTGACGTTGAAAGCAGTCTTTTTGGTGGCTATCACTTCAGCCAGAAGAGTTTCCGAGCTCCAGGCGCTCTCATGTCGAGAGCCTTTTCTGCAGTTCACTGAGCAGGAGTGACTATTCGCACAGTGCCTTCCTTCCTGCCCAAGATTGTTTCTCGCTTCCATGTGAATCAGCAGCCCTGTCTCCCTTCCTTTCGGAGGGAGGACTACCCAGAGGAGTACTCTGCTCTTAAATATCTGGATGTGAGACGAGTCATCATCAGATACTTGGAAGTGACCAATGATTTCCGGAAATCGGATCATCTGTTTGTCCTGTTTACAGGTCCTCGTAAGGGTCTGCAGGCTGCTAAGCCTACAGTGGCAAGATGGGTCAAGGAAGCCATTGCAGCGGCTTATGTGGCCGCGGGGAAGGTGCCGCCTATCCAGCTGAAGGCTCACTCCACGAGAGCTCAGGCGACCTCGATGGCAGAGGCCGGGTCCGTCTCCTTGGAAGAGATATGCAAGGCGGCAACTTGGGCTTCGGCTCATACATTCTCCAAGCATTACCGTTTGACTGTGGCTGCACGGGCGGAGGCCCGGTTTGGAGCTTCAGTGTTGAGGTCAGGGATTTCAATGTCCCGCCCTGGGTGAGTACTGCTTCGGTACATCCCACCAGTCTATGGATTGATCAGCTTGATGATATGGAAGGTAAAATTATGTATAATCATACCTGATAATTTTCTTTCCATTAATCATAGCTGATCAATCCATAGCCCCTCCCAGATATCTGTACTGTTTTTATTCTGGTTGCATTTCAGGTTCAAGTTTAGTCTTCAGTTTCTTCAGAAAGACTTCGTGTTCAAGTTTTTTCACTTGGATTCTTCAAGAGTTGAGACGAGTTTGTGTTACAGTGAGCTGCTGCATTCCTCTCCCTTCCGTTTTACGGGGCTGGATTGAGACATAAATTCTGCCGGCACTCCCTCCCGCTTCGTGCGGCTGTAGGGCAGCTTTGTACCCTTCCCGCTTCGGCGGTGTTAGGGTCAGTCAGCTCCTCCCGCGGTTGCGGTTGCAGGATAAGCCAGATCCCCCCGCATCGGCGGGTGTGGTGTCCCTCCCCCGCTCCGCGGGGATGAGCTGGACGGATTCCCCTCCCCCACTTGTGTGGGGATGAGCTGGGTTAATTCCCCTCCCCCGTTTCGGCGGTGGTGAGCTGGGCAGAGTGTCCCTTCGTGGGTGTAATTCTCTAAGTGCTGAGTCCTGCGGATGGAGCTTTGATATCGACATACTGAGGAGTTTCCGGCAGCACATGACCACATATAGGGAGGCAAAAGTTTGCTCTCTATCTCCACCTGCTGGTAGATGGACACAACCCACCAGTCTATGGATTGATCAGCTATGATTAATGGAAAGAAAATTATCAGGTATGATTATACATAATTTTACCTTTGTGCGTGTGTATATATATATATATATATATATATATATATATATATATATATATATATAATTTTGTCCTATTTAAAGCCTAATATCAATTCACTTTTTCCAAGACCATTAACCAATAGGAATTCACCAATCTGATTGGTTGATGGCTGGTATTTAAGACTATCACCTACCTCAATCAGTCATTAGCTTCTTCAGCTTGTCTGTTCAGTAGTCTGTCTCCCTACAACTTCTCACCCTCTCACCTTTTTCTTTTCTGTCCACTATGACCACCCCCAAACACACACACACACACACAGTCTCTCAGCTAGAGAGTTGCACGGGGACAGAAATCTTACCCATCCTCGTCCGTCCCCACTGAAATCTTACCTATCCCCACCCATCCCCGTAAGAATTTAAGTGTGCATAAAAGAAAATTCCGGTCAGCTCCCTCAGTCTGTCTCTGGATTTGAGCCACAGCACTGTAGGCAAGGAAGGAAGGGAAGCTGAAACTTTGAACACTCTGGTGTGCACATGTAAGATTTGTCTCTGATTTACTGGCACTGTGTGCTGAGAGGTCACCACATGCATATGCCAGTAGGTCAGGTGACAACCAATGCTCATGCCTGTGTCAGAGCTGAGGTCTGTGCATCAGCCCGGGAGCAAAGAGGATTAATTGTAACACAGTAAGTGACAGCAAATAAAGACCTGATCAGTCTATCCAGTCTGCCCAGTAGTCACACTCATTATCAATTCATGATTAAATCAACGAGTGTGATGATATATACTTGATTATGGTCTCTCTTTCGTGTTTCTGGAACATAGACCATAGAAGTCTATCTGGCCCTATCCTTATGTTCCAACTGCTGGAGTTGCCGTTGAAGCCCACTCCAGTCTATTTGTTTTCTCATTTGTGGGACACAGACTGTAAAAGTCTGTCCAGCACTGTCCTCATGTTCCAGCCACTGAAGTTGCTGTCTAAGCCTTTTCAGCCCATCCTAAACCAGATTGCCATATATGAGACAGACAATACAAGTCTGCCCAGTATCAGCCCTAGTTTATCACAGCCAGAGTCATCATCTAAGCATCACTTGACACATCCATACACATGCAGCCATTTAAGGTTAGGTTTTTTATAACTTCCATTTTCTTATTAGAGATCCTCTGTGTTCATCCTATGCCTTTTTGAATTCCATCATCATTTGTGTCTCTACCACCTCCTTAATGGAAGACTTTCCACATTTGTGCTGTTAAATCAAGGAAGAAGAGGAGGAGGAGACAGCACTCAAAGAACTTGGTACTCGGTAGATGAGAGGCTGGTGCAGGTGCAGCTTACACTTCCACAGGAACCCCGCAGAACTGCTTCCATCCCTGTCGGAACCCCACAGGAACTGCTTCCGTCCCTGTGGGAGCCCTGCAGAACTGCTTCTGTCCCTGCAGGAATCCTGCGTGTTCCGTGGGTTTCCCGTGAACCCCGTTCCCATGCAGCTGTCTACTTTCAGCCCCTCTTTTTCAATCCCACATATGTACTTTCCATATCTTCCAGCTTCTCTTTCCTCTGCAGCTTGTGCTTCCTATGTCTGCTCTTCTTCCTCTCTGCCAGCTCCCTTCCCTCATTTACAGCCCATGTCCCCTTTCCAAGTTTCTCACAGGCTGTTTCTACTCCTCTCAGACAGCGCCACTCCCATCCCCTGTCCCCATCATCCAACCTCTTCCCCTTACCAGATCCTTTCTACCTCTTTTAGCCCTTCACAGCAATTATCTTTTTCTCATCCAGTAAATCTTTTCAGTCTCCTTTACCATGTTCTAACCGCTGTCCTTTTCCCAGTGTTTCTCTGTCTTTCATCTTAACTGCTTAACGTTTAAAAGGTTGTAAGTGATGTGACCACATCGCACCATTTTTTTTTTTTCAAAAAATTCACTGGCTACCAGTACATACAGGGCTAAATTTAAAACTCTGATCTTCAAGTCCCTTAAAGGAAATGGCCCAGAGTACTTGAAGAACAGGAATTTCCTCTACACACCTTCAAGGTCACTGAGGCCCTCCCAAGGAGTATCTGTAACCACACCCTCTCCAAAGGACATCACATGATACGATACCTGCAAGCGAGCCTTCTTCGGACTAGCCCCCACACTGTAGAATGCACTCCCTGAAACGCTTTGCTCAACACAAGACTATCTCTACTTCAGGAAGCAGGTGAAAGCTGGGCTCTTCAACAAAGCCTTTAATGGACGAAGTAACTAATGTGCTAGACACACACACTAACACTATAGCAGGACATGTTTATCTACTTCTATCCTATCTAAATAATATTCAACCACCTTTCTGACCTCATTTGCAACTTTCTTTAATTAGTCCCTTAGTTTATTACTCCTGTTAATCTTACCTGTCTATATGGTCCATCTTTGCTTATACCCTATGCTATCTATTAAAATTGTTTATTGCGTATTGACATTGTAATGTAGCATACTATGGGGCTCGTTTTCAAAGCACTTTGACTCACAAAATTCCATAGGTTACTATGGAGGTGTATTTTCAAAGCACTTAGACTTTGTAAGTCTATGTGCTTTGAAAATAAGCCTCCACTTCATACTTTGTATTCTCCGAGGACAAGCAGGCTGCTTGTTCTCACTGATGGGTGACGTCCACGGCAGGCCCTCCAATCGGAAAACTTCACTAGCAAAGGCCTTTGCTAGTCCTCGCGCGCCGATGCGCACCGCGCATGCGCGGCCGTCTTCCCGCCCGAACCGGCTCTTGTTCGTCAGTCTTCTTTTGTCCGCGCTCGGGACAGTCGTGTTTTGCCGCCATTTCGTGCCCCTCAAGTTGACCCTCGCGCGTCTTCGCGATTTTCGCTAAAAAAAAAGAGAGACCTTTCGGTCTTTGCCCCTTCCCGTGTTTCCAGTTTTTTCCCCAGCGTAAGTTTCCTTTCGCTTTCGGTATCAGCCTATTTGGCCTCGGTACGGGTTTTTTCTCCCTTATTTTTGGTGCCTTTCGTCGTCATCGCGAATTTTGATTTCGCCGGCGTGATTTTTCCGCCCATGTCATCGAAGTTTTCCAGCGGCTTCAAGAAGTGCACCCAGTGCGCCCGGGTAATCTCGCTCACTGATAGGCACGCTTCGTGTCTTCAGTGTCTGGGGGCTGGGCACCGCCCGCAGGCCTGCAGTCTTTGTGCTCTCTTGAAAAAGAGGACTCAGGTAGCGAGATTGGCCCAGTGGAACGTGTTGTTCTCGGGCTCTTTGACAACAACAGCACAGGACGCATCGAGTGCATTGACGTCGACAGCATCAAAGTCTTTGACCTCGGCATTGACGGCATCGAGGCTTCGACCCTCTGCATCGTCGGTACCGAGACATTGAAAGGCTGCGTCGACGTGGGTGGTACCGGGACCTCCGCTATTGCTGATGTCGTCGGACGGTGGTGCTTCGACTGGAGTGCAGATGAGGGCTGTCCATTCCCCTGCTGGTGGCGGTGAGCCTTCGGGTGGGCCTGCCCTGAGGGCTCCTGCGGTACAGCCCCCCCGAGACCGACCTGCCTCGGCCCCGAGGAAGAGACGGTTGGATTCTATGTCCTCCTCGTCGGTACTGGGAAGCTCCAGTGGCATGCTTTGTTTGAAGAAATCAAAGAAGCATCGACACCGGTCTCCTTCCCGCCTCGGTACCGAGAGCTCTGGGTCACCAAGGGAGTCGGCACCCAGTAGGCATCGGCACCGGGAGGACCGCTCACCCTCTGTTCAGGAGGTGTCAATGCGCTCTACCTTGGAGAGCCCGGAACCGCCTTCACGCCCGGAACAGACTCTGACCTCGACGCCTGCATCGGCTTCCCAGTCTTTCTCCACAGCCGCTCTGCACGAGAGTCTCCGAGCCGTTCTTCCAGAGATTCTGGGAGAGCTGTTGTGCCCTTCTCCTCCGGTACCGGGGGTGCTTGCGCCTCCGGTACCGTCGAGCGAGGCGCCGGCTGGCCCTTTGCCCGGGGTGAGGTCTCCGGCATCGGTACCGGCTGCGGCCGCCTCCCAGGAAGACTCCCCGACAACGTCGGTGGAGGGAGCTTCGCCGGTGCTGGCGAGGGAGTCTACCTCTCGACGCTCCCACCGTGGCCGTGTTTCCACGGAGTCGAGTCGGGCACGGCTTCAGACACAGGTTCTTGAACTTGTGTCTGATACCGATGGTGAGGCCTCGTGGGAGGAGGAGGAGGACATCAGATATTTCTCTGACGAGGAGTCTGATGGCCTTCCTTCTGATCCCACTCCCTCCCCTGAAAGGCAGCTTTCTCCTCCCGAGAGTCTGTCTTTTGCGGCCTTTGTCCGGGAGATGTCTACGGCCATACCCTTCCCGGTGGTCGTGGAGGATGAGCTCAGAGCTGAGATGTTTGAGCTCTTTGATATCCTTCTCCACCTAAGGAAGCGTCCACAGTACCCATGCATCATGTCCTGAAAAAGACATTGCTGGCGAACTGGACCAAGCCACTAACTAATCCCCACATCCCCAAGAAGATCGAATCCCAGTACCGGATCCATGGGGACCCAGAGCTGATGCGCACTCAGTTGCCTCATGACTCTGGTGTGGTGGATCTGGCCCTAAAGAAGGCTAAGAGTTCTAGGGAGCATGCTTCGGCGCCCCCGGGCAAGGACTCTAGAACCTTAGACTCCTTTGGGAGGAAGGCCTACCATTCTTCTATGCTCGTGGCCAAGATCCAGTCCTACCAGCTCTACACGAGCATCCACATGCGGAACAATGTGCGACAGTTGGCGGGCTTGGTGGACAAGCTCCCTTCTGAGCAAGCCAAGCCGTTTCAGGAGGTGGTCAGGCAGCTGAAGGCGTGCAGAAAATTCCTGGCCAGAGGGGTATATGATACCTTCGATGTTGTGTCCAGGGCCACTGCTCTCAAGGTGTGGTGATGCGCAGACTCTCATGGCTGCGTGCCTCCGACCTGGAGAATAGGATCCAGCAGCGGATTGCGGACTCCCCTTGCCGAGCAGACAACATTTTTGGAGAAAAGGTCGAACAGGTGGTAGAACAGCTCCACCAGCGGGATAACGCTTTCGACAAATTCTCCCGCCAGCAGCCTTCAGCATCTACCTCATCAGGTAGATGTTTTTATGGGGGAAGGAAGGCTGTTCCCTACTCTTCTGGTAAGCGTAGGTACAATCCTCCCTCTCGACAGCCTGCGGCCCAGGCTAAGCCCCAGCGCGCTCGCTCTCGTCAGCAGCGTGCGCCTCAGCAAGGCCCCACAGCTCCCCAGCAAAAGCAGGGGGCGAGCTTTTGACTGGCTCCAGAAGAGCATAGCCGATGTCAAAGTGTCCGTGCCGGACGATCTGCCGGTCAGAGGGAGGTTGAAAGTTTTTCACCAAAGGTGGCCTCTCATAACCTCTGACCAGTGGGTTCTCCAAATAGTCCGGCAAGGATACACCCTCAATTTGGCCGCCACGCCTCCAAATTGTCCACCAGGAGCTCAGCCCTTCAGCTTCCAGCACAAGCAGGTACTTGCAGAAGAACTCTCCGCCCTTCTCAGCGCCAATGCGGTCGAGCCCGTGCCACCGGGGCAAGAAGGGCTGGGATTCTATTCCAGGTACTTCCTTGTGGAAAAGAAAACAGGGGGGATGCGTCCCATCCTAGACCTAAGGGCCCTGAACAAATATCTGGTCAAAGAAAAGTTCAGGATGCTTTCCCTGGGCACCCTTCTTCCCATGATTCAGGAAAACGATTGGCTATGCTCTCTGGACTTAAAGGATGCTTATACACACATCCCGATACTGCCAGCTCACAGACAGTATCTTCGATTTCGTCTGGGATCACGTCACTTCCAGTACTGTGTGCTACCCTTTGGGCTCGCCTCTGCGCCCAGAGTGTTCACGAAGTGCCTAGCTGTGGTAGCAGCAGCGCTTCGCAGGCTCGGAGTGCACGTGTTCCCTTATCTCGACGATTGGCTGGTGAAGAACACTTCCGAGGCAGGAGCTCTACAGTCCATGCAGATGACTATTCGCCTCCTGGAGCTACTGGGGTTTGTGATAAATTATCCAAAGTCCCATCTTCTCCCAGTACAGAGACTAGAATTCATAGGAGCTCTGCTGGATTCTTGGACGGCTCGGGCCTATCTCCCGGAGACAAGGGCCAACAATCTGCTGTCCCTCGTCTCCCGGGTACGAGCGTCCCAGCAGATCACAGCTCAGCAGATGTTGAGATTGCTAGGCCACATGGCCTCCACAGTTCATGTCACTCTCATGGCTCGTCTCCGCATGCGATCTGCTCAATGGAACCTAGTTTCCCAGTGGTTTCAAGCTGCTGGGGATCTAGAGGACGTGATCCACCTGTCCACGAGTTTTCTCAAATCCCTTTGGGCCAATTTGACTCTGGGACGCCCCTTCCAAATTCCTCAGCCACAAAAGGTGCTGACTACGGATGCGTCTCTCCTGGGGTGGGGAGCTCATGTCGATGGACTTCACACTCAAGGAAGCTGGTCCCTCCAGGAACGCGATCTGCAGATCAATCTCCTGGAGTTACGAGCGGTCTGGAACGCTCTGAAGGCTTTCAGAGATCGGCTGTCCCACCAAATTATCCAAATTCAGACAGACAACCAGGTTGCCATGTATTACATCAACAAGCAGGGGGGCACCGAATCTCGCCCCCTGTGTCAGGAAGCCGTCAGCATGTGGCTCTGGGCTCGCCGTTACGGCATGTGGCTCCAAGCCACGTATCTGGCAGGCGTTAACAGTCTGGCCGACAGATTGAGCAGGATTATGCAACCTCACGAGTGGTCGCTCAACTCCAGAGTAGTGCGCCGGATCTTCCAAGAGTGAGGCACCCCCTTGGTAGATCTCTTTGCATCTCGAGCCAACCACAAGGTCCCTCAGTTCTGTTCCAGACTTCAGGCCCACGGCCGACTGGCATCGGATGCCTTCCTCCTGGATTGGGGGGAAGGCCTGCTGTATGCTTATCCTCCCATACCTCTGGTGGGGAAGACTTTGTTGAAACTCAAGCACGACCGAGGCACCATGATTCTGATTGCTCCCTTTTGGCCGCGTCAGATCTGGTTCCCTCTCCTACTGGAGTTATCCTCCGAAGAACCGTGGAGATTGGAGTGTTTTCCAACCCTCATCACACAGAACGAAGGGGCGCTTCTGCATCCCAACCTCCAGTCTCTGGCTCTCACGGCCTGGATGTTGAGAGCGTAGACTTTGCCTCTTTGGGTCTGTCGGAGGGTGTCTCCCGTGTCTTGCTTGCTTCCAGAAAAGATTCCAGTAAGAGGAGTTACTTCTTTTTATGGAGGAGGTTTGCCGTCTGGTGTGACATCAAGGCCTTAGATCCTCGCTCTTGTCCTACACAGACCCTGCTTGACTACCTTCTGCACTTGTCTGAGTCTGGTCTCAAGACCAACTCTGTAAGGGTTCACCTTAGCGCAATCAGTGCATACCATTACCGTGTGGAAGGTAAGCTGATCTCAGGACAGCCTTTAGTTGTTCGCTTCATGAGAGGTTTGCTTTTGTCAAAGCCCCCCGTCAAACCTCCTACAGTGTCATTGGATCTCAATGTCGTTCTCACCCAGCTGATGAAACCTCCTTTTGAGCCACTGAACTCCTGCCATCTGAAGTACTTGACCTGGAAGGTCATTTTCTTGGTTGCAGTTACTTCAGCTCGTAGAGTCAGTGAGCTTCAGGCCCTGGTAGCTCATGCTCCTTATACCAAATTTCATCATAATAGAGTAGTCCTCCGCACTCACCCTAAGTTCTTGCCGAAGGTAGTGTAGGAATTCCATCTGAACCAGTCAATTGTCTTGCCAACATTCTTTCCCCGTCCTCATTCCTGCCCTGCTGCACACATTGGACTGCAAAAGAGCATTGGCGTTCTATCTGGAGCGGACACAACCCAACAGTCCGCCCAAATGTTTGTTTCTTTTGATCCCAACAGGAGGGGAGTGGCTGTGGGGAAACACACCATTTCCAATTGGCTAGCAGATTGCATTTCCTTCACTTACGCCCAGGCTGGGCTGGCTCTTGAGGGTCATGTCACGGCTCACAATGTTAGAGCCATGGCAGCGCAGCGGCCCACTTGAAGTCAGCCACTATTGAAGAGATCTGCAAAGCTGCGACGTGGTCATCTGTCCACACATTCACATCTCATTACTGCCTGCAGCAGGATACCTGACACGACAGTCGGTTCGGGCAGTCAGTGCTTCAGAATCTGTTCGGGGTTTAGAATCCAACTCCACCCCCCTAGGCCCATGTTTATTCTGTTCCAGGCTACACTCTCAGTTAGTTGGATAAGTTGTTAGGTCAATCTCAGTTATGTCCTCGCCATTGCGAGGCCCAATTGACCATGTTTGTTGTTTTCAGTGAGCCTGGGGGCTAGGGATACCCCATTAGTAAGAACAAGCAGCCTGCTTGTCCTCGGAGAAAACGAATGCTACATACCTGTAGAAGGTATTCTCCGAGGACAGCAGGCTGATTGTTCTCACAAACCCGCCCGCCTCCCCTTTTGGAGTTGTGTCTTCCCTTGTCTTTGTCTTGCTAAATACGGGACTAACGAACACGAGCCGGCTCGGGCAGGAAGACGGCCGCGCATGCGCGGTGCGCATTAGCGCGCGAGGACTAGCAAAGGCCTTTGCTAGTGAAGTTTTCCGATTGGAGGGGGTGCTGTGGACGTCACCCATCAGTGAGAACAATCAGCCTGCTGTCCTCTGAGAATACCTTCTACAGGTATGTAGCATTCGCTTTGTTATTTGAATGTTTTTACTGCTGTAATTGCCTACTGCTTATGTTTGACTTATTCTTGCTGTACACTACCTTGAGTGAATTCCTTCAAAAAGGCAGTAAATAAATCCTAATAAATAAAGCATCACACACTGGTGCCATTCCAGTGTAGTAAGGGGCAGTGAGCGTGCCAGGCCATACAGAATGTATTTCAGAAGTAAGGTGAGAGAAGAAAGTCACTCTTCTCCTGTAGTATGTTCATGAAGCGCAAAATTGCATTATAGAATGCTGGAGTGATTCTATATATTAACCCAGTCATTCCAAAATCCTGGTCTGAGAGGCACCCCAGCCAGTCTGGTTTTCAGGATATCCACAATAAATATTCATGAGAGAGATTTGCATTCAGTGGAGGCATTGCATGCAAATATCTTATAAATATTCGGTGTGAATATCTTGAAAACCTGATTGGCTGAGGTGCCTCCAGGACCAGGTTGGGAATCACTGCATTAATGACTTTCAGAATTACTTTTAATTATCTGTAAGCCAATAATTTACTCATCGAATGTCACTTGATTTCTTTTTCATTATCTAGAGGTTGATCTTGTTGGACATATTCAAGCTACTTCTCCCTGTCTTCATCCAGAAGACCTCATAAATGTAGTACATATGATCAGGAAAGATAAATTTGATTGTGTCTTTGCGGTTGTGAGACGACATCAGTTTCGCTGGCAAGAGGTAAAGCCAGGTAAGTTTTTTTTTTTTTGTTTTTTTTTAAGTTCTAATTGGTAATTGGTAGACATTTAGGAACCTTTTTAGTAAGGCTTGTTAATGCTGTTAATATGTTATTTTACCACAGGACCCATTTTTATGCAAGGGAACCTAGTTACTAATAATGCATGTTAACCGCGGTAGTATAGGCTGGTAACTCTAGTTGTTAATTTGTTGTAAGCATGTATGGATATGAGTTGTGTTCAGTAGTTTGGACTCTAGAAAGGCATTTCTATTACTAGACACTCAGGATATGCACCCCTTTGCCTGTAAGTGCCCTAAGTGCTATTCTATAATGGCGTACACTGGGCCATGTAGTAACGAAGTAGATGTAATTTGTTATAATACTTCATGAGTTTTGCATGTAACAAGCTACAGTTTGAAGCAATATTTCGCACTTGTAACTAATTTCTTTTCTTGTGTACTTTCTTACTTTGTAAAAAAGTACTCTTTTTATTTTCACATAAAAGTAGGTCTTTTTTTACATGATTTTTAACCAAAAGTCTTGGTGTGCGCATGTACTGCTATGGATTTACAGCCTGCTTCACTGACACAGACTACTCAATTACTGTGGATTCTTTTGGATTCGTATTAGGTAAATGAAACCTTTTTATTAGAGGTTCTAAAATCTACAATGATTAAGCTATATACACACAATTTTTTATTTTATTTTTTTTAATTTTTGTTATATTTGTACCCCGCACTTTCCCACTCATGGCAGGCTCAATGCGGCTTACATGGGCCAATGGAGGGTTAAGTGACTTGCCCAGAGTCACAAGGAGCTGCCTGTGCCTGAGGTGGGAATCGAACTCAGTTCCCCAGGACCAAAGTCCACCACCCTAACCACTAGGCCACTCCACAATGAATAGCTATATAACTAAAAAGAAACAATACCTATCTATAAATAATCATTGCATCACTGGTCTCTACATCTAAGCAATGCTAAGAGTTCCTAGACCAGAAAAGAAGCAATAATACACTTTTTATTATACATACGTCCATCACTGATCATTATATCATCCAGGCTGTTATCAGCTGGGGAGCCCTGTTCACAGCGAAAGCCAGGAGCTTCTTTGACCAGGAGTCTGGTTCTACGCGGTGCGTCTACGCATAGATGAGCTTCCCACTTCACTGCCAGAGGCCTCCCTTTTCTTATTAGGTTTAAAACTCATGTTCAGAGCTAAGGAAAATTACAGAATGCTTGAGAGTTTCTCTGTTTAGGTAAACAAGCCATACTGAGGGAATGTGGTCACACGTTTCCTAGTCCAGGTGGCCGATCTGAACTCAAAAACAGGCTCCATCTTTCCCTTCACATAACAAATTAATTAGAGCTGTATCTTATTTTCTGCATTCCAACTTATTTTCACACAATCAAAGTTAAAAAATAGTTTTTTAACAGAATTACTTCTAATCACAAATACAGACCCCGAGTGCACTTGTTGATCAAGGCAGATAGAGTTCAAAAGCAATCTCTAAAATCCTTTTCATTACATGTGCAGCAGTGGAAAAACAACAAGAAACAGTTAGTCTTCAGCCTGTGTGTGCACAACCGCCATTCTGCCATTCCCCCTCCCAAACAGGAAATCAGTGTCAGGAGGCAGAGTCAGCGGCAGTGCATGTAAAGACTGATGCCCCATGATTGTTCAGTTTTTGCTGCTGAGATTAGCAGCAGCCGAGGGTGTGTCACAAGTTGTTTCATTTAAAATTTTGAGAATGGCGAGTAAGGATCAACAAGTTGAAGAGGACCGAAAGATATCGGGTGATTTGTATTTTATTTTGGTCTCATTTAGATTCTATTTTTCACTGTTTAAGCATTAATAGGGCCCTTTACCAAACTGTGGTAAAAAGTGGCCTTAGCGAGCCCTTACAGAGGTCATACTTGTGTGCTAATGCCATTTGTACCACAGGGGTAAAATGGACAATTTTCCGGTTTCCCTTATTAATAGCCATGCGCTAATTTTCTCATTTGCTAACCGATTAGTGCAAAACATGCCCAATCTCCACCCCCAGAGCTAAAAACAAAAATTTTATATTTTAGCTTGTGGGTATCACGTGCCAATCTCAAAGTTACCATGGGATGCCTGAGCGCACCCCGCAGTAAAGCGTTTTTTTGTTGTTGCTGTAAGCGTGTGTAAGCAGCTTGGTAAAAGGGCCCCATAGTGTGCTGTGTGTGCCAAAAAAAGAGGAAATACCAGCATATCTGAATCCTGTCTAATTTGTGAAAATCCA
Organism: Microcaecilia unicolor; assembly: GCF_901765095.1. Classification (NCBI taxonomy): domain Eukaryota; kingdom Metazoa; phylum Chordata; class Amphibia; order Gymnophiona; family Siphonopidae; genus Microcaecilia; species Microcaecilia unicolor. The sequence continues at coordinate 91,231,606 of NC_044039.1, forward strand.
AGGAGGTTAGTGTCGGTACTGCTTTAATTTCATTTAAAACTCGCCACATGCATTTATTTGAACCAAATTATGTTCGTGCCTGTGTGTGTTTGTGTGAGTGTAATATGAACATGTGAAGTGGCATATGCTAGGTAGTGTGGATTCAAACAGTGTATAGGGCTAGATATAATAGATTTTTAAATTACTTTTCAAATTTCTTTCTCTGTAGTTTCTCTTTAATAAGCGGTTCCTGAGTGTATCTGATTGTACATTCTGATAGGTGAAGTTCCTTTATTGTCTTAAACACATCAAGTGCTGTAGAAAAGAACTTCTGGTTGCAAATATAGACCTGACAAACAGAACTTATATATTAGGTTGTTTAATTTTTTGGTAGTGCATATATCCAATAAAAATCCAACAATACGATAAACTTCTTACTTCACGCAACCAAAAAGGTGAAGCAGCAGAAGATTAATCATGACCAGCTGAAAACCAGTTGTATTCTACAGGTTCAAAACCCATTTTGCAATCGGCTTCATACAGCTTGATCTTTGAATGCATCGTGGATGTTCTACAACTATTCTCATTTTCCATACTGATCCTTGGAATAGTTCCAGATCGAACACGGACATCAAGAATACATGAATTGGCACCAGAAATGCAACTGAAGCTGACCTGATACTGAAGAAGCAATGTTGGGTTGCAACAACTACTTGTTTGGTCTGCGCCCCACAGGTCAAATCTGGGCATTATGGTTCATTGGATCAACGAAAAGATGATACAGCGATCCGGCAGCGGGGGAGGGTCAATGCCAGCAGCGGGCAGGCAGGACCGGGGATCTTTCCTGCCTGCCCCGAAGAATTCGCTACACAACCTGGGTGGCTGGAGGGGAGGCAGGTGAGAGAGCAGGGTCGCTGGACATGGGTGGCTGCAGGGGGAGAGGAGGGTCACTGGACATGGGTGGCTGCACGGGTGAGGGAGCGGGTGAGGGGGTCCTCAGACCAGAGAGGTTGGGGGTGGAAGGGGGTCCTCAGACCATAAAGGGGGGGGGGGGTCCTGAGAGAGGGGGGGGTGGGGGCACACGCTCACTTTGTCTCTCACATACACTCTCTCTGACACACTCTCTGTCTATCACACACTATCTCTCTGTCTCGCACACACAGACACTTTGTCTCTCACACACATTCTCTCCCTCTCACACAAACACACACACACACACACACACACACACACACTCTGTCTCTCTCTTACACACACACTCCATCTCTCACATACTCTCTCCCTCTCACACACACACACACACTCTGTCTCTCTCTCTCATTCTCTCTCTTACACACACACTCCATCTCTCACACACTCTCTCAAGCATACACTCCAAGGAAAACCTTGCTAGCGCCCGTTTCATTTCTGACAGAAACGGGCCTTTTTTACTAGTAACAAAATTATATTGATCAAAGACGATTATTGAAACATTGCAAGGAATGGAGGTTTTTTTTTTTTAAAGACATCTGGTGGTGTTTTTTTGAAGAAGACTTCTGTCTTTTTGAGGGGTTCTGGTTACACTGAGGTCTTTTTTTTTTTTCTCCATTTATTTTTAAACTGAGGAAAATGCTGGTTATTTTCAATGAAGAGAGGAGATTTCAGATATTGTTTTATATCTAATTTGTACAAAGCCATTGAACAGTTTTCACATGATGATACTGATAATGGTGAAGTTAGCGATGACATGGAGTATCGCAGCATGGAGGAAATAATGTTTTGGAGGTAAATGGAACCACCACTTGACATCAGCATTGCAGTTGTCATTCATTTGAATTTAGTGGCAGCAGCTGCATAATATAGCTTTAAAAAATATGTATTGTTCTACAAAAGTGACATGTCAGGTTCTTTGAAATAAGCAGTCACAAAAGGTTATTTCATTGGAGATCATCAAACAAGCATTCAGAGTTCACTTTGTCACTCCGAAATCAAACTTAATGGAGGTTACCCATTATAATACCGGAGTCTATAAAGTGCCAACACAAAAAAATTACTCTTGCTGCTGTTCAAAGACTTTTGAGGTCTTTCCTCTATTAATAATAAAAATTCTAAAACGTTCTAAATTTTGACGCTGTGAATGAATGAAAAATTGTGAACTTTGTTTTCTGGAAAAAAAAACTGCCATAATGGGGTTGGCTTGTAGAAATAGTGCCAAAGGATGTCCCGTTTTAATAAGTATGCATTTTGATGAGTGATTTGAACTTACAGTGAGTGGGGTGTCTGTGTATGTGAAGTAGGATTCAGTGTATTGGAAAGTGACAAGACTATGAATTCTTTTTTTTTGTAGTAGTAGTTGAGTTATTGTACTATTTCATTGTAGGTAATTGGACAAAGCCTTTTAATTTTACTCCAGCTAAGAGACCACGTCGACAGGATTGGCCTGGAGAGCTGTGTGAAAATGGATCGTTTTATTTTGGTACCAAACATAATATAAATAAAGGTTGCATGCAGGTTTGTATTCCTTTGTGTGTTTTATATACACATCTGTTCAATACAACAAAAATATTTTATCTTTACCTTATCAAATGTTCCGTATCCATTTTTTAATTTAAATGTAATCGCATTCCTTTTCTGATACACAAGGGGTTGAATTATCATGGGTTTGAGACTTGGTTGTGGCTGAAGCCTTGATAATTTGTTTCAAGCCTTTACTAATTCATCTCCTTGTGTGTGTTACCTTATATCCAGTATATGCAGGAGTACTTTTCAAAATCCAAATTCCTATATTTGGCTCTTTAAAGAGAAAATGAGGGATCAAGGAATACCTTAAAATAACAACCTGAATGTGCTCAATTTCCTTGAAGGAAAAGTGAACAGAGTGGATGTAGCTGCTTTTTGCTCCTTTTATCAAGACATAAACATTAGAGACACTGGTGGCATGGAATAAGAGGGCATTTAACAACATGCTTTACTGTCTGAGAAAAACTTAATGCAGAATTCCCTTTGAAATCTTGGGCTGGGCTGGCAGGCAAAAGTACCCATGTGCATTACAGAGAAGAGGTGCTGTGAGAAGACTTTCTGAGGGGAAGAAAATGTCACAGGTGAGTCTTTTGCCTGCTAGGAAATTGCATTTAAACTTGGGAAAAGGTAGACTTTAGAATTAAATAATCTCAGTTTCTTTATTTTAAGTTATAATAATAATAATAAGTTCCTCAGCGACCCTCCAAACCGGTCAAGACGCGTGGGTTATGTACTCCTACCAGCAGAGGGAGACTGAGAAAACACTGAGCTTTGAACACTGCCTATATAACCTGTGCAGTACATACAGTAGCCAGTATTTTTTCTCAGTCTCAGCAGAGGTAGAAGGACAGCCTGTGCAGTCTTCAATAGTCTGGTGAGGTAGCTTTGATTTTAGGGATTAAGGATTTTGGTTTTCTTTCAGGGGTTTTTTATCCTTTAAGTACCCTGTACGTGGTTTGCCAAAAAAAAAAAAAAAAAAGTGCTTCGGGGCCCTGGGTCCGGTGGGGCCCAGTAGTTCCCCCTGGGGTGTCACACCTGCTTTGGCGGGTCCCTCCCCCTGTGCTGCTCTCCAGTACTGGGTTACTGGCAGCTTTGTGCCTCGGCTGCTGTCTGTGTACTGCAGCCTTGAGAGCCTTGCAATTTTCAGCTGCCAGACCTGTCTCCTGTCTCTTTAAGGGAGATATATTTATTTATTTAGTACGGAACGAACGGGAGTTCTTTTCTGTCTTAGTAGCGAGAGAGCAGTGTTTCTGGAGCCTGTCTGTCATTGGGGCCGGTAAGGGGAAGCGCTGGCTTTACCTTTGTAGTTATGGCGGGCAAACTACTCCGTTGTCGCGCGTGCTCGCGCCGGGGCATCGAATCGCCGGGTGGTCAGTGTCGGTTGTGCGGTGAGCCCAAACGTGTGGAGGCAGTTCCCCCGGAGTTAACCGCGGAAGTCCCGGCGTTATCGGCGGCCCCTTTAGCAGCGGCAACTCAAGCGGGGCCGGCAGCGGCGCTTTCAGTTTCGGCGGGAACGGCCGCCATTTTGAATTCAGCGCGATGTGCAGAGGCTTCTGTAGTTGAGCCAGTTGCTCCCGTGGGGACACACAAAGTGCCTAATGAGGGTCCAGGAGGGGTTAGCTTTCCTCCAGAGTTTGTATGGACTCTTTTCCAGGCTTGGAAATCGGGCCCCCCCCCAGGGAGTGGAGGGGGTTAGTCCCATGCTGCCTAAAAGACCCCAGATAGAGTGGACAGAGGATGAGGAATGTCTGTCTCAGGTGGGCACGGAAGGCCCATTTAGTGATGGGGGAGAGTCTGAGGGGTTTGAGGGTCCGGTAGATCCGGTGGACTCCCTTCCTGGGGAAGATCCCTCAGTAGTTAGGATTTTTCATAGGGATGAGCTTTCGGAGCTCATTGATCAGGTCACAGCTACCCTTAAATTTAATCCTGAGGTGGCTTCAGGTGAATCTGGGCAGGATCCCTTGGTGAAAGGCATTCAGCGTAGAGCTCGGACCTTCCCTATGAACAAGGATCTCAGGGAGATGATTTCCCAGGAATGGGATTCGCCAGATTCGCCGTGTAAGGTTTCTAAGGCAATGGCGAGACTTTATCCCCTGCCGCAGGAGGATAGGGATTCCCTTAAGGCTCCTACGGTAGATGCAGTGGTTACAGCGGTTACTAAAGCGACGGCTATTCCAGTAGATGGTGGGACCGCACTCCGTGAACCCCAGGATAGGAGATTGGAAGCATTTCTTAAGCGAAGCTTCGACTTGTCGGCGCTAGCTCTCCAGGCCTCGGTGTGTGGGGGCCTGGTGGCGCGGGCGTGTTTTCGCTGGGCCGAGAAGCTCCTGGATGATCCCGGGGAGTTTGGGACCTCGGGTTTACAGGATTTAGCCAAGTTGGAGATGGGTTCGTCTTTTTTGTCTGATGCACTGTATGATTTGTTGCGTGCGTCGGCTAAAAATATGGCTATGATAGTGGGAGCGCGTAGGGCTCTCTGGTTAAGAGGTTGGGTCGCGGATGCGGCCTCTAAGGCTAAGTTGTGTTCTCTTCCCTTCAAGGGGTCTAGGCTTTTTGGCGAAGAGTTGGATAAGTTAGTGAAAGGCCTTAGTGAGGCAAAGGTGCCTCGACTCCTGGATTTTCGTCCCAAGCTGGGAGTTAGGGGTAATTCCTCTCGAGGTAGACTTAGTGAGGCTCGACGGTATAGGCCTGGTAGGTTTAGTGGGGCCTCTAGAGGTAGGTTCTTCCAGCGCACCCAGTCCTTTCGCGGGAGTCGTCGCGGAGGCCGGGGCTCGTTCGGGGGAGGTCAGCCCTCGGGGAGGCTTGCCCAATGAAGGTGTGCGGACCCAGGTTCTGGTGCGTGTAGGAGCTCGGCTGAGTCAGTTTTACCAGAACTGGGTCCACATCACATCAGATCAGTGGGTTCTCGAAGTGGTTCGAGATGGTTATGCCCTGGAGTTCGAGACCTCTCCGCCCGAACGGTTTCTGGAGTCCCCTTGTCACTCGAGGCTCAAGAGAGCAGCAGTTCGAGACACGTTGCGTCGTCTTCTCAGTCTGGGAGCAGTGGTTTCTGTTCCGCCCGCTCAGCAACGCTCGGGGTGTTACTCAATTTACTTTGTGGTGCCAAAGAAGGAGGATGCCTTTCGGCCTATTTTGGATCTAAAGAGAGTCAATGCAGCGCTCAAAGTTCCCTCTTTTCACATGGAGACCTTGCGGTCGGTCATTGTTGCAGTCCGGCAGGGAGAGTTTCTAACTTCTCTGGACTTGACGGAGGCGTATCTTCACATTCCCATTCGAGCGGCGCACCAGCGTTTTCTTCGCTTTGCAGTTTTGGGGAAGCACTTTCAGTTTTGTGCCCTGCCCTTCGGTCTGGCAACAGCTCCCCGCACCTTTTCCAAGGTCATGGTGGTGGTGGCGGCAGCTTTGCGCCGGCAGGGTATCTTAGTGCACCCGTATCTAGACGATTGGTTGATTCGGGCCAAGTCCCGGGCGGAGAGCGAGGGGGCGACGTCGCGTGTGGTACAGTTTCTCCAGTCTCTGGGCTGGGTGGTGAATTTCAGCAAGAGTCAGTTGGTACCATCGCAGGCTCTGGAGTATCTGGGGGTTCTCTTCGATACGAGGTCGGGTCGAGTGTTTTTGCCTCCCCCGAGAATCAGCAAGTTGCAGGACCTGATTCGGCGGTTTCTTGCACTGCCGTCCCCGACGGCCCGGGCTTACCTGCAAGTTCTGGGGATGATGGCGGCGACCATAGAGGTAGTTCCTTGGGCCCGGGCGCACATGCGTCAGCTTCAGTCCTCTCTCCTCAGTCGGTGGGCTCCCCTGTCGCAGGAGTTGGAGGTACGGCTGCCGATGTCGCCGGTTGTCCGCCGCAGCCTCCGTTGGTGGCTCAGAACTTGCAATCTGGAGAAGGGAATGCCGTTGGAGTCCCCTCAGTGGGTGGTTCTTGTCACAGACGCAAGCCTGCTAGGATGGGGAGCGCATTGTCTCGGTCAGGTAGCGCAGGGGCGGTGGTCCCAGGCGGAAGCAAGGTGGTCCATCAACCGGTTGGAGACTCGGGCCATTCGGTTGGCTCTTCAGAGTTTTCAGTCAATGCTTCTCCACAAGGCAGTCAGAGTGCTCTGCGACAATGCCACAGCCGTGGCCTATGTCAATCGGCAAGGGGGCACAAAGAGTCAGGCGGTCGCGGAGGAGACAGCACTGTTATGCCACTGGGCGGAAGGTCATCTTCAGGCGCTCTCGGCGGCTCATGTGGCCGGGGTGGACAATGTGGACGCAGATTTTTTGAGCCGGCATACTCTGGATCCCGGAGAGTGGTCTCTGCATCAGGCGGTGTTCGGCCGAATTGTGTCGGTCTGGGGTATGCCAGTTATGGATCTGATGGCCACGGCGCGCAATGCCCAAGTCCCCAGGTTTTTCAGTCGTTGGAGAGATCCGCGTGCGGAGGGTCTCGACGCTCTGCTGTTACCCTGGCCGCAGGGATTGCTGTATGTGTTTCCTCCGTGGCCGTTGGTAGGTCGAGTAATTCAGCGCATCGAGCGGCACTCAGGCCGGGTAATTTTGATAGCTCCAAACTGGCCGCGTCGACCGTGGTACGGAGATCTGGTGCGGTTGGTGATCGCGAAGCCCCTTCAGTTGTCGGAAACGGTACTCTTGTGTCAAGGTCCGATAGTTATGCCAGACCCGGCTCGGTTCTCGCTTATGGCTTGGCTCTTGAGAGGCACAGGTTGAGGAAGAAAGGGTTTTCTGCCAGAGTCATTGATACAATGTTGAAGTCCCGCAGAACCTCCACCTCTTTGGCGTATGTTCGCGTTTGGAGATTGTTTGAGCACTGGTGTGCAGAGCGGACGGTGATGCCTTTTCGTTCCTCGGTGGCAGAGGTGTTGGAATTGTTACAGGATGGTCTGGACAGGGGTCTGGCCTTGGCTACCTTGAAGGTTCAGGTGGCAGCGTTGTCATGTTTTCGGGGGAAGGTTCAGGGAAAGTCCATTGCTTCTATTCCGGAGGTTGTTCGTTTTTTGAAGGGTGTGAAGTTGTTGCGGCCGCCTCGTCGGCGGTTGGTTCCCCCGTGGGATATGAATCTCGTTTTAGATGCCTTAGTCAGACCTCCATTTGAACCTTTGGTTGCGGCTTCCTGCAAAGATCTTTCCTTGAAGGCGTTTTTTCTGGTAGCTATTACCTCAGCTCGGAGAGTCTCGGAATTGCAGGCTTTGTCGTGTAGAGAGCCCTTTCTGTCTTTTTCCAAGGAAAAGGTGTCTTTGAGGCCGGTGCCTTCCTTTTTGCCAAAGGTGGTGTCAGAGTTTCATGTTAATCAGGTCATTTCGTTGCCTGTTTTAGGTAACTTGGAGGGAGATTCGGAACAGCGTCGGCTGGCGAAGTTGGATGTTCGTCGCATCTTGCAGTGTTATGTGTCTAGAACTCAGGAATTCAGAGTGTCGGATCGTTTGTTCGTGCTTCATGGTGGCCCTAAAAAGGGCGCAGCGGCGTCCAAGGCGACTATAGCAAGATGGTTGAAGGAGGCGATTGCGTCGGCCTATTTGGTGAAGGGCCGTGAGGTTCCTAAGGTGTTTTCTGCTCATTCTACCAGAGCAGTTGCGGCCTCCTGGGCGGAGAATAGTATGATTCCGCCTTCAGATATTTGTCGGGCGGCGGTTTGGTCTTCGTTGCATTCGTTTGTGAAGCATTATAGGATTGATGTGCATGCGAAGGAAGAGGCGAGTTTTGGAGCAGCAGTGTTGACCTCTGGCCTTCGTAGATCCCGCCCATAAGGTATTTACTGCTTTGGTACGTCCCACGCGTCTTGACCGGTCTGGAGGGTCGCTGAGGAAGGTGTAATTAGATCTTACCTGCTAATTTTCTTTCCTCTAGACCCTCCAGACCGGTCAAGGACCCGCCCAGGTATACTGTAGGCCAGGAGGTAGTTTTCGGTGAGCATCTCTTGGCAGCTGATGATTGTCATAATCTCAGACTCTTGTTACCAGTTTGTGGCTGGTCTGGGTCTGGTGCAGGTGTGGCGTTGCAGACAGTCCACCTGTTGAAGCACGAATTGACAGTCTTTATAATGCAAATAAAAGAAACAGTGATTGTTCTTGCAGTTGGCGGAAGCCATGTACAGGGTTGCTAGTTAAAGTTCAAGTTGTGTTTTTTGTTACTCTGCTTTGTGAGTGGTATACTGGCTACTGTATGTACTGCACAGGTTATATAGGCAGTGTTCAAAGCTCAGTGTTTTCTCAGTCTCCCTCTGCTGGTAGGAGTACATAACCCACGCGTCTTGACCGGTCTGGAGGGTCTAGAGGAAAGAAAATTAGCAGGTAAGATCTAATTTCACCTTACTCTGTTTAACAAAGGAAGTTTAGGGAAAGGTTTAGGATTTCTGATAAAAGTTGTTTTAGAGAATAGCCTAGCATTTAAAGTTGCTGTCTTTAGAGTTTACCATATCAACAATGTAAAGCACACCTCTGTATAGAGCAGGGGTTCTCAACCCAGTCCTCAGGACATACCCAGCCAATCAGGTTTGCAAAACACCCAAATGAATCTGCATATGTGTGATCTGCATGAACTGCCTCTATTTTATGCAAATCTCTCATGCATATTCATTATGGAAATCCTGAAAACCTGACTAGCTGGGTATGTCCCGAGGACTGGGTTGAGAACCTCTTGTTTAGAGTTTAATTCCCTCTCATCCACCCCTGGTCTGATCCAGGGGCATAGCCAGAAGTCCATTTTAGGGGGGGGGGGGGGGCAAAGGTGAACTGAGGGGAACCGGTGTTCTCTCCCCCCCCCCCCCCCTTTGCCACCACCACATTAAGGCGTACCTTTGCTGGTGGGGCTTGGCATCCCTGCCAGCTGAAGAGGTCTGTGTGAGTCCCATCTATACTGCCAGAGCAGTGCTTAAGTCAGCAGCGTTCTTCAGCTGCCGATGTTGGCATTCCCGCACACGCTAAGTTCAGTTGCTGAACTGGGCATCGGCAGCTGAAGCATACCTGCTAACTTAAGCACAGGTGAGACTTGCACTGGAAACCTCTTTGGCTGGTGGGGCTTGGCATCCCCCAAAAGCCATTACAGCAGAGGGGACCCAGGCCCCTGAGGCTCCCCCCCCCCCCCCCCCTTGGTGGCTATGTCAATGGCCTGATCTTTGATTTGTAAGGTTTGAGCCAATTAGGAGGCTAGAGGTTTTAATTAGGGCATCTCCATCAACCAGTAATTAGATGCAGTTAGGATAAAGCGTCATGGACTTGATAATATTGCCTTTCTGTGGTACAACAAAAGTGATTTACATATTCTATGCAGGTACTTTCTCTGTCCCAACTAGGCTGTTTTTGTTCCTGGGGCAGTGGAGTGTTAAGGACTTGCCCCAGTCTTAGAAATACAGTCTTTTAGGTCTAGGAGTGGAATCTGAAAAAAAAAAATGAATAAGTATTAGCATAGCCTAACGTACAACTGCCTAACATACAATTAGCAATCAGCAATCTTATGGGACTTCTATTTAAAAAGTCCTACTCCATTAGCAATTTAACAACTCATAAGCTGCAAGAAGAAGTCCAGCAGTGAGAGGGGAAATATCCAGTCTTTTGCGTGGAGTATCACATATTTATATCCCAGTCAGTGAGAAGCCATATGTGTATACTCACTGCAGAGAGCATTCAGCACTCAGAGAATGGGTCCAGTTCCTGGAGACTAGAGTAGCAGACTTAAAGGAGCTGAGGTAGATAGAGAAGTATATAGAAGAGGCCTGCAGGAACATAGTAGAAAGTCCCATCTCTAGTCTGGCAACCTTTGTGCTGCCGTGGAGCAGGAAGTGATGTGCAGCCAGGACCTGCCCTCCAGGGCATGCAAAATCCTCTCGCACTGAGGCTGTCTTTCTAGGGGCTTCTACCTGGGGGAGGGGTTAGGATGGCTGTTTAGTTCGAGATTCAATCATTAGGCAAGTAGATAGCTGGGTGGCTGGTGGACATGAGAATCGCTTGGTCACTTGCCTGCCTGGTGGAAAGGTGGTCAGATATCATGTGTTGTGACTTTTGAAGAAGGGCAGGAGAGGGAGGAGATATGATAGAGATGTTTAAATATCTCCATGGCATAAATGCACAGGAGGTGAGTCTCTTTCAATTAAAAGGAAGCTCTGGAATGAGGGGACATAGGATGAATGTGAAAGGGGACACTCAGAAGTAACCTGAGAAAGGATGTGAATTCGTGAAACGGCCTCCAGGTGGAAAGCTTGGGACAGGTACATAGGATCTCTAGGGGAGAGGAAGGGATAGTAGATGGCATGAATGGACAGACTGGATAGGCCATATGGTCTCTGCCTAGATATAATTTTAGTGCTAGCACTATCTTGGTACACATGTACCAATAGCATAGGAAAATTTGGGAGGGAGGTTTTAGAAGACAAATTCAGGCTCTTGGGTAGGAAGCTAAAATCCAGAATCTCCATGGTAGGACCATTCCACCCGCAGGACCCAAGAGTCGGGCAGAGCTCCAGAATCTGTGTGGATGAAATGATGATGCAGGGAAGAAGGATTTAGATTTGTTAGGAACTGGGTAACATTCGGGGGAAGGGAAGCCTATTCCAAAAAGATGGGCTCCACCTTAAGCAGGATGGAACCAGGCTGCTGGCGCTGAAATTTAAAAAGGAAATAGAGCAGCTTTTAAATTAGAATCTGGGAGAAAGCCAACAGTCACTCAGCAGCACTTGGTTCAGAATGAGGTATCTTTGAAGGATGCATACTATTAAAGCATGGAGGTTAAGGCATCCCAATAGAGACACTGCAACAAAGGTAAAAGTAAGTCTGGAGCCTTTAGTAGAGCAGAAGAAAGATTTCAAATTATTCTTGTTAACTACTAAGAGTTTGTGGATACAAACACATTTTGAAATGTCTGTATACAAATGCTAGATAAAAAAAACAACAAAGCAGTGAAATCAAATGCATTTGATTCCACTGCTTTGTTGTTTTTTTATCTACTGTTTTGTAAGCAGTTGTGTGCCTTTTTGTTTTTTTGGTTTACAAATGCTAGATGCCTAAAATATAAGATAGGAGAGTTACTATATATAGCACTAAGGACCTGTTTTGCCAAACCGTGCTAACAATTCCCACGCAGCAATGCCGGCGATGCCCATTCAAAGTGAATTGGCTTTGTCAGCATTGCCGCACTGGGATCACTAGCGCAGTTTAATAAGAGTCCCTAAATGTAGAGGTACCTTTTTAATAGGCATCTCAGAGACCTGGTAGACGGAGGATAACCAAATTATACCACAGTGATAAAGTGGATCAAATTGGAGGGGGTGGTACTATATGTTAAAGAGAGAATTGAGACTAATATAATAAAAATTCAGCAAGAAACAGTAACGTGGAATTCTTATGGGTAGAAATTCCATGTGTGAAGGGAAAGAATTCTGTAGGGCTATATTACCATCTGCCAGGCCAGAACAAAAGTGTTTTCAGAGGAAGGGTCCCTTGGTCTCCTTTTAGAGCCATCTCCTCATGAGAGGTGTAAATCCCCACCTGAGGAACTTCTCATTCATTGATTTTTGTTCAAGATGATGCAGAGAGAGGAGGATTTTGCCTCTTTGGGCTCGGCTTCCTTATTTTGGCTTTCCTCCAGGAAGATATTAAGAAGAGTCTGGCCTTGATTTTTTTTTGTTTACTCTTTCAACACTATGAAATAAAGTTGCAATACTTTTAAAACAAGTAGGAGAAAATATTTTTTGTACTCAACACATAGTTAAGCTCTGGAACTCGTGGAGGGGCATTTTCGAAAGGGACGTCCTTGTTTCAATTTGGACATCCTCGCAAAACGTCCCGATCCAGGGGCGGGGAAACCCGTATTTTCAAAACAAGATGGATGTCCATCTTTCGTTTCGATAATACGGTCAGGGACGTCCAAATCCTGAAATTTGGTCGTCCCTAGAGATGGTCGTCCCTAGACATGGACGTTTCAGATTTTCAGCGATTTTCAAAACCAAGGACGTCCATCTCAGAAACAACCAAATGCAAACCATTTGGTCGTGGGAGGAGCCAGCATTTGTAGTGCGCTGGTCCCCCTGACAAGACAGGACACCAACCGGGCACCCTAGGGGGCACTGCAGTGGACTTCATAAATTGCTCCTAGGTACATAGCTCCCTTACCTTGTTTGCTGAGCCCCCCCCCAAAACCCACTACCCAGAACTGTACACCACTACCATAGCCCTTACAGGTGAAGGGGGGCACCTAGGTGTGGGTACAGTGGGTTTGTGATGGGTTTTGGAGGGCTCGCTGTTTCCTCCACAAACGTAACAGGTAGGGGGGGGTATGGGCCTGGGTCCGCCTGCCTGAAGTGCACTTCACCCACTAAAACTGCTCCTGGGACCTGCATACTGCTGTCATAGACCTGAGTATGACATCTGAGGCTGGCAATCAATATTTTGAAAGATATTTTTTGAGGGTGGGGTGGGGGGGTTAGTGACCACTGGGGGAGTAAGGGGAGGTCATCCCTGATATACTGTTCATCAGGGACATCCTTGTTTCTTTCGATTTATGGGTCGAGGACGTCCAAGTGTTAGGCACGCCCAAGTCCCACCTTCGCTATACCTCCGACACGCCCCCTTGAACTATGGCCGTCCCTGCGACAGAGTGCAGTTGGGGACGTCCAAAATTGGCTTTCGATTATACCAATTTGGGCGACCCTGTGAGAAGGACGCCCATCTTCCGATTTATGTCGAAAGATGGGCGTCCTTCTCTTTCGAAAATGAGCCCAATAGTACAGCTGGATATAAAAAAGGTTTGGACAAATTCCTGGAGTGCATTAACTAGGTGTAGGTAGCATGGAATCTTGCTATTTTCTTTGGGAAGGTGGGGGGGGGGGGGGGGGGGGGGGGTTTGCCAGGTACTTGTAACCTGACTTGGCCACTGTTAGAAACAGGATACTGGGCTAAATGGACCTTTTGTCTGACCCAGTGTGGTAATTCTTATGTTCTTATGCTCTTGACTTTCTGCTGTTGACTGACTCAATGATTTGTTTTTAGGAACATGTTGAGGGCACTACTTTGTCCTCTTACTCTTATGCCTCTTTTTTTGAAGGGATTGTTAACATGGAGGCCTTCTATTGGGGTGGGGTTTCCATGTTGAGTTCTTAATCTGGTGCTTGGGTTACTCCCCCTTTTGAGCCATTGCAGCGTGCCACACTGAAGGATCTGAGCAACAAAAAAAGTTACTGTAGATTTATTTCCTCAGCGAAGCAGATTTCGAAGCAGCCATCTCTGGGATTCTTTTCCTCATTTTACTGAAGTGGTTGTTTCTGTTCAGACAATTCACCTTTCTTGCTGAATTTTCTATCAGGATTTCATGCAAATCAGATACTTTCCTTGCCTGTCTTTCAGAGCGGGGACTAGGAGGATAATTTTTGGAGGTTACAAAGGAGTTTTGCAAGTCTGACAGGCTAGCTGTTCTCCTTGGGGATCCAAAGAGAGGGGAGGTTGCTTTTAAATTGACAGTTATAAGATGATCGCTTTGGCCTGTATGTTCAAAGGGGTGCTGTGTGCCCAAAAGGTTAAAAGTGCATTCCACCAGAGATTCATGCAGTCTTTCCAGGGGCGATTAACAGGGTTGTCATGTGGTCCTTACTGCATTCTTTTTCAAAGCATTATAGGTTTGATGCAGATACCAGAGAGGGTACTTCCTTTGTAGCAAGCATGCTCACGGCAAGCATTTCTCATTCCCTTAACGGTGGGGCTGCTTTGTTAAATCCCTTACATCTGGACAGGTCACGTGGACAATAAGAAAGGAGAAGTTTTGGTCTTGCTTGCTAATATTCTTTCTTTGAGTCCTTCCAAACCAATCCAGAGTTTTGCCCACCTTGTTACTGTATAGCCAGTCTTTGCTGGTTGTTCCAATGTTTGCTTTGTCATTGTGTTACTGGTGCTTCTTGGTTCTTTCTGGGGTTGCAGGTAGGCCTGTAGGTGACCTTAGGACCCTTTGGTTGGGAGGGATTTAAAAGGGATCTACATTGTCTTTGTTATAGGAAAGAAATATCCAGGGCTTTTTTTGAGGGGGTACTTGGGGGTACTGAGTACCGGCACCTTTTCCATTGTCTGCTAAAATTGACCCATGGTCTCCAAGTTTTAATGAAAGAGCTCAGGCTCTACACACCAATTCTGCCTTGCCATAGATTCTGTGACTGGTTGCAGGGGGCCTGGCTATTATGGGGTGGGTCCCTCAGTGATCACTCCACCCCTGAAGGGGATAGCCTGGCATTTGAGTACCGGCACCTTTTTCGATAGAAAAAATGCACTGGAAATATCCCTCTAGAGTATGGGGCTGCAGGGTGCACAAGTGTTTATTCTCCATCTCTATCTGCTGGCAGAGGAAGAAAACCCCTTCACCTGGACTAGTCTGGTAGGACTTAGGAAACAAATTAAGCAGTAGGGCAGGTTTTTCCATTGAACTGTGAAAGGAACACTCGTACATTTTGCAGTAACATACAGTCTTGTACTGTCTGGATGTGTGATGCATACCATGAAGTATTTTTGTGTAGTGTCTTTGGATTGCCCTCTGAGTTTTGGTGCACTTATTCTGCTGTGGACCACCCAGTTTAGGACTACTTTGAATGCTTATTTACTGAGCTTTAGTCATAATGAAGATAATTTTTGTAATAGCTTACCTAGGTTGGATAAACCAGCAGCTGCGGGATTATAGCCATGGACATTTACACCTGCTCAGTGTAATTAGTGACACCCCCACCCCCGCTACATTTTCCATCAAAACTCTGCCCCAGAAGGCTCTTACACTTGGGTCACATGAAAGTACGTACCTTCTTGGCACCAACTGTACCTTTATTTGCATAATCCCTGTGCTAATTTTCTGAAAGCTCTTTTTCTCGTGAAACATTCTTTTATATAAAAATTACCACATTCTGTATTGAACATAATCCAGTTCCTTATGTTATCATATGATTTAAGATACTTGCTAGAATACAAGCCCATACATTGTATAGAATGCTGGTTGTACCAGACAGTTAGTTACAGCAAGTTGTATAAGACACTGATTGTTGAGTTTCACCATTGCTCAGTCAGAGGGAAGCACAGATTATTTCTTTTCTTTTACTTTTTTGTGATGAGTGTAACTGCTTATTAATGTATATGTGTAATACTTGCTTTTGAAAATGAAAAACATGCTTATTAACTTTTATCTTAATTGTTTCTAGACAGGAAAGGTTATCTACTATGAAATGAAAGCTGAACACAGTGTAGACATAGATATTGACATTGACTGGCCTATTGCAGAAGAACGTATATTAAGGTAATTAGCTCCAGTTTAAATAAAATGCTTTAATTTTGGGTTTTAATATTTATAGGGTAACTTTATTCTTTTCAACATATTGGAAGTTGGAAAAGAATTATACAAAAGTGATTGAGAAGTAGATGGAGGCAAAATAGCTCTCCAAAAACTAAACAGAATGAGATGAAACTTGGCATGGTGCAAAAAAAAAAAAAAAATATATATATATATAGTAATATAGTAATATATTAGTGAAAAGATACATTGAGTTTGAAAATGGACCAGACTGGACTGAGGATTCCAGAAAATAAGGCCCTACAAAAAATGGTCCAATGCATTTCTCTGGCAAAAGCAGTTTCAGCGTCTGCAAAATAGAAATTCTCCTTACAAACTGCCTCGTCCCCTTTCTCAACTCTTCTCTACCTCAAACTGCCTTAGACCCTGCAACTGTCCCCTCCCCAAACTATCCTAACTTCAAAAACTACTCCCCCATTCAGGGCCGCCGAGAGGGGGGGGCAGGGGGGACAAACTTCTTCTGGCCCGAGCCTCCAAGGGGGGGCCCGGCACCGTAGTCCCCGGTCTCACCCGCCCGCCCTCGTCTCCATGGACAGTCCCCCTTTGTCCTCCACTGGGCTGGGCCCCCTGCATTCAAATCACAGCGCCTCACTTCCGTGTGAAAAAGCAGCAGCAGATTGCCTCTCTTCGGGCCTTCCCTCCCTATGTCCCGCCTTCATCTGATGTAACTTCCTATTTCTGCGAGGGCGAGACACAGGGAGGGATAGGCCCGAAGGGAGGCGATCTGCCGCTGCGCTTTCACACAGAGGTGAGGTGCTGTGATTTGAATGCAGGGAGCCCGGCCCTGTGGCGGACGGAGGGAGGCTGTCGACGGGGCTGTGGGTGGGCGGGTGGAGACTGGGGACTGCGGTGTGGCAGTCTCAGAGGGGGCAGTGGCCTCGGGGGGGGGGGGGGGGAGGCAACTTCAGGGGGGCAACGGCGGGGCCCCGGGGGCGGCCTTGCCCCGAGCCTGGCCCAGTCTCTCCGCAACCCTTCCCCCATTACTGACGCCACGTCCCTTATATGACTATATATTCACAAAAGTGCCTGCATCACATGCATGCAGGCATGCACAAAAGATGTACCTTCACATCCAACAGCCCATAGGGTTGGAAACTTTTCCACAACCCGTATTCTGAATGCTTTCTCCATTTGTAATATTAAAAACAACAAAACTACTTTTGTTCCAAAAAATACAAAGTTTTATGTCTGCTTTGTTAACATCTTGTACTATTTATTTATTTTACTGGGGTTTATTATCAACTTTTATGGAGAGATTCATCCAAGGTGATGTACAGCAGGTACAGTTTAACATAAAAACTTAGGTGCTCATTTTCAGAATAGAATATCGTCTGAAAAATGTCATAAAGTGGGACAAGTTGGAAAGAAGAGAAGTTGACAGCTAGCATGGTTAAAGGGTGAACAGAAAAAGGCTTATGTCAGCCAAAAGAATGGAAAAAGGATCCAAATGAAGAAAATTAGAAGCAACATAATCACTGGCAAGTCATATGCAAAGCATTGATAAAGAAGGCTAAAAGAGAATATAAAGAGAAGCTTACTGCAGAGGCTAAAACTCAGTAGCAACTTTTTCAGGTACATTGGAAGCAGAAAGCCTGTGAGGGAATCCATGAGACCGTTAGACCACAAAGGAGCAAAAGGGTTGGCCATAGCGGAGAAACTGAGGGGGTCTTTTACAATGGCGTTAGCATTTTTAGTGAGCGCTAATGATTAGCACGTGCTAAACACTTGACGCTCATAGGAATATATGGGTGTCTCTAGCATTTAGTTGGCACTTATTTTTAGCGCACACTAAGAACAGTAGACCATCTTTGTAAAAGGACCCCTGAATGAATTCTTTGCTTCAGCCTTTATGGAAGAAGATGCAAGAGATCTACCTGTACCGGAAAGGGTTTTTTTAAGAGTGATGTTGAGGAACTGAAAGAAATCTTGGTAAACCTGGAAGATATACTGAGACGATTAGTAAATTACCTGGACTAGATGGTATACATCCAAGGGTACTCAAAGAACTCCAAGCATGAATTTTTTTTATCTGCTGTTAGTAATTAAAATTGTCCATAGTACCTAAAGATTGGAGGGTGGCCAATATAATGCCGATTTTTAAAAAGGGTTCCAGAGATGATCAGCAAAATTACAGACTGATAAGCCTGACATCAGTGCCAGATAAAATAATGGAAACTATTATAAAGAATAAAATTATGGAGCACTTAAAACATGGTTTAATGGGACACAGTCAGCACAGGTTCAGCCAAGGGAAGTCTTGCCTCACCAATTTGCTTCATTTTTTTTGAAGGTGTTAATAAAAGTGGATAAAGGTGAGCCGGTTGATGTAGTGTATCTGGATTTTAAGAAAGCTTTTGAAAAAGTTCCTCATGAGAGACTCCTGAGAAAATTAGAGTCATGGGATAGGAGGCAGTGTTCTGTTGTGGTTTAGGAATTGGTTATGGGACAGAAAGCAGACAGTAGGGTTAAATGGTCATTTCTCTCAAAGGTGGAGCGTGAGTAGTGGAGTGCCGCAGAGATAGTACTGGGACCAGAGCTATTTAACAAATTTATAAATGATATAGAAATCAGAACGACGAGGTGATTAAATTTGCAGATGACACAAAACTGTTCAAGGTTCTTGAAACACATCGGGACTGTGAAAAATGGCATTAAGACCTTAGGAAATTGGATGACTGGGCATCCAAATGGCAGATGAAATTTAATGTTGACAGATACAAATTGATGCATAGCTGAAGGAATAATCCGAATCATAGTTACCTGATGCTAAGGTCCAACTTGGGGGTCAGCACCCAAGAAAAACTAGGTGTCGTTGTAGATAATACACTGAAATCTTCTGCTTAGTGTGCAGCAGCAACCAAAAAAAACCAAACAATGCTAGAAATTATTAGCAAAGGATGGTGAATAAGACTGAAAATACTATAATGCCTCTGTATCGCTCCATGGTGCAACCTCACCTTGAGTATTGTGTTCAGTTCTGGTCGCCGTATCTCAAAAAAGATATAGCACAATTAGAAAAGGTTCGAGGAGAGCAACCAAAATAATTCCTCTCAGATGAGGATAGGGCTCTTCGGCTTGGAAAAGAGACGGATGAGGGGATACATGATTGAGGTCTACAAAATCCTGTGTGGTGTAGAACGAGTAGAAGTGAATTGATTTTTTTTTTGACTTGTTCCAAAAGTACAAAGATTAGGGGACACTCGAGGAAGTTATATGGAAATTCTTTTAAAACAGGAGGAAATATTTTTTCACTCAACGAATAGTTAAGCTCTGGAACTCTTTGACGGAGGATGTGGTAACAGTGGTTAGCGCATCTGGGTTTAAAAAAAGGTTTGGACAAATTCCTGGAGGAAAAGTCCATAGTCTGCTATTGAGGCAGACATGGGAAGCAACAGTTTGCCCTGGGATTTGTAGTATGGAGTGTTGCCATGATTTGGGTTTCTGCCAGGTACTTGTGACCTGGCTTGGCCACTGCTGGAAACAGGATTCTGGGCTAGATGGACCATTGGTCTGACTCAGTATGGCTATTCTTATGATACTGTCTGCAACCCAGTGGCATGACAATGTATGGGGAACCAATGGAAACATTTGCAGTAAGTGAATAAGAGACTGCATAAATAGGAGTTACTCTTATTATTACAATTTGCTATCTTGATTATGTAGGATTTATCCTATATCCACAAGTCAATAAAAATTTTGAAATTGAAAAGCTACTACTTTTTCTCTTTTCTTTCTTTTTCTTTTTTCTCTTTCGATTTTTTTTCTTTCTCTTTCTTCCTTCCTTGACAAGGTTCAATAAAACACAAAAGCAGAACTTTAAAACAAAACAAAAAAAACCCAAAACACTGAGATACCCCAACTCAAACCAAGCAAACCAGTCTCATCGACCATAAAGTCATGGGTAGAAAGATATGTTTTCAGCTGCTTCTTAAATTAAGAAAACTCTGAAAAATGGCACAAGTGTTTTGGCAACTGATTCCATAAAACAGAACCAATAGCTGAAAACATGGCTCCCCTTGCAACTGCATAACTGGCTTCAGAGTGGGGTACCACAAATAACAATCTACGACCCTCTGAACATAATACTCTGAAAAGGACGGTTCTATAGGGAAGGTCTGTGGTATCCTTTAACCCACTTTATTGCTCACAGATTGCAAGTATTAGTTTTGAAATACAAGATGTGTGAATCACTGCTATAGTGAATAGTTAAGGATGTACTAAGCATGGAACATTGAACCAGTATCTTCTCAGTCCTGCAGTAACCCTGCCCTCTTCTTTGGTGGGTATTCAGTTTGAAAGGGGAAGGGTCAGACCTGTGATGGATTGTGTGCCAGCAATTGCTCACTGTTTTGCACTCAGTACAACTTTCCTGTTAGCTTTCAATACGGTGCCCATTCCTTTGCCAGTATACCAGATGTAGGTTGGGAACAGGTGGAAGCAATAGCTGAAGTGTGGAGATGGAAGACGGAATGCTGGCAGACATGAATAAAATGGGAGAGTAGACATGAATTATGTAAGGGTTGGATTTGCTTATACAGTAGAGTCTAGGTTATCAGATGCTCTGGATTATCAGACATACCCTGGTGCCATCACAGCATTGTCCTTGAGATGTGCATGGGTTTCTCTTTTTCCTTCCCAGCATCGTGTTTAGTTAAAAAGCAGCACTGCTAGGTAAGATTCTTGGGCACATTAAGTTTTAAACTCTTTACTGCTTCCTCTTTTGAAACATGCATTTAGTATACTTCTCTTTTATTCCTCATCCACTTTTTCTGTATTATTCGACTTTTCGATAATCCAGCAACTTATAGATCCCCTTTACATCAGATAATCAAGGCTCTACTGTAGTTCTCAAGGGGTGGTCTCTGATGTGAAAGATTGTTCTTAATTTAAAAAATTAATAATCCACAGGATTTAAGATTTCAGTTTTAATTTGAATCTTTAGCATGACGTGTGTGACCTTGAAATATTTCTCTTTGGTGTAGTTATGGGTACTTCAGTCTACTAGAACTCAAGTTATTGGTTTGCAATATTGATGATCGTTCCGCTGATATCTTCAGTAATGTGTTGAGTCAACTGAAAGATGAAGGTATTCAGGTAAGCTTTAAGTATTTATGGTGGTTTTTTTTCCTACCTCTCACCCCCCACTGTCTTCGCACTCTTGAATGATCTGAATGTATAGATGGTAGACCAGAGTGCTTTACACACTCCATCTACCAGCAGCCTTCAAACTGTAGTGGGGGGGGGGGGGGGGGGGAAGAGGGGGCTTACATTATTGTTTTTGTTTGCCCACTGAAGGACTAAGGCTTTAGGTCAGGAGGGGTGAGCTCTGTTCCCACCTGATACAGATAGTGAGGTTGTTACTGAGAGATTGGGAACCTGGAGGAAAGGCTGTAGGTGTTCCATTGATTGGTTGAGTTTCAATGAGGGTAATCTGGGGAAATGGTGGCGTTTAGGCTGATTTTTTTCTCTTAATGGTGAGAGGGGGAGGAGGTGATTACTATATGTTGAAAGGAGAGTGGATGTGCTCCAGGGATCGCTGTGCATTGTGGGGGGAGGGGGGGTTTCCAACTGGGAATTAAGAAACAATCCAAAACCAAGACTATCCTCACATATTTATTTCTATATCTTCTTTACTGTCACTGACAGTTCTTGGAACATAAATAGACCTGTTATAGGTGGAATAGATTCCAGTCGTGCCATTAAAAATTTCTATAAAATATTATCAGTGTTTCTATCCCTGATTTGAATATGTCTGTAAATCTCCCTCATGCTTTTGGTGTAATTTTCAAGCATTTCCAACTTTCAATGAACCATGTTCAAATCTTTAATCAAAATGCAATCACATTTCCACTTAGCTCACAAGTTTACAGTTTGGCCCCCAGATCTAAACACTTCTGTTATAAACCCTATGTATACTCTTGTAAAGTACTGACAAATTCTAGAATACAATCAGTCCATTGAACTATGGATTTTTCGATTCCAACAACTGCCAACCACATTTCTCCATTCCAACAATTGCCCTCCAAATGTTTTCAAGAATAATTGTAGAAAGTTTGAGATGGTACTGACATACTTTTCAAGTTCTTGCAGCTTCAGCATACTCATCCCATGGGCATGGTTTGGGGGAGGGTGGGCATTGCTCACTTGCAAACAATGCAGGACACAGTGCCTCTCCTTTCAGTTCCCTCACATGGTCCAGTATCTCACCTCTGTCCCCTCCCTCGAGTATTACTGCATCTTGCCATTCTCCCCCCCCCCCCCCCCCCCTCAATCTTCTCTCCTCTGGATTCTTCCCTTTGCCATGACTGTCAGGGTTAAAAAAAAAAAAAAGAATCAGCAGCTGGCACAGAGCCTTCATGCTCAAGAATTCATCCAGGCTGTACCAGTCTTGCCCCATCTGACACATGCTTCCTACTGCCATGGGGAGGAGCTGGTACAGCCTGGTTGAATGCTTGAGCACCAGGGCTCTGTGCCAGCTTCTGTTTCATTTTTTGTTGTTTATTTTTCTTTTTAAAACACTGAAAGTCGAGACAAAGGAGAGGAGCCACGGGAGGAAGGCACGTTTGGGGGGAGGAGGGATGGGAAGATGCTCAAGGGTGGAAGAAGAGGGGACAGAGAGGGCCAATATGCTGGACCATGTGGCAGGAGGGGGAAAAATGCTGGACCATTTTGAGGTGAGAGAGGGCTGATGGCTGGACACCAGAGAATGAGGAATAGGGAGAGAGAAGGACATACTGGGGGGGGGGGGGAGGTGGAAGAGTCACGGAGTTTAACACTGACAGATATTAGAGTGGGAGAAGAATCTGATGTGGGGGCAGACAGGAAGCTGACTTGGCAGATCATGGGGATGGGAGAAGAGAGCAGGTGCTGGAGTTGAGAGTTCTTAGGAAAAAGGGGTTGAACTTGGAGAAAGGGGCTTATATAGGGGGGAGAGGTCTGAGGCTGGGAGACGGGAGCTGAAGGCTGACACGGGCTGGGGATTGAGTTTACAAAAGGAATTTCTGGGGAAAAAGGGGAAGATGTTGGCAGGTGACAGTGGAAGAAGGGAATTGATGAATGAGAAAGAAGAGAATATAGTGGGGATGAAACAAGGGCATATGGAGCAGAGAGATGGATGCTTGGCAAGTAGGAAAGGCAAGATAAATGAATATTGGAGAAAGGAGGTAGGTGGGCAGTTGCTAAGGAAGGGATTATGAGGTAGAGATGGGGAAATTGATGCTAGGAATGGTGGAGAGGCAGGGCAGTGGATGTTGGGCTAAGGGAAGAAAGAAGCAGAAGTCTGTGAAGATGGTGAGATACAAATGAAGAGGATAAGTCTTTGAAGGAGATGAGAGAAGATAGAAATGGGGAAGTAAAAAGGGGTGAGACATAAGAGAGGGACTGGAAGTGAAAAGGGGATGCATAACAGGGAAAGAACAGGGTTGGTGAGGGAATGAGAAGCCAAGGTAGATGAGGCTGGGTAGGATATGAGTACGGAAATGGAGAACTAGAAGATGCCCAAGAGCTGAGAATAAGAAACATAAATAGAATTGGTAGGACTGGATTAGGAATTGATTGATGGACAGACGCAAGAGGGTGGTGGTAAATGGAATTCACTCAGATGAGGGAAAGGTGAGTAGTGGAGTGCCTCAGAGATCGGTGCTGGGGCCTGTTCTGTTCAATATATTTGTGAACGACATTGCCAAAGGGTTAGAAGGTAAGGTTGTACTTTTTGTGGATGACACCAAGATATGTAACAGAGTGGATACCCCGGAGGGAGTGGAAAACGTGAAAAAAGATCTGCAGAAGCTAGAAGAATGGTCTAATATTTGGCAATTTAAAATTCAATGCAAAGAAATGCAAAGTGATGCACTTAGGGAGTAGAAATCCACGGGAGACGTATGTGTTAGGCGGTGAGAGTCTAATATATACAGACAGGGGGAGGGATCTTGGGGTGATAGGATCTGAGGATCTGAAAGCGACGAAATAGTGTGACAAGGCGGTGGCCGTAGCCAGAAGGTTTCTAGGCTGTATAGAGAGAGGTGTGACCAGCAGAAGAAAGGAAGTGTTGATGCCCCTGTGCAAGTCGTTGGTGAGGTCCCACCTGGAGTATTGTGTTCAGTTTTGGAGGCTGTATCTTGCTAAGGATGTAAAAATAATTGAAGCAGTGCAAAGAAAAGCTGCAAAAATGGTATGGGATTTGCGTTACAAAACGTATGAGGAGAGACTTGCTGACCTGAACATGTATACCCTGGAGGAAAGGAGAAACAGGGAGACGGGAAGGCGGTAGAACTAGAGGACATGAAATGAGATTGAAGTGGGGCAGACTGAAGAAAAATGTCAGGAAGTATTTTTTCATGAAGAGAGTGGTGGATACTTGGACTGCCCTCCCGCAAAGATGGTGGAGATGAAAACTGTAACGGAATTCAAAAATGCATGGGATAAACATAAAGGAATCTTGTTCAGAAGGAATGGCTCCTCAGAAGCTTAGCGGAGATATGAGTTTATCTTGTTGGGCAGACTGGATGGACCGGACAGGTCTTTTTCTTCCATCACCTACTATGTTACTATGGAAGGACGCAGAAGTGGAGGGGGAAAAGGAGGAATAAAATCTGTCTAAAAGATAAATAAAACGTAGAAATAAGGGGGGAAAATAAAAAAGAAGCATCAGAGTGAGATGAAGCGAGAAACAGAAATGGGATCTTGAAAAAGGACTTAAGCAACAACAAGAGGAATTGACAAACCAGGACCAACCCAATTGGAAAAAGTAAATGATCAGACAAAGGTACAAAACATTTTATTTTCAATTTTTAGAGAATAAAATGTTTACTTTTAAAAATGCAGATTATTTATATTTATGCAGCTTGTTCTGCCACTTTAGTACCAAGGCAGGGCCACAAAGGTGAGGGGGCATGAGAGGTGTAAAAACAAAAGCTGGCTCAGTGTGCTGCACCCTCGTAAGCCAGCCCTGGTTCGGGGGGGGGGGGGGGGGGGGTCGAAAACCAGAGGAATATTATACAGCAGTTGGTGCATTTAAGTGAGAATAAATGTGAATACCTGTTTGAGCACAGTGACTGAGTGGTGTTTTTAATCATAAATTCTGACAGCATGATTCATTTCAACTTATGTGGATAACTTATGACAGAGATAAAGAATGATTTAAAGAAATGCTCAGTTGTGCAGAAGGAGAGAGACAGAGAATCTTGTGAGAAGCCTAGGAGTCTTCATTTGTGCTCGGAGAATCCAATCTCAGTTGTTCATTCTGCTTCTTTGGGACTGCGGTTATTTTAGGTGAGGGTTTTGTGCAACAGGAGGATTCTACAACACTAACGTGTTCATAATGTCTAGGCTTGATCATTGTAATAACCAATATTGTGACCAACTGAAATAATAAGTTGAAGTGGTTGTAGTCAATTCAGAACACAGCTGCTAGTGGGGAAGAAAGCATTTAACCATCTAACTCCATTCCTTTGTCTGCATTGATATCAATTCAGTCATGCATTCATTTTAAGTTCATGTCTGATTTCTAAAACTATTATCATAATGGCCCTCAATATCTTCAAAATTTGATGATGCCCTACATATCTGGGGAGTTGCTCAGCAACTTTGCTGTGTATTAGAGGGGGTAACGCTGCAGTGTTCAGAGACAGCAAGCATTATTGGTGCAGAGACAAGTTTTTTTTAGGAATTTAATTCCCTTGTATCAAGGCAGGAGCAATACTTGCACTTTAAGCTGGCCAAGGCCTGGCTTTTTTAACAGACAGGAGGGTTTTTAGACAGTGGAAGCAGGGAGACAATTTTACTACATAAGTATTGCCATATTGGGAAAGACCAAAGGTGAATCAAGCCCACATCCGGTTTCCAACAGTGGCCAATCCAGATCACAAATACCTGGCAAGATCCCAAAAAAACTACAAAACATTTTATACTGCTTATCCCAGAAATAGTGGATTTCCCCAAGTCCATTTAATAATGGTCTATGGACTTTTCCTTTAGGAAGCCGTCCAAACCTTTTTTAAACTCCGCTAAGCTAACCGCCTTTACCACATTCTCTGGCAACGAATTCCAGAGTTAATTACACGTTGAGTGAAGAAAAACTTTTCTCTGATTTCGTTTTAAATTTATTATATTGTAACTTCATCGCATGCCCCCTAGTCCTAGTATTTTGGGAAAGTGTAAACAGATGAATCACAGCTACCTGTTCAACTCCACTCATTATTTTATAGACCTCTATCATATCTCCTCTCAGCTGCCTTTTCTCCAAGCTGAAGAGCCCTAGCCGTTTTAGCTTTTTCTCATAGGGAAGTCGTCCCATCCCCTTTATCATTTTCGTCACCCTTCTCTGCACCTTTTCTAATTCCACTATATCTTTTTTGAGATGTGGCGACCAGAATTGAACACAATATTCAAGGTGTGGTCACTTACACCATGGAGCGATACAAAGGCATTATAACATCCTCATTTTTGTTTTCCATTCCTTTCCTAATAGTACCTAGCATTCTATTTGCTTTTTTAGCCGCAGCAGCACACTGAGCAGAAGGTTTCAACGAATCGTCAACGACGACACCTATATCCCTTTCTTGGTCCGTGACTTCTAACGTGGAACCTTGCATGACGTAGCTATAATTCGGGTTCCTCTTTCCCACATGCATCACTTTGCACTTGCTTACATTAAATGCCATCTGCCATTTAGACACCCAGTCTCGTAAGGTCCTCTTGTAATTTTTCACAATCCTCCCGCGATTTAACGACTTTGAATAACTTTGTGTCGTCAGCAAATTTAATTACCTCATTAGTTACTCCCATCTTTAGGTCATTTATAAATACGTTAAAAAGCAGTGGTCCCAGCACAGACCCCTGGGGAACACCACTAACTACCCTTCTCCATTGAGAATACTGACCATTTCACCCTATTCTCTGTTTTCTATCTTTTAACCAGTTTTTAATCCACAATAGAACACTACCTCCTATCCTATGACTCTCCAATTTCCTCTGGAGTCTTTCATGAGGTACTTTGTCAAACGCCTTCTGAAAATCTAGATACACAATATCAACCGGCTCACCTTTATCCACATGTTTGTTCACCCCTTCAAAGAAATGTAATAGATTGGTGAGGCAAGATTTCCCTTCACTAAATCCATGTTGACTTTGTCACATTAATCCATGCTTTTGAATATGCTCTGTAATTTTGTTCTTTATAATAGTCTCTACCATTTTGCCCGGCACCGATGTCATACTCACTGGTCTATAATTTCCCAGATCTCCTCTAGAACCTTTTTTAAAAATCGGCATTACATTGGCCACTCTCCAATCTTCCGGTACCATGCTCGATTTTAAGGATAAATTACATATTACTAACAATAGCTCCGCAAGCTCATTTTTCAGTTCTATCAGTACTCTGGGATGAATACCATCCGGTCCAGGAGATTTGCTACTCTTCAATTTGTAGAACTGCTCCATTACATCCTCCAGGTTTACAGAGAATTCATTAAGTTTCTCCGACTCCTCAGCTTTGAATACCATTTCTGGCACCGGTATCCCACCCAACTCTTCCTCGGTGAAGACCGAAGAAAAGAATTCATTTAATCTCTCCGCTACGGCTTTGTCTTCCCTGATCGCCCCTTTTACTCCTCTGTCATCTAGCAGTCCAACCGATTCTTTTGCCGGCTTCCTGCTTTTAATAAACCTAAAAAAAAATTTATTATGTGCTTTTGCCACCAACACAATCTTTTTTTCAAAGTCCCTCTTAGCCTTCCTTATCAGCGCTTTGCATTTGACTTGACATTCCTTATGCTTTTTCTTATTATTTTCAGTCGGTTCCTTCTTCCATTTTCTGAAGGATTTTCTTTTAGCTCTAATAGCTTCCTTCACCTCACTTTTTAACCATGCCAGCCGTCATTCAGTCTTCCATCCTCCTTTTTTAATACGCGGAATATATTTGGCCTGGGCTTCCAGGATGGTGTTTTTGAACAGCGTCCATGCCTGATGTAAATTTTTGACCCTTGCAGCCGATCCTCTAAGTTTTTGGGGGTTTTTTTTCACCATTCTTCTCATTTTATCATAGTCTCCTTTTTAAAAGTTAAACGCTAACGTATTTGATTTCCTATGTATATTTACTTCAAAGCTAATATCAAATCCGATCATATTATGATCACTGTTATCAAGTGGCCCCAGCACCATTACCTCCTGCACCAGATCATGTGCTGCACTAAGGACTAGGTCTAGAATTTTTCCTTCTCTTGTCGGCTCCTGTACCAGCTGCTCCATAAAGCTGTCCTTGATTTCATGAAGGAATTTTACCTCCCTAGAGTGCCTCGATGTTACATTTACCCAGTCAATATCGGGGTAATTGAAATCACCCATTATTATTGTGTTGCCCAGTTTGTTTGCGTCCCTAATTTCCTTTAACATTTCTGCATTCATCTATTCATCCTGGCCAGGTGGACGGTAGTGCACCTATCACTATCCTTTTCCCCTTTACACATGGAATTTCAATCCACAGTGATTCCAAGAAGTGTTCTGTTTCCTGCATAATTTTTAATCTATTTGATTCAAGGCTCTCCTTCATATACAATGCTGTCACTTCACCAATTCGATCCACCCTATCACTACAATATAATTTGTACCCCGGTATGACAGTGTGCCACTGGTTATCCTCCTTCCACCAGGTCTCAGAGATGCCTATTATATCTAATTTTTCATTTAGTGCTAAGCTTCTGAGGATCCATTCCTTCTAAACAGGATTCCTTTATGTTTATCCCACGCATGTTTGAATTCCGTTACCATTTTCATCTCCACCACCTCCTGCAGGAGGGCATTCCAAGTATCCACCACTCTCTCCATGAAAAAATACTTCCTGACATTTTTCTTGAAGGGGGGCAGACTAGTTTAAAAGCTGCTCTATCTCCTTTTTAAATGCTGATGCCAGCAGCCTGGTCCCACCCTGGTTAAGGTATAGCCCATCATTTTGGAATAGGCTCCCCCTTCCCCAGAATGTTGCCCAGTTCCTAACAAATCTAAAACCCTCCTCCCTGCACCATCATCTCATCCACGCATTGAGACTCCAGAGCTCTGCCTGTCTCTTGGGCCCTGTGCATGGAACGGGTAGCGTTTCAGAAAATGCTACCCTAGAGGTTCTGGATTTGAGCTTTCTACCTAAGAGCCTAAATTTGGCTTCCAGAACCTCTCTCCCTCATTTTCCTATGTCATTGGTACCCACATGTACCAAGACAGTCGGCTCCTCCCCAGCACTATCTAAAATCCTATCTAGGTAACGCGTGAGGCCGCCACCTTGTCATCAGGCGATCCTCACGTCCACCAGCCACCCAGCTATCTATAGGCCTAATGATCGAATCACCAACTGCAACAGCTGTCCTAACCTTTCCCTCCCGGACAGCACTTGGAGACATATCCTCGGTGCGAGAGGATAGTACATCCCCTGGTGGGCAGGTCCTGGCTACAGGAGTACTTCCTACTTCACCAGGGTGATGCTCTATTTCTAGGCTACCAGACTGGAGGTGGGACTTCTCTACAACATCCCTGTAGGTCTCCTCTTTGTACCTCTCTGTCTTCCTCAGCTCCACCAAGTCTGCTACTCTAGCCTCAAGAGAACGGACACATTCTCTGAGAGCTAAAAGCTCTTTCCATCAGGCACACACATATGATGTCTCACCAACTGGGAGATAATCATACATGTGACACTCAGTGCAAAAGATTGGATAGCACTCCTCTCGCTGCTGGACTGCTGACTCCATTTTAAATTTTGTTTTAGTTTTTCAATAATTTAAAACTTGCTACAGTACTAAGGATATTAGCCTAATATGTCTTTTAGTTTATATTTTATATTGTATGATTTATTTAGTGTTTCCTTCTTAGTTTTTAAAACTAAGTGGAAAAGACTATGGAGATTAGTTGATAAAATTTGCTTTTTATATTTTTATTTTGCCTATCACTAACCTACAATTCCTCCTTTAAACCCAAGTTCCCAAAGCACAAAGCAAAATAGTGTTCACTTACCAGAGAAATGTCCTCTTCTCTCGGAACTTCTCAGAAAGAAAGTTCAGCGGGACCTTTCCTCTTTATATAGTTTTGAATCTAAGGGGCCTTTTGTGGACTCTGTGCTGAGGCTTAGGGGAAGGAGGATGGAAAAAAATATTTTTGTACCGTGGATAATATGCTATTTTAGGTAACTTGCCTCAGAGTATGTAGTGAGGCATGTCCTTAAATTTTGTGATAAATTTCTTGTTCAGAATTGAGCTAATGTCTGATCCCCAGACGTATTAAACTTTTTATATATTATACAATACTTGCAACTGAAGGAGCAGAACTATATCAAACCGATTAAACCACAGGTGTTCACTAATCACACTTCACTGTTATCCTTTTTATTCTTTCCAACCCAGCAAAAATTGGAAAGAATTATACAAAAAGGGGTTGAGAATGGCCATCCGTTTGTCTTTTCTGTGTAGGGACAAAGTAACTCCAAAAAAATTAATGGAATGGGGTGAAACTTGACGTGGGAAAACGGGTAAAAAGACACGAGGCCTGATATTCAGCCGGCGGTGTGCAATGTGTTTGCTGTCTGCTGCCAGTGTTAAACCCGAATATTCAATGCCTTGCTATATCCAGAGATCAGCATTGAATATCTGGGTTTGTTTTGGCCACTGAAAAGTTAACCGGCTATGCCAATATTCAGCACTAACCAGCTAACTTTTTAGTGGTCAAAGACAGGCCTGCTATTTAAGTGGCCTATTTTGACTGCTCAACATAGCTGGTTTGGCACTGAATATCTGCGCCTAACCAGCTATGTCTTGCGATATAACTAGTTAGCGGCTATCTGCTAATCGGGATATTCAACGGGAGATCCCACTGAATATCCACAGTTAGGCGCTTAGCTGGTCCTGTCTGGTTAAATAGTTTTGAATATGGGGTGATGGAGTTAAAAAATAAGTCAAATTAGACCGTGGATTCTAGAGAAATATGCATTGGTCTCTATTTTATGGGGCTTTTCTATGGAAAAAGGAGTTCAGCTTCTGTAGCATAGAAATTTATAGTGAAATGCAGTAAACTGAGAACAGGACAAGACAGTTAAAAAAAAAAATGGAATTTCCACCTGCGTCAAAATACAAACTGTTCCCACACCCCATAAACTACCCCATGCAACTGCCATACCACCCCTGTATACTTCTTCCCCCCCCCCCCCCCCCCCCCCCAAAAAAAAAAAAAAAAAAAATTATCTGCAACTGCCACACTTCCCCACAACTGCAGACCTGCCAAGTCTTCTGCATTGTGGGTCATCTCCTGCATGCCTGTTCGGGAGCAAGGATCTGTGCTGAGCCAGGGGCCACCTTCTGCTCTCCATCCCCACTAACTGCCTTCCTCGATCCTGATCCACCCCGGTGTCCAGTATCGCTTCCCCTCCCTCCATCCCTGCATGGGTCCAGTACCTTTTTTTTTTCCCCCATGGCTCTCCCAAAGTGGCAGAGGTTGGCTGGCAGAGGTAGTGCTGTAGATAGGCTGCCTGCAGTCAGCCCCACCAGGGACTTTTCTCTTCCACATCTGCCTCCTGTGAGATCACTTTGTATAGGCAGATGCGGAAGAGGAAAACCTCAGGCAGCCTGTTTATGGAGCTGCCTCTGCCAGCCAGCCAGCCACCACCCTTAAGGGAGGACCACAGGGGAAGGAGATGCTGGACCTGTGCAAGGGGTGGGGGTGAGGAATGAACAGGAAGCCAGACGTGCACAGGTGGAGGGGGACAAGAGTGGGAACAGAGCACTGACAGATGCTGGCTCTGCAGTGTGTGAGGGGGAGGCAGGGATAGCAGGACAAAGAGAGAGAGAGAAATGCTGGCTACACAGTGGTGGGGGCAGGGTAGCAGGAGAGAGAGTTGGAGAAATGCTGATGGTGGGGTTGAAGGGTTGCAGGAGGAAAGGGAGAGAAAGAAGAAGCTGGACATGAGGAGGAACAGACACACAGGAAGGGATTCTGGGTGTGGAGGAAACATAGGGACTGGGACACAGAGGGGAAATGTTGGACACAGAAGGAGACCAGGGAGAGGGACACAGAGGGGAGATGCTGGATAGGATGGATAAGCGCCACAGAGGAAAGATGGATGGTGGATATAGAGAAAGAAGACCTTGGAGGAAGACAGTGACTTTGGAAAGAGAGTTAAGAAAAAACAAAGCAGAAAAGTCACACTTAGACCAAGCAATGCTGGGACAACAAAGATAGAAAAATGTATTTTTCTTCTTAATTGTAATGTGTCAGCTTGGGAAACGTGCATCCTTTATCTTGCATTTCAGTTTCTATTACTATGACCAAATGTTCTACATAGATCTGGAATGCATTTGCTTTTGGCATGGTTTGTTTACTGAAGCTCTGAAGGGTTTCTCCTCCTCCCCCCACCCCCAGTACCATGGGAGATGCACTGTTATAGGGGTCCTATCTTAACTTTTTCTCCTGGGGTTCACTGTATCCTATCTATGACACTGCTTTGAGCAGCCTCCCCTTCCATCAGCAGTCTCACGATAAGAGCTGCAAAATCTCACCGCTTTTATTGCAAGACTGGAGATATTTTATTAAGACATCTCCTGCTGTCTGAGAGGGAGGTGGCTTGTTGGTGCTGCATCTGAGATCTGTCAGGGTGGAGCAAGGTTCTGGGGTGGGGGGTGGAATGGGGCAGAGCTGAGGGCATGGCTTAAATCTGCACCTCAAAGATGGGGCCCTCTTGGCAGCTGGTCAACTGCCCCAAAAATTGACCCCCTGCAACTTCTGCATTATCCCACAACCACCTTATTCCCAAAAATTACCTTCCCCACAATAGCCTACAACTTGCTTCCTAACCCCCCCCCCCCCACCACCACCACCACCACAAAAAAAACAATTCCCACAACACTGTGAGATGAACTCCGGGACTCGGAGGTTGCCAACTGTCTGGCTTTTTTCAGAAGTCAACAGAATGTTACATTATCTAGAAGGTAGACGGATGAGTAATCTAAGACATTTTTAAAATCTCTATCTGCCGACCCTCCCATCGCTTTGTGAGTGAGTCTGTCCTGCATGCTTCTACTAAACCTAGCAGCAGAGAGAAGGCAGGTAGTAGGGTAGGAGAACTGGAAGGCAGCTCTAGTCACAAGAAGAGAGGAAGTGGAGGAAGATTTTGCCATAGAAGTCAAGTTCTGCATGCAGTGGAGGGTGAAAGAAAAATGAACCCCTTCCAGAAAAAAAAATTACCCTAATACATTTCTATAGGAGAAGCAGTTCCAACAGCTTCAATATGCACCTCACTGATTCACTGTAACATAGTGATTAAGGAATTGCATCTTTCAAACTGCTTTCCCTTCCCCTCACCTCTCAGATCTCATGCACGCACACACACATACACAGTCACCAGCCCTCCCCCCATCACACATGCAAAGATGCACACATATATATAAGGATTGAAAACAATTCCATGAGCTATGCTCTGCATGCTTTCCTTACTTGTTTCACCTTAGGGGGAAAAAGAAAGGTATTAATTTGGTCTACTATAAAAAATAGCAGCCAGTCAGTATTGTAACCCTCTCTCTCTCCCCCCCCCCCCCCCCCCCCCCCGCCTGTCTCCCCATTCTAAAAAAAATGTAGCAGGATCAAGACGTACCCCTCACACACGCACTCTGATCCCTATCTCCTGCCTTCCCACCTGATCAATACATGTAGTAGAGTCAAGTCATTGAAATATATTGAGGCTCTTTTTCTTTTTGTTGTCTTAACAGGTACGGTTACTCCCCAGGAAAAGTTCTGGTGAGATGAAGTCTACCAAAGTGTTAATTGAGGAGTGGATGAAGGAATTAAATTTTCGCTCCTGGAAACAAATTGCCTTCATAGGTTTGTGCCCTTCTAAAAGTGTTATCTCTGTATTACTCTGTATCCTTTGGATCAAACCACGTTTTTTTTTTAAAGGAAGGTTACACTGATATATATTGGCATTTTCATATTATCATACATGTAGACTCTAAAATATCATGTAAAAACTTTTCTTGGGCAACCATTAAAACTACCAGATTACATCTATTACTACTACTATTTAGCAATGCTAAATAGTAGTAGTAGTAGATGTAATAATTTCCAGAAATGTTAAATATATTTTATACATCAAAATATAGAAGATAAAACTGTGTGTTACTCAATATTCAGTCTTCAAGAAAATCTTGCACAATGTAATTCATTATAAAAATTTAGGGCCCTGTTTACTGAGGTGCATTAGCATTTTTAGTGCTTGCTAAAAATTAGCACATGCTAACCATGTAGATGCACATAGGAATATTATGGGCATCTACTTGGTTAGTGCAGCTTAGTAAACACGGCCTTTAAAGATTTAAATATAATGGAAGGTGCTCAGTAAAAAGTTCTCTAGTCCAATCAAAAGAACTAGTGATGCTTTAAAACCATCATAGCACCAATACAAAACTGCATAAAGAGTCAATATCAAGATCAAATAAATAATTTCACAAACTACAGTATATATCTTGCTCTTGATTCTGTGTAAAACTCTGAACACTGAAGTCTGAAGATGCTGCTTCTGTGAAATTGAAACTGCAAAGTCAATAAGGTCTAGATGGCTCGCATAAATATCACAAAATTATATCCGTCCAGTATGCTTCAAAATAAGGAGATGTTAAAACCTCTCTCCTCTCCTCTCCTCTCCTCAATGGCCATCTAGTATGCTCCAAAATGAAAGACTGTTAAACTTCTCTCCTCTTCCTGACACAAAATCATCTTTCCCATAAAGCTTCTTCAGAAGGAAGGATTGCAATACTACTATTTCTTGCTCACAAAACCTACTGGACCTCTCTAGTGCTGGGGAAGATATTCAAATCTGTGTCTTTTGCATGCTAGCATTGTGGTCTTTACCTGGGAACCTTCAAACACATTCTTTTCTCTTGTCTCATACTCCAGCCCTTTTGGTCTGGAGTCTGGGATAATGTCACCAAGGTTTTCCAGCTGAATGCTCCTCTATCATGCTCGATTGCTTTTTGGAAAGCGCAATTATTCTCAGACCATTTAGACGCCTTTCATGTTAGTCTTGGCCAGTCAACATGTAATTTTTGCCCGGAAAGATTGAAACGTGTCTGAAAGGTTCCTTCTGGTGGAACTCGGTGTGTCTCACTGCTAAATATGAAGCTGCTGCTATGGAGAGAATATAGCGCTTGCTTGATGTTGCAAAATTGTGGTCATCCTTGGACACCCTTGTGCAAGGCATGTAATACTGTCTGTTGTTACTTCTCTCCTGCATTCCTTGTAGAAAACAGAGAGTAGGATTAAATGGTCAGTATTCTCAATGGAGAAAGGTAGATAGTGGAGTTCCCCAGGGGTCTGTGCTGGGACCGCTTCTTTTTAACATATGTATAAATGATCTAGAGATGCTGATGACACAAAGTTATTCAAAGTTGTTAAATTACAATAGGAGTGTGAAAAATTGCAAGAGAACCTTAAGAGACTTGGATGATGTTTAATGTGAGCAACTGCAGAGTGGTGCATGAGGAGAAAGAGGAACCTAAACTATAGCTACATGGGGCTGTGTGCCAACTGTGTTCTGATTCAGTGGCTAGTTTCTAGTACAGCCTATACCTTCCTGTGAGTTCCAGCTCTGGCTTTGCCACCTGTGAGCATTTAAATGGGAAGTCAGCATCGGAAGAACTGCCTGCCTGATAAGTGCTGGCCATTTTACCATCTCTAACTGAGTTCTGATTCAGCGGTTGGTTTCCAGTACAGCTTTTTACCTTCCTGTGAGTTCTAGCTATGGCTCCGCCCCCTTTGAGCTTTACGGGAAGCCAGTGCCAGAGGTGCCACGTGCTGACTCTGGTCGCACTCCTTCAGTTTGAATTTGGGTGTTTTCCCTCCCCTCCTCCCCACTGAAATTTTTATTTAGACAATGAGTGCTATTCCTGTGATCTTAAGAAGAGGACTATATGACCCATTGTCGGGCGCTAAGCCACATAGTAGGCCTCCTCATACTTTAACTCCTGTCAAAGGTCTGTTCTAATCATCAGATCCCAAAGTTTTTATTACATATGAATGCCTAGAAGTCAGGAACAAAGTTGAAGTTCTGAGAGATTTGCTTGACTCCTGTTGTCCTGACCTGTTATGCGTAACGGAGACTTGGTTATTTGATGTGGATGCCATGTTAGTTAATCAACCTTGGCTTGAGAGTTACAATATTTTTATGTTTTGGGCAAAAAGGAGATGGTTTATTGATATTAGCAAAGCGTGGAATAGACTTCATACAGAAATCCATCTTATGATGATACATAGTCATTGTAAACCATTCTGATTTGCCTTGCAAGAGAGATGGTATAGTAATAGGAATAAATGATAAATTCTAGCTTGTGTGAGGTTTTGTTTTTCTCCTCTCCAGAATTAAAAACCTCTGTTATTGCCTCCCTCCTGTGTTCTTTATGCTGATGGCTCTATTATGTCTGATATTTTGCATGCTAATGGCATTTCATCACGCAATACCATCTTGTTGGGTGATTTTAACCTGCATTTTGATTCAGTTGCCACTGATTTAGTTGTTTCTGGTTTTTTGGAGTCTCTGTGTGGCTTAGGCTGGAAACAGATTCCTTGCTCCTATTCTCATACTGCAGAACATTTACTGGATTTATGTTTTTCGGATGTAAATTTTCTAAATAGCCATTCTGTGACTATTATGTAACGCATACTATATGAATTCGATTATCATACTATCCCACAAAGAAAACAGTTATCTGTAGCAGATATTTACTATCACAATTTGTTTTGGTAGAGACATGCTGTTTTACTGAATCCTGACTAGATACCTTTTGGTTTTATTGTCCCTGATGCCACCCTGGCTGCCCAATCATAGCTGTGTTAGGCATTTGTTTGTAGTGTTGTTGTAAAATTATATATTTTGTGGAACTTATCTGTATTAATATATTTCACCTTGGCTTTTGTAGATCGGCTGCCTTGTTGCTTTCTTGGACATACAAAGAAGCACAACATGTTCCTTTGTTGCAGTCCTTTGGCAGGGAAAGCACAAGTACTTTAAGTACAAGGAATACAGTACTGTACCATAAAATTGTTATATACTGCAGTTATTGCAAAAAAAACTGGTTCAGTGCCATTTACAATAAAATAAACTAGTACATCACTAGGAAAATTAAATAAATTTATGTAATAAGATTATGATATGCATAATACCTAATCAATGAAATTTAGGAAAGAAAAAAGTTTTAAATGTACACCTAAATATCATATAATTAGTCTCTTTTCTAAGATCAATGGGCAACAAATTCCATATCAATGCAGACTGATAGGATAAAGTTTGAGATTGCAGCCTTTTCAATTTAACTCATTCTGTTGTTGGAAATTAGAGAGTTAGAATAAGAGAGTGGTGCGGATACTGGGTCAGACCAATGGTCTAACTAGCCCAGTATCCCTTTTCCAACAGTGGCCAATCCAGGCCACAAGTATCTGGCAGAAACCCAAATAGTGGCAACATTCCATGCTACCAATCTCTGGGCAAGTAGTGGTTTTCCAATATCTCTCTCAATAGACAATGGACTTTTCCTCCAGGAACTTCTCCAAATCCTTTTTTTGAAATACAGATACACTAGCCGCTATAACCACATCCTCCAGCAACGAGTTCCAGAACTTAACTGTTGGGTAAAAATATATATATTCCATCCTATTTTGTTATAAAGTATTTCCATGTAACTTCATTGAGTGTCCCCTACCCTTTGTTCTTTTTGAAAAATTAAAAAATTGACCTACATTTACCCATTCTACACCACTCAGTATATTGTAGATCTGTATCATTTCCCCCCCCCTCAGCCATCTTTTTTCCAAGCTAAAGAGTCCTAACCTCCTTAAGCCTTTTCTCATATGAGAGGAGTTCTATCCCCTTTAACATTTTGATCGCTCTTCTTTGAACCTTTTCTAATTCCACTATATCTTTTTTGAGATATGGCGACCAGAATTGAATGTAATACTCAAGGTGAGGTTGCATCATGGAGCAATACTGAGGCATTATAGTATTTTCAGTCTTATTCACCATCCCTTTCTTAGTAAATCCTAGCACCCTGTTTGCTTTTTTGGCCGCCGCTGCACACTGAGATTTCAGCTTATTATCAGTGTATTATCTATGACGACACCTAGATCTTTTTCTTGGTGCTGAACCCCAAGGTGGACCCTAGCATTAGGTAACTATGATTTGGATTATTCCTCCCAATGTGCATTACTTTGCATTTGTTCACATTAAATTTCATGTAGCATTTGGATGCCCACTCTTCCAATTTCCTATAGTCTTCCTGCAGTGTTTCACAGTCTGAATGTGTTTAACTGTGAATAATTTTGTTTCATCTGTGGATTTAATCACCTCACTTATTATTTATCCCTCTTTGAGAAACAAAATAATTAAGTAATATAATCAAGTGCTGGGCCATTAAAGACCCAAAACACAAATGTACAAAACTTGGGAAATAGTCAATATTGACTTGGTAACTAATTTAATTCTATTAAAAGAGGAGTTACTCTTTCATATCTACTCTCTTTACAGATCAGATGGGCAGTGGCATTTTGGGCAGTTTGCAATCTTCTTGGTTGGTAGCCTTTTTGAGCAACCCACATATGTTATAATAGCACAGTTGGACTATTATAGCCTGTACCAAAGCCTTAAACATACCATGAGGCTTATTTTCAAAGCACTTAGACTTACAAAGTTCTAAAGTCTAAGTGCTTTGAAAATACGCCTCCATATCATATAATTTAGTGAAAGCATCTGAGACTGATAACTTATTGTCGTTCACACTGGAAAACAGTTGAATGTCCCTGGGAAAACATAGCCCTCCTAGTGTGCTCATCAAAATATAAATGATGTCACCTCTGGTTCATGTTGGGGGCTGGGGCTGGGACTTAAGCCACAGTCACAGCGATATCTTCATAGCAGCAGGGACAGATACAAAGGTGAAACTTTCAGGTGATATCAGGAAGCAGGACTTAAGTTGCAGTCATGGCAATCTCTTCACAGCAGCAGGGACAGAGCAATATTAGTTACCTTAGATTTATGCTAAATAAGTATAAAAAGAACAATGCCCTGGCTTTTTTTAAATTTACTTTTATGAACATTAAAATGCCCTATAATAATAAAGGAAATTAGTAGAAACAACTCAAATATGAAGTAAGAAAAAGTAAAATAAAATACATCAAATTCAGTTAGCCCACATCAATGGTAGAGAAGCTGAACTTCCATAACAAAGAATCTATATCTAATAAGCAATTAAACAAGAATGTATCTTATCCATCAAGGGCTACAAACACAATCGAACTCCTATATATACCCCAGCCCCTTTCAAGAATTATTCAATGGAAACTTTTCCAGTTTTAAAGAATAAAAAAATAAAATATTGCTTTCTCTGATAAGAGATAATGCCCTGGCTTCTGTATATGGCACCTATCACATAAAGACTCCAGTATAGTTTAAATATCAAAAAAGACTTTTATTCATTATACTTTAGTGCCACCCTAAAACAACTGACACTATTAACTACTTAAAAACTCTCATTCATTCCATCCATTCACCGTCCTCCACCTGTACCTAATAGTATTAATTGCGCAGAATTACATTGCAAACATAAAATATCTGACACTTGTTGAATTGATTTACATTTTGCACAAATTTTACACTGTTTACTGCACAGGGAACACAACTCAATCTGTCCAGCGCAGTGATTAACACCACGTTTTCCACTTGGCCACTGCGTTCACATGATGAACCAATGTTGGTTGTTTAGTCCCAAATGTGGAAAACAAGTTAGAGTGCTGACGCTCTTTTAGCTGCTTACAAACAGTCCACTATTTCAGCAAGCGTCCTTATAAGTCAACGTACAGGTGCTGAGTAATCGGTGACCAGTTAATTAATTCATGCCGGCTCCCCGATGCTGGACCGCATTTCACAAGATCTTCCTCAGGAGGAACCACCACCACATCTACAACATGTCAATAATATCATCGTTTTCACCATCACTGCTCACATTTTAATGTCACAACTACACTACCTATTCAAGTAACACTTACATTCAATAATCTGAACGGCTGCACGCCAGGCTGAAGCTCCCTCAGAGTGGGCCACACAGACTGCCGCACCAGGAGTTACTGCGCACGGCACACCTGACCAAATTTAAATGGCTTACAACACATCCCCGCCCGTACTTCATTAAAGGGACACTGCCTTACACCCATTCGACCTCAAGATTAAGGCCATTGGGTGCTACCGTCCCCCACAAAAAAATATATCGCTGTTCGATAACTAGCAAACTGGCACTGACATCACCCCCTCTGTTGAACGAGGGAAGATGTGCTATTACAGCACAACGAAGTTGATCCACAGAATGGTTATATTGTATCCAATGTGCTACCAAAGGATTTTCCTGTTTATTGTGCCGCAGGTTACTGATATGTTCCGCCAACCTGCTCTTAAGCTGTCTTTTGGTATGCCCTATATAATACAACTCACATGGGCATATAATACAATAAACCACTCGTTCAGTACAGCATGAGGTGTGGTGTCTTAAAATGTACTGTTTGTTAGTGTGGGGGATGGGAATAATGGAAGTTGAGCATTGTCCCCTAATTAGTAGTATTCTATATATGGCACCCAAAATTGTGTGAGCAACTTAATTGATAAGCAAGCCGTTAACTAGCAATAATTGGATGCTAACAACCAATTATTGCAGTTAATTGGCATCAATTAGGATTTACGTGCACAACTGGCTGTACACTATTCTATATGGATCGACACCAAACTCTCCTAATGTGAGGGGGGTGTATCAAGAAGTTGCCTGTGGAATTACAGAATACTTCCTTACCGTGTCTGTCAAGTGCTGGCATTTACACCAGTTTTTAGCGAGCGTAAGACCAGGACCCAAATGTTAGGCATGGGATCCACGCTAACCACCATTTTATATAAGGTACACATCCTTCCTAGAATAGCCATCGGTGTTGAATTGTTTTGGTGCCTAATTTTAGATGCTATTTATAGAATTTCCCCCACTGTGTTTTGATTTCAGGTAGACCAATGAGTCTTCTTTAGTAGTGGCTTCCTTCTTACCACCCCAGTCATACAGTTTGTTAGGAGTAACCTCAGATTGTTAAAATCAGCATTTTGCCCAGTGTCATGTCCAGCGCGCGCCAAATCAGCACTACCGCCCAGCTACTACATGCCCTGGGTGGTAAATCTGAATTTGGCACTCATCGAAAACATGCGGTAGAAAATATTTTCTGTTTTCTACCATGTGGCGCTTATCTTGCGGTAAACGGTAGTGTGAGCACACTGTATGCCTACCACCCGGTTGGCGCGCGAGACCTTACCGCTAAGTCAGTGGGTGGCGGTGAGATCTCAGGCCGAAAATAGACGTGCGCTGCTTTTTATTTTGCCACATGTCCATTTTCCAGCCCCTCAAGATAAAGGCCTTTTTCCAGAACGTGGCAAAAAATGGCCCAGTGTATGCCCAAAAGATGTGCTCGCACTGCCGCAGTCCACTTTTTGCCACAGCTTAGTAAAAGGGCCCCTAGTTGCTTAAGAGTATCTTAGTGCTCACAGTGGCCTTCCTCAGCATTTTCTAAAGCTATAGCTGCTTTCTTTGGATCAACACGGTGTCATTGGTTATGCCAATCTGTTTTCATTTCACAATGATAGACTTGATTGTTCCCCAAAGGGTTATTCAAATACATTGGCATTTTCTTACAGCCGTTCCTCATTTTGTACCTCTTAAACAACTTTATCCTGGCGTTCTTACAGCATCTGTGTGTTCAGCATGTTTAGACTTTTGTTCCAGATTCACCTATATAAGAGAAACAGCTTGATTCTTTATTCAGTAATACTTACATCAGTTCATGTACTATGATTGGGCTTTATTTAATGTATTGTGGGCCTTGTTAAAGAAGTGTTCAGAAATGGAGCTAATTTGACTTTGCTGTAACAGTGTGGGAAGATTTATGGAATAAAAACTTTTGTTTCGTATTAATTACTTTTGAATATTTATATAATTGTTCTGTCAACACAGAATATGGAGTATTTTGTGTACATCGGGGAGATCAACTCCTATAATTGTTTTGGGTTTTTTTTTTTGGGGGTGGGGGGATAGTGCTGGGCAGACCTATATGGTCTGTGCCCTGAATGAAGAACACAGGTACAAATCAAAGTAGGGTATACACAAAATTAGCACATATGAGTTATCTTGTTGGGCAGACTGGATGGACCGTGCAGGTCTTTCTGCCGTCATCTACTATGTTACTATGTTAGATAGAATGTGAAAAATGTACAAGGGTTTGAAGCCTTCTGCAAGGCACACTGACTTATGATTTGTTAGTTTAATTCAGTGTGCTCTCCCTTTTCTTCCTTTACTGTCCAGGAAGTGAAGAATCTGATGTGGAATGCATGAAGAAAGTCTGTATCAGCACTGCTCTCCCTAGTGCTTGCCCAGCTGCTCTGGAAGCCTCCAGTTATAAGTGCAAACATAAAACTGATTCTGATGCTATCCAAGAATTTGTGAAGCATATTATTTATAAGATAGGAGAGGTAGGTGAATCTTTACTGTATGGTCCTATTATAATTTTATGCAATCGATGTTTGGTTTGGGGGAGGGGGGTTGTTGGTTTTTAGTTAACTTAAATCCATAGTGTACAATAAAGGCAGTCCTTTTCTGTGCTGCTAATGGAATACACTTATTTTATAAAAGGGAATGTGACTTTATCCCTAAAAGAGAACCTACAAAATCCTAAAATCAGATGAATGGGTCATGTAATTTAATCTCCTGCCAATATAGATTATACTGTTCCAGAGTTTTCTAGATATTCAGTTATGGGGCCCCGAACTGACTGCAATAAATACACTTCCTGCATCAGAGCAGTTGATTAATGGAAAAAAATCATTAGAAAATGTTTTGGACAAGCTGATTCCTATGAAGGAATGAGTTGATTAATGGAACAAATCACTAGAAAATGTTTTGGACCAGCTGATTACTATGAAGGAATTAATTGTTTAGCGATCCAACAAGGCACCATGGTATACTCTCAAGTTAAGAGAAAAGTGTTTTGTAGGGCTGACAGGACACTGCATAAAAAAACGTAATACAGAGATATTGACACCTATCGATCCCTTTTGGTTAGTTATCAAAAATCAACAGTTTTGACTAAAAAAGCCTACTTTATAAAACAGTCCGGTGAACTTAGAGCCAGTTCCAAAGATCTATTTACAGTGATGAAAAGACATTTATTTATATCCCATACGATCCTAATGTACTCAGCGGCTCATAAATAAACATTCACAATAAAAATACATAATTTTAAAGCATACATAACATGACATATTGAAAAATAACTGCAAATTACTAACTCATTTTTGGTCCCTCAAATTAATTGTTCATAAAGCTACAGTGCGCCTTAGAAAAAGAGTCAGAACATTCTAATCACCAAAAGCTTGTTGAAATAATGTTTTCAGTTCTCTCTTAAATAGTTCCACGTTCTTCATTGTTTGCAGATTCAATGGTAAGTTATTCCACAACTTGGGTCCAGTTACTTTGAAAATTGTAGAATGATATTCCTCCAATCTGATTATCTTAAAAAAGGGAATCTGTTAATGAACAAGCATCAGAGGATCTCAA
This sequence comes from Microcaecilia unicolor, assembly GCF_901765095.1. Taxonomy (NCBI): domain Eukaryota; kingdom Metazoa; phylum Chordata; class Amphibia; order Gymnophiona; family Siphonopidae; genus Microcaecilia; species Microcaecilia unicolor. The sequence continues at coordinate 91,275,024 of NC_044039.1, forward strand.
AGCTCTCGTAGGTTGATAGATACGTAAAGTTGACGCAATAATTGGTGACACCAAATTATTCAACGCTTTGAATACCAAAAGTAACATTGTAAAAGTGATTCTTTGTTTGCTAGGATTTTTTTTAAATCTCTTGATACACCTTTAGCCTGTCAACAGTTTGAGGCATTCCAGAAAAAAGGTCTCTTAGATTTGTTGAATCTTTTAGAACCATTTCTTTACTCTCCACTGATAACATCTCTGATGCTTAAGTGCTGTGCGAAGATTTCTTACCAGTCTCTGATAAATTAATTTTGGATGTAATTACTTAATTTTAGACCTTTGTTCTACTTCAAAGCATTAAAGGAAAGTGGTTTCAGTCTGATCTCAATAATCACTTTTATAGTGTCCTCTGGCGTGATACCCTCTCAGACCCTTTCCCTCTACCGTGCGGAGTGCCATAGGGGCCCTTGTTGGTGCCCCTTTTTATTTAATATATTTCTGGTTCCGCTTTCAACACTTATCACCACTCTTGGGTTTGTGCCCTTCTTACATGCTGATGACATACAAATCCTTGTGCCATTCAACCTTGGGTCCTGGAAAGAGCTCAAGGTACTCCTGGTATAGAGATGTCCCACTTTATACACTCCCAAGATTTTCCATCTGTGTACAGGTACCCTCCCTGGGGAAAACAAAATCAATACACGAAGGGGAGTCTCTAGGTAAAGTTCAGAAGCAGCTGGGGGGGGGTGGGGGTGGGAAGAGAACTCTAACAACAGTATACACCACATGCTTTAAGAAGGGGTTTGAAGCTTTTGTGTTTAGTCCCCACTGGGTGTCACAACACATTAAAGGAGTAATGCTTGTGAAAATACGTTCTTTCCACCCGAATCCACACTTTAGGGTGATATTCATACCAGTCTAGCAAACATTTCACTTGGGCTACATAAAAAAAACATCTTAAAGTTTGGTACTCCTAGGCCTTCTATTGCTGTACGATGGTCCTAGCAACTCTAGGGGGGTGTTTCCTCCAGATGAACAAGAACATCTTCCTGTCTAGGGCAGCAGGTTATGAAGCTTAATTGGTAAGATTTGAGACACAATACAGCAGTTTGGGAAGAACTATCATCTTGCAGACAGTACCTTCCAGGTATGATGCAGTTTCTGCCATCTATCAAAGCTTAGCATTAATTCAGGGATTACCTTCCCATAATTTATCGAACAGATTTTTCAGATCTGCTGCAATTTTTGCACCCAAATATTGAATGGCTGAGGCCCAAGCAAAAGGAAATTTGCTCTTCAAAGACAAAACTGTCTCGCAGGACAAGTTAACATTTAAAAGCTGTGACTTGGTGGCATTCATTTTAAAACCTGACGTAATGAGTGGAGTGGAACGTGTAGACGTGAATCGTTTGTTTACTGTTTCCAAAAGTACTAGGACTAGGGGGCATGTGATGAAGCTACAAAGTAGTAAATTTAATACGAATTGGAGAAACATTTTCTTCTCTCAATATATAATTAAACTCTGGAATTCATTGCCAGAGAATGTGGTAAAAGCGGTTAGCTTAGCGGGGTTTAAAAAAGGTCTGGCCAGCTTCTTAAAGGAAAAGTCCATAGACAATTATTACATTGACTTGGGGAAAATCCACTGCTATTTCTGGGATAAGCAGCATAAAATGTATTGAACTTTTTCGGGATCTTGCCAGGTATTTATGACCTGGATTGGCCACTGTTGGAAACAGGATGCTGGGCTTGATGGACCTTTGGTCTGTCCCATTGTGGCAATACTTATGTACCATATCTAACAAGCAAAGCGGTTAAGGCAGTAAGAGATTCCTGTGGTTGACTGAGTGTAAGCAGGATGTCATCTGTAAACATGGAGATTCTCAGCAGGGACCCCATGGATGTGAGGGCTATGTCTAATATAAGCAGCCAGGGGCTCTACTACTAAAGCAAACAGAAGGGGCAATAAGGCACCCCTGTCGGGTGCCCCTCATCAATGGAAAAGAATCAGAGTAGCCCCTGTTCACCCTAATACAAGCCCATGGAGCATTATAGGATGCATGTATCCAACAGTGGAAGTTTGGGGTGAAATCCATATGCTTAAGAACAGCGTGTAAATCCCACTTAACCCGATCAAAGGCCTTCTTGGTGTCAGTGGTGAAGAGAACCAGTGGGGTGTGGTTCATCCTGGCCGTCCCACATCAGATCTAGAGCGTGTCTAACATTATCACTCGTTGTCCTCCCTGTTATGATCCCACATTGGTCCTCCCCTACAATGGAAGCAATGACCCCATTCAGTCTGGTAGCTAGCACTTTTGCTAACAATTTAACATTAGACTTAATAAAGATATGGGCCTGTAAGAGCTACATTGGGTGGGATCTTTCCCAGGTTTAGGTAAGAATGTTGCCCCCGCCTCTATCAGGGACTGTGGTAAAGAGTACCCATGCAACACTGAATTAAATGTGGCAACAAAAACGAGGGCCAATAGACCCGAAAATTTCTTACAGAATTTAGAGGAGAGGCCATCAAATCTCAGGATATGCCGTTTCAAGGATGAGATAGCTGCCCCAATCTCTTCTACAGTTACGTACCCTTCTAGAGAAGGTCGCTGAGGTGCCATAATCTGCAGTACAGCGGCCTCAGTCAGGAATGCCTCTATATCACGTTCAGTTGGATTCACCTTGGACATGTAAAGAGCCTGGTAGAACCTCAAAAAAGAGGATCGCATAAGTGCTGGAGCATGTGTGAGTGTACCATCCTCTAACTTAATCAGATAAATATAACATGACAACTATGTAATTTTCAAACACTTTATTATATGCTTCAAAAACGTACTACAACAATATCAAAATATTAAAACTCCTGCTTATAGTAAACATAACAGAAAATCTGCTATATATACTTGTACCATAACAAATACCGACTGCAACCCTACTGTAATACAAGAGCATATATGCAGTTCAGTCTTTATGATGAATTATACTTATATCAGCGGTCCTCCAGTAATTCTTTTACCAGAAAGTCCTCATTGATACATTCTTCTGTTATTACGTCAGAAATTGTCACACATCACAAGACATGCTCTTTAAAATGTCATCTTCAATTGGGTAGTCGTCCAAAAATTATACAGAGTCCCAAAAGGAAGTCTCATACACCATAGGGTGCCAGTGCACTAAATAAATCCATAAGAGGATAAGACACAATGCTGAAACTTAAACCACCAAATACGTAACTGAACCTAGCACAGTCCATGTTTCGCTCCAAATTGCATCATCAGGGGTCGGATACCTACAAACAGAACAGCAATTATCACAAAGTCTCCCTCATCCCACATTAAGCCCACAAAATACACACAAATATATTGTGCACTTATAAAACATACCCTATAATACTTGATAGACTTACATACCACACAGGCTCACATACCACACAGCGGGTCTACCAAAAGACGCCACCGCCTGCTGGACGTTCAACAGTTTAAATAACATGTGACTCAATCTCCCTACACGCTCAACCTATTGACTTCCTTATTAAGTCCATAAGGCACTACCGTGTTCCAAGTGAAAATTAAACGCTGTTCTTTTCTAGACAATATAAATGGAATGTTACCACCCCTTCAACATGTAATCTGACACAAGACCACAAATCTTAAATCCTGGACTAAATGTCCCACTTCCATCCGGTGTGATACAAGGGGAGCCTCTTGCCGCTGTAAGCACAAATTAACTATTTCGCGGGTGGTTTGTCCAATGTACCACAAATTACAGGGGCAACAGATACCATAGACACACTGAGAAGAATTACAATCAGTACGTGTCCGCAATCTAAAGCATTGCCCCCAGAGTGCGGTAAATTAACCTTCTTAACCTGTAAAGCATACTGACAGTATATACAACTATCACATGCGTAATGTCTTGCCACCTGACAAACAATTCCCATACCACTATGGGAATCTGCTTAAACAGCATTTCCTCCAAAGTTCTACCTCGTGTGTTTGTGTGTGCATGGACAAAATAGGCCAATGTTTCCTAATGACCCGGGCTGCGGTAGATCTGGCATGAGTATGTGGTAGTATACATGTCAGTCTCTGAAAATGTTTTGCTACAACCGGCTGCCTGAGCCATTCTCGTTGCACATTAAAAGTTTGTTTGGCTTTCTTATGTACAGTTTTAGAGGGCTAACCCCTCTGTTTGAAACGACTGGTCATGGACTGAGCCTGTTCCTTAAAAGTGTCTTGTGAGCTACAGAGTCTACGTGTCCAAAGAAACTGACTCCTAGGAATACTATCCTTTAAAGCCTGGGGGTGATGGCTACGATAATGCAAGATGGCATTACAGTCATTACCCTTATGGTATGATTGAGTAACAAACTGACCATTTATCCATTGAATATTGATGTCCAAAAAATTAACACTCAAACTCCCTATATGATGAACAAAACTGATATTGGGGTCCTGAGAATTTAGAAAATCTATAACCAAATCACTCCTCCAATTAACAGGACATCGTCAATGTAATGCAGCCACCCCACCATCTCTGAAAAAAATTGTGATGGGTAAACAACATTTTTTTCGTACTGGGCCATATAGAGACATGCGACCATGGGGGGCGACTGTAGCCCCCATTGCCACTCCTTTAATTTGAACAAAAAACTGATCCTCAGATACAAAGAAACTGTTAAAAAGACTAGTTTGGCCATCTTATACAACAAAGAGACCATACCGTCTGACAATGATAAAGTGTTCAACAAGTCACCAAGCATCTGTACAGCAGCAGATTGAGGGATATTGGTGTATAGAGCAGTGACATCTAATGTGACCAAAACAATATTGTCGTCATCACTTAATACATACAGTTCTAATAAGTTTAACAAGTGCCCAGAATCCTTTACATGTGATGTAATCTGTTGTAAACAAGGTCTTAAATGAAAATCCAAAACTGGGACAAGGGCTCAAAAAGAGAGCCCCTACTGGACACTGTTGATCTTCCCGGTGGATGAACAAGAGTTTTATGAACCTTAGGCGCAAAATAAATAATCAGAACCATAGGGAATTGATTAAACAAATATTTAAATTCCCGGCTAGAAATACCTGACTTATTTGCCTCAGATAAAAGGGGAAAAAAACACGTTGTTGATATAGAATAGTAGGATCTTCAACTAACCTAGTGTAGAATGATTCATCCAAAAGTTGGTCCATGGCCTCCTATTTATAATCACAACTATTCTGCACTTCTTCACCCCCACCCTTGTCAGCCCTTAATATTACAATAGATTTGTCCTGCTGAAGAGCACTGGTCCACAGTTAGATTGTGATGACCCTTACCCAAATTATGCTCCATAACCCACAGATTATATAGCATCCACTGTTGAAAAGTAGCAAGTACTGGATCTTATTGCACCATGGGGGACCCAAGTAGAGAGCAGATATTGTTTTTTAAAAATTTTGTGCAGTCCCATCATGTATTGAAGGTTCAACATCCATAAAATGCAGCTGCAAGCGCAACTTGTGAAAGAATTTATACAAAAACACACATGTGTTATAAGGATCATGATACTGTGTAGGAACATATGATAAACATTAACACTTGCTGCTGCTCAGCGGTCAGATGCTTGGATGACAACTTAAACACTACTGAGTCATTTTCCTCATTTGTCTCTTTGGTGACACCACTGGTACCGATATAGCTCCTTTGGACCTTTGACCCACTATCCTTAAAAAAGTGGCACATTGTGAATGGGCATCATTAGAGGTAACAACAGTAGATTGCGCATTATACGCTGTTGTAGCTTCATCCCCTGAGGAATCACTGGAAGAGTTAATAAAAGATACTTGTTTATTTTTGCGTATACACCTTGACTTTCTGCTATGATCCATGCATGGATACACAAAACCTTTTGTGTAATCCTTCTTCTCCTGTTTATATTTTGCTATCTTCTGGGATCTTATTTCCTGTCGATATTTATTCATAAATTGCTATTGTTGTCTGTATTTTTGCTCATAAACCTCAGCTGAACTCATCTGTTTCATCTGCTCTAACTTAGTTTCTAGTAGTTCAGAATAATTGAACACTTCAATGGTAATGAGCATCTAGATATAATCTCATTCCACTGGGAAACATATTCAAGATCTTCTAAAAATCTTGGTTCCTTATACAACCGCAACCCACATGGAACTCTTTGTATATGACAGTACTCAATTATTGTCAGCATGAAACTCTGATCTAATAATATACTTATATAAACGCTGTATATCACACCAATCCAATTTGTATTCCACTATCAGTGGAGTTAAACAACCATGTAATGCTGAAATCCTATCTGCTGAAAATCCAGATGTGGAGTCCCAACCCCCCGCTGCCATAATCCCCCAAAACCTGTTAAATTTCACATCAACAGGTGAATAAATTACAGTATAGTTACAATATAGTTGTAATCCTTAAACAGATATCATGACAACTATGTAATATTCAGACACTTTATTATATGCTAACAAGAGATGTGATCTGAGCCTGGGTATTTCTTCCCTTCAGTTGTGCAAGGACTCTTGTATTAACCTCAGCAAAAAAGACACTATTGGTCAATTGCATATCATAAGCAACTTGGCCTTCCCAAAGACTGCGCAGTTGCTACCGAAGGGACAACAAATTGGTCTGCTTTGCTGTGGTGGGGGGGCTTCAAAAAATTTGCATTCGCAAGCCAAAATCTCCATCCACAAAGCAGCATCTTGCTTTCAGCGCTTCCACTTAAGTCTGCTGGCCCTTTTAATCAGATGTCCTCTTATATATGCCGTAAAGCTGTCTTAGAGCAGTCCCAGGGAGACAGATGAGGACGAGTTAGGTGTAAAATAATTGATGATATGCTGGTGAAGATCATCCATTACCTTTGTTTGTCCCAGAATGCTCTCATTTAGTCTCCAAAATTATAACTTAGCCTCCTGAGTACTACCCTGGATCACAGTCCAGACTAGAGTGTGGTCCAACCAGACTATAGTCTCTATCCCAGTCTGTACCGATTCATCCATACACTGCTTATCAAGCAAAATGTAATCTATTCTAGAATGAGTAATATGTACTATAGTGTAGTATGTAAATTGTCTAGATCTGGAGTGTTGTTCCCTCCCTCCATCCACAACTCCCAGACCTTGCTTGCATCAAGGCCTTCAATCTACCCCATCTAACTGAGGGTTTACTATCATATTAAAATCTCCCCCCAGTGATCCGCCTGCTTTCTCCCAAGAGAGGGAAGCGTGATTCCAATATAGTGAAAAACTCCCCCTCACCTTGACTAGGGGTATACGCCAAGGTTAGGTTATAGGTAGTTCCAGCAATAGAGATCTGCACCACCAGAAACCCCTGTGGGTCAACAATTGTTTGAAGATGGGTTAGCGCCAGATCCTTTGATATCAAAATGGCCACCCCACAGGTTTACTTCTTTAATTGTGAGGCAAACCAGCTCCGAGTATATTACAAATGTGACCATATGTGTCTCCTGAAAGAAGCAAATGGTTGCAGATAGTCTAAGTGCTTCCTTCAAGAGACACCTCCATTTTTATGGGGAATTTAGCCCTTTCACATTCAGTGACATAATTTTAATGGTGACGATACTCGTTACCCAAATACCAACTTCTAAATACAACAGACCTGTCTTGTACATGCAACAACTTACCACCCCTCAAAAACCATTCTCCCCATCTCCATAGAGCAGATAGGAAGAAAGTGCATGGAGGAAGGACTCCACCCCCCCCCCCCCTCCCAAGGAAATCAAACATCCCAAACTCAACATACAATAGATGCACACATGCAAAACGCTGAAAGTCAAACGTGCTTATAATCACCATTAACACTAAGCAACTAACAAGTAATAGCCAACTGGATAGCTAAAAACTACAGACATAAGGCAGAGTGCCAAAGTCTATAAAGACCCAACATAGTAGATGCCAGGAAGCCATTGTTTCTTGTTGCTTCTTTCTGGGAGAAATGCTGTAAGTGGCTCCCTTGTCCCATGGTCACTATTTCCCATCTGGGGGCTCGCATGTGGTGGCTTAGGTGGGTTTGAAGGTGGCTCCTCAGACTTAGTCCACCAGCCCAGCGACTGTTTCAAAGCTGCCGCCCTCGAGGTGACTCATTCTTCCTTTGCACCGAGAAGCTTAACCTGAAGTGGAAAATCCAACGGTAGCACACACGCTTGTCCCTTAACTTGCCAACTATATCGTTCATCTCTCTTCTGCTCTTTAATGTAGCAGGTGACAGGTCTGCAAACATTTCACCAGGATAAGTTGCATTCAGGTTGGGTTTACCAAGTGCTCTATGGGCTCTGTCTACTTTTAGCTCTTGCCGCTTGCTGAAAGATATGTAGCACTATTTTGATAACTGTCTCTGTGCAGTCCAAATATTCTGGTTGTTCGGGGATTCCCTGGAACAGCAAATTACATCTGTGGCTCCAGTTCTCCAAATCATCTAGTTTATCTCAGAGCTCCAAGTTCTGCCGTGCTAGGTTGTGATATTTGCACTTCAAGTCGCTAATGTGCCCGAGCACTCCTCCACATGGTTTTCTGCCTCTTCCTGGCTTGCACCCAGCTCTTGAATGTCAGCTCTGAGATCCATGCCCAAAGTGACAATCTCCGCTTGTGTTGCTGCTGCATCTGCCTTGTGCTCCTTGAAATAACTCCTCAGCTCTTCCAATGTACTTTGCAAAAGGCCTCCCGGGAGCCCCTTGGACGAAGGCCCTGAACCACTCGTGGCAGAGGTGCCATGTTGTCTTCATCTCACCACAGCTGTGACCCACCTTGCTAGGCAAATTCTTAAAGGTCAGTAGGTTTTTTCTTACTCATCATGGTTCAGATCTGCTCTCCAGCTATTTAGGTATCAGAAAAGGTGCTTTTGTGCTGTGGTAGAAGTGTTTTGCTAAGTGATGGATGTTGATTATTCCTGAGGGAGTGAGGAGCCATGGTGTTAAGCCTCCATTTGGCCTGATGACCTCACTTCCCTTTTATATTTTTACTAGCCGTTAAGCCCGTAAAAATGGGCGAGGCTTCCAGCTACCCTCCTCGCCATCGCTCCCTCCCCCTCCATGCCGGGCCCCCTGCACTGACCTGAAAGCGCTACAGGCAGCAGCAGATCGCTCTGCTGCTGCCTGCAGCGCTTCCACACGGAGGTGAGAGGCGCTGTCAGGTCAGTGCAGGGGGCCCGATACGGAGGGGGGCGGGAGCGGTGGCAGGGATGGGGGTGAGGGTGGAGGTTGTTTCACGTGATGTTCCTTTCCAGGCGGCAGCGACGGCGTCCGACAATTCGACTCCGTTTCCCTCTCTGTTCCGCCCTCTGACGTCATGACGTCTTGATGCGAGGGCGGGACAGAGAGGGAAGTCTGTACTGCGCATTTGCAAGTGAGTACGGTCACTTGCCATTTATATGTTTGATTTTGATGTTCTATGTGTTTGAAATCCTATATTAATTGTCATGTCTTTGTTTTGTGGTTTTTTTAATGGATTTTTATGCTTGTTTTTATTGTAACTTGCTTGGGATCAGAGGTGAGATATAAAATTCATTAAATAAATTGATAAAATCATGCGTTACCTCTTATTCATGGCCTAGGGGGTCTTTTACTAATGATTAGCATGTGTTATTTGCAGCAGGGCCCATAGAAATAAGATGGGTCCTGTGGCAGGTAAAATGCACTAATCTTTAGTAAAAGTTCTTCTTAGTTATTAGTGGACTCGACTATTGTAACTTGCAGGTATCCCTCTATACTTACTAAAATGCCTTCAGTTAATTGAAAATACAACTGTCAAGTTGCTTTCTAACATGTGAAAGTTTGATCATGTAACCCCACTCCTTTTACACCAACATTGGCTCCCAGTAGCCAGCAGACTACAGATCAAAATTTTGACGCTTACAAATAAGGCATATGATGTGGTTCAGCCTCTTTTACTATACTTTACTTCTATACCGCAGCAACCAGATAAGTTCTATTCAGTTTACATAAGGACATTAAGATCAGATACATATTTTACATTGTAAGCCTTTTGGGGACAGGAAAATACTGTACCTAAACGTAACTCGCCTTGAACTAATGAGAAAGGCATGATCTAAATCCAAGCAAAATTTTCTGTGAGGAGAGCATGTCTGAGAGAGATCTTGGCAACAGAACAGGATGCCACAGTCTCTCTCTTCCAAAAGATCAGAATGTAGGCTGTCTTAGCTTGGAGATAGGCCACTGTAAGAATATCCTCCAAAACATCCGGTAGCCAAAATCTTGATAAAACTGATTTCCCCCCTAGCTTTTTTTTTCTAGGTCATGTTGAGGCATCTGAAGTTAAAGCCACAACAGTATGGTAACTTTCACACACAAACAGTAAGTTACTATAGATCACTGGAATGAACTGTCTGTTTGGTGTCAAGCATGATAAAGTTGGTCAATTATAACCTGCAGACAAGGGTGGAGGTATAGTTGTACAAAATAGACAAGATTATATAGCAGAAATTAAAAGACAAATATACGACCTAGAATACTATCTTCCCCTTGAATCAGATCCTACTGAAGATCTACAGAAAGATATTAAAGAGAGAGTTCAGTTCGCGCATACAGTCGGATACATTACTCAGAAAGAAAAAGATTTTTTGCTAGTGGAACACCCTACGATTCCTACCATTTACACACTACCTAAGATACACAAAAATTCTGTTAAACCTCCAGGTAGACCAATTATATCCGCAAATGGATCCATACTTGAACCACTTTCTATTTTTGTAGACCATTTTCTAAGACCTTTTGTACCTAATATTGCATCATATGTTCGCGATTCTACACATATGATCAATCTACTAGATGATTTTGATGGAGGCCTCACAGACACAATTCTAGTCACTCTAGATATAGAGTCCTTATATACTAACATCCCTCAATTGGAAGCCTTATCTGTTATAGATCAAACACTAAAAGGTAGAACTAATGTTTGTTGCATTCCAAATAGATTCATCCTAGCTTTAGCCACTATAGCTCTTACAAAAAATTTCTTTGCCTTTCAAGGTACTTTCTTCCAACAAATTAAGGGCACCGCCATGGGATCTTCCATGGCTCCAGATTCAGCCAATCTCTATGTGGCACACTTTGAAGAGATTTTCCTCACAGAACACCCCTTTGCAAACGAAGTTAGATTCTATAAGCGATACATAGATGACATTTTCATCATATGGAAAGGTTCATCAGAACGCCTTGAAGAATTTTACATATGGTTGAATTCTAGGAACCCAAAAAATTTCAAATGCATCATGATTCAGACTCAATACCTTTTTTAGACATTCAGATTCAAAAATATGCTTATTCATTTACTACCACAATATATCGCAGACCTACTGATAAGAATGCATATCTGCATTATCAAAGCTTTCATCAAAGGACTTTGAAACAACATCTCCCTTACTCGCAGTTCCTGAGATTGAGAAGAATTTGTACTGACCTTGGAGATTTTAAAGCAAAGGCAGAAACCATGCGTAAAAGATTTTTGGACAGAGGGTACCTAGAAACAGTCATTAAGAAAGGATACCACAAAGCACTTTTTGCGGAGCGCGAGACTTAATTACAACCGGCAGAAAACAAATTACCTCCTGATCTTGTATGTGTTTTAAAATTCTCACATCTATCACACCATATTAAAAAAACAATCAAAAAGTTTTGGCCTATCCTGGAGGTACATCCTTGTTTCAGAGAGAAAAACATTGTGTTTGCACAAAGCAGAAACAAAAATTTAAGAGAGATTCTTGTACCTTCTACATTACCTGATACTTCCATAAACCAGATTGGCCCTAGAGGACATCATCCATGCGGTACATGCTCGGTGTGCAAACACTCATTGGACATCACACAGTACGAGGACCATCAGACCGGGAGGCAATATGTTTTAAATCATCAATCAAATTGCAATTCTGATAATGTTATTTATGCCATTATCTGTCCCTGCAAGAAGATTTACATTGGCAAAACCAAGCGCCAAGTAAAGACGGGTCATTTTATGTGAATAAACAATTTATTTTTTGGTATCCTCATTCATTCTCCTCACTTTTTTGTTTCATATTTCATAGGTCAATTATAATTGACATCTATACCAATCAAGTATGTATATTGTTTGTTGGAGGCTACTTTCATTTAACCTTACTTTTGGCCCGTGTCAGGTTTCCTCAAGAATATAGCTCAGTGGTTTGTCCAAGATTTTGTCCCAAGCATTATCTTTGATTTACTTTCTCTTTAACTTTTTATTTGAAGGCTGAATGTAACTCTAGCATTTCCCTTTTTATTTTCAGGCCAGAGAGAAATATAGTAAGACTTCCAGAGATTTTGGATCCAAGAAGGTGTCAGCTGACTGGTCCCAGCAGCAAGGAGATGGGAAGATCAGGCAAAGGCACACAGATACAAGTAGCCCAGTTGCATAGATGTATTTCATTGAAATCTCAGGAAGCAGAAGAAAACAAGCTTATATATGCATCCGGCTAACTAAAAAGTAGATTAATGAAAGTTTAAAAGCATGTGAAAATAATCATGGCTGTTAAAGCAGCTTAGAATAGAACATTAGGTTCTGATTTGTTTTCTTTTGTGAATGGTAACAGTCATTTTGAGGAATAAGTATGATTTACTGTACAGTACATATCTATAGCTTCTGAAAACACTTATGTTTTAAAACTGTGTGCCTCTATGAATACTCCACTTAACCATGATGAAGGCTTTTCAAAACCAAATAGTTGAGAAAACAAATGCAGTTTCAGAATAATTTTAATAGTGATTTTGTACATTTAATATTGTGTTAGCATATTGAACTTTTGCTGCTATAAAAGTAAATATAAGGCCCTTATTTTAGAACCCTTTAGTCACTGTTTACAAGTGTAAATGTTAACATTTAAACGCATATCCCAAGTAAATGTAGGAAACCCAATTTTAGAAAGCTGAGATTAATGCTTCAAAATCACAACTTTGTACATATAGCAGGGGGACACAGAGGAGGACAACGATGGGACCAAAAATGTATGTGTATTCCTGATTTCAGAAGGAGAATATACGTCTGTGATCAAAAATCAGTGTTAGGATTTACAGTCACTCCTGAGTGCATACAGGCTTTGTAAATTCGCTTGTAGTGGGCAGTTCTATACAGGGCGAATTAGGGGAGGTCACAAGCTTAATCCTCCAGTGTTTCTTCCCTTCCTCCAAATCAATGGTGCCAAATGATTGCAGCCTTTCTGTTTAATTGGGAGCATTTAGATGTTTCCAAAATGATAGACTTGTATGTGTAAGTGTCAGCACTTACATATCTAGATTCTGAAATACCAACTTGCACACACAAGCCTGACACATAAGACATGTATGTTGCTGATGCTGACATATATAAAAAGACTGCTCCCGTCATGTATATTGCATGTATTTTAGAAAAAGCTCTACATAGCAGTTCTTTTTTCTAAAATACTACTGGAATCGCCCATGTCCTGACCTGGACGGTTCAATTCCAGTTTCTTTGATCTATCTAAAATAGGGTTGTAAATATGGATATTATTTCAGCACATTGCGGATCACTGATCTTTAACTTGTATTTTTTCTTTAAGATTGTAGAGGACTATAGAGAATGTAAAACATGGTGACTAAGATGAATGGCAGATAATTAGAAATATTTTTTGCCATCTCACAAACCAAATTAAATAGAAGCAAATATTTGTTTTTCTTATGGTCTAGGCTCCATCCTCCAGGCGCTACCTAGTTAATGAGCACAGTTTTTTCTTTCTTTAATCTTGCATCAGTAAATTTTTTTTAATAGTGTCAGAAAACTCAGGGGCCCTTTTATAAAGGTATGTAGGCGCCTAACCATGTCCAGCGCATGTCAGATTGGCACTACCGCCCGGCTACCATGCGCCCCAGGCGGTAATTCCATTTTTTGTGTATGACCAAAACACGTGGTAGAAAATATTTTCTATTTTCTACCACGTGATGCTTACCCGGTGGTAAGCGGCAGTTGATGCGCGTTGGACGCTTACTGCCTGGTTAGCGTGTGGGACCTTACCACTGAGTTAGTGGGTGGCAGTAAGTTCTCAGGCTGAAAATGGACGTGCGCTGGTTTTCATTTTGCCACACTTCCATTTTCCAATACATTTTTAAAAATGCCTTTTTTTCCAGGCGCGCTGAGGAAATGGACCAGCGCACATCCAAAACACATGCCTACAAGAGTACAGGCCACTTTAGACAATATACATAGAAACATGACGGCTGATAAAGGCCATATGACCCATGCAGTCTGCCCATCCTCTGTAACCCCTAACTCTTCCTTTTCTTAAGCGATCCCACATGCTTATCCCATGCCTTTTTAAATTCTGAAACAGTCTTCGACTCCACAGCCTCCACCGTGAGGCCATTCCACGCCTCCACCACCCATTCTGTGAAATAGTACTGCCTCAGATTACTCCTAAGCCTATTCCCTCTTAACTTCATCATATGCCCCCTCATTCCAGAGCTCTCCTTCAGTTGAAAAGGGCTCTTTTACTGCACATAAATGCCCTTGAGATATTTAAACGTCTGTATCGTGTCTCCTCTCTCCCTCTTCTCTTTCAGCGTATACATGTTGAGGTTCATAAGCCTGTCCCTATATTTTTTGTGTTCAAGACTGCTTACTAATTTTGTAGCCGCCCTCTGGACTGACTCCATCCTGTTTATATCTTTCCATAGGTGCAGTCTCCAGAACTGCACACAGTACTCCAAATGGGGCCTCACCAGAGACTTGTACATTGGCACTATCATCTCCTTTTTCCTTCTGGTCATGCCTGTCTTTAAAGAGAGAGTGACAAGAATAGAAGAGCATAGGGGCTTATGGTAGAGGTTTGCAGAGTGAGAACTGTGGTGCATGAAGTAGTAGGTAGGTATAGATGAGGTACGGTGGGATTGCCTGTGGGTGGGAAAAGGAGGGAGGAACAGTCTACAGATATAGGAGTGGGGTGGTGATTATAGGAGTGTAATAGGTATGTATAAATTTAATTGACAAAATTTATAGTCAGCAATGTAAGAGCATTTTGGTTACAAAACAACATTACCAAAACACAGAAATTTGAAATAACAATATGTACCCATCCCACCACTGCTGATCTTTGCACCAATGTCAAAAATATGATCCAAGGAGCAACAGGTATTCACAACTTGAGATACTTGTCCAACGGCTTTAAAAAAAAAAAAAAAAACAGGTTTTCAGCATTTTGTGGGAAGATACATATCCTTGAGCCCCTTTAAGGATAGATAGTAATTTGTTACACATGTTTGGATCTACAACTGAAAAAGTCCTATGAATCATATCTGCACTCAGTATCTCTACAAGGTTCTCCTGGTGCAACTAAACAGGCCTCAAAAGAACATACTACCTAACCTTTGAATTTAGTGAGGATGAACCAAAACTCCTTACTGTATGAAAAATAAAAAAGGAAAACCTTAAACTCTACCTAACCAGGGGCGGAGAGAGCCAATGAAAAGTTTTCAACAGCGAAGTAGAACACGCCCTTCCTCTTCGTACTCTGTAGATTCCTGGCTGAAAAATGTTTCACTATTTGAAGTTTTACAGTCAGCCTCTTAGCAACCATTTTTAAGAGGATTGTAGTAATCTGGATAGCTAAAAACCACCATGAGAATCGCTTTTCTTAGATCTCCAAGGTTACCTGAGATGGAATATCTTGAGGCTGCGAGTTTGTATGTGTGGTGGGGATCAGGGTGAAGGCTCGTTAGTAAGCAGGGGGGGTTGGTGAAGGTACGTGTGTGTGTGTGACATTTGGTACACTTTTTGTGAGGGGGATGGCTTTGGAAGTGTAGGGAAGAGTTTGAAGGTATGTTTTGATTGCACCCCGCACCAGCTGATTTAGTTATTTTTATCTGTCTCTTCCAGTATTGCCAAGTGAAGAAGATAGGGGAGAGGTTTGAAATGGAGCAGTAGTCAGCAATTTCCCTTGTAAAGCACTGGGGATTATTGAGGAGTGGTGGAGGGAAAACTCAATTCTGTAAAAAAAAAAAAATACGTGTTTGTTGTTGTAACATATCTGAGAGATTCAAACTTCCCTCCTGGCATGTCAAATTTGGTGGGTTTCCATTTCTGATTTTGAGTTATTGTACTGACAAATTGAGGGCCATGAGTGTGGCCTTTTTACTAAGCAGCAGTAAGCACTAACGTGCTTATCGTACACTAAAAAGGCCCTACTGCGGGACACACTGAGACATCCTGCAGTAGTTCTGGAATCAGCATGCGCTAATTCAAGGGTGTGTTTGGAGGCGGAGAGTAGGTGTGCCCTGCGCTAATCAGGTAGCATGGGTAATTTGCCATGTGCTGCCTGATTAGCGCGGGAGCCGTTACCACCTAGTTAGTAAATAGGTGGCAGTAAGGGCTCACGCACTAATTGGGAAATCAGCGCGTGGCCACGAATAGAGAAATAGAAATTGTGGCCATTTTACTGATGCGCTAAAGGTGGCCTCAGTGCATGGGAAACCCATGCGCTGAAAATAACACAGGCCACTTTTTAGCATGGCTTGATAAGAGCCCCTATATTTGTTGAAAGCATTAAAACCAATAAGGAGCCAACAGCCAGTCCAAGACCATTTTACTAGATAATAAGTCTAAACAATACAGTGCTGTACTATTAAACTGAACATTTTGCAGGCAGTCTTAACTTCTTTGGTTTATAATAGGCTTACTGTAATTATATTTCTAGTTATGGACTCCAGATCTATAAACATTTAAAATAGTTTTTCAAAGAAAAAGTAAGCTTCTCAATATGTAGTAATAATACAAACATGAGTTTCACATCTTAAACATTTGGTTTCTTTTTCCATTGCAAAGCAGTGGCCTGTCTAACAGTATGTGATGCTAGGACCCCAGTCTTCTGTTACAAGAAGCGAGAGGGGCATCTTTCAGAGGTCAAAGCAATTTCCCAGGACTGTACCAAGCTACAGTTCCTGCTCTGTATGGCTGGCCTGCTGTTGCCCCCCTTTGCCACACCAGTCATGAGACAATGGACTAGGAGTCATTTTTGCATCCCAATGGACTAGGAGCCATTTTTGCATCCCTCCATATTTATGCCCTGTGCAGCCTCACCATTCGCACAGCCCTAGGTGTGCTGCTATAATTTCTTAATGTAGCCATTGCCAAAACTCCTGAACAACCTGTCAAGACCATCACATGTGAAGATGCCTAACATATATCCTCACACTCCTTCCATTGTAATAGTGTGGTAATTTTCAGTCTTCTAATAAAAACTGGACCCAAAGCAGTTTACAATATGTAATGTAAGCATCCCAGCAGCTGCCACACAATACAAGTGTAAACATCTAAAATTGAATATGATCAACCAAAACTCCAGCTACAGAACAACTTTCTGCTGTTACTTCCAGCATTTTCACAGCTTTTAATAATAATAATCAATATGTCAATCTACAGCCTGGAACCGTTCAGAAAAAAATAGCCTTTTGGTAACTCCCAAATGGAGCTCCCATGGAATCCTATTCCATAACAAAAACTCCAAGTAGTTCTGAACTAGAAAGGTGGCCTTCTTTTATCTTCTGTATCAGTAAGGCGTTTTCAAAATGCAATATGAGAGGATGTAATTTTGACAGAAAAAAAGACCACGAAAGAGTGTGGCTCATAAGGGCACTGGCATATTACCATTCCTCCAACTTCTATGACCATTCTATAATATGGGAACCACAGTGACTGCTCCACGTGTTTTGCTACTGGCTCATGGATCACAGAAATTAGCTCTGTACTCTTCATAGAAGGTTTTGGGGAGTAGATTGCTGTGCAAGCTTGGGCTTCTTAATAGCTAAGGTGGTCTTTGTCTGCATTAACCATTCTAATGGAGTACTGCTGCAGTTGCCTTGTTGTGGTCCCAGCTGATGGCATTGATTCATTTTATCAAAGGTTTGGAATTAATATTGTGGTTTTAATTTGTTTAATGTAAAATTGCCTGCAATTTACTATCTTGTTTTATTGTACCATGCTGTTTATTGATAATACATTGGAACTATAAATAGCTAAATAAAGGATGGTAAAGACCCTTGTACTTCGGTAATCTATTACTTGGACATAAACATGCCTGTTTAAATAAAGAGATTTATTTTTGAACCAATGAAGTGTGTTGGTATTTCTGCTCTGTCACTTCCTTGTTTCTGTTATTTCTCCCTCTCCTCTATGTTTCCCCCTGCTTTCTGTTGCCTGTGAAAACTTTCTAAACCAGAAATAGGCCAAGTAATAAGAGAAAAATTTCCATTACAATCTTTAAGCCATAGCCTTGGGATCTCGATTGTTAAAACATTATACAGCTGAATCGGTTTGTAAAATCTTGTTTTTGTAAGCTGTCTGCTTGACAGATATGGGATAATTTTGCCCTGTATAGATTATTGTAATGCTATTCTCTATTTGGGTTTCCCAAAAAAGTTGTTGACTGAACTTCAATTGCTTCAAAAGAGGGCAGCAAAGATTTTGTGATAAGAATAGAATCGAAAAACTATTTGACTGCTGAGATCGTTACACTGGCTTTCCTGTTGCAAGTGTTGAGTTTAACTGGATCTTTTAAAATTTTAAATGGTCTTAGTCATTATTTGTCAATTTATTTATTGTTTGACCAGATGTCATTCTTTACTTCAAATACATATGTGGTTTATTCGGTATTTAGTTATTTGGCTTGCTGCAATATTTTATACGTGGGTTTACCTATGAAATTTGAAAAAATATACCACATTATTCAAAATTCTGCTGCCCAAGTGATCCTGGGTAAAAGGAAGTGGGAAAGTGCAAAACCTTTATTGCAGCAATTACATTGGCTTTTCTTAAAGGGAAAGTATTTTTAATTTATTAACTTGGTTTTTAAGGTGATTCATAATGTGAAACCTGTCTGTTCAATAGATTGCAGTCTTTTGTTCTTCTATTCTTTGAGATCAGCAAGGGGGAATTTGCTAGAAATTCCTTCTTCCACACAATTTAAGAATGTTTGCCGGCACGCTAAGGGGCTCATTTTTAAAGTACTTAGACTTATAAAGTTCCATGGATTACTTTATCAATAGAAATCAAACAAAATAAAACATGGAAAAGAAAATAAGATGATACCTTTTTTATTGGACATAACTTAATACATTTCTTGATTAGCTTTTGAAGGTTGCCCTTCTTCGTCAGATCGGAAATAAGCAAATGTGCTAGCTGACAGTGTATATAAGTGAAAAACATTCAAGCATTGCTATGACAGTCTGACAGGGTGGGAGGATGGGGGTGGGTAGGAAGTATGCATGGGGACATCAAAGTATATCATTGGTATTCTAACAGGGTGGGTGTGGACAGGTGAGGGGAGGGTGATCAACAGAGACATACAGCTTTATGGTTTATAATGGGCTAGGAACCCCAGGTCCTTGTTAAGTCCTTTCTGTTGGGTGTTAAAATATTCAGTCATTCTGACCTCAAAGGTCTTACGTTCTTGTATGGTTTTAAAGTTACCTTTGAGGATTTTCACTGTGAAGTCACTGGTGCAGTGTCCTGGTCCTGTGAAATGTTGCCCAACAGGCGTGGGAACCCTGCTGGCACCAGCATTGTTTATATGATGTCTATGTAAATTGAATCTTGTCTTAAGCATCTGGCCTGTTTCTCCAATATAGCATCCTTCATTACATTTTTTACACTGAATGATATATACCACATTGGAAGATGAGCAAGTGAAAGATCCCTTTATGTTGAATGTCTTTCCTTTGTGGATGACTTTGGGGTCCTGTGAAATATTTTGGCATAGTTTGCAACTGGATAAATTACAGGGAAGTGTGCCCTTCTGTTCCTTTTCAGTCTGTGAAGGAAGTTTACTTCTGATTAGCTTGTGTTTTAAATTGGGTGGCTGTCGGAAGGCCAGTACTGGTGGGGATGGGAATATCTCTTTCAGTAATTCATCCTCCTGGAGTATAGGTTGTAGATCTCTTATGATTTTCCTCAGTTTTTCCAGCTCTGGATTGTATGTCACTACAAGCGGGATTCTGTCTGTGGATTTTTTCTTTTTGTACTGTAGCAGATTCTCCCTGGGTGTTTTGAGGGAGGAGGCAATATTCTTGGAGATTATTTTGGGGTTGTAGCCCTTCTGTATGTCTCTGTTGATCACCCTCCCCTCACCTGTCCACACCCACCCTGTTAGAATACCAATGATATACTTTGATATCCCCATGCATACTTCCTACCCACCCCCATCCTCCCACCCTGTCAGACTGTCATAGCAATGCTTGAATGTTTTTCACTTATATACACTGTCAGCTAGCACATTTGCTTATTTCCGATCTGACGAAGAAGGGCAACCTTCGAAAGCTAATCAAGAAATGTATTAAGTTATGTCCAATAAAAAAGGTATCATCTTATTTTCTTTTCCATGTTTTATTTTGTTTGATTTCTATTGATAACCTTAAGTGGACTAACACGGCTACCACACTCCTCTACTTAAGATGGAAGATACCGCATACAGCCGCATGAAAAAGCAAATGAACAAACTTTTGGAAAAAGAAACAAAAGTAAACAGTCATCTTTACTTTCTGACAATCTGCAAGAAGAATGACATCATTCCCAAAGGACTGAGGATCAAAAATCCTTTAGCTACTACTTACAATTCTGACTATGCAGAGAAACTCTGCAAACGCACTAGTCAGAAATTAAGAAATGAACTTATACATCAACTCTACAAGAAAAAAAGAATAATACAAACCCAAAGGGATGTAACCATGAGGAACATGGAGGAATTACATCCACACCTTGTGAACCAACTTAAAGAGGACCTACATAACATCCAGGGAGAAAAACAATACATTGCTATCCGCAAAAAGGAAATAAAGCTATATTCTCTTCTTCAAAATCAAAGAGAGAGAAACTGCTTATCCTTGAATAGCTACAGCTCTGCAGAACCAACAGCTCCAGATACTTTGGAGACACTTGGATACACATCTGAGGCATGTGAAAATCAGAGCCCAAACAAACCAGGGAATACTGATCACACCTTTACAGATGCAAACCAAATGGGGATAATAAACCTCTCGAACCATCAATTATCACAACATGAGATCTCTGTGCTTTCCAAAGGGCTCTCATTCTGCCCATCGAATAACCTAGATGAAATCCAGCTATATTCAGACCTAGAAGAATTCTTCAGAAAAATGCGTCTTAAAGCACATTTCCACAATAGAGAGACATCAAATGATCCGAAATACAGTCTTAAACAGAAGAACACTTATTTCACCCCACAGGAGGGACAAAACTACAAACTGGATAACTACATAGAAAGTTTCAGACATAGGGTTAAATCACAACTCTCCAACAAACAAAAAAGAATTCTGTACAATCTTACCCCACCAGAAAGAGCGGCCATAAGAACCCTACAAACTAACGAACGCATTATCATCAAACCCGCAGACAAAGGAGGCGCAGTGGTAATTATGGACATACAAAAATACATTGAAGAGGGCCACAAACAGCTCTCAGACAATAAATACTACAGGAAACTAACTGAGGACCCCACACAGGATTACACAAAACAGCTGAAAGACCTTATCAAAACATTTCCTACACAAGCGCAACCTCACCTGAAGAAACTCATACCAAATCAACCTTCCGTAGGCACATTTTACATGCTACCCAAGATCCACAAACTGGGAAACCCTGGCAGACCAATCATATCAGGTATTGGCACACTCACGGAAGAAATATCTGGATTCATAGAGGGAATTCTGAAACCTCTCGTACACAAAACTAACAGCTTCATACAAGACACCACAGACTTTCTGAATAAATTGAAAAATATCAAGCAACTACCACCTAACACCCTTCTGGTCACGATGGATGTAGAATCACTATACAGCAACATTCCACATGCGGATGGCATAGCTGCATGTGGAAGACTCCTAAAAAAATCCACACTGGACCAGCAATACTCACCAGAAACTATTACAAAATTAATCAAATTCATTTTAACTCACAACTACTTCCACTTTAACAATGATATCCATCTGCAAATAATGGGCACTGCGATGGGCACCAGGACAGCACCCCAATATGCCAACCTTTTTATGGCTGAGCTGGAAGAGACATTTCTGAATACACACCAGACCAAACCTCTAAAATACTACCGGTACATCGATGACATTTTTATGATTTGGACGGAGGGTGAAGAAACTCTGAAACAATTTTATTCTGCATTCAATACATACCATCCTACAATCAGATTCAAAATTGACTACTCCCCAGAAAAAGTCAATTTTTTGGACACCACGGTCTCAATCAGTGATGGCTGTATACAAACATCTGTATACAAGAAACCCACAGACAGATGTAGCTATCTCCACAACTCCAGCTTCCATCCTTCACATACAAAAAGATCCATCATTTACAGCCAAGCCACAAGATACCACCGTATCTGCTCTGACCCAGGGGACAGAAACAGACACCTTAAAACCCTGACTGAATCCTTCAAACAGAAGGGCTACAACCCCAAAATAATCTCCAAGAATATTGCCTCCTCCCTCAAAACACCCAGGGAGAATCTGCTACAGTACAAAAAGAAAAAATCCACAGACAGAATCCCGCTTGTAGTGACATACAATCCAGAGCTGGAAAAACTGAGGAAAATCATAAGAGATCTACAACCTATACTCCAGGAGGATGAATTACTGAAAGAGATATTCCCATCCCCACCAGTACTGGCCTTCCGACAGCCACCCAATTTAAAACACAAGCTAATCAGAAGTAAACTTCCTTCACAGACTGAAAAGGAACAGAAGGGCACACTTCCCTGTAATTTATCCAGTTGCAAACTATGCCAAAATATTTCACAGGACCCCAAAGTCATCCACAAAGGAAAGACATTCAACATAAAGGGATCTTTCACTTGCTCATCTTCCAATGTGGTATATATCATTCAGTGTAAAAAATGTAATGAAGGATGCTATATTGGAGAAACAGGCCAGATGCTTAAGACAAGATTCAATTTACATAGACATCATATAAACAATGCTGGTGCCAGCAGGGTTCCCACGCCTGTTGGGCAACATTTCACAGGACCAGGACACTGCACCAGTGACTTCACAGTGAGAATCCTCAAAGGTAACTTTAAAACCCAACAGAAAGGACTTAACAAGGACCTGGGGTTCCTAGCCCATTATAAACCATAAAGCTGTATGTCTCTGTTGATCACCCTCCCCTCACCTGTCCACACCCACCCTGTTAGAATACCAATGATATACTTTGATGTCCCCATGCATACTTCCTACCCACCCCCATCCTCCCACCCTGTCAGACTGTCATAGCAATGCTTGAATGTTTTTCACTTATATACACTGTCAGCTAGCACATTTGCTTATTTCCGATCTGACGAAGAAGGGCAACCTTCGAAAGCTAATCAAGAAATGTATTAAGTTATGTCCAATAAAAAAGGTATCATCTTATTTTCTTTTCCATGTTTTATTTTGTTTGATTTCTATTGATAACCTTAAGTGGACTAACACGGCTACCACACTCCTCTACTTATGGATTACTTTGTAACTTGTAAGTACTAAGTGCTTTGAAAATACACCTCTGAGGCATTTAGGGGCCCTATTACTGATAGGGCAGCTCAAGACAATCTGCCACCTGAGGCAAGGAATGAGCTGCCGCCCTGGCTCCTCCACCACTCCCCGCCAAAAGGTGGAGGCAGTGGCAGTGATTCCTATAGGCTGCCCTACAGCCAGTCCTGGCCCTAGAATATGGTAGATTTAAAACAAATAGGCGAGAGTTTTTCTTTACTCAGCATGTAGTTATCTGGAACTCGTTGCCGGAGAATGTAGTGACAGCAGCTGGCCTTACAGAATTTAAAGTGGGTTTGGACAGAGTCCTGAGGGGAAAGTCCATTGAACATTATAAAAATTTTTTTTTTTTTTTTTTTTGTGGGGGGGGGGGGGGGGGGGGGGGTTGCCAGGTTCTTGAAGCCTGGATTGGCCGCTGTCGGAGACAGGATGCTGGGCTTGATGGACCCTTGGTCTTTTCCCACTATGGCGGTGCTTATGTACTTATGCCAGAGAGGCAGGCTGCAGTAGAGAGAAGGGGCTGGGACTGACAGCCTATGGGAATCACCGCTGCTGTTGCCGCCACCACCTTTAAAAAAAAAAAAACAAGAAAAGGTAAGTTTGAGGAAGGGCAGGGGGTGATGCCGCCTCAGAAGAGTGCCATCTGAGGCCCCCACCTCAGGTGGCCTAATGGTAGGACTGCCACTTCACTAAGCACTTTTAATACATAGCATGTAGTAACAGGCTACTGCACCAACATGTTAAGGTGTTTTGCAGTAGTTTCCTCGTTTCCACTCATTGCTGAATTTTGCATTCAGGGGGTGTAGCATGGGTGAAGATTGAGCATGGAAGTATTAGCCAGCTAGTGCGTTATACATACGGTGTGCTAACTGGTTAACACAGGAGCCCTTAGCACCTCCTAAATGGGAGGCAGTAAGTGCTCCTGCGTTAACTCTCTGCAGGTACTATGCACCAATGGTAACTAGCATACAACCCGGGGAAAAAAGCAGGAAAGCCTTCCAAAAGAGCCATGTAAAAATGTGCAGTTGTTATGTGTTAAATTCCCACTTTAAAATACATTAACCACAAATTTTAGCACACTTTAGTAAAAGAGCCCCTTAGTGTAGCTGCTACAGAGTGTTGGAACAAATTGCGATTAAGGTACATAGGGCATCTAAGGAGTATAATGGTATATGGGAGGCGGGGATAGTGCTGGGCAGACTTATACAGTCTGTGCCCTGAAAACGGCAGATACAAATCAAGGTAAGGTATACACAAAAAGTAGCACATATGAGTTTATCTTGTTGGGCAGACTGGATGGACCGTGCAGGTCTTTTTCTGCCGTCATCTACTATGTTACTATATGGAAGCACTGCTTAGAATGTATTCCAAATCGTCCTCTAAATAGTGCCTCTGCTGGAACTTCTGCCGTGGGTTCTAAAATGTCTTGAGAGAGCAATCCTGGACCGGAAATGGTGGGATTGGGGAGGGGGGAAGGGGAGGAAAAAAATGGAAAAGTAACAAGCAAGAGCCCAGAGCATAAAATTGTGCCTTGGTGTGTTAATTGGAAACTGCTAGACATATTACCAATAGAGTGAATAGTATGTGTACTGTATCTTATAGCTGCTTCCATGTTAGTATTACTGTTTACAATTGGTTTGTATTTGCTCTTTGTTTGTATTGGAATGCTCTGCTTGTTATTAAATAAAAAGATTACTCAAAGAATTGAGACCATGTCCTAGCCTGCTATGGTTTTTGATTAATCACAGGTACTATGATATTATGAGGGTCTTTTACTAAGCCATTGTAGCAGTTTTAGCTCACGGTAGAGAGGTGTGGTAGCCGTGTTAGTCCACTCTTAAAGGTTATCAATAGAAATCAAACAAAATAAAATATGGAAAAGAAAATAAGATGATACCTTTTTATTGGACATAATACATTTCTTGATTAGCTTTCGAAGGTTGCCCTTCTTCGTCAGATCGGAAATAAGCAAATGTGTTAGCACATAGTATATATAAGAGAAACATCAAAGCATTACTTTGACAGAGTGGGAGAGTGGGGGTATGCATGGGGACATCAAAGCATTTCATTGATATTGTAACAGGATGGGTGTTGGTAGGTGAGAGGAGGGTACTAAACAGAGAAATAAACCGAGAAATACAGCTTTATGGTTTATAATGGGTAAGAAAACCCAGATCCTTATTAAGTCCTGTTTGTTGGGTGTCAAAATATTCAATCATTCTTATTTCAAAGGTCTTACATTCCTGTATTGTTTTAAAATTACCTTTCAGTATTCTTACTGTGAAATCACTGGTGCAGTGATCTGGTCTTGTGAAGTGTTGGCCTACAGGGGTGGGGGCTTGACTGGCACAGGCTATTTTCATGTGATGCCTGTGCAGATTGAATCTTGTCTTAAGCATCTGGCCTGTTTCTCCAATATAGCATCCTTCGTTACATTTTTTACACTGAATGATATATACCACATTGGAAGATGAGCATGTAAAATAGTCCTTTATGTTGAATATTTTTCCTTTGTGAATGACTGTGGGGTCTTGTGAAAGCTCACGGTAGAAATCAGCTGGCGTGAATGCCGAGATGCCCATTATATTCCTGTGGATGCCTCAACATTTACCACCAGCTGATTTCTACTGCGAGCTAAAACTGCTACTGCGGCTTAGTAAAAGGACCCCTAATGTTCATGTCTTTAATCTTTCCTTTGTTTTATCTTATGTTTTCAGTATTTTATTGTTTCTACGTTTTTGTGACTCATCTTGAATGATGTTTCATCAGTAAACTGTATATAAAACTTTAAATAAAATAATATATAAAAGATAAAGTTCAACGTTTTGATTGGAAAAAAAAAAGGGTGCCTGGAGGAATGTTTTTAGAGAATGCAGTGAGATTATGAAATTCACTAGTGCTAGAATTGCAGCTAGAATGTATTATCTACAATTTAGCAGGTTTTAAATCTTGGCTTTTTAGTGAGTTACATAACTAAGGGACCCCTTTTACTAAAATGCAGTAAAATTTACAGTTTGTGGCTTAACACAGGCATATACGGCATGGTAACTGCAAATTTTATGTCACAGATAGTGGAAGCGGAACCAACATTTTCTCATCCCACATTAAAGCGCAACTTAGCACCTGGTACCTGGCCACTTTTAACAGGAGCACTGCGCGCTCAATTGCACCTGTGTTAACTGTGAAATAACTAGTTAGCACAGATTGAGTGTAGCTGGCTAAAGCTTTCATGCACATTCTCCACCTATATCACTGCCCTACCGTGAAAAACACTTGGGGGCCCTTTAACTA
The DNA here is from genome assembly GCF_901765095.1 of Microcaecilia unicolor. NCBI lineage: Eukaryota > Metazoa > Chordata > Amphibia > Gymnophiona > Siphonopidae > Microcaecilia > Microcaecilia unicolor. The sequence goes on from NC_044039.1 coordinate 91,301,857, forward strand.
AGCAGACGCAGGGCCACGGCACAGGTAGCATGCGCCAAATTGACACTACCACCCAGGTAGCGTGGGTGCCCAGTGGAAATTTTAAAGTTGGCGCATGCATTTCCCAAAGTAGAGTGTTCCAAGCAGTAATCAGCAACACGCCCACCGCGTGAGCCCTTACCCCACAAGGTCAGTGGGTGGTGCTAAGGGCTCAGGTAGTAAATAGCTGTGTGCTACTTTTAATTTTAGCACACGGCCATTTACTGCCCCATTTTTTAAAAGCCTTTTTTCCCAGCTGCAATAAAAAATGGGCCCAGTGCTCGCCAAACTACCACAGGTCACTTTTTACCGCAGCTTAGTAAAAGGGCCCCTTAATGCACAGTAACATCTATAATAACGCAAAAACCCTTATTGCGGTTCTGTGCTAGCAGTTACCATGCGGTTGGTTTACTGTGCATGGTAAGTGCTTAATGTACTTTAGTAAAAGGGGCCCTAAATTTTTTGTACATTATATAATCACACTTTCAGGCTCATTTTCAAAAGAGATAATTTGGACAGAGAGGTGGAAAATTAAATAGACTAAAGTTGATAGGAAAAAAAAAATCAATGTTGGAGATAGATCTATTAGAGGAAATGAAGATGACAGAAGGAGAGAGAGAAATGACACTACTACTACTACTATTTAACATTTCTAAAGCGCTACTAGGGTTACGCAGCGCTGTACAAGTTAACATAGAAGGACAGTCCCTGCTCAAAGAGCTTACAATCTAAAGGACAAATGTACAGTCAGTCAAATAGGGGCAGTCTAGATTTCCTGAAAGGTATAAAGGTTAGGTGCCGAAAGCAACATTGAAGAGGTGGGCTTTGACCAAGGATTTGAAGATGGGTAGGGAGGGGGCTAGGTGTAGGGGCTCAAGAAGTTGATTCTACGCATAGGGTGAGGCGAGGCAGAATGGAAAAACCCTCTGAAGACAGCTAAGAGAAGACAAAGGAAAGTAGAAACAAGAACTGAGACTGATACAATTAAAAAAATTGGCCAAACAAAAGGTAAATAAAAAGAAATTTATTTTTATTTTAAAATACATCACTGTTCACATGGCCAATAGGAATATGCTAGACTGAGGAGCTAGGACTGACCAAGAGCCAAGTGTTAAACTACCTCCACACAATACTGCACATACTATTCTCTTTAGTATATTGTATTATTTAACATTTTTTGGTACATAATTCCCTGGAGTGTACTCAGTATGCATGATACTACCATCAGTTACAGAGGTACTAGGGGGAAGCAGCTGCTAGGGGTTCTTCTGTACTGTGCTTAAAAATGCATCTGCTGTCCCTTTCCTGTTGATATAGATGTTGACCCCTAAGGTTTTTAACTTGACCCCGCCTACCTTAGCCCCGCCCACATTAGCTTCCCCAAACAGTTGAGTCACCGACCGTCTATGGTATGAAGCTATCTGGTTTATGAGAGCTGCAAAACTCCTTTGTCTAACGTGATTTGAATTTAATTTGTACTGTTCATTGAATCAGCATATTAAAGGAATGTGTTATGGGATTGAAATTTTTCTTGTTTCCGCTCCGTAGAGTTGTGTATATATTTGGTGGTGTTTTCCCCTTTGCCATACACTGTAAAGAAGATGCAAAGGTTGTTGTCTGACTTATTTACAGTTCCAAATATAATTACCAAAAGTGAAGTAGTAAGAAATTAGATTCCTTAGGGCAACTGGAGAATTTTATAAGGTGTTAAAATAGTTTGAAATTATGTAAATTCATTTTTAAAAATCTATCGTACTACATAAATGAAGAGTGACCGACGTGCTGCACATGCGCAGAACAGCACAGCTGTTCTGCGCATGCGCGGCACGTCACACATCTCTTCCGACCACACCAACCACATCCCTCCTCATTCAGGCTCCCAAGTGATGGCGGGCAGCGATCCAGTCAGTCGCCTGGTAACCAGCAATGGCGTCTCAAACGTGAGCTTCTGAATGGCGCCGGCGAAAAAGCGCTAACAACCGACTTCTGCGGGGGCTGGGGGAGCGGCAGGACCGGTTCCTCCTGCAGCCCGGCCTTTCCTGTCCATCGGGTTGGCGTGAGAGATAGCGGAGTCGCGTGTTGCAGGTTAGGAATCACTAAGCTGTTTCATAGATCGTAGCAGCTGCTTCGGCGGGTTGCTTAGCTTTAAGAGATGCAGAGAAGTCAGTGCTTCGAGCCCTACAGTTTGAACTCAAGTTGTGGTCCCTACTTTCTTTCTTCCAGATTCCTTGCAGTGAAAGGGCTTCAGGGTCCTAGCCAGCTTTGGGAACAGCTGCCTTTGCACAGCTCTCTGAAGTCGGAGGGCTGAGAGGAGCAGGTATAACAAGAGAGAGAACGTGGACTGGGGGGGAGGAGTGAGGGTACAGGAGTGAACAGAGAGAGAGAGAGAGAGAGAGGACCACGGGGAGGGGGAGGGATTCAGGAGAGCAGGAAAAATTGCTAGTAGAAGGAGGGCAGAGAGAGAGGTTTGAGAGGGACAGATGCTGGAAATAGGGGATGAAAAACACAAGGGAGAAATGGTGATCATGGAGGCCAGGGGAGAGCTGGTGCCCATGGAGGGGAAGCAAAGGGAAAAGAGGAGACAACAGGAGGACACTGTGATCGGGAAGGGGAGAAATGGTGCCCATGGAGGGGAAGGGACTTGGAGAGAGGAGAGCAAGGAGAAGATGGTCATACACACTCTCTCTCTCTGAACTCACTCTCACACTCTCTCTTTCAGACAGGCGCGCGCGCGCACACACACACACACACACACACACACTCTCTCTCTGTCTCTCTCTCTCTCATACACACACAAAATATTACCTTCTGTACTTTTACCAAACAAACAAAAGCAAGAAGAAATTTATCTCCTCCTTCCTTGACTCTCTCTCTCACTTTCAGACAGACGCACGCGCACACACTTTCTCTGTCTCTCACACACACTCTCTCTCACGCACACATACACTCTCTCTCTCTCTCTGAACTCACTCTCATACTCTCTCTTTCAGACAGGCACACACACACTTTCTCTCTCTCTCACACACACACAAAATATTACCTCCTGTAGTTTTACAAGACAAACAGAAGCAGGGAGAAATTTATCTCCTTCCTTGACTCTCTCTCTCTTTCAGACAGACGCACACACACACTCTCTGTCTCTCTCTCTCCCACATTCTCTCTCTCTCTCTGAACTCACTCTCACACTCTGTCTTTCAGACAGGCGCACACACACTTTCTCTCGCTCTCTATCACACACTCGCACTCTCTATCTCTCTCACACACACACAAAATATTACCTCCTGTACTTTTACAAGACAAACAGAAGCAGGGAGAAATTTATCTTCTCCTTCCTTTACTCTCTCTCTCTCTTTCACACACACACACACACACACATACCTTCTCTGTCTCTCTCTCTCTCACACACACACACACACACTTTCTCTGTCTCTCTCTCTCACACACACACACACAATATTACAACAATAAGGGAATTACATTTCACAAATAAAATGTTGCCTGTTTTAATGGGCTTAATGGCTTGCATTAATATATAAGAATCAATGGTAACTCATCTTCAAGATTAGCAAAAAATCTTCCCACAGGAACTCCTACCAGTTCTCTCTCTCTCTCTGAACTCAGTCTCACACTCTCTCTCTTTCAGACAGACGCACACACAATTTTTCTCTCTCTCTCACTCACTCAATATTAGAATAAACAACCGCCTATAAGGAGCGACTGACCCTCCACTGTCACAGGGACTCCTACCAGCTCTCTCACACTCTCTCTCTCTCTTTCACACAGATGCACACACAGACACTTTCTCTCTCACACACACACACACACACACACAAATTGAGCAATAAGGGACATGGGAAATCACATAAGTCTAACAATAACAAGGTTCAAATTCTGAAGGATCTAATGCTGTTTACACAAACAACATCTCTCTATATAAAACGCACCTCCAACATTCTAATGAAGCCTCACTTTCCCAACGTTCTAAAGTGAGGCGGCAGAGACCACTTTTTGAACATCAGTGTTTGCCCCACCCACGTGCTGCTGATTGGCTGTGCCTCAGGTGATGCACACAAAGTACGGTTCCACCTCCCAAACACTCACATGGACTTAGAAACCACCAAGCCTTTGAATGGGACCGGTGCTGCAGAGGAGCAGGAGTGGGACAGCGAAGAAAATGCAGCGGCGTTCAGGAAAAAAAAAAAAAAACACACACGAGCCCCGCCCCTTCCTGAGGAGGGGGTAGCTACCAGCACGGGGACCAACCGCGAGGAAAGCGCGGACGAAGAACGCCACTAAACAACCACTACATCGCGGACCTTACTCTGCAAGCTGCTCATGCGGTGAGTCTCCAAGCCGGCGTTCAGTGCCTACAACAGAGACTTCCAAACACATGCGCCCTCAGCCCCGCCCCCCCTACAGAACGCCACCCACATTCCACACTAAAACCAAACCAACCCCCCCCCCCCCCCAAAAAAAAACACCCAAACGGAAACCTCCGGCGCCCAACCCCCCCCTAAAAAAAACGGATCACAGCCCACCTGAGTGCCCAGCTGAAATCAGTGCCTACAAGGAGACCTCCAGACACATGCGCCCTCAGCCCCGTCCCCCCCTACAGAACACCACCCACATTCCACACTTGAAAAAAACCCATATCTACTCCTACTGCCTGCCTCCAACGGATCCCTCTGGTTTCAACAAAAATACAAGTGCCTACAAATACCACATCAGAGTGCCCTGCTGAATTAAGATTACTGTATCACACTCACACGCAGAGAATCACCCCCTACCAGCCACAAAAAAACCCCACATCTAATATGGACAATCAGCATCACTCACTAACACAGATACATACAACCAAACTGCCCACCACCCAAAATGCCACACACTGCCATGGACAGACAACATCTTGCTTTCACACTCATACACACACACTCCCTCCCCCAACCCCCCTTAATACAAAAACTGAAACAGTAAAAACCTACATCTCTCTCTTACAAACACCCACAGAATCCCATAATCCCCCCCCAAAAAACACAAACACTCATACAGAACAACCCTACCCCACAAACACCCCCCCACAAAATGGCACACACACCCACAGACACCCACAACCCCCCTCAAAACCACAAACACTCATACAGAACAACGCTACCCTACCCCACAAACACCCCTCCCCCCCCAAAAAATAGCATACACCCATAGACCCCCACAACCCCCCCCCTCAAAACCACAAACACTCATACAGACTTTACAACTTTAAAAAAAACTCTTCTCTTTTTTAAAAAAAAATATATCCCTTAATATCAAACAGAAAAAGAAAAAAAAAACAAAACACATGCTAGCGCCCGTTTCATTTGTTTTGGAAACGGGCCTTTTTTACTAGTAGTATATAAAACTGTACTGTAGACATCAACTAACATTAAGTTCATCACCTTTAAATTATATTTCAGAAATAAAAAATCTTCCCCGTTTTGCTATTTCATTACATACAACAGAAATTTTGCCCGTTTTGTAACGGGCTTTACGGCTTGTCTATATATAAAGCAGACACATGAGTTTGTCTGTGTCTGAACTCCGGCCCCCCCAAAGAGCTATAGCTATGAAATCTGGCAAGAAGACTCTACCCGCCGTTGCCGAGGTTATTGAGTAGTATGATACGATTTGGTTCATGGGGGCATTCAGGGGCGGGGGAGCAATACCTCCATCCATTAAATGAGTAGGCTGCAGGTTGGAAAATTCTTTCTTGCTGTTGCTAAGCAACAAACTGCTTGGGACAGGGTGAGGGGTCAGAGACTGGTGGGGAGAAACATGGACAGCAGCTGTGCAGTTGTTCCTCTCTCATTCTTTAATACCCTCTTCTCTAACAATTTCAGTACAAGGGGGGTTCAGAGACTGCAGGGAACAGGGTATAGAGAATGTATTGAGGTCAGGCTGGAAAGTGTGTGTGTGTGTGTGTGCATGAATTCGTTACCCTGCCAGGGGAATGCTCCTCGAAAAAGGCAGGAAACTGAATTTCAATATGCCCTTGAAAAGAAGGCTGTGTTTTGACAGGAAAATGGTGAAAGCCAAATGGCAGATTGAAAGAAATAATGAAAATCAACCTAAAAAAAATTGATTGGAAAAGAAAAGTTAGTGTTAGATAGAGATCCCAGTCTCCACATTTTCTGATTTAAGGGAGTATTAAGATAAATGTCAATGTCACCCTTTCTCATACACTCCTCAGCAAAACACCCCAGCCACACTCACCCATTCTAATACAGCACTCAGCAAAACACCCCACTCACCCATTTTTACACATCCCTCAGCAAAACATCCCCACTCACTCACCTCTCAGCAGAAAACCCTCTTCAACAGTACACCTCCATTCAAACTCATTCATTCTCACACTCATCCCTCAGCCATACACGCCCACTCACACCCTCCGTACCACATCCCCCTTTCATACTCACCCATTCTCACAACTCCCCTCAACAGTACCACTCCTCAATAGCAAACTCTCCCTCACACTTACCCATTCTAACATACCCATTCACACTCACTCTCAGAAGTACACCCCCACTCAGCCATTTTCACACACCCCTCAGCACTTTCAATGTTTAAGGCTCGCTTAAGGTAGAATATATTTAAAGCAGACCATAGTTTTTGAGCCAGTCATGAATCCAGATAAATAGTTTGGTTTCTATCCAGGGTGGTTGATACTACAATAGAAAATGAAATACGGCTTGCAGATTAGCAAAAAGGCAGGCTAAACTAAGAGCTGATGAAACGCCAGTTGAAAAGCAAAGGCGACTTTAGCACCAAAGGGAAAGGCAAGCTCAAATAAGGAGTATTGAAAACCAACAAGAAAATGAAATATGACTTCAGTACCAAAGACAAACACAAGCTGCTATCAGAGCCCAAGAGATCGACAGTGAAATGCTCAACATTTAGAAAGTAATCGTAAAAGAGAAACCACTAGAAATCTATTAATGAAGTAAAATTAACAAGGGGCAGTTTTTTATTACAACTCAATGAACGAATATGAAGAGTCTCCTCAACTGAGCATTGGCAAAATGAACATTGTCTACAAATCATGCAGTGCACCTATTCTTCATGTTTAATTTCTCACATTAAAGACATCAAACAAAATGTAACAATCATCATAAATGAGTTAAAAATACATACTTATACCTTGCTTTTCTCAGTTACAAAGTACTAACCTATTGCTGAGCAATGCTAGCGGGGACAGCTAGTAGCACTATATTTTTAAATGTCTTGCACTGTCAAATTAGGATGCTCATGTGCTATTTTTTTGTTTTTCTATTAATGAAGTGTTCCTATCTGTTTTTTAAAGCAGAGGCTTGCTTGTGGAAGGAAGATCCTGTATACAGCCGTTTACACAGAAAGTCACAAAGATAAAGGTTTAAAGTTATGTTTTGAATTGTATAGAATAGAGATACTATATAACTTGCTGCATACTTTGCCTTAGAGGATCTAAGTGGAGGGAAATTTCACTTGCATAGGCCTATACTTTGTATTGATTTACTTGTTGATCTCCAGATTTGAGTATCGGAACAATGTAATATCCAGGAAGTGTTTCGAATTGGGGGAAACCCCTATTAGAAGACGATGTGTATTGCAGATGTTTGCATTTCGTGTTAATAGTTGTACATGTGCAATTCTCTTGACAATAAAAATTATTAACAAAAAAATAAATAAATGAATTGTACAGAATAAAGTTATGAAGGATTTGGAAGAAATCTCCCAACCATCCCCGGGAAATTTTATGTTGAAGAAATTGCCAAAAATCTATTGAGGTTGAAGTTTAAAGAATTGTTCCAGCAAATGAGATGCATGTGCATAATGAGAAAATGTAAGGGCCCTGTTTACAAAGGTGCTAGAAATCAGCACACACTAACCGTGTAGATGGCCATAGGAATATTATGAGGCATCTACAGATTAGCATGTGCTATAAACACTAGTGTGCCTTTAGTGCGACTTAGTAAATAGGACCCTAAATTTGTTAGCTGCTATTGTGCAAGTTGTGTGAACTGTATAACAACAGTAAAAATGACATTGAGAACAGTCGCATGGCAGGAATAGGATGTATACAGGAAACAACGAAGATGACTCAAGGAAATATCTTGATAATGCTCAATGTCTAAAAGTTACATTACATCTAGCGCACACCTCTCATCCAGTTCTTTGGTCACCCAGCCAAAAAAAGTCAAGATTCGTTTGGCAGGATTTTCCTTTGGTAAAGCCATGATGCCTCGGGTCCTGTAACCCATCGGTTTCTAGAAAGTTAACTATTCTTTCTTTCAGCAGCGATTCCATTATTTTTCCTACCACCGACGTGAGACTTACCGGTCTGTAGTTTCCCACTTCTTCCACTTTTGTGAAGAGGGACCACATCCGCTTGTCTCCAATCTCACGAAACCTCTCCGGTCTCTAAAGATCTATTAAATAAATCTTTAAGAGGTCCCACTAGAACCTCTCTGAGCTCCTTCAGTATCCTGGGATGTATCCCATCCGGCCCCATAGCTTTGTCCACCTTCAGATTCTCCAGCTGATTATAAACTCCTTCGTCCGTAAATAGCGCAGTATCCACTCCATTCCCAGATGTTCCCTCGGCAGCCAACCGCGGTCCTTCTCCAAGATTTTCTTCCGTGAACACCGAAGAGGAATAAGCATGTTCGCTTTATCTTCATAATTTTCCACATAGCCATTCTCATTATCTTTCAGTCTCACAATTCCATTCCTATCTCTTCTCCTTTCTCCAATATATCTGAAAAAAGTCTTATCACCTCTCTTTACATCTTTAGCCATTTTTTCTTCCACTCGCGCTTTCGCTAGCCATATTTCCCTCTTCGCTTCTTTCAGTTTAATCCGATAATCTTTTCCGTGATCCTCTCGTTGTGTTCTTCTGTATTTCTTGAACAAAGCCTCTTTTGCTCTTATTTTTTCAGCTTCTTGTTTGGACAACCATATAGGCTTCCTGTTTCTCTTGTTTTTGTTTACTTTCCTCACAAAAAGATCAGTCGCCATATTTATAGCAGCCTTTAGCTTGGACCACTGTTTTTCCACTTCTCCTACGCCTTCCCACGCCAACAGCTCCTTCTTCAGGTATTCCCCCATTTTATCAAAATCAGTACGTCTGAAATCCAGTACTTTGAGTTTTCTGCGTCCGCACTCCACCTTCGCCCTTATATCAAACCATACGGTGTGATGATCACTATTACATAGGTGGGCACCCACCCGGATATCGGAAACACTACCTCCTTTAGTGAGCACTAGATCCAGCATCGACCCTTCCCTCGTGGGTTCTGTCACCATTTGTCTGACCAAGGCACTTCGACAGGCATCCACAATCTCCCTACCTCTTTCCGATTCCAAAGACGGGATATTCCAATCCACGTCAGACAAATTGAAATCTCCCAACAGTAGCACCTCCCCTTTCATACCAATCTTTTGAATATCTTCTATCAGATCCTTGTCTAACTTTTCCGTTTGCGCAGGAGGTCTGTAGATAACTCCCGTGTGGATACAGGTTCCGTCTTCTCTTTCCAGGACGATCCATAAAGTTTCTTCTTTTCCCCAGGTTCCCCGCATTTCAACCACTCTGATATTCTCTCTCACAGAGGCACTCTTCCACCTCTTCGGTCCTCTCTATCCTTCCTAAAAAGATTATAGCCCGGTACGGTCACATCCCATTCATGAGAATCGTTGAACCATGTCTCTGTAATAGCAACAATATCCAAGTTTTCTTCAAACATCAGGGCTTGCAAGTCTTGAACCTTTTTACTTAGACTACGAGCATTTGTGCACATAGCTTTCCATGTGCTTAGTGAGTTTGGGTGGTTTTTTATATTTACATGACCTTTCCCTCTGCCATCATGTTTATTCTGGGGGTGACTTTCCGAAATCCCCGGTTTCCTTTTGTCACCCCCACCCTCTAGTTTAAATGTCTAGAAACATACTGTCTGAATTTCTCCCCAAGGATCCTTTTTCCCATCACAGAAAGATGTAGCCCATCATTACAGTACAGCCTGTTATTTTTCCACGTATTACCCCATTCTCCTATGTATCTAAAACATACATAGGATATGTATGTTTTAGATATATATATGGTCAATAAGGATACTAAATAGATTGGAAAAGAGGAAAGAGGATAATATTAAAAAAAAAATAGCAAAGCTTGCTAGAAGTTATGCAGAGACTGACTGACCTGTGGCCTAAACACGATTCACTGTTTTGAGCCATGTTGCATGTTTATAGAATCTTCATTTAATATTTGTTGAAGCCGTCAATTCACAGTCTTTTCAGAGGAAGGATCACCTCCTCCACATAGAAGACTAGGCTACGTGAAAGGTGCCTAAGTGCAAGTCTCCACTGCAACCTTGCAAAAGGCCTAAGATGGATCCACATGATTTGCAGCAATCAGGACCTTCTCATTAGCTAGCAGAGGGAACTGAGGGGCCCTTTTACTAAGGTGCATAGGCTATCTATTTCATGTGGAATGTTTATTTTATTTGACTCAATTCCCTCTTTAACATATAGCACAATCCCCTCTCTAATTTGATCTCATCATTGTGATACAATTTGTACCCTGTCCTCTTTCCACCAAGTCTCTGAGATGCCTCATCATTTAGTACTATATACTCTAACTGTCCCATCTTATTTTTTAGGCTTCTAGAATTTGTACACAGGCACTTCAAATTGTGTTTTTTCCTTTGATCTACAAGCTGCTTAGAAGTTGATTTGGATGTTAAATTAAAAAATGAAAGAAAAGGGACAGACAGGGGGCGTGTCAAGATGGCGGACGGACTGGTAGACACTCAACACCGTCGCTGACTTTTCCCAAGGTGAAGACGATTATTGTAGCAAAGTTACCTAAAAAAAAAAAATGCCACACACCAAAAGGAAAGGAGTAGTAAGGGGTTTACCGGTGGTGAACTCCGAAACCGCTCTGGTGCAGACGACGATGAAGAAGTATGCCACCAGCACTCCACGACAGACCGGCTTGAGTCAGTCTCCCGCAGTGGGAGACGCGGGTGGATCGTCTTTCCCACGGGGAGCGGAGACATCATTATCCTCGCCGGAGATTAATCCCCCGCCTTGTCCAGCAGGCCTTAGAAGCGGGTTAGGACTTCTAGAGGCGTCTGAAGATGGCGCAACAGATGACCTGTCCACCGGAACCCGAGACGAGGCGCTGGGAGAACAGAACAAAGTGGAGCTAAAGGCTCCCGAGGCGGTAACTTTGGACACTATCTGGGAGGCGATACAGATGCTGACTTCTTTTGTGACCCCAATTGTGAGTAAATTAGATTTGGTAACTTCAGCGTTGGACACATTTAAAAAAGAATCTGAAAAAACTAATATAGCCGCTCAACAGGATTTATTGACTTTAAAAGAAAAATCCGATTCAAAAAGAAAAATCCGATTCGCTTATAAAGGATAAAATGGTAATCCATCGAAAGATAGAACAGTTTGAAAACTATAACAGACGTTTAAACCTGAGGTTCTTGAACTTTCCAGTTTCCTCTGAAATTAATGCGAAGGATTTGTTTAAAAAGTTCCTGATGGAAAACCTTCTATACTCCCCAGAGTTGATTCCCCCAGTTAATAAAATATATTACTTACCAGATTTAAAAAGGGGAGAAAAATTGAAGGCTGCTGGAGATTTGCAAAATTTAACTGCCTTCTTAGAACAATCAGCAACTGAAATCTTAGTTAGGAAGACCTTGCTTGTTTCATTAGTCTTTGAACAGGATGTGAATGCCATACTGAAAATGTACTTTAAAAATGCAGCTAAAATGTTTCTTGGAGATAAGATATGGATCTACCCAGATGTGGTGAAAACCACACAAGATAGAAGGAAGGCTTTCCTAGCCTATAGAGAAGAAACTCGACTGTTGGGGGCAAGATTTATTTTGTCTTATCCATGTAAATGTTTGATAAATTACTTAGATAAAAAATATGTGTTTTTTGAACCGGAACAGTTAAAAGTTTTCCTAGAAATGAAGAAAGTAACCAGATAGTTTCTGAATAATGAGAAAATCAGGATTAATATTATAGTAGCGTGAAGTTAACCAGGCCATCTATGATTAAAATTTTTCTTGTTGTTTTTCCACCATTTATACCTAACCCCCCCCTTTCTCGCTTTGAATAGGTGGTCTAAGAAAGAGATTTAATTGTTATGTTTTCATTACCTCTCTCAGAGTAAGAGGGGAAAGATTATGTTGTTTCCTAAGTGTATCACATATGCTCTGTTTTTCTGGAACAAGATTGAATGCTTGTATAATATGTTGAAATTATAAATAAATAAATAAATAAAAAATGAAAGAAAAGGAAAATGTAATCACACACTTAAAATATATAGTTATTTTATATACAAAATTTATTGCATAAAGAGAAAAAGTTCATGCTTATTTTGTACAACCAAAATAGTAACATATCAGTTCTAAGGTTCAGCATACACACATATGTACAATCAATTTAATATTCAAGACAGTACTTATTCTCAAAATTCACAGTCTGTTTACTCTAACAGCTATGATGTAGATCATTTCAGTTTCTAATAGTATCATTTTCCTAGTATTTCTTTTGTGAAGACAAAACTCTATTGAGAAAATAAATACATTCATTTTTTCTTTAACATTTAAGAAAAAAATTCTAATAAAACCAGTTTACTTCCAGGCATGCTAAACAATAACAAAAAAGTTGACGCTATGGAGCCCTTTAACTAAGCTGTGGTAACAGGCTAAAAACCACTCCTGTGGGGTGCGCTCAGGTATCCCACAGTAGTTTTGGCATCTGCGTGCGCTTCTCACATGCTAAAAAAAAAAAAAAAAAAAAAAAAATATATATATATATATATATATATATATATATATATATATATATATACACACACACACACACACACAGTTTCAGTGCTGGGGGCATGTCTGGGGGCACAGAGTAGGCATGCACTGCGCTAATCTAGTATATGGTTTGCGCATGAGCTGTTACCGTCTACAAAATAGGTGTTGGTAAGGGCTCTGGTACTAATGACCATGCGCTAATGGGGAAATTAGCATGTGGCCATTAAGAGGAAAATAGGAAATGCAGCCATTTTACAGCCGTGCTAAAAGAGGCCTCAGTGCCCAGGAAAGCCCAGTGCTAGTTACAGCGCTAGCCACTCTTTAGCACAGCTTAGTAAAAGGGCCCCTACATTTTTTAGTAGAATCTCTACCAAAGTAATATTATTCAAATATCTATGTTCATATGCATTACCACTAATTTCCAGTTCCGAAACAGTTTTTTGGCTTTAAATGTTTTCAGATATAATGGATACATTTCTCAGCATTACGTAAGTAACAAATATTTCAGTGTACAAAAATATGTTGTTCCTAAGCACATAGGAGTCCTTTTACTAAGGTGTGCTAACAAGTTTAGTGCACGCTAATGATTAGCTTGCACTAAATGATAAGACGCCCATTATATTCTTATGGGCGTCTTATCATTTAACGCACCTTAGTAAAAGGATCCCATAGCAGCTCAAATTTGCCTGAAAATACTTAAGCTCACACTATTGTTTATTTGGTGTTAAAATATAAATCAACCAATAATTCTGTTTCTCACCAATAATATCTTTTACAAAACAGCTAGATTAGGTTTCTTATTAAATTTCTAATTTCACCTTTTTGTTAAAATTAACAAGCACCAGTGAACTCTGATGCTTTCTTGAACCACAGCTAACCTGTTCCATTTCTGGGAGACAATTAGAGCCCCTTTTGACATGTGCCAAGGCCCCCTTTTAACCGCAGTGGATAAAAGGTAGGTCTTTTGCAGGAAATGGCCATGCAGCAAGTAAGCACTTGCCACGTTGCCTTTTCGGGGGGGGGGGGGGGGGGGGGGGGGCCCTTACCGACACCCATTGAGATTGAGGTGGCCGTAAGGGTTTCCGCGCTAACCTGGTGGTAACAGAGCAGCACGCAGCACTGCCCGATTACTACCGGGTACACACCGGCGCTACAAAAATAAAAATACGTTTGTAGTGCTGGATATGACGCCACACTGGGTTGCTGCGGTAGCCCGGCGGTACTTCCTTTTTAGTGAATGGTAAGCCCACATTGGGCTTACCGCTGCTTTGTAAAAGGGACCCTTAGCTAGTTGACAAGCAAAAAAGTAGAATCATTCACTTTACTAGTTCTGTGCAATGTGGGCAACATTATTGCCTAAAGTTGATACATTTAACATTATTCATCATATCTCGATTTATTTGCAAATATTTTATACAATTCCTGAAACATTGGAAATTAAACCAAAAGATTTCTCTAGTTTCAAAGGATAATCTTAAAATCTAGACAAACTCTTATTTTTGTTTGTTTCATAAGGTAACATCTCCTCCAACACCGGCTGACTGAGTAGTCTGTACAGGTTGCTGAACTGATCCCGTTTCCAATTCAGATTCTCGCACAAATACTACCGCATCTCCACTTACATTTACTAGACATTGTGCCTACAAGAAAATAAGAGAAAAGATCAGATGGAAAACTTATCTATTAATTTTCACATTGGAAAAGATTATGGTAGAACAACTGCTCTCTCATTTATCTCTTTCTTTCTGCCCGATTCTTTCAAGAGCCATTGCTCTGTTCCCCTCAATTTATTCTGTCACCTGTTTAACATTCATAAATACTTTCTTCTCTTTCCTTAAATACTTGCCCAATGCTTCTTCATACCCCTTTCCTCTTCCATCCTTCCACCCCCAGACTACAATACTTTAAGGACTGCCTTGTTGATTGGTCTAATACATCTACGTAGTCTAATGCATGCAGAATTCAGAAGTCAGTCTTCTATATACTCTCCTGTGTTGTTAAAAGGGAAAGGGGCTGCAATCAAAGTAGTTTACATATTATATACAGGTACTTGTACCTGGGGTAATGTAACATAGTAACATAGTAGATGACGGCAGAAAAAGACCTGCACGGTCCATCCAGTCTGCCCAACAAGACAACTCGTGTGTGCTACTTTTGTGTATACCCTACTTTGATTTGTACCTGTGCTCTTCAGGGCATAGACCGTATAAGTCTGCCCAGCTCTAGCCCCGCCTCCCACCACCGGCTGTGGCACAGACCGTATAAGTCTGCCCAGCGCTATCCCTGCCTCCCAACCTCCAGTCCCGCCTCCCACCACTGGCTCTGGCACAGACCGTATAAGTCTGCCCCGCACTATCCCCGCCTCCCAAACTCCAGCCACGCCTCCCACTACCGGAAACATATAGGCAAATAAAGACCATATGGCCTATTCAGTCTGCCCATTCATGTCATCTACTCTCCCTATCACTCCCTTGGAGATCCTATGTACTTGTCCAAAGCTCTTTTGAATTCAGATACTGAGTACATCTCCACCACTTCCACTGAGAGGCCATTCCATGAATTCACCACCTTTTCTATGAAGAACTACTTCCTTAGGTTACTTCTGAGTCTATCCCCTTTAACTTTCATCCTATGCCACGTCGTTCCAGAGTTTCTTTTCAATTGAAAGAGACTTGCCTCCTGTGCATTTATGCCACATAGGTATTTAAAGGTCTCTATCATATTGTAAACCACACCCTACTTTTATCTTAGTCCTAGTAGTCAATGGCCTTTACTTCTGGCGTGGTTTTCTCTCAGAGGGCAGTTTCACACAAATATTAGGGAAAATAAGGAAGGGGAATGGGTAGGGAAATATGGAAAGCTCCAGGAAGGTATGAGGTAAATTTTAACTTTTCCTTAGTTCAAACAAAAACTTCAATAAAACTCAAGAACACAAAGTTATAAGTAAATTTTTTTTATGTCTTTCTTTCTAGTGCCCTAACTGGCTAGTGTACAAACTTATTTGTGCAGCGGAGACAATATCAGATAAGTAACTTTACTTTAAACTTTCACTCAATGAAAACCTACAATTAACATCAATGTATTCATGCAAACAAACTGATACTTTGTGTCACTTTTTCTTTCAACAGGTGCTTCAGAATTCCAGGATATCTGGAAACGTATTGAGAAATATTGTAAAACTTACATATCATAGATTATTTTCCTAAATGCAATTACCTTTAATTCACATTTGTATTAATTAGTATATACTACAACTACAAGCTACCCTCAAAAAGTTTGAACTTTGTGCCTCCTCCACTTTACTAAATCAGTATACTTTTAAATAACATAGACCTCAAATCTCCCCCCAATAGGGAAAAAATACACTAAGGGGCCCTTTTACTAAGACATGTAGGCGCCTATCAGGCTTATTTTCAAAAGAGAAGGGCGCCCATCTTCAGACACAAATCGGGAGATGGGGGTCCTTCTCTCGGGGTCACCCAAATCAGCAAAATCGAAAGCCGATTTTGGGCATCCTCAACTGCTTCCCGTGACGGGGACAACCAAAGTTCACGGGGGTGTGTCGGCACCTTAACAAAGGCGGGACTGGGGCGTGATTAAGAGATGGGTGTCCTCGGCCGATAATGGAAAATAGAAGGGCGTCCCTGACAAGCACTTGGCCGACTTTACTTGGTCCATTTTTTCTTGCGACCAAGCCGTGAAAAAGTGCCCGAACTGACCAGATGACCACCGGAGGGAATCGGGGATGACCTCCCCTTACTCCCCCCAGTGGTCACCAACCCCCTCCCACCCTAAAACCCCCCCCACAAACTTTAAAACATTTTTTTGCCAGCCTCAAATGTCATACCCAGCTTCATGACAGCAGTATGCAGGTCCCTGGAGCAGTTTTAGTGGATGCAGTGCACTTCAGGCAGGCGGACCCAGGCCCATCCCCCCCCCTACCTGTTACAATTGTGGTGGTAAATGTGAGCCCTCCAAAACCCACTGTACCCACATGTAGGTGCCCCCCTTCACCCCTTAGGGCTATGGTAGTGGTGTACAGTTGTGGGGAGTGGGTTTTGGGGGGCTCAGCACCCAAGATAAGGGAGCAATGCACCTGGGAGCAATTTGTGAAGTCCACTGCAGTGCCCCCTAGAGTGCCTGGTTGGTGTTCTGGCATGTGAGGGGGACCAGTGCACTACGAATTCTGGCTCCTTCCACAGCCAAAGGGCTTGGATTTGGTCGTTTCTGAGATGGGCGTCCTCGGTTTCCATTATGGCTGAAAACCGGGAACGACCATCTCTCAGGTCGACAATCTCAACATTTAGGTCGACCATCTCTAAGGCCGACCTAAATGTTGAGATTTGGGCATCCCCAACCATATTATCGAAACGAAAGATGGACGCCCCATCTTGTTTCGATAATATGGGTTTCCCTGCCCCTTCGCGGAGCCGTCCTGCGAGGACGCCTTCATGAAAACTTGGGCACCCTGTTCGATTATGCTCCTCCATGCGCGTCAAATTAGAACTATTGCCCGGCTACCGCGTGACCCAGGCAGTACTTATGAATTCTAATTTCTACGCACATCCAAAACACACGGCAGAAAATATTTTCCATTTTCTACCGCGTGGTGCTAACCGGGCAGAAATCAGCAATGTATGCGCGCTGACGATTACTACCCAGTTAATGCATAAGACCCTACCGCTAAGTCAATGGGTGGCGGTAAGTTCTCAGGCCCAAAATGGACACATGCTGAATTTTATTTTACTGCACGTCCATTTTCGTTTAAAAAAAAAACACGCCATTTTTGCAGGCGCGCTGAAAAATGGACCCCTAAGTATTAGAATATCCCCTATTATACATGGGAGTCCATTACTACCATAGGTCCTTATTTTATATAACAAAAGAGGAACAAAAAGAATCAGCATCAAAAACTCCCTTCACATGGAGAAAATCTACCGATTCAAAAAAAAAACAAAACCCTCTTTCAACTGAATACATCAAAGTGAATGAACGCATAAACACTAATACGTAATTAACAAAATCCCAAACCCAAACATTTCAATCCAAATGAACCAAAAAGCTGGAACTCAGTAAAAAAAAAAGCTCACTGCAATAACTGTCTATTTAAAAAGCATCAGAGGAACAAAACCAGCAAAAAGGGCTACACATTTAGCTGAAAAGGCATCCATATGCCCAGCAAAATACTCCAACCGAGCCTGCTTCCATTGGTAATTCAACAGTCCCCACTGAATGGGACATAAAACAGTGCACTGCTAGTTCCACATATAATTAACAAAATCTAAAATTCCAAAAAATTCAGTACAAAAGAACCAAAAAGCTGGAACTCATGCTTTTTCAATACACATTTATTGCAGTAAGCTTTTCTGTTGAGTTCCAGCTTTTTGGTTCATTTTGTTAATTACGTATTAGGGTTTGTGCGTTCATTCACTTTGATCTACTCAGTTGAAAAGGGTTTTTTTTTGTTTATTCAGTAGATTTTCTCCATGTGAAGGGAGTTTTTGGTGCTGATTCTTTTTTCTTCTTCTTTCTTTACATAAAATAAGGACCTAGGATAGTAATAGTGTATTATTCCCTATCGGGAGATTTGAGGTCTATGTTGTTTAAAAGTATACTGGTTTAGTAAAGTGGATGAGGTACAAAGTTCAAACTTTTTGAGGGTAGCTTGTATTAATGAGTATATATGTCTTTTCTGTAACAAGCATTTCACTTGTGGGTTTTTCTTTGTAAAATTGCTTATAACAATAATAAAAAATAAGGGAGCTCTCTGAGGGAATTCCCATTGCACTTTCAAACACTTTGCCTTTCTTCACCCTGACTACTCTATTAAAGTCACTATCTTAAAACAGTATATTAACTTTTTTTTTTTTGTAAAGCCACTAAATCAAATTCAGTAGATAATCTAATTACATTAGTGATGTGTCCCCTTATTTATATCGTTAAACTTATTCAGTAACCCAGCAAGAACTGTATCTGTAATATACTGTGAGGGGTCAAGAAACCCATAATTGCTCAAATGATTCTGCAATTGGGGAGCTACTGTTGATTCTAGTGATTTAGCAAAAAACGGAATATGTGCTATTGTAGGGGTGGCACAATGTCGGTTCTCAAGGTCCAGAACCAAGTCAGGTTTTCAGGATTTCCACAATGAATATGCATAAGATCTATTTGCATACAACAGAGGCAGTGCATGGCAAGATCTCATGTATATCCATTGGGGAAATCCTGAAAACCTAACTGGGTTGCAAACTTTGAGGATGGACATTGAGCATCATTGTCTTATTGGATACACAATATCTAAACCAAAACTCTTAGCAGGGGATTAAGCACAATGATACTCAATTTTGATGAATATCAAACTTCACTCAAAGCTGCATTCATATGTAGTGTAAGCCAGTTAATCTCCACATCTGGCAAACACTTTGCTAATCTTGACAGACTGTGATCCAACATGCTGCTACTTTTACCAGTTTCCTAAATTCCCCATATGAAATAGGAACAGGCTTCTCCCAGTTGTAATATACGAGCATCTTGTTTTGCTCATACACAGATTGATATTGCTTTCCTTACCATGCCATCCCTTTCTCACCTTGACTAAAAGCGACCCCTACAACCACAGGTGCCACTACGGGGTGCACCACTCTCAAAAAATGGCTTGCCACCTCTTTGCCACCCCAATTTTTCCTGGCATCTTTCACCCACCCACCCACCCTCCCTCCCTCAAAATCGGAGATCTTGCTTGCCCTCTTCCCTCACACTCCCACCGGAGGAGGCTGGCACTTCTTCTCATGTCCCTTCCTCCTCACCCCCCCCCCCCCCCCCCGTGGTCCTCCAACCTTCCAGTTTGTGCCGAGCAGTGTTAGTAATCACTGGCAGACCCAGGAAGCTTTGTCACTGCCGCATCCTGCCTAAGCTGACGCTACTTCCTGTTCCCACGTAGGCAAAACGTGGCAGAGACAAGGTTTCCAGGGACGGCCGGTGATCATTAACACTGCTTGTGATGAACTGGAAGGGAAACAAGAGGGAGAGATGCAGTAGAGAAAGAAAACGAGGAGGTGCCAGGCTGAAATAGGGGGAGGGTGGGGGAAAAGAGAGAGATACAGAGGGAAGGGAAACAAGGAGATGCCAGTCTGCAATGGGGGGAGGGTGGGGGAAAAGGGAGACATACAGCAGGGAAGGAAAATGAGGAGCTGCCAGTCTGGGATGGGGGAAGAGTGGGGGAAGCAGAGATGCAGCAGGGAAGGGTAATGAGAGGAGGTATCAGTCTGCAACAGGGGGAAGGAAGGAAGAGGGAGAGATGTAGCAGGGCAAAGAAACATAGATTGGACCACAGGAGTGGCAGGCAGCGAGAGAGAGAAAAGATAGATGCTAGGATGGGGGTGGAGGTGTGAGTAGAGGAAAAAGAGAGAGAATGGATGGAGGGGAGAAGAATGAGACAGCTGGATCCAAATATGGAGAGAGGTACAGAGAGAGATGCTGGACTGCAAAAAAGGGAGGAGAAAGAGAAGGAGAAATACTGCCCCTGGGGTTGGGGTGGAGAAAGGGAAGAGAGGGAAAGAAGCTGGACTTAAGGAGGGAAAGACAGACAGACAGACAGAAGGGTAATGTCGGACATAGGTAGAGGGATGGGGACAAGGAGGGCAGGTTTTGAACATAAGGGAGGGATAAGGATGGAGATACAGAGGAGGAATATGAGCCAGGACAGATAGGGGCACAGAGGGAATGATAGTGGATATGGAGAGAGAAGAAACGTCAAATGGATCAGAGACCCTGGAAAGAGCAGAAGATGGATGGGACCCAGGGGTGAGGGAACAGCGGTCTGACCCAGCACAGCAGATAATGACTTGGACTTGGTGATTGAGTGCGACAGTGTTGGTGGGTGTGGGTGTGGGGGGGGGGGGGGGGGAGAACAGGGAACTATGGACAGGAGAGATGGAGAGGGACCTGGTAGGTATGAGTGGAGGTGTATTGATGGTTTGGGAGAATGAATGAGGGTGTGAAATGTTGGGTATGAGAAAGGAGATGAAGTGCATGGAAAACCTGAAACATAAACGCGAATGATCTGGAAGACTGGAGAAAGAATAAGAGGCACTGAACAGGAATGGGGTACTGAGGGGTATGAGAGAGAGAGAGAGAGACAGGTGAGGGTGGAAATGGGGTTAAAAAGATTGTAAAGGAGAGGTAATAGATGAGGTACCAGGTGATAGATGGAAGAATGTCCTGGAGGCAAGGAAAGAAAGATGTAGAGAAGGAAAGGAAGAAGATAAAAGAGAAAAAATAGAAAGGCAAATCTGAAAAAGATTTTAGGAGAAGACTGACTCAGGGAAGGTGGAAAAAAAGAGACTGGGATCAGCCCAATAAGAAATGAAATATCCAGACAACAAAGGCAGAAAAGAAAATATTATTTAATGCTCTTTAAGGATTGGGATGTGTCCACTTTGGGAAATGTACATTTTTCTATTTTTATATTTTGTAGACTACAGGAGAAAATGCATTTGTTTTTCTTTTACCAATATTACCCTGCTAAAGTCTGGATTTCTTGGGTAAAGGGGAGAGGGCTCACAGAGTGGAGAAGTAGCCTAATGGTTAGTGCAGTAGCCTGAGAATCAAGGGAACCAGGTTTTATTCCCACTGCAGCTCCTTGTGACTCTGCACAAGTCACTTAGCTGTCCATTGTCCCAGGTACAAAATACCTGCATATACTATGTAAATCATTTTGATTATAACCACAGAAAGGCATACATCAAATCAAATCCATCCGTTTTCTCATTTCAGTTTTTGTCAGCATGTTCTTGTGGCTATGCTTTGCTATATACATGTCCAACTATCCATCTCTTTTGGACCTCAATTTGGTCAATAGTTCAACGTTTGTTGCCAATTTCTTCTCCAATATCACCAAAAATAGTTATATTGCGTTCCTTAGCGATTAATGAATATCTTTCATATTGGGAATCTCATTTATTAGACATTCTTATAACACTCACCATTCAAATGATATTACATAATTGGAAGAATGCTGAATCCTTAAATACTACATTTTGGTGGTCAACTGTTGTAATGATTCACAGATACGAATGTAAAACAACTGAATTTTCTAATAGAATGTCAATTATCAATAAACTATGGTTCCCTGTGTCTCACTTCTCATAAAAACATTGACATTTCAGGTGCTATTTTAAATAAGATTTTGTTCCATCCTTAACTATTTTACCTATACCCCCCCCCCCCCCCCAGGTTTCTGAGTCTTTCAATAAAGTACTTCCATAACGGATATATATTAATATTTTATATTGATCTATACTATAGGTTTCTCATTACTACTCCATGCTGCCAGGTTTTTCTATTTAGCACTGCAGACTTACTATTTTTTGTTGCACTGGATGTGCCTTTGGTGAGCTGGATACCCTGCCAAGATGTTCAAGTTGACTTTTTTTGGGTGTTATTCTTCTGGAGGGGGATGTGATATTTGCCTTGGCACCTCTTCACTGTTGTGCATTGAGGGGAGCCTTGTTATGAACAGTTTTTGCTAATGTGGGGATAGTGTTCAATTGGTTTTGCTTTCTTTGCTGTAACTGGAGTTTGGGGGCGGGAGATGGGTATCCTTTTCTCGGAGTTGAGGGTATTTCCTCCTTTGGATGAGCTCTCGGGTTATGAGCTTGGGAGCAGATTCTATGGATTTTTGGTGGAGGATGGGAGGGGTTTGAAGGTCTTTTTGAGTTTGCGAATAGTTTGTTTTGTTACAAGGCGTAAGTTTGGGTGTAAGAGTCCAGCTGTGTTTGTATTTTGGGTTGTGTTGGTTTTCTTGTCCTATGGGGTTGGATCACGAGCTTGGTTCTTTAATGTATAATCATGCCTTCTCTTAGGGTTTTCACATTTAATGTTAAGGGTCTGAATTTGCTTCGCAAGATGTCTCTGGTGTTTAAAGAATTGTTTTCTAAATGTACCAGTGTTGTTTTGTTGCAGGAGACTCACCTTAGGAGGTGCCATGAACCTTTGTTTGCACACAGGGCCTACCCTATGAGAATCTTTGTCTCTGACTTGACGGACAAAAGGAGTTTGTATTTTATTTCATAGAGACTTGGAGGTCCAGGTCCATAGGGTCAAGAGAGACCCAGATGGCTGTTTTCTGTATTTGCATGTATCCATTGATACTATGGAGGTCACTCTTGTTAATCTCTATTTTCCAAATGTTAATTTGACTTCCTTCACTCTATCATGACATCCTTGTCTGCTTTCTCTCCTGGACTGTTAATTGTGGGGTAAAACGTTAATGTGTGTGCTTCACCAGCCCTGGACTCCTCTAATGCGAGTCCCTTACCTGATACTAGACATTCTAGAGCTCTCTGGGATTTTTATTTTAAAGATATGGGATTGGTTGGAGGGATGATCATAGGGGGGAGTGGGATTATTTTTTTCCCCGCAGTGCATCATACTTATTCTAGATTGGGTTATATTTTATTGGATGCCTCTTTAAGGGGGGAGGTACTTGCAAGCTCCATTGGCTCCATTACTTTTTTTGACCATGTCCCCTGTTGGTTAGATTTGCTGGGCTTACAAACTGAATTGAGGGAGGCCCAATGGACCCTTAATACGAGTCTTCTTAAAAATGAGCAGGTCCTGGCAGAGCTTAGAACTCTTTTTAAGGATTACTTGCAGACTAATTTAGATTCTGGGCTGCAGCTTCATGTTATTTGGGATGTCTTCAAGGCAGTTTCTCTGGGATTTTTCTGAGAACTGCTAAACTTAAGCAGGAGAGGGATTCCCAGCGCAAACAGATTTTAGCTAACAATGCTGTCTTGGAAGCAAAACATAAGCAGAATGGCTCTCCAACATAACAGCGCTGCGTATGCCTTGTAGCGCTATAGAAATGCTAAATAGTAGTAGTAGTAGTAGCAGTACAGGACACACAGCACAGAAGGACATTCTTGATCAGGACTGCTATTGTAGAAGGACTGCTGGTGCCTGTTTGCTTACCTTGTCTCAGTAGCTAAAGGAAGGTGCGCCTCAGGCAGTCCTTGCGGTTGTTCAGCTCTTCGGTCTGAAAAATTTTGTCTGGTCAGGTTCTCAGGGAGTTTTCTCATCCAGTCCATTGAGGTTTTTGCTATTTGTTGTCTCAGGGAGCCGTGGTGAGATGGGGTGAGGTAGCGCAGTGTTTTTCTCTCCCCGAAGCGGTTGGGTGAATTTTTCGTGCATCCATCATGGCACTCCTTATTGACATGGATGTGTTGTATTTTCTTGGCATGCAGTTCCTATCAGCTTGCCTGGCTGGAAACATACTAGTTTGCCACCATCCACTTGGCCAGGACAGTACTCTTGGGGCTGGTGACTTCAAACTGGAACTTTTCTGGGTCCCGAGATGAGGGGAATTCTTGTGTGCTTGGACCACTCAGACGGAACCAGTATGGCTTGTTCCGCTTCTTTTTTGGCAATCCTGCTAGCAGTTATGTTCAAGCATTTTGAAGACATAAGGAGGCTTTTACTGCAGCAGCCATCTTAGGGTTAGTCATTTACTAATGCCAACCATTTTTCCATGTGGTAGCGATCTTGAGTTGAGTCATTAAATGCCAGCCATGTTACATACTTTCCCACCAGTCACCACACTGTGGTTGCATGTTCTTGCACGACGGCCATATTGAGAAGGCTCATATATGGCCACATGGACAAATGGGGATGCTTTACTAGGGCTATTATTAAAGAGGCTACACTGTCATGCTAGTTCAAATACATATTTAGATATTAATGTTAATATGTTATTAATATTTTAGTTTACTAATTTTATTCTTAGGAATATTAATATTATTACTATTAATGAAACAGCAAAAGAATTACTAGGAACAATTATGAACAATGAATGGCATATTTCTTTCCTTTTGGAACCATTGTCTGATGATCTTTCATTGTTATAAGGTATCATGTTATCTTTTTTTTTTCTGTATACTTTTATGATTTTTTGTTTCCTTTTGTTTCTTTCCATGTTTGCCTCCGGTGCCATGCTCTGCTTCAGTTAGCAAAACTTTTACCTTGACAATTTTTTATTCAAACAATATGACACTGCCAATAGAAAAATGATTTCATTAGTGTTACCTGATTTTTATTGGGGTTTTCCATGAATACACACTGCTTCATTATGTATGAAACAACTGCATTTCCTCCTAAAGCTGCAACATGGGCCCGTACCATTGCAAACACTTCACAAATGAATGCATGTAGGAAGCCGCTGACTCCACCTTCCTAAAATACAGAAATATACTGATAAGAAAACTCAAACATTTCATTAGAAGGGACCTAGCCTACATATTTTGTCTTGCATTCAAATTTATGGTTTTGTTTACTAACTTAACACACATTGAGTTAAGCGCATAAGTAGCAAACAGGCCTCACTAAGAATAATGGGGCTTGTGTTATCTGAAGTGCATTTACACACACTTATACTGTTCAGTTTCCTTGAGTAAAAAAAAAAGGTTTTTTACCTTTTAGTAGAAATTGTGTTTCCTGCATTTTGCTTTTTTGTTTAGATTTCCCTGCAAATCATTAGGGCTACAATTGGGCTTTTATTAGAAAAGTATCATGCATAGGCTCCACTATATTCTCCCACCTTCAACAACATCCTCTCATTCAGAGTGCTGTATCCAAGTCCTCTAACAGTTATGCCCAATTTTCTAATACTGCTCCTTACTATATTATTAATAACTTGAAAACAACAACTATATAGAGATATCTGAAAGTCTCAACAATTGGGACTACAGTGGATACTATCATAGGCAAACTAACTGTTGCTACCGAACACCACAATACAGGTGGAGAAAAAAGTCAAATGGCATAAAAAAACCTCCACCATAAAAGCGTGAACAGTCAAACAAAAATAGTCATTACAAGCTAGTGAGTATGCAAAAGTCAATGGTACCAGAAGGAGTGGTCTGAAACACATAAAAACACATGATACAGTGGCGTTCCTAGGGGGGGGGGGGGGGGGGCGGTCCGCCCCGGGTGCACGCCGCTGGGGGGGGTGCTGCGCGCGCCTGTCCGTCGTTCGTTCCATGCTCCCTCTGCCCCGGAACAGGTCTGTTCCGGAGCAGAGGGAGCATGGAATGAACGACGGACAGGTGCGTGCGGCACCCCCCCCCCCCAGTGGCGTGCACCCAGGAGGGGGTTCCTTCGCGGGGGGGGTCCTTTCGCCGGGGGGGGGGGGGGCGCGTTGCATCCGGGGGGGGGGGCACATCGGCGATCCGCCCCAGGTGTCAGCCCCCCTACGAATGCCACTGACATGATATTCAAAAAAACAAACTTAACTCTGAATTCTTCAATGCATGCATGCAGTCCAGCTGCTTGGTGTTTTTCTCAACCTGTATTATGGTGTTTGGTAGTAACATTTTGCCTCTGATAGTATCTGTGTTGTCCCTATTGATGAAACCTTGTCTCAGAGGGGGCGTTTAGCTTTGAGGGTTAAATGGTCAGTATTCTCAATGGAGAAGGGTAGTTAGTGGGGTTCCCAAGGGGTCTGTGCTGGGACCGCTGCTTTTTAACATATTTATAAATGACCTAGAGATGGGAGTAACTAGTGAGGTAATTAAATTTGCTGATGACACAAAGTTATTCAAAGTCGTTAAATCGCGGGAGGATTGTGAAAAATTACAAGAGGACCTTACGAGACTGGGCGTCTAAATGGCAGATAACATTTAATGTGAGCAAGTGCAAAGTGATGCATGTGGGAAAGAGGAACCCAAATTATAACTACGTCATGCAAGGTTCCACGCTAGGAGTCATGGACCAAGAAAGGGATCTAGGTGTTGTCGTTGATGATACGTTGAAACCTTCTGCGGCTAAGAAAGCAAATAGAATGTTAGGTATTATTAGGAAAGGAATGAAAAACAAAAATGAGGATGTTATAATGCTTTTGTATCGCTCCATGGTGCGACTGCACCTCGAATATTGTGTTCAATTCTGGTCACCGTATCTCAAAAAAGACATAGTGGAATCAGAAGAGGTGCAGAGAAGGGCGACGAAAATGATAAAGGGGATAGGACAACTTCCCTATGAGGAAAGGCTAAAGCGGCTAGGGCTCTTCAGCTTGGAGAAAAGGCGGCTGAGGGGAGATATGATAGAGGTCTATAAAATAATGAGTGGAGATGAACGGGTAGATGTGAAGCGTCTGTTCACGCTTTCCAAAAATACTAGGACTAGGGGGCATGCGATGAAGCTACAATGTAGTAAATTTAAAACGAATCCAAGAAAGGTATTCTTCACTCAACGTGTAATTAAACTCTGGAATTCGTTGCCAGAGAATGTGGTAAAGGCGGTTAGCTTAGCGGAGTTTTAAAAAAGGTTTGGATGGCTTCCTAAAGGAAAAGTCCATAGATCGTTATTAAATGGACTTGGGGAAAATCCACAATTTCTGGGAAAAGCAGTATAAAATGTTTTGTATTTTTTTGGGATCTTGCCAGGTATTTGTGATCTGGATTGGCCACTGTTGAAAACAGGATGCTGGGCTTAATGGACCTTTGGTCTTTCCCAGTATGGCAATACTTATGTACTTCCTGTCTTTTTGTTTGTTTGGTTTTTTTTGCACTATATTTGAGTTTGCCCTGCTTCTTCTATGGATTGTATATTTTTGACAAGCAACAGACACCACATAATAACCTTCATTAGAGTTTCAAAAGACTAAAATCCTCATATTTAAGAAGAATAATGATTGAGAAAGATACAAACTCAGGGCCCCTTTCACCATGCTGCAACAAAAGGGGGCCTGCACTGGTCCCCTTTTACCGCAGCCCGGTAAAAGGTAGGTCTTTCTTTTCTGCACTTGCCGCATGGCCATTTCGGGGGGGGGGGGGGGGGGGGAGCTCTTACCGCCACCCATTGAGGTGGTGGAAAGGGCTCCCGTGCTAACCGAGCAACGCGTGGGCACTGCCCGATTACCACTGGGTACACACCGGTGCTACAAAGATAAATATACTTCTGTAGCGCTGGATATGACGGCGCGCTGGGGATGAGAACTACTGCCAGGCTGCTGTGCTAGCCTGGCAGTAGTTCCTTTTTAGCAAGCAATAAACCCATATTGGGCTTACTGCCACTTTGTAAAAAGGGGCCCTCAGTTCTTAGATTAGCCAGAAGTTAATTATGTTTTCCGTTACCTGAACATTTACTGGGTAAGACCAAAATATAGTAAAGCAATAGCACTCAAAAACTGACAAAACTGACATGGACTTGCATAAGCAATT
Organism: Microcaecilia unicolor; assembly: GCF_901765095.1. NCBI lineage: Eukaryota > Metazoa > Chordata > Amphibia > Gymnophiona > Siphonopidae > Microcaecilia > Microcaecilia unicolor. Next base: position 91,329,938 of record NC_044039.1, read on the forward strand.
CTTTTAGGGTCCAGCAGTTTCTTTCTGATCCACTTGTGTTTCCAACTCACCTTTTTACAACTCTTGAGCCTTAATATACAACTACCTACAGATTTCTTCGATTGTAACTCCACTCATCTAGTTCAGCTGTCACTGGCCAAAACTCCAAACCCTGGTACACAGGGTCCTCATTCAATAATACGTATTGCTCTTACATAATGCTGAGGCTTCTCTGGGATCTGTAAATATTATTTCCTGGCTTCACTAAAGGAATAAAAGCCAGACTATGGAATCAAACCTAGGTCTTCACTAATTCAGTGCAGAGTACTGACACTTAAGCCATTGAATCAGCCTTACTTGCTTTCTCTTTGCATATAAATTGCCACTCTTATGAAACTGTTTGGCTGTATACATGCATATAAGTAAACGTCGCGGACAGTGTAGGTATTTCTAAGACACAGCAGGCAGAGTTGCAATGTATGTGCATCCTTTAGAAAATATTCAGGTACATGCATAGAGCACATGCACACACTGACACCTTCTTCAGAACAGGTGTACATAAGCATTTGCATGCTACTGGGATTGGTTCTGGATGCTTATTTTATAAATACACATAGGAGCCTATGTTGCCTTTATAAAATATCTACTATAATAAAAGGCACCTCCAACGTTCTGAAGCTGACTCCGTGGCTTCACTCAAGGGTTCGTGGGTTTGTAACGGTGTAGATCGCTCTCTGCCCATGTCTCTCTGCCCCGTCCTCGCGTCTAAACGTGATGACGTCGAGGGCGGGCCCTACCCTCGCTTCAAAACATCATGACCCCGCCCTCGCGTCAAAACCTCATGACGTCGAGGGTGGGTAAAACACCATTACGAACCAACGAAACCTTCAAAGAAGCCACGGAGTCAGCTGCTTCAGAACATTGGAGGTGCTTCAAGCTGGGTGGCTGCAGGGGGGGCAGGAGAGAGAGCAGAATCGCTGGGTGGCTGCAGGGGGGGCAGGGGGCAGAGCAGAATCGCTGGGTGGCTGCAGGGGGGGCAGGGGAGACAGCAGAATCGCTGGGTGGCTGAAGGGGGGGGGGGAGGAGACAGCAGAATCGCTGGGTGGCTGCAGGGAAGAGAGCAGATTCGCTGGGTGGCTGCAGGGGGGGCAGGGAAGAGAGCAGATTTGCTGGGTGGCTGCGGGGGGGCAGGTGAGAGAGCAGAATTGCTGGGTGGCTGCAGGGGTGGGCAGGGGGAGAGAGCAGAATTGCTGGGTGGCTGCAGGGGTGGGCAGGGGGAGAGAGCAGAATCGCTGGGTGGCTGAAGGAGGGGCAGGGAAGAGAGCAGAATCGCTGGGTGGCTGGAAGGGGGGCAGGGGAGAGAGCAGAATCGCTGCATGGCTCGAGGGGGGGCAGGGGATACAGGAGAATCACAGGGTGGCTGGAGGGGGGCAGGGGAAACAGGACAATCGCAGGGTGGCTGGAGGGGGGGGCAGGGGAGACAGCAGAATCACTGGGTGGCTGGAGGGCGGGCCAGATGAATAGCTGGGTGGCTGGAGGGGGGGCAGGGGAGATGAGAATCACTGGCTGGCTGGGGGGGGGGCAGGGGAGAGAGAAGAATCGCTGGGTGGCTGGAGAGGGGCAGGGGAGAGAGGACAATCACACACACACACTCGCACACAGTCTCACTCTCAGTCACACATACTCGCACGGTGCTTTCAACCATGCAGAGGGGGGAGGCAGGGAGTCCTGGGACCACAGGAGGGGGAGGGGGTCCTCAGAACTGAGAGGGGGTCCTGAGACCACAGAGGGAGGGGAGGTATCTCTGTCACACACACACACTTTCTCACAGTCAGTGTCTCTCTCTCACACAGTCTCTCACACTATGTCTCACACTGTACCACATTCACTCTCTATGCGTCACACAGTCCGTCTCACACACAGTCTCAGTCTCACATGTTCACTCTCATACACTCTCTCGGACTCACAGAGAGTCTGTGTATTGCACACATACTCTCTCACACACACTCTCTTACACACAGTGTATCTGTGTGAAATACACTCTCTCTCACAGTCATTGTTTCTCACATACGCACTCGCACACACTCTGTGAGACAGAGAGAGTGTGTGTGTGAGACAGAGAGTGTGTGTGTGAGACAGACACACTCGCACCCTGACTCACTCTCTCTCTGTCACACACACACACTTGCACATTCACTCTCTCTCTCACACACACACACACACACACACACACACTCGCACATTCACTCTCTCTCTCACACAGTCACTCTTACACACACACTCTCAAACATACACACTCCCAGGAAAACCTTGCTAGCGCCCGTTTCATTTGTGTCAGAAACGGGCCTTATTTACTAGCATATTATAAAACTTATAAATTCAGGACAAATAATCTCTCGTGAGTCACAAAAGTCATACAAATCACAGTTCCAGAGCTAGCATAGTAATGTGGCATGCAGAGCAAAAGGAAACACTGCCCAAAACAACTCAGACACCGAAGGAACAGAGGCGAGCTCCAGAAGCAGCAATAAGGCAGGAACCTAAAAGAAAACAGAGAACAGAAAGGGAGGGTGTCTGGACTGGTCTGGTATGATTAAAGGAAAGAAAATTATCAGGTAAGAACATAATTTTTCCTTCCTTGTCATCAATAACAGACCAGTCCAGATTAATGGGATGTAGCAAAGCAGTCTCAGCAATAGAGCGGGACAAAAGAAAACAATACTTCGGAAGGACAACAGAAAACAACGCCGAGCAGTGACCTAGAACGGAACTGCATTGAACCACGATGTCCCGAGATCCTCGACTGGGACAAAATATCCCCACAGCAAGGCAAAACCAAAAATGGCACTAACCGGCAGACCAAGAGAACTATGGACCATGAACAAGGAAGTAAGAAAGCCCAAAAAAAAGAGCTAAATGTCCCCCCAAGAAAGGGAACCGGAGTGCAATCCAGCTGCATATACAGCCCCCGAATGCTGTGGTGAACCCCTATTCCAAGACAGAGGAACAGTAAAACAGCTATGCTCAAGAGCCAGAGTCATAAACCGAGTCGTGCCGTGTGGCCATCAGCCGAGCCTGACTCCACAACCTGAGATGCAAGGACGGTTGAAAGACAGATGGAACCTATGCTCCATGATTAGAGAGACGAGAGCAACGTCCCTACATCCAGAACAAAGAAACTCCCTAGCTCAATTTGCGAAACCAAGAAGAACAGAAAATAAAGGACGCCACGCATCCAGCAAAGGAAACTCCGTAGGGGTGTCAGAGGAAACCACGAGCGGGCCACAGACAACCTCAGTGAAAGAGCTACGCATGGCTTACAGAGAAAGAACTCAGCATGAGAGATTGGCTAGGCTCAATCTCCGAACGAGGCTCAAAAACAGAGCCAGTACCATGCTGATCTGCCAGAAAGAGCAAGGCGCACCCCATAGGTACCGTTCGACAAAGGAGCTCGGTACAACCAACAGAGAAGTAGCAAAACTCAACGTCACCAGCCAGAGACAAAGCAAGGCTTGCCAGCCAGAGGTAGAGCAAGAGCCTGACGCCCAGAGGTGGAGCAAGTGTAGGCCTTTGGAGAAGGAGCTAAACTTGACACCGTGAAATGGCAAAAAGCAACAGAAAACAAAAATGGAAAACAAACAATGCTCACTGTCCACAGATGGAGCAAGGCTCGCCAGCCAGAGACGAAGCACGGCTCGCCCTACAGAAATGGAGCAAGTCTCACCCTGAAGAGACGGAACAAGTCCAGAGCTCCAGAAATGGATTAAGGCTCAACATCCCGAGACAGAGCACAGTTGCACAACCAAAGATGAAGCCAGACTAGACATCCAGAAAAGGGGCAAGACCCAAAATCCAGAGAAGGAGCACCACTCGATATCCAGAGAGGCAGCCAGGCTCGACATTTATTTATTGCATTTGTATCCCACATTTTCCCACCTATTTGCAGGCTCAATTTGGCTTACACTGTTCCGTCCTGGCGATCGCCATTTCCGGAGTGAGAGATACAAGTGGTATTACATTAGGGAACTTGATTAACATAGTAGATTAGCAGTCAAGTATAAGGAGTTCATATTCGGAACAAGAGGTAGGGTGGTATTGTATTAAAGTACATTTATGGTAGAGGAAACCTTGGTATTCAGGTATAGAGAGTTGGGTTTTATCCAGTTCTGGCTTGGGTTTCATTGTCTGGTAGTTAGGATGGATCATTGTGGAATGCCTTGTTGAACAAGCTGGTCTTCAGTGATCTCCGAAAGTTAGGGCAGGTATTTTTTTCACGGCGAGTGGTAATGCAATCCATAGCTGCATGCTTAAGTAGGAGAAGCTGGATGCGTATGTTGATTTGTATTTTAGTCCTTTGCAGCTTGGGTAGTGGAGGTTCAGGAACGTGCATGCTGATCTTTTAGTGTTTCTGGGCGGTAAGTCTATGAGGTCTGACATGTAGACCGGGGCCTCTCCGTAGATGATTTTGTGAATCAGAGTGCAGATTTTGAACGTGATAAGTTCTTTAAGTGGGAGCCAGTGTAGTTTTTCTCTTAGGGGTTTGGCACTTTCATATTTTGTTTTTCCAAATATGAGTCTGGCTGCTGTATTTTGAGCTGTTTGGAGCTTCTTGATGATTTGTTCTTTACATCCAGCATAGAGTGCATTACAGTAACCTAGGTGGCTTAGCACCATTGATTGTACCAGGCTGCGAAATATTTCTCTTGGGAAGAAAGGTTTTACTCTTTTGAGTTTCCACATTGATTGGAACATTTTCTTTGTTGTGTTTTTCGCATGGCTTTCTAGTGTGAGATTTCGGCCAATTGTGACTCCAAGTATTTTCAGGGAATCTGAAACAGGGAGGGTATAGTTTGGGATGTTTATAGTGGTGGGTTTGCTCATGTTGTGTTGTGATGAAAGAATGAGACATTGTGTTTTTTCTGTGTTAAGTTTTAGTTGAAATGCATCCGCCCATGAGTTCATGACTTGGAGGCTGTGATTGATTTCATTAGTGGTTTCTTTTAGCTCATATTTAAACGGGATATAGATAGTGACGTCATCTGCGTAGATGTATGGATTGAGGCCTTGGTTGGACAGCGATTTGGCCAGAGGTATCATCATTGGTTGAAAAGTGTCGGTGAGAGCGGTGATCCTTGGGGTACTCCGCATTGTGGTTTCCATGGTGTTGATGTCTTCGAGTTAGATATCACTTGGTATGTTCTTGCGGTTAGGAAGCCTTTGAACCAGCTAAGAACGTTTCCTCTGATCCCGAAGTATTCTAGGATGTTTAATAATATTTTATGGCTAACTATGTCGAATGTGCTGGACATGTCAAATTGTAGTAGAAATATACTCTTGCCAGTTGCAATTGCTTGTTTGAATTTGGTTAGATCGAAATCCTGACTGAGATTCGTGTAGAATAGAGAATTTGTTTAGGCAGTCGGTAAGCTGCTTGGTTACCATACTTTCCATTAGTTTGTTTGTCAGAGGGATAGATGTTACCGGGCGGTAATTGGTTATGTCGCTTGTTTTTTTCTTTGAGTCTTTAGGTACTGGGGTAAGTAGAATGTTTCCTTTATCCTTTGGGAAGAGTCCGTGTTGTAACATATAGTTCAGGTACGTCGTGAGGTCTGTTATGAATCGTTGAGGGGCGGATTTTGTTAGGTTACTCGGGCAAATGTCCAATTTGCAGTGGGACTTGGCGAACTTGTTGATTGCTTGGGTGACGGTCTCGTCAGTGAGTGTGGCAAAGTTTGTCCATATTCGGTCTGCTGGATATTCATCGGGGTTTGGGTCTAGACAATCAATGAATTTTTCATAATCGGTGGTACTGAGTGGTAGCACGAGTCGTAGCTTTACAATTTTCTCATTGAAGTATTTAGCAAGGTTGTCTGCTGATGGGGTGTCTTGTGTTGGTTGTTGTGATCGGTGTGGTATCTAGTAATTTATTCACGAGTTGGAAAAGTTCGTGCGTGTCTTCGACTACAGTCTGGACCTATTTTAGTTTTGTAATATGATCTTTTGGTTTGTCTAATTGCATATTTGTATTTTCTTTGCATTTGTTTCCATGTATTAAGTGTGAATTCGTCTTTCTTTTTATTCCACGCCCGTTCAAGCCTCCTAACTTGTGTTTTTATTTTTTTCAGTTCTTCATTAAACCATGGTATTGAGTTTTGTCTTCGTGAGGTTCTAGTTTGTAGTGGTGCTATGTTGTCTAATATGTTTCTACATCGGTTGTCCCATTCTAGGAGATAGTGTTTCGAGTCTGTTTGTGCTGTCCATTCGTTGTTTTAGATTTGTTGCCAAAATATTGCAGGGTCGATTTGGCCTCTCGTGGTATAGGTTGAGCGTTCTTGATTATGGTGTGGGCTTTTTTTTCGCCATTGTAAGGATAGGTTTAATTTGTAGTGGTCTGGCCATGGTATTTCTGTCCATTTTATATCTGTTTGCCAAGCTAGAGCAAGGATCAACGAACAGAATGGATCCAGTCTCGACAGCCAGAGAAGGAAGTAGGTAAAACATCCAAAAGAGGAGTTAGGTTCGACATCAGAAGCTGCGATCGACACGCCTAGAGCTGAAAGAAGGCAAACATGCAGAGAAACAGAATGGCAGGCCTGGAAGAAGCAGAATGTCAGCACTGAAAGGATCAACATGGCCATCCCAGAAAGAGGCAGAATGGCAGCCCTACGACAGCCCAGATGGCAGGACTGACAAAAGATAGGATGTCCATTCTGTAAGGAAATAGAATGTTAGCTCAGAGATGTGATGGCAGTTAATCCTCACAAGGAACAGCAGTGGGATATGAACCAGATACCTCTGGATGTCAAGAACAGGTGCTCTAGCCACTAGGCCACTCTTCCACTACCTGAAACCAGGATGGAAGACCTAACATGACATACTGTCAACCTTTAAAGGGGACATCAGAACAACAGACCCTAGAATCAGAATGCTATCTCAGGATACAAATAAGCTGCCAAGCAAAGAGAGCAAAAGTTAGTCCTGGAAATCAATAGAATGCCAGCCTGTAAGTCCTGCGAGTTCCAAGTAAAAAGAAAAGGATAACAGAATGACATATCCCAAGTACAAATAGCAAAGAACAACAGTGCAAAGGAAGACTGCTATTGCTTCAGAACACTCAGGCCCAGATGCATTAAAGTCGTCGGTAATTCCCGTTCCCTACCAATTCCATAGCGAATCGGCAGGGAATGGGAATTCACTAAGGAAAGGGAATGCAAATGAGCTACTCGTTGTAGCTCCGTTGCATTCACCATTACCTCGGTAGCCAGTCAGAGAATCGGGACGTCCCATTCGGTTATGCTCCTCTTCCAGGTCTCTTCAGCCAATCAAGCGCATCTAGCTTGCTGGTGTCAGCTAAACGCACTCTGAATGGCTGAAGAGACCTGGCAGAGGAGCATAATCGAAAGGGACGTCCCGATCGACTCGCACGTCCCCGATTCCCTTCTCCTCGCACAGCTACAGAAGGTGAGCAGCGCCGGGGAGACAAAACTAGAAAAAAAAAAACAGCGGAAAGATAAATAAAAGACGTCCCTCACAAGTGCAGGCAGAGTACGTCCATAAAGGACGCCCCTCACGTGCGCTTGCTGCTTTTTTTCTTTTTTACCTTTTTTTGGGGCCCTTTTCCTTTCCGATTCCCTCACAGGAGCCCCAACGAGAGGTGCAGACTCCCGTTAGGGTTCCCACGGTAAGGGAATTGGAAAAAGGTAGTGCATCTCATAATAATGAGCTGCAACGGTAGTGCAGCTCATTATAATAGCCTTTGGATAATTTGCATTCCGTTTCCGTTGCCTGCTACCGTGACAGGGAAAATGCTCTCAGGTCATGCCCTCGGCAAACTACTTGCGTTTTAAACTGGCTGGAACCAGTTTAAAACGCAAGTTGTGGGCTCGTTAGGTTTAGTGCATCTGGCCCTCAGTAATAAAGCAGAGCAAGGGAAGCCCAGTTTGCAGGACTGTAGTAGTTCCCCTAGTGAAAACATCACAAGCAGGACAAGACAAAGCAGCCCAGCAGAGTAATTCACACCCATATAGGCAATGAAAAAGCATAAGAAAGAACCTAAATCTAAATCTGCTAGGGATGGAAAAGCACCCAAGAATGTGAAAAAACTGAAGAGAAAAGTGCACTGGAGGAAACCAGAAACCTGTATGGCTAGAGACAAGCTTACCAAGTAAACCAGGGAAAACCAAATGCAAAGGTTGAAAGAGGTGCAGTAAGTACTCAGAATGCCAAGAAGAAATGCCCACTGAAACCAGGGAAGCTTGTCCTGCTGGATCCAACTATGAGCAAAAAAACACCTCAGACACTAGTCAGGGCAGAACTCCTGCCCTACATGCAGAAGACTGGAAAATGCAGGACACCACCGCAAAACTCCTCTGAGGCACAAGCTGGAGAAAAACATCCCGAATTACTGCCAGGCTAATGAGCCTCAGCCACCACAAATATCACCAAGGGCTACAAGAAAAACATAGTCTGCAGCCTGAAACTGCTTCGGCAAGGACTGACACTTCATTAGAAGGAAATTGAAGGCCGATCCAGAAAACACTCCTGGAAAGAGGGACACTGTTTTTTTTTAACAGAATGAAGAGTCAGGAAGCTCAGATTCCACTAAAAGCAATAAGGCACTGAAAAACAATATAATTGTCCCAGCCAAAGAGTCCCCACTTGAAAGAATTATCTGACAAAGCAGCACACAGCGTAGGGAAGATAAAATAAAAGAAAGAAAGAACCCCCAAAGTGACAATAAGCAAATCTACCAATGGAGAAGAAAGCCAAGCTGGAGACTCTAAGGGCTTCATGCAGTCAAATACCGCCCACAGCAGTGCACCAGCAGAGGCCAGAACTATCAAAGGCTGCACCAGACACAGAACCACAGAGAAAGAAGCACGCCAATGGAAGGGTGCAGAAAACAAAGATCCCGACACAGGATGAAGTGCGCTGCTAACCAGAACAAATGTCATCAGAATGGAGCATGGAGCACAACGTACCAGTATACAAGGAAGCGCAGGCCCACCACCAACACAGAAAAACCCACCAAAAGGAAAAACCAAAGTGCACTGTTCTGACAGACTACAAACCCCACTGAGAGCAGCCATCTACCGTGAAAAAAACCAAAGAAGCTGAGAACAGCAACAGAAACTCTCCACCTTTTTTTTTTTTTAATGGAAAAAATAAAGAAACAGCATACCTCACAAGGGCTGAAGGTAACTGTAGTTGTCCCAGAAGAAGCAAAGACATCTTGCACACTGCCACAGTGAAGTCCGCCGAGCCTCAAAGGCCTCAAGCGAGAGAGGAGAAGGACCCCGTAGTACCAAGTATCCCCTAACTGGAAATGAGGGACCCAAGAACACTGGGTATCATCTCAAAAAGGACCCAACTCTGGGTTACCAGCACACCCCTTACTCAACTGTCCCCAGCCGAGCTGAGGCAGGAGTCAGCCAGTCATTATCCAGAGGAGCTGCACATTCATCCACCATCCGCTAGGAGACGGAGAAAATACTGAGGATTCTAGGCTGCATGATACCCTTAAGGGGCAAAAGAACTATTTTCTCTGTCTCCTTCCACTGATGGATGGACATAACCCATTAGTCTGAACTGGTCTGATATTGATGACAAGGAATGCAACATTTACACGATTCACACTTAGGCCTGTCTTTTACATGGTTTTGATAGCAGCCAAATGTTGGCAACCAGGTGCCATTGTAGAACTTGAACTCAGTGCTCAGCATTTTGGCACCCAAAATTTGGGTGACCTTTATAAACTGACCCCCAAGTGGCCAGATTGATAAGCATACCACATTCTAAGGCTCCTAGCCAAGGACTATTGCTAAGATAGCTAGTCGAGATGCAAGAGGGAGACAGTTTTAAAAAATGGAAAATAACACTCAAGGCTGATGGCACTGGAGCATCAGAAGAGACCAGTATTTATTAATTTTCTTATATACCACCTGCAAGCCCAAAAGCTTGCAGGTGGTATACATAGGCAGTCGGTGGCCCAACTGTTTGGGGAGGCTAAAGGGGGCGGGGTTAGGGGTGGGGCCATGGGTGGAGCTTAAATCCATAATTGTCTGATAACACACAGAAAAAATAAATAAATAAAAATAAAAGTCACAATACCTTTTATTAAATTTAGATATTAGATATGTATATGTCAAAGAATAAAGTGGTTGCTCAAAGCATATACTAACCACAATCGCTCAACTGCAAAACACTATGCACAACTTTGTCCAAAAACACACTCAGAACCTTACTGTACCATAATTATTACACTGGGCAGAACCTAATACACCAATATACCACCCATACGGAAAATGCAGACCGTCAACAATATGAAACAAGGGATCATAATATCACAATTCTCATGTAGAGCCACAAAACACCCTAATTCATGTTTAATGTGGTTTTATTTCTTTGCAATCGTGTGTGTGTGTGTAGTCTTGGTATACTTAATGGATTGAACTGGGAAGTGAGAACCAGAAGTTCATCGATGCAATGGGGTAAAAAAAATGATGAGGACAAGCTGTCCTGGAAAAAAAAGGAAATAACTCTCATTGTTTGATGGGATACAAAATCTATTGTTTTCACATCACAGAGTTTGCGCTTTTTTTTTTTTTTTAAGAGTTCAGCAGTAGAATTTCAAAGGCTAATGCTGATGGATAAGTTGCTGTGAGAGAAATCTATCTTAACACTTCATGGAAACAAATTATTATGCATGCCACTGAAAAACAATTGATATTTTTTAAATCAAAATGAGTGTTCCTCAGTTATATGCTATCAGCTAAGGGGCTTTCCCTAAAACCAAGTTCTTACATGATGCTCTCACCAGCTCTGCTCCTCTCAATAAAACATGCATTGCTTAAGGCAGGACACAATCACACCAAGTAATTTTAGTGTTCATTTAGCGAATGCTACATACCTGTAGAAGGTATTCTCCGAGAACAGCAGGCTGATTGTTCTCACTGATGGGTGACGTCCACGGCAGCCCCTCCAATCGGAAACTTCACTAGCAAAGTCCTTTGCTAGCCCTCGCGCGCCCGCGCGCACCGCGCATGCGCGGCCGTCTTCCCGCCCGAAACCGGCTCGAGCCGGCCAGTCCAGTATGTAGCAAGACAATACACTTCAAGGGAAGACACAACTCCAACGGGGAGGCGGGCGGGTTTGTGAGAACAATCAGCCTGCTGTCCTCGGAGAATACCTTCTACAGGTATGTAGCATTCGCTTTCTCCGAGGACAAGCAGGCTGCTTGTTCTCACTGATGGGGTATCCCTAGCCCCCAGGCTCACTCAAAACAACAACATTGGTCAATTGGGCCTCGCAACGGCGAGGACATAACTGAGATTGACCTAAAAAATTTACCAACTAACTGAGAGTGTAGCCTGGAACAGAACAAACAGGGCCCTCGGGGGGTGGAGTTGGATCCTAAAGCCCAAACAGGTTCTGAAGAACTGACTGCCCGAACCGACTGTCGCGTCGGGTATCCTGCTGCAGGCAGTAATGAGATGTGAATGTGTGGACAGATGACCACGTCGCAGCTTTGCAAATTTCTTCAATGGAGGCTGACTTCAAGTGGGCTACCGACGCAGCCATGGCTCTAACATTATGAGCCGTGACATGACCCTCAAGAGCCAGCCCCGCCTGGGCGTAAGTGAAGGAAATGCAATCTGCTAGCCAATTGGATATGGTGCGTTTCCCTACAGCCACTCCCCTCCTATTGGGGTCAAAAGAAACAAACAATTGGGCGGACTGTCTGGTGGGCTGTGTCCGCTCCAGGTAGAAGGCCAATGCTCTCTTGCAGTCCAATGTGTGCAGCTGACGTTCAGCAGGGCAGGAATGAGGACGGGGAAAGAATGTTGGCAAGACAATTGACTGGTTCAGATGGAACTCCGACACGACCTTTGGCAGAAACTTAGGGTGAGTGCGGAGGACTACTCTGTTGTGAAGAAATTTGGTGTAAGGGGCCTGGGCTACCAGGGCCTGAAGCTCACTGACTCTACGAGCTGAAGTAACTGCCACCAAGAAAATGACCTTCCAGGTCAAGTACTTCAGATGGCAGGAATTCAGTGGCTCAAAAGGAGGTTTCATCAGCTGGGTGAGAATGACATTGAGATCCCATGACACTGTAGGAGGCTTGACAGGGGGCTTTGACAAAAGCAAACCTCTCATGAAGCGAACAACTAAAGGCTGTCCTGAGATCGGCTTACCTTCCACTTGGTAATGGTATGCACTGATTGCACTAAGGTGAACCCTTACGGAGTTGGTCTTCAGACCAGACTCAGACAAGTGCAGAAGGTATTCAAGCAGGGTCTGTGTAGGACAAGAGCGAGGATCTAGGGCCTTGCTGTCACACCAGACGGCAAACCTCCTCCAATGAAAGAAGTAACTTCTCTTAGTGGAGTCTTTCCTGGAAGCAAGCAAGATGCGGGAGACACCCTCTGGCAGACCCAAAGAGGCAAAGTCTACGCCCTCAACATCCAGGCCGTGAGAGCCAGGGACTGGAGGTTGGGATGCAGAAGAGCCCCGTCGTCCTGCGTGATGAGGGTCGGAAAACACTCCAATCTCCACGGTTCTTCGGAGGATAACTCCAGAAGAAGAGGGAACCAGATCTGACGCGGCCAAAAGGGAGCAATCAGAATCATGGTGCCTCGGTCTTGCTTGAGTTTCAACAAAGTCTTCCCCACCAGAGGTATGGGAGGATAAGCATACAGCAGACCTTCCCCCCAATCCAGGAGGAAGGCATCCGACGCCAGTCTGCCGTGGGCCTGAAGCCTGGAACAGAACTGAGGGACCTTGTGGTTCACTTGAGATGCGAAGAGATCCACCAGGGGGGTGCCCCACGCCTGAAAGATCTGTCGCACCACACGGGAATTGAGCGACCACTCGTGAGGTTGCATAATCCTGCTCAACCTGTCGGCCAGACTGTTGTTTACGCCTGCCAGATATGTGGCTTGGAGCACCATGCCCTGACGGCGAGCCCAGAGCCACATGCTGACGGCTTCCTGACACAGGGGGCGAGATCCGGTGCCCCCCTGCTTGTTGACATAGTACATGGCAACCTGATTGTCTGTCTGAATTTGGATAATTTGGTGGGACAGCCGATCTCTGAAAGCCTTCAGAGCGTTCCAGATCGCTCGCAACTCCAGAAGATTGATCTGTAGATCGCGTTCTTGGAGGGACCAACTTCCTTGGGTGTGAAGCCCATCGACATGAGCTCCCCATCCCAGGAGAGACGCATCCGTGGTCAGCACTTTTTGTGGCTGAGGAATTTGGAAGGGACGTCCCAGAGTCAAATTGGAGCAAATCGTCCACCAAAACAGGGATTCGAGAAAACTCGTGGACAGGTGGATCACGTCCTCTAGACCCCCAGCGGCCTGATACCACTGGGAGGCTAGGGTCCATTGAGCAGATCTCATGTGAAGGCGGGCCATGGGAGTCACATGAACTGTGGAGGCCATGTGGCCCAGCAATCTCAACATCTGCCGAGCTGTGATCTGCTGGGACGCTCGCACCCGCGAGGCGAGGGACAACAAGTTGTTGGCTCTCGTCTCTGGGAGATAGGCGCGAGCCGTCCGAGAATCCAGCAGGGCTCCGATGAATTCGAGTTTCTGCACTGGGAGAAGATGGGACTTTGGGTAATTTATCACAAACCCCAGTAGCTGCAGGAGGCGAATAGTCATCTGCATGGACTGCAGGGCTCCTGCCTCGGATGTGTTCTTCACCAGCCAATCGTCGAGATATGGGAACACGTGCACCCCCAGCCTGCGAAGCGCCGCTGCTACCACAGCTAGGCACTTTGTGAACACCCTGGGCGCAGAGGCGAGCCCAAAGGGTAGCACACAGTACTGGAAGTGGCGTGTGCCCAGCTGAAATCGCAGATACTGTCTGTGAGCTGGCAGTATCGGGATGTGTGTATAGGCATCCTTCAAGTCCAGAGAGCATAGCCAATCGTTTTGCTGAATCATGGGGAGAAGGGTGCCCAGGGAAAGCATCCTGAACTTTTCTTTTACGAGATATTTGTTCAGGGCCCTTAGGTCTAGGATGGGACGCATCCCCCCTGTTTTCTTTTCCACAAGGAAGTACCTGGAATAGAATCCCAGCCCTTCTTGCCCGGATGGCACGGGCTCGACCGCATTGGCGCTGAGAAGGGCGGAGAGTTCCTCTGCAAGTACCTGCTTGTGCTGGAAGCTGTAAGACTGAGCTCCCGGTGGACAATTTGGAGGTTTTGAGGCCAAATTGAGGGTGTATCCTTGCCGGACTATTTGGAGAACCCACTGGTCGGAGGTTATGAGAGGCCACCTTTGGTGAAAAGCTTTCAACCTCCCTCCGACTGGCAGGTCGCCCGGCACTGACACTTGGATGTCGGCTATGCTCTGCTGGAGCCAGTCAAAAGCTCGCCCCTTGATTTTGCTGGGGAGCCGCGGGGCCTTGCTGAGTCGCACGCTGCTGACGAGAGCGAGCGCGCTGGGGCTTAGCCTGGGCCGCAGGCTGTCGGGAAGGAGGATTGTACCTACGCTTGCCAGAAGTATAGGGAACAGTCTTCCTTCCCCCGAAAAATCGTCTACCTGTAGAGGTAGAAGCTGAAGGCTGCCGGCGGGCGAATTTGTCGAATGCGGTGTCCCGCTGGTGGAGAGACTCTACCACCTGTTCGACTTTTTCGCCAAAAATGTTGTCCGCCCGGCAAGGCGAGTCCGCAATCCGCTGCTGGAGTCTATTCTCCAGGTCGGCGGCACGCAGCCATGAGAGCCTGCGCATCACCACACCTTGCGCAGCGGCCCTGGACGCAACATCAAAAGTGTCATAAACTCCTCTGGCCAGGAATTTTCTGCACGCCTTCAGCTGCCTGACCACCTCCTGAAAAGGCTTGGCTTGCTCAGGGGGAAGAGCATCAACCAAGCCCGCCAACTGCCGCACATTATTCCGCATGTGTATGCTCGTGTAGAGCTGGTAAGACTGAATTTTGGCCACGAGCATAGAGGAATGGTAGGCCTTCCTCCCAAAGGAGTCTAAGGTTCTAGCGTCTTTGCCCGGGGGCGCCGAAGCATGCTCTCTAGAACTCTTAGCCTTCTTTAGGGCCAGATCCACAACTCCAGAGTCGTGAGGCAACTGGGTGCGCATCAGCTCTGGGTCCCCATGGATCCGGTACTGGGACTCGATCTTCTTGGGGATGTGGGGATTAGTTAGAGGTTTCGTCCAGTTCGCAAGCAATGTCTTTTTTAGGACATGATGCAAGGGAACAGTGGACGCTTCCTTAGGTGGAGAAGGATAGTCCAGGAGCTCAAACATTTCAGCCCTGGGCTCGTCCTCCACAACCACCGGGAAGGGGATGGCCGTAGACATCTCCCGGACAAAGGAAGCAAAAGACAGACTCTCGGGAGGAGAAAGCTGTCTCTCAGGAGAGGGAGTGGGATCAGAAGGAAGACCCTCAGACTCCTCGTCAGAGAAATATCTGGGATCCTCTTCTTCTTCCCACGAGGCCTCACCCTCGGTGTCAGACACAAGTTCACGGACCTGCGTCTGCAACCGGGCCCGGCTCGACTCCGTGGAGCCACGTCCACGATGGGGGCGTCGAGAGGTAGACTCCCTCGCCCGCATCGGCGAAGCTCCCTCCGCCGACGTAGTCGGGGAGCCCTCCTGGGAGGTGGCCGCAGTCGGCACCGCACGCGGTACCGACGTCGGGGACCTCACCCCGGGCGATGGGCCAGCCGGCGCCACGCTCGACGGTACCGGAGGCGCAAGCACCGCCGGTACCGGAGGGGTAGGGCGCAACAGCTCCCCCAGAATCTCTGGGAGAACGGCCCGGAGGCTCTCGTTCAGAGCGGCTGCAGAGAAAGGCATGGAGGTCGATGCAGGCGTCGACGTCAGTACCTGTTCCGGGCGTGGAGGCTGTTCTGGGCTGTCCAGAGCGGAGCGCATCGACACCTCCTGAACAGAGGGTGAGCGGTCCTCTCGGTGCCGATGCCTGCTGGGTGCCGACTCCCTCGGCGACCCAGAGCTCTCGGTGCCGACGCGGGGAGGGGACCGGTGTCGATGCTTCTTCGATTTCTTCCGAAGCATGTCACCGGAGCTCCCCGGCACCGACGAGGAGGACGTCGAATCCACCCGTCGCTTCCTCGGGGCCGAGACCGAAGAGGGTCGATCTCGGGGGGGCTGTACCGCAGGAGCCCTCAGGGTAGGAGGAGACCCACCCGAGGGCTCACCGCCACAAGCAGGGGAATGGACAGCCCTCACCTGCACTCCACCCGATGCACCACCGTCCGACGACATCAGCAGACGAGGTCCTGGTACCACCGACGTCGATGCAGCTATCCGATGTCTCGGCGCCGATGCAGAGGCCCGATGCCTCGATGCACTTGATGCCGGGGCGGCCGAGGAAGATGGTCTGGACGCTGACGACGTCGATGCACTCGAAGATCCCGGTGCCGATGCCGACGAAGAGCCCGAGAACAACACGTTCCACTGAGCTAGTCTCGCTACCTGAGTCCGCCTTTGAAGCAGGGAACACAGACTGCAGTTCTGAGGGCGGTGCTCGGCCCCCAGACACTGAAGACACGACGAGTGTCGATCAGTGAGCGAGATAACCCGGGCGCACTGGGTGCACTTCTTGAAGCCGCTGGAAGGCTTCGATGTCATGGGCGGAAAAATCACGCCGGCGAAATCAAAAGCCGAAATGGCGAAAATTGAAGCACCAAAATTTAGAGGGAGAAAAATCTCGACCGAGGCCGAAAAGAGGCCTACCCCGACGACGAAAGAAAACTTACCGGGGCAAAAAGCTGGAAGTACGGGGAGGATTGACACGAAACCCGGTGGAGGGTTTCCGGCGACTTTAGAAAAGCTTTTCCGAAGAAAAAAACACGCTCAAAAAACAATTTGGACGCGCGAGGTCAACTTTCCGGGGCCCGACACGGCGAAATACGACCGTACCGAGTGCGGACAAAAGAAGACTGGACTGGCCGGCTCGAGCCGGTTTCGGGCGGGAAGACGGCCGCGCATGCGCGGTGCGCGCGGGCGCGCGAGGGCTAGCAAAGGACTTTGCTAGTGAAGTTTCCGATTGGAGGGGCTGCCGTGGACGTCACCCATCAGTGAGAACAAGCAGCCTGCTTGTCCTCGGAGAATGCTCATTTTAGAGAAACTGAACAGCTCAACTAAAGCAATTACTTCAGCAGTGAATATGCTGTAGGATGGAGAATGAATTCTGTACGGTGGAGAGAAAATCGATGCCTTTAGAAAGCATGAGCCTTTCTAGGATTCTTCCAAAGTTTATAATGGCTGCAGTTAAATTTTGGGAAACTTTCCCATGGGGACTGATCCAGTATTCCAGCAGGGGAAGAAAGAAAGAAGGGGAGCGGAAGTACAGTGTCTACAGTTTTAATAGATGGTAGAGTTCTGAAGGTCAATTTTGACATAAACAAATACACTCTACTGCACTGTCAGAGGTGTGTAGCTGGGCACAAGTGCTTTTCAGCTCCTCAAGGTTATTTTTTTTTATTCTGACAATGTCAACAAATATTTTCAAAGCCATGTCATACCAAGGACTGTAATATCTGCTTCAGGAATTGTAAAATCACAATCTCCCATTTTTCCCAGTAGGACTATATGTGTAGCATGACCTAGTTGCCTGAGAGCCCCTGGTTATGCAACACAGGCAGGGCTTAGCTAATGACTCACAAATGCTTCTCCAGATAGAAGGCAATTTGCAATCTGGCAACTGCAGGAGGCTAAGAGATTTCTCATCAGTGGCAGGCCATGCCCCTACTTTCTGTTCCACAAATCCCGGACCCTTCCTGCCTCCATCAATAAAATCTCACAAGCAATATATCCCTCCAAATCAAAGGCACAGAGACACTCACCGTGAGTCTCCCCTTACTTACTTACTATCTGCCCCACGCCATGTTTAATTTGCCTCCGTCCACTCCTAGGCTGCGGCGGCCATGTCATTTCAAAGCCCGCCCTGCACGTCTCCATTCTTCCCTCGGGATGTGAGTTCGTTCCGCAGAGTCCCACCCTCGAGGAAATGATGTCAGAGGGCGGGACTCTGCGGAACAAACTCACATCCCGAGGGAAGAACAGAGACGTGCAGGGCGGGCTTTGAAATGACGCGGCTGCCGCAGCCTGGGAGTGGACGGAGGTAAATTAAAGATGGCGCGGGGCACATAGTAAGTAAGGGGAGGGAAGGGGAGACCTACGGCGCCGCTCGCCCGTCCAGAAATGCAGACAAACGGGCGGGCGGCCAACCCTCCCCCCCCTGGACGCCTGACCCTTTACTGCTGCAGCTGGGGAGGCTTAGCCTCCCCAAGCCTCTTATACCGGGCGCCTATGGTGGTATATAAGAAACATTCAGGGTAAAGTGTATTCAATTTGAGCTGAATGTTCAAAAGGAACAAGAGGAAACTGCTGAATAAAAAAGGGCAAAGAAAGATACAATCACTTGGGAAACATGTTTGTCGATCAAAATGTCAAGAATTATTTTCTTTCATCTGTGTACAAGCTGGAGACCAAACAGGAAAATATTCAAAGATTTCAAATGGAGAATCTCTCTGTACTATTTGATATTTCACTTTCTAGAAGCATCCCGAAGAGGAGTGCTATGTAAAATAAGGAATACATAGAGAACAAGATAAACAATGTATTAATATGAACTATCCTCTATGTTTTCAGATAACAGAGCAGAATGACCTAAATATTTTATAACTTAAGGAAGACAATTGAACTCATTTTCAAAGCAAATCAGACTTGAAGTATGGAACTTCAAGTCTGATTTGCTTTGAAAATGAGTTCAATTGTAGTATGTAGCTTTGTAAGTCAAAGTGCTTTGAAAATACATCTCTACATCACATAAGCCAAACTGAGGAATTTGTTCCAGATTCTGTAATTCACAGGTCTCTGCAAATCATGCTGATTATTTGTATGTTTCCAGAGCAGTTAAGTTAGTACACAATCTCCCTCATTCTATAACTTGGCACCAAATGAGCACATGCAATCACTTACATGTGACAGAGGCACCAATAACTGGCATTTACTTGTATAAGTGCTAGGTGCTATTCTATAAGGTACATGCCAATGTCAATTACTGCCGGATTCTATACAGCATGCCTAGCATTCTGCGCTGAAATCTTAAGTGTATTTCATAAAAATGCATGTAACTTAATTGGCTTAACAAGCTAAATAGCATAACAGCACTTAACAAGCAATAATGAGCACTAATTGGCAATAATTAGAATTTACACAAACAACTTGCTAAGTATATTCTGTAATGAACTCTGCCCAAATTCTAATGCGCGCAGTTCAAAAGGGGTGTGTTTATGGGCAGAGAATTTAGGCGTTTCATGAGCATTCAAAAATTTATGCATTAAGTTATAGAATATGGCCCACTGTGTGTAAATCTACCTGCAGGGATTTACGCCACATTTTCATTGGGATAAAAGGAGGCACGTACTTTTAGGTGCTGGGATAGCAACTAAGCATATTTTATATACAGTGCCTAAATCTAGGTGCCACTTTTAGAATACGCTTAGCCGGAAATGTTTACCACGTGGATTTTTTAGGTGCCTTATATAGAATCTGGATCTTATTACATAATTGCGAAGGAAGCGTATATGTGGGCAGCTATGAACACACTGTCAAGTGACACACGCAACTTACAGAATACTATCAGTGGCGTGTGTTGCGTGGCGCAATTAGCTGCACCAACCTACATCAGCCATTAACCTGTTGAAAGTGGCCATGCTTATGCAGCTTTGCCCTAGTATTCTATAATGGCTTAGGTGCACCTAAGTGTAGAACTGGTGCTAAATGCAGTCTACTGTAGAAGGTAAATTGAGGTGTCAAGTTACAGAATTGCCCTTTTTCATGGCATTTGTCAAAGTAAGTAAGTGAGGTTTGATGGTGCGATTTGGAGAAAGGTTTTTATATTGATTGTGCTATAGAGCTGCAGGAGCAGCTGCAAGCTTTTTTGTTTGGAGAAGCCCTAGCTCTGCTCCAACCCTGTCCCAGCTCCACCTCTGACCCCATCCTGCCCCCAACCCCACCATCTCACTTTCTTATCTACTATTCCACAGACGTATGCATGTACTATCATTTTAGCATATATCTGAATATGTGTGTCATAGGTGCCTTACACTGAGCAGGTATACATTTCTGCATCTACTTTACAGTGGGGAAATTTTATAAAAGTAACACAGCATATATATTTCCTTGATAAAATAGGTACAACATATACACTTATGTGCCTTCTCTGCCAAGGTACTCTTCATAAATTTATCTTCCCTGTGCACAAGTTCTTGAGGAATACTTAATTCAGGAATACTGGTGTTCATGAACAAGAGAAAGCGGCAACATTCAATAAATTTGTTGTGAAGGTAAAACTATTTGCACCAGTCTTTCCACATTCCCAAAGCATCACATGGCCTTCAACGTGAAGCTCACCTCACGCAGGGATGTGGTTTCTCGTATAAAAAACATGTTGATAATCCCAAGGTATTTGGTTATTTTTGCTCCAGGTATGAAAGAAAGGGGTGTCATTTTGACAACGGCGACCGTGGAACTGGTGCAAGTGGTGACAGAATGGTGGCGAGCGTGCCCTTCAGCGAGTGGACTTGCTTTCTCAAGGGAAGCAGCTAAAAAACAAAACAAAATAAAACAAAACAGAGAGATAGTAGTAGTAAGGAAAAAAGTTTTTAAAAAAGGATCTAATAATCAAATAAAGATCTACAAGTATACAGGTCTAGGTGTATATATAAATGTCTATAAGTAATTCATTTTCAGGTCTTTTTCAGATAGCTGGGTGACCGCATTCATTCAGGTGCTATATCAAAGCAGCACAGCCACGTAACAAAGCACAGACCATGATGAAAGAAAGAGTAAATCATGCAATGCATGCACATAATAAAAAGATGAAAAACAGCTGAAATGGATTTTTTTCAAGAGAAGTGACATTCCTGCAAAGAAAACAAACATCAATGCTTCAGTTTGCACACACACAAAAAAAAAAACAACAAAAAATCCCATAACAAAAAAGAAGATAAAAGGGAAAAGCTGAACCGAAAAATCAAGGAAAGGCTGCATTTTTTATTTTTGCTTGAAGACCAAATTATTTGAAGAAAGAGCGTGAAAGTTGTACTGTGAAGTATCTTCTCCCCCATTTTAATCATCATCATCAGCTTCCATATAACCTGTTGTGCCAAGAGTAATCACTAAGTTTATGACTGTGATAATAAACTATTACAAAGAATAATGAAGTGGAAAATCACACATGAAAATTATTTTAATCAATTCTCAAACTACTTGTTTTTTTTTAATTTAGTTGCACTCATCAAAATTACTTTACAATTTTGCATATATGTAAATAAAAAAAAATTCAACCCTCCAGATGAACTGATTTTATTTTTAATTGAGATATTTATGCCAACTTTTAAATCTAATATGGATATTATCTAAGTTTCTTCTTTTCCTTTTCTATTTTAAGGCAAAGGGGAAGAACTTGCAGCTTTCACACTCTATGTTGGAAGTATAATCTGCAGTATTGCCGTTGTATAGGAAACATCCTTCCACACCACTGGAGAATCAGATATATGCCTTGGATTGCCATTATAACTTGGTAGAAACAACATCCGCCTACTTGTCTTAATTGATCCACGTCTTATGGTCTGAGCTCTCAGTTTAATGTGCTCTATCCAGCTGTTGCATCTGTCTGCAAAGGAACTGTAATCAACTGAAGTAGCTGAAAACACACAGACAGAAAGAAAAAACAAAAAAAACAAAAGAAAAAAAGAACTAAGAAAAAATATGGATGGTGTCTCTTGATCATGGCAATGCATCTTCTGATGAAGCAATTATCTGTATCTGAGAAAAAGGATGGTGATGCTTCTGCAACTCAGCAAAAATCAAAGAATTTGGTGAACTTACTTCTGTATGTAGCTGGTGTACTTGTGCTGGAGCCTGTTTTGGTTAGCATTTCTGATGGGACAAGAGAAATTATATAAGCATACTTTATATGCAACAGTGTATAGAAACAAATGCTACTGTAACATCTTATAGAAGTTATGATATAATATCAGTCTTGATTCTGTACAGCTTCATTATAATAATTAATCCATACATTATAGACTTGGGGCTCTGTTTACTAAGGTGCTCTACTGATTTTAGCGTGTACACACACATAGGAATATTATAGGCATCTAAACGGTTAGTGTGCACTAATGCTTAGTGTGTGCTAAAAATGTTAACGCGCCTCTATCGCGGCTTAGTAAGCAGGGCCCTTGATATTTAAAGCAAGTTATGCATCTGCTGGCAGGTGGCAAACTCATAAATAAATCACTTAGGGCCTCTTTTACTAAACCGTGTTACTGATTCCCAGCACGGCAAATGCGCAGCAGCCCATTCATTTTGAATGGGCTGCGTCGCATTTGCAGTGTGGAAATCGCTAGTGCGGTTTAGTAAAAGAAGCCGCTAAGAATTCTTGGTATGATCTGTGACAATAACATTTTAATCAGATATATCATCACTAATGTAGAAATGTTTTCTTCAAACTGAAGAAAATCTGTTCTGTCTGTTCATTCCCTATTTTTTTTGTCTGAACCAAAAAAAAGATTACAACTAATCTAGAATACTGTGTTAAAATTCATATCCAGTGTAAGGAGACGAGATTTTGTCAGCCTCCCCCCACCCACTATTAAAAGGGAACATTTGTTGCCAAATCTGTCACGTATTCCTCATAAGATCCTGCCACTAATACATAAAATTCAAACTACAGGTTTTCCACTTTTTCTATCTTAACCCCCTGTTTACTAAGTCACGCTAATGGCTGCCATGCACTAATGCCAACACAGCCCATTCAATTGCTGTGTCGGCATTGCCGCGCAGCTTCAAACAGGGAGGTTGGCTATTTATACCGTACACACCATCCAGAACTCTAAGCTCATGTCAGCACAAAGTATGCTCTTTTTATCAGATAAGATTTGACATGATTCATCTATTTTCAGTGTTGTAAGTTTATCCTTGTGGAACACTTTACCATTACACCTGTGCCTTGAACCATTCTATCAGAAATTTAAATCATGCCTTTAGATATGTTTAAAATAAAAACAACTTTTGGATTTTAGTCTACCATCTATTACAGCAGGAGCGGTTTTGTAAAATAATCGAGGACCTGGATGCATAATTGATACTGGATCTATGTACATTTATTCTCTCTCTCATTTGAAGCTATAACTTTTATTTCCAAACTATGGGCCCCTTTTACAAAATGGCGGTAAGATCAACATGGGCTTACCGCTTGCTAAAAAGGAAGTACCACCAGGCTACCGCAGCAACCCACCAGTAGTTCTCACCTCCAGCACACCATCATTGTAATCGTGCAGTGCTTTGCGCTGCCCGGTTACTGCCGTGTTAGAGTGGGAGCCCTTACCGCCACTTCAATGGGTGGCGGAAAGGGCTCCCCTCCCTAAAATGGACACACGGCTAGTGCTTCACTTGCCGCGAGGCCATTTCCTCAAAACAAGATAGACCTACCTTTTACCCGCTGCAGTAAAAGGGCGCATCAACGAGCATCAAAAACACACAACGATGCCAGCACAGGTCCCCTTTTGCTGCAGCTTGGTAAAAGGGCCCCCACGTTTAAAAGTTTTAAAATATACATTGTAAATCACTTACATAATGCTTTTGATGAGCGGTATATCAAGAAATAATGAATTTAACTGTCAATTTTTAGTGTTTATACGTATAAAATTAGGCCTTTGAATTTTGTAAATGGCTAGATTTTATGTGCACAAAAAGTAGACAATATTTGAGCTGGGAGAAGGCGGTGCTGGCACTTGTACGTAATATTCAGCTACTAAAGATAAGGTAATGTATCTAAACCTAGGCCTGCTAAATAGCAAAGCAATGCACTAATAATGGAGGTATAGACTAGATTCCACAATACACAAAATAGCTCAGATCAAAACATAATTACAAATAAAACAAAGGTTTATTAAATATTCATAAAATACAAACATCCTTCCGATAAATAGTGGTAGTATGGCCCCAGGTAATACATGTTCAGTGGCACAATTTAAATGGATAGTGCCGCTGAATACACAAATAACTAAGGGGGTCTTTTACTATAGATTAGCTTGAGTTATCTGCAGCAGGGTCCATAGGAATAAAATGGGCCCTGATGCAGATAACTCGAGCTAATCTTTAGTAAAAGACCCCCTAAATGTGAGATACTGGCCACCACTGCTGAATATCAAGCCCTACAATTCCGCAGAAAGGGGCAAATATTTTAGAATTACTACTATATAAAATACTGAAATCAAATATTACTGCCCTGGGCACTGTGCTCTACTGTACATTATTATGGATTCACAATTTGGTATATAGTTGCTATGGATGTTTGAAATAAAATAGACTTGTTTCTAGCACTAAATGATCAGGCTTTCTTGGATTTTTTTAAACCACATAAAGCATACGACATTCATTTCTCTTCCACCAACTGATTACACACAGTACCCAATTCATAATGTATATGCAAATCTAGGCAAACGAATGGCAGGTCTAAATTTAGAATTTTCAGCAGAAAACTTAGGCTTCTATGTTTGACTGAAAATAGGGGACAAATTTGCCCATTCAACTTAGGAGGCCAGATTTAGAAACTCAGGACCTCTTTTACTAAACTGTGCTAGCGATTTCCATGAGGCAGCCCATTGAAAATGAATGGGCTGCAGTGCATTTGCAGTCCAGCTTAGAAAAAGAGGTCTTCAGCTTTTTTTTTTTTTTTTTTGCAATAGTGAGTCCTAGATGTCCATATGAATATTAGCTTTATTGTGAACAACCTGAAAACCTGACTGACTGTAGGATTATGATTACAGGTTTGAGAAGCCTTGATCTGTTCAACACTACCCAATATACTATCAAGGTAATGGAGGTCACCTGAAAACCAATTATGATTTCACAAAAAAGGCAATTGAGTTTGCTCTATAAGCAGAACAATATACTTGAAGTTAGAGCATCTTCTCTGCTGAAAAGTTCATCTATCCAATACAATATTTTTCTTCTTTACTGAAAATCTTCCTCCTGGTTTTCCAAGTCAATCAAACCCAGGCTGAGATCTGATGTTGTGACCGTCACTGTAATTAACCTCTCCTAACTTTCTTTAGTCCACTCACAGCAGAGACAATTGTCATCAGAAAGCAAATAGAATGTTAGGAATTATTAGGAAAGGAATGGAAAACAAAAATGAGAATGATATAATGCCTTTGTATCATTCCATGGTGCAACCTCACCTCAAATACTGTGTGCAATTTTGGTCAGCGCATCTCAAAAAACATATAGCAGAATTAGAAAAGGTACAGAGAAGGGTGACAAAAATGATAAGGGGGCAAGACAACTTTCCTATGAAGAAAGGTAAAAGAGGCTAGGGCTCTTCAGCTTGGAGATGGCTATATGAAGTATTAGTGATGTTTATTTGTAGTTGTACAATTTTAATTATGTTTGTTTGATTGTAACCCGCTTTGGATAAAGTGGGATATAACTGTGAAAAAAAATACAATAGAAGTTTATAAATGGAAATGGTAGACGTGAATCACTTGTTTTCTCTTTTCAAAAATACAAGGAGTTAGGGGCATGCAATGAAGCTACTGAGCAATAAATTTAGAACAAATCTGTGCGGAAAACATATCCACCTAAGTGTATTCTATAACATTTAAGCGTGGTATACAGAATATGCTTAGTTGATATCCCAACGTCTAAAACTACGTGCCTCCATTTACACCAATGAAAATGTGGCATAAATCCCAGCACGTAGACTTACACATACTAGGCCATACTCTATAACAATGCACATAAATTCAGAACGCCCACAAAACACCCATTTCTCTGCCTATGGTCACGCCCCTTTTGAACTGCACACTTTAGAATTTGGGCGCAGTTCATTACAGTATATGCTTATCGTTATAAGCGTAAATTCTAATTATTGTAATTAGTGCTCATTATTGCTTAAGTGCTGTTAAAAACGTCGATTGGCTTGTTAAGATAATTACATTACGTGCGTTGTTATGGAATACACTTAAGATTTCAGCATGGAACGCTAGGCGTTCTAGAGAGAATCCAGCAGTCAATGCCATCACAACATGACAACTCTGATTTCCTTCCCCAGGGCTGTGAATGCTACGTCTGCAGCACACCTAGCTCTACCAAGGTATGGAAGACATAAGCTAGGAAATAAACCCAGCTCCCACCATATAACAGTCACAACATATTTTAACCTAACTCTAAGTCTGTATCATTGAGAAAAGTCCAACAAACTTAGGAAAACATAAAAATATTTTACAAATAGTAAATTTTAAAAATAGATATACAAATATAAGTAACCATTGGGTTAGATCAATAGTTCATCAAACCCAGCATCCTGTATCAAGTGGTGGACAGTTCAGGTCACTTGGGAGTATATGCCACATTTTAATAAGGATCTCCATTCCATATTGCTCAATTACAGAAATATGAGGTGGTGGATCCTCAAGTCTTCTTAAAAATGATTAACCTATCCAAACCATTTTTATTCTTTTCCACTAAACAGAATGTTAAAAAGGAATTATACTGAACCCCTTATGTATATCTGCCCATCTGGGGAGCAAATAACTGCAAATATTTAACAGGATGGGACAAAAAAAATGATCTTTTGGGGAGGTTGGAGAACTGGCGAAATCACACATTGAGTTAAAAAGGTAAAATTATGTATCATACCTGATCATTTTCTTTCCCTTAATCATAGCCGATCAATCCATAGACTGGTGGGTTGTGTCCATCTACCAGCAGGTGGAGATAGAGAGCTATATGTGGTCATGTGCTGCCGGAAATTCCCCAGTATGTTGATATCAAAGCTCCATCCGCAGGACTCAGCACTTAGAGAATTACACCCACAAAGGGACACTCTGCCCAGCTCACCACCGCCGAAGCGGGGGAGGGGAAATATTCCAGCGCACCACCGCCGGGGCGGTGGCCGGGAAACCACACCCGCCGACGCGGGGGGAACTGGCTTATCCTGCTACCGCAACCGCGGGAGGAGCTGGCTTACCCTAACACCGCTGAAGCGGGAGGGATACAAAGCTACCCTACAGCTGCACAAAGCGGGAGGGAGCACCGGCATAATTTAGTTATCAATCCAGCCACCGCCGAAACGGGGGGAGAGGAAGCAGCAGCTCACTGTAACACAAAATCGTCTCAACTCGAAGAGACTTCAATTGGAAGAACTTGAACATGAAGTCCTCGTGAACAGGAAATGAAGACTGAACTTGAACCTGAAATATAACCAGAACACAAACAATACAGATATCTGGGAGGGGCTATGGATTGATCGGCTATGATTAAGGGAAAGAAAATTATCAGGTATGATACATAATTTTACCTTCCCTATCATCAAGCCGATCAATCCATAGACTGGTGGGATGTACCGAAGCAGTACTCACCCAGGGCGGGACATGGAAATCCCTGAACGCAACACTGAAGCCCCAAACTGGGCCTCGGCCCGAGCAGCCACATCCAAGCGGTAATGTCGTGAGAAGGTATGAGCCGACGACCAAGTAGCCGCTCTGCAAATCTCTTCCAAGGAGACAGACCTGGACTCCGCCATCGAGGCTGCTTGTGCTCTAGTAGAGTGTGCCTTCAGCTGAATAGGCAGAATCTTCCCCGCCGCCACATAAGGTGACGCGATCGTCTCCTTGACCCAACGTGCCACTGTAGGCTTAGATGCCTGCAGACCCTTACGAGGGCCTGCGATCAGCACGAACAGATGATCCGACTTCCGGAAATCATTGGTCACTTCCAAGTATCTGATGATGACCCGTCTAACATCCAGGTATTTGAGCGCAGGGTACTCCTCTGGGTAATCCTCCCTACGAAAGGAGGATAGGTAAAGCTGCTGATTCACATGGAATCGAGAAACAATCTTGGGCAGGAAGGAAGGCACTGGGCAAATCGATACTCCTGCCTCATAGAATCGCAGGAACAGTTCTCTACACGAGAGCGCCTGGAGCTCGGAAATTCTTCTGGCTGATGTGATAGCCACCAGGAAGACTGCTTTCAACGTCAGGTCCTTCAGCGATGCCCTTGGCAAGGGCTCGAAGGGCGGCTTCTGCAAGGTCCGTAGTACCAGATTGAGATTCCACGTAGGCACTATCGAGTGCAGAGGGGGGCGCAGGTGATTAACTCCTTTGAGAAAGCGTACCACATCCGGCTGTGAACCCAGGGAAGCCCCCTTCCGACGACCCCTGAAGCAAGCTAGAGCCGCCACCTGGACTTTCAGCGAACTGAGCGACAGTCCTTTCTCCAGCCCCTCTTGCAGGAACGTCAACACTGAGGATATTGGAGCAGTGAAGGGCGATATAGAGCCTGCCTCACACCACGACGCATAGGTACGCCAAACCCTGGCGTAAGTGGTGGAAGTAGAGCGCTTCCTCACTCTCAGCATAGTGGCGATGACCTTGTCTGAGAAGCCCTTCTTCCTCAGCCGCTTCCGCTCAAGAGACAGGCCGTAAGACCAAAGGGGGAGGGATCCTCCATCACCATGGGATGCTAATGTAAGAGGCCCCGCTCCGCTGGCAGCCGCAGAGGACCGTCCACCGAAAGTCTGACTAAGTCTACATACCAGGGACGTCTGGGCCAATCCGGACCCACCAGGATCACCCGGCCCGGATGCTTTGCCACCCGGCCTAGCACCCTGCCCATCATGGGCCAGGGCGGGAACACGTAGAGAAGCTCCTGTGCCGGCCACTGCTGGAGAAGAGCTTCGACTCCCAGAGATCGAGGGTCCCGTCCTCTGCTGAAAAAATGCGGCACTTGGCAAATGGCCGAGGACGCCATCAGATCCAGGCTCGGCCAGCCCCAGCGTTTCGTGATGTCCAAGAACGCCCGAGCAGACAGTTGCCACTCTCCCGGATCCAAGGTATGGCTACTGAGAAAGTCCGCCTTGACATTCATGACTCCCGCAATGTGGGCCGCCGACAGCTGTTCCAGATTCGCTTCCGCCCACAGGCATAGCTTCATGGTCTCCTTGGCTAGAGGGGCGCTCCTGGTACCTCCCTGGCGATTGACATAGGCCACAGCCGTGGCATTGTCCGACAGGACCCGTACAGGCCTCAGCACCAGTACCAGGAGAAACTCTAGAAGCGCCAACCGAATGGCTCGGAGCTCCAGGAGGTTGATGGACCATTTCGTCTCTGCAGGAGACCAGAGCCCCTAGAGGAACCAGGACGGGCACTGCCGGCCCGAGCTCCGTCACGATCTTGTCCAGCTTGTCCCCAAAGAGCAGCTTGCCTTTAAAAGGCAACTTGGCTAGGCGAGATTTAGAGGCATGGTCAGAAGACCAGTGCTTAAGCCAGAGCCACCGCCGCGCAGAGCCTGTCTGAGCCATGCCCTTGGCCGAGGCTCTCAAAACATCATACAGCAAGTCTGCCAAGTAGGCCAAACCCGACTCCAGGGTCGGCCATTCCGCCCTCCAGGAAGGGTCCGTGGGGGACGCCCGCTGCAAAACAGTCAGGCACGCCCTAGCCACGTAGGAGCCACAAACCGAGGCTTGCAAACTCAGAGCAGCCGCCTCAAAGGACGACTTTAAGACCGCCTCCATTCTCCTGTCTTGGGCGTCCTTCAGGGCAGTGCCACCTTCTACCGGCAGCGCCGTTTTCTTAAGTCACGGCAGTGATTAAGGAATCTACTGTGGGCCAGACAAAGGAAAGGGGTACAGACGGGACATAGCCCTGGCTACTTTTAGGCTCGCCTCAGGGGCATCCCATTGCGCTGAAATTAAGGTCTGCATGGCTTCATGAACGTGGAAGGTTCTAGGCGGGCGCTTCGTTCCCAGCATAATGGCGGAGCCAGTAGAGGCTGAGAGAGAGCCTTCCTCCGGAGAGGCAATCTTCAAAATGCTCATGGCCTGCACAAGCAGGTTGGGCAAATCCTCTGAGCGAAAAAGCCGCGCTGCAGAGGGGTCGTCCGCTTCATCCGAGCGAGGATCAGTCTCTTCCATCGATTCCGCTAAGGATCTCTGGGAGAACTCAGACACGCTGCCATCATCCACATCAGAGGAGACCGAGTCCCCCGAGGGTGGAAGATCCACCCGAGGGCTCTTACGCATAGAGGCCTCATCACCCCGATCAGAGAGGTGGGCAGGGGCAGTGTTCTGCATAAGAAAGGCTTGATGCAGCAGCAAAACAAACTCAGGGGAGAAACCCCCCCAATCTGTGCATTTCTGCAGCCTGTGCCGCGGCCCTAGAGGCACCCTCCAACTGTGCTCCCAGTAGCGGGGGAGAGGCGTGTTGCGCGTCCAAAATGGCGTCCGGCGCGAAACTCGGAGAAGGAGCCGCGCGGAAAGAAGGGCGTTTTAATTTCGCAGACTTCTTACTGTCACCCGATTCAAGGGCGACCAAGCTGTTAACGTCTCCCATCTCGAGGGCGGCCCAAGAAGAAGCCGACCGAGCCGCGTGGCCGGTCACGACCAGGAGGGCGGCCAGCGGGGGATGGGTCACATGAACTTTATCTAACCACAATATCACTTTGTATTTGTTTATACCGGAATCTGCAAATGCCTCTCCGGTACTATGTAAGCCACATTGAGCCTACAAATAGGTGGTAAAAAGTGAGATACAAATGTAACAAATAAATAAATTCATGGGAACAGGGGTTTTGGTTTGTTTGGTTTTGTGTGGGGGAGGGGACCCCTTCTGGAGAGGGAATCAAAGATTGTGGATGTTGGATAATCATTTCAAAAGTGTTGAGTTGGGAGGCTGCTCGCTGGGACGGCCTCCCGACACTCATAGATAGAGGGTTTTGTTTACATATATTGAAGATCAACTTAGATGAAAAGGGTTAAACCAATATCTTGGAATGTCAATGGAGTATCCTCACCTATTAAAAGACAAAAAATTCTGCAAACCTTAAATCGACAGGGAGCAGGCATAGTATTCCTGAAGAAACTCATCTTTTGACCGTTGAGCATTTGAAGTTCAAGCTATGGTGGGTGGGACAGGTCGCAGAATCACCTGCTTTGAATCATAAATCAGGGCTCCTGGTGTTGGTGTGGCGGGGACTAGACCTGGTTGTGCATCAAACTTGGAGAGACACCCAGGGTCGGTTTTTGATCCTCAGGGTGTCTTTGAATAAACAGCCAGTAGTGTTATGTAATGTTTATGGACCTAATAGTTATGATCATACATGGGTGCGGAGTTTGATTGGTAGGGTAGCAAGTGTGGTGGACCTACCAATCATAATGGGGGGAGACTTCAATATGGTACATGAGCCGTCCCTGGATAGATCTAGAGACATACAAAGAGGACCTGGTGCAGTAGATAAAGGGATTCCACTGATATGTTCGAGATTGGAATTGTTGGACATATGGAGAGTTTTACATCCTTCAGATCGTGATTATACCCACCTTTCTAGGGCACACAGGTCCCAGTCCAGAATCGATTATTGGCTTCTTTCCACTGGGCTGTTTTCAAGGGTCTTGGAGGCGGGAATAGGCCCCTACGGTGTTTCAGATCACGCGTTTGTGTGGTGTTCCTTGGATAGCGGCAACCCGGAGGACCATCATTTTGTTTGGCGTTTCCCCCAGAAATTGTATTGGGATTCCAAATGTAGAGAGCAACTATTGAGGAAATGGGCAGACTATCAATTTCATAATGTAGAATTTAAAAATCAACCAGTATTGTATTGGGAGGCGGCCAAGGCTGTACTGAGGGGGGAAATTATGGCTTATTCAGCCTTCAAGAAGAAATCAAGAGATAGGGAAATTTTACGGCTGGAAAAGCAGCTAATTAAACTCAGAGTGCAATATGGTAGATTCCCGGCGGCCCAAACTCGTGGCTCACTGCTTGCTCTGCAATCAACTTTGAATGAGCTTTTGCATGAGAGAGCAATGAAATCCATGAAGTATTATAAATATCAGCTATTTCTACATGGGAATAAGTCAGGGAAGCTCATGTCTCATCTGATTAAACAAGCGGGAGGGTCTCGTACAATTGTTCAAATAAAAAGGGAGGATGAGGTAGTGGTGCATAAAGATAAGGAGATCGCATCTGTGTTACATAAATATTACCAGCAATTATATGGACGCCCATCGGAGCAGCCTATGGATGGCACCTTGTATTTGGACAATTTGCAATTGCCAAAGTTAAGCGAGAGGGCGAGGAGCAAACTAAATGGGCCGATTGCAGAGGACGAGGTGGCTCTGGTAATTCAACAAAGTAAACTTTATAAGGCGCCAGGACCAGATGGATTTACAGCTGAATTTTACAAATTATTGTCTCAAGAGATATGCCCTACTTTACAGGCTTATTTTACGCAGTTTGTGGTGGACGGCTCTCTCCCGCAATCGTTGCAGCTGGCTCAGATAGTCTTATTATTGAAACCAGGGAAGAATCCTGAAAAGGCTTCTTCGTATAGACCTATCTCCTTATTGAATATGGAAACTAAGTTGTTCGTGAAAATTCTAGCTAATAGATTAGCTAAGGTACTCCCAAAATTAGTTTTGGAACAGCAAGTAGGATTTGTCAAGGGACGCACAGTGGTACGAAGCGTGAGGAAACTCCTATTATCCATGGAACAGGTAAAGAGGATAGGACTGCCATCTCTGTTAGTAAGTTTTGATGCCAAGAAGGCATTCGATCGGGTGTATTGGGACTTTCATTTTACGGTTTTCCAGAGATATGGGTTTTCGAGATTCTTCATGGATACACTTCATACGTTATATAGTTCCCCAAGAGCGAGAGTCCAGGTAAATGTGGTGATTTCGTCGGAGTTTGATATACACCGAGGAACTAGGCAGGGCTGCGCCTTGTCACCTATGCTGTTTGTTTTATCTCTGGATCCATTGATTAGGGAAATTATGGAGAACACTACTATCAAAGGGGTAAATATCGGCTCACATGTATTCAAGATATCGGCGTTTGCAGATGATTTATTGGTGCATATAGTGGACCCTCAGGACTCCTTGGAAGCATTAATGGAATGTTTCGTTGAGTATGGAGAGTTTTCGGGTTTTAAATTAAACTTGGTCAAGTCTCTAGCTATGCCTATGGTGCTGACTGTTCGGGAAAACTGGATAGGGCCTTTTCCACTAAAGTGGGAAACCAGGTCATTTCGATATTTAGGAATGCAATTGCCGCGGTGTACGGGGATGCTTTATACAGCGAATGTTCCAGAGCTATTAGACCACAGTAAATCTATGTTCGCTAGATGGCAGCAACTTCCTCTCTCGATGCATGGTAGAATTCAGTTGTTTAATATGGTGCTACTTCCGAAATGGTTATATGTTCTTCAAATCATCCCAATTAGGTTATTGAAAAAGGATCTTCGGGCGCTGCAGAGGATGCTATCCTATTTTTGTTGGGGAGGGAAGACACCTAGAATGCCATTTAAGCAGTTATTAGGGTCATGGAAATATGGAGGGTTGGGACTCACTGATATATCGTTATATACCTATGCATGCTTGCTTCGCCACCTGGGAGACTGGATTTTAGAGGAAGGGGGCTTCACTCCTCGGGAATATGAAGCGGCTTTCTATGTTTCATGGCATGTGAACCCTCTATTACATTGTTCACAGGATTTCCTCCCAAAAGAGATACGAAACAGTGGGGTATTTAGAACATTGCGGTTCGCTTGGAGGTTTATGGTAGGTAAATTGGGAGGCAGGTATGACATTTCAGATCAAATTCCACTTAGAGGTAATGTACACTTTTCTCCGGGGAGGGAAAATGTGAGTTTTGCATGTTGGGAGAATAGAGGAGTCTCCGTGTTAAAACAGGTTTTGGATGCAGAGGGTAAGCTGCTTTCTTGGGAATCTTTGCTGGAAAAAGGAATAGCAGAGCAGGGAGATCTGTTGGCATATTTCCAGCTGCGTCACTATATAAACACATTCGAACGGGGGTTCCGGTGACGTCATCCCCCTCGATGGCAGCCTAGGCTCGAGGCTCCCGGGCTTCTCTCGTTAAAATAGCGAACATAGCGACACAGATCGACGGAAAAGCTAGCGATCGCAAGCTTAACTCTTTTGGATATTGTGATAAGTCACGATGTCGCAGAAATCAAAATTATCAGACTCCAAGAGCGGTGCGCGGAGCAGCCAAAGGGTGAGCAAGACAATCGGGCGCCATGATTCTCCGCAGCATGAGGCTGCGTCGGACTCCGAATCGGTGCGCTCTGACGACGAAGCAGCCCACGTTCGAGACTCGCAGTTTGCTAAAATACTCAAAGATCTTCGAAAAGACCTGGCTCATATGAAATCGGAAATTGTGGAAAGTATAGACAATTTGAGAGGTGAGATTAAAGAGGTCGGGAACCGGCTGGAAGAGCTCGAGGGCCGAGTTGAGGAACAGGAGGAAGTGTTGGTGCAAGTAAAACAGCGCGAAGAGGGCTTTTTTACCCAATTAGAGGAATTACAATATAAGATGGACGACATTGAAAATCGGGGACGGAGAAATAACTTACGCTTCCGGGGAATACCGGAGGCGGGTGAGCAAGAGGACGTACTCAAAATAATAAATGAACTGTGCGCACAATTATTGGATGCAACCCCAGACACAGCGCTCCCAGAAATCGAACGGGCCCACAAGTCTCTGGGAAAACCGTTGGCTAATAAACCACGGGATATTGTTGTGCGTTTCTGGAAGTATGCTGAGAAGGAAAATGTGCTTGCTTTATCTAGACAAGAGAATGCAATGACTATTTATCAGGACATCTAGGCCTATACTTTACAACAAAGGCGAAATATGAAACCTATCTTGGAGATCCTGGGAAAACATAATATTAAATACCGATGGGCGTTCCCGTTTTCACTATGTTTCACCATAGCAGGTCACCTTCATAAAGTCCGAACTGTGGATATGGCTCGACAACGATTGCAAAAGGCGGGGCTGCTGGATGTGGAGACGGAGCCTGCACCCACGACAACAACTGCAACAACACGAGACAAAGTGCGGCAATGGCAGCAGGTCTTCAATAAAGCCAAGAAACACCGACTGTCGGCATCTAAATCGGTCACATGATCTCTGCTGAAATGGAGTGGACATATAGAACTGGTAGTGTTCTGTAACTGCGCTAATGCGTTTATATGAGATACCACTAGAGGAAGATATAGTCAATATCTGTGTATTACAAAAGAGAGGAGAGAGGTGGGGGGTTGGGGCTGGGGGTTGTAGATGGGTTTGTTGACCTTGCTGGGGGCAAAAGGCAGGAGAGGTGCCTGGTTTTGGATCTCTCCTTGTCTTTCCTTGTTTGGTGGGTTTTCTTGGAAGGGGGGTGGGAAGGGGAGGGTGGGGGAGGGAGGGAGGTTATGGGGAGTATCTTACTCAGAGACAGCATTCATGCCTACGACTGAGATTAGGTCGACACAACCCTAATGGTACATAAGGTACACATTGTAACCCTTAACGTGAGGGGCCTTAATGCTCCGAGAAAGCGCCAGCTAGTGTGGCAAGAGCTTATGAGATTGAAACCGCATGACATAATGTTACAGGAAACACACTTGAAGAGGGCTCATGAAACTCTGTTTAGACATCCTCAGTACTCCAAAATCTACTTTGCAACTGATATCTCTAACAAGAAACAGAGAGGGGTAGCTCTACTTTTTCATAATAACCTTCCTCTGCAGGTCCACCAGGTGAAATGGGACCCAAAGGGGCGATATGTTTTGATCAGAGGTACTATAGAAAATAGGGAGGTCACGTTCGGATCTATTTACGGCCCTAACTCGGAGCAACACTCCTTCTTTCAGTTGCTAAAGCGAAAATTGTTAGAAATGATAGGAGGGTCTGTGATATTAGGTGGCGACTTTAATGCCACGTTACACCCAGACTTAGATCGATCTGGCTCTCCCACTAAGAATGATAAGGTACTTGCTAAACATTTTACCACTTTTGTGGAAGATATGGAGCTTAATGATCCCTGGAGGGATAGCCACCCTGGAGAACGTGACTACTCCTTTTACTCTCAAGTTCATCAGACATATTCCCGAATAGATTACATTCTTACAGATAAATTAATAGGAACTCAGCTTGGGAGGGCCCAAATTGGGAATATTACCCTCTCTGATCATGCTCCTTGTATGTTGCAGTGGGACAGTCACCTGATGGAGAAAAGGGGAAGTACTTGGACTTTTAATAATCTGATCCTAAAACAAGAGGAGGCATGTAGTGACTATGTTAAAGTACTTGAGGAATATTTGTCATTTAATTTACACTCAGGCCCTCCTGTAGCAATAATCTGGGATGCGCTTAAGGCAGTTTCCCGAGGCCATTTCATGGCGGTGGCAGGACGACTTAAACGGAAAAGAGAGAGCGAATTAAATCAGTTGAGAAGCCAAATTGGGGAATTGGAATTAAAGCATAAAAGTACAGGCTCTCTCAGATACTACCGAGCCTTACAAGCTAAGAGGATACAATTAGATGCCTTGCTAGGCCAGGAGTTAGACTTCCTTAATGTAGAGTTAAAGCTTCATAACTATACAAAGAAAAATAAGATTAGTAGACAGCTAGCGCTTAAATTGCGAAAGCTTCGGGTAGAGCGTACCATTTTTTGTATTAAGGGGCAACAAGGAGAGAGACTCCGACAGTCGCAAGAGATTAGAAATCGATTTAGCCAATATTACGAGGCATTGTACTCTAAAGATGACTCGATCCAGGAGGGGGAAGTTCGATCATATTTAGAGAAATTAGATTTGCCCAGTATTACTCCAGAACATAAGGCAGTGCTAGACGCTCCTATTGAGGCAAAGGAAGTGCTTACAGCTATTAAATCCCTAAAAACTGGTAAAGCGCCCGGGTTAGACGGGTATACAAGTGAATTTTATAAAAGGTTTGCTTCATACCTGGCACCTTTATTAGCAGAAGTGCTCAATTCCATACGAACAGGGGAAAGCATGCCAGAAACTATGCGAGAGGCATGGATCGCTGTAATCCCTAAACCCAACAAAGATGTGACCGAATGTTCTTCCTACAGGCCAATCTCTCAATTTTAAATGTTGATGTGCGTATCTTGGCAAAGGTGCTGGCCACTAGGTTATCCATAGTTTTACCATCTATCATTCACCCAGATCAAGTGGGATTCATTGCAAATAGACAAGCCTCTGATAACATAAGGCGAACAATTGATGTTATGTATGCTGCAAAGCAGAGAAGTATATCCTATTGTCTGTTAAGTATCGATGCCGAGAAGGCATTTGATAGGGTACATTGGCCTTTTCTCTATCAGACAATGCAGCGTTTTGGTATTGGCACTCATTTTATGGGTTGGATCAGGGAATTCTATACCAGACCTAAAGCCTGTTTAAAGATCAATGGACAGGTCTCCCCCCTCTTTGATTTACAAAGAGGAACACGCCAGGGGTGTCCATTATCACCCCTTTTGTTTGCTATGGTGATGGAGCCCCTGGCATGGGTCATTAGAAACGACCCGGGAATTACGGGTGTGAAGTTAGGAGATTGAGAATCCAAGGTTGCGCTTTTTGCCGATGATGTTCTGTTGACAATCACATCTCCTTTGGATTCCCTTCCAAAGCTATTTCAGACTATGGAGGCCTATAGCAGGGTTTCTGGTTTCAAAATTAATTACACCAAGACAGAAGCATTAGCACAGGGAATGGAAACGCAAATTTATCAGACATGTCAGAGGTTGTTCCCCTTGAGGTGGGTGACTGATGGTATTAGATATCTGGGAGTCTTTCTCATTAGTAATTTGCACTGCATAAGTGAGGTGAATTATAATCCCTTAGTGACTGAGCTCAAGACAGATTTGGATAGATGGGAACCGCTTGGACTGTCCTGGTTTGGCAGGATAGCCACGGTAAAAATGAACATTTTGCCGCACCTATTATATCTCTTTCAATCGATACCACTGCCTATAGATGAACACTTGCTTCAACGAGTGCAGAACCGCTTAACAAAGTTTATTTGGCAAGGGAAAACGCCGAGGATTCACTCTAATGTGACATATATGGCCCGTAAATCTAAAGGGGGCCTGGGAGTCCCTCATTTGGAATTATATCATAGGGCGTCCCAGGTCAAAGTGGCGATAGAATGGTTCCAGGAGACCTCTCATAAGCTTTGGATAAAGGCGGAGCAGTATTTACTTCGCAGCCCATTAAAATTAGGCCATCTGCTCTGGCTAGCGCCTAAACATAGAAGGCTGGGCGCATGGGTGAGCCCTGTTATCCGCTATACACTCTCGTGTTGGGATAAAATGGAGCGTAGAAGGAAAATATACAACTCTAAGCTGTCTCCTATAGCATACAATTTGACTTTCCCTCTGGGATGTGAATCCTCGACGTTTACTAAGTGGGCACGGAGTGGTCTCGATCTTTGGGGACAATTACTGAGTGGAGAGAGCTTTGTCACATTCTCAGAGTTAGCTGAAACTTATCATCTCCCTCAGAGGGATCAGTATGCATACACACAACTAATCCACTTTTTACACTTCCCAGGGTTAAGAGCTAATCTGTTTGGAGAGGTCACGTTCTTAGAGGAGCTTTGTGTAAGAGAACAGGGAACAAGGGGTCTAATTTCCTTGCTGTATGGATATTTGAGGGATGCACTTCCACAGAACTCTAGACATCGAGACCAGTGGGAAAAAGAACTAGGAGTAAAGTACACAGAGGCGGAATGGCAGAGATTTGAAAGAGGATCAACTAAGATCTCCCCAGCTATCAATATTCAAGAGAATGCCACGAAAATATTATATCGTTGGTATCTAACCCCAGTAAGATTGCATCATATGTTTAAAACAATATCCCAGAAATGTTGGAGAGACTGTGGTCAACTGGGCACCATGGGCCATATATGGTGGACCTGCAGAAAGGTGGGAGCATTTTGGAGAGCTATTCAAGGGAGGATGCAACAGTGGGTAGGAGTTGCTATACCATGGGACCCTGCCGTATATTTATTTCATAAAAATATTTTGGGCCTCAAAGAAGAGGGTAAGATCGTAACTAAGCATTGTTTGTGTGCAGGCAGATTGATAATTGCACAAGCTTGGAAACAGCGAAACTGTCCCTCCATAATTAGGTGCAAACCTTTGCTTGGAAATATTGCAGAAAAAGAGAGACTATTAGCAAAAGAACGCAAACAAATGGCAAAATGGGAAAGAATATGGGCCCCTTTGGGCTTGGGACCATAGATGGGGTTGTTGTTAATAATCTGATTGTTGAATATGAGTGACATTGTTTTTTCTTTATCTTTATATGCTGGGTAATGTACCGGGTTATTAGGGTGGGTTTTGTGGGGGGGGGGGGGGGTTTCTTTTCTTTTTTTTTTTTCTCTTTTATTATTTTCTCCGTAGTCTCTTTGGGGAAAAATGGGAATAAAAAGTGAAGTCTAGACATAAGCTGTTTTTAGCTGTAAACCCTGTTAGTTGAATACTATTTGATGTGAAAGGTAGAGAATGACATTTTCCTCTTGGTATTGTTGTTGTTTTCAATTGTTGTACAGGGTCTTTTTCATTTTTTCAATAAAGACTTCTTGTTAAATAAAAAATAAACACGTTCGAACGAGGGTCACTTGTCCCATCCTTGAGGGATAGATTACAAGAATTTTGGGGGAAATTCCGGGAGGGAGGCTTATCGGTTTCTGGCTTGCTTAAGGCTTTGCAGATGTTACCGCCAGTACGGACATATGAAGGGCTGATTGAGCGGTGGGCTCAAGATTTTGGCAGAGTAAGCATGGCTATAGATCCGCTAAAGCTGATAAAGCGAATCCCTGAAATATCCGTGAGCGTGGAGATGAGGGAATGTCTGGTGGAAATCTCGGGCCCTTGCTGATTTCTTACACTTTAAGTTCATGCTGACCTCCTTCCAATCTGCTCTTTTATGTGCCAAACAGGATTATTATATCCAACTGACCAACTCTCTTGTCTCTAATCCTCGACTTCTCTTTACCACATTGAACTCTCTCCTCAAGGTGCCCCCTCCCCCAACTCCCCCTTCATTATCTCCTCAAACCCTTGCTGAATTCTTTCACAACAAGGTTCAAAAGATAAACCTTGAATTCTCTACCTCGCCACCTCTCCCTCCACTAGTCCGTTCCCCTCTCTCTTCTTCCCCTCATTCCCTTTCCTCCTTTCCTGAAGTTACTATTGAGGAAACTACACTTCTCCTTTCTTCCTCAAAATGTACCACCTGTTCCTCTGATCCCATTCCCACCCACCTTCTTAATGCCATCTCTCCTGCTCTTATTCCTTTTATCTGTCACATTCTCAACCTCTCACTTTCCACTGCGACTGTCCCTGCTGCCTTTAAACATGCTGTGGTCACACCTCTCCTTAAGAAGCCTTCACTCGACCCTACTTGTCCCTCTAATTACCGACCCATCTCCCTCCTTCCTTTTCTCTCCAAATTACTTGAGCGTGCTGTTCACCACCGCTGCCTTGATTTTCTCTCCTCACATGCTATTCTTGACCCACTACAATCTGGTTTTCGCCCTCTCCACTCAACCGAAACTGCGCTTACTAAAGTCTCCAATGACCTATTACTGGCTAAATCCAGAGGTCAATATTCCATCCTCATTCTTCTTGATCTTTCCGCTGCTTTTGACACTGTCGATCACAGCATACTTCTCGATACCCTGTCCTCACTTGAATTCCAGGGCTCTGTCCTTTCCTGGTTCTCTTCCTACCTCTCCCTCCGCACCTTTAGTGTTCACTCTGGTGGATCCTCTTCTACTTCTATCCCTCTGCCTGTCGGCGTACCTCAGGGTTCTGTTCTTGGTCCCCTCCTCTTTTCTATCTACACTTCTTCCCTTGGTTCATTAATCTCATCCCATGGCTTTTCCTACCATCTCTATGCTGATGACTCCCAAATCTACCTTTCTACCCCTGATATCTCACCTTGCATCCAAACCAAAGTTTCAGCGTGCTTGTCTGACATTGCTGTCTGGATGTCTCAATGCCACCTGAAATTAAATATGACCAAAACCGAGCTTCTCATTTCCCCCCCCCCCCCAAACCCACCTCCCCGCTCCCCCCGTTTTCTATTTCTGTTGATGGCTCTCTCATTCTCCCTGTCTCCTCAGCTTGAAACCTTGGGGTCATCTTTGACTCTTCTCTCTCCTTCTCTGCTCATATCCAGCAGATTGCCAAGACCTGTCGTTTCTTTCTTTACAACATCCGTAAAATCCGCCCCTTTCTTTCCGAGCACTCTACCAAAACCCTCATCCACACCCTTGTCACCTCTCGTTTAGACTACTGCAATCTGCTTCTTGCTGGCCTCCCACTTAGTCACCTCTCCCCTCTCCAGTCGGTTCAAAACTCTGCTGCCCGTCTCATCTTCCGCCAGGGTCGCTTTACTCATACTACCCCTCTCCTCAAGACCCTTCACTGGCTCCCTATCCATTTTCGCATCCTGTTCAAACTTCTACTAACCTATAAATGTACTCACTCTGCTGCTCCCCAGTATCTCTCCACACTCATCCTTCCCTACACCCCTTCCCGTGCACTCCACTCCATGGATAAATCCTTCTTATCTGTTCCCTTCTCCACTACTGCCAACTCCAGACTTCGCGCCTTCTGTCTCGCTGCACCCTACGCCTGGAATAAACTTCCTGAGCCCCTACGTCTTGCCCCATCCTTGGCCACCTTTAAATCTAGACTGAAAGCCCACCTCTTTAACATTGCTTTTGACTCGTAACCACTTATAACCACTCGCCTCCACCTACCCTCCTCTCTTCCTTCCCATTCACATTAATTGATTTGATTACTTTATTTTTTTTTTTTTTTGTCTATTAGATTGTAAGCTCTTTGAGCAGGGACTGTCTTTCTTCTATGTTTGTGCAGCGCTGCGTACGCCTTGTAGCGTTATAGAAATGCTAAATAGTAGTAGTAGTAGTTTAGACTGATACACAGGACGTACTTTACTCAGGAACGTATGTTTAAGATAGGGACAGTGGACGCCCTACTATGCCAGAAGTGTGAGATGAGGACAGGCTCCTTCTTCCACTCCTTTTGGGACTGTGGGAGGGTACAGGCTTTTTGGACAGCAGTACTGGCATATTTGGGAGGATTATTGGGCTGTGTCATACCGGCCTATCCGGCTGCAGTGCTTCTGGATCAATATGAGCTTTTCAACATACAAAATAAGGCACAGGCCTTATTCCTTAGGAAGGCGGGTGTACTGGGCAAGAAGGTGATACTAGGGGTTTGGGTCGGAGAAGAAGCACCATCATTTTTGACATGGAGGAACCGGTTGCATGCTCTGATGCTCTTGGAGGGCAATATGCTAGACTAACTCCCAAAAGATTAATAAAGTTTTATGCAGTCTGGGATGCGTATATTAGTTCCCTTCCACATCGGGCCAGGAGTTTATTACTGAACGAGGCCTAAATGGTGAGGGAAGGCAGGGGTGAGGTGCTCCATTGAGGTCTGCCTGAATAGATGAAGGGAGGAAGAAATCTGGGGGGTCTTGCTCTGGGGGGGGGGGTCCCTCTCCCACCTCTTTTTTTTTTCTCTACAAGGGATAGGGGGAGACGGGAAAAGAGGGGTAAGAGTTAGATGTTGTCGTCTTGGTGATAATTGTCTGTTTGAAAAAGGAACAAAGAAATTTTTGGATGGATTAAAAGGCCCCAACATTATGTCATGTGTGAAAAGCGATAATGATAAATGGGGGCACATCTTTCATTTTTGTTTCAGACATATGCATTGGGAGGAGGAAGGGAGGTAGGGGGGGAACACTATGAGAAAGAGGAACAAATTATAGATATTAGTTGCATTGTATACAGATTGCTTGTTCAATTAAAACTGTTTGACTATATATAACCAAGGAAGGGAGGGGGATAAAATTGTAAAAATTTGATGGCTGCCTACAATATTCAACCATTTTTGGAAATGTTTTGAGATTAGAAGGTATGTATCTTTATAATGTTGGATGAGTTTATATTGGACGTATCAATAAAAAATGTTGAAACATAAATAAATAAATAAATAAATAAGGCTATCAATTTGGAGAAAAAACTATGTGAATAAACATTGGGGGCATATACAGAACAAACAGCTATCCTTTTCCCTTGAAGTTCACCCATCCAGACCACATAACGACCCTCCGGATCTGAGATAGTCCTATGGCATAAAAAATCCAATTTCTTGTGAATAAGGATTGCCATCCCCTGCTGCCTACCATTGTAAGATGCAGACACCAGCTCTCCAACCCAGTCACTTTTTAATTTAGCATCTTCAAGGTGGGTTAAGTGAGTTTCCTTCATAAGTAGGACTTCCACCCGGGATCGCTTAGCATAATTCAAAATCTTTGTGCATTTCACGGGCAAATGTATCCCATCCATGTTTAGCGTAACAATTCGTAGATCACCCATTCCATCAATTTGATAAGGAGCGTATGAAATAGTGCAAACCAGCCAATTCAATGGCCAGAGATGGTGTCCCAGCTCTACCGCCCCTGCCAATATAGGACAGTCCCTCCATCAAAACAGAACTAATCAATAGTGCACTCAAGAGCACGGAGTCCCTCCCTCTCCCCCCCAGTCCCTGCAACAAAACCAACAGCAGGTTGATACCTCGTTTCCTCATCTTCCAAATACCCATCACAATTCCCTCTCCCCACATACATGCCCCCTACCCCTCCAAGCCCCATGCAAATCCTACAATCACACACAACGTTACCTATGTTCCCCCATCCCCTCTCTATACAGTTCCCACCCATTCTGCTTCACTTCTATAGCTTCCCCGCTCTCTCCATGTCCCCCCCGGCAAATCCCACCAACAATAACAG
This sequence comes from Microcaecilia unicolor, assembly GCF_901765095.1. Classification (NCBI taxonomy): domain Eukaryota; kingdom Metazoa; phylum Chordata; class Amphibia; order Gymnophiona; family Siphonopidae; genus Microcaecilia; species Microcaecilia unicolor. Next base: position 91,373,634 of record NC_044039.1, read on the forward strand.
AGAGAGATATTTAAAAAAAAAAAAAGAAAACTGATAAGTTGTCCAGGGATACCAGAGAGGTGATAGCTGCTCTATGAAAGCACGCAGCTCTGCAGCTGTTGTAAAGACCAAGTTGCGGTTGTTGTACATGAGTCGCACCCTCGCCGGGTATTGAAATGCAAACTTGATGCCCCTACCGAAGAGCTGGGAGCAAAAAGCCAAGACCCTCCGCTGCTCCGAAAACGTGGTGAGAAATCTTGAAATAGAAGTAGTTTAGAGCCTTTGAAATGCAAAGTACATGAGTGTTTGTACAGTTCCAGAAACCTGGCCTTGATAGCATAATTCAGGTAACGTACAATAACTGGGCGCGGTCTGGCAGCATCTTCTCTCCTGGTCCCTACCCGGTGTACTCTCCCTACATGTACCGGGCCCACTTCCTGCGGGAACCCGACCGCTTCTGGCAGTCATTTTTTCCGTTAGTTCCAGCAAATCGGATTCTTTAATAGCTTCTGGAAGGTCAAAATACACAAGTTATTTCATCTGCCCCGATTCTCTTGATCTTCCACCCGTTCTAGCAGGCATGCGTGCTGTGCTTCAAGTGCTCCCAGTTTTTTCTCCATCGCTTGTACTCGATCCTCCTGGGCGGAGATATGCTCCTCTGCTTGCTGTATACATGCCGCCTGACCGGCCACTGAGTCTTTCAGTTCATCCAAGGCAGCATGTAACTTGGCAAGCTTATCGTCTAAAAGTTGCGACATATGCCGCATTGATAGTTGAATAGTGTCATCGGGAGCCTGCGGTGTCAAGGATTCCCACCGTTGGGCCGCCATCTTGCGCGCGCTTCCCGTGGCCTGCTCCTTACCAAGGCGAGCCGCTCTGATCGGCATAACAGACTTCTCCCGGCTTCCTCCACAGCCACTCCACCTCTGTGTGATTACCCCTGGATTCCAATGTAAGCGGGTCAGATTTGGGCTAAAAATTCACAGCGGGGGTGTCATGAAAAGGGTTTATTTGAAAGAGGGAGCAGCGCTGAGCTTTCAGGTGCTCGTTTACGCTGCTGCCATCACGTGACCCCAATGCACATTTTTACTCAGGTACTGGCACCTTACTGATCTCTGCTCTTACTAAATGAAACATCTCGATGTTTTGTTTTGTTTTTTCAAATACTGGTAGTGTTACAGTGCAAACACGTTTGAAAACGCGAAAATTGCTGGATGGTCACACTAAAAGTCTGTAACTTCACTGTGTTTAACGATACTATCTACATTTATATGCCAAGGGGAATGAGAGTAACAACAAAGAAAGCTGTAAATCTTCACGTTGAAATTCCAAGTGGTTGCTGAGAAAACAGCAAAAAACTCCTAGGGGGGTTACTTTTTTTTTGCCTCACTCTGTACAAGAGGGATTTGAGAAGACTGCCCCTTTAATCTCCAATATTGTTGTTTCTCCCCCATAAAATCAATTGTGCTGAATAATTGTGGGCTTTGCACTTAACTAGGAGCATTTGGATGTACAGGTTTCCAAAATGGCACATACAGATGTCTATTTGTTGACACTTACAAATCTAAGTGATGTGTACTGCCTAGTTGATGCCACTTACGTTTTAGACATTGACAACTATCATTCCTGGGAGAATTATGAACAATTTTACAAAACAGAATTCTGTGCAGGCAGCTGGCAGCAGCCGTAAAAGCTGGATGGCTCAGCCTCCCTTGCTGCAGCTGTGACCTTATCATCCCTAAGTGCCCCCCCCTTTATTCCCCAGTTACTGAACAGTCTAGTTGACTTCTTTGGAGGTTTCTTGTTCTTATCATACTTAGGGTTTTTTTTTACAAATGCTCTGTAGCATTTTTAGCGCATGCTAAACATTAGAGATGCCCACAGAAATATATAGGGCGCCTCTAGCGTTTAGTGCGCGCTACAAACGCTAGTGCGCCTTTGTAAAAGGACCCCTTAAAGATTTATTAGCTTTTTACCTCCTCAGCATCTCTCTAGGTTTGCTTTATTGGTATTTTACATCTAATTTCTTAGTGTTTATGTGCCATCCATGGTACTAAATCCAATCCAAATAAGTTCTTGTCGTACAAAGTAAAGAAATTTGCTCAGTAGAGGAGGTGCTCAAGCACCCACAGAGATCATGTCTATGGTGCCTTTTTTATTTTCTTCATTTGGTTCTGCTTTCCATTTTTTAAAGGACATATTTTTACCTTCTTTCATAGTACTACTTAGACATATAATGCTTGATGTTCTTTGTCTTTTTCTAATTTGTGGAACACATTTTACACCGGCTTCCAAGAGGACATTTTTAAACAATCTCTATACCTCATGCAAACATTTGATCTTTGTAACTCCCCATTCTAGTTTCTTTCTAACTAGTTTCCTCATTTTAATCTACTACTACTACTTATCATTTCTATAGCGCTACAAGGCATACGCAGCGCTGTAAACCAAACACAAAGACAGTCCCTAGAGTCCTCTTTTTAAAATTATTTGTTACCACATTAGTTTTTGTCCCTGCAGTGATTATCTCAAAATAGTTTTAACATCTTTGCTCCCTGCAAAATTTGTATTCTTCACGTGAAGGCATGAAATCTTTGATACGTGGTGCCTTGCCACATCAACTTCTGTCTACTCTGTGATTTCAATAAATATTATATCTTGGTGTCACAATATTCCACTGGTTATCCTTTTTTCATCAGTCTCTGAGATGCCTATTATGTCAATATCATCTTGTAATGCCATATACTCTAATATTCACATCTTATTTTTTTTAGATTTCTGGTATTTGCATTTCTGAACATTTTCTACATTGAATGATATATGCTACATTTGAGGACTAGGATGAATAGGAGAATAGGAACCCCTTATGCTGAATGCATTTCCCATGTAACCGTGGGACCCTGTGATACGGGTTGGCACATTTTGCAGCCTAGTATACTTTTTCAACTTCTGCTGGGAGTTCGCTTTTACTTATTTTTGCTTCAGATTAGGTATCTCTAAGTAATTCATCCTTCTGGAGTAGTCATCGTAGGTCTTTTAGCATTTTTATATATTTCCAGGTCTAGATTGCATGCCACTACATGGGGGACTCTCTCTGAGGTTTTCTTTTTTTTTTTTGTACTTCAGTGGGTTTTTCCCTGGGTGTTTTAAGGAAAGAGGCAATCTTCTCAGAGATTATTTTAGGAATGTAGTCTGTTTGAAAATTTGAGCCAGGATTTTGAGGTGTTTATCTCTGTCCTTTGGGCCAGAGCATATATGATGGTATCCTGTGGCTTGGCTGAGTATGTTAGCTTTTTTTGGACGTGAAGGGTGGAAGCTGGAACAGTGGAGATAGCTGCATCTGTCAGTTACTTTTCTGATGTTAGCATATAGCCATTGTTGATAGGAACTGTGGTGTCTAAAAAGTTAACTTTTTCTGAAGAGCAGACAATTTTGAAACTGAGTGAAAGATGGGATGCATTAAAAGAACTATAAAATTGTTTGAGAGTTTCTTCTTCTCACTCCAAATCATAAAAACATATCAATGTACTGGTAGTAATTAAAGGGTTTAGTCTGATATGTGTTCAAAAATGTCTCTTCCAATTTTTCCGTGAAAAGGTTAGCATACTGTGATGCCATTTTTGCTTTATGAGGATCCCTACTTAATTCAGACAATCGTAATTTATACACTTTTTTCTATGCTTAAATAATAGTTTAACATTGAATCTAGAAAACGGTTTTAGGTAATTGCTGCCTCTCATAACTTATAAAATCTAAGTCTAAAATGACAAATGTTCTTATTTAAAGTAAACCACATATTTTCTTGTGAGTTATATCCAAGTTTACTTATATAAGTACCCTCTCTTTATTCAAAATATACCAGATAATAGCAGTGGCGTAGCTACGTGGGGCCTGGGCCCCCCGTAGATTCCAGCCTGGACCCCCCTCCCGGCGAACCTGCCCCCGCCTACCTTCACTTTTGCTGGCGGGGGACCCCAATCCCCGCCAGCTGACGTCCTCTCCGTCCTGCTCCTGCATGCATTGCTGACATCCTGCACGTTGTACGTGACGTCAGACTCGGAGAACAGAACTCTGTTCTCTGAGTCTGACGTCCTGCACGTACAACATGCAGGACGTCAGCAATGCATGCAAAAAGAGCAGGAGCAGGACGGCGAGGACGTCGGCTGGCGGGGAGTGGGGTCCCCCGCCAGCAAAAGTGAAGGTAGGCAGTGGCGGGGGAGGGTTCGCGCGGGAGGGGGGTCGGAAAAGACGTGGGGGGGTGGCAATGGCGGCCGGGGGGGGGGGCGGAGGCGCCAGGGGGAGGGCTAAAATGTGCCCCCTCCCCTCGGGCTTTGGACCCCCCTCCCACGGAAGTCTGGCTACGCCCCTGGATATTAGAATTATTGTTTTCATATAACTAACCTTTACTTGGTGAGAAAGGTTGAGATACTGGTAAATCAGAGCATAGTTCCATTGGAAACTGTAGCTGTTCCTCATTATCTGTAGAAGTTTAGATTCAAGAAAAAATCAATCAGAAGCAGAATTTTGAACAGAAAAGTGAATGTAGTTCTGTTTTGGTACTAAACGATAACAACATCCATTCATTAAATTACAGGCTAGAAATACAGACTTTATGCTGACAAATTTATGTTTCATGAATTTAAATACCTTTATCTATTTAACAAAGCTACAGAAATTAACATAAAAATTATGAAAAGCTTGAGTTAAACTCCTTCTTTTACACTTAGCCCTGCGCAGGGAGAGAGTGACAGTGATCAGGGCGTGTAGGCAGAGGGGTCATTGGGCCCCCGCCTCCCTGCACACTACAGCCCCCCCCCCCCTACTTTGAAAGGCCCTGGTGCTGCTCTACTTAGCGCCACCACTTCTTCTTAATGGCTGCCGAGACTGCTGCAAGAAGTCTCGGCAGCCATTTTGAAGATGCAGTGGTGCCAGACAGAGCAGCACAGCGGACAGGAAAGAAGAGCCCACTAGACCACCAGGATCCTTCAAAGTAGGGACCTGGAGAGTGCAGGAGGGGGGGAGAGGCACTGAGCCTCCTAGACCCTCTGGGCCCTCAGTCCGTTCCTGGTCCTGTGTAACCCAGCTGTTGTTCAGAACATTTGAACTGATGCATTTTCTTATATACAATGCTTCGTAAACGTCTTTACACTCTTGTACATTTTTCACATCCTACTATCTAAAACATACAATTCAAAATGTATTAAAGTAGGAGATTGCTTTCACTGCTCTACACCTATTCTACAATTTCAACATGAAAGAACAGTTATAGGGATTTAAAAAAAAAAAAAGTCCTGATTGCTAAGTTGTCATACCCTTTGATAACTTAGGAATGGGGAGAGTGTTTCTGATGTCATACTGGGTGATCATTTGAGATCTAGTGATCACTGGATAGTGTGGTTTAGAATTAAGACACAGGCTTGATGGTTCAATCAAATGCAAGGGTCTCAGATTTCAGTAAAATTGTGAAGATTGAAGAATACTTCAAGAAGTCATTAGCTGGATGGGAACATTTAGGGCAGCAGAAAACCAATGGAAAAAAAACAATGAGATATTTTAAGGACAACAAACATTTTAATTAGGAAAATAAGAGGGAAAAGAGGCTCTTATGGTTTCCCAAAGAATTTATTGAAAGGTAAGTTATAAGGTCAACATTCATACACTATAAGAGATAAAAAAAAAAAAAGAAGATGACAGCAAACAATACCTGGAAAAACCAAGAGAAGTGGAGAAAATAGTCAGGAAAGTGAATATGGTTGCTTGCATCTTTTCTTAGGCTGTATTTTTGAAATTCTTAAAAGAAAGCAAACAGTGAAATGAGGGGAAAGGACTAATTTAAAGATATGTTCATGACAGGAGGAAGTTCAAAACTGGAATTATGAGACTCAAAAGTGAAGGGGAGGAATACATATAAGTTGACGAGGACAAGGCAGAATTCTTTAATGTTTCTGCTTTCTGTTCAAAAGGGAAGGTCAAGAAACAGGATTGCAGAAAACGGCCACAAATAGGAATATAAATCACAAAAAAACCCCACATTATATTGATATTTTTTGAAGACGTGCTCATATGTTTTCAAAGGACAATCACAGACTCATTGGTCTTCCACTACGTCCACTGGCATATAATCATTGCACTTATCTTCAATTATTATTTAATGTCCACATGTGCCATCTGTCATTATATTCTTATGTGATAAAAATACAAATTTTTATTTAACTTGCTGAATATATTGAGTGTTGGATCCCGACATGGTCCATGTTTCGTCAAAGCTGTCTCAAGGCACCCACATTAAATCTTTAAAATGAGAGACGTCCTCCACGCTCAAAAACGTTTAACTGAAAAACACACATCTCTCACATTTTAAAGATTTAATAGTGGGTGCCTTGAGACAGCTTTGACAAAACATGGACCATGTCAGGATCCAACACTCAATATATTCAGCAAGTTAAGAAAAAAATTGTATTTTTATCACATAAGAATTAGGGCTGTTCACTTAATTTGTTTTAATGCAATTAATGCTGTAAATTTTTTAACTTGCACTAATAATTTTAACATGATTAATTGTATCATGCTGCTCTCTCCTATCGCTGACCCCCTCCCTCCCCGGTACTCCTGCAGCTTTTTCCTTCCTACCTGCCGCCATGCACCAGCAGCCTTTTCTCTCCTGTTACCCTGTTCTCTGACATCCCATCCCGCCCGTCACCCTCCGAACTTGCCTTGAACACATGGCAGCATTAAGCACATGCTGCTCCACTCCTCTCTGTAACTGGATCCCTCCCTCTCTTGCATCCCGCCTTCTCTGATGAAACTTACTGTTTCCTGCTGCAGGAGTTGGACGCTAGAGAGGGAGGGCTCTGGTAACAGAGAGGAGCAGAGCAGAGTGTAGTTAATGCCGCCAGGTGTACAAGGCAAGTTTAGAGGGCAGCAGGGGTAGGGGGTGGGATGAGATGCCAGACAGCGCAGTGGCAGCAGAGAAAAGGCTGCCAGTGTGCGGCGGACAGGAGTGAACAAGCTGCAGGAGCATCAGGGAGGGAGGGGGCAGCGGTAGTATAGAAAATTTTATGCAGCCGGGAAGAAAAGTTTGAGAGAGTCGCAAGGTGGTAGGAAAGAAAAGACAAGGCTGTCGGTGTGTGGGTTGAGGGGGGTTAAGACAGAATGTGGGGCAGCTGGAGAGAAAAAGCTTCAGGAGCTCCCAGGGGGAGGGGAAATGAGATTGTGCCAGTGGAGAGGAATGAAAGGGAAGGAATGAGATGAGATGCTGCCTATAGAGAGGAAGGGAAGAGAGATGGTGCCCATAGAGAGGAAGGGAAAGAGAGGAGATGGTGCCTACAGGGTGGTAGAGGAGGTGGTGCCCATGGAGGGGAGGGGAGGACAGAGAGAAAGAGAGAGGAGATGGTGCCTATGGATGAAGGGGAAGGGAAGGGACAGAAACAAGAGAGATATAAGGAGGAAGAAAAATGTCAGAAAGTTGAATGTGAAATATGTAGGAGAAGAAGTGGAGAGAAAAGAAATAATGAGGAGAGAGGAGGCCCTGAAAATAGAGTTCAGAGCACACACAGAGGAACAGAACCAGAGGCAGGGAATAAGATGATTAGAAAAATAAAATCCAGTGGTCAATCCAGGTCACAAGTGCCTGGCAGAAACCCATATAGTAGCAACATTCCATGTAGCAATCACAGAGCAAGCAGTGGCTTCCCTATGTTTGTCTCAATAACAGACTATAGACTTTTCCTCTAGGAACTTGTCCAAACCTTTAAACTCAGATATGCTAACCGCTGTTACTAAATCATCCAGCAAAGAATTTCAGAGCTTAACTATTCGTTGAGTGAAAAAATATTTCCTTCTACTTTTTTTAAAAGTGTTTCCATTTAACTTCATTGAATGTCCCCTAGTCTTTCTACTTTAAAAAAGTAAAAAATTGATTCATTTCTACTCGTTCTACGCCACTCAGGATTTTGTAGACCTCAGTCATATCTCCCCTCAGTCATCTCTTTACCAAGCTGAAGAGCCCTATCCTCTTTAGCCTTTCCTCATATGAGAGGAGTTCCATCCCCTTTATCATTTTGGTTACTCTTCTTTGAACATTTTTTAATTCCACTATATCTTTTTTGAGTCCCCGCATCTCAAAAAAGATATAGTGGAATTAGAAAAGGTTCAAAGAAGAGTGACCAAAATGATAAAAGGGATGGGACTCCTTTCATATGAGGAAAGTCTAAAGAGGATAGGGCTCTTCAGCTTAGAAAAGAGATGGCTGAGGGGAGATATGATTGAGGTCTACAACATCTTGAGTGGCGTAGAACAAGTAGAAGTGAATCGATTTTTTACTCTTTCAAAAAGTACAAAGACTAGGGGACACTCAATGAAGTTACATGGAAACACTTTTAAAACAAATAGAAGGAAATATTTTTTCACTCAAGCTTTGAAATTCTTTGCTGGATGATTTAGTAACAGCGGTTAGCATATCTGAGTTTAAAGGTTTGGACAAGTTTCTTGAGGAAAAGTCCATAGTCTGCTATTGAGACAGATATGGGAAAGCCACTGCTTGCCCTGACATTGCTAGCATGGAATGTTGCTACTATATGGATTTCTGTCAGGTACTTGTGACCTGGATTGGCCACTGTTGGAAGCAGGATACTGGGCTAGATGGACCATTAGTCTGACCCAGTATGGCTATTCTTATGTACTTATGCTCTAAAGTAAAGGGAGTAAAGTTCTGTGCATGAAAACAAAGATCTGAGGATGCTCATATCAAGATCTTAAGGTGTCAAATAAGTAGATGACAGCAAAAGCCAGAGGAAGCCTAAGTGTACAGGGAGATGAATTACAAGCAGGAAAAAGGAATATGTAGCGCTCCTGTACAAGTCTCTAATGAGACCTTGTTTAGAGTATTGTGAATAGTTTTGGACACTGTAGTTTCATAAGGATATAAAACAGAATGAGTCAGTACAAAGGGTGTCTTAAAATGGTCAGTGGCCTTCATTATAAAGCATGTGGGGAGAGACTAAGAAAGGCAACACATGTGACATAAAACAGAGAAACTGACATACCTCCAAAGTACAAATACCTAGGAAACTTGTCTCTTTCAAAGGAAACAAAGCTCTGGAATGCACTCATAGAACAAGGATGAAAGGGGATAGAGTCAAGTAATCTAAGGAAATACAGTGCAATCCACTTAAGTGCAAGGGTCTGGGACCAAAGAAATACATGCAACTAACTGGAGCGTGCACTTAACCGTTGTGACCCAAAGAAGCTTGACATCTGATAAACATATGTACAGTACATATACAGTCTCCGTTAACTGACGTTAGGCTTACTTGAAGTAATCAGTGATAGTCCTTTGTTCACTATTGTGTCTGTGAGTTCCACAGACTACGTCTGCCAGACAGTAAAAACTGTCATAGCACTGACATCCAGTGGCCTCCAGATTGGCCCGCACGGTGTTGAGACTCTCCAGCGCTCTTGCAAAAGTGACAGGAGGAGGTTGTTGAATTTCGTCAGCATGTGCCTCGCTGCTCATTTCATCATCTGTTTCATCATCAGCCATTGTCTGCATGTAGGCACATATCTCGACATCAGTGCTGTCGTCAGATGTTTGTAGATCGTAATCAACAGCTACATAGTGATGAAACTCCTCTTCAGTAACACCGGCTGGGATGTCAATAACCTCTTCATCTGATGTGTTTGCAACAGCTGCATCTGTTTGGTCCTTCTCCACATCCTTAACAAAGCTTGTCTGCTTGTAGCAGGTCACAATGGTTGCCTGTGTAACACGGTTTCAGGCTTCTTTCTGCATATGTAGGGAATCCAACAGTGATAGATTACGAGCCAGTTCAACAGCACGTTTATCCTTGCCAGTCTGGTCATCCATAACGCTCATCAGACGACGTAGCACAAGAGCCCGATAATGTTTTTTGAAATTGGCTATTATGCCCTGATCCATAGGTTGGATCAGAGAGGTAGTGTTTAGTGGCAGGAAGACCACCTTGACATTAGACAGCCTGACATCATCCCTGTGTGCAGCACAATTATCACAAAGCAACAAATTCTGATGCTTTTGTGCCCGCATTCTAGTGTCTAACTTCTTTAGCCACTGCTTCCAAATTTCCCCAGTCATCCATGAATTTGCGTTAGACTCGTATGACACAAGAAGTCGCTTAACATTCTTGAAGCAACGGGGCTGTTTTACTTCCTGTAGTTTCGGCTTGTTTGAATGCAAGTGTTCCATCAGGAATCGCTCGCCAGTAGAGACCGTTTTCGTCAGCACTGAAAATGTCACGAAGTGCAAACTCGTTCAAGATGGTAGGAAGAACTGAAACAACACAATTTTCAGCACCAAAGTCATCAGCGTCTTGTTTTTCACCATGCTGTTTCTTGAATTTTATATTGTTCCTCTCCTTCCATCTTTCCAACCATCCAACAGTGGCTTTGAATTCAGTTAGTCCAAGACTTTCAGCTAGCTGATTAGCTATCTCCATAAGCAGTGGACCACTGACAGGAAACTGTCTGCTCCTGACTTGAGAAAATCACCGAAGAAGAGCATGTTCTACATTCTCAGCTTTTCCCGCCCATTTTCATTTCCTGTGTGGATTTGTATTGTTTTGCCAGTCTTCCAGAAGCTGATCTTTCTGCTTCAAGATACGTGAAATTTGACTGGGATTGACACCATATTCTTTAGCAATAGATGCTTGACTTTGTTTGTTTTCTAATTTTTTAAGAACTTCTATTCGTTCACCCAGACGACGACTCCAGTGTACACTCTAACAACTTTCTTTCACTTATTCTGCCTGTGGCAATTAAACAACGAGATTTCAAATTTACCGCCCCTTTGTCACATGCCAATCGGAATCCATATTCCATGCTTGCGCTTATGCGGAGTCTTTCCTGCAGAGAAGCGGTCTTAAACCATGCATATAAGTGAATCTTGCACATCAGTGGTGCGCTAAACCGAAGTTTGTCCCCATAGAAATTGATGGCGCCAAAAACGGGACCGAAGTACGGCATGCAGTTAAACAGAGCATGCGCTTATCCGACGTGCACTTAAATGGAGTGCACTGTATTTCTTTACAAAAAAGGTTGTGGATGCATGAAACAAACTCCCAATATAGGTGATGGAGATGAGGACAGTATCTGAATTCAAAAAGGCATGGGGTAAGCACAGAGGATAGCTGAGGGACAGGAAAAGATTGAGCAAACTAGTCTGTATGGTCTTTACCTGCCACCATTTTCTCTGTTTCTGTATTTCATAGCAAACTCTTATTAGCTCTGGTTCAAAAAGCTGCCTTAACAAGTCTTATAATATGTAAAATATGACCTATACAAATCCAGTCACAGACACTGAGCTGATTCAAGCACTCTTTGATGAAGAATCAAGAAACTTATATTCTGTGAAGTGAATTTGATAAACATGGAGTTGCCAAAAGGAGCATGAGCACATGGTAATCATTAGAAGCACATGGTAACTCTAACCCTTAATAAATGAACCTTAAATATACTTTAAGAGAAGCATATTTTTAAGAACCCATCATCCAAATCTATTACCTCTCTGAAATGTTTTTTCCATACTAGTTTTATTGGTCTGTAAAGCCTTGTGTTTGTCAAATGTTATTGCAACTGCAGTAACTGTAACCTGTAATGAAAAAATCACTTTAGTTATACATATTCTTTGGTGAGAACATATAGAAACTTAAGAAAAATTGAGGGCCTCCTAAATCATGTGCTTTACTTACTACGTTTAACAGTCTCAAGGTTAGATGTACAGTACAGATGGCCAAGAACCTACAGTTAGTTGTGGGTAATCTGTTAACCAATGGAGTTTGTCGGTGGGTTTGAGTAGGCTGACTAAGATAATTACAGATATTTAACAGTCTGTAATCTACAGATGGTGCTTCACATTTCATTTTTTCCAGTGCAGGGAGAAAATGCAAAAATATTATATGCGATGTATAATTTTATAACAGAGCACTTATGCAGGTAAGGTAAATAGGTACAACATACATGCCTATGAACTTTTATAAAATAGCCCTCCTAGGAAAACAGCCACACCAAGTTACACTTGCTTTAAGGCAGGCATAACTTTGAGCGAGTATACCCTGGTAAGTATCAATTTTTATTCTCACCCCTATGAATGTTTAAACATATATATTATAAAAGTAGGTGCTGTTTTACTACTGTCTACTTTTATGTATGCATACGCCAAGGTAAAGCGAAGATACTTACCTGTAGCAGGTATTCTCCTAGTACAGCAGGCTTTATATTCTCACAAGTGGGTAATGCCGATCTGCGTTGCCTGGTTCGGCATTTACCAAAGCTAAATGAGAGCTTTGTGGAGCACGAGTGCCTTCCCGCCTGCCATAAGAACGCAGTTTGTATAATACTATAGCAAAACATAAAGTAAAATTAACAAAAGAGACAACTCCAAAGGGAGGTGGGAGGGATTGTGAGAATATAAAGCCTGCTGTCCTCGGACAATACCTGCTACAAGTAAGTATCTTCGCTTTCTCTGAGAACAAGCAGGCTTGTATATTCTCACAAGTGGGGAATCCCTAGCATCCAGGCTCAATGAAAACAACAAACATTGGTCAATTGGACCTCACAACGGCGAATACATAACACAGATTAACCTGAAACTATATATAATCAGCCTGGAACAGAATAAAACAGGCCTAGGAGGGTGGAGTTGGATTCTAGACCCCGAACAGATTCTGTAACACTGTCTGCCCGAACCGACTGTCGCATTAGTTATCCTGCTCAAGGCAGTAGTGTGATGTAAATGTGCGGACCGAAGATCATGTCGCAGCCTTGCAAATTTCTTCAATGGAGGCTGACTTCAAGTGGGCTACTGACGTGGCCATGGCTCTGATATTATGAGCTGTGACATGACCCTCCAAGGCCAGCCCAGCCTGAGCATAAGTGAAGGAAATGCAATCTGCTAGCCAAATAGAAATGGTGCGTTGCCCAATGGCAACCCCCATCCTGTTGGGCTCAAAAAAACAAAAAGCTGGGCGGACTGTCTGTGGGGCCTTATACGTTCCAAGTAACAGGCCATTGCTCTCTTGAAATCCAAGGTGTGTAAGATGCTTTTGCCAGGATGGGCATGAGGTCGGGGAAAGAACACTGGCAAGACAATCGACTGGTCCAGATGGAACTCTGGGACTACTTTTGGAAAGAACATAGGGTGCGTGCGGAGGACTACTCTGTTGTAATGAAACTTAGTATAAGGTGCATCCACCACTAAGGCCTGAAGCTCACTGATTCTACAAGCTGAAGTAACAGCAACCAAGAAAAAGACCTTCCAGGTCAAGTATTTCAGATGGCAGGAATTCAGTTGCTTAAAAGGTGCTTTCATCAGCTGGGTGAGAATGACGTTGAGATCCTATGACACTGGTGGAGGTTTGAGAGGGTGCTTTGACAAAAGCAAACCTCTCATGCAGTGAACAACCAAACGCTGTCCAGAGATGGGCTTACTTTTTACAAGTTGATGATAAGCACTAATTTACTCTAAGGTGAACCCTTACGGAGTTGGTCTTGAGACCAGACTCTGATAAGAAATGAAGGTATTCAAGCAGGGTCTGTATAGGGCAAGTAAGGGGATCTATGGCCTTGCTCTCACACCAGATAGCAAACCCCCTCCATTTAAAAGAGTAACACCTCTTAGTGGAATCTTTCCTGGAAGCCAGCAAGACCAGGGCGACACCCTACGAGACACCCAAGGAAGCAAATTCTAGGCTCTCAACATCCAAGCTGTGAGAGCCAGAGACTGGAGGTTTGGATGTAGAAGAGACCCCTCGTTCTGAGTGATGAGGGTCAGAAAACACTCCAATCTCCATGGTTCTTCTGAGGACAATTTCAGACGAGGGAACCATATCTGCCGCAGCCAGTACAGTGTGATCACAATTATGGTTCTGTGGTCTTGCTTGAGTTTCAACAAAGTTTTCCTACTAGAGGTATTCAAGGATACAGAAGACCTTTCCCCCAACTGAGGAGGAAGGCATCTGACACTAGTCTGTCATGGACCTGAAGCCTGGAACAGAACTGAGGGACCTTGTGATTGAGCTGAGTGGCAAAAAGATCCACCGAGGGGATGCCCAATGCTCGGAAGATCTTGCGGGCTATGCCCATATTGACAGACCACTTGAGCATTATCCTGCTCAGTCTGTCGGCCAGGCTATTGTTTGTGCCCACAAAATAAATGGCTTGCAGAAACATGCCATGTTAGCGAGACAAAGCCACATATGGACAGCCTCCTGACAAAGAGGGCGTGATCTGGTGCCCCCCTGCTTGTTGGTGTAATATATTACAACCTGATTGTCTGTTTGGATCAAAACAATTTGGTGAGATAGCCAAGCTCTGAAAGCCTTTAGAGCATTCCAGACCGCCTGAAGCTCCAGGAGATTGATCTGAAGACTTGTTTCCTGGGAGGACCAAACTCTTTTGAGTGTGAAGCCCATCTACATGAGTTCCACACCCCAGAAGAGATGCATTCATCGTCAGCACTTTTTGTGGCTGGGGAATTTGAAATGGAAGTCCCAGAGTCAAATTGGTTCAAATGGTTCACCACTGAAGAGAGTGTACAAGCTCTTGGGACACTTGGATGACATCTTCTAGACTATGACTTGATACCATTGAGAGGCTAGGATCCATTGAGCTGATCTCATGTGAACAAGTGTCATGGGTGTAACATACACTGTGGAAGCCATGTCGCCCAATAATCTCAACATCTGCCAGGTTGAGACCTGCTGAATGGCACGAACCTTGGATGCAAGCGAGACAAGATTTCCACTCTCATCTCCGGGAGGTAGGCGTGAACCTCCTGTGTGTCGAGCAGGGCTCCTATGAACTCCAATCGCTGGACAGGGTGGAGATGGGACTTGGGGTAGTTTAAAATGAACCCTAGTAGCTTGAGCACCCAAACAGTCATCTACATGGACTCCTGAGCACCCTCCTCCGAGGTGCTCTTCACCAGCCAATCATCAAGATATGGGAACAGATAGTAACATAGTAACATAGTAGATGATGGCAGAAAAAGACCTGCATGGTCCATCCAGTCTGCCCAACAAGATAAACTCATATGTGCTACTTTTTGTGTATACCTTACCTTGATTTGTACCTGTCCTTTTCAGGGCACAGACCATGTAAGTCTGCCCAGCACTATCCCCGCCTCCCAACCACCAGCCCCTCCTCCCACCACCGGCTCTGGCACAGACCGTATAAGTCTGCCCAGCACTATCCCCGCCTCCCAACCACCAGCCCCTCCTCCCACCACCGGCTCTGGCACAGACCGTATAAGTCTGCCCAGCACTATCCCCGCCTCCCGCCACCGGCTCTGCCACCCAATCTCGGCTAAGCTCCTTAGGATCCATTCCTTCTGAACAGGATTCCTTTATGTTTGTCCCACGCGTGTTTGAATTCTGCTACCGTTTTGGACATTTGGTGAAGACCCTGGGAGCTGACGCAAGGCCAAAAGGCAACACTCAGTGCTGAAAGTAATGTGTTCCCAGCCGAAATCGAAGATACTTCCAGTGGGCTGGAAGTATCGAGATGTAAGAATGTACATCCTTTAAGTAGAGAGAGCATGGTCAATCATTTTCCTGAATCACTGGGAGAAGGGTGTCCAGGGAAACCATCCTTAACTTTTCTCGGACTAGGAATTTGATCAAGGCCCTTAGGTCTAAGATGGGATACATCCCTCCTGTTTTCTTCTGCACAAGGAAGTACTTGGAATAGAATCCTTGCCCTTCTTCCCCTGGTGAAATGGGTTCGACTGCATGGGTGAAAAGTTCCTCTGCAAGTATCTGCCTATGCTGAGAGCTGAATGAATGAGCTCTCGGTGGGCAATTTGGAGGTTTGAGGTGCCAATTGAGGGTGTATCTGAAGAACTCATCGGTCAGAGGTTATAAGAAAACATCTTTGGTGAAAACATTTTAGCTTCCCCCTGACCGGCAAGTCATCCAGGACGGACACTTTTACTGCGACTATGCTCAGCTGGAACCAGTCAAAAGCTCATCCCTTGCTTTGCCTGGGGAGCAGCAGGGACCTTAGCTGCATACTGCTGACATGAATAAGTGCGCTGGGGTTGAGCCTGAGTAGGCTGGCGAGCTGAAAAGTTGTACCTATGCCTAGGATAGTAATAAGAACCCCTCCATACCTTGCCAAAAGTCCTCCTAGCTGAGGAGGCTGATGCAGAAGGCGCCAGGTGGGAGAAAGAAGAGATAGCATCAGTGTGTTTTTTTGATTTGGTCAGTGACCAATCTTCTCTCCAAAAAGGTTATCCCGTGGCAAGGGGCATCCACCAATCTCTGCTGAACAGAATGTTCCAAGTCAGAAACACGCAGCCATGAGAGTCTGCGCATTGCTATACTTTGTGCAGAGATCCTGGATGCCACATCAAAAGTGTTGCAAGTGCCCCTGGCCAAAAACTTTCAACACGCTTTCTGCTTGACCAACTGGTGAAAATGCTCAGCCTGCTCCGGAGGGAGAGTATCAACCAAGTCCGACAGCTGGCACACCAAGTTTCGCAAGTAGACGCTTGTGAAGAGTTGGTAAGATTGCATATGGGAAATGAGCTTTGAAGCCTGGTACATCTTCCTCCCAAAAGAATCCAGGATTCTAGCTTCTGTGTATGGGGGTGCCGAGGCATAGTCCCTGGAACTCCTGACTCTTTTGAAAGCGTATTTCACCACCATGGAATTGTGAGGCAACTGAGGCCTATCAAAACCAGGCACACTGTGGAGCCTATACTGGGTGTAAATCTTCTTGGGCATGACAGGGACCCACAGAGGGGACTCCCAGTTTCTGACGAGGACTTCCTTGAGTACCTCATGAAGAGATGCAGTCACAGTCCTTAGGAGGAGATGTGTAGTCCAGACCCTCGAGCATTTTGGCCCTGGGCTCATCCACCACTTCCAAAGGAAATGGAATGGCATCAGTGTAATGAAGTGAATTTTAAAGATTGTTTTTCAACCCTGTCTTGAACGACTAGTGCACTCGGGGTCTGTATTAGAAGTAATTCTGTTTAAACATGATTAAGTGTTACCTTAAAGGATTGCTATTGCTTTTCAATCCTGATTTTGTCCGATAATGAACTCTGAAGTCTTGCCTTTGACCAAAAGTAACTTTTCTTGTAAATACAAAAACAACAGGCTGGAATGTTCTTGAAGCCAGCCTGTGATGGGGTGGGGATGGGGGGGGGGGGGAATGCAGGATGTGCTTGAGGTTCAGGAGGAAAACCACCTGGCCAGCGTTTTTTGTTGTCTGAAAGCGAGAGCATGTGACTGCATCTTCCTGTTTATTCTGGTAATTTTCCTCTGCTCTGAACTCTCTATAAAGGAGGTCATGCTGCAGCGAGAGCTTTTAGTTTGCTGTGCTTTTCTATCAAATTAATGGATTTCTTATATATATTTTTTAAATATAATATGTTATTTATAGGATGTAAACCGTTCTGTTTTGTCAATGCAATTAGAAACGGTATAGTAAATAAATAAACGATAATCTGCAAGCAGACATGCTGTGCAGAAGCAGAGATCATTGGATCCATTCCCCTGGCTTCCCCAGCTGATGATAAGAGCCTGAAATTCCTGACCACTGACCAGTGATGTATGTGTGTGTGTGTGTGTGTGTGTATGTATATATATATATATATATATATATATATATATATATATATATATATATGTACTTGTTTTATAGCTTTTAGTTAGATGGTTTAATTAGTGTGTATAGCTCCTAATTTGACTTAATCAGCGTGTATGTTTCTTAATTATTGTATAGACTGAAGCAATAATGATTTATACACTCTCCATTTGAAGTACTAATAAAGAGTTTCATTTACCCAATACGAATTCAAAAGAATCTGTAGTGTTTCATACTTCGAGCAGTCTGTGGTAATTAAGTGAGCAGGCTGCAATACCAAGGCAAAACAATCAGCCATTGCCTTTAGAAAAGATAGAAATGAAAGGCTCTCCAGAGGAGACTTTCTTTCAGGTGGAGGGGAGGGCTCAGAGGGAATCCCATAAGCCTCATCCAAGGAAAAGTACCTGGGATCCTCCTCTGAATCCCATGAGCGCTCCTCTTCAGTGTCAGACAATACCTCCCGATGGGAGTTTCAAGACCGAACCTGCCACAAAGCTCTCATTTACCTATGGTAAACGCCGGACCGGGCGACGTGGACTGGTATCACCCATTTGTGAAAATTATAAGCCGGCTTGTCCTAGAAGAATAAGTTCGAACTTGACAGTGTACAACACTTCAACAAGTTTACGTTTATTAAACTTTCTATACCGGAGCTGACTGGAAGATATGGGTGGTTTACAAATTTAAAAACATAAACTTAAAAAGAAGAAAGGAACTACAATAATGCAATAGGAAAGAAACCAAGCAGACAAAGAGACTAAACTAAAGTCTAAGGGAAACCAATAAAGTGGGTAGAGGGGAGAAGGGAGTAATTAGGATGGAGGGCAGGACAAAAAACAGGGGGGGGGGGTAAGGAACAGGCGATGAACCAACTGCAAGCATCTTTAATAATTAGGTAATCAAATGAAAAGCTTCATTAAATAACCAGGCTTTTAAAGCTACTTTTCAAGTTGCTTATAAAATGTTCCCTTAAGCTGTTAAAAGAAAACCATGCAACTTAGAAATTGGTAACATGCACACTATACAGATACAAAGATGTGAACCAAATGACTCCATTTTCAACATTCCTATTGTTTATGATATGCAAAAAAAATCATGGTTTTTTTTAGCTCCCCTATTTACAAGTGGTTTTGTTTATCTTCATTTGAGGATCCCTGCAAGAGTAATTAATAAAAACAGAGTAGGCTGTCAGATTCCTACCAGTACAAAAATGCAGAAATTATTTAAAACCATTACACAGAATATGAGCTGGAGAGCAGAGTTTACAAAGAATGGTCCCATTTCATACATTATGAAAAGACAAAGTAAAGCCTGTTGCTTTCCTTGATGAGATGTGGGAGGGTGGGTTGAGGAGCCAGAGATTTTTCTTTTCTTTTTTTTTCTGCCATATACTTAATTAGTTCCCTTCTGGTGCTCTTGGTTGTAATAGTTCATGGGAAGACTTTGCAATGCTGTGTGCCTTGCTAAATGCATAACCCTACCAGTGAGAATGATATGTATTATTTTGTTCTATTTGTTTAGAAATAAAAAGAATCTTGCAATAAAATATTTTAAAAAACAACAAAAAACTAAATCATCATCCTGGCCAACTCGAGATGTAGATGACTTTAAATGGGCCATCTGCATAGCATTTGACTTAAAATAGCTGTCTGAAGGCAGTCCACAGTAGGATCTTTTTGTTTCTGATGCCACAGATAGTATATGTCAATCTATATCTCACTGGCAACACCTTCACTTTCACTGTAATCAAATGTATGTCTTATGCCAGATATCTATCCAACTCTTCCACTTGTAATGAAGGTCTGCAGTTCACACTAGTATATATGAGAAATGCCATTTTTCCTTTCCAAAATAATTCATAGTGCCCCTTCCTTTGTATCATTTTTTCGTTTCTGCTCCATTAAATTGCCACGTTCTAGCATTCCATTTCCTTCATTTCTCCTTCTAACTTCATCTCTCTGTCTTCTCTTCCAGCACCTAAATGTCTTTCTGGGAGACTTCACCCTAGGCAGCCATAAACCTGAGGTACGTCATCAGGGTTACCAAGACAGTCAAAATACTATCCTTTCAACATTCAGCTTGAGGACTAGAGACTGGATGTTAGAATACAGAAATACATCTTGCTTTTAAGTTATTACAAGAATAAGAATTTACTAAAAACTCCTTATATTGTTTCATCACCTTCTTTCTTATAACTATTGCAATTCGTGTCTCACAGTCATTCCACTGAAGTCCATTCAAAAATTTGGTTCCATAACTATCTTCCCTCCTTGTTATTTCAACTACATAACCATTCTTCTCAGATCACAACATAGGGGTCTACACATTAAAACTCACACTAAATAAGTTTTAGTGTCTGCTACAGTAAAATTTAATGTTCATGCTACACCTCCTCTTATTTTGCATATAGTTTAGGATATATAGGAAAGATAAAATAGCCTCCAGATCATGTGAACATTATTAGCATCACATTTACCCATAACACTGTAAGGGGTCAATATTCAGAGGGACCTATCTAGGTAGAAACAGATCCTACCCGGATAAGTCCCACTCACTGGGTCCATACTCAGGTTTTCAGAAGCATTATCCAGGTCATACCAATTCAAGATGGGCAACACTCTCCCCCCCTCCCCCCATGGACAGTAGCATGTGGAGTCCCACAAGGATCACTAATATCATCCATACTTTTCAACATAATGATGCTCCTACTAACCACCACACTAGCAAGAAATGGTTTCAACTCATCCATCTATGCAGACGACATATCAATACACTTATCATTTGAAAAGGACACAACAAAAATCACCGCCTCAATAACCCAATAGGTGAACATCCTAGAATCTTGGGAAACCACATTTAAACTAAACAGAGAGAAACACAATTTCTAATTCTCACATCAGCCTACTGCAAGGACATTTTCCCCAGCATCACTCTAGATGGGTTCACCCACCCAACAGCAGATAACCTGAAAGTCCTAGGGATCACATTAGACTGAAACCTAACCTTTGAAACACAGACAACGAATGTCGCAACAAAAATGTTCCACACAATGTGGAAACTAAGGTGTATCAGAGGATACTTCCCAAGAAAAATCTTCAGCATGCTAGTACAATCACGGACCTTAACACACCTAGACTACTGCAACGGAGTCTATGCTGAATTCAAAGATCAGGTCCTGAGAAAACTACAAATGGTAGAAAACACGTGGTGCAAAACATGTGGCACCACAACTAATCCATAGAAAACCCTGAAACAAAAAAACCTGCCCCACTACTAAACTTTACAATGGCTTCCTGTAAAGGCAAGAAAAGCCTTCAAGCTCTGCATACTAACTTACAGAATCATTTTTGGTCTTACACCCAGATACATGACAGACCTAATAACCCTACCGCTGTATAACATCAACATAGAGTCGAGACACTATCTCACAACTCCACTTCCCAAGGGTCTAAGATACTCATCAGTCTACACAACATGCTTCACATACCTAAGCACAAAAAATTTGGAATGAGCTCCCAGAAGCCTTAAGCATGAACAACTACCTGATCTTTCGTAAACATCTCAAAGTGTTTTTCTTCAAAAACTTTTTTCTACAAAGACCCGAACAGAAACTTCAAATCATTAATATGTCTGAAAGTCCTTATCAAATCATGTCTCAGTACTATCCCGCAATCAATCCTTCTTATTACAGACAAGTCACTAGTCACCAATGGAACTAACCCACCTCACTGTAACTCTCAAGAAACACCCCACTCGTGTCATTAGGCACATGCAAAGAACTCAATCAACCCTCCTACACCCAGAACAATAAATTTATTACACTTAATGTAACAAATCTAATCAATGTAACTAATCTAATATATATTGTAAGCCACATTGAAACAATGTATATTGGAAAATGTGAGATATAAATGCATAAATAAATAAGATAATGCTGCCGAAAATACAGACCACTTCAACACCATCTGGGTAGTGCTAAGGTGGTTGGGAGGCAGAACTTTGGCAGAATTGGTATTTACTGGTTAGTGGCCATTTTCAGTCCACTAACCAAGTTTACTTTTCTGGGTGCTAGTCTGGATACTGATCCTGAGTATCTGAATTAAAAAAAAACAAACAAACCTTCCTTCCCAGGCTGAATAATGGGGGGAATTAGTTTTATATGTGCTAATCTGCTAATCCCAGTGAACTAAGTAGCACTATGCCTGAAATGTTGGTTCTACTTACTGAGATGCGGCAAGACCCGACCAACCGCAGCAATCATGACGCAGGCACAGAAGAGAATGTAAATAGCACATACATGCTAAACTAAGCATGTACAGTTCTCTTTGGCTCATGGCTTAGACCTTTGTGCCATGCTTATTTTTATACAGGTTTGCAGTAAGGGGACTGTTTGTCAGAGCTGAAGGCAGAAGTCGAACATCATCTGGATCTTAGAGGAGGCATCTGAACAGAGTTACTGGGAGAAGGCAAACATAAAATAACATCTTATATTCCGCCGTTTACCTTACAGTTCTATGCGGATCACAGCAAAAAAAAAAAAAAAAAAGAAATACAATAGCCATTATAAGTAAACAGACACTACAAAGGAAAATACAATGATAATATAGATAACTACAGTAAAAGGTAAAAGAATCTCTTGCATCATCATTTAAATCTATTTCTCTAATAGGAATTTTCTAAATAAGTATGTTTTGATCAGATTCCTAAAATGCCTATAGTTCCTAGCAAATAATGTCTGTATCTAATCTTGCTGTCTGAAAAAAGAATATGTTTTCCAACTGTTTAATCCTTTTTTTGCCCTTTAAGGGTGGGAAGGCAAACAAGCTTACATTTCTCAATGATCTAATTAAGGTTGAAAATAAGAAGTGATTTACAAAATACTGAGGAATAAGACCAAATAAAACCTTATACACCAAACAAAAAAACTTTTGTTGAAGAAATGGGAAGCCAATGAGCAAGTATGCTGGAGTTAAATTATCAGGTTTTTTAAATGTATAGGGCAGGTGCAAAGCTGTGCTCTTGAGAGTTTGAAGGTTTTTTTTTTTAATTAATCAGAGCAGCCTAAGTATATAATATTGCAGTAATCCAAAATATTTTGTAATAAAGATTGTACAAGCAAATGAAAATGTTCCTGTTCAAAGTATTTGTGAATGTTATTGTCTGTGCTTTCCTCGCCCTCTCTTGGCCAGAATGGGTGGCTGCTATGGACCATCACCCATTCCAGATTTCAGCTCAGTCCGGTCCGGATCTTCCAGGCTGCCAGGTTTGCTTGTGTTGTTTGAGCCTGCACAGCACCTGTAGCTGCCTGGTGATTGCAGCAGCTGAGCCTCAACTGATTCTGGGCTTATTAGCCATCTTGAAACATTTCTGCTTGGCTTTTGCATCGTCTAAGGCCCTGGTATGTTGGGGTGCTGGTGCACTTCTGCTGTTTCCAGTTTATTCCTGTCTAGATTCTTTTCTGTTCCTGCTAGTCTGTGGATAGTTAGATTAGATTGTTGTTTGTTTGTTTGCTTGTCTTGTCTCTGAGTTGTAGTTCTGGGTTAGTCCTTGTCTGTTTGTATCTTACTGGCTGCTCTGCAGCTTTTAGTTTTGTGTCTTGTTAGTCAGTGTTTTTCTCCCTGTTTTAGTGGCTGTTTTCAGCTTGCAGTCCTGTCCTTTGGCCTATCCTTTCCCTGTGCTGCCTAACTGTTATCCAGTCCTGCCCTGTCCAGTAAGCCCTGCCGGCCACCTGAAGCCTGGAGCTCAACTCTTGGTGAAAAGTGGCCAGGTGCAGGTGAAGCCTAACTGTTTGTCAGAGATCTGCCCTGTCTCTAGCGTGGGGTGGTTTTGCCTGCCACTGCCGCTCCTTGACAGTGGTCCAAGGGCTCACAACCTAGTTTCCTGCTTGTATATGTGACAGCGAATAACGATGGAGATTTCACATAAGTACAAAAGATCTTTGTATCAACATATTAACTTGCTGTCGTACAGAAAATCTGGAATCAAAAAGTACCCCTAGAATCCATGGAGGTGAAGTCTGCCAACCCTGGGTTAGAAGAATTCTGGCATCCATCCATCCCATCCCCTCATAACAGCAGAAGTAAAATACTAGTTTGGCAAGGGACTTCAGGTGCTGCTGCTCATCCAGTTTCATCTGTTGGTAGCATTTGATGTGATAGAACACGAGTTGGTGTTATGGTTATTGGATGAAATAGGGGCAGTACGTCCGGTCCTGGACTGGTTTAGGGATTTCTAACTTTAAGATCTTACCAGGTAAAAATGAGGAATGAATTTTCCCCTTCTCGGGATTCAGTGTGTGGCGTCCTTCAGGGATCTCCCCTGTCACCTATTTGTCTTTAATGTAGTAATGCCATTTTTAGGAAAAATCTTAGATAATCATGCGGTGAAAAATTTCATCTACGCAAATGACATCACCTTATTTATTCCCTGTGGTGTGCTGGAGCAGGTTTGCAGCGGCTCACGAGAGCCGGTTGTTGCGCCAGATCAGCTGGTGCAGGAGCGATCCTCCTACACTCCTGCGCCATGCAGTCTCCACTCTCGGTACTGAAAAATTGACTGCCATTTTATCTTGAAAATTTTATACGGTCTTACTCCTGAATATATGCTGTCGTGATTTACTCTTCCTTGATGGGGTAACACTATAAAACTAAGGAATACTACTTTTATATCTCCTGGCCTCAAACTTTGTCAGATTTAAGTCAGTTTTCCAGTCCTCATTTGTTTTTATGGGTATAAAATTCTGGAATGAGCTCCCGGGCATTTTTAAAACTTTCAATAATCTTTTCCTATTTAGAAAAACCCTTAACACATTGAGCCTGCGAAGAGGTGGGAAACTGTGGGATACAAATGCAATAATAAATAAATAAACAGGAAGTGCATCAGAGAGGGTTGGATGGACGCAGCAAAGGGGAGCGGAGCTGCCTGTGTGAATGGCAGCGCTGCGCAATGGGCGAAAAAAAGAATGCAGGGACCGAGACAGCGGAGCCTGGGGAGAAGAAGAATTTCAGGGCAGGCAGGCAACGCTGAACACTGCCTCCCAGACAGCCGTACCTGGAGCCACGGGAGAAAGGCAGCGACAGCGAGCGAGGAATGCTGGGTTGGGGCAGGATCAGGAGGGCAGAACTAAAGTAAGTACTGGACTTTTGGGGGAGGACGGAGGGGTGGGTGGAGGGAAGGGTTAGTTTTGCCGGATTTGTGGAAGGGGATTGGAGGGAAGGGAGAGAGCTACTGGATGTGGGAGGAAGAGGAGGAGGGGATCTGAATGGAAGGGAGAGAGTTGCTGGAGGTGGGAGGAAAAGGAGGAGGGGATCTGGATGGAAGGGAGAGAGCTGATGGACATGGGAGGGAGAGGAGGAAGGGGCTGGAGAGCTGCTGGACATGGGAGGAAGAAGAGGGGACTGGATGGAAGGGAGAGAGCTGCTGGACATGGGAGGAAGAGGAGGGGACTGGATGGAAGGGAGAGAGCTGCTGGACATCGGAGGGAGAGGAGGAAGGGGCTGGAGAGCTGCTGGACAAGAGAGGAAGAAGGGACTGGAGGGAAGGGAGAGAGCTGCTAGACATGGCATGAAGAGGAGGAGGGGACTGGATGGAAGGGAGAGGGCTGCTGGAGGAAGAGGAGGAGGGGATCTGGGTGGGAGAGAGCTGCTGGATGTGGGAGGAGGAGGAGGGGCTGGAGAGAAAGAGCTGCTGGATATGGGAGGAAGAGGGGATCTGGATGGAAAGGAGAGAGCTACTGGACATGGGAGGAAGAGGGGGAGGAGAACTGGAGGGAAGGGAGAGAACTGCTGGTACAGCACAAGGAGGGAGGGAAGGGAAACAGAGATACCAGACCAAGGAGATGAAGGAAAAGGGAACAAATACTAAACCTACAGCATGAGTGAGGAAGGGAGGGCAGGGTGGGTGGGCAGGGAATCAAGCAACCAAACCAGATGCTGGAAAGGGGAAGGAGTGAGAGGAAGAGAAGCTGGATGGGGTAGGGTCAGAGAGGGTAAAGATATATTGGCACTGGGGACGAAGAGAGGGGAGAAGCTAAACAGAGAAATATAGGGACACAGAGAAAGGGAGATACTAAACATGGAGGAAGATAGAGGTACAGAGATGGAAGAAGATGGATAGTGGACATGGAGGGAGAGTAGAAATATCAAATGGACATGAGACCTTGGTGAGTGAGTTAAGAGAAGACAGAAGGATGTAGAAACCAGAGCCTGGGACCAACATGACCTGGAAAAATAAAATGAGCAGACAACAAAAGGAAAAAAAAAGAATTTTATTTTTCTATTTTGTTACTAGAATATGTCAGATTTGAAATGTACATCTTGCCAGAGCTGGTGTTAGATATGGCTGGGGACCAAGGCAGATATTTAGGAGGGGACCCCAAAGTTTACTAACAGGCTGCACCTTCTTCAGCTTAAAGCTGACCTGGGGTTCTCTCTGGCTAGGGGGCCAAACGCAGTTGCCCTAGTTGTACCTCCCCTAACACTGTCTCTTGCATGTGCTATCATATTTTGCACAGTATAGGAGAAAATGCATCTCTTTGTATTTCCCTGTGCTGTGCTAAATGCAAGGTCTGGCCTCTTGGCATTTTGATTTAATTTGTTTATAGTTTGTGGTCACTTATTCTGTATTTGGCATTTGTGTTCTGTGTGTGCGACCAAAGTATTCTGTTAGCATCAATTTTCTATGTAGTATTCTATAGTACTTTGGCTTCTTCAATTTTCTTGATAGATGTATTGATATTTTAGGGCCTCACTGTAATATTTAGGGCATATTTGGGGGAAGCATATGTGTGTTGGTGGACCGTGGCTCAGTGGAGGATGAAGAGTGCACCCTCTTATATTTCCCCTAGCTCTCAATGTGGCCTGCAGCCACTGAGGCCAGCACTGCTACTCCCATTGAAGTTATTGGGAGTGGGGTAGGTGTGTGGTAGGAGTAGGGGCGTGGCCAGGGCATAACAGGTGGCAGGTGTTTCTCTAGTGCCCACCCAAAAATTGCCTTCTGGCTACGCCACTGCTATGTTGCATGTGTCAGGTAAGTCTGCATGGACCAGGGGATTACAGAAGTTAATTTGACCTCTGCAAGGGCATGAACTTGGTGGCATAAGAACAGTCATACTGGGTCAAATCAATGGTCCATCTTGCCCAATATCCTGCTTCCAACAGTGGCCAATCCAGGTCACAAGTACCTGGCAGAAACCCAAACAGTAGCAACATTCCATGCTACCAATCCCAGGGCAAGCAGTGGCGTCCCCCATATCTATCTCAATAGCAGACTATGGACTTTTCCTCCAATAACTTATCCAAATCTTTTTTAAACCCAGATAAGCCACCATTTTCTGTTTCTGTATTTCATAGCACAGATCTTGGAAACTGTCTCCATGAGTTTCCCCATTTCTGACACTGGTAGATAATCCCCAGTTTGAATCAGACTGAGGAGTACCCACCTTCAGTAGTGGGTGGATGTAGGATGTACCACATTGGGTGATATTTTACAGTGAGTGGAAGAAAGTTTTCCCACTTTCGACCAACAACAGAAACACTAATATTCTAGCATCAGTGGCACCATGAGCACCCCAATTAGCCCATCATCATCACCCTAAATGTCCCACCTCCAACACAAGAATAATACCAACCCAACACCAGATTATTTTCACTATCAACATCCAAATTATCCCAGCCACCAAGATACTCACTCACCAGCACTACTATCATCCCTCTGCCACCACTCAATGCCACATACACCATCAGCACTCAGACAGTGACACAGAATCACAGAACACAAAGGACAGGTGGGGCTGAGGAATCTATCAGTCAGAACAGCACACGTGCTACGCAGAGCGGGCTCAGATAGAGGTAGACAGTGGAAGAGGATGGTTAGGAGGGGAGAGGCGTGCACAGGAGGACTTGCAGGGAAAGGGTTGTGCAATTCCAGAGGGGGCTCAAACACAATGTAAGCCAGCAGGGGTTGGGAATTTACAGACTAGGGTGGACAGAGATGCCAATCAGATGTACAGGTTGCTCTCAGATCTCCTCCAGTTAGCCACAACACTAGCAGTCCAAAAAGACAAGTAGAACCGGTGTGGGGATATCTTTTATAGCAAGTGTACATACTGACCTAGGCTTGCACATAGTCGCTCCTGCATGTCCATACCGCAGTATTGCCTACGCCACGCCTAAAATGGCAATTTTGATGTAGATGCAATATGGACATGGATGTGTCAGCATACTAATGTCCATATTGTGAATAGAGCTTTTGAAATTAGCACTTTAATACCCCGATGAAGCCATTTTCCCCCTAATTCTATAACAGTTGCCAAAACCTGCACAAGCAAATTTGGACACGCACCTAATTTGTGCACGCAATTTAATTAAATAACTAGCTAATTAGTGAGAATAATTTGCTTAACAAGCAATTATTGGCACTAATTAGATTTAATTGAAATGTACGCATGTTGCAGTTGGTACAAATGGCCGCACCAAGAGTTAGGCGAGATTCACGGGCATAAATGCTATTCTATAAACCACACCAAACTTTAAGTGTGGCTTACAGAATAGCACTTTTTTTGGCACATATACAAAATTCACCCCTTTGTGGCAAAAGGGTGCAACTGTTGGTATTCTGGCATCATTTTGCCTGAAGATAAGAAAGACAGAGGAAGATAAGTGGTGAAAACAGTGGCTATTGTTGGTGTTTTGGCATATTTTCCCTTCATATTTTATTTATATATTTTTACCTTTGATTATATGTAGGGGGTTCACAGATATTTGTTTGGTGAGCCATTTTTACTCCCTTGAATTGTCATTTTTGTATGATGGTTTAAAATATGTGAATACATGGTTTAAAAGGTGTGCATACATTAGAACGCTTCCACTCCACTCACAACAGGCCCCTGGGAACACCTACATATAAGCTGAATAACAGTAGGCCCACATTTTATATGGTTATACAAATTTATAAAAGCCCCTTTCTGCATAGCTTTACACACAGAAAACGTTTTACAAAATTTCCCTTATATGTTGGTAGCAATCACTCTTATGAATGTGTTCACAAGTACAATTTTATAAGCACCTTTTTCTGCATGAATAATGCAATTTTCTATGCAAAAACACCTTATAAAATTACCCCCAGAAAGATACAGCCATCAAAACAACAAATAAGTCTAAGCTGAGGCCCAGAAATGGATATAATCAAAACAAAGTCTCACACTCTATCAAATTAAACAGAAAACAGCATGGGAAGACAGATGCCAACCTTAAGTTTGAGAATAACGATGTTATTTTATTTTCTACAGGCAGATAATTGCCTTCTAGAGGCTTTGACAGGCAAAGCTACAATTAACTGCTATTCAAGAGAAAGCTCTCGTATTTGCTTTCATCAGGTGTAGTCTCTTAGGGGACATATCTAGGTGGTCTCTAAGATACTGAGGATCTATGTCTCTTATCACCCTAAAGGTTAAAGACAGTAATATAAAAAGTATAAGGACTTGCACATATAATCAGTGTTGTTCTCTGAGTAAAGGAGTGGTTCTGTCTCTTCTGAATTTCTCATGAATTAATCTGGCTGCTATATTCAAGATTACTTGGTAGTGTATTAATAGTTTTCTTAGAAGATCAATGCACAGGGAATTGCAATCATTAATGTTTGAACTACCATTTTAAGGTCCACCTAACCTAAGAAAAAGGAATTGATAAATTAAATGAAACCAAATTCATGTTGTAATCTCCAGAATGTGGGAATATAAGTGAAATGATGACCTTCATGAAGCTGTTTTGCACAGGATTACGAGATCATTTGGTCCAACTTCAAACAGATCAGCTTTACAATGACAAAACTGGAGCTGATTTATAAGGAGGCTCTAAGTAGTTCTTCAAATCCAGATTAAGAACCTTGGGTGATTGGCCTAAGAATGAGAGGCTAGGCAGTCCTCCAGGAGTGTCTCTGTAAATCAAACTAAATAGGTCAAACAATTTTACCTTGTCAATAGCGGGGGCATGAAGAACATAAGATCAAACATATCCCAAAGCTATCCATTTCATGACTCTAACAACAAAATATTCAGTGCTTGAAAATTTCTTTTTACACACCTCGGAAGCAACTCGTTTCACATGAGAATATAAACCTCATGACTCATTTACATCATAATCAGTCATAAAGCCATCTTAATTGTTGAATGTGTTTAATATTTTTTAATTAGCCAATTTATATTATTCTACAAGATAAGCATTACTGAGCTTAAAAAAAGATCCACGTGCCAACATGGGCCATGTTTCATGAGGCCACTCACTGCTTCAGGGTGCGGTTCTGAAGTCTAGAGCATATAATCAAGTACCAGCATTCATGATTTATGCTAGATGGCGGTAAAGCTCACATGCTAATGGACATGAGCTAACAGAGAAATTAGTGTGTGGCCATTAATGGGGGAAATAGAAAATGCAGCCATTTTACTGCCACACTGAAAGTGGCCTCACTGCATTAGCTAGTCCTACCGCAGACCACAGACCCCATAGCTTGGAACTTGAATAGGGCATGCTATGATTCTGATGTTTCTGTTCAAGGCTTCAGCTCATAGGTAAAGCCTTTGAAATGACCTGAACAGAAAAGCCTAGGTCTTAAATGACTTACCTTTTGTGGTCCACATATCACAAGAACTTTGAAAATGTTCTCTGAAGATAATGCGAGGCAGGTCATAAAACAAACAAGTGTGACTCACTTTCTTTTGTTACCAGAGATAAGAATAAACAAAACAAAAAGTTAATTGCTAGGATCCTTCAAGACAGTGTGGAGAAATCTTTTACCTGTATCAGCTCATCCTCTGGCAGAGCTACTGTAAAGTTGACATGGCAGAGACAGCACGGAATCATGAATCTCAATTTAAAATACAGGCTCTGTTAAATATAAAGTAAATTGTGTTATTAATAAATACATTTCAAAACAGTTGGAAATTGTATTATTACTAAATACATTTCAAACCAGTTTGATATTCAACAGATATATATTCGCCAAAGGTTGCTGCTAACAGGAAAGGGTAAAAGCTTTTTTGATCTTGACAGACAAATGAAATTTCTGGGCCTTATCTGTATCTTTTCATAGTTTAGTAAGCTGTCTACAAGGTTAAATTTTCTTTCCTCGAGTCACTCCAGACCAGTCCAGACACTTGGGTTTGTGCCATATGAACAGCAGGTGGAGACTGAAAATCTAATGAGTTGTGATATCACAGCTTTAGAACCCTGTGAAGCAGCTTGGCCAGCCAGTATTTGAATAACAAAGCAGTGGACAAGTCAAAAGACTTTTTTCCCCCATAGAACTAAAAAAGTTCAACAAGCATGAATCCTGAACTTTATAAACATCAGACAATATGTAGCATTCAGAAAACACACACACACACACACACACACACGAAAGACTCCTAAAGAAATTAGAAAGTCATGGGATACTACTACTACTACTACTAAACATTTCTAGAGCGCTACTAGGGTTACGCAGCGCTGTACAATTTAACACAGAGAGACAGTCCCTGCTCAAAGAGCTTACAATCGGGATAGGAGGCAATGTCCTATTGTGGATTAAAAATTGGCTAAAAGATAGAAAACAGAGAGTAGGGTTAAATGGTCAGTATTCTCAAAGGAGAAACGTAAATCCTGGGATACCCCAGGGGTCTGTGCTGGGACTGCTGCTTTTTAACATATCTAGATAAGGGAATAACTAGTGAGGTAATTAAATTTGCTGATGACACAAAGTTATTCAAAGTTGTTAAATCTCAAGAGGATTGTGAAAAATTGCAAGAGGACCTTATGAGACTGGGAGACAGGGCATTCAAATGGCAGATGACTTTTAACGTGAGCAGGTGCAAAGTGGTGTATGTGGGAAAGAGGAACCCAAACCATAGTTACGTGATGTAAGGTTCCACATTAGGAGTCATTGCCCAGGAAAAGGATCTAGGTGTCATCGTTGATGATACGTTGAAACCCTCTGATTAATGTGCAGCAACAGCTAAGAAAGCAAATAGAATGTTAGGAATTATTAGGAAAGGAATGAAAAACAAAACTGAGAATGTTATAATGCCTTTGAATCTTGCACCATGGAGCGATTCAAAGGCATTCCATGGTGCAAAGCGATTCCATGGTGCAAGCAACTGTACCTAGAATACTGTGTGCAGTTCTGGTCACCGCATCTCAAAAAAGATAAAGTGGAATTAGAAAAGGTACAGAGAAGGGTGATGAAAATGATAACGGGGATGGGACGACTTCCATATGAGGAACGGCTAAAATGGCTAGGGCCCTTCAGCTTGGAGAAGAGACGGCTGAGGGGAGATATGATAGAGGTTTATAAAATAATGAGTGAAGTGAAATGGGTGGACGTGAATCGCTAATAGAAGGCTGCAAGCAATG
This sequence comes from Microcaecilia unicolor, assembly GCF_901765095.1. Classification (NCBI taxonomy): domain Eukaryota; kingdom Metazoa; phylum Chordata; class Amphibia; order Gymnophiona; family Siphonopidae; genus Microcaecilia; species Microcaecilia unicolor. Next base: position 91,405,622 of record NC_044039.1, read on the forward strand.
TGACTACATCACACCATTTTTGCAAAAATTCACTGGCTACCAGTACAATACAGGGCTAAATTTAAAACTGCATGTGTGATCTTTAAGACCCTTAAAGGAAATGACCTCGAGTACCTGAAGAATAGGATGATGCTCTACACACTTCCAAGGACACTAAGGTCCTCCCAAGGAGTATCCCAAACCACACTCTCTCCTAAGGACATCATATGATATGATACCCGCAAGCAAGCCTTCTACGGAATAGCCCCCACACACTGGAATGTACTCCTTGAAAGGCTCCACTTAACACAAGACTATCTCTACTTCAGGAAGCAGGTGAAAGCTTAGCTCTTCAACCAGGCCTTTAATGGAAGTAACTAACTTGGTAGTCTCACTCACACACACAAGGAGTGACACGGAATGCACATACTGCAGCAAGACATGTTTACCCACTCCTACCCTAGCTGAGATAATATTTAACCATCTCTCTGACTTCATGTGTATCTTTCTTTAAATTAGTCACCTTATTTTCTAGCTCCTCTTACTCTCTTATCTATCTCTGTTAACCATCTCTCTGACCTCACGCATACTTTTCTTTAAATTAGTCACTCAACAACTCTGCTCCCCCCCCCCCCCACCTCGTAAGCGCTTCCCAGGCCTACTTTTAAAGCCCTAGTAGTCTAGTGGCCTCTTTGAGGCAGAAAATCTTGAGTTGCTCGTGCCCCCACTGGCTGCATTGTGAAAATGGCAGCCAAGTCTGTCATGGGAGGAGTGACTTCCTGCTCATGCCATTTCTAATTCCAAAATGGTGGTCACAACGTTCCACGGCAGTCTTTCAAGATTGCCATAGGAAGTCGCAGCCACCATTTTCATAATGCAGCCAGTGGGGGTAGGAACTCAGGATGCTCCTGCCCCGAGAAAGCCACTTGACCACCAGGACTTTTAAAAGGTAGGGCTGGGGAGGGCCGGGGGGGGGGGGGGGGAGACAGAGCTGGAGGGCAGCCTGGGAAGAAGAATGGGTTGGGAGAGAGGATGGCTCAGGGGGAGGATGTGCGTGTGGTAGCAGGGGCGGTCCTCTGGTTTCGCTTTCCACCAAAAATGAACAGACATTTTAGCCGATCCCCAAACCCAGATTTTGGGTCAATGCTCTAATATCTATAACCTCTCCTGAGGAGATATAAAATGTACAACACAGAGTTCAGGCCACATATATCTCATTATTGCTTAGATACGTCCTCCAGCAGGATTCTAAGTTTGGATGGTTCATGATCGAAGGCCTCCTTCATAGAACCCATTTTCATGATTTTGAGTTATCTTCCTCATGATCTTGTTTATATATGTACCCACACATCTCTTTTCATTAGCTTGACTAAGTGAAAAATGAGGCAGCTGCGCAGCTGCATTTACTGAGTTCAAACTTTAGAAAACTCTGAAAGGACTCTTCACTCAAGGCACTCATGGTTACATGATCTACTGTTTTCAGAGAATGGTATTTCACTCACAGAAACCTGGGTTTTCACACCTTTCCTTCTCCATTTTCCTAATCTTATTCTGGCTTAACCTCTGAAGTGAAATATTGAGATACTTGACCAGTGGTTCCCAACAGACCTCAATATGGATGCATCAGTCAATAGGCACCACTCAAATTGGCTACATACTTTTAATCGCACCCCTTTAGAGAGTTTTACTGTTGACCAGGAATCTTACCCTTTGGAGTCAACACTGAGACTATTAGGAATGGTGGGAGATTGGCACCTATCTTTTGAACCCCAGGTCTCTCCTGTTTTGGCCAAGTCCTTTAAAACCCTTTGGCAGATAAGGAGGTTACTATCTTTCTTCTCTGCTGCAACCTTCAGACTCCTGGTCCAGATGCTTGTTTTGTCTCAGTTTATTACAATGAAATCTATGCTGAGTGAAGGAAACAGTTGCTGAAGAAACTCCAAACTGCCCAAAACACTGCAGCTAGGCTTGTCTGTAAAATTTCTCGTTTTGATAGGGCACCACTGTTGTTATCTAAGCTGAATTGGTTCCCAATTAAAGATAGGGTCACTTTCAAACTTTGTGTTCTTATCTACCAGGTATTGTTTGGTATGTCTCCTGACTATATGCAACCTCTTGTTGACCTTCAACCGTGTATTGCTGTTCTAGGAGCTAGGAATTATTTACAGTTACATTATCTGAGCAGTAAGAAAATTGCATATAAGTCAGTTCTTGAAGCAGGATTTGCTTATCAGGGCACTAAATGTTGGAACTCCTTACCTAAATCTGTCAATGGTTAATATGATTACAGGACATTTCAAAAAAATGCTAAAGACCTTCCTCTTTAGTAGATTTCTGGAAGTGGTCCCTGATCTTCCTGTTTAGGCTGATCTGATCGCTCTTACCTTGCTGTCTCCCTGTCTGATCCAGACACTGTAGTGTTTTTTTATTCTCTGTAATATTGTATGATGCAGCTGTATTCACTTTGTTTTGTGTACTACAGTCTTAATTAACTGTATTGTTAGTCACATTGAACTCAAATTGCTGGGATAACCTGGGGTATAAATGTCATCAATAAATAAATAAATAACTCACTAAGCAACCCTGCACACAAGCACTATGCAGGCTCTGCCTCATTTCACGGTCACAGAAGGATTTTTCTAAAATCCTGTCCCATTATGAAAACTTGTTAAAGTTTCTAGAATGCATAGATCTAAATCAGTTTTCTTGGCCAGTAAGATGCTGCTGAAAATAGGTCACTTACCTTTAACAAATTCTCACAGAGATCATTAAAACTCTTGCTAAGCGTTTGATTAGTCAGGTTTATGTTGTTTAATCGAACAACTCTTACAGACGTAAACATCTAAAGCAACAGAAAACAAAATCTATTATACTATGCATATATGATAAATATGACAGAAATGTACACACATATCTCTATATATAAAAGGCAACACCAACGTTCTATGAAGCCTCCAACCGGAAGTGTGAAGAGGGAGAGATATCCGGTTTCCCCATGAGTGTCTGCCCCGCCCTCGCTCTCTCTCTAACACAAACAGTGAAGGAAAACAGCAAAGCAGGAAATCAAATCGCTCTCTCTGTAACAATGAAGGACTCGGGGGGAGGGGAGAGAGAGCAGGAACACACACACTCCCACATGCACCCAGAAGAAAACCTTGCTAGCCCCCCGTTTCATTTGCATCAGAAACAGGGCTTTTTTACTAGTATATATATATGCAAAGTGATGCCACCGCTGCGATCTGAGGTAAAATGAAAGTTTTAAAGGCAGGGCAGAAGGAAAAGAATGCTGTTGTGGGAGACAAGGATGGGCAGGTGAGAGCTGGGGTTGAACTCGACCTTGGGTGCTTAAAAGGGGGGTAGGTGGGGGCTGGGGCAAGTCACTGGACAAGGATTGGATGGGAAGGGAAGGCAGAGGAGAATCGCTGGACATGGATGGGAGGGGAGAATTGCTCGACATGGAGGGGAGGGCAGGGGAGAGAGGAGAATTCGCTGAGACAAGAGTCACTGGACATGGATGGGATGGGAGGGGAGAATGAGAATCGATGGGCATGGATTGGATGGGATGGGAGGGGAAAATCGCTGGACATGGAGGGGAGGACAGGGGAGAGAGGAGAAATCGCTTTGATGACAGCCTTCCTAGGGCCTGTTTCACTTTTTTGCTAAACAGGCTTTTTTGCTTGTCATAAAAAAATAGGCTATCAGAAAAACATTTTTCAAATTCTCTTATCAAAAAAATCCAGTTCAAAATGTATTAAAGTAGTTTATTTCACTGATCTATACAATATATTATATACAATTATACAAATATTCAAAAAGTAGTTATCATGAAAAACTCCAGAGGAAATTGGAGAGTCATGGGATAGGAGGTAGTGTCCTATTGTGGATTAAAAACTGGTTAAAAGATAGAAATGGTTAAATGGTCAGTATTCTCAAAGGAGAAGGGTAGCTAGTGGGTTCCACAGGGGTCTGTGCTGGGACCGCTGCTTTTTAACATATTTATAAATGACCTAGCGATGGGAGTAACTAGTGAGGTAATTAAATTTGCTGACGACACAAAGTTATTCAAAGTCGTTAAATCGCGGGAGAATTGTGAAAAATTACAAGAGGACCTTACGAGACTGGGAGAATGGGTGTCTAAATGGCAGATGATGTTTAAAGTGAGCAAGTGCAAAGTGATGCATGTGGGAAAGAGGAACCCTAAATATAGCTACATAATGCAAGGATACGTTAGGAGTCACCGACCAAGAAAGGGATCTAGGTGTCGTCATTGATGATACATTGAAACCTTCTGCTCAGTGTGCTGTGGTGGCTAAGAAAGCAAATAGAATGTTAGGTTTTATTAGGAAAGGAATGGAAAACAAAAATGAGGATGTTATAATGCCTTTGTAGCCCTCCATGATGCGACTGCACCTCGAATATTGTGTTCAGTTCTGGTCGCCGCATCTCAAAAAGGATATAGTGGAAATAGAAAAGCTGCAGAGAAGGGCAACAAAAATGACAAAGGGGATGGGATGACTTCCCTATGAGGAAAGGCTAAAGTGGCTAGGGCTCTTCAACTTGGAGAAAAGACGGCTGAGGGGAGATATGATAGAGGTCTATAAAATAATGAGTGGTGTGGAACATGTAGTTGTGAAGTGTCTGTTTATTCTTTCCAAAAATACTAGGACTAGGGGGCATTCAATGAAGCTAAAAGTAGTAAACTTAAAACGAATCGGAGAAAATTTTCTTCACCCAACATGTAATTAAACTCTGGAATTCAATGCCAGAGAATGTGGTAAAGACGGTTAGCTTTGCGGGCTTTAAAAAAAGGTTTGGACGGCTTCCTAAAGGCAAAGTCCATAGACCATTATTAAAATGGACTTGGGGAAATTCCACTATTTATTTCTGGGATAAGCAGCATAAATGTTTGCACTTTTTGGGATCTTGCCAGGTGTTTGTGACCTGGATTGGCCACTGTTGGAAACAGGATGCTGGGCTTGATGGACCTTTGGTCTGTTCCAGTATGGCAATACGTATGTACTTATGTAAACCAAAAGGACTTTAAAATAAGCCTTCACATCACTGGACATGAGGCCCTTTTGGCACTATTAATAAACAAGAGTCATTTACGATAAATGTTTACCAACTTTGCACAGTGGGATGATGCAGTTTTTGCCCATTATTCTTGGCAGAGTAGTCCAAGCTCTTTCAAATTTGCCTCTTGATAGCTTTGTACTGCAGCCTACGTCTTCACATAGATGACTGAGCCAGTTGAGGACATTCACTTTCTTCTTGCTTAGCAGCTCTATGGTTGTTTTTGGTTTGTGCTTAAGATCACTGTCCTCCTAAAATGTGAGTCTTCTCCCCCAGTCTCAGGTCTGTGGCAGAAAGGAATATGTTTGCCTCCAGGATCTGCCTGCACTTTGCGACATCCATCTTTCCCTCAGTCTTCATAAGCCTCCCCTGCTTCCAAACATTTCTACAAAATAATGCTGTCACTACTATGCTTTACTGTATGGATGTTGTTAGAAGGGTGGTTTGCCGTGCTTGTTTCACACCTTATATATCACTTAGCATGGAGACCAAAAGTTCCACTCTGATCTCTTTAGTCCAAAAACGTTCTTCCACACGTGGCTTTTCTTCAGTAGTGATTTCCTATTTGCCACCCTCCCAAACAGGCCATGTTTATGGAGTATATGTGAAATTGCTGAACTGCCAATATTTTCCCCCAGACTCAGAGACCTCTGTACTTCTTATTATGCAATTTTAGCCCTTAAAGGGCCCCTTTTACAAAGTGGCAGTAAACCCAATGCGGGCTTACTGCTCGCTAAAAAGGAAGTACCACCGGGCTACCATATCAGCCCGATGGTACTTCCCACCCCCAGCATGCCGTCATATCTAGCACTACAAAAATATATTTATTTTTGTAGCGCTGGTGTGAACACGGCAGTAATCAGGCAGTGCTGTACGCTACCCAGTTACCACCAGGTTAGTGCTGGAGCCCTTACCGTCACCTTAACGGGTGGTGGTAAGGGCTCCCCCTTCCCCGAAATGGCCGTATGGCAAGTGATTCTCTTGCCGCACAGCCTTTTCTTAAAAAAAAGAAAGACCCGCCTTTTATGCACTGCGGTAAAAGGGGGCCTCGGCGCACATCAAAAACACGCGCCAGCACCAGCACCCTTTTGCTGCAGCTTGGTAAAAGGGGCCCATAGTGACCTTCCTTAGTAGTTTCTTTAATCCACGGCTACTAACTTTGGATAGCTTGACTGAGGTGCCAAACTGTTCGCATTTTATGATAGACCTGACAGTGCACCCAGACATAATTAAACAATTGAAACCAGTGGCATACCAAGGGGAGGGGGGCGGTGGGGGCGGTCCGCCCCCGGTGTCAGTGGGTGGGGGGTGCTCAGTTCCCGCTACTCTTCTCCTGTCACCGCACCACCCTGCCTTTAAAGAAAAATCGGTGAAGCAGCGTCGCAGGCAGTGCCTCGCGTCTGCCGGCCCTGCTTGTTAAAAAAAGCAAATCTCCTTCTCCTCGTCTTGACGTCTTCGTCGGGCCTTCCCTTAATATGTCCCGCCCTCCTCTGAGGTAATTTCCTATTTCCGCGAGGGCGGGACATAGTAAGGGAAGGCCCGACGAAGACGTCAAGACGAGAAGGAGATTTGCTTTTTTTAACAAGCAGGGCTGGCAGACGCGAGGCGCTGCCTGCGACGCTGCCCTTCTATATTCACATACGGTGAGGCAGTGCTGCTCGCATAGCCTTTGGTAAAGTGCTGACGACTAAAATAGTCAGATGACGTCGTCTACAGAACACTATTAAATCCCCAAAGCTTCAAATGTTGTGTTTCTGAACAACTTTCAGTGAAACACTCACAGGAGCAGGACTGACTCCCAGATTCCTATGACTTTACAGCCACTAAGGAATTAGGTGGAGCCACGAAAACCTTGGACAGCATGTGACTGCATGTGTGTCTTTTACTGCCTGCCTTGGACTGCATGTGTGTGACATGTGGATTGGACCGGTGTGGATTTATTAATTTAATATACAATCTCAAAGTAGTTTACAGTGTAATTCACTGTATGCTTTTTGGACTGCATGTACATGACAAGTACCTTTTACTGCCTGCCTTGGACTGCATGTTGTGATGTGTGTCTTTTACTGCAAACCTTGGACAGCATCTATGTGGGGCTGAAACTGTGGGGTCTGGGGGCTGAAAAAGGGACAGGGAGAAGTGGCTGGGGCTGAAGCTCGGGACTGGTGAGAGAAAAGGCCTAGGGCTGAAACTGCGGACTGGTGGGATAGTGGGGCTGAAAAGGGGGGCAGGTTGGAGATGTGGGCTGGGGCTAGAACTGGGGGCTGAAAAAAGGGGCAGACAGAGAGAGAGAGGGGACAGATCCTGGATGGATGGGGGAGCGAGAGGGAGGGCAGACCCTGGATGGATGGGAGAGGGAGGGCAAATGGTGGATTGAAGGGGCAGAGAGAAAGGGCAGACAGTGGAGTGGATGGAAGGGATAGAAAGGACAGACAGTGAATGAAGGGGAGAGAGAGGGCAGATGGGCAGATGGTGGATGGAAGGGACAGAGATAGAGGGAAGATGTGGATGAAAGGAGCATAGAGGGCAGATGTGGATGGAAGAGGCAGGGAGAGAGGGCAGTCACTGGATGGAGGGGACAGCAGAGAGGGCAGACACTGGATGGCAGAGAGAGAACGAAGACAGATGCTGGATGGAAGGAAGACAATAAAAAGAAGATGAGGAAAGCAGAAACCAGAGACAACAAACTGTAAAATAAAATATATATATATATTTTTTTTTATTTAGGATAAAGTAGTATTGTAGCTGGGTTAATAAATGTTTATAATAGAACATGTAAACAAGGTAATCTTTTTATTGGACTAATTTTAATACATTTTGACTAACTTTCGGAGAACAAAACCCCCTTCCTCAGGTCAGGATAGGAAACTATAACAGCACTATACTGTATTGACCTGAGGACGGAGGTTTTGGCCTCTGAAAGCTAAATGTGTTAGTCCAATAAAATGGTATTATTTTATTTTCTGTATTTGTTTTATTTCTATTTGTTAATTTGTAAAGTGGTGATTGGTACTTGCTAGTTTTTTCAAACTTACATCTGCTGTCTTTATATTTTGCACAGTACCAGGGGACATTTTCTGTTTCTGTGGTGTTGCATTTTATGCAGAGTCTAGCATCTTGGGGGTTCAGTTTAATTTTTGTCTAAATAGAAAGTTTATTATTACTTATTCTATAGTGGATTAGGGTGTATCTGTGTTTGTGAAAAAGACATGGCTTTCAGTTGGCACTGACTGCAGGATCTACGATCTGTACTATTCTGTCTGGTTTCGTTTTACAATAGGTGAATTGATGTTCTAGTGCTCACTGTAGTGTTTAAGATGCTTTCCTTTTCCTTGTGTGACTCGTAGAAATTAGTGCTTATGGTATGGTAGAATTGCTCTATAGGTCCTGAGCGTTTGTATTCTCGGCATGCCTAGTACTGGATTTTGGAGGGGGGTGTTAAAAAATGACCGGCCCCGGGTGTCAACTACCCTAGGTACGCCACTGATTGAAACTGTCTTATATTATTTTATTTATATATTATTTATTTGGATTTTGTTCAAACCTTTTTCAGTAGAGCTTAAGGTGAGTTACATTCACTTAGAGTAGGTACAGCCTTTTCACAATCAGTACCTTTGATTATCTTAATCCTGGTGTTCTTTTGGCATATTCAGATCCTTGGCTCTGGATTCACGTCATACAACAGAAACTATTTGATTCTTCATCAGGTAGTACTCAAGTCAGCTCAACAATGGTGACTGGACACTGGTGGGCTCTTGCGTAATTTATTTTGGGCCTTATGAAGGCAATTTTGGGAAGCAGAACCAATTTGGATTTGCTATAAGGCAGGATAGGAACATTTATGCAATCAAGATATTGGTTTCTTATTCATAACTATTTTTGCATATTCCTAGCATATATTGTGTAGATCAGTGAAAAAAAAATTTCTACTCGAATACAGTTTGAATTATACTTTTTTAGACAGCAGAATATGAAAACATGTAGGAGTGTGAAGATTTCTACACGGTACTATAGTATCCATTAAATCAATAAATAAATGAATAAAAATCATTTTACCGCATTTTACTGGTAAAAGAAGACAACGAAATAAGATTTAAATTCTTTCAAATCATACAGACTCATATATAATATAATCAATTTTGTTCCAAATTATGACTGTATATAGCATTCAGAAACTGAAAAAAAATCTTGGGGGGGGGGTAAATTAAGTTCAAAGGAAAATAACAATTAAAATATTCATAGCCTAATAACTTTTTACAGACAACTTTACAGACCATGTAAAAATTATATTTAATCTTTTTAAGAAATGGTTTATTACCTGTATGTCAGAAGTCCAGTTATTTATGCCCGGCATAATTTCAGTATTACAGCTATAGAAACCTAAAAAATTATAAAAGCATAGTTTACAGATACAGTATATACCATAACTGTAAAAATGCCTGAAAATTATTCAATAATTACATTCTAACACCTATTATTATGAACCACATCATATATGAAGCACCATTCAGAATCATGTGATGTAACAAGCAGGGAGAGCTGAGCTTCTCAGCTGTTCTGATGGCTGTTCCTCCTCTACCCATGACCACTGAGTAATCTTCCTCAGGAACTGCTATTCAATCACACATCCTAGTACGGTTTGAAGTATGGACAAATACCTTACCCAAATAAGTAAAAAAATGGCATCCAAATTGACAAAGAAAGACACACATCTGTGGAGGATGGAACAACAATGACCTAACATTGTTGGCTGGTGATGCGATGATGACAGAACTTACCCAAGCAGTGGTGAGTACACTGGACTTGAAATTCAAGAAATTATCAAAATCAGCTGGATGTTATGCAACAGATCATTGCAGATTTTTCAAGTTGCATGAGCAAAGTAGAGGAGTGAGTGTCCAGTGGAGAGAATGAGTTATGGGTCTGATGACAGCTCTGAAGGCCACTCTGGCTACATAAGAGGACAAGCTTGAGGATTTAGAAAATAGGTTGCGCCGGAACAATCTACAATTTGTAGGTATCCCAGAGGTGATGCGAGACAATGATTTCATTATTTTACAATGATGGCTACCATGGGAGCTACAACTTCTGTAAAGGTGGGCAAGGCAGTGTACAAAATTTAAGATATTAGAATAGGGAAATCCATAAAAGGGAAAAATAAACAAAACACGGCACAAATGGGAAGAAAAACAGGCAGAACAAGTTACAGTTATATATAAGGGAAGGAAAGGGACTGGGCAAACCCATAAGGAATATTTATTTAAAATACTTATAGACCGTTCGATCCAAAAGTACGTGGCAGTTCACAACAGTACATAAGTACATAAGTACATAAGTAGTGCCATACTGGGAAAGACCAAAGGTCCATCTAGCCCAGCATCCTGTCACCGACAGTGGCCAATCCAGGTCAAGGGCACCTGGCACGCTCCCCAAACGTAAAAACATTCCAGACAAGTTATACCTAAAAATGCGGAATTTTTCCAAGTCCATTTAATAGCGGTCTATGGACTTGTCCTTTAGGAATCTATCTAACCCCTTTTTAAACTCCGTCAAGCTAACCGCCCGTACCACGTTCTCCGGCAACGAATTCCAGAGTCTAATTACACGTTGGGTGAAGAAAAATTTTCTCCGATTCGTTTTAAATTTACCACACTGTAGCTTCAACTCATGCCCTCTAGTCCTAGTATTTTTGGATAGCGTGAACAGTCGCTTCACATCCACCCGATCCATTCCACTCATTATTTTATACACTTCTATCATATCACCCCTCAGCCGTCTCTTCTCCAAGCTGAAAAGCCCTAGTCTTCTCAGCCTCTCTTCATAGGAAAGTCGTCCCATCCCCACTATCATTTTCGTCGCCCTTCGCTGTACCTTTTCCAATTCTACTATATCTTTTTTGAGATACGGAGACCAGTACTGAACACAATACTCCAGGTGCGGTCGCACCATGGAGCGATACAACGGCATTATAACATCCGCACACCTGGACTCCATACCCTTCCTAATAACACCCAACATTCTATTCGCTTTCCTAGCCGCAGCAGCACACTGAGCAGAAGGTTTCAGCGTATCATCGACGACGACACCCAGATCCCTTTCTTGATCCGTAACTCCTAACGCGGAACCTTGCAAGACGTAGCTATAATTCGGGTTCCTCTTACCCACATGCATCACTTTGCACTTGTCAACATTGAACTTCATCTGCCACTTGCACGCCCATTCTCCCAGTCTCGCAAGGTCCTCCTGTAATCGTTCACATTCCTCCTGCGACTTGACGACCCTGAATAATTTTGTGTCATCGGCGAATTTAATTACCTCACTAGTTATTCCCATCTCTAGGTCATTTATAAATACATTAAAAAGCAACGGACCCAGCACAGACCCCTGCGGGACCCCACTAACTACCCTCCTCCACTGAGAATACTGGCCACGCAATCCTACTCTCTGCTTCCTATCTTTCAACCAGTTCTTAATCCATAATAATACCCTACCTCCGATTCCATGACTCTGCAATTCCTTCAGGAGTCTTTCGTGCGGCACTTTGTCAAACGCCTTCTGAAAATCCAGATATACAATATCAACCGGCTCCCCATTGTCCACATGTTTGCTTACCCCCTCAAAAAAATGCATTAGATTGGTGAGGCAAGACTTCCCTTCACTAAATCCGTGCTGACTTTGTCTCATCAGTCCATGTTTTTGTATATGCTCTGCAATTTTATTCTTAATAATAGCCTCCACCATCTTGCCCGGCACCGTCAGCATACAATCTCAACTGAGCAAAAATCTGTAAATCCTTAGAAAGGAAACATAAGACTGTACTATGCACCAAATGCCTGCCGAAACAGTGAGGTTTTTAACTCTTTTCAACCAGAGTCAATCACTGCAGCTGGGACCTGGTGCAGCTATGAATAAAAGAGATAAATTATCCTATCAGCCCTCAGTTGAGAAAGCCATAGAGACAAAGTCTTGACTAATATCCTAAATGTATTAAAGATCAGTTCAGATCTGATGTAAGGGGAAAGGTGGCTCCAAAGAGTGGAGGCTGAAACACTAAATGAGGATGGTCTGGTAATATCAAATCAAAATTGTCAACCAGTGGGTGTAGTCAAAAGATTCCAGTCTGATGACCTAAGTGTTCGGGAAGAAGACAAAGGAATAAGAAGATTGGTCAAAAACGCTAGGAAGATGAAGACAAACCTTGGTGAGTAATAAATAGAATCTTAAAAGGTATCCTATATGTAACGGGAAGCCTGTAACACATGGTTGAATTTCTTAAGTCCAAATAACCACCAAATAGACATATTCTGGATTGGCTGTAAACTCTAAGTTTACAGTTCCATATTTCCTGATATAGTGAATTGCAATAGTCCAGCACTGTAAGGGCCAAAATGAGCATACAAGGAGAAGACTGGTCCAATTTGGACAAGCTCAAAACTGAGCCCACACACTGACTATGGCAAAAAGGATGGATGCCAGTCAACTGAGTCATGATGGCAAGGTTCTTAAATTACACCAACAAAGTAGAAATTTTGTGGTGACACAAGTCTAAGAAATACATACATTATGACAGTAAGAGTACTTGCATCTTAGGGGACTATTCTATTAAGTTGGCAGCCAAATGTTAGCTTTACAAGCTGATGTAAATTCAAGTTACTTAACAGTAGCAGGTTTTCTCCAAGGACAGCAGGCATATAGTCTCACATCTGGGTGACGTCATCCATGGAGCCTGGTGCAGGCACTACCATAGTGCACTGTCACTTTAAAACTTTGAGGCAATGCTACCACCATACATGCGCCGGTGCCTTCTAGCCAGTGCTCGAGCACAGTACAGAACTAAAGCTAAGAACACATTCCCAAGGGGAGGCAGGAGGGATGTGAGAATATATGGGCATCTCTAACATTTAGCGCGTGCTCATTTTTAGCGCGCACTAAAAACGCTAGCACACCTTTGTACAAGGACCCCTCAGCTTTCTGTAAGGACAAAGAGGCATGACATTCTCACATGTAGGACTCACTAGCTGCCAGGCTCACAATATAATAATGAACCTGACAACTATGTAGAAAGTGAGCCTGGCTGAAAAAAAGGGCCAGAGGGTGTTGACTTTCAAAAGTAGTAAAAAAGATTTTGCAGAACTGCTTATGCAAACTGACTAACTCGCCTAAAATGCTGCTCCAGACAGCAAATTTCCTCATTGGAGGCAGAGCAGAAATGGGCTACTGAAGCCATCATGACTCCTACATTGTGAGCGGTACACAGCCATGAAAGGCCAGCCAGCCTGAGCATACGTATAGGATATACAGTCAGCCAGTCAAGTCGAGATAATATGTTTGGTGATGGAAATCTCTAATCTGTTAGAGCTAAAGAATACAAAAAGCTGGGAGGACTTCCTATGAGGTTTTGTATGCTCCAGATAATACGAGAGAACGCTTGCAGTCTATAGTATGCAGTGCTGCTTCTCCAGGATAAGAGTGTAGCTTATGGAAGAAGACAAAGTACAATGGACTAATTGAGGTGGAACTCTGATACCACTTTAGGGAGGAATTTTGAGTGGGTTCAGAGAACAACCCTGCCATGGCAGAACCTGGTGCAAGGAGGATCTGCCACCAGGGCTTGAAGTTCACTTACTCTTCTGGCAGAAGTAAGTGCTATTAAGAACAATACTTTATATGTGAGGAACTTCAGGAAACTGGAATGGAGTGGTTCACATGGAGGATTCATTAGAGCAGAGAGGATGACATTGAGATCCCACACTACCAGAGGTGGTCTGATGGGAGGTCTGGTATGCAATAAGCCTTTTCATGAAATCTAAATATCAAGGGCTGAATGGAAACTGGTTTCTAATCAACCCTAGAGTGAAATGCGCTAATGGCACTCAAGTGTATGACTGAGTTAGTTTTGAGGCCAGATTCAAGATGGAGGAGGTACTCCATAAGAATAAAAAGAGAGCACCTAGCAGGGTCAAGTGCTCTGGCTGCACACCAGAGGAAAAAATCTTCTCCATTTGAAATGGTAACATTTCTGTGTAGGTTTCCTAGAGGCCAGAAAAATCGGAGAGACTCTGCTTGGAAGGTTTAAAGAACACAAATCTATATCATCAGGAACCAAGCCGTCAGGGCCAGAGAACGTGGGTCCAGTTGGAGGAAGAACCCCTCATTTTGTGTTATTAGTGTTGGAAATGGATCTAACCTCAATGGTTCCCTAGAAGATAACTTTAGGAGAAGAGAGAACCAGATTTGATGAGGCCAATAGGGAGCAATTAGAATCATGGTCTCTTGGTCTCAATGTAGTTTGGGAAGAGTTTTCCCTATGAGAGGCAGTGGGGGAAAGGCATATAGAAAGTCCGTTCCTCAGTGCAGCAAGAAGGTATTTGGGGCTATATGGTAGGGAGAATAGAGTCTGGAACAAAAACGTGAAAGCTTGTTGTTCAGAGGAGAAGTATCACTGGGGTTCCCCACAGCTAGAATACTCAAAGAACTACAGGCATGCTGAGGGACCATCCGTGAGGTTGAAGGGCTCTGCTCAGTCAGTCTGCCACACCATACAGCTCGCTGGCTAGGTAAACAGCTTTTATAGAGATGTTTCAAGAGGCTGCCCAAGTCCATATCTGGATTGCCTGATAAGAACCTGTTCTGCCTTGGAGGAGGGTGGTCTCCAAAAAGGAAAGCATCACCCCAGTGAAGCTGGAAGTAATCCTACAGCCGGGTCCAGGCCACCAGGGGATGCAATATTCTCTCACACCGAGGCTGTGTCTCCAAGAACATCTGCCCAAGAGGGAAGAGTTAGGATTGCTGTTGTAGTTGGTGATTCAATTATTAGATATGTAGATAGCTGGATGACTGGCGGACTTGAGGACTGCCTGGTCACTTGCATGCCTGGTGCGAAGGTGGCGGAGGAGCCAGCTGTTTTAGAACATGTGAGTACCAATGGCATAGGAAAATGTGGGAGGGAAGTTCTGGAAGCCAAATTTAGGCTCTTAGGTAGATAGCTCAAATCCAGAACCTCTAGGGTAGTATTTTCAGATGTGTTTCCTATTCCACAGGCAGGGCCCAAGAGAGCTTCGAGGTCTCAATGCATGGATGGGGCAGGGAGGAGGGTTTTAGATTTGTAAGGAACTGGGCGACATTCTGGGGAAGGGGCAGCCAAATGATGGACTCCACCTTATCCAGAGTGGGACCAGGCTACTGGCATCGAAATTGGGGGAAGGCTGACAGTCATTCTAAAGCACGTGGTTTGAAACAAGGTATCTTTTAAAGATATCACAAAACAGAAAAGATATGATATCCCGATAGCGAAGTTGCAATACAGACCATAGTAGACTAGGAGGGGCATAATCGAAAGGGACGCCCAAGTTTTTCTGAGGACGTCCTTGCAGGACGTCCCCGTGAAGGGGCGGGGAAACCCGTATTATCAAAACAAGGTGGATGTCCATCTTTCATTTTGATAATACGGTCGGAGACGCCCAAATCTGGAAATTTAGGTCGAACTTAGAGATGGTCATCCTTAGACTTGGTCATTTCTGATTTTCGGCCTTAATGGAAACTAAGGACGCCCATCTCAGAAACAACCAAATCCAAGCCCTTTAGTTGTGGGAGCAGCCAGCATTTGTATTGCACTGGTCCCCCTCACATGACAGGAGACGAACTGGGCACCCTAGGGGGCACTGCAGTGGACTTCAGAAAAAGCTCCCAGGTACATAACTCCCTTACCTTGTGTGCTGAGCCCCCCAAAACCCACTACCCACAACTGTACACCCCTACCATAGCCCTTATGGGTGAAGGGGGGCACCTAGATGTGGGTACAGTGGATTTCTGATGGGTTTTGGAGGGCTCACATTTACCACCACAAGTGTAACAGGTAGGGGGGGATGGGCCTGGGTCCGCCTATCTGAAGTGCACTGCACCCACTAAAACTGCTCCAGGGACCTGCATACTGTTGCGATGGACCCGAGTATGACATTTGAGGCTGGCATAGAGGCTGGCAAAAAATATTTTTAAATAATTTTTTTTGAGGGTGGGAGGGGGTTAGTGACCACTGGGGGAGTAAGGGGAGGTCATCCCCGATTCCCTCCGGTGGTCATCTGGTCAGTTCGGGCACCTTTTCATGGCTTGGTTGTAACAAAAAAAGGACCAAGTAAAGTCGTCCAAGTGCTCGTCAGGGACGCCATTCTTTTTTCGATTATGGGTCGAGGAAGCCCATGTGTTAGGCATGCCCAAGTCCCGCCTTCGCTACGCCTCCAGGAACTTTGGTCATCCTTGCGACGGAAAGCAGTTGAGGACGCCCAAAATCGGCTTTCGATTATGGTGATTTGGGCAACCCTATGATGACGCCTCTTGCGATTTGTGTCGACAGATGGGTGTCCTTCTCTTTCAAAAATAAGCCTGCAGGTGTCTTTAAATAAAAAGCAGATTTTCAAGAATGCAAATTATCACTGTCAACTGCTGAGCAACATGTAAATAGAAACAACAAACATAGTTTGAAATGTCTATATCCGAATGCCAGAAGCCTAAGAAATAAGATGGGAGAATATATTGCACTAAATGAAAAATTAGATATAATAGGCATCTCTGAGACCTGGTGGAAGGAGGATAACCAGTGGGACACTGTCATACCAGGGTACAAATTATATCATAGTGATAAGTTGGATCGAATTTGCGCAGGGGTAGCATTGTATGTTAAGGAGGACCTTGAATCAAATAGACTAAAAATTCTGCAGGACACAAAACACATCTTGTAATTCCTATGGATTGAACTTCCATGTGTAAAGGTGAAAAAGAATAGTGATAGGAGTGTACTACCTTCCACCTGGCCAGGATGAACAGACAGATGTAGAAATGTTATCAGAAATTAGGGAGGCTAACAAACTGGGCAACACAATAATAATGGGTGATTTCAATTACCCTGATATTGGCTGGGTAAATGTAACATCAGGGCATGATAGGAAGGTAAAATTTCTTGACGAAATCAAGGACTGCTTTATGGACCAGCTGGTACAGGAGCCAACAGAGGAGGAGAAATTCTAGACATAGTCCTTAGTGGAGCGCATGATCTGGTACGGGAGGTAATGGTGCTGGGGCCATTTGATAACAGTGATCATAATATGATCAGATTTGATATCAGTAAATACACACAGGAAAGCCAATACGTTAGCATTCAACTTTCAAAAAGGAAACTATGATGAAATGAGAACGGTCAAAAAAAAAATATTAGAGGAGCAGCTGTGACGGTCAAAAGTTTACATCAGGTGTGGTGATGTTCAAAAATACCATCCTAGAAGCCCAGGGCAATTATATTCCATGTATTAAAACAAGAGGAAAGAAGGCGAAACAGCCGGCATGGTTAAAAAGTGAGATAAAGGAAGCAGTTAGAGCTAAAGGAAAATCCTTCAGAAAATAGAAGGATCCAACTGAAAATAATAAGAAACAACATAAGGAATGGCAAGTCTAATACAAAGTGCTGATAAGGAAGGCAAAGAGAGACTTTAAAAAAAAGATTGCATTGGAGGCAAAAACATATAGCAAAAACTTTTTTTTAGGTATAATAGAAGCAAGAGGCCAGCAAAAGAATCAGTTGGACCGCTAGATGACCGAAGGGTAAACGGGGCACTCAGTGAAGTCAAAGCCATAGTGGAGAGATTAAATGAATTCTTTGCTTCAGAACTGGGAGAAATACCAGTGCCAGAAATGGCACTCAAAGCTGATGAGTCAGAGAAACTGAATCAAATCTCTGTAAACCTGGAAGATGTAATGGGGTAATTTGACAAATTAAAGAG
This sequence comes from Microcaecilia unicolor, assembly GCF_901765095.1. Lineage (NCBI taxonomy): Eukaryota > Metazoa > Chordata > Amphibia > Gymnophiona > Siphonopidae > Microcaecilia > Microcaecilia unicolor. The sequence goes on from NC_044039.1 coordinate 91,423,444, forward strand.
TAGCAAATCGCTTGGATCGTATGGTATTCATCTCAGAGTACTGATAGAATTGAAAAGTGTACTTGCATAACTATTGTTAGTAATATGTAATTTATCTTTAAAATCAAGCATGGTACCAGAAGATTAGAGGGTGGCCAATGAAAAAAGGGTTCCAGAGGTGATCCGGGAAATTATAGACCGGTGAGTTCAATGTCACTGCAGGGCAAAATGGTAGAGACTATTATAAAGAACAAAATTACAGAGCATATTCAAAAGCATGGATTAATGAAGGGAAATCTTGTCCCATCAATCTACTCTATTTCTTTGAAGGGGTGAACAGACATGTGGATAAAGGTGAGTCAGTCGATATAGTGTATCTGGATTTTCAAAAGGCATTTGAAAATGTACCTCATGAAAGACTCCAGAGGAAACTGGAGAGTCATGGGATAAGAGGTGGTATCCTATTGTGGATAACAAACTGGTTAAAAGAGAGAAAACAAAGAGTGGGGTTAAATGGTAAGTATTCTCAATGGAGAAGGGTAGATAGTGGGGTTCCCCAGGGGCCTGTGCTGGGACTGCTGCTTTTTAACATATTTATAAATGATCTAGAGATGGGAATAACTAGTGAGGTAATCAAATTTGCTGATGACACAAAGTTGTTGTTAAATAGCAAGAGGATTGTGAAAAATTACAAGAGAACCTTAAGAGACTGGGCATCCAAATGGCAGATGGCATTTAATGTGAGCAAGTGGAAAGTGATGCATGTGGGAAAGAGGAACCTGAACTATAGCGACGTAATGCAAGGTTCCACATTAGGAGTCACTAACCAAGAAAGAGATCTAGGTGTCATCGTTGATGATACGTTGAAACCCTCTGCTCAGGCAGCGGAGGCTAAGAAAGCAAATAGAATATTTGGTATTTTTAGGAAAGGAATGGAAAACAAAAATGAGGACGTTATAATGCCTTTGTATCACTCTATGGTGCAATTGCACCTCGAATACTGTGTGCAAATCTGGTCACCACATCTCAAAAAAGATATAGCGGAATTAGAAAAGGTACAGAGAAGGGCGACGGAAATGATAAAGAGGGTGGAATGAATTCCCTATGAGGAATGGCTAAAGCGGCTAGGGCTCTTCAGAAAAAACAGCTGAGGGTAGATATGATAGAGGTCTATAAAACAGTGAGTGAATCTCTTGTTTACTCTTTCCAAAAATACGACTGGGGGGCACGCAATGAAGCTACAAAGTAGTAAATTTAAAACAAATCAGAGAAAATATTTCTTCACTTAACATGTAATTAAACTCGAATTCATTGCCAGAAAATTTGGTAAAAGCAGTTTGTTTAGCAAGGTTTAAACAATGGTTTGGGTAGCTTCCAAAAAAAAAAAAAAAGTCCAAAAGCCATTATTAAGATGGACTTAGGGAAAATCCACCGCTTATTTCTAGAATAAGCAGCATAAAATGTATTGTACTGTTTTGAGGTCTTGCCAGGTACTTGTAACCTGGATTGGACACTGTTGGAAACAGGATACTGGGCTTGATGGACCTTTGGTCTGTCCCAGTATGGCAACGCTTATGTTATTATGCTCCCCATATTTGTTCAGGTAATACACTGCAACTTGCTTGTCTGTGCAAACGAGTATTATCTGATCGAGTACATGGTCCTAGAAAATTTTGAGGGTGTTCCAGACTACTTGCAATTCTAGGAGACTGAAATGATGTTGTTTCTCTCATGGGGCCCAAGAACCCTGTGTGTGGAGACCATCGAGATGAGCACTCTATTCTTCAAAAATGTATGAAATGGAACAGCGATTTTCTTCTCTAGGAGGAGAGTCATAATCTAGAACCTCAAAGAGCTCTGTACAGGATTCTTCCTCTGTCTCCAATTTGAAAGGTATGGCTTGGCCCACCTCACAGATAAGCCAGGGAAAAATATACTTCTGGAGGAGACCTATGTTATCTACAATAAAACTGATTTATTGCCTGTGTCAGAGCTTGCATAGTTCACTCTTTATTTCCAAAATCCAAGAGGGACATGTGACCCATGTTTTTGTGAATATATATGGAGGTATCCCCCCCCCCCCCCCCCCCCCCCCGGAGCAAACTATATGCTAATATTTGGGAAAGATAACACTGAATACAGAACTGGGATTCCTAAGTGCACCGACTGAAATGAGGGATGTTCAAAAAGTGATCCAGCTAGAAATAAGTTGTCCCCTGGAGCTGTACTATGCAGCAATTTTAGAGTGTGGGACATTCCCTAAAGTGATCGCGTTAGTCCCAAGCCTAGATATTAAATTACTGGCAAAAATTTCAGGACATAGGTTTATCAAAATTTATTCCCAAACTGACAAGAGAGGACCTTTGTGAAAGGAAGGCAAGCAGTTTTAAATGTCCCGCCTCCTCTACCCTTCCTCCAATGCTCAACTACACCTTGCTCATACCTCTCCTACTCCCTTCACCCTTGCCCATCTCTGCCTACCTATCTCTTTTATTATTCTGCTTTAATTAACTTATTTTCTCTTTATCAATTCTCTGTAATCCATATTATTATGTAAGCCGCATTGAACCTGCCTTGAGTGGGATAGCGCGGGGTACAAATCAAAAATATAAATGGCGAGTGACCGTACTCACTCGCAAATGTGCAGTAGAGACTTCCCTCTCTGTCCCGCCCCGCATCAAAACGTGATGACGGGGGCGGGACAGAGCGGGAAACTGCACGAAGCCACCGACGTCGCTACCGCTCCCCCCCCCCCCTGAGGTCGCCGCCCCCCTCCACCCGGCCCAAGCACTCTCTTCGGTATTGAACTTACATCGGTGAAACGCAGCACAGCTGAGCTCCCGTCGCCCTTTCTTCCCTGCCTGTGTCCCGCCCTTGCCGACGTTACGTCACACGAGGGTGGGACACAGGCAGGGAAGGAAGGCCGACGGGAGATCAGCTGATCTGCGTGCTGCCTGCGTTTCGCTGATGTAAGTTCAATACCGAAGAGAGGGCCCAGGCCGGGTGCAGGGGTAGCGGCGACCTCGAGGGGGGGGGGGGAGGAGGGCCACGGCGAGGGGAGGGGGCCTTGCTAAAACCCCATACTAGCCCGTTTTAACGGGTTCAACGGCTAGTGTAATAATAAATAATACATAAATAAATTAGTAACTATGGAAAAATGTCAGTGGGAAGACAGTCCCATTCTGGTGGTAGGATTTGATGCTTAAAATGCCTTAGTCAGCTGGTCTTTTTTTATTGAGCTCTCCCACACTGCAGCCAAGGAGGATCTTTCTTGAAAGATATTCATATGAGGAACCAGAAGCGATGATATTGGTCAATTAAAATGGGTGGGGGAGCCTGCTTTTGCTCCTATTCCTAGTATTACTGGAGTCATTCTTACAAATTATCCAAGGGCAGGAGAATATTTGGAGTAAATGTTGGCAAGTCTTCCATTAAATGTCTAGCTTTTGTTGATAAAGCAACAATGTTGTGAAACTGATGCAAATATATCACTTATAATCAATGCTTCATGTTCTAAATTGCATACAGTGGTGGAAATAAGTATTTGATCCCTTGCTGATTTTGTAAGTTTGCCCACTGACAAAGACATGAGCAGCCCATAATTGAAGGGTAGGTTATTAGTAACAGTGAGAGATAGCACATCACAAATTAAATCCGGAAAATCACATTGTGGAAAGTATATGAATTTATTTGCATTCTGCAGAGGGAAATAAGTATTTAATCCCTCTGGCAAACAAGACCTAATACTTGGTGGCAAAACCCTTGTTGGCAAGCACAGCGGTCAGACGTCTTCTGTAGTTGATGATGAGGTTTGCACACATGTCAGGAGGAATTTTGGTCCACTCCTCTTTGCAGATCATCTCTAAATCATTAAGAGTTCTGGGCTGTCGCTTGGCAACTCGCAGCTTCAGCTCCCTCCATAAGTTTTCAATGGGATTAAGGTCTGGTGACTGGCTAGGCCACTCCATGACCCTAATGTGCTTCTTCCTGAGCCACTCCTTTGTTGCCTTGGCTGTATGTTTTGGGTCATTGTCGTGCTGGAAGACCCAGCCACGACCCATTTTTAAGGCCCTGGCGGAGGGAAGGAGGTTGTCACTCAGAATTGTACGGTACATGGCCCCATCCATTCTCCCATTGATGCGGTGAAGTAGTCCTGTGCCCTTAGCAGAGAAACACCCCCAAAACATAACATTTCCACCTCCATGCTTGACAGTGGGGACGGTGTTCTTTGGGTCATAGGCAGCATTTCTCTTCCTCCAAACACGGCGAGTTGAGTTCATGCCAAAGAGCTCAATTTTTGTCTCATCTGACCACAGCACCTTCTCCCAATCACTCTCGGCATCATCCAGGTGTTCACTGGCAAACTTCAGACGGGCCGTCACATGTGCCTTCCGGAGCAGGGGGACCTTGCGGGCACTGCAGGATTGCAATCCGTTATGTCGTAATGTGTTACCAATGGTTTTCGTGGTGACAGTGGTCCCAGCTGCCTTGAGATCATTGACAAGTTCCCCCCTTGTAGTTGTAGGCTGATTTCTAACCTTCCTCATGATCAAGGATACCCCACGAGGTGAGATTTTGCGTGGAGCCCCAGATCTTTGTCGATTGACAGTCATTTTGTACTTCTTCCATTTTCTTACTATGGCACCAACAGTTGTCTCCTTCTCGCCCAGCGTCTTACTGATGGTTTTGTAGCCCATTCCAGCCTTGTGCAGGTGTATGATCTTGTCCCTGACATCCTTAGACAGCTCCTTGCTCTTGGCCATTTTGTAGAGGTTAGAGTCTGACTGATTCACTGAGTCTGTGGACAGGTGTCTTTCATACAGGTGACCATTGCCGACAGCTGTCTGTCATGCAGGTAACGAGTTGATTTGGAGCATCTACCTGGTCTGTAGGGGCCAGATCTCTTACTGGTTGGTGGGGGATCAAATACTTATTTCCCTCTGCAGAATGCAAATAAATTCATATACTTTCCACAATGTGATTTTCCGGATTTAATTTGTGATGTGCTATCTCTCACTGTTACCAATAACCTACCCTTCAATTATGGGCTGCTCATGTCTTTGTCAGTGGGCAAACTTACAAAATCAGCAAGGGATCAAATACTTATTTCCACCACTGTAAGCAGCAGTCTGAGAGGTATTAGATCAGTGAGTGAAGGAGAAGGGAGAAGGAAGGCTACAAGAGAAGACTCCAAAAGGCCAGAGAGAGAGAGGACGTGTCATGTAATGCTGTTCCACCATATGACTGCCTGAACTGCTTGTACTATCCTTGGTAAGATATCAATGTCAATAAACTATATTTCTTTTCCTACTGAATAAGTACATAAGTAATGCCATACTGGGAAAAGACCAAGGGTCCATCGAGCCCAGCATCCTGTCCACGACAGCGGCCAATCCAGAATGCTGGGTTCTTTCTAATTACATAGGTTTATACTGCCTTGACTGCTAACACTGTCAAAAGCAGATACAGGATTGGGGTGATTAAGTACCTAGAGGGGATAGATAATTCTGTCCAGGATAGTAGAGAGAGCCCCTGGCTTCCGCTGCCCAAACAGGCGAGGCAGACCTAATAATTTACAATAGTCAGTTTCAAAGATGTTTCCTTTTTTGGAACGTCAGATTAGGACAAACAACCTGTCCAAAGCATAGAATTCAGTAGAGACTTAAATATCTCATGAGCACATGGTGAACATCCAAGTACCATGAGGATTCGTACTCCTTGCTGTAATATTTCCTACTGAATGAAGGAAGAGAGAGAGTCTGATTCAGATGGAAGGGGGAGACCACCTTAGGATGGAAGGAATTTGTGTGAATAAAACTCCTACCTCTGAAAAGGTAGAAATGGATCTCTGTAGCATGATAGCTCTGAAACTCTCCTGACAGATGCAATGGCTACCAAAAAGACTGGTTTAAGGGTTAAATCCTTAAGAGTGAAATTACTGAGGGGTTTGTAGCGTGCCTTGAGCAAGGACTTTTAGCACCAGATTAAAATCCCATTCTGGATAAACCTGCTGCAAGGAAGGATGGATACAAGTAACATACCTCAGTAATCGGACCGCATCAAGGTAAGAAGCTAAGGAAGATTTCTGAAGCCATACTCTAAAACAAGCAAGATCAGCTACCTGCAGTTTCAAGGATAAGGCCAACCCCTTCTTCAGGCCTTCCTGAAGAAGGGCCAAAATGTGAGAGGAAAAGGAAGAAATAGCACTGACAAGAGCATGAGCTCTGAAAGACATGCCACATTCTCTCTTATGCTCTGATGTGGAGTACTTCCTAGCCTAAAGCAAAGTAGAAATAGCTTGTTCTGAATAACCTTTCTACCCTAATTCCTTTTAATAGACAGGACATAAGACGAAAAAGCGATGGGTTTTCCATGAGGACAATATGCTAAAAAAATCTGCTCAGCGTGCAGTGGCGGCCAAGACACAAACAATGTTAGGACACTCCACGAAGTTACACAGTGGCACATTTAAAACAAAAAGGAGATAATTGCTCACTCAGCGTATAGTTATATTTTCCATGTAGTCTCCTCAGTTGTCAGAATGAAAGAGATTGATCAACTGAAAGTCAATGGAAGAGGAGCAAGTGATAAAAGCACTTAATGTAGCGGGGATTAAAAAAGGTTTTGACAAGTTCCTGGAGGGAAAGTCCATAAATAATTACTAAGGAAGACCTGAGGAAAGCCACTGCTTATCCCTGGGACCTTAATCATGGAATGTTGCCACTTTTAGGACTCTACCAGGTACTTGGACTAGCTACTGTTGGAAACAGAATAGTAGGCTAGATGGACTCTTGATCTGGCCCAGTAGGGCAACTCTTATGCTCTTACGGCCCTGGATCTTTTGGATGCAATGGTCCAGGAGAAAAACTTTGTCCGGTACTGTATCAAACTGATCTCTGAGATATTCAAATTCCTGAGATGGAGAGAGCTTTCTCTTTCCGAAAATCAGTACCCAACCTACAGTCTGGAATAACTCTACTATCTTGGAACTATAAAGCAGACTCTCTTACGAAAGGATGCTTAGATCAACCAATCACTCAAATAAGGATGAATTCTAATCCCCTCTCACCTGAAGCAGACAGCAACAATGACCAATACCTTTGAAAAGATCTGGGGCACTGTGGGCAGCCCAAAGGACATAGCTCAGAACTGAAAATGCTGGCCTAAAATCACAAAATTCAAGAACTTCTGATGAGAGGGCCAAATCAGGATGTGGAAATAAGTCTCCTTGAGATCCAAAGCAGTAAGAAACTCCCCCACAAGAACCAACACTATTACTGATTGCAATGTTTCCATTCTAAAATGTGGAACTCAAGGTGATATGTTTATGTTCATGAGGTCTAGAACTGGGCAGAAGCCCTTCTTTTTCGGTACAATGAAATAGATTGAATACTAGCACTGAATGCTTTCTCAATCGGGCACAGGAGCAACTGCCTTCAGAGTCAACAGATTTTTCAAAGTAGTGTGAACCACCAACAACTTGTAAGGTGCTTTGCACAGAGATTCAAGAGACTTCGAGAGGGTGGGAAAACTCCAGTTTGTAGTTCTCCCTGACGATGTTCAGTACCCATTGGTTGCACATAATCCTGGTCTACTCCTCGAAGAACTGAGACTATTTCCATCCAATTTGCAAATCTGAGTGGACTAAGACCCCGTCACTGGGAGGGGCGAGAGGAAGTTGATGGGCATTCTCCTGGAGAACAACCTTTCCAGTCACTGTGAAAGGAGGACTGCCTAGACTGAAAACTTGCTTTCTGAAAGGAACCACACTGACCTGGTCTATACTTCTTAGCCTCCTGAAAACGTTGTCTGCTAGGAGGAAGACAAGAAGATGACCTTGGTTTGTCCTATGGAAGCCTTTGAGGATTAGCCAGACCCAAATTCTTCACCAGCTTTGCCATGTCTTCTCCAAAAAAAGCAGCTTCCCCTCAAATGGAAATTTACTAAGGCAAGCATTCAAAGCCATATATACAGACCAATTTCAGAGCCACAGACGATACATCACCATCACTGCCAAGGACATAGATCAAGAAGATACATGAACCAAGTCATATACATAATTAGCTAGATATTTTATTTGTTGCATTTGCATCCCACATTTTCCCACCTATTTGCAGGCTCAATGTGGCTTACATTATTCCGTAATGGGGATTGCTATTTCCGGAATGAGAAATACAAAGTGGTATTGCATTAAAGTTTATAAGTGACAGAGTAAATTAAGCAGTTAAGTATAGAGAATTCATTTCCGGAATGAGAAATAAAGTGGTATTGCATTAAAGTTTATAAGTGACAGTGTAAATTAAGCAGTTAAGTATAGAGAATTCATTTCCGGAATGAGAAATAAAGTGGTATTGCATTAAAGTTTATAAGTGACAGTGTAAATTAAGCAGTTAAGTATAGAGAATTCATTTCCGGAATGAGAAATAAAGTGGTATTGCGTTAAAGTTCATTAGTGACAAAGTAAATGAAGCAGTCAAGTACAGAGAGTTCGGTTTGGTCCAGTTCTGGTATAAGTTTCGTTGTCTGGTATTTAGGATGGCTCATTATGGTATGCCTTATTGAACAGGTTGGTTTTTAGTGATTTTCAGAAGTTTGTTAGGTCATGCGTTGTTTTTATGGCATTTGATAGTACATGCATTCCATAGTTGTGTGCTTATGCAGGAGAAGCTGGATGCATATGTTGATTTATATTCTAGTCCTTTGCAGCTGGGGTAGTGGAGATTCAGGAATGTGCGTGCTGACCTTTTTGTGTTCCTGGTTGGTAAGTCTATGAGGTCTGACATGTAGACCGGGGCCTCGTCGTAAATGATTTTATGAACCAGGGTGCAAATTTTGAACGCAATACATTCTTTAAGTGGGAGCCAGTGTAGTTTTTCTCTTAGGGGGTTGGCGCTTTCGTATTCCCAAATATGAGTCTGGCTGCTGTGTTTTCGGCAGTTTGAAGTTTCTTAATGATTTCTTCTTTACATCCGGCACAGATTGCATTGCAGTAATCTAGGTGGCTTAGTACCATTGATTGTACCAGGCTGCAGAATATTTCCCTTGGGAAGAAAGGTTTTACTCTCTTGAGTTTCCACATTGAATGGAACATTTTCTTTGTTGTATTTTTTGCATGGCTTTCTAGTGTGAGATTTTGGTCAATTGTAACTCCGAGAATTTTCAGGCTATCTGAAACAGGAAGGGTGTAGTCTGGGGTGTTTATAGTGGTGGGTTTGTTCGTGTTATATTGTGATGAGAGGATGAGACATTGTGTTTTTTCTGCATTGCGTTTTAATTGAAATGCATCCATCCATGAATTCATGATTTGGAGGCTGTGTTTGATTTCATTTGTGATTTCTGTTAGATCGTGTTTGAATGGGATGTAGATCGTGACATCGTCTGCGTAGATGTAAGGATTAAGGCCTTCGTTGGATAGCGATTTGGCTAGAGGTGTCATTATTAGGTTGAAAAGGGTCGGTGAAAGTGGTGATCCTTGGGGTACTCCACATTCTGGTTTCCATGGTGATGATGTATTCGAATTTGATATCACTTGGTATGTTCTTGCGGTTAGGAAGATTTTGATCCAACTAAGTACGCTTCCTCCAATCCCAAAGTATTCTAGGATGTTTAATAGTATTTTATGGTTTACCATGTCGAACGCGCTGGACATGTCGAATTGTAGGAGAAGTACACTATTGCCAGTTGCAATTGCTTGTTTGAATTTGGTTAGGAGAGTGATTAACACTGTTTCGGTGCTGTGGTTGTATCGAAATCCTGATTGTGATTCATGTAGTATTGAGAATTTAAGTAGTCGGTAAGCTGCTTAGTTACCATACTTTCCATTAGTTTGACTGCCAGAGGGATAGATGCTACCGGGCGGTAGTTGGTTATGTCATTTGCTTTTTTCTTTGAGTCTTTAGGTATTGGAGTGAATAGCATGTTTCCTTAATCCTTAGGGAAGAGTCCATGTTGTAACATGTAGTTTAGGTGTAACGCGAGGGTCTGCTATGAAGCGTTGAGGGGCGGATTTTATTAGGTTGTTGGGACATATGTCCAGTTTGCAGTGGGATTTGGCAAACCTGTTGATCGCTTGGGTGACGGTTTCATCGGTAAGTAGATCAAAGTTTGTCCAAATTTGGTCTGCTGGATATTCATCGGGGATTGGGTCCAGTCAGTCAATGAATTTTTCGTGGTCGGTGGTATTGAGTGGTAACATGATTCGTAGCTTTATAATTTTCTCATTGAAGTATTTAGCAAGGTTGTCTGCTGATGGGGTGTCTGTGTTGGTTGTGGTAACCGGTGTGGTATCTAGTAGTTTGTTCACGAGTTGGAAAAGTTTATGCATGTCTTTGTAGTCTGGCCCTATTTTGGTTTTGTAGTATGACCTTTTGGTTTGTCTTATTGCATATTTGTATTTTCTTTGCTTTTGTTTCCATGCGTTAAGTGTGTATTCATCTTTTATTTTATTCCATGCTCGTTTAAGTCTCCTAACTTGTGTTTTTAGTTTTTTCAGTTCTTCATTAAACCATGGTATCGAGTTGTGTTTTCGTGAGGTTCTTGTTTGTAGTGGTGCTATTTTGTCTAATATGCTTCTGCATCTGCTGTCCCAATCTAGGAGATAGTGTTTCGAGTCCGTTTGTGGTTTCCATTCGTTCTTGTAGATCTGTTGCCAGAATGTTACAGGGTCAATTTGGCCTCTCATAGTGTAGATTGTGCGTTCTTGATTGTGGTATGAGCCTTTTTTTCACCATTGTAGGGACAGGTTTAATTTGTGGTGGCCTGACCATGATATGTCTGTCCATTTTGTATCTATTAGTATTAGGCTTAAGTCTGAGGACAGTTTGTGTGTGATGAGGTTGAGTGTGTGTCCTTTGACATGGGTTGCTTGCTTATTTGGCCGGTTGAGGTCCCATAGTTGTAGGAAATCCTTGCATTCACGTGCATTGGTTGAGTTAGGGTCTTCTAGGTGTAGGTTTATGTCCCCTATTATAAGTAGATTGGAGTTAGATACACGGATATTCGATATGAAATCCATGAAGTGTGGTTGGCATTCATGCCAGATACCTGGTGGTCTATAAAACAAGACAACATTTAGGTGGTCAAGCAAGGTTGTATGGTGGATTCTAACTGAGGCAATTTCAAGTTGGGGTGTTATGGACTCGGCTGTTGTTGTTACGGTGAAGTGGGATCTATGGATTAGTGCTATGCCTCCTCCTCTTTTATCTTTTCTTGTCCAGTGAGTGATTTTGTAGCCTGGGGGGCATAGATCTAAAATTATGGGGTCCTTATGATCGTGGATCCAGGTTACACTGATGAATAGTAGGTCGAGGTTGTCTGCCGTGATCCAGTCTGTTATTATTGTTGTTTTGTTGACTACTGATCTTTCATTTATGTATCCCACTTGAATTGTTTGGTAGGTGTCAGCTAGGTTCGAAGTTGTGTTGATTTTTGTTAGTTGTCTGTTATCTTGTAGTGTGGGTTTGTTGTGTCCTTTCTTTCCTTTGTATTGATTTTGTCCACGTGTAGTAGTTCTTCCATTGTTTTGGTTGTTGTTATTTTGGTGAAATGTATTGTATCTGGGTAGTCTGTTGAGCTTGTGTATTGTGGGTATCTGTGAGAGGGGTGGTTAGTGTGTGGTGAATTAGGGATCAGGAGTAAATTATTAGGAGCAGTTTAGCGATGTTCATTTTGGTGTTAGTTCGCTTTGGCTGTTAGATGATCGGGTATGATGGTTGTGTTGTTGGTCCTTGTTCATAGGATGGTGTCTATGCGGTCTGGCTTTGATGCTCTATGGTATTGGTGAGTGGGTTGATTGGTTAAAAATGACTGGTTTACTCACAGTTAGATGTGCGGTCCTAGAGCTGTATCAATGGTCGGGGGTAGTGGTCCTGGATGAGCGTACAGCTGCAGCAGGTAGGGGCATCCCAGGGTGTTCAGAAGTGATGCTCCCAGGTGAAGAGACTCCGTAATTCTGGGTTCTGTATCTGTGGTTGGGGTAGGGGATCATGCACAGTGATGCTTTTTGGAAAGAAGAGTCTCTCCTCAGTCAGCAGCAGCAGGCAGCAGTAGAGGGATTAGATCCAGGTTTCATCGGTATAGGAAAGCTGCTCAAGCAGGAGTTAGGTGCTTGACCGGTTGCACGAGATGTGCCCAGGCACTGGGCCACGTCTGCACCTAGTCTATGGGACTCTAGTCTCTTCCCGGGCTGGTCCCACCGCGATCTCTGAGGGGAGCATGGTGCCATGGCTTCAGACACTCGCAGTCAGGCCTTCGCTTTGTGGCTCGATGTCCCGTCGGTCTGCTCCTCCTAACTGCCTCCCTGCACACAGCCGCGCGATCGCTTCTTTTCTCTGTCCATCTCTCCTTCATCAGCGGCGGGGGCCGGCCGCTCGCTTCAACGTGCAGTGCATGCAGGGTGACGCCGCCGGTGATGCCAGGCTGTGGGTGGGCGTCGGGAGCTGCTCTCGGTACCGGTCTGACTGGGAGGGCCGTTGTGAGTTGGTCATGATGCTCTCGGGCCGCTGCTTCCGTCCATTCGCCACAAGGCAGGGAGGGAGCCTCAGACGGTTCCAGCGCTGGCTCGTCCGGGGGAAGCTCGCCGGTGTACTGGGGATGCCCCCTAACCCAACGGCAGCCTCCGTTAGCGGGTTCGATGGCCAAGCGGTTACCTCATTTCAGCAAGGGTCTCTGGAGCAGCAGCTCCGTGACCCTTAGTCAGCAGCCATTTTAACCCCCAAGATCATCTGGCAACGTGGCATTCACTTATGTTTCGAACGTGCCCAAACACTGCACCCAGCAAAGGTCAGCTCTGGCAACATATGCACCACATACAAAAGCCTGCAGTGACAATGCTGCTACTTCAAAAGACCACTTCAAGGAAAACTATACTCTGCGGTTTTGGAGGTCTTTGAGGGCAGTTCCTCTTTCGACCAAGATGGCTGTCTTCATAGTAATAATCATAACCAGAGTGCTACAGCTTATTCTTTTCTCTTGGACTAAAGATAGAGCTTAGCCATGGCTCATGCAGCCCAGAGCCCCATCTCTAGAGTGTCCCATTCAACGCTTATGAGAGTCTGAATGGATTGGTGCATGGGAAATGCCCTGGTGCCTTCCACAATTGGGTCTCTGGGAGCCACAGGACCCTGAAAGGAAGAGAAAGACATATTTTATATGTCCAAAGACTTGGCAACAACAACACCAATTGTAGACTCTCCTGCCTCATCTGGAAGAAATTCACCTTTCTCCAGGGAGTCCTTCAAACATGATATCTGCCACACCAGGGAGGGAGACCTATTAGACACCCCTGAAGCATTTGCTGTAGAGATTACAGGTGCCCAAATCTGAAAGGGCAATGGAGTCCTTCAGTTCTCCGGACACCAACTGGCAAAAGAGCTACGATGATACCGTCTCTCTTCCTTTAATAATTGCCTTACTTGTGATATTACATTGTTCATTTCTTTTCTTTTTTTGTGAACCCTATGGACTGATATCAATACTTTTTTTAAACGCCAAACTACCTGTGGTACAGAATTTGTTGATTATTGTATTCTATGTCCATGCCAAAAAAAATATGTGGGAAAGACTTCAAAGATGTTCAAAATTCATATGGCGGAACATCGTAGTGTGATTCAGACATCTAAGAAAGAAGTGCCTCTCTCATTGAACACTGTATAGCATTTGATCATGATTATTTATGTTGTTCCATTCTGGATAATATACCATATAATCCCTGAGGAGGGGATCGCCGTAGAAAGCTTCTGCAAAGAGAACAGTATTGGATCTTTATACTAAACTCTGTAAAACAGTTTTAAATTATGATACTGATTGGTTCTATTTTTGTTGACACCTTTACGATTTAGGAGGAATAACAGATTTTCATGAGATAGGTTTTGACATCCACTTGCCCTCTACTAGAAGATTTTTAGATTTAACATGAGCGCATTTGCTATGCTTGAGTTTATACTGTTAGAGATCCAAGTGAATGATTGGTCTTCCCTTGTCTATCCAGAAGAGTCAATAATTGGCTTTGTTGAGATGGACACCTATCTAACCAATCAAAAAGGCTCCTAGTAGAAAACAGACAGCATGTGATTATTCAATCATGAATAACTCAGCCTTCTGATAGGCTGAAAGATTTATAAAACAATGAGACAACATTTTCTGTAGCAGCTGAAGGAAAAGCTGCTGAAACTCTTTTAAGTAAGTTTCTATTTGTTTAGATAATCTGAATTGTGAAAATAAGCTGATCTGGTTTTATTCTAAATGGTCCAGTTTGTAGTCCCTGAAGTAGTGGTAGAATATTGCAAAACAATGGCCAATGTTGGATGGATCAATGGGAGTTATTAAAAACAGCTGAGTTCCTTAATTCAGTTTAAAAGTTATAAAATTTAATGCTCCACTAACAATTTGAATTGAAAATGATTGAAGGTTAGAGACAGAAATATAATGGAGGTTTTTTGTGAAGACGATTGATCTTAGGCTTTTTCCTCCATATTTAATTTGGTTTAATCTTTTGTGAAGTGATGTGGTAGATGTGCTAATCCACTTATAAAGGTAATAAACAGAAATAAAACAAAACATAAAAAAGAAAATAAGATGATACCTTTTTTATTGAACTAAATACATTTTTGATTAGCCTTCTTCAAATCAGTGTTTCACGTATATATATTGTGATATTTGTAAACATTTGCTTATTTCTGATCTGAAGAATTACCTTTGAAAGTTAATCAAAAATGTATTAAATTATTCCAATAAAAAAGGTATCATCTTATTTTCTTTTCTATGTTTTGTTTTATTTCTATTTATTATATCTTGTGAAGAATTCCAGTGGAAGACAAGAAGACCCTTGAATTCTACATATTTTATTTATTGGAAGTTGTTACAAACTCTGAATCCCACTCTTCTAAACCATCCAATCTACCACATAGAACTAGACAGACCCAGAGAGGGTCTATTAACCAGACTTTAATTTGATAAAACAATTACTGAGGGACAAGCTAAGCAGGATCAACATTGCGAGGAGTCAAGAGGGCCACAGTTTCTGTGAGGAAACCACAGGATGATTGTGAGGCACATGAACATGTTCCACAACACCCCCTGTACACTCAGCTGCCCCTTCAAGTTGGCCTGGCTGTGCAGAACCAACAGACATGCAGCAAGAGGAATGGTGTCCAGAAGCCCCCTTTGTGCCCCACACCATGAGGGACTCCTGCTGTGGCCGATGCCTCACCCTTGAAAACCATTGAGAAAGTGATGGAAGTCTCCTCAGGTAAGGCAGCCAAACGCTGAGGGCTGGGAACTACAAGGCTGGAAACTGGACTCTTCTGGGGTATTGAGCAGCAGAGAAAGGAAAAGGAAACTGCACCTTACCATACCGGTGCTTTGTGGCTGAAACAAATCTTTCCCTGCACACAGCTCTCAGAAATTCAGCTCTTGTAGCCAAAATTGATGGCACTTCACTTCTGCAAAGCTGTTGCCTCCCTCAATTTTTTTTTTTTTAATGGACAGTGAATCACTGACCCTGAAGTGGGAAGGAAGGGGGTGGAGAACCTAAATCCCTCTTGGTATCCTCAACTAGCTACGGATATGGACCTGCTACACCCTAGATCAAATGTAACCAGTAATACTGGAAAAGGAGCAGGCCTCAGCCAACTAGCCTAAAGCTGAAGAGAACCATATATCACCTGCTGGAGAGAGAGAAATACTGAGCTGGTACAACTGCACAGTGCCCTTACAGGACACAGCTCACAATTCTGTATTCTCTATTTCTACCTACTGGTCGAGAGGAACAGACCAATACGTTTCTGGACTGGTCTGATGCCGACACTAAGGATCCAAAATTTCTCTTAAGACAAAAGCCACATGGTGTTAGCAGAAAAGTAACATGAAAGTCAACCATACCTAAAGGTGGTGGAATATCTGTCAATAAGGCATGTACATCCTCCAAGGCATCTGCATCATCAATCTGAAAGCAATCATACTGAATGTTAAAAAGTAATAATGTGGCAATCTACATTTACAAAACAGAAAAATAGAGGTTACTGTAAATAGTGCCCTCTCACTAAAGTATATAGAGAGGAGAAAAGGTGACTAGCAGGGGAAGATACAAAAGTGAAATAACTTATTATAAAGCCATAGACAAGAAGAACTAGAAGGAGCTCATCAGGTCATCTAATCCAGCATCCAATCATTCAAAGATGTATTTGTTCAGTTTCTGTAAAGTTTGAACAATCAAATTTTAAAAAGCCACAAAAGAGATATTTGTTTAAGAATGATTGACTATAGCAATGCTTCTTAAGCCACACTGGTTTTCAGGATATCCACAATGAGTATGCATGAAACTGATCTGCATGGCTTGCCATAATTGCATACAAATCTCTCTCATGCACTGGAAGCATCCTGAAAATCAGATTGACTAGGAGGTATCCCTAGACTGGCTTGAGAAACACTGGCCTAGACAATCTTATTTCTGTATTAATAAACCTGATATTTCATTCCTAAGTATTGTTCTTTGCATGTATCATTGACGAATTTCATCGTACTTCAAACCATTTCTTCAATATATCATTTAAAAAATGAATCCTGCTTAGCTAAGATGCTTGCGATTTCAAACTTAGTATTACCCATATATTGAAAGGGATTTTCTATCTGATCATTTAACTTATCAGTGAACAGTGAATAAGTGAACTAGCTACATTTAGAATAAAATTTTACAGCCAGCTGTGCCCTCATCATTTCCAAAGCATAATTCATAGAAACACAGAAAATGATAGCAGATACAAGCCATATGACCTATCCAGTCTGCCCATCCATACCATCTACTATCTCTTCCTATCCCTAAGACATACTAAGTGTTTGTCCCATGCTTTCTTGAATTCAGGTGCAATCCATGCATCCACCACCCTTTTCATAAAGAAGTATTTCTTTAGGTTACTCCTTAGTCTATCCGCTTTTAACTTCATCCTATGTCCTCTCCTTCCAGACTTTCCTTTTTATTGAAAGAGATTTGCCTCCCTGCATTAATGCCACAAAAGTATTTAAACGTCTCTATCATATCTCCCCTCTCCCACCTTTCTTCCAAAGTATACATATTGAGATCTTTAAGTCTGTCCCCATATGCTTTATAACAAAGACCACTGACCATTCTAGTAGCTGCCTTCTGCAACAACTCCATCTTGTTTATATCTTTTTGAAGGTGTGATCTCCGTAATTGTACACATTACTCTAAATGGAGCCTCATGAGAGACTTATACAGGGCACTATCACCTCCTTTTTCCCGATGGCCATTCCACTCCCTATGCACTGAAGTATCCTTCTGGCTTTTGCTGTCACTTTTTCTACCTGTTTGGCCACCTTAAAATCATCAGATACAATCACTTCCCAAGTCATGCTCTTCTTTTGGGCTGAGTCACAAACTTTATTGCCCCACCTACTTCCCTACATCACAACACCACACTTAAAACCAATTGTTTACTGTGGTGAACACCAAAGGAACACTCACAAGGAGCATGACCTGCTCCTTTGTGCACACCCTGTCAGCTTTTTACTTATTGCCAGTAATGGGTATTTAAATTTCTAGGGCAAACAACAACAGAAAAAACACCTCTATGGAAATCCAAGGATATCAGTAAAAGTAGAGATGGTAACACAAGTAGCAGCACCGGGAGTGTTAAATGAGGAGATCCCACACGGGTAAACATCCAGGACAAACATCTTTATTGAGACAAGTATAGACCTAACACAGGGTCGTGTTTCGACTGGACCTACCCACCTGCCTCAGGGGTCAAATGGAACACTGGTTGATGATAAATACCATTCCAAATGAAAGGGAAGTGTGTCAGAACTACGCTGTGGCACCCTGTGATACTTTTAAAGTTCTCTGTTACTTTTTGTCACTGCATTCATTATTTTCTATACATGCTATTACTCCAGGACTACATGTTCACAACATTATTTATCAACCAGTGTTCCTTTAACCCTCAGGCAGGTAGACAGATCCCGCCGAAACACTGCCCCGTGTCAGGTCTATACGGTGTCAATAAAGGTGTTTTTCCTGGATTTTTACCTTTGTGGGATCTCCTCATTTAACACTCCAGGAGCTGCTACAACATTCCTCCTTTTTTATTTGTGTGGAGCTGCTTTACTTTCTCTCCCTGAAACCCCTTAATGCCCCCTGAGGCCTGTATTCCTATATTTTGGGGTCAACGCTATCCTGTACCACCATTCCGGATAGCCCAGTACCATCGGTTCCTCTTAAGCGAATGCTACATACCTGTAGAAGGTATTCTCCGAGGACAGCAGGCTGATTGTTCTCACTGATGGGTGACGTCCACGGCAGACCCTCCAATCGGAATCTTCACTAGCAAAAGCCTTTGCTAGCCCTCGCGCGCCGATGCGCATGCGCGGCCGTCTTCCCGCCCGAACCGGCTCGTGCCGGCCAGTCTCATATGTAGCAAGACAAAGAGAAGGGAAGACACAACTCCAAAGGGGAGGCGGGCGGGTTTGTGAGAACAATCAGCCTGCTGTCCTCGGAGAATACCTTCTACAGGTATGTAGCATTCGCTTTCTCCGAGGACAAGCAGGCTGCTTGTTCTCACTGATGGGGTATCCCTAGCCCCCAGGCTCACTCAAAACAACCACCATGGTCAATTGGGCCTCGCAAAGGCGAGGACATAACTGAGATTGACCTAAAAAATTTACCAACTAACTGAGAGTGCAGCCTGGAACAGAACAAATATTGGGCCTAGGGGGGTGGAGTTGGATTCTAAACCCTGAACAGATTCTGAAGCACTGACTGCCCGAACCGACTGTGGCGTCGAGTATCCTGCTGCAGGCAGTAATGAGATGTGAATGTGTGGACAGATGACCACGTCGCAGCTTTGCAGATCTCTTCAATAGTGGCTGACTTCAAGTGGGCTACCGACGCTGCCATGGCTCTAACATTATGAGCCGTGACATGACCCTCAAGAGCCAGCCCAGCCTGGGCGTAAGTGAAGGAAATGCAATCTGCTAGCCAATTAGATATGGTGCGTTTTCCTACAGCCACTCCCCTCCTGTTGGGATCAAAAGAAACAAACAATTGGGCGGACTGCCTGTTGGGCTGTGTCCGCTCCAGATAGAAGGCCAATGCTCTTTTGCAGTCCAATGTGTGCAGCTGACGTTCAGCAGGGCAGGAATGAGGACGGGGAAAGAATGTTGGCAAGACAATTGACTGGTTCAGATGGAACTCCGACACAACCTTTGGCAAGAACTTAGGGTGAGTGCGGAGGACTACTCTGTTATGATGAAATTTGGTGTAAGGGGCCTGGGCTACCAGGGCCTGAAGCTCACTGACTCTACGAGCTGAAGTAACTGCCACCAAGAAAATAACCTTCCAGGTCAAGTACTTCAGATGGCAGGAATTCAGTGGCTCAAAAGGAGGTTTCATCAGCTGGGTGAGAACGACATTGAGATCCCATGACACTGTAGGAGGCTTGACAGGGGGCTTTGACAAAAGCAAACCTCTCATGAAGCGAACAACTAAAGGCTGTCCTGAGATCGGCTTACCTTCCACACGGTAATGGTATGCACTGATTGCACTAAGGTGAACCCTTACAGAGTTGGTCTTGAGACCAGACTCAGACAAGTGCAGAAGGTATTCAAGCAGGGTCTGTGTAGGACAAGAGCGAGGATCTAGGGCCTTGCTGTCACACCAGACGGCAAACCTCCTCCATAGAAAGAAGTAACTCCTCTTAGTGGAATCTTTCCTGGAAGCAAGCAAGATGCGGGAGACACCCTCTGACAGACCCAAAGAGGCAAAGTCTACGCTCTCAACATCCAGGCCGTGAGAGCCAGGGACCGGAGGCTGGGATGCAGAAGCGCCCCTTCGTCCTGTGTGATGAGGGTCGGAAAACACTCCAATCTCCACGGTTCTTCGGAGGACAACTCCAGAAGAAGAGGGAACCAGATCTGACGCGGCCAAAAAGGAGCAATCAGAATCATGGTGCCTCGGTCTTGCTTGAGTTTCAACAAAGTCTTCCCCACCAGAGGTATGGGAGGATAAGCATACAGCAGACCCTCCCCCCAGTCCAGGAGGAAGGCATCCGATGCCAGTCTGTTGTGGGCCTGAAGCCTGGAACAGAACTGAGGGACTTTGTGGTTGGCTCGAGATGCGAAGAGATCTACCAAGGGGGTGCCCCACACCTGGAAGATCTGTCGCACTACACGGGAACTGAGCGACCACTCATGGGGTTGCATAATCCTGCTCAACCTGTCGGCCAGACTGTTGTTTACGCCTGCCAGATATGTGGCTTGGAGCACCATGCCGTGACGGCGAGCCCAGAGCCACATGCTGACGACTTCCTGACACAGGGGGCGAGATCCGGTGCCCCCCTACTTGTTGATGTAATACATGGCAACCTGGTTGTCTGTCTGAATTTGGATAATTTGGTGGGACAGCCGATCTCTGAAAGCCTTCAGAGCGTTCCAGACCGCTCGCAACGCCAGAAGATTGATCTGCAGATCGCGTTCCTGGAGGGACCAGCTTCCTTGGGTGTGAAGCCCATCGACATGAGCTCCCCACCCCAGGAGAGACGCATCCGTAGTCAGCACTTTTTGTGGCTGAGGAATTTGGAAAGGACGTCCCAGAGTCAAATTGGACCAAATCGTCCACCAATACAGGGATTTGAGAAAACTCTTGGACAGGTGGATCACTTCTTCTAGATCCCCAGCAGCCTGAAACCACTGGGAAGCTAGGGTCCATTGAGCAGATCTCATGTGAAGGCGGGCCATGGGAGTCACATGAACTGTGGAGGCCATGTGGCCCAGCAATCTCAACATCTGCCGAGCTCTGATCTGCTGGGACGCCCGCACCCACGAGACGAGGGACAACAAGTTGTTGGCTCTCGTCTCTGGGAGGTAGGCGCGAGCCGTCCGAGAATCCAGCAGAGCTCCTATGAATTCGAGTTTCTGCACTGGGAGAAGATGGGACTTTGGATAATTTATCACAAACCCCAGTAGCTCCAGAAGGCGAATAGTCATCTGCATGGACTGCAGGGCTCCTGCCTCGGATGTGTTCTTCACCAGCCAATCGTCGAGATATGGGAAGACGTGTACCCCCAGTCTGCGAAGTGCCGCTGCTACTACAGCCAAGCACTTGGTGAACACTCTGGGCGCAGAGGCGAGCCCAAAGGGTAGCACACAGTACTGGAAGTGACGTGTGCCCAGCTGAAATCGTAGATACTGTCTGTGAGCTGGCAGTATCGGGATGTGCGTGTAGGCGTCCTTCAAGTCCAGAGAGCATAGCCAGTCGTTTTCTTGAATCATGGGGAGAAGGGTGCCCAGGGAAAGCATCCTGAACTTTTCTTTGACCAGATATTTGTTCAGGGCCCTTGGGTCAAGGATGGGACGCATCCCCCCTGTTTTCTTTTCCACAAGGAAGTACCTGGAATAGAATCCCAGCCCTTCTTGCCCGGATGGCACGGGCTCGACCGCATTGGCGCTGAGAAGGGCGGAGAGTTCCTCTGCAAGTACCTGCTTGTGTTGGAAGCTGTAAGACTGAGCTCCCGGTGGACAATTTGGAGGTTTTGAGGCCAAATTGAGGGTGTATCCTTGCCGGACTATTTGGAGAACCCACTGATCGGAGGTTATGAGAGGCCACATTTGGTGAAAAGCTTTCAACCTCCCTCCGACTGGCAGGTCGCCCAGCACTGACACTTGGATGTCGGCTATGCTCTGCTGGAGCTAGTCAAAAGCTCGTCCCTCGCTTTTGCTGGGGAGCCGAGGGGCCTTGCTGAGTCGCACGCTGCTGACGAGAGCGAGCGCGCTGGGGCTTAGCCTGGGCCGCAGGCTGTCGAGAAGGAGGATTGTACCTACGCTTGCCAGAAGAGTAGGGAACAGTCTTCTACCTGTAGAGGTAGAGGCTGAAGGCTGCCGGCGGGAGAACTTGTCGAATGCGGTGTCCCGCTGGTGGAGCTGCTCTACCACCTGCTCGACTTTTTCTCCAAAAATATTATCCGCACGGCAAGGCGAGTCCGCAATCCGCTGCTGGATTCTATTCTCCAGGTCGGAGGCACGCAGCCATGAGAGTCTGCGCATCACCACACCTTGAGCAGCGGCCCTGGACGCAACATCAAAGGTGTCATACACCCCTCTGGCCAGGAATTTTCTGCACGCCTTCAGCTGCCTGATCACCTCCTGAAATGGCTTGGCTTGCTCAGGGGGGAGCTTGTCCACCAAGCCCGCCAACTGCCGCATATTGTTCCGCATATGTATGCTCGTGTAGAGCTGGTACGACTGAATTTTGGCCACGAGCATAGAAGAATGGTAGGCCTTCCTCCCAAAGGAGTCTAAAGTTCTAGAGTCCTTGCCCGGGGGCGCCGAAGCATGCTCCCTAGAACTCTTGGCCTTCTTTAGGGCCAAATCCACAACTCCAGAGTCGTGAGGCAACTGAGTGCGCATCAGCTCTGGGTCCCCATGGATTCGGTACTGGGACTCAATCTTCTTGGGGATGTGGGGATTACTTAATGGCTTGGTCCAGTTCGCCAGCAATGTCTTTTTGAGGACATGATGCATGGGTACTGTGGACGCTTCCTTAGGTGGAGAAGGATAGTCCAGGAGCTCAAACATTTCAGCCCTGGGCTCGTCCTCCACAATCACTGGGAAGGGGATGGCCGTAGACATCTCCCGGACAAAGGAAGCGAAAGACAGGCTCTCGGGAGGAGAAAGCTGCCTTTCAGGAGAGGGAGTGGGATCAGAAGGAAGACCCTCAGACTCCTCATTAGAGAAATATCTGATGTCTGCTTCCTCTTCCCACGAGGCCTCACCATCGGTGTCAGACACAAGTTCACGGACCTGTGTCTGCAACCGTGCCCGGCTCGACTCCGTGG
Organism: Microcaecilia unicolor; assembly: GCF_901765095.1. Lineage (NCBI taxonomy): Eukaryota > Metazoa > Chordata > Amphibia > Gymnophiona > Siphonopidae > Microcaecilia > Microcaecilia unicolor. The sequence continues at coordinate 91,446,267 of NC_044039.1, forward strand.
AACCACGGCCATGGTGGGGGCGTCGAGAGGTAGACTCCCTCGCCCGCACCGGCGAAGCTCCCTCCACCGACGTAGTCAGGGAGCCTTCCTGGGAGGCTACCGCAGTTGGTACCGCACGCGGCACCGATGTCGGAGACCTCACCTCGGGCAATGGGCCAGCCGGCGCCTCGCTCGATGGTACCGGTGGCGCAAGCACCCCCGGTACCGGAGGGGTAGGGTGCAACAGCTCTCCCAGGATCTCTGGGAGAACGGCCCGGAGACTCTCGTTCAGAGCGGCTGTGGAAAAAGGCATGGAAGCCGATGCAGGCGTCGATGTCAGAGTCTGTTCCGGGCGTGGAGGCTGTTCCGGGCTGTCCAAAGGGGAGCGCATCGACACCTCTTGAACAGAGGGCGAGCGGTCCTCTCGGTGTCGATGCCTACTGGGTGCCGACTCCCTCGGCGACCCAGAGCTCTCGGTGCCGACACGGGAAGGGGACCGGTGACGATGCTTCTTCGACTTCTTGGGACGAAGCATGTCACCGGAGCTTCCCGGCACCGATGAGGAGGACGTAGAATCCAGCCGTCTCTTCCTCGGGGCCGAGGCCGAAGGAGGTCGGTCTCGGGGGGGCTGTACCGCAGGAGCCCTCAGGATGGGGGGAGACCCACCTGAAGGCTCACCGCCACCAGCAGGGGAATGGACAGCCCTCACCTGCACTCCAGACGAAGCACCACCGTCCGACGACATCAGCAGACGAGGAGATCTCATACCACCGACGCAGCCTTCCGATGTCGCCCCGATGCAGAGGGCCGATGCCTCGATGCACTCGATGCAATCGGGGGCGAAGATGAAGGTCCAGGCGCCGGCGACGTCGAAGCAGTCGATACTCCCGGTGCCGATGCCGATGAAGAGCCCGAGAACAAAACGTTCCACTGGGCTAATCTCGCTACCTGAGTCCGCTTTTGCAAAAGAGAACACAGACTACAGGCCTGCGGGCGGTGCCCAGCCCCCAGACACTGAAGACACGACGCGTGCCTGTCAGTGAGCGAGATTACCCGGGCGCACTGGGTGCACTTCTTGAAGCCGCTGGAAGACTTCGATGTCATGGGCGGAAAAATCGCGCCGGCGAGATCAAAACTCGAAATGGCGAAAATGGCACCACAAAAATAAGGGAAAAAAAAAATTCGACCGAGGCCTAAATAGGGCCTACCCCGACGATGAAAGAAAACTTACCGGGGCAAAACTAGAAGTACGGGAAGGGAGAAAACCATAAAGGTCTCCTTCCGACACCTTTTTTGTTTTTTTTTTTAGAACGAAGTCGATAAACGACGCGCGAGGTCAACTTTGGGGCGCGAACGGCGAAACACGACCGTACCGAGTGCGGACAAAAGAAGACTGGCCGGCACGAGCCGGTTCGGGCGGGAAGACGGCCGCGCATGCGCGGTGCGCATCGGCGCGCAAGGACTAGCAAAGGACTTTGCTAGAAAGTGTTTCGATTGGAGGGGCTGCCGTGGACGTCACCCATCAGTGAGAACAAGCAGCCTGCTTGTCCTCGGAGAAAACCTGCTTGTCAGTCTTTATCTTTAGTGTTCACTCAGGATAACACCGTGCGTATAGGTAACATTTGCTCACTTCAAGGTAAGCAGTTCTTGGTGCACAATTTGATAACTTTTCAGGGTCTGGATATTCTTTGTTTAGTTGAAACATGGCTGCAACCTGGTGAATCTGCATATCTCACTCAGACAATTCCACTGGGTTATACATTTTTATGCTTGCTTCGATACTAGCAGTAGAGGCAGAGGGTTTGTTATTATCTATCGTCCTGGTTTTAAGATCAAGCCAGAACCTTCTAGTTCTTTTGAAGGAATAGAATGTTTCCTTTCTGTCTCCTAGCTCCTGTCTCTCTTGATTTTTTTCTTTTTATCATCCTCCACTACCTACAATAAATTTCATTTCAGTTCTTTTGGATGCTATTGCTCAACAGTCTCTACATTCTGCTAATTTATTAGTTTTAGAAGATTTAAACATTCATACTGGTGACCCTAAGGCACCACTCTGTAGAGAAATTTTGACTTTTTTCAGTGACCTGACATATCCGTCATAATATTCAGCCTACCCATCAGGATGGTCACACTCGGATGGAATTTTCACCAAAACTGATTCTACTATATCATTTTCATCACATAATCAATTTCCTTTTCCGTTTTCTGATTACCACCTGTTGCAATAGATGTTGGTCATTAATCACCCTATTCCACCCCTTCTTGACTCTGTACCAAAAAGCAAGTGAGACCTTCGACTGAGATTTATATCCTCTGGCTTTTGTAGCATCTTTGAATGTAGACAATGCCACTCTTTACCAGGATGTCCAGGTAAAGACTTTAGATAATGCCCTTTGGGAGGTACTGTACTCAGTAGCACTTCTGATGACCACGCAAACTTGTGGTTCTAAAAATGGTGGCTGGTACTCAACAGACCTCCGGCTCATGCAGACCCAACTGCAACAGCATGAGCATATATGGAGGAAGCACAGAAGTTTGCAGCTACATTTAAACTAATAAACGTGTGGCAAACCTTTATAAGAAAAATGTTTACATGGAAGCCAAGGATCCAAGATGGCGTTGTGTTGAGACACGCTTAAAGGTGCTCTAGCGTTGTTAGCCCTCGTGTCTAGGATCAGTGTTATGGGCAAGAGGCAGGGTGTGAGCAGGTCCAACCTCTACACCGTGGACCGTACCGCACCTCTGCCAGACCACTTTGCCGGTGGTGAGAGGGTCCCAGTTCTCTACTCTCTCTGTGGCAGCAGTAGCAGAGAGAACTGAAGACCAGGCTTCTTTGAGCCCAGTCAAAAGTGTACCTTTGCCACAACCCGGAAGCAGCCTACCTACAGTTGGGGTGAGTAGTTCTAACCCTGTTCAGGTGTGTGGCCCCCCCGCTGATGATTTGAACTCCCCTGACATGCTGGAGATTTTCACTTTGATATGGGGAGGCAGCAAGCACAACAAGCTGTGAAAGATATCTTGCAATTTAAGGAGAAGGCTGCTTCATATTTGGAGATCCGGGGCATTGAGAGTCCAGGTACCGTGACTTTACAGTCGCTCTGGATTGCCATCCAGGGCTTGAATAACTCCTTGCTGAAGTTTTCTGAGAAATTTGTTACAGATTCAACTATTTTTTTCTGAAGTTAGTACATAAGTAATGCCACACTGGGAAAAGACCAAGGGTCCATCCAGCCCAGCATCCTGTCCACGACAGCGGCCAATCCAGGCCAAGGGCACCTGGCAAGCTTCCCAAACGTACAAACATTCTATACATGTTATTCCCGGAATTGTGGATTTTTCCCAAGTCCATTTAGTAGCGGTTTATGGACTTGTCCTTTAGGAAACCATCTAACCCTCTTTTAAACTCTGCCAAGCTAACCGCCTTCACCACGTTCTCCGGCAACGAATTCCAGAGTTTAATTACGCGTTGGGTGAAGAAAAATTTTCTCCGATTTGTTTTAAATTTACTACACTGTAGTTTCATCGCATGCCCCCTAGTCCTAGTATTTTTGGAAAGCGTGAACAGACGCTTCACATCCACCTGTTCCACTCCACTCATCTATATATATAAAACTCACCCTCAACGTTCTGAAGACAGTGACGTCAGTGAAGCCAAGCCCTGACTTCCTTCAAAAACGTTCGAAGGTTCGTGGTGGTGAAGCCACCAAAATCGCTCCGGCCCCCGCCCTCGAGGGCGGAGCAATGGCAGAACAACGAAGGGGTTGGCAAGGAGGGAGGCGGGAAATCGCTCCGGGCCCCGCCCTTGCATCAAATGTCATGACATTGAGGGCGGAGCAATGCCAGAACAACGAAGGGGTTGGCAGGCAGGGAGGGAGGGAGGCGGGGGGGGGGGGGGTGTTGCTGACAAAAACCTTGATGGCAGAACAACGAAGGGGTTCACAGGGAGGGAGGCGGGGGGTTGCGAAATCGCTCTGGGCCCCGCCCTTGCGTCAAACGTCATGACGTTGAGGGCGGAGCAATGCCAGAACAACGATGGGGTTGGGCAGGGGGGGGGGGTGTTGGCGACGAAAACCTTGCTAGCGCCCGTTTCATTTGCTCAGAAACGGGCCTCTTTTACTAGTTATTTTATATATCTCTATCATGTCTCCCCTCAGCCGTCTCTTCTCCAAGCTGAAAAGCCCTAGCCTCCTTAGTCTTTCTTCATAGGGAAGTCGTCCCATCCCCGCTATCATTTTAGTCGCCCTTCGCTGCACCTTTTCCAATTCCACTCTATCTTTCTTGAGATGCGGCGACCAGAATTGAACACAATACTCAAGGTGTGGTCACACCATGGAACGATATAACAGCATTATAACATCCTCACACCTGTTTTCCATACCTTTCCTAATAATACCCAATATTCTATTCGCTTTCCAAGTTGCAGCAGCACACTGAGCAGAAGGTTTCAGTGTATTATCGACGACGACACTCACTTCCCTTTCTTGGTCCGTAACTCCTAACGTGGAACCTTGCATGACGTAGCTATAATTCGGGTTCTTTTTTCCCACATGCATCACCTTGCACTTGCTCACATTAAACGTCATCTGCCATTTAGCCGCCCAGTCTCGTAAGGTTCTTCTGTAATTTTTCACAATCCTGTCGCGAGTTAACAACTTTGAATAACTTTGTGTCATCAGCAAATTGAATTACCTCGCTAGTTACTCCCATCTCTAAATCATTTATAAATATATTAAAAAGCAGCGGTCCTAGCACAGACCCCTGAGGAACCCCACTAACTACCCTTCTCCATTGTGAATACTGCCCATTTAACCCCACTCTCTGTTTCCTATCCTTCAACCAGTTTTTAATTCACAATAGGACTTTTCCTCCTATCCCATGACCCTCCAATTTCCTCTGTAGCCTTTCATGAGGTACCTTGTCAAACGCCTTTTAAAAATCCAACCGGCTCCCCTTTGTCCACATGTTTGTTTACTCCTTCAAAGAATTGAAGTAAATTGGTCAGGCAAGATTTCCCCACACAAAAGCTGTGCTGACTCGGTCTCAGTAATCCATGTCCTCGGATATGCTCTGTAATTTTGTTTTTAATAATAGCCTCTACCATTTTCCCCGGCACCGACGTCAGACTCACCGGTCTATAATTTCCTTGATCTCCCCATTACATTGGCCACCCTCCAATCTTCCGGTACCACGCTCGATTTTAAGGATAAATTGCATATCACTAGCAGTAGCTCCGCAAGCTCATTTTTCAGTTCTATCTAGGATGAATATCATCCGGTCCAGGAGATTTGCTACTCTTCAGTTTGCTGAACTGCCCCATTACGTCCTCCAGGTTTACCATGAAGTCAGTAAGTTGTTGTGGCTAATTCAGAGAAGCTAGACCAAGAGGTGACCAAGTTGAATTCTCTGGAAAATAATGTGCAGCAAATGCAGCAGGTGACTATGCATTGGTTAAAGATAAGTCCTTTGAGCACAGCAGATTGGAGTATCTGGAGAATCAGCTTAGATGTTGCAATCTGAGACATCTTAATTTTACAAATCACCGTTGATGGCCCCAATTGATATGTTTAAACAATATCTTATGGAGATATTGAATATACCATCAGAATCATTACCACTGAATATACAATCAGAATCACTACCACCGATACTTAAAGCCCAATATTTCTCTATGGGGAGGAATTTGGATAAGAAGGCCATACAGGCTAAAGGAGCTGCAACAAATTTATTTTCTGGAATCTTCTTTGGAAGTCATCACACAGAGAACAACTTTGGTTGTTACTTTTGCCTTCAAATTTGATTGCAATAATGTTTTTCGTCTTTAGACATATGGAAAAACAGTTTTTGGGCTCAAAAATACATATCTTTCCTGATTTGGCTAAGCACTCTCAAAAAAACACCAAGAATTCTTGGCTTTGAAACCTAGGATTTTGGCCCTAGTGACATCTTTTCTTCTACATGTTCCTTGTAATTGCATGATAGTTTTTGAGAGTAAGAATCATTTGTTCTTTGAGCCCCAACAGTTGCGGAAATTTCTTCAAGGTAAAGAGGAAATAAAAGTTCGTGTTGGGCTCCCAGGAAAAGATCCACGGTAAGGGTGGGCTGAGCATTAGAGGAAGGATTGTGTCTCATTATGTTGTTTGATGTAAAAAAATAAATAAATAAATTCCTGGGTCTAGTTTTCTTTAAGTTGTGGACGAATGTATTTTTTTTTTATATTTAAATCATTTTTATTACGGAACTAGACATTAACATTATGAATAATAAGTCATTTGTTACAGCTTAAGCATTTTACAAATATAACCATGCTAACATCATTCCTTCTAACAGGTTCCCAGTTCCTTTTCCCCCCCCCCCCCCCCCTTTCTCTCCCGTTAACCCTCACATCCTTACCCCACCCTCCCCCCTGCCACCCCTATCCCTTCCCTTTGAATTCCCCCCTTCCCCCCCTTCTCTCCCTGGCATCCTAAATCAACTTGACTAAATCTAATGTGGATCAGGCTCTTTATAGTTATCTGTTCAAAAGTCGGCTTCTCGCCGCCGGGGTCAGTGTACTCAGAAATAAACACCAACATTGCTGCCAGTTCTCCCCAGTCCTTGATGAAATATCCCTGACTGTCATCTTCTCCATTCGCATCAGAGTGATCATGCGCAACCTCCATTCTTGCAAAGTCGGACATTTATTTGTAATCCAGTTGGCCATTATGCATTGCTGTGCTATTATGACAGTTTTTCCTAAGAATACTTTCAGTCCTTTCACAGTGCGCCACGGCGCTCTGAAGTGGTCAAACAACAGTCTCGCATCTAACTGCCATTTCACTTTCCACAATTTAGAAACCTGGGATATTATGACTTTCCAGAACTGTTGTATTCCTTTACAGGACCACAGCATGTGGCCCAGCGTCGCTCCATCTACTCCACATTTTGGACACGTCCCCCAAGGGGACATACCCATGTGAAACGCCCTTCTAGGCGCCACGTACATCCGCATCGCAGTTTTATACTGGATTTCCCAATGTACTGTATATTTTGAGCGTCTCTTAATTGACAGAATATAGTCTTTGAGCAGGTCTGCAGTAATGTCTGTGGATAAATCTTTTCCCCAGTTTTCTGCCAATCGTTTATAATCCACCTCTGGAGTCATATCTTTTATGTGGCGGTGATGGAATGCCAATGGTACTTTATCCTGCGCTCTTAAAGAATACGCTGAAGACAATTCTTCTTGCACGTCCTCTGTCAAGTCTGTCCATGGCAATGTCATGATGTAATGTTGCAACTGTACATAATGAAAGTAGTCTCTTGGAGGGATTAGAAACTCTGTCTTCAAATCTGAAAATGTCTTGAGCTTGCCCTCCAACGTCAGCACTTGTAGTAGTTATGTCATCCCTTTTTGTTTCCATCTACCAAAAGCTGGGTAGATGCATCCTGGCATGAATTGAGGGTTGTTCACAATAGAAAGGAAAGGGGTCACTTTGGGCGAGAACTGGTGCAACCGGCATATCCATTTCCAATTCGCCTTTGCTGAACTCATGATCCCTGTGGCTCTCAGTGTCGCGGGAATGTCTCCTCCTCCTGAATGTAGACAATTACTAAAATGAGTCTGTGGAAGCAGGCTGAGTTCCAAATCTGTGTTTGAGAAGTAGGATGTCTGGCGGAACCAGTCATTGATGTGCCGCATCCCACTAGCAGCTGTTATATTTTTAATACTAATTAATCCCAGTCCACCATATTCTTCTGGGGTACACAGAGTACTCAGTGGTAGTCGCGCTCTTTTCCCCTTCCATAGGAACCTTCTTAACATTTTGTTCAGGCTACGTTCTTCTTTGTTTCTCAGAAATAAAGGCAACAATTGAAACACATACAACCATTTAGGTATAATGCACATATTATACAGGGCTATTCTTCCCCATAAGTTTAGTGGCAAGGACTCCCATCCCCTTAAATTCTGTTCGGTGTCCCTCAGTAGTCGTTGTATGTTAAGTGTGTAAACCTGAGCCAAATTCGCTGATAACCATATCCCTAAATATTTGAGTACCCCGTCTGCTTGTTTAAAGGGGAACCCATGCCCTTCTCTATCTGCCAATTCGGGGATGATTGACAAAGCCTGGGACTTATCCAAGTTTAAGGTAAACCCCGCTACCCGCCTATACATGGCTAATACCTCTAGGAGGGGATTAAGCGACTGCTTAACATCTGTAATTATCACCAAAAGGTCATCAGCATACGCTAGTACTTTGAGTTGGTGCCTTTCCAAACTCACTCCTTTTATGGCTTCTATTTTGTTTATTTGTCTCAGTAGCGGTTCCAAAGTGAGCACAAACAACAGTGGGGATAAGGGGCACCCCTGTCTCGTGCCACGTTCTATTTTAAATTCCTCACTTAGTGCCCCGTTTGCCAGTATTGCCGCCCTTGGTTGAATGTACAAGGTTTTTATTGCTTTCCCAAACCATTCCCCAAAACCCAGATGCTCCAGAGTCTGAAAGAGGAAATCCCAACTCACTTTGTCGAAAGCTTTTTCAGCGTCCAGACTCAGGAGCATCGCGGGCTCTCTCCTCTCCTGACATCTGGCCATCGCCACCAGGGCCTTCCGCACATTTAAAACCGAGGACCTATTTCTAACGAATCCCACTTGATCAGGTCCTATCAATCTGGGAAGGACAGCGGCCATGCGTTCCGCCAGAAGTTTTGCTAGTATTTTAATGTCTACATTCAATAACGATATGGGTCTGTACGACTCTGCTAATTCTTTTGATTTACCTGGCTTTGGTATTAGAGTAATCGTGGACGTGTTAGCGTACAGGGGCAACTCGCCGCCTTCTATCACCTCTTCGAAGTAGTCAATCAATGCCCCCCCGGCCCTCGGTGGCAACATCTTAAAATATTCACCTGAAAATCCATCTGGCCCCGGCGCTGAGTATGACTTCAGTTTTTTTATTACTGCCTGCAATTCTTTCGCCGTCAATGGGGCATTTAGGGCTTGCTGTTCCTCAGCTGTCAACCTGGGAAGCCCAGCTTGTGCCAAATACATCTTAATCCTCTGTGGGCTTTCTAACTGTTCTTTTTTGTATAAAGTGGCAAAGTGTGAAGCCAGAATTTTAGCAATTTGTGTTGGGTTGTTAGTTAATTGACCCTGTCGATTTCTAAGCGCGTCAATTGTTCTTGGGCCGCTCCAGGTCTTTATAGCCCGTGCCAGCATGCGACCCGGCCGGTTGCCATATCTTTCTAGCCTATACTTCTTATACAGTTGGGAGTGTGTTTCTTTTTCATGCAGTAACGTATTAAGGGACACCTGTGTGGTTTTCAAAGTCTCCAACCTCATTGAGGTTGGATTCCTCGCATAAGCCTTCTTCGCACGTCTCAGTTGCGCTTCTAGTAAAAGCACACTAGCTGCCACCTTCTTCTTTTTAAGAGAGACATAAGCTATAATGGCTCCCCGAAGGACGGCCTTAGAGGTCGACCAAAATAGGGACGCTTGGTCCACATGCTGCGCATTATCTGTCACAAATTCATCCCACCTCTTGTTAATATATTTTTGGAATTGTGGGTCTGCCACCAGATAGGCCGGGAATCTCCATCTTTTCCCGCCCGACTCCCCAATGTTAGTTTCCAGATCCAGCCATACTGGAGTGTGGTCAGATATTTCTTCCGGTCCTATAATTGCCCTCTGCACTCTATAAAACTCTCCACGTGTTATTAACATGTAATCCAGCCTGGCTTGTGTCCCATGAGCCCGAGATCTATGTGTGAAATCTACTTCTGTTGGGTGTAAGGCCCTCCATGTGTCAACTAGGTCCTGTGCGCGTACTAAGCATGGCAGTGTCTCCCCTCTGTGTCCTTGATAATGTGAGGAGCCTGGATTTGTGCAGTCCCGTTCTGGATCCATTACCAAATTTAAATCTCCCACTATCAGTAATGGGCGGTTTCCATTTTGATTACATAACTTCATTATTGTTTGGTAAAACTCAGGATCGTATTTGTTAGGCCCATAGATTACCAATAAGTTTACTTCCATCCCTTGCAACCATACCTTTAACATTAAGTATCTCCCCGCCTGATCCGTGGCTATCAACGAGGCCCTGTACGACAAGCCTTTTCTAAATAGGATTGCTATACCACCTTTGTGGCCCTGGGGAGAACTGGCAAACACCTCTCCAACCCAGGATTTCTTTAATTTATTGTGCTCTGCTACCGACAGGCGGGTTTCTTGTAAACAGGCAATATCCGCTCCGTGCCTCCGCAGGGCCGCAAGTATTTTTGCCCGTTTAATTGGAGAGGAGATCCCTCCCACGTTCCATGTTATTATACGCGCAGGCATGGTCTAGATTGTATGTGATGCCCTAACGCATGGCGCCCTGTCTGACTCTTGTCTGCTATCCCATGTGCCCCACGCTTTGGTTTTGTCATTTCCCTGTCCTGCCCTCGGGGAAATACTGTGCCATATAAATCTCTGTTCTGGCCGAGCCACACTAGTGTATATCTTACCCATTCCCCCTCCCGCTCCCCTCCCGACCTCCCCCCCTGCTCCCCATTACCCCATCCTGTGATGCTACCCCGAAACATTTCCCCAGGTCACAATGCCCACGAAAATGTAAAAACCACGTGTCTTTGCTTTGAGACCCCCTCCCCCATACTTGTACATCATATTTTCTCCCCGCTTTTCCCTTGCACCGGCCTTACTCACAATCAGTTATGCATTCTTACACAGTTATGCTCACTTTCCTTTCTAAGTACTGTCCAACAACTGGTGGTCCGCCAGAGCTGCTCGTGCCTCCTCCACTTTGTCAAAAGTTTGCCATTTATCTTGAATATGCAGCCGCAGCTTAGCGGGATATTGTAACGCAAACTTTATCTTTTTCTCAATCAATTGTGAGCACAACGGGTGAAACTTCTTACGCTGTTCCTGAACCATCGTTGTGTAGTCTTGGAAAATCAAAATGTTGCGTCCGCCATATTTAAGTGAGTCTCTCTTTAGTTTAAATCCTTGTAATATTTCAATTTTGTGTTTATAATTGAGGATTTTCGCCACCACAACTCTTGGCCTGTTGTTAGCTTCCACCTTGCGCCCTATTCGGTGTGCCCGTTCCACTACCAGCGAGCCGGACGAATCCGTGAGCGCCAGTTCTTTTCCTAGCCAGTTTTCAAGCCAGGTTTCTAAGTTGCGTTCTGGCAATTGTTCTGGAAGCCCAACTATACGAACATTATTTCTTTGCGAGTGGTTCTGCAGGTCCTCCAGCTTTGCACTCTGCTCTTTCAGCTGTTGTTGTAGACTGTGGATATCCGGCCCATAACCACGTGTCTCATCTTCGAGGGCCGCCAATCTGGCTTCTAGATCTCCCGTCCTGATCCCTAAGCCATCCACCGCAGTCTGGTAATGATCTAATTTTTCATGCAATGCCGACCACTTTGGAGCCCAAGCTTTTTCAATAGCAGAGGTCAGTTGGACCAATTGCTGTTCTGTGAAGTTGCATGGCGCTGCCGTGATTCCCGGGCCTTCCGCCATAACTCCTTCCAGGGCTCCCGCTTTAGTTTTTTCTTTCTTTGCGGTGCGCAGCGCCATACCACCTGGCGATTTCTTAATATATTTGTCCATACGCACTTGTAGTCTTAGTTGATGGTGGTAGTCGCCGCTTTGTTGCAAATTAAGCAGTTCTGGGGGAGTGAGTCTCGGAGCTAGAGCAAGTCACGTCTTGCTCAGCTCATAGCGTCACGTGGTCCTCCGGACGAATGTATTTTTAATTTTACTGGATAGATTATGTTTCCTGTATTTTCTTTGCTAATTGTTTCTAATATCACTGCATGGCTTGTATGTGATTATAAACTAAAATTCAATAAATAAATTAAAAAAAAAAAAAAAGAAAGAAAAATGTTTACATGGCCAAGAAGAAATGCTACTCTCAGTGTATTCTACAAGCTCCTGATATGAAGGTGCTTTATAACATTCTGAGATCTTAAATGGATTGCCCTGCCCATCCTCTTTCAGGTGCGTTCACAGAGTCAGATTTGGTTACATACTTCTCTCAGAAAGTTAATTTGATTAATTTATTCATGCCTTCTCTTGCTGCCTTCCCACCTTCTGTGTGGTCCCCAGATCTAGATTTCAGAAATAATTTGGGTTTACGAAGGTCAATGCAGCTTCTTTCTTCTTTTGATCCCCTTCCTCTTTGACCTCAGTTTCTAAAGCTATTCGGTCTACTAGGCCTGCTACTGCACCACATGGCCCCTGTATCTCTAGCCTCATTGTTCAGTCACCATCTAGCCTTCATTCATTGCTTACTGTTATCCTTTCTTGTAGTTTTGCCTCAGGTCAGTTTCCATCATTATGGAAAAAAAGCTATAGTGCGACCTAGACAAAAGGATACCAAACTTTCAGATAAGGACTGTCTCTGCTCTTCATTCTAATCAGACAGGATTCCCAGCTTCTTATAGTACAGCTTTAATCTCTTTAGTAACTACTGTTCAGACTGCTTTATCTCAAAACCACGCCATGCTATTATTATCCAACAAAGTTTCCTCTGCGTTTGATCTTGTCAATCATGTCTTGCTCTTGCAGAGGTTATGGCATATTAGTGTAACTGGTACGGCATGGCACTGGTTTAAATCTTATTTGAGCAATCACTCCTGTTGTGTTCTTTGCATTACACTGTGGGGTCCCTATTGGCCCCACTACTGTTTAACATTTTTATGGCACCTTTAGCAAGGCTCATCACTGATTTTGGCTTCATATCTTTTATCTATGTTGATGATACACAGAGTTTAGCACTTTTTAACCCTACTAATCCACTGGCATATTCTACAGCTACAGCTCAACTATATCTTCTTGATACTCTTGATCCTACATCCGATTGTCTTTTTAGGTGTTACTGTTGATGTCGGCCTCACCTTTTCAGCCCACATTTCTACTGTGATTTCTAAATGCTTCCATAGACCCCGTTAAATAAGGTCTCGTCATGCATTCTTGGAGACTAATGCCCTTTGTACTCTGACCCATGCTTTAGTTCTCTCTCACATCGACTACTGTAATGCGTTATTTATTAGCTTATGGCAGAAAGAACTTATTTATTGGCTTATGGCAGAAAGAACTACGGCTTCTTCAAATAATACAGAATAAAGCAGTTAAATTGATTACTGGTAGTCGAAAATATGACCATGCTTCCTCCCTCCTGCGACAAGAGCACTGGCATCCTGTACATATCCGCACTCGATACAAAATTTTGCTTTTAATTCACAAAACACTTATCTCTGGTTAACCTCACATTTTGTCTTAATATTTGTTCCCTTACTTCCCTACTCTGTGCTCCATTTCATGGATCAGCATCTTCCCGTCACACAGACTTTGGAAGCAGTATCTTTAGCCACCTAGAGGAAAACATTTTCTACTGCCAGCCCCACCCTTTGGAACAGCCTTCCCACTGACTTGCTGTGACTGCATTCCCTTTTGGAGTTTAAAGCAGCTCTTAAAACCTACTTTTTAAGATAATACATTAGCTGGCTATTTGATTCTATGCCTGCTAAGTATGTGATTTTATTTTGGCCTTGTAGTATTGAGACCTGTGGTTGAATTATCAAGCCTGTTGGATTCTCTCTCTTTCTTTAATATTATTTTTTCTCTTTTATATTATTTTTATAGTTGCTATGTTTCCCTATCCCTCTCTTTCTCCATCTTTGCTAGTCTCTTTTCCTAACTTTCCTATACATATTGTAATTCATTTCCTTCTATGTCTCTCCCGTTTACTGAAATTGTAAACCACTGTGATGGTGCATACCCTTTAGCGGTATATCAAAAAATAAACAAACCTGAAATTTTCTGCAGTCCAAATACATGACCCTGCATATTTTAGCATTAAATCTTAGCTGCCAACTTCTGGACCACTCTCCAAGCTTCAGTATATCTCTCATGCTATCCAGGTCACAGTATCATCCACAAAGAGACAAAATTTACCAGGCAGCACCTCAACAGTATCACTCACAAAGATGTTAAAAATGAGCTGGCCTAAGGACCAAACTCTGTGGCACACCACTGGTAACATCCTTTTCCTTAAAATTAACTCCATTTACTACCTCTCCTTCCTGTTGGCCAGTTTCTAACCCTGTCAGTCAATTAGGGCACTCAGTTTATCAACCACCTATGTGGAACTGTGTCAAAGGCTTTGCTAAAATGTAACTGCTTGGTCCCCCAGTCTAGTAAAACCATGCTGCTGTCACATCTGTGGTCGTGACCACCCTCAGACTTACCTTATTTCTGGGGGGTCAGCTTCTAAGCTGGCTTCTGCCTATCCTTTCTGGAGTAGTTTTCCTTCTGTGTGCTGGCTGCTTCCAGCATGGCTCTAATTACTCCACTCAACTGCACCTGGGGGTGCTGCCTGAGTTAGCTCTACCTCTGTCTCTAGCCTGGCTCTGTTTGCTCCTCTGTGCTGCACCTAGGTCTAAGTCTCTCTATGTTCTGTGTGCGCTCTTCCTGCTCCTTGGTTTGTGCTCCTCTCACCTGCTGGTGGCCAGAGCCAGTGGCTGCCATAGTTTGTCTTGCTGTTCCTACCCGTTCCAGACTTTAGCCCAGTCTGGTCCGGTTCTTCCAGGCTGCCGGACTTGTCTCTCTTGTTTGTGCCTGGACAGCCTCCGTAGTTGCTTACTGATGGCTGCAGCTGCTCCTCAGGTGTTGAGGGCTTTATTAATCACTTGGAGACTGCAGCCTTTGCCTTGGCATCGTCTAAGGTCCCTGGTATGTTAGAGTGCTCTGTGCACTCCTACCTTGTCCAGTTCAGTGTGAGTTTCTAGCTTGTTACTAGTAGCTTGGGCATAGCTTTTCTTGTTGGCTTGTGTACAGCTTTACTAGTTCTCCTGTGTGTTGTGTTGTGTGAGTTCCTAGCGTGTGACAAGTTAGCTTGGACATAGCTTTGCTTGTTAGCTTGTGTACAGCTTTACTAGTTCTCCTGTGTTTTGCTGAGGGTGAGTTTCTAGCTTGTGACTAGTTAGCTTGGGCATAGCTTTCTTGTTAGCTTGTGTACAGCTTTACTAGTTTTCTTGTGTTTAGCTTTCTGGTTATCCCGTGTGTGTTTTCCTTTGCTTCTGGAGCTTTAGCCCTAGTCCTGTCCGCTGCCAGTACTCCTTGCTACTGGAGCTCCAGCCATAGTCTTGCTACTTGACCTGACCATTGCCTGAATCGGACTACTCTCTGCCTGAACCCAAATACTTGCTGCCTGCTGCCTGACCCGACTACTGCCTGAACCCAGATACTTGCTGATGGCTGCCTGACCCTGACTATTGCCGGAACCTGGACATTCCCTGCCTGTCTGCCTTGCTTTCGCCTAGGTGACTGGGGGCATTTCTGTATCCTGATTCCTGTTGTTCCTGCTTGCTAGTTCCAGTTCCGGTTTTCCTGTAAGCCCTGCCGGCTGCCCGAACCTGAGGGCTCAACCCTCGGGGAATGGTGGCTAAGCGTAGGTGAAGCCTAGGTCCAGTGTGTTCCAGTCCAGCGGGTTCCGGTCCCGTGTGTTCCAGTCCAGTGGGCTCTAGTCCGGTGCGTTCCAGTCCTATGTATTCCAGTGCAGAACTCCAGTCCGGGGTTCCAGTCCAGCCTTGCCTCGTCTCTGGTTTGACGGTGACCTTGCCTGCCACTGCCGCTCCATGGTAGTGGTCCAAGGGCTCACAAACCCAGGGCTTCCAGGGAAGAAGCCTGACAGCTGCCTTCAGTCTTGCAATCCATTTGGTTCCAGAAACCTCACTGTGTTAGAAGCATTTCTATTGCTCCCCTGTCCACAATACCACTTTTGCACTTCCTCCTATCACTATATATCTATAAAATATCTTGTCCCCCGATTTGAATCTTTGCTTTCCTGACTACTTTACCAGCTTCTCTTAGCTTTCCCAGATATTGTTGCCTGTCTTCCTCTTTCTGGAAGGCTAACCTCCTCCCTTACCTTTTCAACTACTACTTCTGAGAACCAAAGTTGCCTTCTTTTCCTCTTAGTTCAATTCACTTTCCTTACAAAAGGGTTTATTGCCCTTAAAATAGCTCCTTTCCGTTTTGCCCACTGCTTTTCAACTTCCCCCAGCCATTCCTGTCCAGATAACTCCTTGAGGTATTCCTCCCATCTTGACAAAGTTAGTTTTGTTTTTTAAATCTAGAACCTTCATTTTTTAACAAACCCTCTCCATGCCTGTCTTTATTTGCTACGTGTGTTTCAATATTGAAGGATGAAATCCTCACGGGGTATAATAAAGTGAAACCAAAAAGTCATCTGAAGTCCAACCCTTCCATTAAGGCAGCAGTACTGAACCCAAAAACTGGAGCAATTAAGAAAATCTTGTTAATGAACAGACCAATTCTTAATCAGAAAAAAGTTCTTAATGGGAATTGGTCTGTTCAATCTAGAATGAAGTGGGGAAAAAAAAAAGGAATATTAAGTGCTGGTACTGACACAACATTCAAACCAGCAGAAGGAGATAAAATACTTTTCTCCTGCTGCTAGACTTCAAAGACAATTCTAGGGATTGGAGTCTCATGATGGAGATTTGATACACCACTGTCCTTAGATAGGGGATGTAAAATTGGTGTCTATGGGCGTTTACCTTGTTAAAAATCTTGGTGTGAGAGTACAGAGGATCTGCTGCCTCTTGGTCCTCTACTTAATAAATAGTAAACCATACTTATTTTTATATTTCAGGGTGGCATGGTGTAGTATTGACAACTGCTCTGCCTGCTTTGAATTCATTAATCTTTGAGGAAGGAGGTTCAACACAATTCAGACTTTACTTTCTCTTGGTTATCCGGGTACCTTTTGGACAATATATTCATTTTTTTAAAATATCTCCTACAAAACTTACATAGAGAGATTAGAGATTTAGAGCCTGACAGTCAAAAGTAATTATGTGGATAATTCCTTTAGCCGGTGATATCTGTGGCTATTCGGCACCACTATCCATACAGACCACCACGGCACTATTCAGGTAGGGATGGGGCAGCATCTGGGTGGAGTGAGGACAAAGCGGTATTGAGGACACTATCCAATAAAGTCAGGACAGCTATTTTGTTGTCCTAACTTTATTTGGATGGTATTCCAGATAGTGGTCTGGATATTGCTGCTATTTGGATAGCAGCAATGCAACCCACTCTACCCAGATATTCAGTGCTACCTGTTATTTTGATGGCAGTGTTAAAAATTTGTGATTTACTTAACATCTAAGGGCTGATATTCTGGCAGTTATCTGGATAGCAGATGAGTGGGAAATTAGGTGGTACTAACCAGACAGTGCTGAATATGTCCTCTGACCACCTCAGCATTATCTGGA
Source organism: Microcaecilia unicolor (assembly GCF_901765095.1). NCBI lineage: Eukaryota > Metazoa > Chordata > Amphibia > Gymnophiona > Siphonopidae > Microcaecilia > Microcaecilia unicolor. Next base: position 91,463,529 of record NC_044039.1, read on the forward strand.
AAGCGCTCTGGCAGTTCGAGGGCAGAAATGGAGGTTATCTGGTTAGTGGCAAAGTTCAGACCTCTAAATGGATAACTAGATAGCAAAATGCTATATTAACTTTATCTCATTAGTGGTCTCAATATCGCTGGTAACTGGATAGTGCAGCTGACGTACACTGAAACCGGATATTCAGCATCAGTCGATATTTGAATATCGGTGCAAAATATGAATTATTTTAATTGCCATGTGCTGATCATCAACCCCCCTAAATATATAGCAGGCTTCAATTAAGTACTACATAAAGGTATTTTGAAAGAATGAGACGTTCATGAAAAATGGGACAATAAATGAGGAAAAAGCAAAAGCACAAATTCTGAGAAAATATTTTTTCTTATACCTTAATCTACAAGTAGATATGGTGTCAGTCAAGAGTAACTGAAGACAAACATGCTTAGGATAAACACAAACTTTAGTGGAAGGGAATGGAAGGAAGTAACATGTTCAGAAATTTGGTCAGATCTGTAGAAGAACAATAAGACTGTACAAGTAGATGGACTAATTGGATAGATTAAACTGGAATAACCAATTATCTGTCTATCAAAGTCTCCTTAATAAAGGAACAGAGAATTTCACTGGCTGCAAACAGGTCTTGCTTTCAGAATAATAAAAATTTGCAAATTAACCAGGTTTTTTGGCACAGTATAAGCAACTCAGTTAATGAATATTCTCTGTAAAGATCCTGTAAACCAGGGGGGGGGGGGGGCAGGGTTTGCAGTCTTTGAGGACCAGAGCGGAGAATTCATGCCTTAACTTAAGTAAGAGCTATTCTACCTCCAAGACAAATGCATCTTTTTTCCCATGTGACAGATCCAGCTCTGTAACTTCATCAGAGCTTTCAGACTGAGATCTGAAAAGCCTTGACCTTTGCCTGGGCTCAGGAATGGGTGATCCCACAAATTCCTCTGGTATTTCCTGTAATCAGAATGAAACGAAAAGTATTACAGTTTAAGTGTTTCAGTTCCATCTTTTTCTAGTCTCTGCAATTTTCTCCTGTTCAATAGGCTTCTACTTCAATCACAAGCTGTTTCTACTAGGTCTATAAGGACCATGAATCTTCATTCTTAACTACCTGAATATTCCCATTTTTAACCTCCACCCCTACCCTCCCCATCTATCCCAGACACAGCATGAACAGAAGGTTATAGACAACCAACTCCATCATGAAAGTGATATGTATGCACTTCAAGACTAGCCTCTAAAGAGATTACTGTATAGCTGCATACATGGATAAAAACTATGCACAAACTTTTCAACATATGAACTTTGCAATAAAATGGAAGCAGTTCTGCTATAAAACTTATGCCAGAAAAAAAAATGTGTGTTTTACATCTGCTTTTTTGGGACACAAATTTTCTGGGTTAATTTGCATTATTTACAGTATAGAACTTTATCATCATACTTACTGGAAGATTGATCTCATATAGTTCCTTGTTTCTAGCAACCATATCATTGATCTTTTTCTGCATATGTGAAATATGTTGTTCATAACCCTCACTTGGAGTCTTCCCAGAAATCTGAATACCACCAGGACTTGGAAGAGCTGTCAAATATACTCCGGTGGCAGACTACAACAACAATACAAATGTCATCTATCAGTCTTTCAAACAAGGTAATTTCCATATTTGTGTTGATCTAAAATAATAAAATAGCTCAGTTTAGCAAGCAAACAAAATCCCAGCCTTAAAATCCTCAACTCGTTAGGACAGCGCCATCTGGAAATTGCCCATTTGTGGGTATCCCCACTGCTGAGTTAAATGCCCAAAATGAGGTCTTCCCTATAATGCGATTGTCTCTGGGTCCAGAGCATATATGTCCAAACTTGAAGTCCAGAAGTGGCATGCTACCCTGCTGAATTTTCAGCAGACATGTGTGGCATTTGTGTCAATCAGAAATATCCTGCATGCCCCAGGCTATAAACCTGTTCCCGACCAATTTAGTATAAAAATCATCACTATAATTTGGCCAAGCCTATCCCTTCATAATCTTTATGGGTCCCCAAAATCGTGTCAGGGTAAGCTAGCAGAGAGATATATTGGGTAGGATCACAATGACCCCACTACATTGGCTACTTGCAAGAAAGCCCTGACCAGTAAGTGATTTTTAGCATTTTTTGCACCTCCCCTCATTGGTTCCCCCTCCCCCAGCACACACTTTTTGCCTTTCCCTTCCACCATGGTCTTCCAGTAACTTAAAAATGCCAATGTATTTATTTTTATAAATGTATATAGAACTATTCTCACAGTTCTGCTGGAGGGCAACCCACCTGCAGTTACTTGCCCAAAAAAAGACACTTAATTGATGATACATTGAAGGAATCCTTCTTGCTTGGTCCAAAGAGCAATGATCCGCATTTCCCCTTTTTTCCTCCCTTTCCTTTTCCATCAGGGCCTCAACTTGTGGTTCTCCTCTTACCTCTCCCAGTTCCCTTATCTCACTTGGACCCACTAACATACCCTGACCTCCTCCAGCCACAGTTGCTCATCCAGACCTCAGACTCCTTAGCATGCTCTCTGCTTGCCTCCACTGAGCTGGTTGCCTCCGTGCATGGTTAATTTGCCATCTCTCACTGAGTAATCCCCACCTGTCTGTTCCTTAACCATTAGCCTGACTCACTGCTTTCCTGGCCTCCTGATGCAAAGGTCTGAGCTCATCATCTCTGGGTTTGTGATCTAGTAACAACTGAAAGTATACAGAACATTCCTATCCCACCTTGCCAACCAGAGACTGGGGGAACACCTCCACTATGGGGGTCAAAGAGTCCCTGGGAATTCCATCTGTCCCTGCTCATGTGGGTGCCAGTTCTGAGCTGGCACCCCAACGCAGTCTGTATAGCTTTTAGTAGTTCATTGGCCACTGCTCATGCCTGAGAAGTGTGTCATGCTGAGTGGCCAGCTACACAGGCTCCAATTGCACATATGAAGGGCTAGCTGTGCTTTTCACTAGACAATGGGGCCCTGACAGCTGCCAATGAAATCCTGTAGGACTTTCTACATAAGACTTACTTCTGGGGAGCTACGTCCTGCTCCTGCAGAGTCAATGCCTGCCAGGTTTCCCACCGATGTAGATGTGTCCCAGCATATCCCCTATCTTCACTGACATGAATGGCCCACACCCCACATCCCTCTCTGTATGCCAGAACCTCCTCTAATGCCATGGGAGATCTGCCATGATTGGCCTTTAGTTCTCCTCCTGGGTGTGATGGCTGGGACAGCTCTTCACCTTCACTTGAAACACTTGTTTCCTCCATTTTTATTTGTCCTTCTCTGCCAGGCATCAGACCACTCCTCCTCCTTTCCTTTCATCTTCCTGCTGTCTGTGTTCTCATCAGCACTGCATTACCACAGAACCTATTTTGCCTGAATGCACCCAGGTACACCTCCTCCACTCTAGTGCTATTGCTGTTACCCTGAACTCCACTGCTACTCGACTCACACCAGCTGATGCCTCATCCACTGCCCATCATGAGTCAGCATCATATGGGTCTATTGATTAGGCCCTGAAATTTGTCAGCATTTTCCCAAGCTGTGCCATAGCAGATAACTCATCTGCATTGGGGAGCTAGCAGTAATGAAGCATGAAGGCTCAGCCCAGCTCAGTCCCTTCTCTCTGCCCTGCAGGCACTCTTTCTTTTCGCCCTCCAATCCAGGACTGGTATAGGGTTGTGGGATCTAACATTGTCTCCACCTTCCATCCCTTGGACCCATCTTCATAACTTGATTGCTCTTTCCAATCCCTCATATCCTCCAACCCCCATTCTCCCAATTTAAATTAGGAAAAAAGGGGGGTGGGATCCCTGAGACCATATTAACTTCAGCTAGGGCAGGATGGGCTGAATGGCCTCTCCTTGTTCTGTTGTACATTGTAAAGTTGAAGCAAAGATCTAAGCATACCAAAGGACACCGGGATGAAATTATTCAAAATGTACAGATTGTGGGAAGTCTTTGGGCACTGTCAGGCCCATCACTGTAAAATTATTGATGCAGTGCTCTGGTTTTGTAAAGTGCTGTCCCACAGAGGTGGCATCCTGGTTGTCACTGGCATTTTTCATATGATATCTAGGTGAGAATAATGAAACGAAACTTTAAGACAATCCAGGAACGTAAGACCTTTGAAGTCAAAATGATTAAATATTTTGACATCCACCAGACAGGACTCAACAAAGATCTGGGTTTTCTAGCCCATTATGTGCTAAGGTAGTGGTGTGCATTATGTTATAGAATACCACTGTGTGCAGAGCTCGCACTTCTGCACGTGTACAATATATGCACATATATGTTGGTATTCTATAACACACACACAAATGACACCTGGCACCCTGTTACAACTGACGCCTGGCACCGTTACTGAATAAGGGAGAAAGAGTTTTACAAGGCATGGTAATACCTAATAAGTTTATTTGCTTTATGATCGCTGCCACACAGTAAGCTAATGACCCCTTCCATTGAACCCAGCATTGTGAACTGACGGAATAATTTTCCATATGTGCATCAATTTAAATTTTATTTGCCACTCAGATGCCCACTCCTTCTGCAATTCCTTATAATCCACTTATGGTTTTTTATGTTCAAGTTTTTTATTGGTTTCTTGTATGGCTCTCCACCATTTTTGGCACTTAAGTAACCATCCCCTTTTTTCAACAATGGCTAACATATTTAAACAGAACACACACGGGTATTTTCGATATGATGTCTAAGCATGACTTTGGATGTTTTGCTCAAAACGTCCTGAATCTGAATAGCAAATATAGTGAGTTTAAAACAGCAAGATGTCTTTTTTTCGAAAATGGCCGTCAGATTTTTCTCTTTGGACCATTTTTCAGGAAAAAAAAAACATCCAAATGAAAAATGCACAAAATCAACCCACTAGGCTGTAGGAGGAGCCAACATTCTTAGCAGACTGGCCACACAGACACAGCAGAGCAATGGGGCACCCTAGGGGGCACTGCAATGGACGTCACATAAAAGCTCCCAGGTACACATCTCACCGTTGCTCCCTTATATTGTATAGTGAGACCTCCACAACCCACCAAAAACCTACCGTACCCAACTGTAGACCACTACAATAGCCCTTATGGCTGCAGTTGTCACCTATATGTGGGTACGGTAGGGTTTTGGTGGGTTTTAGGGGACTTGCTTTCCACCACAAGTGTAGCAATTAGAGTGGATTATTGGCCTGGGTCCCCTTCTCCACAGTGCACCGTACTGACTACTAGGTTGCGCCAGGGTCCTGCTTGCTGCTTTAACAGGACTGGCTACAACATCTGAGGCTGTCATAGAGGCTAGTATGTACTGTTTCTTTCACATCTTTGGGGGGGGGGGGGTCATTCCTTTATTCCTCCAGTGGTCATCTCGTCATTTAGGGCACTTTTTTGCGGCTTAGTGGTTAATAATACAGGTCTAGCACAAAAAGGCAGTTTCAGTCCTGGACATTTAAGTTTTGTTCCATTACGGCTGAAAAATGTACTAGTCTTAGGAACGTCCAAATCCTGCCCTTAATATGCCCCCTTGAGATCTGGATGCACTGCAGGCAAACAGCATAAAAAAACATCTGGAAAATGGGTTTAGAAAATACTGATTTGGCCGTTTTGATGAGAAAAACGTCCATCTGCTGGAGTATACCACTTTTTAAATGTAGTTCTCTTTCAAAAATGAGCCTCACAGTATTCCACTACATATTAAATGCTAGTTGCAAGTTATTGTTCCAACTATTTATAATAACTTTAAGTGCTATTGACAGCAAGATATCTAATGTTGGTCATTTAACAATTTTCATTTAGCAATGTTATAGGTTAGTGAATCCTTTATATTCAGAATTTTACTTATACATTCCCAGATGGATACTCAACTTAGATGTACTGGGCCATTAAAATATGGAACGATGATTCTTTGGGGATTTATAAGACCAACACTAGCTATTATTGTCTCCCTTAAGTTTTGCAAACTTCAAAGGGGGTCCAAAGCACCCTATATACTATAAAATATAATGATTGCATGACCAGGCCAATAGAAATATTCGAGTAGTTTTATTCCAATATTTTTTTCAACTTTGAGCAGATAATTTATTCTTTAAATCTGCCTCTCAAACTTTCATCATTCCTATATAGACTTTACTTGCCTTTCCCCTTAATAGCTGGTAAAGGCTACCACCTTACTGGAGACACCTAAAATGATGCAGATATCTTCTACTTCCTAATTCTGTGACATAGTATTTATATCTAGTTTGAAGTTTGTAATGCACTGTCTAAGCTGTAACCATGCAAAAACATTTTCTAGGAGGATTAAACGAGTTGCAAATGTAGAAGTACCTTAAATTTAACTGACCAAAGGTGCGGATTACATAGTAATCCAATTTATAGTAGTATTTTGTATCTTTAATCTACTACTCAGAGTAGCTGAAGTTACCTATTCATCACCTAAGCTGTAAGGGAAAAAACTTGATGTTCCCTGAGCCTGCATGATTGTCTTGGCCAATACAATCAATGAGAATTATGGTGCCTTGATTTCTTCCAAGTTTGAAGAGTCTTCTCTATTAGGCAAATCTGAGCACACAAGTACAGAAAACCCCTTCCTTTCCCATCTAAACCTGTCCAAGGCTAGTCTGTTGCCTGTTCCTACGCTAGAGCAGAACTGAGATATTTTTCTGTTCTGTGGAGAGGTGAAGAGATCTGTCATGGGTATGCCCCATTTGTGAAAGACCATCTGAGCCACTCCTGAGTCCAGAGATCATTTTTTTTTTTACTTGAGTACGTTACTCAGTTTATCCACCAAACCATCATCCTTTCTTGCTTTGAGTGTCATCCCATCACAGATAGCCCACTTCCACATTCTGACAGTTTCTCAACACAGGAAATAGAATTATGTTCCTCCCTCTTTATTGATGAAATGCATGGCAGATTTATTGTAGCGTGGACTAGAATTATTTTGTTCACCACCAAGCTCTGAAAGCCTTCACAGAGTTCCATTTTGCCCTTAACTTCTAAATTTATTGGCTGAAATTTCTCCTGGGGAGACAACATTAATTGATTTCATTTGCTTACTTTATTTATTTTTTGTCTATTAGATTGTAAGCTCTTTGAGCAGGGACTGTCTTTCTTCTATGTTTGTGCAGCGCTGCGTATGCTTTGTAGCGCTATAGAAATGCTAAATAGTAGTAGTAGTAGTAAGGCCATTTACATGGGTGCCCTAGTTCAGTTTGGCTGTACCTGTAGTGAAAACAATTTGCAAAGGAGGAATTTGGGAGTACAGTAGAGTCTTGATTATCTGATATAAACAGGACTGATAGGCTGTTGGATAATCGAAACGTCAGATAATACAGAATAAGTAGATATGGGGTAAAATAGTAGTATATTGAATGAATGTTTGAAAAGAGGAAGCAGTAAAAAAAAGAATTCAAAACTTAATGTACCCAGGAATCTTACCTAGCACTGCTGCCTTTTAATTATCTAAAGAAATATGGAAGGAGTTGATAAGAGGCTTTGATGATTTTGAAAGTGAAACAAAAGAATTTAATTTTATTGGGTGATTTTAATGTTCATGCAGATAACAACTTAGACAAAAGGAAATCCAGTTTAATGATCAATCTATGTACAGATGATTCTATTCAAGTAGTTACAGATAGTACTCCTAATAAGGGTAATATTTTAGATTTAATTTTTGTTTCAGTATTGTTTATTTTGAAGCAATATTTTAAAATAGAGCAAGTTACTAGTTTACCATGGTCTGATCATTATTTCATGAAATTTTAACATAATGCGTAAAAAGTTATAGGAGGAAGATAGGGATCTGGGATTTCAAAAATTCTGCAGAGCCAAAGTTGACTCTATGTATTGGGAAGATGCAATGATGATCTTTAGGCACAGATTCTTATGTCAGTTTAATGGTTGAGGAATGGAATACTTTACCTAGGAGGTTTAACGATGAATTAAGGGTATACAAAAGATATGGAGGTATATTTTCAAAGAACTTAAACTTATAAAGTTAAATAAAGGGGCATTTTCGATATGATGTCTAAGTCCGACTTTGGACGTTTTGTAAAAAACGTCCAAAATCTGAATAGGAAAGAAGGTCATTTTCAAAAAAAGAAAAACGCCTATCTTTTGTTTTCAAATTTAGGGATTTAGAGAGCAGAAACAGGTACAGAAGAGAAGCTGACAAGTATTTAGAATTGATTCTATTGCTACATCTGCAAATCAACCAAAAGAAATGTTTGGTATTGCTAAAGATTTAATAGAAAGGATAAGGATAATATTTTGGCTACTAAGAAAGTTGTGTACAACATGGAAAAATTTTAGAAAAGATTAAATTGGATGTGAGAAAGGCATTGGTAATGTAGATTCGACACAGGAAGGGATATTGCTAATGAGGAAATTCCAATGGAAGTTATGGAGGAATTTGACACTATCTTTAGAGAGAGTGCAAAAATTAGTTACGGAGTTAAAAGGAAAATTCTCTCCTATAGATCCAATGCCATTCTCTTATTATTTTCTCACTACAGAAACTTGTTAATGATCCTTAGGTCTAGGATGGATGGATTTCTTCCATTTTTTTTGTGACCAAGAAATACTTGGAAATAAAATCCCTGCCTCTTTTCTCTGGTAGAACAGGCTTGACTGCATTGACCTAAGAGGGAAGAGAGATCTTTGACATCTCCTGGTGTGACAACCTTGATCAAGATACTTTTTGTGGGACATTCGGACATCAAAGAGATGACATCTGTATCCAAGAAAGATGATTTTTTAGAACTTAATGGTTAGATGTTATAAAGGATCAACTGTTTGCAAATTATAATTATAGATATATGAAAATTAAAACCTCACTGTTCCTCCTACTGATAAGGTTGCCTGACAGGAATACTGAAACAATGGCAATGTTATCCTAGACTCTGTCAAAATCTTGTCCTGGGTTTTGGCTGGAGAGAGGGTTATGGCTTCTGGGCACTCTGCTGTCTGGGATAAGAGTGAGATATCTGTTGCATTTGAGACTGGAATAAAAAGGTGGCAGATTACTTACGCATATGTTCTTCTTTTCTCCCCGCTCCCCCCCCCCCCCCACCACCACCACTCATATCTCCGTAAGAAGAGGAGGTTGTGTCTGAGGTCCAGGAGAGGGACCTTAAAGGATGCCTCCTTATTTATGAAACCCCCTGCGCTCAGTATGCAGCAGCAGCGGCTGAGAAAGCAAATAGAATGTTAGGAATTATTATTATTATTAGGAAAGGAATAGAAAACAAAAATGAGAATGTTATAAAGCCATTGTATCGCTCAATAGTGCAACCTCACCGCGAATACTGTGTACAATTATATAGCGGAATTAGACAAGGGTGACGAAAACGATAATGGTGATAGAACAACTTCCCTATAAGGAAAGGTTAAAGTGGTTAGGGCTCTTCAGACTGGAGAAGAGACGGATGAGGGGAGATATGATAGGGGAACTGGACTTCATATACCGCTTTTCTGTGGTTACAGTCAAAGTGGTTTGCATATTATATTCAGGTACTTATTTTGTACCTGGGGAGATGGAGGGTTAAGGGACTTGCCCAGAGTCACAAGGAGCTGCAGTGGGAATTGAACCCAGTTCACCAGGATCAAAGCCTGTTGCACTAACCACTAGGCTACTCCTCCACTCAGTTTATAAAATACTGAGTGTCTGGCTATGCTTATTGTTCTTATGTTCTATCACATACATCGCAAGCAATTTACAATGTGATGTGCCTCCTCCCCCCAAGCATTTTTACCTTACTTCAGTGTTATATAGCTAGGCATAAGAACTTGACCCCCTCTTCACACTCTCACCCCGCAAAAAAAAAAAAAAAAAAAAAAAATTTCTTGCATTCAGTCATGCCTATACCTCTGTTTGTTCAAAACAAAACCTCCTCATACTCACAGATGTGCAGTGTGGCAGAATATCATTTTGGTTGGAAAAGCAAAAAAAAACAAACCAACTTTAGTTGCTGATGATGTGTAGGGAAAATATTGGTAGGGGCCACAGCCCTGGTGGCTCATCCATTCTATTGCTTATGAATCCCCAATACCCCACACTCTCTACTCCCAAACACACACTCATACATACCCAAACAATCCCACTACACCTTCAGCCACTGTCAGATTCACACAGCCCACCCACTTACTCAGTCAGACAAATGTGTCTTCATCAAATACTTAGATCATACACTTTTCAACTTGTTTATATATTGTGGGTAATGGCTGATGAAAATTGTTTATTTCCTTTTCCCAGGGTGATGTATCCCTGGTGATTAGAGACAGATGAAAATTTGCCTTCATAATTTCTCTCAAACTAGAGTATTGTCATTGAACTTAGGTAATTTTATGTTACTGAGCTACTATGAGTGGGATTATGAATAACCAAATTTGCAGACATACATTTCCAATTTTCATTTTGGGATTTACTTTTATACTAACACAATGGATTGACGTTTTGGTTTTGTTCTTCACAGACAAACAATTACCAAAGCATGGGACATCTGAAAAAGGCTTAACTTGGCAATTTCTCCCCAAACTACATACATGTGATAGTGGTAGTAATGAACAAAAAATAAACTTTAGAAAATCCATTAGTAACTTACTGCTAATCCCATCAACATGTTTTCACCAACTGTGATCTGAATCCTCAGTCCAAACAGGGCATTCATGCCTTTCAGTTTCAATTTATTCATTAGCTGGGTATGTAGCTCATACTCCATAAACGGCAGCAGGTTGCTGATAGCTGTGGCGTTTGCTTCTGCTTGTGCTTTCTTTTTCAAGCGACATAACCTGTTCAACAGATGATTTACATGGAATTCAAAGTGGTATGAGAGAGAGTATGCTAGATGTCATTTGTTTTTTACTTGAAATATTGACTATAATTCAGCCTTGCAGGCCAATGAAATAAACTGAACTAAAATGAACCAAGACAAATTTGTACACTAGAGTCAGTGTTAGCATATGGAGTGGAGCAGCAGTCTAATTTTAGAGCAGCAGGCTGGCAACAAGGGATACCATGTTCAAATACTACTGTGGCTCCATGTTATCTTGAGCAAGACACTAACCTGATACTTAAGCCTCCACTGCCTCAGATACATACTCAGATAGTATGCTCTTTGAGGACAGAAAAATACCTATTATACCTGAATCTAATTTGCCTTGAGCTACAACTGAAAAAAGGCATGAGCCAAAACCAATATCCTTTTCCTTTCCTTAATGGGAACCCTCCATAAGAGAACTATTTGCTCTTATGGATGGTAGATTTATAACAAGTTGTCTATGTGTGAAGGCCACATAGGCACCTATTTTTGGTCTATATTACTCCTGCAGGTATTCTCTATCAAAAAATTCAAAATTCTACACAAAAATGTGCAAATTCTGCAAGTTTCTTTAAACTATATTTTTGCACCCACAACCATCCACCTTTGTTCCCAGACCCCTCTTCCTGCACCCACACTTCATCCATCTTACAGCCCCCCTTCCCCTGTACAGATACCATCCATATTTATATTTTCCAGCCCTCCCTCCCACACTTCATCCACCTTACAGCTCCCCCCCCCTACATTCACACCTCATCCACCTTACAGCCCCCCACCTCTCTCCCTGAACAGATACCATTCATCTTTTTCCAGCCCCCCCCCAACCCCTGCACTCACCAGTCCAGCAGAGGAGGAGCTGCAGAGGTGCATTTCAGGAGTACCTCTTAGGGCAGGAAAGAACCCCACTGCCACTGCTTTGGCCGGTGTTCGCTTCTTCAAAATGGCCACTGAGACATCCTTCAACAGCCTCATGAGATTGTTGCTTGAAGTTTCGACAGCCATTTTGAAGAAGCGGTGGCATCGTCAAGAGCTGCAGCAGTGGGCAGGAAAGAGTAGGGTTCTTTCCTGCCCCCAAAGAGGCCACTAGATCACCAGGGAATGTTAAAGTAGGCTCATGGAGGGCCCACCGAGGCTTGGGGGGGGGGGGGGGCGGGATGGCCAGCATCCCTTTTCAGTGGTCCTCACGCCCATGGTACTGTACTGCGGGAATGGGGGCCGCGGTAAAGACTATGCAGGAAAAAGTAAATTCTGCACGACTAGGAAATTCTGTGCTGCTCAATTGTGCAGAATTCAGGCAGGAGTACTATATGTCTTTTTTAACATACTAGCACAAAATTCTGTAAAAACAGAAGCTAGACCAGGGATTTTCAGCCCAATCCTTGGGATGGCACCTAGCAAGTCAGATTTTCAGGATAGCCACTATGAATATGCATGAGATAGATTTACAAACAACTAAAGAAGTGCATGCAAATTTATTTTATGCATATTCATTGTGGATATTTTGAAAACAAGACTGGCTTGTTGTGTCCTGAGGACTGGGTTGAAAACCCATGAGCTAGACTGAAACCGTAAACATTTATGTCTATCATGAAAAAGCCTAAAAGTTAGAACTTATGTACGTAAATTGTGATGCTGCCTGCGCTTTGCAAGAATATTCCCCTGTACATGCCTACTCTTAAAAGCATTTACAAGTAAATTACAGATTGTAGCTGATCCCAATACACCGAGTACTTGTCAGGTAGGAGGCGGTTGGGATTTCCAGGAATAAGGCGCATTTTTTGCCCCGTGCATAATTGGAATGGGGTTAATTTCAAAGCTGCAGAGGGCATGGCAAGCAAAGTGAGTAGTGCCAGTACCAGGACATCCAGACAAGTTCCAATGCCATTAGCCATGAGTTGTCTGAGTTTAGTTTTTAACAGACCACTGTATCTCTCTACAAGGCCATTGCTAGTGGGTTTGTAAATGCTCAACATTCAGTGAGTAATCTGCAGTTTGGCAGTCAAAGTTTGGATCAACTCATTGACAAAATGGGTGCCGTTATTAGTGGTGATTTTGCAAGGGATGCCAAATCTGGGTATAATTTCATTGCACAATACCTGGGTCATCACCTGGCCTGTCTCTCGGGTACTGGGAATTGCTTTAACCCATTTAGAAAAAGCACCAACACAGACGAGTAAAAACCTTTTTTCCTTTGACAGGCACAATCATATCTGTGAAGTCGCAGTACCAGTGCAAGAAAGGTCCCTGAACAGTTGGTAAGTGGCCAGGTGGGACGGCATTGCCACGTTTGGGAGTGTTCAAAAAATATTTGTAACACCCACGAACAGTGGCATGGCACAAGGACATGAATTGCGGAGCCCAGATCTTAGGAGACAAATTATTATACAATGTGGTAACGCTGAGATGCAACAGGTAATGGACAGAATTTAAAAGCAAGAATAAAATTTCCTATGCTACACAAATTTGTCCAGCATCCTCACGTTAATATTTCCTTATCTCTTATTTGTCCTGTTTGTCTGTCCTAATTAGATTGTAAGCTCTGTCGAGCAGGGGCTGTCTCTTCATGTTCAAGTGTACAGCGCAGTGTACATCTAGTAGCGCTATAGAAATGAGAAGTAGTAGTAGGGTGCACCCATAAGCCATTCAAGCTCTGTGTACAGCCAGCCTGCTTCCAGGCACGTAATTCTGATTGGCTGGCAGAAGCTTGCAAGGCCGCAAACAGCTCAGTTTCAGGCATGGCTTTGGGGTCAGGGGTCTCAACACACATGACAACCTCAGACTGGCAGGGAGAGAAGTCTGTAACTTCATGCGCTAAATCATCAGCCATAGAATTACCATTAATTTCAAAGGAGAAAACAGTTTCTTGATGGGCTTTAACCAAAGTAATAGCCGTACGTAACTTTTTCTTACGGTGCTCTTGTAATGCTTCAAACACTTTATTCCACAAGGTGATGTGGGTTAAAGGATACCCAGTTGAAGAGACTGTACCTCTCTGGTTCCATTTTTGGAGGTAGGAGTGTAAGGAGGAAAACACATAGCCAGAATTGGTAACAATAGAAACACTGTCATTTAGTGCTTTAAATTGTAAAACATACAATACCGCTGCTAGTTCCGCAGTCTGTGCTGTGTAAGAAGCAGGGAGTCGGCATTGTATGATTTCAACAGGAATTTCATCGGGGGTATAATGGACAGCAGCAAAACCAACATTTCCGTTTTGATGGGAGCCGTCTGTAAACCAGACTGGTCCCGTCTGCAAAATGTCAAAGTGAACAACCAGAGAAGCAGGGAGTGGAGGCAACCGTTCAGTGCACAAATGCGGAAGTAATACCTTATCTGTGACAGCCGACAGCGGGTGTAAGCGCTGTAAATCAGCAGCTGTAAGGGGCTGTATACGGTGTACCACACTAAACAAAACAACTTGGTATTTCTGCAGTCTAGATGGGGTCATATGGCTAATCTGTTTGTCCAAAAGGTATTTAACATCGTGGAAAGTACGTATAATCACTGGCAAATGAGGAATGTAACTATAAAATTTTAAAACAGCTGTGGCAGCTGCCATGAGCCCCTTCTCACAAGAAGCAAACCCTAATTCAACGGGAGTGAAAGATCCAGACAGGCAGCCACAGGCTATATCGTCGTCATGCTGGGTTATCAATGCAGCCCAGGTGACATCATTATGGGAAATCCATAAGTGTACATCCTGTGATACATTAATAGTAGCCATCCTTAACTAGAGCCACTAAAGCAGAAGTTTCATCCTCAGTAAACTAAAGCTTTGCATATTTGGAGTCTTGCTTCCCAGGCAATGTTTTGTAAAAGATCTTAGTGCACTCAGAATAATTAGGTATCCATAGACGACAGAAGTTAAGCATACCCAAAACAGCCCTTAGTTCAGTAACGTTAGAGGGCAACTGTAACTTAGAAACATGTTTCAAAGTATCGGGACCGAGATTGCGATCCTGGGCTGCAATCATGTGTGCCAGGAAGGTGACCTGAGTCTGGGCAACCTGCAATTTACTACTACTATTTAACATTTCTAAAGCGCTACCAGGGTTACGCAGCGCTGTGCAATCTAACAAAGAAGGACAGTCCCTGCTCTAAGGAGCTTATAATCTAAAGGACAAAAAGGTGCAGTCAATCAAATTGGGGGCAGTCTAGATTTCCTGGATAAAGGTACAATGGTTAGGTGCCGAAAGCGACATTGAAGAGGTGGGCTTTGAGCAAGGATTTGAAGATGGGCAGGGAGGGAGCTTGGCGTATGGGCTCAGGGAGTTTATTCCAAGCACAGGGTGAGGCGAGCAGAAAGGGCGGAGCCTGGAGTTGGCGGTGGTGGAGAAGGATACTACTACTACTATTTAGCATTTCTATAGCGCTACAAGGCGTACGCAGCGCTGCACAAACATAGAAGAAAGACAGTCCCTGCTCAAAGAGCTTACAATCTACAGTGGGGGAAATAAGTATTTGATCCCTTGCTGATTTTGTAAGTTTGCCCACTGACAAAGACATGAGCAGCCCATAATTGAAGGGTAGGTTATTGGTAACAGTGAGAGATAGCACATCACAAATTAAATCCGGAAAATCACATTGTGGAAAGTATATGAATTTATTTGCATTCTGCAGAGGGAAATAAGTATTTGATCCCCCACCAACCAGTAAGAGATCTGGCCCCTACAGACCAGGTAGATGCTCCAAATCAACTCGTTACCTGCATGACAGACAGCTGTCGGCAATGGTCACCTGTATGAAAGACACCTGTCCACAGACTCAGTGAATCAGTCAGACTCTAACCTCTACAAAATGGCCAAGAGCAAGGAGCTGTCTAAGGATGTCAGGGACAAGATCATACACCTGCACAAGGCTGGAATGGGCTACAAAACCATCAGTAAGACGCTGGGCGAGAAGGAGACAACTGTTGGTGCCATAGTAAGAAAATGGAAGAAGTACAAAATGACTGTCAATCGACAAAGATCTGGGGCTCCACGCAAAATCTCACCTCGTGGGGTATCCTTGATCATGAGGAAGGTTAGAAATCAGCCTACAACTACAAGGGGGGAACTTGTCAATGATCTCAAGGCAGCTGGGACCACTGTCACCACGAAAACCATTGGTAACACATTACGACATAACGGATTGCAATCCTGCAGTGCCCGCAAGGTCCCCCTGCTCCGGAAGGCACATGTGACGGCCCGTCTGAAGTTTGCCAGTGAACACCTGGATGATGCCGAGAGTGATTGGGAGAAGGTGCTGTGGTCAGATGAGACAAAAATTGAGCTCTTTGGCATGAACTCAACTCGCCGTGTTTGGAGGAAGAGAAATGCTGCCTATGACCCAAAGAACACCGTCCCCACTGTCAAGCATGGAGGTGGAAATGTTATGTTTTGGGGGTGTTTCTCTGCTAAGGGCACAGGACTACTTCACCGCATCAATGGGAGAATGGATGGGGCCATGTACCGTACAATTCTGAGTGACAACCTCCTTCCCTCCGCCAGGGCCTTAAAAATGGGTCGTGGCTGGGTCTTCCAGCACGACAATGACCCAAAACATACAGCCAAGGCAACAAAGGAGTGGCTCAGGAAGAAGCACATTAGGGTCATGGAGTGGCCTAGCCAGTCACCAGACCTTAATCCCATTGAAAACTTATGGAGGGAGCTGAAGCTGCGAGTTGCCAAGCGACAGCCCAGAACTCTTAATGATTTAGAGATGATCTGCAAAGAGGAGTGGACCAAAATTCCTCCTGACATGTGTGCAAACCTCATCATCAACTACAGAAGACGTCTGACCGCTGTGCTTGCCAACAAGGGTTTTGCCACCAAGTATTAGGTCTTGTTTGCCAGAGGGATTAAATACTTATTTCCCTCTGCAGAATGCAAATAAATTCATATACTTTCCACAATGTGATTTTCCGGATTTAATTTGTGATGTGCTATCTCTCACTGTTACCAATAACCTACCCTTCAATTATGGGCTGCTCATGTCTTTGTCAGTGGGCAAACTTACAAAATCAGCAAGGGATCAAATACTTATTTCCCCCACTGTAATAGACAAAAATAAATAAATAAAGTAAGCAAATCAAATCAATTAATGTGAATGGGAAGGAAGAGAGGAGGGTAGGTGGAGGCGAGTGGTTACAAGTGGTTACGAGTCAAAAGCAATGTTAAAGAGGTGGGCTTTCAGTCTAGATTTAAAGGTGGCCAAGGATGGGGCAAGACGTAGGGGCTCAGGAAGTTTATTCCAGGCGTAGGGTGCAGCGAGACAGAAGGCGTGAAGTCTGGAGTTGGCAGTAGTGGAGAAGGGAACAGATAAGAAGGATTTATCCATGGAGCGGAGTGCACGGGAAGGGGTGTAGGGAAGGACGAGTGTGGAGAGATACTGGGCAGCAGCAGAGTGAGTACATTTATAGGTTAGTAGAAGTTTGAACAGGATGCGAAAACGTATAGGGAGCCAGTGAAGGGTCTTGAGGAGAGGGGTAGTATGAGTAAAGCGACCCTGGCGGAAGATGAGATGGGCAGCAGAGTTTTGAACCGACTGGAGAGGGGAGAGGTGACTAAGTGGGAGGCCAGCAAGAAGCAGATTGCAGTAGTCTAAACGAGAGGTGACAAGGGTGTGGATGAGGGTTTTGGTAGAGTGTTCGGAAAGAATGGGGCGGATTTTACGGATGTTGTAAAGAAAGAAACGACAGGTCTTGGCAATCTGCTGGATATGAGCAGAGAAGGAGAGAGAAGAGTCAAAGATGACCCCAAGGTTTCGAGCTGAGGAGACAGGGAGAATGAGAGAGCCATCAACAGAAATAGAAAACGGGGGGAGTGGGGAGGTGGGTTTGGGGGGGAAAATGAGAAGCTCGGTTTTGGTCATATTTAATTTCAGGTGGCGTTGAGACATCCAGACAGCAATGTCAGACAAGCACGCTGAAACTTTGGTTTGGATGTAAGGTGAGATATCAGGGATAGAAAGGTAGATTTGGGAGTCATCAGCATAGAGATGGTAGGAAAAGCCATGGGATGAGATTAATGAACCAAGGGAAGAAGTGTAGATAGAAAAGAGGAGGGGACCAAGAACAGAACCCTGAGGTACGCCGACAGGCAGAGGGATAGAAGTAGAAGAGGATCCACCAGAGTGAACACTAAAGGTGCGGAGGGAGAGGTAGGAAGAGAACCAGGAAAGGACAGAGCCCTGGAATCCAAGTGAGGACAGGGTATCGAGAAGTATGCTGTGATCGACAGTGTCAAAAGCAGCGGAAAGATCAAGAAGAATGAGGATAGAATATTGACCTCTGGATTTAGCCAGTAATAGGTCATTGGAGACTTTAGTAAGCGCAGTTTCGGTTGAGTGGAGAGGGCGAAAACCAGATTGTAGTGGGTCAAGAATAGCATGTGAGGAGAGAAAATCAAGGCAGCGGCGGTGAACAGCACGCTCAAGTAATTTGGAGAGAAAAGGAAGGAGGGAGATGGGTCGGTAATTAGAGGGACAAGTAGAGTCGAGTGAAGGCTTCTTAAGGAGAGGTGTGACCACAGCATGTTTAAAGGCAGCAGGGACAGTCGCAGTGGAAAGTGAGAGGTTGAGAATGTGACAGATAAAGGAATAAGAGCAGGAGAGATGGCATTAAGAAGGTGGGTGGGAATGGGATCAGAGGAACAGGTGGTACATTTTGAGGAAGAAAGGAGAAGTGTAGTTTCCTCAATAGTAACTTCAGGAAAGGAGGAAAGGGAATGAGGGGAAGGAGAGAGAGGGGAATGGACTAGTGGAGGGAGAGGTGGTGAGGTAGAGAAAGCAAGGTTTATCTTTTGAACCTTGTTGTGAAAGAATTCAGCAAGGGTCTGAGGATATAATGAAGGGGGAGTTGGGGGAGGGGGTACCTTGAGGAGAGAGTTCAATGTGGTGAAGAGAAGTCGAGGATTACAGCCAAGAGAGTTGGTCAGTTGGATATAATAATCCTGTTTGGCACGTAAAAGAGCAGATTGGAAGGAGGTCAGCATGAACTTAAAGTGTAAGAAATCAGCAAGGGCCCAATATTTCCGCCAGAGGCGTTCGGCGGAGCGGGTACAGGAACGTAGGTAGCGGATATTAGAAGTCAGCCAATGTTGGGGTTTTGTACGCCTTACAGGGCGGGTCATCAAAGGTGCAAGAGTGTCTAAGGCAGAGGATAGAGTATTGTTGTAAGAAGAAACAGCCTCGTTGACAGATATGGATGGTGCCACAGTAGAGAGGAGGTTTGAAACATGGGAGGATAGAGATGAAGGGTCAATATCGTGAAGATTCCTAGATAAATTAGATAAGATAGGACGGGACTGGGAGGGAGGAGATTTAAGTGTGAAAGTTATAAGATGGTGATCAGAGGAGGGAAGATCAGAGGCAAGGAAACTAGAGGGTGAACAGTTGGAGGAGAAGATGAGATCAAGACAGTGACCATTTTGATGAGTGGGGGAGGTGGAGCATAGTTGGAGATTAAAGGAGGATGTTAAAGCGAGTAACTTGGAAATATAAGAGTTGGAAGGATCATTAGCAGGAATATTAAAGTCACCAAGGATGAGAGAGGGGGAAGAAGGATCATGGAAGAAGGCAAGCCAGGCGTCAAAGTCACTGAGAAAGGATGAAAGGGACTTATCAGGGGGACGATAAATGACCGCTATTCGAAGAGGCAGAGGAGAGAAAAGGCGGATAGAGTGGACTTCAAAGGAGGAAAAACAGTGAGATTGAGGTGGAAGAAGGGGTTGAAATCTGGAGGAGGAAGAGAGAAGTAGTCCAACACCGCCCCCACGGCCAGCAGGGCGAGGAGTATGTGAAAATAGATAACCGTCATGGCACAGGGCTGCGACTGAAGCAGAGTCATCAGGGCAGAGCCAGGTTTCTGTTATGGCGAGCAGATGGAGGTGACGCGAGATAAAGAGGTCCTGGATATAGGCGAGTTTGTTACAGATAGAGCGGGCATTCCATAGGGCGCAAGAGAAGGGAGAGGGATCTTGGGGTGATAGTATCTGAGGACCTGAAGGCGACGAAACAGTGTGACAAGGCGGTGGCCGTAGCTAGAAGATTGCTAGGCTGTATAGAGAGAGGTGTGACCAGCAGAAGAAAAGAGGTTTTAATACCCCTGTATAAGACGTTGGTGAGGCCCCACCTGGAGTATTGTGTTCAGTTTTGGAGGCCATATCTTGCGAAGGATGTTAAAAAAATGGAAGCAGTGCAAAGAAAAGCTACGAGAATGGTATGGGATTTGCGTTACAAGACGTATGAGGAGAGAATTGTTGACCTGAACATGTATACCCTGGAGGAAAGGAGAAACAGGGGTGATATGATACAGACGTTCAAATATTTGAAAGGTATTAATCCGCAAATGAACCTTTTCCGGAGAGGGGAAAGCGGTAGAACAAGACGACATGAAATGAGATTGAAGGGGGGCAGACTCAAGAAAAATGTCAGGAAGTATTTCTTCACGGAGAGAGTGGTGGATGCTTGGAATGCTCTCCCGCGGGAGGTGGTGGAAATGAAAACGGTAACGGAATTCAAACATGCGTGGGATAAACATAAAGGAATCCTGTTCAGAAGGAATGGATCCTCAGGAGCTTAGCCGAGATTGGGTGGCAGAGCCAGTGGTGAGAGGCGGGGCTGGTGGTTGGGAGGCGGGGATAGTGCTGGGCAGACTTATATGGTCTGTGCCGGGACTGGTGGTTGGGAGGCGGGGAAAATGCTGGGCAGACTTATACGGTCTGTGCCAGAGCTGGTGGTGGGAGGCGGGGATAGTGCTGGGCAGACTTGTACGGTCTGTGCCCTGAAGAGGACAGGTACAAATCAAGGTAGGGTATACACAAAAAGTAGCACATATGAGTTTATCTTGTTGGGGAGACTGGATGGAACGTGCAGGTCTTATTCTGCCATCATCTACTATGTTACTTCAGAGTAACGATTATAACAAATCTTGCAAATCCCTTGCCTTACTGTTTCCTAATCTACTCAAAAAAACTAGATTGCCCCCTGCTTTTAAAGTCCCCACCTCACAATCTAAATTTACAACCTGTTTGGTAAGGTTCGATGTCACCAAACCCCATTTTGTTGGAAATTTAACTGCATGTAATTTCAGTATACTTACAATTAACTCTGTTGATTATTCACAGTTTTCCAACCCCCGAACAGATGTATGGTGTTACTGTGGAACCAAAACCCTGTACCCTACCTTGCCCCCTAACTGGCAAGGACAATGTGCCTTGGACCAGTTAGTAATCCCACTCACCATTGCATCCAGACACTAAGATCAGCCTCTCCCCCCCCCCCCCCCCGTATAAAGAGAGATGCCCCTCCTGCTGGCTCTTTTGATGACAGAGTCTATATTGATGCGATAAGTGTGCCAAGGGGGATGCCAGATGAATTTAAAGCACGAAATCAGATTGCTGCAGGTTTTGAATCCTCCATATTTTGGTGGATTACCCTTAACAAGAACGTTGACTGGATTAATTACATCTATGACAATCAACAACGATTCATTAATTCCACCCGTGATGCCGTCAAAGGTATCACTGAACAATTAGATGCCACTAGCCATATGGCCTGAGAAAATCAATTAGTCCTTGATATGATGTTGGCCATGAAAGGGGGCGTGTGTGTAATGTTAGGAGGCCATTGTTTTACCTATATCCTCAACAATACTGCCCCTGATGGCTCTATCACCAGGGCGTTACAAGGCCTTACCACCTTAGCTGAGGAACTTGCTGAAAATTCGGGTATAGACACCACTTGGACTGGATGGTTAGAAGGTATCTTTGGAAAATGGAAAGACTTCATACTTACAGGGTTAACTACCATGGTTATTGTTGCTGCTGTTCTCATTCTCCTTGGTTGTTATATAATATCTTGTGTTAGAGGCCTAATGTTACGCTTAATTGAAACTGCTTTAAGCAAGAATGAAGCTACAGAGTACGCCTTGACTCTGTATGAACCATTGCAAGACAATCACGACGATGACACTGCTTATGCTCAAATGCAACCCACCCCAGTTCACTCTGATGTTGCAATTTATGATGATGTTGAACTCAGTCCTTAATTTTTTACATATGTATTCAATTGCTTTTATATCTGCATATTCGTGTATTACATTGACTCTGCATATTTACAATTATTTACATACTAGTAGCCAATGTACAGGGTTCTTTTCAGTTTATGACAGATTTCCTTCCTCTTGACTATAATATATGACAGTTGCCCCATAAGAATTGCTGCTGCCATACTATCCTTCCAGATACCCCCTACCCGTCTCTCCAGTTTTTCCATTGGTACCCATTTACTCACGACCTTCCACTTCCTAGTGTCTGACTTACTCGATAATAACCCCCTTAGTGCTCATGAGACTGTGTGGCCATGACAGGTAAGACAGGAACCAATCTCCCATCTTGCTGAGAGACTATAGGATGCCTGCAACCTAAGACAGCCTGTAGTCGGAGCACTAATCATCTAACTGTTGAGCTTATGCCAACACTTTGCTTATGCTGTTGGGGGGGGAGGAGGGTTATGGCATGAGCCTGGGTGCAGGACCAGGCCTCTGCTGGAGACACCACCATTCCCACACCTTGTGAAGGTCTTACTTTCAAAGATCTTCAAGGGGAGAGATGTGTATTATGAACCACTGACAGTACTTTGGTTCAGGGCTCAAATCCTCCTTTGAAATGACAGGCCCTAGGTTTGTGTGACACTGGCTTGACCTTCAGTACAGTACCAAGGCACGTGATCTGTTGAGACACCTTGGTACAAGCCAGAATGAGGAACGGGCGTAGGTGGAAAGATAGATTAACATGATGCAGCAACATGGTGGTTACAGATGTTCTGCAGTTGCAGAGCCAGATATCTCCAGAGGAAGGGGACTTTGTATTCTTAGAAGAACCAGCATTATTATTAGCATTTCTAGGTAAGGATTATTATTAGCCCTTCTGAGTACTAACCAGCTTATTACAATACTAGGAAAAAATGCCCGTTTCTGAGCGGGATGAAACGGGCGCTAGCAAGGGGCCCCCTCCCTCCGTCCCTCGAAGCTACTTGCCTTGTTCGCTCTGGGCCGTTTCGGCCCTCGAGTGTCATAGCTCCGCCCTCGACGTCATGACGTTTTGACACGAGGGCGGTGCAGACACTCCAGGGCACACCGGATATCTCGGGCGCCTCAACTTCCGTGGAGGCTTCAGAACGTTGGGGTTGCCTTTTATATATATAGATATCCAATAAGTGCTAACCACAATATTATAATAGCCAATAAGTGTGATTATTGTCGTATTTCCTATGAACAATTTGTTAACATAATGAAGGTATAAAATGATTGTATTTCCTATTTCTGGGGAGATCTAGGTAGCAAATACTTTTGTATAGCAACTGCTCTCCCCAAACAATTACCAACTGAACCTGTATTTGGTAAGTTACTAATAAAAGAATTTGCTTTCTCAACTACACGTAGCCTTGGGTGATTTATTTCCACAAATTACGGGCGGCTGGCCCATTGGTATTTCGGGAGAGGTATAAATTCACCCAAAAATTCAAAGTATATGCCTAATTACATTGCACACACTTTTATGCATGAGGTAATTTTATAAGAGGTATTTTATGTATAAATGTGTGAAAAATCCTTCCTTAAAATGCAAATTGAGCTTTTCTCATAAACAAATGATTTCTTTACCTAATTTTGGTACAAATTCAATGCTATTAAGTGACTGTGATGCAAAACTGTACAAAGAAGCTTATTAGCTGTGAATGAACTCTTGAACTGCTTGCAAAAAGTGCTTTGAAAATGCTGTATCACAAAAAATTATACCTTACTGTGTTTCTATGGCGTGAAAGCAATGCAATGAATACGTTAATACGACTTTCTCTGCCAAGACCACCAGTGAGCTAAACTAAGCAATACTACATTTAACTTTTACTGGATAATACTATCTGAATTGTCTGAGGTACTGCCTGGACATAAGATACCGAGTTTTAACATAGTAACAGATAGGTGGCAGATAAAGGCCACTAAGGTGGCTCAAATAATCACTTGACATTTCAATGGTGTGGAACTAGTCGATGCATGGTGCCTTGCATTTTTAAGATGATGATACTACCTCTGCTAATCTATTTTGCAACTCCTCACAAAGACTGAAGAATCAAAAGGACAACTGGACTTGACAGGAAACTTGACCTTCTTTGGGATAACAGAGAAACAGATAAGGCTATATGACCTAGCCAGTCTGCCCTCTACTATCTCTTCCTTCCCTAAGAAATCATATGTGCACATCCCATGTGTTTTTGAATTTCACATACAGTCTTCATTTCCACCACCTTCACCAGGTAGGCCATTCCACACATCCACCACCCTTTCCATAAAAAAGTATTTCCTTAGATTACTCCTGAACCTATCCTCTTTCTACATCCTATGCCCCCACATTCCAGAGCTTCCTTTTAGTTGAGAGATATACCTCCTATGCATTTATGCTGCGTAGATATTTAAATGTCTCTATCATATCTCCCCTCTCCTGCCTTTCTTCCAAAATATACTTATTGAGATCTTTAAGTTTGTCCCCATATGCTTTACGATGAAGACCACAGATCATTTTAGTAGCAACACTCCGGATGAACTCTATCTTGTTTATATTTTTTGAAGTTGTGGTCTCCAGAATTGTACAAAGTACTCTGAATGGGGTAACACCAGAGACTTTTACAGGGCACTACTACCTTTTTCCTGCTGTCCATTCCTCTCTATGCATCCAAGCAGTCTTCTGGTTTTTGTGGTTGCCTTTTCTACCTGTTTGGCCACTTTAAGATCATTAGGTATGATCACCCCAAGTTCCATTCTTCTTTCATGCATAGAAGAACTTGCCCCTTATACTGTACGGCACCCTCAGGTTTTTGCCACCCAAATTGCATGACCCTGCATTTTTTTTTAGCATTAAATCTTAGCTGCCAAATCTTTGAACAGGAGAAAGTTTTTCTTTACTCAGCGTGTAGTTGGACTCTGGATCTCGTTGCCAGAGAATGTAGTGACAGCAGCTGGCCTTACGGAGTTTAAAGGGGGTTTGGACAGATTCCTGAGGGAAAAGTCCATTGAACATTATTAATTTTTTTTTTTTTTTTTTGGGGGGGGGGGGGGCGTTGCCGGGTTCTTGAAGCCTGGATTGGCCGCAGTCGGAGACAGGATGCTGGGCTTGATAGACCATTGGTCTTTTCCCAGTATGGCAGTGCTTATGTACTTATCATCTTTTTGGAAGATGGTATCGCTTTGTTAAGCACCTCCAATTGTTCCAGTGATTGCTTTCTACTACCCCGGGTGCAGGTCGCTTTGTCCTAAATGCCTATGACTATTTGTGGGTGTCAGGTTATGCAAATTTACTTTCACAGTGCTGTAGTTTGTGTGATCATTTCAGGCTAAGTAGTTGCTTTTTCAATTTACTCTGATAACATTTTGGAAGCCTTTTTGATACATGCATTGTTTTTAACATTAGTTTAAACTGGCCTATTAGGGCAAATGATTGATGAAATTTTGAGAGCTCAGATCTGGAATAGCCTTTGCACTGTAGGAGATCCAACATCTCATGACTAACATCTGATACCACATAGCACTCATTGGGAAACCAGTGTTGAATAAATAACTTTTTTTGTAAACTAGTATATTTCATATATTTGTCTAATGTGTATTAAACTGATATGTGTTTAGAGTTCCAGCTTTGAAGGTTGGATTATATTTGAAACACTGGATTTGTACACACTGAATTCGTAAGTTTTTGAGGTTGCCATGTGGTTCCTAGTACTCCTATTTTCTTTGACATTATTATTTATAGTGTCCCTTTTTTGTTCTAAATGGTTCAGAAGCAGCAAACTAATATTTTAATTCTTCAAGCTGAAATGAAAACTTCATTTTTGGTATTTTGATGATAGCTATCTGTAGTCTGGCAAAGCAAAACCATGGACCGTCTTTGCAGATGATGATGTCAAATGAAAAAAGAAAACTTTCCACATAAAGATGGTCTAACAAATAAATAAATACATAAAGCATTGAACATGTCAATACTATGGTCTAAATGTGACAATTTGTCAAAAAATAGAACTAGTTGCAGGGAAAAGGAAAAAGTACTTAGGCAGAATGCAAGCTAGGAGAACAGTGTTCTGGAGTGTCAACAAAGCAAGGAAAAGCTTGCTGTCACAAACATGTTCAATGACTGCTGCTAAAAAAAAGTGAACAGGGGCATAATGTATAAACATGAGAGCATAGTAACTGGCAATTAGACTCAGAGATATCTTGAGAAACCTCTGAAAATGTCCATTGGCATCAAATGACAATCTTATCAGCCATTTGGTTACTTTAGCAAAATGTCTGTCTTTCAAGAATACACTACACATTTTATACATTAGACACACAGCTTTGATTTATATCTTAAAACAACATACTTCAGACAGCCTGATTGGTTTAAACATTTACATGCAAATAACAGAACATTCAAGCCTAATTACTAAATAAATTCAGAGATAAGTTGCCAACCTGGCTTGAATAAGGCAGCCTTTCCCATTGACTGCTGCATCTGCAGGCAGATCTATTGTTGTAAAAAGAACGTCAGGAACTTTTTGCTTTCTGCAACTGTAGCAGAATGTGAGATGGGCTGGGAATGGCATGTTCAACTCATCATATGGTATATGACAAAATCCACAACCAAAAGGTGAAGGTTCTTCAATCCTAGAATGATAATTTAGAAAAATGTTTACAATTTTAAAAATAAAGATGCTACTTGCATATGTGTCTGTGCATATTTATATAAAGAAAATAACGGGCTACATCAATGCTTCTTAACCCTCTCCTGGAGGCACACTTAGCCAGTCAGATTTTCAGGATCACTACAATGAATACGCATGAGGTAGATTTGCATATGAAAGGTCTCTACAATATGCAAATTTGGCTCATGCATATGCATTGTGGTAATCCTGAAAACCCGACTGGCTAGGTGCGCCTCAAGAAGAGAGCTGGCTGAGCAGTGGACTACATTTACTAAAATGAACTAACACTGTTAACATGAGTTATTAGTAAATAGATATCACTGCACAAAATAAAACCTGTGGTAAGTAAAGCACATTAATGTATGCTAGTGCACAGTAATGTAACTAGCACCTTTCAGTGAATCTAGCCCACTGTATAAAATATTTGTAACAAACTGAGTGCTTGAGTGTTGTACTGTATTAGCAGTGCAGGAATGAACCTGAAGAAATAGGGATGTGTAGAATTATATACACACATGCATATACATGTACATGTATGTGTGTGTGTGTGTATGTATGTGTTTAATATATAAAATGTGTAAAATATTTGTATACACTTGTCTGCGCTGTACTTATTAATGGTAAGGATGCTTTATATAATTTCTTATAAGAGAGGGGATAACCTCCTATGAGCTATAGTGTTTCGTGCTTTGAATTCCAGAACATTTCACGTCTTATTTCTAGCCAATATTTAACAAACTTATTACCATTTATCGGGTATTTTTCCTAGTTTATACTGGTTTTATCAAAATTTCTTCACATTCTTCTCTACAGCCCTTCCACACACTTCCAGTTGAATTATTATTCAAGCAGAAGTTATGTTAAAATTCCTTGAAGAACTGACTTGTGGGTCAATATTCAAACACCACAGAGAGCCTTTTTCTTTTAAACACTGGTTGCGGCATTGAAATCTATTCTATGTATACAGTATCACTAGCTACATATTCAGTCACTATCTATATATCTATATGGTTTAAGTCAGGCCAGCTTTTTGCTGACTTAATCAGCATAGCTATACGGATAGTGGTCAAATATAGCCGGCTTTCTAAAGAGATAGCAGAACACTAAGGCTCCATCTCGCCCCAGCAGGATCCAGATGGTGCCCCTAAAAATTAACAAATAGGATACTTGTTCATATAGGGATATGTCCAATAAAGTGGGTGCTAATATTTGTGTCAACTTCACATACACAAGTATGTGTGCACAAAAACTTCTAAATGCCAAACTTCCACCTAAGCACTGTTCTGTAAATCAGTGGCGTAGGAAGGGGGGGTGGGAGGGGCGGTCCGCCCCGGGTGCACGCCGCTGGGGGGTGTCGGCTCCGCTGGTTCCCCGCTCCCTCTGCCCCGGAACAGGTTACTTCATGTTCCGGGGCAGAGAGAACAGGGAACCAGCGGAGCTGATGCAGCTCCCAGCGACGTACACTCAGGGCGGACCGGCCCTCCCTTCCTTCCTCCCTCCCGCTCCCTTTCCTACACGCACGACTGGTAAGAATGCACTCGGGGGGGGGGGGGGGGTGCGCAGCGGTGACACCCCCCCCCCCCCCCCGGGTGGCAGCCGCCCTCGCTACGGCACTGCTGTAAATACATGTATAAGTTCCACAGCGCATATTTTACAGGTAGGCACACACATGGGTGTAGCCTGGACAGGACTCTCATATGTGCATAACTTACAGAATACTCTAAGTTACACATGAATCTCTGGCAGTTAGGTGCTCTATGGCTGGAAAAAGAATAATGGCTTCCTATTACAGCACATATCGAAATCAAATGTTGACATTGGTTCACAAGGCATAATTTCACTCAAACACCTTTATACTTGGCTTTGTTTCTTCAGCCTTATAACCCCAAACATACTCTCAGATCTTCCCAGGGAGGATTACTTGCCCGTCCCCCTCTGAGTCATATTCCTCATGATATAACCCTAGAATCAGCTTTTTCTCATTTGGGACCTCAACTTTGGAATTCTCTTCCTATATGCTTGCACTTAAAGACTTCTTTCCCTAGATTTAAAAAATCCATCAAAACATGGCTATTTTAGTTAGCATTTCGCTCTAAATAAGTAACTACATTTGAACCTGTTTATTTTAAAAAGTTCCTCCTTTTTAAAATTCTATTTCTTGTCAATTTTTTTGTCTCTCTCTTTTTGTACTTTTTAATACATTATTTTAATTGTAAACTGCTTTGCTATGCCTTTTTGGCTTTAAAAGGAGTATATCTAATGTTTGTAAATAAATAAAAGTACTTGAGGCTAAATTATACACAAATATCTAATCTGTTACACTAGTATTCCATAAAGAAAAGTGAATGTCTACTTCCCTTTTATAGAACAAGCTCCAATCAGGCACCCTCTAGGAGCATAAATGTAGGTGACCTGTTAGAGAAGTGCCCTCATAGAGGGAAATTTTATAACAGGGCACTTACTTTAAAAAAAACAAAACTGGGATAGCAGACATAAATACACCTTGAATATAGGCATCATCATTTACTCCTGCTCAAAAGCTGTGGTATTTTATAATCTAACTGCTACATACAAATTCCGTCTACACTCTGCCCAAACTCCTCCCCATGCACTTCCACCAGCATGCCAAACCAAGGGCGTTTTCACTGGTTGGTATTTTATATTAAGTCCTTTATGCATGTACAGGCCCACATACGTGTGGGAATTATTTTATAAAACTGCCTCCATATTGGCTACCACTCTACCGATAAGAGCTTTTGCATACTGATCTGTTAGTTTTCAGGCATGTTTTGCCAAAGACCAGCATACGTAGCTATCCATTCATATGTTCACCTTAAATCCTATAGCGGAGGAGGATCCTTGTCTCGACGCTCATCAGCATTGCTGGGCAGTGGAGGAGGAGCCCCGTCTTGGCGTCGATCTGCTGTCCTGCATTGCGTAGGGGGAGCCCCATCTCGGCTGGTTAACTGCTACTTCCTGAGTCTCCACTTTAGTTCCTCCTCTTTTTGGCATCCCACTGCCATTGTTCCATGGAGGCAGACACGGAGGGTGTTGCAACTTGGGGCGTGAACAATTGAATGCCCACCCACCTTGTTCTGGTTTTGCTTTCAAGTGCTGTGAGTCTGCTTGCCAAGTCCTCCTGCACTCTCATGTGGATCCCATGGTGCCCGGATTGCCTGTTGTGACATCAGCTCATCGAGACGCCTTCTCGGCTGCACCTTGGCCTGTCCGCGGCCTTATCGTTCCACCCTCGTGTAGCTGCCCGACAGTGCGCCTGCCAGTTGCACCCATCTCCTCAGCGATTGCAGCAGCCGGTGTCATTTCAGAAGCCATTCATCTTCCCTGCTTCCAATATGGACATGTTTGGATCTTTCCTTGCCTGTCTTTTTCTCTCGCTAATCTCTTTCTCTCCTTCCATTTCGCCTTCAGAAAGTAGTCACACTCCCATCCTACACACCTCATGCAGACTACCGAGCCGCACCAAACCAACCAACCAGAGAACGCCAACTCCTACGCATCTCCCAACCACAGTCCCTGCTGCCTCCCTTCCCGTTCAGTCCTAGTGGGTTATGCAAACGCCAGATCCGTAGTCAAAAAAGCATCCATTTTTACTGATTGGATCACACTAGAAAGTCTCGACCTGGTCTTCATTACAGAAACCTGGGTCCAACACCAAACTGATCCCATCCTGCTTGACTTATGCCCCTTGGGCTACAAGCTTGTTCACTGGCCGCGCCCTGGGAGGAGAGGTGGAGGCATTGCACTCATCTATTGTTCCACCTTCATCATTGAACCCATTGCTGACTCCATTACGCCACAGCTTGAAATTGCCTCAGTGAGAATCCTTAATAAAACCTTATCTGGTCAATTGACTTGTATCCTATTCTACCGTCCGCCCGGCAACTGGAGTGAAGCGCAGCCCATTTTTGCTGATTTCATTTCCAATACATGCTTGTCCTGTCCCAACGTACCTGTCCTGGGAGGCATCAATCTGCATCTCGAACACTATTCCTTAGCACACACGCGAGACTGTTTAGACTTCCTTAGCACCTGGGACTTTACCTGTTGGAATACTCAGGCAACCCACTCTAGAGGGCACACTTTAGACCTCCTCTCCCTCAAATCGGCTCATTATGATAGATTGCGCATAACCAAGGCCCTGTGGTCAGCTGTCCCTTGGTCAGACCACTTCAAGCTCACCTGCTCAATCTTGTGGCAGATAAAAGGTCCAAGGCGCACCAAGCGCCTAGAGGTACACGACTAGAGGGTATGTCAATCCAGCAGCATTCTGGCAGTCCATCTATGATCTATGAGTCAGACTGGCCTGACCCGGTGGATTCGGACAACTTCTTCCCCAATTGGGATAACCGATGTAAAAGTATCTTAGACGCCATTGCGCCACTAAAGATTTGTTCAATAAAAGGAAAGTAGCTGCCCCGTGGTTTAATGCTGACCTTGGAGCGCTCAAAACAAACACCAGAAGACTTGAAAGGGCCTGGAGAAAGCATCAAGATACTCAACATCTCACAGCCTGGAAGCAGTCTCACAGAAAGTACAACTATGCAAATTAAGCAGGCAAAAAAACACTATTTCAAAACCAAAATAGGCCGGATTACAAAGATGCCAAAAAGCAAACTATAGAGCTCCCTTCCACTGAACAGTTCCAGCCTTAGTGACTTCATTAGTGGCTTGGATCCGGGTCCTGACGAGCAACCAGCAGACCGATTGCTCTCAAACTTTTCACCTCTCTCTGTTGATTCCGTCAAGCTGGAGCTTCGCAGATTTGTCAGGAAGTATTGCAGGCTAGATGTGTGCCCCAACTATTTACTCCAATGTGCCCCAGCCTGTTTCCTGGAAGATTTAACACTGCATCTCAACTACATGCTTGGCAATGGAAAGTTCCCTACAAACTATGGCAACATCTTACTAACCCCAGTACCTAAAGATACCAAGAAGAAAAGTAGTGATCTGTCCAACTACCGGTCGATAGCATCCATTCCCCTTTTCGTGAAACTCATGGAGGGCTTGGTGAACAAACAGCTTAGTAAGCACTTGGACAAATTTAATATTCTGCATACCTCGCAATCGGGATTCCGACCACTCCATAGTACTAAGACTGTACTTGCCATTCTCTTATCCAACCGTGAAATAGCTGTAGGGAAGAGCATTTTGCTCTTGCAGTTCAACATGTCCAGTGCCTTTGACATGGTGCACCATGGCACCCTGCTGCGGCTCCTAGATTACTTTGGTGCCAGCGGAAACATACTATCCTGGCTGAGAGGCTTTCTTAGGTCAAGAACTTACCAAGTAACCGCCAACTCCAACTTTTCATCTCACTGGAAAGCAGACTGTGGAGTGCCACAGGGTTCCCCACTATCACCAATCCTCTTCAACTTGATGTTGATTCCTTTGGCAGCGGCTCTCTCCAAATTGGGTCTTAACCCATTTATCTATGCTGATGATATCACTATCTTCATCCCCTTTGAAAAAGACTTAAATGAAACAACCAGTAAGATTCGACAAGACTTCAACACCATGCTCAACTGGGCCAACTCATTTCGATTCAAATTCAATGCCGAGAAAACACATTGCTTGATTCTCTCCTCTCCCTATAAAAAACTCAGGCCTCCTACACTGCTCACTCCTGAGCTCATCCTACCAATCTCGGAGTCCCTAAAAATCTTGGGAGTCATATTAGATAGATCCTTGACGCTGGAACAGCATATGAACTCTACAGTCAAGCAAATGTTCTTCTCTCTTTGGAAGCTTAAGCGTATCCAGCCTTATTTCCCTAGAGAAGTATTCCGTAACCTAGTCCAGTCTCTCGTCATAAGCCGTCTAGATTACTGCAACAGTATCTATGGGGGATGCAGAAGCATGCTCCTAAAAAAAAACGCAAACTGCTCAGAACACAGCAGTCCGACTCATCTTCAGCAAATCGAGATTTGAAAGTTCAAGACCACTACATGAGAAGTTACACTGGCTTCCAGTGAAGGACCGCATTGCTTTCAAGATCTGCGCATTGGTGCACAAAATCATCTATGGAGAAGCCCCCGCTTATATGGACACTCTCATCAACCTGCCGCTCAGGAACTCCCGCAAGTCAGCTCGTTCATTCCTCAATCTCCACTACCCAGCTTTTAGTGGCATCAAATATAAGACCGTCTATGCTTCCTCTTTCCCCTATCTCAGTACTCAATTGTGAAACGGGCTGCCCCAAAAGGTCAAATTCACTCCAGATCATCAGACCTTTAAGAGGCGACTCAAGACCTTCCTATTTGGTGCAGCATACGCCGAAAGCCCGCCTGGCGCCACATCCTTCTGAACCGCGGCTATCTCAGCGACATATCGCTACCTCTCCTCTCTCCCTTTCCTCCTGCAGTTGTTTCTCTCTCCCTCTTATGACTTTGAATACTGTATTTTGTACTATTGTTTTGCTTAATAGACTATTGTACGCCACTATTGAGCCTGCCTGCTGGTGGGAATATTGTGGGATACAAATGCCATAAATAAATAAATAAATAAATATGAATGAATGAAGCATTAGTTTCAGAATCCTATTTACATCATACTCTAAAACATGACGCTGCAGGGGAAGATCAACATAATTCCCTGAATAAAATATAACCTGAATATTTACTTAATCTTTTACCTAGTGGCACACAGACGATCTGGTCAGCCAGTGGATTCCCCAGTCTTTCCAACAGAGCAGGAGACCCATACAGTGATGCAAGAGAGCCCACTAGCGGAAGGGGAGATCTACGTGAAGGGGGGTAAGGGAAGGGAAAGGGGAAAGCAGGAAAGAATGCAAGAACAAATGGAGGAGAAGGGGGAGTGAGGGAGAGAACAAAAGGAACGGGACTGCAGACAGACCTGAGTGGAAAGAAACTGCATCTGGGTCAAAGACACTCTCTCAACAGCAATACAAGAAGCCAGAGACTTGATGTAGTGGCACTTATTCATCCTTTAAAGGTGGTCTAAGTCCCAACGTTCATCTTGCATTGCCTGTACATTGAAGAGCTATCCAGAATCACAGATAAATGTTGGAAGATGCTGCATGTCCATGACAAGCCTATTCTGGTCATCCTAGACATTTTGGCTGCTTAAACGTTTTGCCCTGGCCTTTGGTAAAATGGAACTTTAAATGTTTTGGGGGCTTAAACATCTATGCACACTTCAAAAGTGACCACCATAGTCAACTTGGATTTCAAGTCTTTGATAGAACTTCTCACAGCAGAACTGTGTTCCTTTTGAGTAAAAAAATCTGCTTTACTCTTCTTGGATCTTGACAGGTTTATAGAATCAACCATATGGCCTGAAATCCTAACTCTTTGGTCTTCAATCTCATTCATTGGGGTTGGTCATGCTTACACCATCAGTCAACAAATGATGAAAAGACTTGTCTAGCTTCTGTGGTTTTAGCCCACTGCTCAAAACACTAGGGCCCCAATGCTCAAAGTTCCAGCACTATAGCAAACAGCACCTGCCCCTTATAACATAGTAGATGATGGCAGAAAAAGACCTGCATGGTCCATCCAGTCTGCCCAACAAGATAAATTCATATGTGTATACCTTACCTTGATTTGTACCTGTCTTTTCACGGCACAGACTGTATAAGTCTGCCCAGCAGGATGTCCCGCCTCCCATCACCGGCTCTGGCACAGACCGTATAAGTCTGTCCTCCACTAGCCACGCCTCCCAACCACCAACCCCTCTTCCCCCCACCTGCTCAGCCACCCAATTTCGGCTAAGCTTCTGAGGATCCCTTCCTTCTGCACAGGATTCCTTTATGTATATCCCACGCATGTTTGAATTCCGTTACCGTTTTCATCTCCACCACCTCCCGCGGGAGGGCATTCCAAGCATCCACCACCCTCTCTGTGAAAAAATACTATCTGATATCTTTCCTGAGTCTGCCCCCCTTCAATCTCATTTCATGTCCTCTTGTTCTACCGCTTTCCCATCTCCGGAAAAGATTTGTTTGCGGATTAATACCGTTCAAATATTTGAACGTCTGTATCATATCACCCCTGTTCCTCCTTTCTTCCAGGGTATACATGTTCAGGTCAGCAAGTCTCTCTTCATATATCTTAGAATGCAATTCCCATACCATTCTCGTAGCTTTTCTTTGCACCGCTTCCATTTACAGTGTAGAAAAATAGTACTCCAATGCCCAAAGTTTACAACATTCAAATTATGTGTGCTGTGAGACCAAAAGTAAGGGGGAGGAACATGCCTGGCGCATGTGCAAAAGTGTTTCATGGTAACCACAGCCCTTGTGCACATGCCCAGGCAAACTCTGAAGAGAAGCACACACTGGTGACGTTCTGTGTCTTTAAATATAAGCCTTTCAATTTTTTTCCCACTTAAAAGGCTTATATTTAAGTGCTGAAAACAGAAGCTAATGTGTTCTTTCACTTTCAGGTTTGCTCGGAATCATACACATATGTTTCTCAATACTGGTGCTTAGAGGCTTGCATGGGCTTCCATCCACTTTCAAAACAAATCAAAACTGGTAGATTTTAAACATAAAATGAGAAATCCTCTCTTCAAACCCTCCAATGCCAGCTCCGAGCTGGCGTAATGTTTTCAACAGTAAGAGCAGAGCAGGGTTTGTTTGCTCGCTGGTATCTGAGCATTGGGAGAGGATAAAATTTATTTAGTTTGGTAGCGCCGGAATGTACCCAGAGGTAATCGGGCAGTACCGCGAGCTGCCTGGTTATCGCGGAAGCCCTTAGGTGGCAGTAAGGGCTCCCCCCTCCCTCCCGAAATGGCCGCACGCAAGTGCTTTACTTGACCACACAGCCATTTCCTGCAGGAAGGCGAGACTTCCCTTTTACGAGCTGTGGTAAAAGGGGGTCTCAGAGTGCACATAAAATGCTCCGATGCCAGCACCGGCCCCCTTTGCCGCAGCTTGGTAAAAGGGGCCCATAGCAATTTTCGAAATAACAAAACTTTTTTTTTTAATGGACACTTGGCTAGATGTTTTTGTGCTCTGTGCATTTATCTTTTTGGTCCATTTTTGAAGGAGGAGACAGCACTCGTAGCAGACTGGCCACATAGACATCTCAGCAGAGCACTGGCGCACTGCAGTGGACTTCACATAAAAGCTCCCAGACACACATCTCACTGTTACCCCCTTATATTGTATATGGTGAGCCCTCCACAATCCATCAAAAACCTACTGTACCCAAATAAACACCACTACAATAGCCCTTGTAGCTGCAGGTGTCACCTAAATATAGGCACAGTAGGTTTTGAGGGGGGTTGGGGAATGACACTTTCCAACACAAGTAACAGTTAGAGAGATTATGGGCCTGGGTCCACTTCTCCACAGTGCACTAGGCTACTCCAAGGACCTGCTTGCTGTTCTAATAGGCCTGGCCATAACATAGAGTCTGGTATGTACTGTTTCTTTCACGTCTTTTGGGGGGAGGGGGTTGGGGGGAGTGAAAGGTGGGTCAGTGACCAAAAGGGGAGAAAGGGGGGCCCTTCCTTTATTCCTCAAGTGGTCATCTGATCATTTAGGGCTCTTTTTTGTGGTTTTGTCATTATTAAAACAGGTCCAGCTCAAAGTGTCTCAGTTTTAATCCTGGACAGTTTGGTTTTGTTCCATTACGGCAGGAAAACGTCCAAGTGTTAGGAATGCCCTAAACCCATCCCTGACATGTCCCCTTGTGATCTGAACACACTGCAGACGAAATGCATAGATATCTGTCTGCAAAATAGGTTTTGAAAATAGCAATTTGAAAGATTTTGCAAACAAAACATCCAAATGCTGCCTTATGCCACTTTTTAGATGTTTTTCTCTTTTGAAAATGAGCCCGCTGGTCTACTGTGGTCTTTATTGCAACCTCACTATCGAGATGCCCTATGTTCCTTTAGATTGTAAGCTCTTCTGAGCAGGGACCATCTTTATTTGTTAATTTGTACAGCGCTGCGTAACCCTAGTAGCGCTCTAGAAATGTTAAGTAGTAGTAGTAGTAGTTTTGATGATATATTTTAAAGATATCTTATTTCAAACCATGCACTTTTGAGAAACTGAGGTCTTCCCCGAGTTTCTAGTTTAAAAGCTCCTCTATCTCCGTTACTGAAGAAAATGTAAGAGATCTACCTATACCAGAGGTAATTTTCAAGGGCGATGATGAAGAGGAACTGAAAGAAATCTCGGTGAACCTGGAAGATGTACTGAGTCAAACTGACAAATTAAATAGTAAATCACCTGGACCGGATGGTATACACTTCAGGGTACTAAAAGAACTCAAATACGAAATAGCAGATTTGACATTAGTGATCTGTAACCTGTTGTTAAAATAGCCTAAAACCTGAAGATTGAAGGGTGGCCAATGTAATGCCTATTTTTAAGGGGGGATCTAGGGGTGATCTAGGAAATTACAGACTGGTAAGCCTGACGTGTCGTGAAAACAGTGGAAACTATTATAAAGAATAAAATCACTAAACACAGAGAGAAACGTGGTTTGAAGGGACAGAGTCAACATGGATTCAGCCAAGGGACGTCTTGCCTCACCAATTTGCTTCGTTTCTTTGAATGCGTGAATAAACATGTCGATAAAGGTGAGCTGGTTGATATATCTAGATTTTCAGAAAGCTTTTGACAAAGTCCCTCATGAAAGACTCCTGAGAAAATTAAAAACCCATGGGATAGGAGGCAATGTTCTGTTGTGGATTAGGAATTGATTGATAGAATCTCTCAGTGGACCGGTGCTATTTAACATATTTATAAATGATCTGGAAATGGGAAGGATGAGATGATTAAATTTGCAGATGACACAAAACTATTCAAAGTTGTTAAATAAATAAGCACTAAGAAAAATTCAGGAAGACCTTAGGAAATTAGAAGACTGGGCATCCAAATGGCAGATGAGTTATAATGTGGACAAGTGAAGCACATTGGGAAGAATAATCCAAATCAGTTATTTGATGATAGCTTTTTGGGTGCTGACTTCTAGGGTAGAACCTAAGATTTAGGTGTCATCATGGACAGTAGGCTGAAATCTTCTGCCCAGTATTTGGTGGCAGCCAAAAACACAAACAGAATGCTAGGAATTATTAGGAAAAGGCCAGAAAATAAGACAAAGAATCAAACATATAAACGGCGAGTGACCGTACTCACTCGCAAATGCGCAGTAGAGACTTCCCTCTCTGTCCCGCCCCCCCGCA
Organism: Microcaecilia unicolor; assembly: GCF_901765095.1. Lineage (NCBI taxonomy): Eukaryota > Metazoa > Chordata > Amphibia > Gymnophiona > Siphonopidae > Microcaecilia > Microcaecilia unicolor. Next base: position 91,501,257 of record NC_044039.1, read on the forward strand.
TCAATACGTGATGATGGGGGCGGGACAGAGAGGGAAACTGCACGAAGCCGCCGAGGTCACTACCGCTCCCCCCCCCGAAGTCGCCGCTACCACTCCCCCCACCCGGAGTCGCCGCCGCCACCCCTCCACCCGGCCCGGGCCCTCTCTTTGCTACTGAACTTACATCCATTCGCCGGAACGCAGCACGCACACTGAGCTGCCGTCGGCCTTCCTTCCCTGCTTGTGTCCCGCCCTCGCTGACGTTACGTCACACGAGGGTGGGACACAGGCACAGAAGGAAGGCCAGCGGCAGCTCAGCTGATGTGCGTGCTGTGTTCCGGCGAATGGATGTAAGTTCAATAGCGAAGAGAGGGCCTGGGCCGGGTGGAGGGGTGGCGGCGGCGACTCCTGGGGTGGGAGGGAACTGTAGCAGCGACCTCGCGGGGGGGGGGGGCAGCCAGCGTCGACCTCCGAAAACCCCAATACCAGCCCGTTTTTACGGGCTCAACGGCTAGTATTATAATAATGCCTTTGTCTCTCTCCATGGTGTGACCACACCTGAATACTGTGTGCAATTGTTATGATCCTACTGGGACAGGCAGGGTAGCGATTGGGTCTCGCTCCTGATTGGCCATGTCAGGGATTGAGCTGACATCTAAGGCAGCTGACGTCAGATGCTAGACCTTATAGGACGCACTAGCATTATCTCCTTCAGCTGTGAGCTTACCTTGCTTCTACATAGTCTCTGCGAGTGGCACAGTGTGTATCCTCTGTTGTATGGTGGCCATTATTCTCTTTGTCTGTGTTTGTTCTGTGAGTCTGTAGGAGTAAGCTCCTGCTTGGAATACTTTGCTGCTGTTCAGCTTCTCCATGTAAGCTGCTTTCCCTTCCCTGCTGTGTGTGCTGGATGAGTCTGTGGTGGGAGTTTACTTCCATTGTTTAGGTTTCCCTATTAACACTTTACCTGCTGTATCTGTTGAGAACTGTTCCTTGTCTAAGCTGTGTTGCTTGAACAATCTATCTTAACCCTTTACCTTCTGTATCAGTTGCTTGGTTCTTGTGAGATCTGCTCCTCGTCTGAGCTGTGTAGCTAAAAGCAGTCTCTCTCTGTAGTCTGCCTTAACCCTTTATCTGCTGTTTGCTTATACTGAGGACTGCTCCTTATCTAGCTGTGTTACTCTTGTTGTCTTTTTGTGTGGTTTCCCTTTTACTCTATTCTTGCTGTAGCTCTTGCTTGGATCTTGTGTAGGCTGCTCCTTCGTTTAGCTGTGTGGCACATCTTGGGTTGCCTCTCTGCATGAGTTCCCTTATTCTGGTTATTGTCTGTATCTGTGTGTTTGGTCTGGTGACCCTTCGTTGGTGTCTGTGTGTGGCACTGTGTGCACGGCCCGAGTGCCAATCCCTTCCAGAGCTTCTCTCTGTTCTTTTTCCCTTTCCTTTAGCATATCTGGGTACCAGTTCGGCCTTGCGGCCAGTACGCATGGACTCTGTATGTGTGGGTTCCAATTCGACCTTGCAGCCTGTATGAGTGGTCTATTTCCCTTTCTGGTGGCACTCACTGGTCTCCCTGAGTGTGCTGGGCTTCGTAGCCCGTTGTTTATGTGCAGTGTGAGCTTACTCTGTCCTAGGCATTGGCCTAGGTCTGTCCTAGAACTTGATCTAGGTCCAAGGGCTCACGATCAACCTAACAGCAATTCTGGTTGCCATATTTTTAACATATAGCAGAATTAGAAAACTTTCAAAGAAGGGTGAACGAAATGATTAAGGGGATGGAACTCCCCTCATATGCCGAAAAGCTTAAGAGGTTAGGAATCTTCAGCTTGAAAAAGAGAAGGCTGAGGGGGAGTATATGAAACAAGTCTACAACAAACACTGTGGTGTAGAATGGGTAAACGTAAATCGAATTTTTACTCTTTCAAAAAGTACAGACTAAGGGTCACTATTTTTAAAACAAATAGAAGGAAATATTTTTCACTCAACGAATAATTAAGCGCTGGAACTCATTGCCGGAGGATGTGGTATCAGTGGTTAGTGTATCTGGGTTTAAAAAAGGTTTGGACAAGTTCCTAGAGGAAAAGTCAACAGTCTGCTATTGAGATAGACATGGGGAAAGCCACTTCTTGTCCCTGGGATCAGTATCATGAATCTTGATACTAACTGTGATTCTAGTAAATAGAATACAGGAGTGCACAAAACGTGGCAAAATATCTTAAAGATGTGACTTTCTGCAGCTTTCAATACTTATGGAAAAGAGGCACCATACAAAGTAAAACAGGCTATTGGATCTTCTATAGCACACAGCTATTCCAGATATGGAGCACTCTCAATTGTATTAATCATCTGCCTCTAAAGCCTATTGACTTTTTATTGCTTTTTTATTTCATTTTGAGGCCCTTTACAAGTCAGAGAGTCCTTATTGCCACCTCAATGGGTCGTGGTAAGGACTCCCCGTCCCATGGCCATGCAGTAAGAGTTCACACACAGTATTCCTGTGCAAACCAGTTAGTGCGCGGTAATGAAGTTAGGCTGATTAGTGAAGGAACTCCCACGCTCTCTGCCCCCTGCAATACCCTCTCAAAAAATGTTTACACACCAATTTGGCAGTTTATATGCCATTTTAAGCTGTGTTAGGTGTGCATTAGTGCCTAAAGCAGCTTACTATAAGGCTATAGCTATATGTATAAAGCAGACATATGTGGTTGTTTGTTTGAGCTTGAACTCCTGCGGCCCCCAAAGAGCTGTATCCACCAAACCAAGCATGCAGACTCTACTCACCATTTCCAAGGGTATTGTGTAGTTTGAAGCAATTCCGCTCATGGGGGTACTCAGGGGAGGGGGAGCAATAGCTTCATCCATTAAATGAATAGGCTGCAGGTCGGAAAGTTCTTTCTTGCTGTTGGTAAGTGACACACTGTTTTTTTGCTGTTGATAAAGTGACAAACTGCTTGGGACAGGGTGAGGGCTCAAAGACTGGTGGGGAGAAACACGCTGTTGTCCCCCTCTCATTCTCTAATACTCTCTTCCCTAACAATTTTAGTACAAGGGTGGTTCAGAGACTGGTGGGAACAGGGTAACGAGAAAGCATGGGGGTCAGGCTAGGAAGTGTGTGTGTGTGCATGAATTAGAAAGCTGCATGGGAGCGGGGATAGCATGATTCCCATGGAGCTCCCCCTCCAGGTCTGCGAGGATTCTAAGGGGATGGACCCAGGTCTGTGGGATGCCAACAGAAGTGCCTTCCCTTCCCCGAGTGAAAGGGTAACCTCCTGGCACATACCTCAAGGTACCCACGTGGTCTAGTGGCTTCTTCAGGGCAGGAAAGATCCCCACTCTTTCCTGCCGCTACTGTGGCGCTGATCCTCTCATCTCTGCTTTTTTAAATGGCTGCCGAGACTTCCAGCGGGGCCCGTGAGACTTCCACAGAAGTCTTGCTAGACTACCACTGGAAATCTTGGCAGCCATTTTAAAAAAGGGGAGACAGTGGGAGGATCAGCAGCAGCGGGCAGAATGATTGATTTATGTTACTTTTACTAGTATTTTTACTGCTTATAGAATCTGGCTTTCTTTGGGGGGGGGGGGGGGGGGGGGGGGAGGAATCAAGGTGACGGCACAGCAAGGGCTGGGAGGGCCAGGAGCTGGGATGGACGAGATTACTTGTGGCGGAGACGGGCATGGACAGGTTAGATTCCCTACAGGGATGGATTAGATTCTGTTCCCTAACAATTTAAGTACAAGGGAGGTTCAGAGTCTGCTGGATAGGGAGAAAGTATTGGGGTCAGGCTGGGAAGTAAGTGTGTGTGTATGTGTGTGTGTGTGTGCAGGAGCATGAATTGACTACCCTGCCAGGGGAACGCTCCTTGAAAAGGGCAAGAAACTGAATTTCAATATGCCCTTGAAAAGAAGACTGTGTTTGGACAGGGGAACCGTGAAAGCCAAACAGCAGGCACTTGCTAGACTGAAAGAAACAACTAATCAAGAAAATCAACCTAAACAAATTGATTGGAAAAGAAAAATTAGTGCTGGGTACGGATCCAGTCTCCACATTTTCTGATTTAAGGGAGAATTAAACTCAATGCCAATGTCATCCTTTCTCACACACACCTCAGCAAAACACTCCAGTCACACTCAGCAATTCTCACCCCCCCCCCCACTCACACTCACCCATTCTAACACAGCACCCAGCAATTCACCCCACTCACACTCAACTTTCTCACACACCCCTCAGCAAAACAACCCCAATCACACACCCCAGAATAGCACACCCCTCACATTCACCCCTCTGTACCATACCCCTACTGACACACACCTGTTCTCACACACCGCAGAGTAGTACATCTCCATGCACACTCACCCCTCAGCAGTACACCTTCACTCACACATATCCATTTTCACACACCCCTCAGCAAAACACCCCCACTCATACATTTCTCAACAGACAACTCCCACTGAAACCATTTTCATCAGTACACCCCCATTCACACTCATTCATTCTCACACTCACCCATTCTCACATCCCCTTATTAGCCCACCCCATTCACACTCATTCTCACACCCCCCTCAGTACACCCCCACTGACACATTCTCACTCCCCTCAGTACCACAACCCCATTTACACTCACCCATTTTCACACCTCCCCTCAACAGTACAACTCCTCAGTAGCATACCCTCTCTCACACTCATCCATTCTAGCATACCCATTCACACTCACTTTCAGCAGTACACCCCCACTCAGCCATTTTCACCCACCTCTTATCACTGTTAATGTTTAAGGCTTGCTTAAAGTAAAATATATTTAAAGCAGACCATAATTTTGGGGCCAGTCATGGATCCAGATACTAAATAGTTTGTTTTCTATCCATGGCAGTTGAAACTACAATGGAAAATAAATACAGCTTGCAGATCAGCGAAAAAGGCAGGCTAAACTAAGAGTTGATGAAATGCCAGTTGAAAATCAAAGGCGACTTGGGCACAAAAGGGAAAGGCAAACTTAAGTAAGGAATGTTGAAAACCAGCAAGAAAATGAAACACAACTTCAGCACCAAAGACAAACGCACGCTATCAGAGCCCAAGAGACCACACAGCGAAATGTTCAATGTTTAGAAAGCAGCTGTAAAAGAGAAGCCACTAGAAGACTATTAACGAAGTCAAATTTACAAGGGGCAGCTTTTTCTTAGAACTCAATGAATGAATAAGAAAAGTCTCCTCAATTGAGCACTGGCAAAATGAAGATTGTCTGCAAATCATGTTGTGCACTAAAATTTAAGGCAGAAACCCCTGGTATATGTTGTTCAGGAAGTAAAGTAAGGCTCCCTTTACTAAATGTTCCTCCAGAACCACTAAGATCCTTATCCAATAGCTGTATACGAGCTGCAATGCATTTTCTGGAAAACATTAGAAAATATAACTCATGTTTTCAAATGTTCTCATTTGGGGCACTTGAAATTAAAACTTCAAATGACTGCAGTTTCCAGTTCAACTAGCCTTTGCAATGTCGATAAATAATGCTCAAGGTCAAACGCTAAAAGTCACAGGCGTCAACTTACAAAACACATGTTTTTCACAGGGTCAATTATATGTCACATCTTCACGAGTTAGCTCAAATAAGTCTTTATACATATATGCTCCAAACTGAAAAACAAAAAATGTTGTCTATCAAAATGTGCTTGAATGACAACTTATTACAAATTAGATTAAATATATTTAATATTTATCTACTCTTGTGTGTTCCAACTATCATAAACTAGTTAAAAATACATACTTCTACAGTGTTAATTGCTTTTCTCAGTTACAAAGTACTAAGCTATCTCTGAGCAAAGCCAGCAGGGACAACTAATATGTATGTGTGTGTATATATATATATATATATATATATATATATATATAAAGATAACCTCTTGTCCAAATTGGAAAAGCACCCACTGACATGGTTAGTGTTGTAGGTTTGAAATAGGACATCACAGTACCTTGAACCAAGTATCTCTCCAATTAGTGGAGGAGTGGCCTAATGGTTAGAGCACTGGTCTTGCAATCCAGAGGTGGCCGGTTCAAATCCTGCTGCTGCTCCTTGTGATCTTGGGCAAGTCACTTAACGTTCCATTGCCTCAGGACTTAGACTGTGAGTCCTCCTGGGACAGAGAAATATCCAGTGTACCTGAATGTAACTCACCTTGAGCTACTACTGAAAAAGGTGTGAGCAAAAAATAAATCTAAAATCTAAATTAAACCAATTTTTTAAAGATCATGAATTCTGCCTGGGAGAACTAGATCTGAGCAGATTTAGATGGATATTCAACCTAGATGGGTTAAGTAGGGTAATAGATGTTGTTCATAACGGGGACTTTTTAACCAGAGAAGATATTAGATCCAAATGCCAAGAACCCCCATTGATATTTTCTATTACTCAACTTGAACACTTTTTGAATGCCAGAAGATGTTATCTGACAGAGCCTAATCAGATGCAAGAAATGTTCTACAGGTGACAAAATGGGAGAGGATAGGTAGCCAGATCAAATAAAATAGCTAATAGGCTCTGTGTTTATACCAAATTAGGTGAAAGAAAGACGGGGGATATTTCTGTCAGAGGATCAATGGGAAGACATCTGAGAATATACATTTCTATATGTACTAATCACTTAAATATCCAATATAAAATTCTGTTTCGGAGTTACTTGACTCCCTCTAAAATGATTGAAATATTCTACAGGGTCCAAGATACATGCTGGAGAGAATGCAGTGAGAAATAAGATTTTAGACATAATGATTGGAATGCCCCAAAATAAGTAAGTTCTGAGAAAACATAGGGCAAGAAACATAGAAAATAACCTCAATAGTAAAGCCCGTGGATTATGCTTTTTAATGTTGCTCGAGTATATGGAAGGACATAGATCCCCACAGTTCAATAAGATAAATATAATTAATTTTCTAGTTCTGGCAGCACAAATGGTTACACCTACCAACTGGAAATGTATAGAGGTCCCACCAATAGCAGGGTGGTGGCACAAAGTCTAACAAATTATGGCAATGAAGAGATATGTGGATATGTGGCCATAATAAAAGAGGAGGCTGAATTTGACAAAATTTGGGAGCTTCTCCTTTGATACAGAAGATGAACAGGTTTAAGAGAGTATGTTAACAGGAAACTGAATATAACAAGATTACAACCAGGGTTTATAGATTTTATAAGGAAAAGAAAAACAATTACAAGGAAAAAGTAGGGGATAAATCTCCAACATATTTCTATTGGTAACTCCATTGTACACACACACAATTATTGTTCAGTTGTTGTGGTACTGGTTTAAATATGACTTTGCTCCAAAGTGACAAATTATTAAGGTAGCAGAATCATTATGAAACAGATGAGCTGGAACAAAATAAATAGTATTACATCCATAGTACTGACACTACAGGGGTGACTCTGGAGTGGTCTTTGCATTTAAAGTTTTATGCAATTAAGTGATGTTATAAGTTGTACACTTCAGAAATGTATGTTTGTATTTGGTGATGCCCAAAAAGAAAAACAGCCATGGCATAGGAGACAATGTTCTGTTGTGAACTGGGAACTGTTTAAAAGCCAGAAAACAGAGAGAAGAGTTAAATGGCCAATTCTTTCTACGGAGAAAGGTGATGAACTGTGCAGGAACCTGCACTGGAACTAGTACATTTTAACATATTTAGAAATGATCTGGAAATAGCTTGATGTGAGTTGATTAAGGGCCCTGTTTACTAAACTGCGCTATAGGTGCGCTAGCATTTTTAGAACACGCAAACTCTATTATTATTATTAATTACATTTGTACCCTGCACTTTCCCACACATAGCAGGTTCAATGCGGCTTACATAGTAAATGTCTTGAAGGAGGACGTGACACGTTGTAGTAAACATAGTAGTAGTGGGGTTTTGAGGATATGTAAATTGCGCATGGAGAGGTAAACAAAGATAGGATGAGCAAAAGGAGAAGAGATTGGGAGGGGTAAGGAGTAGGAAGGATGGAGAGGAAGAGATTGAGAAATGAGCATAAGGAGACTGTGAGACATGGTCAAAGGTATAACAATCATCGGGGCAGGAATCATGTGGGTGGGCTTAAAAAGATAAGTTGGGTCATTAGGGTAAGCTTTCTTGAAGAGATGGGTCTTTAACATTTTTCTGAATGGTAGATGGTTGTTGATTGTTCAGCTGGATCTTGGCAGAGTGTTCCAAAGCTGGCTCCCCAAAAAGGAGAAACTGGATGCATAGGAGGTCTTGTATTTAATACCTTTGCAGTTGCGAAAGTGTAAATTGAGTTAAGTACGAGAAGATGATGATCTATTTCTGGCTGGGAGGTCGATGAGGTTATTCATGTAGTTAGGGGATTCTCCATATATGATTATATGAATCAGAGTGTGGACTTTAAAATGTATTCTTTCTCCGATGGGGAGGCAATGAAGCTTCTCTCGAAGAGGTGTTGCGCTATCGAATCTTGACTTGCCAAAGATAAGTCTGGCTGCCGTGTTTTGGGTAGTCTGAAGTTTCTTCAGGATTAGGGTCTTACATCCTTAGAAAACACTGTTGCAGTAATCTGCATGCGTGAGATCTGTGGATTGTACTAGGTTCCGAAAGGTGTCCAGTGGAAGGTATGATTTCACTCGTTTCAAAATCCACATCATATTAAATATTTTTTTTGTGATGAATGTAGCATGGTTTTCGAATGATAAATGGTTATCAATCGTTACTCCAAGTATTTTTAGGTTGTCAGATATGGAGAGTTTAACGTCTGGGGTGCTAAGAGTAGTCAGAAGAAGTGGAGAGTATTGAGATGAAAGGACTAGACACTGTGTCTTCTCTTTGTTTAATTTCATCTTGAAAGCGTTAGCCCAAGAGTTTAGGGTGGTCATGCCTATATTTATTTTATCGGAGATTTCAGATAGATTGGATTTAAAGGGAATAAATATAGTGACGTCGTCAGCATAGATGAAGGGATTAAGGCCATGCTTGGCTAGTTACTTGGCTAGGGGAATCATCATGAGGTTGAAGAGTATCGGGGAAAGCAGAGATCCCTGCGGTACCCCGCATTCAGATGACCATAGGGAAGATATGTTTGTAGTTCCTTTGACTTGGTAAGATCTTGTGGTAATAAAGCTTTTTATCCAGTTGATGATATTGCCACCGATCCCAAGTTTGTCCAGAAGTTTAGTTAGGATAGTATGATCAACCATGTCAAAAGCGCTGGATAAGTCAAATTGTAGGAGAAGGATACAGTTTCCAATTGCTATTTCTTGTTTGAATTTAGATATTAAGGTAAGAAGAACTCTAAAGACACCTATAGGAATATAGGGGTGTCTCTAGCATTAGCGTGCGCTAAAAATGCTAGTGTACCTTAGTAAATATGGCCCTGAATTTGAAGACAATACTAAATTATTCAAACTTATTAAACTGCATATGGATTGTGAGAAACTGCAGGAGGACCTTGGACTGACTAACTCTGGTTGTGCCCCTGCTCTAACATTCCCTTTTTTCTCTCCTTATACTACTAAAGGCCTCCTTCCTACTCGAACCCCTCTTCTCTTTATATGTTCACTTTTCACATGCCTTCCACATCCATGCACATTTATTTACATAGTTGTATGTTGGTAGAGGTGAGGATATAGCTGCAGTATGGACACTCTGCTCCACAGGCTAAGTTTTTTTAATACTTATGGACTTGACTACTGATGTAAAACATACCTCCTTACTTTCCTTGGAAAATAGTCCAAGAATAAATCTTAGTACAATGAGTGGATTTTCTTTCATTGTGCTTATTTAATACTTACTGATTGCTAACTGTTGAAAGGTTTAATGGATTTTTAAAAATGTATTGACAAAACCAAATAATTTGAAGACAAATGTCTTGTTTTCAGCTTGGTCTTGGAAGAACAAGGAGAGAAGGTGACTTAGAGGATCAATGGCAGAAGGAATACTGAACACATTCCCTAAGATTTCACTTGAATCAGTCTAAAGCTTTAAGGCTACTCTTTATCCAAATGCCCTTAATTGAAGATAGTAAGGAAGTGAAGTAAGATTTATCTCCACCTGAACAATAGTAAATATAAAAGAAATTGGCATTAATATTTGAATACACTGACATAATTCACATAAGGAAAGAAAACAATTCAGCAAAATTATTCATTTAGGGAGGATTGCTGAATATGAAGTCCTAAATTTAAATGTAACATTAACATTATGGTCCACACAAGTAATCATCATCCAGGAAAAGGATCTGTGTGTCACCGTGGACAACATGTTGAAAGATTCTACTCAGTGTTCAGTAGTAGTCAAAAAAAAAGCAAACAGAATGTTAGGAATTATTAAGAAAAAGAAAACAAAGCTTAGCCGAGATTGGGTGGCAGAGCTGGTGGTGGGAGGGGGGGCTGGTTGGGAGGCGGGGATAGTGCTGGGCAGACTTATACAGTCTGTGCCAGAGCCGGTGGTTGGGAGGCAGGGATAGTGCTGGGCAGACTTATACGGTCTGTGCCCTGAAAATGACAGATATAAATCAAGGTAAGGTATACACAAAAAGTAGCAACATATCTTGTTGGGCAGACTGGATGGACGGTGCAGGTCTTTTTCTGCCATCATCTACTATGTTACTATGAATAGAGAGTAAAATTAAAAACGTTATAATGCCTCTGTATCAATCCACGGTGGACTACACCTTGAGTATTGTGTGCAATTCTGGTCGCTGTATCTCAATAAAAAATATAGCAGAATTAGAAAAGGTACAGAGAAGGGTGACCAAAATGATTAAGGGGATGGAACAAATCTCATATAAGCAAAGACCTGGGAAATTGAGGCTCTTCAATTTGGAGAAGAAACATCTGAGGGGAATTATGGATAGAGGTCCATAAAATCCTGGCGTGAAAGGGGTATATTCAAATCACTTGTTTACTTTTTCAAAAAGTACAAAGACTAAGGGACACACCACAAAGTTACTAAGTAGCACATTCAAAACTAATTGGTTAAAATATTGATTCACTCAATGCATAGTTAAGCTTGAACAAGAGTTGCCAGAGGAGTGAGAAATAAGTTGAAAAGCATGGAAGCCCATACAAACCCTTGTGGGAAACCACAAGGAAGCGGATCAGCCCAGAAAGGGGTTAATTTAGCTTCTAGACTGTCATGGAGTTACAAACATCTTTAGAAGACCTCACTGGTGCAGCACAAGGGAAGTCCTGATTGGAAGCCGCTCTACATCGATTCCCACTCCACACCCAGCTCTACAGCTTGCTCCTTGGTTTCAGATCCATGCTTAACTCTGTAGTCTCACTTCATAATTCTTGATCCATACCCACCTATACAGTCTATAATCCAATCTTCCTAGTCCCATCTGCCTGTTGGTGCAATGGACAGACTATTCTAGTTTTAGGCCATTCATCACTGACCAATTTTGAAATTCTTTCCATGGACACACTAGGACTGCTCCTCACTGAAGACCACAGAAAGACTTCTCTTCTGTTGCTTGTAGGCTATAGTGCTGAGTGTACCTGAAATATCACTCCTGCTCACCGAAGAATAAGAATGGGGTCAGCTCCAAACTTTCCCCTTTATCCCTTATATCTCTTCCTGCCTCCTCACAGCCATGGACCTACTGAGGATCGAGTTAAACAAAGGCTCAAAGGATAACTCTGTAACGCATGCCCAAATTAAGGTGCCAATTGCTTGCCAACATTTACAGAATACTAGCACTTAAGCATGGGACTGGCGCCTTTAATTGGCAAATACGCTGAGTGCTGGTGCTATTCTGTAAACATGGTGTGCATGTAGCTTAGCATGCAAATGTAAGTAGGCCATACTTGTGCACAAAGCATGGACATTTCAAAGGTGTTCCAACTAGTGATGCATGCAACTTATAGAATACTATGAGTTGCCCAAACTGCAAAGCACAAAAAAAAAAAAAAATAATAATAATAAGTACAGCAACTTACACCTGCCACTGACATGGCATAAGCAGTCACGCCTAGATATTGGCACACCAAAGATGCTTTGTGCTAGTGTTATATAATGGGTTAGGCTTGCTCTAACACCATTACAGAATCAGTGCTACACTGCCCCTTAGTGGCACCTATATTTTGGCGCAACTTTATAGCCTCTTAAGAGATTAAACCACTTGGAATTCCTGGTGAGAAAGACAGAAAGGATTGCATTGTTGGGAGTACACCATCACATTAGATGCAATTCTCTTGCAGCTAGGCCGGTTCCTTACAATTATGCATTTTTAAATGGGTTTTAAAGGTAGGATAATCCATGGCCTATACAGAAACTGCTTAAGATTTCATGCTGTATTTCTCAATTTTTAAGGCCAAAAACATTACATGTTGCTATCTGACAAATCCAGTGTTTAATTTTGCACAAAGATGTGCATATTTATGTATTATATATGGACATACTATATACTGTACAGGAAACAGTGGAGGTGACCAACAAAACACAAAAATATCAATGGTGCAAGGATAAACTTGAATGATTATCTTCCATCAGACTCAATACGGGCCGTGTTTCGGCTAAATGGTCTGCATCAGGTCTACACAAAGCAATAAATACAAATCAAGCACATATATATACATAAATATTAGCAAAAAATAAAGTTACAAAGAAGAAAACTTTGCAACTAAAATACATCTGCTATATGAAATAAACTGTAAATGTATATGTAAAATATTATGACTACATAAATAGTATACAAAATTAATAACAGAATACGCAATGTAATAAAAAGATGATGTATGGAATATAAAGGATAAAATGTAAAATACTAAAAAACGAACCATTTAAAAGTATAAATAAAAAATAACAAAAACATTAAAAAATATACTTCGAACAATGCAAAACAGCAAATAATGTTGGTGCTCAAAACTGTAACATAAAAATATGATCCCCCTTTTTTTCCTTGGTTCCTTTTCCTCCCCTTCTTTTCTTCTCTTTCACTCCCCCTTTTTCACTGTCCTTTCCTCCTTCCTCTTCACCTTCCCCTCCCATTTCCCCCACTCCTCTCTCTTCCTTGGTTTAGCAAGTTCTGAATTAGATTACAAAATAGTGTTAAGTTCTGCAACTAATGAAAAAAATATACATATTTTAGGCTTGTATGGATTCTTCAACGACTTTGAGCACCAACATTATTTGCTGTTTTACATTATTCTTGTCCTGTGTCGGTTATAGGTGAGCCCTTAGGTTCCCTGAGGCCCCGCAAGACCTCAGAGGACAGCCGCGCACCCCGAATCTTCACCCGCGGCGACCGCCGTTCACCAAGGGTTGAGCCCCCAGCTGCAGGTGGCCAGCAGGACTGCTGGAACCGCGGGGTGACGGCCGGCCTAGCTGGTAGTCAGCAACTCAGTTTCTGAAGGACAGCTAGCAAGGACGGCTAGCACTGAAGAGGAACACAGTCTCTGAAGACAGCTAGCAAGGACGGCTAGCACTGAAAGGAACACAGTCTCTGCAGGTGGCTAGCAAGGGCGGCTAGCACTGAAAAGGAACACGGTCTCTGAAGGTGGCTAGCAAGGGCGGCTAGCACTGAAAAGGAACACCGTCTCTGAAGGTGGCTAGCAAGGACGGCTAGCAATAAAGATGGACCCAGTCTCTGAGGGTGGCTAGCAAGGACGGCTAGCAATGAAGATGGACCCAGTCTCTGAAGGTAGCTAGCAAGGACGCCTAGCAATGAAAAGGAACACAGTCTCTGAAGGTGGCTAGCAAGGACGGCTAACAATGAAGATGGACCCAGTCTCTGAGGGTGGCTAGCAAGGACGGCTAGCAACGAAGATGGACCCAGTCTCTGAGGGTGGCTAGCAAGGACGGCTAGCAATGAAGATGGACCCAGTCTCTGAGGGTGGCTGGCAAGGACAGCTAGCAACGAAGATGGACCCAGTCTCTGAGGGTGGCTAGCAAGGACGGCTAGCAATGAAGATGGACCCAGTCTCTGAGGGTGGCTAGCAAGGATGGCTAGCAACGAAGATGGACCCAGTCTCTGAGGGTGGCTAGCAAGGACGGCTAGCAATGAAAAGGAACACAGTCTCTGAAGGGCAACACTCCGCGATCCACTGTGTCGGCTCCTGACATTTGAAACGGAAGCCCTGGACCCTTCCCGTTCCGATGTTTAAATTCCCCGCCAGTCCATCCCCTCCCTGGAAGAGGAGCCAATCCCTCCGGCCCTGACAGGCAAGGAGCGCCTGGATTGGCAGGCCTGCCTAGCAGGCGGAGTCTCTCCTTCAATGCGCCAATCCGGCGCGAGTGGGCGGGGCTTGCCCCCTGGTCTGCTCTAGCCGGGGAGATGACGACGCCGGCGCCGCCATCTTGGCCAGCGTATTTCCTTCTCCGAGGCCGGCGTTCGCTCCAGCGGGTCGCCGGCCTCGGGCCGACCCGCAGCAGCGCCGGCCCTGTCGGCGGCTCGTCTCCGCCGCACTGGACCCCGCGAGCGCCGTCGACCATCGCTTCCCGCCGCGGGAGCACAGGTAAGGGCCCGGGACGGGACAATTCTAGGTATGTTTTTAATGTCTGTTATTTTTTATTTATATTTTTAAATGGTCTAGTCTTTAGTATTTTATACTTTACATTCTATATATCATTTTATTACATTATGTATTCTCTTATTAATTATATATACTATTTATATATTCATATTTTACATATATATTTACAGTTGTATTTATTACTTTAAAATAGCAGATGTATTTTAGTAGTAAAGTTTTATTCTTTGTAATTGTATTTATTTTTTACTAATAAATATTTATATATATGTGCTTGATTTATATTTTATTGCTTTGTGTAGACTCCTGATGCAGGCCATTCAGTCAAAACACGGCCCTTGTCAAGTCTGATGAAAGATAATCATTAAAGTTATTCTTGCATTATTGATGTTTTTGTGCTCTGTTAGTCACCTCCACTGTTTCCTGTGCCATAATGAGTGCTGTGGAAGTTTGTTCTTCCGTTTTCTTTGTGGACATACTATATATACACACATTGCAAGTTCTTCCTTAACTCATTTTCTGTTCTTCCCTGTCAAGCTAATGTATTTTCTTTTCTTAAAATCACTGGCAAATGAACAATAGTGGCAGGCCATATACTGTGACTGTGTAGAGTAAGATAGACATTTTTATACAATCTTAATGATCACATCACTTATTTACTGTATACTAAACTATTTGATGAGTAATATATTTTTAAAAAGGCAAGAAAAACAATAGGGTTATAGACTTTGGTTAGTAGTCAAACATGTTACCTTCTACAAGTAGTTAAAACAAAAATGAAAAATTTGGTGCATAGTTCCGTTACTGCTGTTGCTGCTGCTGTTAGTGAGTCAGTTAAGTGGCTGATCCTGCATCCTGCTCTGTAACACTGTAACCTACCCTAATAGTGAAGAACTATCCTGGCTCTGAAGAAAAAAATCAACCTCTCCCTTCTCTGACCCTATGGAAAAGAAGCCAGGCTGCCATGACAACCTTTGTTCCAAACAGCCCTCTGGGGCACCATCATGGAGAAACCGAGGGTTCAGTACAGCCGCAGTGCCAGATGCAGACAAGATACAGACTTCTTCACTGCAAAACAAAATCAGAAAATAAAACTAATTACAAAGGAAATTCATTCTACAAGGTTATACAATCAGAACTGCACAACCCTTAATTAGTCATTCTATAAATAACAAATTAGTCATTCTATAAATAGCAAGAAACACAGTTGGGAGGGAGGGTGTAAATTTATAACAGGGCACCCAAAATCAATTTCATAAATGAGCCCAGGTTATGCCTATTTTACAATGGTGCCCATGTGCCTTTATAAATTAGTATCCCTAATCTATCCCCAGAATCATGCAAATATTCTTGCACAAATTTCAGTTTGTTCCATGGCAGTTACAAAATGTATATTTTGTAAAGTGCATGCATACATCCGCTCCTGCTCCACCCCCTGAATATCTTCATGCAATTATGTAAAAGCAGGTGCTATGTTGCTGTTCACCTACTTTTTATGCACGAATTTCCTTATGCAATTTTATAATTGCCATTTTGCACATGTAAAACAGGTTTTTCATGTAGAAAATGCTTTATAAAATTCCCCTCTGAAAGTGCAAATCTTTTGACAAGCATCTGATGATATATAAATTCTAAAAGCACTGGATACGAGTCTCCTGTATCAACACGAACAGAGGCAACTAACAAAACATTGTTCATATTAAGAAGGAGAAGTCCAAACGTCTTCACTTTTATTTTACAAAGATGCTCACAATTTGGCACCCACTCAACAGATCCAGGTTTCACTTCTGGTGCCCCTCAGAAAGCCTAATAAAAGCTCTTCAGTGCTGTTTTCACATTAACAAGATTGCAGAGGGCAACGGTATTCATTTCTTCATCCTAACAGCTATCCAGGCTACTTTTCTTCTATATTCCCCATACACACTCCCGCTCTTTCCAAATGTCTACTTTCTTAAAATTTTTCAGAACTTCAGAATACCAGAAGATAGATGTTTGCCTAAGGTTCTCAAACTTCCACCTTATTTGGCGCTGGAATTTATGCAAAATTACATAGGAGCCCTTTTACTATGGCGCACAGGCACATAGGCACATCCAATGCATGTCAAATTGGAACTACAGCCCGGCTACCGCGTACCCTGGGCAGTAATTCCATTTTTGACACGCGTCCAAAGCGCGCGGTAGTGTGGCGCTTACCCAGCGGTAATCAGCAGTGTATGCGTGCTGATGATTACCACCCGGTTAACGCGTGAGATCTTACCACTGATTCAATGGGTGGCAGTAAGGTCCCAAGCCGAAAATGGATGCGTGCTAGTTTTAATTTTGCCACATGTCTATTTTGCCCCCCCCCCCCCCCCCCCCCCCCAAAAAAAAAGTCGGCCTTTTTTGCAGGCGCGCTGTAAAATGGACCTGCATGCGTCCAAAACACGCACCTACACCAGCACAGGCCATTTTTTGGCGCACCTTAATAAAAGGGCCCCATAGTCACCAATGCCTCTAAAATGGTGTCATCTGAAATGGGAATAGGAAGATCAACGTCGGATAAATTTTAAACTATCAACTTCAAAGGAAATGCAGCATATAATTCAGCAGCAGCAGCTGATGGATTGCTGGACATCTCTTCAAGATTTGCTCTGTACCTCCATGTGGTGACCCCACTGTATAAAATTTTTACTGAATCTCAGCAGGGCGATACTACAATTGAACAATGGTTAGAAAGAAAAAGAAGTGTTTAAAATGCTGTTATGCAATGTTAAAGAAAAAAGTTAATAAAAACATTTTCAAAAAAAAAAAAGAAAGAAAAAGAAGAAGACATACTAGCTGCACATTGCCCAGGATTAAAAGGTGGCCACCTGTGGCTTATGCACTTGGGTTAATACTGGATTGGCCACTGTCATGGACAGGATGCTGGGCTCGATGGACTCTTGATCTTTTTTCCCAGTGTGGCATTACTTATGTACTTAGTGACAGTGCAAATACTGCAGAGAAAGACAACATCACTGCAGCAGGAGATCAGCCACAGAAGTTAATGGAGTGGAAGAGTGGCCTAGTGGTTAGAGCACCGATCTTGCAATCCAGAGGTGGCCAGTTCAAATCCCACTGCTGCTCCTTGTGATCTTGGGCAAGTCACTTAATCCTCCATTGCCTCAGGTACAAACTTAGATTGTGAGCCGTCCTGGGACACAGAAATATCCAGTGTACCTGAATGTAACTCACCTTGAGCTACTACTGAAAAAGGTGTGAGCAAAATCTAAATAAATAAATAAATGAAAAAGTTAAGAGGATAAAACTACAATTAAGTGGACTCCTACTGATAAAGAGGAGATAATGTACTGGAGGAGCAGCCTAATGGTTACTGCAGTAGTCTGAGAACCTGAGGAAATGGGTTTGATTCCTACTGCAGCTCCTTGTGATTCTGAGCAAGTCACAACCCTCCATTGTCCCAGGTACAAAATAAGCACCTGTATATAAATATGTGAACTGCTTTGATTGTAACCACAGAAAGACAGTAAAATCAAAATCTATCTTTTTCCCTTCCCTATATGCTACATACTCTATTTTCAGACCAAGAGGGTATACCAAAAGAGTTTGCCAAAAAGTGGAGTACAGAGGAATATTACCACTGGAAAAGCTACAAAAAGCATGATGCAAATTTAAGACCCCTAATTATGAAGATCAAACAAAAGAAGTACATGAGTGATAGCATCTAAACACAATACAAGGCTTCTATAGAAAAAGAAATTGGGGGAGGAAAAGGAATTCTTTGGCAGGAGCACTGGAAGAAAGGTATCTCCCGAAGAAAGGTATCTCCCAAAAAAAGGACATAATTTGAAAACTGTGTTACATTTTAACTCAGGTTCCCTTTGCATAATATTACATTTTGTTTTAAGATCAGAAACTAGACATGTACGCAATAACAGGAAAAACAGGAGAGCAAAAACATTTTCACATCACTGTATACACCTAAGTTAACCTCCTAAATCTGCACCCTATTTATCAGTCAAACTTGGGAGGCTAATTTTTCAGCTGAACATTCATCATAGTTTAGAAGCTTCAAGGTTATGCTTACCATTCAATTTCCTAGAATTATGATCCTAATATATGAAACTAGTGCTGAAAATCAGTGCTAAACAACTCTATCTTGTCTCCTGCCTTAAATCTGCCCCTGTTGCCATCTACTTCTTATGCTCCCAAATTTAGGAGCTTAGTGAAATTTTCAATAGAAATGTAGGCATACAGCCCTGGTAAATTTCAAAGAATGCAATTTAGGAGCATAACTCTGAAAGTTAGGAGCATAAATTGATTGAATATTGAGCCCTTTAGTTACTAGCTGAAAAACAAACAGTTTTTCCCTCAAAATATTCCAGAGAGAGCTGCCCTTAACAATAACCAGAATATGAGGAGGATTCTGCAATATATGAAAAAGAATATACTTAAGATGATGGAAATGAGATGGGCTACGGTAAAGAAGCATAAAATTTATGACTGCCTCTGTTTGACCACTGCTTCATCTGTACTAAATTAAGAATTGTGCACAAGCAGTGTCACAGATTCTCTCTTTTTTTTGGGAGGGGGGAGGAAGAGCATCAAACTGAAGGATGTTCAACATCTCGGCCCTGGGCTCATCCTCAGTTTCCAAATCAAATGGGATGGACTTAGCTATCTCTCTGATAAAGTAAAAAAAGTTAGTTCTTCAAGAGGTGACTCTTATGGGGAGGAAAGGGGTTGGAGGAAAACCTCCTCTGACAGACCCTCTGGTGCCTCCTTAGACACCCAGGAGCAGTAAGAATCATATAGATAAAAGCACCCCCCTGTGGATATCTGAGTCTCTGCTGCCTCTCACAATTGACACTCTGGGCAGGCCTGCGCTGATGGCGTTGAGGTGCCAGGGATCCCTGGTTCTACGAAGAGGTCCCTTCCCAAGGGGTTAATCAACATCAGTTCAGTGCATACTGGCTCTGAGGTCCTTTGAAGCTTCAGTGTTGATGTACTGCCCAGTGAATGGGCCTCCAAGACAGGCTGGAGCTCCTGAGGAGCCAGTACCAATGCCCTCGATGCCATAGCCTTTTGCTGGACAAATAAGCAATCCATTTGCTCTTGGAGCATGGTCATGAGTTGCTCCTCGATGGCTGCCATTGATGAAGGTTAGGGCTCAGCCAGAGTGGTTACATCCTCTGAAGTCATCAGAGTTGTATCAGTAACCTGGTCTTGGCTAGATAGAGGGCGAGCACTGATGCCTCAGTGCTCTCAATGCCTTGCATTGAAAAGGATTAATGCCGATGTTTCTTGGCCTCTGCTTGACGCATGGCATCAGAGTCCATTCTGGATTCTATATATACAGTCTGCCTTCTTGTGTATAGGCTGTACAGAGAAGGGTATTTCCTGCTGCTTGAGCTGTACATTCCTACAGATACTGTGCATGGGCACTAACACAGCATCCTTTGGAGGGGAGTTAAACTCATGGATGTTCAGCAACTTGGTCTTGGGCTCATCCTCAGTTTCCAAATCAAAAAGAAAGGACTTAACCATCTCTTTGATAACACTACCAAAACTCAGGGCCCTGTTTACTAAAGTGTGATAGCGTTTTTAATGTGCCTACAATTAGAGTGTGCGCTGTGTAGGCACCTATATGGATATTGTCGGCGCGTACACTATTAATGCACATACATGGTTAACGCGTGTTAAAATCGCTAACGTGCCTATAACGTGGCTTAGTAAGCAGGGCCCTTAGTGTTTATGCAGGTGAAGACCTTCTCAATGCTGATGCATCCTGGAGCATTTTTTAAATCCACTGGGAGTTTTATATACACATTGGGAAAAATAGCCGAGGTGAAATCAAATGATTCGATCTTGACAAAAATCTACAAAGGCTACTGAGCCACACTAAAAAAAAAAAAAAAAAAATTAGATAAAGAAAACTTAAAAATTGGGACACCAAATGGTGTAGAAGGTACTGTTCCCCTGCAAACACTTACACATCGGAATTGCTTCTAGAAAGAAAAACAAACAAAAATTGTTGAAGAAAAACAGAGGCAAGCTGAGAGGAAATAGCAAAAAACACAACCTCTCTGCTCTGAAGAAAAGACAGCTGGCTTGGTCCCTTGCAACAATGACAGGTAAGAAGGCGTGCACATGTGCAGTGTGCCGCTCTCAAAAGCTATGTTAAGATACTGGAGAACAGTTCCTGCGCAGGGCTCCGTCAGATGACATCACCAATCAGTGTGGTGATTTCATCCTGCTTGTCCTCGGAAAACCATGTTTTTGCATAAGCAGGAACCTCAGAGACAGACCAACTCTAGAATATCAATGTATGGATGAGAAAATGATGCAGGGAGAAAGGCTTTAGATTCATTAAAAACAGGGCTTTTTTTTCTTTTTGGAAACTCGGGAGCCTTTTTCATCAGATGGGCTTCACCTTATTGAAACCAGAATCCAGCTGCTACTGCTAACCATCTAAAAGAAGATCAAGTAACATAGTAGATGACGGCAGAGAAAGACCTATACGGTCCATCCAGTCTGCCCAACAAGATAAATTCATATGTGCTACTTTATGTGTGTACCTGACTGATTTGTATCTGCCATTTTCAGGGCACAGAACGTAGAAGTCTGCCCAGCACTAGCCCCGCCCCCTGCCACCGGCTCTGCCACCCAATCTCCGCTAAGCTTCTGAGGATCCATTCCTACTGAACAGGATTCCTTTATGTTTATCCCACGCATTTTTGAGTTCCATTACCGTTTTCATCTCCACCACCTCCCGGCAGGAGGGCATTCCAAGTATCCACCACTCTCTCTGTGAAAAAATACTTACTGACATTTTCCTTGAGTCTGCACCCCTTCAATCTCATTTCATGTCCTCTAGTTCTACCGCCTTCCCATCTCCGGAAAGGTTCGTTTGCGGATTAATACCTTTCAAATATTTGAACGTCTGTATCATATCACCCCTGTTTCTCCTTTCCACCAGGGTATACATGTTCAGGTCAGCAAGTCTCTCTTCATAAGTCTTGTAACGCAAATCTCATACCATTCTTGCAGCTTTTCTTTGCACTGCTTCAATTCTTTTTACATCCTTAGCAAGATACGGCCTTCAAAACTGAACACAATACTCCAGGCGGGGCCTCATCAACGACTTATACAGGGGCATCAACACCTCCTTTCTTCTGCTGGTCACGCCTCTCTCTATACAGCCTATCAATCTTCTAGCTACGGCCACTGCCTTGTCACACTGTTTCGTCAGATCCTCAGATACTATCACCCCAAGATCCCTCTCCCCGTCCATACCTATCAGACTCTCACCGCCTAACACATACGTCTCCCGTGGATTTCTACTCCCTAAGTGCATCACTTTGCATTTCTTCGCATTGAATTTTAATTTCCAAACGTTAGACCATTCTTCTAGCTTCCGCAGATCTTTTTTCATGCTTTCCACTCCCTCCGGGGTGTCCACTCTGTTGCAAATCTTGGTGTCATCCGCAAAAAGGCAAACGTTACCTTGTAAGCCTTCGGCAATATAACTCACAAATATATTGAATAGAATATTTGTGAATGATATTGCCGAAGGCTTACAAGGGAAAGTTTGCCTTTTTGCGGATGACACCAAGATTTGCAACAGAGTGGACACTCCGGAGGGAGTGGAAAGCATGAAAAAAGATCTGCGGAAGCTAGAAGAATGGTCTAACGTTTAGCATGCATAGATATTTTAAGTGCTCACTTTTGCCAGGCCTTTACATGTGAGATTAAGTGAGTAAGTCTCCTTAATCCTCCTTTGTTTATTTCCACCTCCAAAATTCCTCACTGCTTGATAGCACTTACATATATAGGTTTATAAAATGGGTTATCTATACACGGAAGCAGCGCCACTAACTCTTTGAAATCACCTCTTCCACATGGAAGCTGCAAGGTTCGTGTGGCTTGGTTTTTCTACATGTACATTTGTAAAATAGTTGTTTCAACTGTAGGTGTTTTACAAGAGGCTCTGTGTTTGGCAGAAACTTTTGTAAAATACTGACAGAATTAAGCACATCCTGACCTGGATGTTAATTACAATTTCAACATTCTATGTAAAATGGGCCTTTTAGCCTGGCTGGCAATTGTCCTCTGCAGCATAGCTAAAAGAAGGTGCTGGCATTCAGAGTTACAACTATTAAGTATGTAAATATATGTTTTTCAAATATGTGTACACCTCCTGCCAATCATACTAATAATGTGCAAATCACATTTTCAGCCAATACATATTGTCAGCAATTTTCTAAGAAAACTTACTTAGCTAATTTCCCTCTGCATACTGCCTTGAATATTATACAAACTAAAACTGTCCATGCACATCAACAGCACCACCAGCTATTCAAAACTGTCCACATAAAGATTGCTCATTTTGTGCAAGATTTATTCTGACCTTTCATGAATTGAAAAATATGAAAACATTTTCCATAAATAACTTATTACACAATTCAAGAGTTAAAGAAATACCTTCCCTTATTCGTGAGTGATGAAAATAAAATTATATATTGAGCAATCTTTACTTTTTGTGTTATGCTATTAAGTTCATTTTAGAACTTTAAACAACTATGATATAATTCAAACAGTGATGAAGCTAACAATTCAACAGTGTTACAGAAGAGATACAGCAGAATAGCATTAATAGTAAAACAGCACATTACAAATACAATAATATATTTCCTGAAGGTTAGTTTCTTTAAACAAAATTATCCTCAAATTAAACAAAAGGAACATGCAATGATGGTAGTTGTTTTTTTCCACCATTCAGTCATCTGAGAGGCATCTTCTCAATACTGATAAGCCAACATTCAAAAAAACTACACAAGTAAGTTAAAACTCTACCCCAGAGAACATCTACATGTATACTGCATTAAAGTAAGCACTATGAGGCATATTTTCAAAACATAAGTACATAAGCACTGCCACGCTGGGAAAAGACCAAAGGTCCATCAAGCCCAGCACTCCGTCTCTGACAGCGGCCAATCCAGGCCCCAAGAACCTGGCAAAAACCCAAAATTTAATAACAATCAATGGACTTTTCCTTCAGGAATCTATCCAGACCCCCTTTAAACTCAGCAAGGCCAGCTGCCATCACTACCTTCTATGGAACTTTGGAAGGCTAAGTGCTTTGAAAATGAGCCCCCATGTCATCCTGGAACGTTATATGCCAGGAAATTGTATAAATGCTTATTTGAGCACATAAAACACTGTTCTACTTGCTCAAATCACTTATAAAATTACCCAATCAGTTTGTAGGTGACTACTAGAATGTATTTAAACATCAATAATAAAATAGAAATACTTACTAAGATACCCATGAAGTCAAAATTGTAATATAATTATTTACCAAATACTAGTTGATTCACTGTAGCCCACTACAGCATGACAACCCAATGCTTTGGCATGGGATTTTATCTCCTGTCTGATTTCTGCCCACCAGGCATCCCGAGTCTCTGGCTCATCTGAAAGAAAGGATAATGTTGTTCAGTCCTATAAAATAATTTAAAGCATACTGAAATGATTTTTTGTGCAGTATGGGTCACATTTAAGCAGCTGTTGAATTATTTGCAATTCAAAGAAGAAAGAATGATGTCACTCAATTTTTCAAATATTTAATTGTCCCATAACTATTCGTAGCATTTAAAAATGCATTAAGGTAACATTTAATAGTCTAGGTTGCCTTAGCTACCTTCCTTTCCCACCTAGCCAATACTAACTGAAAAGCACTGCTCTTCAAATGGCGCAGGAGAAAACAGAGCATCTTCAAATACAATATTTTTCTTGCAATGTATAAGGATACAAACATTAATACGTAGTTTTTCAAAACGTCTGGAGGAAAGTAAATATTAGTACTTCTTCACCTGTTATAACTCAGTTTAGCCAATGTCAGTCCAATATTCAAAAGCATTTATGTGGGCAGCAACAGCATAGATTGAATGCCTGCTATTTGCTTTTTCAACTCGGGCCGTTTGAACAGATAATTTTGGATGTATAAATTGTAATGCCAAAATGATCTTGGCCTTGGGTTTCTGCGAGCACCATAATGGAGATAATGCCCCCCCCCCCTCCTTGATATTGAATCCACAGTGTTCAGGGTCTTTTATAAATACCAGCTGCTAGTGCCCAAAAAAATATCTAGATATTCAGCAACAGTATCTGGATAGTTGCTGCTGTTGAATATCTGGATACTGCAGTGAGTGCCCAGTATCATCCGATATTTGGCCTCTATCAGGATATACTTAGAGCAGCTAAGTTATCCCAATAGTTCTCCAGGTAACAATGTTAAAAATCACCACTACATAGATAATTCTGATTTCCAGCTCCAAGCAGTGTCATGGCAGTCTGTGAAGATATTCAAAAGCACTATCCAGAAAGTGACAGCATGTCTCAGTGAGACTTATCAGTATCACAGGTGCTGCTACCCGGATAAGTCCTTTTAAATACCATCCTCATAATTTGTACCTCTAAGTATGATAACTCGGCTACTAAGCATCTAAATTTAACATCCAGGAGCTGTACACATAGCAGGTACAACTTGAAATATCTAATTTGGACACTCCCAAGTTAGATGGGTATATTTAGCAGTACTGCCTAAATAAGAGAGCACCATTAAACATACATATAAATTCAAACTAACAGATTTTTCAAATTGTACATTGACCATGCAGTTGAATACTGACTTCTGTATGTACATATGTACATCGTTTCAAAAAAAAAATAAAATAAAACACTATACGAAGCTTGTGTTCTGCATAACTCTGTCAAAACTTGATCAATTTCAATACAATTTTGGGTACATCATTCTGAACAAATGTGCAATAAGCCTACACTCACGCCTGCCACCTCACCTAAACATCACTTCACTACCTAGTTCTTCATCTGTTGCAATGGTTTCTTCAGAGTGAAGTGATAAGGCCCTGCCACTTCCTGACTGGTGATCAGTTCAGCCCATTTCTTGCAATTTCTTCAAAATGTTCTACGCTTGCTCTCTTCCACCAACATAACTTTTCTCTAGATACAAGTTTTTAATAATGATCAGATCCACCTGACAGAAAACCATAGTAACTGTTTACGTTTAAAGCAAAATGGTGTCTCCACATATCACAACAATAATCACTAGGTGGTGGTGATGCTGTTTAGGTGAGATGGCCAACGTGAGTGTAAACTTGTTGCAAATATATTCAGAATAATACACATTTTATTGAAATTGGTCACGTTTTGGCAGAGTTATGCAGAAAACAAGCTTTGTAAATTTTTAACAGTGTATATTTATTCATTTATTAGTGTATCTATATTCTTCTGAACATCAGTGGGTATCAAAATGATGAAAGCCTTCTCCACGTAGAAGTCAACAAATAATTTCTGATTTTTTTTTTTAAGATTAAGAAACCAATAAAAATATTTTTAATAGATACACTATCTCATACAGTTGGTAGTTTTCAAAGTTTTTCACATGCATAACTAGAATAAGTTCCTCCCTCTCATTATAAATAAAAGTACCATAAGAATACCACAAGCCCAACAGTTACTAAACCTTGATAACTTCCCCTGTAAATTTATTATCATAGTTTGAGGTAAAATTATTTTCAGAAAGCAAGCCATGTGGTAATGCAAATAATTAATAAAATGTATCCTAGTCTTCCTCCCATAAGATGAATGGAAGAAATAAATATATAATACACATTTCTATGAATGAACATTGCAACTGGACCAATAAAATGATTAGAATTAAATAGATGACTTCTTGCTAGAAAATGTAGTACCCAAATCGAATACACCAGTTAGGGCAGGTACTCCCAAATCTGTCATGGTGAAGGTTTCGGGAGATAAATTAGCACATATACAACTTTATTGTATGCATATACATTGTAATGAACCTGAAAACCTAAATAGTTTTATAATCCAAAGCACAAGTTTGGGAAGTCCTAAGCCAGAAACAAAATAATAATTGGCCCAGCCATGGGTTGGCCTGGGCTAGTCTGGGCCCAGACGAATATGTCTAAAGCCTACCCAGCAGTCAGGCACAGCACCTGGATAGCTAGCAGGGTTCACCAAGTCCTAACAGCTGAAGAAATCTGGAGCCTGTGTCCCCAGTCAGTAAAGCTCATCAGTCAATGGCAGCATTTTGAGCAGCTCATGCCGGGAACCATGAGCACGTGCAGTTTTGTGCATGTTCAGTTCATGTGCAGATTTGAAAATGCTCATGGTGCCAGCTCAAGTTGGTGACTCCCGTGGTAATGAATAATGCAACTTTGCACAATGAGTTATTTTGCTCCCTGAGAGAATCAGGGTATTAACATCCAGCCCAATTTCCTTAGGAGCCTTCCTTCAAGAGGCTGAAGCTCTATCTATAGGTCTCCCACCCCAAAGCATCACCCCTGTAGTTCCTCCATCTCCTGAAGCACTCCCCAATGCACCCTCTTTGTAGACCCCATGGATTTGGGTAAGAGTGATTCCACGGCAGCCTCCCTAGCAGTAGAACTACAAGAGTACTGCTAGAGGTCATAGACATTATTTGAACCGAGCAACTGGGGATCACTCCTACCTGTAGCCATTGAACCAGCATGGATTGGATCAGGTAGACAGACGTAGAGGGGCCTACAGGAGTAGGGGAGCTATGAGAGGGGGGAAGAACTACAGGGATGTTGCTTCATGCTGAGATGCCTATTGATAGAGGTATGGTTCATTTAAAAAGGCTCCCCAGGAGCACTAGGTCCAACATCAGCAGTCCAATTCTCCCAGGGAGCATAATGATGCATCTTGTGAGAATGATCACAAATTATGTTATGCGTTTACTGCAGGAACCACTAACAAGCAATACCCAAACAATTTCCTTTTTAAAGAATTCTTATTGATTTGCGATTACAAACTATTGTACTAGTGATCGAGCAAATCTCTTAACCCTCTATTACTTCAGGTACAAAACTAGACTGTAAGCCTTCTAGGGCCAGCAAAATACTTCCTGTACCTGAATATAAGTTGCCTTCAGCTTCTGGGGAAAGTGTTATTTAAATCCAATTCGCTTTCTTCCCCTTTGTTTTGTTTTATTTTTTTAATTTCCCTATTTCAAATGTTCACTAATTGTTACCAACTTTCACCTAGGTCTAAGTCAGAATTGAGAACTCAGTATCAACAAGCAAGAACATTAGTTAAGACACAAATTTCAGAAGTTCTCACTAAAATGCATGGTAAAGTTTAAAATTATAAACATTTTTCTGTTACACTGAATTCCATGTTCAGTAAAACAAGGCAGGAAAAAACTGAATTTCAGTAATCTTAAACTTACCTGTATATACTATAAAAACAATTGTATGCAAAACAAAAACACCACTGTAAAGCAAGAGTCATTAGTGCAAAATACTAAAAAAAAAAAAAAAAAAAAAAAAAGCAGGATGTAAGATTCATTCTTTTCTCTGTCAAATATTTCCAACAAGCAGCTTTTGCTGTAAACAAGAGTCGAACAGTTTCAGGTTGGGATGCCATTATAGTACTTAGAAGTATAGAATAGCTAAAAATTTACATAAACACTAAAGTTATAAGGGAAGCAGGAGGATGGCATACTTCAAAGGGTCTCACGGTATAAATTTTATGGATAAAAGCAGAAGCTTAAAAGACTAGGGATTTGCAAAGCAATTAGCAGACATTAGCCAGTAATGGTGAAAACCGTGGCGCATGCTTGGATCAAGTGATAGCAGAGACTGAAAACTATGGCAGCTCACTGAAATGATCACAAAAATTAATGCCCCTCAATCTAGGTGAAAGCAAGGCAAACTACATGTAGCTTTCAGGCAATGAATTCTCTAGTCAACTTTTTTTTTTTTTTACATTTTGTCAGGTCCTACATAAAAGCCTTAAGCAAATTTTCCAGCATTGATTAATTTTTTTATAAACCAACATTAAAAATAAGCAGTAAGCAATATTAGCCAGTTTAATAAATATTTTAATAGATACTCTTAAAAGTTGCATTTTTATTTTTCTGATTCAAAGAGGAAACTATTTAATAATTCTTTTTTAGAAAACTGAACTTTGAAAGTTATTGAGAACAATTGTGTAGCATCCGCCTTTGTGAACATATATGACACACAGGGTTTTATGAAGTTTTTACATATGAATTCAAAAGCAGAGGAAATGCTGAATAAATTAAGCTCTCAGAAGCAAAACCTATTGTGTGACTGAAAGTGAAAGCAAATCATACACCAAAAGCTATCTGAAGACACAGGGACATTTCTTCTAAAGTGTGGTAAACAGCTAGTGCGAGTTTTAACGCATGCTAACAGCTATTGTGCACTAGTAAAAGCCAGTGCAGTAAAAACCCCATGCCAACTGCTTAGCATGACATAGAGCTGTGACTGGGCAGAGAATGGGCAGAGATTGGGCGTGAACTACACATGCTGCTAATGCACCAAAATTAATGTGTGTTGTCAAATGTGGTTAGTGCAGGCGCACATTTGTCATTGAGAGTTGACATTTGGTGCATTCAAACTAATCACATTTGACATTAATGCACAGTGGAGAACTTGTCTGTGTGGTAACTGCAGCAGGAATGCTGGACATGCCCCTAGCCCAGCCTTTGCATTAGGTTTTTGTACCTGACATATGGTAACAGCAGTAACTTACCACACTTTAGTAAAATGGCCCTATAATGATTGAAAATCTATCTACTTATACAGAACAAAACATAGTATCATTTTTCCAACAAGCTCATCACTTCTTTTGAAAGATTTATACATGTAAATTCAAGGAGAAAAAGATTTGGAAAAGATAATACAAAAGAATTTGCAAACACTTCCTGATCAGGAACACAGATGGTAAATTAATCTGAAAATGTAAAAAAGGTAAATTTTTACAAGAGTAATAAGATTAAGATGATTACTGTATATTCGTAAAGCAAAGATACTTACCTGTAACAGGTATTCTCTGAGGACAGCAGGCTTCACATTCTCACAAGTAGGTAGACGATCCATGTCACCTGGGAACTGGCATATTAATCAGCGAAGAAAAAATTCCAGAGCATTCTGGGGCATGCGCGGAGCACCTTCCCGCCCACAACGTCCCCACATCTCATCAGTTTAATACAACAGAATAAAAATGAAACAAATAACGAACAAAGATAACTCCTAAGGGAGGTGGGCAGGATTGTGAGAATGTGAAGCTTGCTGTCCTCGGAGAATACCTGCTACAGGTATCTTCACTTTCTCCGAGGACAAGCAGGCTTACCATTCTCACAAGTAGGGAATCCCAAAACAACAAACACCAGTCAATTGGGCCTCACAACGGCGTGGACATAAAATTTAACCTGAACTAAAATACAACTAGATGAGGGTGCAGCCTGGAACAGAATAAAACAGGCCTAGGATGGAGTTGGATTCTAGACCCCAAACAGATTCTGCAACGATTGTTCAAACCGACTGTCGCATCGGGCATCCTGCTCAAGGCAGCAGTGAGATCTGAATGTGTGGATTGAAAAGACCATGTCGCAGCCAGTGGCTCACTTTAAGTAAGCCATTGACGCAGCCATGGCTCTGACATAGTGAGCCGTGACATGACCCTCCAAAGTCAGCCCAGCTTGGGCAAAAGCGAAGGAAATGAAATCTTCTAGTCAATTGGAAATGGTGTGTTTACCGATGGTGACTCCCTCCTGTTGGGATCAAAAGAAACAAGCTGGGCGGACTGTCTGAAGGGCTTCGTCAGCTCCATGTAAAAGGCCAACGCTCTCTTGAAGTCCAAGGTGTGCAAGCCTGGAACAAAACTGAGGGACCTTGTGATTGAGTTGAGTAGCAAAAAGATCCACCGACGGGGTGCCCCACTCTCGGAAGATTTTGCAGGCAACACCCAGGTTCAGAGACCATTCATAAGGTTGCAGTATCCTGCTCAGTCTGTCGGCCAGGCCGTTGTTTGCACCTGCCAGAGAAGTGGCTTGGAGAAGCATGCCATGACGGAGTGCCCAAAGCTACATCTGGACAGCTTCCTGACACTGAGGACAAGATCCGGTGCCCCCTGCTTGTTGGTGTTATACATCGCAACCTGTCTGTCTGAATTAGGATAATTTGGTTGGACAGCCGATTTCTGAAAGCCCTTAGAGTGTTCCAGATCACTCCGAGCTCCAGGAGATTGATCTGAAGACTTGTTTCCTGGAGAGCCCAGGCTCCTTGTGTGTAAAGCCCATCTATGTGAGTTCCCTACTATAGGAGAGATGCACCAGTTGTCAGAACTTTTTGCGGATGAGGAATTTGGAATGGTAGTCCCAAGGTCAAATTGGACTGAATTGTCCACCACTGAGGAGAGCGCACAAGCTCCTGAGACACTCGGATGACAACCTGCAGACTTCCTGTAGCTTGATACCACTGAAGTCAGGGTCCATTCAGCAGACCTCATGTGAAGACGTGCCATGGGTGTATCATATATTGTGGAAGCCATGTGGCCCAACAATCTCAACATCTGCCAAGCTGTGACCTACTGCGATGTCTGAACCTTGAACGCAAGGGACAGAAGGTTGTCCGCATGTCTCCCCGGGAGGTAGGCTCGGACATTCTTCGTATAGAGCAGGGCTTCTATGAACTTCAATTGTTGAACTGGATGGAGATGGGACTTGGGGTAGTTTATTACAAACCCTAGTAGTTCCAGCACCTGAATAGTCATCCGCATTGACTCTTGAGCACTTTCCTTCAAGGTGCTCTTCACCAGCCAATCGTCAAGGTAAGGGAGCACATGGACTCCCAAGCCTCAGTAGCGACACTGAGACTACCACTAGGCATTTTGTAAAATCCCTGGGAACTGAAAGTGATGTGTTCCCAGCCGAAATCAAAGATACTTCCTGTGAGCTGGAAGTATCGGAATGTGTATATATGCATCCTTCAAGTCCAGACAGCATAGTCAATCATTTTCCTGAATCGTGAGAAGAAGGGTGCCCAGGGAAACCATCCTGAACTTTTCTTGGACTAGGAATTTGTTCAGGGCCCTGAGGTCTAGGATGGGACTAATCCCCTCTGTCTTTTTCTGCACAAGGAAATACTTGGAATAGAATCCCTGCCCTTCTTCCCCTGGTGGAACGGGTTCAACCGCAAGGGCCTTTAAAAGGACGGAGAGTTCCTCTGCAAGTACCTGCTTGTGATGAGAGCTGAATGAATGAGCTCTCGGTGGGCAATTTGGAGGTTTGGATAACAAACTGAGAGTGTACCCTAACCGGACTTTTTGAAGAACCCAACAGTCAGAGGTTATAAGAGGCCACCTTTGATGAAAAAATGTTAACCTCCCTCCAACTGGCATGGACACTTTGTGGCTATGCTCTGCTGGAGCCAGTCAAAAGCTCGTCCCTTGCTTTTGCTGGGGAGCAACAGGGACCTTGGGCGCACGCTGCTGATGAGAACCAGCGCGCTGGGGCTGAGCAGGTTGGTGAGCCGCAGGAGCGTACCTATGCCTGGAGTAGGAATAGGAAGCACTCTGCGATCCAAAAAAAATACCTCCTGGATAAGGAGGTGGTTGAAGAAGATGTCCGGCGGGAGACAGAAAACATAGCCTCTGTGTGCTTTTTGATTTGGTCAGTGACCTCTTCAACCTTCTCTCCGAAAAGACTATCCCCCAAGCAAGGGGAATCCGCCATTGTCTGCTGGATTGAATGGTCCAGGTCAGAAGCACACAGCCATGACAGTCTGTACATTGCTACACCTTTGGCAGAGATTCTGGATGCCACATCAAAAGTGTAAGTGCCCCTGGCCAAGAACTTACAACACGCCTTCTGCTGCTTGACCAGCTGGCAAAAGGGCTCGGCCTGCTGTGGAGTGAGCATGTTAACCATGTCAGAGAGCTGTCTCACCGAGTTCCACAAGTAAATGCTCATGACCAGCTGGTAAGACTGAATACGGGTGATGAGCATAGCAGACTGATAATATTTTCCTCCAAAAGAGTCCAGGGTCCTTGTTTCTCTGCCAGGGGGGGAGCTGAGGCATAGTCCCTAGTACTCCTGGCTTTTTTGAGAGCGGCATCCACCACCATGGAGTTGTGGGGTAACTGAGACCTCACCAACTCAGGTTCCCTGTGGATCCAATATTGGGTATCAATCACCTTGGGGACCACAGGGACGCCTAGTTCTGTATGAGGACTGCCTTGAGTACCTTGTGGAGAGCAGCCATCACTGCCTCCTTAGGTGGAGAGGTGTAGTCCAGGATCTCAAGCATCTTGGCCCTGGGCTCATCCTCCACTTCTACCGGGAATGGAATGAAATGGCCTGCGCCATTTCCTGTACAAAAGAGGTGACAGAGAGACTCTCTGGTGGAGACAGAGACTCTCATGTGGAGGGGAAGGCTCAAAAGGTATCCCATAGGACTCATCAGAGGGGAAGTACCTGGGATCACCTTCTGATTCCCATGAGCGCTTTTTTCCGTATCAGACAACACTTCCCTCAGGGATGTCCGAGACCTGGCCCACCTCGAAGTAAGGGATCCATGTCCTCAGGAACGATGTTGAGGAGTCGGCTCCCACCTCGACTCTGGCAAAGCTTCCTCCACCGATGTCAAAAGAGAACCGGCCTGGATGGCAATCGACACCAGGGCCGCAAGCGGCGCTGGTGCTGGAGGCCGCACCGCGGGCTTAGGGCCAGGTGGGGCCGCAGCGGAAGGCATGGCAGGTGCAGGCACCCACAATGCTGATGCACATCGCTGCATCAAGCCGTCCAAGGGCCCTGGGTGCAAGGCCCGGATGCGCTAAGGCTAAGGGGCCAGTGTGGGGTCAGGTTGTCTAACCACCTGGGGTGTGGAAGCAGGATCTCAGTTGCTGAGAGATGCATGCATCAGCACACCTCTTGAATAGAGGGAGCAGTCCTCCCAGCGCCGACGCTTCTTGGGTGCCATGTCTCTCAGCGCCCCGGAGCTCCTGGCACCGTGCATCGAAGGAGATCGGTGTAGGTGCTTCTTGGCCTTCATCTGATGCACTTCATCCAAACTTCTCGGTGTAGATGAGGACGACGTCAAATCCTCATGTTGCCTGGGCGTCGGGTCTGATGATGGTCAGTCCTGGGGGCATGCATAGCAAGAGGCCTCAAGGTAGGTGGAGACCGACTCAACGCCTCAATGCTCCCAGTGTTTCGGGATCTCGCAGCAGCCATCCCTACTTCAACTCCCGACGCCGATGTTTCCTTCGATGTCAAGGTCGACACCAAAGAACTGGACCGAACTCCAAAAACTTTTTCTCGTTGAGCCTCTCGGGAAATTTGCGTCCTCTTCTTCATATGAAGGCAAAGGACACAATTTGCTGGGCTATAACACTCCAACTGTAGCCCTCATTTTTCGCTCATTATTCAAGGGATTACAACTTAAGCCTCAATGCCTTTTCAATATTTTAGTCTCATTAGCACTGCAGCAAATTTTATCTAATTGGAAGAATATAGGAGCCAATAAGACCAACTTTTGGTGGAAAGCAATCCTAATGTGCCATAGATATAAGTTAACAGCAACTGGCAAAACAAACCAACTGTTCAACATGGAGAGAGTTTGGTAGCCTTGGGCACACTTTCTTGATAATGAGACAGACAAATGATGGCTGAGGCACTTTACTCCATGGGCATCCTGTCTACCTGTGTTTTCAGGGAATATGGATTCTAGTTAGTTAACTGGCATGCTGGGATATTATGTACCATTTTATTGAATATTATATCTCATTTTTCTGAATGTTCTAACTTTACATTGTTTAGACATGCAACTATATATTTATTTGTCATGATTTCTCTTTAGTTCCCTACAATTTGTAATAATTGATATGTTGCTTTGTTGAGCAGTTGTTTTTGCCTACTGTCTTTTCAAAAACTTTCAATAAAAATATTGAGCACAAAAAAACGTAAGCCCTCAGAAACAATTATTCTCTTTTAACAGATAAATACAATTTGGCTTATTTACTTCCTTGATTTCCCTTCCAACCAACAGCATAGAAAATAACCCAACAGCAACCCTCCCATATAAAGTTACAAAAACAACTTTTTAAAAAATAAACCAGGCAAAGCACTTGATGACAAAAAGCCAGAAAAAGTTACCTCAATTTACAATGTTCTTCTCTCAGGAAGGTATGTATATTGCGCCAACATATTGTCAAGGTTTGGGCAGAAGTGAAATCTGCATGCATACTCTTCCCATTTCATAAAGAGGAGGCACATATATGTCCCCATATATCAACATCTGGACTTACAACTGCTCCTTTGTATTATAGGTTTGTATAAAGTGCTTGTTTGGACCAGCACTTTACAGGAGTGATTAAGGGAATTCTCCCCCTTATTTTTCAATATTGCTTCCTCCCCCCAATTTGAAAACACTAAATAAAAATTGTGGCCTCTGTTAATTTGCTGCATGTACATATATAGGTTTGCAAAATGGCAGGCATACACATGTGAGGAGTAGCCTAATTATTTGAACAGTGGGTTGAGAACCAGGGAAGCCTGGTTCAAATTCCATCATGGCTCCTTGTGGTCCTGGTAAGTCACTTGTGTTCATTGTCTCAGGTATAAACTTAGGGGCCTCTTTTACTAAACCAGCTGTGGCGCATTTATGGCTGGGAATCGCTAGTGTGGTTTAGTAAAAGAGGCCCTTTGATTGTAGAAGTGCTGACATTTGGTCATGTAGACTATGGAATACCAATTTCCATGTAGGCACTTACATGTGCAAATTGCTTTTTCTGAATTCAGGTTTTCAACGTGTATCTTTGTAAAATTACTACACCTGCTAAACATGCAGGCAAATGCACTTCTATTCCAAATGTTATTTATATTTGATATACCTTCATAGATGTTTAACAATAAAACAAAATGGATTAAAACAAATAGAAACAGAAGTTGGTATTTATATTCTCTAGAGTGGAAACAGGATAACAGTTACAGGTTTTATGTTTCAGATTGGTCACAACCTCCATCTCTTCAATGCTCTGAGGTTTATAAGTTTATTTGTTTGTTACATTTATATCCCACATTTTCCCACCTATTTGTAGGCTCAATGTGGCTTACATTGTACCGAGGAGGTGTTCGCCATCTCCGGTAGAGAACCAAATACATGGAGTTGCTGGGGCCGGACAAGGATCATGTGTTAGAGACACATTGGGAATCATAGAGAGGAAGAGTTATGTATAGTTTATTACAAGCTTTGGTATTGTTGTGTTGCAGGGTTTAGGCACTTACGTTGGGTCGATGGGGTATGCCTTTTTGAACAGGTTGGTTTTTAGTGATTTCCTGTAGTTTAGGTGGTCGTACATATACCTAGACCCCTGAGGAAGCCGGCACTGACCTGTGAAACAGGTCCCTTCGCGTATGGGGAAGTACTGAGAAGTATTTACTGCATTTTTCTCAGCTTGTTTGTTGTAGGTTTGAACTCTATGTAGCTTATGTATCCCATTGATTGACTGTCCTCCTTCCTCCAGGTCTCTGAAATACCTATTGTATTTACCTCATCATTCAGTGCTATATACTCCAACTCTTCCATCTTATTTTTTAGGCTTCCAGAACTTATACATAGACACTTCAAACTGTGTTTTTCCTAGCATCTAAAAGCTACTTTGAAGTTGACAGTGATAATTTGTATTCTGTATTCTTTCATTAAACACTCCTGGCTCTTTTTCATCATTATTGAAACATCTCTATTGGGATTCCCTAAATATCCTGTTTTCCTTCGAGGATACTCCACATCGAACCACGCACTCCTTGGTGGCTGTTATTCCCCTCCCCCTATTTTAGTTTAAAAGCCTCTCTCTCTCTCTCCTTTTTAAAAGTTAGCACCAGCATCCTGGTTCCATTTCAGTTAAGGTGGAGCCCATCTTTTCGGAACAGGCTTCTCCTAATCCAGAATGTTGCCCAGTTCCTAAAAAATCTAAATTCCTCATCCCTGCACTGAGACTGCAGAGCTCTGCCTGCCTCGAGTCCTGCATGTGGAACGAGGAGCATTTCTGAAAATGCTACCCTGGAGAATCTAGATTTCAGCTTTCTACCCGAAAGCCTAAATTTGGCTTCCAGAACCTTCCTCCCACATTTTCCTAAGTCACTGGTACCCACATGCATCAAGACAGCCGGCTCCTCCCCAGCACTATCTAAAATCATTTCTAGGTGACACGAGGTCCATGAACTTCACACAGGCAGGCAAGTGACCAGGTGATCCTCATGCCCACCAGCCACCCAGCTATCTACATGTCAAATGATCGAATCACCATCTAAAACAGCCATCCTAACCCTTCCCTCCTGAGCAGAAGCTCCTGGAGACACATCCTCAGTGCGAAAGGATATTGCATCCCCTGGTGGGCAGGTCCTGGCTACAGAATTACTTCCTACTTTACCTGGGTGATGCTTTCCTTCTAGGAGACTTCCTTCCTCCAAGGCAGCACAGGGGCTGCCAGACTGGAGGTAGGACTTCTCTACAACATCCTGTAGGCCTCCTCTATGTACCTCTCTGTCTCCCTCAGCTCCTCCAAGTCTGCTACTCTAGCCTCAAGAGAATAAACTCATTCTCTGAAAGCTAGGAGCTCTCTGTATCGAGCATGTAATATAACCTTTCACAACTGGAAGATAATTATACATGTGACACTCGATGCAAAAGACTGGTTAGTATCCCTCTCGCTGCTGGACTACTGTCTGCATCTTAGTACTATTGTGCTGTTTAAACTTCTTAAGGTACTAGGGATATTAGATTAATATAAAGAACCTTAAGATTATACGGTATATTGTGCGATTTATTTAGTGTTTGCTTCTCAGAAAGTAATTAAATGTAATTAAAATTCTAATTAAAACTCCCCTCTTGTTATCCTAATTAGAATGACTAAAAGTTAAGACTATAAATGAAGAGATGTGCTAGGGGTGGATGGGCAGGAACAAAGACTGAACAAGGCCCTGCTGTGCCTTCTAAAGGTTATCCTGCAGGCTGTGTTTCAAGTTTTAAAACTATGGGTAAAAGGGTATGGAAACTAGTTAATAAAGTTTGCTTTTTTAAATTCTGTCTTTATCAATAAACCTCTTTTAAACCCCAACCTTTAAAGCATCAAAGCACAGAGTACAAAAAATGTTCACTTACCCAGAGAAATGTCCTCTTCTCTCAGAGCTTGTTAGGGTAAATAAAATATCATCTGCAAAAAGGTTAATTCTGGGTTCCTTCCCATATGCTCAAACACCTTCTATATTCCCTAACTCCCTCAACCATTGGGCCAGTGATTCTATAATCAATACGAACAGAATGGGGAAGAGAGGGCATCCCTATCTGGTGCCTCGCCAAAGTTCAAAAGTCTCAGAATATCCTCTACTGACCCAAAAGCAGGTTATCAGTGAATTATATACATACACCGCTACTAAATGGACTTCGGAAAAATCCACAATTTCGGGAATAACTTGTATAAAATGTTTGTATGTTTGGATAGCTTGCCAGGTGCCCTTGACCTCGATTGGCCGCTGTCGGGGACAGGATGCTGGGCTCGATGGACCTTTGGTCTTTTCCCAGTATGGCATTACTTATGTACTTATAAGTGAGTGGATCCAACTCAATAATTGGGATCCCAGCCTAATTTTACTCAAAACCTTGAACATAAAGAGCTAAGTGATCTGATCAAATGCTTTCTCCACAACAAGAAAAAGGACCATAAGTGAGTTCTGCTTCTCAGCCCGATCACTCAAATTAAGCAACTGTCTGATGTCTCCATTCAATTGGCACGCCACAAACCCAGTATGATCAGGATGAATCAGCCTGGAAATCCAAGTAGCTAATCTATCTGTCAAAATTCTGATCAAAAGTTTCATCTCAAAACCAAAGGAAATGAGCTCATAGGATCTACAGTAAGTGGGATCCATTCCTTCCTTAGAAATAATAGTAATCCCCACCAATCTCATAAAATATGAGTTTGGTACTGCCCTCTAGTGAATAAAATAAAGTGCAAGAGGGGGCCTACTGACTGTTACTGAAAGAGCTAGTAAAAGTTTACCATGAAACCATCCAGCCTAGGGGACTTCCAAGGATACATCAATTTAAAAGTCTTCCTCACTTCTACCCCTGAATTGGACAGATCAACAATTTCACATCTTCCACTGCAATTTTCTCCAATTGAATCATCCCTAAATATTCATCCATCACCACATCCATACCCTGCTAATTTTGGATATAAAGGTCTTTATGAAATTCCACTTACTGTGAATGTATGCTCTTCTCATTAGTTATCAGAGTCCCATCACCCTCCTTAATTTGGTGAATACTGCTCCTTGTCTGTTGCATCTTTATTCATTTAAAGGGCAATTCTATAAATGGCAGCCAAATTTATGCATGCAAAACTGTGCACAATCCTGAGATGTGCTAACAGTCAATTAGCGCCAATAATTGAGCACTAGTAATTATTGGCATTAATTGGCAACAATTTGGATTTGCGTGCACATCCAAGTGGTATTCTATAAAGATCCGTGCCCAAATCTTATAGCGTGCAACTCAAAAGGGGGTAAGGCAATGGGAAGAGCATGGGCGTTCAGTAAAGATGCATGTAGTATTACTGAATACTGGGGATATGCACTTAACTTAGGTAACAGGTTTCAGTTGGTGTAAATCCTTCTGCCCAAAGTTTGGCACAGAAATTGGCTCTAAGCTATATTCTATAAATGGCACTCAACATGGAGTGCAGTTTATAGAATGGTGCTCCGTGTGGATTTTTTTCAGCACCCAAATTTAGGAGCTATCTGAATCTAGTCCTTAATGACCATCATGTAGTGCTCCCTGCCCCAGCTCAGGCACATTTTGAAGCTACAAGACATTCACGGCCCTGTTTACTAAGACAAGCTAGTGTTTTCAGCACACGCTAAAAATTAGTGTGCGCTAATACTAGAGACACCCATAGGAATATATGGGTGTCTCTTGCATTTAGCACGAACTAATATTAGTGTGTGTTAAAAATGCTAGTGCACCTTAGTAAACAGGGCCCTGAGTCTTTTTTTGTTTGTTTAGCTGCATTATTATGTAATTCTTAACCTGTAAAAATATGAACTTAACTGGCATACAAGACTTTTAAGATTTAAAAATATTTTTTTTCAGCAGGCTTTTGGAATGCTGGGAACAGAGCTTTAAAGATGCTGTCGCATGCCTTCTAATTGTTTGATGTCTGGCTCCTGCTCTTGGAGTGAATGGGCATTTCTCTCCTATTGTTTATGGATTTTTTTTTCTTATGATGTGTTTTTAAATTGTAAACTGCTTTAACCTGCTAGTCAGAAGATGCCAGTATAGCAAGTTATAAATAAATAAAATAAAATCTGGAAACCCTGATAGTGGAAATAGATTTGTATATTTTGGCCATTATGGAGACATGATTTAATGAGTCTCATGAATGGGATATTGCTATACCTGGCTATAATCTATTTAGTAGGGATAGAGAAGGCAGAAAAAGGGGGAGGAGCGGGTCACTAAGTAAAAAAACATAATGACATTCAGGGTGTGCGGAGAAAAGAGGAGGTGCTGTGAATAATCTTTGAAAGAAAGGATGGCACTTTCTGCTTCACAGGTGTAGTCTACAGACCTTCAACTCAAACAGAAGAATTGTACAGGGATCTAACCAATGTGGGAAAGAGGGGTGAAGTAATAATACTGGGTGACTTGAATCTACTGAATGT
Organism: Microcaecilia unicolor; assembly: GCF_901765095.1. Lineage (NCBI taxonomy): Eukaryota > Metazoa > Chordata > Amphibia > Gymnophiona > Siphonopidae > Microcaecilia > Microcaecilia unicolor. Next base: position 91,541,284 of record NC_044039.1, read on the forward strand.
GGATCAGAGTATCCCATCTGCAAATCTGGAGAGAAATAGAAAGATCATGGATGCCTTACAAGAAGAAGCTTTGTTCAGGCAAATGGTGGCAAAACCCATCTTAGTACTTAGACATTAAAAAGTATGTTTAATGTCTGGGTGTGTGCCCACTTAGGCGGCAGTGATCATCACACAGTGTGGTTTGATATTCAAGCTGAGAGACCAGTGATACCAAATTAAAGAGTCATGGATTGCAAACACACTGACTTCCACTGAAGGAGTTGCTGGCAGAGTAGAAGGAAAAAAGGGAAGTGGAAAGACTGTGGACTAAACTGAAAAGGGCTTAGAAAAGGGCAAATGGACCTTTATGTAAGGAAAGTAAATAAAAGCAGCAAAAAAAAAAAATTGAGATGGTTCTCCTAAGAAGTGGATGCAAAAATAAAGGCAAAACAGATAGCATTCACAAAACACAGAATATCACAAAGAAGAGCACCACCAACAAGAATACCAGACAAAGAGAGAAATCTGGATGTCAAAAGCATACGCAGATTTAAAAAAATGGGTAAAAAAAAATAAAGTGAGGGGAAAAGATTTTTTTTCACGGGCAAAAGAAGAAGGTCAGAGGTGGAATTGCAAAAAGATTCGGAGAAACTGGTTTGAAGATTTCCCTGTTTCCAGACTTCTCAAGAGAGAGACAAAAGAAAAGGAGACAATTTCTCATTATGAAATCGGCTGTTGTTCAAGCAGGGGGATCCTTTTTTTTGAGGTACCCCTGCAAGTGTATTGTTAGACTTGATAATGTTAAATATTACTTTACCGACCCATCTCAGCTATCCAAACTACTTGCTTCTAAATCAACAGCTGGACCAACATAATATATTTCACCAGAATCCTTCGCGAATAGCAATTTTCCATTGATTTTTTGCCTTAAATATATTCCTCTAGTTTAAGTTTTGAAATCCTTATGAGGACTTGAGTGAATTTCCTATTTTGATGATAGAATCATGATTTTTCCTTTTTCTTTTAAGATATATGTATATCACTTTCTTTCAAGACTTTATGTTTGAAAAATTATTGTACAATTATAAATTTAAAAAAAAAAAAAAAGATTTGGAGAAACAATGTGTGTAGAATGATGTGCAAAAAGTGGAAATGCTAAGCAAATATTTCTGTTGGGTGTTCATGTTAGAAAACCAACGGAGAAGAACCATAAATGATTGACAAAGGTGTTTATGAAAATCTGTGAAAACTAAAAATGGGCAAAAATATGAGACAAGATGAGATATTCCAGTGATACTGAGGGAGCTTTGGCAGCTTATGGCAGGTCTTTGAAGGATGAATTTAACAGATCCTTGGAGACAGGAGAGGTCCACAGTATTGGAGAAAGGCTAATATGACCCCTCCTTCATAAAAGTGGCAACAGAGAAGGAAACTACAGGACAGTAAGCCTTACCTCAGTGGTGGGAAAAGTCATGGAAACGATGCTGAAGGAAAGGGCTAGTGAACTTTCTAGAATCAAATAGGTTGCAAAATCCAAGGCAAACAAATCTGATGGACTCTGGCTGGGGGATCAAAGAACTAGATCAAGGGCATGTGCTGGATGTGGTCTAGTTAGAGTTCAGCAAAGCCTTTGATACTGTTCCTCATAGGAGGCTTATAAGTCTACTGAGTGCTCTGGAAGTGGGTCCCACGGTGGTGAACTAGATTAGAAATTGATTGACTGGCTAAAAGGGTGGTGATAAATGAAATTCACTCAAAAGAAAGATAGGTGAGTAGTGGTGTGCCTCAGTAATCAATTCTGTGCTAGGTCTTTGTGAGAGAAATGGATAAAGGGTTAAGAGGAAATGTTTGCAAACATTTGTTTTTTCTGCCATCATCTACTATGTTACTTGCAACAGAGTGAACATCCTGGAGGGAGTACACAACATGAGAAGTAATCTACAAAAAATAGAAGAGTGAGCTTTTGAAGCTTGGCATTTAAGTTTTAATGCAAAGAAATGCAGAATGATGTATTTGGGGTGCAGAAATCAAAAGACAATGTGTATAAGTACATAAGTAATGCCATACTGGGAAAAGACCAAGGGTCCATCGAGCCCAGCATCCTGTCCACGACAGCGGCCAATCCAGGCCAAGGGCACCTGGCAAGCTTCCCAAACGTACAAACATTCTATACATGTTATTCCTGGAATTTTGGATTTTTCCAAGTCCGTTTAGTAGCGGTTTATGGACTTGTCCTTTAGGAATCCATCCAACCCCTTTTTAAACTCTGCTATGATAGGAGGGAAAGGCGCTGATGTGAATGAAACAGGAGAGGGACCTTGGGGTGACAGTATTTGAGGATCTCAAGATAGTGAAAATCTGACAAAACGGTGGCCAAAGCCAGAAAGATACAAGGCTGCATAGAGAGAGGTATAACCAGCAGAAGTGAGAAGGTGATAATGCCTCAGTGCAAGTTGGAGTGATGTACTCGGTTTTGCAAACCATATTTTGCTAGGCATATAAAAAGACTTGAAGCAGTTCAGAGGAAGACATCTGTGAAGAAACTTGAAGACCTGAATATGTATACCCAGTGGTGTGCTGGAGCAGGCTCTCACAGGCTCGCAAGAGCCAGTTGTTAAGTTTTTAAGAATTTTGGGAGCCAGTTGTTAAAGTAGGGCCCTCCATGGCTACTTTAACAACTGGCTCCCAAAATGTGGGCTTGGGCCCCCTGCTGAATTATCTTTCACTTTGCTGGTGGGGATGCTGAGCCCTGCCAGCCAAGTAAATAGACTACTGCTGCTCCCCGCTCCTTATTTCCAGCTCTGGGCAGCAGGCTGGGACTTCTGGAGCATGTGAGAGAAGTTCCAGCATGCTGCTCAGAGCAAGACGTTGGGAGTGGTGGCAGTCCATTTATTGGCTGCCAGCAAAGGTATGCCTAGTGTTGCTCCCCCCCCCCCCCCCCCCCCCCCCCCCCCACCCCTGGCCCTTCCAACTGCAGAGCTGGCTATGTCCGAAGAAAGAGCCTGTTGTTAAAAATTTACCAGCACACCCCCGTGTATACCCTAAAGGAGAAGAGATACGGGGTGATATGATACAAATATTTAAATATTTCAAAGGTATTAATGAGCAAACAAATCTTTTACAAAGATGGGGAAATGAAACTGGAAGGAGATAAGCTTAAAAGCAATATCAGGAAATATTTTTTTTACATAAAGTAAATTGTTCCATTTATCAGGGTCCTTTTACTAAGCTGCTTACCACAGCTTAAAAGGGATGTGCTTAGGCATCCTGTGGTAAGTTCCCAATTGGTACACACTACCCATGTGCTACTAAATATTTTTTTTATTTTTGCATGAAAGGGGTATGTCTGGGGCAGAGAGTAGGTGCTTCAGCAGGTCCACATGACTACGTGCTGATCAGAACAGCATTACCGTATGAGCTCTGTCTACAAAATAGGTGCCAGTAAATGCTCCCATGTTAAATTATTTTAATGGCTGCACGCTAATGGCAACAGTGCATGGCCATGAATTGAACAAAGAAAATCAGCCATTTTCCAGTTGCAGTAAAAATGGCCTTAACATGCGAGAAAAACCCACTTAAGGGCACGCTAAGGCCAACTTTTACTGCACCTTGGTAAGGACCCATAGAATGTACTAGGAAATTTTGTATACCTTATTGTTCATGATAAGTGCCTAATAAAGTTATTAAAAAACATGACATACAACCCTTTTTTGTCGTTTAAAAACAGGGATGGGTGTTCTCCAATTAAGAAAAAAAGTAGTCCCCTCCAAAAGAGACCCAAACTCTTAAGAATCATAAAATTCAAATAACAAATCCTATATAATAAAACTCACCCTCAGCGTTCTGAGGACACTGACGTCACTGTCAGGTCCTCAGGGCACTTCCTTCCGGTTCGAAGCCTTCGTGGTGGTGAAGTCACCGAAAACACAGTGTTAGGGCCCCGCCCTCGCGTCAAACGTGATGACGTCGAGGGCGGAGCAACGTCAGTAAATTAAAGGTGGCGACCCGAGGTCAGCAACAATGGCGGACGAACGCCGACGGGGTGAGTAGGGAGGGAGGTGGGGGGGAGGTCCGAAAGGAAACCGTGCTAGCGCCCGTTTCATTGCCGCAAGAAACGGGCATGTTTTACTAGTTGTATTATAATAAAGTACAACATACTAGCAATAAAGCTTTTTAAAATGTGATTGTAGCTAAAATCAAATGAAATCATTAACATTCACTTTTTGCTCTACTTACACTCCTTAGGAGAAATAAACGTTCGAGAGAGAGATTGGGTAATGCTCCCTTTACTGACTGTCCACCACATTTATATAGCTAAGCAAATTGGGAGCTGCTCTTAAGAACATTCATTAGAAGCACAGACAGTACAGCACATTTTAGAATAAATATAATATAACAAATGAAAAGCAAACTAAGGAAATGCAGAAGCATTGCTAAAATAAAAAGCACCAACTTTTAATTTCAAAACAGCACAGACACATAAAAAATAAAGGAGTCCTTTTAATAAAGCTTAGAGCACACTCAGAGACATTTGTATGCTCAAAGTGCCAAAGGTATAAAATGAGCTGCTAAGCTTTAGCAAAAGGGCCCCAAAATAAATTAGTATAGCCAAAAAAGTAGCATTGAAATAAGACAGCATAGGGAAAAATGAATGCCAAAAAATGGGGCAAGATGGGGTTTAAAAAAAAAATTCAGATATGGGAACAGATACAACAGCAGTATACCACAAACAAAATTAAAGCAGAGAGCTTTATTGAAAGGTACAGAAGAGAAAAAAATGTCATTGTTAGTATCATTCACATGAATGGCTCATGGATAATTCTATCAAACACTTATTTCATAGTTACAACATTAACAGCTTTTCTATTGAATTCTAAAACAAAGATGTTTTATTTCCTTTTTAATTTTCCAGTTCAATGTTCCATTTTTCAACTTCATTTTAACGTTATCTGTTAAAAAGAAATGACCATGTGATAAACCTGTAAAGTTTTCAACACTGACCTGAATGATCCTGGAATATTCCTAAGAAAATTCACTGAGCTGCCATAATTTGTCAGCATATGTAATACAGAAGGACCAATAAAATACCTGCATTGAAACTATTCCAGTCTAGCAGTTTGTATGATCTGGTGTTACCCATAATTCCGACAAAGGCTGAGTTCAAAACAGCAAATTAGTACATCAGTTATAAAAGCAGAAAAGTGAAGACACACTACAAACAAAAAAACACAAGTGACAACACTAATCCAAAGCAACTATAAAGACACATACAGCAGAGTTAATAAGAGAAAGTAGAAAGAGAAGGCAGTAAAGAGCACGCTATAAAAATCCAGAATTAGGCATTTTTAAGGGTTCAGGAAAAGCACTTTTTCCCCCCCAAAATGGCATTTTTATTGTTCCACTAATTTCTATTCTATTAATCTTTTAATTGTAAGCACTGTTATCCATTTAGTACCAAAATTTAGCGTTGTCAGGACAAAGTTAGCCAGGTAACTATGAGTAGATAATTAGCAATTCTAAAGTTACCTGGACAACTTTTCCTCTCTAGGTCTATTTGGATATATTCAGACTGCATAGATATCAGCCTAAACAGCCAGAAAACAGTAACTTGACAAAGTCATCTGGTGAACTTTCTTATTTAGTGACTTGCTTAACACTGAACTCATCACTGTCAGTTTAAGTCATATCTCTGGAATCATATGTAACATACAAATTCAGTAAGCTGTAGAAATCAAACAGTGACACTTTTATTTGCGATTGAACTGCTCCACGAACTAAGGGCCTCTTTTACTAAGGTGCGCTAGCGTTTTTAACGTGCGCTAAAATTTAGGGTGTGTTAAACATTAGAGACATCCATTTATTCCTATGGACATCTCTAACATTTAATGCATCCTAAATATTAGCGCGAGCTAAAAACGCTAGTGCACCTTAGTAAAAAAGGCCCTAACTTTGGAAAAAAAAAGTACAGAAATCCACTGATCCACTACGTAACTATGTCAGATAAATAGTACCTAAATGAATACAATTGTATCAGCAATGTTGCTCACCTGTAACAGATGTTTTCTGTAGATAGCACGATTGATAAGGCCCATAAATTGGTTATGTCATCTAATGGTTCTGGGACTGATATGCTCTCCCAGAGCTCAGAATTTAGTGTAAAGTTCTAAATATATGCAGCCCTTCCTGAATGCAGTGGTCTCCTTAAATCCTCTGTTAGTTCCAAAGCTCACTCAGGCAGTTCTCAGGGAGATGGGAATCCAGCTATGAAGCGCAACATTGGTGTTTCCATCAACAAGCAGGCCTGAGTAAGTACACAAGTGGGTGACTCCAAAGCTTATTGCTGCTCAATTTTAAATTATCTTATCCTCTGAACAGCCTGCATGGCTGAATGTGAAAGTCATTGAATTCTAAGGACAACTGAGCCAGCACTGCTTGAGCAAATGCTCTGTCCTGTGCTGAAAACTGGTCCAAAAAATAATGGGTAGCGGAAGTATGAGAAAGGAGCATATAAGTGCTTTGCAGATGATACTCTGAAAGGCAGACTTAAGAAGGGTCAGTTTGGACACAGTAGCTCTAATCTGATGAGAATAAAGCTATAACAAATCTCTCTATATAAAAAGCAACACCAACGTTCTATGAAGCCTCCAGCCGGAAGTGTGAAGGGGGCGAGATATCCGGTTTCCCTATGAGTGTCTGCCCCGCCCTCTCTGTAACACAGTCAGTGAAGGAAAACAGCAGAGCACGAAATCAAATCGCTGGATCTGTAACAGTGAAGGACTCAGAGGGGGGAGGGGAGAGAGGCCAGAGGGCAGGGACACACACACTCCCACATGCACACAAAAGAAAACATTGCTAGCCCCCGTTTCATTTGCATCAGAAACGGGGCTTTTTTACTAGTATAAATATAAACCTTACTTTGGAGCTGAGAGGAATAGCTGAGGGACCACTATGCATGGGAATGGCCATGTATGCTTATAATTTAACACTAAGTTCTGAGCTCTGGGAGATCAATTCCATCCCAGTGCTGTCAGACAATGTTACCCATTTGGTGTGCCTGGCTCAATCCTGTGTGTTGTCAGAAAATAGTCCTTTAAAAAAAATACTGTAAAACCATCAAAACAATATACTAACCATAATTTGAAGGTAACAGCAGTTCAGACATATGCTCTAAGTCCATCATAAAATAATTTAAATGTAACAGCCACAGAATCTGAGACATAAAGTGATGTCACTACTTTGCCAGTTGTGTTAAAAGGATTTAAGTTTTGTTATTGCCATTAGCATATGGGAAATACATTTATGCACATATTGGAGTGCTCTATCACAGATAAATATCTTTGCCTGCTATTTTTTGTGTTGCACTAGCAATTTCTTCCCCCCTCCTATAGGCTTTCAACTAAGTCAATCTTAACTAGGGCTATGGTGCACTAAATTGTCATGTGCAAACACCACAAAAGTTGACTGCCCCACTGTTAATCTTTCCCATCTATTGGCAAATATTGTGCCTTTCTTTGGAACCCAGAATGTATACAACCCGATTCAAGTTAATAAGTGCTGGTGTTGAGTGATGAATGCTACTCTTTTTTTTTTTTTTTAACATATGTGAACAATGATCTGACAGTATCAAAAACTGTAATATAGACAAGCATACAAAACACTCCACAAATCCTATTTTTTCACAAATATAATGGATCATTATTTCAATGTTTTGATAAACTACTGAATAGTTAAAACAGCATCATGAACTTCAGGGTAATTTAGCAAATCTTGGGGGTCCTTTTTACTAATAGTGGTAAGCACTAACATGTGCTTCCCCATGACAAAATGCACTACCACAGGGCACAATCAGGCATCCTGCAGTAGTTCTGGCATCTGTGTATGCTTTCCTGATGCTAAAAAAACTTTGTATTTTTTTTAGTGTTAGGGGAGTGTTTTTTTTTTTTTGGGGGGGGGGGGGTGGAAAGTAGGTGTGCCCAGGGCTAATCGGTTAGCACAGCTACATTGCCACATGCCAACTGATTAGCAAATGGTTAGCATATGAGCCCTTTCTACTTACTACAGGCATCAATCAGTAAGGGCACACGAACTAATTGGGAAATTAGCACCTGGCCATTAATAGGAAAAAAGGAAATGTGGCCATTTTACAGCCACACTAAAAGTGATCTCAGCTTGTGGGGAGACCCACGCGCTAATAGCGCAGGCCAACTTTTAGCACTGCTTAGTAAAAGGGTCCCTTGGTGAGGGAAAAAGGAAATAATATCCACTGAAAAACTCTTTAAGAGGTCTGGTTTTTTTTACCATATAGGATTACTAATTGCAGAAGGAGATTTAAAATATCAAACTAGAAAAAAAACAATTTGGTATCATCTACTCAATATATGCACTGAAATGCCATAAAAGCTAACACACAATACACCCCAATACATTTATTTTATGTGTAAATGAACCATCTTCTCAATGTGAAAAACATAGTTGCTATTCACACCTCACTCATCATGCCTGACAACCACTACTTCAAGGCACACTTCTATAATTTAAGTCATTTGTGACCATCTCCAGGAAAAGGAGACTACAGTCGCAGATCTGAAATGTTGAGAATGGCCAATTTTTACATGTTTGAACTTCCACAACTTTTTTTTTAATTCTTTTTATTGAATTTTCATAGTTACAACAAAAAGGATGAAGTTTGGACTGTTGTATTACAAATTGTTTGCTCTAAAACTAGTTTTTTTGTTTCTGGTGACTTTAGCCACCCTTTCCCAGAGATGGTCACATTGGGGGTGTTTATGTATAATCTAGTATTTAAACCAGAATGGAAACCTGAGTTACTGGTTCTTTTTAATACCCACTAATGATATGAATAATATGGTAGCTTTACAATACCATATTAAGGAAAGTATGGCCATGACGCTGCCGTACTTTGTGTATTAGGATCCCTTCCTCCCTTATCTTCATAGTGGATCACCGTGCCTCTTAACTTTCATAACACCCTATCCCCCAATAAGACCTCCATTTTTTATTTAGTACATAAGTAATGCCACACTGGGAAAAGACCAAGGGTCCATCGAGCCCAGCATCCTGTCCACGACAGCGGCCAATCCAGGCTGCTAGTAGTGTACAAAATATCTTCCAGCTTCCAACAAAGACTTGAGGAACCTTAGAATTTAAGATTGGTGGGATGCTGGTTCCTGAACATTCATGGGCGAATTTTAAAGCTGGATTCCAGGAATTCAACCAGTCCACAAACTGTGATAATGTAGAGGCATCACCTTTCGATAATAGGAACACATCATCGATAAAACGTTTCCACAATAAAATGGAATCATCAAACTGAGAATGTGCAAGCCAGGTGTTCTCTTTGATATATGCATTGAGATGAAAGATGGCACCTTTCACACAAAGGTATTTAGGAAACCAACAGATAAGAACACTTTATTACAATATGGAAGTTGTCATCCTCATTCTTTAAAGAGCAGTCTTCCTTTTTCTCAGTTCTTGAGATACAGAAGAATTTACACTGATCTCAAACAGCAAGCAAGTCAATTGGCCGTTTCCTTGGACCAACATAGTTACCCCCCTTGGGTGCTGAAGAAGTCATATACTAGAGCCCGCTACAACAACAGGGACTTATTACTCATGAACAGATCTGAGTCAACTGTGGTCGACCAGAAAGACCTTTGTCATGAGATATAAGATGGGAGGGGAAGCGGTGGCGAAAATTATCAGAAAGAATTGGGACATCATTCAATCTCATGACATGTTTAAGAATTCGGGCTTGCGGGTAGCCTTTTCTAGGGGTCACAACCTTAAGGAAACAGTGTCCAGCTAATGTGGTCAAGCGATTTTCCCAAGAGAATGGTGAACATAGGCAATGTGGGTCATGTTCTTTTTGCAACATGATGTCGGTGTGCACTGAGTTTGTCAATCCGGTTGATGAAAAGTCATACAGGCTGAGACATCACACCACTTGCAGATCGGACCATGTAGTATATATTCTACAATGTCCATGCATGAAAATATATGTGGGGAAAACTGACAGAAGATTGAACATACGCTTGAACGAGCACAAGTCATGTGTTTCTAATTTACAGATAGGGGCTCCATTGGTGTCCCATTGTAGAGAACTACAGCATGGTTTTGATATGTTCAAATGTTGGGTGATTGACAGCGTTCCTGACCACATAAGCGGAGAAGATCGCAGCAAGAGGTTACTGCAAGCAGAACAACGTTGGATTTATCATTTACATTCTTTAGAACCGGATGGATTAAACTCCATGTTGCATTGGGCAGACTTTTTATGATCTGTTTATGACCTGATTGTGCATATGGTTCACTGTGTGATTTTTCATGTTTACATTTTTTCCACTTTTTCAATTTTTGACTAACGTCATTAACCATCATTGTTTGATTGTGATTGGCTGTGCAACAATCAGCTGAGGACCACGTGGCAACCTGTGATTGGACATGGACGGGTTATAATCAGCTGTCTATCCTGTCCTGATGTTTGCCAGTACGGAGACAGTGAGAAGTTAACCCTCCAGTGTTTTTGTGTTAGCATCATGACTACAGTGACTGTTTGATTTAATTTTTATTTTTTAGTTTTTCAGTTCATGGTTATTTTCAATTCATTTTTTGTTTCCAGAATCATGATGGACTGCAGTCTGGTTCCCTGAGGAAGCAGAGCGTAACGGGACTGTCGGGACTGCACATTGTTTAATCTGGAAGCGGAGGTGCACCACTCTTCACATGAACTGGACAGCGTGCTGAAGATAAATGATTCATGGTTTGATGATAGCGCGCTGTAGTTTGATTGATTAGAAAAAGACTAAAAAAAAAAAAAAAACATTTTTGCACATTTCAAAAGAAAAACACATACGAAAAAATTGTTTGGGGTTTTTGATGTCCATGATTACTTTTTGCACTGTGTGCACATGCAAAGTTACAGTTGCCACTGCTGTATGATTTTCCCCTTTTCACTTAAAGAAAGAGACATGTCTTTCTTCACTGAGTAGGTTTTTGATGACTATCAGTTGTGTGTGCAGTGAAGTGATCTTTCATTTTGTTCATACGTCCCATGTTTATCAACAGGTCCATAAAAACCCAAATCGTGGCAACACTCCATACTACAAATCCCAGGACAAGCAGTTGCTTCCCATGTCTGCCTCAATAGCAGACTATGGCCAATTTCTCCAGGAATTTGTCCAAATCTTTTTTAAACCCAGATAAACTAACTGCTGTTACTACATCCTCTGGCAAATAGTTCCAGAGTTTATTCGTTGAGTGAAAAAAATATTTCCTCGTATTTGTTTCAAAAGTATTTCCATGTAACTTCCTCGAGTGTCCCCTAGTCTTTGTACTTTTGAAATGAATAAAAAAAAATCGATTTACTTCTACTTGTTCTACACCATTCAGGATTTTGTAGACTTCAATCATATCTCCCCTCATCCGTCTCTTTTCCAAGCTGAAGAGTCCTAACCTCTTTAGCCTTTCCTCATAAAAAAGGAGTTCCATCCCCTTTAACATTTTGGTCGCTCTTCTTTGAATCTTTTCTAATTCTGTTATATCCTTTCTGAGATATGGCGACCAGAATTGAATGCAAAACTCAAGGTGTGAAAGCACCATGGAGCGATACAAAGGCATTATAGTGTTTTCAGTCTTATTCACCATCCCTTTCCTAATAATTCCTAGCATCCTATTTGCTTTTTTGGTTGCCACTGCACACTGAGCAGAAGATTTCAGTGTATTATATACAACAACACCCAGATTTTTTTCTTGAGTGCTGACCCAGAAGGTGGAGCCTAGCATCAGGTAACTATGATTCAGATTATTCTTTCCAATTTATTTATTATTTTATTTATTGCATTTGTACCCCACATTTTCCCACCTTTTTGCGGGTTCAGTGTGGCAATGTGAATCACCTTGCATTTGTCCACATTAAATTTCATCTGCCATTTGGACGCCTAGTGACCTGGATTGGCCACTGTTGTAAATAGGATATTGGCTTTGATAAGACCCTCAAATCTGTCCCAGTATGGCGATAATGAATTCAACTATAAGAATATAAGCATCAATACATGATTAAACCAACAATCCAGCAATACTGCAAATTAAAAATATTTTACTTTCTAATTGCAACCTTAAGATGTCTTCCTTCCCCCACAGAGATACACAGTACTCACTCACATAGCATATGATATAAATGTAATATAAAATATGCATACTTGATTCTGACCTTAGGGGGTCTTTTACAAAGGCACACTAGTGTTTTTAGCTTGCACTAAACACAAGAAACGCTAATAGGAATATATGGGCATCTCTAGCATTTAGCACATGCTTATTTTTAGTGTGCGCTAAAAACGCTAGTGTGCCTTTGTAAAAGGACCCCTTAGTTATTTTTGGGACAGCCCACAGAAGTCTGCCCAGCACTGACTTTACCTCCTAATTATTCAACTACTGGAGTTGACACTGAAGCCCACTCTACCCCATCCTGATCTCTGCCATTTTCAGGAAAGAGACCACATAAGTCTGACCAGCACTGGCATTACTTCCCAACTACTGGAGTTAATCAGACCCTTCAGAAAGATTAAAAGGCTAATTTGTTATATGCTATTTCCACAGCCACAAAATGAGAAAAAGTCAGGAAGCATAGTTTACACTTTTGATCTTTATGCATTTTACAAAGAGAAGATGATTCAGTAACATACAGTACAGACACATTTAAATTTCTAGGGTTATGATTATTACTTTTACTTATATAACATTTCAGAGTTGCATATGTTAACATCAAGAACCCATGTATGTGTTAAATAAGGTTTGTTGAGCCTTCTAAACACAGAATCATTTTAATTAAAACTTTTGATACAGCACTATCACGTATGTATATATATATATATATATATATATATACACACACACACTTTTTTCCAGTAAACATTGACTTGTTTCACATTCACTTTATTAATCAAATGGCTGAAGTAAATTAAATAGCACAATCAAAAAGTAACAAGCTGCGCACACTTAAAACGCTAGCACGTCTACAGCACGGCTTAATAAACAGGGCCCTTACTATTTAGATTTTTTTTTTATCTCAGTAGGAGCATTTTTATAAGCTTATAGTCAAGTTAATGTACATGTTTTAAATTTTTTTTAGATTCATTCATTTCTCATTAGGAAAAGTTATATCTAGGTTTTGAACCTAGATTTTTTTTCCTTTAGCTGGATATCACCAGTTCCTAAGAAATTTTAGATATGGTTCGTTAGGGTTGTGTTAAAAGAACATAAATAAGAAGCAAAAATTATATACTGCAAATCAAAATGTATGTATGTGTGTGTGTGTGCGTATATATATATATATATATATATATATATATATATATATATATATATATATATATATATTGTGGCTGTTAAAATTGCATTCATTTCTAAATACAGGGTTTTTTTTTCTTTACTAAGCTGGTCTAAAAAGTGGCCAGCGCTGTCAGCGCATGGGTTTCCCGCATGCTGCAGCCACTTTTAGCATGGCAGTAAAACAGGCAGTGCACGGAAATGTGCCCAAGCTACCCGATTAGCACAGGGCATGTCTACTCTCCTCCCATAGTCATGCCTCTCGTGCCGAAAAATAAAAAACATTTTTCAGCAGAGGATTATGGCGCGCTGATGGGTAATGCTTTTTGCTGCATGGTAGGCACGCGCTAATGCCTACCGTGGTTTAGTAAAAGGACTCCAAAGACTGTGAAATATAATGTGTCCCATCATACACTAGTCAGAAACAATAGGAATCCTATACAGATGCAGTTAAAAGTGGAAAAATAGCAAATTTCTCTATCAACCATTATTTTTTCTCCAAGCTTTATATTTTATTATGCAACAGCAGTTAGACTATGGAAAACCTGTATGTATGAAGGAAATCCAATCATGAAGAGAACAGGTCAATTAAGTCTAAAAATGTTCATTTGGCTGCCAATTTTCCTCAACAAATGGTCATTCGAACATTGGTGAAATTTGTGAGTAATGAGTATGGCTAGCAAAAGTAATGTCCTGAACATTAATGGGCATTATAAGAACTAGTTTTCTCAAATAATTTGTTTTATCTATAATAAAATGTTCCAGTTATCAAATTCACTCTTCCTAAAAACACTAGAAGAGTACAATTTAGGATAGGAAGTGATATTATCACTTAAGGAAAATTACTGAAAATTTGTCTTTCAAAATATTTTCACAATAAACTAAACATGAACAAAAGTCAAGAGCAATGAGTAGTGGAAGTTAATATGGTAGACAAGTCAAACAATAATCTCATTTTCAAAAGAGAAAAACGTTCAAAAAGTGTCACAAATCTGCATTTGGACGTTTTTCTCACAAAAATGTCCAAATTGGTATTTTTGAAACTAATTTTTAGACTTTTTCTATGAAGTCCATCAGAACTGCGTTCAAATCACAAGGGGGTGGTGTGTCAGGGGCGTGTTAATGGTGGAATCTGGGTGCTCCTAACACTTGGACATTTTTCTACCATAATGGAACAAAACAAAAGCATCCAGTGCTATAAGCTGGATGTTTTGGTCTAGATCGATTTTATTAATGAATAAGTCACAAAAAAGTACCCTAAATGACAAGATGACCACTGCAGAAATAAAAGAATGACACCCCCTTATCCTTCAGTGGTCACTGACCCCCCTCTCACCTGGCAAAGATGTTAATGAAGCAGTACATACCAGCCTCTATGACAGGTTCAGATGTTATGGCTAGTCCTATTAGAGCAGCACGTAGGTTCCTGGAATAGCCTAGAGTTTGGTGCAGTGCACTGTAGAGACGGTGACCCAGGCCATAATGCAGCCTATTACACTTGTGGTGGAAAGTGTTAGCACCCCCAAACCTACTGTACACACATATAGGTGATACCTGCAGCCATAAGGGCTATTGTAGTGGTGTACAGTTGGGCACAGTAAGTTTTTTTGTGGGCTTTGAAGGGTTTAACATACAAAATATGGGGGTAATGGTAAGACATGTGCCTAGGACTTTTTATGTGAAGTCCACTACAGTGCCCCATAGGGTGCCCTACTGCTCCCCTGGTATGCCTGTGTGCCAGTATACTAGGAAAGCTAGCTCCTCCTACGTCCCAATGTCTTGATTTGCTGTGTTTTTAACTTGGATGGGTTTTTTTTTTTTTTTTTAATGGTCCAAAAAGATAGACATACAAAGCACAATATCTAGGAAATGGTCATTTTCAAAGAAAAAAAATGGACGTTTTTCTGGTTTGAAGATGGTCATTTTCACTGTTTGAATTTTGGACATTTTCAGCAGAACATCCAAAGTCGGATTTAGATCTTATATGAAAAATGCCCCTCTATGTCCACTAACAGAGGTAATTAGAGTAAAATATAAACTGAACTTGGAAGCTTCAGAGCAGAATGGTTCAACATACCTTTAACTTAATAATGAATAATATTGACTCACTGTTGGAAAGTTAATTCCATGTGAATGCTGCCTTAACCATTAGTTTAACTTCTGGCACTCAAGAGTAATATACTTAAAAAAAATATGTGAATAGAATTTTAACTGCAAAAAAAGTACTGATCTGTCTTCACCTACTTCACCATTTTACTTCATTTTTGCATTACTTTTAACACATTAGAGAAATGTTTTATTCTCTTGTAACATAATTAAATGAAAATATTTCTCAATTCGTATTAATTTGGGCTTCTGGTAAACAATCCTCCAAATATTCAAATAGATTCAAAACTATAGCATGTATTAGAGAAAATCTTCCTAATCACACCTATAACCATCTAGAAAATTTAGGAGATTTTTAATGAAATGCATCTAAGTGTCTGACTCAAAAACTGAGGAAAAAGGCCTAGAGAAGCCCCCAACAAGTCTAAAGCCCACGGGGGCTGGACTTCTTCATCATTGGCCAAAAAACCTCCGTATAAAAACCTCTCTCTTTAATTTCACAGGGTTTTATCTTATGTCTTTTTTTACTTTTTTA
Source organism: Microcaecilia unicolor (assembly GCF_901765095.1). Lineage (NCBI taxonomy): Eukaryota > Metazoa > Chordata > Amphibia > Gymnophiona > Siphonopidae > Microcaecilia > Microcaecilia unicolor. The sequence goes on from NC_044039.1 coordinate 91,557,251, forward strand.
TCTTATTTTTTATTTTTTTGAATGGACATAAGAAGTGTAACAACTGTAATATGTGTCCGGTTATGCAGGAGCTGAAACGTTTTGTACATCCACAGACAGCCCGTGAATTTATGCTGAAAGTGGATACAGACTGTAAATCCAGCTATGTTGTTTATTGTATAATATGTCCCTGCAAGAAACTTTATGTGGGACAGACTACACGCTCACTCTGTGTTCGATTGACAGAGCACAAAAGTACTATTAACACCAATAAGATCACCTCACCTCTTGCATGCCACTGTAATGCCCTGGGTCATTCTTTTGAGCAACTAAAATGTTTTGTGTTACAGCAGATACGGATTTCTAACAACCGCATTGGGGGTGACAGAAGACGTATGCTTTTGCAAAACGAGCAACGTTGGATCTTCCGTCTCAACTCGCTGTTTCCAGCAGGGTTGAACGAAGAATTGAGTGGTGTCATTTTTTCTAAAAAACATTTAAGCATTCACTTTGGCTGATAATTAGTCTCTAAAGTTGTTTCAACCAATCATGATGCGAATTTAGACACACCCCGAGATCCCGTTCCCCTGATAAGCTACACTTTGGCACAGCGTCTGACGTAGCCGCCCATAAAGAGCGGCCATTTTGAGTTTATTTTTTGTCTTTCTAAAAATCAAGCATTACGGAGGTGAGTTTACAGTTTTTATTGCTCACTATAGACTCATTGGGATGACACGGAAGTTTTGATGTTTCTTTTTATTTTAGATCAGGAACATGGACCATTGTACCCTGAGGCAGGTAATTGAAACAACGGCCATCATTGGTCTTGGTCTGCATGTAAAACTGATCCGTATGCTGAATTGACCCGTATGCTGTAACATCAGATAAAGCTAAGTAATATCTGATGCTTATTTCAATGTATTAAAGTGTTTTACTGAAAGAAAGAAGACGAAAAACAAAAAAATAAAAAATAAGATAAAAACGTAAAAAAAGACATAAGATAAAACCCTGTGAAATTAAAGAGAGAGGTTTTTATACGGAGGTTTTTTGGTCAATGATGAAGTCCAGCCCCCGTGGTCTTTAGACTTGTTGGGGGCTTCTCGAGGCCTTTTTCCTCTGTTTTTGAGTCAGACCCTTAGATGCATTTCATTAAAAATCTCCTAAATTTTCTAGATGGTTAAACAATCCTCCAAGTCATGCTAAAGAAACTCATTGAGGCAATACTAAACAAAATGTTCCACACAGCTGAAGAATTAAATGGAAGACAGACAGTCTTGTAGAAAGTTTCCCACCTACTGCGACAGAAGAAGACATGAGGATCATGCATGATGTCTCTCTGTCATCTTACCCTGAGTGCCCCTTACCCAAATTGGAGAGTCATGTTGAGAGCCCTGTAGAATTTAATAGATATTAGCATAGCTTTGACTGGAGCTATCAATGTGTGGGAACTGGGTTCTATATCAAACTAAGAAGTATAAATAGGAGGGAAATTATTTATAGACTTGTAGCTTGGAAAAATGGAACTCTGCTGCAAAATGGAAAAATTATCACACTAAACAGAAAATAATAAACATGTGATGTCTAGTCAATATTTAATCATCATTGGCTGCTCAAATAAACATGAACTAAGAGCCCCCAGAACATTAAGTTTAGAAAATGCTGCTAGCTAAATCTTTCATATGAGAAATAATGGAATTAAGTAACTTCAGATAGAGACATTTTTCGTTAACATACAAATGTCAAAACTACTGTAGCCTACTGTACTGTGATTTGAGCTGAAATTCATAATAAAATTATTTCTCAGTAAAAGGAACAATTGGGCTCATGTTTCATTAACTGCTACTTGGGAATTTGTTTTCATGTACTACTACTACTACTTAGCATTTCTATAGCGCTGCCAGGGTTACGCAGCGCTGTACAAGTTTAAACATGTATCACTTCCTTATAGGTCATATGCTTCTCCAGGCATAGAAGAGAAAAATAATGGTTGAAGGATATACAACAGTATCAATACTAAGAAGTAAACACTCCAGACTTGTGTGTACAAAACAACATGAAAAGAACAATGTTTCAGGAGCAGTTTACAACTTCTAAATAACATAACAGTTTTAGCAGTCAAAATGAATAATATCAAAGAGGGAATACAAACTGATGTGGTATTAATACTGTTGTTAACTAGATAGTGTATGTGTGTGTGTGTGTGTATGTGTATATATATATATATATATATATATATATAATATATATACACACACACATATATATATGTATATACATACACACTGCCTGCTCACATAACATGCCACAAAACTTAAAAAAAAAAAAAACAGAGCCAAGAACAACCAAATTAACCCACAACCTTTAATCTGAATGAAATTTGTTAGGAAACACTTCAATACATTAGAAAAAAAATCTTTAAGAGTTAGTTAGAATGTTAATCCATACTATATTTTGATAGGAAATATAAGCAGAGTACACACTTTAAAAATGTATTTATAAAGGACAAAACTTATTTCAGATCAAATGTAGTTCTAAAAAGCAGAAATTAAGCAACTTTGATACATGATATGTTTGCGAAATGAAATCTGTCCTGAAACATACCAGGATTGTGGATGCGATCCAAAAGTTTCACAGAGCGGGCACTGACAACGCCACCAACATGGACAAGAAAGCCTTGAGGAAAGACTGTCAGAGTGAAAAATGGAAATTCCTAAAAATGGAAAGGGGAAAGGTAGAAAGAAAATTTTTTTTAAATTATGTTTCTGCATTTGGTTCTAACAATTTGAAAATAATATTACACAGAGAATTTTCTAGCATTTAAAATAAGATATTAGATTCAACAGAACATTTTTAAAATACACATATCAAAAACATAAGTACAGCAAGACATTCTTCTTTGAATGGCATTCCATCCTAAGGGTAGATAACACTGCAATTTTTCTTAAATTGAGATTTTTACTTCATTACAAGTTACAATCAATAAGCACATTACAAGCACATTACAATATTCTGGTCCATATCAATAAGACACATAATAGACCTAATCTAGAGATTAATAATCATAAATACAGTGCAATCCGCTTAAGTGCAAGGGTCTGGAACCAAAAAAATACATGCAGATAACTGGAGCGTGCACTTAACCGATGTGACACAAAGAAGCTCGAAATCTGATAAACACATGTACTGTTTATTATATGTACAGAATACAGTCTCCATTAACTGACGTTAGGCTTACTTGAAGTAATCAGTCATAGTCCTCTGTACACTATCGTGTCTGTGAGTTCCATAGACTACATCTGCCAGACGGTAAAAACTGTCATAGCACTGACATCCAGTGGCCTCCAGATAGGCCCGCACGGTGTTAAGACTCTCCAGCGCTCTTGCAAAACTGACAGGAGGAGGTTGTTGAATTTCATCAGCATGTGCCTCGCTGCTCATTTCATCATCTGTTTCATCATCAGCTGTTGCCTGTGTGTAGGCGCATATCTCGATATCAGTGCTGTTGGCAGCTGTTTGTAGATCGTAATCAACAGCTACGTAGTGATGAAACTCCTCTTCAATAACATCGGCTAGGATGTCATCTGACACGTTTGCAACAGCTGCATCTGTTTCATCCCTCTCCACATCCCTAACAAAGCTTGCCCACTTGTAGCAGTTCACAATGGTTGCCTGTGTAACATGATTCCAGGCTTCTTTCTGCATATATTGGGAATCCAACAGTGATAGATTACGAGCCAGTTCAACAGCACATTTATCCTTGCCAGTCTGGTCATCCATAACGCTCATTAGACGATGTAGCACAAGAGCCCGATAATGTTTTTTGAAATTGGCTATTATGCCCTGATCCATAAGTTGAATCAGAGAGGTAGTGTTTGGTGGCAGGAAGACCACCTTGACGTTAGACAGCCTGACTTCATCACTGTGTGCAGCACAATTATCACAAAGCAACAAAATCTGACGCTTTTGTGCCCGCATTCTAATGTCTAACTTCTTTAGCCACTGCTTCCAAATTTCCCCAGTCATCCATGAATTTGCATTAGCCTCGTATGACACAGGAAGTTGCTTAACATTCTTGAAGCAACGGGGCTGTTTGCTCTTTCCAATTACGAGTGGTTCTAACTTCTCACTCCCATCCATACTGAAGCAAAGGAGGATCGTCAGTCGGTCCGTCAACGTTTTACTTCCTGTAGTTTCGGTTTGTTTGAATGCAAGTGTTCCATCAGGAATCGCTCGCCAGTAGAGACCGGCTTCGTCAGCATTGAAAATGTCACAAGGTGCAAACTCGTTCAAGATGGTAGGAAGAAACAACCCAATTTCCAGCACCAAAGACATCAGCGCCTTGTTTTTCACCATGCTGTTTCTTGAATTTTATGTGTTCCTCTCCTTCCATCTTTCCAACCATCCAACAGTGGCTTTGAATTCAGTTAGTCCAAGACTTTCAGGTAGCTGATTAGCTTTCACCATAAGCAGTGGACCATTGACAGGAAACTGCTCCTGACTTGAGAAAACCACTGAAGAAGAGCATCTTCGACATCCTTAGCTTTTCCCACCCGTTTAGGTTTCCTGTGTAGATTAGTATTGTTTTGCCAGTCTTCCAGAAGCTGATCTTTCTGCTTCAAGATATATGAAATTTGACTGTGATTGACCCCATATTCTTTAGCAATAGATGCTTGACTTTGTTTTCTAATTTTTTACAGTTGCGAAACGACGACTCCACTGTATACTCTAACAACTTTCTTTCGCTTAGTCTAACAAATTAACTCTCATTGGTTACCGCCTGTGGCAGGTAACCAATGAGATTTCAAATTTATCGCCCCTATGTCACGTGCCAATCGACCTCCATATTCCATGCATGCGCTTATGCGGAGTCTTTCCTGCAGAGGAGCGGTCTTAAATCAGGCATATAAGTGAATCTTGCACTTATCAGTGGTGCGCTAAACCGAAGTTTGTCCCCCTAGAAATTGATGGCACCAAAAAAGGGACCGAAGAACGGCATACAGTTAAACAGAGCATGCACTTATCCGACGTGCACTTAAATGGAGTGCACTGTAAAAAATGGCACAGGCACACAAAAACTTTTTCTAGAACTATTTTATTCAACTGCTACCAAAAAAAAATAGTATATTTTAAAAAGCTACAAAGTAGTAAATTTTAAACAAATTGGAAAAAATATTTCTATACTCAATGAGTAATTAAACTCTGGAATTCATTGCCAGAGAATGTAGTAAAAGCAGTTAGCTTAGCGGGGTTTTAAAAAGGTTTGGATATCTTCCTAAAAGAAAAGTCCAGAAGCCATTATTAAAATGAATTGGGGAAAATCCACTGCTTATTTCTAGGTTAAGCAGCATAAAATGTATTATACTGTTTTGGGATCTTGCCACCTGGATTGACCACTGCTGGAAACAGGATGCTGGGCTTGATGGACCTTCAGTCTGTCCCAGTATGGCAACACTTATATATTTATGAAAATTTACAACAGCTTGTGGCCCCCCCTAGCGATTTTCCAGTCAGGAAGGTCTCAAGATGCAGCAGATCCAATTCCAAGAACACATACCAATTATCTTCATATTCTATCAAATATTTACAAGGAAATGTGAGAAAAAAGGATGCCCCTATTTCCAAAACCTTTGCTTTAACTGGATGAACACTCTCCTTCTCAACTGAACTGATCTAGAAACATCTGGAAATAAGAAACTGCCTGACTACAAAATAAAGCCTTCTTAGGAAAATAAGCCTATAAAATTGCCAGTTTTTGTTCTTCTATCTGTAAAGTCACCGATAAAGTAGCTCTCTTGGTAATAACATCCTGAAACTATCAGGAGAACTAATATCATCAATACCTCTTTCTTCTTTCATCTGCTTAACCCACCTAGGAAGATAATATAAATTAATCACAATAAACATTTCACTATTGGGGAGTTGGAGAATATCGCTTAAGTACATCTTAAACATTTCACTCAGAGAGAGGTAATAAGTCATTGAAAAATTCAATAATCTCAAACTGTGAGCTCTGGCAGAACCTTCCAAAGTATCCATCTGCATATGAATCAGGTAGGTAAGGCTGAATTGAAGGGCCCTCAGAGTTCTAGCCCTCTTAATGGAGAATCTGATTCACAGGTGAAAATTCTCATAATTCTCTGGCTCCTACCAAAGATCCATCCACCAACTGAGAACTAGGATATAGGAAGCCTCCGTGCCAGGGAGTCGAAGTGGAAGAAGCAGTTTCCTAAAATATCTCAGCAGGTGGCAGCATAACACAATGAAAACTGAGTCAAAGCACACAGAGTTGCAATACAATCCAAAATTACTACGAGGATAAGACAGCAGCCCTCCTGATAGAGCCACTTTTGAGGTAGATCTGACAGCCTCTCAGCCCCTTTACTCTCAAGTTTATATATAGAAGGATATCAGTCTTGATACCTGAAGGTTTTTCTTTGATAATCAACTTCAAGGAATGCATCTCAAGCAGCAAGAGTGAGTGTATGAGAGGTGGGGGCAGGGGGCAGTCTGTACTCCTGACCTATTCTTCAATCTCAGTACTGAGGAAGGCAGAGAATACCTCATTGTCTAACATCATCAGCAAACTGCACAATTCCTAAGTCTAACAACAGCAATGAACCTTATTTTCCTCTGACACCAATATCATCCTGTAGTCTGGAGCTTGAGAGTCTTGAATGACAGCTTTGAACAGATGCCTCACTCAAGGACATCGTGACCTAGCCCATGTTGTGCATGCCACATAGTAATGATCTGTCAGGGACATCTTGAAGTTGTAGTTCTAGCAGCTTTTGAAGTCAATAGTCTTTTTATCTATGAGTAAAAGACTGATCAAAGCCACCTCAAGGTGGAAAAGTCAATAAAAATGCTGACAAACCTAATTAAGGTGGTTACTGGGAACAGAGAAGTCACATTTGTCTCAAACTGGAATATAATTTGATGTACTTTATTTGCCAGTTATAATTTTTTTTTTAAATGATGATTTGTATTGTGGATCATATGGAGGGGCATTTTAGATATGATATCTAAATCCAATTTTGGATGTTTTGGGAAAAAAGTCCAAATATCCAGTACCAAACACAGCCATTTTTAAACCAGAAAAACGTCCAACTTTTCGTTTTGAAACTGGCCATTTACTAAGGCCCGTTTACTAAGGCGTGCTTAGACTTTTAGTGAGCACTAGTGCTAGACACACCCATAGGAATATATTATCGTGTGCTAAAAACACTAGCACGCCTACAGCGCGGCTTAGTAAACAGGGCCCCAAATGTTTTTGTACTCAGTGCTCTATCTAAAAAAAAAAAAAGACCAAGAGAAAAACACACAAGAACAAGCCATTGGGATGTAAAGAGGTGGGGGGGGGGGGGCAGTATTCTTAATAGACTGGCTACACAGACATCCCAGCAGAGCACCCTAGGGGGCGCTGCAGTGGACTTCACATAAAAGCTCCCAGGTACACATCTCAACATTACTCCCTTATGTTGTATAGGGAGCCCTCCAAAACCAACCAAAAAAACTTACTGTACCCAACTTTACTCCACTACAATAGCTCTTATGCCTGCTGGTGTCACCTATAGGTAGGTACAGTAGGTTTTTTCTGAGTTTTGGAGGGCTCACATGTTCCATCACAAGTGTACCAGTTACAGTAGGATGTGGGCCTGGGTCCCCTTCTCTACAATACACTACACCAACCATTAGGCTACTCCAGGAACCTGCTTTCTGCTCATCAGGTCATTTAGTGCAACATTTTGTGACTTAGGCGTGATTGAAACAGGTCTAGACCAAAATGTCTAACTTTTAACCCTGAACTTATTTGCTTTGTTCCATTATGGCCAAAAAATTTCTCAGCTAGTACTAATTTAGAACTTATAATGCTAATATTTAAATGGGGTAAGGATGCACTGATGCCTGGATCTTATAGATCCTTCTTGCTTTTGAATTTGAACACCAAGCTATTGGCAAAAATCTTAGCAAAGAGACTAGCGAGTTATCTCCTGACTCTAGTGGCAGAGAACGAAGTGGGATTTGTTAAAGGTAGACACTCCATGCTGAATGTTTGTAAAAGACTAGGCTTTTTGTGGCAGTATTTTTCTGAAACACTTTGTGGATGTTCTGAGGAATTTGTCATAGTCTATTCTGATATGTACTGCCTTTGTGCTATAATGTGTATTGGAAACCACCTAGTTTTAGGTGGTCTACAAATGTCTAATTAAATAAAAATGAATATTAAATAATAATTATTACATCTTTTTTAACTGCACTGCACTATCACAAAGGTGAAGCAGTCCAGAAAGTGTTCCATAATGAAATTCCTGCTGAGACAAAAGCAGTAGCTCGTATGTCAGCATAATGTAAACGTACTACCTTGTCTGTTGACAGTCACATGGCAGCCTCTGATTTTAATACCCATCTTGGCTAATAGGTAAAACTCACTGCACATAATACAGAGCATCACCATACAATGTCTGGCATACAATCATCAATCCAAATTCTTGAAATCCCCATAACTGGTCCCTATTTCTGCTTCCCCACTATCTCTAATAATAACTGCTGCCTCCAGCCCGAACTGAACATGTTTGCAGGTCTGCTGTTTGCTATATAGTTTCTGAGTAGCATATTTGGAGGTTTTTCTGTTTCTTCACAGTATCTGGCAGCTGAAGGATTTTGTGTTGCAGTTATTGAGGTGACACCAGAATTTGAATATATACTTGTTTTGTTGAATGACGTGAGAAATCTGGGATTGATGTGTTGCATACAGCTTTTTGATGTTGAATAGGCAAATATGTTAGTCTCACTCACACACACAAGGAGTGACACGGGTTGCACATACTGCAGCAAGACATGTTTACCCACTCCTACCCTGAGATAATATTTAACCATCTCTCTAACCTCATGTGCAACTTTCTTTAAATCAGTCACCTTACTTTCTAAGTCTTCTTACTCTCTTACCTATCTATATGTTCCACCTTTGCTTTACCCTTCACTATCAATTATAATGTTCTATTACATATTGTGTTGACATTGTAAGTAGTATACTATGCCATACTTTATATTATTTGAATATTTTTACTGCTGGAATTGCCTATTGCTCGTTTGATCTATTCTTACTGTACACTGCCTTGAGTGAATTCCTTCAAAAATGTGGTAAATAAATCCTAATAAATAAAATAAATTAATTCTAATCTTATAATCAAACAATTAAATATTTAGGCGTGCTTTGTTAGCTGTGAATTTGAACACTGTCTGTCGTGTGTCACAACAGAGGAAAGGTTGAGAACCACTGCTCTAGAGAATTAAGTGAACATGAGGGAGAATTTCCATGAGCTTGGGTAGAAGGCCCTCTAAGATATCTTGTGTTCAGATTCCAGCCAATTTGGCATCATTATATAAAATTGGGGTGGAGTGGAGGGGTGGCCTAGTGGTTAGAGCACTGGTCTTGCAATCCAGAGGTGGTCAGTTCAAATCCCAGTACTGTTCCTTGTGATCTTGGGCAAGTCACTTAACCCTCCATTGCCTCAGGTACAAACTTAGAATGTGAGCCCTCCTGGGACAGAGAAATATCCAGAGTACCTGAATGCAGCTCACCTTGAGCTACTACTGAAGGTGCGAGCAAAATCGAAATAAATAAATAAATAAGATTAAGGTAGAACCATTGAAGTCCGCTACTTGTCAACATCTGAATATTCGGACGTCATGTCCGCTTTCCCTTATGGCGTTGTATTTGTTTTTTGTATGATTTTAGTGCCAAAATGGCTATAATGTTATGCAAGTGCTACCGTTGGTTATTACAGCTTGAGATATTAGAACCTTAAATACTATTCTCCCTAAGGGGTCCTTTTACCAAGCTGCGGGAAAAAGGGCCCTGTGCTAGAGGTGGAGGCCATTTTTCCCACACGCCAAGCCCTTTTTACCACAGTGGGTAAAAAAGTCCCCAGCACCATGGCCATGCAGTAAGAGAAATCTTACCGCACGGCCATGCGGCAGGAAGCCCTTACTGTCACCCACTGAGGTGGCGATAGGGGTTCCCGTGCTAACCCGGCGATGCCCGATTACCGCCAGGTTATCACCACGCAAGTCATTTCCAGGGGTTTTCTTTTTCCCCCAGAAATGGGGCACACTCAATGTGGGACCACTGCCAGTGGCCATGTTGGGCCGGCGGTAGTCTTGGAAAAGCGAGCGGTAAGCCCACGTTGGGCTTACTGCCACTCTGTAAAAGGGCCCCTAAGTATTTATGGTTAGGTAGGAAGGCCACACTCTCCCTTACTTTATAAGCTTAGGGACAAAGGAGGTCTAAAATACAAACTAACGCATGTGTCAACCTTTTCCACACAATTCTGGAACGCGCTGCCGCGCAATTTAAGGACGATCCATGAACTGACTAACTTCCGCAAACTACTGAAGACCCATCTCTTTGACAAGGCATACCACAAAGATCAACAAATGTGAACCCTTACACAGATATCCAGAACTGATTCACGACACTTACTTGTTATTCTACTATCCTGCTTTACTACTATCATGTTACCCAAGATTCTTAAGCAATACTAAATGTATATTTTCTTACATATTTCCACTATTCATGATGCAATGTAAGCCACATTGAGCCTGCAAACAAGTGGGAAAATGTGGGATACAAATGCAATAAATAAATAAAATAAATAAATAAATAATTAAATATTCAGAGATTTAACTTGGCATATGGTATCAGGAAACGGAACATTTTTCCTTTCCATCTATTGAAAGACTCATATTTAAACCAACGCATTTTAGTTATTTTCCACAGACAAGAGCCTCTAAACTAGATCACTTACTGAGAAACCATGTACTATTATGCCCTACGCGATTCATGTGGCAAAAAATGTGTAAACATTTTTGGTGTTCCTAACCTATGGGAATTTGGATTTCCTGCCTGGTACGACCACACAGATATTTCAAACTTGAAAGGATGCAGGAATAATATATTTGTTCCAATCTATAGATGTACGCAAAAAGAAGCACAGTCAGCCACAGGAAGATATAGAAGTCTGTTGATAACCAAAACCTGACACAGCCCATGTTTCAGCAAAATGTCTGCCTCAAGGCTTAAAAATCAGGTCTCTTTGGTCCACTACCAATATGGATTCTTGACCTTGCCTTAAACTTCAGTGCTTGCTCTTGAGGTTTTCCATCTGTCTTGATTCCAACTGCTACTTCACAAACTATTGATCCTATGTTCAAAGCCTTTTGATCTTGTATTTTCTTCAGTTTTCAAATGTGCTGACTCTGCAGCATCCATCACAAGTTCAACTGTCCCAGCAGAATCTGCCTCCAGTCCAGCAGCAGTTTCAGAGACTAGAACTGATGCATCCAGGTAGTATTTTGCAGACTGTTGCACCATTTCTAACCTTGTCTGGGAATTTGCCAATTTCTAGTCCAGGAGCTAAAGAGGCAGAAAGACTATATATGCAGATGATATAACCCTGCAAAATTCATGTCCACCCCCCTCCCTCTCTGATCCTACATAAGTGCACGGGACCAGAACAAGGCCAGCCTCCAATGGATATAGACTGGTGTCATAAGAGTTTGATCAGTGAAGGAACAGAGGCAATAATATAGGGGAAGGACCCATATAAGAGAGCCGAAAAACTGCAGCAAAGAATAAATAGAAAGGACAATCAAAGGGAAAGAGACAGTGAAGTGCCTCTGGGAAAGGCCACTTGTTAACTCTGGATTTTTAGAACATTATTGGGTAAGAAATCCATACCAATATTCAGAGGTTTGCTAGCAATTTAGTTTACCTAAGCACTCAGGTAATTATTTTTGAAAACGTATTCACCGTTATGTGGGGTGCCTCAAGGCTCTCTATTGTCCTCTATATTGTTCAACATCTTTATGGCATCTCTATTCTGTCTGGCCCAATCTCTGGGTCTTACTCTGTATGTATATGCAGATGATATCCAGCTATTATATCCCATCAATACCAGTTCACAGGAAATTCAACATCTTATTTTAAACTGGACAAACTTGCAGTTCATATAATCTTAAACTGAATCCAGAAATGTCTTGCAGGATCTTTTTTGTAAGAACAGATTCACCTGAACCGAAAGACCCACTATTTATTGCAGATAATAGAATTACCTTTGCTCTAACTGTTAAGATTTTGGAAGTGATATTTGATCAAAACTTAAGCTTTCATACTCAGATTTCTAATGTAGTTCAGCGGAGCTTTTACAAATTAATGATATATTCTGTTAGGAATCTTTTCTCTGTGTCAGCCCTCCATGTCTTAATACATTCCTCTGTGATCAGTCAACTTGATTATTGCAATGATCTCTATAATGGTATATGACTAACAGAGTTCAAATGGCTACAGGCAGTTCAAAACATGGCGGTGAAATTGTTGACCAATTCCAGGAAAAATGACGAAACTGTTATAAAATATGTATAAGAACATGGAAAATACACATATAGATTACAGCATATACAGCAGAACAGTCATTTTAGAAAGGAGCACATTCAAAAAAATAAAAAGAGCAGCACCAATCAAGCATTTGAACATGTAAGTGCCAAGTTTACAACCTGTATACGTGCTAAATACTAGAATTTACAAACCTGGATGTCCAGGAAGAGCCAATTAAGGAGTCAAGAAAATATAAATCAGGGTTTTTTTTGTTTGTTTTTTCAGGTTCCCTCAATCACTGGTGCAAACCATATTTCCAAATAGCAATTAGCTGACACAAAGCGGGTATAAATGCAGACTTTTTTTTTGCTCAGGAATACATGCATCATTGTTAAAAATTGGAAATACACACATACTTTTCTGGCTGGCCCAAAGAATGCCCACAACACCAATATTCTAAAATGTGTATGTTGTGGCTTTCTAGAATTGCTATTTATATTTGTAAATGCCACGAAAACCTTTCAAAATGTCCATGGTTTCTAAGGGAAAGAAAATGTACCCTTCCATTAGCATTACATCTGAAACAAGATATAAGTACACAAAAATTACTGGTCTGTGCTTACCCTCTGCTCCAATGCCAGCTGTGTCTGTTGTCTTAACATGGCTTTAAAGGGCCCACCGTCCTTTCCAGCACTCCCACTGCCCATTCCTAAAGAATATCAGCATGTAAATAACATCCAGTATAACATGAAACACAATTCTTATACAGATAGCCTGGCAGTTTCTGAATGTATATGTAAAACTATTGCAACTAAGTGTAATATTGCTTAACTGGTAAAGGATCACCTTAATAGGAACTGCAAGGAGAACCAGTCAAAGTTTCTAGATGGCTATCAATCTGGTTTCATAAGAAAAGAGAACCCTTTGCTCACATCAGAAAATTCAGTTTTGAATTAATGTCAACTGGTACCCAGGGTTATGTTTTCCCCATCACAAAGGGGCTGTGGTTATTCACAATTTCATGACAGATAATAATAGTACCTAACGGGCAAGTTAGGTTAAAAATCCTGGGTATAACCATTGACCAGTATCTGTCCTTTGAACCTCAGGTATCTAAGGTGGTTTCTTGTGTCTTCAATACATTGTGGAGATTGAAGCAATTGTGCCCTTTCTTTTCAAATTCTGTCTTCCGTTCTTTGGTCCAAACATTAGTTATTTCCAAATTTTATTATTGCAATGCTGTTTACTCAGGTGTGAAGTGCTCCTTAGTCAGAAAATTATAGCCAGCACAGAATACCACTGCCCACCTTATGTGTGGCACTCCCCGATATTCTAGGGCAACTCCTCTCCTTGTTAAATTATATTGGTTTCCAATAAATTCTCGGATCACCCTTTAAGCTTTACTTACTTGTTCACCAAATTTTGTATGGTGTATTACCTAGTTACATGCAGAACCTGATAGACCTGCCTTCAAGAAATGCTTTTCCTACGTCAAGGGATTATCTTATGTTTCACTATCCAAGTTGTAAGAATGTTCATTATACATCTATTCATACTGCAGGTTTTACTGAGCAAGTTTCTAAGATGTGGAACTCTTTGTCAAATGCACTGAGATATGTTACTGATTATCTTATTTCGTGAGCTGCTGAAGGCATTTCTATTTGATCAATCCCTCACCTGCACTAGTGTTTGTTAGTTCTTGAGAATATAAGGCATCTTGTTTTGGTTACTGTAAAGAGGTGATTTTTTTTTTTTTTTTTAGATTGTCCATTTCTTGTGTATGGTCACATTACTTGCATTGTACTGTAGTAACTGTTTCCTGTTAGCCACAACGAACCCAAACTTGTTTGGAATAATGCGGGATATAAATGTCTCAAACAAATAAAGCAAGTAAAAACACGTCCACTAAATTTTAATGCATATTTTCTTTCCTCAAGCATGTAAAAATCAGTTTATTTCTGATATAGCAACCTAACAGAATGGTTTATTAAATTAGTATAACAAAAAAAAAACTGGGAAGCACTCGTTCAATTGAATTGCTATGTAAGCTTTTTCAAGAAGGAATTTTTGCAGCAAACTGTTGCACATTCATCTGTTATTATGTAAGCTCTTTAGGCAACTTTTGCAGCACAACTGTCATTGTTCAGTGTTCACTGCATCACTGTTGCCTCATGTTTCTCTGGATTTGTCTCATTTCAATAAGTAAGGACCACACAACCAGCTGTTCTTACAGGTTTTACAAGCTGAGAAATGAGACAAATCTGGACATGCATGAGGTGATGGTGATAAAAACAGTTGTACCTATCAGTATTTTTATACTGTCCCAAAAACTGATTATTAAAACGACTGAAGGGGTGATCACACCAAAAACAGATATAAATTGTTGGATCTGACTCAGTGATTTTTACATAAACCTTTAGTGATTTGACAAATATTCTATTGAAACACATTTAATTTCTGGCATTCTTTCAAATAAAGAACTTTGACTATTTTTCTCTCAACTGTCTTAACACAATATACGTTTTCAAACAAGTACTCTAGATTAGATGGCACGCCTTTAATTTACTTTGTCCAAAGCTTTGCTCCTAAGGAATGCCTATTGACCGCAGATGGAGAAATGTTTCCCAAATGATAATTTCATAGACTGAAAACTTTTTAAAGATGAAATACACATGATATTTAAAAGTTAAATGCTGAATGTGTTCTATGGTTACAGTAGAAGCTATCTTATCTAACAAAGTATACAATAAGGTATAACCTGAGCTAATTTTGTCCTAGTTTGGTGTGAGAAATACATTTTACGAATCCTTCATCAGTCTCTGACAGAAAGCATCTCTTACTCTAGCTAATAAGAAGGATCACTTATGGCTCTCCTGTTAACTCATGAGGGAACAGTTTCCTCATTTGGGGAAAAAAGAGCAGAAGCTTAATAGTATAGAAATCCAACTGAGTAACAAAAGTTGTCCTGTTATATTTCATGAATCATTTTCTAATGCTTCACAGTGATTCCTGCAATGCACTTTCAATACCTTGGTGTCATGGACTCTAGTTATTCTCAAGGCTGCATTTAATGAACTAATAAATCAATCTTGCAAAAATAAGAATGAAACATACCTCCATCCTCATCATGGAATATGTTTAACTGGAAAGCATGTATCTAACCCAATGGACAACTAAAAGATATGTCAAAAAATACTGTAGCTGCTCTTGGATAAGGAAACAATTGATATTAGCATCTGTATAGTCCCAGTGTAATTTGGAAACATTCTGCAATTTTCAACTATTTATATCTGTTTTGGATTAAACTGAAATATGAGTACGAAAGGACTATACAATACTAGACATGCACGAAATGAAAAAACTGCACATAATACAGAACAAAGCACAAAAACTAATTTAAAACAAAGTAGTCATGACCACCAGCAATATATATCATGTATTCAACATAGTAAGAGAATATGAGATTAATTTTGGTGATGGAATGAAAAAGTACACTTCACAAATGGAAAGTGTCTATGATGAAAATGTTTACACAGATTTTAAGTCAGGTTAGATTTACACTATATTTCTAGTGCTTGAATTATTCAAGATGATTTTATTAACATGAATTTACAAATATCTGTAGGTGGAATTCCCGTTCAAATTCTCAAATTCTCATACTAATAAAATAATAGGGCTGAAGGTCAGCAACGGGTGACATATATTAAATTTACTATAACTACTTTGGGACTTCTAAAAGCAAAACAAGATCTCTTGAAGAGATGCGCAGTTCCTTTTAAACATAAATACAACTTCCAAAATATGTAAAATAAGACAGGCAATCACTTTTTTTTTTAAGTCCCAAGTGAGCGCCATCTATATTCTTATCACAAATGTTTGGAAGGTCAGAATAAAAATTCTACTTTATTTGTACAAAAGCTCTATTTTAATTTTGTTAAATATCTGATAAA
Organism: Microcaecilia unicolor; assembly: GCF_901765095.1. Classification (NCBI taxonomy): domain Eukaryota; kingdom Metazoa; phylum Chordata; class Amphibia; order Gymnophiona; family Siphonopidae; genus Microcaecilia; species Microcaecilia unicolor. The sequence continues at coordinate 91,573,556 of NC_044039.1, forward strand.
ACAGCAGTAAAGAAAACAATATATATATAATGTCCTACCACCCAGATGCAGCTCTTCACTGAAAGAAAATGATTTCCTCAGAACTGGGCTGATATTGTTAGGGTGAAGAGAGGTAAAAGCAGAACTCGTGTGGAAGGCATAAGACTTTTTAAGATGTGGGGAATCACAAGTGAGAGTAGGGGAGCTGGGACACAGGGAAATCCTATACTTCTGTGAGGGAGATGCTGTTGAAGGAAAGTTGCAGAAAAAAAGATGTAGGTTCAGAAGATGATGACTAGAGAGAAACAGAAGAAAAGAAAGCATGAAAGAAGAACCAACAAAAAATGTTTCAAATAAATTTCCCCAGTGTATACAGATATATACTGCTTGCATAAGTAACACCACTGCTGAGATACAAAGTGATGAGATGGCACAATATATATACAGCATCACAGTGGGGATGAAAGGCAAGTTATCAAAAATGTAATTATAATTTTTTCAAGTTTTGACTTTGATCATGGATCACTCCAAAATTTTAGCATGTTTATTACAAGCCTCAATTAAATTATAAAAACATGTTAAACTACTTAATTTAGAAAATAGCGCTACCTATTTCCTAAAGCCCCCTGAAAAGCTCTGTACTCAATATAAAGGATAATTGTTCACTGCTAATTTTATTTTTGACAGATACAGCACTAAAACGTGCTAACACAGATGAATCACAGGACTCCACCCCATACTCTTTCAGAGTTTTGTAGCTAAAGGTTTGGAATATGCAAAGAGTTTGTGAAATACCTTTTCTTGGTTTACTGTATAACTGAGCTAACCTGACAACTAGCAGAAGCAGAAAAAACCATAACTAAAGGATAAGACAATTTAGACTAAAAGAAAACTTTAAGGGGAGCCAAAGAATCTAAAAACAAAAGTGTTGGCAGAAGGTGAAGACTACTATAATTATTCTTGAAAAGATTGCAGACCATATTAAATATAGTGGTGAAACTTTTATATTGAACTAATAAATTTTGTAAAGTTACTCATTTGCTGGGCAAGGAACAGTGGCTACTGGTTTTAAAAATTCCATTTAAAGTACTATTGCCTTTAAAGGTCTCTTTACTGGCTTTCCACTATATTTAGCCAACCACCTTATTGCAGAATACTGCTCCAAGCCAGGTTGGTCACATGAAAATAGATGTCACTTGCCCCACGGTTCGAGACCTTATGATGAGGTCACATTGTCAGTCTGCTTTTAGTTTTCATTGCTCTGTTTGGAATTCTTTTCTCCCTTTTTAATGGCAGAATTTTGTTACCACAAATTTAACTGGGGTTTCGAGAAATAGTGGGCCCAGATGTATGGCTGTGCTCAATATGCTACTCTTTTTATGTTTCTGTCCTCAGTTTCATTTAAGCTTATGATGAGTTTTATAATATTTTGATATTTATGCTAGTCCTGTTATTTAACTAGCTAAATCCATGTTAGCTTCAAAATTAGACTGTGAGCCCACTAGGGACAGAAAGAACCTATATACCGCTTTGGTTGTATCACAGAAGGGCAGTATATCAAATCCATGACCCTTTACCCTTACCTTTTAATTGTCTTACCATTTCTCTTTGATTCTCCCTCCCCCACCCCATCTACACCTTTTTTTTTCTTCTCCCCTCTAAGTTTTATGACTGTAAACAACCCAGAAGCCTTTTGACAAAGGGTAGTATAGCAAATATCTGAATAAACTAACTGGTCAAATCTTTTAAAAAGTTACAAGTTGAAGCCTTGAGATCCATATATTTCCAGTCATATTATCTTCCTTATCTGTTGGTGCTATATGTATCTCCCTTGGTGAGACGAGAAAATAGGTGGCCAACATCCATATTCAAGAGAAACAAACTGTTCTGGCTTTCTGGATATCGAAATGAATATAGATGAGACATCTATATATAGCAGAGGCAATACACACATATCTCATGCATACTCATTGGGGCTATTCAGACAATCAGAACTGTTTGTGGCTCTTAAGGACCAGAGTAAGCTTTCACTACATTAAAATGTTATTCTTTCAGCAGCTTGTACAGTTTAGTGTTCATTAGTGTTCCAATCACACACAAACAGCTCCAGCTGATATTCTTCAAGCCTCTTATCCAACCTTCATTAATCCTCATTTCCCCTCATGATCAACGTTTGCTAACTCTCAAAGGGGCCCTTTCACTAAGAAACGTAAGCATCTACGTGTGCCAAAATGGAGTTACCATATGGCTACCGCGTGGCTCTTGTGGCAATTTCATTTTTGGTGCGCATCCAATACGCAAGGCCGAAAAATAATTTTTATTTTCCAGCCGTGTGTATCGGACGCGTACCAAGTGGCTTCTGGCACGCATAGGTTATTACCACCTGGTTACCATGTGAGACTTTACCGCTAGGTCAATGGCTAGCGGTAAGGTCTCAGACCCAAAATGGAAGCGGGGCAATTTTCATTTTGTCACACATCCATTTTCGCAAAAATTTTTAAAAGGCCTTTTTTACAGGTGTGCTGAAAAATGATTCTGCGCGCGCCCAAAACCTGCACTTATAGTACCGCAGGCCATTTTTCAGTGAACCTTAGTAAAAGTACCCCAAAGTTCACATCTAGCAACTACAGCTCTGTGGGGTCCCCTGATTTCCAGCCGCCATTTATCTTCAGGGTTCACCTCCAACTGCAGCAGCTGCTCCTTAGAACCCCTCCAAAACTTCTAGACATAATCAGCAACCATTTCTTTTCAGAGCTCCCCCCCCCCCCCCCCCCCCCCCCCACTTCTTGCTCACCACTATAATCTGTTCTCCAGGGCTTCCTGAACCTGTCCTGGAAACTCTACAAACAGTAGGGGTATTCAGGATATCCACAGTGAATATGCATGAGAAACCTGCATGCACTGTAAACCCAACACACCTCTCTCATGCTTATTCATTTTAGAGAGCATGGAGACCCCACTGGTTGTAGGGTCCCCAATACAGATTTAGAAAGCCCTGCGCTGTCTTGTACCCCAGCACCTCCTACTGCCACTGCTTCTGCTCCAGGCACCAGTATTCAATTTCCCCTCTCTCCCAACCTCCTGACAATGCCATCCCTTAGTCTTCCTTAGCTGCTGCTGTAAGAATCACCTCCTATCCAGTTCCTGTCTACCTCTTGCTGACTTTCAGCATTAAAAAAAGAAGACTCTGATATCTGGCTCTAGGTTCAGGTTCAATTTATTCGATATACTGCAAATTTTCAAAAGAAATCTAAGCAGTTTACAATATTTAAAATAATTGGGGGGAAAAAAGTAAAAAAATGGAGAATATAGTATGTTGGCCTCTTACACAACAACTATAGGAAAAACAAAGAAATTAACACAGTAATTTGCAAGGAAAACTGAAAAGAACTCTACAAGCATTTTCCTTATTTTACTGACTATGCCTCTACTTATGTCCCTAGTATCCATCGGTCCTTAGTTTCGCTTAAGGTATGATTAGTTTTGTAATACTGTATTGTAACATGCTGGTTGCATGTTAGCAAAAGAAAAACAGAAAGTACATTAACGTTAATTCTAGAGAATGGAATGATAATATCAAACAACTCTTAAATGTTATCTGGTGACTGAGACAGTCACAACCAGAAGGCAAATACTCTACTAAAAAGGGGGCACCAAAAAAATGGAAAAAGTAGAGTAACAAAAACTCCTCACAGCTGATGTTCAAACAAAATTTATTCAGAGTTCTTCTAAAACATGGACGACAACCCACAGAAATATAGAAAACGATGGCAGATAAACATATGGCCCAGTCTGCTCATCCATACCATCCACTATATCTTCCTTTCCCTTAGTGTCTGTCCCATGCTTTCTTGAATGCGAATACAGTCTTGGTCTCCAGCACCTGCCCTAGGAAGCTATTCATAGCATCCACCACACTTCCCATAAAGTATTTCCTTAAATTACTTCTGAATCAATCCCCTTTCATCTTCATCCCATGTCCTCTCATTCCCTTCACTTTGAATGAGACTCATCTCCCATTCATTTATGCACAGAGATATTTAAATGTCTCTATCGTATCTCCATAGGCGGTTGGTGACTCAATTGTTTTAGGCTAGAGGCAGGGTGGAATGGAGTTTAATGGGGCAAATTAGAATCCTAAGGGTGGAGAAGTAACACCTACCTCAACAATAAAGGGGCAGGACAGGAGTATAATGCTTACAGAGGAAGTACAGAAGGCTCCTGATTGCCATCTTATTATCTGGGGGCACAGATAAGGAATGTGGAAGAGTGGAGGGGATTGGGATAGTGTAAACTGTGGGTTAGCATAAAACAAAATGATGTAAAATACATCCCTTTAAATGGTGTGCAACAGCTCAAGTACTTAGGGAACATTATCAATGAGGAGGCAAAATCCTTATATAGAAGTAACCTTGCCAGTCTGCGAGAAAGTAACGAAGAGGCTGTTGGAGTTACTCACTTCCTCTCCATTTGTTATAACAAAGATTTTGCCCCAAGGCAAGAGTATTGATTATATAAAGTATGGGCGAGTAACAGGTTAGAAAACTTGGGTCAAATGCTAACTGTGGAAAATAGATTGGTAGATTTTGAGGAATTACAAAGGAAATATGGAATTCCTGCAGATGAGAGATATTATTTACAGCTATATTATTAAATCAGAGGTAAAGATGTATGGAGAAGCTTAACAGACTCACTGACCTCATTAGAGGAAATAAATAAGTGAACGCAGGGTACTAAAATGCTCCTGCCTGCAAGATATATTATACTATCCTTCTCTAAGGTACTTAAGCCATCATTTATGCTTAACTGGGAGGAAAAGTTTGATTTACAATGAGAGATATCGGAATGGTTCAATATATTTAAAGCTACAGTTTCATTTGTTATAGAGTGCTCTACAAAATTTATCTAACCCCTATTTGCTTGTATAAAAAAACCATGGAAAAATGAAGGCAGATAGACTGTATGGCCTACACAGTCTGCCCATCCACAGCAACCACTATTTCCTGTATTCCTTAAGAGATCCCACATGCCTGTCCCATGTTTTCTTAAATTCACAGTCCTCATTTTCACTACCTCCACCAGGAGGTGATTCCACGTGTCCACCATCCTTAATGTGAAAAAATATCTCCTTAGATTACTCCTGAGCTTACAACCTCTTAATTTCATCCTATGCCCTTTCATTCCAGAATTTTCCTTCATTTGAAAGAGGTTCACCTCCTGTACATTAAAGCCACAGAATTATTTAAACATCTATCGTATCCCACCTTTCTTCCACAGACATATTGAGAGTCTCAAGTCTATCCCCATACACGTTATGAAAGAGAACACTGACCAATTTTGTAGCGGTCCTGTGAACAGACTCCATCCTGTTTATATATTTTCATAAGCCGTAAAGCCCGTTAAAATGGGCGACATATTTGTTGAAAAATGTAATGAAATATGTGTGTGCGTCTGAGAGTTGAGAGAGAGAGTGAGAGTGTGTATATGTATGTGTGTGTCCTCAAAGCACTGCAGCCTACAGCTGGCACAAAAAAAAAACCCAAGGGGGGCTCTTTTAAAGTTGTGCTCTGTCAAACACAGGGGCTGGAGGTCCATGGGACCACCAGGCCCTGACTACCCCTGCCCCAAGCAACGGGGGCTGGAGGTCCGGCGGACCTCTGGTCCCCCCAACGATCCCCCCCCCAGGTTCAGGGAAAGCTGGAGATCCGGTGGGTCTCCAGCCCCTCCAACCCCCCAGTAAATGGTTCCTGGTGGTCCAGTGGGCACACACCAAGCCCCCCCAGCGACAGGGGGGCTGGAGGTCCGCTGGGCCGCCGGTCCCCCCTCCCCAACCCAACCCCCAGCATTGGCAAGGGTCCATGTGATGGTGTCACTCCATCCGCCGCCCACCCGCCTGCCCCCCCACCTTGGTTGGAGGAGGGACGCAGCCTGCCTGCCTCCTCTTCCTTCAACACCGCAAATGGCGGCATCCAGCCCCGCCCAGCGAATCCCAGAATGCACTGGGAAGGTTGGGCGCCGCCATTTGCGGCGTCGAAGGAAGAGGAGGGAGGCAGGCTGCGTCCCTCCTGCAACCAAGGTAGGGGGGCGGGCGGCGTGGAGTGACACCATCACACAGGGACCCTTGCCAATGCTGGGGGTTGGGTTGGGGAGGGGGGGGGACCGGCGGTCCAGCAGACCTCCAGCCCCCCTGTCGCTGAGGGGGGGGGGCTTGGATGGCGTCCATTGGACCACCAGGGACCATTTACTGGGGGGTTGGGGGGGCTGGAGACCCACCGGATCTCCAGCCCTCCATGAACCTCGGGGTCCCCTGTCGCTGGGGGGGGGGGGGGGTTGCATCGTTGGGGGGAATGCCAGCATGCAAATGCAGTTGAGGATGTCCAAATTTGGACGTTTCTGTGATGGGGCAGTAGAGGACGTCCACATTTTGGACGCTTCTGCAATGGCCAGTTAAGGACGTCCAAAAGTGGATGTTTCTATGAGAAAGATGTCTTTCTCATAGAAACATCCACTTTTGGACGTCCTTAACTGCCCACTGCAGAAACGTACGAAATTTGTGCAGGCAGCACCATTTTCTTCCTCTGATTCTTCCTGGCTTTCTGCAATGGGTGCCGTGGGTGGCTTCAATGCAAGGGCGGCTTCGAGTGCTGTATCTCATGTTTCTGCCAGAGTTCCTCCCTATTGGTTGAGTTCAAGTGCTCCTGCTACTGGCCTCCCTCCCTCGAGCCTCCCTTTTGACTGCGACGCCGTTGTTCATGATTCTTCCTTCAATCGTTCCTCCCTCCCCCTCTGATGTCCATGCCCCCTCCTGCCCTCCTCCCTCCCTCCCCCTCCAATTCCCACGCCCCGTCCTTCCCTCCACTTCTGAGTTCCATGTGTGTGAGAGACAGAATGTTTGCATTACGTTCGGGCTGTTTTCTGTACTCTCCGCCCCTCGCCCCGCCTCTGACTCCTCCTCCTTTCTGGTTTTGGAGCTGGTGGAAGCAGGGCTTGGACTTTTGCTCTCTCAACGTTCGGGCTCTACTGCACATTTGCGGGTGAGTCGATCCAAGCTCATTTATATAGATTGATAGGTGATGTACAGTATTCTAAATGGGACCTCACCACAGACTTATACAAGGGCACCATCACCTCTTTTTTTTCCGCTGGCTAGTCTTCTCCCTTTGCACCGAGCATCCTTCTGGCTTGACCATCTCCTTTTCTACCTGTCTGACTACTTTCAGTTCATCAGACATATTATTAACAATAGTTCTGCAAGTTCATTTTTCAATTCTATCAGTACTGTGGGATGAATACCATCCAGTCCAGACGATTTGCTACTCTTCAATTTGTCAAATTGTGCCATTACATCTTCCAGGTTTATAGAGATTTCATTCAGTTTCTATGACTCATCAGCTTTGAATATCTTTTCTGGCACCGGTATCTCTCCCAAATCTTCCTCTGTAAAGACCGAAGCAAAGAATTCATTTAATCTCTCCATTATGGCTTTGACTCTTCCCTGAGTGCCCTTTTATCCAATCGATTCTTTTGCCAGCTTCTTGCTTTTAATATACCTAAAAAAATTTTTACTATGTGTTTTTTACTCCAACGCAATCTTTTTTTCAAAGTCCCAGGACCTTTCTACACTATTTTCTAGAATGTCACTCTGTTTGGTCCTAGGCAATTGCAGTTATTAAAAATGTCATACAGAATCATACTGAATAGTCATATACAGTTTTGTTAGTGGGAATTTGGGACCCCACTGCATCAGGAAGATCTCACAGATGCTTCCTGTGCATTTGCGCTTTTGGCCACATTACTGGTTAGGAAATGCATCCTACAATCCTGGATGGCAACAGATGCTCCATTTAGTGCTACATGTCTGAGTATGATGCGTGAGATGGCTGAATAGGTAGACAAATCATGCAATCAAACATCGGTCATATGGAGGAAGCGATATCATGCGCTTTGTCAAAGGCTTCTACAACTGTATCCTGGACATACCCTTAAATAACAGCAGATCACGTTTTCTATACGAGGGAAGACTAGGCTGGGGAGGAGAGCTGGGAAGAGTGTTAATAAAGAATTTAAAAAAAATCAAAAAGAAAAAAAAAGAATTGGCGTAGGGACAACTAACTTCCCCCTCCAATGTGGACTCCTCCCTTATTCCCAGATTTATTCCCCTAGTTCCAGAAACATCCTTTCCTTCTTTCCTCCTCATTTGCCATCCCAGATTGTGAAGCCTTACCTCCAGCCCCGTTTTCACCAACTGTGATCACAGATCCTCTCTCTTCTTCTGCAATATCAGATTCACCCCCCTCCTCGTTCAGTGATCTTCCCATCCCCAGTCCTCTCCCTATCTCCTTTCTCTACTCCCCATCTATGAGAGACCTTCCCTGTGTTGACAAAGAGATCCCATTTTCCCACTCCCCCACAATCCTAAATATATTATACAGGCACACAAGCAAGGTTGGCACAGACTTATACATAAAATTAACACTATTTAATAATGAACAAGATACACATTTTGGGTTGCTCTTATTCCAAAAATTCCTAACCAGCCCTATGCCTAAGAAAAAACCAAAGTGACCCTCATGTGAAAAGACTGCCTTACTCTAGAACAAGAAACCATGGCATGAGAGTCCAAAAGTGCAAATCAGAAAATATTTCTTCAGGAAAACAGTTTTGGATGCATGGCTTCCTAGGGGAGTGACAATTCAAGAAAACACGGGAAAGGCATAAAGGATTCCTGTTATCAAGAAATAAAAGGAAACCCAAAGATGAGAAACATTGCAGCACAAATAAGTTGGACAGATTAGATGGACCCTGAGTTTTTTTTACAAATATTTAACCTACCAACTGTGTAATCTCCAATAAACATTACTAAAATAAATGGATGTAAATGTTTTACTTGGTTAAATATCAACCCAGATGTTAGGCTCCATGTGCCAATTACAAAGGTAAGAGGAAAATACTATGGGTTTTGTTCGTGCTTTTTTCAAAGGCCAATGTTTGAGAAACAAAATTCCACTGTTTTCTAAAAATAATTCACACACTCTTGCCTCTTGTTTTCTTTATTCCTCACAGTTCTTACGCTGAAATCTGTATAATAAAATTAATCTTGCTGTAGCCAGTGCATGTACACTAAAAATAAAATTGTGTAACATCACTGTGAATAAATGTTGTTAATGGATAACCAAGGAAATACAAACATAGCTAAGAGGGTCTTCTTCTAAAGATTAGTGCATGTTATCTGTAGCAGGGAGCACAGCAATAGAATGGGACCTGTGGCAGATAACTTGTGCTAGCCTTTAGTAAAAGACGTCCTAGGATTATTATTCATTACGGGGCCACTTTACTAAACCATAAAAAAAAATTATAGTTACCACAGCTTAATGCAGAACTTAAATTGTGGTAGCTGCTCATTTAATGCAGCAACTATTGAGGGCATTCCCAGCATTTGTCATTACAGGTGTCACCAGTGGCGGCCCCACCATTAGGCCAAATGAGGCGGGGGCCTCCAGCAGCACTCTCCCCTTCCCTCCTCAACCCTCTTTCCTTTCCCATGTTTAGCTTGGTTTTTTTTTCTTTTCCAAAAGGAGGCAGTGGCAGTGATTCCTATAGAATGCCCTGCCACCAGCACTGGCCTACCTGTGGTCTGCCTCAAAGTAATTTCCTGTTTCCTCAGAGGCAGGATGTAGTAGAGCGAAGAGGCCCGTGCCAGCAGCACTGAGGCAGGAAAGCCTATGGGAATCACTGCCATCTTTTGGAAAAGAAAAAATACAGTAAACATGAGGAAGAGGGTTGAGGAGGGAAGGGGAGATATGCCAGACCGGGGCGGCATCTCATCCCTGCCTCAAGTGACAAATTGCCTTGAGCCGTCCCTGGGTGTCATGTTAAATTTGCATCTTCCAGGCAGTAATTTGCTTAGAGTGAGCAAGGAAGCACTTAGTGCCTCCTATTTAGGAAGTGGTAAGTGGAACAGTGCTATCTGCAAAAGTGCTAATCAGTGAACAATAACTGCAGTGATCTAAGCACAGAACACCTTTGATAGCCATTCTTTGTCCATGGCACGCCCACAAAAAAGAGCTTAACAAGCAGTTTACCACACGGTAACTGCAAACTACCACAAAGCCGCTTAACACCATTATGCGCTAGCAGTTACCACACAGTAAACTGTGCATTAAGGGCCCCTCTTACAAAGGTGCACTAACATTTGTAGTGTGTGCTAATCGTGTAGATGTGCATAGGAATATTATGGGTGTCTACATGGTTAGCACATGCTAAAAACACTAGTGCACCTTTGTAAAAGACCCCCTAAGTGCTTAATGCGGTTTAGTACAATGGCTCCTAGGGGCTTTCTCATTTTGTATCTCTGGGGAAAAAAATACTAAACACACAATGCTGTAAAATCTATTCTCATCCTGTTTATCTTAATTATATAGGCAATATTTGGTCTAGGCCTGAGCTAGTAAAATAAAACCATAACCCAGTCAATCTCTTTGAGCATTCTGAGGTTCATTCACATGGAAATCACTCATCTAATGGCTGCATATTGTTCTTACAGGTATAAAATGAGAAAAATAAATCTCAATAAAGAGAACACTATAAATATCAATACTGGTTACAAATTAACAACATATAACTTGCCCTTTGGAATCTAAGGATTCACTAGTATTGGGTTTTGTTCAACTACATATCCTATATAATAATTTGCACCTCCAACGTTCCATGTCTGGCTGCCTGGGTTCGTAGCATCGCCTGATGTCAGCCAGCCTCCAGCGGTCCATTCCCCCTCACTGTCCCGCCCTCGCATCAAGACGTAATGACGTCAGAGGGGGAACAGTGAGAGGGAAGGGAACGCTGGTGGCGAGCTGACGTCAGAAGGGGTGTTACGAATGGAACGGAAGCAAGCGCCAGCCAGCCAGAGAACGTTCAGGTGCAAATCGAGGAGAGGAGAGAATCGCAGGACATCAAGGGGAGGGGAGGGGAGAATTGATGGACATGGATGGGATGGGAGGACAGTAGAGGAGAGAATCATGGGACACGGATGGGAGGGCAGGGAAGAGGAGAATCACGGGACATGGAGGGGAGAGCAGGGGAGAGAGAAAAAAGAAGCTTACATGACAGCCTTCCTAGGGCCCGTTTCATTGTTGAGGAAAAGGGCATGGTTCCACTAGTACATTAACATTATAACGTCCAGTAGGCAGCAATTATACCTTGTATGACTATAGTGTTTTAAAAGCTGTACAGCTAACTACGCTCTTTGAGGACTGCAAAAAATCCCGATTAGAAAAGTAACAAATGTGCATTGTATTACTTGTATATCCTAATTAATATGCAACCTATGACAAAGCCCTAAGGTGTAGTATAAAAACAATATTTAAATCACTGGCTCTAAGCAAAATAATGCTTATATAAAGCAAATATAATGTACTCATGTACTATACATCTTAATCCTCAACAGCACATTTGGCCCTCAAACCCTAAAGCAGGCCCATTCAACCAATTTTAAGTTGTATAAATCATTTTGATAACTTTGCCAAAAATGAGGAGAAAAAGTAGTAAAAACAAACACAAATAAAATTAAATTAAAAACAAGGTGTGGATGGAAGTGCCTTACCAGTTTTAGGTGTCAAACTCAAATCTGTGTCAGAAGAAGAAGACTGCCGGCTGTAGGACTTTGAAGGTGAAAAAGAATAGGTTTGATTTTTCAGAGGGGTTGAGGGTCCTGATGAATGAGGTATTGGGGTTAGGCTCTCATTGAAGGGAACCTGCCAGAAGAAGTGAAAGATATTATAGTAATTTGAGCCAAAGGACTTAGTTGACAGTGGTATGAACCAAATACCAGGACATAGGTTAGGAAGGCAGCAGCTATTTCCCAAGATACAAGGGCTGGGGAACAAAACAAAAATAAATAAAAATCTGCTGTCTACCTACCCATCACTCTACATGAGAAATGCCGATTATGTACACATAATAAACTCAAGTAAAAGGCATGAAATGTCAAGACCAAGAGAAAATAAAAGGATATATGCAAAGGAAACAAAACCCAAAGAAAGGAAGCATTACTTAAAACAAATCTATTATACCGCAATACTTCATTAAGGGACTAAAGCAAAACTCATAATCATATCAAGCTATGCCAATACAAAAATAAAAATATATGTTTCCTTATCCTACAGCACCAATTGTGTGCCACAGCCAAAAACAAAGCCTAAGCAGCATGTTCACTATGGTACACCTAAACCAGCAAACTATTTGAATGAGAGCAGAGTTCTTACTTACCTGTTTTCCTGTGACATCTCTTCCACACATCAATACTCTTGCTTCAGGGAATAGTTACAGTTTAAGTCAGTACGGAAACAAAATTTTAAGGGGTTTGGAAATAAACTGCAGCCCTATTACAAATAATGACTTGTGATAGTATTACAATTCTGACTAGCAGCTGGAATGGGTAATACATAGTATATTTACTGTGTCTTTCATGTGCATCCTCAGGGCACACATGAAACAAGGACTAGGAGATGTTAAGTGTAAGAAGCCCCAGAGATAATGCACTTTGTTAAACAAACAGATGGCAGTTACACACATGTATAGGCTTGAATTTTGCAAAAACTACAGAAAGGAAGCCAAGGGTGCATAAATCTGTGGAAGAGAATTTTTAAAGATCACACTCTGCCTCATACATCTACTGTCTTTATTTTATCAGAAGAATGCCAGGAAGAAGACTCCCCAGGAGGAAAGGAGGGAGTAAAAGATGGGTGGTACCTGCCTACACTGCCTGCCTGCCTGCATTTTTCGACAAAGCTGCCTGTGGCCTGGCTCTCCCCAGCTCCTGAGTCTGAGCAGTCTCGTACCAGTGTAGATGAGAGTGGGAACAGACACAGAGAAGTTCTGAGTAAGTCGTGAGCCAGTAGCAGTGTGAATTGGGCTGTTGTGAGTCGAACGACATCCATGGCTTGGCAGATGGACCAGCGGAGACCTGAGAGAATTGGTAGCCAAGGTGGAAGAAAAGAAAACAATACATACAATAGATTTCAAAGTTATATGCTGAAAAATTATTTCAGGGAGATTTCGTTAGTGGAGATAATTATTTTTCTATTAGCATGCAAAAGAAAAGTTGAAACCAGAAGATGAGAACAGTTAAACACTAATCAGACAGCTACATTAACACTGAAATATTTCAGACTCAGGTTGGTGGACTGTGACCTCTAAAGCACAAACAAATGAAGGCGTCTATTCTTGAAGAATATGCACAGCTCTGGAGCCGTATTAAGTATTCACGGAGTAATAAAATATGGGTCCTTCTAATCTCAGTACAAGTTGTCTTACACTTTGTTTCTTTTAAAGTAAGAGCTATGAAACAAAGCAGCTCTGGTATCCAAAGAATGCAGTTCTATTAATTCCAAGCAATTCTATTAATATATCATTGAGGAAAAAACAGCAGACCTGCTAAAAATACAGATCCTGGTAATAATTTTGGTCTCCAGCAGGCAGCTATGATACCCTTTCACATGCCTAAAGCCATCAATATGTTCAAATGCTCTCAAGTTGGCCCCTCTTTCTCTTTAAGAGAAAAGGGAATTAAATGGCAGAGAGAACACAGATGTTGTACAGTTAAAAATATTTTTAACTTTTTAATTATTTTAGGAGCCAATGTTCCTGAAATCAATTTGCTTCCAAGATTTTGGAAAAACATTAGAGAACAATTAATTTTATAGTACTGCAGTAGTTTTTCATATAGGTTTCTAAGGGAGTTTCTGCCACAAAAAGCCATCAGAGCTCTGCACACAAAGCACAGCAGGAATGAAGAGCAAGTAGGAAATATTAAAAGAAGGAAAACTAGCAAGATAAAATCCTACTTTGTGCTACCAATCTCTTTGCCTTTTCTTTAAAAAGTAAAAAAGGGCCCAACTATGCTGAAAGAGCAAATCCAACAACTATATGACTTTTATAATTTGATTCATGTTTCAAAAGGCAAGAATAAAAGCCCCAGTTGAAAAGAGCTCTATATTTCTAAGACCTATAGCACTGTTAACAGACTGAAGATAAAGTTGTACTTAAAAAGCATAACATAACAAAAAATCCTAAACACATTTCAAGCCTGCACAGACTCCTTTCTCAGGCAAACCTAAAGAAAGAACCTCTGTGATCTCTAAGAACGAATGTACCTCATCACCTTTGAATCCTGATTCATAATTATCTGTAGGCTCCAGAAAAAATATGGCTTCTAGAACTCTTTACCACACAAAGTTATTTACTTCCCTGTTTACAAAGCTGCAATAGTGGCACCTGGTGTGTTAATGCCGTCACAGCCCATTCACTTTGAATGGGCTGTGTCGGCACTGCCGCACGGCTTTGTAAACAGGGGGATTAATTTGCAGTAGGCAGCTGATAATTAAACCCACATATTTTAAAATAATTTTAGGGGTATATTTACTAAGCAGCAATTATTACACATTAATGCACACTAAACACCAAAACTAGTAACAAAGATTTTCACATTACCAGTACTACAGTAACAAAACATATCTGACATAACAGGCACAAATTAATGAGCTACCTCACATACAACTGTAGATCAATCTAGATTGCAGAAACATCATGATCTGCATTAAATTACAGTACTTAACTACAGCTCAAAAAGTGTAAATAACTACCAGAGAAAGCACTGGAAGGCTAATTTCTTGTTGAGGTCCTCTACCCATGAATGCTTGAAGGCCCAAGAAGCCCTTACTTAGAACCACCCTCAACACAGATACCTCTTCTTGCAAAGTCCCATTTAAGTTTGTCCCAAGTGTAAATGCTTAAGCCCTACCTTCTGTTTCTAACCCCACCAAAAGCACAACAGAAATAAGGCTCCCCCAATACTACCAACTTGCTCTTCCCTCAAGGCCTCTCTCTTTGGACCATCCCATATTTACCAGTAAAAGCCTCTGGGTGGTACTGGGACAAAAGCAATCCCAGTTACTCCTGCCCCACCAGCACTATCATCCAAAATTTGCTGGACAAGCAGATTCCCCTTTGCCTCCCTCTTGCCCCATTACCACTTTAGAGAGTCCATTAATAAGGATGTGATGGGGAAAGGGAAGGACAGACAGACTCAAGAATGAGGGGCGCACCTTATGCATTTAATCTTGTTCAACATAATCACAGGGGTTGGGGGGGTCTAGGTTAGAGTTTCATACCTCTTTTAACATCACCCAATTGGAAGGGCTTGGACCACAGTTTCCTGCCCAGTTTTGTACATTTCAGCCATGTGAACAGTACAGCAGTATTCACTCAGCTAAAGTATGTATTACCACAGATATTCTGAATACACAGGTTGCTGAATTATGTTAATGCCATGCATTAAAGTGTGTTTTATAGCACTTTAGTGAATAGACCCCTTAATTTATTAAAATACATTCTTAGATTTGATCATTTACTGATGGTTCATTATGACTAATACAATTCTAAAGAACAGGGGAGTTGGCAATGAATGAAGAGAAGAACATTCTATTAAATATGATGCTATATTAAAATGGATCTGATTTATTCATTTTATACTACTTTATGCATCATCTAACAACAATCTTAAAATGGTTAAAAATGTATAAATATAATTCATCTTAGCAAAAATATTGTATTTAGTTGGTAGTAATTTTTAGATCTATGACTTTCATCAAGATCCCCCTCTTCCACCAGCCCCCCCTTTTTTTTTTCAAACTCTATTTCCTAGAATATTTTTGCTCACAAACGTAATCTTCATCCTGATGTGCCAAAAACAAAAAGCATATCTTAAGAGCTGATAACATCCAAAGGGAAAGAATATCTACAAAACAAGTTTCTGGAGTACCCTGCATCTGTAAGAAGACAAAGCAGAAAAAAACACTGATGGATAAAGAAGACTTTTACTACTGGAAATTTATTTTTGGTTTCTGCTCTTATCTAGAACTCTTATCTAAAACATGAAAGCAGTTTGTCAAGAATAAACGTCTATAACCAGTTGAAAAGCAATCACAAAAGAGTGAACTACAAATAATACAATCTCATGCTTATTATTAAATCTGTACTATACTATAAAGCAACTCCATCTTTAATAAACTTGTCACACAGATTCTAAGTAATAGCACTGAATGCTTTTCAGAGAATGTTACATATTTTTTACTCTAATTCTTATTACATATATATATAGATAGATAGATAGATAGATAGATAGATAGATAGATAGATAGATAGATAGATAGATAGATAGATAGATAGAGAACGAGGGGGGGGGGAGAGAGAGAGAGAGTGTGTTGTGGAATATCCACTTTGGATGAATCTCTTCATACAGGCAGTTAATAAATCCCAAATCAATTAAAAAAAAAAAAAAAAAACAAAGTTTGAGAAAATGTGTGTGTATAAATATATATACACACACACATTCTCTCAAACTTTGGTCCCTTTCATTCTCAGCCCTGCCACAGTGCCCAAGTAGCTCTGATTCCATGTTACTCTCTGGCTGCCCTTGTTACAACATTTTAGCTAAAATCCACTGTTGTTCTCCTGATAATAACCCCCGTTTCTTATTAGAGTAGTGCCATTTACAATGATATTCCACCATTATTCAAATTCATTTAATGGAATCACAATAGTCTGTAAGACATTACTGATTATATAAAATCACTGTGATATAAAATAAGACCATGGCACAACTGTATTTTTCCACTAATTTTCCCTCAACTCTTTGACACAGTAAGTCACAAAAATTAGCCTATTCTGGTATAGATTTTCACATTAGACAAGTTTACATTTATTTCTTACTTTCAAATGTCTCAGTCACTTAAGTGGACCCAATTGAAAAGAAAAGAAAAGAATGGCACACAAGTACCATTATTTAAATACATATTAAAAAAAAACACCTTACACATTTTAAAAAAATTGTAGCCCCCTGCACTTCCTGTGCCATTCAATCTATTTACTCTTTTCGTGCAGAACAAAGCAAGCTGTGAAGAACTGAGATGATTTCTTATACAAGCTTCTCTCTTTGATAAATTAGAATGATATGATATAGCAGAAATGTTTTGACAACAGGTGATGACCACAAAGAAAATAATTTCTTTCTTTTTCAGAATGTAGAGAAGCATCATACAACTGAATTACATATGGTTGAAGAAGCTTTCTGTTCAATCACATACCTGGTAATCAGGTGGTTTTAAATTAGTTAGTGCTATGCGTCATCACTTAGTTCACTGTTTCCACTGGCAACAACATATGTGATATTACGCAATATTTTCATCTAATAAACATACAATTATTCCTAATATGTTAAAATGTTGCAATTACCTGACTATTTCTTGCATATAAGCCACATTGAACCTGAGATTGTTTGGGATAATGTGGGATACAATGTCATAAATAAATAAATAAATAAATAAATAAAGAATTTAAAAGACAGAGTAGACGACTGGTATCACCCAATTATAACAAGTAATCCTTATTTGGATTTGGATTTTAGATTTAACTCTGCACCTCAATTGACCTTGTCAGGAGGAAAAATCTGGAACCACAAAGGATATAGGCTGATGCTTTAGACTGTAGAACCTACACTCTCCAGTTATGAAAGAATTCTACTGAAAATATCTGTTGGAAGGAAACTAATATTCAACATCAATTCATACATGTATTATACATACACATAAACTAAATAAAAACACCAAAAAATGACAATCCCCCCCTCCTTAAAAACACCATACAATTAGGTATTTTAAGCTTTAAAGTGATACTTACTCCTTCATTTCTTTGGATGGGGAATTGCACACAGGTTGGGATGTGGTCGTGTTACTTAATTTATCCAGGGTACATGCTGTCCCAATGGCTCGTACCACCAACCCCGATTCTCCTTCTAAATCAAAGCATTGCAAGTAACCAACTACAGCATTCCCCCTCATTTCGAGCACCTTCAAGCCAATCTTCCTCTGAAGTTCACCTATAAAACAGAAAAGCAAACTATTTATAACACTCCGGAAATGTTTGCAAAGATTTATAGTACTATTGCACTGCAGTGTACACTGTCTCACTAATATAAATGTATAGACCATTTTACATGAAAAACAAAGGAACATAGTCTATTCACTAGGAACAGTATGTATTAGCCACTTTACCAAAAACTTTTTATATGTAATTCTGAAGTAAAATTTTAAAAAACACTACTTGATACTTGTTAAGATAGTCTCAGAAAAGCTCTGCACAGCTATGCAGAAGACAGAAAACTAAGCTGTTTACCTGTAATACGAAGGCTGTCTTCATAGACAGCATGATAATTAGCTGCACAAGTGAATGGCATCTACTGACATTGACACAAGGGGGCCCTTTCATTGAAGTGCAGTAAGTTTTGCACTTACCACATCTTACAGTCAAAAGTAAGGTGTGGGTAAGCGTAAGCCTTTACGGTAACTGCTACATCTGCACTGCATTTACAACACTGCCACTCGAGTGATGCCACAACATGTAACATGGTGCTGGCCCAGAAAAACAAACAAAAACAAACAGAGGTCAGGAAGTGCCATTGCTCCTGCCGAGTTCACCCATTCAGCTTTGTGTCCCCACCCACCCTAGATTTCTGTCCCAGTAGTGCTATCTTCTAATAATCCCCCTCCAACAGGGCCACACCTTCCTACCCCATCTAACTCCATCCCCTCCTCCAAAAACAATCCCCTAACCCAGGAGCCTGAACTCCCCCCTCCGGGTCTCTCTGGTGGTCCAATGGAATCCAGGTGGCAGCTGAGTTCCTCCAAAGCTGCCTGGAACTGCACTAGGATACAAATGGCCACCATGACCCTATCAGTCATCTTACAGTACTGCTAGAGACCGGATGTTGAAATGAAGTAGCCTTCCTTAGTTTTATGTGATCAGACATATAATTCCCCAATGGACTCCGATGGATAGTATTTAGAGAGAAAACTGTCTTGGCCAATAAGAACCTATACAGATCATTGTTCCTCAGTTTCTTCTGAATTTAATAAAGGTTTCAAAACCTGTAGGCTATCACAGCATACATATATGGAAGATTTGAGTGCTAGTGAAAGGTGAAGGCATCTGTTCCTCATATGACCCCTCTCCTGAACAGAAACTGTGGACCTTCCTGTTCAGAGGAGTCACAAAGAGATGTATTATCTCATATCCCACCCACTTTCAAAATTTGTTTACCACCCTCTGCTCCAGAGATCATTTGTGAGGGTCCAAGATCCAACAGAGTTTGTTTTGCCAGGATCTACTGCTTTCCTTCAGATAAATAGCTCTGGTATTGGAACCAATGGGAGACTGCTCAGATGAACACTCTGATTGCTCTAGAACTGAAGCAGCTTGCACCCTGTTCCACCCTGCTGTTCAGGTAAAACAAGGCTCCCCACTGTTTGTCTAGACCCAAACAATTCATCTTCAAAAGCATTTAAAGCATTCAGAACTGTCCAAAGTTACAGGAAATTTATATAGAAGCATCTTTCCTGAACTAGGGATCTTAAGTGTAAACCTGAGTGTAAGCCCCTAGGCCAATAAAGGCATCTGTTGTCTGAAAAATGGGACCATAAGTTATGCAAATCAAATGTTTTCCACTTGCTTCACAGTGTGAAAAAAAATCTTCCTGGTTCCAGAACCTCATGTCCTTCACAATGAAATGCATATTCTCAATTTCGGAGAAGTGGTAAGTAGTGATGCAAGAGCTAGGCAGAGCGTTTTAGAAACCCTTCTGTCCAAAAGGTACAAAGTTTTGGATTCATACTCTGGTGATAGCAAGGAATGATTTCTAGATTTCCAGTCTCTTTTTAGAGATGACCCAATAATTATAGACTGGCATGGTAAACTGGATTTTGCTGAATCCAGCAGTCTCCTGGATAGATTTCCTTTCTATCTTTTTAACAACAGGAAGAACAGAAGGAGTTGAGTTTCCACATCCATTTCTACACATCATGAGGAACTAGTGAATGGGCACTGCCACCATCTCACTAGGAACAAGAAGGCAGCACAGGAAGCACAAGAGAGTTTCCTGGACTTACCTTCCAAGTCCAACTGAAGAGTGGCTAGGAGAGATAAAAAAAGATAGATTTCAGGACTCCCCAAACTCAAAAACAAAAGTCTCAAATTTCCGAGGCAATACCAATTCTATAGTTCAGTCCTTAAAGGGATTACTGTGGCACAGTTGTGGCTTTAAGGTAGATAATGAACTGTAGGAGTCGCTTTTGCTCCTTCATGATTTAACGGTTGTCACTGATTCCCTCACAGGCTTTCTGCTTCTAATGTACCTGAAAAAATTGTTATTGTGTGTTTTTGCTTCTGTGGAAATGTTTCTCTTCATATTCTCTTTTAGCCTTCTCTATCAATGCTTTGCATCTAACTTGCCAGTGCTTATGTTGTTTCTTATTTTCTTCATCTGTGTCCTTTTTCCATTCTTTGAAGGTCATTCTTTTAGCTCTAATAGCCTCTTTCACTGCACCTTTTAACCATGTTGGCTGTCGTTTTCTCTTCTTTCCACCTTTGTAAATGCATGGAATGCATCTGGTCTGGGCTTCCAAGATGGTATTTTTAAACATCCATGCCTGATTTAGGGGCTCATTTTCAAAGCACATAGACTTACAAAATTACATATGTTACTAAAGAATTTTGTAAATCTATATGCTTTGAAAATGAGCACCATAATGTCCTAACCTTTGCAGCCGATTTTTTAGCTTCTTTTTAACCATTTTCCTCATTTTATCATAATCGACCTTTTGAACTAAATGTTCCTACAGTAGATTTCCAGATAGTAGCTCAAACTTGACCATGTTATGATCACTGTTTCCCAGCAGACCCAACACCGTTACCTCTCATACTATGCCCTGCATTCCACTAAGGACTAAATCTAAAATGGCTCCACCTCTTTTTGGTTCCTGGAGCAGTGGCTCAAAGAAGCAGTCATTAATTCCATTAATTTCTACTGCAGCTTAGTCATCAATACCCATGTAAAGCTCACATCCTGCCATTTGGAAGTTTGAGAGTGTGGTGATGTCAATCACCAAACTCTCAAACCCTAAGCAGCAGTGGGGGAGAGAGGAATAGCCTAATGGTTATTTCCACAGGTTTAATTCCCACAGTAGCTCCTTGTAACCCTGAGCAAGTCACCTAACTCGCCACTGCTCCAGGTACAAAAACATAGATTGTGATCTTTTCAGCACATGTACATGTTTAGATGACCCTCTGTTTTTCTGAAAGCTTTCTGCATGTAAAATAAGCTTTACACGTGGAAAAGCCTCTATTAATGTACTCCTACAAAGTGCAATTAAATGGAGCTAGCTGAAAATAAACAGAAAGTCTTCTAGTCCTTTCTGGCTCAAGCCAGTAAAGCATTCCTTTCTCGGAGATGTTAGATAACACTACTCATTTATGCAGCTGCATAAACATGTAGAATGTAGCGGTTCAGTTTCTACCTGTAACAACAGTTCTTAACCCAGTACTTGGACATACCCAGCAAGATGGGTTTTCAGACAATCCAGAATGCAAATATAAGAATGAGGCTTGAATACAATGGAGGCAGTACACACATATTTTCATTGCAGATATCCCAAAAATCCAACTGGTTGGGTGTGTCCCAGGCAATGGGTTGACAACTCGTGCCATAAACTGATCTCTCTTTATATTTTGAAAATAAGTCACATAAGGCAAAGCAGAAAAATTCAAGAGAATTCAACCATTTTGGGGGCTGAAATAGCGTAGATACTTACCTGTAGCAGGTATACTCCGAGGACAACAGGCTGATTGTTCTCACATGTGGGGTCGGCGTCCACGGCAGCCCAGGAACGGAGCATTTTTCCCAGCAAAAATCCATAAAGCTTTGTGACAGCTTTCGGAGCGCGAGGGACTCGTACCGCGCATGCGCAGCCATCTTCCCGCCCGCCCTCGTCCGTTTCCGCCTCAGTTATATCAAAAAGCAAACAAAGAACAACAACAACTCCAAAAGGGGAGGTGCGCAGATTGGTGAGAACAATCAGCCTGCTGTCCTCGGAGAATACCTGCTACAGGTAAGTATTTTCGCTTTCTCTGAGGACAAGCAGGCTGCTTGTTCTCACATGTGGGGTATCCCTAGCCCCCAGGCTCACTCAAAACAACAAAAAAAGGTCAATTGGGCCTCACAACGGCGAGGACATAACAAAGATTGACCTACAAAGAAACATCTGAGAGTGCAGCCTGGAACAGAACAAAAATGGTCCTAGGGTGGTGGAGTTGGATTCTAAACCCCAAACAGATTCTGCAGCACCGACTGCCCAAACCGACTGTCACGTCGGCAATCCTGCTGAAGGCAGTAATGAGATGTGAATGTGTGGACTGATGACCACGTCGCAGCCATGCAAATCTCTTTTATAGTGGCTGACTTCAAGTGAGCCACCAACGCTGCCATGGCTCTAACACTATGAGCCGTGACATTACCCTCAAGAGTCAGCCAGCTTGGGCATAAGTGAAGGAATGCAATCTTGCTAGCCAATTGGAATGGTGCATTTCCCAACTGCGACTCCCCTTCTGTTGGGATCAAAGGAAACAAACATTTGGGCGGACTGTCTGAAGGGGCTTGTCCGCTCCACATAAAAGGCCAATGCTCTCTTGCAGTCCAATGTATGCAACTGACATTCAGCAGGGCGGGTATGAGGACGGGGAAAGAATGTTGGCAAGACACCTGACTGATTCAGATGGAACTCCGACACCACCTTCAGCAGGAACTTAGGGTGAGTACAGAGGACTACTCTGTTGTGATGAAACTTGAGATAAGGAGCATGCACTACCAAGGCTTGAAGCTCACTGACTCTACGAGCTGAAGTAACAGCCACCAAGAAAATGACCTTCCAGGTCAAATACTTCAGATGGCAGGAATTCACTGGCTCAAAAGGAGGCTTCATCAGCTGGGTGAGAACGACGTTGAGATCCCATGACACTGGTGGAGGTTTGACAGGGGGCTTTGACAAAAGCAAACCTCTCATAAATCGAACAACTAAAGGCTGTCCAGAGATAGGCTTACCCTCTACACGATAATGAAAAGCACTAATCGCACTAAGGTGAACTCTTATGGAGTTGGTCGTGAGACCAGACTCTGATAAGTGTAGAAGGTATTCAAGCAGGTTCTGTGTAGGACAAGAGCGAGGATCTAGGGCCTTGCTGTCACACCAGAATGCAAACCTCCTCCATTTGAAAGAGTAACACCTCTTCGTGGAATCTTTTCTGGAAGCAAGCAAGACTCGGGAGACACCCTCAGAAAGACCCAAGGAGGAGAAGTCTACGCCCTCAACATCCAGGCTGTGAGAGCCAGAGACGGGAGGTTGGGATGCAGAAGCACCCCCTCGTTCTGGGGGTTGGAAAAAAGTCCAATCTCCACGGTTCTTCAGAGGACAACTCCAGAAGAAGAGGGAACCAAATCTGATGCGGCCAAAAGGAAGCAATCAGAATCATGGTTCCTCGATCAGCAAAGTCTTCCCCACCAGAGATATGGGAGGAAATGCATACAGAAGGCCGTTCCCCCAATGAAGGAGAAAAGCATCTGACGCTAGCCTGTCGTGGGCCTGAAGTCTGGAACAGAACGGAGGGACCTTGTGATTGATCTGAGTGGCGAAAAGATCCACCAAGGGGGTGCCCCACTCTTGGAAGATCTTGCGCACTATGCGAGAGTTGTGCAACCACTCGTGAGGTTGCATGATCCTGCTCAACCTGTCGGCCATAGTGTGTTGTTTACCGCCTGCCAGGGTACGTGGCTTGGAGATACATTCCGAAACGGCAAGCCCAAAGCCACATCTGGACGGCTTCCCGACACAGGGGGCGAGATCCGGTGCACCCCTGCTTGTTGATGTAGTACATGGCAACCTGATTGTGTCTGAATTTGAATAATTTGATTGGACAGCCGATCTCTGAAAACCTTTAGAGCATTTCGGGCCGCTCGCAACTCCAGGAGATTGATCTGAAGACCTGATTCCTGGAGGGACCAAGCTCCTTGCCTGTGGAGCCCATCTACATGTGCTCCCCACCCCAGGAAAGATGCATCCTTTGTCAGCAATTTTAGAGGCTGAGGAATTTAGAAGGGAAGTCCCAAGGTCAAATTGGATTGAATTGTCCACCATCGAAGGAAATTGTGAAATTCGGTGGACAGCTGGATCACATCCTCTAGATTCCCTGCAGCTTGATACCACTGGAAAGCTAGGATCCATTGAGCAAATCTCATATGAAGGCGGGCCATGGGCCTCACATGGACTGTGGAGGCCATGTGGCCCAGAAGTCTCAACATCTGCCGAGCTGTGATCTGCTGAGACGCTCTGGCCAAGGAAAATAGGAACAGAAGATTGTCTGCCCTTGCCTCGGGAAGATAGGCGCGAGCCGTCTGTGAATCCAGCAGAGCTCCAATAAATTCCAGTCTTTGAACCGGGAAAAGATGGGACTTGGGATAATTTATAACAAACCCGAGAAGCTGCAGCAGTTGAATAGTCATCTGCATGGACCGTAGAGCTCCTGCCTCTGAGGTGTTCTTCATCAGCCAATCATCGAGATAAGGGAACACATGCACTCCCAGTCTACGTAGCGACGCTGCAACTACTGCCAGGCATTTTGTAAACACCTTGGGCGCAGACGCGAGACCAAAGGGTAGCACACAATACTGGAAGTGCTGTGTTCCAAGACGAAATCGAAGATACTTCCTGTGAGCTGGAAGTATCGGGATGTGTATATAAGCATCCTTTAAGTCCAGAGAGCATAGCCAATCGTTTTTCTGAATCATGGGAAGAAGGGTGCCGAGGGAAACCATCCTGAACTTTTCTCGGACCAGGTATTTGTTCAGGGCCCTTAGGTCTAGGATGGGACGCATCCCCCCCTGTTTTCTTTTGCACAAGGAAGTACCTGGAATAGAATCCCAGCCCTTCTTGCCCTGGTGGAACGGGCTCGACCGCATTGGCGCTAAGAAGGGCGGAGAATTCCTCTGCAAATACCTGCCTGTGCTGGAAGTTGAAGGACTGAGCTCCCGGTGGGCAATTTGGAGGTTTGGAGATGAAATTGAGGGAGTATCCTATCCGGACTATTTGAAGAAACCACCAATCGGAGGTTATGAGGCGCCACCCTTTAGTGAAAAAATTTTAGCCTCCCTCCGACCGGCAGATCGTCCGGCACAGACACTTTTATAGCAGCGATGCTCAACTGGAGCCAGTCAAAAGTCCGTCCCTTGCTTTTGCTGAGGAGCTGCAGGGGCCTGTCTAGGCGCACGCTATTGACAAGAACGAGCGCGCTGAGGCTAAGCCTGAGAAGCCTGTCGAGAAGGTGGATTGTACCTACACTTATTGTAAGCATAGGGAGCGTTCCTCCTTCCCCTGAAAAAACGTCTACCTGATGAGGTAGATGCTGAAGGCGCCCGGTGGGAGAGTTTGTCGAGGGCGGTTTCCCGCTGGTGGAGCTGCTCGACCACCTGCTCGACTTTCTCGCCAAAAAATATTATCCCCCCGGCAAGGAACATCCGCAAGCCGCTGCTGGACTCTATTGTCCAGGTCAGAGGCACGCAGCCATGAGAGTCTGCGCATCACTATACCTTGAGCAGCAGATCTGGATGCAACATCACACTCTTGTCACCCCTCGCTTAGACTACTGCAACTTGCTTCTCACAGGTCTTCCACTCAGCCATCTCTCTCCTCTTCAATCTGTTCAAAACTCTGCCGCACGACTAATATTTCGCCAAAGTCGTTATGCCCCTATCAGCCCTCTCCTGAAATCACTTCACTGGCTCCCTATCCGTTTCCTTATACAATTCAAGCTCCTCTTGTTGACCTATAAGTGCATTTACTCTGCAGCCCCTCACTACCTCTCCACCCTCATCTCTCCCTCCACTCCTTCCCTAAAACTCCGTTCACTGGGCAAATCTTTCCTAATTGCACCCTTCTCCTCCATCCCTAACCCCAGACTCCACTCCTTCTATTTTTACGCACCTTATGCCTGGAATAGGCTTCCTGAGCCATTACGTCTAGCTCCATCTCTCGCAGTCTTCAAATCCGGGCTAAAGGTCTACCTGTTTGATGCTGCTTTCGACTCCTGACTTGTAACTTTTATCTTATCCTTATGTGTCCTTCCTTTATCCTTTTTGGTCCTGTCTGTTTGTCCTGATTTAGATTGTAAGCTCTTTTGAGCAGGGACTGTCTTTCTTCTTCATGTTCAATTGTAAAGCGCTGCATACGACTAGTAGCACTATAAAAGTGATTTATAGTAGTAGTAGTTTATAGTAACATCAAAAGAGTCGTAAGCACCCCTGGACAGGAATTTACGACACGCCTTCAGCTGCCTGACCACCTCCTGAAAAGGCCTGGCATGCTCCGGAGGGAGCTTGTCCACCAAGTCTGCCAGTTGCTTCACATTGTTCCGCATGTGGATGCTCGTGTAGAGCTGGTACGACTGAATCTTGGACACGAGCATGGAAGACTGATAGGCCTTCCTCCCAAAAGAGTCCAGGGTTCTAGATTCTCGTCCCGGGGGCGCTGAGGCAAAATCTCTAGAACTCCTGGCCCTCTTGAGAGCGGAATCCACAACCATGGAGTCATGAGGTAACTGCGACTTCATCAACTCAGGTTCTCCGTGAATCCGATATTGGGACTCAGCTTTTTTAGGAATGGTGGGATTACTTAGTGGTTTCAACCAGTTCCTAAGCAATGTCTCCTTAAGGACATTATGCAAAGGGACAGTGGATGACTCCTTAGGTGGCGAAGTATAGTCAAGGACCTCGAGCATCTCAGGCTTGGGCTCATCCTCAGATACCACAGTGAAGGGAATAGCCACAGACATTTCCCGGACAAATGACGAGAAGGAGAGACTCTCCGGTGGAGAAAGCTTCCTCTCAGGTGAAGGAGTTGGATCAGAAGGAAGACCACAAGACTCCTCGGAAGAGAAATACCTGGGATCTTCCCCTTCATCCCACGAGGCATCCTCCTCGTTATCGGACAAGAGGTCTCTAACTGCAGTCTGAAACCAGGCCCATCTCAACGCCGAGGAATGCCGTCCTGGATGGCAATGCCGAGAAGTCGACTCCCATGCTGGCAGCGATGAAGCTCCCTCCAGCGACATCGACGGAGAGTCGACCTGGGTGGCGGCCGATGCCACAAGAGGTACCGGCGTCGGGGACCGCACCACAGGCACAGAGCCAGCTGCCGCTTCCATCGACGGTACTGAGGGCGCAAGCACCCCCGGTAGCGAGGCAGGCTGACGCATCAGCCCCTCCAGAAGACCTGGAAGAATGGCTCGGATGCGCTCGTCTAGAGTTGCTGACAAGGAAAGCTGTGGGGTCGGTGCAGAAGTCGGTATCAGAATCTGTGGAGGCCTGGGAGGTGGTACCGGGCTGTCTGAAGATCGACGCACCAACACCTCTTGTATGGAGGGTGAGCGCTCCTCCCGGCGTCGACGCTTCTCGGGTGCCGAATCCCTCGACGCCCCGGAGCTCCCGGTACCGTGTCTCGAAGGAGACTGATGACGATGCTTCTTCGCCTTCGCTCGAAGCATGCCACCGGTATTCCTCGGTACTGACGAGGAGGACGAGGCATCCACACGCCTCCTCGGGGTTGGTTCCGACAGCGGTCGGTCCCGGTGGGTCTGCACAGCAGGAGCCTTCGAGACAGGTGGAGACCCACTCAACGGCTCACTACAACCAGTTAGTGGTGATGTCCGGATAGCCATTACCTGCGCTCCCGATGTCGATGCCATCCCCGGTGCCAATATCGACGACGACGACCTTGGTACCAATGTCGACGCCAAGGAATCAGTCAGAGCTCCGAAAAGACGATCCTGAAGAGCTCTTCTCGTCGCCTATGTCCGCTTTTTCAAGCTCAGACACAACTTACAAGCGTCTGGGTGATGGTCGGGCCCAAGGCACTGGATGCACCACGCATGCAGGTCAGTACCTGAGATCGACCGCTTGCACCGAGCACACTTTTTGAAGCTGCTGGGAGGCTTTGATGACATGAGCGGAAAAATCGCGGCAGCGAAATCAAATGGCTCAATTGTGCCAACAGAGGGGTACAAAAATGAGAACCGCGTACGCGCAGCCTAAAAAGGTAGCGATGAGAGCGAAAGAAAACTTAAAAAGGGAAAAAAATAAGAATATAAGGTTTTTTGGTTTGTTTTGTTTTTTTAACTGGAAAAAGAAAAAGATGAAAAAGGCAGCTAAAAACAAAAAGAAAGCTTTATGGATTTTTGCTGGGAAAAATGCTCCGTTCCTGGGCCGCCGTGAACGCTGACCCCACATGTGAGAACAAACAGCCTGCTTGTCCTTTGAGAAATAAAAATAACCAACTCTCTTTGGAAACACTCATACCTGCTTTATTCTGTATCCTAGAATTCTCTCTCTTCAATTTTCCCATTATAACCCAAAAAGGTGATTTACATCTTTATTTGCACTTGCATCAGTATATTTACATGTAATTAAAAAAAAACACAACAATAATGATATTTCAAAACACAGAAAACCCATCTAATCTCCACTTTATGTTCAATCAATCAATAGGTACTACAAAATACATCATATTAAAAAAAAACATGTTTTCTTTTCAGTACCTATGTCATTTTAATCATTTTTGTAGCATGTTCTAAAGCAGTTTAGAGAGGAGGGAGAGAGGAGACATGATAGAAATGTTTAAATATATCAAGGGCATTTATGTACAGGAAGAGAGCCTTTTTCAAATGAAGGACAGCTCTGGAATGAGGAGGCATATGACAAAGGTAAGAGGGAACAGGCTTAGGAGTAACCTAAGGAAGTATTATTTCACAGAAAGGGTGGTGGAGGAGTGGAATGGACTCCCGGTGGAGGTGGTGGAGTCAAGGACTGTTCCAGAATTTAAAAAGGCATGGGATAAGCATGCGGGATCGCTTAGGAACAGGAAGAATTAGGGGTTACAGAGGATGGGCAGACTGGATGGGTCATATGGCCTTTATCTGCCATCATGTTTCTATGTTTCTAATGTATTATACAGTATAACATGGCACTGTAAAACACTGCAAACACAGATAAAGCAGCTTCGACTAATCAAACACTATCACTGCAGAACCACCCAAATTGCCAATTGATACTCCCACTTTATCACAGATTCTTTCAAAATGACCTTTGAAATTCCAGCACTGCCACGTCTTTTCCCTTCAGGAAAAGATGAGTTGGCAAGAGACTTGAACTTGAATCATATCTATGCAGGAGACAGGTAGGTGCAATGTTTACTTACTCAACCACTTAATCTTGAAAATAAATAAAGGATGGTATAGCAAATAAGTTCATCACATAATGTACTTAGCACCTAGGGTAGTTTTTTCTTTCCACTTCTTCATTACCTATCCCCCTACAGATTATATTTGTGAATAATTAGCACTGTACCAAAAGGCTTTTAATCATTTATTAATTTTCTTGCCACATGAACAGGACAAAGGGTCTAGTTATTTATCAATAGACAATATCTGTATGTGTGTATCTCCAAAAAGGCTTCACAGCACATCAAGCCAATGCATACACAACACAAGATGCTAAACTATATAATTCAGAAGTGGTATCAACAACCAAATAATATTTTAATTTAAAAATGCAGGTTATACATGCTGCAACATTAGTGTGAGGAATAAATACACTTTTTATTTGTACACATAGCCCATGCTGTACAAGCTCAAACATAAATCAATTTATTTCTAAGATATGGTCAAACAAATCATGAAACTGAAAAACAATTACATGTATATACAACATTATTTTTATTTTTTTTTACGAAGCAGGCAGTAAGTGGATTCCTTTTGCATCACTGACACTGCTTATAACAATGGGTAAGTCATTTCATCCTCCATTGCCTCAGGTACAACTTAGATTGTAACTTCACTTGGACAGGGAAATAAAGAGAAGCTATTCATCTGTAGCAGGTGTTCTCCAAGGGCAGCTGGCCAAATATTCTCACATCTGGGTGACATCATCCGACTGAGTCCGGTACAAACACTGACTAGCAAGATGAATGTAGGAATTTCTAGCAGCCTTCCACCACGAACATGCTGTTGCTTTCCTGCAAACGCGTGAGCACAGGTCCTTCAGTCATATAAAATAACTAAAGAATACAACTCCACGGGGATGTGAGAGGGTATATAAGAGTACTTGGCCTGCTGTCCTCAGAGAACACCTACTACAGGTGAATAACTTCACTTTCTCCAAAGACAAGCAGGCCAGTTGTATTCTCAAATCTGGGAATCCCTAGCTACCAGCTCACCAAAAACAATAATGCTAGGACAATAGGGACTTGAAACGTTGAGGCCTCAATGTCAATTAACCTGAAACTATTTACATACTATTTGTGAAGGTACAGCCTCGAACAGAAGAATACTGGACCTAGGGAGAAGCAGTTGGATTCCAGACAACAGATTCTGCAGGACTGTGACAGAACCGGCTGTCACACTGGGTATCCTGCACAAAGCAGCAATGATATCTGAATGTGTGGACAGAACACAACGTCCCAGCTTGGCAAATCTCCTCTATAGAGGCTGACCTCAAGCGGGTTACCAACGTAACCATGGCTCTGACGTTATGAGCCTTGACGTGACCCTTTACAGTAGAATCAGCCTGGGTTTAAGTAAAGGAGATGCAATCTGCTAGTCAATTAGAAATTGTGCATTTGCCGATGACTACCCCCATCCAGTTTGGGTAAAAAAAAAAAACAAAAAGCTGGGTGGACTGTCTATGGGTTTTAGTCAACTCCAGATAGAAGGTTAAAGCTTGTTTGCAATCTAAGGTATGCAGTACACTTGCCAGGATGGATGTGTGGTTTTAGGAAAAAATGCTGGCAAAATGATTGACTGGTTAAGATGGAACTCTAACACTACCTTAGGAAGGAACTTAGAGTGCATGTAGAGAATTACTCTATTGTGGTGAAACTTAGTGTAAGGTGGATCAGCTACAAGGCTCTGAAGCTCACCGACTATGCAAGTTAAAGTGACCACCACCAAAAACACAACTTTCCAGGTCAAATACTTCAGATGACAGGAATCAAGTGACTGAGAAAGAGTGAGGACAATGTTGAGATCCCAAGACACAGTAGAAGGTTTGACAATAGCAAACCTCTCATGAAGCGAACAACTAGAGGCTATACAGAGATGGGCTTACCTCCTATACGGAGATGATAAGCACTAATTGCACTGAGATGTAGCCTTAAAGATTTGGTTTTTCAAACCAGATTCAGAGAGGTGCAGGAGGAATTCAAGCAGTTTTTGAGTAGAACAAGAGAGGGGATCTAAGGACTTGCTCTCACACCAGATGGCAAACACCTCCTCCACTTAAATAAGTAACATCTCTTAGTGGAGACTTTCCTAGAAGCCAGCAAGATGCAAGAGACACTCTCCTGCAAATCTAAGGATTCAAATTCTATTCTCTCAACATCCAAGCCATGAAGGCCTGGGATTGGAGTTTGGAATGGAAGTCCCAGAGTCAACTATGACCAAACTGTCCACCAGAGAAAGGTCATGAGTCAACTCTGGAGGAATCTGGATTACATCCACTAGATTACCAGCTACCAGAGACTACTGGAAAGCTAGGGTTCACTAGGCCTCTCTTAAATGGAGATGTGCCATGGGAGTGACATGCACTGTTGAGGCCATGTGGCCCATTAATCTCAACATTTGCAAGCTGTGACCTACTTGCTGCATTGGACTTGCGAGGCGAGCATTGCCAAAATCTCTGCTCTCGCTTGGAGAAGAAAAGCCCAAATCTGCAATGTATCTAGCAGGGCTCCTATGTACTCCAATTGCTGAACCAGGAGAAGGTGGGATATAGGGTAGTTTATCACAAACCCTAGTAGCTCCAACACCCAAATAATTAGGCACACTGACTGCTACTCCCTCCTACGATGTGCCCTTTACCATCCAATTGTACAGATTGGGAAACACATATATTCCCAGTCTGCGCAAACATGCTGCAACTACCGCTAGACATTTGGTGAATGCTATGGGAGATGACAAGAGGCCAAGTGACAGAACGTGATACTGATAGTGGTGTTTCCCTATTCAGAATCTGAGAAACTTCCTATGACTGGGAAGTATCAAAATGTGGGTATAAGCATCATTTTAAGTCCTGAGAGAATAGCCAATCTTTTATCTGAATCATGGGAAGTAGGGTGCCCAGGGAAATCATCCTGAACTTTTTGTTCAGGGCCCTTAGGTCTAAGACGGCACAAAATCCTCCTGTCTTTTTGGGCACAAGGAGTACCTGGAACAGAATCCCTTCCCTTCTTTCCTGATGGAACAGATTTAACCGCATTGGCCTGTAGAAGAGCGGAGATTTCCTTTACAAGTACCTGCTAGTACTGAGAACTGATGAACGATGCTCTCGGTGGGCAATTTGGTGGTCTTTGTCACCAATGAAGGGTGTAACCAAGACAGACTATTTGAAGAACCCACCAATTGGAAGTAACAAGGGGCCATCTTTGCTGGAAAAAAAATTCAGCCTCCCCCTATCAGTAAGCCATCTGGGATGGTTACCTGGACTGCGGCTATGCTCTCCTGGAGCCAGTCAAAAGCTCGCCCCTTGCTTTGAATGGGGAGCAGGCTGGGACTTTGAGGACGGGACTGGCCAGGTTGAGAGTACTGGGCCTGGGGCTGCTGGGCAGAATGAGAAGGCGATGAATACCTAAAATAGTAAGGCTGCCGCTTAGGCCCACTAGAAAATCTCCTAGAAGAGGAGGCTGCAGCTGGAGACTGCTGAGACAGGGGCTGGATGGTATCCTTACATTTGTTTATGAGGTCAGTGACCTCCTCCAACTTGTCCCCCCAAAAATCATCTCCTCGGCAAGGTATGTCCGCCAACCTCTCCTGAACCACTGGTTCTAGGCCAGAGACACGCAGCCATGACAGTTCGTGCAACCCCACACCCATGGCGAGAATCTGAACACAATATTAAAAGAATCGTAAATGCCCCTGGCCAGATACTTTCTGCACTTCAGCTACTTACTGGCCAACTGGCAAAGCTCTGCAGCCTGCTCCTGAGGGAGAGAATCCACAAGAGTAAGTGTACTGTGTAGCAAAGATTTCAAATAAAACCCATGCAGAAGAGCTGGTAGGACAGGATGCGAACAGTAACCATCGAGGCCTGATAAACCTTCCTCCCAAACGAGTCTAGAGTCCAAGCCTTTCTACCTAGGGGAGCCAAGGTATGAGTCCTGGAGTTCCTAGCTCATTTAAGGGTGGATTCAACAAGTAGATAGTGGTGAGGCAGTTGTGTCCTCTCGAACTCGGGAGCCTTCTGGATACAATACTACGTTATCCACCTTCTTAGGTAGGACCTGACCTGAGAGGGGAGATTCCTAGTTCTTCTCAGTGCATCCTTAAGGAAAGGATGCAATGGTACCGTGACCCTTTCCTTAAGAGGCGGCTCATAGTCCAGAACAGATAACATCTCTGTCCTGTGCTGCTACTCCGTCTCCAAGTTAAATGGGTTGGCTGAAGCCATCTCCTTGACAAAACCAGTGAAAGAGAGGTGGAGATTTACATCTCTCTTGAGGCAGGGAGGGATCAGAAGGGACCCCAAAAGACTAATCCTCTGAGGAAGTAACGAGGGTCTTCTTCTGAGTCCCAAGAGTGGTCCCAATTAGAGTCTTCACCATACTCAGATTGGACTGAGTCTGTGTCTCCCCTGGCTCAGTGGAACAACGTCCATGCCCCGAAAGGCACTGAGGTACAGTCCCACTCAGACTCCAGGGAAGCTTCCTCTCCTGACGTTGAGAGTGGTACTGCATGGGTCGATGTTGACACCCTTCAAGGCGCCAAGGATCTCTCCACAAGCATGGTAGGAGCCTCGAGAAAAATCTAGGCTTGATCCACAGTTCACACAAGCGCCCTCGATGCCTCATTTGGGTTGAACTGAATAGAAATGGTCATGTTAGATTAGATCAGATTATGGAGTTGGTTCTAAGACCATACTCTGAAAGGTGAAGAAGCTATTCAATCAAATTTAGTGTAGGGCAGGAAATGCTCTAAGGCCTTGCCCTCACACCAGACAGTAAACCTCTTCCCTTCATATGGCCTCTTAGTGGAATCTTACCTGGAAGCAAGCAGGACCCACAAAATACCTTCATGCAGCTGAAGGGATGCTAGCTCTATGCTCTCAACATTCAAGTCATGAGGATTAGGCATTGGAGGTTAGCAGACCCTTCATTCTGAGTGATGAGGGTTGGAAAGCAGTTCTGTATCCACGAATCTACGGAGGCTAACTCCAGAAGCAGGGAAACCATATCTGTCTTGACCAGTAGGGCACAATGAGGATCATGGTCCTCTAGTCCTTTTTGAGTTTCACCAATGTCTTCCCCATGAGATGTATTGGAGGATACGCATACAGAAGACCCTCCCCCCAATGGAAGAGGAAGGCATCCGTGTGTTCTCAGCCTGGAGTAGAACTGAGGGACTTTGTTGTTGAGATGAGTGGCAAAGAGATCCTTCAAAGGGGTGCTCCATTCTTGGAAAATCTCCCAGACAACTCCTATGTTTAAAGACCACTCGTACAGTTGTATTATTCTGCTCAGTCTGTCCACCAGGTTCTTATCTTTCCCTGCCAGGTATGTGATTCTGAGCACCAAGCCATGGCTAGAGGCACAATGCCACATCCTGACCGCTTCCTTGTTGACACAGTACATCGCAATCTGATTGTCCATTTGAATGAGGATATATTTGGTTCAACAGTCAATCTCTGAAAGCCTTTAGAGCATTTCAACCCATAGCTCTAGGAGATTGATGTTATTTTTCTGAGTGGACCAGTGACCTTGGATAAAAAGCCCTTCCACAAGAGCTCTCCAGTCCAGGTTGGATGTAATTGTCATCGTTGTCTTGTGTGGGGGAGGAATTTGGAATAGAAATCCCATGACCAGTTTGAACTGAATAGCCCACCCCAAAAGCAACTCCTCCAGTTTTGATGCAAGAGCAATGACATCCACTAGGTTACCAGAGGCCTGACATCACTGGGAAGCTATGGGCCACTGTGTCTCTCTTAAATGGATATGTGTCATGGGAGTGACATCAACCATGGAGGCCATGTGGCTCAACAACCTCAACATCTGCCGAATTGTGAGCTGCAGGCTCTGACAGCCTTTTAGCATGATGGTGATCATAGCCCTTGCATCTGGAAAGATGGCCTGGTCTTGAAACTTGTGTAGCAGGGCTCCAATGAATTCTAACTGTTGAACTAGGAGGAGATAAGACCCTAGTACCTTCAACACCTGAATGGTTCTTTCCAATGATTCTTGAGCACCCTCTTTGGATGTGCTCTTGATCAGCCAATCGCCCAGGTAGGGAAACATAGGCACTCCCAGTCTGCGTAGTAAATCTGCGACTATGGTGAGGCACTTGTTGAAGACCCTGGGAGTACAAATGAGGCCAAAAGGCAGGACATGACATTGGTAGTGATGTTTCCCTACTTGAAATCTGAGATACTTCCTTGTGGCTGGAACATATCTGTATGTGGATGTAAGCATCCTTTAAGTCCAGAGAGCAATGCCAATAGCTTGCCTGAATCATGGGAAATAGGGTGTCCAGGAAAACCATCCTGAACTTTTCTCTAACCAGATATTTGTTCAGGGCTATGATTGGACAAAATCCCCCCTCCCCTGTCTTTTTGGGCATGAGAAAATACTTGTAATAAAATCCTCTCTCTTGTTCCCCCGATGGCATGGGCTTCACTGCACAGGTCTGAAGGAGGGAGTTCCTGTTCAAGCATGTCCTGGTGCTGAGAGCTGAATCTTGATGCTCTCAGTGGATAATTTGGAAGACATCACCAATTTAGGTCATAACCTCCTTGGACTTTTTGAAGAATCCACTGGTCAGCGGTTATAAGGAGCCACTTTGCTTGTAAAACATTCAGCCTCCCTCATACCGACAGGCCACCTGGGACGGTCAACATTAACTTCAACTATGTTCTTGTAGAGTCAATCAAACGCTTTTAGGGTACCAGCGGTGATGATGTCCCGGAGCTCCTGGCACTGTGCTTTGAGAGCATTTGATGTTGAGGCTCCTTCGCCTTCACGCAATGCATGACATCGGGATCTCTCAGTGCAGACGAAGATGACATTAAATCCTGGTGTGTCCTCAGTGTCAGGTCAAATGATGTCCGGTCTGACAGGGCGCTATCGGCACCCAGTGTCGAGGTAGGTGGAGACCCCCTCAATGTCTGTGCATCCCCAGTTTCCAATGCAGCTCTTCCAGCCATGGGGATCAATACCAATGTTGAAGGACCAGACTTAGAAGTGCCAAAACGTTTGCACTGGGCCTCATGGCTCTTTTGTTCTTTTTGGTTTTATAGAACACTAGTAAAAAAGGCCCGTTTCTGCCTGAAATGAAACGGGCGCTAGCGGGCACAGGACTCCCTTCCCCTCCCCTTACTATCCCTGGTGGTGTAGCGGTACCTGTTTGCTTGGGGCAGGAAAGAAAGAGCCCCCTGTTTCATGCCCATAGCGCTGCTGATAGCTGCTGATAGCTGCCCTGCTGCATCCTGCGCGAGTCCGGCTCTCGGCGTTTCAAAATGGCCGCCGAGAGTTGAAGTCTCGCGAGTCTCCTTCAACTCTCGGCGGCCATTTTGACATGCCGAGAGCCGGACTCACACAGGATGCAGCAGGGCAGCTAGCAGCAGCGCTACGTGCAGGAAACAGGGGGCTCTTTCTTTCCTGTCCCGAGCGAACAGGTACCTCTACACCACCAGGGATAGTAGTGTAAGGGGAGGGGCGGTGACAGGGGGGTGGGAAGGTGATGGAGGGAAGAGGGGGTTACCGGGGGGTGGGGCGATAGCGTGAACGGGGCGGAGCGATGGCGCGAAAGGGCGGGGTGATGGGCACGTCCTTGGCGGCTTGCTTTTGTTAAGCTGTGTGCAGCGATTCGTTGAAAGGGGAGGAGTAGGGAAACACGCTCCCTCCCCATTCGTTCATTTGCGTTGTTGTGTACTTGTTCCGCCCTCGACGTCATCACGTGACGCGAGGGCGGGGCATGGAGACATGGTGAGTGTTCTGGCTTCACCAGCATGAACTTACGAACCGATGTCTGAGTGGCTGCAGTGACATCAGTGTCTTCAGAACGTTGAGGGTGCGTTTTATTATAGTAGATAATATACAGTTAAAGGCCTTGTGGTCAGGTCCTAGGCATGGCAAGCACCAACTGTGAAGGGAAGTCACAAAGATTACCTTGCCGCACAAAGAGCATTTTTTAAAACCACTAGTAGTTTTAAGGGGCATCAGGGCAAAAATAGCCAAAGTAAAATCAAATAGCTCAAATTATTATTTTTTTAAACAAAAAAGAACCCGACCGGGTGCTCAGACCTAAAGGAAACTTAGGCCAAAATACCTGACAGAAAACTAAACAGAGATTATAACATAAGGAAAAATAAACAAAAGAAGAAAAAAAAGGTCTTGTGTACTATGAAGGAAGGCACCAGAGAAGGAAAAATTCACTCTGAAGAGAGCTGGCGAAAACGTGGCTGCACTGCTGCATGGAAGAGCAAAGACTGCTAGACCAATATGACCGAGTCAGATGGGAAGGCACTTTTGAATTTGCAGTTCAGCGCTGCCAAAGGCTTCAGTAATTTCTAGAATACTGGGTAGCATTCATGTCGGGACTCCATTGGATGACATCACCCATATATGGTAAAGAGTGTTCTGCTTACCCTTGGAGAAACCAGGGCTTTCAAATATTCATAAAGTTCAAAAAAATTTCATAAATAACCTTTGAATAATTTTTCAGAACACATAATATAAAGACCACTTATCTAGAGTAGAGGCTGACCGAAACCATTGGTTTTGGTGTTGGCCAAAACCAAATCTGCGGCCGAAATTCACTGCTTGTTTTTGGCCGGAACCAAAACAGAAAAGGTCCTCCCAGGCCAGTTGCCGCCACAACACAACCCATCCCACCTGGAAGAAGGCCGACTAAGCGCCGGCCACCCAACCCCCAACCCCTCCACCCGAAGGCCCTCCAAACAAAGGCCTACCTTCTCTTTAAATGGCCTGGTATGTTGTGGCTTCTTCTGAGCAAGAGCAATCCCCAGTCACTCTTGCCCCCGCAGGTTCCTCAGCAAAATGGCTACCAGGCCTTTCTGCAAAAGTCTCACGAGACTGCCACAGGAGATCCCGAAGGACATCTTGGGACTGGAAGCAGCAGAAGCAATTTCCAGTTGCACCTACTTATGTTGATTACAATCTCAAGATGGCCGCCAGGCTCTCTCATGACAGTCTCGCAAGGCTGCTGGGGGAAGTCCTGGCACCGTTTTGGCTGAGGAACCTGCAGGGCAAGTGTAACTGGAGATCGCTCTTACCTAGGGGTTGGATGGCTGACTGGTCTGGGAGGACCCAGTCTCTTCTGGGAGGAACAGGGGTGGAGTCAGCAGCAAAGAGTGATTGCAGGGGGAGGGGTGGAGTTTTGGTTTCAACCAAAGTCTAAATCCAGATTTCAGGAGCCGCCGCAAGTCCACAATTGGAAATGTGATTCCCAGTACCTGGCTCCTGCACCGAGTTTCATAGAACAATACCTTGGGAATCTGCCACAAAAGAAAAGGACTGCACCCATTTGCACTCGGCATAGGAGTCGGGTACTGGGAATTGCATTTCGAGTGTGGACCATGTTTGAAATTGTGGACTTGCAGCTGCTCCAGATAAGTGGACTTTCTATTTTATGTTCTGAAGAATTAGTCAAAGAATATTTATAAACATTTTTTGAACTTTATGAATACTTGAAAGTACTAGATTATTTAAATAAGTGGTGATTTTGTTTCAGTTGCACTGAGCACAATAAGTGTGCACATATAGAGAAGTGTCAATGATTATAATACTTGCTTTATACCCTAATAGATGTAACATAACAAGGCTGTATTGATGGATAGTGCTATTATTATATGAGAAATCTGTTATCATAATTTCTTATTAAGCTTTTAGGAGACACACTAATTGTTTGCTTGTCCAGGATATATATTTTGTTTTACTTAGCCGAGATCCTGTTTAGGAATTTTTTTTTTCTTTTTGGTATAGCACTTTAGCAGACAGAGAAAGGCAGGCAAGGAAGAGGATGCACTGAAGACTTTTTTTTTTCCTTCTTCTACCAAAAGTCTTAAATCAGCTGGCACTCAGAGAATGTACCTCTTACCCCCTCCCAAAATTCTAGGAGAAGAACAGTAGGCACTGCAGCAACAACCCACACAAGGATCCAGCAGGGGGAGGGACCTGGCACAACAGGGTTTAACACTCTTAAGCTCTGTGAACCAGCTTCTGCCAATCCTAGCCCTTTAGTCTTCTCCCAAGAGAAAGGGGAAATCTGCCCCCAAAGGACTGTTGCCTGCAGCATCCCCATTCTGTACTCCACCAAGAATCTGGGCCTACAACCTTCCTGGGAGTGGCCCACTCATAGTTACTGCATCAGGCCACATGTCTGCAAAATCTGTTGAAGCCAGATAAATATTACACTGCTGAAGCCAACACCATTCCCCCTACAATGTGACTGAAATCAGTTCTGAGCTGTTCTTCTCTGACTCCATCAGCAATCAGGGGAATATAACCCATTCGTGTGGACTGGTCTGACATAGAAGATAAAAGAATATTTTATTGCTGGTACTGAATTTTTAATCGTTATTTCCATAGTAAGACCAAGACCAAACAGCACTGATGGGCAGATCGAAAGCCCCGGACTGTTCCAAACAGCATTCTAAAAATAGCGCTGGAACAGCGCGGGGCTTTACCACCCCTATGATCAGAGATAATAGTATGCAAATTTATGTGCGCTATTAGCTATGATCATAGGGGTACTTCTCTGATCATAGGCTTACTTCTGCTGGAGGGTTGTGCCTGGGCATGCACCCAAGGCCCAATCCTCCTGCAGAAGTTGTTTGACAGGTCCGGGCTATCAAAAGTCTGGATCTGTCAAACAGCAGAAGAGGTTTGACAGGTCTGGGAGACCTCCAGACCCCCCACTCCCAAAGCATAAAAAAAACCCGGGTGGGACCGCTACCTTCCCCCCTCCCCCGCTGAACAAAAACGCCCTGGTAGTCCATGGGACCGCTAGCTTCCCCCCCTCCAATGAACAAAAGAAGGCCTGGTGGTCCAGTGGGACCGCTAGCTTCCCCCCTCCCACCGAACAAAAACACCCTGGTGGTACAGTGGGACCGGTATCTATATACCCCCCTCCCTCCGGCAGCTTACCATGTAGTTGGAGGAGGGAGGGACTAGCACTCCCTCCCTCCTCTTCAGGAGCCCTCTCAAAATGGCAGCATCACGCCCTACCCGGTGCATCCTGGGATTCAATATGGGTTAAGCCCCGCCCAGCACATCCCAGGATATACCAGGCAGTGCGGGACACCACCATTTTGGGAGGGCGCCCGAAGAGGAGGGAGGAAGTGCTAGTCCCTCCCTCCTCCCACTACCACGAGGTAGGCTGCTGAGGGGAGGGGGTGGACAGATAGCGGTCCCACTGGACCACCAGGGCATTTTGTTCTGTGGGGGGGGAGGGGAGGGGGTAGCTAGTGGTCTCACCAGACCTCTAGGTCCTGTGTTTTGGTGGGAGGCAGGCTTAGGTTTGACAGGTCCAGGAGAAAATCCTGGACCTGTCAAACCTGTTCAGTGGGTCTTCCTCATTCCTCCCTCCTAGCAAACCCTAACGCCAGCTCCTAGCTGGCTTAAGGTTTGCAGCGGTAGCAGCTTCCTTGTTTGGCACAATGCCAGCTGATCATGAGGGATGAATGTGGGAGACCCTTGTTTGCATGCATTATTACATGCGCTCACCGGCTCTGATCATCGGGCGGGCGCAAACACAGGAGCTAGTATGGCGCTATTGAACTCTAGTGCCCGTATTTGCTTCTGATCATCGGCCCATGAATCAGCTCGTAAAAGAGCTGCATTCTAATCCAAGCCACAGAATTATATTGGTCTATAAACAGAACCACAGAATTGTATTGGTCTATAAACAGAAGACAAGTAGGGAATTAAAAAAAAAAAAAAAAATAGGATCTCTGAAAAGAGATACTGCACGCGAGAAAAAAAAAATCAAGCCAATTTTGCAAAAATATACCTGACATTAATGAAATTAGCCTCTGTCTGGCCTCATTCGAAGCTCTGGGAGTGCGGATTCTGTCAATCCACTGATATTCAGGGTCCTCATTAACAACCAGCTCTTCCACAAATCCATGAATTGAAACAGCTCGATAGCACTTAGGAATAGATGTTGCTTTTGTAAAAAAAAAAAAAAAAAAAAGAAAGCATAAGGACTTATTAGATTTATCACACAATGAAAAAAAATATAGATTGTTAAAAATCCCAGTATACAGTAGCCAGTGGTAGTCACTGTCTTGTTGGCCAAATAGGAGGGGGGGGGATTCTATACATAGAATCCATAACATATAACACAGTAACATCCTCACAGAAAACATTTCCACCTAAGCCTATTCTATAAGCTATACCTAGATTTAGGCACGGTACATAAGATACGCTTAGGTGGAAATCATAGCGCCTAAATTGGTGAGTTGGTTAGTGCAGCGGACTTTGTTCCTGGGGAACTGGGTTCAATTCCCACTGCAGCTCCTTGTGACTGTGGGCAAGTCACTTAACCCTCCATTGCCCCAGGTACAAAATAAGTACCTGTATATATGTAAACCGCTTTGAATGTAGTTGCAAAATATCACAGAAAGGCGGTATATCAAGTACCATGTC
This sequence comes from Microcaecilia unicolor, assembly GCF_901765095.1. Lineage (NCBI taxonomy): Eukaryota > Metazoa > Chordata > Amphibia > Gymnophiona > Siphonopidae > Microcaecilia > Microcaecilia unicolor. The sequence goes on from NC_044039.1 coordinate 91,615,174, forward strand.
CCTAAATCTATGTGCCTCAATTTACACCAACAAAAACATGGCGAAAATCCTAGCATGTAAATTTTAGGCACAGAGGGTCATATTTTACAACAGCACGCGTAAATTTTGGAACTCACAAAACTCCCATTTCCCCACCCCCTAACCATGCCCCCTTTTACTGTGCGCGTTAGAAGTTAGGCACACTGCATTATAGAATACGCTTAGTGAGTTGTGCATATAAATTCTTATTGTTAATTATTGCTCATTACTGCTTGTTAAGTGCTGTTATCAATGCTAATTAGCTTATTAAGCCAATTAACTTATGTAACTTATGTACATTGTTATACAATACGCATGGATTTCGGCACAGAATTCTTGGTGTGCTATATCGAATCCGGGGGATAGTGCATGCAGTAAAATTAGTCTTTACCTGATAATTTTCTTTCCATTAGTCCCAACAGATCAATCCAGACGTGAGTGGGTTACGTCCCCTACTAGCAGGTGGAAATAGAGAGTACACCAGAGCTCTGCATAAAGGATACTGTGCAGCAGCCTCGCTTTCAGTACATTCGATACCAAAGCAGTAAGATCCTTAGTCCATGCATCAAACTGCTGCCTCTGACACAACCAAAGAAAAACCAGCAGCAACAGTGTCCAATCAACTGCTGTCCTTCCCCTGCATCAACCGTGCATGGAGACGACTCCTGCAATAAAATGCAAATCAAGGTTTTCAGAGGACGGCATACACGTGCACACCATCTTGCAACAGAATCCAAGGGCTGGTCTCTGGATTGATCTGTTGAGACTAATGGAAAAAAAATTATCAGGTAAGAACTAATTTTACCTTCCATAGCATCTCACAGATCAATCCAGAGACGAGTGGGATGTACCAAAGCAGTCCCCAAGTAGGGGGTGGTCACAAAAACAGAAAAAACCTCAAAAGGCAGTGCCGGTGCCAGAGGCCAGATACGGAGACAGGACTAGGGCCAAGACCTCAAGAGCACTCATGAGTCCGAGTCGGCCTGAAATGCCCCCAAGAGCCAGGAGAAGCTGTGCTGACCAGAGCCAAGAGAAAGCAAGTCCTGACCAGGCAAGGAACAAGACTCAAACACACGACAGAAGAATACTCCGCAACACAACTGGAGCGAGACCTAGAAAGAGGAAGTTCGCCATCAAGAGACAAAACAAGATCTTACCTCCCAAAGCTGAACCAAGCCCAAGCAACAACGGCATCTGGCAATGGGACAAGCCACCCCAGCTAGCTAAGTAGGAAGCTTCGACAGGCAGCGACGGAGAAAGGCTCGACTAGGCCCGAGAGCAGGCCACAGAGCAAACCCCGACATACTGCGGTGGAGCATGCCGCACCAGCCAGCACCAAGGCAAGGCACAGCTGCCAGAGCCGGATCGATGGACGACCACCCGAAGAACGGAGAAGTCAACCAAATATGGAACAAGGTGTGGCATCTAGCGAGAAGATCAGGCTCACCCGCCAAAGAAAGCTAGGCCCGACAACCAGAAATGGAGCAAGGCTGAAAAGCAGAACCTGCCCACAGGGCAATATCCAGCGAAGAGACCAAAACTTGACAGTCAGAGACCGAGTCAGGTTCAACAGCCAGAGATGGCCCAATGCCCAACCTCCAGTGAGCAGGCCCAGCTCAGCTCACAACGAATCCAGACCCCACAGTCAGAGTCAGAGCCATGCACGACAGCCAGAGATGGAGCCAGGCTCGGACGCCAAAAGGCAGAGGAGAAGCAAAGCTTGTTTCACATAAACAGAGCAAGGAGCAATACGGCAGTCTCCAGCAACAAGGCAATGCTCAAGAACCAGAGACAGAGCCCCGGCGCAAAGCACTGAGCAATGACCAGTGTCTAAAGCCAGAGCAAGGACGATAGCAGGAGATGGGCAAGGCCCAACCATTGTAGACGGAAAGAAAATCCGAGCAGGGCTCGAGCATGTCCCAGCGTCCAGAGACGGAGCAAGGCCCGATGCCCAGAGGCGGAGTAGAGCCCAATGCTCAGTGTCAGGAGAATACGGAGCCAGGTCCAGGGCCCAACGCCCCGAGACAGAGCCCGACTCCCCGAGACAGAGCCAGGCTTGACATCTGGAGACTCCAGAGATCGAGCAAGGCTCGAGGTCCAGAAACAGAACAAGGTTCGAGATCCAGGGCCAAAGCAAGGCTCAATGTGCAGAGCCGGAGCAATGCCCAGCATACAGAGACAAAATAAGTCTTGACTTCCAGAGACGGAAAAAATCTCAACTTCCCAAGACGGAGCAAGGCTCATTGTGCAAATCAAGGCTCGTCGGTCAGAGAAGGAGCCAAGCTCGACAGAAAGAGACAAAGCAAGGCTCAACTCCCAGGGATGGAGGAAGGCTCGAGCTCCAGAGACGGAGCAAAGCTCAAACGCTAGAGAGGGAGCAAGCTCCAAACAGCCAAACAAGAAACAAGGTGCAACAGCCAGAGACAGTGCAAGAGCTGACAGCCATCGCCTACCACAAGCCGACCTCCATCGATGGAACAAGTGTCTACACCCACAGAAGAAGGAAGGATCGATATCTTGGGACAAGGCAAGGCTCAATATCCAGCGATTGAGTAAGGCACAACAGACAGTGAAGGATCCCAGCCCAACGTCCAGAGACAGAACAATTCTCAAAATGCCACAGCCAGACCCAAGAGCTAACCGAAAGAGATAGGAATGAAGTGCCACCCCATCTCCTATGGGAGCGCATGCGGGCGAACAGCCCGCTAGGAAGCAATGCTCCCCAGATCACCTATAGAGCAAGTTTCAACCAGGGGCCCTGCTAAACTTCAAGAGTGCAGAAAGGACATTCCTGGAAGAAACAGGTCACAGCCCCTGCTCCTCCAGAACCTATAGGGAGAGGCAGTCATGGCTCTTTCCTCTTTCAGCCCCGCCGCCGGCAAGACCCATTCTGCTGTAATCAGGTCCTGAATGTCTGGTGCATCGGGAAGGCCTTAAAAGGACCTCTAAGCCCCCTCATGATCAACGAAGATAGAATGCATGATGCTGAAGTAGATGGCACTTCAACAGAAAGCACCGCCAGTGCCTCAGAAATTAGAGTACTGAGCTCCTCTTTATGAAACAACCTCAGTACTTTCAGATCATTCTTCTCTAATGGCTCCTTCAGTGATGGTTCCTCTGAACAGACTGAGGCCACATCAGATAAGGAGAGAGAAGCAGAGATAGCCTCATCTAGCCACTCCTGGAGGTATAAATGAGATCTTTTAGGAGCTGGAGGAGCAGCGAGGAGAAAAACTGAAGCACCTTGCAACAAAGTCTGAATGTCCCTGCTTCAGAAAATAGGCCTGGTGTAAGAGAAGCATAAACTCTGGAGAAAACAAAGATCCTGATGCAGCTGAATGTTCTGTTGGGCACTGAGGCTGTAAAATTACAGCTGTGCTCTGCGCGTGATCAGGGGCTGTTCCTCACTGCCAGTGGGCTCTGACAAAATGGCTCCCGCACGCTCCTGCATCAAACTGTGCACCTACCATGCCAGAGAGCCCAATTCCCCGACATATTTGGATTCTGCGCCAAATCCGAAGACATGCTGCTGTTGACCATTTCCTTCATGTCCCATGGGACTTCTGGTTTGAACGAACTGCAGCGCCCCCGAGGGAACCACCACTTAACAGCATCTGAGGGAGTCATCACTCATTCCGACAGGCACAAGTGCGCAAATTATCGCTCTGGTTCAGCTGTTAACTGCAACTAGTATAAGCATGTATCCTTTTCCACTGGTTTCCAGTGAGCATGGAATATTAAGGTGCTTATTTTAGAAGCATCATTTGCATTTAAGAAGTGCAGAAACTACCATTTAGACATTGATATTGCATAAACATCTAAATTTCACTGTTACCAAGCCGAGAAGTATACATCTAAAACATGTAAATGGTAAGGGTACATGGTTTGTGCATGTTTTGGGTAGGCCTAAAAATAAAGATGTATTCCCCATTTCAGAGGTGGAATGCAAGTCTATATTCAAAAAGATCAATATCAGGATTTACACCTGCAATCTGGGACATCTAGATTTCAGAAAACTACCCCCAGGTCGATTCCCCTGCCCCCCCCCCCCCCCCCCCCCCATTCTCGAATGTAAAACTTCCAAGGGGTACCTGACTTTGTGACTACCTCAGTTAAAGTAAACATGTATGTTACTATTCAGGACATATAGGTTTATGTACCCGTATTGTCCTGTTGATATTTTAAAGGTTTATGGTCATAGAATGGATGCTCCCACCATATCTAACTGGCATATAAACATCCTTCCCTCAATGTACTTTAGTGTTTATTAATTTTTATTGATGAATGCAGATATAAAACAATTCCATGTCAATCGGTATACTTTGGTAAGAAACATTTCAAACCTGTACTAATACAGTTAAACTGCTATCATCAACTTTTCTTCGTATTTCCCCCCTCCCCCTCCCCCCTTTCCGTTTTACTATGTTAAGTAACAGTGGCATATATATGCTAAAGCGCTGTACAGAACTATTATCAATAAATCTGCATATTCACTTTGAAATGTATCAAACAACCTGAAAATTATGCAACAAAATGTAAAAATAAAATATGGACTACCGGTGACATTCTGTAGTCTTGGTGTTTTATTTCATTGCTCTGTAATACTATAGCTCTGCCAGCCAACCAATTAACACCCACATAGCAGGAGAATCACATTGCATCCATATGGTGCCACTATCTCTGTCCCACTCCCATAAATTGTCCCCCCAATACTATATCTACCCCCTCTTCCTTCCCCCCCCCCTGCCAACCCCCCCTAAGGTATCTTCCAGAACCAACCTACCTATATCCCATGCCCTCTGCCGACAAAGTCACAGGGAATTTAATACCAGACTTCTACCTCTTGTATGCAGCGATTGAATGTATGGGCCCCAAATGTCCAAGAAAGTCTTCCTCCTCCTAGAGGAGTCTCTTACTCCCCGGCGTTCACAAAGCATCAGCTCATGAAATCTATTTCTCCAGTGCCAGAAGTCTGGGAGAGTATTGCCCACCCATTGACAGAGTAGCAACCTCTTGCCAACCAAACAAGCCTTATGGACCAGGTGTCTCCCAGATGTGCTCAAGACAAAGACCTCGTGTCTATCCAGCAGTACACCCCTCGGAGAACATACAATCCTACAGCCCAGCAAAAATGACAGATACTTCAAAACAGCAATCCAAAAACGCTGTACCTGAAAGCATTCCCACAAACAGTGGAACAGAGAGCCTGGCAATCTCCCACACTTTTCACATAACGGGTCTTCCACCCCTCCCATCTGAAAAAGCTGAGTTTTTGTGAGATACGCTCTATGAAGAATTCGGTATTGACATTCGCGGAGGCCCGCGTTACCAGTCATCTCTGGAATCCGAGAAATCAGTGTATCAAAATCCAAGGATAGCCCCGGCCTGGCTAAGTCTTTAGCCCACCTCATTCTAATTAACTCTCTGTCCTTCTTAAGTGGCAATTTCCACAATATCTTATACAACTTCGAGACAAAGCTCTCTGTCCAAAAATTGTCTCATCCGATGACAATGCCTGTCTCTCAAAGCCTCCGAATCTAAGGACCTCACATAGTGTGCTATTTGGTGATAGGCAAAAATGTTGTTCATATCGTAACCAATACCTAAAGCTCCCAGATTTAACAGCCTCCCTTGCTCATTTAACAGATATTCCAGATGACTGATTCCCAAGTGCCCCCAGACCTGAAATGTCCTATTATCCATCCCCGGCTTAAAAGATAGATTACCACAGATGGGCAACATATCCGACGTATGAATCGATAAGCCCCAAATACCCATCAGCTCTTTCCAGAGAGACCGCAAAGATGTCAACAGCAGGCTATTCCTCAGGTGTTCCGGAACACTAGCCCTGGGCGCCTGTACTAGAAAATAGAAGTGACAAGGGGCAAAGAACTGGCCCTCAATTGTACGGGGTGTATAATCTTCCCGGTCAAAAAACCAGTCACCAAAATACCTCAAAAAACATGCCCTATTATACCTTTTCAGGTCTGGTAAACCCAGTCCTCCCTCCTGCCAGTGGCCCATCAACAGAGGCAGCGACAGTTTGGCCTTCCCCCCCCCCCCAACAATACTGTCTAAGCAAGTGATATAGGACTTTAAAATCTCGTGGTAGATAAGAACAGGCAATAACCTTATACAATAAAGCCACCTGGGAAATTCCACCATCCAAAATAACTGAATGCGCCCATAGAGTATAAGGGGTAAAGTCCCCCAACTCTTCAGCCGGGTCTCCGTAGCACCCAGCAGTCGATTCACATTCAATCTATATATCTCAGCCGAGTTCATAGACAGCCAAACCCCCAGATAACAAAACGAGCCGCGCGCCCACCGGAGCGGAAAAGTCTGCCCTCACTCCCTCTTCTGCTCCTCTGAGGAGGCCAGTGCCAAAGATTTCATATAGTTAAGCTTGAAGCCTGCATAATCACCAAACTCCTGAAAGAGTTCTAACAAAGCTGGGAGTGACTGGGAGGGCTGTGTCAAATGCACCAGTAAGTCATCCGCAAAGGCCGACAACAAGAACCGCGAGACACCTATCGGCACTCCCCTGATCTCTGGATGGGTTTGTATCGCTCTAACCAATGGGTCCAAAAACAACACAAATAATAGAGGAGAGAGCGAACACCCCTGCCTGGTGACTCGAAGGATGTTAAATGAGCGGGAGTGAACCCCATTTACCCAGACATGTGCCTTAGGCTCCAAATACAACACCTGAATCGCATCTAGAAAGAACCCCTGCATACCATATTGCTTCAAAGTCTCAAACAGATAGGGCCAGCTCACCCTGTCAAAAGCTTTCTCTGCATCAAAACTGATTAACAGAGAAGCCAGACGCCTATGTTGTACCGTCTCTAAAGAAGCCAATATAGCACGGAGATTCCGAACCACTGTCCTCCCCTTTACAAAACCCACTTGAGCGTCTTCTACCAACTCCGGGAGTACCCGAGCCAGCCGATTTGCCAAAATGTTTGCATACAATTTGCCATCCACATTAAGGAGGGAAATTGGTCTATACGATCCAGGATCTTCCATGTCCTTACCCGCCTTCGGGATAACTACAATCTGAGCCACCTTCATCGTTTCCGGCACAGTCCGCTCCTCGACCATAGAATTAAACAGGGCCAAAAGCGGTCTCTTAAGATTTTCATAGAACTGCTTGTAAAACTCCATACAGTAGCCATCCGTGCCCGGCGTTTTATGAGAAGCACTTTGCTGCAATGCTAACATCAGATCTCCCTCCACAATTGGGCTATTTAACCCCTGCAACTGCCAAGGGGACAATTTAGGGAGCGCTACCGAATCTAAAAACATTTCAGCATTCAGCCCCTCATCTGCAGACCTAGCATATAAAGTCTCATAGAACTGGCCAAAACGGTCTGCTATGCTCTGATCTGTTCTCAATAACTGCCCATTTAAAGCTTTCAGTTGTAGAACCCTGGAGGCCCCCCTTTTACTCTGTACCATATTTGCTAACAATTTCCCTGCCTTGTTGCTATATTGGAATAGTTTATATTTATAATAAAACTGGGACTTAACTGCTCTCTGATGCAACAGTTCATTAAGTTCTTTCTGTACACCCAAAAGCAGTGACTTATTCTCTTCAGTGGCTTTCTGACCATATATCTTCCTATATTTTCGAACCTGCAATTCTAAACGTAGTATCTCCTTATCTCGGAGCCTCAGAGTTCTAGCACAATAAGAAATAATATCCCCTCGTAAGACAGCTTTCTCTGTTTCCCTCAATGTACTTTAGAATTGCATCTACATCAGCAGGTCCTGTTCTAATAAACTGGCGGAACTTGAGACACCCTAACCTGGATGTCTCAATTCTAATTTGGAGTCAATACAAGAGAGACTGCTGTAAATATGCAAAGAAATGAGATAACAAAGATGGAATTTCTTTATAATACAAGGATTTTATCCGAGAATGCCTGAAGTGGACATGATTCACCTGGCTTGGGGCTGCGTAGGGGACAATACAACAGAGGGAGAGATAAGAAAATCTCTTTGCAAAGGTCCGGCACAGGTATTCAACAGTACACACAGTGAAACCAGCATAGCATGCTGATGTGCAAAGGGAGCTTGTTCCTATCTTCCCTCCATTGTTCTGTCCGACGCAGCCCCAAGCTGGGGGAAACGTGGCCACGTCAGGCATTCTCAAATAAAATCTTGGTGTTATAAAGAAATTACATCTTTGTAATCTGTATTTCTTTGAATCAATTATGTGTACTTTCTTTCTAAAATATACTGCTACATATGAAAGGTCTTGTTCTGATATGTAAGAAACTATGTGGAAATGGCCCCACCATTTTAAAACCTTTGTTTCTTTTTAGGGATGGTTTATAGTCTGTGTTCTGCAAATACTGTTCTATTGGTCATGGTGGCAATTAGATCAACCCATTTTTATGCTACTCATGACCATATATTATCAGTGGCTGGTCCTAGACAGTAGAATTCTCTCTCAGCCGATACTCATCTGGAAGTGCGTTTGCTATCATTTAGTAAGAAATTACTTTTTTATTCAAGCCTTAGCAGGGCTTTTTTTGAGGGGGTACTTGGGGGTACTGAGTACCGGCACCTTTTCCATTGTCTCCTAAAATTGACCCATGGAACCCAAATTTTAATGATAGAGCTCAGACTCTACGCACCAATTCTGCCTTGTCATAGATTCTGTGACTGGTTGCAGGGTGCCTGGCTATTATGGGGTGGGTCCCTCAGTGATTACCCCACCCCTGAAGGGTGGCCTAGCATTTGAGTACCGGCACCTTTTTTATTACAAAAAACACACTGAGCCTTAGGGATATTTTGCCCACTTTTACACTGTGATTTCATGCATATTACTATATAATCTGCTTTGAATAAAGTGTCCTTGTTCAGTGGACTACAAATGTTTGTTGAATATAACAATCTGCATATCTCTTTTCTTATATTAACAAATAAATTTCTTAGACAACAAAAGACAATACTTTACTTACTGCAGAAAAATTTAACTCCACATGATGACTGTCTAAATCGATTTAAATCATTGAAGAGGTCTACTTTCACCACCACATTAATCTCTCCACGAATTCCTGTGTCAACAAGAAAAATAAGGCTTTTACATTATTATGATAGCATATACAGTGGTGGAAATAAGTATTTGATCCCTTGCTGATTTTGTAAGTTTGCCCACTGACAAAGACATGAGCAGCCCATAATTGAAGGGTAGGTTATTGGTAACAGTGAGAGATAGCACATCACAAATTAAATCCGGAAAATCACATTGTGGAAAGTATATGAATTTATTTGCATTCTGCAGAGGGAAATAAGTATTTGATCCCCCACCAACCAGTAAGAGATCTGGCCCCTACAGACCAGGTAGATGCTCCAAATCAACTCGTTACCTGCATGACAGACAGCTGTCGGCAATGGTCACCTGTATGAAAGACACCTGTCCACAGACTCAGTGAATCAGTCAGACTCTAACCTCTACAAAATGGCCAAGAGCAAGGAGCTGTCTAAGGATGTCAGGGACAAGATCATACACCTGCACAAGGCTGGAATGGGCTACAAAACCATCAGTAAGACGCTGGGCGAGAAGGAGACAACTGTTGGTGCCATAGTAAGAAAATGGAAGAAGTACAAAATGACTGTCAATCGACAAAGATCTGGGGCTCCACGCAAAATCTCACCTCGTGGGGTATCCTTGATCATGAGGAAGGTTAGAAATCAGCCTACAACTACAAGGGGGGAACTTGTCAATGATCTCAAGGCAGCTGGGACCACTGTCACCACGAAAACCATTGGTAACACATTACGACATAACGGATTGCAATCCTGCAGTGCCCGCAAGGTTCCCCTGCTCCGGAAGGCACATGTGACGGCCCGTCTGAAGTTTACCAGTGAACACCTGGATGATGCCGAGAGTGATTGGGAGAAGGTGCTGTGGTCAGATGAGACAAAAATTGAGCTCTTTGGCATGAACTCAACTCGCCGTGTTTGGAGGAAGAGAAATGCTGCCTATGACCCAAAGAACACCGTCCCCACTGTCAAGCATGGAGGTGGAAATGTTATGTTTTGGGGGTGTTTCTCTGCTAAGGGCACAGGACTACTTCACCGCATCAATGGGAGAATGGATGGGGCCATGTACCGTACAATTCTGAGTGACAACCTCCTTCCCTCCGCCAGGGCCTTAAAAATGGGTCGTGGCTGGGTCTTCCAGCACGACAATGACCCAAAACATACAGCCAAGGCAACAAAGGAGTGGCTCAGGAAGAAGCACATTAGGGTCATGGAGTGGCCTAGCCAGTCACCAGACCTTAATCCCATTGAAAACTTATGGAGGGAGCTGAAGCTGCGAGTTGTCAAGCGACAGCCCAGAACTCTTAATGATTTAGAGATGATCTGCAAAGAGGAGTGGACCAAAATTCCTCCTGACATGTGTGCAAACCTCATCATCAACTACAGAAGACGTCTGACCGCTGTGCTTGCCAACAAGGGTTTTGCCACCAAGTATTAGGTCTTGTTTGCCAGAGGGATTAAATACTTATTTCCCTCTGCAGAATGCAAATAAATTCATATACTTTCCACAATGTGATTTTCCGGATTTAATTTGTGATGTGCTATCTCTCACTGTTACCAATAACCTACCCTTCAATTATGGGCTGCTCATGTCTTTGTCAGTGGGCAAACTTACAAAATCAGCAAGGGATCAAATACTTATTTCCACCACTGTACAAAGAAATACATTGTTACTTTAAAATATGTGTAATCATCAACTAAATTAGAAAATTGACCTGTCCAGATTTCTGCAGTATTTTTGTTGGCTACCACAAAGCCAGAGAACATAAAAAAGAATAAACTCCCAAGGATCTTCAGTGGATAGCACTAACATGGCAGTAGCCATGACAGCCGTTTTTGCTGTTAAGCTGGTCCCTTGTAGAAAAAGTTCACAAAGGAGAATTAAAAAAGAGTGGACTATAGGGGATGCCAAAGTGTCTTAGGTACCAGAACTAAAGGGGACCAGCTCCAAATGGCTAACCTGTGTTGCTGACAGACCCTTCCTATCTTATTTGGAGCAGCAAATTAGAACCTCAAAGAATACATGGCCAAGGTGGCTGTCACAATGGAAACAAGAGTTTATTTATTTATTTATTTATTTATTTATTTTATTTATTTATTGGGATTTATTACCTGCCTTTTCAAAGAGATTTTATTGTAAACTGCATTGATGCTTGCACAGAAGTTGGTATATCAAGCCCAATAAACCATTCACCTAAGGTAATATACTATAAGTATAGATTCATATTTAAAAAAAAGAAACTTACAATAAAATGGCCAAACATAAGCATAAAATACAAATCAACGAGGGTATAGCAACGTATGCAAGGATGTGGGCGCAGAACCTCTACAGACACAGCCACCTCAAGAGGTGAAAGTTAACAAAACATTTTATTTGTATTCCAAAGAATGTTAAGTCCTGTTCCCTTTATAGGCTTGATAAACTTAAGCATAAAAGTTAATGTTCTTGTAGCCCTGTCCCTAACAGTGTTCCACAGTCTCAGTGTGCACTAGTCTTTGTCTTGAAGGTTAATCAAAGTCAGGCCTGGCTCTGACCTGGCCTCCTGTTTTAGGATTTCACAAGAGTCCAAAGTAAAACTTGGCCCACCTGCATTAAGCTTCTTCTGCTTGTCCATTTGTGGTTAAGGCAAATACTGGAGGACTGCTCTTGTCTTCCCTGGGCCTCTCTGCTCTGCTTGTGCTCATAAGTTTTATCTGGCTGCATGAACCATGCCCTCCCTGCTCTGCCTTGACCGAGATAGGTAAATTAAATCCTAGTAATAGTAATGACGTAATACAGTATCAGAAAAGTACATATTAAAACAGCACAGTAGAACCATCATCTTAACAGAAACATTTATTTATTACATTTGTACCCCACATTTTCCCACCTATTTGCAGGCTCAATGTGACTTACATAGTACCATGAGGCATTAGCCACTTCTGGTGATGAAAACAAATAGAGTGATGTGATTATCGAAAGAGATTATGTGTTACAAAATTAGGAGAATCGTAGAGAAGAAGAGTTATATAGTGTTAATTATGGGCTTTGGTTTCGTTGTACTGCTGGGTTCAGGCACTTAAGTTGGGTCAGTGGGGTTGGTCTTTAGTGATTTCCGGAAGTTAAGGTGGTTGTACGTTGTTTTAATGGCTTTCGGTAGTGCATTCCACAGTTGCCTGCTTATATAGGAGAAGCTGGATCCGTAAATTGATTTGTACTTGAGTCCTCTGCAGCTAGGGTAGTGAAGATTTAAGTATGTTCATGATGGTCCAATTGTGTTTCTGGTTGGCAGGTCTATAAGGTCGGTCATATATCCCGGGGCTTCGCCATAGATAATTTTGTGGACCAGGATGCAGATTTTGAAAGTTATACGTTCTTTGATTGGGAGCCAATGCAGTTTTTCTCGGAGGGGTTTGGCGCTTTCGAATTGTGATTTTCCAAATATAAGCCTAGCTGCTTGTGTTTTAAGCAGTCTGTAGTTTCTTTATGAGTTGCTCTTTGCATCCCGCATAAATTCCATTGCAGTAGTCTGCATGGCTTAGTACCATTGATTGTATGAGGTTGCGGAATGTTGCCCTCGGGAAGAATGGTTTCACGCATTTGAGTTTCCACATTGAGTGGAACATTTTCTTAATTATGGAGTTAACTTGGCTCTCAAGTATAAGGTTCCAGTCGATTATGACACCGAGGATTTTCAGGCTATCTGAAATAGGGAGGGTGTGGTCTGGGGTGACTAAGTTTGTTGGTATGTTCGTATTGTATTGGGATGAGGGAGTGTGTTTTTTCTGTATTGAGTTTTAGTTGGAATGCATTTGCCCATGAGTTCATGGTGTACAAGCCAAGGTTGATTTCGTTGGTGATTTCTGTCAAATCATGTTTGAAGGGGATATAAATTGTAACATCGCCTGCATAGATAAATGGGTTGAGGCCCTGGGTGGATAAAGACTTGGCTAATGGGGTCATCATCAGGTTGAAAAGGATCGGTGATAGTGGTGACCCCTTGAGGTACTCCGTAGTCTGCTTTCCACTGTGATGATATATTTGAGTTCGATTTCACTTGGTATGTTCTGGTGGTTAGGAAACCCTTGATCCAACTGACTACGTTTCCACTAATCCCGAAGTAGTCTAGGAGACTTAGTAGTATGTTGTGGTTTACCATGTCAAATGCACTGGACATGTCAAACTGAAGGAGAAGTATGCTTTTGCCTGTTGCTATTTCCTGTTTGAATTTGGCCAGGAGGGTAGTTAGCACTGTTTCGGTGCTATGGCGGGAGCGAAATCCTGATTGTGATTCACGTAGTATTGAGAATTTGTGTATGTAATCGGTGATTTACTTTGTTACCATACTTTCCATCAGCTTGACCAGTAGTGGGATAGATGCTACTGGGCGGTAGTTGGTGAATTCATTTGTGTTTTTCTTAGTATCTTTTGGTATGGGGGTGAGTAGTATGCTTCATGCGAACAATCTATTCGTCTACGAGCACGTTCCTTTGCAAAAGGTCTTTCTAAAGACCCACTTCACAGGCCAACACATTACGTGTCCCCTAGCGCACGCATCAGCTGTTTGTCGGCGTTTGAGACCTAAGCAACACCGTTGAACGAGACTCCTGATGCAGGCCTTACGGCTGAAACACAACGTTTGTGTCGAGTCTTTCTTCCATCAATAAACAAGCGTTCTTGAGATTCATCTCTCCAGGTTTTGTTTTGCCTTGGTCAAACATCCCACTTTCTCATATACTGGTGAGCAGTATGTTGCCATTTTCCTTGGGGAAGAGACCTTGTTGGAGCATGAAGTTTAGGTGAGATGTGAGATCTGTTGTGAATCGATCGGGGGTGGATTTTATAAGGTAGCTAGGGCAAGTGTCCAGTTTGCAGTGAGTGTTGGAGGCTTTGCTAAGCGCATAGGCAATAGTTTCAGTGGTGAGGAGAGTGAATTTTGACCAGGTTCTATCCGCTGGGTATTCTCCTAAGGTTGGGTCCAGGCCATTGATGAAGTTTTCATTGAAGTATTTGGCAAGTTTGTCTGCCGATGGGATGTCTGAGTTGGTTGTGATGTCCGGGGTAGTGTCCAGTAGTTTATGCGAGTTGGTATAGTTTCTTGGTGTCTTTGTGATCTGGTCCTGTTGTGGTTTTATAGTATGATCTTTTGGTTTATCTTATTGTGTATTTGTATTTTCTGTGTATTTGCTTCCAAACGTTAAGTGTGTGATCATCTTTTACTTTTTTTCCATGTTCTTTCAAGCTTCCTGGTTTGTGTTTTTAATTTTTTCAGTTTGTCGTTGAACCATGGTACTGGATTATGTCTATGTGAAGTTCTTGTTCGTAGGTGTGCTGTTTCGTCTAATATGCTTTTGCATCTTTTATCTCATTCAGAAAGGAAGTTTATGGAGTCTGTTTGCGCTGTCCATTCATTATTATATATCTGTTCCCAGAATGTATTTGGGTCTATTTGGCCCCTTGTGGTGTAAGTTGCTTGTTCTTGTGTGCGATATGAACCCTTTTTCCACCATTTCAGGGATAGGTTTAGTTTATAGTGGTCAGTCCAAGGTGTTTCTGACCATTTAGTATCTGTTATTACCAGGTTCTGGTCAGTAGACAGTTTGTATGAGATGACGTCGAGTGTATGCCCATTAATATGGGTTGCTTGCATGAGTGGCCATTTAAGATCCCATAAGTGGAGGAATTCCTTGCATTCCCGTGCGTTGGCCGAGTTAGGGTCTTCTAGGTGGAGGTTGGAATTGGATGCACAAGTGTTTGAGATCCCCTCCGAAGGGACACCACCTTGAAGCAGTGGAGGGGCTTCCGTGTTTCAATGACTTAGAGGGCTATGCTGAAGGGTTACCCATATCAGACAGGCCTCTGAGGAGAAACCAGACAAAGAGTGTCCCAAACTGGAGGATCCAAGATGGCGTCGAGGGAGGACGTACGTTAGTTGAGTTCCTGTTTTACACCAGAATACCTGAAGAAGTAGGCGCGATCCCCAGAGAATGGGGAAGAGAAAAGGCAAAGCTGTGGTGTTATCCTCCTCGAACACGGCTGGGGTTTCCACCACTTCTCAGTCTACTTTGGAGAGATTCGGGGTCATAACGTTGGGGATATCGGTTCCTGCTTCGGGGAACAGCAAGGCTTTATTGCCGAATCTCAGTGAAGAGGGAGTGACTTTGAGTCCCCCTGTTGGCATGACCTCTCCAAGACCTGGAAGCAGTAACGCTTCGCTATGGAGGTCAACAGTGGAAACGCCCGAAGTGGGTTAGGATTCTCACACGATCTGAGGAAGTCCTGGCGCAGCATTGACTCCGAATAATAAACCAACTGGCGGATTGGAGAGTGAGCTCTTTACCACGAAGATATCTGGAGCGGTTTCTGTGGAGAAATTGGACTTGGTGAAGTCAAAAATGTCATAATGGATGAGCTATGGGAAGTGCTGCAGAGAGTGAATAACTCTCTTCTTCAGATGTCAAAAATTTTTCAGGAATAAATATGTGATTATATCAGTATTTATCTAACAAAGTGGAAGTCCAAGATATAAAAATAGAGACTTTGATTACAGAAATGGTTTCTTTACGAAAATCAGTTAATCTGGTAATGAAGGACAGTCTTGTTTCTTGTAAAAAAAATTGGAATTTCTGGAGAACCAATTAAGGAAAAATAACTTGAATGATAAATTTTCCTAAAATATCCTATATAGAGAGTTATATTATTAGTGACTTTCGTCTTTGATTTAGATAGGAACAACATTTTGAAATTGTATTTCCGACACATGGTTGATAGTTTTTTGGGTTCAAAGATAAATATATTTCCTGACTTATCAAGGGAATTGCAGACTGGAAGGTGTGAATTCTTGGCTTTTAAGCCAAGAATCATTGCCCTAGGTGGGACCTTCCTAGAGCGATTCCCTTGTAAGTGTTTTATTTCCTTATTACTTATTTGTTGAACCCAAGAAATTACAAGAGTTTGTGGAGTTAAAAGAACAGATGAAGAATCCTCTGCAGCAACTTCCTTTAGTTACCACTGTACCGGCTGCAATTACCGATTAACCTTCCTCCCTCAAAATATGAATTGTAAGATTAACCATTTTGTGTTTTTCTTATTTTCTTTGAGATTGTTTTCCTGATCTTGAATCCCCCAATTGTGGACAATTATTATAATATTGATGAGAGAAAATGTTTTCTTTTTCCTTTATATTAATTTCAGTATTTCCTTACATTTATGTGATAAATGTGAATGTAATTAAGTAAAATTATAAATAAATAAAAAAAATAAATAAAAAAACAAGTGTTTGAGATGAGGTTCATGAAATTTGATTGGCTTTCGTTCCAGTTGCCTGGTGGTCTGTAAAACAAGATACAATTCAGGTGATCAGGCAGGGATTTGTTATGGATTCTGATCGAGGCGATTTCAAGCTGGGGTGTTATGGACTCGGCAGTGGTTTCGGTTGTGAAGTAGGAGAGAGAGATTAGTGCTATGCCACTGCCTCTCTTTTTTTTTTCTAGTCCAGTGCGTGATTTTATATCCTGGAGGGCATAGGTCAAGGATTATGGGGTCCTATTGGTCATGGATCCAGGTTTCATTAATGAAGATTAGATCAAGGTTTTCTGCCATGATCCAGTCAGTTATTGTTGTTGTTTTGTTTACGACAGATCTGGCATTGATGTAACCCACTTGGATTTTTTTGGTATGGGGCTTCTGTGTTTGGGGTGGTGTGTATTTTTGTTAGTTGTCGTTTCTCTGTTTGTGTATGTTTGGTTTGATCTTTCTTTCCATTCTGTTGATGTTGTCTGCATGGTGGTATTCTTCCTTTATTATGGTTATTGTCAGTTTGTTGATGTGAGGGGTATTTGGTTAGTCTTTGTGTAGTATGGGTATGATGTTGGTGGGGTGGAAAGTGTTAAGATGGATCAGTGATAAGGAGTAGATAGCTAGGAATATTTTGATGATGTTCATTTTGGGTCAGTTCGGTTTGGCCTCTAGTAAGCCGTGTTTGAATGGGAGGGTAGGTAGTTCACTCACGGTTAGATGCTCAGATGTGCTGCCCTAGGGCGAAGAGGCTCCATGATTCTTAACCCAAAATCAGAGACCCTTCAATGTGTTTGCTTACTTCACAGAAGTTTTCACTTGTTATTTTGGTGGTTAGAGGTGGTAGTCTGAGGAGAGGTGGCTATATTGTAGTATGGAGTTTTTGTTGTTGGTGAGTGGGGAAGGAACAGTTTCAGGTAGTGCCATCGTTTGCTAGGTCTTATAGAAGATCACGTAGACATGAATATGTAGAGTTCTGGATTAGGAATAGGGTTTTAGTAAGTTAGTACTGAAGTAGGTTCATCCTCATAGACGCTCAAATGTAGTGAGCTGGTAGAACACCAGCCAGTCGGGTTTTTAGGATATCCGCAATGAATATTCATGAATTAGATTTGCCTGCAATGGAGGCAGTGCATGCAAATCTAACTCATGAATATTCATTCAGGTATCCTGAAAACCTGGTTCCCCCAAGACAGGTTTGGGAACCACTGCCAACATATATCACTTTCTCAAAATGAACATGATGTGTCCACAAAAACACAAAAACTGAAATAAATAAATAACACCCCCCACACACACACTCTTTATCAGCACAGTACACCATCTTAAAAACAGAAATACAAGTGCTCAGCATCTTGGAAGGATCCACAAAAAAACAACAGAAGGCAGAGCTGGGGTCATTTAATCCATATCCCAACAGGGGTTCCCTGTTTTGACAAAAGGCTATGTCAGGTGACAAGCCTTCAATGTAATCCATATCTCTTCAGAATAAGCTCCTCTTTCCTCAGAATGTTGCCCAGTTCCTAACAAACCTAAACCTATCATCGCTGCACCATCGTTTCAAACACACACTGCAATTTCAGTGTTCTGCTTGCCTTGGGTCCTGCACATGAAAGGGAAAGGGAAATGGGACTTGATATACCTACCGCCTTTCTGAGATTTTTGCAACTACATTCAAAACGGTTTACATATATTCAGGTACTTATTTTGTACCAGGGGCAATGGAGGGTTAAGTGACTTGCCCAGAGTCACAAGGAGCTGCAGTGGGAATCAAACTCAGCTCCCCAGGATCAAAGTCTACTGCACTAACCACTAGGCTACTCCTACTCTAGAGTAGTCTTTTAAGGAAGCATTCCTGAAAAAACTACTCTAGAGGATCTGGATTTCAGCTTTCTACCTAACAGCCTAAATCTGGTTTCCAGAACCCTCCCTCCTATATTTTCCTATGTCATTGGTACCCACATGTACCTAGACAGCCGGCTCGTCCCCAGCATTGTTTAAAATCTCTTATCTAGGTGGCGCCTGAGGTCTGACACCTTTGTATCAGGAAGGCATGTAACCAAGTGATCTTCACATCTACCACCCACCCAGCTATCTACATGTCTAATGAACAAATCACCAACTAAAATTGACATCCAAACCCTTCCCTCCTGAGCAGATGCCCCTGGAGACATTTCAGTGTGAGAGAATATTGTATCCCCTGGAGTGCAGGACCTGCTTCACCAGGGTGATGCTCTCCTTTTAAGTGACCTGCCTCCTCCAAGGCAGCACAGGAGCTGCCAAGACTGGAGGTGGGACTTCTATACTATGTTTCCTCTATATACCTCTGTCTCCCTCAGATCCTCAAAATCTGTTAATCTAGTCTAAAGAGATCAGCTTTGAGAGCTTGGAGCTCTCTACACCAAGCACATATATATAGCCTCTCGCCAACTGGGAGATAATCATATATGTGAAACTCAATACAGAAGATTAAAATTTAAGGCAGCAGAGATGTTAGACTAATATAAAGAGCTATAAGATTATATGGTATATTGTATGCTTTTATATAGTGTTTGCTTCTCAGCAAATGAAAATAAATTGGTTGGGGCGAATCACTTGTAGATGAAACTACTCTAATGAAAAACCTGCCTTCCTCTTCATTTAATTGAGAAAATGACTATAAATTAAGGAGATGTGCCCGGGGTAGGTGAATCCATTCAGTGAATCCAGACTGCCCCAATTTGATTGCCCCTATCGGACCGACCGTTCACTTGTCTTTTAGATTGTAAGCTCTTTGAGCAGGGACTGTCTCTCTTTGTTAAATTGTACAGCGCTGCGTAACCCTAGTAGCGCTCTAGAAATGTAAAGTAGTAGTAGAAAGAAGACTGAACTAGGCCCTGCTCTGCTACATCCTGGCTATATTTAATGCTCTAGGCTTTAACAGTTAAGTTTTAAACTATGGAAAAAATTTTAGACTATTTTAAAACTAGTTAATAAATACGATTTGCCTTTTATGAATTTCAAACTGTTTTATTTTTAAATCAATAAACCTACAAATTCTCCTCTATCCCAATTTTAAGTTACCAAAGTACAGAGCAAAATAATGTTTACTTACCAGGGAGCCAATGTTCAACTGTTCTATCTTCCTAGCAATACTTTCATTAACACCTAATTCAGTCAATAGCACCGTTTCCTCACCTTCTGGTAAAGAACATAATATACCTTTTTCTTTTTAAGCCAGAAAGCTTAGGCCCTTTTCTGCTATTTCTTGGCTATCTTTTAATGCTCTAGGTTGTAGCAGTTAAGTTTTAAACCATGCTCTACTGTTTGAGTTGTTTTATTCATTTATTACTGGATGTACGTTTTCAATTTAATGAAAAAAATTGTAAACATGTTTTATTTATGTCTTATGTACCACCTTCAAGCCTGAAAGCTACTGAAGCCATATGCATTCAGATACAGTAGGCATTATTGATGTTTAAACTGAAATTTCAGTCCAATAAAAAAAGTATCATCTAATTTTCTTTTTTTTATTTCTAGATATTACCTTTAAAGTGGATTAACACGGCTACCAAACCATTTTACTCAATTAAATTTTTTAAAAATTACAATTCTTACAGTGTATAGAATATATCAAATAAAGCTCACCATGTATTGTATCATAGATTGGAAACCATCCAGAGATAACAGTAGCTGCCTCACTATACAATAAAGGATCAATATCAATGTACACTTTGCCAATGGCATCATTAGCACTATAGGTATCATGATCAAGAACTGTGATCTGCAAGGGTTCATCTTGTAAGTCTTCATCATCCACCTGGAAGCACAAATTCAGTTAGAATCTCAGAATATAAAATCAGCATAGTAATGATAAAAACAGATGAATCCAGGAGAAAAGATATATATAAGCCATGGGTTCTGAAACTTCATATCATCAAAAATTGAACATGATCAAACCTAGTTAATAAAAAGTATGTAAAACTTCATCAGAAAAAACATCAGAACCCATAGAAACAGTGCAGTTAGCTCAGCATGAGACACTCAGGACCACATACTAATATCATACCCACTCTGGTGACCGTTTCATTATACAAAATCCATTTAATATTAAACTTCAAACACTATTCCAAAATATTAAATATACAGACCTTGTAACAATCATATGGTTGTTAAACTGGCAAGATACCAACAGTGGTTATACAACCTGATCTGCACATAAATTTACAAGTTAAAAATGATTTTATTATTCTCTTGGCAAACTGATTATTTTGATGACATTTCTTCTTTCAGTATTTGGGTAAATGAAACATTTTTAAAAGAATTATTACATACAGAAAAATGTATATTTTTCTAGTTATAGCAAACATATCATTCATTAATGGTGAAATCTACTCTCACCTGATAATTCATTTCCCTTGAATCCTGCTAGACGAGTCCAGACTAGAGGGTTATGACCCTTACCAGCAGACAGGGGCAGAGAAAATAAATGAATATTTCCAATCACATCACCAGTATAACAGGTGATACCAGCCAGGATCCTGTCAGTATGCTAATGCCAAAGCTGTTAAGTAATAGTAGAAATAGGTTAAATACTTAAAGGGGAAAAAAAGACATGAATAAATATCCTTCCAGGACACCTCTGCAAAACATGAAACCATCTACAAACCAGTGGGAGGCAAAGAATCCAAATATGTTCCAAAACCCTTCCAGGGTGAGTCTTGGACTAGTCTAGCAAGATTCAAAGAAAGAAAATTATCAGGAAAGAGTACATAGAGTAAATTTCACCTTTCTTATCATCCTGCTAGACCAATCCAAACTAGTTTGCTGTACCAAAGCTTATCCCTCACGGTGGGAGGAAGACAAAACTCCT
This sequence comes from Microcaecilia unicolor, assembly GCF_901765095.1. Lineage (NCBI taxonomy): Eukaryota > Metazoa > Chordata > Amphibia > Gymnophiona > Siphonopidae > Microcaecilia > Microcaecilia unicolor. Next base: position 91,636,377 of record NC_044039.1, read on the forward strand.
TCCAAAACAGCCCTGGCAAAGTTACTGTGCCTTCTAGCCCAAACATTAAACCTTATAATGCCTGACTAATGAATGCAGCAGTAACTAAGCTGCTGTCCTACAAATATCCTCTGTAGAAGCTGCTCTGGCTTCCACCCAAGTCATCCATTGCTTGAGTCTCGGTTTAAAGAGCGAAAAACTTGAAGGACTACTTTCTGGTTAAAAATGTACACTGATTTAATTGCCTCCTTGAATTAACATGCTGACTTTGAGTCCACCTGACCCTCACATGTGGGCCACTAAAAAGTGCAAAAAAAAAATCTGATTTCTCAAACAAATTAGTGTCTTACACATAACAGGTGACTGCCATGAGAACATCCAATGATGTTCTCAGGGCAGTCACCTGTTATGTCAAACAGATGACTGCCTAACAGTGATACCCAATCCTCCATTGGTAGACTTCCAGCAAGAAGGAAGAGAAGTCACCTGATTCACAAGAAGCAAATATACCACTTTTGGTAGAAAAAAAAAAAAAAAAAAAAAAAGAGGACCATATGAATGGTAACCACTTCAGCTGAAAAAGAGAGAATGGGATCCCTACAGGAAAGCATCTACAAAGTTGAAATCCTCCTAGCTGAACATATGGCAACCAGAAAAATCATCTTAATAAACATCTCTTTCAAGGAAGTCTGAAAGAAGCTCAAAAGGAGGCCTAGCCAACAATCGCAGCATCAAAATAAGACCCCAATGGGGTACGATCATTCGATAAAAGGAAAACTGTGCCAGACTGCCCGCAAAAAAAAAAAAAATTTACATCTGGCTGGACTACAATACACAATCTATCAATTTTGCCCCTGAAACAAAAGTACTGCCTTGTGTGCCATAAACAAATTAAGAGACAAACCTCACTACAATCTCTTCTGCAAATACAAGAGAATTCAAGGGATATCCAGTTTCCAAGGGGATAGATATATCGAGGAGTGAACTCCAGCACTCACTCTTCAAACCCTCAACTAAGCTAACCTGCTGGCCTTCAACACAGTAGCAATGATAGAGGCTGAAAATCCCTTTCCTTATAAGTGATGATTTTCAAAACTCATTATGTAATCCCAAAGGGATCTGGATCCATAAGCACAGAACCCTGATGAAGAAGCAAAGCCTCTAAATCCAGAGTTATTAGAATTCCAGGGATGAGTGTTTTGCTATCCTGCACATTATTCGAGCTAAAAGTGGACAAGGAGACAACACTTTGGCCAGGGTGCACCAGCACATCCAGCCCAAATGACCCTGGCTCCTTTCTGCAAAGAAAAGCAGACACTTTGCACTCTGACATGTCCCCATGACATTGAAAATGGGAGTTACCCCACCATTCCATTACCAGGTGAAAAGCTAGAGTTTCCATTTTCCTGGACCAACCGATGTCTGTTGAAAAAGGTCTGCCTAAATATTGTCCACTCCTGCAAAATTCACAGGTGACTTAACCAAGAAATCATCCTCTGCACAAGCACAGAGCTCGTCCATCTCCAAGGACCAGTGCACTTCTTATCCCTCCATATTTGTTCACATATGCTACTGCTGTGGTGTTTTTGGACAAGACTTGCACTGCAGAATGTGAAGTAATGTCAACAGAATTTTTCTCACCTCTCAATGACTGATAGGCCAGAAGGTTTCCTGAGCTGACCAATGCCTTTGAACAGACTTCGCAAGGCATTCCAACTGTCCAATCCAGGGGTTCCAGAGGGATGCCTCTCAATAGATGTTATGGCATAGCCCATTAATCCAGCTGCTTCCTGAGAAAAGATGAAAATGGAATGTGAACTTCTGAAAGAGAGGGGACCACTTCAATAGTAAGGCATATTGGAGCAGCTTCATATGTGTCCTTGACCACAGTACTATCTCTACCATCATCACCAAAGAACCAAAAAACTGAAGATAATCACAAGCTCTTCACACTTGCACTGCACAAAAGGAACATAACTGATACAGAATCTTGTGTGCTAATTCAAGTGAGAAATACCATTCCTACTCAAGTGTCAACACAGACCCCAACATACTTGAGTACCTGGAAGGGAACCAGACAACTTCTGGTGAAGTCCCCAACCCAACCAAGGCACAGCAAGAAAGACTACTGAGCAGGATTCTTGGAAAGTTATGGCCAGAGAACTGGCTCAGATAAGGCAATTGTCAAAGACTGAATTTGAATCCCCTTGTACAAGAATGCTGCAATTACCACCTTCATTTGGATGGAGCTCTGAACTGATAATGTTCCCCTAGCACACAAAATCTCAGGTATCACTTGTGAGCTTCCCTAATGGGAATGTGAAAGTATACTTTGGGTAAGTTGAGAGAATTCAGGAATTCACCTGGTTTGATCGAAGATATCACCAGTTTGAAAATGGAGATCCCCAAAAGCAGAACTGGCTCACTTCACATTCCATATGGGCTGAAAGTATCTCCTTTATTTGAGACAATTAAATGGAATACAAGGCTTAACCCTGCTCTTGAAGGGGAACCCTTATCTTAATATTCAACCCCCAGCGAGACACCATAAAGGTGTATGAGACAGGACAAGCAAACTCAAGCACATGACCATTCCGAATCCTTTCTAAAGACTCACTGATCTGAAATGATAAGGGCACACCACTCAAACCTTCATTTCCATAGAAAAGACCTGCTGACCTTCACTGGGGACCTCTTTGGGGAAGTGGGTGGAGGGAAGCAGGTGCCACTCCTTGATCTCTTAGCTCTGTGATAGGAATGTCCATAGAGGAATAAGTACCCATAGAGATCTGGGAATGTTGCCAATCCTTGGTACTGTATTTACCAACTGACACCTTACTGGAGCGGGACCAGTCTTTCCCTGGAGTCTAGACTTATCCAAATCTTTAACCAACTTTTCAAGATCCTCCCCAAAAAGCAGATGAAAAGTTTAAATGAGTCCTAGAGGCAGAATAAGCTGACCAATTCCACAACCTTAACCAGTGACGGGCCACTACCAGAGAGGCAGCCAACCTGAAGTGAATCAAGTCAGACATCAGCCACTAAAGCAGCCCCCGACTCCAAAAGAGCTACCTCCAACAAAACTGGAAACTGCTGAATCCAGCGTACCGCTGCCCAAGCTACATTACCTCCACAGATGTCAAGCACTGCAGAGCTAAAAACTTGTTTCAGCAGCAGCAGCTCTACCATCCTGTCATGAGCATCCTTAAAAGAAGAACTTTCTTCAATTGGAATTGTGGTTCCTTTGGTTACACCCACCAACATTAAGGCATCCATTTTTGGGTCACAAGAACATAAGCATTACCATACTGGGACAGAACAAAGGTCCATCAAGCCCAGTATCCTGTTTCCAACAGTGGGTAATACAGGTCAACAATACCTGGCAAGATCCCAAAACAGATTTTATGCTGCTCATCCTAGAAATAAGATGTGTTTTCCAAATAACATCTTCATAATGGATTATGGACTTTTCTTTTAGGAAATAATAAGTTTTTTAAAACCTTACTAAGCTAACTGCTTTTACCACATTCTCTGGCAAGAAATTCTAGAGTTTAATTACACGTTGAGTGAAGAAATATTTTCTCCAATTTGGATAGGATTTCTTGTTTGTTTTATGATTGTTTGTGTATTTACATACATACATAATTGTGTGCCCCTAGCCCTTGTATTTTTGGAAAGAGTAAAAAGAGATTCGTGTCTATCCATTCCACTCTACTCAGTATTTTATAGGCTTCAATCATATCTCCTGTCAGCCATCTCTTCTCCAAGCTGACCAGCACTAGCCTCTTTAGCCTTTCCTCATAGGGAAATCATCCCATCTCCTTTATGATTTTCATCGCCCTTCTGTGTACCTTTTCTAATTCCACTATATCTTTTTTGATATGTGGTGACCGGAACTGCACACAATTTTCGAGGTGAGGTCGCATCATGGAGTGATACAAAAGCATAATATTCTCAGTTTTGTTCTCCATTCCTCTCCTAATAATTCCTAACATTCTATTTGCTTTCTTAGCTGCCACTGCACACTGAGCAAAGGGTTTCAACATATCATCAACAATGGCACCTAGATCCTTGTCCTGGGCAGTGACTCCTAATCTTCAGCTTTGCATCACGTAGCTGTAGTTTGAGTTCCTCTTTCCTACATGTCTCACTTTGCACTTGCTCCCATTAGTTTTCAACATTTTTTTAAATATAAAAGCAAGAATATGTTTTATCCACAGTCAATCACTTTCTTAGACCACAATAAAAAGAAAAAAGCAGGGGGGGGAGCTTTATAAATGAGGAGATATTTATATAGTAACACCAATTTAAGTAAAATGGCCTGGTCAGTTCACATCTTAATCAGAAATCTTATTCTCTAAACCTCTTGATTATCTGGAATCTTTTTACTATCTAAGAAAACTTGAAGCTGATCCGGTTCAAAAAAAGACATATTTTAGAGTCTGGGATCCAAGATGGCGTTTTGAATCTGAAACGGAGCAGTAGCATTTTTCCTCTCTCTTTACCTTGATAATGCTGAAGCGCAGAGGGAAGCAGGCAGCCGCGGGGATTCCAGGCAGACTTCCTCCTGTGGCGGCTGGCTCAATTGTGCCATTTTTGCAAGGCTCCACAATGTCTCAACGATCGGAGGGCAGCACGCTGATGTTGGCGGGGGTGAGTGGAGACCCGGAGACCACATCTGTGCTCAATGTGACCTTAAGCCCTGACCAGAGAGCTCCTCCCCCGCAGCCCCGGACCACAAGCTCTCCGGCGAAGGCGGCGTCTTCTCTGGGCCTGGGAAGGGAAGCAGAGAAAGAACGCCTGGATCCCCTAGTTCAAGCGCCGGTAAGCAATGGAGCTGGAAAGGAGTCTAGCTCCACAGGTGTGGTGGAGGGAGTAACTAATGCTGCGGAAGACCATTTGGCGACAAGACAAACTGCTTCAACTGACGAGGTACAGATATCGCCTATTTTTACCTTTTTAGAGGATAAACCAACTGAAGTTACATTGGACAGTTTGTGGGCTTTAATTGTGAACCTGGGAAAGTCTTTATGTCCTCAAATGCAAACTTTGAATATACGAATAACTAAATTAGAGGAGAAAATGGAGATAGCCGAAACGGAGCTGAAACAAACTGTTAATAAAATTGAAGTTCAAACAACAGACATTGTCCAAGTTCAAAATACCCAGTCTACAATAATAAAAGATACAGTTAATATGAGACGGAAGATTGAGAATTTGGAGAATGCTTTAAGAATTAATAATTTAAGATTTTTGAATTTCCCAAGGTCCCCTTTAGGGACTCCTAGGGAAATGTTACAACGATATATAAAAGAGATATTAGGGGCTACGGATGAAACTATACCTCCATTCTCCCAGGTATATTATCTACCATTTAAACCTATATTGGATCAAACTAATATTGCACAAGAGGAATTACTCTTGGATGTATCAGCTATTTTGGAGTCTTCGGACACAGAAAGAATTTATCCATCTACATTATTAGCAACAGTGGCTTTGACTATAGACAAAGTTTGGATCATGAAAAAATTCTTTAAAAATAAGGATAAGGAATTTTTGGGACAAAAAAATAAGTATTTTCCCAGATGTGACAAGAGAAACCCAAAAAAGGCGTTGACAGTTCTTATTGTTAAAAACAGGAGTGCTTCAGATTAGAGCAACCTTTTTTCTTCATTACCCATGCAAATGTGTGATAAAATACAAGTCAGAAAAATATGTTTTCTTTGAGCCTAGGCATTTAACAGAATTTCTTATAGCCAAAAAATCAGTGAGCTCTGTTTAAAGTAATGCATTGTTAACTTCAGATTCTTTATTTCCTTTAACCTGTTTTTAAGAATTTATTCCATGTGTGTTAATATTGGATCCAAAATGAGGACTTGAGTGTATCTATTCTTCTGTTTTCTTTATTATATAATTTAATTTTTTCCTTGAAGTTTTACAAAATAGAATACCTTTCTGTACAAGTGGTTACTTGATTGACAATTGAAATTTCAACAAAAAACAAAATTAAAAAAAACAAAACGAGACATATTTTATCCCCAACAACTTTATCAGGCATTTACATGGATATACTAAAGAAAATGTTGCCCCCAGATTTTTTTGTTTCTTCTCTCAGAGCCAAAAATCTCTTTCTTCTATCCTGTGTTGGTTTCGTGACGTCATGGAAGAGCCAAATCCTCTGTCCACACCCAAGATCCCTAACAGTGAGACCTATATTAACATTGAAAGCCTATCTGTACCCTACCCAACTACATCCCCACTCCCCCACCCCCCAAACCTCCCCTCCCCTATCTTACCCCACCCCCCCAAGAACCTTAGGGAACCAGAATTTAACAAGGTAAGACGCTCACCCTTCATTAAGGAGTAGGCTGCGACCTCTAGGGCTTAGGATTTGCAGATAAGGACCCCAAATCGCCAGAAAAGTGGTTCTCTTCCTCTGTGAAAACCTAGAATCTCCAGCCTCCCAAGATACCAACAACTGCAGCTGGTTCCTCTAGTGCCAATATGCCGGAGGATCTTTAACAGTCCAGTACTGTAAGATACATTTCCTAGCTAATAGGCACATCTTGCGGAGCAACAGTGTCTCAAAATGATTTTTTACCTCTAAAGGCACCCGGAATATCCAAGAGTAATTGTTCTACCGTTCCCAAAACAGAAATCCCCAGCTGCCGTTGCCAAAAACATCGGATTTGAGTCCAGAACCTCCCCAAAGTTGGGCAACTCCAAAACATATGTAGCAGAGTACCCGGGCTCCTCTCACACTTAAAGACATTCTGGGCCTTTAGTCCCTCCCATATGCACCTGTTGAGATGACGCCACATACCCTCTATAAATACATCGATACGCACATTCCCTCAATCAGGCATCTGACACTAAAAGAGGTATTCTTGCTACTGATTTGGATATATCCCACGACACCACTGATAAGCCCAGCTCCCTCTCCCAAGCTCTTTTCAAGGGCTCATAGTCCATGGGGGGTTGCCACTTAGTTAGTGCCTTAAAGAGCAGCGAGATGGTGATCTTTCCCACTCCAATAGACTGAAAGAAGCCTTGTAACTTACTCCCCAGCAGAGTTCTCAGAGGGTCCCCAGGCAAGGAAGCAACATAATGTCTCACCTGCCGTATAGCAAATCTATTACCCCAGGAATCTCCAACCCGGCCCACCAATTCCTCAGCTGAGAGGGGCTGCCCATCCTCGCTCACCAGATGTGCAAGACGTGTAATCCCCCACTGAGCCCACTCAACAAAGTGATGACCAGACAGCCCAGGTAGAAATTCACAATTACCACATATGGTAAGCTGATCTGTCACAACCGGGTCTCCACTGAAGTGTCGGATAAGCACTCCCCACACCTCTTGGAGCGGCCGCAACATCACATTTGTACGTAAGCCCCCAAGAAGTTGTCGTGTTTTGTGATGTAATAATGAAAAGAACTGATAGGGTGCAAAATATGAGGTCTCTAAGACTGTAGGGGTATACATCTGAATGTCTAAACACCAATCTCCTAAATGTCGTAACTGGCATGCCTGATTATAGAGCGCTAAGTCTGGCATACCTACCCCTCCCTCGACTCCAGCCTCCTATTAAATGCGAGAAGCGAATTCTAGGTTTCTTACCCCTCCAACAAAACTTCGACATTAATCTGTAGAAGCTCTTCAGCTCTTTACGACGCAGCCAGAGTGGCGCTATGTGTAAAACATAAAGCCACTTGGGAAATAGCACCATTTTAACCAAGTTCACTCTGCCCAATAATGATAACGGCAAATCCTGCCAGCCTTGCAGCACGCTTCTGGTCTCCTCCAACAACCAGGTGACATTAAGGTCATATAGTGTTAATGTGTTCATAGGTAAGAAGATTCCTAAGTATTTAAAAGAGTTATGTGTTCTCCTCAAAGGAAAATCACCCCTCCAGCAACTCTAAACCTCCTCCGAAGAAATAGCCTCCGATTTCCCTAAATTCAAACGTAGACCCACATAGTCCCCATATTCTGAAAAGATCTCCAGTAAGGCCGCTAAAGACTCCCGCGGATTCGTTAAATGGACCAGAATGTCATCGGCGAAGGCCGCCACTTTAAAAACCTCCCTTCCTATCTCCACCCTTGCCACCGCCGGATGTTCCTCGATATCTCTTAATAATGGGTCCAATGTCAACACGAATAAAAGAGGCGATAAAGGACAACCCTGTCGGGTTTCCCGGCTTATCTCAAAATCCTCTGTTTTGATCTCATTAACCGATACTCTAGCCTTCGGATTCACGTATAAAGCTTTTATCCCTGATAGAAATGTACCCAAGAACCCATACTTCTGCAGTACTGCATATAAAAAACTCCAATACACTCGATCAAGAAAGCTTTCTCAGCGTCGAACCTTACCAAGAGGGAATCTATATATTCCCCCGATGCCTGGCTTCTAATGATGTCAAAACCTTCAGAACGTTTGTGGAGGAGTGGCCTAGTGGTTAGGGTGGTGGACTTTGGTCCTGGGGAACTGAGGAACTGAGTTCGATTCCCACTTCAGGCACAGGCAGCTCCTTGTGACTCTGGGCAAGTCACTTAACCCTCCATTGCCCCATGTAAGCCGCATTGAGCCTGCCATGAGTGAGAAAGCGCGGGGTACAAATGTAACAAAAAAAACAACAACAATCGTCCGTTCTCTCACAAATCCTAATTGAGAATCCTGTATTAGTTTTGGCAAAACTCTCACTAATCTATTTGCCATAATCTTAGCCATCAGTTTCACCTCATAATTTAACAACGAAATAGGCCTGTTTCGGCTAATTCTGGATCTTTCCCCCTCTTTGGAATCACAATGATACAGGCAGTGTTCAAAGCAGGAGGCAGCTGTTCCTTATCTACTAAGACATTAAACATATTTGTCAATGGTTCTACTATCTCCTCCCCCATTATTTTATAAAATTCCGCCCTATAACCATCCACCCCCGGTGCCTTAGCCAACACGCTTTGATTAATAGCTAAGAGTACCTCCTCTGCTGTTATAGGACAATTAAGCCGCTGCTCATCTCGCAGTGAAATCACCGGCAGCCTAATTTGATTCAGATTGAGATCCCCCGATAAGCCTTCTTCTTGTGGAGCCTCATACAGCCATTTATAATAATTATAAAATATCTCACTGATATCACGATCCGTTTGAACTCGGTCTCCCTGGCTCATCTTCATAGCTAAGATCCTAGCCCTGCCTTGCTTAGCCACTACAAGATGTGCCATCAGCCGACCCCCTTTATTTCCATGCTTATAGAGTTGGTATCTATAATAAATCTGAGACTTCAAGGCCCTTTGAAGGAGTTCGTTTAGTGCCGTTTGTAGAGTCAATAATTACTGTCTATTCGCCAAGGAGGGTATCTGACCGTACCATCTCCTAGCGGTCTCTAGCCTTACGTTTATGTGACATATAGCTAATGATCTCACCGCGTAGCACTGCCTTAGCCACCTCCCAATACAGTACCCAGTCTCCTACATGCCCTTCATTATGAAGCTTATAATCCTGCCAACACTTATGAATTGAAGCCTTAAGTACCTGATACCGATATAGCTCTATTGGAAATACCCATCACCATTTTGTTCCCCTCACCTCCTTTTGCGACCAGCTCATTTCCACCCAGGCATGATCAGAAATAAGTTCCCATAGCAGATTGTGCAACTGACCCAAACAATTGATCTGAAATCAGCAAGTAATCAATACGAGCTTGTGTACCATGTGCCCTGGAAAGATGCGTATAATCATTCTCCTGAGGGTGAAGTATCCGCCAAACATCCACTAGCCCCACCTGGTGGCAAAGATTAGGCAGCCCTCGAGCCTCCTGTCTAAGATCGTTCCTCCGAGACCCTGTGCTATCTACCAAAGGGTCCATCACCATGTTGAAATCCCCTCCTACTATTATGGGCAAGGGAGCCCCCGCTAACACTTTTGACGTGATCATCCTATAAAATTTCCGGATATATTGGTTGAGGGCATACACATTCCCCAACAAATTTTTTGGCATTTAATACTAGCCTCACATAGCAGGAATTTCCCTCCCGGGTCAACAAAACACAAGTCTAACTTATCTACTGCTCCTATCCTAAACAAAATGGCAACCCCCCCTTTTTTCCCCCTGGGCTACTGCGGACACACACTCCCCCACCCACCAGGTTCGTAGTTTAGCATGTTCAGAAGTTGATAAATGGGTTTCCTGAAGTAAGGCAATGTCTACTTTGTGTCTTTGCAGGTGCTGCAAAATCTTAGTTCGTTTAATAGGAGATGTGATGCCTCCTACGTTCCATGTAACCACTTTCAGAGTCCCATATTCATATATGATTTAATCACACCAGATGTATACCATTCCTGCAATAGAGAAAGGCGTCCCAGCCACCCCCCCCCCCTTCCAGCCACCCTAGTGAACTTCCATTTCTCCCACCTAAAACCATCCATCATAGTCCCCCAGGTTCCTGTCACGCCCCATCCCCAAACCCCTCCTCTCCCTCCCCACCTAACCCTACCCAACCCCACTATCCCCAAACTCCCCCTTGTAACCCCCAAGTCTCTATACGAGACCATCACGCTTAACACCACTCACCCCCAACCCCTCTTTTAAACAGAACTCAATAACATCCTCACTTTCCCAATGGCTCCCCAACTGTTCAGACAGCAATATGTCCATTTGTCAGATTCAAAAAAAAAAAAACACCCTCTCAGCACAGCTCCCGTGTAGCCTCCTCACAGCCTGCTACCAGCAAAAGCCTCGAGAACTTATACATGTTATTCCCAGATTATGGACCAATCCAGCTGCATCAAATATCAATCTTAACTCCAAAGGCAAAGGGACTGGTGGAAATTCTACCCTAGCTTGACAATGCTTGCACCCTTGATGGCCACAGCAGACATCTAAATTACATACGCGTATTCACACTCTGCGATAAACACCAGAGAAGGCCTCAGATTGTCTGCTCAGGGCTACTACCAGTTCTGCACCACTGCCCAGAATTTTGCAGACCCCCCAAATTGAGTCGGGCCTCCACAGGAGGCCAAATAGGATATATGCTGGTGTGATCCACTTAGAACATCAAATTTTGTAAAATCTACTACAGCTAAAATGTCCAAATCTTGTACCTCGTAGTCTCCACAGATATCCCTTAGTCACCATGCCGACCTCCCGATCATCTAGGCTCCACCAAGCTCAAAAAGGCTTGCGCTTGCTCTACTGTGGTATAGATCTTCGTGTCCGCCTTATAGGTTACTCTTAGTTTAGCCGGGTATTGTAAAATAAATCGAATTTTCATGGCAATGAGTCTTGTACATTGTAAAGAATATGTGGAGAATAGTAGAGAGCAGGAAGAAAAGGGGGGAGAACAACCCTGCAAACCCCAAAAAGCCCCAGAGGAGTCTCGCCCTTACAGGCAGATTTTCCCCAGGAGAAGACTTCAAATTAGAAACTACAACTCCCAGCATCCACCTTGGGTACAAGGGAGACAAACCAGGGCGTACTCCCATGAGGCGCCAAAAGGGGGCTGCCAGGGAAGGAGAAATACTAATTCTACAACCTGGGGGAGGGGGAGGTGGAACAGGTGGGAAAAGGTTAATGAGGAAAAGGAGAAGCAGCTGGGAGAAAAAGGGTAGGGCGAAGAGAGCATGGACTGGGCTCCTGAGAAGGAGGAGAGGGAAGGGGGACCTTGGGAGATGGAGGTAACCGCCCAGGAGCAGGCCCTGGAGGAGCCCATGGACATTTCTGCCCTGGCCCAGAGGAGCGCATAGAAGTAAGAAGGGCCCTGGAAAAGAGAGGATCCGGGCCAAAGAAAGAGGGGTCAAAGCGGGAGGAGGTCAGGTGAGAAAGAGAGACTGACCAAGAGGGAGGGACCCCAGGCTTTGAGTCCACACTTGGCTACATGAACTGTGGATTTAAAAGCCAAGCTATATTGAACTGTTTTGAGAGCTTGGCTACATGAACTGTGGATTTAAAAGCCAAGTTATATTGAACTGTTTTGAGAGCTTGGCTACATGAACTGTGGATTTAAAAGCCAAGTTATATTGAACTGTTTTGAGAGCTTGGCTACATGAACTTTGGATTTAAAAGCCAAAGTATATTGAACTGTTTTGAGAGCTTGGTTACAGGAACTGTGGATTTAAAGCCAAGTTATATTGAGCTGTTTTGGGCCAGCCGTACTTGCCGGAACTAGGCTTAGGGGAACCCGGCTGTAGGGGGGGCAGTGTTCTGATAAACCTGACCGGCCCGAAAAGGGTTTCTTGACGGGTCCGCTGCTTCTCCCAAGACTAAGGGGGAAGAGGGGAATCAGCGGCGGAAGCCCGGGCTGTGTTCTACCAAGCTGAAGGATAAAAATAAAAGGAAAAAGTTATTGTTTGATCCTGTGGTTTTCCTGTTTTTTTTTTGGAGAAGAAGTGGATGATAGAGGAGGCTGAGAAAGGCGAATAGTCCCAGAGGCGGAGAGACGCTCAGCACCTTTACAACATATAGGTGAGAATTTCCTCCTCTGCATCGCCACTGCTGCTGAATAGTCCTGGAAACACAAATTTTTTTTTATTTTCATAGCGCAGCTCCTGGTCTCTTCTCAAGGCCTGCAGTATAGCCTCCTTATGGGCAAAGTTTAATTAACGGCAAATCACCACTCGTGGGCGTGCGTTCTCTGGGTGCTTGGGGCCCACTCGATGCGCTCTTTCCACCCGGGGAGCATCTAGGTCTGCTGGGAGTTGTAGTTGTTCTTGCAGCCACTTTTCTAGGAACATCCATAGTCCATTGCCCTCCAACGCCTCTGGCAACCCCACAAATCTTAAGTTGTTCCTCCTTGATCTATTTTCAAGATCTTCGAGCTTCTTTTCATAGCCCTCTACCAAAGTTTTTAGCCTGATATTTTCCTCCTCCATCTTCTGTACTCTGTCCTCCAGGGCTCCCTGGCGCTGCTGAAATTCCACCAAATCTTTATTGAGCTGCCCCAAATGCTCCTGGACCTGGACTAACTTGCTATCGATGGGACCCAGTCTTCTATCCAGCAAAGGCTCCATGGTGCTCATCACCTCTGTCGCTACCTCTACCATCCACGCCGAGCTTAAGGTGTTTGCGGCCGGGCTCGCCAGAGCCGCCATTTTATCTTCGCCGGCTCGTGCCTTCTCCTTCTCTCTTTGGACTCCTTTCGCCGCCATGGAGTCTATAATTGGTAAACTGAAATGCTGCACCTTTAAATCAAACGATGGCGACTTGAAAGTCTCGTTGTGAGCTTAAAATCGCCGATTTTGAGGGGTTAGCGGGTAAGCTGGCAGGTGTGGAGTTTTCAATAGCCGTTCCTGATCATGGCGTCACGTGACTCACTTAAATCTAATCTTAAAACTCTAGTTTGATATAAAAGAATCAATCCAGCACAACACATCACCACATAGTCCAAACTGGTTGCATAGTCCCAAACCATCTGTTTCGAACTGTTTCTACACATCCAGTACGTAAGCTAAGATCCCATCAGCCCATCTCAGGTCAATGAGACCAAGCTTGTGGGTCACATGGCAATAGCAGTGAAAGTGATCAGTTAACTAATTGACCCCTGAAGCAGGCGGTTATCTCCTAAGAAACACGGCCCCATGTCAGGTCCTGTGTTGGTGCCTCAATAAAGACTTGTTTCCTGGATACTCCCCTCCTACATCTTGTAATAACCTCACCTATGTCAAAGCCTGCACTGAGATTAAAATAACCTTCTTCCCTTTGTCTCTTCAAAAATAAATATCATCCAAGAGATCAGTCAACATAGTACCGGAGCCTTTCCTAAACTCATGCAAACTCACATCTAATAACTCAAACTCTTCTAAAAATACTTACCCAATTGAACCACCATTTTCTTCTCTAAAAGCATGCCCACCACATGCAGATCTAAAATTGGCCTGAAATTTTCACCCTTCTTTCTTTAAAATGGTGTAACAACTGCTTTCTTAAGACATGAAGGAACACATCCTTGTACATCTTTTAAACAAGGCAGGAACCAGATCAAAAAGTGCATAAGACCATCTCAAAGATGATACCAGTTCTCTCACCCTATCAAACATGATAGGTTTTCTGAAAGGATGATGATAATATAGTAGTCTGTTTCTCAGTTTCATGAAATGAGCCACTTGTTGGGAGTTTATATTTCATATTCACAATTTATTCATCCACAATTTTAAATTCACACTTTGTTCATCAATTTGGAACCCCTGAGGACCAAATTTGGGACTTCCCATTCTGCAAAAACCATCTATGGCACAGCTCTTGTGAAGCAGAAAGCGAAGTTATTCACCTGTAGCAAGTGTTCTCCGAGGACAGGACACACATTCTCACGTATTGGCGTCATCCAAAAATGTCCAGCATTAGAACATCCTCAGCTTCTGTTTTAGAAGCTTTTGGGAGTTCTACCATGTATGTGCACCCTCTTGCCCACATGGTAGAGGCCGTCCGAATTTTGGTTTCAGGTGAAAATAATTGTGCATTTTCGGCTGAAAAATGAAACTCACTCCTCCCTCCTTTGCAATCACTCCTGTAGGCCCCTCCCAGGGCCTACCTTAAGAAAGCCTGGTGTTCCAGTGATGTCTTTGGGGGAAGGAACAAACCCCACTCATTCCTGCCCCATGCCACTGCTCCATCACAATGGCTGCAGAGACTGCCGCGGGAGGTCCCGGCAGCCATTTTGCAATTGGAACTAGTATAGGCCTGAGTCTGTGCTGGTTCTAATTGGAAAATGGCTGCCAGGACCTCCCACAGGAGTCTCACGAGGCTTCCGCGGGAGGTCCCAGCTGCCAATGGAAGGTGCAGCAGCACAGGGCAGCAACTAGTGAGGTTTGTTCCTGCCCCAAGACACCGCTAGACCAACAAGCCTTCCTAAGGAAAGGGGGGGAAGTGATCGTGGAGAAGCTCAGGAGGAGAATTTTTTGGATTGGGTGTGGAGGAGGGAGTAGGGGGGAGTTTTGTTTACAGTTTTGATTTCTACCTAAACCAAATGGCCAATTTCGGTCACAGATTCGGTTTCAGCAGAAACCGAAGATCCTGGTTTGGTTGGGCTTTACTGCATGGGACCAGCCAGCCTATTAGAAAGCTAATAAAATACAACTCCTAGGGGAGGAGAGCAGGATGCAAGCACAGAATTACTCTGTTGAGATAAAATCTTGTGTAAGGTGGATCAGCTACTAGAGCCTAGAGCAGGTTACTCTGCAGGCTGAAGTGACCACCACCAAGAACAAAACCTTCCAGGTCAGAAACTTCAGATGGAAGGAACCAAGAAGCTCAAATGGAGCTTTTGTGAGCTGGGTGAGAATGACATTGAGATCTCATGACACTATGGGAGGTTTGACAGGGGGCTTGATTAACAGCAAACCTCTAAAAAGTCAAACAACTGGAGACTATATTGAGATAGGCTTGTCTTCGACACAATAGGTGCCAAATTGCACTGAGGTTGGACCGCTAGATGACCAAGGAGTAAAAGGGACGATCAGGGAAGACAAAGCCATAGCAGAGAGATTAAATGAATTCTTTGCTTCGGTCTTCACTGAGGAAGATTTGGATGGGATACCAGTGCCGGAAATGGCATTCGAACGGAAGAGTCGGAGAAACAATGAATTCTGGAGGATGTAATGGGGCAGTTCTACAAACTGAAGAGCAGCAAATCTCCTGGACCGGATGGTATTCATCCTAGAGTACTGATAGAACTGAAAAATGAGCTTGCGGAGCTATTGTTAGAAATATGCAATTTATCCTTAAAATCGAGCGTGGTATCGGACGATTGGAGGGTGGCCAATTGAAAAAGGTTCCAGAGGAGATCCAGGAAATTATAGAGCAGTGAGTCTGACATCAGTGACGGGCAAAATGGTAGAGACTATTATTAAGAACAAAATTACAGTGCATATTCAAAAACATGGATTAATGAGACAAAGTCAACATGGATTTAGTGAAGGGAAACCTTGCATCACCAATCTACTACATTTCTTTGAAGGGGTGAACAAACATGCGGATAAAGGTGAGCTGGTTGATATTGAATCTGGATTTTCAGAACGTGTTTGACAAAGTACCTCATGAGAGACTCCAGAGGAAATTGGTGAGTCATGGGATAGGAGGTAGTGTTCTATTGTGGATTAAAAACTGGTTAAAGGATAGAAAACAGAGAGTAGGGTGAAATGGTCAATATTCTCAATGGAGAAGGTTAGTTAGTCCCCAGGGGTCTGTGCTGGGACCACTGCTTTTTAACATATTTATAAATGACATACAGATGGGAGTAACTAGTGAGGTAATTAAATTTGCTGATGACACAAAGTTATTCAAAGTCGTTAAATCGCGGGAGGATTGTGAAAAATTACAAGAGGACCTGACAAGACTGGGAGACTGGGCATCTAAATGGCAGATGACGTTTAATGTGAGCAAGTGCAAAGTGATGCATGTGGGGAAAAAGAACCCGAATTATAGCTACGTCATGCAAGGTTCCACGTTAGGAGTCACCCACCAAGAAAGGGATCTAGGTGTCATCATTGATGATACGTTGAAACCTTCTGATCAGTGTGCTGCTGCGGCTAAGAAAGCAAATAGAATGTTAGGTATTATTAGGAAAGGAATGGAAAACAAAAATGAGAATGTTATAATGCCTTTGTATCACTCCATGGTGCAACCACACCTCGAACATTGTGTTCAATTCTGGTCGCCGCATCTCAAAAAAGATAATAGTGGAATTAGAAAAGTTGCAGAGAAGGGCGACGAAAATGATAAAAGGGATGGGACGACTTCCCTATGAAAAAAAGGCTAAAGCGGCTAGGGCTCTTCAGCTTGAAGAAAAGGTGGCTGAGGGGAGATATGATAGAGGTCTATAAAATAATGAGTGGAGTTGAATGCTTAGATGAGAAGCGCCTGTTTAGACTTTCCAAAAATACTAGGACTAGGGGGCATGCGATGAAGCTACAATGTAGCAAATTTAAAACGAATCTGAGAAAATTTTTCTTCACTCAACGTGTAATTATAGACCGGTGAGTCTGACGTCGGTGCCGGGCAAAATGGTAGAAACTATTATTAAGAACAAAATTACCATCCTTTGCAACTCAAATCTGCCCGCAGTCGCAAATCTAAAGCTTGGTTCACTCAAGACCTGAAAGCCCTAAAACTCCAAACTAGGAAACTGGAAAGAGCTTGGTTAAAGTCGAAAAGTATCTTCACATTCACAGCTTGGAAACAGTCTCACTGCAAGTACAAATACGCAATCAAACAAGCCAAAAGAACTTTCTTTCAGAAGCATATTCTAACGGTTAGAAAGGATGCCAGAAAGCTCTATAGACACCTCAACTCTCTCCTAGACACTTCCTCGATTACTTCGCCAAATGCTGAAATGCCGTCAGCGGTCCAGTTGGCAAACTATTTTAAGGATAAAATCCTATCACTTCGTGACTCGCTGCCCTTGAACGCCTCTAGCATTGATGAATTTCTCTCCAACCTTGCGCCTCCTCTTGACCATAGTCCACCTGACCGCTTTTGGACAACCTTTGCCCAGGTCTCCACTGAGAAGGTCTCTCTTGCCATCCGCAAATTTTCTAAAACGCACTGCAAGCTGGACAGCTGTCCAAACTACCTGCTACAGTCGGCGCCAGAATGTTTTAATGACTTCACCTCATATCTGAACTTCATGCTCCAACAAGGGCTCTTCCCCATCAATCACGGTAGCATTCTCCTTACGCCAATCCCTAAGGACCCGAAGGCCCTGCCTAGCATCATATCTAACTACCGCCTCGTTGCCACTATCCCGCTACTAGTCAAGTCTATGGAGAGCTTGATCAACTCATAGCTCACTGATTATCTGGATAAATTCTCTATTCTCCATGCCTCCCAATCCGGGTTCCGGTCTCACCACAGTACTGAGACAGTACTGGTCACACTCCTTTCCAACTTTAAGAAAAAAATATCACTTGGGAAAAACATCTTGCTGTTGCAATTTGATCTGTCCAGTGCATTCGACATGGTGGACCACAACCTCCTTCTGTCTTTACTATCTGAATTCGGCGTTGGTGGTTATGTCTTGGAATGGTTTAGAGAATTTCTCTCATGTCGATCCTATCAGGTCAAAGTCCATTCCGCTATTTCACCACCTTGGAGATCCCCCTGTGGAGTTCCTCAGGGCTCCCCCCTGTCACCTACCCTATTTAATATCATGATGTCTCCACTTGCCACGGCCCTTTCCAACCATGGCCTGTACCCATACATATATGCAGATGATGTAACTATCTACATTCCCTTCCGCTCTTCTTTATCTGAAATCACTGATGCAATACAGAATAGTTTTGCCCTCATGGCCAATTGGGCGAACGCATTTAAGTTCAAGCTAAATCAGGAAAAAAACCTAATGCATCATTCTCTCCTCCCAATTCAATAAATCTATCCCAAGCACAATTTCGACGCTGCACTACTCCCTCCCTATTGCAGATAACTTGAAGCTCCTTGGCATCATTCTGGATTCGCACCTGACCCTCAATCTTCAGGTCTCAGCTCTTCTGAAACGAATGTTCCTCTCCATACGGTCACTAAGACGTATCAAGCAGTTCCTTCCATTCAACCTATTCCGGACTCTAATCCATTCCCTCGTTTTGAGCCATTTTGACTACTGTAATGGGATTTACACCGGATGCAAAGAACTAACCCTAAAGCAGCTCCAAACAGCGCAAAACACAGCAGCGAGATTACTATTTGGTAAATCTCAGTTTGAAGCAGCGAAACCTTTAAGAGAGAAGCTCCACTGGCTACCGATCAAAGAGCGTATCGAATTCAAAGTCTGTGCTCTAACCCACAAGATTGTTTACAGGGATGCTCCAGTTTATATGCTCAGCCTGATTGACCTCCCTCCAAGAAACTCCAAGAAGCTGTCCCGTACTTATCTACATCTCCACTATCCTAACTGCAAGAATGTATGGTACAAATTGCTCTTCGCCTCCTCTTTTTGCTTTATGAGTCCACGATACTGGAATGCTCTGCCATCCGCAATAAAGGGAAACTACCAGCCACGCCCTGTTTAAGAAACTCCTCAAGACTCATCTATGTGATAAAACCTACTCAGCTGTTCCTTAACTTCCTGCCGTCCCTCCTTGGCATCCCCTGTTGTTCCCCCCCCCCCCCAGATGTGCCTTCTTCTTTGTTCCGCCCTTGCATTTGTTTGATGTTCATTCTTTATAAATTGTTAGCCACATAGAGCCTGCTATGTTGGGAATATGTGGGATATAAATGTTCTAAATAAATAAATAATGAACTGTGGAATTCGTTGCCGGAGAATGTGGTAAAGGAGGTTAGCTTAGCAGAGTTTTAAAAAGGTTTGGACGGCTTCCTAAAGGAAAAGTCCATAGTCCGTTATTGAACGGACTTGGGGAAAATCCACTAGTTCTGGGATAAGCAGTATAAAATGTATTGTACTTTTTTGGGATCTTGTCAGGTATATTGTGACCTGGAATGGCCACTGTTGGAAACAGGATGCTGGGCTTGATGGACCTTTGGTCTTTCCCAGTATAGCATGTACTTATGTATGTACTTATGAGGTGAACTCTAACCAAGTTGGTCTTGAAATCAAACTGACAAATGTAGAAAGGTGCTCAAGCAGTTTTTCTATAGGACAAGAAACCTCCTGCCCTTGAAATTGTAAGATCTCTTAGCAAAGTCTTTTCTGGAATCAAGGACAGGAGAAACCCACATGCAGGTGGAGTGAATCAACGACTACCCTCTCAACATCCAATCCATGAGGACCAGGAACTGAAGGTTGGGATGGAGAAGCAATCCCTTGTTGTGAGTGATGAGAGTCGGAAAGCTCTCCATGGCTCCTCTGAGGTCCAGAAGTAGAGGAAACCATATCTGCCTTGGCCAATAAGAGACGATGAGGATCACGGAACCTCTGTCCTGCTTGAGTTTCAGCAGTCTTTGCTATGAGAGGAATGGGAGAATGCACGGATGAGCCTGGAAGCATTTATAAGCACAGGATTCCACTAACCCAGAAGGAGCATCAAGGGTTAAGGATGTAAGCAGAAAATAAAAAAGAATGGCCTATGCAACTTGTGACTTGTGTATGTGATAAACATATCCTGTACAGGTAAAGTAGGGAATGGAAGTCCCTGAATCAAACTGGATTGAATTGTCTACCACAAGAGAGACTCCTGTAGGGGGAAGTGATATTGATAATGTCTGCCAGATTCTCAGTGGTCTGTGACCACTGGAAAGCTAGGGTCCACTGAGAAAGTTTCAAATAGAGACCAGCCATGGATGTCACGTGAACAGTGGAGGCCATGTGGCCTAGCAATCAACATCTGCCGAGCTGTGACCTGCTGGCTCTGGTCCGCAATGCAGATGAGAGTGTCTGCAAAATGGTAACGGAATTCAAACATGTGTGGGATAAACATAAAGGAATCCTGTTCAGAAGGAATTGATCCTCAGGAGCTTAGCCGAGATTGGGTGGCAGAGCCGGTGGTGGGAGGCGGGGCTAGTGCTGGGCACACTTCTACGGTCTGTGCCCTGAAAAAGACAGATACAAATCAAGGTAAGGTATACACAAAAAGTAGCACATATGAGTTTATCTTGTTGGGCAGACTGGATAGACCATGCAGGTCTTTTTCTGCCGTCATCTAATATGTTACTATGTAATGTAGAAGAAAGGCCTGTCCTTGAACCATGTCCAGCAGGGCTCTAACAAATGCCAATATGCACAGGAAGCAGATGGGATTTTGAGAAGTTGATAATGAACCCTAGTATCTCTAACACCCAAATCCACAGAATCAGGTGCGGACAATGCCATAATGCACTGTCACTTTACAACTTTGAAGCAGTGCCCCATCACGCATGCACAAGTGCCTTTCCGCCCAACACTCGAGCATGGGACCAGCAGTACAATACTAAAGCTAAGACAACTCCAAAGGGTGACAAGAGGGATGTGAGAATATATGCCTGCTGTCCTCAGAGAACACCTGCTACAGATAAGTAACTTTGCTTTCTCTGAGGACAAGCAGGCATAATATTCTCACATATGGGACTCACTAGCTGCCAGGCACACAACATAATAATGAAACCTGGCAACTAAGTAGAAAGTAAGCCTGGCAGAAAAAAGAGCCGGAGGGCGGAGTTGACTTTTAAGTAGTAAAAAGATTCTGCAGGACAGCTTGTCCAAACCGGCTATCCCGCCTAGAATGCTCTCTAGAAAGTAGTAAGCAGTGAAGGTGTGGATAAAAGACAACGTCGCTTTGCAAATTTCTTCAATGGAAGCAAAAGTGTAAACGGCCTACTAAAGTTGCCATGGCTCTTACATTGTGAGCAGTCATATGGCCATTAAGAGTAAAGCCCAACCTGAGCATATGTGTAGGAGATACAGTCAGCCAGCCAAGTGGAGATAGTACGTATGGTGATGGGAATCCCTATTCTATTAGGGTCAAAGGATACAAAAAAGTTAGGAGGACTTCCTATGAGGTTCTGTATGCTCCAGATAATAAGCTAGAGCACGCATGGGGGTTGAGGGAAAAAGGCTCGACCCTGAGTAGTGTGTAGGAGAGCCCTGATGAACTATAAGGTCTGAACAGGTGGAATATGTGATCTAGGGTAATTTATCACAAAATTGAGGAATTCTAGGAGCCTTATGGCAGACAAAATTGATGTCTATGCCACCTCTCGGGAGGCTGCCTTTATTAACCAGTCGTCAAGATAGGGGAAGATGTGTATGCCCCACCTGAGTATTGTTGCAGCTACCACTATCAGGCATTTTGTGAAGACTTGAAAAGCTGAAGCCAAGCCAAATAGTAAGACCTTTTACTGATAATGCAGAGTCCCAGAGCAGAAGTGTAGGAACTTTCTGTGGGCAAGGATAGGTATGTGAGTGTATGCCTCCTTGAGATCTAGAGAGCAAAGCCAGTCATTGATTTGGATGATGGGAAGAAGTAATCCTAGGAAAACAATGCAAAATTTTTCTTTGAGTAGAAGCTTAAGTCTCGCAGACTGAGAATTGGGCATGCCCCACCCATCTTTTTTGATATGTGAAAATATCTGGAATAGAACCCTCGACCCCTTGCCCAGCAGAGGAACTAGTTCTATTGCATTCTGCCAGAGGAGGACTGAGAGTTCCTCTCAAAGTAATTTCATTTGGAGGGAGTTGAAACGAGACTCTCTTGGTGGATGGTCAGGAGGTCTTTTACCAACGCAGAGCATAGCTGTGCTGAATGGTGTGTAGTACCCAACGGTCGGAAGTTATGAGAGGCCACCTCTGTAGGAAGAGAACAAGTCTCCCTCTAACTGGTAGGTCACTTGTTGTGGACAACTGTACAGTGGCAATGCTCTCTAGGAATGAGTCAAAAATTAGGTTGTTGTTTGGATGGACATGATGTCTGGGTTTTCTAACCCTGCTGCTGTCTTGGACATAAGTGCTGGGGTGTAGTCTTTTGAGGTGGAGAAGTAGGAGTGTAACAACACTTAGACATATAGTAACTGGAGCGTCGATATCCTCTTGCATGTCTTCTAGAAGAAGCAGCAGCAGCAGAGGTTTGTAGCCCCAACAGACTCTTAAAAATATCTGTGTTTTTAATTAGGTCAGCCAATTGCTTGATTTTGTCACCAATGAGGTTTTCTCCACAACAAGGGACACCTGGACAGCAGATTTGAGGTCAGAGACCCTGAGCCAGGAGAGAAGTTGCATTGTCACTGCTAAGGCGGAAATGCGTGAAGAGATATCAAAGGCCTGTCTTGTCAGATATTTCCAATAGTCAATAGGTTTCCTCTGAAGCTCATGGAATTCCTCAGCTTTCTCAGAGGGAAGGAATTCTGCAAAGGATAGAGTACTCTGTATTACAGATTTTAAGTAAATTGTGGAATAAAGCAGATAATCTAATATGTGATTCGTTAGCCTTGAGACCTGAAAGATTTTCTGCCAAAAGAGTCCACTGCTCTAGCTTCTTTTCCTGGAGCAGAAGCATGAGATCTTGAACGAGTGTGTTCTAAAGCAGATTCCACAACTAGGGAATGATGGGATAACTGTTTTCTCAATCCCAGTGGATTTCTGTATCCTATACATTGAATCAGTTTTCTTTGAGGCTACCTGAACTGTCAGTGGATTCTCCCAGTTTTTGAGCTGGGTATTCTTTATAATTGAATGAGGTAGAAAATTAAGTGGAGCTGTTAAAGAGAAACTGTGAACTGGACCACTGTATACTGGATTATTGGAGTCAACTAGGGGTTAAGGGAGAACTGGAAAGTCAATCACATAATGAGGAAAAATTGTTTGGTTTCTCTCAAAGCAGAGAACTAGGACCTTGAAAGCTATGAACCATAAATGTGTAATTAACAATACTTATCTGTTGTAACCTAATGTTCTAGTTATGGCCTTGAATCTGTATAAAATAGACCTAGGAAAAGTTATGTGAAACATGAAAAAGTGTAGCAGATGAAGCCTGGGAAAGTATATTGCTTGCCAATTATGCTATCATGCCAAAGAACGAATCTGTATGCTGAAATTTGCTAATAAAAAGTAGCTTAGCTGGACACAGGGGTGAGAGATTCTGTCTGACAGCTGCTCAGCTTTGCAGTGGTGGCAAGTCTCTGTCTGAAGCCAGCTTCTGCTAATTATTCACTTGTAAGTTGTGTTGTGATTATTTCTTTGGACACACCTTTGGCTCTGAACCTAAGAGCTAAGGTAAGGGCCAAGGGTCCCCCAGGTTCTTCCAAAGGAGCCACCAGTTGGGGTGAGTGTGAATATGAACAATGCAATAAAAAAGGTGTTTTTAAGAAGCCTTAGATGCAGAATAATGAATGCCAAAGATAACTGATGAAATTGCTAGCAGATCTAAGAGTCCTAGTAAAACGTGTATTAAGGGGGCATGGCTGCTAAGTCTGCTTTAGTAGTACTGTTGGTCCCCAGTGCTCCACCTAATTAAGAGGATGAGCTGTGTATTTTGGCAGCAGAACTCTGTTGGACTATCAGCGCAGTCTGTGTCGCCTCCTCCTCTATACTCAGGTAAGACCATGGGTTCTTTTTGTTTAAAGAACATAATAAGGAATCGTTACAGGATAATAGTGAAAGCCACGGGTGAAGGCGACTGTCCGATCTATGTAATGATGAGTCCTGGCAAGGGAGGGCTCTTTCCCATCCCTCAATGGCAGCGGATTACTGAGGTTAATGGATTCTGACTGCAATTGGGGTGCCATGCCAGGGATCAGAAAAGCCATGACTGGCAGATTTTGTGCTGAAAAGCCATGACTGGCAGAGCTATAAGTAAGTCCTGGGGCAAATTTCGTTCCCACCCCTGTTTGCATCACGTGCTCCTCCTTCTTATGAGGAGGAAGTCCTTCTACAATGGTGGGACCAAAACAAAAAGAAAAATGAATTTAAATTATCACATGATCCCATGTAGGTAAACATGAACCAGGTGTTGAATGCTTTCTTTTTCTAACAGAAAACATTTTAAAAAACCCTGGTTTCTTTCTGTGACTGCTCATGCCAATGTGTATAGAAAAGAAAACTGCTGGGAAGCAACTCTTCTGGTTTATAGGTACTATAAAATTCTTCTGTCTAATCTGATTTATGGGTGCTGTAAAATTCCTCTGTCTAATGAGACCCCTGTTTCTACTGTAGTATCACAGGATTGTATTATAGGACCTCATAATTTAGAATATTGTATTTGTGTGTGAATGGTACCTTGAGTTGCAAATGTTGGGTCCTGTTTACAAAGGCGAGCTAGCGGTTTTAGGAAGCACTGTGTTGACGCCCATAGGAATATTATGGGCATCTATGATTAGAGTGTGCTAAAAACGCTAGAACACCTTTGTAAACAGAGCCCATTATGTATTATTCACTGAACCTTCTTGTCTTTGACAAATAGGGGCCTTGCTTTTTTTCTAGGGCTGATAAGAGACAGGAAATTACATGACATGAAAAATATCTTCCCTCTCTCTCTTCCCATTTAACTTTCTATAATTTGGATTACGAAACGTGTAATTGTATTTTCTTTTGCTGTGTTAAAGTACTAATTTAATGCAGTTTTATTTGCCTAACTTGTGTCCTTTCCCCCTAGTTTTAAATCTGCTAACTAAAATCTAAACTGGAGAAGACTTGAGGAAGCTTTTTCTTCCTTTTCCCTGGACTGCAGACAGGGAATGGGAAGGGGAAGCTCGCTCTAAACTGTTTTAAACATCCTTTGTTTGAAGTGAGTAATAAACAGTACAAATGCACCAACAAGTTGTTTTGTTTCATGCTGCTGTTCTAGAAATGAGATGGTGTCTTAAATTAACTCTTTTATTTATTCCCTATATGTCAGTTTAGAATTAAGGCTATAGTTTCCTATGTTAGTAACAGGAAAAGATAACAGAGAACTGTACCACTGACTGTCAATGGAAGACTTCTGGGGGCGGGGGAGAGAATCAATGATTTAAAAATGTAAGTGTTGTTTGGCTCTAGACGGGATATAAAATTTGCTCTTCATATTCTGATTCTAGTTGTCAGTGTCTTGTTCTATTTTTGTCCAACTGAAAAGGTAATGCTTTTCTGAATGTTTCAATTGTCTGTATAACTGTGCTTTTCTTCCACACATACTAAAGCAAATATGCACTGGATTGCTGCTTGACATACTTCCTGTTACAAAGCAAATTACTGTATAGCAGGAGAAGTAATGAGAATTAAATTTAAGGAAATTGGAGAACTCTGTAAAATGTCAAAGCAGTTTTGAAATTATAAGACTCATCAAAGCCCAACATTTTAAATGTTCTGCATTGTTAAATTAGAATGCTTATGTACTTTTTTTTATCTTTCATAGAAGTCTAATTTGTTTTCCATAAATGAAGTTGTGCCCATATAATGATTTTCTTGTGGCACTTCCTGTGCACAGTTGTTTAATTTAGAAAGCCACAATGTCATAAGTTCAAAGTTATTCTTTGAATTGTATAGAGTGAAGCTATAAAGGAGCTAGGGGGGGAACTTAGGAGAAAAAAGCCCCATCCTTGGGGAAAATATGTTGATAGAATTATATAAGTAGGAGTTTTTGTGACGTATTGTTTTGATCCCATCCGATTTGAACTAGTTTTGCACTTTTGAGCAAACCTCATTTAACATTTGTTGAAGCCTTCCATTCACAGTCTTTCCCGAGAAAGACTGATCCTTCCCACCTGGACGACAAAGGCATGAGGTTCATTCTTGCCATGGAGAAATTACCCCCGACAGACTAAGCAATGTGAAAGGAGCCTCAGCACAAGTTTCTACTGAAACCTCGCAAAGACAGCAAAGAAGGCCCATAACCAAATACTGAGGCCCAACATGGATTCACATAGCTTTCAGCATCAGGACCTCATCAGCTACCAGAGGGAACTGAATGACTGTTGTGGGTTCATCTGCCACAAGGATCACTGGCCTACAACTGCAGCAAAACTGTACAAGACTGAACCTTAAAGCTTTACAGCTTGTTTTGTTTTTTCCTTCCACTAAGGTCTTTTCATTGTGTTTTAGGTGTTTTATTATTTTCCGTTAGCACTTATTAAGCATTGTTCTGTGTGTATTACTGAAATAATTACTAAAGTTGCTTTGATCACTTTTAAGGCTTTTCGAATTGGTACCCCTGATTATTTATCCTGTTTGAATATTCCTTATTGTCCTTCTAGGACCCTCCGGTCCATCACCCATCATCGACTGGACCACAGTCCAAAGTCAATCATCTGGAATCTACGTGACATAGTGCTTTTTCTCCTTCTCCTTAACACTTCTTTCAAGAACTTTAAGACTGAATTAAAAACTTGGCTTTTTAAGCAAGCACTTGGAGAGACCGACTACAAGCACTAGCTACCTATTTTTAATTCTACCCTGCTTTATAGATAATTTTGATTAAATGCTTATACCCTAAACACCCTGACCTTTACCTGTTTTTTTCCTCTATCCTTTAGTTTGACCCCTGAAGTGAATTGTTATGCTTTCCTATCTTTTAATGGATTTCCTTTCCTATTCTTTTGTTTTAGCCTGTACACTGCTCTGCTAGTTAGAGTGGTATAGAAAGTTTTGGAAATAAATAAAATAAATAAGTCTCTGAAAAATTATTATTATTAATTAGGATTTAACACCTTTTTGAAGGAATTCACTCAAGGCGATGTACAGTAAGAATTAATCAAACATGAGCAATAGACAATTACAGCAGTAAAAATATTCAAACAACAATACAAAGTATGGGATAGTATACTACTTACAATGTCAACACAATACATAATAGAACATTTTAACTGACAGTGAAGGGTATAAGCAAAGATGGAACATATAGATAGGTAAGAGAGTAAGAAAATATTTATTTTATTTGTTGCATTTGTATCCCACATTTTCCCACTTATTTGCAGGCTCAATGTGGCTCACACTATGCCGTAATGGCGATCACCATTTCCGGAATGAGAAATACAAAGTATTATTATATTTGAAGTACAGAAAATGATAAAAATAAGTTATAAGTAGATATACAGTTCATTTCAGGCATTAGAGATCAATATGATGACTAAAGAACAGTGCACATGAGATCAGAGAGATGGTTAAATATCCCAACTAGGGTAGAAGTGAATAAACATGTCCTGCAGTATGTGCAAACCGTGTCACTCTGTGTGTGTGAGTGAGACTAACGTTAGTTACTTCTTCCACTAAAGGCCTGGTTGAACAGCCAAGCTTTCACCTGCTTCCTGAAGTAGAGATAGTCTTGTGTTAACTGGAGCCTTTCAGGCAGTGCATTCCAGAGTGTGGGGGCTACTCCGAAGAAGGCTCATGTAATGTCTTTTGGAGAGGGTGTGGTTAGTGATAGTCCTTGAGAAGACCTTAGTGTCCTTGGCGGTGTGTAGAGGATCATCCTATTCTTTAGGTACTCAGGGCCATTTCCTTTAAGGGCCTTGAAGATCAGACATAAGAGTTTTAAATTTAGCCCTGTATTGTACTGGTGCCAATGAAGTCTTTGCAAGAATGGTGTGATGTGGTCACGTCGCTTGCAACCTTCTATGAGTCCTGCTGCAGCATTCTGAATCAATTGGAGCTGGTGGCCCTTTGTAGTCAGACCATTGTATAGTGTATTAAAGGAATCCAGTCTTGATGTTATCATGGCATGCACAACTGGGTTAAGATTTACCTTCTCGTTGTAAGGAGAGAAGCAGCGTAGCTGTCACAAATAGTAGAAGCAACTCTTGAAGGCTGCTTGGATTTCGGGAATCAGAGTACATGTTGAATCTAACTGCATTCCCAGGTTCCTGACTTATGATTTGAGGGGGAGTTCGTACTTCCCAAGAGAGATTTTTTTGTCAGGTACGTATCCACTTGTGTTAGGGACCCCGAGAAGCTCAGTTTTACTTGGGTTCAGGCAAAGTTCATTGTGTTTAGCCCATTCTTGAATTGATGTTGGACAGGTAATCAGTTGAGAAATTGAGAAAAAAAAAAGCAATAGGCCAGATGAAAGAAATGTGTTTTACTGGATGTAATTCTAAAGAACTGTATTATTCATCCTGTCTTGAATCTTGTGCCTGTTCCTTATTTTTACTCACTTTAAGAGACTCTCT
Organism: Microcaecilia unicolor; assembly: GCF_901765095.1. Classification (NCBI taxonomy): domain Eukaryota; kingdom Metazoa; phylum Chordata; class Amphibia; order Gymnophiona; family Siphonopidae; genus Microcaecilia; species Microcaecilia unicolor. Next base: position 91,664,855 of record NC_044039.1, read on the forward strand.
CCCTGTTCTGCTTGCTACCCAGCTGAAGTGAGACCTAATACAAGTGCAGTAAAGAAAGAGAAGATACCACCTGCTGATAAGAAACAGGATGATGGCTACTGCAACAGATGCTATCTCATAAATGAATCTTAACCACTTTCCTCATCCAGAGGAGGAAGTTTCTGGATTGGAGAGTGAGATGCTGAATGTGAGAGCATAAGAAATTCTAGCATGGTCACCCAGACTTTAACACTTCAACTTGTGAGCACAGCCTAAAGATGTCCAGAGTAACCCAGTCTGCACTGGTTAAAGCCTTTTTAGGAGAGCATGGACAGCAGGGCCTTTCTTGCGAGCGAAGTGTTTACTGTTCCCTTAGGTGTGGTATGTTCTTGACAGGATGAAACCTTAAGTATATTTGGATGTACACATGCTAGAATTTCAAAACCTCAACCCCTACATTTATGCAGATGACGTCACAATTTACATCCCATTCAAACATGATCTAAATGAAATCACCAACGAGATCTACCAAAGCCTCCAAATAATGCACACTTGGGCAGATGCATTCCAACTAAAACTTAATGCAGAAAAACCACAATGTCTTGTACTCACCTCACAACATAATACAAAAAACTTCACCACCATAATCACACCATACTGCTCCCCTCCCTGTCTCACAAAACTTGAAAATTCTTGGAGTCACCCTTGATCGAAACCTCACTCTTGATACCCATGTGAAAAAAACGACAAAATAAATGTTCTACACCATGTAGAAACTCAAAAGAGTAAAACCTTTCTTCCTGAGATACATCTTCCATATCCTGGTACAGTCAATGGTAATAAGTCATCTGGACTACTGCAATGCACTGTACGCCGAGTGCAAAGAACACACAATCAAAAAACTCCAAACTGCCCAGAACATGGCCGCCAGACTCATATTTGGAAAAACTAAATATGAAAGTGCAAAACCCCTAAGAGAGAAACTTCACTGGCTCCCACTTAAGGAACGCATTGCATAAGTACATAAGTAATGCCATACTGGGAAAAGACCAAGGGTCCATCGAGCCCAGCATCTTGTCCACGACAGCGGCCAATCCAGGCCAAGGGCACCTGGCAAGCTTCCCAAACGTACAAACATTCTATACATGTTATTCCTGGAATTTTGGATTTTTCCAAGTCCGTTTAGTAGCGGTTTATGGACTTGTCCTTTAGGAAACCGTCCAACCCCTTTTTAAACTCTGCTAAGCTAACCGCCTTCACCACATTTTCCGGCAATGAATTCCAGAGTTTAATTACACGTTGGGTGAAGAAAAATTGCGTTCAAGATCTGCACGATTGTACACAAAATCATCCACGCAGACGCCCCAATCTACATGCTAAACCTCGTAGACCTACCTCCCAGAAACGCCACAAGATCATTCCGCAAATTTCGCAACTTGCACTACCCCAACTGCAAAGGACTTAAATACAAGCTGATGCATGCCTCTACCTTCTCTTACATGAGCACGCAGTTATGGAATGTATTACCAACAGACTTGAAAGCAATCAACGAAACAACTATCTTTCGAAAATCTCTGAAGACATTCCTCTTCAACAAGGCCTACAATGAGAACCTACAGCCTCACTAAGTCACCTCACCAACCCACTCAATTATGAACGCTTACCTTCTACAACTACCCTAATCACTCTCTTCCTTCGTCTTTTTTCCCTTCCTAATCTCTACACATTACTAACTGTATCTGATCTGATATCCTGAATTGACAATGTTAACAAATCTATGTAAGCCACATTAAGCCTGCAAATAGGTGGGGGAATGTGGGATACAAATGCAATAAATAAATATATAGATTGCTTAGCTGGGTGTTGCAAGGAATACATCTTGTATATCGAGTCCCAAGCTTAAAGAAAAACAAAGATACTTACTTGTAGCAGGCCTTTTAATCTCACAAGTGGGTACCGTAGTCCCGTGTTACGCGGTCCGGAGCTTATGACAAGCTTTACAAGAGCTTTGTGGAGTGCGAGACATGCTCTACTGCTCATGCACGAGTATCTTCCCGCCAACCACAAGAGCGCGGATAGCGCAGTTAAATATTAAAGTAAAAAAATAAAGAGGCAGAAACAACTCCAAGGGGAGGAAGATGGGCTTGTGAGAATATAAGGCCTGCTGTACTCAGAGAATACCTGCTACAGATAAGTATCTTCGCTTTCTCTGAGGACAAGCAGGCCATAATTCTCACAAGTGCGGTATCCCTAACATCCAGGCTCAGCGAAAAAAAACAAACATTGGTCAATTGGGCCTAGCAACAGGGAGGACATAACTCAGATTAACCTGAAACTATATACAACTGAGTGAGCCTGGAACAGAATAAAATGGGCCTAGGGGGGTGGAGTTGCATTCTAGGCCCCAAACAGATTATATAACACTGTCTTAAGGAAGTAATGAGATGTGAATGTGTGAACTGAAGATCACATTGAAGCTTTGCAAATTTCTTCAATGGAGGCTGACCGCAAGTGGGCTACCAACGCAGCCATGGCTCTGACATTGTGAGCCTTGACATGACCTTCCAGGGTCAGCCCAGCCTGGGCATAAGTAAAAGAAATGCATCTACCAGCCAATTAGATAATGTGCGTTTCCAGATGGTGACCCCCATCCTTTTGGTATCAAAAGAAATAAAAAGTTGGGTGGACTATCTGTGGAGCCTAGTCCAGTCCATGTAATTGGCCAATGCTCACTTAAAGTCCAAGGTGTGCAAGGTACTCTCGTCAGGATGTACATGAGGTCATAGAAAGAATGTTGGCAAGAAAATCGACTGGTTCAGATGGAACTCCGACACAACATTTGGCAGGAACTTAGGGTGCGTGGAGAGAACTATTCTGTTGTGATAATACAAGGTGCATCCACTACTAGGGCCTGAAGCAACAGCCACCAAGAAAATGAACTTTCAGGTCAAGTACTACAGATGGCAGGAAATCAGTGGCTCAAAAGGAGCTTTCATCCTGGAATTGCTTGAGGACATGCACACAGATAAGTGTTTGATATCTTCACTACTGTAAATGAGAAAACTCTTACAGAGAGTACATTGGTCACGTAATTGAATAAGGTGAAATGTGAATTATGACAAAAAAGAAGTAAAAAAGGACACGATAAGCAATAAAAAAAATATACAAAAATTGGTATGGATGGCAGGGGGCCGTCTATGATTATAATTGTCACGTTGATCAGGCACACCAGATTGGTGATAACCTACTTGCCTTGGTGACTGTATGAGACTCCCCCATATCATATTAATTTGGTGACCAGTTGACTTTATTTCTACCATTTGTTTTGGTTGCATATGTACACATTTGTGGCAGAGTACCGCCACTAGCATTTTGACAGTATTCTAGAAATAAGCAGTGGATTTTTCCTCAAGTCCATTTTAATAGTGGTCTATGAACTTTTCCATTATGAAGTCATTCAAACCTTTTTTAAACCCGGTTAATCTAACCGCTTTTACTACATTCTCGGGCAACATATTCAGCGAATGCTACATACCTGTAGAAGATATCCTCCGAGGACAGCAGGCTGATTGTTCTCACTGATGGGTGACGTCCACGGCATGCGCGGCCGTCTTCCCGCCCAAACCGGCTCGTGTTCGTCAGTCCCGTATGTAGCAAGACAAAGACAAGGGAAGACACAACTCCAAAGGGGAGGCGGGCGGGTTTGTGAGAACAATCAGCCTGCTGTCCTCGGAGAATACCTTCTACAGGTATGTAGCATTCGCTTTCTCCGAGGACAAGCAGGCTGCTTGTTCTCACTGATGGGGTATCCCTAGCCCCCAGGCTCACTCAAAACAACAACCATGGTCAATTGGGCCTCGCAACGGCGAGGACATAACTGAGATTGACCTGAAAAATTTACCAACTAACTGAGAGTGCAGCCTGGAACAGAACAAACAGGGCCCTCGGGGGGTGGAGTTGGATCCTAAAGCCCAAACAGGTTCTGAAGAACTGACTGCCCGAACCGACTGTCGCGTCAGGTATCCTGCTGCAGGCAGTAATGAGATGTGAATGTGTGGACAGATGACCACGTCGCAGCTTTGCAAATTTCTTCAATGGTGGCTGACTTCAAGTGGGCTACCGACGCTGCCATGGCTCTAACATTATGAGCCGTGACATGACCCTCAAGAGCCAGCCCAGCCTGGGCGTAAGTGAAGGAAATGCAATCTGCTAGCCAATTGGATATGGTGCGTTTCCCCACAGCCACTCCCCTCCTATTGGGATCAAAAGAAACAAACAATTGGGCGGACTGTCTGTTGGGCTGTGTCCGCTCCAGGTAGAAGGCCAATGCTCTCTTGCAGTCCAATGTGTGCAGCTGACGTTCAGCAGGGCAGGAATGAGGACGGGGAAAGAATGTTGGCAAGACAATGGACTGGTTCAGATGGAACTCCGACACAACCTTCGGCAAGAACTTAGGGTGAGTGCGGAGGACTACTCTATTATGATGAAACTTGGTGTAAGGGGCCTGGGCTACCAGGGCCTGAAGCTCACTGACTCTACGAGCTGAAGTAACTGCCACCAAGAAAATGACCTTCCAGGTCAAGTACTTCAGATGGCAGGAGTTCAGTGGCTCAAAAGGAGGTTTCATCAGCTGGGTGAGAACGACATTGAGATCCCATGACACTGTAGGAGGTTTGACGGGGGGCTTAGACAAAAGCAAACCTCTCATGAAGCGAACAACTAAAGGCTGTCCTGAGATCGGCTTACCTTCCACACGGTAATGGTATGCACTGATTGCACTAAGGTGAACCCTTACACAGTGGGTCTTGAGACCAGACTCAGACAAGTGCAGAAGGTATTCAAGCAGGGTCTGTGTAGGACAAGAGCGAGGATCTAAGGCCTTGCTGTCACACCAGATGGCAAACCTCCTCCACAGAAAGAAGTAACTCCTCTTAGTGGAATCTTTCCTGGAAGCAAGCAAGATACGGGAGACACCCTCTGACAGACCCAAAGAGGCAAAGTCTACGCTCTCAACATCCAGGCCGTGAGAGCCAGGGACCGGAGGTTGGGATGCAGAAGCGCCCCTTCGTCCTGCGTGATGAGGGTCGGAAAACACTCCAATCTCCACGGTTCTTCGGAGGACAACTCCAGAAGAAGAGGGAACCAGATCTGACGCGGCCAAAAAGGAGCAATCAGAATCATGGTGCCTCGGTCTTGCTTGAGTTTCAACAAAGTCTTCCCCACCAGAGGTATGGGAGGATAAGCATACAGCAGACCCTCCCCCCAGTCCAGGAGGAAGGCATCCGATGCTAGTCTGCCGTGGGCCTGAAGCCTGGAACAGAACTGAGGGACTATGTGGTTGGCTCGAGATGTGAAGAGATCCACCAAGGGGGTGCCCCACACCTGGAAGATCTGTCGCACTACACGGGAACTGAGCGACCACTCGTGAGGTTGCATAATCCTGCTCAACCTGTCGGCCAGACTGTTGTTTACACCTGCCAGATATGTGGCTTGGAGCACCATGCCGTGACGGCGAGCCCAGAGCCACATGCTGACGGCTTCCTGACACAGGGGGCGAGATCCGGTGCCCCCCTGCTTGTTGACGTAGTACATGGCAACCTGGTTGTCTGTCTGAATTTGGATAATTTGGTGGGACAGCCGATCTCTGAAAGCCTTCAGAGCGTTCCAGATCGCTCGTAACTCCAGAAGATTGATCTGCAGATCGCGTTCCTGGAGGGACCAGCTTCCTTGGGTGTGGAGCCCATCGACATGAGCTCCCCATCCCAGGAGAGACGCATCCGTTGTCAGCACTTTTTGTGGCTGAGGAATTTGGAAAGGACGTCCCAGAGTCAGATTGGACCAAATCGTCCACCAATATAGGGATTTGAGAAAACTCGTGGACAGGTGGATCACGTCTTCTAGATCCCCAGCAGCCTGAAACCACTGGGAAGCTAGGGTCCATTGAGCAGATCTCATGTGAAGGCGGGCCATGGGAGTCACATGAACTGTGGAGGCCATGTGGCCTAGCAATCTCAACATCTGCCGAGCTGTGATCTGCTGTGACGCTCGCACCTGCGAGACGAGGGACAACAAATTGTTGGCTCTCGTCTCTGGGAGATAGGCGCGAGCCGTCCGGGAATCCAGCAGAGCTCCTATGAATTCGAGTCTCTGCACTGGGAAAAAATGGGACTTTGGATAATTTATCACAAACCTCAGTAGCTCCAGGAGGCGAATAGTCATCTGCATGGACTGCAGGGCTCCTGCCTCGGATGTGTTCTTCACCAGCCAATCGTCGAGATATGGGAACACGTGCACCCCCAGCCTGCGAAGTGCCGCTGCTACTACAGCCAAGCACTTTGTGAACACCCTGGGCGCAGAGGCGAGCCCAAAGGGTAGCACACAGTACTGGAAGTGACGTGTGCCCAGCTGAAATCGTAGATACTGCCTGTGAGCTGGCAGTATCGGGATGTGTGTGTAGGCATCCTTCAAGTCCAGAGAGCATAGCCAATCGTTTTCCTGAATCATGGGAAGAAGGGTGCCCAGGGAAAGCATCCTGAACTTTTCTTTGACCAGATATTTGTTCAGGGCCCTTAGGTCTAGGATGGGACGCATCCCCCCTGTTTTCTTTTCCACAAGGAAGTACCTGGAATAGAATCCCAGCCCTTCTTGCCCGGATGGCACAGGCTCGACCGCATTGGCGCTGAGAAGGGCGGACAGTTCCTCTGCAAGTACCTGCTTGTGCTGGAAGCTGTAAGACTGAGCTCCCGGTGGACAATTTGGAGGTTTTGAGGCCAAATTGAGGGTGTATCCTTGCCGGACTATTTGGAGAACCCACTGATCGGAGGTTATAAGAGGCCACCTTTGGTGAAAAGCTTTCAACCTCCCTCCGACTGGCAGGTCGCCCGGCACTGACACTTGGATGTCGGCTATGCTCTGCTGGAGCCAGTCAAAAGCTCGTCCCTTGCTTTTGCTGGGGAGCCGAGGGGCCTTGCTGAGGCGCACGCTGCTGACGAGAGCGAGCGCGCTGGGGCTTAGCCTGGGCCGCAGGCTGTCGAGAAGGAGGATTGTACCTACGCTTGCCAGAAGAGTAGGGAACAGTCTTCCTTCCCCCAAAAAATCTTCTACCTGTAGAGGTAGAGGCTGAAGGCTGCCGGCGGGAGAACTTGTCGAATGCGGTGTCCCGCTGGTGGAGCTGCTCTACCACCTGTTCGACTTTCTCTCCAAAAATATTATCCGCACGGCAAGGCGAGACCGCAATCCGCTGCTGGAGTCTATTCTCCGGGTCGGAGGCACGCAGCCATGAGAGCCTGCGCATCACCACACCTTGAGCAGCGGCCCTGGACGCAACATCAAAGGTGTCATACACCCCTCTGGCCAGGAATTTTCTGCACGCCTTCAGCTGCCTGACCACCTCCTGAAAAGGCTTGGCTTGCTCAGGGGGGAGCGCATCAACCAAGCCCACCAACTGCCGCACATTGTTCCGCATGTGTATGCTCGTGTAGAGCTGGTAGGACTGAATTTTGGCCACGAGCATAGAGGAATGGTAGGCCTTCCTCCCAAAGGAGTCTAAGGTTCTAGAGTCTTTGCCCGGGGGTGCCGAAGCATGCTCTCTAGAACTCTTAGCCTTCTTTAGGGCCAGATCCACAACTCCAGAGTCATGAGGCAACTGAGTGCGCATCAGCTCTGGGTCCCCATGGATCCGATACTGGGACTCGATCTTCTTGGGAATGTGGGGATTAGTTAGAGGCTTGGTCCAGTTCGCCAGCAATGTCTTTTTTAGGACATGGTGCATGGGTACAGTGGACGCTTCCTTAGATGGAGAAGGATAGTCCAGGAGCTCAAACATTTCAGCCCTGGGCTCGTCCTCCACACCGGGAAGGGGATGGCCGTAGACATCTCCCGGACAAAGGAAGCAAAAGACAGACTCTCGGGAGGAGAAAGCTGTCTCTCAGGAGAGGGAATGGGATCGGAAGGAAGACCTTCAGACTCCTCGTCCGAGAAATATCTGGGGTCTTCTTCCTCTTCCCACGAGGCCTCACCCTCGGTGTCAGACACAAGTTCACGGACCTGTATCTGCAACCTCGCCCGACTCGACTCTGTGGAGCCACGTCCACGATGGGGGGTCGAGAGGTAGACTCCTTCGCTCGCATCGGCGAAGCTCCCTCCGCCGACGTAGTCGGGGAGCCCTCCTGGGAGGCGGCGGCAGCCGGTACCGCACACGGTACCGACGCCGGAGACCTCACCTCGGGCGATGGGCCAGCCGGCGCCACGCTTGACAATACCGGTGGCGCAAGCACCGCCGGTACCGGAGGGTTAGGGCGCAACAGCTCTCCCAGAATCTCTGGGAGAACGGCCCGGAGGCTCTCGTTCAGAGCGGCTGCAGAGAAAGGCATGGAGGTCGATGCAGGCGTCGACGTCAGAACCTGTTCCGGGCGTGGAGGCTGTTCCGGGCTGTCCAGAGTGGAGCGCATCGACACCTCCTGAACAGAGGGTGAGCGGTCCTCTCGGTGCCGATGCCTGCTGGGTGCCGACTCCCTCGGCGACCCAGAGCTCTCGGTGCCGAAACGGGAAGAGGACCGATGACGATGCTTCTTCGACTTCTTGGAACGAAGCATGTCACCGGAGCTTCCCGGCACCGACGAGGAGGATGTAGAATCCAGTCGTCGCTTCCTCGGGGCCGAGGCCGAAGGAGGTCGGTCTCGGGGGGGCTGTACCGCAGGAGCCCTCAGGGTAGGGGGAGACCCACCCGAAGGCTCACCGCAACCAGCAGGGGAATGGACAGCCCTCACCTGCACTCCAGACGAAGCACCACCATCCGACGACATCAGCCGACGAGGTCCCGGTACCACCGACGTCGATGCAGCTGTCCGATGTCTCAGCGCCGATGCAGAGGGCCGATGCCTCAATGCACTGGCGGCCGAGGATGAAGCTCTGGACGCTGAAGACGTCGATGCACTCGATACCCCCGGTGCCGATGCCGACGAAGAGCCCGAGAACAAAACGTTCCACTGGGCCAATCTCGCTACCTGAGTCCGCTTTTGCAAAAGGGAACACAGACTACAGGCCTGCGGGCGGTGCCCAGCCCCCAAGCACTGAAGACACGACGCGTGCCTGTCAGTGAGCGAGATGACCCGGGCGCACTGGGTGCACTTCTTGAAGCCGCTGGGAGACTTCGATGTCATGGGCGGAAAAATCACGCCGGCGAGATCAAAAGTCGAAATGGCGGAAAAGGCACCGAAAAAACAAGGGGAAGAAAACTTCGACCCGAGGCCTAAAAGCGGCCTACCCCGACGACGAAAGAAAACTTACCGGGGCGAAAAAGCTGAAAATAGCGGAGGGAAAAAAGACCACAGAGTCTTTTTCCACACAGAATGGGTTTTTTTTTTTTTTTTAACAACACGACGAACGCTCGAGGTCGACTTTTCGGGGCCCGACACGGCGAAAACACGACCGTACCGAGCGCGGACAAAAGAAGACTGACGAACACGAGCCGGTTCGGGCGGGAAAACGGCCGCGCATGGACGCGCGAGGACTAGCAAAGGCTTTTGCTAGTGAAGTTTCCGATTGGAGGGGCTGCCGTGGACGTCACCCATCAGTGAGAACAAGCAGCCTGCTTGTCCTCGGAGAACAGAGTTTAATTACACGTTGAGTGAAGAAATATTTTCTCCGATTTGTTTTAAATTTACTACTTTGTAGCTTCATTGCGTGCCCCTAGTCCTAGAATTTTATCGAAAGCGTAAACAAGCGATTCACATCTACCCATTCCACTCGTTATTTTATAGACCTCTATCATAGCTCCCCTCAGCTGTCTTTTCTCCAAGCTGAAAAGCCCTAGCCACTATAGCCTTTCCTCACGGGGAAGTCGTCCCATCCCCTTTATCATTTTCGTCACCCTTCTCTGTAGCTTTTCTAATTCCACTATATCTTTTTTTGAGATGAGGTGATCAGAATTGAACACAATATTTGAGGTGCAGTCACACCATAAAGTGATACAAAGGTATTATAACATCCTCATTTTTGTTTTCCATTCCTTTCCTAATAATGCTTAACATTCTATTTCCTTTCTTAGCTGCCGCCACACTCTAAGCAGAGGGCTTCAACATATCATCAATGATGACGCCTAGATCCCTTTCCCGGTCCCTGAATCCTAATGTGGAACCTTGCATTACATAACTATAATTCGGGTTCCTCTTTCCCACATGCATCACTTTGCACTTGCTCACATTAGACATCATCTGCTATTTAGATGCCCAGTCTCGCATGGTCCTCTTGTAATTTTTCACAATCCTCTTGCGATTTAACAACTTTGAATAACTTTGTGTCATCAGCAAATTTAATTACCTCACTCATTACTCCCATCTCTAGATCATTTATAAATATGTTAAAAAGCAGCAGTCCTGGCACAGACCCTTTGAGAACCCTACTATCTACCCTTCTCCATTGAGAATACTGACCATTTCACCCTACTTCTCTGTTTTCTATCTTTTAACCAGTTTTTAATCCACAATAGGACACTACCTCCTATCCCTTGACTTTCCAATTTCCTCTGGAGTCTTTCATGAGGTACTTTGTCAAATGCCTTCTGAAAATCCAGATACACAATATCGACCGGCTCACCTTTATCCGCATGTCTGTTCACCCCTTCAAAAAAATGTAGTAGATTGGTGAGGCAAGATTTCCCTTCACTAAATCCATGTTGGCTTTGTCTCATTAATCCATGCTTTCAGTAATTTTGTTCTTTATAATAGTCTCTATCATTTTGCCCAGCACCGACATCAGACTCACCGGTCAATAATTTCCCGGATCACCTCCGAAACCTTTTTTTAAAAATTGGCATTACATTAGCCACACTCCAATCTTCTGGAACCATGCTTGATTTTAAAGATAAATTACATATTACTAACAATAGTTCCACAAGTTCATTTTTCAATTCTATCAGTACTTGGAGATGAATACCATCTGGTCCATGCGATTTGCTACTCTTCAATTTTTCAAATTGTGCCATTACATCCTCCAGGTTTATAGAGATTTCATTCAGTTTCCCTGGCTCGTCAGCTCTGAATACCATTTCTGGCATCAGTATCTCTCCCATATCTTCCTCAGTGAAGACCGAAGCAAAGAATTCATTTAATCTCTCCGCTACAGCTTTGTCTTCCCTGTTCGCCCCTTTTACCACTTGGTCATCTAGCGGTCCAACCGATTCTTTTGCCGGCTTCTTGCTTCTAATATACCTAAAAAAAATGTTTACTATGTGTTTTTGCCTCCAAAGCAATCTTTTTTCAAAGTCTCTCTTTGCCTTTCTTATCAGCGCTTGCATTTGACTTGCCATTCCTTATGCTGTTTCTTATTTTCAGTTGGTTCCTTCTTCCGTTTTCTGAAGGATTTTCTTTTAGCTCTAATAGCTTCCTTCACCTCACTTTTTAACTATGCCAGTTGTCTTTTGGTCTTCCTTTCTCCTTTTTTAAAATACCAGGATGGTATTTTTGAACAGCATCCACGCCTGATGTAAATTTGTGACCTTCACAAATGCTTCTCTAAGTTTTTTTTCACTGTTGTTCTCATTTTATCATAGTCTCCTTTTTGAAAGTTAAATGCTAACGTATTGGTTGTCCTGCGTATACTTACTCCAAAGCTATTATCAAATCTGATCATATTATGATCACTGTTATCAAGCGGCCCCAGCACCATTACCTCCTGCAACAGATCATGTGCTCCAATAAGTACTACGTCTAGAATTTTTCCTTCTCTTGTTGGCTCCTGTACCAGCTGCTCCATAAAGCAGTCCTTGATTTCGTCAAGGAATTTTACTTCCATTGCATGCCCTGATGTTACATTTACCCAGTCAATATTGGGGTAATTGAAATCGCCCATTATTATCTGCTGCCCATTTTGTTAGCCTCCCTAATTTCTAACATTTCTACATTCATCTGTTCATCCTTGCCAGGTGAACGGTATTACACTCCTATCACTACCTTTTTCCCCTTTACACATGAAATTTCAATCTAGAGGGATTCCAAGAAGTGTTCTGTTTCCTGCAGAATTTTCAATCTATTTGATTCAAGGCCCTCCTTAACATACAAAGCTATCCCTTCACCAATTCAATCCACCCTATCATTACGACATAATTTGTACCCTGGTATGACAGAGTCCAATTGGTTATCCTCCTGGCACCAGGTCTTAGAGATGTCTATTATATCTAATGTTTCATTTAGTGCAATATAGTCTAACTCTCCCATCTTATTTCTTAGGCTCCTGGCATTCGCATATAGACATGTCAAACTATGTTTGATGTTCCTATTTACATCTTGCTCATTAGTTGGCAGCATTAATTTGCAATCTTTTGTCTGATTTTTATTTAAGGTCACCTGATCTACTATGATCTCTTCTTCAACTTCGCTATTGGGATACCTTATCTTCCCTGTTTTGATGATATCTTTGAAAGATACCTTGTTCCGAACCATGTTTTTTTGAACGACTGTCAGCCTTCCCCCAGGTTCTTGTTTAAAAGCTGCTTTATCTCCTTTTTAAATGCTGATGTCAGCAGCCTGGTGCCACCCTGGTTAAGGTGCAGCCTATCCTTCTGGAATGTCGCCTAGTTCCTAACTAATCTAAAACCCTCCTCCCTGCACCATCGCCTCATAGTAACATACATAGTAACATAGTAGATGATGGCAGAAAAAGACCTGCACGGTCCACCCAGTCTGCCCAACAAGATAAACTCACATGTGTCATTTTTTGTGTATACCTTGCCTTGATTTGTATCTCTCCTTTTCAGGGGACAGCACTATCCCCACCTCCCAACCACCCGCCCCGCCACCCACCACCGGCTCTGGCACAGACCGTATAAGTCTGCCCAGCACTATCCCCACCTCCCAACCACCAGCCCTGCCTCCCACCGCCGGCTAAGCTTCTGGGGATCCCTTCCTTCTGAGGAGGATTCCTTTATGTTTATTCCACGCATGTTTGAATTCCATTACCGTTTTCCTCTCCACCACCTCCCGCGAGAGGGCATTCCTGACATTTTTCTTGAGTCTGCCCCCCTTCAATCTCATTTCATGTCCTCTAGTTCTACCGCCTTCCCCTCTCTGGAAAAGGTTCGTTTGCAGATTAATACCTTTCAAATATTTGAATGTCTGTATCATATCACCCCTGTTTTTCCTTTCCTCCGGGGTATACATGTTCAGGTCAGCAAGTCTCTTCTCATACGTCTTGTAACGCAAATCCCATACCATTCTCTTAGCTTTTCTTTGCACCCCTTCCATTTTTTTCACATCCTTCACAAGATACGGCCTCCAAAACTGAACACAATACTCCAGGTGGGGCCTCACCAACGTCTTATACAGGGGTATTAAAACCTCTTTTCTTCTGCTGGTCACACCTCTCTCTATACAGCCTAGCAATCTTCTCTCCTTGTGTGGTTGATTCTGGACAGAATAAAAAGGGGGTCTGTTGTAGAGAAACTGAACTGGGCCAAGGTATACTAAATTATTGGTATCAAGTAGGGGATATGGGAGAACTGGAAAGTCAGTCACATAATAAGGAAAATTTGTTCAGTTTCTCTCAAAGCAGAGAACTGAGACTTTGAATGCTATGAACCACAAATATTTAATTAAGAATACTTATCTGTTTAGTTCTAGTTATAGCCTTGAATCTGTACGAAAGAGACCTAGGAGGTTATATGAAATAAGAAGAAAGTGTAGCAGATGAAGCCTGAAAAAGTATTTTGCTTGCCAATTATGTTATCACGCCAAAGAATGAATCTGCATGCTGTCTGACAGCCACTCAGGTTTGCAGTGGTGGCAAGTCTCTCCCTGAAGCCAGCTTTTGCTAATTATTCACTTGTAATTTGTGTTGTGTTTATTTCTTCGGACACACCTTGGACTACTGAGGTAAGGGCCAAGGGTCCCCGGGGTTCTTCCAGTCATTAGAACAGTGATGCCCTATCTAAGAGGAGAATTATAATCCAGAACGTCAAAAAGTTCTGAACGAGGTTCTTCCTCCATTTCCAATTTGAAAGGTATGACTTGAGCCATCTCTCGGACAAAGCCCGGAAAAGATATTTTCTTTTACTTCTTATATTTTGCAATTACCCAAAGAGTTCAGTGAGGATCACAACAAGAAGCAACAGGCAAACCATGCGAATTAACAGCCACAAACCATGCAAATTAGCAGCCAATCAATTAATACATATTAAAATAAGAAAAAGTAACATATTCTAATTATAAAACTTCTTAAACAGGAAAGTTTTTACAGCATTCCTAAAAATAGATAAACACTGCATTTTTCACAATCGTAGAGGGAGAGAATTCCATTTCAAAGGGGCCTGATACACAAGGCTTGCAGAGTAAATGGTTTTGTTTTTCAATTTACTAGTACTGGGATAATAAAGTAGAAAATTATCTCAAGGGCCTCTGTCTTTATTAGCCATTTGAACCCAATCAAGCAAATCTTACAAACTATAATGCAAACCTTAAATTGGATTCAAGCCTCCAGTGGTAACCAGTGGAGGTTCCGCAGCAACAGGGAAACACTATCATATTTATGAGAAGAAAAAATTAATCATGCAGCCATATTTTGGATAGTCTGAATCTTCCTTAAAAGGCCTTTTTGACAGCCTGTATAAATGACATTACTGTAATCTAAAACAGGTAAAAGTAAACTTTGGACAACCAATCTAAAAGTATGGGTATCAAAGCAGTTAGATATTCTTCTAAGTTTTCTTATCAACAAAAATGATTTCTTAATAACAAAATTCACCTGTGAGTCTTTAGAGGAGATCTACTTCTCTCAGGTCGCAGAGAGGGATCAGATGGAATGCCATAGGGCTCCTCAGCTGAGAAGACCTGCAGGTCTTGATTCATCTCCCAGGAGAGGTCCCAGTACAACTCTTCAAAGTACTGTTTGTGGAGAGTATATGGAAGAGAGTGACGACTGGAGTGTCAGTTCTGCGTTGAGGCAAAAACAGTCTCCAAAGTTGGAGAAAGTTACCCAGCTGATGTCGACACATGTCGGTTGGGTTCATGCCGCACCGGACGGTCGATGTCAAGCCAGCGTGCGGGACATCGCCTGTGACTGTCTGTCAATGCATCAATGGGTTGGGTTCAAGCTAGCACAAGCACCCTGTAAGACTGTATAGACTGTGAATGCAGTAGCCCTGAAAGCTTCTCCTCAAGCATAGCCCAGATTTCCTCTTGAGGAGTAGGCATCGGTAGCGGCTGAGAAAGCAGTGTGGATGCAGCCCGAGTTATAGCCTGTGGAGGCGTAGATCCCCTTCCATGTTCAATGCAGATGCCATATGGATGCAGAACCAAAAAAAGGTTTTCTTGCTGGACCCTGCAGACTTTAAAGGTCCTCGCTTTCATACGCAGGCAGAGGCTACAGAGGCTACCGGTGCTCTCGACCTAAGCACTGAACACACCAGTTATGGGGGTCTGTGCCTGAAATAGTCCTATTGCACCGAGTATACTTCTTAAAGCCACTCGGCATCCTCATTGACATGGAGGGAAAAATGACCAATGCTAGGTCAAAAGAGTCTATGGTCTGGGGTGAAAGAAGGACTCGGAGGCCCCAAAAGGCCGAAATTGAAAAATGAAAAAAATAATTGAGAAAATATATCTTGATCAACTTAAGACTGAACAAAGAAGACTATGAAGAAAAAATGCTCTCAAAAGGGAAGGCACCAAAAAGGAAAAAGTTTGACGTACTAAGGAGAGATTTAAAAAGCAACCTCTCTGCTCCACGGAAAATGATAGACTACTGGCCCTATGCATGCGCGATGTGGGCATTGCCTCAATGATATAAAGAGCATTGCAGTTGGCAGTGTCCACACTGGGATCTGTGGATGACGTCACCCACAAGCGAGAATATTATGCCTACTTGTGCTCGGAGAACTATCATTCAATCCCTGGGTTTAACTGCTTATGTATATGCTGAGGATATCCAAACAATAGCAACCCTAGATAATTCAGACTCTTCTTCCATATCTGCCCTCAATAACAAACTACTTACAACAGCTAACAGGCTCTCTCTCCTCTGTAAAATTAAAACTTTTCCCCAAAAAATACAAAACCTACTCCTTGCTCAAAATGATGCTCCCAACCTTAATCCTTCTATTAAGATTGCCAGATTCCTAGTACTTTTCCCAACCCACACTAAAAGTTCTTGGAATCACATTTGATCCAAGTCTCTCCTATCATACTCATGTTTCAACAGTCATATAACACTGCTATAAACTTAAAATGATAGCTTTCATATGCCATCTCTTCACAAAACAAATAATTTGAGTATTTATTCACTCTCTTGTTATCACAAATCTTGACTTCTGCAATAGGTTTTTGCATTGGATAAATCTCTCTGAACATAGACTTCAATACATACAGAATACGGCCATAAAACTACTGACAGGTTCAAAGAAATATGACCATGTCACAACTCTTCTTAAAGAGGAGCACTGGCTCCCTCTCTCACCATGAATTACTTTTAAAACCCTTATCTTGATTCACAAAATTCATCACTCAGGTCCAACACTTTATCTTTCTCGATATCTAATTCCTTATACTCTCTCTAGGACCCTGTGATCATCTCAATCCAATTTACTACCTCTTCTCTCGACAAATATGATACGTTTCTATTCACACTAAAGCCTTCAGTGTTATCGATCCCACTCTTTGGAATGCCCTACCTCTTCAATTAAGACTAATGACTTCCTATACTGACTTCCACCCTGCCCTTAAAGCCTTCCTCTTCAGAGATGCCTATAATATATAACTCTCACAATCTATTCTTAATTCCAAGGATTGAGCCGTTGTGTGCTTTGCAGGACTGCATGTATCAGTACTCTGCTTAAATTTTAATACTGCATAAAGCGGGAAAGGTCTAATCTGGAGGATATTTGCGAGGGGAGTAGGTCCTCTGGTGGACTGATCAACCGATTATATAAATGCATCAGTGCACAAGCTCCTCGCTAATGCCTCCACAGAAAGAGCTGGAATAGCGAGCTGGGAATGGCCCTGGGGGAAGTGGATTGGGAGAAGATTGAAAGGGGGGCAGGTGGCGTGTCGGTACATGTACCGCTAAAAGAGAATGCAGTAAAAGTACTGTTTCGCTGGTACCTCACCCCGGCACGCCTCCAAAGAATATATCCAGCAGGTTCAGGACTGTGTTGGAGAGGATGTGGCCAAAAAGGAACAATGGGGTATATATGGTGGACATGTGGTAAAATTAAAGCGTATTGGAAAACAGTCCATAGTAGACTGCAGAGATGGATAGGAAATACCTTTAGGTGGGCCCCAGAAATTTTTCTGTTCTCTGTTAAGGTAGGAGGGTTAGCACCTAGCCAACAGATTCTGGTGAGAATGGCGACTGGAGTAGCTAGACAGGTCCTAGCCTCTCATTGGAAGCAGAAGGGTGTACCCTCCATCAAGAGATGGATTTCAAAGTTGAAATATGTCTGTGAAATGGAAAGGTTATTAGCAGAACGTAAACGCAAGCTGACTCACTGGTAAGCTGTCTGGGGTACCTTCATAGAACAGTACCCATAATGACTGGTGAAGGATACCTGGACCCTGTGGACACACGTAGGCTGAGCCATACCTTTGAGGGGGGTGGGGGGAGGGATGGGAGGTGGGGAGGTAGGGGGAATTAATATCTCTAAAAAACCCTAAAAATGTTGAAGTTCAATTGTTAACTATTGTTGTATGCAAAATGTTAGTTTCACGTATAGTGCAGAAAGGAACTGTATTATCTTAATCTTCTTGATAACATCTTGTAATGATGGAACGGTGTGTTGCTTTCTGTGTTGAGTTTAATATTCAATAAAGACTTCTTGAAATGGAAAAAAAAAAAATTTAATACTGCTCTTTCCTGTCCTATATTAAATGGAGTTCCATCTTCTTTCTCCCTATTGCTTACTCCTGTCTATTCTTTTCTCTTCTATTCTCCACGCTTGATTTTAACTTTTTATATTTATGTAAACTGCTCTGAAGACCTGCTCATGGGCAGTATATCAAAATTTTAATAAACCTGAAACCTGGGACTCCTCTAGGGCTGAACCCCCCACCACTGGGATGGTGGTCTTCTTCATGGCCTCTGAAATCAAGGCATCTACCTTGGGCATTTCCCAAAACTTGTCCTCCTCCTCTGCTGGGAGCAAGTAGAGTCTGTCAAGGACTTTAATCCCTCTAAGATTCCCGTCTGGGCTCTCCCATTCTACCAGCATCATGAACAAAAGAGCTTTATAGAGCAGGAAGGACCTAAAAAGACCCACAAGACCCTCGAGAAGAGGATCCCTCTCTTCTGCCTCCAAAGCTGAAAATCATTGACAGAGCCTTCATAACTGAATCAATCAAATTCAGAAGCTCTTCATGCCAAAAGAGGCAAATGACCAAAGCAAATTCTTCCTCCTCCATTATGAGCGGCTTGGGCTCCGAGCCCCCATCCAAGGCTGGTCCCCAGGGAAGGGAGAGTCCGAGGGGGAAGACCCCTACCCCAAATGCCTTGAAGTCTAGCCCCTTGTGGGCTATATCTGGTCTGCTATGCTTGGCTCCTCAGTGTTGGGCCCCTGAGGGGGTCACTCGGGGTTGGGGCCCAGTAGGAGCAGCTCCTATCCAACCCAAACCTATCCCAGAAGTCTTCAAATGCAGGGCAATCTGTTGAATCCAATCTGCACTCTGAGCCCCATGGCACTCTGCCAGCCCCTCTTAAGACCACCAAGAAAGCCATGATGCTGAATATGGGTGGGCAGCTCCGACCCTGTCTTCCCAACTGGCAGCAGCCTGCTGAGACTGCTGCACAAAGGCAGGGAAGCTGGAGCTAAAATGGTCACCATTCTTGCCAAACCCAACGGGACCACAGGTCCCACAACAGTTGTTAAAACCTAGACAGGCAGCTGACTGCCCAGCATCTCCCAACCCACCAACCACTGCAAAATCCCTCACTGGGTAAGGACCATCACAGCTAGGACAAACGGAATAGCCGTGCTGAGCTGGCACTTCACATAGCCAACAACACTGGCCTGCTGGCATGCCCAACCACATAGCTGGTCTGCCATGAACTGCCTCCTGCCCTGCCCATAAAGCAGGGTACAGAACTTATCAGCCTCTCACCAGTTCCCCTGGTTCCTCTAGGTGTGAATCGTTCTTACTTTAGTGATATTTGTCCTTTTTTTTTTTCTTTGCAAAGAGATTCACTTCTCTGACAGACAGGAAAAAAAAACTCTGCTATGCAAACTGTGTAGTTTTTTTAATGCCTCCTAGCACTGAAGGGAGCCCCAGGGGAACCCACCGGGGAATAAGAAGAAGATTGGGGTAAAGGAGATGGGGACTCCCAGCCCCCACAGGGACCAAGCTCAATGCCTCACCATGTCAGCATCCTTAGGTGCTGGCCTGGGGCTGTGGAGACAAACTCCACCCTCTAATGGAGCAATATCCTTAAATCAAATCCCAGGAGTAAGGCTGTTAGGCTCAACCATGAAATTCAGGCCTTAACCTGTGTTCCAGGGAGCTAGGCTGGGACCTACTGCATCAGCCTGAACAACCCTACCATCTGCTGGAGGAAGAGAATACTGGAGAGCTCCGGGGGAACCAATACTGGTGATGTCACTGAAAAACTCAGTTCTCTACCTCCATCTACTGATAGGAAGGAGACAACCCAGACTGATGTGGCAAGGACGATAAGTAAAAGAAAAACTGGTCAGCAGCTTTACAAATATTTGGAAGGAGACGTTAAGGAACAGGATAAGCTTTTTGAAGGACTGAATCTGCCAAGTCTTACTCCAGATCAAAAGGTGGATTTGCATATGCCTAAACAAAGAGGTGAGATTCTCTAGGCAAACTCTGTTCTGAAATCAGGAAAAATGTCAGGCTCTTACTGACTGGGAGTCGAAGTTTATAGAATACTGGGGTTAAAGGTAGGGATAACACCCCTACATAGCACTATTATATAGCATTACAATACATGGCACCACAATACAGAATTTGGCAATGTTTCAGCAGTCTTGATAAATGGTGGGCTCTCAGATTATTTTTCTCTAGCGAGGGGTACCCGCCAGGAATGCCCCTTGTCCCCAATTTTTTGTTCTTGACTGGGAGCCCTTGTTGATTGCACTCCAGGCGGATTCTAGGGTACAGGGTTTAACTATTGGTGGGGAAGTGGTGAAATGCATGATACTTAGATAATCTGAGGTTATGGCTGGGGGGGTGGTTACTAATATGAGGAGTGGGGAGAAATATTTCCACTGCAGAAGGTACATACTAAATTGAAATATTTGGGAGTATACTTAACGGAAAGGATGATAGATACTTATGGGGAAAACTATAGTGTTTTACTCAAAAGTCACTAGATGTTTTAGCCTTGTGGACTTCTCTACCATTGTCCCTTAGTGGGCGTATAGAATTATATAAAATAGTATTATTTCCAAAGTGGCTGTATGTCTTACAGAATTTTCCAATGTATCTTACCAATCGAGATGTAATCCTTTTTTAGAAAAGTTTGCTTAAGATTTTGTGGAATAACAAAAAACCTAGGTTTCTTTACAGCAACTGTCGTTACCTTTGGGAAGTGATGGATTGACTTTACAAGATTTGAGTCGTTATAATGTGGCTTGTATCATGCTCCTTGGAACAACAACTGATTGCACCCACCCATCTGTTGTATTACCTTTATACAAAGCACCCTACCCATATTTTGACAAAATACACCCTATACTGATAACTATGCAGCAAAGCTAGAACTGGCTTTGTAAGCAGTTGAAGATCTCCTCTGTTCAACCATGCTGCTACCCTTTGTGGGAAATAGAAACTTGGATCCTGATGCAACAGTTTTATTTGAAAAGATGGTCTCGTGCACCACCTCCATTGTATTCAAATCTGTGTCATACATATTCATTGAGGATATCCTGACTGGCTAGATATGTCCCAAGGAATACATTGAGAACTACTGGTCTAGAAGATAACTCCTTTACCTATAGAAAAGCGAAGTTACTTAACTGTAGCAGGTATTCTCTGAGGACAGCAGGCTGATTGTTCTCACTGATGGGGTATCCCTAGCACCCCAGGCTCACTCAAAACAACAAAGAAGGTCAATTGGGCCTCGCAACGGCGAGGACATAACAAGGATTGACCTGCGAAGTAAAACATCTAACTGAGAGTGCAGCCTGGAACAGAACAAAAATGGGTCTAGGGGGGTGGAGTTGGATTCTAAACCCCGAACAGATTCTGCAGTACCGACTGTCGTGTTGGGAATCCTGCTGAAGGCAGTAATGGGATGTGAATGTGTGGACAGATGACCACGTTTCAGCCTTGCAAATCTCATCTACAGTGGCTGGCTTCAAGTGGGCCACCAACGCTGCCATGGCTCTAATACTATGAGCCGTGACATGACCCTCAAGAGTCAGCCCAGCTTGGGCATAAGTGAAGGAAATGCAATCTGCTAGCCAACTGGAAATGGTGCGTTTCCCAAAAGCGACTCCCCTTCTGTTGGGGCAGACTGTCTGAAGGGGCTTGTCCGCTCCACAGAAAAGGCCAATGCTCTCTTGCAGTCCAAGGTGTGCAACTGACGTTCAGCAGGGCGGGTATGAGGACGGGGAAAAAATGTTGGCAAGACAACTGACTGGTTCCGATGGAACTCCGACATCATCTTTGGCAAGAACTTAGGGTGGGTGCGGAGGACTAATCTGTTGTGATGAAACTTGAGATAAGGAGCATGCACTACAAGGCTTGAAGCTCACTGACTCTACGAGCTGAAGTAACAGCCACCAAGAAAATGACCTTCCAGGTCAAGTACTTCAGATGGCAGGAATCCAGTGGCTCAAAAGGAGGTTTCATCAGCTGGGTGAGAACGACATTGAGATCCCATGACACTGGTGGAGGTTTGACAGGGGGCATTAACAAAAGCAAACTTCTCATGAATCGAACAACTAAAGGCTGTCCAGAGATAGGCTTACCCTCTACACGATAATGAAAAGCATTAATCGCACTAAGATGAACTCTTACGGAGTTTGTCTTGAGACCAGACTCTGACAAGTGTAGAAGGTATTCAAGCAGGGTCTGTGTAGGACAAAAGCGAGGATCTAGGGCCTTGCTGTCACACCAAATGGCAAACCTCCTCCATTTAAAAGAGTAACATCTCTTTGTGGAATCTTTTCTGGAAGCAAGCAAGACTCAGGAGACACCCTCAGAGAGACCCATGGAGGCGAAGTCTAAGCTCTCAACATCCAGGCCATGAGAGCCAGAGACTGGAGGTTGGGATGCAGAAGCACCCCCTCGTTCTGGGGGTTGGAAAAAAGTCCAATCTCCACGGTTCTTTGGAGGACAACTCCAGAAGAAGAGGGAACCAAATCTGACGCGGCCAAAAGGGAGCAATCAGAATCATGGTTCCGCGGTCTTGCTTGAGTTTCAGCAAAGTCTTCCCCACCAGAGGTATGGGAAGATATGCATACAGAAGGCCGTTCCCCCAATGAAGGAGAAAAGCATCTGATGCTAGCCTGTCGTGGGCCTGAAGTCTGGAACAGAACTGAGGGACCTTGTGATTGACCTGAGTGGCAAAAAGATCCACCAAAGGGGTGCATCACGCTTGGAAGATCTTGCGAACCACGCCCGAGCTGAGCGACCACTCATGAGGTTGCATTAGCCTGCTCAACCTGTCGGCCAGACTGTTTACGCCTGCCAGATACGTGGTTTGGAGAAGCATGCCATGACAGCGAGCCCAGAGCCACATCTTGACGGCTTCCCGACACAGGAGGCGAGATTCGGTGCCCCCTGCTTGTTGATGTAGTACATCGCAACCTGATTGTCTGTCTGAATTTGGAGAATTTGATAGGACAGCTGATCTCTGAAAGCCTTTAGAGAGTTCCAGACCGCTCACAACTCCAGGAGATTGATCTGAAGACCTTTTTCCTGTATGGACCAAACTCCTTGAGTGTGAAGCCCATCTACATGAGCTCCCCACCCCAGGAGGGATGCATCCGTTGTCAGCACTTTTTGAGGCTGAGGAATTTGAAGAGGACATCCCAAGGTCAAACTGGATCAGATTGTCCACCACTGAAGGGAACTGTGAAATTCGGTGGACAGCTGGATTACATCCTCTAAATTCCCGGCAGCCTGAAACCACTGGGATGCTAGGGTCCATTGAGCAGATCTCATATGAAGACGGGCCATGGGCATCACATGAACTGTGGAGGCCATATGGACTAAAAGTCTCAACATATGCCGAGCTGTGATCCGCTGGGACGCTCTGGCCATGGAAACTAGAGACAGAAGATTGTCTGCTCTCGTCTCGGGGAGATAGGCGCGAGCCGTCTGGTAATCCAGCAGAGCTCCAATAAATACCAGTCTTTGAACAGGGAGAAGATGGGACTTGGGGTCATTTATAACAAACCCGAGTAGCTCCAACAGTTGAATAGTCATCTCATGGATTGTAGAGCTCCTGCCTCCGAGGCCTTCTTCACCAACCAATCGTTTAGATAAGGGAACACATGCACTCCCAGTTTGCGTAGCGACGCTGCAACTACTGCCAGGCATTTTGTAAACACCCTGAGCGCAGACGCGAGACCAAAGGGCAGCACACAATACTGGAAGTGCTGTGCTCCCAGACGAAATCGAAGATACTTCCTGTGAGCTGGAAGTATCGGGATGTGAATATAAGCATCCTTTAAGTCCAGAGAGCATAACCAATCGTTTTCTTGAATCACGGGAAGAAGGGTGCCCAGGGAAACCATCCTGAACTTTTCTCGGACCAGGAAATTGTTCAGGGTCCTTAGGTCTAGGATGGGACGCATCCCCCCTGTTTTCTTTTGCACAAGGAAGTACCTGGAATAGAATCCCAGCCTGTCTTGCCCCAGTGGAACAGGCTTGACCGCATTGGCGCTGAGAAGGGCAGAGAGTTCCTCTGCAAGTACCTGCCTGTGCTGGAAGCTGAAGGACTGAGCTCCCGGTGTGCAATTTGGAGGTCTGGAGATTAAATTGAGTGAGTATCCGAGCCGGACTATTTGGAGAACCCCACCGGTCGGAAGTTATGAGAGGCCACCTTTGGTGAAAAAATGTTAACATCCCTCCAACCGGCAGATTGTCTGGCACACTTTTATAGCGGCTATGCTCATCTGGAGACAGTCAAAAGCTCGTCCCTTGCTTTTGCTGGGGAGATGCAGGGGCCTGTTTGGGCGCACGCTGTTGATGAGAACGAGCGCTCTGGGGTGGAGCCTGAGAAGGCTGTCGGGAAGGAGGATAGTACCTACGCTTATTGTAGGCATAGGGAGCATTCCTCCTGCCCCGGAAAAATCGTCTACCAGATGAGGTAGAAACTGAAGGCGCCCGGTGGGAGAGATTGTCCATAGCGGTTTCCCGCTGGTGGAGCTGATCGACCACCTGCTCGACTTTCTCACCATAGATATTATCCCCCTGGCAAGGGACATCAGCAATCCGCTGCTGGACTCGATTGTCCAGGTCTGTGCATCACTATACCTTGAGCAGCGGTTCTGGATGCAACATCAAAAGAGTCATAAGCACCCCTGGACAGGAATTTACGGCACGCCTTCAGCTGCCTGACCACCTCCTGAAAAGGCTTGGCCTGTCCCAGAAAGAGCTTGTCCACCAAGTCCGCCAGTTGCTTCACATTGTTCTGCATGTGGATGCTCATATAGAGCTGGTATGACTGAATCTTGGACACAAGCATAGAGGACTGATAGGCCTTTCTCCCAAATGAGTCCAGGGTTCTAGATTCCCATCCCGGGGGCGCCGAGGCAAAATCTCTAGAACTCATGGCTCTCTTGAGAGCGGAATCCACAACCATAGAGTCGTGAGGTAACTGCAGTTCTCCGTGAATCCGATATTGGGACTCAGCTCTTTTGGGAATGGTGGGATTACTTAATGGTTTCATCCAGTTCCTTAGAAGTGTCTCTTTCAGGACATTGTGCAAAGGAACAGTGGATGATTCCTTAGGTGGCGAAGGATAGTCAAGGACCTCAAGTATCTCAGTCCTGGGCTCATCCTCAGATACCACAGGGAAGGGAATAGCAACAAGACATTTCCCGGACAAATGAAGAGAAAGAAAGACTCTCTAGAGGAGAAAGCTTTCTTTCTGGCAAAGGAGTGGGATCAGAAGGAAGACCACAAGACTCCTCAGAAGAGAAATACCTGGAATCTTCTCCTTCATCCCACGAGGCATCCTCCTCGGTATTGGACAAGAGTTCTCTAACTGCAGTCCAAAACCGGGCCCGTCTCGACGCCGAGGAATCATGTCCTCGATGACGTTGCCGAGAAGTCGACACCCATGCTGGCAGCGATGAAGCTCCCTCCAGGTATGTCGACAGGGAGTCGACCTGAGTGGCAGCAGGCGGCACCGGTGTCGGGGACCTCACCACAGACCTCGAGCCAGCTGCCACTTCCATCGACGGTACTGAGGGCGCAAGCACCCCCGGTACCGGAACAGGCTGACGTAGCAACCCCTCCAGCAAACCTGGAAGAATGGCTCAGATGCGCTCGTCCAGAGTCGCTGTCGAGCAAGCCTGCTGGGTCGGTGCAGGGGTCGGGTCCAGAATCTGTTGAGGTCGAGGAGGCGGTACCGGGCTGCCCGAAGATCGACACCTCCTGAATGGAGAGTGAGTGATCCTCCCGGCGTCGGCGCTTCACGGGTGCCAAATCCTTCGATGCCCTGGAGCTCCTGGTACCGTGCTTAGGAGACCGATGACAATGCTTCTTCGCCTTCGCTCAAAGCACGTCATCGATACTCCTCGGTACCGACAAGGAGGACGTGGAATCCACATGCCTCCTTGGGGTCGGGTCCGAGAGTGGTCAGTCCTGTGGGGCCTGCGCAGCAGTTGTCTTCGAGGCAGGTGGAGACCCATTCGATGGCTCACTGCTCCCAGCATTTGGTCTCCGGACAGCCATTACCTTTGCTCCCGAAGTCGATGCCATCTCCGGTGCCGATGCTGATGTCGAAGAACCAAACGAAGTTCCAAAAGGGCGGTCCCGCTGAGCTTGTCTCGACGCCTGTGTCCGCTTTTTTAAGCTAAAACACAACTTGCATGCGTCTGGGCGATGGTCGGGCCCAAGGCACTGAAGACACCACGCGTGGGGGTCAGTACCTGAGATTGTACAGTTGCACCAAGTACACTTCTTGAAGCCGCTGGGAGTCCTCAATGACATGGACGGAAAAATAGCGGCAGCGAGATCAAAATTTGCGATTATGCCTAAAGTAAAGACACAAAAAAAAGGAACCCACGTACGCGTGGCCTAAAAGGAAGTGAAAGGAAACATAAGGGGACCAAAACTGGGGAAAAAAAAGGTACTTTAACTTTTTTTTTTTTTAAGACACACGAAGGGGAAAAGAAAAAGAATACTAAAAGTGAGAAAACTGCTAAACAAACAGAAGGCTCTTTCTTCGGGCCGAATGAAGAGAGACTGACAAGCAGACACTCTCCAACCGCGGAAAAGAAAAAACTGATCGGGGACTTGCGCGCGCTGTGCGGGAAGACAGCCCCGCATTCCAGAAGGCTCTGGCAAAGCTTTGCCTATTTTTGCTGAGAAAAATTGCCGATTCCGGCCCGTCGTGGACGCCGACCCATCAGTGAGAACAAGCAGCCTGCTTGTCCTCGGAGAATACACTGGACCATTTTGGGAGAACGGGAATTTCTCTGGAAACCCCCAGTCCAATGTAGACCATTTTCAAACTCAATAAATATTTTTACCAGTTTATCTCCCAAGCCATTTTTAAACCCCTGTGAATGTGAGTGAGGATTGAGGGTGGACCTTCAGATTATCCAGCCAGACAAGGTTACAAAAGCAAAGGAAACTTTTTATTAACTCAAAAGCTGAGGACTATTACTTCACATGTACAGAAACTGAGCAATAAAGTGTCTTGCAATTCAGAGATAATCTTTAAACAGGCCTGTGGCTGACAGGCCCCAAAACAGTTTATACAGCCTCTCTCTCAAATTGCACAAACGCTGATCTGGCTCCAGTCAGGCCTCAAGAACAGAAGTCTCACAATATTCAAGGTAAGGTTTGGCCTACCTGAGCCAGGTTATGGTAGCTAGACATACAGTGGGGGAAATAAGTATTTGATCCCTTGCTGATTTTGTAAGTTTGCCCACTGACAAAGACATGAGCAGCCCATAATTGAAGGGTAGGTTATTGGTAACAGTGAGAGATAGCACATCACAAATTAAATCCGGAAAATCACATTGTGGAAAGTATATGAATTTATTTGCATTCTGCAGAGGGAAATAAGTATTTGATCCCTCTGGCAAACAAGACCTAATACTTGGTGGCAAAACCCTTGTTGGCAAGCACAGCGGTCAGACGTCTTCTGTAGTTGATGATGAGGTTTGCACACATGTCAGGAGGAATTTTGGTCCACTCCTCTTTGCAGATCATCTCTAAATCATTAAGAGTTCTGGGCTGTCGCTTGGCAACTCGCAGCTTCAGCTCCCTCCATAAGTTTTCAATGGGATTAAGGTCTGGTGACTGGCTAGGCCACTCCATGACCCTAATGTGCTTCTTCCTGAGCCACTCCTTTGTTGCCTTGGCTGTATGTTTTGGGTCATTGTCGTGCTGGAAGACCCAGCCACGACCCATTTTTAAGGCCCTGGCGGAGGGAAGGAGGTTGTCATTCAGAATTGTACGGTACATGGCCCCATCCATTCTCCCATTGATGCGGTGAAGTAGTCCTGTGCCCTTAGCAGAGAAACACCCCCAAAACATAACATTTCCACCTCCATGCTTGACAGTGGGGACGGTGTTCTTTGGGTCATAGGCAGCATTTCTCTTCCTCCAAACACGGCGAGTTGAGTTCATGCCAAAGAGCTCAATTTTTGTCTCATCTGACCACAGCACCTTCTCCCAATCACTCTCGGCATCATCCAGGTGTTCACTGGCAAACTTCAGACGGGCCGTCACATGTGCCTTCCGGAGCAGGGGGACCTTGCGGGCACTGCAGGATTGCAATCCGTTATGTCGTAATGTGTTACCAATGGTTTTCGTGGTGACAGTGGTCCCAGCTGCCTTGAGATCATTGACAAGTTCCCCCCTTGTAGTTGTAGGCTGATTTCTAACCTTCCTCATGATCAACGATACCCCACGAGGTGAGATTTTGCGTGGAGCCCCAGATCTTTGTTGATTGA
The DNA here is from genome assembly GCF_901765095.1 of Microcaecilia unicolor. Classification (NCBI taxonomy): domain Eukaryota; kingdom Metazoa; phylum Chordata; class Amphibia; order Gymnophiona; family Siphonopidae; genus Microcaecilia; species Microcaecilia unicolor. Next base: position 91,692,927 of record NC_044039.1, read on the forward strand.
CAGTCATTTTGTACTTCTTCCATTTTCTTACTATGGCACCAACAGTTGTCTCCTTCTCGCCCAGCATCTTACTGATGGTTTTGTAGCCCATTCCAGCCTTGTGCAGGTGTATGATCTTGTCCCTGACATCCTTAGACAGCTCCTTGCTCTTGGCCATTTTGTAGAGGTTAGAGTCTGACTGATTCACTGAGTCTGTGGACAGGTGTCTTTCATACAGGTGACCATTGCCGACAGCTGTCTGTCATGCAGGTAACGAGTTGATTTGGAGCATCTACCTGGTCTGTAGGGGCCAGATCTCTTACTGGTTGGTGGGGGATCAAATACTTATTTCCCTCTGCAGAATGCAAATAAATTCATATACTTTCCACAATGTGATTTTCCGGATTTAATTTGTGATGTGCTATCTCTCACTGTTACCAATAACCTACCCTTCAATTATGGGCTGCTCATGTCTTTGTCAGTGGGCAAACTTACAAAATCAGCAAGGGATCAAATACTTATTTCCCCCACTGTAGGTAGTGAAGACATACGCTGTGGGCCCGCTTCTCTCTTCCCTGGGTTTCCTTAACTCAACTCTGGTCCCGCTTTTTATACTTCCTGGCCATTGTCCTCCTGGCTCCACCTCTCCCGTGTCACTTCCTCTTTGGGCCCCGACTGCGAGGGAGTTGTCCCGTCTGTGGCCGTGCCAACCCTCAGACTTACCCTGTTTCTGGGAGTCAGTGTCTGTGCTGGCTTCTGCTTGTCTCTGTGTCTGTCTTAGGTTCTCTCTGGCTCTGTGTGCTGATTGCCCTACTGAACCTCACCTGTGTGGGCTATGCCTCTTCCAAGAGCATATCACTAGCTAGCTTAGGCACCGTGTGGCTTGTAGCCTGTGTATAGCTTTGCTAGTGCTCTGTGTTTGTGTAGACTAGCTAGCTTAGGCACCGTGTGGCTTGTAGCCTGTGCATAGCTCTGCTAGTTCTCTGTGTTTGTTTCCAGAGCATGACTAGCCAGCTTAGGCACCGTCTGGCTTGTAGCCTGTGCGTAGCTCTGCTAGTTCTCTGCGGTTGTTCCTAGGGTTAGACTAGCCGCCCTTGCTAGCCACTTTCCCAAGACTGTGTTTGTTCCTAGTGTTAGACTAGCCGCCCTTGCTAGCCACTTTCCCAAGACTGTGTTTGTTCCTAGTGTTAGACTAGCCGCCCTTGCTAGCCTCTATCCCGTCTGTGTTTGTTTCCAGTGCATGGCTAGTTAGCTTAGGCACCGTCTGGCTTGTAGCCTGTGCATAGCTCTGCTAGTTCTCTGCGTTTGTTCCTAGTGTTAGACTAGCCGCCCTTGCTAGCCACTATCCCAAGACTGTGTTTGTTCCTAGTGTTAGACTAGCCGCCCTTGCTAGCCACTATCCCAAGACTGTGTTTGTTCCTAGTGTTAGACTAGCCGCCCTTGCTAGCCACTATCCCAAGACTGTGATTGTTCCTAGTGTAGACTAGCCAGCTTAGGCACCGTCTGGCTTGTAGCCTGTGCATAGCTCTGCTAGTTCTCTGTGTCTGTTCCTAGTGTTAGACTAGCCGCCCTTGCTAGCCACTATCCCAAGACTGTGATTGTTCCTAGTGTAGACTAGCCAGCTTAGGCACCGTCTGGCTTGTAGCCTGTGCATAGCTCTGCTAGTTCTCTGTGTTTGTTCCTAGTGCAGACTAGCCAGCTTAGGCACCGTCTGGCTTGTAGCCTGTGTAAAGCTTTGCTAGTGTTCTGCGTTTGTTTCCAGGGCATGACTTGTTAGCTTGGGCACAGCTTAGTTGTTAGCTGGTGTATAGCCTTCCAAGTCTCCTGAGTTTGCTCTGTGTATGTTCCTGTGTATGACTGGTTTGCCTAGGTATAGCGTTCCTATTAGCCTGGGTACAGTTTACTAGTCATTGTGTTGATTCCTGCCGACTGCCAGAACCCGGACAGTCCCTGCTTGTCTGCCTTGTCTTCGCCTAGGTGCCAGGGGGCACTCCTGGATCTTCATTCCTGCTGTTCCTGTAAGTCCTACCGGCTGCCAGAACCTTAGGGCTCAACCCTCGGGGAAAGGCAGTCAAGTGTAGGTGAAGCCTAGGTCCAGGGTGTTCCAGTTCCGCGGGTTCCGCTCCAGTGGGTTTCACTCCTGTATGTTCCAGTCCAGTGGGGCCACTCCAGTGTGTCCAGTCCAGCGGGCCCCACTCCAGTGCGCACCCGTCCGATGCGTTCCAGTTCCGAGTGTTCCGGTGTAGAACTCCAGTCCGGAGTTCCGGTCCAGTCTTGTTTCCTCTCTACCTGGAAGGTGATTTTGCCTGCCACTGCCGCTCCACGGTAGTGGCCTATGGACTCACAAACCCCGCGCTCCCGGGGAAGAAGCCTGAAGGTATGCCAAGGTCCTCGAGAGCGCGGCAAGCGCAAGAGACGCGACAGGAGTATTCTTAAGGAACAGGGGCAGTGTCCTATAAACTCCCTCACAATCTCTATTACATTTTCAGTTATTTTGCTCCCAGCCAGTCATTCTTGACCCTTTTTGTATAATTCTTTCCAACTTTTGTTGGCTTGGAAAGACCACCACTAAATGGCAACACTTCTTTTCCCTCATCACCCCACCACAGTAATTCTACAGCTGGAAAACAATTTATTATACAATGTCAGCAACTATCTTAATCAAATCACATGGGGTCAGACGTAAAGATGTACATTTTGGAAGAAAGGCAGTGTAGGGAAGATATGATTGAGATACTGAAATACCTACATGGTTTAAATGCACAAAATGAAAAGGAAGTTATGAAACAAGAGACGTCAGGATGGGAGTGAGAGAGAGTACATTCAGGAGTAATCTAGCAGAATGTTTTTCTACAGAAAGGGTGGAAGATGTGTCAAACAGCCTCCCAGTGCAACCAATGAAGGTGAGAACATATCTGAATACAAGAAAACGAGGAACTCCAAGGAACAGGCAGGGAATGTAAAGCTTAGCAGTTGGTATTGGGTGGGCAGACTAGATAGACCATTTTATCTACCCATATTCTCTCTGTCTGATCCATAAAAACATATATGTAAATAAGATTCTTACTTCAAATTTAAACCATTCCGAGTTCCACAGTGGATTAAGAGATTTAGGATATACATCTGTCTTAAAAGTGGTGTTGCCAAATTTTACCTAAAAAAGATTTAAAATTTTTTTTTAAGATTTAAGAAAAAAAAGAAAGCAAAATATGCAGTTTCCAAGGTCATTGTGAAAACAGAATTGAATAGTATATTAGATAGAATATGACAACACAGAAATCAAAACAGTCTCTCATATAGTGCTCTAGTCTCTACACATTTCTAAGAACTCAATGGTTGAAAATATATCATTACCATAGATATCAGAATATAGGGTGCAAAGTTTATGAACAATCTGAAAACCAAGAGAGATAGGGAGGTGATCTATATGCAAGCCGAGCCATGGGTCCAACATTTCCCTTTCTCTTCCCTAACCCCTCCCAGGGCAACGTCTCATTTCCCAGTTCATCCCCCCCCCCTCCCCACAAGACCAGAATCTTCTCCCCCTTCCCTTGCGAATGCTGTCAGTCTATATCTTCTAGCATAGCTCCAAAAGGTGCCCTGTGCTAGTGCAGGGCTCTCCAGTACATGTATGCACTTAAGAGCTACTGTGTCCTGCCCTCTCCCAACAGGACATGCATCACAGGAACTTGAGTGCAGGCCTGCTCCCATGATGCATTATCTGTTGGATGAGATACTGGCTAGAGGACCAGGGGAAGAAAAGCCATCACTCCCCAAATGTAACCTATACACAAGATATCAGTTTCTCAGTACTTTAAGAGTGAAGGTTAAGATGTGACTTATACATAAGGCCAACCTATATGCAAATATCTACAGTAAATACACTAACATTATATTGTAAACTTTAATGTGTACTGTTAACATTTGACCTATATAGCACTTCGTACACTAAGCAACTTTTTTCAATCAAGTAGTTACTAACTACTACTACTAACTACTTGGAGTGGAGGAGTGGCCTAGTGGTTAGAGCACTGGTCTTGCAATCCAGAGGTGGCTGGTTCAAATCCCACTGCTGCTCCTTGTGATCTTGGGCAAGTCACTTAACCCTCCATTGCCTCAGGTACAAACTTAGATTGTGAGCCCTCCTGGGACAGAGAAATATCCAGAGTACCTGAATGTAACTCACCTTGAGCTACTACTGAAAAAGGTGTGAGCAAAATCTAAATAAATAAATAAAAATAAATAACGTGTTAAGGGAATAAAGAACTTTTATGCAAAATAATGCATGTTAAAAATAGCAAATCATGCGTTATTTACACTTGATGCCTCTTTTTTAACACTATTCAAGTTAAATAATGACATGCAAAGCATACAACTACATGCAAAATACAGGTTGTGTTTAACCTAACTGCATTATTCACATAAAGATAAAACATTTCCACCTGAGGACTATCAGGTTGCCAACGGTTTTATGTGCAGAATGAAGACTGATGTAATATTTTTTTAAAATCTCATGTTCCTCTCAACTACATTTCCTGACATAAAGACTATGTTAGTCATTACTTTTTACAGTCCAATTCGTGCAGCTTTCCAGAATGCTCCAAAATGCGCCTGCTCCAAAAAGGTAGTGAAGCTTACCACCTGATTTAACATGGAATGGAGAAACTACTTTCAGAAGAAAGGATGGAACTATACAAATACTCAGAGCCTCTTCTGAGGAGGAAAGATGCAATAATGCCTACAATTCTGAGACATGCTGAGCAACACAATAGCCACTAAAAACACTGCCTTTAAGGTGAGATCCTTCAAAATGGCGGTCCTTAAGGGCTCAAAATGGTCGCTCCAACAACACATTAAGGACCATGTTGAGATCCCACAGAGGGAGAACAGGTTTCAGCAGGAGACACAGCTGCATGACCCTATGTAGAAAGTGCACAACATCTGAATGCGCTGCCAAAGAAATACAGAGAATCTTGCTCCTATAGCAGGCAAGAGCTTGCTTCTGAGTCCCATTCCCTGAGTGGATTCCTGGATCCGGTAAGTCCTGCCGGCTGCCCGCTCCTAGGGGCTCAACCCCTGGGGAACGGCAGTCAAGTGTTGGTGAAGGCTTGCTCCAGTCCTGTGTTCCAGTCCGAGTGTGTTTAGTCCAGAGTGTTCCTGCTTATTTATCTACATCTGCACCCAGCCGTTGTTGTTGTGCTAGCCCAGTGCTGGTTGGGGGTCCTATTTAGATTGTGAGCTCTTTGAGCAGGGACTGTCTTTCCATGTATGGTGTAAAGCACTGCGTATGCCTTGTAGCACTATAGAAATGATAAGTAGTAGTAGTGTGGAAATCCGCCCAAAAACTGCTTTAATAGACTAGAGAAATAGGCTAATCTATTTAGTATTGATGGAAAAGTTGACAACCATTCAACATAAGGAGCAGCTCTTCATCCGCTCCTGGACTCCTCTGCAACACTATCTGGATTCGTGATAAGGTTATACGCAATTGACTTCCCCAATCCAGTATATGATTTTACTAGCCGTTGAGCCCGTAAAAACAGGCTGGTATTGGGGTTTTCGGAGGTCGACGCTGGCTCCCCCCCCCCCCCCCGCGAGGTCGCCGCTACTGTTCCCCCACCCCACCCCCGGAGTTGCCGCCGCCACCCCTCCACCCAGCCCGGGCCCTCTCTTCGCTACTGAACTTACATCCATTCGCCCAAACGCAGCACGCACATCAGCTGAGCTGCCATCGGCCTTCCTTCTCTTCCTGTGTCCCGCCCTCATGTGACATGAGTGAGGGCGGGACACAGGCAGGGAAGGAAGGCCGACGGCAGCTCAGCTGATGTGCATGCTGTGTTTGGGCGAATGGATGTAAGTTCAGTAGCGAAGAGGGGGCCCGGGCCGGGTGGAGGGGTGGCGGCGGCGGCGAATCTGGGTGGGGGGAGCGGTAGCGGCGACCTCGGGGAGGGAGCAGTAGTGACCTCGGCGGTTTTGCGCAGTTTCCCTCTCTGTCCCGCCCCCGTCATCACATATTGACGCGGGGGCGGGACAGAGAGGGAAGTCTCTACTTCGCATTTGCGAGTGAGTACGGTCACTCGCCGTTTATATGTTTGATAGATATTGGAGGGGGAAGGGGATCAAGCAAGAAGATGCTATATGTTGCTATGCTAGCAGTATGCTTAGCATTCGTGAATGTTAGTACATTGGTATTCTCTTCTACAATGTTTGATTATATTCTTGTTGCTGGTACTAAACAGTTACATTGAAAAAAAAATAGTGCTATATAAAATTGCTTATTAATTACCGATTGATTTAGGTGGAATTGAGTAGTTCACCTCTGTTTTGCACTGCATCTGATGAAAGATATTTATTCACGCCTTTCATATCCCTTTTGTGGCACAATAGTAACCAATTTTATACAGACAATATTTAATGCATGTATATCACACCTTCTATATTGATAAATATTGTCACATCATTTTGTATGAGAAAAAACACACACGAATATCTGTAAACCCATTGGCACAATTACACTATCTCACCTTGACTGTTCATGTACATTCATGTACATTCTGCATGTTGACAATTTAATAAAAACAGAAGGATCACCCTCGATCCGCTTCAATCCGGTTTTCACCCTCTACACTCGAGAGAAACGGCACTCACTAAAGTCTGTAATGACCTGTTCCTTGCCAAATCCAAAGGTCACTACTCCATCCTCATCCTCCTCGACCTATCCGCCACTTTTGACACTGTCAATCATAATTTACTTCTTGCTGCACTATCCTCATTTGGGTTCCAGGGCTCTGTCCTCTCCTGGTTCTCCTCTTATCTCTCCCACCATACCTTCAGAGTACATTCTCATGGATCTTCCTCCACCCCCAACCCACTCTCTGTTGGAGTTCCTCAGGGATTTGTCCTTGGACCCCTTCTTTTTTCAATCTACACCTCTTCCCTGGGCTCGCTGATCTCATCTCATGGTTTCCAATACCATCTTTATGCTGACGACACCCAGCTTTACCTCTCCACACCAGAAATCACTGCGGAAACCCAGGCCAAAGTATCAGTCTGCTTATCCGACACTGTGGCCTGGATGTCCAACCACCACCTGAAACTGAACATGGCCAAGACCAAGCTCATTGTCTTTCCACCCAAACCCACTTCTCCACTCCCGCCACTCTCTATTTCAGTCGACAACACCCTCATCCTCCCCGTCTCATCTGCCCGCAACCTCGGAGTCATCTTCGACTCCTCCCTCTCCTTCTCTGCCCATATCCAGCAGACAGCCAAAACCTGTCGCTTCTTTCTCTGTAACATCAGCAAAATTCGCCCCTTCCTCTCCGAGCACACCACCAGAACTCTCATCCACTCTCTCATCACCTCTCGCCTTGACTACTGCAACCTACTCCTCACTGGCATCCCACTTAACCATTTATCCCCCCTTCAATACGATCAGAACTCTGCTGCCCGTCTTATCTTCCGCCTAGACCGATATGCTCATATCACCCCTCTTCTCAAGTCACTTCATTGGCTTCCGATCAGGTACCTCATACAGTTCAAGCTTCTCCTACTAACCTACAAATGCACTCAATCTGCAGCCCCTCATTAGCTCTCTACCCTCATCTCCCCTTACGCTCCTACCCGTAACCTCCGCTCACAGGACAAATCCCTGCTCTCAGTACCCTTCTCCACCACCGCCAACTCCAGGCACCGCCCTTTCTTCCTCGCCTACTACTACTACTTAACATTTGGAATAAACTCCCTGAGCCCATACGCCAAGCACCCTCCCTGCCCATCTTCAAATCCTTGCTCAAAGCACACCTCTTCAATGTCGCTTTCGGCACCTAACCATTGTACCTCTATCCAGGAAATCTAGACTGCCCCCAATTTGATTGACTGCACTTTTTTGTCCTTTAGATTGTAAGCTCCTTTGAGCAGGGACTGTCCTTCTTTGTTTGTACAGCGCTGCGTAATCCTGGTAGCGCTTTAGAAATGTTAAATAGTAGTAGTAGTAGTAATAATATCACCCTAATCACAGTCCATAAAACCGAAACAAAAAGAAGAAGGGGGTAGACTAATGTTATTCCAAAGCAAGTGGTTTATTGATGAATAATGGCTAAAAATAACTTGACGCAGTCTTGCGATTCGGCATCTGCCTCAGGAGTCAAGCATATATTTTCTGTAAAATACTATTAAAAACACAATATCAAATACAAAACAAATTAATTAATTGGATTCATTTACCGCCTTTTTGAAGGAATTCACTCAAGGCGGCATACAATTGTACATATTTTTAAAAGTCATATATTAAAATGTATATAGTTATCAAATAACAGCTGTGCAATATCTCTCTATATAAAAGGCACCACCAACGTTCTATGAAGCCTCCAGCCGGGTGTGAAGGGGGAGAGATATCCGGTTTCCCTATGAGTGTCTGCCCCGCCCTCTCTGTAACACAAACAGTCAGTGAAGGAAAACACAGCAAAGCACGAAATCAAATCGCTCTCTCTGTAACAGTGAAGGACTCAGAGGGGGGAGGGGAGCGAGGAGGGCAGGGACACACACACACTCCCACATGCACACAGAAGAAAACCTTGCTAGCCCCCGTTTCATTTGCATCAGAAACGGGGCTTTTTTACTAGTGAGATATAATCTATATAAATAAATCCCACCTTGAACGTTCTGAAGCTCCCTCCAACTGTGGCAGTGAAGTCCTGAACTGCTGTAGTCCTCCTGGCTATTCGGACTACTCACCACCGCCCTCAGCCACGCCCCATCTGCGACCTACGCCACGCCCCAACTGGACATAAAAAGCACCATGAACGTTCTGAACCACACTTTGAGGCTTCAAAAGTTTGTATGTTCGAAGCTCTGTAACCACTTTTAACCACAGTCCATCTGTGCGCCGCCATGATCTGAATCTGCCCCGCCCTGACCTATCAGAGTACATCTCTGCCCTGCCCTGACCTATCAGAGAAGGGAGGAGCCTCACAGCTGCACCGCTCTGACCTATCAAAGGGAACTGAAACAGGAAAAGGGAGGAGCATCACACCAATGAGGGACCTATCAGGGAAGTCAAATAGAAGAAGGGAGGAGCGTCAGAGGCGAAGGGGTCACTCGGGAGGAGCGTCACTCGCTTTGCTGTGCACATGTGCTGGAGGAGTTCTGCACCCGTTTCTCCTCCCTCTGTTTTCTCCGGTGGCCTTGGCAGCTGAATGTAGAACTAACGAGGGCAGGAGCTTTTGCTTCGCATCTGGCAAAGTAAGTCAGCTTCTGCTCTGCACCCTCCCCTCCTGTCCTTTCAAGCAGTGAATACGAGAGAATACGAGCTGGGACTGAACAGGCAGCACAAAACTCCTTTTTGTTTTGTTTTGTTTAACAAGGGCAAGAGCTTTTGCTTCGCATCTGGCAAAGTAAGTCAGCTTCTGCTGTGCACCCTCCCCTCCTGTCCTTTCAAGCAGCGAATACGAGAGAATACGAGCTGGGACTGAACAGGCAGCACAAAACTCCTTTTTGTTTTCTTTTGTTTACACTTGCACAGCTGATAGCTGGTCGCTGCCTGACGTGCCCCTCTTCCTTTTTACAAACATTATGCCACTTTTCCTCTTTTTCCCTCTTTTCTTTCTCTACAAACATGACAAGGGGGTTGGAACAGGAGGTCCTGCACAGCTCTCTCCACTGTTGCCACAGGCTAAGCAACAGTTCAGGCACAAGGAGGGGAGGATGAGGGCCAGAACAGGTACACAGACCACAGATGGAGGCGGAGGAGGGGGTCCTGACAGCACAGGTGAAGGGGGGAGGGGCGACCCACAGTCCTGAGAGAAGGGCTGTAGGGAGACCTGAAAGGAGGGGGGGAAACTGACCAGACAAGGAGATGAGGGGTCCTGCGACAACACAGTGGCAGATGCAGACGGAGGGGGGTCCTTCCAGCCAACATAGGGAGGGGGGGGATGTATCTCCGTCACACACACTATCTCTCACACACACTCTCTCTCTCTCTCACACACTGACTGTCTCTCTCACTCTCTAACACTGTCTACAACACACGCTATGTCTCACACTCGATCACACTCACTCTCTATGTGTCACACAGTCACTGTCAAACACTCTATCACTCTCATACACTCTCGCTCTCGCTCACATACCCACTCAAACACACTGTCAATCTCACACACACACTCTCTAACAGACACACTTGCAGCCACACACATTCAATCTGTCTCTCTCACAAAGTCACTCTCACACACACACTCTCTCAAACATACACACTCCGAGGAAAACCTTGCTAGCGCCCGTTTCATTTGTGTCGGAAACGGGCCTTATTTACTAGTACAGAATAAAGCATTAACCCCCTCCTATTTACAAAGCCGCACAGCACAACCAACACAGCACATGCAAAGTGAATGGGCTGTGTCAGCATTAGCGCACCATGGCACCGGCAGCCACTACTGAGACTAAGAGGCATATTTTCAAAGCACTTAGCCTTCCAAAGTTCCATAGAAACCTATGGAACTTTGGAAGGCTAAGTGCTTTGAAAATATGCCTCTTTGTAAACGGGGGGGGGGGGGGGGGGTGAATTTTAAAAGGCAAATAGATAACTGATAAACTAATATGATAGTAACTAAAGCATTTAGAATAATAATTAAAAAAAAAAAAGATAAATACAACATAAATATCGTGGACACATTTGTTCTTATTGTCCTTTGTTCATCATTTGTGGCTGGTATGTCCGTTATTAACTTTTGGGAGAACTATATTTTGGGTAGCGCTAATGTGGCCATACATTTAATACATTGGGTATTTTATGTTTTTGTGACTTTATATTCAATACATAGAATATTTCATATTTTTATATTTGTATCTATTTATATTTACATATTTATATATTGGTTTTACATATTTATGTTATATTTATCTTTTTAGTTTCGCTTTATTTTCTAAATGCTTATTAGTTGCTATCATATTAATTTATTTATCTTTTAAACCACCCCCCAATAATCCGCACAACAATGCTGACACAGCCTATTCAAAGTGAATGGGCTGTGTCGGTATTACCACACCAGCAGCCGCTAGTGCAGCTTTGGAAAAGGTGGGAAAATTCTTAAGGCTTTATCTTGATTTATATCTCATATATTGCAGAGCTGTTATTTACATAGTAACATACAGTAAATGACGGCAGGTAAAGACCTGTACGGTCGATCCAGTCTGCACAACAAGATAAACTCATTTTACATGGTATGTGATACTTTATATGTATACTCGAGTTTGATTTGTCCTTGCCTTTCTACTACTACTACTACTTAACATTTCTAAAGCGCTACTAGGGTTACGCAGCGCTGTACAATTTAACATGGAAGGACAGTCCCTGCTCAAGGAGCTTATAATCTAAAAGACAGGTGTACAATCTAATCAATCTAAAGACAAGTGTAGAGTCCGTCTGATAGGGCATACTATATTTCACGAAAAGGTTAGGTGCCGAAAGCAGCATTGAAGAGGTGAGTTTTAAGCAGAGATTTGAAGATGGGTAGGGAGGGGGCTTGGCGTAGGGGTTGAGGAAGATTGTTCCAAGCGTAGAGTGAGGCAAGGCAGAATGAGCGGAGCCTGGAGTTGGCAGTGGTGGAGAAGGGAACTGAAAGGAGGGATTTGTCCTGTGAGCGGAGGTTACGGGCGGGAACATAGGGGGAGATGAGGGTTGAGAGGTAGTGAGGAGCCGCAGACCGGGTGCATTTGTAGGTAAGGAGGAGAATCTTGAATTGTATGCGGTATCTGATCGGAAGCCAGTGAAGTGACTTGAGGAGAGGGGTGATATGAGTATATCGGTTCTGGCGGAATATAAGACGTGTGGCAGCGTTCTGAACGAATTGAAGGGGGGATAGATGGCTAAGTGGGAGGCCGGTGAGGAGTAAGTTGCAGTAGTCAAGGCGAGAGTTCATGAGAGCGTGGACGAGAGTTCGTGTGGTGTGCTCAGATAGGAAAGGGCGAATTTTGCTGATGTTGAAGAGGAAGAAGCGACAGGTCTTGGTAGTCTGTTGGATATGCGCAGAGAAGGAGAGGGAGGAATCAAAGATGACTCCGAGGTTGCGGGTGGATGTGACGGGGTGGATGAGGGTGTTATCAACTGAGATAGAGAGTGGAGGAAGAGGAGAGGTGGGTTTAGGTGGAAAGACGAGGAGCTCAGTTTTGGACATGTTCAGCTTCAGGTGGCGGTTGGACATCCAGGCAGCAATGTCGGATAAGCAGGCCGAAACCTTGGCCTGGGTCTCCGCAGTGATGTCTGGTGTGGAGAGATATAGCTGGGTGTCATCAGCATAAAGATAATACTGAAAACCATGAGATGAGATTAGGGAGCCTAGGGAAGAGGTGTAGATTGAGAAGAGAAGGGGTCCTAGGACAGATCCCTGGGGAACTCCACCAGATAGTGGGATGGGAGTGGAGGAAGATCCATGAGAGTGTACTCTGAAGGTGCGGTGGGAGAGATAAGAGGAGAACCAGGAAAGGACAGAGCCTTGGAACCCAAAAGAGGACAGTGTGGCAAGAAGTAAATCACGATTGACAGTGTCAAACGCAGCGGATAGATCGAGGAGGATGAGGATAGAATAGTGGCCTCTGGATTTGGCGAGGAGCAGGTCGTTGCAGACTTTAGAGAGTGCTGTTTCTGTCGAGTGTAGAGGGCGAAAACCAGATTGAAGTGGATCTAGGATGGCATGAGAGGAGAGAAAATCAAGGCAGCGACTGTGAACGGCGCGCTCAAGTATTTTGGAGAGGAAGGGGAGGAGAGAGATGGGGCGGTAGTTGGAGGGGCAGGTAGGGTCAAGTGATGGTTTTTTTTAGGAGAGGTGTGACTACTGCGTGCTTGAAGGTATCAGGGACAGTTGCAGTGGAGAGGGAAAGGTTAAGGATGCGACAGATGGAGGGGGTAACAGTATGGGAGATGGTGTTAAGTAGGTTGGTGGGGATGGGATCGGAGGAACAGGTGGTGCATTTCGAGGAGGAAAGAAGGCGGGAGGTTTCATCCTCGGTGATCTCAGGAAAGGACGAGAATGAGGCCATGGTTGGTTGGTTATTGGATAGGGCTACAGGTTGAAGAGGAGGTGGTAACTTGGTAGTGAACTCAAGGTTGATCTTTTGTACCTTGTCACGGAAGTAGTCAGCCAGCGATTGAGGAGAGAGTGAAGGGGGAGTGGGAGCGGGGGGCACTTTGAGGAGGCAGTTAAGGGTGGTGAAGAGACGACGAGGGTTGGAGCTGAGAGAGTTGGTCAATTGGGTGTAATAGTCCTGTTTTGCAAGGAATAGGGAGGAATGGAAGGAGGATAGCATGAATTTGTAGTGAAGGAAGTCTGGATGGGTACGAGATTTCCTCCAGAGGCGTTCAGCGGATCGGGTGCAGGAGCGAAGGTAACAGATGCAAGGGGTCAGCCAGGGCTGGGGACTAGTTCGCTTTGTGGGACGGGAGGAGGATGGAGCGAGGGTGTCCAAAGCAGAGGAGAGAACGGCATTGTAAGCGGAGACCGCTTTGTCTACAGTCTCGGAGGACATGATGGAGGGGAGGAGATTAGAGATACTAGAGGATAAAGTGGGGGGGTCAATAGCCTGAAGATCCTGGAGGAGGTGGTTAAAGTTGGACGGGGCAGAGGTGGGGGGTGAAGAAGTGTGAATGTGATCAGGTGATGATCGGAGAGAGGGAGAGCAGAAGCGTGGAAGTTGGAGGGTGAGCCGGAGGAGGAGAGGACTAGGTCAAGACAGTGGCCGTCATGGTGAGTGGGGGTGGTGGAGCACAGCTGGAGGTTGAAGGAGGATGTTAGGGTGAGGAACTTAGAAGCGTTAGGGTCAGATGGGTCATTAACGTGTATGTTAAAGTCTCCGAGAATGAGGGACGGAGATGAGGGTTCAAGAAAGACGGACAGCCAGGCATCAAAGTCGGTAAGGAAGGAAGAGACGGATTTATCAGGGGGGCGGTAGATGACTGCGACTCTGAGTGGCAGTGGGTAGAATAGCCAGATGGAGTGGGCTTCAAAAGATGAGAAGCAGTGAGACTGCAATAGGGGGAGGGGTTGGAAACTACAGGAGGGCGAGAGTAGTAGCCCAACGCCTCCACCGCGGCCAGCTGGGCGGGGAGTGTGGGAGAAGAGATAACCTCCATGGCAGAGGGCCGCGACTGAGGCCGAGTCGTCCGGGGAGATCCAGGTTTCGGTTAAAGCGAGCAGTTGAAGGGAGCAAGAGACGAAGAGATCGTGGGTGAAGGGCAATTTGTTACAGACTGAGTGGGCATTCCACAAGGCGCATGAGAAGGGGAGGGAAGAGGGGGGGAGGAGGGGAATAGAGACATCTCGGAATCGTTTGCATGGATAGGATGGGGACAGGTGAGGGGGACCTGGATTAGGGTTAATGTCTCCCGCGGATAGCAGGAGGAGGAGCAGAATGTGGAGGAGGGTGGGGGAGGTCGAGTGGCGAAGGCGACGAAGACGAGGTGTACTTAGGAGGAAAGGGGATGGGTTAATGACAGGAAGGAAGTGGTGAAGGTTAAGAGCTAGGAAGGAGGCGGGGGACAGGAGGGATGGTGAGGTGGAGGGGGATGAGGGTGAATGGGGTATTGCCATGGCGGGCAGGGCGGGAGGGCAGCGAGTTCTAGTAGTAGACAGTGGGAGTGGGGGGGAAAGAAGATTAGGAAGGGACAGGGCAAGGAAGAGAACGTGGACAGGGGCCATAAGTACTGACTGAGGTGTGGCAGGTGACTATGTAGTGACTGAGGTGATAAGCAGATAGATAGAGCTGGAAAGCTGGGTTTTGGACTGGCGAGTAGGTAAGTCAATGGCTGACAAGCTAGCAGGCAGGTAGGTAAGTCAATGGCTGAGAGGCTCGCAAGCAGGCAGGCTACTCGATGTGTTAACAGGCAGGCGGGTAGCAGCTGGAACAGGCGGTCAGGAACAAGCTGGGGTAGATGGACAGGAGCAAGCTGGAACAGGCCGGATCAAGTTGGAATAAGTCCTAGCAAGCTGGAACAAGCCGGATCAAGTTGGAATAAGTCCTAGCAAGCTGGAACAAGCAGGAACAGATGGACTGTGTCAGGATGAGCAGACGGTCAGGAACAGATGGACTGTGATGAGCAGGACCAGAAGAGGACAGAGTAACAGGATACGCTGAGATGGATGGATTGGAACACGCTGGAACAGACGAACTGGCACAAGCGGGTCATGCAGGAACGGATGGAACAAGCTGGGTAGGCTGGGATGGACAGACTGGAACAAGCTGGAACAACAAGTTAGAACATGCTGGGGAAGGTTGGAGCAGATGAACTGGAACAAGTTGGAAAAGACGGACTGGAGCAGGCTGAAACACACTGGAGCTGGTGGACTGGAACAAGCAGGGGGTAAGCTGGATCGGCGGACTGGAGCAGGCCGGGAACAGGAGGACTGGAATACGCTGGAGCAGATGGATTGTAGAGTCTGGATCAGGCGGACTGGACCACACTGGAGCCGATGGGCTGGAACAAGCTGGGGGTAGGCTTTCTCAGGGCACAGACCGTAGATGTCTGCCCAGTACTGTTCTTGTACTAAGTTCTGAAGCTACCTATATACATTTATTATGTGGGGGGTTTTTATATGTACAATAAATTTGTTTTATATTTAATATTATGTTTTTAGTTAAGAGTCTTTTTACTGCATTTATTTTACAGAAAAATATATGCTTGACTCCCAAGGAAGGCGCATCAGACACCGAAACGCAGGACTGCGTTGAGTCACTTTTAGTCATTATTCATTAATAATCCACTTGCTTTGGAATCACATTGGTCTATCTCTTCTTTTGTTTCTGTTTTGTTGACAATGTAATGTTATATTATCATGTTTTATTCATGTAACAGCTGTTTATGTTAATGTTGTAGATTGACCCTTGATGAAGGCACACTGATGTCGAAACACGGTCCGTGTCGGGTCTCTGAATAAAGGACTTGCGTTTTCTCCCATCTTGAAAGCCCTTTGTGCTTGTTATTTTTGGACCTATTGATAAACATGGGGCAATAATGCAAAGCGCCTCTCATGCATCATCGTTTTCCAGCCCAGCTTCTGAAGCCTTGTTTAGTTTGGGGGACCCACCCAACCCTCACTTACGTCCTCCTTAAGTCCAGTGGGATTAAATGATACCCAAGTTGGTTCTCCTCTTCCACTGAGAAGAGATCAGTTCCTAGTATGCCCTAGACTCCACCTTTATCTGTCAAGTTTCTTAAACCTGTGACTTTCAGTGAACCAGCAAATGAACATCTTGCCTCTCCTAAAGAAGTGACTCTGGTGGGTATTTGGAGGACAATTCGAGGGTTGGAAGATTTAGTAAGTAGTCCAGTGTGTCAGCTTTGTGACTTTTCACATCAAGTACTTTCACATATTCAAGATGCTAAAGCTGAAGTCCTGAAGTTAGAGGCTCATTTATCACCAATTCATTCCTTGCTTGGAATTTTATATGCTACATGAACCTTAGGAATTGAGGATAATTTGGTCCTCCGCAGGCAATTAGAGGCCTTGGAGAACCAAACTAGCAATAAAAATGTACATGTTTTGAATTACCCAGTATGTTCTTTGTTATCAGCTGAAATACTGTTTAGACAATATATAACAATATTTAAGTCTTAGTATTATCAGAATCTGACAAAGCCTGAAGAGCGCTGAAAGCCTGCCTCACCTGGTCCCTTACAGAGGCCAACTCCATGCTCCCCCAGCATCTCTCTTCATCCCCAGATCCAGCAAACCCACCTCGTATCTATCAACCCCTCCCCCCCCCCCAATCTAGAAGCTCACCAGGTGTTCTTTTAATGCTTTTTATTATGCCCCAACATAAGTAGGTAGAGGGGGGAGTTGCCAGACCTGGGAATGACAAGAAATACCATGGGAGCAGGGAGTTAGTCAGAGGGGTTAAGAGACAGGGAGATTTACTTGACCCAGGCAGGGGTGGGGTGGGTTTGAGATACCCAACCCAGGCACGGGGAGGGGGGATTAAAAAAGGGGGGGGATACCCAACCCGATCACAGGGAGTTTGAGAAATAAGGAGGAAAATACCTGACCCAAGTATTGGGGGGGGGGGGGGGGTTCAGATACCTACCATGGCATAAGGGGATTAAGAGAAGGGGATACCCCCTCCCCACATGCCAGGGTTGGGTTAAGTGAGAGAGGGGGAGGATACTCAACCAGGACATGGAGGGGGTTTAGGAGAGACCTGACCACAGCATAGAAGTGGGTTAATAATGAGAGAGGAGGGAGATACCTGACTCAGGCAAGGGGTGGATTAAGAGAGACGAAGGGGATTGACACTCAAGCTAGGCATGGAGGGGGGGGTTAAGCGGGGGGTTGCGGGGGAGATACTTGACACAGGCACAGAGGGGAGAGAAACAGACATGCTGGACAATAGGGGTGTGGGAAGAGATAGGGAGATGTTGGACCTAGACCTAGAGGTGGAAGAGAGAGAGGGATGGGGAGATGCTGGACAATGGGAGGGAGGAAGAAAATGGAGGAACGTTGGGCCCTAGGGCGGAAGAAAGGAAGAGAAGGAGAATGTCGGACCATGGAGGGAGGGAAGAGAGGGAGAGATGTCAGACCATGGGGCAGAAGAGAGGGAGGGAGGGAGGGAGGGAAGATGGACATGGGAGGGAATATAGGGAGACCGAAAATAGAGGTTGGGCACAGGGGAGGGGGAGTCCAAGGTGTGGGGAGGGCAGATGCACAATCAAGGGGGGTTGTAGAAATGTTGGATATGATGAGCACATAGGGAAGATCTTGCACACAGAGGGGGAAACGAGGAGAAGCTAGACATAAGGAGAGATGGGAACAGAGTGCAGACAGTAGACACATAGGAGGTAGATAGAGAAGAAATTCTGGATACTGGACAATAAAGGAAGATGGAATGAAGATAGGTTGCATGATGGGGAATATATGAAAATGCAAGGGATATGCTGGATTTACGAGAGCATATAGAGATGGGGGAATTTAAGGAAAAGAAGGGAAATGCCTAGACAAGGAGGGAAAATATTGGACATGGGGGCATAGGAAAACAGACATGCTGGCTTTGAGAGGGACAGGGAAAGAGTGCTGATGCTGGGCACGGGATGTGGCCACTGAGAGAAAAAGAAGGACAAATACTGAACAAAGGGGTGTGAGAGATGCTAGACACAAGGAGGATACATACATCTAGAGAGAAACATGCAGCACACAAGGAGGAGGGAGAGAGAGAGAGATAGTAGATATAGGGAAGGGATAGTGAGAGATAGAATGCTGAGCAAGGGGAGGGGCAAAGAGACAGAGAGTGCAGAAGAGAGAAGATGTTAACGAGGGAAGTTAACCGTGTGGGCTACCGTTA
Source organism: Microcaecilia unicolor (assembly GCF_901765095.1). NCBI lineage: Eukaryota > Metazoa > Chordata > Amphibia > Gymnophiona > Siphonopidae > Microcaecilia > Microcaecilia unicolor. The sequence goes on from NC_044039.1 coordinate 91,711,227, forward strand.
AGATGGTTATTTTACCACAACTCATGCATTTTAGCACAGGGTCCCATTTTATGCAACAAGACCCTGTGCCAAAATAGCATAACTTGTAGTAAAATAGTCTTAACTGTAGTCCACGTCATGCTATTTTAGAAGTGCAGGGTCTCATTGCATAAAATGGGACTCTGTGCTAAAGTAGTATATTTTATGGTAAAATAACCCGTCTTAACAGTAGCCTATGTTGATAACATCCCTCATAATGAAGGAGAGGGGGAGAGATGCTGGACACGGGAGAAGGAGGAAGTTATTTAAAGACTAAAGAGAAAAAAAAAGAGATGGGGAAGGGGGGGTTTGGATGAGGGAAAGAGATGAAAGGAGGGAGCTTGAGGAGAGGATGGTAAGGACGAGGTGAAGTAGATAAAGAGAAAATTAAATGTAATCAAGCTGAGAGGTAGAGATCAATGTCCAAAATAGGTGAGAGACGTAGTACCAGACGGACTGGAGACCCTAGAAGGAAAGTTAAGAGAACACAGGGGACAGCAAAAAACAGAAACTGAGACCAACATGATTAGAAAAATGAAACTGTCAGACAATAAAGGTAGAAAAAAATTATTTTCAATTTGGTGATTTGAATATGTTGATTTTTGGAATTTAAGGGCCTTTTTTGTACAAAGCTGTACTAGCAATTCCCAGGTGGCAAATGAGAGGAAGCCAAATGGGTTTCCTCTCATTTGTTACGCAGGAATCACTAATGCAGCTTTGTAAAAGAGGCCCTCAATCTGCTAATTTTATATTTTGTACTGTACAGGGAGAGTTGCAGCTCGTGTTTCTCTGGTGGTGTACTGCATGCAAAATGTAGTTCTTTGGAGGTTCAGTTTAATTTGGGTATAAATTTCTATTTTTAATTTGTAGTCACTTATTTTGTACTCTCTTATAATCTAGGTTCTAAGCGTGTGACCGAGACCAGATATTTTGTAAGCATAGAAATTTTATGTACAGGTGTTTAGTTTTCCCAGTAGGTGTACTGATGATCTAGAGCAGGAGTGGGCAACCACAGTCATTGAGGGCCACAACTGAGGTGGAGGGGGGGAGGGGACCAAGGCAAAAGTTGGCTCAGGGCACCACAGTCCCTTGAGCTGGCCCTGCTATTTACCTAGAAATGTTGTACAGCTGAATCTGATGTGTTGTCTAAGTTGCATCTTTTAATTTAACAAATTTCCTGTAAACTACAGGACAGTATTACAGAGCGACACCCCCCTTCTGGTACCTTTCACCTGAGAAAAGATAAAATTGCTGTAATAAAATCATATTTTTAAAAGAAAGATTTCATATATTGTGGTGGTAAACTGAAGATATTTCCAGATGTAGGAAAGCTTTTCTTCAACTGAAACCAAGTGTGGTTGGAGCAAGCTTCTTTTTGAAGTTCCCCTGCAAGTGCTTAACAAAATTTCCCCGATTCAAATTATGTTTTGGGGGTTTTTTTAAGCCAGCTCAGCTGGATCATTTACTGAGCTTGCCTCTTTATTTGCCTGTTGGATTGGGGAGTAGTAAACTGGGTCTTAAGACTGTTAGGTACCTTGTGCAATGTTATTATTCCAAATGCTTTTGTATTTGTTTCCTGTAAACTCTCTTCCCCCCCATTCCCTTTAACCTGGACTTGATTTGTTTTCCTCTTGCTAAATTATTTTATATACAAGATTCAATGACAAATAAAGAAATAAAACACACACACACACAAAAATGCTGTGCCCACTATGGGGAAATTAAGCATTTCTCAAATCAGACCCATATTTAGGCCACAGATATGAATCTTTCCAGGCCTTGAAGAGGGTAGAAATAATGGAAGCAGAAAACTCCTGCCTCATTAGGCATCTTCTTTCATGGGCCAGACTGTAAACCAAAAGAGATCTGGATCCTCCATCTCCACCAGCACCTCAATAGAGGCAACTGCAGCTCCACTAACAGAAAATGAGGTCTGCATACCAAGGACAGCAAGACCAAATCGGGGTTGACCAGAAGTACCAAGAATGGATGTTGCTATTCTCTGAATAACTCTGCCAATCAGAGACCATGGAGGAAAGATGTATAGAGCTACTTACCTGGGCCGAAGCCACACCAGCCCACTGATGCTGACCAAGCCAGTCTCTCTCCTGCAGCTGAAAAATTGTGCCCTCTTGATTTCAGCTGCGTGGTCATCAGATCGAATGACAGGGGGCCCCAACAGGAAAGCAGGATCTGTAATGCTATCAAATCTAGTTCTTATTCCCTTGGGTCCATTAAATTACAGCTGACATAATCTGTTTGCACATTCTCAGTAAAGTGAGCAGCCAAGAGGGATACGAAATGTGCTTTGGCCGACCCACAGATGCCTTCTGACTCCAAAGTCAATACCGCACTTCTGGTTCCCCCCGCTTGTTGATGTAAACCACTCCTTCTGGTGCTGTCCAAAATCACCCATACCGCCCACTCTCAAACCACGGAAAGGAATTCCACCAGTGCTAAACAAATGGCCCACATCTCCAGCTGACTGATGGGCCAGGCAGAGTTCTACTGGGACCAGTGCCTTTTTAACATTTTTATAAGCAATATTGTGGAAGGACTGTCAGGAAAGGTTTGCCTCTATGTGGATGATACCAGAATCTGCAATAGGGTAGACACTCCTGATGGTGCAGATAACATGAGGAGGGACCTAGTGTAGAGGCAATACAGCTAAATGCAGTCTGTCGTGCATAAATGACAGGAATCTTTCAATTGAAAGGAAGGTCTGGAGTGAAGGGGCATAGGATGAAAGTGAACGGGGATAGATTCAGACGTAACTTAAGAAAATACTTCTTTACAGAATGGGTGGTGAATGCAGTGGAGAAAAAGACCATCTGAATTCAAGAAACATTGGGACAATTACATAAGATCTCCAAGAGAGAGGAAAGGATAGTAGATGGTATGGACAGGCACACTGGGTAGGACACATGGTGTTTATCTGTCTTCATTTTTCTATATTTCCTAGAGCCACAAAAGGAAGGCACTTTAGGAGCCCTGGATGGGCCAGAACAGAAATCAGGAGCCCACCTGCCAGACCAGCTGTGCCTCCAGCCTACACTCTACCTCTGGGTCATGCCATACAGCTAGTCTTCCAGGTGCCTAACCAGTTTCTCAAGATCCTCACCAAATAGCAAACAACCTCAGAAAGGAAGTTTACTCAAATGCACCTCAGAAGCCACATCCGCTTCCTCCCTACCAGCATAGAGGCTACATGGCAGTAGGAAACACGGACTGGATCCTACAGGTTATCTGCCAAAAAGGAAACCTGGACTCCAAGCACACTACCTCTGGGGATTCTGGGAGATGCTACAGCCAAAACTGCCTACACATATAGCAACTTGAACCTCATAGCCATCAAAAATGCCTGCTTGAAAAGTTACTCCACCTTCTTTTCATGAGTTTCTTGAGAGTCGAGCCCTCCTCAACCGGAATCAGGGTCTTCTTGGCCACAGCCGTGACCAAAGCATTCACGTTGGGCAGGTGGAAAAGCTTATCCATTTCTTCCTGAGGCAGAGAATAAATCATTACCAGCAGCTTCGACCCCCAAAGACCCTACTCCAGGGGCTCCCACTTGGTCAACAACTTGTGGGAGAGCGCCATGTACACAGGGGTCACTCTGTGGATCTTCCAAGACCCTCCAAAATAGGGTCCCCCTCCTCCTGCTCTGACACTGGCTGTGCTGAGATCCACAATGTCTTATTGACAGTCAATGAAACAGGATAACTCTTCCCAGAGAAATAATCTGATAATCAGGGATTCATCCTTCTCCTCTACTTGAGGGAGGTACGCCAGCCCAGAGCCCTCTCCCTCTGAAAAGGGTGGACTCTGAAGCCTCCCATAAGTCAGCCACCTGGCTCCCCAAAGTGAAGGAGGAGGTTTCAACCTGAAGATCCCTGAATCTTCTGCGCTTGCCTAAGGGAATGACCCCTGGGGCCCACAAGGACTCTGACATGGAAGACATGTAAGCTCCTTAGCCAGGGACTGCTTAATATAGCTAACAAGAGCCTGAAGGCACTTGGGCCCATGGGGTCCCTACTGACCCCTACAGGGGTAAGAGGTCCTACCAACCCCTCCCCCCACAAATAAGAGAGAATGCTGCTTATCCTGTGTAAGAATATGAGAGAAAGTGACAAAATGTGGGAACCACAGGTGTCAAGACAAGGCAAGGGACCAGCCTGAGAGCCCCCCCCCCCCCCCCCCATACACTCTAAAGACTCCCCGAGCACCATTCCCGGCAACATCAGAGCAGCCCGTCACAAATGAGGCAAAGGGAGCTGTGAATGCTCTGCACAGCACTGGCTGGCAGGCATACTTGCAACATGTAGCCAGTGCATATAACGCCTCCTCTCCCCACTCACAGGCCTGACGTAGCTCCCAGCTGCCCAATCGGACCATTGCAGCCAGCCTCCTGCTCCTCAGGTTCTGTACAGGAGTGTGGGATACTGTCACTTTATTTTCCTCTAATTTTTTGGTTTGGTTTTTAAAAAGTTTTACTTCCCTGACAACCCAGAGAAGCAAGGGGACAAAGTCAGCCCAACTAAAATGTTTTCTTTTTATTTAATTTTATTTTTGTAACTACACCCTGCTGACAAGCCCCCCCCCCCCCCCCCATCAAGGGTCCAAGCCAGACACCTCATCAAACAATCTATAGCTTGGGGCTGAGAAGAGAATTAACACCTCCTGGCTCAACTGGTACAAGCTCCTTTTGACTGAGTCCTAGGAACGAGGCCTTAGAGTACAGGCTGTGGACTGTGTGCTGGGGAACAGACCTAGGACCTACTGCACCAGCCCAGACAAATCTTTACCGTCAGCTGGAAGTAGAGAAATACTGGAAGGTTCCAGAGTGCACCAGCCCTTATAGTGGTGATGTCCCTGGAATAGTTCAGTTTCTCTATCTCCATCTGCTGGAAGGAAGAGCTCACAATCCACTTGTGTTCACTGGTCTAGCAGGGATGATAAGGAGTTTACTTTGGAGTTATTCAGCATTACATAATAGTAGTGGAAAAAAAGTACTCCACGGGCTACCAATACAAAAGCTCTACAATTATCTTTTCACCTTACTATATTCAAACGGTTCTCAACCCAGTTTCTGAGACACACTTAGCCAGTCGGATTTTTGGGATAACCACAAAGAATATGCATGACATAGATTTCCATATAATGGAGGTAATGCATGCAAATCTCTCTCATGCATGTTTATTATAGACTAGTAAAAAAGGCCCGTTTCTGACACAAATGAAACGGGCGCTAGCAAGGTTTTCCTCGGAGTGTGTATGTTTGGGAGAGTGTATGTGAGAGTGACTGTTTGAGAGTCAGAGTGAAAGTGTGAGTCCAATCCATGCTCCTCTGTCACCTGGCCCCTCCATTCATCCCTATCCAGCAATTCCCCTCTTCCTGAGTCCTGCCCTTCCAATCCATGCCCATCCATGCTCCTTTGTTACCTGCCCCCTCCATTCATCCCTATCCAGCAATTCCCATCTCTCCCTGAGGCCTGCCCTGCAATCCATATCCATCCATGCCCATCTGTCCCCTCCATTCATCCCTATCCAGCAATTCCCCTCTCCCTGAGTCCTGCCCTTCCAATCCATGCCCATCCATGCTCCTTTGTCACCTGGCCCCTCCATTCATCCCTATCCAGCAATTTCCCTCTCTCCTTGAGGCCTGCCCTCCCAATCCATGGCCATCCATGTTTCTCTGTCACCTGCCCCCTCCATTCACCCCTATCCAGCATTTCCCCTCTCTGCCTGAGGCCTGCCCTCCAATCCATATCCATCCATGGCCATCTGTCCCCTGCCCCCTCCATTCATCGTTTTCCAGCAATTCCCCTCTCTCCCTGAGCCCTGCCCTCCCAATCCATGGCCATCCATGTTTCTCTGTCACCTGCCCCCTCCATTCATCCGTATCCAGCATTTCCCCTCTCTGCCTGAGGCCTGCCCTGCAATCCATATCCATCCATGCCCATCTGTCCCCTCCATTCATCCCTATCCAGCAATTCCCCTCTCCCTGAGTCCTGCCCTTCCAATCCATGCCCATCCATGCTCCTCTGTCACCTGGCCCCTCCATTTTTCCCTATCCAGCATTTCCCCTCTCTGCCTGAGGCCTGCCCTGCAATCCATATCCATCCATGCCCATCTGTCCCCTCCATTCATCCCTATCCAGAAATTCCCCTCTCCCTGAGTCCTGCCCTTCCAATCCATGCCCATCCATGCTCATCTGTCACCTGGCCCCTCCATTTTCCCTATCCAGCAATTGCCCTCTCTCCCTGAGGCCTGCCCTGCAATCCATATCCATCCATGCCCATCTGTCCCCTCTATTCATCCCTAGCCAGCAATTTCCCTCTCTCCCTGAGTCCTGCCCGATTGGTTGTGTCATAGCTCCGCCCTCGACGTCATCACGTTTGACGCGTGGGCGGGGCAGACACAATGCGATCTCACCCCCTTCACTTTGCTAAGAGAGGCTTCAATAGAACGTTGGAGGTGCGTTTTATATAGAGAGATATTATAGTACTATAGGAGAAAAAAATGTGGGGGTTTTTTCATGATAAATAATCTCTGTAAGCTGTTACAGCTCCAGTATACCCAGTGCAAAATAAGACAGCCAATGTAAATTCTCAAATTGGACATATTACAAACACTAAAATGAAAATAAAATGATTTTTTTCTACCTTTGTTGTCTGGTGACTGTTTTTCTTTGCATATTGGTCCCAGTCTGTGATTCTGCTTTCCTTTGTTTTCGCTTAACTCTTCTGTGCCATTTGTCATTTTTGTCTCGTTTTTCTTTGCTTTCTTCAATATTTTTCAGGCTCTCTCTCTGGCCAGATTTAATTCATTTTTACTATCCATTCTTTAATTTCCTTCATCTACCTGTGGCTTTTCATCTTTTCCTCACCCTTGTTCTCCAGTCTTTCTCTATTCCCCTTTTCCTTCCAGCAGCTCTGCTTTCTCTCTCCATCCTTCCAGTGTCTCCCCTATTTCTTTCTGCATTCTTCCATCCAGCGTCTTCCCTCTTTCTCTCCCCATCCTTCCGTTTTCCCTCTCTCTCCCCAATCCTTCCATGTTTTTCCCTCTCTCCCCAATCCTTCCATCTGTGTTTTCCCTCTCTCTCCCCATCCTTCCATCTGTTTTCCCTCTCTCTCCCCATCCTTCCATCTGTTTTTCCCCTCTCTCCCCAATCCTTCCATCTGTTTTTCCCCTCTCTCCCCAATCCTTCCCTCTGTTGGTTTCCCTCTCTCCCCAATCCTTCCCTCTGTTGGTTTCCCTCTCTCCCCAATCCTTCCCTCTGTTGGTTTCCCTCTTTCTCCCCAATCCTTCCCTCTGTTGGTTTCCCTCTGTTGGTTTCCCTCTTTCCCTCTCTCCCCAATCCTTCCCTCTGTTGGTTTCCCTCTTTCCCTCTCTCCCCAATCCTTCCCTCTGTTGGTTTCCCTATTTCTCTCTCTCCCCAATCCTTCCCTCTGTTGGTTTCCCTCTTTCCCCAATCCTTCCCTCTGTTGGTTTCCCTCTTTCCCCAATCCTTCCCTCTGTTGGTTTCCCTCTCTCCCCAATCCTTCCCTCTGTTGGGTTCCCTCTTTCCCTCTCTCCCCAATGCTTCCCTCTGTTGGTTTCCCTCTTTCCCTCTCTCCCCAATCCTTCCCTCTGTTGGTTTCCCTGTTTCTCTCTCTCCCCAATCCTTCCCTCTGTTGGTTTCCCTCTTTCCCCAATCCTTCCCTCTGTTGGATTCCCTCTCTCCCCAATCCTTCCCTCTGTTGGTTTCCCTCTTTCCCTCTCTCCCCAATCCTTCCCTCTGTTGGTTTCCCTCTTTCTCTCTCTCCCCAATCCTTCCCGCTGTTGGTTTCCCTCTCTCCCCAATCCTTCCCTTTGTTGGTTTCCCTCTTTCTCTCCCCAATCCTCCCCCCCTTCCCCCCCCCCCCCCCGCGACACTCCGGGCGAGTCCTGCACTTAGTATTTTTTTTTTAAGACTCAGAACGTGCGAACGATGCAGCCGGCAGCGATTGAAAGAGGCTGTCTGGGCTGGCGTCTGTGTCGGAGCTTCCCTCACCCTCTGCAAGTCCCGCCTTCGTTGTTACAACTTCCTGTTTCGCGGGACTCGCAGAGGGTGAGGGAAGCTCCGACGCAGACGCCTGCCAGCCCAGACAGCCTCTTTCAATCGCTGCCGGCTGCATCGTTCGCGCGTTGTGAGTGTTAAAAAAAAAAACTAAGTGCAGGACTCGGCCGGAGTGTCGCGGGGGGGGGGGGGGCGCGGGGGGGGCAAAAAAAAGGTGGCGATGCATTGTGGGGGGGAGTTTTGTTTAGTGTTTGTATCGGAAGGGGGGGTGCTGAGTTGCATGAATTCCTAGGCAGGGGGAGGAGTTGGGAAACACGCGTAGCGTGTTTCCCTACTCCTCCCCCTTTCCTTGTTTTTTTGTGGAGCAGCTGTGCTGGCGACGTCATCCTTGGCTTCACCCAACTCAGCCAATCAGACGTGCTACACGGTCTGTGAGTGTCATTGCTCCGCCCACGAGGTCATCACGTTTGACGTGTGGGCGGGGCAGACAGTCATGGATGAAAAATTGATCTCTGGCGCCTCACATTTAGAACGTTGGAAAAGTGAGGCTTCAGAACGTTGGTGGTGCGTTTTATATAGAGAGATGGGGCGTGGCTTAGGGCGGGTCTATGAGTGAGGGTGACTGGTCCTAGCCTATGAAGACTACATGATTTTTGTGCTTCTCTGCCTTGGAGTGAGCTTCTCTGCCTTGGAGTGAGCTTCAGAACGTTCAAGGTGGGATTTATTAATATAGACTAGTGGAACCCAGCCCGTTTCCTCAACAACGGGCCCTAGAAAGGCTCTCTTGTAAGCGATTTTTTGTCTCTCCCCTGCCCTCCCCTCCATGTCCAGTGATTCTTCCCTTTCCTCCCCTCCCCCATCCCCAGCGATTCTCCTCTTTCCTGCCCTCCCATCCATGTCCTGCGATTCTCTTCTCTCCTGTCCTCTCCTCCCATTCCATCCATGTCCATCGATTCTGCTCTGCTCTGCCCTCCCCTCGATGTGCTGCGATTCTCTCTTCCTTTGTACCTCATCGTTTTCTGGCTGTCTTCCCTTCCGTTGGTAACATCCTGACGTCAGCTCGCCTCCAGCGTTCCCTTCCATCTCACTGCTCCACCCTCTGACGTCACTGCATTTTGATGCGAGGGCGGGGCAGCGAGGGGGAATGGAACGCTGGAGGCTGGCTAATGTCATGAGATACGAACCCAGGCAGCCAGACAGCGATGGAACATTGGAGGTGCAAATTATTATATAGGATATCTGGAAAAAGTGACTGGCTGTGTGTGTCCTAAGGACTAGGTTGAGAATCCCTGCTCTAAAGACAGAGTTACAGTATGTCAAAATGTTTAAATTGTTATCACTTCTCTCTCCTTTACTGAGACTTCTATTTAACCCTATAAAATAAAATATAAAGCAGAGATTATGAACCAGACGTACCTGCTGTCTCTCTGAAATTCCTTTTCGTGATGCCGAAAAGAAGGGGCCGGCCCTCCTCCACCGCTCCTCAGCGGCAAAATGTTTCTTCCCAACCCACAATGCAAGCATACCTTCAGAGGAACGCGGTTTCAGAGACGTTGGGGAATAACCCGCTGATCCGCTCCGAGGTGAATGGAGACCCCGTGGCGTTCCCTGGGCTAGAGCTATCGCTCAGCCCCGACGAAAGAACTCCTCCCCCTCAACCATTGAGTAGCAGTACTCCCCAGATGGCGTCTTCTCTCCTGCTACCAAGTGGAACAGTGGGGGGAAGTTGGGAGGTGCATCGAACCAGTGAAAGTCAGTCTGAAGGAGACCTGACTACTCCAGATTCATCAAAAGAGGCTCCAGCAGTACCTGGGATGTGTGGTTCTTCCTCAATAAATATAGAGGTAACACCAGCTATTTTTCCTATGTCTTTGGACAAACCAAAAGAAGTAACACTAGATAGTTTATGGTCACTGATAGTGGAATTGGTGGAATTGGGAAAGACATTGACGCCACAGGTTACAAAATTATCTCAAGGGTTTTCACACTTAGAACAAAGGACTAAGGATATTGAACTCAAAGTTGAAGTAGTGAATAAAAATAATGAATCTGAGAATGAAATTTAAAAAATACAACTAAATCAGGACTGTATGACTAGAGACTTAATTTTCCTAAGAAGAAAAACAGAATCCCTGGAAAATGCTGTAAGAATTAATAATTTACGTCTATTGAATTTTCCTAAACAATCAATGGTTCCGCCCAGGGATATGCTAAGGAAATACATAAAAGATATATTAGGAATACCTGAGGAGGCTATTCCACCGTTCTCTCAAGTATACTACCTGCCTACAAAAATGAGAGAGAGCCAAATCCAAGAACTTAATGTTTCTGAGATATTGGAAGCTTCTGACAGTGAAATGATTACCGACTCTCCTTGCAATGGTGGCATTTAACACCAGATAAAAACTGGTTGATAAGACTTTTTTTTTTCAAAATAGAGAAAAAATTTCCTTGGATTGAAAGTTTGTATTTTTCCAGATGTGACCAAGGACACTCAAAAACGGAGACAACAATTTCTTTTGATGAAGCCTAGAGTTCTTCTTTTGGGGGCAACATTTTTCCTAAGATACCCCTGCAAGTGTGTTGTCAAATATGAGATGAACAAATATGTCTTTTTTGACCCACCCCAGCTCACTGCATTTTTAACAGCTAAGCAGCCTATTGGGAGGGGTGAGAATAGTTCAGTGTAATAATTAACTGAAACCTTTAAGGGAGTCTGATTCAGCAAATTCCTATTTATGTTTCTTGTTATGCATTAAATATCCATATATGTAACATTTTGAATCTCCAATTGAGGACTTGAGGATAACCAAGTGAAATATACCTTCTTTAATGTTTCTTTATGTTAATATATTTAACATAGTTTACTACTATGAAACTTGGTAACCTTTTCTGTACAAGTATTATGCTTGATTGTTATTTAAAACTTATAAATAAAATAATAATAAAATGTAAAATGTAATCCCTCAGATTTCTTTACCATTAATATAAATCTAAGATCCAAGATAACATTACGTGTTGATGAGAAACAATCATGGGTTATGTCTCCTACTGCTGAAAGCTAAGATTTTACTGTAGCTTCCATATCTTCCAAATGTTTCCTTAATTCTAATCTTAGCTATAGTGAGAGATTACAGTAGAATGTATTCCAATATTTTTATTTTAAATGCATATTTATTTATTTGAATTTAGCTTACATCTTTTCAGTAGTAGTTCAAAGTGATACACTTCAGGTACACAAGGTTATTTCCCTGTCCCCAGAGAGCTTACAATCTAAGGGGGGTCCTTTTACTAAGCTGCGGTAAGCGCTAGCACATGCTTGCTGTACAGTAAAATTACTTTTCACGGGATGTACTCAGGTAAGTTCCTAATCTGCATGTGATACCCATGCGTTACATTTTTTTTTTTTTTCATTTTTGTTTGAGGCAGCATGTCTTGGGGTGGAGAGTAGGAATTCCTGCACTAATCAGTTGGCGCGTCCACATTACCGCACACTACTTAGCGCAGGATTACTGCATAGACCTTTACTGCATACAAAATATGTGTAAGTATGTGCTCCCGTGACAATTCTTTTTAATGGCCACACACTAATGGCACAGAGGAGTAGGGATGGACCAAATAACTACTACTACTATTTAGCATTTCTATAGCGCTACAAGGCGTACGCAGCGCTGCACAAACATAGAAGAAAGACAGTCCCTGCTCAAAGAGCTTACAATCTAATAGACAAGAAATAAAGTAAGCAAATCAAATCAATTAATGTGTACAGGAAGGAGGAGAGGAGGGTAGGTGGAGGCGGGAAAAAAAAAACCCAAACCCAGGGAGAGGGGCACTTGAAGGGGCTGGAAATGGATCCAGGAAAATTAAGGCTGGCTGGTGGAGACTGGGAAAATTGGAACTAGTTGGAATAGAGTTGAGGGAGTGGGCTTAGGAGCGTAGCTGAGGAACAGGGATATAGAATGTATGGGAGGAGATGGGCGCTGCAGCTCAGGGAAAGATGAAATATGTACATAGTGGGGAATAGACACCAATTTTAGTTACACAAATTACAGCCAGGCTGATTATATTACTACTACTAAAGTGGAGCACCATTAGCACATGCACCATTAAAGTGCCTGATTGTTTTATATGCAGTAAGAAAGAACCTGCCTCCCAAAATCACAAAATAAATGCACGGTACTCGATACTACATGGTAGGCTGTACTGGAAATGACCTGGCAGTAGCTACAACAAACTTCCTTGGCTTGGAAATGAAGCAAAGCAACGTCTTTAACGCTATATTATTTAATTATCATTCCAGAGTCGAGTGATGGTGTAGCTGTGTTAGTCCACTTTTAAAAATAATCAATAGCAATAAAATAAAACATAGAAAAGACCTTTTTTTATTGAACTAACTTAATACATGTTTTTGATTAGCTTTCGAAGGTAACCCTTTTTGTGAAACATCAAAGCATTCCAATCACACTCTCACAGGAAGAGGGTGGGGTGGGTAAGGTGAGAAACGGGGAGCTGGATGGAAAAGGGTAACAAAGCAGTAGAATTTTATAAGCACAGCGATAGTACGCGGTTACATAGCAATGGCTCCCGAACACAGTGTACTAACAGTGCACCACTGTACTACTACTACTTATCATTTCTACAATGCTACTAGACAAGAAGAGACAGTAGCCAATAATGGATGTAAAATATTTATTAACAAAGCACCTCACATAAAGAGGCAACATTAGAGCATGGTCATTAACAGAAAAAAAAGAAAATCAACCATTTTCCGGCTATGGTACCTAAATGGCTTAGCAGATGGGAAAAACCCACATAAGCGCACACTAAGGCCATGTTTTACCACAGCTTAGTAAAAGGACCTCTAAGCTTGTACCTGAGTTATTGGAGGGTTAAATGACAGGCCCAAATGAGCAACAGTGGGTTTAGTACCAGGCTTTCCTGTCAGCCCAGTGGTGGAACCACTAGGCTACATTCCACTCCAGACAGACACACAAGTCTTTATTTTTATTTTCTTTTATAAAGAAGTATCAAGCGAGCTCCCCCCCCCCCCCCCCCCACCTCTTTTTATTACTTTTATAAAGAAGCACATACCTGTATTTTAACAAGACCCTGCTGCCTTGATGTTATGCAGACCAACACCAATATTGTTTTAATTTACAAACATCAATGCATTAAGATGAATAATATTAAATTATGGCAAAATACATAGTACAAGGGTTAAATGAAAAGTAATGACTCCACCACCATAATTCATCAACAGATGACGGCACTGATGTGCTACATATGATCACTTGTTCTTTGAAATCTCTTCCTTCACCTCAGTTGGTGAGAAGTGTCTGTGTGAAGAGGCTGTTGAGCTATTTCTTGTGAAATAGAAGCATGCAGCAAGCACTCATCAATGTGACGATTTAAACAATGTGCCGTCAGAATTTCTAACTGCTGAAGAAGTCCCTCCAATTGAAATTCACCACTGCATGCAGGTTGTTTATGGTGATGACTGTATTAAGAGTATAAGACCATAAGGGTCATTCCATGCCAAGTGGTCTAAACCTTCCCACCATCATGTCTCCAATTTTGTTCAAATTTTATCTGTTGCGCGATAGTTGCAGATCTAGACCCCCCTTTTCTGAAAGGTTGTCAGTCCATGAGCGCGCAACATTTACCAAAATGCCATTTTTGGGGTCTAATAAAATCCAAACACATTTATAAGAATGGCTAAAAAATCTTGTACAGTTTTTGATGCTAATTCAGATGAAATACATTTTAACATTGTTGTTGCGGTCTGAATATTGGTCCAAATATGTTCCGATGAGTCACGACCAATTTTGATGCACACTTTCAGGCATATTTTCAAAGTACTTAGCCTTCCAAAGTTCCAAAGAAACCTATGGAACTTTGGAAGGCTAAGTGCTTTGAAAATATGCCTCTTTGAGTCAACTTGTTTGACTGGATTTTGCATCCATAATGTTAAAATGTATTTCATCGGAATTAGCATCAAAAACTGATCAGGATTTGAATTTTTTAGCCATTCTTATAAATGTGTTTGGATTTTATTAGACCCCAAAAATGACATTTTGGTAAATGTCGCACGCTCATGGACTGACAACCTTTCAGAAAAGGGGGTCTAGATCTGCAACTATTGCAGTTAGAGACCTCAAATTTTGGGAAACTTCGTTTAACACCTGACTCGCGCAACAGATAACATTTGAACAAAATTGGAGAACATGATGGTGGGAACTTTTTTAAATTTTAGACCACTTGGCATGGAATGACCCATAAGCACTGCCATAGTGGAACAGACCAAAGGTCCATCAAGTCCAGCATCCTGTTTCCAACAGTGGCCAATCCAGGCTAAAAGTACCTGGCAAAATCCCAAAACAGTAGAATACATTTTATGCTGCTTATTCTAGAAATAAGCTGTGAATTTTCCCCAAGTCCATCTTAATAATGGCTTATGGACTTTTCTTTTAGGAAGTTAGCCAAACCTTTTTTTAAATCCCGCTAAGCTAACTGCTTTTACCACATAATTTAATTTCACATTAAGTGAAGAAATAATTTCTCTGATTTGTTTTAAATTTACTACTTTGTAGGTTCATTGCATGCCCCCTAGTCCTGCTATTTTTGAAAAGAGTAAACAAATGATTCATGTCTACCTGTTCCACTCCACTCATTATTTTATGGACTTCTATCATATCTCCCCTCAACTGTATTCTCTCCAAGCTGAAGAGACCTAGCCGCTTCAACCTTTCCTCATAAGGAAGTCATCCCATCCTCTTTATCATTTTTGTCACCCTTCTCTGTACCTTTTCTAATTCCACTATATCTTTTTTGAGATGCGGTGACCAGAATTGCACACAGTATTAGGGGTGTGGTCGCACTATTGAGAGATACAAAGACATTATTATGTTCTCATTTTTGTTTTCCATTCCTTTCCTAATACCTAACATTGTATTTGCTTTCTTAGCCGCCGAGGCACACTGAGCAGAGGGTTTCAACGTATCAGCAAAGATGATACCTAGATCCCTTTCCTGGTCGGTGACTCCTAATGTGGAACCTTGCATAGTGTAGCTACAGGTGTTGATATGAGTACTGTGTGTTGAGGGACCAAAAAACGTAAAGATTGTGGACCAGGAAGAGCTGGCCTTTTGGATTTCAATAAAGACTTCATACAAATAAAAACATTTAAAAAATGAAGCGAATGACACATGACAGCAACAGGTAAGTCTCAGATTAGAAAGATTGACAAACTCCTAAAAGACAGTTGGAGGATCGCTCAAAACATTACACTGCAACCCTGAAAACTTTAAATGAATTAAGAAGACTTCAGAAGCACAAAGGGGAAACTGTTTTGCAATATGGCAATGTTAGGCATCACACAGCATGAAACACCACAGAGGCAACTGCAAAGACGGTCTCAAGAGTCTTACCCCCATCTGCCATACAGCCCAGACTTAGTATCATACAATTTCCATCTTTTTCCAAAACTGAAGGAATATCTTTGGGGGCATCTGTCTGACTCAAATGAAGAAGTGGGTGTGAGCAACTGGCTGAAGAAACAAGATATGCAGTTCTTATGCAAGGGCTTTCAAAAACTTATTAATCATTGGCAGAAATGTGTGGCGAATGCTGGCAACAATGCAGAAAAGTAAATATATGTAATAAGAGCAAGTTTCAATCATTATTTTGTGTTTTATTCATTACACTATCTTCATTTAAATAAAAGTTATGGAGATAGAGTCTTACTTTTCATTTAACCCTCATATTATTTCCAACTTTTTAAAAAAAGACAAATGTAATGCTTCAAACTATTATCAGAACACATGCAATGTAAATTTAAAGAGAAACTAACCTCCACAAAAGCATCAGTCAGATCACTAGCTCTGTCCATTACAGGCAAGTGGCGCCCTGCCACAATTTTCACTTTCAACTTTCCTGGCATGGTTTAGTACCTTCTGTGTTTAACCTAGAAAAAAACAAAACATTAACATATACATAAAGGTAGGTACTTGATACAGATAGTCAGGGTGATACTCATTTCAGCATTTATGGAACAATTTGAACCAGAACTTTAAGAGAGATTACATACAGATATAACATATCCCTGCTTCAAACAGCTTACAATGTGTTAAGTATCTGCAGCAACCAGAAATAAAGAGATATGTTTTCAATAAGTGAGAATTGTACACATTTTTAGTTATTTTATTAGTGCATTTTTATGTACATTTTCAGCCATACTATTAGCACACAATCTTGCCTACTCTTTATACAGCCACATTGGATTCTTAACCCAATAACAGAGGAAAGCTTTCATTAAAACCTGAGGCCTTCAACAACCAATCTGTTCCTCAACTCTTATCGGTCAAAGATATTGCAGCAGGCAAGCAGGGGCCTCATAGAAGGACCAAAAAAATCATGAACCCCCTCTCTTTCTAATGTGCAACTACCAACAGCATTAAAAAACAGTTAGTGGTGCATCTTCTCCTAAAGGACAATCTCGAAAGTTAGCAACCAGTATCTAACAATACATTTCTAGAAAAACTCATAAAGCAAACAGTCTGTATTCAGCTCAACCATTGGCTGAGAGAAACTGGCTAGATCCATGTCAATCTGGATTCTGTCCCAGTTATGGAATGGAGATGGTCCTCATATCCCTGCTAGGTGATCTACCGAGAAACCAAGACAGAGGATTTGCCTCAGTATTAGTACTGCTGAATTTCTCAGCAGTTTTTAAACTGTGGATTACAATATCATGCCAGCACAACTGGCACTGGTGTAGGTTTACTCTATATGAAGCCTACTTAGGATGCAGTTTTGTTGATTGATTTCTCTTTACCAAATTATTTCATCACTTCTTAGTGAAATCACTTGACTCCTCAGGCAGGCGCCTCTGACACCGAAACGCAGGCTGCGTCGAGTCACTGTTTCACCACTGCATTGATTTATCTTTTTACTAACAAATATCCTACACTGGAACCACATTGGTCTACCCCCTTCTTCTTGTTTCTGTACGAAAAGAAGAAACATACTCATTCTTACCCAACCCAAACAGCATACAAACAGTAGAATTTTGGACAATTTGTAACGACTGAATGAAAACTGCTGGTAATCTAACAATACAATCCTGCAATTCTTTCAGCCAGTGATATACTGTTTTTCTTGCTCGACTGGGGGTTGATTCTGGTTTTTGGTTTACAGTTCTTTTTGTAGGAAATTGCAGTAGTTGTCTGTTGTGGAGGAGTTGGCAATGGGTTGAGATCCCGGAGAACCAGGTTCAATTCCCTCTGCATCTCCGTGTGACCCTGGGCAGTCACTTAGACTTCCATTGACCCATAACTTAGACTGTGAGCCTATTAGTGCAAAGTACCTGCGATAGAAATTGTAAACCACATAGTCGCCTCAGAAATCACTTGCAGTATATCAAGCACTAAAAATAAATAAATAAATAGACAGGATCTGTTGGCCTTAACTCATCAGAGCTCATATCAGGTCATCATAATATATGACTGTTTACACTGGTATAAACTAGCACAAGCGCTTCGCTCAGAAGTTTCTTGTATGATGGAAGTACCGGATTTTTGCTTTTTTTCTACTTGAACTTACAAGGAGAAGGATTTTTTCTGTAACAGGTCCTGTTGAATGGAACACATTTGCCATCTCCCTTCAGGAAACAGAAGAACTATACAGCATTTAAAAAAAATGTTGAAGCATGTATTCTAGAATGCCTGGATACAGTGACTGCACTGACTGAATGATGATTGAATTTGTGGGATGTTATTGTCTGGCATAATGTAATTTGTTTTACATGTTTTATGATTATCTGTGTTTATTTGTAATCTGCCCTAGGTAAAGGTGGAATACAAACTTGAATGAATTAAATGAAAACAATCAATAGGAGCAGGAGGTCTAATTTGAGAACTGGGGGGATCCCAGAGGAGTATGAAGGGGTATGAGGGGTCCACCCCAGTTGCCTACATTCAGAAGATGCTGCTGCTGCAGGCCTCCTTTCCCTCGACAGCACCATCTCCTCCATATGAGGTGGAAGGGGCTCATAGGAAGCTCCAACCCAAAACAGATTCATCAATGCCACCACAGGCTATGATTATTAAACTGTTGAGGTTCCAAGATTTAGTACTTCGGCAAGCCAGGTGGGATAAACCGTGTAGATAAGAGAATATGAAACTGCACATTTTCCATGATCTCAGCTTTGTAAGAGGAAGAAGATGTGGCCATATAAAGAATTGTTACTGGAGAAGGGGCAACAGGCAGGAAGGACTGTGGTTTCCAGTGTGCCTGGTGGTGAACCATGGGGGCAAGAGACACTTTCTTAACTCCCCAGGAGAGGCTAAGGCCTTCCTTAAATCACTGTCTGTGAACTACCGCTCTGCCACAGCAGCCGGGTGCTTGACCAGAAAAGCCACAGCTAGGCAATGGAAAACAAAAGCTTTTGGCATTGGTGCTGCATATGCAACCAATGGCTAAAACGAAGCGATGGCCAGATTCGGAAGCAGAACATCCTTTGGAGGCAGGAACTAAAATTATAGCTTCAACAAATGATGGTCAGGGGGCTCCCTCCCCATGTGATTCTGCCTCATCCAGAGAGCGATTCTTCAGAGGAAGAGATGTCGGTGGCCATCTCTCCAGAGGTACAGAGGCGGACATTACGGGGTCCCCTTACTGGATTGTCATTGATGTTTTTGTCCTTTCCATTTTATTGAATTATTTATTTTTTTAATGGGGACCCTTTTCACAGGGATGGTGGCATCTCACAAGTAGGGAGGGACTTGGGAGGGGGGAAGTTGAGGTATGTTCAGTATGGTTTGAATGTTCAGTTGTTTGAAAGGGGGTGCATGGAGTTCAACTGAGGTGCATTGTGGAGAGTGCCTGGGTGGATGAGAGATGTTTGGTTGGGGGAAAGGGGGATGGGTTGGGGGTGATCTCACTTTCAACACTTATAGGTATTGCTGTACTGCTTACCGGGCAGTGTGCAGGAGGAAGTTAGGGCACGACTGGGTGTGTGAAGACCAGACCACTTGAGGGTGGAGGGACCAGTGGTAAGTGAGGCCCTTAGCTGTGTTGTGGGCGGATGAGATGCTGTATCGATTGCTTGCTATTATGGCAGGGCTTAAGGTACAAACATGGAATGTAGAGGTTATAAACAGCCCAATTTAATGAAAGAGGATTTTGAAACATCTAAGAGAAGTTCGTGGACATTAAGTTTCCTGCAGAAAACTAAACTGACCCTAGCTGAAGCAAAAAAACTGAAAACTTGGGGTTGGGGTTTGGTGTTTTGTGCATCAGTGGGTTCTCAAAAGAGGAGGGGAGTCATATTAATTTAAAAGTCTATCCCCTTTGTGACATGGCACGGGAAGCAATGAAGATGGGAGATGGGTCTGGGTTACAGGGAGAATTGATGACATTGAGCTGACAACTTTGAATATTTACGCACCCACTGGTCATAAGGCTGTGGTTTTTGGCTCTTTATTCCAACAGGTGCTTCCTAAATTAGTGGGAACTCCAATAGTTGGGGGGGTGACATGTCTGGGTTGCTCGAGGACAGGGACAGTGTTAAGACCACAAGACAGCAAGGATTTGCAAGACAGTATGCAGAAATGGGGATTGATGGATTTCTGGAGGCACTATAACCTTGGGGTTAGGGGCTACTCCTTTTACTTTGCACGGTTTCAGTCTTACTCCAGGCTAGATTATCTTCTGGGGGTAAGCACTTAATTGGTGAATTGGGAAGATCTGTGCATTTCTTCTATTCTTCTGATCATGTTATGGTAAGGGGGGGGGGGTATGTCACACCAAGGCTGGCCTGGTGGTGGTGGTGAGGGAAGTGATGTTGGAGAGCAAACACCAGTATAAATGGTTTCTGAGTGGCCTAGTGGTTAGGGTGGTGGACTCTGATCCTGGGGAACTGAGTTCGATTCCCACTTCAGGCACAGGCAGCTCCTTGTGACTCTGGGCAAGTCACTTAACCCTCCATTGCCCCAGGTACAAATAAGTACCTGTATATGTAAGCCGCATTGAACCTGTGATTAGTGGGAAAGCGCGGGGTACAAATGTAACAAAAAAAAACCCAAAAACATAGTGTTTTAATATAAATGTTTTTCCTTTTGAGTGTTTTAATATAGATGTTTTTGTATTTTTTTGTTTTTTTAACATGATTTGCATACAATTTTAATATGAATTATTTAGTATTATTACTAACATTACAAATGTATATGTTCGCAGAATCCATTCGCCACTGAAGCAGCCCTGCATATATAAAACCTGGACGCCAAAGTACTGAATAAAGCCTTCAACTTTACACAGACTGCTTTTTTATTTTTCCTTACTATGCATTGAGTCTTGGAATTCCCCAGAATCCTTAACTGTTTTCTTCAAGTCTTCTCCAAAAATTATAATACCCCAGAAAGGCAGTCAGGCTATTCTGGATTTAGATGCTGCATCCACTGCCAAATCAGCCAACGTCTCACTAGCATGGAAAGGGATATTTGCTTAGCAAGGGCCCCGGGCAAATCATAAAGCAAGTCCATAAGCTAGACCTGTCTCCATGGATAGCAGAGTCAGAGAAAAAGTCAGTAGAAAAAGCTACCTGTAGCCAACTAAATCAAATTAAATCCAAAAGGAAGTGAATCTCAAGTGTGGGAAACCAAAGGTATAGTAAGCAAAAACATCCCAGCGCTATCACAAAATTAAAATGCTTGGAAGTTGTATCTCCAATAAATATCAGCACTCGTCCAAAATGAATCTTAGAAAAGTCTTTAATATAAATATTTGTACTTTCATAACAAAATCCAAAATCTAAATTCTTCAAAAGCTTAGACATCAAATAGCAATTTAACAATCATGCAGTCCACCAACATGGACCATGTTTCGTTGGTCCTGCAATGCAGTACATTATTCAATAATATAATAAAAAAAACAGAGAGTATTGTTCTTCTGTGTGTACGTCGCTGTTAACCTCCTTCAACACCACAAGACTTTCAACTGACAATACATGAAGTAAGAGAACAAACTTTAAACTATGCACGCATACACAACCAGAAGCCAATACAAATCAATCAAATAATAAGGTATAAAACACCACAGAAAGCACAACCGGGGGGGGGGGGGGGGGGGGACCACAGTTTGAAGTGTCTTATCCTACAAGCCTAAAAAATAAAATGTGAGCATTAGAGTGTATAGCATAGCATGCAAATTTCTCTAATGCATATTCAGTGTAGATAAAACCTGACTGGCTGGGGTTCCCCCAGGACAGGTTTGGGAACCACTGCCAATTTATATCACTTTCTCAAGATTAACATGAGGAGTCCACAAAAATCAAAAATTGAAATAAATAAATACCCCCCCCCCCCCACACACACACACATACACATACATACGCTCTCTTTACCAGAACAGTACAGCATCTTAAAAATAGAAATAGAAATATTCAGCTTCTTGGAAGACTCCACAAAAAAACAACAGAAGGCAGAGCTGGGTCATTTAATCCATATCCTAATAGGGGTTCTATTTTGAAAAAAGGTTGTGTCGGGCGATTCAAAACCTGATCCTGGAGGCACCTCACTCAGTCAGTCAGGTTTTTAGGATAGCCACAATGAATATTCATAAGAGATATCTGCATACACTGTCTCCACTGCATACAAATCTCTTATGAATATTCATTGTGGATATCTTGAAAGCCTGACTGGCTGAGGTGCCTCCAGGTCCAGGTTTCGGAACCACCGATTAAACCAAATGCAGATAACGAGGCCAAACAATATCACGATCTATCACCTGGGTGGACAACCACGGACCCTGAGGTCCACAATCCAGTTGTGTTTTCAATATTTCCAAGTTTCATGTGTATTCATTAAACAAATCTTGAAAACCAGACTGGGTTGTGGCCCTCTAGTACTGTAATTGCCCATCATATTGAAAATAGATGAAATATAACTTAACCAGAAGATAGTAACATATAGGCATATTTTCAAAGCACTTAGCCTTCCAAAGTTCCATAGAAACCTATGCTTTGAAAATATGCTTCATAGTAACATAGTAGATGATGGCAGAAAAAGACCTGCACGGTCCATCCAGTCTAATCTCCATCTGAAATAAATAAATTATCAAGAACAGTCTCCATATTAAATCCCCTTCTAAATCTACACTATTTAGGATCCAACATCATATATACCTCTAAATAATCACACAACTGAACTAATAAATATCTCACAATAAGTTTAGCTTTAAAATAGGGAGATTAAAAATGGGCTGGTAATTCTACAATCTATCTAACCTACTCTGTGCTCGAGATTTCAGCAAGGGTTTCACCACTGCTGCTTTTTGTTGTTTTTTAAAGTAGGCACAACATCTGACAAGCCCTTAACTGGTCTTGTGAAAAAAAAAATGGAACCAATTTTTCCTTAATAATCCTAAACAGCCAGAGGGGTATAGACTTGCAGGGGTTTCAACCCAGTCCTTTGGGCACACCTAGCCAGAGTTTTCAGGATATCCCCATTGAATTGAAAGCCTATCCCCAGTAACATCTTAATTCATTTAACTTTTTAACAATTGTTTATTTATTTCACCATCTTGAATCTACAAATGTATAAAATCCTAGTTCTCCCTCTCCTTTGATCTAGGCTTATCTTTGGCCTCTCTATTTAGTCTGCCCCTCTCCTCTGCCACCTCTTTCCTCTTCCTCCAACTCCATATTGCCTTCTGCTCCATGTCACCTATATATTATTGCTCCTTCCTCATTCCAGTCCACGCTTTCTACATCTAACCCCTCCCTAATTACTTCTCTCCCTCACCTAGCCACCTCCTTTATTCTATCTTGTTTCCTCCTCTTTCCCTTCCCCCTTTTAAGTCCTCTCATCCTCCTATTCCCTTGATTATCTATCCCAGCACATCCCAAAAGGGGGTCACTACCATGAGAAGGAAACAAATCATCACTGGCCCAAATCTGCTATACAAGGCCAGGTGCAGTGTTATGAACAGCAAAGTATGGCTGAAAGTAACATGCTTGTGTTTCCCTGCTAAAATAGGGTCACAGCCACAAAATTTGGCAAGCACTGATCTATCCCCTCTCCTCCTCTTCCCAGGCTGGTGTTAGACTTGTAGGGGCCTGGGACAAAAACTGGGTAAGGGGGCTCCAAAGCCCACCTTCAAATTATGTCTCCTTCAGTATGAGGCAAGCTTAAGGCCCTCTGTGGCATTTCCACCCCAAACTGCAGCCCTTATACCACTATTTTTGGGATAAGCAGTATAGAATGTTCTGAACTGTTTGGGGATCTTGCCAGGTATTTGTGACCTGGATTGGCCACTGTTGGAAACGGGATGCTGGACTTGATGGACCTTTGTTCTTTCCCAGTATGGCAATACTTATGTACTTATATGCCTCTTCCCCCCACCCAGGACTATTTCAAGACTCAACATCATCTTGTGAAGTCAACATAAAGCCTGGGGCTGTATCACCCACTGATGTCATGACAAGTTACCTTCACAGGGAGCCTTCCTCTAATGATACATCCACTTGGGAAAGACTACACTAGAACTGAAATCAACAGATATTAGTTACAACAGAAGAAAAGTCTAGTCAGGCCAAGAAGAGGGTCCACCTAGACTAGCATCCAGGTTCCCATATGTCATATCCACCCCTTCTGATGGCCCCTGCCACAAGTTATCTTCTTTTAACCCTTATCTATCCTTTCATTCCCCTTTTCCCCACCCACCTCATTTCCTAATTTACGACTGTCACCCCATTTTCCTACCTATTCCGTCTACGTAATCTATGCTCTTTACCACCCCCTTTTCCTGCATACCTCTCCTCCTAAAAACAAGGAATGAACTATGTGGATACTGAACACGTAAGTAAGCCCCTTCACAGGGTCCAGTGGAGTTTGTATTGTATTTGGGACCTCTATGGTGAGATCCATGCCCCTTCGCTTTCTTCTCCTTTCTACCCCAGGGATATCAAGAAACACGCATTTGACTGCCTTCACCCCTCATCACTCATGTTTGAGAACTAGGAGCTCCTCTTATCACCCGCGTTTGGGAACCGGGAGCTCCTCTCCTCCCCCGTGGTTTTTACCATCTCTCTCTCACGCTCTCCACCCTTTCCATGATCCGACTAATCTCCCTCAGTATCAAACTCCTCCCACCATCGATCGTACCTTCAAAATCATGCCTGAAGTCCCTCATCACCAGTCGTGCCGTTTTTTGTTTTTTTTGTTTCTCTTCTCTAGGAACCCGCCCACGTTTGACGTAATTTCCTGTTTCCGGAAGCGAAATGCGGCTGAGGGAGAGAAGTTACGTCAGGGGGTGGGACGTTGGAAAAGAAGTTAGGACGTATCGTACGTCAGAGGGGTAGGGAGGTGTCAAGGTTGTGGAGTCGCTTCGAGCGATTGTGAAGAGTAGACGAGTTGAAAGGTTGGGTATGGAGGTAGGAAGTTTGATCTTGAGGAAGAGATGTTGGATTGAGGCTTTGGGTTTCAGACAGAGAGGGTTGCGTTTGCGTATGACTTTTTGCTTCTTTGATTTGCTTTTCGCCCTACTAGGAGACGGTGATACTTTGGGTTGGCTTGTCTTCCACTTCATTGAGTTCCTGTGTTGAGGTTGTCAGGTTGCTGCCTGGAGGAAGGGTGCAGGACCCATCCTTGGAAATCGCTAAAGATAGAGCTCCCGTCCTGAACCGTAGTTTGCCATAGCCCTTACGTGTGTCCGCTAAAGGGCATCTGGAGCCTGAGAAATGTCTCCTAGACTCCTGCATATATGCACTCAAGTTTCCGCACGCATCATGTATGCATGGACTTGTATTTACATATTCCAAGGCAGTAACTGTGTTTATGTACAGCGAATGTGCAAGACTTTTCTACGCCCACCACTTTAAATATAATTTCCTAAAGCATTTTCTGTGTGCGAGTCATGTTCTAAATATGGGAATGGATTTTACAAAAATGTGTGGCCTGTGGATGGCACATGTACTTACACATGCATGTATACTTCATTTGCCTGTAGTCTTTCCTGAGAGCTGCATTTTGGGTAGAGAGGTTGCATACCTGCGTATTTTATTTTATAAAATAGGTATGTGCCCGCATTAGAGTTAATTCATAGTTGCACTTCCCTTGAAGTAAGTGCAACTTTGTATGAGAGTATTTGTACATTTCTGGGATTATTGTTGAACTCTTAGATAAAGGCAGTTAAATACTTAACTTTTCTTTATAAAATAGAATTGGGTTTTTTTTCTTTTTTATTATTATTTTTTTTTTTAAATTAGCCCTCTGTTGTAAAATTACTTTACTACGTGTATTAATTTGGTAGCAAATGTTAGGCCAGTAAAAGTTGCCTGAATCTGTAAAAGATGTTCCTTCTTGAATGTATTAACAATTGCCCTAGTCTAATGAGTGAAGTGCCATGGTGAACTAGGCAAAGTCTCTGAAATGGAATAGTTATGTATTTATTTAATAAAACTAGAAAAATGTCTGAGTCTCTGAGGAAAAACAAAACGAAAAGGGGAATGACCAAAGAAGTGCCAACCAAGGAATATTTATTTAAAGTGCCACAAATAAAGATCAACTGAAAAAACATACAGTCCATAGGGATCTATAAAAATGATAATGAGACGATGCAGTCCTGCATTTTGCTGCAGGAGGCTCAACTTCATCTGGACTTGTAATCCCTTGTACTGTTTGAAGGCAGATATAAGCACAACACCATCAGCTGATTAACAACCTGGACACCCCCAGGCTGACAGGGCAGGACACTAGACTTATTTGGAAGACTTTTCAGGCCTCGATGCTCGTTGCCTGCATCCAGTCCTACCAGCTCTACATGAGTTTTTAATTGCAGTCTTTGGTCCGAAGAACACTACACCTTGCAGATAGAGATTTGCTAGTTGGCCAGTAAGCAGCTAGAGTGTAGGAATATCTGGCTAAAGGGCGTAATGACTCTTGATATAGTGTCCAGATTCTCTGCTATGGGTGTTATTGAATTTTTGCTCTCGGAATTTAATATTTATTTTCCTTTCTTTTCTAGGATGCTCTGTGAAATGCTGGAAGTGATGGATTAAGACAGAGATCCCTGAATTTAACAACAAATAAATTGTTGGTCATTCTCAGATGATGGCCCACATCTCCCGAGGGATGAATTCAAGATCAATGTGAACTTTTCACTAAGTTTCTCCCACCACATTTTCCCAGTATGTCTGCTGCTGTTGCTCACTGGTCTAGATCAGCACTGTAGAAGTGATAAACAGGCATGAACACCTGTAACAGAAGCCAACACAGTCGGAGGTGGACAATGTTTGTTTGGGGTTTTTTATGCAATTTATATATTGTAAGATATGCTTATAAGAAAAATGCTAAAGATAACAAACTATTATACATGAAATTACATATAATAAAGAAATCTCTATAGCATATATCAAACCCACAATAAAAGGAAGACCAGTACAGAAATTTGAGAATAAATAAGTCAACATTAAGCAAAGTTACCACCTGTAGCAGATGTTCAAGAACAGCAGGCCAAGTGTTCTCATATCTGGGTGATGTCATCCGATGGAGCCTGCTGCGAGCGCTGACTAGTGAGTCCAAGAATTTTCTAGCAGCATCACACCGAGAATGTGCTGGTGCTTTCCTGCCTGACATGTGAGCACAGATCTCTTAGTCATTGTAAAAAGCTAAAGAATTCAACTCCAAGGGGAGATGGGAGGGCATGTGAGAATACTTGGCCTGCTGTCCTTGGAGAACACCTGCTACAAGTGAGTAACTTGCTTTCTCCAAGGACAAGCAAGCCGTCCCTAATGACCAGAATCCCTGGGAATCCCTAGCTCGCCAAAAACAACAAAGCTAGGACAATAGGACTTAAAATGTTGAGGCTTGTTATTCAATCAACCTGAAACAATTTGTGTTGTTAGTTGTGGAGGTGCAGCCTGGAAAAGAAGAAAACTGGTTCTGGGGGAGGGGGGAGTGTAGTTGGATTCTAGACAACGAACAAATTCTGCAGGACTATTTGACTGAACCAGCGGTCACATCGGATATCTTGCTTAAGGCAGTAATGAGATGTGACTTTGTGGTCAGATCACCACATTTCAGCTCCACAAATCTCCTCTATGGAGACTGACCTCAAGTGGGCTGCCAGATGTAACCATGACTCTGATATGAGCCTTGACATGACTCTCTAGAGTTAGCCCAGCCTATGCATAAGTAAAGGAGATGCAATCTGCTACCCAATTGGAAACAATGTGTTTGCCGATGACTACCCCCATCCGATTTGGGTCAAAAGAAACAAAGTTGGGTGGACTGTCTATGGGACTTTAGTCCGCTCCAAATAGAAAACTAAGGCTCACTTGCAGTCGAAGGTATGCTGTACACACTTGCCAGGGTGGACGACTGACTGATTAAGATGGAACTCCGACACACTCTTAGGAAGGAATTTAGGGTGCTTGCAAAGAATTTATTATGAAACTTAGTATAAGGTGGATCAGATACTAGGGCCTGAAGCTCACTGAGTCTGCGAGCTGAAGTGATCACTACTAAAAATATAGCTTTCCAGATCAAATACTTGATGCAGAAATCGAGTGGCTTGAAGGAGCTACATCAGTTCGGTGAGGACAACGTTGAGATCCCATGACACGGTGGTTTGATCAGGGGTTCTGTCATTAACAAACCTTGCATGAAATGAACAGCTAGAGGCTGTACAGGGATAGGCACTAATTGCACTGAGATGGACCCTTAT
This sequence comes from Microcaecilia unicolor, assembly GCF_901765095.1. Lineage (NCBI taxonomy): Eukaryota > Metazoa > Chordata > Amphibia > Gymnophiona > Siphonopidae > Microcaecilia > Microcaecilia unicolor. The sequence goes on from NC_044039.1 coordinate 91,739,004, forward strand.
AGAGTTTTTAAACCAGACTCGGAGAGGTGTAGGAGATATTCAAGCAGTTTTTGGTTAGGACAAGTAGGGGATCTAAAGCCTTGCCCTCACACCAGACTGCAAACCTCCTCCACTTAATAAGACCTCTTAGTGGAGTCTTTCCTAGAAGCCAGCAAGATGTGGGAGACTCCCTCCAGCAAGTCCATGGTTTCAGATTCTATGCTTTCAACATCCAAGCTATGAGGGCCAGAGATTGGAGGTTGGGATGCAGACGAGGGTTGGAAAGCAGTCCAATCTCCACGGAAGAGGAAACCAGATCTGCCTCAGCTGGTAAGGCGCAATTAGGATCATAGTTCCCTGGTCTTGCTTGAGTTTCAGCAAAGTCTTCTCTATGAGAGGTATTGGAGGATACACCTAGAAAAGACTCCCCCCCCCCCCCCCATGTATTTAGCAGGGCTCCTATGTGTTACAAACGCTGAACTAAGAGAAGGTGGGGGTAGTTGAACTTGCGATAGTTTTATGACAAACCCTAGTAACTCTAACACCTGAATAGGTAGGAGCATTACCTGGCACCCCCTCCTGTGATGTGCTCTTGACCATCCAGTCATCCAGATAGGGAAACACATACACTCCCAGCCTGTGTAGATAGGCTGCTACCACCACTAGACATTTGGTGAAGACCCTGGGAGCTGATGTGAGGCCGAACTCAATATGTGGTACTGATAGTGGTATTTCCCTATTCAAAATCCATAATACTTGTAACTGGGAAGTATCAAAATTTGGGTATAGTTTAAGTTCAGAGAGCATAGCCAGTCATGTTCCTGAATCATGGGGAGAAGGGTGCCCAGGGAAATCATCCTGAACTCTTCTTTGATCAGGAATTTGTTCAGGGCCTTTAGGTCTAGGATGGGATGAAATACCCCTGTTTTCTTGGGCACAAGGAAGTACCTGGAATATAATCCCTTCCTTTCTTCCCCTGGTGCACAGGTTCGACCGCATTGGCCTGGAGAAGGGCGGAGATTTCCTCTACAAGTACCTGCTTGTGCAGGACATAATGAAGACAGACTATTTGAAGAACCCACCAGTCGAAGGTTATAAGGGGGCACCTGTAATGGAAAAAATTCAGCTTCCCTCTATCGGTAGGCCAGCCTGGTTGGCTACTTTGAGTGCAGCTGTGCTATCTTGGAACCAGTCAAAAGCTCATCACTTGCTTTGTCTGAGGCTTCTAAGGACGGGGTTGGTGAGGTCAAGAACGTTGAGCCTGGGGCTGTTGGGCAAAGTGGGAAGGTGGCGGGTACCTATGCCTTTGAGAGTAGTTGGTTTGTCATCTAGGACCACTCAAAAACCTCCATGAGGAAAAGGATGCAGCTGGAGGGTGTCGAGACAGTTTGGATGGTGTCCGTATGTTGCTTTAAGAGGTCGGTGACCCTTTCCATCTTATTTCCAATCAAGTTGTCACCCTGCCAAGGAACGACCGCCAACCTCTCCTGATCCATCGGTTCTAGGTCAGATACGCAGCCATGAGAGTGTGTGCGCCGCATCCCCACACCCATGCTGAGGCATGCATCCTGGAGCTCCTGGCTAGTCTGAGTGGATTTGAGCATCAGAAAATGTGGCAGTTGTGCCCTTTCGAATCCAGGAGCCTTTTGGATACAGTACTGCATATCCACCTTCTAAGGTACAACTGGCACCCAGAGAGGAAATTCTCAGTTCTTCATCAGTGCATCCTTAAGGATAAGGTGCAGTGGTACAGTGACCCCCTTCCTTAGGAGGAAACTCATAATCCAGGATAGTCAACATCTCCGCCCTGGACTCTTCCTCTGTTTCTAACTAAACGGGATGGCAGAAGCCATCTCCCTGATAAAGCCGGTAAAAGAGAGATCCTCATGTAGAGATTTTTGTCTCTCTTGAGGTGGGGGGATCAGAAGATATTCCATAAGATTCCTCCTGAGAAGTAATGCGGGTTCTCCTCTGAGTAGACCCATTCAGACTCTTCACAGTACTCAGGTTGTACCGAATGAGGCTGTGCCTTTCTCAACTCAGTTGGATGTATGTCCATGCCCCAAAGAGCATTGAGTTACAGCCCTACTCTCTAACTCTGGGGAAGCTTCCTTCCCCAACATCGAGAGTGGTATTGTATGCGTCGGTCAACTGACACCCGTTGAGGTGCCGGTGTCAAGGATCTCTGCACCAACATAGAAGGAGCCAAGGGAAGAATATGGGCTGGATCCACAGTTGGTGCAAGTGCCCTTGATGCCTGAGTGGTGTGCCCCTGAAGCACCTGCACCAGTTTATTGAGTATAGCTCAGCTCATGCAAGGAAGGCATTGGCAAAGGCGGGAGAGCCAGAAAAGATACAGCTTGAAAAGGTGTTAGACCGGTAGCGGTTGCTGGGAGACTTATGCACCGACACTTCTTTTTTTTAAATTTATAAGTTTTTATTAACCATAACATTACAATCACAGTATATGTTTCTGCCTCTCCAACTTAATACAACAGATATAACTAATTGGCTCTCAACATTTCAAAACATTTTCTCCCCCTCCTCAAACCTTCTATGAGTCCCCTCTCCCATCCCCACCTCCCCCCCTAACCTCCATCCCACCCTCTTCCCATCCCACTCCCCTCCATCCCACCCTCTTCCCCTCCCCCTCCCCCCCTTTCCCTTTCCCCTCAATGTGCTGAATGACCCCCCTCCCCCTTGTCTTTATTCAAGATAACATCCATGTCCATTCCAACGCCTCGGGTGCACTGACACTTCTTCCAAGGTGCTTCTCAGGTACTGGTGGTGCTGATGCCCCAGCGCTCCCGGCATTGTGTGTCGAGGAGAACTGATGGTCATGCTTCTTGGGCTTCTGATGCACAGTATTGCAGTCTTTCAGTGCTAAAAAGGACAATCTCAAAGCCATACCTGTCCTCTGTGTCAGTCCATTGCTGATGGGACCGAGGGCCTACTCTTGGCGCCCGATGTTGAGGGAGGTTGAGACCTTGATGCCAGTGCACCTCCAGTGGATGCTGAAATCTTGGTAGCCATTGAGGTCGATACATCAACATCGGCCTTCAAGGTGCTAAAAAGCTTCTCCTGCTTGAATCTGCCACATCTTCTGTGTCCTGAGCTGCATTTGCAGAGTTAGGATCTTGATCAGGTCCAAGGCACCCAATGCACCAGTTCTGAGGTCTGTCATGGAAATCACCCGATTTTCAGTGGTCACACCTCTTATTTATTTATGCATTCTTGTATCCCACTATTATCCAAAAACAAATTTTGGTTCAAAGTGGTTTACAATTTACATTTTGGTGGCGTTACAATAGTGTTGTGCAATGTGGAGAGGGCATCTATATTTTGTGTGGTTATTCATAGAGTTTTTGAAGAGATAGATTTGAAGAGGAAAAGGTAGTGGTAGCTTTTGTGTTCAGTTCTAGAGTTTTGGTGATAGTATCTTGAAGATTAGGTGCTCACTTTTAAAAATATTCTTGCCTTGACTGGTAGCCAGTGTAGTGTTTCAAGCAGCGAGGTTGCTCTTTCATATTTTGATTTCTTGAAAATCAGTCTTGCTGCTGTGTTTTGGACGGTTTGCCAGCGATTTTAGTGTTTTCCTTTCACCTTATGTATGCTGCATTGCAGTATCTAGTTGCAATAGTATCCGTTGATTGGACCAGTATCTGGAAAGATTGTCTAGGGAAATAGTCTCTTATTCTTCTCAGTTTCCATAGTATTCTGAAGTATTTTGATTATCCAGTGTTTAGATGACTGTCAAGAATTATTCCTATTATTTTAAGTTGTTTTGATGTGATATGTTTGTTGGTTGATTGTGAATTTTTGGTAGGATGTGGGGTTGTGTGGATTGGATAGTACTAGGAATTTGGTTTTGTCTCTGTTCAGTTTGAGTTTAAAAGTTGTTGCCCATTCTTCCATGAGGTCCAATCCTTTTTTTTTATTTTGTCCTGTATATTTGTGATATTGTTTTGGAAAGGTGTGAAGATGGTGACATAATCTGCATATATAAATGGGTTGAAACACCCAGACATTCCAGTTTTTTCCGAGTGGCGCCATCATTACATTGAACAGTATTGGTGATATTTGCGATCCATGAGGTTGATGTTTGATTGGACATCTTTACAATTTAGGATCTGGTCTAAGCCACTGAACCATGTTGCCACTGCACCGTTGATTCCTATGTTGTCGAGCAGTGTCAGTGTGGTGTGGTCTGGTCTGGTCTGGTCTACTAGATCGAACACACTTGACATGTCGAATTGTAGTAGTAATACGTTTTGTCCTTGGCATATTATGCTTCTGAATTTTGTTTTCAGGGTGGTTAAGACCATCTCGGTGCTGTGTTGTGGTCTGAAACCTAATTGAGAATTTTGTCAAGTATTCTGTTAGTTGCTACACCTTCCATTGTTCTGGTCAGTAGTGGTATTGAGGCTACTGGTCTATAATTTGTGATATCACTGATCTTGCTGGTAGTGTTTTTGGGGATATGTGTGAGTACTATGTCACCTTACTCTGCTGGAAATTGACCTCTTTCAAACATGTATATGAAGTGTTAGGCCAGGTACTCGATGAACCAGTCTGGTGGGTTTTTCATCATGTAGTTGGGGCATTTGTCAAGTAGGCAGTATGCATGCACATATTTTGTCAATAGTGTCTTTACTGTATCTAGTTGGGGTGGTTTAAACATGGATCTATGTTCTGTCTGTTGCGGTGTAGTTGTCATGTGTTTCACAGTCCTGTAGGTAGTCTTTGATGTTTATTTGTGGTTTTGCAAGGTTTGAGCTTGTGTTTGTTATTTTGTTTTTGAAGTTGGGCGTGTTTCAGTTGTTGGCAATATGTTCTGGGTTTTCAGTAGTTTTTTCTTGAGTTCGAAAATTTTTTTGTATTGGTCTGGTCGAGGTTCATATATGTACTGTAGTGTTCTTCTTTTGCTTTCTTTATGCTGTTTGTGTATGGCTTTTCTCCATATGATTTTGTTTGCATCTGTTTTGTTTTTGGCCCATGCTATTTCGAGTTGCCTGACCAATTTACTTCAATTCTTTGAAGGAGTGAACAAACATGTGGACAAAGGGGAGTCGGTTGATATTGTGTATCTGGATTTTCAAAAGGCGTTTGACAAGGTACCTCATGAAAGCCTACAGAGGAAATTGGAGGGTCATGGGATAGGAGGAAATGTCCTATTGTGGATTAAAAACTGGTTGAAGGATAGGAAACAGAGAGTGGGGTTAAATGGGCAGTATTCACAATGGAGAAGGGTAGTTAGTGGGGTTCCTCAGGGGTCCGTGCTAGGACCGCTGCTTTTTAATATATTTATAAATGATTTAGAGATGGGAGTAACTAGCGAGGTAATTAAATTTGCTGATGACACAAAGTTATTCAAAGTCGTTAAATCGCGACAGGATTGTGAAAAATTACAAGAGGACCTTACGAGACTGGGAGACTGGGCGGCTAAATGGCAGATGATGTTTAATGTGAGCAAGTGCAAGGTGATGCATGTGGGAAAAAAGAACCCGAATTATAGCTACGTCATGCAAGGTTCCACGTTAGGAGTTACGGACCAAGAAAGGGATCTGGGTGTCGTCGTCGATAACACACTGAAACCTTCTGCTCAGTGTGCTGCTGCGGCTAAGAAAGTGAATAGAATGTTGGGTATTATTAGGAAAGGTATGGAAAACAGGTGTGAGGATGTTATAATGCCGTTGTATCGCTCCATGGTGCGACCGCACCTTGAGTATTGTGTTCAATTCTGGTCGCCGCATCTCAAGAAAGATATAGTAGAATTGGAAAAGGTGCAGCGAAGGAAGACTAAAATGATAGCGGGGATGGGACGACTTCCCTATGAAGAAAGACTATGGAGGCTAGGGCTATACAGCTTGGAGAAGAGACGGCTGAGGGGAGACATGATAGAGGTATATAAAATAATGAGTGGAGTGGAACAGGTGGATGTGAAGCGTCTGTTCACGCTTTCCAAAAATACTAGGACTAGGGGGCATGCGATGAAACTACAGTGTAGTAAATTTAAAACAAATCGGAGAAAATTTTTCTTCACCCAACGTGTAATTAAACTCTGGAATTCGTTGCCAGAGAAAGTGGTGAAGGCGGTTAGCTTAGCAGAGTTTAAAAAGGGGTTGGACGGTTTCCTAAAGGACAAGTCCATAAACCGCTACTAAACGGACTTGGAAAAATCCAAAATTCCAGGAATAACATGTATAGAATGTTTGTACGTTTGGGAAGCTTGCCAGGTGCCCTTGGCCTGGATTGGCCGCTGTCGTGGACAGGATACTGGGCTCGATGGACCCTTGGTCTTTTCCCAGTATGGCATTACTTATGTACAGAGTTTCTTCATATGTAGTAGTTTGTCATTAAACCAGGGACATGGTGGTTTTGTGATTTTTGTTTTGAGTGATGCTATTTTGTTTAGTGTGTTTTCACTTGTTTCTCATGAATTGTTTATCCTTGGGTGGTATGTCATTGAGTTCATTTATTGTTGTCCAGAATGTGTGGTGGTCTACTTTTCCTCTGGTTGTGAATGTGTGTTGAGTTCTTGGCTCTTTTTTCTTGCCACTTTCTTTCCATTATAGTGTGAAAGTGAGCTTGCTGTGGTCTAACCATGGTACTTCTTCCAAAGTGTGGTTTGTTAATATGTGGTTGTTAATCGTTGAGAATCTGTGGGCTAGTATGTCTAATTGGTGTCCTTTTGTGTGCGATGAGATTCCTTGTGTTGTTGTGAAGATCCATTGGTTTATGATGTTCATTAGTGTTCTGATGTTTTTGTCGTTTTGTTTTTTCAAGTTGCAGGTTTGTGTTGCCTATTAATAGGACATTTGGGTGATTGATACGAAGTCCGTGAAATCATGTTGGGCATTTGTCCAGCTTCCTGGAGGACGGTAGAATAATATGTTGTCCAGAATGTGTGTTGGTCTACTTTTCCTCTGGTTGTGAATGTGTGATTAGTTCTTGGCTCTTTTTTCTTGCCACTTTCTTTCCATTATAGTGTGAAAGTGAGCTTGCTGTGGTCTAACCATGGTACTTCTTCCAAAGTGTGGTTTGTTAATATGTGGTTGTTAATCGTTGAGAATCTGTGGGCTAGTATGTCTAATTGGTGTCCTTTTGTGTGCGATGAGATTCCTTATGTTGTTGTGAAGATCCATTGGTTTATGATGTTCATTAGTGTTCTGATGTTTTTGTCGTTTTGTTTTTTCAAGTTGCAGGTTTGTGTTGCCTATTAATAGGACATTTGGGTGATTGATACGAAGTCCGTGAAATCATGTTGGGCATTTGTCCAGCTTCCTGGAGGACGGTAGAATAATATGATGCATAGTTGGTCAGTTAGTGTTTTGTGGGTGATTTTGCATGCCAGGATTTCAATTGTTGAGGATGTGTGTTTAGCGACAGGTTCTGCTGTGAAGAAAGATTTGTATATTATTGCAACGCCCCTTCACCTCCTTTTGGTTCTGTTGATTATTATTTTGTATCCTGGTGGGCATAGGTCTAGTAGTGCATGGTCATTTTCAAGGTGCAGCCATGTTTCAGTTATGAGCAGTAGGCCGAGTTGTTCCGTTTCTATTCAGCCTCATAGTAGTGTTGTCTTATTTACTGCCAATCTGGCGTTTATGTAACCTGTTTGTATCGGGACATATGTGTCGTGTTTAATGTTGGCTTGTTTAACAGTTGTGGTCTGCCTGTTTTGCTATTGTTGTTTTGTTGGGTGTTGTTCATGTTTGGTTTCATGTTGTTGGTTGTTTGTTTGGCCTCTGCATAGTTGTTTAGGTGGTGATTGGGCTCTTCCAGTTGTTGGCGTGGTCGTCATCGTCCTGTGAAGCGTACTTGGTATTTTGTTCCATTTGGTTGGAATTGCAGCTGGTATCTATTATCCACATTGTTGTCCCTGTCTCTATGTTCCCATGCCCAGCATTGCCATATCTCCCTCCTCCATGTCCAGCATTATCTCTCTGGCCATGTCCTCCCCCCATGTCAAGTATTGCTTCTCTGTGTAAATATCTCCTCTAACCACCTGTATCTAGCATTGCCCCTCTCTGTCCTTATGATGCTTTCATATACCCAATATTTCCCCTGTGTCCTTATCCCTCCTTATGTCCAGCTTCTCTCCATCTTCCAACATAGTCCAGCATTTTTTATCTTCCTCCTTCATACTCCATTTCTTCTCATCTCCAGCATCATTTCCACCCTCTGTCCAGTATGTCTCCCTCTCTTCCCTCCATCTACTGCATTCCACCATCTATCTCTTACTCTCACTCATATTCTGGAATACCCCCCCCCCCACTTGTGGTCCGGCATATCTCCTGGCCATGTCCTCCCCCACGGGTTCAGTATCCCACTGCATGGTCCAATGTTTCTCCCTTCAGCGTCGCTTTCCCCCTCTACCCCTTTGCAGGTCCAGCATTTCTCCTTTCACTTCCTCTCCCACATCCTCCACAACCCCCCCCCCCCCACCCCCCGCCTTTGCCCATGATCCTTCAAACCTGGCTTTGCTGCAGAAATAGCAATTAACTCAGCCTGCCTTCAGCTGGCTCAAAGCCTTCCCTGTGCCATCCGTCACCCCTGTGGAAACGGGAAGCGAGTCAGAGGGGGCAGGTTGCAGCAGAGGGAAGGCTTTGGGCCATCTGCAGGCAGATGTTAATTGCTGCTGCCTGCAAAGCCAAGTTTGATAGATTGCGGGAAAAGAGTGGAAGAAAAGACAAGGAAGAGACATTGAAGGGAGACATGCTGGACCAGGGCGGGGTGTCAAAAAGGGACAAGAATGAGAGGGATAATGGTGGTCCTGCAAACAGCAAAACAAAACCAGATGATGTGGCAGAAGGGCTGGTGTTTCACTGAATCCCAGGAAGACCCTGACCCGTCACTACTGAATTCCTCAAACTAGGGTGGAGATTTTCAAGGTGCACTAAAATAAATTATCTCATTCTGGCTCCTATTAATATTAGATTTTTAAACAAGCTTACGAAGGCAGTGAAACACTTCACAAGTTCCTTATATTTGTTTCCACAGACTAAGCTTTAGTATATAGCAGATATTGTTAAAATGGTGGATTCTGCTTATCCATGCAGATGCTGACCCTGTTATTGTTAAGGAAAGACAGTCCAAATGTATTTTATTTCTGAACTATTTAAGTGATTTTCTTAAGGGGAAGTGATGGGGAAGGGAGAGGGTGAAATCATGTTCTGATTTTCCTCCTATCCTCAGCAAGTCCCCATCATGCGGTTTGTGGTGTTTGGTCTGGGCTTAATGCTGGATCTGAGAGCCTGGCTGGATTCTCATGACATCTTTAGCTCTGAGGGTTGAGTCAGCCACAGAGGCATTGATTGGCTCAACAGCTTTATCACAGAGATTGGTCAGGAAGCAGAGGCCATCTTAGCTGTAGTCCCTTTGGTAAGATTGCCAGTTGTGTCCAGATTCACCTACCAGGGTTGATTCAGTCCTGGATGTACCCAATTGCATGCAAGGACTTGTACTCTTGCTGTTCTTAGGGAATGCAATTAGAAATCGAAACTAAAAGTCTACATACAATGGGATAAACCCAAAACTGGATCAACCCTATTGGGTGAATTTGGATTCATTTAGCAACCCTGTCGTTTGGTGGTGGTGGTGGGTGAAGGCCACTTAGAGGAGCACCTGGAAGCTATCAACTCGGGGGGGGGGGGGGGGATTTTTAGTGATTTCAGCCCAGATCTCTATGCTTCCCACAGTGATGATGGAGGCTTCTCATGAGCTGGCAGAATACCAGGCCCTTCGTGATCGGTGCAGCTATCTGAAGAATCCTGAATTAGTAACTTTATATTCCTTATGGATAGTTTCCACCAACTTGGAATCCTCATGATCTGATTAGGCTTTTGAACTTCCCTAATTCCTCCAGTAATTCTGCCAAAGGAAATGTTTGAAGAAAATTTTGTAGATATTCTCTCTTGCTTGGATTTACTACTTACTAGCTTAAATCGTCGATGGCAGTTCTGCATGTAAACACTCAATGAACAGTTTGAATTTAACTCAAATGTTGGATATATATCCAGATCTGGCCAAAACATTGGTGCCCGTCCTAAGTGTGCCCTCATGCCTGATACCTATAAACATTGTATTTGGGACTGCCCCCAGATTTTACCTACTTAGACTGCTTTGTGGAATCAATTCCATGTTTCACTGGAATTGAGAGGCAATTCCTTGATGAATTATTTTGGATTTAATGAACGATATAGTGGAGGGTATCTACCCTTTTCCTCCAGAAGTCCTTATCTGATTGCAAAATGTGTATTTTATTGCAATGGATTGCACCAGATCCACCTGCTTTAACTCAATGGCGCAATCAAATGCATGAATTTCTGCAGGTGGGGAAAAAAAATCACTGCTCTGAGAGGCCTGAAAGCTAAGCATCGTTTTTTGAAAATCTGGGATGCTTATTTGGCTGCTGTGACTATATGAAGATTAACTCTTCTATATTGAATGATTTGTATTATGCACTTCTTTCTGGGGTTGGATTATACTACTACTACTACTTAACATTTCTAAAGCGCTGCTAGGGTTACGCAGCGTTGTACAATTTAACATAGAGGGACAGTCCCTGCTCAAAGAGCTTACAATCTAAAAGACAAGTGAACAGTCAGTCCGATAGGGGCAGTCTGGATTTCCTGAACGGTAAGTGTTAGGTGCCGAACGCAGCACTGAAGAGGTGGGCTTTAAGCAAAGACTTGAAAATGGGCAGGGAAGGGGCTTGGCGTAAGGGCTCAGGAAGGTTGTTCCAAGCATAGGGTGAGGCGAGGCAGAATGAGCGGAGCCTGGAGTTGGCGGTGGTGGAGAAGGGTACTGAGAGGAGGGATTTGTCCTGTGAACGGAGGTTTCGGGCGGGAACGTAAGGGGAGATGAGGGTAGAAAGGTAGTGAGGGGCAGCAGACTGAGTGCATTTGTAGGTAAGAAGGAGAAGCTTGAATTGAATGCGGTATCTGATTGGAAGCCAGTGAAGTGACCTGAGGAGAGGGGTGATATGAGTATATCGGTTGTGGTGGAATATAAGACGTGCAACAGAGTTCTGAACAGATTGAAGGGGGGATAGATGGCTAAGTGGGAGGCCGGTGAGAAGTAAGTTGCAGTAGTCAAGGCGAGAGATAATGAGAGCGTGGATGAGAGTTCGGGTGGTGTGTTCAGAGAGGAAAGGGTGTGTCTGGTGTGGAGAGATACAGCTGGGTGTCATCAGCATAGAGATGATACTGGAAACCATGAGATGAGATCAGGGAGCCCAGGGAAGAGGTGTAGATTGAGAAGAGAAGGGGTCCAAGGACAGATCCCTGGGGAACACCAACAGATAGCGGGATGGGGGTGGAGGAAGATCCATGAGAGAACTCTGAAGGTGCGGTGGGAGAGATAGGAGGAGAACCAGGAGAGGACAGAGCCCTGGAACCCAAATGAGGACAGTGTGGCAAGAAGTAAATCATGATTGACAGTGTCAAAAGCGGCGGATAGATCAAGGAGGATGAGGATGGAGTAGTGGCCTCTGGATTTGGCAAGGAACAGGTCATTACAGACTTTAGAGAGTGCTGTTTCTGTCGAGTGTAGAGGGCGAAAACCGGATTGAAGTGGATCGAGGATGGCATGAGAGGAGAGAAAATCAAGGCAGCGGCTGTGAACGGCACGCTCAAGTATTTTGGAGAGGAAGGGTAGGAGGGAGATGGGGCGGTAGTTGGAGGGACAGGTTGGGTCAAGTGATGGTTTTTTGAGGAGAGGTGTGACTACGGCATGCTTGCAGGTGTCAGGGACAGTTGCAGTGGAGAGAGAGAGGTTGAGGATATGACAGATGGAGGGGCTGACAGTATGAGAGATGATGTTAAGTAAGTTGGTGCAGATGGGATCAGAAGAGCAGGTGGTGCATTTCGAGGAGGAAAGAAGGCGAGCGGTTTCCTCCTCGGTGATGTCAGGAAAGGAGGAGAAAGAGGCCTGGGTTGGTTGGTTGAGGGAGAGGGTTGAAGGGTGAAGAGGAGGAGATGGCTTGGTAGTGAACTCAAGGTTGATCTTTTGCACCTTGTCGCGGAAGTAATCGGCCAGTGATTGAGGAGAGAGCGAGGGGGGGTGGGAGCGGAGGGCACTTTGAGGAGGCAGTTAAGGGTGGCGAAGAGACGACGGGGGTTGGAGCTGAGAGAATTGGTCAATTGGGTGTAATAGTCCTGTTTGGCAAGGAATAGGGAGGAGTGGAAGGAGGATAGCATGAATTTGTAGTGAAGGAAGTCTGAATGGGTGCGAGATTTCCTCCAGAGGCGTTCAGCAGATCGGGCACAGGAGCGAAGGTAATGGATGCAAGGGGTCAGCCAAGGCTGGGGATTAGTACACTTTGTGGGACGGGAGGTGGATGGTGCGAGGGTGTCCAGAGCAGAGGAGAGAGTGGCATTGTAAGCGGAGACAGCCTTGTCGACAGACTCGGAGGACATGATGGAGGAGAGGAGATTAGAAATACTAGAGGATAGGGTGGGAGGGTCAATAGCCTGGAGATTCCTGGAGGTAGTGGTTAAAGTTGGACGGGGCTGAGGGGGGGAGTGAAGAATTGTGAAGGTGATTAGGTGATGATTGGAGCGAGGAAGAGCTGAAGCGTGGAAATTGGAGGGAGAGCCGGAAGAGGAGAGGACAAGGTCAAGACAATGGCCGTCTCGGTGAGTAGGGGTGGTGGAGCATAGCTGGAGGTTGAAGGAGAATGTTAGAGTGAGGAACTGAGAAGTGTGAGGGTCGGATTTGTCATCAACATGTATGTTAAAGTCTCCGAGAATGAGGGACGGAGATGAGGGTTCAAGAAAATCGGAAAGCCAGGCCTCGAAGTCGGTGAGGAAAGAAGAGAGGGATTTATTAGGGGGGCGGTAAATGACTGCCACTCCGAGTGGCAATGGGTAGAATAGCCGGATGGAGTGTGCTTCAAAGGATGAGAAGCAGTGAGACTGCGGTAGGAGGAGGGGTTGGAAACTACAGGAGGGCGAGAGTAGTAGCCCGAAGCCTCCACCGCGGCCAGTTGGGCAGGGGAGTGTGGGAGAAGAGATAACCTCCATGACAAAGGGCCACGACTGAGGCAGAGTCATCAGGGAGAGCCAGGTTTCAGTTATGGCGAGCAGTTGAAGGGAACAAGAGATGAAGAGATCGTGGGTGAAGGGCAGTTTGTTGCAGACCGAGTGGGCATTCCACAGGGCACAAGAGAAGGGGAGGGAAGAGGGGGGGAGGAGGGGAATAGAGACGAGATTGGAGACATCACGGAATCGTTTGCATGGATAGGAGGAGGACAGGTGAGGGGGACCTGGATTAGGATTAATGTCTCCCGCAGATAGCAAGAGGAGGAGCAAGAGAGTGCGGAGGAGGGTGGGGGAGGTTGGGCGACGAAGGCGACGAAGACGGGGTGCACTTAGGAGGAATGGTGATGGGTTAATGGCAGGAAGGAAGTGTTGAAGGTTAAGAGCTAGGAAGGAGGAGGGGGACAAGAGAGGTGGTGAGGGATGGGGGTGAATAGGGTATTGCCGTAGCGAGCAGGATTATGCATTATTTCCTGCTTCGTAGTGCACATATTACTAGATGCTTTGTATTTGCTGAAAGCAGGGCTGATTGTGGGTGGGGAGAATTTCATTTAATGTCATCCCTGGTTGTGTGACTGCTGTCTCTGCGATATTTTGCTTGTTATTGTTCTCTTACACTGTCTTCTTTGTGTAGTTGATGACCAAATTAAGATATTTTGACATAACTCAAATGTTGGAAGGATCAGTGAAGGAGTCATCAGAGCGTTGTACTCTTCTGCTGCCCTTCACATTGTAACCTGATTGGGACTAGTTCCTGAAGTTGTTCAAGAACCATGAGAAGCTATTTATGGGTCATAAGATCTTTGTGTTCCCAGGTTTTATAAGAACAGTTTGATTAAGAAGCATGAATATCTTGCATTGCATCCAGAAGCTATGGCTCTCTGCACTGATTTCTTTTCTTAGTCCTGATTTAATAGGTTTAGTTTGGTGACTCAAATTATTTGAGGGTTTTTGTAATAGAACATAAAATTGCTGGTAGGAGATGGTTAAGTTGAGTTATACATGTTTTATTATATGAAGGGTGGCCAAATATGCCTTTATTTAGCTAACAATTTCTTAGGTCCTGCTCTTAAAGTTTTCTTTGTTTCACTCTGAACATGTAGAAGGTTATGGAGGATAGGTTGTGTTATTTGGATACCTCATATAAGACCCCTTTTACTAAAATGTGTTAGGAAATTGGAATAGTGCGTTTTAATGCAGGACTTTACTGCACACTAAGCCCATTTCTAACATGGTAGAATTTAAGGCATTTTTCAATTATTCTTTTTCAGTTCTTGTGCTAATATTCACATAGTGCATGTTACCTGAACAAAGTTAACATGGAAGCACTTACTGCCTCCTATTGAGGAGGCGTGATGTGCTCCTGTGTTAATTCAGGGAAAAAAGCTTACCTCAAAAGATATTAAAGCAGTTTGTGGTAATTTGCCTATCAGCAAGCACTAATCATGCGTTATTTAATTTTTGGGGGAGACCTCTCTTCTCTAAAATTGTGGAGGCGGAGATCGGGCCAGGTGAAATATCAGACCATTCCCCAATATGGGTGACATGGGAAACGGTCGGAGACAGGAGAGGGCAGGGGGGGTGGACATTCCCATTCGAACTTTATCGGGATGTAAAATTTCAAGAATTCTTGCAGAAGAAGTGGAGAGATTATGAGTACTATAATAGAGAACATATAGAACAACATGGGTTATATTGGGAAACAGCAAAGGCGGTTCTGAGAGGTGAGATCATCGCATACAGGGCATGGAAAAGGAAACAGAGGGATAAAGAGATATTACGCTTGGAAAGGGAGGTTCGAACACACCGGATGAAGTATGGGGCTGCCCAGACACCAGAACAGAAGTTAGCATACTTGGAGGCTCAGAGGGAATTAAACGAACTTTTACAGGAGAGGGTACAGAAATCTATCAAGTATTATAAACACCAATTGTTCATGTATGGGAATAAGGCGGGGAGTATGCTGGGCCGGTTAGCCAAGGGGAAAAGAGGTACAACCCGAATTCTACAAGTAAAGAGCCAAGATGGGAAAGTACTTAGATTGGAGCAGGACATAGTGGAAAGCTTCCGACAGTATTATGCGGGTCTGTACAGGAAGGATGCGGACATAATGTCTGACAGTGCTTTGTATTTAGATAATGTTGATATCCCAAAGCTGTCAGAATCACAGAAAGAATATCTCAATGCCCCTATTGAGGAGGGGGAATTAATTCTTGCATTCCAACAGAGTGACATCCATAAGGCACCGGGGCCAGATGGATACAGCATGGCTTTTTACAAATTGTTACAAGAACAGGTGACTCCGCCTTTGCTGAATCTATTCAATTCTATGGCGGCTTCAGGGTCGGCCCCAGAGACTTTTAATATGGCTAAGATGATCGTGCTGTTGAAACCGGGTAAAGATCCAGAGGAAATGGGTTCCTATAGACCAATATCTTTGTTAAATTGTGATGTTAAACTTTACGCAAACATTTTAGCGAACCGGTTGGCACGAGTGCTCCCAGACCTGGTGGCGGCGCCACAAGTGGGGTTTGTAAGGGGCAGATCAGTGGTAAGTAATGTGAGGGCTCTCATTGCCTCGTTGGAGAGAGTGGAGGAGCAGAGACAGCCTTCTCTGCTTGTTAGTTTTGACGCAGAGAAGGCTTTTGATCGGGTGGTATGGCAGTTCCTATTTGCAGTAATGCAGAGAATTGGTGTGGAGGGTTTTTTCCGAAGTGCAGTGGGAGCCCTTTATTCGAGCCCTCAGGCTTTCCTGTGGATTAATGGTGAAAGGTCACAGACATTTCAGATAAGGAGAGGAGTGAGGCAGGGATGTCCCCTTTCTCCATTATTGTTTGTTCTGACGCTGGATCCCTTGATAAGGGAAATTGAGTCACATCCGGAGATAGTTGGAGTAGCATGGGGTAAGATGGGATTTAAGATATCCGCATTCGCGGATGACATTTTGGTACATCTTACTGACCCCAGGAAATCTCTAGACGCACTGTTAGACTTGTTCAGAGAATATGGGGATTTCGCAGGATTCCAAATCAATTTCTCAAAATCCCTGGCATTAACCGCCACAGACACAGTGAGGGGGGAGTGGGGGATGGGATTCCCATTGAAGTGAGCTACAGACAACTTCAAATATCTGGGGGTACAAGTGTCCATGAAAACGACAGCTTTTTATAATCTCAATTTCACTAGGCTATTGGACAATATGCGATATAGGTTGCAAAAATGGGCAGTATTACCGCTTTCGTTACACGGGAGGGTCCAGCTGTTCCGTATGGCAGAATTCCCCAGGTGGTTATACATTCTACAGGTGCTACCACTGAGATTGTGAAACAAAGATCTTAAGCAATTCTATCAGCATTTAAGAAAGTTTATTTGGGGGGGGAAAAAGCCCAAATTATCACTGGAAGTATTAGTAGGTTCGTGAAAAGAGGGAGGTATAGGTCTCCCAGATATAAAAAAATATAATCAAGCTTGTCTGTTAAGACATTTGGGAGACTGGCTGCTTGAGAAACAAGATTTCACACCACGGCAGCTGGAACAGGCCTTTTTTGTGCCATATCACTTGCATTATCTACTTCACGGCCCACAGAGTTCGGTGCCAAAAAAATTTAAGAGCAGTCTGTTGTTGGGTCCGATGAGGGCAGTTTGGAGGGACTTAAACGGGTATTGGGGTTTGGAAGCGGATACATCCGATATCTTGCCACTGCAAGGCAACCCATCATTTTCACCTGGGTCAGATAATAAGATATTCCGACGATGGGCATCTATGGGAATAATCAGGTTGGAACATGTATTGGGGACAGAAGGGGGCCTACTAAGCCTGGGGGCGCTGGGGGTGGGCATCACTGCTAGTCATGAGTTTGCATATCAGCAACTAGCTCATTATGTCCGATCATTAAATATGGAACACCTGAATAATGGACATGGGAGGAAAGTAAGAGAGTTTTACAAGGCGAGCCCAGGAACGCGGTTCTCAATATCGAGCCTGCACAAGCTACTAAGGGGGCTGGGCCCGCAGAAACCTACCGCCGTAATCACTGCCCGATGGGCACGGGACATGCAGAGACCCAATTTAGCTTTAGATTACATAAAGTTGGTGTCCCGTATACCTGGGATCTCGGTGAACGCCTGTCTAAGGGAATGTCAGTTTCGTATATTATACAGAGCTTACATGACTAGACAACAGGTGTTCAAAATGGGAGGGGTGTCGGACCCGCTTTGCGCCAAGTGTCAGCAGAAGGACGGCACTCTTTATCATTGCCTCTGGGAGTGCCCTGTTATACAAAGGTATTGGAACATGATCATACAGTACTTGGAGGGCTTAGTTCAATCACGAATTAATTACACGCCTTTGGGGATTTTATTTGATAAATATGAACTTTTTGGTTTCCAGCGGGGGGGCCCACGACAGTTGATACGCAAGGCCTGCTTGATGGGGAAAAAAGTGATCATGCATGGGTGGATGAGCGTGGCCCCACCAGACTTCTGGCACTGGAGGAACAGATTCCATGAGCTATTGTTGCATGAGCGCAGGGCGATGGGACCCTCCCAAAAGAAAAGAACACGTTTCCTGGAGATCTGGGGTCCTTACGTTCAGTCCTTGTCTCCGCGCGCGCGAAGTTTGATATTAAATGGTTTATAACAGGTTTGTTTGTTTTTTTTTTAGTTCATGGTGAATAATTGAACGGAAAGAGTGGTTAAATAAGAGAGATTGGGAATGCAAGATAAGTCCATGTAGTCTTTGGTGTTGCTAAAGGATGGGGGGATGCGGAGGGGGGAGGGAAAGGGAATATTAACCATGAAAGTGGCAAGCAACAACAAAAAAAGAACAAGTTCAGTTTTCTGTTTGGGATGGGAGACGGATAATGGGTGGGTTGGGGGGTGAGAGGAGGGTGAGGAGGGGGGGCATAAAACCAAAAATACTCATTGTTTTGTTAATTTGTATTTGATTGGTGTGAACAAGTCTTTCAACCATATCTGTTATACAAAAAAGCTGTGAGTTGTTTGCACTGTGTTCTTTAATAAAAACCGTTGAAACATAATTTTTTGGGGAGGGGGCACTTCATGGGTGAGGAATGCATGAGGAAGCATTATTCACCTAGTGTGTTCGCATTGGTGCACACTCTGGATAATGCAGAGTTAATGCGGAAGCACCTCTCGTCTCCTAAATAGGAGGCGATAAGCGCTTCCATATTAACTTTGTTCAGGTAACATGTGCTAATGCGAATATTAACACAAGAACTGAAAAAGAATAACTGAAAAATGAATTAAATACTACCATGTTAGAAATGGGCTAGGTGCACAGCAAAGTCCTGCATTAAAATGCACTATTCCAATTTTCTAACACATTTTAGTAAAAGGGGTCTTATATGAGTTATCCAAATAACACAACCTATCCTCCATAACCTTCTATGTGTTCAGAGGGAAACAAAGAAAACCCTTCTCCACCACCGCCAACTCCAGGCTCCGCTCATTCTGCCTCGCCTCACCCTATGCTTGGAACAACCTTCCTGAGCCATTACGCCAAGCCCCCTCCCTGCCCGTCTTCAAGTCTTTGCTTAAAGCCCACCTCTTCAATGCTGCGTTCGGCACCTAACCCTTACCGTTCAGTGAATCCAGACTGCCCCAATTTGACTGCCCCTATCGGACCGACCGTTCACTTGTCTATTAGATTGTAAGCTCTTTGAGCAGGGACTGTCTCTCTTTGTTAAATTGTACAGCGCTGCGTAACCCTAGCAGCGCTCTAGAAATGTTAAGTAGTAGTAGTAATCAAATATTTGCACATAGGATTAAGAAAACAAATCAGTACAGAGAGCAATAGCTTCTGGATGCAATGCAAGATATTCATGCTTCTTAATCAAACTGTTCTTACAAAACCTGGGAACACACAGACCTTATGATCCCATAAATAGCTTCTCATGGTTCTTGAAGAACAACTTAATAACTAGTCCCAATCATGTTACAATGTAAAAGGCAGCAGAAGAGTACAACGCTCTGATGCCTCCTTCACTGATCCTTCCAACATTTGAGTTATGTCAAAATATCTTAATTTGGTCATCAACGCACAAAGAACACAGTGTAAAAGAGCAAACAATAACAACCAAAAAGCGAATGCTACATACCTGTAGAAGGTATTCTCCGAGGACAGCAGGCTGATTGTTCTCACTGATGGGTGACGTCCACGGAAGCCCCTCCAATCGGAACACTTTCTAGCAAAGTCCTTTGCTAGCCCTCGCGCGCCGATGCACACCGCGCATGCGCGGCCGTCTTCCCGCCCGAACCGGCTCGTGCCGGCCAGTCTCATATGTAGCAAGACAAAGAGAAGGGAAGACACAACTCCAAAGGGGAGGCGGGCGGGTTTGTGAGAACAATCAGCCTGCTGTCCTCGGAGAATACCTTCTACAGGTATGTAGCATTCGCTTTCTCCGAGGACAAGCAGGCTGCTTGTTCTCACTGATGGGGTATCCCTAGCCCCCAGGCTCACTCAAAACAACAACCATGGTCAATTGGGCCTCGCAACAGCGAGGACATAACTGAGATTGACCTAAAAAAAAAAATTACCAACTAACTGAGAGTGCAGCCTGGAACAGAACAAACATGGGCCTAGGGGGGTGGAGTTGGATCCTAAACCCCGAACAGATTCTGAAGCACTGACTGCCCGAACCGACTGTCGCGTCGGGTATCCTGCTGCAGGCAGTAATGAGATGTGAATGTGTGGACAGATGACCACGTCGCAGCTTTGCAAATCTCTTCAATAGTGGCTGACTTCAAGTGGGCTACCGACGCTGCCATGGCTCTAACATTATGAGCCATGACATGACCCTCAAGAGCCAGCCCAGCCTGGGCGTAAGTGAAGGAAATGCAATCTGCTAGCCAATTGGAAATGGTGCGTTTTCCCACAGCCACTCCCCTCCTGTTGGGATCAAAAGAAACAAACAATTGGGCAGACTGTCTGTTGGGCTGTGTCCGCTCCAGATAGAAGGCCAATGCTCTCTTGCAGTCCAAAGTGTGCAGCTGACGTTCAGCAGGGCAGGAATGAGGACGGGGAAAGAATGTTGGCAAGACAATTGACTGGTTCAGATGGAACTCCGACACAACCTTTGGCAAGAACTTAGGGTGAGTGCGGAGGACTACTCTGTTATGATGAAATTTGGTGTAAGGGGCCTGGGCTACCAGGGCCTGAAGCTCACTGACTCTACGAGCTGAAGTAACTGCCACCAAGAAAATGACCTTCCAGGTCAAGTACTTCAGATGGCAGGAATTCAGTGGCTCAAAGGGAGGTTTCATCAGCTGGGTGAGAACGACATTGAGATCCCATGACACTGTAGGAGGCTTGACAGGGGGCTTTGACAAAAGCAAACCTCTCATGAAGCGAACAACTAAAGGCTGTCCTGAGATCGGCTTACCTTCCACACGGTAATGGTATGCACTGATTGCACTAAGGTGAACCCTTACAGAGTTGGTCTTGAGACCAGACTCAGACAAGTGCAGAAGGTATTCAAGCAGGGTCTGTGTAGGACAAGAGCGAGGATCTAGGGCCTTGCTGTCACACCAGACGGCAAACCTCCTCCATAGAAAGAAGTAACTTCTCTTAGTGGAATCTTTCCTGGAAGCAAGCAAGATGCGGGAGACACCCTCTGACAGACCCAAAGAGGCAAAGTCTACGCTCTCAACATCCAGGCCGTGAGAGCCAGGGACCGGAGGTTGGGATGCAGAAGCGCCCCTTCGTCCTGTGTGATGAGGGTCGGAAAACACTCCAATCTCCACGGTTCTTCGGAGGACAACTCCAGAAGAAGAGGGAACCAGATCTGACGCGGCCAAAAAGGAGCAATCAGAATCATGGTGCCTCGGTCACAAAGTCTTCCCCACCAGAGGTATGGGAGGATAAGCATAGAGCAGACCCTCCCCCCAGTCCAGGAGGAAGGCATCCGATGCTAGTCTGCCGTGGGCCTGAAGCCTGGAACAGAACTGAGGGACGTTGTGGTTGGCTCGAGACGCGAAGAGATCTACCAAGGGGGGTGCCCCACACCTGGAAGATCTGTCGCGCTACACGGGAACTGAGCGACCACTCGTGAGGTTGCATAATCCTGCTCAACTTGTCGGCCAGACTGTTGTTTACGCCTGCCAGATATGTGGCTTGAAGCACCATGCCATGCTGGCGAGCCCAGAGCCACATGCTGACGGCTTCCTGACACAGGGGGCGAGATCCGGTGCCCCCCTGCTTGTTGATGTAATACATGGCAACCTGGTTGTCTGTCTGAATTTGGATAATTTGGTGGGACAGCCGATCTCTGAAAGCCTTCAGAGCGTTCCAGACCGCTCGTAACTCCAGAAGACTGATCTGCAGATCGCGTTCCTGGAGGGACCAGCTTCCTTGGGTGTGAAGCCCATCGACATGAGCTCCCCACCCCAGGAGAGACGCATCCGTTGTCAGCACTTTTTGTGGCTGAGGAATTTGGAAAGGACGTCCCAGAGTCAAATTGGACCAAATCGTCCACCAATACAGGGATTTGAGAAAACTTGTGGACAGGTGTAGCGCTCTAGAAATGTTAAATAGTAGTAGTAGTAGTAGGTGGATCACGTCTTCTAGATCCCCAGCAGCCTGAAACCACTGGGAAGCTAGGGTCCATTGAGCAGATCTCATGTGAAGGCGGGCCATGGGAGTCACATGAACTGTGGAGGCCATGTGGCCCAGCAATCTCAACATTTGCCGAGCTGTGATCTGCTGGGACGCTCGCACCCGCAAGACGAGGGACAACAAGTTGTTGGCTCTTGCCTCTGGGAGATAGGCGCGAGCCGTCCGAAAATCCAGCAGAGCTCCTATGAATTCGAGTTTCTGCACTGGGAGAAGGTGGGACTTTGGATAATTTATCACAAACCCCAGTAGCTCCAGGAGGGGAATAGTCATCTGCATGGACTGTAGAGCTCCTGCCTTCGGATGTGTTCTTTACCAGCCAATCGTCGAGATATGGGAACACGTGTACCCCCAGTCTGCGAAGTGCCGCTGCTACTACAGCCAAGCACTTCGTGAACACTCTGGGCGCAGAGGCGAGCCCAAAGGGTAGCACACAGTACTGGAAGTGACGTGTGCCCAGCTGAAATCGCAGATACTGTCTGTGAGCTGGCAGTATTGGGATGTGCGTGTAGGCGTCCTTCAAGTCCAGAGAGCATAGCCAATCGTTTTCCTGAATCATGGGGAGAAGGGTGCCCAGGGAAAGCATCCTGAACTTTTCTTTGACCAGATATTTGTTCAGGGCCCTTAGGTCTAGGATGGGAAGTACCTGGAATAGAATCCCAGCCCTTCTTGCCCGGATGGCACGGGCTCGACCGCATTGGCGCTGAGAAGGGTGGAGAGTTCCTCTTCAAGTACCTGCTTGTGTTGGAAGCTGTAAGACTGAGCTCCCGGTGGACAATTTGGAGGTTTTGAGGCCAAATTGAGGGTGTATCCTTGCCGGACTATTTGGAGAACCCACTGATCGGAGGTTATGAGAGGCCACCTTTGGTGAAAAGCTTTCAACCTCCCTCCGACTGGCAGGTCGCCCAGCACTGACACTTGGATTTCGGCTATGCTCTGCTGGAACCAGTCAAAAGCTCGCCCCTTGCTTTTGCTGGGGACCGAGGGGCCTTGCTGAGTCGCACGCTGCTGACGAGAGCGAGCGCGCTGGGGCTTAGCCTGGGCCACAGGCTGTCGAGAAGGAGGATTGTACCTACGCTTGCCAGAAGAGTAGGGAACAGTCTTCCTTCCCCCAAAAAATCTTCTACCTGTAGAGGTAGAGGCTGAAGGCTGCCGGCGGGAGAACCTGTCGAAAGCAGTGTCCCGCTGGTGGAGCTGCTCTACCACCTGCTCGACTTTCTCTCCAAAAATATTATCCGCACGGCAAGCCGAGTCCGCAATCCGCTGCTGGATTCTATTCTCCAGGTCGGAGGCACGCAGCCATGAGAGTCTGCGCATCACCACACCTTGAGCAGCGGCCCTGGACGCAACATCAAAGGTGTCATACACCCCTCTGGCCAGGAATTTTCTGCACGCCTTCAGCTGCCTGACCACCTCCTGAAATGGCTTGGCTTGCTCAGGGGGGAGCTTATCCACCAAGCCCGCCAACTGCCGCACATTGTTCCGCATGTGTATGCTCGTGTAGAGCTGGTAGGACTGAATTTTGGCCACGAGCATAGAAGAATGGTAGGCCTTCCTCCCAAAGGAGTCCAAGGTTCTAGAGTCCTTGCCCGGGGGCGCCGAAGCATGCTCCCTAGAACTCTTGGCCTTCTTTAGGGCCAAATCCACAACTCCAGAGTCGTGAGGCAACTGAGTGCGCATCAGCTCTGGGTCCCCATGGATCCGGTACTGGGACTCGATCTTCTTGGGAATGTGGGGATTACTTAATGGCTTGGTCCAGTTCGCCAGCAATGTCTTTTTTAGGACATGATGCATGGGTACTGTGGACGCTTTCTTAGGTGGCGAAGGATAGTCCATGAGCTCAAACATTTCAGCCCTGGGCTCGTCCTCCACAACCACCGGGAAGGGGATGGCCTTAGACATCTCCCGGACAAAGGAAGCGAAAGACAGACTCTCAGGAGGAGAAAGCTGCCTTTCAGGAGAGGGAGTGGGATAAGAAGGAAGACCCTCAGACTCCTCGTCAGAGAAATATCTGATGTCCTCTTCCTCTTCCCACGAGGCCTCACCATCGGTGTCAGACACAAGTTCACAGACCTGTGTCTGCAGCCGTGCCCGGCTCGACTCCGTGGAACCACGGCCACGGTGGGAGCGTCGAGAGGTAGACTCCCTCGCCCGCACCGGCGAAGCTCCCTCCGCCAACGTAGTCGGGGAGCCTTCCTGGGAGGCTACCGCAGTCGGTACCGCAAGCGGTACCGATGTCGGAGACCTCACCCCAGGCAAGGGGCCAGCCGGCGCCTCGCTCGACGGTACCGGTGGCGCAAGCACCCCCGGTACCGGAGGGGTAGGGCGCAACAGCTCTCCCAGGATCTCTGGGAGAACGGCCCGGAGACTCTCGTGCAGAGCGGCTGTGGAAAAAGACATGGAAGCCGATGCAGGTGTCGATGTCAGAATCTGTTCCGGGCGTGGAGGCTGTCCAAAGGGGAGCGCACCGACACCTCTTGAACAGAGGGCGAGTGGTCCTCTCGGTGCCGATGCCTACTGGGTGCCAACTCCCTCGGCGACCCAGAGCTCTCGGTGCCGACACGGGAAGGGGACCGGTGACGATGCTTCTTCGATTTTTTGGAACGAAGCATGTCACCGGAGCTTCCCGGCACCGACGAGGAGGACGTAGAATCCAGCCGTCGCTTCCTCGGGGCCGAGGCCGAAGGAGGTCGGTCTCGGGGGGGCTGTACCGCAGGAGCCCTCAGGGTAGGGGGAGACCCACCCGAAGGCTCACCGCCACCAGCAGGGGAATGGACAGCCCTCACCTGCACTCCAGACGAAGCACCACCGTCCGACGACATCAGCAGACGAGGAGGTCTCGGTACCACCGACGCAGCCCTCCAGTGTCTCGGCCCCGATGCAGAGGGCCGATGCCTCAATGCACTCGATGCAATCGGGGGCGAGGATGAAGGTCCGGGCGCCGACGACGTGGAAGCAGTCGATACTCCCGGTGCCGATGCTGACGAAGAGCCCGAGAACAAAACGTTCCACTGGGCCAATCTCGCTACCTGAGTCCGCTTTTGCAAAAGAGAACACAGACTACAGGCCTGCGGGCGGTGCCCAGCCCCCAGACACTGAAGACACGACGCGTGCCTGTCAGTGAGCGAGATTACCCGGGCGCACTGGGTGCACTTCTTGAAGCCGCTGGAAGACTTCGATGTCATGGGCGGAAAAATCGCGCCGGCGAGATCAAAACTCGAAATGGCGAAAATGGCACCACAAAAAGAGGGAGAAGAAAACTTCGAACCGAGGCCTAAATAAGGCCTACCCCGACGACGAAAGAAAACTTACCGGGGCAAAACTAGAAATACAGGAAGGGGAACAGACCGAAAAGGTCTCCTTCCGACACCTTTTTTTTTTTTTTTTTGTAAGCGAAGTCCAAAAACGACACGAGGTCAACTTTCGGAGCGCGAACGGCGAAACACGACCGTACCGAGCGCGGACAAAAGAAGACTGGCCGGCACGAGCCGGTTCAGGCGGGAAGACGGCCGCGCATGCGCGGTGTGCATCGGCGCGCGAGGGCTAGCAAAGGACTTTGCTAGAAAGTGTTCCGATTGGAGGGGCTGCCGTGGACGTCACCCATCAATGAGAACAAGCAGCCTGCTTGTCCTCGGAGAATATCGTAAAGAGAGCAGTCACATATCCAAGGATGGCATTAAAAAAAATTTTCCTCACCCACAATCAGCCCTCCTCTCAGCAAATACAAAGCATTTAGTAGTGTGTGCACTACCCAGCAAGAATTAATGCATAAGCCCAACCCCAGAAACAAATGCACAATTACACCAAATCATTCAATATACAAGAGTGAATCTTCATAGTCACAATAATCAAATAAGCATCCCAGATTTTCCAAAATGATGTTTAGCTTTGTGGCCTCTCAGAGCAGTGATTTTTTTTCCCCATCTACAGCAATTCATGCATTTGAATTTCACCATCGAGTTAAAATAAGTGGATCTGGTGCAATCCATTGCAATAAAATACACGTTTTGCAATCAGATATGACTTTCAGAGGAAAAGGGTAGATACCCTCCACTATAAATGGCCATTAAATCTAAAATAATTGATCAAGGAACTGCCTCTCAATTCCAGTGATTCCACAAAGCAGTCTTAACAGACAAAATTTGGGGGCAGTCCCAAACACAATGTTAATAGGTAGCCGGCGGGAGGGCACACTTAGGACAGGCACCATCTTTTTGGCCAGATCTGGATATATATCCAACATTTGAGTTAAATTCAAACTGTTCATGGAGTGTTTACATGCAGAACTGCCATTGACTTCTTAGCTAGTACGTAAGTAGTAAATCCAAGTGAGAGAGAATATCTACAAAATTTTCTTCAACAGTTCCTTGACAGAAGTCCTGCAGGAATTAGGGAAGTTCAAAGGGCTAAGGCCTTGTTGGGGTCTGCACCCACCTTAGCCAAACCCCAACTGATTACTGCTAGAAATCGACGCTCTTGGGTTTGTTTGTTTGTTTGTTTCTTACCCTAATAAAAACAAATAATAGTTATATACTCAAGTGAAATAAAATAAAAGTTTATTCTGGAAACAAGTAAAATTAGGCTTAAGCAAGGCTATAGCAAGTCTGAAATACTGAAAAGAAATAATTAGATAGACTTCCTTGGGCAAGGAAGCCCAACTTACATAGATTTTCTCATTTTTATACAATATACTAGGCATATGTTATACAACAATCTGGAAAACAATTACCATCTTAGCACATCCCAGCTGACCTTTTGGTTAAGCTAGTAAACTGTTCCTAACTTCCCCTTTTCACTATCCAGATACAATGTGGTTTCAAACTATATGAAACACAGAAAATCTTGACCCAAGAATTAATACAAGTCTAAATATCCATTAAAGTTATCTTTATTACATTTGACCATTCTATATGCATGTACTTATCTTCTAAAAGCTTGTATCAAAGTTCACAATAAAAGTTTTAAGCTGTCTTGTACAGTATCTTGTCCTAGACATCACCCTAACACTGGTCAGCAAAAATACAGAAAAAAACCAGGGTTTTTTCCATTCTCGTGACACACTCTCTCTCCAAGATCTTGTATAACCGTCTGTCGCCCACACACACATCTGTCTCAGTAAAAAGGTCCATTTCCCCTTCTCCCATGACTTGCCCAACAAATCACACTAAATGCATAAACATGTTTTGGGGTCCAGAAGAGTGTAGGAGTGGGGAATCATGTGGCTGTCCTTGCACAATTTCCAAAGCCCACCTTGCAGCCTGATCTAGTTAGCAAAGCTTGAAAACAGCACACAGAATAATTAGGAGGGATGAAATCTTATAGGTAACCCATACATTAGGGGTCCCGAGCCCCCCAAGGCTCCCCACAGCCTACACTGATTTTCAAATCTCTTCAACCTAGCATACATTGAGGAGTTAACAAATCCTCCACTTTCTGAGACAATTGGGGCAACTCCCCAACATACTGTTTCTGAACATTGGACAATACTGAACTTTTCTGAAAGTTGTAGCACCCACATTTTGGAATGTTCTTCCTCTTATACATCTGCTCAAAAATGTCCTTTCAGTGTTTTAAGGCTGCATTAAAAGCCTATTACTATTCTATCACTGCATCAATGTCCCAGCGCTAAAAAATCCTATATAATAATTTGCATCTCCAACGTTCTACGTCTGGATGCTTGGGTTCCTAACATCCATAACCACTCATTGCCCCGCCCTCGTATCAAAATGTAATGGCTTCAGAGGGCGGAACAGCGAGAGGGAAGGGAAGCCAGCAACAGCCTGCCAGAGAACATTCAGGTACAAACAGAGGGGAGGAAGGGGAGGGCAGGGCACAAGAGAATGGGTGGGATGGGAGGACAGTAGAGGAGAGAATCGAGGGGAGGGCAGGGCAGAGGAGAATTGATTGATGGATGGGATGGGAGGACAGTAGATAGAGGTGGCACAAACCAAAGGTTACACAGACACAATAAGGACAGACTCTCCCTCCCCTCTCTCCCAAGTACTCTGCCTCCTGATCTGTAGCGTGGCTGTGGTATGCTACTTCATGGTTAGTTTCCCATCAGCATGAACACATGAGGAGGAAGGGATTTTCAATACACTATAGTGTCCATGTGACAGGGAAATCACTGGGGTGGCAGCAATAAGGGTATGTTGGGCATCTTCCTGCATACACTTGAACTATGATGACATGGTTGCACTCTACTTCTGTCAATGATGGTGATATGGCGCTGTTGTGAGACTTAAGTTACTGCATGATTCTGTACAGAGAACAATTAGGAGAGACATGTAAGAGAAGGGCAACCTTCGAAAGCTAATCAAGAAATGTATTAAGTTATGTCCAATAAAAAAGGTATCATCTTATTTTCTTTTCCGTGTTTTATTTTGTTTTATTTCTATTGATTACCTCTCGTATGAGGAAAGGCTAAAGAGGTTAGGGCTCTTCAGCTTGGAAATGAGACGGATGAGGGGAGATATGATTGAAGTCTACAAAATCCTGAGTGGTGTAGAACGAGTAGAAGTAAATTGATTTTTTACTCGTTCCAAAAGTACAAAGACTAGGGGACACTCGAGGAAGGTACACAGAAATACTTCTAAATCAAAGAGGAGGAAATGTTTTTCACTCAGCTAATAGGTAAGCTCTGGAACTCTTTGCCGGAGGATGTGGTAACAGTGGCTATCATATCTGGGTTTAAAAAAGGTTTTGACACATTCCTGGAGGAAATGTCCATAGTCTGATATTGATATAGACATGGGAAGCAACTGCTTGCCCTGGGATTTGTAGAATGGAGTGTTGCCATGATTTGGGTTTCTGCCAGGTACAGCTACTCTTATGTTCTTATTTATGTATGTACCTATTCAACCTAGGCAAGTGAGGATAGAAGGAAAAAGGAAATGTACTGTTACATATACAATGGGTGCAGACATCCTGAGTTATGATAAAAAACAGGAGAGAAATTGTGCAGACACACTACTATTGTACACACCTCTGCTACAGATTTTGTTACATTTGTACCCCGCGCTTTCCCACTCATGGCAGGCTCAATGCGTCTTACATGGGGCAATGGAGGGTTAAGTGACTTGCCCAGAGTCACAAGGAGCTGCCTGTGCCTGAAGTGGGAATCGAACTCAGTTCCCCACCCTAACCACTAGGCCACTCCTCCATGCACATAACAGAGGGGTATCTCCTTCCAAAGGATCTGCACGATAAGAAGATGCTGTGAAGGTGTTTTTGTGCCAAGTTATTGTGTGTAACAGCCCATCACAACTCAGTTTTCGTCACGCCTTCAGATATTCTTTTTTGCTCTTGATGCAGAGAAATTGATGTTGGCTTGGGATTCAAACCCATGAAGGTGGGATGAGAAACCAGATGCCTTAACTGTTAGGTTATCATTAAGTGCACATTTTTGTTGAGGCAAGCCTCACATAAACATTAAAGGTCTACCTTCGTATCTGGAGGGGGGAGGGGGAAATGCATCTCATTAAGTACAAACAGTGGCTATTGGGAAGGCTGTTGTCTTCTGTTCTGAGTACAGAATTATTTATAGAAATCTAGCTGTTCCCACTGGCGTTGCTCAGTGAGTACTTTGTAATTGAGAAAAACAAGGTTTATTTGTGTATAACAACACTGTATAAGTATGTATTTTTAACTCATTTATGATGGTTGTTACAATTTTGTTTGTCTTTAATGCAAGAAATTAGACATAAAGAATAGGTATAGATATATGTATATAGATATATTCCTTGTCATCAAGCAGATGAATCCATTACGAGTGGGTTGTGTCCATCAACCAGCAGGGGGAGATAGAGAGCACTGAAAAACCATAGTGCCTCATTTTGATAGACAACATTTTATGTTTTTCGATTTGGAGCATATATATATATATATAAAGACTTATTTGAGCCAAGTCATGAACAGGTGACATATAATTAGCCATGTAAAAAACAAGGGTTTGTAAGTTGACACCTGTGACTTTTAACATTTGACCTTGAACCTTATTTATCGACATTGCAAAGGGTAGTTGACCTGGAAACTTCAGTCTTGTTATGATTGGGGTCAGAACCCCTCTCAAACTTACCTCTTTCCTGGGGGGTCAGCTTCTTAGCTGGCGTCTGTTTCCTGTGTCTGTCCTTTCTGAGCTAGCTCTGTCTCTCTATGCTGGCAGCTTCCAGCAGCATGGCTCTAATTGTTTCACTATACTGCACCTGTGTGTGTTGCCTGAGTTGCTCTACCTCTCTTTGGGTGTACTGGCTTCAAGTGCTTCACGGTGCTGCATTGGTGTGGGTTGGGCCTCTCTGGGTTTCAGTGTGCTCTCTGGGCCAGTGTGCTGTTGCCTGGGTCTAGGGAGTGTGACATCATCAGGGAGGGCCTTGATAAGGAAGTGGTGTTGTTTCCTTCAGGGCCTTTGCAACGGTTGTGTTTGCTTTAGGTAGGGTGGTGCAGTGTGCACTTCTGACTTTGTGTCTAGTTTCCTTGCTTGATTTTGCTAGGTCCAGGTTAGTGTTAGTGCAGTGTGCACTGGTGTTTGTGTGTTTAGCTTTCCTGCTTTTCCCTTGTGGTTCCCCTGCTTTTCCCTCTTGGTTTTGGAAGCATTGCTGTGTGTAGGGCTTTGGGAAGCTCTGTTGCTGTTAGAAGTACTTCAGGGTTTGGTGTTGTTAGGAACAATGCAGAGTTTGCTGTTAGACGTACTTCTGGTGTTTATGCTATTGGGAGCATTGCAGTCTTTGCTGTTGGTGTTTGGTGCTTTAGAAGCACTTTTGGCTTATGTGTTAGCTTCCCTTCCTTTTCCCTTGTGGCTTCCCTGCACTTCTGTTAGTGTAGGGCGTAGAGGCACCCCTGTTAGTTTCTGTTGGGAGCACTGCTATTAGTGGAGGGCTTAGGAGCTCTTCGTTTGGTGCCGGGCTTAGGAACTCTTTTGGTCAGTTTAGGAGTTAGGCGCACTTCAGCTACAGCTTGTTCTAGGTCCTGGTCCCTGTGTCGTCCAGTAAGTCCTGCCGGCTACTCGAACCCAGGAGCTCAACTCCTGGGGGGCTTAGTAGCTAAGTGCAGGTGAAGCTGTGTAGACCAGTCCGGTGTGCTCCAGTCCAGTGTTCCAGTCCATGTGTTCCGGCTCGCTGGGCGGTGCCTGCAGTCCCTGCCGGTGTCGGTGTGCTTGCCCAGCGTTGGTTAGTGGGTTTTGCCTGCAGCTGTCGCTCCTCGTCAGCAGCCCAAGGGCTCACGTTTGCTCCAGAGCCCAGCCCCGCAGGCTCTGAACCTGAGAACCTGACAAGTCTTTTGAACTGTATCTGATAGATGAAATAAGAGGAATTTTAGGTATAAAAATGAGTTGTCCTTTGGCACAACCTGTCAAAATTGTAGCTTTCAATAATGTGTGGCATTAAGAGCTACTGCAACCAATCCTCAAGAAGAAACTGGGAGACTAGCTCATAGTTCACCCTCCTAGCTGTAAAGGGGTAGATTACAAAATGGCCCACACCGCAAACTTACCATTCAATGCGGCCAAATGGTGGAATGCTCTGCCCAAGGACACACGTCATGACATCACTTACGAAAGCTTTCGCAAAAAAATTGAAAACATTTTTGTACAATAAATTCTTGCTGATTGATAAGACCTAAGCGCAAGCAGAAGAAAAAATGGCTAAAGATGTAAAGAGAGGTGACAAGACCTTTTTCAGATATATTGGAGAAAGGAGAAAAGATAGGAATGGAATTGCAAGACTGAAAGATAATGAGAATGGTTATGTGGAAAGTGAGGAGGATAAAGCAAATGCGCTAAACAATTACTTCTCTTCAGTGTTCACGGAGGAAAATCCTGGTGAAGGACCATGGTTGGCTGCCGAAGGAATATCTGGGAATGGAGTGGATACTGCATCATTTACGGAAGAAAGAGTTTATAAAGAGCTTGAGAATCTGAAGGTGGACAAAGCTATGGGGCCGGATGGGATACATCCCAGGATACTGAGGGAGCTCAGGGAGGTCCTGGCGGTTCAGGACAAATATATTCCACGTATTAGAAAAAAGGGAAAAAAGACTAAACGTCAGCCGGCGTGGCTAAACAGTAAGATAAAGGAAATCATTAGAGCCAAAAAACAATCCTTCAGAAAGTGGAGAAGAGAACCAACTGAAAGTAACAGGATAGATCATAAGGAATGCCAAGCCAAATGCAAAGCGGAGATAAGGAGGGCAAAAAAGGACTTTGAGAAGAAATTAGCGTTGGAAGCAAAAATACATAGTAAAAATTTTTTTAGATACATTAAAAGCAGGAAACCGGCCAAAGAGTCGGTTGGGCCGCTGGACGAAAATGGTGTTAAAGGGGCGATCAAGGAGGACAAAGCCGTAGCGGAGAAATTAAATGAATTCTTTGCTTCGGTCTTCACCGAGGAGGATTTGGGGGGGACACCGGTGCCGGAAAGAATATTTGAAGCGGGGGAGTCGGAGAAACTAAACAAATTCTCTGTAACCTTGGAGGATGTAATGGGTCAGTTCAGCAAGCTGAAGAGTAGTAAATCACCGGGACCTGATGGTATTCATCCCAGAGTATTAATAGAACTAAAAAATGAACTTGCGGAGCTACTGTTAGAAATATGCAATCTGTCCCTAAAATCGAGTGTAGTACCGGAAGACTGGAGGGTAGCCAATGTTACTCCAATTTTTAAGAAGGGTTCCAGAGGAGATCCGGGAAATTATAGACCGGTGAGTCTGACGTCGGTGCCGGGCAAGATGGTGGAGGCTATTATTAAGAATAAAATTGCAGAGCATATACAAAAACATGGACTGATGAGACAAAGTCAGCACGGATTTAGTGAAGGGAAGTCTTGCCTCACCAATCTAATGCATTTTTTTGAGGGGGTAAGCAAACATGTGGACAGTGGGGAGCCGGTTGATATTGTATATCTGGATTTTCAGAAGGCGTTTGACAAAGTGCCGCACGAAAGACTCCTGAAGAAATTGCAGAGTCATGGAATCGGAGGTAGGGTATTATTATGGATTAAGAACTGGTTGAAAGATAGGAAGCAGAGAGTAGGATTGCGTGGCCAGTATTCTCAGTGGAGGAGGGTAGTTAGTGGGGTCCCGCAGGGGTCTGTGCTGGGTCCGTTGCTTTTTAATGTATTTATAAATGACCTAGAGATGGGAATAACTAGTGAGGTAATTAAATTCGCCGATGACACAAAATTATTCAGGGTCGTCAAGTCGCAGGAGGAATGTGAACGATTACAGGAGGACCTTGCGAGACTGGGAGAATGGGCGTGCAAGTGGCAGATGAAGTTCAATGTTGACAAGTGCAAAGTGATGCATGTGGGTAAGAGGAACCCGAATTATAGCTACGTCTTGCAAGGTTCCGCGTTAGGAGTTACGGATCAAGAAAGGGATCTGGGTGTCGTCGTCGATGATACGCTGAAACCTTCTGCTCAGTGTGCTGCTGCGGCTAGGAAAGCAAATAGAATGTTGGGTGTTATTAGGAAGGGTATGGAGTCCAGGTGTGCGGATGTTATAATGCCGTTGTATCGCTCCATGGTGCGACCGCACCTGGAGTATTGTGTTCAGTACTGGTCTCCGTATCTCAAAAAAGATATAGTAGAATTGGAAAAGGTAGAGCGAAGGGCGACGAAAATGATAGTGGGGATGGGACGACTTTCCTATGAAGAGAGGCTGAGAAGGCTAGGGCTTTTCAGCTTGGAGAAGAGACGGCTGAGGGGAGATATGATAGAAGTGTATAAAATAATGAGTGGAATGGATCGGGTGGATGTGAAGCAACTGTTCACGCTATCCAAAAATAATAGGACTAGAGGGCATGAGTTGAAGCTACAGTGTGGTAAATTTAAAACGAATCGGAGAAAATATTTCTTCACCCAACGTGTAATTAGACTCTGGAATTCGTTGCCGGAGAACGTGGTACGGGCGGTTAGCTTGACGGAGTTTAAAAAGGGGTTAGATAGATTCCTAAAGGACAAGTCCATAGACCGCTATTAAATGGACTTGGAAAAATTCCGCATTTTTAGGTATAACTTGTCTGGAATGTTTTTACGTTTGGGGAGCGTGCCAGGTGCCCTTGACCTGGATTGGCCACTGTCGGTGACAGGATGCTGGGCTAGATGGACCTTTGGTCTTTCCCAGTATGGCACTACTTATGTACTTATGTACTAGATCTTTTAGAGACGGGAGAGGTTCCGCGAGATTGGAGACGAGCGGATGTGGTCCCTCTTCACAAAAGTGGAGACAGGGGAGGAAGTGACGTCAACCCAGGAGATGGCAGCTTAATCTGCAGGCTCTGCCATCCCAGGAGCGAAATTGACCTTCCCTCCTGTAAAACAGCAGAAATTACTCCCCAGAAAAGGCGATAGAGAGAGCCGAGTATGGCAGCAAAGAAAAAACTCGCCAAGTTTAAATTCGGGGCCGAAAAAGCTGGCGCCAGTAAGGTAGCGGGACTCAGACCGCGCGAAGCAAAGATGGCCGCCGACGAAAGTGAGTCGGACCCCGAGGAGCAGATTGAAAGCGAATCGGAGCTCAGCAAAAGAGACTTCGTCCGCTGGTTTAAAGATCTTAAAACAGAAATGGTGTCCACGCGTCGCAGCATACAATCCGCTGTAGCGGAGCTGCACGAAGAAATTAAGGAGATAGGCACCCGGTTGGCGGAAAATGAGGAGAAGACGGAAGCACTAACGACGGAGTTGAAGGAGGTTAGAGGGTCCCTTAAAAAAGAACAGCTTTCACGAGAAGACTTAGAACTAATGTTAGAGGACTTGGAGAACCGCACAAGAAGGTGCAACTTGCGATTTCGAGGGATCCCAGAAGAGGAGCAATTTAAAAATCCAGAAATGGTGGTAAAAGAGATCTGCGCTTTTCTGCTCCAACAAGATGCTAATATGGCGGAAGGCCAAAGGATTGAATCAGTGGAACTGGATCGAGCGCACAGAAGTCTCGGCTCGCCGAGGGGCGGAATGCCCAGGGACATAATAGCCTGTTTCCACCAATATCAAGTAAAAGAAAAGGTATGGAAGAGAGCACGTGAAAAAGGTGAAATTACTTGGAACTCGGTAAAAGTTAAAATATTTCAAGACTTAGCGCGGAAAACGCTGCAAAGAAGAAGGGACTTCAAAGAAGTTACCAACTATCTCCAAAAGACTGGCTTGAGATATCGTTGGATGTTTCCGTTTGGATTACAAATTACAGTTGGAAATAATACCAGACGCCTTCAATCCCATCAGGGTGCATGGAAAGTACTGCGAGAAATGGGATGTGCAGACGTGCCGAGAGAAGATGAACCTGAGCAGCAAATCCAACGCAACACGAAGCGGAAGGAACAGAGAGAATGGCAGACGGTAGAGGGGAGGAGAAGGCGTCTAACTCCCCAAACTGAGAGAGGAGATGAGGAGACCGCAGAGGGAACCTGAACATATGCAGGACTGAGTTTGAACTGAGTGGGAGTTTTATATAGAAGTTGCAAAGGGAAAGACTTGGGGAATAGAACAGGAATATTAAGATGATTCAAATCTGCGAGGGTATAATTCAATGTTAAGTCTAAGGGAGGGAGGGGTAAATGAGCATAAGATTGAGAGATGCAGCTCTAAGGAGGGCGCACTTCCTGACGGGCAAAACTGGCACGACAGGAACCTAGCCAGTTGATGGGGGAATTAGGGGGTGGGAGGGGGGGGAGGGGGACCCCAAGGGGGGCAAAGGGAGGGAGACTACAAATAGGGACATGGAATGTTAATGGGCTAAACAACCCGGGCAAGAGAAGCATCATTTTTCGGGAGCTACGTAAATTAAATTGGGATATAGTGATGTTACAAGAGACACACATTAAAAAGCAGGATGAACCCTTAATAATGAATAAGGGACTGGGTGAAGGGACCGCTCTGGCCGACTCAAGGGGAAACAAAACAGGAGGGCTGGTGATATATGTGAAAGAACACCTGAAATTTAACACTGAATCGATATACAGAGATAAAGAAGGGAGATGTCTAGCTATTAAGGGGAAGATGAATAATCAACGAGTTACCTTAGTAAATGTGTATGCCCCGAATGCAGGCCAAGAAAAGTTCTTCGAATCTATCAGGGAGGGCCTGATCCCCTTTATAGAAGGGATGGTGTTGATGGGGGGTGACTTTAACTATGCAGATGGGACACTTGATCATTCTAAACAGCAGGAGAGAGGGAGAGGATATATTGGGCGCCAATTTCATAAATTGATGCGAGAACTAGATTTGATTGATATATGGAGACTGATGCATCCAAACCAGAGGCAATACACACATTATGCACATGTGCAAGGAACATATGCAAGAATAGATGCACTCTGGGGGAGTAGGAGGATATGGGGCGACGTGAAGGAGGCAGAGATAGAAAGCATACATGCCTCCGACCATGCCCCAGTTTGGATGACAATAGAAGGAATGGGTAAACAGGATTGCAGGCAAATTTGGAGACTCAATGAATCACTGTTAGATGAGGAGAAAGATTGCCAGGAAGTGCGGCAAACCATTAAAGATTACCTAGAAATTAATGATACAGGGGAAGTCTCGGAGGGAATATTGTGGGATGCCTTAAAAGCAGTAGTGAGAGGGACACTAATTCAGAAGGGGGCATATAAGAAAAAAGAGAGAGTAAAATATGAGCTTGAAGTACGGAAGCAATTGGTTAGATTAGAGGCACTACACCAGAGGGAGGGAAGGCCACACCAATTACTAGAGCTTAAGCGGTGGAGAGCAGAACTACAATCGATTCAGATGAAAACAATGGAGTACCATAGGCAGTTAATGCAGCAAAAATTCTTTGAATTTAGTAATAAAGCGGGTAATTTACTATCCAGGGGCTTGAAGGACAGAAGGATAACAAATATGATCACCAAAATAAAGGGCCCAAAAGACTCGATATTTCACCAAGATAGAGAAATTAGAGAACAATTCCTGAATTTTTATCAGGCACTCTATAAAAAAGAAACAGTGGCTCCTAAAGAAGAGATTAGGGCTTTTCTACAGAATCTAGAGCTGCAGCGAGTGACGGCTCAGCAGAGAGAAATGCTGGAAGCACCTATAACATTGAATGAGGTATCAAAAATCATTAAAGGCCTTAAGGGAGGAAAATCCCCAGGATTAGATGGATTCACAGCTAAGTATTACAAAATCTTTCAAGGTGAATTAGGGCCGCTGCTGGTCCGTTTGGGGAATGCCGGCTTTATGGAGCAGAGCCTGCCAACTAGTATGCAAGAAGCAGGGATATCGGTTCTGTTAAAATCAGGGAGGGACCCCACATTATGTGGGTCATATCGCCCGATATCCCTGCTGAATATAGATGTTAAGATTCTTGCAAAAGTTTTGGCAGAAAGGCTGAGCGGGGTTTTGCCATCCCTTATACACGAAGATCAATCAGGTTTTATTAGAAACAGGCAGGTAGCGGATAACATTAGGAGAACCCTCAACCTGATCTGGGGGGCGCAGAGAAGGGGAGACTCTATGACACTGCTTGCGGTGGACGCGGAAAAAGCGTTTGATAGAGTTGAGTGGGAATACTTATGGGAAGTAATGACAGAAATGGGAATGGGAAGACCTTTTATAGGATGGGTGAAAAAATTATATGAACAACCAGTGGCTCGGATTAAGGTGAATGGGGGTTGGTCAAATCTATTTGATATCCAAAGGGGAACACGACAGGGCTGCCCGCTGTCTCCGTTACTTTTTGCCATCTCTATAGAACCCCTAGCACAGCGAGTTAGAGAATTAAAAGAAATAAGAGGGGTACGCATGGGTGGGAGAGAACACAAAATTGCATTATTCGCAGATGATATATTATTTTACATAGGAACACCTCTGTCAACAATACCGAAGATTATTCAGGAGTTGAGCTCATTTGGGAGAATGTCAGGATTTAAAGTAAATCTGGATAAGTCAGAACTGATGGGGATCACGACTTCTGATCAGGAGATAGAACAACTGAAGACGAATACTGCTTTTCGTTGGGCAAACTCGAACTTTAGATATTTAGGCATACAAATACCGAGAGATCTTACCATGTTATATCAGATTAACTATATACCATTAATTATAGCTATTCGGAAAGATCTCAGCAAATGGAGGACAGGCTGGTTGTCATGGTGGGGCCGCATAGCGGCGGTCAAAATGAATATACTCCCAAGATTATTATTCTTATTTCAAACCCTGCCAATTTCGGTCCCTAAGGGAGAATTGCAGAAAATACAATCAGAATTGGGGAAATTTATATGGGGAGGTCACCAAGCACGGCTATCAAGGAAAATAATGTGGGGGACAGTGGAGCAGGGAGGAAGGGGTTTGCCAAACATAGTATGGTATTATTGGGCAGCACAGCTTAAACAAATAGGAACTTGGAGTAAGGTAGATTTCTCCCCTGTAACACGGTTAGAGCAGATTTATGTGCGGGAGGGAAAATTAGATGCACTGCTATGGGGATCTCTCCCAGAGGCCACTTATAGAAACTTGACATTGAACCCATTTGTTTCCCATCTATTCAGGCTGTGGGGCAGACTTAAAAAGAAACTGAGGGGCCCGCAAGAAAGATCAACATATGCCTGGATAACTCAAGAGCCAGGCTTCGCAGGGGGTCAGGAGAATAAAATTTTTAAAAATTGGATGGATAAAGGATTGATTAGATTTCGAGAGCTAACAGTAGAGGGGAAACTCAAAACGTTTCAAGTCTTAAGACAAGACTATGATTTACCCGAGACGGATCACTTTGCATATCTCCAAGTCAAAAGTTATATGATAAGGGAACATTGGCATAAAGGGGAATGGCTAGAGAATGAAAAGTTTGAGAATTTATGGGGGGCAATTACTGAGGGAAATAAGGGAATATCAAAGCTATATGAACACATCAGGGGTACAAGATTTACAAAACTACCATATATGAAGGCCTGGGAACAAGACCTCAAAACTGAATTTAATGAGAGTGAATGGAAAAGAATGTGTCTGGAAGTGAAAAAAGCGTCAGTATGCGTACTAGTTAAGGAAAATGCCTATAAGATAATGAGCCGTTGGTATTACACCCCAGACAGAATAAAAGTAATGTACCCTGAAGCTACGGATATATGCTGGCGATGTGAGCGTGAGAAGGGAACATACTTTCATATATGGTGGGAATGCTC
The DNA here is from genome assembly GCF_901765095.1 of Microcaecilia unicolor. Classification (NCBI taxonomy): domain Eukaryota; kingdom Metazoa; phylum Chordata; class Amphibia; order Gymnophiona; family Siphonopidae; genus Microcaecilia; species Microcaecilia unicolor. Next base: position 91,777,774 of record NC_044039.1, read on the forward strand.
GATTATAAAGGGATATTGGGTGCTAGTCACAGGACTCATAACTCTGGCGATTGGAGTCCAATTTCCATGTGATCCCAAATGGTGTTTACTTGGCTATGGGAATAAAGGGGGAAAGAAATGGCAATGTAGAATAAAAAGGATATGCTTAGCAGCAGCAAAAACAATCATAGCAATAAAATGGAAACAGAAGATAGGCCCCACGGAGCAAGACTGGAAGGAAAAACTAAAATTAATGATAGGTTTGGAAAAATTGACGGATAAACGTCAGGGAAAATATAAATCACAAGCAGAAGAATGGATAAGGCTGGGGAAAATATTAGCTGGGAATGCAGGGGAATAGGAACGTCAACTCATAGGGGGATAGGGAAGGGAGGTGGGGAGGGGGAAGTTGCTAAAAGAGTGGGAGAAAGGGGAAGGGAAGGGGGAAGGGAGGGGAGGGGGGAAGGGAGGAGAGGGGGGAGGAAGGGAGGGTTGAAGGGAGGAGGGTGGGGGGGGAATGGGGGGAGGGGGGAATAAAGACAAAATGGATGTTGACATAGCATGTTTGTTGAGGAATTTGAAAATGTTCAAGAGACGAAGTCTCATTGTGATTGTTATTTAGATTGTACAATAAAAAATCTTTAAATTAAAAAAAAAAGTGGAGACAGGGAAGAAGTGGAAAACTACAGACCGGTAAGTCTCACGTCAGTGGTAGGAAAAATAATGCCGATGAAAGAAAGGATAGTTAACTTTCTAGAAGCTAACGGGTTACAGGACCCAAGGCAAATCCTGCCAAACGAATCTCATTGACTTCTTTGACTGGGTAACAAAAGAAATGGATGAAGGCCTTGCACTAGATGTAATCTACTTGGAATTCAGCAAAGCCTTTGATACAGTCCCCCACAGAAGACTCGTGAATAAGCTGAAAGGGCTGAACTGGATAGAAAACTGGTTGACCAACAGGTGGCAGAGGGTGGTGGTAAATGGAATCCGCTTGGAGGAAAGGATGGTGAGCAGTGGGGTTCCTCAGGGGTCGGTGCTGGGGCCCATTTTGTTTTAATATATTGCTGAAGGGTTGGAAGGAAAGGTTTGCCTTTTTGCGCATGACACGAAGATAGCCAATAGAGTGGATACCCTGGAGGGAGTAGAAACGTTGAGAAGGGATATCCGAATGCTAGAAGAATGGTTTAGGGTCTGGCAGTTAAAATGTAATGTAATAAATATCCTGGGTTTTTAAGTATTTCTTCGGTTTCTTAAAGGATAACCATTAGCTTTATATAGAAACCATATGTGCCAAAATAAAACATATATAAAAAATAAAGGAAAAATAAATATCTATAGAAATGATATAATTGTGCTCAGTTTTTGGTATATCCAGAATATTGCTAGGCTGTACAGAGGTGTGGCCAACAGAAGAAAGGAGGTGTTGATGCCCCTGTACAAGTCGTTGGTGAGATCCCACTTGGAGTATTGTGTTCAGTTTTGTAGGCCGTATCTTGTTAAAGATGTAAAAAGACTGGAAGCGGTGCAAAGAAAAGCTACGAAAATGGTATGGGATTTATGTTGCAAACCGTACAAGGAGAGACTTGCCAACCTGAACATATATACCTTGGAGGAAAGGAGAAACAGGGGTGACATGATATAGATGTTCAAATATTTGAACGGTATTAACCTGCAAATGAACCTTTTCTGGAGACGGGAAGGTGGTAGAACTACAGGACATGAATTGAGGTTGAAGGGGGGCAGACTCAGGAGTAATGTCAGGAAGTATTTTTTCACGAACAGGATGGTAGATACGTGGAATGCCCTCCCGCAGGAGGTGGTGGAGATGAAAACGGTAATGGAATTCAAACGTGCATGGGATAAACACAAAGGAATCCTGTTTAGAAGGAATGGATCTATGGAATCTTAGCGGAGATTGGGTGGCAACGCCGGTATTTGGAGAATAAAACCGGTGTAGGACAGACTTCTACGGTTCATGCCCTGATCATGACTGAATAGATATGGAAGGGCTGGAGTGTAAATTTTAAGGGGCTTTGACGTTAGCTTCAGAACTTTTAGTAAAGGAACAGTGCTGGGTAGAATTTTACAGTCTGTGCCCTGAGAAAGGCAGGGACAAATCAAACTCTGGAATACATATAAAGTATTACATACCATGTAAAATGAGTTTATCTTGTTGGGCAGACTGGATGGACCGTTCAGGTCTTTATCTGCCGTCATTTACTGTGTTACACGTTACTTTTTTACTATGTAACACCTAACGGCAGATATCTCAACGAGCTACAACAAAATCATGTTACCACACATCCCACAACCAGACATGTTAAATCGTTCACCTATCTCTTTTCCCCCTCCTCTCCCAAATCTAAGCATGCATATCTACTTAAGCTATCCAAGCCAACTCAACTTGTATGTGTATGCCCGATCAACTAATAATGTAAGCCACACAGAACCGAGTCCTTGACTCGGACGTGTGTGGGATATACATTCAATAAAGTAAAGTAAAGCTAAATGTGTGTCATTACATAGCTTTGGAGCATTTAGATTTCATAGCAGTATGATTGGCAAACCAATTTTTTAAGTGTACTTGATGTAGTGGCATTCCTGGTGGATGCAGTAAATTTAGAAATTCCAGATAATTTACAGTGTCAGTATCTTGCATTGTGTCAATGGACAAATACTCTAGTTTCACCTGGTAACATTTCTTGGATTTTGTTGTTCATTTCATTGATGTTTAAGTTTATTGGAGCTAGAATTGCTCGTTCGCATAACCAATTGTGGTTTTGATAATGATTTGCAATGTTTGGAAATATTTTTTCTTTAAACTATTAATTTCTTCTACAATGTTGTATAAATCTGGAGTTAAATTTATTTGTTCATCAGCATCACATTTTATTTTTCCTTCTCCTAACTCCAGAAGCTTTTTTGAAAATAGTTCAACAGCTGCCCCTTGTAAATTGGACTTGGTTAATAGTCTTCTAGTAGCTTTTCTTTTACGATTACTTTCTAAACATTGAGCATTTCGCAGTCCGGTCTCTTGGGCTCTGACAGCAGCTTGTGTTTGTCTTTGGTACTGAAGTTGTGTTTAATTTTCTTGCTGGTTTTCAATACTCCTTATTTGAGTTTGCCTTTCCCTTTGGTGCTCAAGTCGCCTTTGATTTTCAACTGGCATTTCATCAACTCCTAGTTTAGCCTGCCTTTTTCACTGATCTGCAAGCCATATTTCATTTTCTATTGTGGTTTCAACCACCTTGGATAGAAAACAAGCTCTTTAGTATCTGGATGCATGACTGGCCCAAAAACTATGGTTTGCCTAATTACTTTAAGTGCTGAGAGGTGTGTGAAAATGGCTGAGTGGGGGTGTACTGCTGAGAGTGAGTGTGAATGGGTATGTTAGAATGGGTGAGTGTGAGTGAGGATGAGGGTGTGCTACTGAGGAGTTGTACTGTTGAGGGGAGGTGTGAGAATTGGTGAGTCTGAATGGGGTTGTGGTACTGAGGGGGTGAGAATGTGTAAGTGGGGGTGCACTGCTGAGAGGTAAGTGTGAGAATGAATGAATGTGAATGGGGGTGTACTGGTAAAGAGGGTTTCAGTGGGGGTTTTCTGCTGATAGGTTTGAAAATGGGTGAGTATGAGTGGGGGTGTTTTGCTGAGAGGTGTGTGGAGGTGTGCTATTCTGTGGTGTATGAGTGGGAGTGTACTGCTGAAGGATGAGTGTGAGTGGGGGTGTACTGTGCTGAGGGATGTGTGAGAACAGGTGAGTGTGAGTGGGGTATTTTGCTGAGTGCTGTAGTAGAATGGGTGAGTGTGAGTGGGGGTGTATGAGAATGGCTGAGTGTGACTGGGGTGTTTTGCTGAGGGGTGTGTGAGAAAGGGTGACATTGACATTGAGTTTAATATTCCATTAAATAAGAAAATGTGGATATTGGATCCCTACTTAGCACTTTTTCGTTTCCAATAAATCTACTTTCAAGGGCATATTGAAATTCAGTTTCCAACACTTTTCAAGGAGTGTTACCCTGACAGGGTAGTGAATTCATGCACACAAACACACACACACGCTTCTCAGCCTGACCCCAATATTTTCAGTCTCTGAACCTCCCTTGTGCTGAAATTGTTCCGCTTCAATCCGGCTTTTGCCCACTACACTCAACAGAAACAGCACTCACCAAAGTCTGTAATGACCTGTTCCTTGCCAAATCCAAAGGTCACTATTCCATCCTTATCCTCCTCGACCTATCCGCCGCCTTTGACACCGTCAATCATAATTTACTTCTTGACACACTGTCATCATTTGGGTTCCAGGGCTCCGTCCTCTCCTGGTTCTCCTCGTATCTCTCCCAACGCACCTTCAGAGTATTTTCAAATGGCTCTTCTTCCACCCCCGTCCCACTCTCTGTTGGGGTTCCTCAAGGATCTGTCCTTGGACCGCTTCTTTTCTCGATATACACCTCTTCCCTGGGCTCGCTGATCTCATCACATGGTTTCCAGTACCATCTCTATGCCGATGACACCCAGCTCTACCTCTCCACTCCCGACATCACAGTCGAAACCCAGGCCAAAGTTTCGGCCTGCCTCTCAGATATCGCCGCCTGGATGTCCAACCGGCATCTGAAACTGAACATGGCAAAGACTGAGCTCCTTGTCTTTCCACCCAAACCCTCCTCTCCTCTTCCCCCACTCTCCGTCTCTGTTGACAACGCCCTCATCCTCCCCGTCTCGTCAGTCCGCAATCTCGGAGTCATTTTCGACTCCTCCCTCTCCTTCTCTGCCCACATCCAGCAGACAGCTAAGACCTGTCGCTTCTTCCTCTATAATATTAGCAAAATCCGCCCATTCCTCTCTGTACAGACCACCCGAACCCTCGTCCACTCACTCGTTACCTCTCATCTTGATTATTGCAACCTTCTCCTCGCTGGTCTCCCGCTTAGCCACCTATCCCCCCTTCAATCTGTCCAAAATTCCGCCGCACGTCTTATCTACCGCGTGAACCGATACTCCCATATCACCCCCTCTCCTCAAGTCGCTTCACTGGCTCCCGTTCCGCTACCGTATACAGTTCAAGCTTCTCCTAATGACCTTCAAATGCACTCAATCTGCAGCCCCCCATTACCTCTCTTCCCTCCTCTCCCCCTATGTCCCCACCCGTAACCTCCGCTCTCAGGACAAATCACTCCTATCTGTACCCTTCTCCACCACCGCTAACTCCAGACTCCGCCCCTTCTGCCTCGCATCACCTTATGCCTGGAACAGACTCCCCGAGCCCATACGCCATGCGCCCTCCCTGCCCATCTTCAAGTCCTTACTCAAAGCCCATCTCTTCTCCCTTGCTTTTGGCGCTTAACCGACCTTCCCCATTCATGATACCTACACTGACTACAAAGCTTGTTACCTTTAGATTGTAAGCGCTCTTGAGCAGGGACCGTCCTTCCCCATGTTTTAACTTGTACAGCGCTGCGTAACCCTTGTAGCGCTATAGAAATGCTAAGTAGTAGTAGTAGTAATAGTACAGAAATTGTTAGGGAAAAGGGTATTAGAGAATGAGAGGACAACTGCACAGCTGCTGTCTGTGTTTCTTCCCACCAATCTCTGAGCCCTCACCAATGTTGCCAGCCCAGATGGCAAAAATGTTTCCAACCCAAAAGTAGCCCAGAAATAGCACAATATTAATATAAATATTAATAAGGTAATTGTAATCATAATCATTAGAATCGGAATCAGCAGTAGCATAATCATAATAATCTGAATCAGCATAATCATAATCAGCACCATAATTAGCAGCATCACCATAATCATAAATAGCACAAATTCACAATCCATCCATCCACCCACCAAACAAAAGGAGCAAGTTCCCACCACAAACCGTCTCTTTCTTTTATCTAGGCACAGGAAAAAAAGATTTTACATGCTCCCCAGGTTTCAACCTAAATCATGTTGAATGTGGGATATAAATGTTATAAATAAGTAAATAAATAGATAGAATGTTGAGCACTTGATTCTCATAACGTGTTTGTTTTAATGGCCCTTTACCAGGAGAAATAAAATCTCTTCATGATACAAAGAGGCATATTTTCAAAGCACTTAGCCTTCCAAAGTTCCATAGAAACCTATAGAACTTTGGAAGGCTAAGTGCTTTGAAAATATGCCTCTTTAAAGCATGCCAGGGTGTCCCTATAACCATCCCCTCCAAATGACACACTGATTACGATTTATAACAAATTACTACTCTACCTATGAAAAGTTATTCCGTTATTATACTTTCTCTGTGTACATCCGTATGCTGCACAAGCTGGCATGTTTGAAAATATAACTGAGATTAAATAAAAATGGTACTAACAATAAAGCACGACAACGTGAATGCAGCACCTCACAGATGGGCTCCTCCCGGACTCACTCACTGTGCTGTCTTCTGCCTCCTCCTCTCTGGTGCCGGCCAAGGGTCCCCCTCTCTGAATGATCTGCTCTCTGACTCAGAGAGCAGATCAGGAGGGGACCCGCCACCAGAGCCAACACCGTCCCGACCGATGTCTGTCTCCTGCCTCGGGCCTCACAGTCATCTTGCAGCTCCGGTTGAGAAGCACAGCCGCCTTGGGGCACAGGCCACATCTGAGAGAGACAGAGAGAAAAAGATGCATGGTGCGTGTGGGCAGCATTTTAAACAGAGCCAGATCTCGCCTCCTATTGGTCCAATTAGGACCAATAGGAAGGTGAGCAGTAAAGGAGCAGCCAACCTGAGGGCTGCTGTGATTAAAAATTGCCCAACCTGGACTAAAATAGCCCAAAAAGCCTTGACCCACAGGCATTCAAAAAAAACCATGGGGAGGAGCAGGAAACAGGCCAATTCCACGGTTTTACTGCGGAAATGGCAACTTTAGCTCTTACCCTGTCCCAAGCAGTTTGTCGCTTAGCAACAGCAAGAAAGAACTTTCCCACCTGCAGCCTACTCATTTCATGGATGGAGGTATTGATCCCCATCCCGAGTGCCCCTGTGAATTGAATCACTTCAAACTACACAATAACCTCAGCAACGGCGGGTAGAGTCTACATGCTGGGTTTGGTTGCTGTAGCTCTTGGGGGCTGGAGGAGTTTGGACATGTACAAACAAACAAAAACATGTGTCTGCTTTATATATATACTACTAAAAAAGGCCCGTTTCTGACACAAATGAAACGGGCGCTAGCAAGGTTTTCCTCAGAGTGTGTATGTTTGAGAGAGTGTGTGTGAGAGTGACTGACTCTGTGAGAGAGAGAGTGAATGTGCGAGTGTGTGTGTGTGACAGAGAGAGTGAGATTGGGTGCGAGTGTGTCTGTGAGAGAGAGTGTGTGTGTGTGAGAATGAGAGTGTGTGCCAGGGGCCCCCCTCCTCCCTCCCTCCTTCCCAGTTCCAGGGTCCCCCCTCCCTCCGATTTCCTCCCTCCCTTCCTCCAAGTTTCAGGGTCATCCCCTCCCTCCCTCCCTCCGAGTTTCACGGTCCCTCCCTCCCTCCCTCCGAGTGTTCTTACTGCTGCGCTACAGGCGCCTGATGAGCCGGTGGCGGGTGCGGCTCCTGATCGCCATGGCCTGGCTGCTGCCGCCCGCCCTGCTCTTTCCCATTGCCATACCTCGTGGCGCCATGATCCGTGTCTACTTCTCGCGGGCCTCGCTGCTCTGTAACCTGGACTACACCAGCAACGTGCCCTACTCGCTGCTGCTGACAGCGCTCATCTTCTTTCCCTGCTCGGCCATCGTCGCCGTAACAAATAGGCGCCTTTTTTCGCGGGTTCTGATGTGTACGTCATAATGGGTACGGTGACGTCAGCCTGTGCTACAGAGCCTAGCAGACCAACTCCGAAGAAGTCACGAACACAGGCAGCAAGACCCATAGAACGTTGGAGGTGAGAATTATTATATAGGATATATAGATATAGATGTGCTGGCAGTTTGAAATCGATGGTTGTGGGCAGTGCCGTAGCGAGGGCGGGTCGCCTCTGCGCACCCCCCCACCCCCGGGTGCAGCACGGCGCACCCCCCTCGGAGCGCACCCCCCCCCCCCCGGAGCTCATTCTTACTGCCATATGAAAGCGGGAGGTGGGCGGGAATGCCAATCCGCCCCGAGTGCACGTCGCTGGGAGCTGCGTTGGCTCCGCTGCTTCCCTGCTCTCTCTGCCCCGGAACAGGAAGTAACGGAGCCGACACCCCCCCAGCGGCATGCACCCGGGGCGGACCGCCCCACCCTTTCTGCGCCACTGGTTGTGGGTTCCAAACAACTGTGTTCTCAAACATTTTTTATCCAACCACATGGGACATCACCTAGTTGCAAGTTCAGGAGTTATGGAGTGGTCAAGTTAGATAGAGAAATATGGTAGAATATGCACAAAGCTGTGAGCCTTGCACATTCGCCACATGTGCAAGCTGTTATGTGCTCTGAGATGCACATGACTCCTAACTGAAACTTGCATCGAGCACCCTTACAATAGTAATGTGCTGTGACTGACAGTGAGTTAAGTGAGGGTGACAGTTCTGGTCATAATTTTATAGTGACAGTGGGAGTATTGTGAGAAAAACTCTGGGACTTATTACAAAGATTCATAGCCTTTATTTGAGACACATTGTTCCTTCCTGGATGCACATACCTGGTGACCCTCCCTGACTGGTGACCATAGACGCCCGGTATAAGAGGCTTGGGGAGGCTTCCCAGTATCAGTCTTAAAACCTCGTAGTATATTTTAAAACTGTTTTTATTTATTAGATTTTAGTCCTTAATTAAAACATATACTTGTCTCATATATTTGTTTCAGTTTTTTACTACAGATAGCTTTCATTTATTATATATTTCAAAATCACTTTGTGTTAATCTTAGTTCTAAAAGAAAAAAAGTCGAGCACTAAAAGATTTTTAAAAATATACTATGAGGTTTTAAGACTGATGATGATCACTACAACCCCAGTGAAAGACGCTAGAATTCAAGTCGGCGGTTGGGTGTATTGAGGTCTTTCCCTCATGTTAGCAAGATTAGTAAGATATATCTTGCACCAATACTGGACTCCTCAACCTTTTGTCTAATTTTCTATTTGCACATGCCATTTGCCATGCTAGCGAATGGGCAACATTTGTTATGCTGGGAAGGAGGTGTGGACAGTGGTCATTGTCCTACACACAGCCATCGTGACATACTGGCCGATAGCCACCAGACTGATACATGAGTCTTTACCATATGTTGACCGGGTAGCAGGACTGAGGAACTAATGTGGGCATTGTGCACAGCCCTTGATGATAGCAGTGTTACTACTACCTTTTGCCAAATAAGGAATAGCTGCCCTGGGTATGTGACATTCACACACATTACTACTTATTATCATTTCTATAGCGCTACAAGCCATACGCAGCGCTGTACACCTCTTATTGTCTTTCTTTCTTTCTCTTCCTGCCAAGCTCTGAGGGAGGCTGCATTGTATTGGGGCTCTAAAGTGCATTTTACATTGTTGAAACTGATATAATTATTGGGAATATCTGGATTTATATTGCAACAAGGAAAGTTTATTTTTATATTCTAGGGCAATTTTGGAAGTTAAATCATTTGAAAATTCTGGTCCCATCCAGAGAATTGCCTTAACAGTAGTTAGCTGGCACTTGGGACTTAGATGTTGTTGCAATCACAGAGACGTGGCTCAACAGTTCCCACGAATGGGATGCAAGCATACCAGGCTATAATCTATTTAGGAAGGATAGAGAGGGTCGTAAAGGTGGAGGAGTAGCTCTGTATGTGAGGAATGATATCATGGCGACTGAAATGACAGGGACCTGGGGAAAAGAAGAAGCGATATGGATCACCTTAAAAAGAGAGGATAGAACCTCTGTCCACGTGGGTGTTGTCTACAGACCCCCCACACAATTAGAGGAACTAGATAAAGATCTGATTGCAGATATTCAAAAATTAGGAAAGAAAAAAGAGGTTCTGTTGATGGGAGATTTCAATCTGCCGGATGTAGATTGGAAGGTTCCGTCTGCCAAATCGGAAAGACGTAGAGAGATCGTGGATGCTTTCCAAAGTGCTCTGCTCAGACAGATGGTGACGGAACCCACGAGGGAGGGAGCGATGCTGGATCTGGTGCTCACAAATGGGGATAGTGTGTCAAATGTGCGAGTGTGTGCACATCTGGGAAACAGTGACCATCAAACGGTTTGGTTTGATAAAACGGCTGAAGTGGAGGGCGGCCACTCTAAACTCAAAGTCCTGGATTTCAAGCGTGCTGACTTTAGTAAAATGGGGGAATACCTGAGGAAGGAGATGATGGGCTGGGGGGACGAACAGGAAGTGGAAGGGCAGTGGTCCAGGCTGAAAGAAGCAATAAATAGGGCCACAGACCTTTATGTAAGGAGAGTAAATAAAAGCAAGAGGAAAAGGAAACCGATATGGTTCTCCAAGCAAGTGGCTGAGAAAATAAAGGCTAAAGAGTTGGCGTTCCAGAAATATAGAAAATCTCAAGAAAAGGAAGAATACCGGATGAAACTGAAAGAAGCCAAGAGAGAGGTACGTCTGGCGAAGGCGCAAGCGGAAGAACAAATGGCTAGAAATATAAGGAGGGGCGACAAAAATTTCTTCAGGTACATTAGTGAAAGAAGAATGACTAAAAAGGGAATTGTGAGACTAAAAGGTACAGTGAACCGCTATGTAGATAATGATGAAGAAAAAGCCAATTTGCTAAATAGATACTTTTGTTCGGTTTTCAATGAAGAAAATCCTGGAGAAGGACCGTGAGGGACTGGCAAAAGTACACCTGAGAATGGAATGGATATAGCACCGTTCACGGAAGAGAGTGTGTATCAACAGCTTGGAAAGTTAAAGGTGGACAAAGCCATGGGACCGGACGGGATCCACCCCAGAATATTGAGGGAACTCAGAGAGGTCCTGGCGGGTCCTCTTAAAGATTTGTTTAATAAATCCTTGGAGACTGAAGAGGTTCCGAGGGACTGGAGAACGGCAGAGGTGGTACCTCTTCACAAAAGTGGTGATAGGGAAGAAGCTGGAAACTACAGGCCGGTAAGCCTCACTTCGGTTATTGGAAAAGTAATGGAAGCCATGCTGAAGGAAAGGATAGTGAATTTCCTAGAAGCCAACAAGCTGCAAGATCCGAGACAACATGGTTTTACCAGAGAGAAATCGTGCCAAACGAATCTCATTGAATTCTTTGATTGGGTAACTGGAGAATTGAATCATCGACGTGCTATAGACGTAATCTACTTAGATTTTAGCAAAGCTTTTGACACGGTTCCTCACAGGAGGCTCTTAAATAAACTAGATGGGCTGAAGATAGGTCCTGAAGTGGTGAACTGGATTAGTAACTGGTTGACGGACAGACGACAGAGGGTGGTGGTAAATGGAGTTCGCTCGGAGGAGGGAAAGGTGAGTAGCGGAGTGCCTCAGGGATCGGTGCTGGGGCCGATTCTGTTCAATATATTTGTGAGTGACATTGCCGAAGGGTTAGAAGGTAAAGTTTGCCTATTTGCGGATGATACTAAGATTTGCAACAGAGTGGACACCCGGGAGGGAGTGGAAAGCATGAAAAGGGATCTGAGGAAGCTAGAAGAATGGTCTAAGGTTTGGCAATTAAAATTCAATGCGAAGAAATGCAAAGTGATGCATTTAGGGAGTAGAAACCCACAAGAGACTTATGTGTTAGGCGGTGAGAGTCTGCTAGGTACTGAGGGGGAGAGGGATCTTGGGGTGATAGTATCCGAGGATCTGAAAGCGACGAAACAGTGTGACAAGGCGGTGGCCGTAGCGAGAAGGTTGCTAGGCTGTATAGAGAGAGGTGTGATCAGCAGAAGAAAGGAAGTGTTGATGCCCCTGTACAAGTCCTTGGTGAGGCCCCACCTGGAGTATTGTGTTCAGTTTTGGAGGCCGTACCTTGCGAAGGATGTTAAAAAAATGGAAGCGGTGCAAAGAAAAGCTACGAGAATGGTATGGAATTTGCGTTCCAAGACGTATGAGCAGAGACTTGCTGACCTGAACATGTATACCCTGGAGGAAAGGAGGAACAGGGGTGATATGATACAAACGTTCAAATACTTGAAAGGTATTAATCCGCAAAAAAATCTTTTCCGAAGATGGGAAGGCGGTAGAACGAGAGGACATGAAATGAGATTGAAGGGGGGCAGACTCAAAAAAGATGTCAGGAAATATTTCTTCACGGAGAGGGTGGTGGATGCTTGGAATGCCCTCCCGCGGGAGGTGGTGGAGATGAAAACGGTAACGGAATTCAAACATGCGTGGGATGTGCATAAAGGAATCCTGTGCAGCAGGAATGGATCCTCAGAAGCTTAGCCGAAATTGGGTGGCGGAGCAGGTGAGGGAGGAGAGGTTGGTGGTTGGGAGGCGAGGATAGTGGACGGCAGACTTATAAGGTCCGTGCCAGAGCCGGTGATGGGAGGCGGGACTGGTGGTTGGGAGGTGGGAAATACTGCTGGGCAGACTTGTACGGTCTGTGCCCTGAAAAAGGCAAGTACAAATCAAGGTAAGGTATACACATGAGTTTATCTTGTTGGGCAGACTGGATGGACCATGCAGGTCTTTTTCTGCCATCATCTACTATGTTACTATGTTACTATACACAAAAAAGACAGTCCCTGCTCAAAGAGCTTACAATATAGATGGCTGCTTTCTCCTACAGCTTGGTGACAGGCTCCCCCCACCCCAAGTGATTACTCCCATCACATAGCCTTTCCAGTACACCTTTTCCCTTAAGTCAGCAGTTCCTAAATCTGGTCCTGGAGGCAACCCAGTCAGGTTTTCAAGATACCCACAATTAATATTCATGAGAGAGATCTGCATGCAGCAGAGGTAGTGCAAGCAAATCCCTCTCATGAATATTCATTGTGGGTATCCTGAAAATTATTTGCACTACATTCTCCTCGAGGTGGTAACATAGTGGCCAATCTCCTCAAGAAAGAAGCACAGTTCATTTTTAATTGGCGCACTACAGCTCCTAGAGGACTAAATAAGACCATTGATTGGTGGACCGTTACTCATTTGTAATGGATATAAGTAGTTTTGCGCATGTGCTGGCATTCTTAAGCTGACCTGAGCCAGCTATGCTGAAGTTTCACCCGTTAGCCCAGAAGCTCTAGTAAGATATATTTAATAACTAGTAAAAAAGGCCCGTTTCCAAAACAAATGAAACGGGCGCTAGCATGTGTTGTTTTTTTTTGTTTTGTTTTCTTCTGTTTGATATTAAGGGCTATATTTTTTTTTTAAAAGGAAGAGAGTTTTTTTTTAAGTTGTAAAGTCTGTATGAGTGTTTGTGGTTTTGAGGGGGTGTTGTGGGGGTCTATGGGTGTATGCTATCTTTTTGGGGGGGAGGGGTGTTTGTGGGGTAGGGTAGCGTTGTTCTGTATGAGTGTTTGTGGTTTTGAGGGGGGTTGTGGGTGTCTGTGGGTGTGTGTGCCATTTTGTGGGGGGGTGTTTGTGGGGTAGGGTTGTTCTGTATGAGTGTTTGTGTTTTTTTTGGGGGGGGGGATTATGGGAGTCTGTGGGTGTTTGTAAGAGAGAGATGTAGGTTTTTACTGTTTCAGTTTTTGTATTAAGGGGGTTGGGGGAGGGAGTGTGTGTGTATGAGTGTGAAAGCAAGATGTTGTCTGTCCATGGTAGTGTGTGGCATTTTGGGTGGTGGGCAGTTTGGTTGTATGTATGTGTGTTAGTGAGTGATGCTGATTGTCCATATTAGATGTGGGGGTTTTTTGTGGCTGGTAGGGGGTGATTCTCTGCGTGTGAGTGTGATACAGTAATCTTAATTCAGCAGGGCACTCTGATGTGGTATTTGTAGGCACTTGTATTTTTGTTGAAACCAGAGGGATCCGTTGCAGGCAGGCAGTAGGAGTAGATATGAGTTTTTTTTGAGTGTGGAATGTGGGTGGTGTTCTGTAGGGGGGGACGGGGCTGAGGGCGCATGTGTCTGGAGGTCTCCTTGTAGGCACTGATTTCAGCTGGGCACTCAGGTGGGCTGTGATCCGTTTTTTTTAGGGGGGGGGGTTGGGCGCCGGAGGTTTCCATTTGGGTGGGTATTTTTTGGGGGGGGGGTTGGTTTGGTTTTAGTGTGGAATGTGGGTGGCGTTCTGTAGGGGGGGGGCGGGGCTGAGGGCGCATGTGTTTGGAAGTCTCTGTTGTAGGCACTGAACGCCGGCTTGGAGACTCACCGCATGAACAGCTTGCAGAGTAAGGTCCGCGATGTAGTGGTTGTTTAGTGGCGTTCTTCGTCCGCGCTTTCCTCGCGGTTGGTCCCCGTGCTGGTAGCTACCCCCTCCTCAGGAAGGGGCGGGACTCGTGTGTGTTTGTTTTTTTTTTCCTGAATGCCGCTGCATTTTCTTCGCTGTCCCACTCCTGCTCCTCTGCAGCACCGGTCCCATTCAAAGGCTTGGTGGTTTCTAAGTCCATGTGAGTGTTTGGGAGATGGAACCGTACTTTGTGTGCATCACCTGAGGCACAGCCAATCAGCAGCGCGTGGGCGGGGCAAACACTGATGTTCAAAAAGTGGTCTCTGCCGCCTCACTTTAGAACGTTGGGAAAGTGAGGCTTCATTAGAATGTTGGAGGTGCGTTTGATATAGAGAGATCTAGTAAGATATATTTAATAATATTGAAGGTTAAAGTTTGGGAAGGTATAGGTTACTAAGATGATATGATATGCTATGTTATCTTTTTATTTTTATTTTTTATTTTTCATTTTATTTTATCTCATAGGTTTCTTTCTCCTGATGACGCCTAAGGGCGAAACATGTGACCACATGTAGAGAACGTTGCAATATGGAATATTAGCCACAGGAATAGTGGCACGTTAAAGTTTTGTGGACACAATTTTGATTTTTGGACACTATGGTTGTTTACCGGCAAGATTGAAAAATTGAAAGAAAAATACACCACTATTTAAGCTGAAGTCTATGCAAGCTGCTTATTCCACTTGGACAGCACTCCAAAGCTAAGTATTATTTTAGTACAATATCCAACTAACCATCTATAAATATATGGGTAGGCAGGCAGGGTAGTGCTGTGATGGAGGTGATGGTGTTATGATCAAATAGCTGCTCATAGCTCCAGTGGCGTACCTAGGGTAGTTGACACCTGGGGCCGGTCATTTTTTAACACCCCCTCCCCCCAAATCCAGTACTGGGCATGCCGAGAATACAAAACACTCAGGACCTATAGAGCAATTCTACCATACCATAAGCAGTAATTTCTACAAGTCACACAAGGAAAAGGAAAGTATCTTAAACACTACAGTGAGCACTAGAACATCAATTCACCTATTGTAAAACGAAACCAGACAGAATAGTACAGATCCTGCACAGTCAATGCCAACTGAAAGCCATGTCTTTTTCACAAACACAGATACACCGTAATCCACTATAGAATAAGTAATCATAAACTTTCTATTTAGACAAAAATTAAACTGAACCCCCAATGCCAGACTCTGCATACAATGCAACAGCACAGAAACAGAAACTGTCCCCTAGTACTGTGCAAAATATAAAGACAGCAGATGTAAATTTGAAAAAAAAAAACTAACAAGTACCAATCACCACTTTACAAATTAACAAATAGAAATAAAACAAATATAGAAAGTAAAATAATACCATTTTATT
Organism: Microcaecilia unicolor; assembly: GCF_901765095.1. NCBI lineage: Eukaryota > Metazoa > Chordata > Amphibia > Gymnophiona > Siphonopidae > Microcaecilia > Microcaecilia unicolor. Next base: position 91,793,366 of record NC_044039.1, read on the forward strand.
GGACTAATACATTTAGCTTTCAGAGGCCAAAACCTCCGTCCTCGGGTCAATACAGTATAGTGCTGTTACAGTATCCTATCCTGATCTGAGGAAGGGGGTTTTGTTCTCCGAAAGTTAGTCAAAATGTATTAAAATTAGTCCAATAAAAAGATTACCTTATTTACATGTTCTATTATAAACATTTAACACATCTACAATACTTTATCCTAAAGCAAAAAAATAAAAAAATATATTTTATTTACAGTTTGTTGTCTCTGGTTTCTGCTTTCCTTATCTTCTTTTCACCGTCTTCCTTCCATCCAGCATCTGTCTTCACTCTCTCTCTCTCTCTGCCATCCCTTCCATCCACTGCCTGCCCTTTCTCTCTGCCCCTTCAATCCACCATTTGCCCTCCCTCTCCCATCCATCCAGGGTCTGCCCTCCCTTTCGCTCCCCCTTCCATCTAGGATCTGTCCCCTCTCTCTCTCTGCCCCTTTTTTCAGCCCTCAGTTCCAGCCCTCTTCTCCCCTCTGAACACCCCCACTCCAGTCCCCTTCTCCCCTCCCCTTCTCCTGTCTGAGACCCCCACCACAGTCCCCTTCTCCCCTCCCCTGTCTGAGACCCCCACCCCAGTCCCCTTCTCTCCTCTGAACACCCCCATCCCAGTCCCCTTCTCCCCTCCCCTTCCCCCCTCTGAGATCCCCACCCCAGTCCCCTTCTCCCCTCCCCCTCCCCTGTCTGAGATCCCCACCCCAGTCCCCAGTCCCCTTCTCCCCTCCCCTTTTCCCCTCTGAGACCCCCCACCCCAGTCCCCTTCTCCCCTCTGAACACCCCCACCCCAGTCCCCTTCTCCCCTCCCCTGAGACCCCCACCCCAGTCCCCTTCTCCCCTCTGAACACCCCCACCCGAGTCCCTTTCGCCCCTCTCCTTCCCCACCTCAGTCCCATTAAAACCGGCAAAGCAGCGTCGCAGGCAGCGCCTCGTGCCCTGCTTGTAAAAAAAAATCAAATCTCCTTCCTTCTCCTCGTCTTGACGTCTTGACGTCGACTCGGGCCTTCCAATCAAATTGATTGGAAGGCCAGAGTCGACGTCAAGATGAGGAGGAGAAGGAGGGGAAGGAGATTTGATTTTTTTTTTTTACAAGCAGGGCACGAGGCGCTGCCTGCAACGCTGCTTCGCCGGTTTTTTTAATGTGCGGTGCCGCGGGAACGGCCGCGGGAGGTGGCGGGAGCGGAGCACCCCCCACCCACTGGCACCCGGGGCAGACCGCCCCCACCGCACCCCCCTTGGTACGCCACTGCATAGCTCAACTCAAACACCAGTTTCTGAGCACTATTAATATTATTTAACAATTAGATAATTTCAATTGGTATATCATACCACTTAGTAATGTGAAGTGAGTTATTTAACATTCAGACAGAAAAAATGTATATAGTATAATAGTTTCTTCGCTACTTTGTATTGTATGACACTCTAAGAAACCATCCTTATATAAATCCCCAGATTACTTGATTATCCTGAAAACCTGCCTGGCTGGGGTGCCTCCGGAGACTTCCCTGCCTGATGATTTGGTGCGTGGTAATGAGGCTGATTGGTATGCGCCAGCACCACACACACTGCTTAATGCACTAGTATCAATAGCGCAAACCATATATGGTGTGGTTCTGAGGTAGCGCCAACACGCCCCCTAGAAGCACTGGTTCCAGATGTGCTACTTTTGCCACAGTGCATGCCAGAATCCGCCTTGTATCTGCAATCAGGGCTGTGCCGATGCGGTAAGCGAGGTAAGCGCCGCAGGAGGGCGCCCACCTCTGGAGGGCGCCGCCGCGGTGCTTACCCTCGCCCCGCGCCGCCAAGGCCTTTAAATCTTTTACCTCGGTTGCAGCAGCGTCAGTGAAAGCGCTGCCAACCAATGGCGTAGCAAGGGCGGGGCGGTGGGGGCGGTCCGCCCCGGGTGTCATCAGAAAGGGGGGTGCCGCCGCTCCCGCTGCTCTTCTTCCTGGCACCCCCCACCCCCCCGCACCAGCCCTTTAAAAATAAATTGCCGACGCGAATAGCGAGCGCAGCACCTCGTGTGCAAGTAAAAGAAGCGGATCTGATCATCTCATTGGGCCTTCCCTCACTGTCCCGCCCTCCTCTGATGCAACTTCCTATTTCCTCTAGGGCGGGACAGTGAAGGAAGGCCCAATGAGATGATCGGATCTGCTTCTTTTACTTGCACACGAGGTGCTGCGCTCCCTATCGCGTCGGCAATTTCTTTTTAAAGACCGGGTGGCAGGGAGAAGACGAGGCAGGATGAGGGTGGGGGACAAATGGGGTGAAGGTGGGGGGGACTCGGATAGCAGAAGAGACTGGGTGGGAGACAGATGGGGTGAGGGGGACTCGGATGGGCAGAAGGGACTGGGTGGGAGACAGATGGGGTGAGGGTGGGGGGCACTTGGATAGCAGAAGGGACTGGATGGGAGACAGATGGGGTGAGGGGGACTCGGATGGGCAGAAGGGACTGGGTGGGAGACAGATGGGGTGAGGGTGGGGGCACTTGGATAGCAGAAGGGACTGGGTGGGAGACAGATGGGGTGAGGGGGACTCGGATGGGCAGAAGGGACTGGGTGGGAGAAAGATGGGGTGAGGGTGGGGGGCACTTGGATAGCAGAAGGGACTGTGTGGGAGACAGATGGGGTGAGGGGGACTCGGATGGGCAGAAGGGACTGGGTGGGAGACAGATGGGGTGAGGGTGGGGGCACTTGGATAGCAGAAGGGACTGGGTGGGAGACAGATGGGAGAAGGGGCATGGAGCTGGAACTGGGGTCTGAAAAGTGAGCAGGAGGGAGAATGGGGTCATGCCTGGGGCAGGGGTGGATGGGAGAATCAATGGATCTAGAACTAGGGGCAGCCGCAGGTGGGAACTGGGAGCCGAAAAGAGGGGGCATTGAGAGAGGGGGGATAGATCCTGGATGGAATGGGGAGTGAGAGGGAGGGCAGACCCTGAATGGATGGGAGGGGGAAAGAGAGAGGGCAAATGGTGAATCGAAGGAGCAGAGAGAAAGGGCAGACAGTGGATAGAAGGGAGTGAAAGAGCAGACAGTGGATGGAAGGGGCAGAGATAGAGGGCAAATGCTGGAGGGAAAGGAGAGAGAGAGGGCAGATGGTGGATGGAAGGGGGAGAGAGAGATGGCAGACTGGGGCAGATGGTGGATGGAAGGGGCAGAAATAGAGGGCAGATGTGGATGGAAGGGACATTAGAGAGGGCAGACACTGGATGGCAGAGAGAGAGCGAAGACAGATGCTGGATGGAAGGAAGACGGTGAAAAGAAGATGAGGAAAGCAGAAACCAAAGACAACAAACTGTAAATATATATTTTTATTATTTTGCTTTAGGATATAGTATTTTAGCTGTGTTAATAAATGTTTATAAATAGAACATGTAAATAAGGTAATCTTTTTATTGGACTAATTTTAATACATTTTGACTTAACTTTCAGAGAACAAAACCCCCTTCCTCAGATCAGGATAGGATACTGTAACAGCACTATACTGTATTGACCTGAGGAAGGAGATTTTGGCCTCTGGAAGCTAAATGTATTAGTCCAATAAAATGGTATTATTTTATTTTCTGTATTTGTTTTATTTCTATTTGTTAATTTGTAAAGTGGTGATTGGTATTTGTTAGTTTTTTCAAATTTACATCTGCTGTCTTTATATTTTGCACAGTACTAGGAGACATTTTCTGTTTCTGTGGTGTTGCATTGTATGCAGAGTCTGGCATCGGGGGTTCAGTTTAATTTTTGTCTAAATAGAAAGTTTATGATTACTTATTCTATAGTGGATTAGGGTGTATCTGTGTTTGTGAAAAAGACATGGCTTTCAGTTGGCATTGACTGTGCAGGATCGACGATCTGTACTATTCTGTCTGGTTTCGTTTTACAATAGGTGAATTGATGTTCTAGTGCTCACTGTAGTGCTTAAGATGCTTTCTTTTTCCTTGTGTGACTCGTAGAAACGACTGCTTATGGTATGGTAAAATTGCTCTATAGGTCGTGAGTGTTTTGTATTCTCGGTATGCCTAGTACTGGATTTGGGGGGGGGGGGGGGTGTTAAAAAAATGACCGGCCCCGGGTGTCAACTACCCTAGCTACGCCACTGCTGCCGACGTCTCCCTTCCCTTGCACTCGTTGGTTCCCTCAGTGTCCCGCCTTCTTCTGACGTCAGAAGAAGGCGGACACTGAGGGAACCAAGAGCGCAAAGGGAAGGGAGACGTCGGCAGCGCTCCACTTTCACTGACGCTGCTGCGACCGGAAGTAAAAGATTTAAAGGCCCCAGGGCGCGGAGGGAAGGGCAGAGAGGCATGGATGGGAGGGCAGAGAGGCATCGATGGGAGGGCAGGGCCCAGGGAGAGGACAAATTGCTGGAAGGGGAGGGGAGAGAGGATTGCTGGCTATGGATGGAGGAGGGAAGGGCAGAGAGGGACAAGGATGGACATGAGGGCCCAGGGAGAGGACAAATTGCTGGAAATGGAGGGGAGGGGAGAGAGGAGGATTGCTGGCTATGGATGGAGGAGGGAAGGGCAGAGAGGGACAAGAATGGACATGGATGGGAGGGCAGGACCCAGGGAGAGAGGAGAAATTGCTGGAAATGGATATAGAGCAAGAAATGAAGAAGAAAGGAGAAAAGTAAAGAAATAAATGGAAAGGAAGCCCTGGAAATGGAGTTAAGAGGACAGATAGCAGCAGAATCAGATACTGGACCAGCATGATTGAAAAAAGAAAGTCACCAGACAACAAAGGTAGAAAAAAATCATTTTATTTTCATTTTAGCATTTGGAATATGTCCACTTTGAGAATTTACATCTGCTATCTTATTTTGCAATGTACACCAATTTGTTTCTAAGAATATTGCTGAAAGGAATTCTTTCAGTGTGGCAAGTGGTGAGCGATCATTTTCATGGGGGGGGGGGGGCGTGATCATTTTCACGGGGGGGGGGGGGCGCCAACTGATAGTCTGCAGGGGGGCGCCAGAGACCCTAGGCACGGCCCTGTCTGCAATAGTTTTCATAATGCGCGTTAGTAAAAGGGCCCCTAATTTTTTTGCAAGTCCCACATGCTAATTGAAAAATTAGTGTGGGACCTGCAAAAGAAATTATTTTAAATGCCATAAATACTGCAATTTTAAATCTGGGTTTAGCATGTAGGAAACTCCTACATTCAGACGCATTAAGCTCATATTTTAATGCATTTTAGTCAACGGGCCCCTTGATTACCTAACTCTTGTCATCTTGCTGTTTCTATTGCTCTCAGAGACTCAACCCCCCTCATTTCCTAATTGTAGTTCTGAGAAGGCCCCTCCTCCTCCACTCCTGGTGAGGGTGTGGGGGGGAGCATGGACAGCTTGCCTTGAGCTTCCCCTGTGCATGAAACCTCCTGCCTGCCCTTATTATATCAGCCTCGGAATGTTAACAGCATAGTTTATTTTAGCATGGAGGAGTGGCCTAATGATTAGTGAAGTGGGTTGTGGAACTGTGTTCAATTCCCATTGCTGCCAGTTAATGCAGTGGGTTGAGATTCTGCAGAACTGGGCTTGATTCCCACTGCAGCTCCCTGTGACCCTGGGCAAGTCACAGTTGTCCCAGGTATAATAACCTTAGGTTGTGAGGCCATTTGAGACTGAAAAGTACCTACAAAAATAGTATATGGAAACTACTATGACTGTATTTACAGAAAGGCAGTATATCAAGTGTGGAATAAGCATAAATAATCACAGTACTTTGATTCCCTACACAACTGAAACACTTTCATTTAAAATTGAGAGATCTCTGTGACCCACTGCCAGCGGTATTAATTTCTTTGGGACTCTGAAACCGACACCATATCAGTAACCAGACCTGCCACCATTAGAATTTTCCACGCTTCTGTTTTGTCACATGTCTGTGTTGTAACTCTGTTGACAGGAAAACATATTTTGAATGGAAAAGCCCAGAGATATTTAATACCCTCTTGATTAAGAATTTCCATCACCTGCTCTCACAATAGTAATGACATGGCATTCTACGAATAAAGATTCTGGCCTTCAAAAATAACTTTCCTTACAATAGTGACAGATCCTTTGTCTGCACACTCTTGCAGACTGATAAGCAAATCTGGAAGCTTACTCTTTGATTTCTGCTTGCCTTCCCAGCCCTGTAGCTTAATGTTTTGCAATATTCTGGGGTTGTTTTCAATGCAGCAGTATATATCCTATATAATAAAACGCACCTCCAACGTTCTGAAGCTGGCAGCGTGGAAACCTTGAAGCATTTGTGCTCCTGTATCCATCTCTGGACATGATGACGTCTCGCACCTCCAGTTGCGTCAGCTACGACTGTGCCCAATCACAGCACAGCAGCGCAAGTCAACGTCACAGACAACGTATTTAAAAAAACCCGCCAACGGCGCAAAAAAAAAACTTCACAAGAAGAAAGAAAAAGGGCATCAGAACTTGCGGCAAAAACAGGTTAATCCCCACACCCACACAAAAACCACCTAACCCCCCACCCGCATAACTCCCTCTCTACTACAAACACCGCCCTCCAAATCCTCCCTCCCTCTCTTCTACGACGTCGGAACACCGCACCACCTCCTCCCCGAGCGACTACCTCCCGAGTCCCCATACAAGATCCAGGCAAATACAAGATCAAGGCACCCTCCCACCGAAACCGTCATTTAAAAAAAAAAAAAAACAGTCTCTGCCCTTTTCTCTCTATCTGAGCTCTCCATCACTCTCTTGCTAAAACAGAACAGCAGAGAGAAAAGGGCAGAGAAATCACGTTTACCACCAAAAATGCTGCACACCGTAACTCCATTCCACCACACATGCTAACCCCCAATAAAAAAACAAAACCACAGCAGACAGAAAAGGGCAGAATCAGCACACTTAGCACCACCAATGCTGCACACTAAATCCACTCCACCACACACAATGACCCACACTGAGAAAACACCCTCAAAGTCACACACCACTTCGTCCAACTTTGCAAGCAAGGGACATTCACCGACCCCCCCCCCCCAAAAAAAAAAAACACAATATGGGCAAAACCCAATCCCCCACCCCTCAAAAAAACAAAACAACCCTCCAAGCCCCCTTCATACAACCTATAAATTCAACAACAAAAAAAACTGACATTGTGAGATACAAACAAAATATTAAACAACCACACTGACACATCCACCAACAAACACCCAGTGCATACAAAACTCTCAGCTACATACACTATCACACAATGTCTTACACTCTCACACACAGACACACAACCACCGCACCCCTCAACAACAAAACAAAAAAACACTCAAACACACACACTCGCTCTCACCCTAAATATATAACCACCCTTCTCCCCCTCTTACACCAAAACCCTCTCAGCTCAACAACCCACCCACCCTTTCCATTCTGAGACACACACAACATAACAAAAACAAAGGAAAAAAACAACACTCCCAGTCTACTCCACCCTCTCTCAATTTCACACACACACACAAACACTCTCTGTAAAAGATACACAGACACACTCTCTGTGTCACAAACACACAGAAGCAGAATCAGATATCACAACAGCAGCCCCATCCACAACATATGCCCCCAACCCCCAGGCCAACAAAAAACACAAGAGAAATGCAACTGAAAAACAAAAAAAATAAAAAAAACACACATCCAGACGGCACCCTACCCACAACATTACTACAGCATACATGCCCTCGCACTCCAATTTTGACCCTAACTCTTTCACTTCCCCCCCAAAAAATGTATCTTTCAGAAACATCTCTGTATCTCTAAATAACAAACAGTACCGCCCCACACAACCCCCCCCCCACCCACCCAAACCCTTAATAAAAAGCATACACAAAACAGATGCACAACATGAACAGATGGACACTCACTCTCTCTCCCACCACACACTTGCATTTCTCCACCCCCACCCACTATTTCCCCACCCCCCCAAACGACAGACTGAGACAAAAACAGAAGATCACACAAACACAGAAACTCACAAACAATCTACCACTCAACACAACCCTCTCACACTTTCAGAACACAAACTATCACTGTGACACACAGCCACACACTCTGTGACACACACACACACTGATGACACCTAAACCAACACCACAAAACAACCAACAGTACAACAAAACAATAATAAATGACATGCCACATAACACAAAAAAGTCAAATATTCATTACCAACACAACACAATTATAAAATAAACCACTTTCAACCCAATCATTGCAGAAATCAAATACCTTGCTAGCACCCGTTTCATTCGTCTCAGAAACGGGCTTTTTTACTAGTAGTAACATAAAGGGGAATTTTATAACAGGTCCCCCAACATGTGCAGCAACCAGCACATAAATTACACTGATTTATACACATAATTTTTCCTTGAAGATTAGGCCACCAAAAGTACACACATTTATTTCAGCTATTTAGCATGTACAGCATTTTTTTAGAAAATTTTGGTTCATACTTTAGAAAATCCAAAAATATATGCATAAATCCAAAGCCCACCCTAACTCTATGTGGAATGGGTAAGAGTACCAGTATGTGCTTTTTTTCAGGGAGTACTCACCATTAGTGACTATTTCTTTTATGTGCTGTGGGTTCTTTACAGGTTTTTTTTTTTTTTTTTTCAACTGTGTATGTTTTCTTGTAACCTGTTCAGGGCTTAATTGGGAGGACAGGCTAAACAATTAAATAAATAATGGCTCCTTTTCTATTGCTTGCTACAATTGACCCTTGTCAGGGTCGCCGAGAGACTGGGCCAGGCCCGGGGCAAGGCCCACCCCCAAGGTCGTCGCTACCGCCCCCCCCCCCCCCTCTGTCCACCACCAGGCCGGGCCCCCTGCATTGAAATCATCACAGTGCCTCACCTGTCACCTCACCCCGTGACTGAAAGCGCAGCAGATCGGATTTGCCTCCCTTTGGGCCTTCCCTCCCTGTGTCCCGCCCTCGTGGAAGTTACATCAGACAAGGGCGGGACACAGGGAGGGAAGGCCCAAAGGGAGGCAAATCCGATCTGACGCTGCTGCGCTTTCAGTCACGGAGGTGACAGGTGAGGCGCTTTGATTTCAATGCGGGGGCCCGGCCCGGTGGCAGATGGTCAACAGAGCCAAGGGCGGGAGAGATCAGGGACTGCGGCGCTGGGCTCCCCTTGGAGGAATTTTGTCTCCCCCTGCCCCCCCCCCCGGCGGTCCTGACCTGACCTTATAGGACTGTATTGAGCTATGGTTATGCCTAGAGAATGACATGGGGACAAATTTTGTCCCCATCCTCATGGGCTCTGTCTCCATCCCCATCCCATCTCTGCAGGCCCTGTCCCCACAGGGGCCTGTCCTCATCTTCAGAAGCCACGAACACTTATGATACATTTAAATATTTTTAATAAAGTATAAAAAGGAACAATATGCTGTGCAACTGTTGTGTATAAATTACAAGTAGAAAACAATAATAACGAGCAGCTAAAATAACCCTCCTTCCCACCACCACTCTCTACCCTTCCAACCCCAACAATAGCTGATTTCTACTACACCAAGGAATCCTAATTCACACTGTTAAAATGTCCAAAGGTATAAAATACAACCTGTTCTGTATTCCCTAGAGGGGAAAAATATGGCCTATGAAGCACTGATACGGTTTTTTAATCTGTGGATGAATAAGAAATCATCAACAATCTCAGGATTCAATCTAGCTCTCCTGTCTTCCATAGTCCTTCCTGCAATAGAAGATGTGCTGGTAGCAGGATGTACAGGATCCCCTATGCACATTTTGCTGGTTGTGGCCAGCATGTTTGCTTGTTTTTCCAAAAAAATCTAAATATTGTAGGCATCACTCAAACATAAATAACAGTCCAGTTCATTAACATGCTTCAAAGTAGAAAATGACATGGGGACAAAGTTTATCCCCGTCCTCGTGGGTCTGTCCCCATCCCCACAGGGTCTATCCCCATCCCTGCCCCATAGGCTCTGTCCCCATCCCCATCCCCACGGTTACTGTGGGACCCTGTCCCCGTTGTCAACTGCTCCTCTCGCCCGAGTTATCGGCTCTCACTCCCACACTTGTTCTGACTCCACACTCAGTGCTGTTCACTCTCACATCTACACAGTTCCACTAGCCCAGCTTTTCCACACAGTTCAGCTAGCCAGGCTTTTCAACACAGTACAGCTTGCCAGGGGCGTATCTGCGTGGGGCCACAGGGGCCTGGGCCCCCGCAGATTTTGCCCTGGACCCCCCTATCGCCGTCAACCCTCCCCGCTGCCATTGTTTACCTTTGCTGGCGGGGGACCCCAACCCCCCGCCAGCCGAGGTCCACTTGCCGCCTTTAAAGATATTTCTTCAGCTGGCCGGGGTTCCCAACCCCCACCAGCCGACCCGACATCTATAAAGTTCTTCTTCGGCCTCCGTGGCCGTGCTGTAGTTGACTGTTCAATCCAGTTCGGAGTCTGACATCCCAGCACGTTGTACGTGCAGGACAACGTGCTGGGACGTCAGTCTGCCCGCTGCTGGCGCTGACCCTCCTCCTGACGCATCTTCTTTAAAATGGCTGCCGAGACTTACAAGGGCTGCCTCGCAAAACTTCCTCAGCAACTCCCAACACAAAATATACTTTAGCTCATAAGGATCCCAAAGCTCTGTCAGCTGAAGATTTCCTCCGAAGATGGCCAGAACTCCTTTTTACCAAGCTTGAGAAGCAGCAGCAGCAGCAGCAGCAACTCCTTGAGCCACTGATGCTGGCACCCCACACATTCTTAATTATCGGTGGCTCAAGGATGTTGCCGCCATCTGCCAAGCTTAGTAGAAGGGAGTTTTGGCTGCCATCAGAGGAGGAACTCAACTGATAGGGATTGGGGATCCCCACCAGCTGTAGCAAGGGTCAGGACTAGTGTTAGACATGCTAGAGCCCAAGGCAGAAAATAAAGAAGGCCCTCCTGCCTAATTCCCGCATCTCCTTGCCTCCCCTCTAATCTCCCCACCTGCCATTACAATCACACCAACAGACCCTCACCAAATACAGAACAAAGGATCACAAATTAGAAATAAAAATATGTAGGCAAAAATTTAACTGGGAACCTTGGCATGTACTGCAACAGTGGAGAAATAAAAGCAGAAATGTATTTCCTTTCTAGTGAACACAATGACATCTGCTATGCACATTTCTCAAGCAAACATATTTCAGTTCATAAATTCAAAATAAAATGCCTTTTCTACCTTTATTGTCTGGTAATTTAATTTTTCCATCACGTTGGTTTCAGTTTCTCTTTTCCACTTTCCTGTCTTTCTGCTAATTCTCCTTAAAGCAGCTGCTATCGATTTGTCTTTTCTCTTTTCTTGTTCCATTCCATCATTGCACTTGCCTCTGACATATTGATCTTTCCACTGTAGCTCTTTCCTTTTTTTTTCTTTTCTGTTCTGTCCACTCAAATTTCACTCTTTCTAACCCCTTTCCTTCTTTTTACTTTTTAGATACCTATCAGATTTTCATCTCCTCTTTTCACCCACTAGCTCTCCTATTCCCCATCACACTCCTTCCTCTGCCTTCCATTCCCTTACATCTTCAATCTACTCCCCATTATCATATTTCTACCCCCTGTAATCACTATCCTGCTCTTATGGAGGGAGGGAGACATTGGGAATGGTGGAATGGTTCCCTCCCTCCATCCTTCTAGCTCAGTATCTACTCCCTTTTTTCTCTCACCACCATCTACCCCCTCCCAGCATCTTCCTGTCCCTTCTCTTTTCTCTTGCCTCCTCCCCTGAGGGCCAGCATTTCTCCCTCCCTCTCTCTCTACCCTCCCACCCATAGTCCAGCATCTCTCCCTCACTCCCTTCTTCCCTTGGATCCAACATCTACCTCCTTCTTCCCCCGTCCTGTGCAGCATCTCTCCTTCCCTTTCCTTCACCCTCATTTCCTATATAATTTTCTCTCTCTTTCCTCTTCCCTCTCTCCCATTGTCCACCATCTCTCTCTCTTCCTTGCATCCCAAGTCATCTCTCTCCCCTGTGCAGCATCTCTCCCTCCCCTCCACTACCATGTCCAATGTTTCTCCCTCATCCCTTTCTCCCCTGTGCAGCATCTCTCTCTCTCCCTCCCAGGTCCAACATTTCTTCCTCTCTTGTCCTTTCATGCCTCCTGCACAACATCTCTCCTTCTGTTATGACTCTGCCCCGGTATCATGCTCTCATTCATCTCGCCCCCTGGTGGTCAGACCTGGTGGTCGCAATGGACTGTCTGTTGATGGTTTTCCTGGTTCCAGAAGTCATGCCGGTCCGGTCCGGATTTTCTAGCCTGCCAGTTGGTCTCGAGACTTTTTGGAACTCAGCTGTTTCCGTACCTGGTGAACTCCCTGGCTGTTGGCCTTTATTAACCACCTGGAAGTGTTTCTAGTTTGCCTTGCAACAGAGGTCCTCAGAGGTGTGTCTTCTGCGGTTGTTTGTTGCTGTGCTTTCCCTGCTACTTTCAGTTTCTGCCTATGAACCTTTGCCTGGACCTGGACTTTGACTTTGTGTGCCGCCTGCCTTTGAACCTTTGCCTGGATCTGGACTTTGACTTTGTGTGCTGCCTGCCTTTGAACCTTTGCCTGGACCTGGACTTGGACTTTGCTTGCCGCCTGCCTTTGAACCTTTGCCTGGACCTGGACCTTGACTTTGTTTGCCTGGCCCCGATTCTGCTGGGTTCGTGGACTTTCTTCCTGCTCCCTGCTGTGGCTTCTGTTCCGGTGGGTGTTCCTCCTGCCGCTGCCGCCCTCGGCAGTAGCCCAAGGGCTCACTATCCAGTGTTTCGTGTGAACTGTGATAGATTGCAAGGCCATGAGCTCGGAAGAATCACCCGCCGGTGCGATAGAACACCTTTATAAGCTCTATAACGAAGTGAATGCACAGGTACAGTTGTTAAGCCAATATGTGCACCTTAACCCCCCAGGACCTAGGACATCTTCGGGGGTGGCTCCTCCAGATTCAGACCCAGGACCGGCGGCAGCTCTGGTAAGGCCAGGTATCCATCTGAAGTCACCCCCAAGATATGATGGGAATCCTAAAGGCTGTAGGGATTTTCTCAATCAGTGTACTATAATTTTTGAGCTTCAAGCTCGGGACTTTCCTACTGAAAGAACTCAGCCTATATTATGTCGCTATTGTCTGTACAGGCTCTGGCTTGGGCGTCCCCTTTGTGGGAGAAGAATGATCCAGTCACCCATGACCTCCGCAATTTCCTGGATCAATTTAGACGAGTGTTTGAGGAGCCCAGGAAAGTTACCTCCGCAACGTCAGCACTTTTGAGATTAAAGCAGGGAACGCGGACTTTGGGCGACTATGCCATTCAGTTCCGCACCCTGGCTTCTGAGTTAACTTGGAATAATGAGAGCCTGGTCGCGACCTTTTGGAAGGGTTTGGCGCTCCAAATTAAGGATGAGCTAGCTGGACGTGATCTTCCTACTGGATTGGATGACCTGATTAGACTCTGCACTACAATTGATATTCGGTTCCAGGAGCGTAACCGAGAACGGTGCTCCACAGAAAGGGTGGGAACCAAAACACCTAGTCTTCAGGCTGTGCCCCCGGTGTCTAAAAGCCAGGAGGCTTCTCCACTACCACCCGCGGAACCCATGCAATTAGGACACACTTCCCTCACCATGCAGGAGAAACAGAGACGTCGGAGTCTCAACCTTTGTCTGTATTGTGGTGATACTGGACATTATGTGGCCAGGTGCCCTCTTAAACTGGCACCCCTGGATCAGGGTTTGACAGCAGGCACTATAGTAAGTCTATCTCCTGGCATTCTACGTACTCAATTCTTGGTGCCAGCTATGCTAGATCTGGGTCACAAGAGGGAACCGACTGAAGTTTTCATGGACTCCGGGGCTGGTGGAAACTTTATAGCCGTGGCCCTGGTTCATCAACTGAACATTCCTACACAGGAACTACCTAAGACCATGCCGCTTTTTTCAGTTTATGGATGCATTCAAGGTTATGTAAATACCCAGACAGGTCCGGTGAGCTTATGTATTGGGGATCACAGAGAAGACATTTCCTTTTACGTCCTCCAGTCAGCCGTGCAACCCATTGTATTGGGTCTACCGTGGTTACAGAGCCACAATCCGATCCTAGACTGGGAGAAGGGTGAAATCTTGGACTGGGGTGAGTCCTGCAGGAAGGATTGCCTCGTGTCGGATCATGGTGAGATGGACAGCGATCGGCAAGACCAAGATTCAGATGCCTGAACTGATATTAGTGACTCACAGTCCCAGAACTCGGATGTTGCTGGAATGGGTCTGCACTGTGTCTGCATGGCGCCTCCGATCAGCCAGTTCCAAGCTGGAGTCGGCAAGGCGTCCAAACCCCAGAGTTTCGCATCAGGAGTGCTAAGAAGACCCCTCGGGGCGGGTTATCCTATACCTCTCCTCGAGGACAGGATTCAGGTCTTAAGGCTCAGGACCGCTATGATGTTCGGAAGTCTCAGGGCTCACAGAAGAGTCCCCAGCGAATCATGGTGGGTAGCCCTGCTTCGGTGCTGGGCACTCGGGCCAACTCGGTGTACAAGCTCCAGTCTGGTCTACAATCGACCATCTCACGACCCATGCCTAGTACAGGGATTATGGATCACTCACTCAAACTCAACAATAGATTCCATCAGAGATATCCATGGAGACCTAGATCACCCGAGAGGTCCGGGGGGGCCTTGAGAGGGAGGTACTGTTATGACTCTGCCCCGGTATCATGCTCTCATTCATCTCGCCCCCTGGTGGTCAGACCTGGTGGTCGCAATGGACTGTCTGTTGATGGTTTTCCCAGTTCCAGAAGTCAAGCCGGTCCGGTCCGCATTTTCTAGCGTGTCAGTTGGTCTTGAGACTTTTTGGAACTCAGCTGTTTCCGTACCTGGTGAACTCCCTGGCTGTTGGCCTTTATTAACCACCTGGAAGTGTTTCTAGTTTGCCTTGCAACAGAAGTCCTCAGAGGTGTGTCTTCTGCGGTTGTTTGTTGCTGTGCTTTCCCTGCTACTTTCAGTTTCTGCCTTTGAACCTTTGCCTGGATCTGGACTTTGACTTTGTTTGCTGCCTGCCTTTGAACCTTTGCCTGGACCTGGACTTTGTTTGCCGCCTGCCTTGGAACCCGTGCCTGGAGCTGGACCTTGACTTTGTTTGCCTGGCCCCGGTTCTGCTGGGTTCGTGGACTTTCTTCCTGCTCCCTGCTGTGGCTTCTGTTCCGGTGGGTGTTCCTCCTGCCGCTGCCGCCCTCGGCAGTAGCCCAAGGGCTCACTATCCAGTGTTTCGTATGAAACGTGACACCTTCCCTTCCCACCCCACCCTACATCCAACAATTATTCCTCTCTCCCCCCACTTACTACTACTACTACTACTACTACTACTATTTAGCATTTCTATAGCGCTACAAGGCGTACGCAGTGCTGTACAAACATAGAAGAAAGACAGTCCCTGCTCAAAGAGCTTACAATCTAATAGACAAAAATAAAATAAGCATATCAAATCAATTAATGTGTACAGGAAGGAGGAGAGGAGGGTAAGTGGAGGCGAGTGGTTACAAGTGGTTACGAGTCAAAAGCAATGTTAAAGAGGTGGGCTTTCAGTCTAGATTTAAATGTGGCCAAGGATGGGGCAAGACGTAGGGGCTCAGGAAGTTTATTCTAGGCATAGGGTGCAGCGAGACAGAAGGCGTGAAGTCTGGAGTTGGCAGTAGTGGAGAAGGGAACAGATAAGAAGGATTTATCCATGGAGTAGAGTGCACGGGAAGGGGTGTAGGGAAGGACGAGTGTGGAGAGATACTGGGCAGCAGCAGAGTGAGTACATTTATAGGTTAGTAGAAGAAGTTTGAACAGGATGCGAAAATAGATAGGGAGCCAGTGAAGCGACTTGAGGAGAGGGGTAGTATGAGTAAAGCGACCCTGGTGGAAGACGAGACGGGCAGCAGAATTTTGAACCGATTGGAGAGGGGAGAGGTGACTAAGTGGGAGGCCAGCAAGAAGCAGATTGCAGTAGTCTAAACGAGAGGTGACAAGGGTGTGGATGAGGTTTTTGGTAGAGTGCTCGGAAAGAAAGGGGCGGATTTTACGGATGTTGTAAAGAAAGAAACAACAGGTCTTGGCTGTCTGCTGGATATGAGCAGAGAAGGAGAGAGAAGAGTCAAAGATGACCCCAAGGTTTTGAGCCGAGGAGACAGGGAGAATGACAGAGCCATCAACAGAAATAGAAAGCGGGGGGAGTGGGGAGGTGGGTTTGGGGGGAAAAATGAGAAGCTCGGTTTTGGTCATGTTTAATTTCAGGTGGCGTTGAGACATCCAGACAGCAATGTCAGACAAGCACGCTGAAACTTTGGTTTGGATGCAAGGTGAGATATCAGGGGTAGAAAGGTAGATTTGGGAGTCATCAGCATAGAGATGGTAGGAAAAGCCATAGGATGAGATTAATGAACCAAGGGAAGAAGTGTAGATAGAAAAGAGGAGGGGACCAAGAACAGAACCCTGAGGTACAACGACAGGCAGAGGAATAGAAGTAGAAGAGGATCCACCAGAGTGAACACTAAAGGTGCGGAGGGAGAGGTAGGAAGAGAACCAGGAAAGGACAGAGCCCTGGAATCCAAGTGAGGACAGGATATCGAGCAGTATGCTGTGATCGACAGTGACAAAAACAGCGGAAAGATCAAGAAGAATGAGGATGGAATAGAGACCTCTGGATTTAGCCAGTAATAGGTCATTGGAGACTTTGGTAAGCGCAGTTTTGGTTGAGTGGAGAGAGCGAAAACCAGATTGTAGTGGGTCAAGAATAGCATATGAGGAGAGAAAATCAAGGCAGCGGCAGTGAACAGCATGCTCAAGTAATTTGGAGAGGAAAAGGAAGGAGGGAGATGGGACGGTAATTAGAGGGACAAGTAGGGTCAAGTGAAGGCTTCTTAAGGAGAGGTGTGACCACAGCATGTTTAAAGGCACTAGGGACAGTTGCAGTGGAAAGTTGAGATTATGAGAAGGTTGAGAATGTGAGATAAAAGGAAAAAGAGCAGGTGAGATGGCATTAAGAAGGTGGGTGGGAATGGGATCAGAGGAACAGGTGGTACATTTTGAGGAAGAAAGGAGAAGTGTAGTTTCGTCTATAGTAACTTCAGGAAAGGAGGAAAAGGAATGAGGGGAAGGAGAGAGAGGGGAACGGACTAGTGGAGGGAGAGGTGGCGAGGTAGAAAATTCAAGGTTTATCTTTTGAACCTTGTCATGAAAGAATTCAGTAAGGGTCTGAGGAGACAATGAAGGGGGAGTTGGGGAGGGGGTACCTTGAGGAGAGAGTTCAATGTGGTGAAGAGAAGTCGAGGGTTAGAGCCAAGAGAGTTGGTCAGTTGGATATAATAATCCTGTTTGGCGCGTAAAAGAGCAGATTGGAAGGAGGTTAGCATGAACTTAAAGTGTAAGAAATCAGCAAGGGCCCGAGGTTTCCGCCAGAGGCGTTCGGCAGCGCGGGTACAGGAACGTAGGTAGCGGATATTAGAAGTCAGCCAAGGTTGGGGTTTTGTGCGCCTTATAGGGCGGGTCATCAAAGGTGCAAGAGTGTCTAAGGCAGAGGATAGAGTATTGTTGTAAGAAGAAACAGCCTCGTTGACAGACGTGGATGGTGCCACAGTAGAGAGGAGGTTTGAAACATGGGAGGATAGAGATGAAGGGTCAATATCGCGAAGATTCCTAGATAAATTAGATAAGATAGGACGGGACTGGGAGGGAGGAGATTTAAGTGTGAAAGTTATAAGATGGTGATCAGAGAGGGGAAGATCAGAGGCAAGGAAACTAGAGGGTGAACAGTTGGAGAAGAAGATGAGATCAAGACAGTGACCGTTTTGATGAGTGGGGGAGGTGGAGCATAGTTGGAGATTAAAGGAGGATGTTAAAGCGAGTAACTTGGAAATATAAGAGTTGGAAGGATCATTAGCAGGAATATTAAAGTCACCAAGGATGAGAGAGGGGGAGGAAGGATCATGGAAGAAGGCAAGCCAGGCATCAAAGTTACTGAGAAAGGATGAAAGGGACTTATCAGGGGGATGATAAATGACCGCTATTTGAAGAGGCAGAGGAGAGAAAAAGCGGATAGAGTGGACTTCAAAGGAGGAAAAACAGTGAGATTGAGGTGGAAGAAACGGTTGAAATCTGGAGGAGGGAGAGAGAAGTAGTCCAACACCGCCCCCGTGACCAGCAGGGCGAGGAGTATGTGAAAAAAGATAACCGCCATGGCAGAGGGCTGCGACTGAAGCACTTGCAACATCTCTCTCCCCCCCCATATCCAACAATTATTCCTCCACCCCCATGTCCAACAATTATTCCTCTCTTCTACCCACCCTGTGCAGCATCTCTCTTTCTCGCCCTCCCCTCCACCCCCATATCCAACAATTTTCCTTCTCTCCTACCCCCCTCCCATGCAGCATCTCTCCTACACTTCTCCACCTCCATGCCCAACCCTGTGCAGCATCTTTCAAAGGGTTGCTGGCAGCTTGTAAGAATCGCTGCTACCAGCTGACCCGGAAGCCTTCCCTCTGCCAAGTTCATCCCAGGAAATTGCATCAGACGTGGGTGGGGGGGGGGGCATGGCAGAGGGAAGGCTTTCAGGTCAGCCGGCAGGAGCGGCAGCAGTTCTTACATGCTGCTGGTGACCCTTTCAACAGGTGCAGAGGGAGATACAAAACAGCGATGGGAGCTTAGCTTGCTCCTTAATGCCGGCATTGGCAAGGGTGCACTGCTGCTGCGTGGGCCTGAGCTCAAACTGGCCTATGTCCCTGCTCACCACCATCGGTGAATGGAGTAATCTTTTCACCCCGCCAAACCACTCGCACAGTTTGGGTTTGGCACTGAACCCATGATTACTAAGTACTAATGAAAGAACCAAGGTCCTGTGCACCCTGAACATGCACATCAAGAGTGCTTACTCCTCCTCCTATTCCTCCTTCAAAAGGAGCAGTGTCTTCATTCAATCCCTGTTGGCCCAAGGGAGGTCATTGCTAACCTGTGCACGCCAGCAGAAAAGCAGCCAGCACATAACAGCCCAGGACTAGGGTGTGCCCAACCATTAGCCAAAACTAGGTGGTTGGCTAGGGCAGCAGCTTCTGGTGGACAGCAACAAGCAGCTGCAGTCAAAGCAAAACAATAGATCCCAACAACACACTAATTCAAAGAATCATTAATGTATACTTTTACTTGATTTGTTGAATCATACCCATTCAACAAATCAAGATGACTTTTATTCTCTGTAATAATTGTGGAGCTTTAGTTTCAAGGCCAATCATTTGGAAACTTAAGGTTTGTCCTATCTGTAATCAGCTCGCTAGTTTAAAACAAGAGCTCAGTAAATTAAAGCAGGAATTAGATGCACTTAAAGCAACTTCTAAGACTGCACAAAATCAAACCAAATTCACCCCACTGCCTCAAAGGATAAAACCACCTAAGAATAGATGGTTCACAGTAGGCTCAGGCAGACTTCGTCACAAGTGTTACCCCTACAGAATTCTTTTGCTCCATTAGAGCTCTGTGAGGTTCCTAAAAATAGAACTGAGCCAGAAGAAACAACAAAAGCAAAAGAAATTAAGTGGAGCAAAAAGATATGGAGGGACCCAAAGACAAAAAACACACCAAAATATCAAATGTTGAAACACATACCAGGAAATGGAAAGTGATGACCACAAATGCTCGCAGTCTTGGCAACAAAGTTCATGACCTTCAAGCCCTGATGTTGGAGGCAGACTTAGACGTTGTTGCAATCACAGAGACTTGGCTCAATGGTTCCCATGAATGGGATGCAAACATACCAGGCTATAATCTATTTAGGAAGGATAGAGAGGGTCGTAAAGGTGGAGGAGTAGCTCTATATGTGTCAGGCCTATGCCCCGAAAAGTGAGCCCTTGTGCCAAACAACGTCTGGCAGCCAGACAGTTCTGATCTTACCTGGGGAGTCAGGGCAGAGACCTCCCACGAAGGGCAGGATGGAGCAGACAAATGCCCAAAAGACAAGGTCCCGGTCCGATCAGCGGTTCCAGGCCGACGGTAGACAAAAGCAAAGTCCAGATCCAACCTGTGGTACAAAAGCAGGCAGCAGGCAAAGGCAAAGTCCAGACCCAAGCTGTGGTTCAAAGGCAGGCGGCAAGCGAAAGCAAAGTCCAGGTCCAAACTGTGGTACAAAGGCAGGCGGCAGGCAAAAGCAAAGTCCAGGTCCAAACTGTGGTTCAAAGGCAGGCGGCAGGCAAAAGCAAAGTCCAGGTCCAAACTGTGGTTCAAAGGCAGGCGGCAGGCAAAAGCACAGTCCAGGTCCAAACTGTGGTTCAAAGGCAGGCGGCAGGCAAAAGCAAAGTCCAGGTCCAAACTGTGGTTCAAAGGCAGGCGGCAGGCAAAAGCAAGTCCAGATTCAAACAGTGGTTCAGAGGCAGGCAATCCAAAACACAGAACTCAGGGATCCGCAAGCAGAAGCCGAAGCAAAGAACTCCACCAGCGTCTGCACTTAAATAGCCCCCTCCAACCGGAGGAAGCTCATCAGCTGTCAGAAGGGTGGAGCCAACAGCCAGCCCCAGGGCTCCGGATAGGCTGGTCCCAGAGAGAAGGCGGAGTTCAGCCGCGACCAGCCAATCCGGACCCAGAAGGGGCGTTCTCTCCGCTCCCAGGTCCCGCACCCGGAAGAAGCTTTCTAGTTTGAGAACGCCGGCCATCTTGGCAGCGCCGGTGCTCTCCGGCCGCCACCGCGCTATAGCGGCGAACCGGCCTTGTCCAGGAGGCGGGCACAACTCCACGCCGCCCATAACCCGCGATACCCCGCTCTCTCCTGCTCGCGGAGCGAGGCATCCCAGCGGGCAGGGCGGTGCAGGTAAGGGACATGACAGTACCCCCCCCGTAAGCCCCCCCTCTCCGTCTTGGTCCAGGTTTAGTAGGGTAGCGAGAGTGGAACTCGTGCAACAAATCAGGAGCAAGGATATTAGCAACTGGCTCCCAGGAGTTATCCTCAGGACCAAAGTTCTTCCACGAGATCAAGTAAAACAATCGAGCTCGCTTGAGTTTAGAGTCAAGAATCTCTTTTACCTCGAACTCCGGATCAGGGTCAGAGTCTGGAACCAGAATCTTCTTGGGAGCAGGATGCCAGCGGGAAGTCCTAAAAGGTTTAAGCAGAGACACATGAAAAGCATTGTGAATGCGAAGATTACCCGGTAGTTGAAGGCGATAGACCATCGTCCCCACTCTAGATCTCACAGAAAATGGCCCGATGAAGCGAGGAGCAAACTTAAGAGAGGGAAGACGCAGTTTGAGGTACTTGGTGCTGAGCCATACTCGCTGTCCTGGCTGAAATACGGGAGCGGCACAGCGACGTCGATCAGCAAATTGCTTGTACCGAGCAGCCGCCCTCCCCAACTGCTGACGAACTGTCCTCCAGGTTGCATGAATGGTGGTGAGAGTAGACTGGATCAGTGGAGGAGCCGCAGTCAAAGGAATCGGAGGCGGAAGACGAGGGTGACGTCCAAAAACAGTGAAGAAGGGGGATGTCCGTGAAGCCGAATGGAAACTATTGTTGTAGGCGAATTCAGCCCAGGCCAGAAGATCCGTCCAATCATCTTGACGAGCATTAGTGAAGGCCCGAAGAAAGGCTTTAAGGGTCTGGTTAGTACGCTCTGCCATGCCGTTGGTCTGAGGATGGTAAGCTGAAGAGAAATGTGTGGTAACCCCAAAGGCTGAGCATAACGATCTCCAAAATTTAGAGGTGAATTGTGATCCTCTATCACTGATGATACGATGCGGCAGTCCATGCAACCGAAAAATGTGCTGGATAAAATGCGATGCAAGAGCCTTCGCAGATGGCAGGGACCGCATGGGTACGAAGTGGGCCATGCGAGAAAAACGATCCACCAACACCCAGATGATCGTGTTGCCCCTGGAACAAGGAAGATCAGTTATAAAGTCCATGGAGACCTCCTGCCACGGTAGGTGGGGTACTGGCAATGGTTGAAGAAGCCCCCACGGCTTGCCTGGCAAGGACTTGGTACGGGCACAGGTAGGACAGGTAGAGACAAACTGCCGAATCTCCTGGGCCATGTGGGGCCACCAAAAATAACGGGAAATAAGATGGTAGGTCTTACGGAATCCAAAATGTCCCGAAAACGCAGCAGAATGACCCCACTGAAGGACCTTGCGACGAGATCGGGCCGGAACAGGAGTCTTGAGACAGGCGGATGCCCCCACCGTAGGAGAAAGGCAAGCAGGATTGAGCATAGGATAGAGCTCCTCAGGCTCCTCAGGTACGTCAAAAGCTCGGGAGAGGGCATCTGCCTGTATATTCTTCTCTGCGGGCCGAAACACCAAGTGAAAGGTAAAACGCGCAAAAAATAGTGACCAGCGAGCCTGCCGGGGATTCAAGCGTTTGGCATCTTGCAAATAAAGCAGATTTTTGTGATCGGTAATGACTGTAATAGGGTGAGCAGCCCCCTCCAGTAGGTATCGCCACTCCTGAAAGGCGAGTTTCAGGGCCAGCAGCTCCCTGTCCCCGATGGTATAATTGCGTTCAGCAGGCGAAAACTTCTTAGAAAAAAAAAAACAAGGATGTTTCTTACCAGAAGAAGTTGTCTGGGACAGCACCGCCCCTACTCCCAAAGCAGAGGCATCGACCTCCACGATGAAAGGCTTCGTGACATCAGGACTACGGAGCACAGATGCAGACAAGAAAGCCGCCTTCAAGGCAGAAAAGGCCTCCAGGGCAGCAGGAGACCAATGCCGAACATCCGCCCCCTTCCGAGTAAGGGCTGTCAAAGGAGCCGTGAGGAGCGAATAATGGGGAATGAATTGTCTGTAGTAGTTAGCAAAGCCAAGAAAACGCTGTAAGGCTCGGAGACCTTGGGGGAGAGGCCAGTCCCGGATAGCCTGCAGTTTAGCAGGATCCATTTGTAATCCAACAGCAGAGATAATATGTCCCAAAAAAGGAATAGTGGATTGATGAAACGCACATTTTTCCAACTTGGCAAACAGTCGATGATCCCGGAGTCGTTGAAGCACTGTGCGGACATGCCCGGGATGATCCAGGGGAGAAGCAGAGAAGATCAGAATATCGTCCAAGTAAACAATGACTGAAGAATAAAGAAGATCCCGGAAAATGAAATTGATGAAATCTTGAAATACAGCCGGAGCATTACAAAGTCCAAAAGGCATGACCCGATACTCAAAATGACCGTCGTGAGTATTAAATGCAGTTTTCCACTCGTCCCCCTGACGGATACGAATCAAGTTGTAGGCCCCTCGCAGATCCAACTTAGTAAAAATAACTGCCCCCTGGAGTCGATCAAAAAGCTCCGGGATAAGCGGGAGGGGATACCGGTTCTTGACTGTGATGTTGTTAAGTCCGCGATAGTCAATGCAGGGCCGCAAGGACCCATCCTTTTTGGAAACAAAAAAGAACCCTGCCCCGGCAGGAGAAGAAGATGGTCGGATGAATCCTTTACGAAGATTGTCCTGAATGTAGTCCCGCATGGCAGCAGATTCATCCCGGGACAAGGCATATAATCTTCCTCGAGGGGGCATCGTACCGGGTAACAAATCAATGGGACAATCAAACGGGCGATGGGGTGGGAGGGAATCTGCCTCCCGGGCATCAAAGACATCAGAAAACTCCTTGTATTCCTTCGGAAGATAAGCTTCACAGGGGTGGAGGACTCCAGGTAGCGCTGGCACATTAATAGAAGGAGGGCGCACTGGTGTCAGACAAGTTTCAAAACAACGACCACTCCATCGGCTGATCTCTCCCGAAGGCCAGTCTATGCAAGGCGCGTGCAGCCGCAACCAGGGTATACCTAGAATTACAGGATGGATGGCTTGAGGTAAAATAAGAAATTGTATCTCCTCATGATGAAGAAGGCCCACCTGCATTCGCAGCGGAAGAGTGAGATGGGTAATAGGCTGTGGCAGAGTAGAGCCATGAATAGACGTTACTTGAAGAGCTGGTTTACAGGGAGTAACCGGCCTGCCTAGGCCCTGAAGTAGTCTAGCATCAATAAAGTTGCCTCCTGCTCCTGAATCCAGCAAGGCTAGGGTGTTTATCCTGTATTCTTGCCACAGTAAGATAATAGGTACTGTCATTAAGTTATCCGGAAGGGTTCCTGAACGACCCACAACCACCCCCTTCACCAGGCTAGGGTCTAAGCATTTCCCGGCTTGTTGGGACACCCTTTCACAAAATGACCAGGTTTCCCACAGTACATACATAGTTTATTCTCCCTCCGGTGGGTTCGTTCAACAGCTGTTAGTCGATGCCTGCCAATCACCATAGGCACTTCCGATCCCTCCGCAGTCGGAACCGCACCCTCCTGAGGAGAGACCGTTCGTGGTCTTTGAGGGGAAAACCTGCGAGACGGACGAGAGGCAACTTGTTCTCGTGCTCGTTCCTGGAAGCGGACATCAATCCGAGTACTTAAGGCGATAAGAGCGTCCAGAGTACCAGGGATTTCTCGGCCGGCTAATTCGTCCTTAATGCGTCCACTCAAGCCTTGCCAGAAAATGGCCGTAAGAGCCTCTTGATTCCATTTAAGTTCCGCCGCCAGGGTACGGAATCGAATAGCATAGGTACCAACCGTACTGCTTCCTTGCTGAATCCATAGTAGCTCTCCTGCGGCAGAAGAAGGGCGTCCTGGAACATCGAAGACCATGCGGAACTGACGCAGGAATTCTCCTAATTCCGAAAGGAGAGGATCCTGTTGCTCCCAGAGAGGTGAAGCCCATGCCAGAGCCGAACCGGAGAGTAATGAGATAATGTAGGTAATCTTCTGTTTGTCCGTAGGAAAAGAAGCAGGTTGCATGTCAAAGAGCATCTGACATTGATTCAAGAATCCGCGGCATGCGGAGGGTGTGCCGTCAAACCGAGGAGGTTCAGGCAAACGAAAAGCAGGCAGAGGTGGAGATGTCCTACTTGCTCCGGAAGCCGGTGCTCGCTGCACGGACATCTGAGAACACACATCTTGCAGTACTCCAGATAATCTGTTGAGCTGGGCCTGTTGCTGTTGAAGAGCTTGAGCCAAGTCAGTCAGATCAGGCTTATCTGGCGAGCTCATGGCTTCGGCTTTCTGTCAGGCCTATGCCCCGAAAAGTGAGCCCTTGTGCCAAACAACGTCTGGCAGCCAGACAGTTCTGATCTTACCTGGGGAGTCAGGGCAGAGACCTCCCACGAAGGGCAGGATGGAGCAGACAAATGCCCAAAAGACAAGGTCCCGGTCCGATCAGCGGTTCCAGGCCGGCGGTAGACAAAAGCAAAGTCCAGATCCAACCTGTGGTACAAAAGCAGGCAGCAGGCAAAGGCAAAGTCCAGACCCAAGCTGTGGTTCAAAGGCAGGCGGCAAGCGAAAGCAAAGTCCAGGTCCAAACTGTGGTACAAAGGCAGGCGGCAGGCAAAAGCAAAGTCCAGGTCCAAACTGTGGTTCAAAGGCAGGCGGCAGGCAAAGCAAAGTCCATGTCCAAACTGTGGTTCAAAGGCAGGCGGCAGGCAAAAGCAAAGTCCAGGTCCAAACTGTGGTTCAAAGGCAGGCGGCAGGCAAAAGCACAGTCCAGGTCCAAACTGTGGTTCAAAGGCAGGCGGCAGGCAAAAGCAAAGTCCAGGTCCAAACTGTGGTTCAAAGGCAGGCGGCAGGCAAAAGCAAAGTCCAGGTCCAAACTGTGGTTCAAAGGCAGGCGGCAGGCAAAAGCAAGTCCAGATTCAAACAGTGGTTCAGAGGCAGGCAATCCAAAACACAGAACTCAGGGATCCGCAAGCAGAAGCCGAAGCAAAGAACTCCACCAGCGTCTGCACTTAAATAGCCCCCTCCAACCGGAGGAAGCTCATCAGCTGTCAGAAGGGTGGAGCCAACAGCCAGCCCCAGGGCTCCGGATAGGCTGGTCCCAGAGAGAAGGCGGAGTTCAGCCGCGACCAGCCAATCCGGGCCCAGAAGGGGCGTTCTCTCCGCTCCCAGGTCCCGCACCCGGAAGAAGCTTTCTAGTTTGAGAACGCCGGCCATCTTGGCAGCGCCGGTGCTCTCCGGCCGCCACCGCGCTATAGCGGCGAACCGGCCTTGTCCAGGAGGCGGGCACAACTCCACGCCGCCCATAACCCGCGATACCCCGCTCTCTCCTGCTCGCGGAGCGAGGCATCCCAGCGGGCAGGGCGGTGCAGGTAAGGGACGTGACAATATGTGAGAAATGATATCACAGCACCGAAATGACAGGGACCTGGGGTAAGGAAGAAGCGATATGGATCACCTTAAAAAGAGATGATAGAACCTCTGTCCACGTGGGTGTTGTCTACAGACCTCCAACACAATTGGAAGAATTAGATAAAGACCTGATCGCAGATATTCAAACGTTGGGAAAGAAGAGAGAGGTGCTGTTGTAGGGAGATTTCAATCTGCCGGATGTAGATTGGAAGGTTCTGTCTGCGGAATCGGAAAGAAGTAGAGAGATTGTGGATGCTTTCCAAAGTGCTCTGCTCAGACAAATGGTCATGGAACCCACGAGGGAGGGAGCGACGCTGGATCTGGTGTTCACAAATGCGGATAGTGTGTCAAATGTCCGAGTGGGTGCCCACCTGGGCGGCAGTGACCATCAAACGGTTTGGTTTGATATGACGGCTGAAGAGGAGGGTGGCCACTCAAAACTCAAAGTCCTGGATTTCAAGCATGCTGACTTTAGTAAAATGGGGGAATACTTAAGGAAGGAGCTTATGGGCTGGGAGGACATACGAGAAGTGGAAGGACAGTGGTCCAGGCTGAAAGAAGCTATAAATAGGGCCACAAACCTTTATGTAAGGAAAGTAAATAAAAGCAAGAGAAAAAGGAAACCGCTATGGACACACAAACTATTCTACCTTGTGAATAAATTGCTAGACACCTCCCCAGCTACAAACAACAGCAAAGACATACCAGACGTCGACAATCTTGCGAAATACTTTAAGGAGAAAATTATACAACTACGACTTAAAATACCCGCCAGCACTATTGAATACGCCACAATTCTAGACTGTCTAGACCCAGAAGATGGAATTTACCCAGCAGACAGAACCTAGACCGAATTCGATTCATTATCAGAAGACCTCATCACTGAAACACTTAAACGATTTGCAAAATCCTACTGCAAACTAGACAAATGCCCAAACAACCTCATGAAAGCAGCTCCTCGACAATTTGTAATAGACCTAACGAACCACGTAAACTTCATGCTACAAAACGGACTCTTCCCAAAGGAAAAAGGAAAAATCTTACTCACCCCAATACCCAAAGATACAAAGAAAAGCGCAAGTGAAATAACCAATTACAGACCAGTAGCATCCATACCACTAATAACCAAAATAACCGAAGGGATGGTAACAAAACAACTTACAAATTATTTAAACAAGTTCTCAATACTGCATGATGCCCAATCAGGATTCCAATCGAACCACAGCACAGAAACAGTACTAATTACCCTAATGACTAAATTCAAACAAATGATCGCAACCGGCAACAATATACTTCTCCTACAATTCGACATGTGAAGTGCCTTTGATATGGTTGACCACGGAATTCTATTGCACATACTTGAATACTTCAGCATCGGAGGAAATGTCCTAAACTGGTTCATGGGGTTCCTAACCCTGCGTTCATATCAAGTCACATCAAACTCAACCACGTCCGCCTCATGGACACCTGAATGTGGAGTACCGCAAGGATCACCCCTCTCACCAACCATCTTCAACATAATGCTGATCCCATTGGCAAAACTGTTATCAAATCATAACCTCAACCCATATATATACGCCGACGATGTAACAATATACATCCCTTTCAAACAAGATATCAAAGAAATATCCAACGAAATCAACCAAAGTCTACACATCATGAACACCTGGGCAGATGCATTCCGATTGAAACTAAATGCGGAAAAAACTCAGTGCCTAATACTTACCTCCCAATACAACACGAATGAATTCACCACCTTAAACACACCAAAACTAAACCTTCCAATCTCAGAAACTTTAAAAATTCTTGGAGTCACTATTGATCGCCATCTAACACTCGAAACCCATGCAAACAACACAACCAAAAAGATGTTCTACTACATGTGGAAACCGAAAAGAATAAGACCATTCTTCCCAAGATCCGTCTACTGCAACCTAGTGCAATCCCTCTTACTCAGCCACCTGGATTACTGCAATTCACTATACGCAGGTTGTAAAGAGCAAATACTGAGGAGACTTCAAACAGCCCAAAACACAGCAGCCAGACTCATCTTCGGAAAACCAAAATACGAAAGTGCAAAACCCTTACGAGAGAAGCTACACTGGCTCCCACTTAAGGAACGCATTACTCTTAAAGTATGCACACTAGTCCACAAAATTATTCACGGTGAAGCTCCAGCCTACATGTCTGATTTAATAGACCTACCACCCAGGAACGCTAAAAGATCTTCTCGAACTTTTCTTAACCTCCACTTCCCTAATTGCAAAGGCATAAAATACAAGGCGCTGCACGCATCAACCTTTTCTTACATAAGCACGCAATTCTGGAATATACTACCACGCAACTTGAAAACAATCCATGAACTAACCAACTTCCGCAAACTACTGAAGACTCATCTCTTTGATAAAATTTACTGCAAGGACCAATACACATGAAGTCCACACTCATTGTCCCAGAAATACACCAATACATTCTTTTCTAAACTCTCATCCCCCGCAATTTTATCACACTTAAACCTTCACTCACAGAAAATGTTATACCAAATGTTCTCTTTGCCAAGGTTCTATTACCCCATTATTTGCCCATTGTCTCTTCCTATTGTCCCATTGTTCTTTTCCTTGTCCCATTCCCTAACGATACCTTGACTCTGTCTTCGCATAACTTCTCACAATCTAATCCATAACTGAATTGTAACAAATTGTATTTCCATTATTTACAATGTATTGTAAGCCACACTGAGCCCGCAAATAGGTGGGAAAATGTGGGATACAAATGCAGTTAAATAAATAAATAAAAAAATGGTTCTCCAAGCAAGTGGCTGAGAAAATAAAGGCTAAAGAGTTCACATTCCAGAAATACAGAAAAACTCAAGACAAGGAACACGGGGAGGAATACCGGAGGAAACTGAAAGAAGCCAAGAGAGAGATACGTCTGGTGAAAGCGCAAGCGGAAGAACAAATGGCTAGAAAGGTAAGGAGGGGTGACAAAAATTTCTTCAGGTATATTAGTGAAAAGAGAATGACTAAAAAGGGAATTGTGAGACTAAAAGATACTGCAAACCGCTATGTAGATAATGATGAAGAAAAGGCAAATTTGCTAAATAGATACTTTTGTTCTGTTTTTACTGAAGAAAATCCAGGAGAAGGACCACGATGGATAGCAAAAGTTCATTTGAGAATGGAGTGGATATAGCACCGTTCACGGAAGAGAGTGTGTATCAACAACTACAAAAACTAAAGGTGGACAAAGCCATGGAACCGGATGGGATCCACCCCAGGATATTGAGGGAGCTCAGAGAGGTTCTGGCGGGTCCTCTTAAAGATCTGTTTAATAAATCCTTAGAAATGGGAGAGGTTCCGAGGGATTGGAGAACGGTGGAGGTGGTCCCTCTTCACAAAAGTGGTGACAGGGAAGAAGCTGGAAACTACAGGCCGGTAAGCCTCACTTCGATTATTGGAAAAGTAATGGAAGTGATGCTGAAGGAAAGGATAGTGAATTTCCTGGAAGAAAATGAGTTGCAAAATCCGAGACAACATGGTTTTACCAAAGGGAAATCGTGCCAAACAAATCTCAGTGACTTCTTTGATTGGGTGACCGGAGAATTGAACCGTGGACGTGCTATAGACGTAATCTACTTAGATTTCAGCAAGGCTTTTGACACGGTTCCCCACGGGAGGCTCTTAAATAAACTGGATGGGCTGAAGATAGGACCCAAAGTGGTGAACTGGATTAGGAACTGGTTGACGGACAGGTGCCAGAGGGTGGTGGTGAATGGAGTTCGCTCGGAGGAGGGAAAGGTGAGTAGTGGAGTGCCTCAGGGATCGGTGCTGGGGCCGATTCTGTTCAATATATTTGTGAGTGACATTGCCGAAGGGTTAGAAGGTAAAGTTTGCATATTTGCGGATGATACTAAGATTTGTAACACAGTGGACACCCCGGAGGGAGTGGAAAACATGAAAAAGGATCTGAAAAAGCTAGAAGAATGGTCTAAGGTTTGGCAATTAAAATTCAATGCGAAGAAATGCAAAGTGATGCACTTAGGGAGTAGAAATCCAAGAGAGGCGTATGTGTTAGGCGGTGAGAGTCTGCTAGGTACGGATGGGGAGAGGGATCTTGGGGTGATAGTATCTGAGGATCTGAAGGCGATGAAACAGTGTGACAAGGCGGTGGCCGTAGCTAGAAGGTTACTAGGCTGTATAGAGAGAGGTGTGACCAGCAGAAGAAAAGAGGTGTTGATGCCCCTGTACAAGTCGTTGGTGAGGCCCCACCTGGAGTATTGTGTTCAGTTTTGGAGGCCGTATCTTGCTATGGATGTAAAAAGAATTGAAGCGGTGCAAAGAAAAGTTACGAGGATGGTATGGGATTTGCGTTACAAGACGTATGAGGAGAGACTTGCGGACCTGAACATGGATACCCTGGAGGAAAGGAGAAACAGGGGTGATATGATACAGATGTTCAAATATTTGAAAGGTATTAATCCACAAACAAACCTTTTCCAGAGATGGGAAGGCGGTAGAACGAGAGGGCATGAAATGAGATTGAAGGGGGGCAGACTCAAGAAGAATGTCAGGAAGTATTTTTTCACGGAGAGGGTGGTGGATACTTGGAATGCCCTCCCGCGGGAGGTGGTGGAGATAAAAACGGTAACGGAATTCAAACATGCTTGGGATAAACATAAAGGAATCCTGTGCAGAAGGAATGGATCCTCAGGAGCTTAGCCTAGAATGGGTGGCAGCGCTGGTGGTTGGGAGGCGGGGCTAGTGCTGGGCAGACTTATACGGTCTGTGCCGGGGCTGGTGGTTGGGAGGCGGGACTAGTGCTGGGCAGACTTATACGGTCTGTGCCGGGGCTGGTGGTTGGGCGGCGGGGATAGTGCTGGGCAGACTTATACGGTCTGTGCCAGAGCCGGTGGTGGGAGGCAGGGATAGTGCTGGGCAGACTTATACGGTCTGTGCCAAAGCTGGTGGTGGGAGGCGGGACTGGTAGTTGGGAGGCGGGGATAGTGCTGGGCAGACTTATACGGTCTGTGCCAGAGCTGGTGGTGGGAGGCGGGACTGGTAGTTGGGAGGCAGGGATAGTGTTGGGCAGACTTATAGGGTCTGTGCCAGAGCTGGTGGTGGGAGGCGGGACTGGTAGTTGAGAGGCGAGGATAGTGCTGGGCAGACTTATATGGTCTGTGCCAGAGCTGGTGGTTGGGAGGCGGGGTTGGTGGTTGGGAGGCGGGGGGTAGGGCTGGCCAAACTTATACGGTCTGTGCACTGAAGAGGACAGTACAAATAAAAAAGTAGCACACATATGAATTTATCTTCTTGGGCAGACTGGATGGACCGTGCAGGTCTTTTTCTGCTGTCATCTACTATGTTTACTTGCAGGACAGGTGGCCAGTTTTAAAATAGATTATTTAACAGAGTAAATAAGTTTTAACAACGGAGGGTGTGTAAGGCTGAAGGGTGCCCAAAACCCTTGCACTGAGAGTGCACAGAACTCCACAGATTTAGGGAGGCCTGGGTTACAGAAGCTGAACTATCCGGAAAATAAAAACCTAGATGCAGGGGAATCTAAGAAGGCGGTCCCTGGATACCACAATTCAGTAACCTGCTATTCCTTTGTAAAAATTTTCAGCTTATCCTTTGCTTACCGTACAGGTAAAAAGTGTAAAGCAAAGAAGCAGAAGATATTTGTGCTGGCGGTGGCTTCTGTTACCTGGCCAATTGTTTTTGTCTCTTGAACTGGCTGCAACACGGGTTCAGGACAGATCGCTTGGGGCATTATCATGGAAGGAGGCTCTGCAACACCCTCTGAGCTTGGTTACTCTGAGCAGTAGACAGTCTCAGAAAGGCCCTGGATGAGCCTGAAAGAAGAGCTTAGGCAGAGAGTCTCTGGGATGGAAGGTTCCCTCCCCTCTCCTCAGGATTTGGGATTGGGTGGAAAGAATGTGGCAGCCCAAGCTTCACAGCAGCGATAGCAGGGAGGTAATGTGGAACCAGCTTCAGTGAGTGGAATGTCTTCCATTTGTGTGTAAACATTGTTTATTTATTTATTTATGTTATCAGCTCCTGCTTCAGCTTTGGTAAGACCTAAAACATTTACTCTGGAAATGTTGTGGGCTTGGAACAGTCTTTGCTCAGTTTTAACTATTATGAATGGTTTAAATTTTGTCTATCAGAAACTAGAAGTATTTGAAAATGCCAATAGGCATCAGAATTTAAGATTTTTGAAATTTTCCCTACATACCTACAAAATCAGCTTTAGAGATGTATAAAAAGATTGTGAGAACTGTGCTTAAGGTTCCTTTGGGATCAATTTTACCACTGTTTAGACTAAACAAGTGCTCTTTTATTATTTATATATATATATATATATATATATATATATATATATATATATATATAAAATCCCCCCTCAAACGTTCTGAAGCTCACTCCGTGGCAGTGAAGCACTGAACTCCTGTACTCTTTGTAGGCTAGGCTATGAGGACCACTCACCCTCACTCATAGACCCGCCCTCAGCCACGCCCCATCTGCACATAAAAAGCAACCTCAACGTTCTAAGCTTTGTGGCTTCAGGGTTCGTAAGTTTGAAGCTCTGTAACCACTTTTACAAACCATCTAACTCTGCCCCGCCCTCACGTCAAAACATCGAGGGTGGGTCATAATGACCACAACTACACTAAGCTAGGAAGCCCATTGCTTGATCTCTCTTTTCACTCCCCAACGCAGGTCATTCCCATACACTGTAAACCAAGCACGCGTCGCCCCCCCTAAAATCCAACCCCCCCCTTCTCTCACAGATGCCCGTGCACGTCACCCCCCTCCAAAAACACCAAACCACTCCCATCTCTCTCTCACACATGCCTCCACCCGCGCAACGCCCCTCCGCTCCCCGACATAGGCCCCACCCATCCCCACTACGTGCACGTCGGCCCCTCCTCCAATATCGGCAACCCCCTCTACTACCCTCCCCTCACCGGAGTCTCAGCCGCAGAAGTGAAGGGCAAGGTAGTTCGGAGATTCTGCTGCCTTCCATTCTGTTTGCTATGAGCTCTGTGCCCTGATTGTCTGGTCCTGCCCTCATTTCCTGTTTCTGCAAGGACGGGACCAGACAATCAGGGCATAGAGCTCATAGCGAACAGAATGGATTAAGGCACCAGAATCTCCGAACTACCTTGCCCTTCACTTCTGCGGCTGGGACTCCAGTAAGAGGAGGGGAGGGTAGTAGAGGGGGGTTGCCGATTTTGGAGGGGGGGGGGGGGCGACGTGCATGTACTGGGGATGGGCAGGGCCTATGTCGGGGAGCGGAGGACCTTGCTAGCGCCCGTTTCATTTGTGCCAGAAACGGGTCTTCATTACTAGTATATATATAATATTGTGGTCACTACATATTTTTCATAAGGGCCTGGATTTGGAAAAACGTTTAGCTGTTGCTTTAAGATGCATCTTTCATATAAACTTTATAATAACATTTGGAGGTTTTCTTGTCCTATGAATGACAAATGAATGAACCCCATAAAAAATGCTGACGTAACTAGAATTGGCATGTTCTTTGTCACTGCACCAGTGGAATGGAACAAGGAGAAATTAGGCCTTACTTGCTAATTTGCTTTCCTTTAGGCCCAGGATTGGACTGATGGGTTGTGCACTCCTTCCCGCAGGTGGAGACTGAGAAGTTCTGACTCTAGGAGCCAATAGGAGCCCTGGCCATGTGACCCTAGACTCAGTAATTGAATAACAAAGCAGGAAAGGAAAGAGACAAGGTTCTGTGGCACCGGGAATCTGAGCAGCCATGTAAGCACCGACAATAAGGAGTACTAACAGAGGTGTAATTCAAGCATCTCATGCTGGCAAACACAACCCTCCCCGGGGAAGATGTTTGAGAACCAGCAAATTATGATACTTAAATCAGTGCTCTTAAAGCTGAGTCCAATGACTTCTAATATTATTATTATTATCTCTTTTTTTTTCTTTTTCTATCAAACAGATAAAGAGAACACACAGAGCAGCTCCAACCCGGAACTCTCCAGAATGATAAAAAAACACCTACAAACAACTGTCCAGAACCAACAAAACAAAACAAGCTGAAAGTCTGGGAGGGACCTGGGCCGGTCCGGAGGGACTAAAGGAAAGCAAATTAGCAGGTAAGGCCTAATTTCTCCTTCCTTAGCGTCCCTCCGGACTGGCCCAGGATTGGACTGATGGGACGTAACGAAGCAGTAACCTTAAGGGAGGGACCCCAGCAAACCCACCGTAAGGACCCTAGCTCCAAAAACCGCTTCCTGATGACACTGAACATCTAGCCTATAATGCTTAGAAAAAGAATGCAAGGAAGCCTAAGTTGTGGCTTTACAAATATCCACAGGAGGTACCAGGAACCTCTCCACCCAGGAGGCCGCCTACCCCCTTGTAGAATGGGCCTTAAGTCTCTCCGGGACCTGCTTCCCTGCCAAGAGGTAAGTGGACGCAATCAAATCTTTAAGTCATCTGGAAATAGTGGGTTTGGAAGCTGCCAACCCTTTGCGAGAACCCAAAAAAACAACAACAGATGGTCCGACTGCCTGAACTCCTCCATGACTTTCAAATAATGCTTCAGAATTCTATGAATATCCAGCTTTCGCAACTTGCTTCGATCATCTGATCCAGCAGAGGAACCCAACACTGGCAAGACCACCGACTAGGAAAGATGAAAACGCGAGACCACCTTAAGAAGAAAAGAGGGCAATGGACACAACACACGCGATCCTTAGAAAATTTGAGAAAAGGAGACCTACAGGGAAGGGCCTGCAATTCTGACACTTGTCTAGCCAACGCAATGGCCACCAGAAAAACTGCCTTGAGAGTCAAATCCTTTAGGGAACAAGACGACAAAGGTTCAAAAGGAGGACCTGTAAGGACGGAAAGCACTAAATTCAGATCCCAGGCAGGAAAGATTTCCCTGGCTGGAGGGCGGAGACCAATTCCCTTTAGAAGTGGGACACATCTGGATGACTAGTTAGAGACCTACCTTGTACTTTACCTTGAAAGCAGGATAACGCTGCCACCTGCATCTTCAGGGAAGCTAAGGCCAAACCTTTTTCAAAACCCTGCTGCAAAAAAACCAACATCTCCGCCACAGAGGCACGAAGAAGAGCGAAGCCCCGTTCAGCACACCAGGCTTAAAAATGCGCCAAGTCATGATAAAGCTCAAGGATGTTGACCGGCGGTGCAAGCGAGGCATGGTGGAGATAACACGAGAAGAGTAACCCTTCTTCAACAAGCGTGCCCGTTCAAGAGCCAGGCTGTAAGACAAAATCAAGCTGGGTCTGGATGAAGAATTGGACCCTGACCCAGAAGTCCGACCTGGTCTGGGAGCCGGAGCGGAGGAGCCAATTGAAGAGGGCGTAGATCTGCATACCATGGTTTGCGAGGCCAGTCCAGAGCCAGCAGAATTACTGGACCCCCATGCACTTCGATCCTTTGAATGAGTTGCCCCAGAAGAGGCCACAATGCAAAGAGAGGACCCTGAGGCCAGGGCTGAAGAAGTGCATCTATGCCCTCTGCCTGAACGTCCTTTCTGCTGTAAACTTCCCTGTTGTCTGGGGTATGTGGAGACGAATCCCTGGCTGCTGCCCTCCAATAGTAGCCCTGGTCTTTCAGTACAATCGGCAGCAAAGTCAAAAATAAACTCCTCTTAGGAACCACAGTTTTTAATCCAGAGACTTAATCAACTGGTCTCTTGAAATTTAGAACCAAAATACACAGTCCACTTTATAATCCTTATTCAATGTAAATATAGAAAAAAAAAAGAAGCCTTTACCTTGTTGTCGTCCCCCCTTTTTCCTGAGAGGGGGGGCATCTTGCAGAGGACAGAAAGGTACAGAGGTCTCAGGGCAGCCCAGCAACAGCACTGACACCTTTTAGTTAAAATGTTTTAAAGTGTTTAAAATGCTCTAGAAGACCAGCACTGTTAGAAAACTAAGAACTCAGGTGCCCATAGATGCCAGAGGTGTGTTTAAATTCCATGAGTTTGTATTGTAACTGTGGGAGGATAGGCAGGGAACCTTGTTACAAGGCTTCTGATTGGCTGTCTGAGACCCCAGGGAGAGCTGAGAGCTTGAGGGGCATGTAAGGCAATTTTGAGGGGCAGTGTGGAAGGCAGCAAATAGGAGCCAGGATCTGCTAAAGGGCCCGAATTTGGACCAATGAGGTGGCAGGAGGCAGTCTGACCCATAGATTGGCACGAATTTCAAGCCAATCCAGGGGACAGGAGGGGTGGCGCAAAGAAAAGAAGAGAGTCCAGATGCAAACTGGGAAGAAGAAAGGCAAGCCCAGACAAAGAGAGGAGGCTGAAAGCATGCTCTGAGAGGAGAAGATTGGATCCAGGCAGGAGTGTGCAAGCTGGGGCAAAGAAGGGCATGCTCAGGCAAGAAGAGGCAGCTGCAGGCTGGAAGAGGACCCACTGACGAGCCCCAGATGAAGAGAGAGAACTGGTGAGTCCTGTAAGGGGCCGGGCACTAAAGCAGCCAGGAACAGAGGAGGAGAAGAAGGGGGTCTGGAGCGAGCTGGGGGAAAAAGAGGAGCTGTAGCAGTAGCCACAGAGGCCATTCTTCAGACAGAGAAGCAGAGGAGAAAGCCAGCCGTGTGACTGCCTGTCCAATTGGGGTGCTGAATGCCATTTTGGGTTTAGCCCCCTCTGCCAAAGGGATTTGCCAGTACCCTATTGTGAGGTTTAATGTTGTTAAGTACTGGGCTTGCCCTAACTTATCTAGCAAGTCGTCTATGCAGGGCATAGAGTAAGCGTCAAATTGGGATATAGCATTCACTTTCATAAAGTCTATACAGAATCTTTGCGTACCATCCAATTTGGGCACCAATACAACAGGACTAGACCATGGGCTATTTGACTCTTCAATAACCCCCAATTCTACCATTTCCTGCACTTGCCTTACAATCTCTCTCCTTTTCAATTCTGGCACTCTGTACGGCTTCTGCCTCACGACCTTTCCCTGTTCCGTAAGGATGTTATGGGAGATTAAGTGGGTCTCCCCGGGCAGAGAATTAATAACATCCCAAAATTCTTTAATTACCTCCTCTACCTGTTCCCTCTGTTCTCGGGTAAGAGTGTGTCCTATCATGGCGCTTCCCCCTTCCCACACCTCACTGAGTTGCGGCCCAAGGTCCTCCTCAACAGTCAGGGCAAAACCTTCCCGCTCCACCCATTGTTTCAAGATGTTAATATGGTAAGTTTGAATCCTGCCATTCTCATGTTGTACCCGGTAAGTCCATGGGCCTACCTTCTCACGTACCACATAGGGCCCTCCTCCTGAAAAGACAAATTCTGAGGCACAGCAAACCTGGTTGCAAAGACTGAGCCGGGCTGTCTCTGTCTGTAAGGGAAGAAGAACCCGCCAAAATGGCTGCCTTTCCTGCTGAAGAAGATGAGCTGGCAGGGACTGACAACGCCGAGTGAGCCGTGACTGCCAGGACCAAAGGAGGGGGAGGCACCGCCGACTCCACTGCCGTGCAGTATTTACAAGCACCGGAGGAGCCTACCCGCCAACGCTGGCAAACTAAGCACCGCCGTAGCTTCTCTGCCATTTTGGCCCCATTTTTTTTTTTAACTAAGTGCAGCGCCGACTGACAAGGTCTCCCGCCAACACTGCTGCCCTGGGAAACGACAAAGCTGCTGTGCTCGTTCGTGCCATGAGGCTAAAGGCTGCTTTTTTTTTTTTTTTTACACAGTGGCTGCCTCTCCCTAAGCTGAAACACCCTTCCTCCGAAGGGGTAAAGCTGTTTCCTGCTGACAGAAGCAGCCCAGAACAGCGGGAGCAAAGGAGGGAGGAAAAGAGGGGAAGGGAACCGGTACCCCCGAGTATACATCCAAGAGCACAAGAGAACCGGTGCACAGAAGAAGAAATCCTTTTTTGTTGTTTGTTTAAATAGCCAAGAGAAGGAAATAAGAAAAGAGAGGAGACTAAGGGATCACCTCCTTCCACCTGCTGGAGACTGAGATTACAGAGTCTAGGGTCACATGACCAGGCTCCTATTGGCTCCTGGAGTCAGAACTTCTCAGTCTCCACCTGCTGGAAGGAGTGCACAACCCATCAGTCCAATCCTGGGCTACTCCGAAGGGACACTAAAGAAGTTACCTTTTCAACTGAAAACTGAATCCAGACTTACCTATTTTAAATGGTCCTTGAGAGACTATCTGTATTTGGCATTTTTTTGTGCCTTCTTGACTCTGCTGTCTTATGGACTTTTAAGACTTATCTTGGGCTGATTTACTGCCGCTGCTTTTGGTTTTTACTGTTTTGAAGTTGTTCTTGTTTGTATTTTATTGTGTATGTTTTATAAGGGCCTCTTTTACCAAGCTGCGGTAAAAGGAGGCCTGAGGTAGCATTGGTGCGTGTTTTGGGGTAAAAGGCTGCTTTTTTTTTTCTTTTAAAGGAAATGGCCTGCACTAATCACAGGGATTAGCACACGGCCATTTCTGTGCAGGCCTCCTTTTGCCGCAGCTTCGTAAAAGGGGGCCTTAGCACTTTGAAACTTAATCTATGATATTTTCATGTTCTTTTTCACCGGATGTCTCTTTTTTTTATTTCCCATTCACACTATCTTGGGTACATCATTTACATTGTTTTTTATTTAGTACCCTGTCTCTGTTACCCAGCTTGTTCATATACATTACCTCTTTTTGGGTTTTTTTTCAGACTCCTTTTAGCAGTTCTTTTTGTGCACATTTTTTATGTATTTACATAAGACATTTTTATGTTTTGATCTTATTATACCCGTTTACTAAGCCACGCTGTAGGTGTGCTAAAATTTAGCGTACGCTAAAGCTAGAGACACCCGTATATTCCTATGGGTGTCTTTTACGTTGGTGTGTGCTAATTTTTAGTATGCGCTAAAAACACTAGCACACCATGCCTTTTAGATTATTCTTTTCATTCTCAACAATGAGATTGTTTTTTTATGTTACTTACATTTATTTTTTATCACTTTCTCAACAATGTTTTTCAATTCTAACATTCTTTTAAATATTATTTTTAATGTTTTTGCTGTAACACTGCATTTTTGTTATTAATAATGTTTTTTCATTGTTTATGGTTCAACAATTTTTTTTATTGATGATACAACCCAAAACAGACATATTCCATCAGCAAAATACATGGCCAAATATCATGTAATAGAATCTTCATAACACAACTTTTTAAATTGTTTATATAGACTCCTGAGGCAGGCATCTGGGTGCCAAAACACAGTGCTGTGTTAAGTCATCATTAAGAATCACCAATAAAAGCTTTCTTTTCATATTGGGTGCTTCTTGATCTTTGTTGGAAGAGCATTGATCCGTTTCACACTCCTGTTTTCCTGCTGTGTACTTCCTAATGGGATTCTGGTGTTCTTTCCACATCTGTGGTTTCTCTACAATACAATGTCCACCAGAGGAGCACTGCACTAGTGAACAGATGGACTCAACACAGATCTGTGTTTTGGCATAAACACCTGCTTCAGGAGTCACAGAATCTCCTTTTCTGGGAGCAATTCTTATGGAAGATGTGCTGAATCAATACTGTCACCTTTAGAGCTCAGCACAAGAACAGCAATTCCATAGTCCACCCAAGAAATTTATTCAAAGAGGTCCTAAAAGTTTCAAACTGTAATCCTTTGAATTATTTGCCATATAAAATTGTTTATTAAAAAATGCTTTCCTGTCCTTAGAGTTTACAAACTTTTTATAATTAAGGAAAAATCCAGTTGTCTAGCTACATCTTTGCTGACGTTAAGTGTGGCCAGTCCACTGCGCTTTTAACTTGGGCATCTCCTCACCACCTGAGGGGCCAGGGTGCCCCCAGTACCTGGCAGGGGAATATCTGGCCTAATGTCTCGTCTTATGAAAGACCCCACTGATAGATGCCCTACAGTGATGAGCTGGGTGAAAGGACTGGAAAGGGAGACAGCAGTCATGAGTGCTTCCCAACACTGTGGACCTGGTAACAGCTTCCATATACCTTACACCTGTGTCCGGTGCTGGTGTGGGCAACCTAAGTTCAACTGCTATTGCTAGCTGTGGAAGGCTACAACACATTCCTTGTCACCTCTTTTCTAGCTACTGGAGGCTTGGAGTGTGGCCTGAGATCCTAGGGGTGGCAGCTTCAAGTCCCACTGGGGCTTCATGTGATGCAGGGCACATTAGATCACTTTTCACGGGCAGCCCTCTGGGTGAGCCCTTGACATTAAGAAGAAGCTGCTGTAATTGTGGGCACAGAGGACCCTTTGGACACTTCTCTTCCTCATTTCTCCAGACAGCCCAGAACACTGCAGCCAGATTAATATTCGGCAAGGCGAAATATGAAAGTGCCAGACCCCTTAGAGAGAGCCTGCATTGGCTCCCACTGAAAGATCGTATTGCATTCAGGATATGTACCTTGGTCCATAAAATCATTTATGGAGATGCCCCATCATACATGTCAGACCTAATTGACTTACCAGAGAGAAACAACAAAAGTTAATCACGCACCTGCTTAAACCTTCATTATCCCAATTGCAGAGGACTTAAATACAAGTCTGTACATACATCCAGTTTCTCATACACCTGCACACAACTATGGAATGAATTACCGATCGCCATAAAAACAACACATGACCTGACAACCTTCTGAAAGTTATTAAAGACCTACTTATTCATAAAGGCGTACAATAAAGATTACCCATAATGATCTGACTTCCTAATTATTCCAATCACAACTATTAAG
Organism: Microcaecilia unicolor; assembly: GCF_901765095.1. Classification (NCBI taxonomy): domain Eukaryota; kingdom Metazoa; phylum Chordata; class Amphibia; order Gymnophiona; family Siphonopidae; genus Microcaecilia; species Microcaecilia unicolor. The sequence goes on from NC_044039.1 coordinate 91,834,273, forward strand.
GAACCCTCCTATCTGTTCATCCTAATTACATCCTCACGACTGAGTATTATATCTTGTCCTGATATTATTATGTTATGTTATGTTGATCTTTCTATCCACTTCCAATCCAATATGATTTACTTATGCACTCTTATTTGTAATAATTGTAAAATTATTATTCCATTAATATGATTGCTATGATATTCTATGTACCCATCTGTATCTATGTTCTGAAATTCTTATCCTATAATGTGTACATGTTGCTATAACATTTTGTAAGCCACATTGAGCCTGCAAATAGGTGGGAAAATGTGGGATACAAGTGCAGCAAATAAATAAATTTCTACCCCCCCCCCCTCATTCCACAGTCTCCCTTTCCCAGGGCTTGCCTACTAGTGTTTAAACCACAGCAGTTGTCAGCCTTGTGTATCAGGGAGTCAACACATATTTTAGATAGTAGAGGCACAGATCTTTATATGTTTATATCTGTAAACATTGTAACAAAAATAAAACTTGAAACTATTTACAAATGATTTGGTCTATTGCCTTCATTGTGACCTCCACCGCTCCTCAAGGAGCATCCTGAGCTCTGTCAGTATTTGCCCCTGAATGTGGTGTAGGGCTCCCAGCTCCGTGACTTGCAGCAGGAGCTGAGTTTGGGTGGCTGTGGGGGTCACCAGCAGGCAGGCAGGCAGGCATGGAGGCTGTTTCACGGCAAGGCTCAGCTGCTGTGACCTCCTGCCTAGTTGCCTGGGGGGGGGGGGTCTCTTCCTGCACTCCTTGTTCCCCCTCCAGTGGAGGCATGTCCTTCCAGGGGTCTTTCTTCTCTGGTTTCAGATGGTGCTGAGTGTAGCCCTGTTGTAGGATGAGGGGCACCTGCCACTGGCCAGGGTGCTTCCTCTCAGGCCCTCTCCACAGCAGGCTTGTAACAGCAGGCTGGTCCAGCGTAGGCTGGTCTGGGGCAGGATGTGCAGCAGCTGGAAGGTGACCTGTGTGTTTAAAAGGTTTGCAATTGAGATCAACACATCCTACACAGCTTGCACAGTGATGCAGCTGGTTGTTGGTAGGCAGGCACAGGGACGGCTGGGGGCTGTTGGTTGTTACCTGGGGGACATCTATGATCTGTGGTACCTATGAGAACATAGCAGATTTGTATTTTGTAGCATAGAAGCAAGTGCATTTTTGTTTCTCTTTTAGTGGTTCTGTACTGCTTACAGAGTCTGGCTTTCTTAGAGGTTTTGATTTCAATTTTCATCTGCTTGTTTATTTCTGTATCACATTATATTATATTACAGCTCCATTTATATTCTACATTTACCTCCCGTTCAAGTTAGATACTGGGAATATAGGTAGCCAGAAGTATATATAACTACTTACAGTTAGCAATGTAATAATTTAAATACCTCTTAAAAAGCAAAGTTTTTAAGCATTTCTTAAATATTTCACTGGTTTCCAGCCTAATTGTTTTTAGCAAAACATTCCATATATTTGCAGATTGATAAGGGATTGTTAGAGCAGTGTTTCCCAAGTCCGGTCCTGGAGTACTCCTTACCAGTTAGGTTTTCAGGATATCCAAAATGAATAAGCTTTTAAGAGATTTGTATATAAGGGAGACAGAGAGGGGCATAATCGAATGGAAATGCCTATCTCCATGGGCGTTTATCTCTGAGAACGGGTCCGTGAAGGGGCGGGCCGAACTGTATTTTCGAAAAAATGGATGTTTTTGAGCTGGGCGTTTGTTTGTTTTTTAGCAATAATGGAAACTAAAAACACCCAGCTCAAAAACGTCCTAATCCGAGCCATTTGGTCGTGGGAGGGGCCACGATTCGTAATACACTCACCCCCCTGATATGCCAGGACACCAACTGGGCACCCTAGGTCAGTGCGGTGGACTTCAGAAAAAGCTCCCACATGCATAGCTCCCTTACCACGGGTACTGAGCTCCCAACCCCCCTCCCCCAAAATCCACTACCCACAAATGTACAACACTACCATAGCTCTTAGGGGTGAAGGGGGCACCTACATGTGGGTACAGTGGGTTTTGGAGGCCTCCCATTTACCAGCACAAGTGTTACAGGTGGGGGGGGGGATGGGCCTGGGTCCACCTGGCTGAAGTGCACTGCGGTACCCACTAAAAGTGCTCCAGGGACCTGCATACAGCAGGCCTCTAGGACTTGTTACTGCTGTATAACATTGGCACACCAGTTTAAACCTGAAGACTAATCTCTCCGAAAACGTCCTTTATTGGAATAAGCACGCTTTACTCACAGTTAACTGCAGATCAGAGGTTGTGCCCCACCACTGGCAACAAGTCTCCCTGGTAGTGAGATTAGCAGGTCAGAGCTGGCAGAATGTTGTACAATGCCCTCTTTCAGCCACATTCAAGGTAAGAACTAAGTTCTCTAACGTGGCTAACACATGGAAGGGATCTAAAACTGGCTTACAAAAATGGCCACTACCTCATGGACTACCGGAAACACAACAGGGCACACTCTGACCCAGTAGGCAGGGGGAAAAGCACTATGGGAGAAGAGCCTACCAACTACCAACATCGTGAGACTGTAACAGAAGCTAATGAAATCACGGAGCCCAATACCCTACACTTACCACAATGCAATGCTGATGTGACCCTGTAGTGCACCCGAGAGCCACATCTGACCCAGGTAAAGGCTGTGACAGGATCAAACATATTCTGCTGTCATGGAGGTGGGTACGGCATTTGAGGCTGGCATACAGGCTGGAAAAAAAGTTTTTAAAGTGTTTTTTTTTTGGTGGGAGGGGGTTAGTGACCACTGGGGGAGTCTGGGGAGGTCATCCTCGATTCCCTCCAGTGGTCATCTGGGCAGTTGGGGCACTTTTTTGGGACTTGTTCGTGAAAAAAAAGGGTCCAAAAAAAGTGACCCAAAATCGCGGTAAAAACGCCTTTTTTTCGATTATCAGCTAAAGACGCCCATCTCTCCTCGGCTGATAACCACGCCCCAGTCCCACCTCCACCACGCCTCCGACATGCCCCCGTAACTTTGTTCGTTTCCGCGACAGAGCGCAGTTGGAAACGCCCAAAATCGGCTTTCGATTATACCGATTTGGGCGCCTTATAGGAAAATGTGGGAGAAAGGTTCTGGAAGCCAAATTTAGGCTCTTAGGTAGAAAGCTCAAATCCAGAACCTCTAGGGTAGCATTTTATGAAGTGCTACCTGTTCCACACGCAGGGCCCAAGAGACAGCCAGACCTCCGGAGTCTCAATGCGTGGATGAGACGATGGTGCGGGAAGGAGGGTTTTAGATTTGTTAGGAACTGGGCAACATTCTGGGGAAGGGGGAGCCTATTCTGAAAGGATGGGCTCCACCTTAACCAGGGTGGGACCAGGCTGCTGGCATCGGCATTTAAAAAAGAGATAGAACAGCTTTTAAACTAGAGATGGGGGAAGGCTGACAGTCGCTCAAAAGTGCATGGTTCCTGATAAGGTATCTTTAAAGATACCACAAAAAAAGGGGAGATAGGGTACCCCGATAGTGAGGTTGCAAAAGAGACCATAGCAGATCAGGTGTCAAATAAAAATAAAAATCAGACAAAGGATTGCAAATTAATACTGTCAAGTACTGAGCATGATGTAATTAGGAACAACACACATAGTTTGAAGTGTCTATATGTGAATGCCAGAAGCCTAAGAAATAAGATGGGAGAGTTAGAATATATTGCACTAAATGAAAAATCAGATATAATAGGCATCTCTGAGACTTGGTGGAAGGAGGATAACCAGTGGGACACTGTCATACCGGGGTACAAATTATATCATAGTCATAGGGTAGATCGAATTGGTGGAGAGGTAGCATTGTATGTTAAGGAGGGCCTTGAATCAAACAGATTGAACATTCTGCAGGAGACAAAACACATCTTGGAATCCCTATGGATAAAAATTCTATGTGTAAAGGGGAAAAGGATAGTGATAGGAGTGTACTACCGGCCGCCTGGCCAGGATGAACAGACGGATGTAGACATGTTATCAGAAATTAGGGAGGCTAACAAATTGGGCAACAGAATAATAATGGGTGATTTCAATTACCCCGATATTGACTGGGTAAATGTAACATTGGGGCACGCTGTTTGCAATGGCCCCAAGCCTTCTAGAGGGAAGGCTCGGGGCTGGCACAAACAGCAGTTATGAGTTGCGGTTTGCTGCTGGCAAAGAACTAAAGGACTTAAAAGGTACTGGGGTGGGGGGAGGGAGAGATGCCAGGCAGGGGGTGGAGTTCTTGTGCCTACCCACTTTGGCTCAGGACCGCCCAAAATTGTGTCTGGCTACAGGGCCGGCTCAACCATCGACCAGCTGAGACACTGGTGATAAAGGGCGTCATAATCCCAGTGTGGTCTACCTTCAAATTCCTAGAGGGATAGATGCCAGACCAAGATTTTGGTCCCTTTATCACCAGCCCCTGAGCCAGAACCTCACCTGGTCCAGTGTGGGGGGGTAGGGTGGAACTCAGAGATGCCAAGGGTAGCTCATCCAAAGCTGGAGCTTTACCACCATTATGCTGGAGATTTTTCTTACAGGCCCCAGCCATGTCTAAAACCAGTTCTGGCAGATGTATATTCCAATAACTGACACAATCTAATCAATAAATAGAAAATAAAGCTCTTTCTCTCTACCTTTGTGGTCTGGTCATTTTATTTTTTTAATCATGTTGGTCCCAGTCTCTGGTTTATGCTTTCCTCTGTATTTTGTTAACTCTCTTGGCAGGGTCTCTTTGTCCATTTGGCATTTCTTTTCTCTCTATATCCAGCATCCATCTTCCCTCTATGTTGCTATCCACCCTGCCCAGTATTTGGAAATAGTCTCTCTGCCCCATCCTCTCACTACGTTGAGCACCCCCCTTCTCTGTGTCTACATTCTTGTCCTGTCCAGCATCGCCTTCTGTGTCTCTATCCCCCCTGACATCTGTCATCATGCCTCTGTATCCCTATCCCCCATGTGTCTAGCACTGTCCCTCTGTGTCTCTATCCCCCTCCCTCAACATGTCTGGCAGTGCCCCTCTGTATCCTTATCCCTCCCCATGTCCAGCATCTTTCCCTCTATCTTCCCTCCATCCCTCCTCCCTGGGAATTTAGCAAATGTTCCTCTCTTTCCCCTGTTCCCCCCCCCCCCACACGTGTGGGTCCAGAATCTCTCTCTCTTCCTCCACCCCCTGACAGGTCCCGACATTGTTTCCTCCCCCACTCTCATTCTCATCCACACTCCATCATTATTCCTGTCTCTTCCCCCACAGATTGGCATCATTTACCTCTCTCTCCCTCCTCTCAAGGTATGGCAGCTTAGTAATTGCCCTTGCCTTACCCACCCTCCCCTCGTGGTAAAGCAGCATTCTCCCTTCCCTTGCACCTTTCCTCCCTGGTTCAGCAACTCTCTCTCACTCCCACATATTTATTTATTTAGTTGCATTTGTATCCCACATTTTCCCACCTATTTGCGGGCTCAGTGTGGCTTACAATACATTGTAAATGATGGAAATACAGTTTGTTACATTACGATTATGGGTTACATTGTGAATAGTTAAAGAAGACAGAGAGGGGCATAATTGAACGAAAACGCCTATCTCCATGGGCGTTTATCTCCGAGAACGGGTCAGTGAAGGGGCGGACAGAACCGTATTTTCGAAAAAAATAGACGCCCATGTTTTATTCAACAATGTGTGAGCTGGGCGTTTTTGTTTTTCAGCGATAATAGAAAATGAAAGCGCCCAGCTCAAAAACGAATAAATCCAAGACATTTATTCGTGGGAGGGGCCAGGATTCGTAGTGCACTGGTCCCCCTCACATTCCAGGACATCAACCGGGCACCCTAGGGGGCACTTTTACAAAAACAAAAAAAAAGGTCAAAGAGCTCCCAGGTGCATAGCACCCTTCCCTTGTGTGTTGAGCCCCCCAAATCCCCCTCAAAACCCACTGCCCACAAGTCTACACCATTACTATAGCCCTAAGGGGTGAAGGGGGGCACCTACATGTGGGTATAGTGGGTTTGGGGGGGTTGGACGACTAATAAGCATTAAGCAGTACAATTGTAACAGGTAGGGGGGGATGGGCCTGGGTCCACCTGCCTGAAGTCCACTGCACCCCCTAACAACTCCTCCAGTGACCTGCATACTGCTGCCAGGGAGCTGGGTATGACATTTGAGGGTGAAAATAAGAATGTGTGAAACATCATTTTATTGTGGTGGGAGGGGGTTAGGTACCACTGGGGGAGTCAGGGGAGGTCATCCCCGATTCCCTCCAGTGGTCATCTGGTCATTTAGGGCACTTTTTGGGGCCTTATTCGTGAAAAAACAGGGTCCAGGAAAAGTGTCCTAAATTCTAGCTAAAAACGCATACTTTCTTCCCATTATCGCTGAAATGCGCCCATCTTTGTTCGGCAGATAACCACGCCCCAGTTCCGCCTTCGCCACACCTCTGACACGCCCCCATAAACTTTGTCCGCATCCGCGACGGAGTGCAGTTGAAAACGCCCAAAAATCGGCTTTCGATTATACCGCTTTATTCGTTTTTGTGAGATAAACGTCCATCTCCCGATTTAGGTCGGAACTTGGGCGTTTTTCTCGTTCGATTATAAGCTGGAGAGTCAGGTCAATCATCTTTGGGCGTAGAAACTATAGGATATGACGTTGGGGGATTACTAGGGTGATCGAATAATAGCAAGAGAGCGATGGGGTAAAACAGTTTTTATCTGTGGTTGGATTATTGAATGGGAGAGAGTACGGGGAAATGGAGTATGTGAGGTAATGTCTTGAGGCATTATTATGGTGTATATGGGATTTATGTGTTTTGATCCTTGCAGTATGTTTTTTCAAAGAGATAGGTCTTCAATCGTTTGCGGAAGTCGGTTAATTCATAGATCGTTTTCAGGTTGCGTGGTAGTGCGTTCCAGAGTTGCGTGCTCATGTAGGAGAAGGTTGATGCATGTAGTACTTTATACTTTATGCCTTTGCACTTAGGGAAGTGAAGGTTGAGGAAAGTTCTGGATGATTTTTTGGCGTTTCTGGGTGGCAGGTCTATTAAGTCGGACATGTATGCAGGGGCTTCACCGTGAATGATTTTGTGAACCAACGTGCATAATTTAAAGGTGATACGTTCCGTGAGTGGGAGCCAGTGTAGTTTCTCACGTAAGGGTGCTGCGCTTTCGTATTTTGGTTTTCCGAAGATGAGTCTGGCTGCTGTATTCTGGGCTGTTTGAAGTTTTCTCATTATTTGTTCTTTGCAGCCTGTGTATAGTGAGTTGCAGTAGTCCAGATGGCTGAGTACGAGTGATTGTACTAGGTTGCGGAAGACCGATCTTGGAAAGAATGGTTTTATTTTTTTCAGTTTCCACATGGAGAAGAACATCTTTTTTGTTGTGTTGTTCGCGTGAGTCTCGAGTGTAAGGTGGCGGTCGATTGTGACTCCAAGGATTTTTAAATTTTCTGCTATTGGCAAGTTCAGTTTAGGTGTGTTGATAGCGGTAAATTTGGTTGTGTTGTATTGGGAGGTTAGTATGAGGCATTGAGTTTTTTCTGCGTTCAATTTCAGTCGGAATGCATCTGCCCAGGTGTTCATGATGTGTAGACTTTGGTTGATTTCATTGGAGATTTCATTGATGTCTTGTTTAAAAGGAATATATATCGTTACATCATCGGCATATATGTAAGGGTTAAGGTTATGGTTTGATAGAAGTTTTGCCAGTGGGGTCATCAGTAGGTTGAAAATTGTTGGTGAGAGGGGAGATCCCTGTGGTACTCCGCACCCAGGTGTCCATGCGGCAGATGTGGTTGAGTTTGATGTGACTTGGTATGAGCGTGAGGTTAAGAACCCCTTGAACCAATTTAGGACATTGCCTCCGACGCCGAAATATTCAAGAATGTGTAATAGGATTCCGTGGTCAACCATGTCAAAGGCACTTGACATGTCAAATTGTAGGAGGAGTATATTGGAGCCGGTTGCGATCCGTTGCTTAAATTTGGTCAGTAGGGTAGTTAATACTGTTTCTGTGCTGTGATTCGAACGGAATCCTGATTGGGCGTCATGCAGTATTGAGAACTTGTCAAGGTAACTTGTGAGTTGTTGGGTTACCACTCCTTCTGTTATTTTGGTTATTAGTGGTATAGATGCAACTGGTCTGTAGTTAGTTATTTCACTAGCGTTTTTCTTTGGGTATTGGGGTGAGTAAGATTTTTCCTTTTTCCTTTGGGAAAAGTCCGTTTTGTAGCATGAAATTCAGGTGGTTCGTTAAGTCTACTATGAATTGTTCAGGAGCTGATTTCATGAGGTTGCTTGGGCAGATGTCTAGTTTGCATTGGGATTTGGCGAATCTTTTAAGCGTTTTAAAGATAAGGTCTTCTGACAGTACTTCGAATTCGGTCCAGATCCTGTCTGCTGGGTGTATTCCGTCTTCTGGGTCTAGACAGTTCAGGAATGTGGTGTATTCAATAGGGCTGGTAGGTATTCTAAGTCGTAGTTGTATGATTTTCTCCTTGAAGTATTTTGCGAGGTCGTCGACCCCTGGTATTTCTTTACTATTGTTTGTAACAGGTGTAGTGTCTAGCAGCTTATTTACAAGGTGGAAGAGTTTGTGCGTGTCTTTGTAGTTTTGTCCAATCATAGTTTTATAGTGTAGTCTTTTAGTCTGTTTTATGGTGTATTTGTATTTCCTCCGAAGTGATTTCCATGCATTCAGTGTGTGTTCATCTTTCTTTTTGTTCCAAGCGCGTTCTAGCTTTCTGACTTGCGTTTTGAGTTCTTTCAGCTCTACGGTGAACCATGGATTTGATTTTTTCCTGTGCGATGTTCTGGTTTGGATTGGGGCAATTGTGTCTAATATTGTCTTACATATGTTATCCCATTCTTGGAGGAATTGTACGGTGTCTGTTTTTGCTGGCCACCAGTCCTTTAAGCATCTCACCCTAGATCATGGCAGGCTGACACAGCCCACTTTCAGTAGTGCTGCTACTGCCGCTGCTGTGATCTAGGATAAGATGGGGGAGGGGGAGGAGAATGGAGGAAGAGATACCAGATTTGGGGGGGGGGGAGGGGAGCTCCAGAGCAAAAGTTGGCTCAGGGTCAAGGTGGTTTTATGACAGGAGCCAGCATGAGCCTAGCTGGTCTATTATCTGGGTTAAAGGTAGGGTGGAGCTTGCCGCCATATTGAGTGACTCTAAACATTTGCAGACGCTATTGAAAACAATAGCAAACGTGATGTTTATATTGTTTTAGTTAACCTTTTTTTTGTTTTTGAATTCTTTGTTAGGAGGGGATGTAAAGGAAGTTGGAAGGGGGTGTGGGGAGTTTTCGAGGGGTCTGTGAAGGGTGGAGGGTTATATTCAAAATGTGTTTGCCAGTGCCCCAGAGCTTGCGGACTGTATTGTGGATTTCACTGCTGCGCTATATGCATTTATTTTTTGCTTATGATGACAATAAAGATATTTCTACATAAAAACAGCAGCAAAACTTATGATTATGTGTGTTTTTCTATTTGACAGCTTTTTTTATTTGAAAGCTTCCCGTACATAGATATCATGAAATAAAATTTAAAATCTAAAAGCATATAAAATTATTCTTGGAGTTTCAGCTATAAACAATGGCCAGAAGAGATGAGCTTTGATTTGGATGAGGTGCCATGCACCAAATTGGAAGTGAGAACAAGCACTAAATGAAGGCAGCGTCTTATCTAAGACTAGTAAGAAATGCCCGTTTCTGGCAAAAATGAAACGGGTGCTAGCAGGGTAATCCTCCCCCCCCCCGTCCTCCCTCCCGAGTTGCAGACACCCCCTCCGTGCCTCCGTTCCGAGTTGCACACCTCTCCCCTTCGTCCCTCAGTGACGTGGTTGCGAGGGCCGCCCCGCCCTCAACGTCATCGCGTTTTGACGCAAGGGCCGCCCCGCCCTCAACATCATCGCGTTTTGACGCGAGGGCGGAGCTACAGTGACTGGAGCCTGCAGGCCAAACCGGATATCTCGGGCGCCTCAAGTTTCCGGCTTGAGGCTTCAAAGTGCCTTTTATATATATAGATGGGTAGTTTTTGGTTCCAGTTCTTCACAAACGTTTGTGGAGTCAGGTATTTGGATTTTTCTTCTTGGTAAGGGTTCGCAGCTAGTTTGTTTAAAGGACACAAATATGAGTACAGCCTGGGGGAGAAGGCATCAGCTCTTTGATGTCATGCAGTCTCCTGTCATAAAACCTCCTTGTTCAGGGTGCCACAGTTCCTTGATCTGGCACTGTCTGTCTAAGCCCCTGGTTTGTCATCAGTGTAAATAAGATATTTTTCTGGAATGGTCATAAGATTGAGCTATGCTAAGGGGTGAAGTCAGGTGGCAGAGCAGGCTGGGCTAGGATGCATACTAAAATCTCCCTCTCAAAAACTGGGCCCCCTTGGCAGCAGTCATTATGTGGAAATAAAGGTCAACATTCAATTAGTTAGATACAAATGCAATAAATAAATAAATAAAAGGGTATCTTTAATAAGGTTTAGAGTTATCCTGCTAGGACTGACCCGATTAAGAAAAAAATCTTGTTATTGTACTAAATGTGCCACCTGCAGCTTGGTTGTCGAACCTTAGTTATTTCTCTATATGTTCATTTAAAATGTTTAAAAAATTCACCAACGCAAATTAATTTGTATTCTACAACACTTGTAGGAATATTAACCCGAACCAAAATATAACTAAACTAATCCTTAACATTCATAAGCAAAGAGCCAGGTAGACCTCCCCCTTTTACCAACTCGCTTCAGCATAGGCCAAATACGCTCTCTCCCCACACGTACCGTTTATTGCTGCATGACGTCACGACACCAATGACAAGACCATCAAGCTAGTCCCGGCATGCAATGGGAAGGCAGCTACTGTAACGCGGGAGGGGGTGGGGAGAGTAGTGGAAATTTCCGCCTCCTCGGTTTGTTATAACTAGGAGGGAGCATCTCTTTTCTCTTTCAGTCTCCTCTCCTCGAAATACGGGTTTGTACTGTGGGAAGGAGTGTACGAATAACATCTACCTCAATATATTACATCGTTGTTTGACCATCCATAACTATATAAGGAGGCGTAATTCAAAGCAAAAGCGATTGTTGGAGAGCAAAAGGCCAGATTCACCGTTAAACGTTGGCGCAGTAGTGTTATCAAGTAATATGGCCAATTACATCCATGTCCCGCCCGGCTCCCCTACTGTGCCCAAGCTGAACGTGACTGTGGAAGAGCAGGAATGCCGTGAAGGAGCGATCAGATTGCTCCAGGAGCTGCGACCCCACTGGAATCCTGAAACAATAACCATGCAGGTACTGATTTGCCACCTTCCATTCACCAGCGGATATTTATAGTTGTTGACTTTACTTCGATTTCCCATAGCTGGTGGTACGAAAGGGGTCTGGCTTTACGAATGTAGCCTCTAGTTACCAATGTCTTTCTCGGCTGACGTTAACGGGGCTGAGGGCTTAGCTGAGTAAAAAGGGACGACGAGTTGTTGATGCCCCAAGCGTCAGAAAGCTAGAAAATAGGCGTGTCACGGCCGGCTTCAGGCTGCTGATTGCCTTGCCTTCCCTGTTCCTTTTGCTTGGTAGACAGTGCGCGAGGGGAGCGAAGGGGTGAACTTGATTTGTTCCGTTTTTTTACACGCTGATTTGAAGCTGACGTTTCTCAGTTCAGACGTGGTGTCTTTCATTCTCGACTTTAGGGACTTGTACTATTCCTAATGAGTCGCCAGTTATTGTTTTTTTTCCATAGTTTTCTTTGCTGTACATTAATCAAAATTTCGAATACTTTTTGCTGGATTTGAGAAACTAAAATCGCCATTTTTGCGTTTCTTTTCCTTGTATTCGTGTTAAATTTAGGGCCTGGTTTAAAAAGGTTCTCTCCCCCCCCCCCCCCCCCCCCACCCAGCATAATGGGGTCAGCGGGATCCACGTTTTACCCGGACCCGGCAAACTAATAAATCGAGCGTTTAGAAGAGAGGGTATTAAACGATGGGCACAAGGATTTTAGTGATTTCCTTGGCCAGTATTGTAAATGAAGATAGTTCTATATACACTCATTTTGCACCTGGAGTACCTTGAGCTACACACACTGTACAAGAAGTCCTTATATCATGTTTTAACTGTACAAAGAACTTGCCTTGAGTTTAACCACCCATCTTTATTTATCCCAACTCACTCTCTACTACTCATGTTGTCCCCCGTCCATATATCTGCACTTGGCCCTCAGCTATATGGTAAACTGTATTGTAGAAAATCATTAGCGTCATATCTTAGTTGAATATTAGTTTCATCTGTATTATGCTGACATATTATATAGAGCTCTGTTACATACATTTAACAGCAGTGAAATTCATATATTTTTGATCCTATTTCATGGTAGTCCTATGATTGTTTCAGTTTGCTGTTTTCAAGGTTACCACATTTATTGTATTTAGTTTTATGCTTGGTCATTTTACTGTTATGCAGTTAACAAAATTGTAAGTTTTACGCTAGCTGTACCTGCTGTACTCTGCCTTGGTTGAATCTCTTCATAAAAGGCAGTTAATAAAGCCAATAAATAAATGCACTGATATAAGCAAAATATTTAGATTTAGGCACTGTGTGTTTTGTGTGTACAGGGGGAGTATTATATTGTTTTTGTTTAACATTTGGTTCAATATTTGTGCACTGCTGATTACATTAAATAGTAACTTTTGAGTTCTGTGCTCTGATCTCTGGTGCAAGCCACCTTTCTTGTTTTGGTGTATCTATTTTGTTTAATATAACAGCAAGTGTGGAAGAAGTTACATCAGTGTTTCCCAAACTTTCAGCCAATATGACTGCAACTAACTTCACATGAGGGCAGATGATGAAAACAGAATAGATTTCCCCTCCTACCCTTGCTAATCCAAAGAGCAGTTGGTTTAAGGCCAGGTATTTGTGTGTGCTCACAGGGATCCTAGTACTCTGCATGGGTTTCCAAACTAACAGGAAGCCCACACAGGAGGAGGGGGGGTATGGTCTGTGAATATTCACTTGTTTGTAGGTCCCGTGTTGATTACCACTGCTGAGTATAAATTTTATAATATACACCTCTTTTCTGTGCCTGCAGGAAAGGTGGTGTATTAAGAAACAATAAACCATAAATTATTTTGGTCCCAGTCAGAACTGGCCTTTTGTGGACAAGTTTGGTGCCCCTCCTGCCTCAATTCCCATCTACATAAAACTTGTCTTTCACTGTCTTGAGATGTTGCCAGAAGAAATTTGACATATGCTGCCTGGGGCCTGTTCCAGAGCCTTCTCTCTGACCTGTTCCGCTCCTGTAGAAATTGAAGTTGGGGGCGTGTCAAGATGGCGGCACGCTAATTCCTCCTGGTGCAAGCTCTTGTTAGTTTGGAAAATAAGTCCCTCTTTTCTTCAAGAAATATGCCCCACACAAAGCGTAAGGGGTTAGTTAAGACGGTTTCCTCGGCCGCCGTTAAACTACCCCCGCAACAACAAACTATAGAGCGCTTTGCCACGAGGCAATCGGCCCAACTTACCGAGAGGGGCCCTGCTGAAGCCACGGGGGAAGACACCCTTGGAGTCTTGGGGCTAGATGTGTCACTCTCCCCTCCGGACCATCATCCGCCGCTGCCGCCCGATGGTCGCCTCTTCAGGCGAGACCTGCCCGACCCAGAAGTGGAAAGGGTATTGGCCGACGATCGAGGAACTCGAGAGGCGAGCCATTCAGGAGGCCAGGAGATGGAAGTAATCCTGACTGAGCCAGGAGCTCAGAAAATGCGATCGACAGCGGTGACTCTGGAGAGCATTTGGGACGCTCTCCAGAGAGTGGAATTGACAACAGCCAGAACAGCACAAGAGATTGCAACCTTATTAGGTACTGTTGAAAATTTAAAACTTTCCCTAAATACTTCTAACCAGGAAACGGCTGAGCAATTTAAGGCTGTTAGAGATGATATTTCTCAGTTGCAAGGAGTATCAGCCTCGGTAATTAAGGATAATAATATAATCCACCGTCGACTTGAACAAATAGAAAACTACAACCGTAGGTTGAATTTACGTTTTTTGAATTTTCCTCAGGAGTTTGGAATCAATCCACAGGAAGCCTTTAAAACATATCTTTCAGAAGTATTAAATTTTACCCCAGACTCTTTTCCACCATTGAATAAAATATATTATATATATACAAAAAAATCAGTGGATGATACCCTTCAAGCCGTACCATCAGAGGTACCAGAGGAACAATTAAATATATCAGAGATACTAGAAACATCTCTAACAGCTGATTCAGCAAGAACAACTTTAATAGTTTCCTTTGTTTTCCAGCAAGACCTAGACGAAGTAAAACGTATGTACTTTAAAAAGATGCATGTCTTGTTTCGTGGGAAAAGGGTATGGATGTACCCAGATATAACAAAACAAACACAAGAAAGAAGGAAACTTTTTCTTTCTATGAGATTTGAAGTGCTACAACTGGGAGCCTCCTTTTATTTGAACTACCCATGCAAATGTGTCATCAAATATACTGGTTTGAAATATATCTTCTTTCAACCGGAACAATTGAAAGAATTTATAACTGTAAAGAAAGTTGGTTAATCTCATTTTCCACTATGATGGTATAATTTGTTTCGATCGGCCCGAAAGTGTGTTAAGCAAATTTCCTCAGGAACCGATATTTTTGATTTAAGAAGTCTTCTTTTTCCTTTACGCCCACCTCCTATGTTAGTGGTCTAAAGAAGAAATTGGTATGTTTGCTTTTAAACTGCTGTTATTGTAATTTTTTTTTCTTTTCTGAATTTCCTGTCAAGTGTAATAGCTTGTTATTTAATGAAAATGAATAAATATAAATAAAAGAAATTGAAGTTGCATCGGAGGGAAGGCTCTAGAGCAGGCAGCATATGTTGATTGCTGCTGGCAACATCTAAGATGGAGAGACAAATTTTAAGGTAGATAGGGAAGGGGGGGGAAGGTGATGAAATGTGTGGGCTGAGGAAAAAAGCATCAGTGGCTAAGGAATCTTGGGGGGGGGGCAAGGAAGATGCCTCCTATTGCCCCTCTCCCCTATGCACATGAGGGCTCCTAGGAGCACAGGGCCCTATTCTGCTGCGCCTGTTACATCTGCTTAAGGCCGGCCTTGGTCACAGTGGAGAAAAGACAGAAGAAAGCAGAAACCAGAGACTGGTTGTACCTCAGAAAGCTGGCATATCAAATCTATGACCGGGACCCACACAATTACAAAATTAAATGGCCAGCGACAAAGGTAGAAAAAAAGAATTTTAATTTAGGACAGAGTAATGTGGTAGCTGTGTTAGTCCACTTAAAGGTTAATAAAAAGAACAAAATAGAAAATAAGGCACTGTCTTTCTGTCGGACTAACAATACATTTTTTTCATTAGCTTTCAGGGGGCCCAAAATCTCCTTAGGTCGGGAAAGTGTGCCATAACAGCAGTGTACTGCCTTGACTTAAGGAAGACGGGGAGCTTGTTTAGTTTTTCAATAGATGTAATGATCTACTGCATCATTTTAGTATGTAGGAGAATATTTGGAGGGTCATCCTACAGATGGTTTTGTTGCCTAAGTCTATGCTGGTATGGAGACACAGAGGCTAAAGGAAAAAGCAGTAAACCAACACAAGTACGGCAGAGAGAGAATTTATTAATACTGAAGAAGTTGACCTGGCCACATTTTGGTGGTTGCTTGCATCAGAGGTATTGGTTTCTTCCCTAGAAAGAATAGCGAAATTCTACTGCTGCAAAATTAGCGCATATGAGAAACATTTTCATTCCAATGTAGTCACATTATTTATTTTTTATTTATGGCATTTATTCCCCGCTCTTTCCCACTCAATAGCAGGTTCAGTGCGGCTTACAAAGTACGGTACAAGGTACCGCATAGATAACACAAAGTATGGTACAAAGTATCACAGTGGTAATCCAGATTATGTAGAGTAGGGCTATAGGAAGAGACGTGGGGAGAGGTTTGGAGTGTGGGTAGTGCTAGTGGTGTGGTTTAGGTTCAAGAGTTAAGTAGGGTTGTTTGGGTAGGCTTGTTTGAAGAGGTAAGTTTTCAACAGCTTTCGGAAGAGTAAGTGTTCATTGGTTGTTCGGATGTGTCGAGGTATGGTGTTCCAGAGTTGGTTACCTATAACGGAGAAGTTGGATGCGTAGTAGGTTTTGTATTTGAGGCTTTTGCAAGTAGGAAGATGAAGATTGAGGTATGTTCGAGAGGATTTGGACCCGTTCCTGGCTGGAAGATCGATCAAGTTAGTCATGTAGTTTGGCGATTCGCCATGTAGGATCTTGTGGATCATCGTGTGAGCTTTGAAGTTTATGCGTTCCTTGATAGGGAGCCACTGAAGTTTTTCACAAAGTGGAGTTGCGCTTTCAAATCATGATTTGCCGAAAATGAGTCTGGCTGCTGTGTTTTGGGCGGTTTGGAGTTTTTTTTATGATTTGGGCTTTGTAACCAATGAAAATACTGTTGCAGTAGTCGGCATGGGTGAGTACTGTGGATTGTACTAAGTTGCGGAAGGTTTTCTTTGGGAGGAATGGTTTTACTCCTTTCAGTACCCACATCATGTTGAACATCTTCTTCGTCTTGGCTTTTGCATGAGTTTCCAAAGTTAGGCGTTTGTCTAATGTTACTCCTAGGATTTTTAGATTGTCAGATATTGGGATTGTAACGTCGGGGGTGGTTGGGAGCTGGGTGGCGTTTTGTGATGAAAGGATTAGACATTGAGTTTTTTCTTTGTTCATTTTCATTTTGAAAGCATTGGCCCAGGATGCTAGGATGTTCATGGCAGTGATTGTTTTCTCCGAGATTTCAGTAAGGTTGGATTGGAAAGGGATGAATATTGTAACATCGTCAGCGTAGATGAAGGGGTTGAGGCCAGATTTAGATAGAGATTTGGTCAGAGGATCGGGGATAGAGGTGAGCCTTGGGGGACTCCGCATCTTGATGACCACGCAGGCAATATTGATGAGGTTGATTTGACCTGATATGATCTGGTGGTGATAAAACTTTTTATCCACTTAATGATGTTTCTGCCGATCCCTAGTTTGTCCAGTAATTTTGTGAGAATATTGTGGTCTCAAACCAGTGGTTTTGCTATTCTTTCTAGTGAAGAATTGATACTCCTGATGTAAGCACCCATGTATCATCGGGTACTTCGTTCTCAATACATTTTTCTTCCACCATACTAGTGTTGGTTTGCTGTTTGTTCCTTTGGCCTCCCTGGTGTCTGTAGACCAGCTTGGACTTGGTCATCTTATTTTTCCTAGGTAGACCATTTTTGTATAACCCCCGGAAGTTAGTGCTATTATGGTATTGTAGAATTGCTTTATAGGTCCTGAGTGATTTTTTTGTAGGGTTTTGTATTACTTCACAGTATGCCTGGTACTGGAGTTTGGATTTGGATTTAGCTCGCATCCTTTTCAGTTGTAGCTCCATGCGAAGGTTGTGACTTGCCAAGAGTCACAAGGAGCTGCAGTGGGAATTGAACCCAGCCCTCCAGGATCTCGGCCCACGACACTAACCATTTGGCTACTCCTCCACTCTTGGGTAAATTACTTTTACCTAGGTAAAATTATTTCTGAAACCATCTTCTTTAGGAAGCATACACCTTTGTCCTCTTGGCCACCTGCACAAAATAATAGGTGTAAAGTGCATGAATACTTCGGCATAGTTGTTGTTCTTTCAAAAAATAATCTTAATGTATGCCTGCTAAAAGTGCCTGTTAACATTACAAGCATGCAGTCTATTTAAAATTTGCTTCTTAAATATGCAGTGCATTCATATCTTCACACCTCTTTGAAAGAAAACTAGCATTTTGTGTCATTGTCCAGAAGTGTTTCCCTCTCATCCTGATAGACCAGTCAACGCTAATAGGTGCACTCCTGTCTTTGCCTCTGAGACAAGAGTAGCCTTCTGGAGGTCTCCTGGAGGGTGGACCCTCGAGAAAATCTTTTCCCCCAGTCAGAACCCCAGGCAAGAGAAACTCTGGCTGCCAAATAGGTATTAGACTTAAATGTTAGTTTATTAAAAATAGCAAAAGAAACCAATAAGTAATTATTGAAATATTAACAAATAAAATCCTAGTAGTGTATAATATGTAGTAAATAAGAACAGAGTTTTCCCTGGGAGCTATCAATATGTCTTACCTGCTAGTGTAGACACACTGAGGCTCCCCATCCTCGGTTCTGTTTCCTCTTATATGCCTTTTCTTCCTTTCTTTATCTTAATTACCCTTCCTACCTAATGAATATTCATCTTTCCAGAACATTCTATTTCCTTTTGTCTAATCCTGTTCCAGCACTTTCTATCATCTCATTAGTTCCCTTATTGCATGGACAATTTAAGGCCTGTCATGTACATAAGCATAAGTTTTTATTAGATAATGGTTGACCTATGTCCCAGTTATGCCTAGTCACCATGATAGTGCCCACACCCTCTTGATGAAGCTACAGTTTCACCCAAACCCACTTCTCCTTTTGATTGTTTATCTGGTTACTACAGGTGTCCTTAGTCATAGGGGTCTCTGGCTCTTGGTTGCTGACAAGCAGCATCACAAGTTAGCATAGGCCAAATGTGAAACTACAAATTTCTACAGCCTTAGAAGGGTAGTGATCAGAAAAAACACATTTATAGCTGTCTTGCAATTTCAGGTCTGCTTGCAGCTCAAGAAATGCAAGATGGCTATACTAAAATAAAGAAACTTGTAAATAAATGCTCTAAATAACAAAAGATATGATATACTGGTGCATATGTAAAAGGTTATATATTAGTAGATATTAAATAAAGGCCTCACAAGCCTAGGGTACCAACTCAGTGGACACACCTATAGGGGCTTACATCATAGGCCAACCGCCACGTCCAAAAAAACCTGCAGAATGTAATCACTGTTAGGCATATTTTCAAAGCACTTAGCCTTCCAAAGTTCCATAGAAACCTATGGAACTTTGGAAGGCTAAGTGCTTTGAAAATATGCCTGAGTGTCAATCTGCAGTAAAAAAAAAAAAAAAAAAAGGAGCGCGGTATAATAGTAAATACCTATACAGTATCACAAGTAATATCTTAAATATGTATTATCAGAAAGATAATAAGACAAAAGGAAACTATATCGCGGGAACACCATTCGGGATAGTCTGAACTGCAAAAGATGAAGTACTTAGCTTCAATCAAAAGACAAATAGTTCACATCCGTAAGTCATCTCGAATCTTGAATATCGAAGAAGCTTCAAAAAGTTCCCACGAAGTGTAGTTGTAAAGACACTCTCAATCACTCTAGACAGTTGTAGAATTCTCGCTGTTTCGTTGCTTCATCAGAAGAGGATATGCATAAACATTTATCTTCCATATTGCATACAAAACAAGTCAAAATGGCAACTACTTATAAAAACGCTCCAAAGGCAGTTTCCCAGTAAAGAATAGGGTTTGACACATTTATTTATTTGTTACATTTGTATCCCACATTTTCCCACCTATTTGCAGGCTCAATGTGGCTTACATAGGTACAGGCAAGCGCCAATTTCGGTATGAACAAATACAGAGTGATGTTGTAATATAAGACATTTCATGTGTTACAGACACATTAGGGAATCTTAAGGGGGAAGAATTAAGTTAGTCCAGTACGAGCTTTGGTTTTGTTGTATTGCATGGTTAAGGCATTTAAGTTGGATCGTTAGGGTATGCCTTTCTGAACAGGTAAGTTTTCAGTAATATCCGGAATTTTGGATGGTTGTTTTCTTGGTGTTTGGTAGTGCATTCCATAGTTGTGTGCTTATATAGGAAAAGCTGGATGAGTAGGTTGATTTGTATTTGACTCCTTTGCAGCTTGGGTGGTGGAGATTTAAGTATGTTCGAGTTGATCTTGAAGCATTCTTCTTTGGTAGATCATTGAGATCGATCATGTATCCTGGGACATCTCCGTAGATGATTTTATGGACCATGGTGCAGACTTTGAATGTAATACGTTCTTTGATTGGCAGCCAGTGTAGTTTTTCTCGTAGGGGTGTGGTGCTTTTGAATCTCGTTTTTCCATATATAAGCCTGGCTGCTGTATTTTACGCAGTTTGGAGTTTCTTTAGGATTTGTTCTTTACATCCTGCGTAGATTCCATTGCAGTAGTCTAGATGACTTGATACCATGGTTTGTACCAGGTCGCGAAATATTTCCCTCGGGGGAAAAACAGGTTTTACTTGTTTGAGTTTCCACATTGAGTGGAACATTTTCTTTGTTGTGGCTTTCGCTTGGTTCTCCAGTGTGAGATTGCGGTCAATAATAACTCTGAGAATTTTTAGGCTGTCAGAGATAGGGAGGTTGTGATCTGGGGTGATTATGTTGGTGGGTTTGTTCGTGTTGTATTGGGATGAGAGGATGAGACAGTGTGTTTTTGCTGTGTTAAGTTTTAGTTGGAATGCATTCGCCCATGAATTCTTGATTAGGCTGAGTTTGATTTCATTGGTGATTTCTGTTAGATCATGTTTGTAAGGGATGTATATTGTGACGTCGTCTGCGTAAATGACGGGGTTGAGGCCTTGGTTGGATAAGGACTTGGCTAGTGGGGTCATCATTAGGTTAAAGAGGAGCGGCGATAGTGGTGATCCTTGGGGTACTCCACAGTCTGCTTTCCATGGTGATGATATGTTCGAATTTGATTTCACTTGATATGATCTATTGGTTAGAAAATCCTTGATCCAGCTGAGTACATTTCCGCCAATCCCGAAGTATTCTAAGATGTTTATTAGTATATTGTGGTTAACCATGTCGAACACACTAGACATGTCGAATTGTAGGAGAAGTATATTGTTGCCTAATGGCAATTCCTTGTTTGAATTTGGCTATGAGAGTATTTAGTACTGTTTTGGTGCTGTGGTTGACGTGAAATCCTGATTGTGATTTGTGTGTTATTGAGGATTTGTCTATGTAATCAGTAAGTTGTTTGGTTAACATGCTTTCCATCAGTTTGACTACCAATAGGATAGATGCTACTGGGCAGTAGTTAGTGATATAGTTTGTTTTTTTTTCTTGGTATCTTTTGGTATCGGGGTGAGGAGGATGTTACCATTGTCCTTAGGGAAGAGACCATGTTGAAGCATGTAGTTTATGTGGGATGTGAGGTCTGCTATGAAGCGGTGGGGGACAGATTTTATTAGGTAGTTGGGGCAGCTATCCAGTTTACAGTTTTTTATTATTTATTGCATTTGTATCCCACATTATCCCACCTCTTTGCAGGTTCAATGTGGCTTACAATATATCAAGGATAGTGGAAATGAGAAGAGGGTAAAGATTTAGTATTACAGAGAGATTTTGCGTTAAATGGTAATGGAATAAATGATAATGCTAAAACAGAAGGCATTATTAACATTCTAGATATATGTGGGCGATTCACATGTTTTGGTCTTTGTGGTATATCTTGTCGAAGAGATGGGTCTTTAGTAGTTTACGGAATCTAGTCAGTTCATAGGTCGCTTTTAGGTTACGTGACAGTGCGTTCCAAAATTGCGTGCTCATGTAGGAAAAAGTTGATGCGTGCATTCATTTGTATTTTAGACCTTTACAGTTGGGGAAATGAAGATTAAGGAATGTGTGAGAGGATTTTTTAGCATTCCTGGATGGTAGGTCTATCAGGTCTGACATGTAGGTTGGGGCATCGCCATGGATGGTTTTATGTACTAGGGTACATACTTTGAACGTACTAGGGTACATACTTTCAACAAAGCGTTCTTTGAGTGGGAGCCAGTGTAGCTTCTCTCGTAAGTCTTGGAGAACCTGTTAGTCGCTTGATTGACTGTTTCAGTGGTTAGGAGAGCGAATCTTGTCCAGAGTCTGTCCACTGTGGATTCATTGGGGTTTTGGTCCATACATTCGATGAAGTTTTCGATGTTAATGATGTTCTGAGGTAGTGTGTTGCATAGATTTACAATTTTTTTCCTTGAAGTAGTTGGCAAGTTTGTCTGCCATTGGGGTGTCTGTGTTGGTTGTGGTGACCGCGGTGGTGTCTAGTAGTTCACGATTTGGTATAATTTTCTCGTGTCCTTGTATTCAGGCCCTATTTTGGTTTTGTAATAAAGCCTTTTGGCTTGTCTTATTGCGTATTGTATTTTATTTGAGTTTGTTTCCATGTGTTGAGTGTTTGTGCATCTTTTATTTTTTCCATGCCCTTTCTAGTTTCCTTGATTGTGTTTTTAATTTTTTTTCAGTTCTTCATTGAACCATGGTATCGAGTTATGCCTACGTGCGGTTCTTGTTTGTAAGGGTGCTATTTCGTCTAATATGCTTTTACATCTTTTATCCCAATCTGAGAGATAGTATGTGGTATCCGTTTGTGCTGACCATTCATTATTGTATATTTGCTGCCAGAATTTTTCCGAGTCTATTTGTCCTCGTGTGCTGTTGGTTGTGTGTTCCTGTATGCGGTTTGAACCCTTTTCCCACCAGAGTAGGGATAAATTTAGTTTGTAGTGGTCTGATCATGGTGTGTTTGTCCATTTAATATCTGATATACTTAGATTCTGGTTCATGGACAGTTTGTGTGAGATAAGGTCAAGTGTGTGCCCTTTAATATGGGTCGCTTGAATGTGTGGCCATTTTAAGGTCCCATAAATGGAGGAATTCCTTGCATTCTCGTGTGTTTGCAGAATTTGGGTCTTCTAGGTGAAGGTTGATGTCACCCAATGCAAGTATATTGGGGTTGGTTACACAGGTATTTGATATGAAGTCCTTGAAGTGTGATTGGCATTCGTTCCAATTACCTGGTGGTCTGTAGAACAAGACAGTTTAGGTGGTCAAGTCAAGCAGGGTGGTGTGATGGATTCTAATTGAGGCGATTTCAAGTTGGGATGTTATGGACTCGGCAGTGGTTTCTGTAGTGAGGTGGTCATGATGGATTAGTGCTATGCTGCCTCCTATTTTCCTTTCTGGTCCAGTGAGTAATTTTGTATCCCGGGGGGCATAGGTCTAGGATTATAGGGTCTTTTTGATTGTGGATCCAGGTTTCATTGATGAAGAGCAGGTTGAGGTTTTCTGACATGATCCAATCTGATATTATTGCTTCTTTATTTACTATGGATCTGGCATTGATGTAGCCCACTTGAATTTTTTGGTAAGGGTCGTCTACGTTTGGTGTTATGTCGTTTCTTTGTTAGTGTGGGTTTGTTTTGACCTTTCTTTCCCTTGTGTTGAAGTTGCCCGCAAGTTGGTGTTATTCCTTTGCTTTGGTGGTTGTCCATTTGGTGAAATGTGGTGTATCTGGTCAGACTTAGATGGTTATGTAGTATGGGTATGACGTTTCTTTTAGCGAGTGGGGTGGTTAGTGTTAGGTGGACCAGGGATAAGGAGTAGATTGTTAGGAGCAGTTTGCCAGTGTTCATTCTGGTATTAATTCCTTAGTGCTGCTAGTAGGTCGTGTTCTTGTGTCTTGAGTGTTATGTGTATTTGCGTCTCGGCTTTGGGCAGTTGAGATCAGTAGTGGCTCTGGTTCTTTGTATTCTTGATACGCAGGGGGTGGATTTATGGGTTTAATATAGGTAGTTTTACTCAGTTGGTTGTTTAGATGTGTTTCCCGTAGATCTGGGTGTTGTGTTGGAGCTTGTAGGGAAGGTAGGGGTTGGTAATAGTCCCGCTTTGGTGTCTCAAAGTACTTTCACAAGCATCATCACCTATACAGGAGGGAAGTGGAATGTTCTGTGAAGCACCGGCCTCCGAGACGGCCAAACAGGTTAGCACGGCATGGCCCTCGAAAAGGTAGCTGCATTGCGGCTGCACCCAACCTTGCTCCCAGTGCTGGGGTTGTTCCCAGCCATACTCCACTCCACAATCACCCCGGGCTTCCACGGTGTGCGTGTGTGGTTGGTGAACAGGCTGCCCGGCCCTTTGGGCGACTGAGTCCTCACTGTCCGCCGTTCTTCCCGGCACCAGCTGCGCCGAACCCTCGGGGACGCTCCAAGCTACGTGGTAGGCTCACGTGTGTTCCGTTTAGACCGGGTGTGGTGAACTTCGGCAGGTCCGGTCTTGGTTGCAGAACTCGGGACTGCTTCCGATGTGTGCACCCAGTCCAGGGCCATCTGTCCTGTCAGTTGCAGTCTGCCTAGGCCTCTGACTTGACCACGACCTCTGTTGGGCACCTCGGCAATGTTCACTGCATCTCGCCAGATGGTTAGCGATCTGGGAGGTGGACGCAGTCAGTCGCTGGTCGATGCCGCTGGAGGTAGGCGCAGTCGGCAGGTGCCAAGGCCAGGCTGGTCGGCGGTGCGGTTTTGGTTTGGGGTGGTCACGGCTGGATAGCAGTGGGTTCCATCTGAGGGCAGTCGCGGTTGGCTCCACGTGGCATCTTGATCCGGGTTGGGTGACTGGGACTCGGCTCACGGCTCCACAGTATCTCTGCAGTGTTACTCTCACTAATCACCGGTGGGATAGGCTGGACCACCGTTGACCCCCCCGGGTTGGTCCGCCAGGGTCCCGGAGCCAGCTTCTCCTATGACCGTCTATTCGGCGGCCATTAGTGAGTTCATATGTCTTCCAACAGCTCATCAATCACTCTCGCAGTCCAGGATCTTTATATAAAGCTAAAGGAAATTGCCATCTTTGCCAACCATCACCCAACGATCCTAGGGTCCACTTCATCCATACCCAAGCGTGGTCAGAGATAGCATAAGGCCCTATCTCTGCTTTCACCACCCTACTGAAGTCATTACTTGAGACCAACAAATAGTCTATTCTAGCCTGGGTGGAATGCGCCCTAAATAAATGAGTGTAATCAGTCTCCACAGGGTGTAGCTCTCTCCACACATCGACTAAGTTCATCAGGCATCCCAGCTGTCTCAATCATATTAGCATAGTATGATCTCTCTGAGTCCTACCTAGACCTATCAACAATGGGGTCTCATACTGCATTAAAATCTCCCACCACCAAGGAAGAGTGTTTATGTTGAAGGAGAAGATCAATCACCCTCTTATAGAATTGTGAATCATATTGATTAGGGGCATAAATGTTACATATGAGAAATGTGTGGTGGTTCATGGACACATCAGCCAGAATAAACCTCCCTCCAGAGTCTACCTCTAATTTTTTCACCTTTACTGCCACCCCTTTCCTAATCAAAATCGCCACCCCCTTTTTTTCCCCTGGGCATCCGCCGCCACACACTCCCCCACCCACCAGTTTTGGAGCTTAGCATGTTCCACAGCTTGTAAATGCGTCTCCTGTAACAGCACAATATCAATATGGTTCCTCTGTAACAGTTGCAAAATCTTTGTTCGTTTAATTGGCCCATTAATCCCCCCCCCCCCCAACCCAACATTCCAGGATACTAATTTCATCATTTGTCATATCTACAACCTGTCATTCTACAAAGCTACCATCTTCATTAGCTCAAAGAGGGGGTCCCAGTCAGCCCCCCCCCCCTCCGGAGCAACAAATCTTTACTTCTTCAGCTCCCATCTTGACAGCTCCTTGCGCTATTTCCAGACCTTCTCCAGAGTTTAGATTCTCGAGGCAGGAGGAGAGAGAGAGAGAGAGAGAGAGAATTTTTTTTTAAACCACTGCTGCGCTTCCACCCCAACCCTCCTCCCCCCTTCAAACCAATGTTCCCCACACAGGAACCATCACTTACGTCTCCCCAGCAATCCCAGGAACTAATGATTCTTAGCCATATTTGGCACCTAACTACATTTTATGTTTCTATCAATCTTCACATACACTCCCGGAAAAACACACCCCACTTGTATACACACTTGCCTCATCAATCCTACACGTCTCCTAGCCCAATACTTCCCTTCCAAAAATCAGACAGCCCTCTACACCATTCCACCACCCCACCCTTCTTCCCACAGTTACCCCCACTATGATATTCAGAAGTGGGGTGATCACCAAACTATTGTACAAACCACCATGCAGTCCTTTTTATCTTCATCGGCCCTTTCCTGAGCCTCCAGCCTATTCATTCTGTACGCTGGTCAGGAATTCTCGAGCTTCCTCCACCACCACTCTAGTTCTGGAGGATCCATTATGCATAACTTTAAGGGAAGCTAGGTAAAGCAAGGCAAATTTGATTTTCATGGCGAACAGCTTAGAACAAATTGGCGCAAATGCCCTACGCTGCACCGCCACCCCAGCTGAATAGTCTTGAAAGCACAAAATACTTTTATTAACATAAGTCAAAGATTTCCCTGCACGAATTGCTTGAAGGATACCCTGTTTGTGTATAAAATTCAGAATCCTTAGGATGACCACTCGAGGTCTCTGTGCAGTGTCTTGGCGAGGCCCCACTCGATGTGTGTGCTCCACGTGCAGCGGCCCACAGCGCTTACTGAGTTGCTGCTCCTTTACCAACCAGGGCTCCAGAAAATCAATCGGATTTTGATCCGCAATGGATTCCGGCAGACCAACCAGCAATAAGTTATTCCTCCTCAATCTGTTTTCCAAATCGTCCACTTTTGCCTCCAGTGCTGCAACCTTTTTCTGCAGTAAAGCCTGTGTACCCTCCACCTCCGTGACTCTGTCTTCCACTGCACATTCCCAAGAGAGTTCCTCTAGCTGAGCTTGCAGGCGCTTTAACTTTGAGTCAGTGGGAGAGAGGCGTCGCTCCAATAGGTCCTCCAACAACGCAGACACCTCTGCTGTTAGTTCCGCGACCCACTCCGACAAACCAAAGGGCCTGCGGGACTGTCTCCAACCCTTCTGCCCTGAGTTTTTTTTCTTTTGTGTTTTCGCCGCCATATCCCCCGCACAGCTTCTTGAAGATGAGCCAGGGATGTTGCTGTAGTCCTCTGACAGTGGATTTGTAGTTAGTGGGTTCGGATGCCTTAGTAAAATTTCTGGGAAACGCCTAAGGGTCTGGAGGAGCTCTGCCTAGCGTTTTCCTTCGGACATGATGTTGTGTGACCCCCTTCTTGTTATAAAATGTTGAGAGGTTGTATCTTGTATCAAATTTTAAACCATTCTTGAAGAAAAGCCATGAAGTTTTCGACCAGTGAATGAACTTATTACTCCAACAAGACACTGTAGTACCAATGTTTGGTATCTGAGGTCTTTTTTCCCTCATTTGGCAACATTGTGTGAGTTATCACTGTTTATCTAAACTTGACACATTTTGTCTTTAGTGTGCCACAATATTATTATGTGTACAAGTTTTTGCTCCTTTCTTTGTGATTTACACCATTTTGCAAAGCCGACACATTTCAGTAAATTCAGAAATAAATTTTTTTTTCTAACTTAGTCTGAGCATTTTATTTTTCCATTTGCTTTGGTCCCAGGGTCTCTTCTGCTTGTCTCAGTTTTCATAACTATCTTTCCAGGATATACTGTCTTTTTACATTTCTTCTCTTTTTGTGTCCACATCTGTCTTCCCTCCGTGTCCCTGTCTCTCCTATCTATATCCTCCCCTTGTGTCAAGCGTTGCCCCTCTGTGTACAGCATTGCTTCTGTTCCGTGTATCTATACTTCCTCTCCATCCAGCATCTCTTCTCCATGTCTCTCATGTCCAGCATTGTTTGTCTCTGTGCTCCTGTCCCACGCAGCATCTTGTGTCTGTCTGTCCCACCCCAGAGCCAGCATCTCTCACATTCTCTCTCTCTCTCTCTCTCTCACATTCTCTCTCTCTCGTACACCCCCCTCCCCCCCAAGCTGGCCTGTCTCTCCCCTACCCTCCAGCATATGTCTGGCATCTATTCTAGCCCCTCCTCCCTCTCTCTCTCTCGCTGGTGAAGAGGGGGAGAAGGAAATGCCAGACCTGTAGAGAGTGAGAAGAAGGGAGGCAGAGGAGGGGCCTATCAAACGGCCCCACCACCTCCTCCTCTGGTGTGTCTGACCAGTGGAAGAAGTATTGAACACTGCAAAATGTCTTGAAAGTTCACAAGTCCTGCATCTGGCCACAACCCCCTCCATACAAAAAATTCAGAATGACTGTGGGGGCCACCATTGTACCACAGACCTTGCATTGAACACTAGTTTAGAGCCTATACAGACAGCTCATTATCCCTGTTATGTAGTGTTTGGTTCAGATCTCATCATGACCAACTCCGGCCTTGTTTCGTTATATGAAACAGTTGATGAATGCCAGTCATAACTGGGTAACACTGTCAGTCTAGACAGCATTTCAATTTCGTTTTCTTCCCACTATTCTAGGACAAGTGGGTAGTTATATCCATCGACCAGCAGGTGGAGATGCAGAATACAGAGCTGAGCACCACTACCTAGCCACGTACTTGCAGCCCAGTTCTATCTCCAGCAGGTGGATGGACATACTTCGTCTGTCTCTGAGTTCGAGTTGATATCTCCAGGTCCGGTTGGTGACTGGCTCCCAGTTCAGAAAATCTGAAGGGTTACAGATATACTTGGTGGTGCTGGGTCCCTGTCTTTATTTATTTAGATTTTGCTCACACCTTTTCCAGTAGTAGCTCAAGGTGAGTTACATTCAGGTACACTGGATATTTCTCTGTCCCAGGAGGGATCACAATCTAAGTTTGTACCTGAGGCAATGGAGGGTTGTGACTTGCCCAAGATCACAAGTTTGAGACAGGAAGGGTCAAAGGTTAGATTAAGGATGGGAGTAATGATAATGGATTTCCAAAATGAAAGGACTATGCCAGTATCAAGGCTCTGGATAATCGAAGAATGAATGTGAGGCATTAGAACAAGAATAAACTGCCTTACCAGCTTAGTGGGCCAAGGGATTAGCTGGTGAAGAAGTGAGGTGGATGGACAGCCTTAGATCAAACAAATCCTGGATGGTAGGAGAATTGAAAGTGTGCCAGACTTCAGTGGGAACTACAGCTGGATTATCTGTAACCAAGGGGGGGGGGGGGGGGAGGGTGTAGAATTCATGGTGCTCCTGAGGTTATCAATTTTGCTCTGCCAGGCAGAGGTGACCAAGTCAACAGAAGTAAAGAACTGAAAGAGAAGAGGGGAGGGAAGGTTGGGCATGGAAATAGTTTTGAAGATTTGAAATAGCTTCTGCGGTTTGTTAATAGCAAATCTAATTGCTTTGTAATAAAACTCTCTTAGCATTGTGGAGTGCAGCGAGATATTCTGTGTTTCTAAGTTTGAAGCGGTCGTGTGCATCAGCGCTGCAGATTTTA
The DNA here is from genome assembly GCF_901765095.1 of Microcaecilia unicolor. Lineage (NCBI taxonomy): Eukaryota > Metazoa > Chordata > Amphibia > Gymnophiona > Siphonopidae > Microcaecilia > Microcaecilia unicolor. The sequence continues at coordinate 91,863,296 of NC_044039.1, forward strand.
TGCCACCTCATCTCCTCACTGCGCAGGCATCATTTAAGGAGGTGGAGGCCAGAATGGTACCAGGGTGCAGATGACTATGAAGAACAAAAAGCTGGTGTTTTAACGGCAAAGCAGAATCAAGGATGACAGTTAAAGACCTGTTAAACATGGATACTTGATCTGACAATGGGAGATCATGCGATGGAGACTGAAGGTGGTTTAAAGCAAGTTTGATCTTATCCCGAGCGGCAGCATTCAGGATCAGAGTGGGGTGGCTGGCTGCAAGGGGGACAGAAGGGGAGGGGTGGAGTGGTAAGCCAAAAAGAAATGGTAAGACCATCGGACTGGAAAACTTTCAAAATGAGAGAGGCCTAATGTAGAAGAGGGCAGAGAAAAAACTAGATCTAGAGTGTTGCCAAGAGCATGAGTGTGGAAGTTAATGTGCTGGATGAGCCCAATACTCTGAGTGAGCGAGAGAAAATCATCAGCGAATGTTGAAGAGGGAAGATAAGTCACCTAGGAGTATCAGTGGGGAAATAAACAGAGAGCTCAAAAACAAAGGCACTGAGCTTGTCCCAGGAAGAAAACAGCGAAGTAGAAGGATAATAAACTAAAGCCATACAAAAACAGGCAGACATAGTCCTGAACCAAAGAATGCCGACGTAAGAGAGAGACAAAGATTTAAAGAGGCAGAGACACAGAAGGTTGAAGAACAGAAAAAGGCCACACCTCCACCGGATCGAGCAGGGCTCCAATGAACTCCAATTGTTGAACAGAGAGTAGATAGGAGTTGGGGTAGTTTAAAACTAACCTTAGCAGCTCTAGCACTCAAATAGTTCTCTGTACAGACTCCTAAGCACCTTCATTCAATGTGCTCTTCACCAACCAATCATCCAGGTAGGGAAACAGAAACTCCCAGTCTGCGTAACGACACTACAACTACCGCTAGACAGTTGGTAAAAACCCTGGGAGCTGACACGAGGCCAAATGGCAGAACACAGTACTGGAAGTGACGTGTTCCTACCTGAAATCTGAGATACTTCCTGTGGCCTGGAAGTATTGGGATATGCATGTAGTCATCCTTTAAATCTAGAGAGCATAGTCAATCTTGCTCTTGAATCATTGGGAGAAGAGTGCCCAGGGAAACCATCCTGAACTTTTCTTTGACTAGATATTTATTCAGGGCCCTTAGTTCTTGATGGTGCGCATCCCCCTCTTTTTTGGAACAAGGAAGTATTTGAAATAGAATCCCAAACCTTTTTCTCCTAGTGGATTGACTGCATGGGCCTTTAGAAGGACGGAGAGTTTCGCTACAAATACCTCCCTATTGCAAGAGCTGATGTAAGTTGCTCTCAGGGGGGCAATTCAGTGGTCTCGTCCACCAATGAAGAGCGTAACTGAGACAGACTATTTTGAAGTACCCACTGGTCTGAGGTTATAAGGAATCACTTTTCTTGGAAAAAATGACACAAAAATAGCCGAGTAGATACCCTGGAGTGAGTAGAAACGATGAGAAGGGATCTCCGAATGATAAAGAATGGTATAGGGTCTGGCAGTTAAAAGTTACTGCCAAGAAGTGTAGAGTGATGCACTTGGGGCGCAGAAACCCGAAAGAGAGATACCGGATAGGAGGGGAGAGATTAGTAAGCTTGACTCAGGAGAGAGACCTTGGGGTGTTGGTGTCTGAGGATCTAAAGCTGAAGAAACAAGGCGACGGCCATGGCCAGAAAGATGCTAGGCTGCATAGAGAGGGGGCATAACCAGCAGAAGAAAGGAGGTGTTGCTATCCCTCTACAAGTCGTTGGTGAGTATTGTGTTTAGTTTTGGAGGCCGTATCTTGCTAAAGATGTAAGAAGACTGGAAGCGTGCAAAGAAAAGCTACAAAAATGGTATGGGATTTGTGTTGCAAACCGTACAAAGAGAGACTTGCTGCCCTGAACGTGTTTACCTTGGAGGAAAGGAGAAACAGGGGTGACATGATACAGACGTTCAAATATTTGAAAGGTGTTAATCAAATAAATTTTTTTTGGAGACCGGAAGGCAGTAGAACTAGAGGATATGAATTGAGGTTGAAGGGGGGCAGACTCAGGAGTAATGTCAGAAAGTATTTTTTCACAGGGAGGGTGGTGGATATGTGGAATGCCCTCACAAGGGAGGTGGTGATGAAAACAGTAATGGAATTCAAACATGCTTGGGATAAACACAAAGGAATCTTGTTTAGAAGGAATGGATCCATGGAATCTTAGCGGAGATTAGGTGGCGACGCCGGTAATTGGGAAACAAAACCGGTGCTGGGTATACTTCTACGGTCTACTCCCTGATTACTACTACTACTATTTAGCATTTCTATAGCGCTACAACGCATACGCAGCACTGCACAAACATAGAAGAAAGACAGTCCCTGCTCAAAGAGCTTACAATCTAATAGACAAAAAATAAATAAAGTAAGCAAATCAAATCAATTAATGAGAACGGGAAGGAAAAGAGGAGGGTAGGTGGAGGCGAGTGGTTACGAGTCAAAAGCAATGTTAAAGAGGTGGGCTTTCAGTCTAGGTTTAAAGGTGGCCAAGGATGGGGCAAGACGTAGGGGCTCAGGAAGTTTATTCCAGGCATAGGGTGCAGCGAGACAGAAGGCGCGAAGTCTGGAGTTGGCAGTAGTGGAGAAGGGAACAGATAAGAAGGATTTATCCATGGAGCGGAGTGCACGGGAAGGGGTGTAGGGAAGGACGAGTGTGGAGAGATACTGGGGAGCAGCAGAGTGAATACATTTATAGGTTAGTAGAAGTTTGAACAGGATGCAAAAACGGATAGGGAGCCAGTGAAGGGTCTTGAGGAGAGGGGTAGTATGAGTAAAGCGACCCTGGCGGAAGATGAGACGGGCAGCAGAGTTTTGAACCGACTGGAGAGGGGAGAGGTGACTAAGTGGGAGGCCAGCAAGAAGCAGATTGCAGTAGTCTAAACGAGAGGTGACAAGGGTGTGGATGAGGGTTTTGGTAGAGTGCTCGGAAAGAAAGGGGCGGATTTTACGGATGTTGTAAAGAAAGAAACGACAGGTCTTGGCGGTCTGCTGGATATGAGCAGAGAAGGAGAGATAAGAGTCAAAGATGAACCCAAGGTTTCGAGCTGAGGAGACAGGGAGAATGAGAGCGCCATCAACAGAAATAGAAAACGGGGGGAGCGGGGAGGTGGGTTTGGGGGGGAAAATGAGAAGCTCGGTTTTGGTCATATTTAATTTCAGGTGGCATTGAGACATCCAGGCAGCAATGTCAGACAAGCACGCTGAAACTTTGGTTTGGATGCAAGGTGAGATATCAGGGGTAGAAAGGTAGATTTGGGAGTCATCAGCATAGAGATGGTAGGAAAAGCCATGGGATGAGATTAATGAACCAAGGGAAGAAGTGTAGATAGAAAAGAGGAGGGGACCAAGAACAGAACCCTGAGGTACGCCGACAGGCAGAGGGATAGAAGTAGAAGAGGATCCACCAGAGTGAACACTAAAGGTGCGGAGGGAGAGGTAGGAAGAGAACCAGGAAAGGACAGAGCCCTGGAATCCAAGTGAGGATAGGGTATCGAGAAGTATGCTGTGATCGACAGTGTCAAAAGCAGCGGAAAGATCAAGAAGAATGAGGATGGAATATTGACCTCTGGATTTAGCCAGTAATAGGTCATTGGAGACTTTAGTAAGCGCAGTTTCGGTTGAGTGGAGAGGGCGAAAACCAGATTGTAATGGGTCAAGAATAGCATGTGAGGAGAGAAAATCAAGGCAGCGGCGGTGAACAGCACGCTCAAGTAATTTGGAGAGAAAAGGAAGGAGGGAGATGGGTCGGTAATTAGAGGGACAAGTAGGGTCAAGTGAAGGCTTCTTAAGGAGAGGTGTGACCACAGCATGTTTAAAGGCAGCAGGGACAGTCGCAGTGGAAAGTGAGAGGTTGAGAATGTGACAGATAAAAGGAATAAGAGTAGGAGAGATGGCATTAAGAAGGTGGGTGGGAATGGGATCAGAGGAACAGGTGGTACATTTTGAGGAAGAAAGGAGAAGTGTAGTTTCCTCAATAGTAACTTCAGGAAAGGAGGAAAGGGAATGAGGGGAAGGAGAGAGAGGGGAACGGACTAGTGGAGGGAGAGCTGGTGAGGTAGAGAAAGCAAGGTTTATCTTTTGAACCTTGTTGTGAAAGAATTCAGCAAGGGTCTGAGGAGATAAAGAAGGGGGAGTTGGGGGAGGGGGCACCTTGAGGAGAGAGTTCAATGTGGTGAAGAGAAGTCGAGGATTAGAGCCAAGAGAGTTGGTCAGTTGGATATAATAATCTTGTTTGGCACGTAAAAGAGCAGATTGGAAGGAGGTCAGCATGAACTTAAAGTGTAAGAAATCAGCAAGGGCCCGAGATTTCCGCCAGAGGCATTCGGCGGAGCGGGTACAGGAACGTAGGTAGCGGATATTAGATGTCAGCCAAGGTTGGGGTTTTGTACGCCTTACAGGGCGGGTCATCAAAGGTGCAAGAGTGTCTAAGGCAGAGGATAGAGTATTGTTGTAAGAAGAAACAGCCTCGTTGACAGATGTGGATGGTGCCACAGTAGAGAGGAGGTTTGAAACATGGGAGGATAGAGATGAAGGGTCAATATCGTGAAGATTCCTAGATAAATTAGATAGGATAGGACGGGACTGGGAGGGAGGAGATTTAAGTGTGAAAGTTATAAGATGGTGATCAGAGGAGGGATGATCAGAGGCAAGGAAACTAGAAGGTGAACAGTTGGAGGAGAAGATGAGATCAAGACTAAATAGATATGGATGGGCTGGAGTGTAAATTTTAAGGGGTTTTGATGTTAGCTTCAGAACTTATATCAGTTTATCTTGTTGGGCAGACTGTACAGGTCTTTATCTGTTGTCATTTACTATGTTACTGTTACTATGTAAATCTCAAGCCTCCCTCTGACTGGAAGGACATCTGACGCAGATACTTTTACAGTGGCTGTGCTCTGCTGGAGCCAGTCAAAAGCTCGCCCTTTGACTGGGGAGCCGGCTAAGCCTTTAGCACACGCTGTTGACGAGAATGAGTGCGCAAGGAGTGTACCTTCGCCTTTGAGAGTAGTAAGCACCTTGCTTCAACTTGCCCAAAAACCTCCCAGAAGAGGAGGGAGCAAGAGGAGTCCCTCTGAGAGAGAGCATCAATGGTATCAGTGTGTTTCTAAATGAGGTCTGTGATCTCTTTACACCATCTCTCCAAAAATGTTATCTCCACGGCAATGGCGTCTGCCAATCTCTGTGGGACGCTGGGTCTAAGTCGGAGACAAGGTATCGTATGCCCCCAGGTGAACTCTGAATTTGTGACAAGCCTTCTGTTGCTTGGCTAACTGGTGAAGAGATTAGGCCTGTTCTGGAGGGGGGGGGGGGGGGGGTGGAATCTGCTGAATACAGTTAGAAGCCCCTCCGAAGGGACACCACCTTGTAAGTGGTGGAGGGGCTTCTGTGTATCAATGACTCAGAGGGCTAAGCTGAAGGGTTACCCATATCAGACAGGCCTCTGAGGAGAAACCAGACAAAGAGTGTCCCAAACTGGAGGATCCAAGATGGCGTCGAGGGAGGATGTACGTTAGTTGAGTTCCCGTTTTACACCAGAATACGTGAAGAAGTAGGCGCGCTCCCCAGAGAATGGGGAAGAAGAAAGGCAAAGCCGTGGTGTTGCCCTCCTTGAACACGTTCTCCCACCTGGAGGCTTTTCCTTTCTTTTTACCTCCCTGGTCTCTTCTCTGTCAGTACCTGTTCAGCAACCAAAAAACACAAAAACAAAGTAAGAGCTTTTCCTTTGGTCTTGACAGTGAGAAGAGAGGCTCCAGACCGGCGGTGTCGGTCGTGGCCGGGGGGTGAGGAGTTTTTGAAGGTTCTCAGTACAGTATCCAGGTGGTGAGTCTCTTGTGGTTCTTTCGGGCTGCACTGTTTCTCGAGCGTTTCAAGTGGCTCGCCTTTTCTTTTCGGCTCTAGTGCTCAGAAAAAAAAAAGAGAGCTCCCAAAGCAAGTGCCTCTGCAGTGCTCCCGTGCAAGTCGAGCTTCTGACCCTTTTTTTTGGGGGGGGGCGGTCTCGGCGGCAGCATGTTGGTCCCCGCGGAAGGGGTGAAGCGCTATTCCTTGTGTGGGGGCCGGTGCTCCTTGGGCTGTTGCACAGCGTGCAGGCCAGTGTTTCAGAGTGGAGGAGGAGATCCCGGTGGTGTTTCTCTCAGGGATTTCGGTTCTGGTCCGTTCTCTGGCTCACTCCTGGTGGCGTTTCTCTCAGGGATTTTGGTTCTGATCCAATGCTCCAGCTCCCCGGTTGGCCCTCTGAGTGTCTCCTCTCAAGCGGAGGTGGGTATGTCGGCCACTTTGCCCATGGTCAGGGAGCATTCTCTGCCGGTGGCAGGGGAGGGGGCTGTTGCTTTGGGGGGGCTTGCCTGCTGAGGGTGTGCCATTTTCTCCTGAGTTTGTCCTGTTGCTTCACCAGGCCTTCCTCTTGAAGCAGGAGGGCATGCCTCTGCTGGCCCTGGGGCTCCTCGGGGGGTGCAGGGTTGGATCTGGCCTCCCCTCTCCCGAAAAGATCCCGTCCTGTCCTTATAGATGACCGCTGCGGAGTCCACCTCCTTGGAGGGCCCCTCTGTCCTGGAGCCCTCGTAGGAGGGGGAACTTCCCTTTGGTGAGGGGGACGACTCTCGGGTGCTCCGGCGTTTTCATAGGAATGAGTTGGGGTCTTTGATTTCAGAGTACTTATTGTCTCTCTCCATTGCCGAGCCGGTGGGGAGCCCTGCAGGAGCCCAAAAGACTAGCCTTATGAGGGGCCTTCGGGGTCCATCTAAGTTGTTTCCGATGCATCCAGATAGCCAGGATTTTATCTCCGCAGAATGGGCTACCGCTGACTCAGGTCTTCAAGTGGGGAGAGCCATGGCCTGTCTCTACCCTCTAGTGCCGGAAGAGAGAGAAGATGGTCTTTCCTAGGTTGGATTGCTTGGTGACTGCGGTCACCAAGAAGACCACCTTGCTGGTGGAAGGCGGGGTGGCCTTGAAGGATCTGCAGGACAGAAGTTGGAACAGGCCCTGAAGGAGGCTTTTGAAGTGGCTGCCTTAGGCCTGCAGGCAGCTATTTGCAGCTCCTTTGTGGCCCGTGCCTGTTTGCAATGGCACCAGAAGTCGGGTGCCAGGAGTAGCTCGCGGACAGCTAGAATGGAGATGGGCCTCGTTATCTGGTGGACGAAGTGTACGACATGCTGCGGGCTTCGGCCAAGGGTATGTTGCTGGTGGTCACGGCGAGGCACCAGCTGTGGCTTCGGGCTTGGTTGGCAGACGCGGCCTCTAAGGCCCGCATGGTCAAGCTGCACTTTCAGTGGAAATTGGTCGTCTGCGAAGACCTTAGCAATCTGGTGAAGGAGCTTGGGGAGGCTAGGCCCCAGCGGCTGCCAGAGGGCCGGCCTAGGGCGGCCGATTGACAGCTGGGTTCTGTATATCACAGAGGCCATGAAAAGGTGCAAACCATACATATTTCTAGTTTTTATTTTAATATAGTTATTTTGCTTTTCTTGAGTTGGGAGCAGACTTAAGAGTTGCAAGAGAGCTATAAATGTGCTTTTTCTGAAAACTACCCTTCTAAGGTTGTGGTTTGACATTTGGCCTATGCTAACCTGTGATAAGTTGCTTGGCAGCAACTAAGAGCTAGAGGCTCCTATGATTAAGGTCACCTGCAGTATCCAAATAGAAGAAGTAAGTGGGTGTGAGTGAAATTGTAGGCTCAGCAAGAGGGTGGAGGGGTCTAGTATGATGACTGTGCATAACAAGGACCTAGGTCAACCCATATCAAATGAAAATTTATACTTTATACAACTTTCAATGCAATGAGGGAATAAATGATAGAAGCTGATGGAATGTGCTGGAACAGGATTTGCCATAAAAGGAAATAGAATATCCTGGAAAGATGTATATTTATTAGGTAGGAAGGATAATTATTAAGATACTGAAGAAAGGAAGAAAAAGTATTTAAGAGGAAACAGGACTGAGGATGGTGACCCTCAGTGTGTCCACTAGCAGGTGGACATATTGACAGCTCCCAGAGAAAACTCTGTTTTTATTTGCTACATATTATACTCTGTTGGGATTTTATTTGTTGACTAGTAAAAAAGGCCCGTTTCTGACACACATGAAACGGGCGCTAGCAAGGTTTTCCTCGGAGTGTGTATGTTTGGGAGAGTGTATGTGAGAGTGACTGTGTGAGAGACAGAGTGAAAGTGTGAGTGTGAGAGAGCGTCTGGGTGTGAGTGTGTTTGTGAGAGAGTGTGTGTGTGAGAATGAGAGTGTGTGTATGTGAGACACAGTGTAAGAGAGAGTATGTGTGTGTGTGCGAAAGAGAGTGTGTGTGTGAGACACAGATTCTCTGTGAGAGTGAGTGTATGAGACCAAGCGAGTGTGTGAGTGACTGTGTGGCACATAGAGAGTGAATGTGATACAGTGTGAGACAGAGTGTGTGAGAGTGAGAGTCAGAAAGACATTGTATATGAGAGAGAGAGTGTGAGCCATGCCCTCCCAATCCATGCCCATCTGTCCCCTGCCCCCTCCATTCATCCTTTTTCCAGCAATTCCCCTCTCCCTGAGCCCTGCCCTCCCAATCCATGCCCATCCATGCTCCTCTGTCACCTGCCCCCTCCATTCATCCCTATCCAGCAATTCCCCTCTCTCCCTGAGCCCTGCCCTGCAATCCATATCCATCCATGCCCATCTGTCCCCTCCATTCATGCCTATCCAGCAATTCCCCTCTCTCCCTGAGCCCTGCCCTCCCAATCCATGCCCATCCATTCTCCTCTGTCACCTGCCCCCTCCATTCATCCCTATCCAGCAATTCCCCTCTCTCCCTGAGCCCTGCCCTGCAATCCATATCCATCCATGCCCATCTGTCCCCTCCATTCATCCCTATCCAGCAATTCCCCTCTCTCCCTGAGCCCTGCCCTCCCAATCCATGCCCATCCATGCTCCTCTGTCCCCTGCCCCCTCCATTCATCCCTTTCCAGCAATTCCCCTCTCTCCCTGAGCCCTGCCCTTCCAATCCATGCCCATCCATGCTCCTCTGTCACCTGCCCCCTCCATTCATCCCTATCCAGCAATTCCCCTCTCTCCCTGAGCCCTGCCCTGCAATCCATATCCATCGATGCCCATCTGTCCCCTCCATTCATCCCTATCCAGCAATTCCCCTCTCTCCCTGAGCCCTGCCCTCCCAATCCATGCCCATCCATGTTCCTCTGTCCCCTGCCCCCTCCATTCATCCTTTTCCAGCAATTCCCCTCTCTCCCTTCCATGACCCCCCCTCGCATCTATGCTCCTCTCTCTCCCATGTCCCAGCCTGGCCCGCCCTCTTCTTCCCCCCCCTTTCGCATCCATGCCCCCCCTTCGCATCCATGCTGTCGTTTCTCCCCTGCCCTCCCGCTCCCATTGTTCAACTTTACTGCCCACCCTCTTCTCTCCCCCCAACATCCCTTTTTTTTTTCTTTTTAAATTTACCTCCGTGGCGGTTCCAGCAGCGCAGCGTCAGGGAAGGAGGCGGCGCTCCCAACGTCTAGCCTTCCCTTCGCTGTGTTCCGCCTTCTTCTGAGGTCATCCTTGACGTCAGAAGAAGGCGGAACACAGCGAAGGGAAGGCTAGAGACGTTGGGAGCGCCGCCTCCTTCCCTGACGCTGCGCTGCCGGAACCGCCACCACGGAGGTAAATCTAATATAATAAAACGCACCGTGCGTGGGTGCGATCCGTTTGTTTGTTTTTTTTCCGCCCTCGACGTCATGACGTTTGACGCGAGGGCGGGGCAGAGACGGCTGGGTGGCTTCACACCATGAATCCACGAACCCTTCAGGGAGTGTTTGAGTGACTTCAGAACGTTGTCTTCAGAACGTTCACGGTGCGTTTTATTATATTAGATATTTCAATAATTACTGATTGGCTTCTTTGACTATTTGAATAAATGTTACGTTAACACAGTGTCCCGTTGATTGTCCTCATTCCTGTCCTCATTCCACCATATCTGTTTATATCTACCTCATCATTTAATGCTATATATAACTCTCCCATATTATTTTTTAGGCTTCTAGCATTTGTATACAGTCACTTCATATTGTGTTTTTTCCTTTGCATCTGCATGCTGCTTAGAAGTTGACATGGATAATGCGCATCCTTTACCCTGCTCTCTCCTTAAACACACCTAGCTTTCTTTCAGCATTGTTGAAACCTCTACAGAGATTCCCTGAATCTCCTATTTCAATAGTATCCTTCAAAGATACTCTACTTCAAACCATACGTTCCTGGGTGACTGTTAGCTCTCTCTCCTCCTCCCCCCCCCCCCCAATTCTAGTTTAAAAGCTGTTTTATCTTCTTTTTAAAAGTTAGTGCCATCAGCCTGGTTCCATCCCGATTAAGGTGGAGTCCATCCTTTCGGAGCATTCTCCCCTTTTCCTAGAATTTTGCCTAGTTCTTAACAAATCTAAATCCCTCATCCCTGCACCATCATCTCAACCACACATTGAGACTTCGAAGCTCTGCCTGCCTCTTGGGTCCTGCGCGTGGAACGGAAAGCATTTCTTAAAATGGTACCCTGGAAGTTCTGGACTTCAGCTTTCTACCTAAGAGCCTAAATTTGGCTTACAGACCCCTGCCCCCCCCCCCCCCCCCAAAAAAAAACAAAACATTTTCCTACGTCATTGATACTCACATATACCAAGACAGCCAGCTTCTCCCCAGTACTATCTAAGATCCTATCTAGGTGACATGCGAGGTCTGCCACCTTCGCACCAGGCAGCAAATGACCAGGTGATCCTCACATCCACTAGCTACCCAGCTTACCTACATGCCTAATGATCGAATCACCAACTACAACACCTATCTTAACTGTTCCCGTCTGGGCAGAAGTCTTTGGAGACATATCCTTGGAGTGAGAGGATATTGCATTCCCTGGTGGGCAGGTCCTGGCTACAGGAGTACTTCTTACTTCACCAGGGCGATGTCCTTTTAGGAGACCTTCTTCCTTCAAGTCAGCACAGGGACTGCCAGACTGGAGGTGGGACCTCTCTACAGTTTCCCTGTATGTCTTCTCTATGTACCTCTTCTCTATATACCTCTCTTCCCTCAGCTCTTCCAAGTCTGCTACTCTAGCCTCAAGAGAACGGACCCATTCTCTGGGAGCTCTTTGCATTGGGCACACACATATTACCTCTCGCTCACTGGGAGATAATCATACATGTAACACTCAGTGCAAAAGACTGGATATCACCCCTCTCACGCTAGACTTCTGCCTCCATCTTAGTATTATTTTCATTAATTTAAAATTTGCTATGGTACTAAGGATATTGGTCTATTATATATATAAAAAATTTTTTATGTTATATGGTATATTTTTGTGATTTATTTAGTGTTTTCTTTTTAGAAAGTAATGAAATGTAATTAAAACTCTGTAAGGGGACTCCTCTCTTGTTATCCTAATTAGAATAACTGACGACAAATGAAGAGGTACTAGGAGTGAATGGGAGGGAGTTGGGGAGGGGGGTGGGAGTGAAGACTGAACTAGGCCCTGTTGTGCCTTCTAGAGGCTATCTGGTTATGTTGTAGGCTGTGACAAGTTTTAAAACTATAGGGAAAAGGGTTTTACACTATGGAAACTATGCTGTGGTGCAAAACTAAAGTTAAATCTGTGGGGTTTCCTGTGACTATCAGCTTTGTATTCCTTATTTGAACTGGCCAAGCTTTGCTGCAAAACTGAAGTTAAAAGTTTATATTGGGGTTTCTGTGACTATCAGCTCTGCTCTATACTGATGCTAGAATAGTTCCTTATAACTGGTAGCCTATGGAACTGATATAGAGACTTTAAATACTAAACAAAGACAACCCTAATTCCTTAAACTGCCTTTGCTAAATAAAGGGAGTAATTTAAAAATAGACACTGAGATAATCTACCTTTCCCAAATTTAAAAGCAATTTCCCAGTAAATAACTTGCCAGTGAAGATTTGTCCTGTTCTGGAAGTCTTCGCTTCATATCATACAAACTGCCGATCAGCGATCCCAGAAATATCTTGTAGAACGGTAATGCTTTTTGCATCATAAAGATAACAGCTGTCGACACACACAGTATGAACCATACTAGTGACTGACTGAAGTTTAATGGCATAAAAACTACTGCATAAATACAACTGAATATAAAAAGCAGTTTGCTCATTTTTTTAGCTTTGAAAGATTTCAGCAGAACATTTTTGTTTATCAAACTCTTACCTTTCAGGTTTTTACAGATGGAATTACAAATAAGCTAATTGGATGCTATGTTGGCGATACAATGGATGATGTTGTCTTGGTGAGAATTTACGGAAATAAGACCGAATTGCTAGTGGATCGTGATGAGGAGTTGAAAAGTTTTCGGGTGCTACAGGCCCATGGCTGTGCGCCACAGCTCTACTGCACTTTCAGCAATGGATTTTGTTATGAATTCATGCAAGGAGCAGCTCTGGACCCAGAACATGTCTGCGACCCAACCATTTTCAGGTACTTCAGTGGCAAAATGAAGCTTGTCTTGCATTTTTTAAATACATTTTTTTCTAGGAAGCTTTCATGCATTATAGAAATTTAAACCACTTAAAGAGAAATAAATACATCCAAAACTAGATAGTAACTTACCTGGGCTAACAGTTTATAATTAAAATACATATTCCATATCATCAAGCTGATCAATCCATAGACTGGTGGGTTGTGTCCATCTACCAGCAGGTGGAGATAGAGAGCAAACTTTTGCCTCCCTATATGTGGTCATGTGCTGCCGGAAACTCCCCAGTATGTTCTCTATCTCAGCAGGTGGTGGTCACACACAGCAGCAGCTCTGGCTAGGCCTCCAAGCCTAATTTTTAGGTTTTGTTGAGTGCCTGGGGTTGAGGGCTCTTTTGAGCAAGTGCAAACCTGGTGGTGCCAGGTCCCTCCTTTTCTCCCCCCTCCCGCTGGCTCCGTTAAAAAAAAAAAAAAAAATTTTGAACGTCCTTAAAGGCGTTTATTTCAACGTTTATTTAAGCGTCTATTGCAGCTACTCACTGGGACACCAGGTCGTTACAACTCGGAGCGGACAGCAGGTAATTTTTACCTTTTTATAGCGGGCAGGGGGTTCCCCGATTCTTCTCCTCGTGGCATATGGCGTCGGAGGGCGAGGGCGCAAAGGGTCGCTCCCCGGGTAGCTTGAGCGCTTCTAGAGGGGATGCGGGGGTCTTAAAGCCTGATTCGCCCTTGTTGGGTGACAGTTTCGTGACCGATGTATGTCCCGGTTCTTCCTCCGGCGTGGCGGTTTTTCCCGCCATAAACGCCCATCCCCCGCTCCTCGCCTCCGCCATCTTGGCCGGCCACGCGGCTCGGACGGCTTCTTCTTGGGCCGCCCTTGAGGTTGGAGACATTAATGCCATGAACGCCCTTAATTTGGGCGACGGCACAGAAGCGGCTAAAGTTAAGAGCCGTTCTTCCCGCGCGGCTCCTTCGCGGAGTTTCGCGCCGGACGCCATTTTGGATGCGCAGCATGTCTCTCCCCCGCTATTGCGAGCGCCGGTTGAGGGTGCTTCTAGGGCTGTTGCCCAGGCTGCGGAAGTGCACAGTCTGGGGGGTTTCTCCCCCGAGTTTGTTTTGCTGCTGCATCAGGCCTTCCTCATGCACAACGCTGCCCCTGCTCCCTCGTCTGGTAAAGAGGTTGAGGTTCCCAGAGGTAAACGCCCTCGGGTTGATTCCCAGGCCTTGGAGGAATTTGTCTCCTCCGATGTAGATGAGGGCAGCGTGTCTGAGGTCTCCCAACGGTCCTTTGCGGATTCCTTGGAGGAGACGGATCCCCGCTCGGATGGAGCGGATGACCCCTCTGCAGCGCGGCTTTTTAGCCCAGAGGATTTGCCCAACCTGTTGTTACAGGCCATGGACACTTTGAAGATTTCCTCTCCGGAGGACGTCTCTCCCTCAGCCCCTGTTGGCTCTGCCATTATGCTGGGGACGAAGCGCCCGCCTAGAACCTTCCACGTGCATGATGCCATGCACACCTTAATTTCGGCTTAATGGGATGTCCCAGAAGCGAGCCTTAAAGTGGCTAGGGCTATGTCCCACCTCTATCCTTTGGCTGTGAATGAACGTGAGGCCTTTCTGTGGCCTACCGTGGATTCTTAATCACTGCGGTGACTAAGAAAACGGCGTTGCCGGTGGAAGGTGGCACGGCCCTAAAGGACGTCCAAGACAGAAGATTGGAGGCGGCCTTAAGGTCGTCCTTTGAGGCGGCTGCTTTAAGTTTGCAGGCCTCAGTTTGCGGCTCCTATGTGGCCAGGGCGTGCCTGACTATGGTGCAGCGGGCTTCCCCCTCGGATCATTCCTTGAGGGCTGATTGGCCGGCCCTGGAATCGGGCTTAGCCTATTTGGCAGACTTGCTGTATGATGTCTTGAGGGTCTCAGCGAAAGGCATGGCTCAGACAATCTCTGCGTGGCGGTGGCTTTGGCTGAAACATTGGTCTGCGGACCACGCCTCTAATTCCCGCCTGGCTAGGTTGCCTTTTAAAGGCAAGCTGCTCTTTGGGGTCGAGCTGGACAAAATCGTGACCGATCTCGGCACGTCTAAGGGCAAGAAATTACCAGAGGTCAGGGCTCGGGCTAGTACTCGTCCCGGTACCTCCAGAGAACGGTTGCAGGAAGCCCGTCGGTACCGCCCGGGCAAGTCGGGTTCCTCTGCCCCCTCTTCCTTCAAGAGGAATTTCTCCCCCAAGCAGCATTCCTTTCGCAGAGACCGCCGTCCCGGAGGTGCTCCCTCCGGTCCTCCCCCAGGGACTCGTACCCAATGACGGTGTCTTGGTCCACGCCCCAGTGCAGATTGGAGGACGGCTGTCCTCGTTTCTGGGCGAGTGGACCACAATAACTTCAGACGCGTGGGTGCTGGAAGTCATCAGAGACGGCTACAAACTAGAGTTCTGCCGACCCTTAAAAGACGGGTTTGTACTCTCTCCCTGCAAGTCTCCGGTCAAAGCTGTGGCAGTGCAGCAGACCTTGGACAATCTGATCCGCCTGGGCGCGGTCGTTCCGGTGCCAGAAAGTCAGCTTGGCAAGGGACGTTACTCCATTTACTTTGTGGTACCAAAGAAAGGAGGTTCTGTCCGGCCTATCCTCGACCTCAAAGGGGTCAATCGGGCCTTGAAAGTGCGGCACTTTCGCATGGAGACTCTCCGCTCTGTTATAGCGGCAGTGAAGGCAGGAGAGTTCCTGGCATCCTTGGACATCAAGGAAGCGTACCTGCATATTCCCATCTGGCCTCCTCATCAACGCTTTCTGCGTTTTGCAGTCCTGGGACGACACTTCCAGTTCAGAGCCCTCCCTTTCGGGTTGGCTACTGCTCCGCGGACCTTTTCCAAAGTAATGGTGGTCATCGCGGCCTTCCTACGAAAGGAAGGGGTACAAGTCCATCCTTATCTGGACGACTGGTTGATCCGAGCCCCCTCTTATGCAGAGTGCGGCAAAGCTGTGGACCGGGTAGTTGCTCTTTTGAGCTCCCTGGGATGGATCATCAACTGGGAGAAAAGCCAGCTGCGCCCGACTCAGTCCCTGGAGTACCTGGGAGTTCGATTCGACACCCAAGTGGGCAGAGTGGTCCTGCCAGACAATCGGATTGTCAAACTTCAGGCTCAGGTGGACCAGTTCCTAGTAGCCTCTCCCCTTCGGGCTTGGGACTATGTGCAGCTGTTGGGCTCTATGACGGCCACGATGGAAGTTGTGCCCTGGGCCAGGGCTCATATGAGACCACTTCAACACTCTTTGCTGCAGCGCTGGACTCCGATGTCAGAGGATTATGCTGTGCGCCTTCCCTTGGACCCAGCAAGGCGCTGAGCTGGTGGATGCAGACAGACAAGTTGTCTGCGGGAATGCCTCTGGTGACCCCAGAGTGGATTGTCGTCACGACGGACGCCTCGTTGTCGGGCTGGGGAGCCCACTGCTTGGGAAGGACAGCGCAGGGGCTCTGGTCTCCTGCAGAGGCAAAGTGGTCTATCAACCTCCTGGAACTCAGAGCCATTCGGTTGGCGCTTTTGGAGTTCATCCCAGTACTGGTGTTGAAGCCTGTACGGGTCCTGTCGGACAATGCCACGGCTGTGGCCTATGTCAACCGCCAGGGAGGTACCAAGAGCGCCCCTCTAGCCAAGGAGGCTATGAATCTTTGCCAGTGGGCGGAAGCGAACCTGGAGCAGCTTTCAGCGGCCCACATTGCCGGAGTCATGAATGTCAAGGCGGACTTTCTCAGTCGCCATACCTTGGAGCCCGGAGAGTGGCAGCTATCTGCTCAGGCGTTCTTGGACATCACGAAGCGCTGGGGCCAGCCGAGCCTAGATCTGATGGCGTCATCGGCCAATTGCCAAGTGCCGCGCTTTTTCAGCAGAGGACGGGACCCTCGATCCCTGGGAGTAGATGCTCTTCTCCAACAGTGGCCGACACAAGAGCTTCTCTGTGTTCCCGCCCTGGCCCATGTTGGGCAGGGTGCTAGACCGGGTGGCAAAGCATCCCGGCAGGGTAATCCTGGTGGGTCCGGATTGGCCCAGGCGTCCCTGGTATGCGGACTTGATCAGGCTCTCAGTCGACGATCCTCTGCGGCTGCCAGTGGAGCAGGGCCTGTTACATCAGGGTCCCGTGGTGATGGAGGATCCCTCCCCCTTTGGTCTTACGGCCTGGCTATTGAGCGGCAGCGTCTGAGGAAGAAGGGCTTCTCAGACAAGGTCATCGCCACTATGCTGAGAGCGAGGAAGCGCTCTACTTCTACTGCTTACGCCAGGGTTTGGCGTATCTTTGCAGCGTGGTGTGAAGCAGGCTCACTTTCTCCCTTCACTGCTCCAATTTCTTCAGTGTTGGCGTTCCTGCAAGAAGGTCTGGAGAAAGGCCTGTCGCTCAGTTCCCTTAAAGTCCAGGTAGCGGCTCTGGCTTGCTTCAGGGGCCGCCTGAAGGGTGCTTCCCTGGCTTCGCAGCCAGATGTGGTGCGCTTTCTCAAGGGAGTTAATCACCTGCGCCCTCCTCTGCACTCAGTGGTGCCTGCGTGGAATCTCAACCTGGTACTAAGAGCATTGCAGAAGCTGCCTTTTGAACCCTTGTCGAGGGCATCTCTGAAAGACCTGACGTTGAAAGCAGTCTTTTTGGTGGCTATCACTTCAGCCAGAAGAGTTTCCGAGCTCCAGGCGCTCTCATGTCGAGAGCCTTTTCTGCAGTTCACTGAGGCAGGAGTGACTATTCGCACAGTGCCTTCCTTCCTGCCCAAGATTGTTTCTCGCTTCCATGTGAATCAGCAGCTCTGTCTCCCTTCCTTTCGTAGGGAGGACTACCCAGAGGAGTACTCTGCTCTTAAATATCTGGATGTGAGACGAGTCATCATCAGATACTTGGAAGTGACCAATGATTTCCGGAAATCGGATCATCTGTTTGTCCTGTTTGCAGGTCCTCGTAAGGGTCTGCAGGCTGCTAAGCCTACAGTGGCAAGATGGGTCAAGGAAGCCATTGCAGCGGCTTATGTGGCCGCGGGGAAGGTGCCGCCTATCCAGCTGAAGGCTCACTCCACGAGAGCTCAGGCGGCCTCGATGGCAGAGGCCGGATCCGTCTCCTTGGAAGAGATATGCAAGGCGGCAACTTGGGCTTCGGCTCATACATTCTCCAAGCATTACCGTTTGACTGTGGCTGCACGGGCGGAGGCCCGGTTTGGAGCTTCAGTGTTGAGGTCAGGGATTTCAATGTCCCGCCCTGGGTGAGTACTGCTTCGGTACATCCCACCAGTCTATGGATTGATCAGCTTGATGATATGGAAGGTAAAATTATGTATAATCATACCTGATAATTTTCTTTCCATTAATCATAGCTGATCAATCCATAGCCCCTCCCAGATATCTGTACTGTTTTTATTCTGGTTGCATTTCAGGTTCAAGTTTAGTCTTCAGTTACTTCAGAAAGACTTCGTGTTCAAGTTCTTCCTTCACTTGGATTCTTCAAGAGTTAAGACGAGTTTGTGTTACAGTGAGCTGCTGCATTCCTCTCCCCTCCGTTTTACGGGGCTGGATTGAGACTTAAAATTCTGCCGGCACTCCCTCCCGCTTCGTGCGGCTGTAGGGCAGCTTTGTACCCCTCCCGCTTCGGCGGTGTTAGGGTCAGTCAGCTCCTCCCGCGGTTGCGGTTGCAGGATAAGCCAGATCCCCCCGCATCGGCGGGTGTGGTGTCCCTCCCCCGCTCCGCGGGGATGAGCTGGACGGATTCCCCTCCCCCACTTGTGTGGGGATGAGCTGGGTTAATTCCCCTCCCCCGTTTTGGCGGTGGTGAGCTGGGCAGAGTGTCCCTTCGTG
The DNA here is from genome assembly GCF_901765095.1 of Microcaecilia unicolor. Lineage (NCBI taxonomy): Eukaryota > Metazoa > Chordata > Amphibia > Gymnophiona > Siphonopidae > Microcaecilia > Microcaecilia unicolor. Next base: position 91,881,609 of record NC_044039.1, read on the forward strand.
GGTGTAATTCTCTAAGTGCTGAGTCCTGCGGATGGAGCTTTGATATCGACATACTGAGGAGTTTCCGGCAGCACATGACCACATATAGGGAGGCAAAAGTTTGCTCTCTATCTCCACCTGCTGGTAGATGGACACAACCCACCAGTCTATGGATTGATCAGCTATGATTAATGGAAAGAAAATTATCAGGTATGATTATACATAATTTTACCTTGCTTTTTATTGGCAAATTACTCAAGATTGTAAGGAGCAATCATTCTTTGCTTACTAAACATGAAATATTAAATTGGCACTCATGAGGGTAAAAAAAACAAACCAGGATTTCCAGCAGTTAAGGAAAGCATGAAGAGATAAAGGGCTTAAAAATGCTTTCCAATGTAGATTTGTAGAAAGGGCTTACGAAGGGGCATAGTTTTTGAGGTTGGGGAGTGGATGGAAAGAGTGTGGCAGTTTAGGTATTTGGGGGTAAAGGATACGTGTGGGTGGAAGTATTGGGCTTCGAGTTGGTGTGTGTGTAAGGAATATATCTAGGGGAATGGATATGTAGAGAGCGGGGGATGTTTTGGTGGTGTGGTATGGGTGAAGGATATGGGTGTGTCTGGGGGCGGGAGGGATGTAAGCGAAGGGGAATGGATGCGATTGGGTTGAGATTCTGTTGTTGATAGTGTTTGTCATGTCTCTGTGTAAGGGAATTCTAGAGTGTGGTTTTGGGGGGTTGTTGCTACGATCATGAGCAAACTAGATTACTGTAATATCTATTTGAGCATTTCTAAATATCTATAGAAAAGACTGCAGTCCATACAGAATGTAGCAGTTTTTGATCTTTCTCTTAAATAGATAAGATAAACCCATTTTTTTTTTATTTTACTGCTTTGGCTTCCCTTATAAGCCAAAGTTCTCTACAAACTTTACTGTTTGATATTTAAGATCCTTTATGGCACAATGCTGAAGTACGTTTCAAAAATACTTTCTACAAATGCAGCATTAGGTTTGCTATTAGTATGTCTGTTATCTTGTATTAATTTGTAACTTTCTATATTATATAATCTAGTCTTCTTGTTTGTAGTTCTCTTAAAACCATTGACAGGGATTAGCAGAATATAAAAAGCATGTAAGTACATAAGTATTGCCTTACTGGGACAGACCGAAGGTCCATCAAGCCCAGCATCCTGTTTCCAACAGTGGCCAATCCAGGTCACAAATACCTGGCAAGATCCCAAAAAGGTACAATACATTTTATGCTGCTTAGCCTAGAAATAAGCAGTGGATTTTCTCCAAGTCATTTAATAATGGCTTATGGACTTTTCTTTTAGGAAGCTATCCAAACCTTTTTTTAAACCCTGCTAAGCTAACTGTAGGTGAGAGGTATGCTTTTAATTGAGAAACTGCTGCTGTGCTTCAGGGATCTGTACTGGACTTGCACAATTATATATATTTGGAAATAGTTTCCTTATTCTGCTAGATCAGTCTCCTGGATGGGCTGTTCCCATACCAGCAGATGGGAGGCAGAGAAATTTGAATATTCTAGTGATATCACTTCCTTGAGGAGTGGTGCAGCCTAGAACACTTAAGTATTTCATTCACTTGAGGGAGAGATGCAGTTCTGACTAGAGCAGCAGGACTGGAGTTATGGCCTGACTCCCTAGGCTGCGGTTAGTGGGTTGCAGCTCTGAGGTCTTGTCCTTACTCCTGGAAATTGGTCCATGTTTTTTTTTCTGGTTGAGTCCAGAGTAGCCTTGCCCTCTATGACCCATAGGGCAGCCCATGAGTTCTCCTTGGGTTGGGGACCTGGCAGGAGTGAGTCCAGTTCAGCTTCTTTTGACTTTTGAGGGCATACTCCCCCTGCCTCTCACCTCAGGGTGAATGAAACCTTGGGAGCAACAATGTCAGCAGGTAGAAGGTTTAGGGGTTGTGGGTTTAGCACCATAGCTGTCTCCTTCTGTTCTTGTTCCACAGAGACAAAGGAGTCATTCCATGTCAAGTGGACCAGGGGTCCCCACCTCACCATCTCAGATTTTGATGAAATTTGGTACATAGTTTCTTTATGATAAAAAACTAAGCTGTGCAAAATTTTAGATCAAAAGACTAAAAATTGGAGGTTCTAGGGGACCTCAAGTAAAGGGTTGCAAAATGTCACCTGAGCAAAAATGACATTTTGGGCCAACTTCCAGAAGCTGTAAAACTGGAAGTTTTAGTAGTACAAGGGGGATATTTGGAGAACCTGCACTACTTTTAGGGCTTAACGAACTGGCAAAACCCCATGTTCCTAGTCCTCTTACTTTTTGAATGGTTTAGGTTCAAACTTTGACAAAGAAATGGCAAAAATCAATTTACAGCGATGTTGAGGCTGCTGTAGTTTCTAAAATAGTTGGCCTTTCAGGTTGATTTTTGATAGTTGTACTAAATGCACGACTGTAATGAGGCATTCCAATTTGCAGCACTGTCCTTCAAGTGGTTGAAAAATTATAAGCGTTCAAAGTTGGTATAAAAAGCATTTTTCCTTGTCATCAAGCAGATGAAGCCATTACGTATGGGTTATGTCCATCAACCAGCAGGGGAGATAGAGAGCACTCAAACTTTCACAGTGCCCTCTTGGCCAGCTAGCTCCACTGCCTCTTCAGTATTCTCTATCTCCCCTAGCAGGGTGGCTGCAGCTTGTTCGAGCTCCAGAAAAATCTGCTGGGAGGTGGTTCCTGGCTTGCCAGTTGTTAACCGGGGTGTTGGAGGCTATAGCAGCCTCACTTTAAAGGCACATAGGTTAGCCCTTTCCCTGCCTTACCCATACCTCTGTGGATGTGGACATATTGCCTTGCTTTCCCTGTCCTTACCCACCAACAGTGGATGCAGGCATATAGGTTCACCCTTTCCCTGCCTTTCCCACTCATCTGAGCCTCCGGAGTCTTCAATACCTCTGCTTTCCTCACAGCTTAAAAAAAAAAAAAAAAAGTCGCGTCGCATTTTTAAATGCAGAGACGCTGGAACAGAGTTTTTTGACCTGATTTTCAGCAGGATCGTAGTTGTACACTAGATCCTTTGAGGTAAGAGTGTTTTCCAACTCCTCCGGGGTGGGCCAGCGATTTTGGCGCGAAACCGCCATCTTGGATTTTACCGCCGTTTTTCGGCGATGGCTGCGGACAATGTTAAGCGCTGTTCCACTTGTGGCAAGCGCAAATCAGCAGCAGGGCTCTGTAAATCGTGCTGTACTGGCGTAGGAGCCGGCCCGAGCATGGCGAGCGATGTTTCTTCCCGCTCTGAGCTGGCAGCGGGCGCCGTTTTGCTTACACCACATGGCGCGGCCTCCGTGGACACAGAGAGACCTGAGCCGGGTGGGGCACCTCGAGATGAGGTTATTTCAGGAGTGGCTAGCACCGGACAGGATTTGGGTGCCCAGGGTGAGATTTTCTCCCTGGATTTTGTGCTTTTGCTGCATAAAGCATACATGATGAAAAGAGCCTTTCCTCAAGGGTCGCCTGAGGCTCCTCTGATTGACCCCCCGATGGATTCTGGCCTGGGACTGCCCAGTGAGGCTTTTTTCCCGGATGCTTGGCCTAAAGATAAGCGCAGAAGGGTTAATTCTCCTTCAGATTGTGATGCACCTTTCTCCCCCCCCCCCCCCCCCCCCCGTGGTCGGGGTGTGAGGATTCGGAGAACTCTGACAGACATTCTTGGTCTGAGGAACCAGAGTCAGGTGCGGATTTACCACAGCATCTGGATGATCCCTCCGCTGTGAGGATTTTCCACCGTGATGAGCTGCCAGCGCTTATTTCAGATACCCTGCAGGCCCTCTCGATTGAAGATCCTGACAGTGGCATGGCCTCCTCGGGTAATCCCAGGATGGCTAGTACCAAGAAAGCTGCTCGGGCCTTCCCTTTGCATGACTCCATCCTAGAGCTTGTTTCGGCTCAGTGGGCTGACCCCGAGGGACCTTTGAGAGTTTCCAGGGCTATGGGGCAGTTATACCCTCTGCGTGAGGGACATATGGCTCGTTTTCAAATGCCTACAGTGGATGCCCTAGTCACTGCGGTGACAAAGAGAACTACCCTCCCTGTTGAAGGAGGTGTGTTGCCCTGAAGGATGTTCAAGACCGTAGGCTGGAAACAGCATTGAAACGGTCCTTTGAAATTGCAGGTCTCACTGTTCGGGCGTCTGCATGCAGCTGTTATGCTGTGAGAGCCTGCCTAGCTTGGCTGCAACAGGCAGTGGCTCAGCCCGGAGATGGAGCGGAGCCCTTCTTGGATGTGGCTCCGCGGATGGAGGTGGCCTTGTCCTTTCTGGCTGATGCCCTTTATGACCTTGTCAGAGCTTCGGCTAAACAAATGGCAGTAGCAGTGGCGGCTCGCCGTCGTCTGTGGCTACGACACTGGGCAGCGGACATGGCCTCTAAGCAAAGGTTGGTGAAGTTGCCTTTTCAAGGACTTCTCCTATTTGGTGAGGAGTTGGAGAAAATTGTGAAAGGCCGGGGTGATCCAAAACCCCAGCGCTTGCCCGAAGATAGGCAGAGGCCTTCCTCTAAGGGCCAGGCGGTCCACTCCTCGTACAGACCTCGCTTCCGTGAAGCTAGAATGTACTGCCCGGGGCGTTCTGCTGGGTTCACTTCACGTGCCCGTGGTCAGCAGAGGAACTCCTTTCGCTCGGACAAGCGTTCCGCAGCCGGTGGCTCAAGTCCAGGAGTTCAGGGGCGACCCTCTCAATGATGGTGCGCCGGCCCTCTCCTCGATGCCTGTCTTCGGAGGACGGCTTTCCCTCTTTGTCGAGGAGTGGGCCAAGATTTCCTCAGATCAGTGGGTTCTGGACCTGATCAGAGATGGATACAGAATAGAATTCAACGCCCCAGTAAGAGACGTGTTTGTGGAGTCCCGATGCGGTTCTGCCGTCAAACGGGCGGCGGTGGAGGAGACTTTACAAGGTCTGATTCAGTTAGGGGCAGTGACCCCGGTGCCTCCCGCCGAGCAAGGCTGCGGCCGATACTCCATCTACTTTGTGGTGCCGCGAAAAGGTGGGTCCTTTTGCCCTATTCTGGACTTAAAAGAAGTGAACAAGTCCCTGAGAGTGCGGCATTTCCACATGGAATCCCTGCGCTCCGTCATTGCGGCTGTACAGCCAGGAGAGTTTCTCACGTCTCTAGACCTGAAAGAAGCTTACTTGCACATACCGATTTGGCCCCCGCACCAGAAGTTTCTGAGGTTTGCAGTGTTGGGAAAACATTTCCAGTTCAGGGCCTTGCCTTTTGGCCTCACCACAGCTCCCCGAACCTTTTCGAAGGTAATGGTGGTAGTAGCTGCTTTTCTCAGGCGAGAAGGTATCAGGGTTCACCCGTACCTAGACTGGCTCATCAGAGCAGACTCTGCAACAGAGAGCTTACAAGCTACAGCCAGAGTGGTCTCAGTACTGCAGTCTCTAGGCTGGGTCGTCAATATGGCCAAAAGTCACCTGTCCCCTTCACAATCTCTAGAGTTTTTGGGGGCCAGGTTCGACACAGCCTCGGGCTATGTGTTCCTACCCGAGCTAAGGCGGTGCAAGCTTCAGAATCAGGTCCGTCTGCTCCTGAGGATGCCCCGCCCGCGAGCTTGGGACATTGTCCAGCTGCTGGGATCGATGACAGCCACGATGGAAGTGGTACCCTGGGTGAGAGCGCTCCTGAGACCTCTACAGTATTCCCTACTCCGGAGATGGTCTCCTTTTTCTCAGGATTACCAATGCAGACTTACTTGGCTCCCTGTGGCCCGACTCAGCATGGAGTGGTGGCTCTCGGACAGCATGCTGCGGCGAGGAATGCCGCTGACGCTCCCCGTTTGGTACCTAGTGGTAACAGATGCCAGCCTGAAGGGCTGGGGCGCACACTGCAAGGGGAAGCATGCCCAGGGTCTATGGACACCCGAGGAGTCGGAGTGGTCCATCAACCGCCTAGAGTTGAAAGCGGTGTTTCAGGCGCTTCTGGCCTTTCAAGTGACCCTGGAAGGATTGGCTGTCAGAGTGATGTCGGACAACACGACAACGGTGGCCTATATAAATCGACAAGGCTGAACAAGGTGCAGAGCACTAGCCGCGCAGGCCGAACTGATTTGCCACTGGGCCGAGCTGCATCTTCAGTGTCTGTCGGCAGCTCATATTTCAGGTCAGAGCAATGTGCAGGCCGATTATCTGAGCAGGCATCAGATCGATCCAGCAGAATGGAATCTGGCAGACGAAGTTTTCCTGCAGATCTGTGCCAAATGGGGCAAGCCCGTGATGGATCTAATGGCGACAAGTGCCAATACTAAAGTCTCGTGTTTCTTCAGTAGATGGAGAGATCCTCGCTGGGCGGGGTTGGATGCCTTGGCTCAACCCTGGCCTCAGGGTCTACTTTATGTGTTTCCCCCATGGCCCTTGATAGGGCGCCTGCTCTTGTGGATTCGGCTGCACCCAGGAGAAGTGGTCTTCATCGCCCCGGATTGGCCAAGGAGACCTTGGTATGCAGACCTCCGACAGATGCTCCTGGAGGCTCCTCTGCCGTTACCTCTGGTACCGAACCTGTTGACTTAGGGACCGGTAGCCATGGAGGACGCCGGCCGCTTTGGTCTTACAGCATGGCTATTGAGAGGGCGCAATTGAGGGATAAAGGTTATTCCAATAAAGTTATTTCCACTCTCCTGCAAGCCCGCAAGCGGTCCACTTCCGTGGCTTATGCCAGGATTTGGTGCCTGTTTGAGTCTTGGTGTGCTCCCAGAGCCATTGCTCCAATGCGGGCTCCTGTCTCGCCGATTCTGGACTTTTTGCAGGAAGGTGTACAAAAAGGCTTGGCCTATAATTCCCTGCGGGTGCAGGTGGCAGCGTTGGCCTCCCTTCGTGGTAAGGTGGAAGGCGTGTCTTTGGCTGCTCATCCAGATGTGGCACGGTTTCTTAGAGGGGTGCTTCGGCTCCGACCTCCAGTGCGAGCACCCTGTCCAGCTTGGAACCTGGGGCTAGTTTTGAAAACCCTGCAGGCATCTCCTTTTGAGCCGCTTCGGCGAGCATCGGAGAAAGATTTGACACTGAAGGCCGTTTTTCTGGTGGCCATTACCTCGGCGAGACGGGTGTCAGAGCTCCAGGCGCGGTCCTGTAGAGACCCATTTCTGCAATTTTCAGAGTCCGGAGTTATGGTTCGGACCATGCCTTCCTTTATGCCTAAGGTGGTTTCAGCCTTTCACCTAAACCAGCCTATTTTCTTGCCCTCTTTTTCAGAGGAAGAGTTTCCAGAATCTTTTGGGCAGCTGCACCTTTTGGATGTGCGCAGGACTCTGCTGCAGTATCTGCGAGTTACTAACTCTTTCAGGACTTCTGATCATCTGTTTGTTTTGCTATCCGGTTCTCGCAGAGGGTCTCCAGCGTCTAAAGCCTCTATTGCCCGCTGGCTCAAAGAAACTATCCTTTCAGCTTATCTGCTGGCCGGCAGGGTTCCGCCTGTAGCCTTTAAGGCACATTCTACTAGAGCGATTTCTTCCTCTTGGGCTGAAACTGGAGCACTCTCTCTTCGAGATATGCAGTGCAGCAACATGGGCTTCTAAGCTCTCCTTTGCCCGACATTACAGGCTGGATGTGGCTGCCAGGAGGGATGCGCGTTTTGGTGCACAAGTGCTAGCGCGTGGTGTGGCTCGTTCCCACCCTATCTAGGGATTGCTTTGTTACATCCCATACGTAATGGCTTCATCTGCTTGATGACAAGGAAGGGAAAATTAGGTTCTTACCTTGGTAATTTTCTTTCCTTTAGTCATAGCAGATGAAGCCATGAGCCCTCCCTGTATGATTGTCTGTATGCTGTGAATCTGTTTTTCAGGTTCTGTTCTAATTTCCTGAAGTTCCTTCCTTGGGAAAAAGTTGGAAAACAATCTTCAGGATTCATGTTAAGTTTAAATTTAGGAGGATGTGTTCATTCCCTCCAGCATGTTTTTTTGGAGGATGTGTTGGTTCCCTCCAGGAGGCGCGTGTGTTTCCCTCCACTTATACAATATGGAGGATGAGTTTATTCCCTCCAGGAGGATGTGCATTCCCTCCTTTATGAGATCATACTCTTGTGATGGGCCATCGTTCGCTGTGAGGAAAGCTCTTGTGATTCCCATTGCGGTTTGCCATACTGCTTTGGAAGCTTCAAATACTGAAGAGGCAGTGGAGCTAGCTGGCCAAGAGGGCACTGTGAAAGTTTGAGTGCTCTCTATCTCCCCTGCTGGTTGATGGACATAACCCATACGTAATGGCTTCATCTGCTATGACTAAAGGAAAGAAAATTACCAAGGTAAGAACCTAATTTTCCCTTTTCAGTAGTAGCTCAAGGTGAGTTACATTCAGGTACACTGGATATTTCTCTGTCCCTGGAGGAGTCCACAATCTAATTTTGTACCTGAGGCAACGGAGGGTTAAGTGACTTGCCCAAGATGACAAGGAGCAGCAGCAGGATTTGAACCGGCCACCTCTGGATTGCAAGACCGGTGCTCTAACCACTAGGCCACTCCTCCACTTCCCTATGAGGAAAGACTAAAGCAGCTAGAGCTCTTCACTTGGAGAAGAGATGGCTGAGGAGAGAGATGATAGAGGTCTGGAATGGAGAGGGTAGATGTGAATCGCTTGTTTACTCTTCCCAAAAATATTAGGACTAGGGGGCATGCAATGAAGCTACAAAGTAGTAAATTTAAAACGAATCGGAGAAAATATTTCTTCACTCATCATGTAATTAAACTCTGGAATTCATTGTCAGTTTGCTTAGCTTATTTCTAGGATTAGCAGCAAGTGTACTATTTTGGGATCTTGCCAGGTACTCGTGACCTGGATTGGCCACTGTTGGAAACAGGATGCTGGGCTTTATGGACCTTCTGTCTGTCCTAATATGGCAATATTTATGTGTCAAGCAAAAGCCAATATAAAGCATATCATGAATTATATTTAAAGAAAAAGGACCGGTGACGATTTTAGGCATTTGATTCAGTAGTAATGACTGCAGTTTGAGAGACGCCACCTCTGATGGTCCAAAACAATCTATATATAATTTTCTTTTCCATAGCATCCCACAGATCAATCCAGAGACGAGTGGGTTATGTCCCTCTAGCAATAGGTGGAGATAGGGAACGCCAGAGCTCTGCCATAAGGGATACTGTGCAGCAGTCTCACCTTCAGTAGTCTCTCTATCTTAGCAAATAGATGGACATATCCCGTGTAGCTCTCTGGACTGAGAATTGCTCCTTACCTGTTTCCTCATTTGTAGTTGAGTTTAGGGGTCATGGCTGTATTGGGCCAGTGTTAAGGGGTACCCCTGATCGTGCCAAATACCTCCCTTCCCTGCATCCGGACCATTGTGGCTTTGCTGTTTTTTAAGCTGCCGCCCTTACCTCACCTTTGCTCCACCTGGCTGCATGGTACTTTTCAGTTTTGGAGGTTGACTATGGCTCCGTTTGATAAGGAGGAGCCACTCTCCGTCTCTGGATGTCGACTGTAGTTCCTCCACTGGATGCCCAGTTTTGCTCCATTTCTGGAATCCGAACCTTACTTAGTGGTTCCAGGTTATACCTGGCCCGTCTTAGCCGGTTGTGTCTTGCTCTGGTTTTTGTTGAGAGTTGAGCTTTACTCCGCCTCTAGATTTCGGAGCTTATACCATTTCTAGCGGTCCGTATCTGATTGTCCAACAGGGCTCAGCCTCCTTCGCTTGAGCCCCCCATTTATGGCGGTCAAGCCGGGCTCCTCTATCAAGCCTTGCACCATCTCTGGCAGGCAAGCTTTGCTCCTCACTGCATGGCGAACTGAGAGCCGTCTGGCTATTGCTCTGGTTCTGGATGTTTGATCTTGGCCTTCTCACGGGGGCTCGGGCTATGAGTTGCCTCTGATTTCGAGTCTTGCTCCATCTTTAGCAGGCAAACCTGGTATTTTCTTTGAATGTCGAGCCTTAAGCTGTATCTGGCTGGCCTGCTCCACATCTTGGGCTACTGTGCCTTGCTTTTTCACTGGTTAGCTCGACATTTGCCATCTCTGCCTGTTGAGTCGGGCCCTGTCACTGCTTCTCGAGCCTGGTTACTTCTGAGTCTGTCCCCTTTCACCATCCTATGCCCATTCGTTCCAGAGCTTCCTTTGAATTGAAAGAGACTCGCCTCCTGTGCATTTATGATATATACAGTGGTGGAAATAAGTATTTGATCCCTTGCTGATTTTGTAAGTTTGCCCACTGACAAAGACATGAGCAGCCCATAATTGAAGGGTAGGTTATTGGTAACAGTGAGAGATAGAACATCACAAATTAAATCCGGAAAATCACATTGTGGAAAGTATATGAATTTATTTGCATTCTGCAGAGGGAAATAAGTATTTGATCCCCCACCAACCAGTACGAGATCTGGCCCCTACAGACCAGGTAGATGCTCCAAATCAACTCGTTACCTGCATGACAGACAGCTGTCGGCAATGGTCACCTGTATGAAAGACACCTGTCCACAGACTCAGTGAATCAGTCAGACTCTAACCTCTACAAAATGGCCAAGAGCAAGGAGCTGTCTAAGGATGTCAGGAACAAGATCATACACCTGCACAAGGCTGGAATGGGCTACAAAACCATCAGTAAGACGCTGGGCGAGAAGGAGACAACTGTTGGTGCCATAGTAAGAAAATGGAAGAAGTACAAAATGACTGTCAATCGACAAAGATCTGGGGCTCCACGCAAAATCTCACCTCGTGGGGTATCCTTGATCATGAGGAAGGTTAGAAATCAGCCTACAACTACAAGGGGGGAACTTGTCAATGATCTCAAGGCAGCTGGGACCACTGTCACCACGAAAACCATTGGTAACACATTACGACATAACGGATTGCAATCCTGCAGTGCCCGCAAGGTCCCCCTGCTCCGGAAGGCACATGTGACGGCCCGTCTGAAGTTTGCCAGTGAACACCTGGATGATGCCGAGAGTGATTGGGAGAAGGTGCTGTGGTCAGATGAGACAAAAATTGAGCTCTTTGGCATGAACTCAACTCGCCGTGTTTGGAGGAAGAGAAATGCTGCCTATGACCCAAAGAACACCGTCCCCACTGTCAAGCATGGAGGTGGAAATGTTATGTTTTGGGGGTGTTTCTCTGCTAAGGGCACAGGACTACTTCACCGCATCAATGGGAGAATGGATGGGGCCATGTACCGTACAATTCTGAGTGACAACCTCCTTCCCTCCGCCAGGGCCTTAAAAATGGGTCGTGGCTGGGTCTTCCAGCACGACAATGACCCAAAACATACAGCCAAGGCAACAAAGGAGTGGCTCAGGAAGAAGCACATTAGGGTCATGGAGTGGCCTAGCCAGTCACCAGACCTTAATCCCATTGAAAACTTATGGAGGGAGCTGAAGCTGCGAGTTGCCAAGCGACAGCCCAGAACTCTTAATGATTTAGAGATGATCTGCAAAGAGGAGTGGACCAAAATTCCTCCTGACATGTGTGCAAACCTCATCATCAACTACAGAAGACGTCTGACCGCTGTGCTTGCCAACAAGGGTTTTGCCACCAAGTATTAGGTCTTGTTTGCCAGAGGGATTAAATACTTATTTCCCTCTGCAGAATGCAAATAAATTCATATACTTTCCACAATGTGATTTTCCGGATTTAATTTGTGATGTGCTATCTCTCACTGTTACCAATAACCTACCCTTCAATTATGGGCTGCTCATGTCTTTGTCAGTGGGCAAACTTACAAAATCAGCAAGGGATCAAATACTTATTTCCACCACTGTAGGTATTTAAATGTCTCTAATATATATCCCCTCTCCCACCTTTCTTCCAAAGTATACATATTCAGATCTTTAAATCTGTCCCCATACACTTTATGATGAAGACCACTGACTGTTTTAGTAGCTGCCCTGAGGACCTACTCCATTCTGTTGATATCTTTTTGAAGGTGCAGTCTCCATACTTGTACACAGTATTCTAAATGAGGTCTCACCAGAATCTTATACAGGGACATCATCACCTCCTCAGTTCTACTGGCCATTCCTCTGCACCCAAGCATCCTTCTAGCTTTTTCTGGCACCTTTTGTACCTGTTTGGCTGCCTTAAGATCATCACATATGATGACGTCCAAGTCTTGCTCCTGTTTCGTGCACAAAAGTTCTTCACCCCCTAAACTGTACTGTTCCCTATGGTTTTTGTAACCCAAATGCATGACCCCTGCATTTTTTTAAAGCATTAAATCTAAGCTGCAGAATTCCAGACCATTCCTCTAGCTTCGCTAAGTCCGTCCTCATGTTATCCATACCATCAGGAGTGTCTACCCTATTGACCCTGTTGGTCAAACAGTTTTTGGATGTTTTAATCATTTTGTAGTAGCCAAGGTTTTCTGCACATGAACATCCATGTACCATTTGAGAATGCATTAAAAAAAAAAAAAAACATCATGAATGAAAGTAAAACCAGCATTCATGGAATTAGTAGTAGTTCTGCAATATTTTATTTATGTAACGGTTGACTATTACATGTGGAAATAAATAGCCTTCCCAACTACACTAATTATCAAAAATTTATTCCACCCAAATTAGAACTGTTCCTGAAAGTAAACCATTCATCATCACATTATATCCCAGCTACTACTCATACATATCCCAGTACACTTCCTCATCTTGGCACTGTCCCTGCCTAACCTCAGTCACTACATATGCACCCGTAAACACCTCAGTCACTACTTATGGCCCCTATACACATTCTCTTCCTTGCTCTGTCCCTTCCTAATCTTTTCCCCCTCCCCCTACCGCTGTCTACTGCAGGAACTCACTATCCATCCATGTCCTCTCTCGTCCTGCTCACTACTACAATACCCTACCCACCCCCGTCCCCCACCACCTCACCATCTCTCCTATCCTCCTCCTCCTTCCTAGCTCTCAACCTTCAACACCTCTTTCCTGCCATTAACCCTTCCCCATTCCTCCTAAGCGTATCCCGTCTTCGTCGCCCTACCTCCCCCACCCTCCTCCGCACTCTCTTGCTCCTTCTCCTGCTATCTGCGGGAGACATCAATCCCAACCCAGGTCCCCCACACCTGTCCTTGTCTTATCCATGCAAATGATTCCGTGATGTCTCCAATCTCATATCTATTCCCCTCCTCCCCCCCTTCCCTCCCCTTCTCGTGTGCCCTGTGGAATGCCGCTCAGTCTGCAACAAACTTTCCTTCACCCATGATCTCTTCATCTCCCGTTCCCTTCAACTGCTCGCCCTAACTGAAACCTGGCTCACCCCCAACGACTCTGCCTCAGTAGCGGCCATATGCCATGGAGGTTATCTCTTCTCCCACTCTCCCCGCCCAGTTGGCCGTGGAGGAGGCGTCGGGTTACTACTTTCTCTCTCTTGTAGTTTTCAACCCCTCCTCCTACCGCAGTCTCACTGCTTCTCATCCTTTGACGTTTACTCCATCCATCTATTCTACCCGCTGCTACTCAGAGTTGCAGTCATCTACCGCCTCCCTGATAAGTCCCTCCCTTCCTTACCGACTTCGATGCCTGGCTCTCCGTTTTTCTTGAACCCTCATCCCCGTCCCTCATTCTTGGTGACTTTAACATACATGCTGATGACCCATCCGACTCTTACGCTTCTCAGTTCCTGACTCTGACCTCCTCCTTCAACCTCCAACTGAGCTCCACCACCCCTACTCACCAAACTGGCCATTGTCTTGACCTCGTCCTCTCCTTTACCTGCTCACCCTCCAATTTCTACACCTCAGCTCTTTCTCTCTCAGACCATCACCTGATCACCTTCACACTTCATCATTCTCCCCCTCAGTCCCGCCCAACACTAACCACTACTTCCAGGAATCTCAAGGCTGTCGACCCTCCCACCTTATCCTCTAGTATCTCTAATCTCCTCCCTTCCATCATGTCCTCCGAGTCTGTCGACAAGGCTGTCTCCGCTTACAATGCCACTCTCTCCTCTGCCCTGGACACCCTTGCACCATCCATCTCCCGTCCCACAAGGTGTACTAATCCCTAGCTGACCCCTTCGCTCCTGTGCCCGATCGGCTGAACGCCTCTAGAGGAAATCTCGCACCCATACCGATTTCATTCATTATAAATTCATGCTATCCTCCTTCCAGTCCTCCCTATTCCTTGCCAAACAGGACTATTGCACCCAATTGACTAATTCTCTCAGCTCTAACCCCCGTCGTCTCTTCGCCACCCTTAACTCCCTCCTGAAAGTGCCCTCCGCTCCCACCCCCCTTCACTCTCTCCTCAATCACTGGCTGACTACTTCCGCGACAAGGTGCAGAAGATCAACCTCGAATTCACCACCAAGCCACCTCCTCCTCTTCATCCTTTAACCCATTCCCTCAACCAACCAACCCAGGCCTCCTTCTCCTGTTTTCCTGATATAACCAAAGAGGAAACCGCCCACCTTCTTTCCTCCTCAAAATGCACCACTTGTTTCTCTGATCCCATCCCCACCAACTTACTTAACACCATCTCTCCTACTGTCACCCCCCCAATCTGTCATATCCTCAACCTCTCTCTCTCCACTGCAACTGTTCCTGACACCTTCAAGCATGCTGTATTCACACCACTCCTCAAAAAACCGTCACTAGACCCTACCTGTCCCTCCAACTACCGCCCCATTTCCCTCCTACCCTTCCTCTCCAAGATACTTGAATGCGCCGTTCACAGCCGTTGCCTTGATTTTCTCTCCTCTCATGCCATCCTCGATCCGCTTCAATCCAGCTGTCGCCTTCTACACTCGACAGAAACGGCACTATCTAAAGTCTGTAATGACCTGTTCCTTGCCAAATCCAAAGGTCACTACTCCATCCTCATATTCCTCGACCTATCCTCCGCTTTTGAAACTGTCAATCACAATTTACTTCTTGCCACACTGTCCTCATTTGGGTTCCAGAGCTCTGTCCTCTCCTGGTTCTCCTCCTATCTCTCCCACCGTACCTTCAGAGTACATTCTCATGGATCTTCCTTCACCCCCATCCCACTCTCTGTTGGAGTTCCTCAGGGATCTGTCCTTGGACCCCTCCTTTTTTTCAATCTACACCTCTTCCCTGGGTTCGCTGATCTCATCTCATGGTTTCCAATATCATCTTTATGCTGATGACACCCAGCTTTATCTCTCCACACCAGACATCACTACGGAAACCCAGGCCAAGGTATCGGCCTGCTTATCTGACATTGCTGCCTGGATGGCCAACCGCCACCTGAAACTGTACATGGCCAAGACAGAGCTTATTGTCTTTCCACCCAAACCCACTTCTCCTCTCCCGCCACTCTCTATCTCATTCGATAACACCCTCATCCTCCCCGTCTCATCTGCCCGCAACCTCGGAGTCATCTTCGACTCCTCCCTCTCTTTCTCTGCGCATATCCAGCCGATAGCCAAGTCCTGTCGCTTCTTTCTCTATAACATCAGCAAACTTCGCCCTTTCCTCTCTGAGCACACCACCCGAACTCTCATCCACTCTCTCATTACCTCTCGCCTTGACTACTGCAACCTACTCCTCACTGGCCTCCCACTTAGCCAACTAGCCCCCCTTCAATCCGTTCAGAACTCTGCTGCACGTCTTATCTTCCGTCTGGACCGATATGCTCATATCACCCCTCTCCTCAAGTCACTTCACTGGCTTCCGATCAGGTACCGCATACAGTTCAAGCTTCTCCTACTAACCTACAAATGCACTCGATCTGCAGCTCCTCATTACATCTCTACCCTCATCTCCCCTTACGTTGCTACCCGAAACCTCCGCTCACAGGACAGATCCCTCCTTTCAGCACCCTTCTCCACCACCGCCAACTCCAGGCTCCGCCCTTTCTGCCTCGCCTCACTCTATGCTTGGAATAAACTCCCTGAGCCCACACGCCAAGCCCCCTCCCTGCCCATCTTCAAATCCTTGCTTAAAGCCCACCTCTTCAATGACGCCTTCGGCACCTAACCATTATACCTCTATTCAGGAAATCTAGACTACCCACCTTGACATTTTGTCCTTTAGATTGTAAGCTCCTTTGAGCAGGGACTGTCCTTCTTTGTTAAACTGTACAGCGCTGCGTAACCCTAGTAGCGCTTTAGAAGTGTTAAGTAGTAGTAGTAACCCATGTACCTGTGCCTACGGATAGATACATGGTAAGAACTAATTTTATTACGTTCAATTTTATTTTACAGGCTTATTGCAAGGCAACTTGCCAAAATCCATGCAATTCATGCACACAATGGCTGGATCCCAAAATCTAATTTATGGTTCAAAATGGGGAAGTATTTCTCTCTTGTTCCTACGGAGTTTGAGGATCAGGAAGTGAATAGCAGGTAATGTTTATTTTATCCTTTTATAATGATGAACTGATACATGGTCAAGAAGCAGCTAAATTAAAGCTGGCCCTGCCACATCAGATCTCCACCTAGGGCAGCAGCATTTAAGGGGGTGGGGAGTGACATGGCAGAACATCCTCTTTCCTGTTTCTCCCCCTTTTCTTCCCAATGCTGCTGCTGTGACCCTACTTCTTCTGGGGCCACTCCAGAAGTAATCTGTGCCAGTGTGCAGGGCCTTAAGTAGAGGCCTGCGCTCAACTTCTGCCACGTCCCGCCCTTCCTCAACAGGAAATGCTTTAAGGGAGGGCAGGGCACAGTAGCACTTGAGTGCAAGCCTTTACTGGAAAGCCCTGTGCCTGCACAGAGTACTTTGGAAGTGGCTCTGAACAAGGTAAGATGGTAGTGGCAGCATGGACAAAGGAAGGGGGCGAGAAAAGATGCTGTACTTAAGACCAAGGGAAGGAGCTGGGGATGAGATGCCCAGCCCCCTCCCCCACCAGTGTCCAGCAACAGGGGTAAGGGATGATGCTGGATGTAGGGGAGGGTGGATAGGAAAGGGAAGAGGATATGCTGGACCCAGCGGGGGCGAGAGGGTAGAGATACTGGCTATTGGGGGGGGGGGGGGGGTATGTCACTCGTGCCCTACTGAGCTGGATTTAGCATCTCCTAGACTCCACAGACACTGCTTTGAGTCAGGGGTGGCATCTCACTTCCTCCAGCACACTTACTCTGTCCCCTCCCCTGTTCCCCTCTTCATCTTCTCTATAACTGTCCTGTTTCTAGTGGTGAGCCCTTAGGTTCCCTAAGGCCCCGCGAGGCCTCAAAGGACAGCCGAGCACCCCGAATCTTCACCCGCGGCGGCCGCCGTTCACCAAGGGTTGAGCTCCCAGCTGCAGGCGGCCAGCAGGACTGCTGGAACCACGGGGTGACGGCTGACCTGGCTGGTAGTCAGTAACGCAGTCTCTAAAGGGTAGCTAGCAAGGGCGGCTAGCACTCCGAAAGGATAAGTAGCACCGTCTCTGAATGGTGGCTAGCAAGGGCGGCTAGCAAGCAGCACAGTCTCTGAATGGTGGCTAGCACGGGCGGCTAGCAAGTAGCACAGTCTCTGAATGGTGGCTAGCACGGGCGGCCAGCAAGTAGCACAGTCTCTGAATGATGGCTAGCAAGGGCGGCCAGCAAGTAGCACAGTCTCTGAATGATGGCTAGCAAGGGCGGCTAGCAAGTAGCACAGTCTCTGAATGATGGCTAGCAAGGGCGGCTAGCAAGTAGCACAGTCTCTGAATGATGGCTAGCAAGTAGCACAGTCTCTGAATGGTGGCTAGCAAGGGCGGCTAGCAAGTAGCACAGTCTCTGAATGATGGCTAGCACTCCGAGAAAACCACCGTGCCGGCTTCAGCATACACGAAAACGGAAGCAGTTGAGTTCTTCTGTCCTCCGGTTTAAATGTCGCGCCGTCCCGCCCCCTCCCCGGGAGAGGAACCAACCAACCTGGCCCCAGGAGGCGATGGAGCCTCAGGATTGGCCGGCCCGCCCTCCAGGCGGAGTTTTAGGCCCGGTGCGCCAATCCGGCGTGAGGTGGGTGGAGCCTCCGCGCTGGTCTGCCCCGGGAGGCGTCGACGCCGGCGCCGCCATCTTGGCCGGCGCAACACTCCGCTCTCCGAGGCCGGCGCTCGCTCCAGCGGGTCGCCGGTCTCGGCCCGACCCGCGGCAGCGCCGGCCTCTCCGGAGGTCCATCCCCGCAGCCCCGGGCGCCGCGAGGGCCACTGACCATCGCCCCCCACAACAGGAGCGCAGGTAGGACCGGGGAATGGGACAATAACCTTTTTTTTGTCTGCTTCCCGTGTTAATGAGCTTTCCTCAGGGGTAGTAGGTGCAAGTTATTTTGTAAAAATGATATATTCCATGGCGTCCCACAGATCAATCCAGAGACTTGTTGGTTGTGTCCCTCTACTAGCATGTGGAGATAGAGAGAACCTCCGAGGTTTGCTATATGTGGACCTGTGCAGCCAGCTGAACCTCAGTATTCTCTCTTTCTAGCAGATGGAGGGTGTTCAGCGCGATGGGGGTTCCCCTCAGGTGTCCAGTGAGTCGGAAGCGCAGGGGATAGTTTCGGCGGTTTCCTCGGGGCAGTTAGTGCAGTGCGCGTTGGCAGGCGCCATTTTTTCCTCTCAGGCGTGACCCACTCCGCATGTGGCGGTTGATAGACAAGAGGCGCAGCGTGCTTCTGTGGCGCAGGCTCCGATGGAGGGAAGCGATGTACAGGGAGCAGGGGAGTCCCTTGCAGTTTCTTTTTCCCTGGATTTTGTTTTGTTAATGCACTATGCCTTTCTTTTGAAGAAGTCAGGAGCTTCTGTTCAGGCAGCCCCGTCTCTTCCTCAGCAAACTTGGATTGCTGCAGCCTCTCAGTCTTTCCTGCCAAAACGTCCCCGGGTGAAGATTTTGGATCCTGTGGACCTGTCTGACACAGATGGCCCGGTTTTGTCTCTGGGCTCTCCCTCAGAATCTTTGGATTTGGCAGATGAGGTCACTCTGCCCTCTGAGGAGGGGGATGATCCGACAGCTGCCCACCTTTTTCGCAGGGAAGAGCTTCCCTGATTGATAGGGCTTTTGAGGTTTTGGCCATTTCCCCCCTGAATCGTCAGGGGGAACAGGTCCGGTGCCCTCTATTATGTCTGGCACCAAATGCCCACCTCATTCCTTTCATGTGCATTAGGCCGTGAAGATCCTTATTTTGGCGCAGTGGGATACGCCGGACAGTGGGCTTAAGGTTACTTAGAGCTATGTTGCGTCTTTACGCGCTACCTGCTCCTGATTTAGACTTGCTGAAGGTCCCTACGGTGGATTCCTTAATCACAGCAGTCACTAAGAAAACCATTCTCCCTGTGGATGGTGGCACGGTGCTCAAGGACCCTCAGGATCGTAAGTTGGAGACTTGCTTGAAGCTGTCCTTGAAGTAGTGGCCCTTTCCCTGCAGGCCTCAGTTTGTGGCTCCTATGCGGCGCGGGCATGCTTATCGTGGGTACAGAAAACCTCCGGAAGATCTCGTGGCTGTTTTGCTGGCCTTGGAGTCTGGTTTAGCCTTCCTTGCGGATCTTCCTTATGATCTTTTGAGGGCTTCGGCGAAGAAGGTTTCCCTAGCGGTCACCGCACATCACTGGCTGTGGTTGTGGCATTGGGCTGCAGACGCGGCCTCTAAGTCACGTTTAGCAAGGCTTCCTTTTAGGGGAACGCTTTTGTTTGGGACAGACTTAGAACAGATTGTGAAGGACCTCGGTGACTCTAAGGGCCAGCGCCTCCCGGAGGACAGATCCAAGTTTGTACAACCGGCGGGACCTAGACCTAAGTTTAGGGATACACGGGGTTACCGTCCAGGTCACGGGGCCTCTTTTCAGAGAGCAAGGTCTTCTCAGAGGCCTCAGCCCTTTCGAGGTGACAGGCGGGCCTTCCTTTTCGGTAATGGAAACCAGCCCGCAGCCAGGTCCACCCAATGATGGGGCCCTGGTCCATATCCAGCTGGTTATTGGGGGCAGACTGTCCCTATTCCTGGTGGAGTGGACCAGGGTAATCCGACGAATGGGTCTTGGAGGTTATCAAAGACGGCTACAAGTTAGAATTGGCTTGTCCGATAGTAGGCTCTTTTCTGTAATCTCCTTGCAAATGTCCCACCAAGGTGTGGGCTGTTCGACACACCCTCCTTAACTTACAACGGCTGGGTGCCATCCAGCCTGCACCCAGCAGAAAGAGGTTGCGGTCGATACTCCATTTATTTTGTGGTGCCAGAAAAGGGCGGTTCTTGGCGACCAATCTTAGATCTCAAGTGTGTCGACAGGTTCGGGTTTTCCGCATGGAAACCCTCCGACCGGTGATCGCAGCAGTACAGCCAGGGGAGTTTTTGATCTCTCTTGAGCTCAGAGGCCTATTTACACATTCCAATCTGGCCTCCCCACAGGCGCTTTCTTCGCTTTGCAGTGCTCGGTCGTCATTTTCAATTCAAAGCGATGCCCTTCGGCCTAGCCACAGCTCCTCAGACCTTTTCCAAGGTCCTGGTAGTAGTGGCGGCCTATCTCAGTAAGGAAGGGATTCAGGTCCATCCCTATCTAGACTGGCTTGTACGGGCGTCGTCTTTCGAGAAGAGTCGGCGGGCAACCAACAAAGTGGTCAGGTTCCTTCAGTCGCTTGGTTGAGTGATCAACTTCCCGAAGTGCAGCCTAACGCCTTCCCAAACGCTGGAATACTTGGGGGTGTTCTTCGATACCAGAACAGGGATAGTATCTCTTCCTTCAGCTCGAGCACAGCGGTTACAGGCTCAGTTACGAGCGCTGTTTCAAAACTCTGAACCCGCGGGCTTGGGACTTTGTACAAGTTCTGGGTTCCATGGCCTCCACCTTGGATATGGCAAAGTGGGCCAGAGCTCAAATGCGCCCCCTCCAGTGGCACCTTCTGAGCCGTTGGTCACCTCTCTCGGAGGATTACAAGGTTCGGGTGCCATGTTCAGCCCGTCTTCACACAATCATTCACTGGTGGTTCATTCAAAAGAATCTGGTGTCGGGCATTCCTCTGGCAACCCCGGACTGGAAGATAGTGACCATGGATGTGTCACTGTCTGGCTGGGGGGCTCATTGCCTGGAACAGACGGCCCAGGGCGTTTGGACTTCGACGGAGGTGTCATGGTCCATCAACACCTTGGAGTTACGGACGATTCGTCTGGCCCTTCGGGAGTTTCTCTTCTCTGTGGTTGCCCAGTTCAAGTTCTTTCGGACAATGCGACCGCAGTCACCTACATAAACCGTCAGGGGGGGCACTAGGAGTGCTAGCGTGCGAGGCGACTCTGATCTGCCGTTGGGCAGAGACTCATCTTTTTTTCTTGACAGCGGCTCATATAGCGGTGTCACAGAATGTGCAAGCGGACTTCCTCAGTCGCCACCAGTTGGAGCCGGTTGGAGCCTTCGATCAGATAACTGCCCGTTGGGGGATGCCAGAGATGGGCTTAATGGCCACCGCATTCAATGCGAAAGTTCCCCGTTTCTTCAGCAGGGGATGAGAGCTGGGCTCGGAAGGCATCGATGCCTTTCTTCAACCTTGGCCCAGGGGCATGCTCTATGCCTTTCCCCTGTGGCCAGTGATGGGCAGGTTACTGACTCGCATTGCCAGTCATCCCGGTCAAGTGATCCTAGTGGTCCCGGTTTGGCCCAGACGACCCTGGTACGCAGATGTGATCAGACTTCTGTTCGATCATCCTTTTCTGCTGGTGCAGGACGGTCTCCTGCTGCAGGGGCCAGTCACGATGG
The DNA here is from genome assembly GCF_901765095.1 of Microcaecilia unicolor. Classification (NCBI taxonomy): domain Eukaryota; kingdom Metazoa; phylum Chordata; class Amphibia; order Gymnophiona; family Siphonopidae; genus Microcaecilia; species Microcaecilia unicolor. Next base: position 91,903,148 of record NC_044039.1, read on the forward strand.
AGGATTCCCTCCCCCTTTGGTCTTACGGCCTGGCCCTTGAAAGGGCAAGGTTGAGAAGAAAAGGGTATCCAGACATGGTTATCGCTACGATGTTGTAGGCTCGGAAAAGATCCACCTTGATAGCTTATGCTAGGTTGTGGCGTACTTTCGATTCGTGGTGTGCGAGTTCGAGATTGTCAGTGGCTTCGGCTTCAGTATCGGTTATTCTCACGTTTCTTCAGGAGTCTGTACAAAAATCACTTTTGTTGAGTTCTCTTAAGGTGCAGGTGGCAGCTCTGGCATGTTTTGGAGGCTGGCTTCAGGGGGCATCCATCGCCTCCCACAAGGATGTGGTTTGTTTCTTGAGGGGCGTAAATTGTTTGCACCCTTCTCACGTGCCAGTTCTGCCATCCTATAACCTTAATCTAGTTCTAAAAGCAATTCAGCGTCCTCCTTTCGAACCCTTATCGGGGATTATGATTAAGGATCTCACCTTGAAGGCGATTTTCATAGTAGCCATTACTTCCGCTCGGAGAATTTCAGAGTTGCAGGCCCTTTCTTGCAGAGACCCCTTCCTGCGTTTTACGGAGGCAGGGGTATTGATTAGGACAGTTCCTTCGTTTTTGCCCAAGGTGGTTTCTCGTTTCCACTTGGGGCAGTCCCTGCATTTGCTGGCCTTCCGCCAGGAAGATTACCCTGAGCAATTCTGGGCTCTTTGTTGCCTCGACGTTAGACGGGTTCTTCTCATGTATTTGGAGGTGACGAATGAATTTTGTCTTTCTGACCATCTCTTCGTCCTTTTTGGAGGCAGTAAGAATGGTCATATGGCGTCCAAGGACATCATATAGCCCGTTGGTTGCGGGAGGCCTTCTCTTCAGCATATGTGGCATTGGGCAAGCAAACCCCTTTGCAGGTTTGTGCTCATTCTACGTGAGCTCAAGCTTCCTCCTATGCAGAGTCCCGTTTGGTTTCTCTGGAAGATATCTGCAGGGCAGCTACATGGGCTTTGGTCCATACATTCACTCGTCAAGGTGCAGTGTTTGGCTCGGTGATTTCTGCCAGGTTGGGAGTGTTCCACCCTACTTGAGGACTGCTTGGGTACATCCCACAAGTCTCTGGATTGATCTGTGGGACGCCATGGAAGGAAAAATTAATTCCTACCTGATAATTTTCTTTCTATTAGTCCCAACAGATCAATCCAGAGGGCCCCCCCCCTGGGTTTGGTGTCTGCGTTTTTTTTTGCGGTTGGTTAGTTTTTTCGTTTCCGTTGTTCTGAATGTTCCTTCATTTGATTAAAAAATAAAATAAATAAATATAGAAGTGATGGACGTATGTTGGGCAATTGGTCTGACAATGTCAGGAGAGTTTTCTGTTGTTTCCATTCCACTGCTTTGATATCGTTCATACTGAGGTTCAGCTGGCTGCACAGGTCCACATATAGCAAACCTCGGAGGTTCTCTCTATCTCCACCTGCTGGTAGAGGTACACAACCCACAAGTCTCTGAATTGATCTGTTGGGACTAATGGAAAGAAAATTATCAGGTAAGAATTAATTTTTCCTTAAAGTTATTAGTTACTGCATGGAAAAAGTAATATATTACAGTTACTAGCTATTTGTTTATTGAAAGCAATATGTATCTTTAATTAACTTTTTAATTCTTAGATATAAACAGTTGTTTTCAACATTACATAAAATTCTAGCATTTCAAAATCCATCCATTATCAAAGAAAATATCTAAACAGAAAATGCTCAAGCAATCAAGGGATTCAATACAATTAGAGAGAGATTTAAGTCAAATAAGGAAAAAAAACCCCATGAAAATAGCTAGCATATGAGCAGTGCAGAAAGCGATCAAACATATATGGCAGCTAGCTCATATGCTAGCTGTCATATATTTTGCTTCAGAACATATTCAGCGTTCTTGGTGTGGCAATACCAGGCAGATCCGCCGCCTTTGTGTCGTGGTTAAAATAAACAGTTGATTGAACAAGATTTTATTTTTTTTGCTAGCATTAATGCCACCTCCTTAGGTTTGTGGCTTACCAGACACAACTTGTACCTAACATAAATATTATCTTTTTTGCTAACTAAATCAAAAAATTTAACATAGTGCTTAAATGTCAAAGACCCAGCCATCTTTATCACCTAGTGCAGCACACTTGAACAGCTTCACTTAAAAAGGAAGTTGAATTGGCCCAATAATGGGTCTAGTGCCGCAAAGAAATCGGATGGGTGTCACTAAAAAGTAACTAGACATTTACTCATTGTGGGTGGGTATTTGGGCATTCCAAGGGGCAGCATGGGATGTTAACACAGAGCTATCTTTGCAAATTCTGAGGCACATCAGTGTGATACTGAAAGGGAAAGTGGGGCAGGCTTGCTTTTTAGGTTTACTTTGCTGGACACTTTAACTTTTTAAACCCTGAATGTTAGAGGTTTAAATTCACCAATAAAGCACCAACTCATGTTTAAGGAACTGGTGCGCTTGAGGGGCTGATGTGTTTTATTCAGGAGACACATCATCTGCCCTCTTATGAATATCTATGTGAACATTGGAAATACCCTGCCATATATTTTGCTTCAGATTACCTGCAGAAAAAAAACATCCAAGGGGGGTTTAATTGCAGTACCCTCTTCTCATCCATGGCAGGCTAAAAAGGTAATTCAGGGTGGGAGATATTTGCTGCTGTTAATCATTTTAGGTTGTCATGTATTTACCCTGGTTAATGTCTACGCACTCGATGCAGAATAGGGGCTCAGTTCTCTCTTGCTCAAACATGTGGATAGGGTTGCCTATTGCAGGGTGGGGATTTTAATCCGACTTTACAACCTAGTCTAGATAATACTTCACCCAGTTCTGAAGTTTTCTTGCACATCGGAGTTTATGCGATGGAGATATTTTCAACCTACCAGTAGTGATTTTACTTTCTATTCCCAGGTACATAATACCCACTCTTGTATTGATTATTGGTTTGGGGACTCATCTATATTACATAGGGTTCATAACACCCAGATAGAAATACGTACATGGTCTGATCATGCCCCCCATGCCATTGATTTTACCTTAGCCCCCTGACCCAGGAGGAATTGGCGATAGGCGCAGATGATAGTACCTTGCTAGACCCTGGTAATGTGACCCAACTGGAGAAAGATCTTGTTGAATAGTAGCTGAATGACAGTGGAGGGGTATCCTCAGGGACATTATGGGGGTGCTTAAAGTGGTGATGCGTGGGAAAATAATCACCCTACAGGCCTATCAGTTCAAAACCTGTTTAGCAATGGCGGGGCAGTTATGTGGCCAGATGGAGATTAGATCAACAATTGAAGAGGGGTCCCAAATCTCCAACTTTGGATGAGGGACTCCGTAGATTGAGGTTCCATGATGTTCAATTAGCACCTTAGCAAACATACCCCCTAATTTGTTCTAAAATTAAAAAGGAACCCCTCTCCCAACAACCCTATTGTATAAAATAGGATCTAAATTCTTCCCAGATTCGAAATTATTTAAATATTAGTAAAAGCAGATAGCTTAGGGTTTAAAAAAGGTTTAGATAACTTCCTAAAAGAAAAGTCCATAAGCCATTAAGATGGACTAAGGGAAAATCCTATTACTACTAATCGTTTCTGTAGCACTACTTAGACGTACGCAGTACTGTACATATTATATACAGGTACTTTCTCTGTCCCTAGGGAGATCACAATCTATTGGGGGGGGGGGGGGGGGTTGTACCTGGGGTAATGGAGGCTTAAGTGACTTGCCCAAGGTCACAAGCGGATTTCTAGGATAAGCCGCATCTTGACAGGTACTTGTAACCTGGATTGGCCACTGTTGGAAACAGGACGCTGGGCTTGATGGATCTTCGGTCTCTGTCCCAGTATGGCAACACTTATTTCCTACATAAGGCTATTGGCTATGTACCAAGCTTTATCCTGGGGACTTTAGACCCTGTTTCTGCTATATACGGGACTTTGCACATATAGGAAGAGGTGGGAGTCTTACCTCTTTTTCTGAGCTACAGGAAGAGTATGGGCTACCACCATATAACATAATAATTTGTCTTGTGTTCTGCAGGAAACTTTGCAGTTGTACATGGATAACAATCAAGAAGAAAAAAAACTGGCTATAACCAGGATTACAAAGTCCATAAGCCATTAAGTCACATAAAAACAATATATTGTGCAACATCTGAGTGCAATAAAGTCTAAATTGTAATGGTGACCTGATATGAGAAACAAAGCTAACCCTTTTCTCTCAAAAACTTTGAGAACAAATGTGTTTTATGTTTAAATATCTTTATTGGTATAAACAATATCCCAAATACAGAATTGCAATTGTGAAATATAAAGCTGTCATCAATTCCAGAACTAGAATGTCAAATAATATGTAAACTTGTATGCCAACTAAGCACTATCCCCTAAAATTTCCCCCCTTACCTCTTTCACAACTAGATATTCCTAAACCTATAATATCCCCCCTCTTCCCTTCCCAAAGTCCCCTCCCCTAACATGTCCCAATTAATATATATTATGAACCAGCAAAAACATGAGTTGTTTCCTTAATAAAAGGGGGAGGGGTGATTACACCTCCAAGTCATTTAAAATAACAGATTATACTCAAACAGAAAGGATGTCCATGAATGGCAGCCAAATCTGAAGAAATTTCTTTTTAGATTGTCATCCCCAAAAGTCTACAGAAAGTCTCTTCCTCCTCAAAGGGTAGGAAAGAAATATTTGGAAAATTTGTTTCCTTGTCATCAAGCAGATGAAGCCATTACGTATGGGTTATGTCCATCAACCAGCAGGGGAGATAGAGAGCACTCAAACTTTCACAGTGCCCTCTTGGCCAGCTAGCTCCACTACCTCTTCAGTATTCTCTATCTCCCTTAGCAGGGTGGCTGCAGCTTGTTCGAGCTCCAGAAAAATCTGCCGGGAGGTGGTTCCTGGCTTGCCAGTTGTTAACCGGGGTGTTGGAGGCTATAGCAGCTTCACTTTAAAGGCACATAGGTTAGCCCATTCCCTGCCTTACCCATACCTCTGTGGATGTGGACATATTGCCTTGCTTTCCCTGTCCTTACCCACCAACAGTGGATGCAGGCATATAGGTTCACCCTTTCCCTGCCTTTCCCACTCATCTAAGCCTCCGGAGTCTTCAATACCTCTGCTTTCCTCACAGCTTAAAAAAAAAAAGTCGCGTTGCGTTTTTAAACGCAGAGACGCTGGAACAGAGGTTTTTGACCTGATTTTCAGCAGGATCGTAGTTGTACACTAGATCCTTTGAGGTAAGAGTGTTTTCCAACTCCTCCGGGGTGGGCCCGCGATCGGGGCGATTTTGGCGCGAAACCGCCATTTTGGATTCTACCGCTGTTTTTCGGCGATGGCTGCGGACAATGTAAAGCGCTGTTCCACTTGTGGCAAACGCAAATCAGCAGCAGGGCTCTGTAAATCGTGCTGTATTGGCGTAGGAGCCGGCCCGAGCATGGCGAGCGATGTTTCTTCCCGCTCTGAGCTGGCAGCGGGCACCATTTTGCTTACACCGCATGGCGCGGCCTCCGTGGACACGGAGAGACCTGAGCCGGGTGGGGCACCTCGAGATGAGGTTATTTCAGGAGTGGCTAGCACCGGACAGGATTTGGGTGCCCAGGGTGAGATTTTCTCCCCGGATTTTGTGCTTTTGCTGCATAAAGCATACATGATGAAAAGAGCCTTTCCTCAAGGGTCGCCTGAGGCTCCTCTGATTGCCCCCCCAATGGATTCTGGCCTGGGACTGCCCAGTGAGGCTTTTTTCCCGGATGCTTGGCCTAAAGATAAGCGCAGAAGGGTTAATTCCCCTTCAGATTGTGGTGCACCTTCCCCCCCCCCCCCCCCCCCCCCCCGTGGTCGGGGTGTGAGGATTCGGAGAACTCTGACAGACGTTCTTGGTCTGAGGAACCAGAGTCAGGTGCGGATTTACCACAGGATCTGGATGATCCCTCCGCGGTGAGGATTTTCCACCGTGATGAGCTGCCAGTGCTTATTTCAGATATCCTGCAGGCCCTCTCGATTGAAGATCCTGACAGTGGCATGGCCTCCTCGGGTAATCCCAGGATGGCTAGTACCAAGAAAGCTGCTCGGGCCTTCCCTTTGCATGACTCCATCCTAGAGCTTGTTTCGGCTCAGTGGGCTGACCCCGAGGGACCTTTGAGAGTTTCCAGGGCTATGGGGCAGTTATACCCTCTGCGTGAGGGACATATGGCTCGTTTTCAAATGCCTACAGTGGATGCCCTAGTCACTGCGGTGACAAAGAGAACTACCCTCCCTGTTGAAGGAGGTGTTGCCCTGAAGGATGTTCAAGACCATAGGCTGGAAACAGCGTTGAAGCGGTCCTTTGAAATTGCAGGTCTCACTGTTCGGGCGTCTGCATGCAGCTGTTATGCTGTGAGAGCCTGCCTAGCTTGGCTGCAACAGGCAGTGGCTCAGCCCGGAGATGGAGCGGAGCCCTTCTTGGATGTGGCTCCGCGGATGGAGGTGGCCTTGTCCTTTCTGGCTGATGCCCTTTATGACCTTGTCAGAGCTTCGGCTAAACAAATGGCAGTAGCAGTGGCGGCTCGCTGTCGTCTGTGGCTACGACACTGGGCAGCGGACATGGCCTCTAAGCAAAGGTTGGTGAAGTTGCCTTTTCAAGGACTTCTCCTATTTGGTGAGGAGTTAGAGAAAATTGTGAAAGGCCTGGGTGATCCAAAACCCCAGCGCTTGCCGAAGATAGGCAGAGGCCTTCCTCTAAGGGCCAGGCGGTCCACTCCTCGTACAGACCTCGCTTCCGTGAAGCTAGAAGGTACCGCCCGGGGCATTCTGCTGGGTTCACTTCACGTGCCCGTGGTCAGCAGAGGAACTCCTTTCGCTCGGACAAGCGTTCCGCAGCCGGTGGCTCAAGACCAGGAGTTCAGGGGCGACCCTCTCAATGATGGTGCGCCGGCCCTCTCCTCGATGCCTGTCATCGGAGGACGGCTTTCCTTCTTTGTCGAGGAGTGGGCCAAGATTTCCTCAGATCAGTGGGTTCTGGACCTGATCAGAGATGGATACAGAATAGAATTCAACGCCCCAGTAAGAGACATGTTTGTGGAGTCCCGATGCGGTTCTGCCGTCAAACGGGCGGCGGTGGAGGAGACTTTACAAGGTCTGATTCAGTTAGGGGCTGTGACCCCGGTGCTTCCCGCCGAGCAAGGCTGCGGCCGATACTCCATCTACTTTGTGGTGCCGCGAAAAGGTGGGTCCTTTCGCCCTATTCTGGACTTAAAAGAAGTGAACAAGTCCCTGAGAGTGCGGCATTTCCACATGGAATCCCTGCGCTCCGTCATTGCGGCGGTTCAGCCAGGAGAGTTTCTCACGTCTCTAGACCTGAAAGAAGCTTACTTGCACATACCGATTTGGCCCCCGCACCAGAAGTTTCTGAGGTTTGCGGTGTTGGGAAAACATTTCCAGTTCAGGGCCTTGCCTTTTGGCCTCACCACAGCTCCCCGAACCTTTTCGAAGGTAATGGTGGTAGTAGCTGCTTTTCTCAGGCGAGAAGGTATCAGGGTTCACCCGTACCTAGACTGGCTCATCAGAGCAGACTCTGCAACAGAGAGCTTACAAGCTACAGCCAGAGTGGTCTCAGTACTGCAGTCTCTAGGCTGGGTCGTCAATATGGCCAAAAGTCACCTGTCCCCTTCACAATCTCTAGAGTTTTTGGGGGCCAGGTTCGACACAGCCTCGGGCTATGTGTTCCTACCCGAGCTAAGGCGGTGCAAGCTTCAGAATCAGGTCCGTCTGCTCCTGAGGATGCCCCGCCCGCGAGCTTGGGACATTGTCCAGCTGCTGGGATCGATGACAGCCACGATGGAAGTGGTACCCTGGGCGAGAGCGCACCTGAGACCTCTACAGTATTCCCTACTCCGGAGATGGTCTCCTTTTTCTCAGGATTACCAATGCAGACTTACTTGGCTCCCTGCGGCCCGTCTCAGCATGGAGTGGTGGCTCTCGGACAGCATGCTGCGGCGAGAAATGCCGCTGACGCTCCCCGTTTGGTGCCTAGTGGTAACAGATGCCAGCCTGAAGGGCTGGGGCGCACACTGCAAGGGGAAGCATGCCCAGGGTCTATGGACACCCGAGGAGTCGGAGTGGTCCATCAACTGCCTAGAGTTGAAAGCGGTGTTTCAGGCACTTCTGGCCTTTCAAGTGACCCTGGAAGGATTGGCTGTCAGAGTGATGTCGGACAACACGACAACGGTGGCCTATATAAATCGACAAGGTGGAACAAGGTGCAGAGCACTAGCCGCGCAGGCCGAACTGATTTGCCACTGGGCCGAGCTGCATCTTCAGTGTCTGTCGGCAGCTCATATTGCAGGTCAGAGCAATGTGCAGGCCGATGATCTGAGCAGGCATCAGATCGATCCAGCAGAATGGAATCTGGCAGACGAAGTATTCCTGCAGATCTGTGCCAAATGGGGCAAGCCCGTGATGGATCTAATGGCGACAAGTGCCAATACCAAAGTCCCGTGCTTCTTCAGCAGACGGAGAGATCCTCACTCGGCGGGGTTGGATGCCTTGGCTCAACCCTGGCCTCAGGGTCTACTTTATGTGTTTCCCCCATGGCCCTTGATAGGGCGCCTGCTCTTGTGGATTCGGCTGCACCCAGGAGAAGTGGTCTTCATCGCCCCGGATTGGCCAAGGAGACCTTGGTATGCAGACCTCCGACAGATGATCCTGGAGGCTCCTGTGCCGTTACCTCTGGTACCGAACCTGTTGACTCAGGGACCGGTAGCCATGGAGGACGCCGGCCGCTTTGGTCTTACGGCATGGCTATTGAGAGGGCGCAATTGAGGGATAAAGGTTATTCCAATAAAGTTATTTCCACTCTCCTGCAAGCCCGCAAGCGGTCCACTTCCGTGGCTTATGCCAGGATTTGGTGCCTGTTTGAGTCTTGGTGTGCTTCCAGAGCCATTGTTCCAATGCGGGCTCCTGTCTCGCCGATTCTGGACTTTTTGCAGGGAGGTGTACAAAAAGGCTTGGCCTATAATTCCCTGCGGGTGCAGGTGGCAGCGTTGGCCTCCCTTCGTGGTAAGGTGGAAGGCGTGTCTTTGGCTGCTCACCCAGATGTGGCATGGTTTCTTAGAGGGGTGCTTCTGCTCCGACCTCCAGTGCGAGCACCCTGTCCAGCTTGGAACCTGGGGCTAGTTTTGAAAACCCTGCAGGCATCTCCTTTTGAGCCGCTTCAGCGAGCATTGGAGAAAGACTTGACACTGAAGGCCGTTTTTCTGGTGGCCATTACCTCGGCGAGACGGGTGTCAGAGCTCCAGGCGCTGTCCTGTAGAGACCCATTTCTGCAATTTTCAGAGTCCGGAGTCACGGGTCGGACCGTGCCTTCCTTTATGCCTAAGGTGGTTTCAGCCTTTCACTTAAACCAGCCTATTTTCTTGCCCTCTTTTTCAGAGGAAGAGTTTCCAGAATCTTTTGGGCAGCTGCACCTTTTGGATGTGCGCTGGACTCTGCTGCAGTATCTGTGAGTTACTAACTCTTTCAGGACTTCTGATCATCTGTTTGTTTTGCTATCCGGTTCTCGCAGAGGGTCTCCAGCGTCTAAAGCCACTATTGCCCGCTGGCTCAAAGAAACTATCCTTTCAGCTTATCTGCTGGCCGGCAGGGTTCCGCCTGTAGCCTTTAAGGCACATTCTACTAGAGCACCAGAATCTCAAGTCTTTTTGCACAAGGTATCTCCGATTGCTAAATGCTGCATACTTCTACAATGGATTCACTCTACTACCCTGATTTTGGTGCAATGGAGAAACCAGATGCATGAGTTACTGCGGATGTGGTCCGATCATGAAACTTATTAGCTAGTTAGATTAGTCATTGTTTATCCCGTAATATGAACTATGAAATGTTTTGGTTTACTTTTCTGGATGTGCTGGATACTTGAGACCCGGACTGACCACTGTTTGAGACATACTGTTGGTCATATTGAGTCACACCAAGGCTCATTATGGTTTTTCTTATTCATATGAAAATAAAAAGTTGAAGTGAGGTATTGAGCTGCTCCTAATTTACTGCTTAATTTATTTTTAAATGTAGGTTCTTAAATGAAGTTCCAAGTTTTCAAGTGCTTCAGGAGGAGATGGCCTGGATGAAGGAGAAATTTTCAAATTTGGGTTCTCCAGTAGTACTTTGCCATAATGACCTTTTATGTAAGAATATTATCTACAATGACAAACAAGGTAGGTATTGAAAACACCCGTAAGTAAAATCTTGTACATTTTATTAGCCTAGCTTTAAAAAAATAAAAGGCTAAAATGAATGTTGTTTTTATTGTATGAAAATTGTCTACAATAAGATATAATGCCCTATAATTTTAATAGTTGGTATTAAAAATTCCTAGTAAAAACTTGATTTCATTTTTACTTGAAAATTAATGTGTTCATTGTTTCAGTGAGATAGTTGTTTCTGCATGTGAATCCTAGTACATTTATGGTGCCTTAACATTTTGGAGTTTCTTATTTAAGAATGTATGCTAAGTTGAAATGTATGCAGGTGTACTATGCTAAAGTATATTTGTATAATCTCTTTTGAATTATTTTCCCCATGATTCAGTGCTTTGCTTCATGCCAAGAAAATATTTTTCTTCAAGGCAACCATTTGAATCCTTACATACTAATCGCTCCAGCAGAAGGTCCCTAATAGATTCTGTGTAAGGTTAGCATAGTACTTCTCAAACCAATAATCGGGGGGGGGGGGGGGGGGGGTATATAGCTAGCCAGGTTTTCAGGCAATCCATAATGAATACACATGAGAGAGATTTGCATGCACTGTCACTTTGGAATGCAAATCGATCTCGTATGTGTTCATTATGGATAGCCTGAAAACTTGACTGGCTGTGGGCACTGTTTCTTCTAAGCTGAATGGGAGTCCTCAACTTCATTGCTGCCAGTGGGGAGTGGTGCTTCAATTGCTAGGGACAGGCAGATTTCCTGGAGTCCTGGAGACCACTGTAGATGGTCGGACTCCACTCAGCTTAGAGCGAACAGTGGCTGTGTGCTCTAAGAACTGGTTTGAGATGCACTGGCTTAGAGGACTGTTGTATGTGTGGTATATCAAAAACAAAGTCCCAGATTTGTACAACAAATTTAAATTTCCTTTTCATTTGCTAGACCAGTGTAGATCAGTGGGTTATTCTGTTCTACTAGCAGATGAGGCAGAGAATCTGTCTTTTTAGTATTACTGGTATAATGATTGGTACAGCATGGAAATTGTCAGTATTTCTCTGCCTCCACATATGGTGCACTGCAAGCTGGAATGATGCAGCAGGGTTTGTGAGGATAGGCCTGACTTCTTAGGGTGCAGTCTGCCTGTAACCATAAAAATAAATCCATGACTGGTGCTCCTTTGTACTGGTCCACAGACTTGTTCCCTAGTTGAACTTGGAGGGCTACCTGCTGTCTGGACTCCCATGCTTTAATCTGAGGGTAATCAGTAAGGCCAGTGCTGGAGAGGTTCCTGGGAGGGGAGGGACTAACGAGTTTAAGGAGACCACTATGCTGGGTAGTCAAATTGGGTGTCGTGGCAGCTGGTGTGTTAGGAGGGCTGATAGCTACTATTGCCCTGACTGCAATAGTGGAGAGAGAAAATTGGTGGCACATGGCTCTGAGGAACTACTGTCGGTGCAATGCACAGATAATATAGCTGCCTTCTCAGTGTTGGGGACCAGTGGAAGCAGAGCCAAATTTGGTGGGAGTGGTAGCCAGTTTGCTGCTGGACTGCATGACTGCTATGTGTTCGCTCATGTTCAGCTTCAGTCCCTCCCCCCATGCCCAGCGAGGACCCCAGGCAGCCCCAGGTGGGCATACACCCCAGTTCATTCATGCCCACGCTAAGTGTTCGGGTAGTCCTTTTGGGGCTCCAGGGCTAAGTGAAATGGGGTCTATAAGTGGGCCAGGGCACTAGGTAGATAAGGAGCCACCCCAAGGCTCTAGGGAAAAGTCAGGTTAGGAAAGTAAGTGCTGTAAGGCTCCCAGTTGGGGGCTGGAGGAGAGGGGCAGGCTCTAATCTCATCTGCATCCTTTTTGGAGGAGAAAATGGGGGGGGGGGGGAGGTCATTGAGGAAGAGGAGAATTACTCCTCACTGGAGGAGTGGCCTAGTGGTTAGGGTGGGGAACTGAGGAACTGAGTTCGATTCCCACTTCAGGCACAGGCAGCTGCTCCTTGTGACTCTGGGCAAGTCACTTAACCCTCCATTGCCCCATGTAAGCCGCATTGAGCCTGCCATGAGTGGGAAAGCGCGGGGTACAAATGTAACAAAAAAAAAAATCTAGGAGGAGTCACCCTCCCCCCTTATGGATCATATGGCTACAGTAGCACCATGGACCTTCTCCAAGTTCATGGTGATAGCAGCAGCATCAGGTTGGCACAGATCAGCCAATCATCCAAGTAAGGATGAACTCAAATTCAAGGATGCTTGATTGATCTGTGCCAGTTCAGAAGTGGACTCTCAGTGATGGCCAGCGTGATAGTTGACTGGAATACCTGGATTGGATGGTGAAGTACTCCATGAGCCATTTGGTTCTGGTGCAGGTCCCAGATTATCTAAGGTATATGCTTTGATACAAGATGAGGGGCAGTTTTCTTCACCTAGAAGAGGTTGGGCAAGTATTTGGTTTGATCGCACAAAGGTCAGAGTTGGACTCTTCATTGTTGATCAGCTGCCTGGAGGCAAGAACCACAGTGGTTCCTGCAGTGGTTCCTCTCCTTGTTAGAAGGGAAAGTGGTCTGGGTAATGACCAACAGTGCACCCACAGTGGCTTATATAAACAAGGAGTGTGGCGATGGCATGAGAGAGAGACTAACTTGGAGAAAAACTGGTCTCCTAGCAATGTGGACAGTGCAAACAGTATGATTGGGTGAACAATATCGAGGCAGATTTTCCTAGCTGGCAAGTGCTAGAGCTGGGAAAAGAGCAGAGTCTGTTGGCATTCAGCTACTGGTGAAGTGCTGGGGTGCTGCACACTTCAGTGTAATGACAGTTTGGCAGAATGCCAAGTTTACCTCTTCAGCCTCGGGGAAGGTGGAGTGATAGGGACAAATGCATTAGTGCAACTCTTGCCAAAGCAGAAACCTCTTTGTTTTAACTCTGTGGTCTCTACTTAGTTGAGTAATTTGGTGGATAGCGAAGCAACCCTTTTCTGGTTCTCCTACTGGCCCTGAACCGGCCTCATCGCTGGTGCTGTGCAGACATAGTTCACCTGATGGTGGAGCCAAGATATCCTTTTCTGGTTTCCCTAGTGGCCTCATCACTGGTGCTATGCAGACATAGTTCACCTAATGGTGGAGCCACCACTGCAGTTTCCCTGAGAGCAAGGGCTGGTTAATATTGAGGATCCAGACACCTTTTGGCTTGCGGCTTGGCCTCTTGAGTGTAGCCTTCTGTATAAGGACTATGCACCTCTGGTGATGGTTACCCTGTTAAAGGCTCGTAGAAACTCTACATCATAGGTGTATGTATGTCTAGGTATGGTGTGGCATGTCTTTAAGCTCGGGTGTGTAGATCGTGGTGTGTTGGCCTGGGGTAGGGCAGAAGTGCCTTGCATTTTAGCCTTTTGGCAAGGAGTCCTTTATCAGGGTTTGTCCCTGTACTCTGTCAAGGTTCAGGTTGCTTCGGGCTTGTGTTTTCAGGTAGAGAGAAGGTGTGTCGCTGGTAATTCATGTGGATGTCTGGTTCCTGCAAGGTTTCAAGCATATTCGGCCTCTGGTGCACCTGATGGTTCCCCACTGGAAACTTAATATTAATTAGCACAATTTGCGATATCACCAAAATCTGGTATTAGCGGTCGTCCATTAAAGATCTCGCCCTGAAGATCGTGTTTTTGGTGACTTCAGTCAGACTTGTGTTGGTGTTGGCAGGCCTTGTTGTGCAGAGACTCGTTTCCATTTGTATGATACCTTTCTTTTTACGTAATATGATCTCCCCGTTTCATTTGAATCAAACTATGTCCCTGGATGTTTGTAGGGCCCTAATCTGGTATTTGGAAGTCACCAATAGGCTCAAAGTAGAATCACCTGTCCACATTTTTCAGTGGACTGCACAAAGAGGAGGTGGCACCAAAGTTGTCCTTAGCATGCTGGATTAGGGCAGTGATTGAGTTGGTGTATATTCTCAAATGCATGTTGATGGTGGAAGGGCTCCAAGCATATTCTGCAAGGACACAAGCATCTTCCTTGGCGGAGGACAAAGCGTTGACCTGGAAGACATTTGTAAGGTGAACCACCAGAGATCATAGTGTGTTTGGCAGAGCTATGTTGACGAGCCTTATCTTTCTCTTGACCTGAGGGGTAGAGCTTGGGTGCACTTCACTGGTCTGGTCTAACCGGATTAAAGAAAAGGTGAAATTTGTTTTTTATTTATTTATTTATTGCATTTGTATCCCACATTATCCCACCTCTTTGCAGGCTCAATGTGGCTTACAATACATCATGGGTACTAATTTCCTTTTCCTGAGTCCTGCAAGCACAGCCTTCTCTTAAGAAGACAGCATCTTTGGGGGGAATCTTCCTCAGCATCTGCCTTACTGTGGCATATCTGCTTATCAGAAATGATTGAAGCAGCTGAGGGTTCCCTTTTGGAGGTTCCTTATAATATGTATATATATTTTTTTCTAGTGCAGCACTTTAAGTGTCGTCATCATTTTGCGATTAACACAAAACTGTTAAAGGTGATCAGAATTCTTCACGCCTCCTAACACTGACCACCGTAGCTTCTGCATCCTCTCCTCCCCAAGAGGATCCACTCACATCCCGAAGACCCTGGCCTACCTTAATAATGCCCTGGTGGTCTAGAGAAAGATGGGGAAACAGAAAATGAAGGCAGATAATGACCATACAGCCTATTCAGTCTGCTGCCCATCCATACCATCTACTATCCCTTCCTCTCTTAGAGATCCTATGTACTAGTTCCAAGTTTTCTTGAATTCAGATAGTTCGTCTCCACCACCTCCATCAGGAGGCTATTTATATGAATTTACGACCCTTTCCATAACAAAATATTTCCTTAGGTTATTCCTGAGTCTGTCCCCATTCATCTTCATCCCATTTCCTCCTCATATGAAACAGACTTGCTTTCTGTATATTTATCCCACAGAGGTATTTAAATTTCTATCAAACCGCCCCTCACTTGCCTTTCTTCAAAAGTATACATGTTGAGGTCTTTAAATCTGTCCCTGTACACTTTGTGGGGAAAAAAAACACTGATCATTTTAGTAACCACTCCTGAAACCACTGCATCCTATTTATATCTTTTTGAAGATGCAGCCTCCAGGATTTTATACAGTACTCTAAATGAGGTCTTGCCAGAGACTTTTATACAGAGGAGTTATCACCTCCTTTTTCCTCCTGGCCATTCCCCTCCTTATGTACCCAAGCATCCTTCTGATTTTTGCTATCGCCTTTTCTGCCTGTTTGACCACTTAAGATCATCAAATATGATGACACCCAAGCCCTGCTCTTCTTTTGTATACAAAAGTAGTTCACCCTTTAGACAGTACTGCTCTCTGTTTTTACAGCCCTAATATATGACCCTTTAGTTTTTTAGCATTAAATCTTTACTACCAAATTCTAGACTGTTCTTCAAACTTTTCTAGCTCACTCATGTTATCCACATGATCTGGGGTATCTACCCTGTTGTAGACATTGATATCACCCTCAAAGAGGCAAACCTTACTAGACAGCCATTCTGCATTATAGCTTACAAAAGTACCAATCCTTGTGGCACACCACTTGCAACATCTCTTTCCTCAGAGTGAGCTTCATTTACCACTACCTTTTTGTCTATGTGAAACTGAGTTAGTTTTGCTAACATTTTAAGTATACCACATCTAGTCCTCTCCCCCAATCCAACATTCTGGTCATCCAGTCAATTAACCGTACATTTATATCCCACATTTATTTTTTATTTTTTTTTATTTTTGTTACATTTGTACCCCGCGCTTTCCCACTCACAGCAGGCTCAATGCGGCTTACATGGGGCAATGGAGGGTTAAGTGACTTGCCCAGAGTCACAAGGAGCTACCTGTGCCTGAAGTGGGAATCGAACTCAGTTCCCCAGGACCAAAGTCCACCACCCTAACCACTAGGCCACTCCTCCACAAAGCAAATGTGGGTTCAATTGTGGCTTACATTTGAAAATACAGTGAGACAGAACAATAGAATTCAGTTGTATCATGGGGTGGCTAAAGAGATGATGAAAGAGGTGCAGTAAGAGAATGGGGTACAGGGTAACAGAAGAATGGTCTGGAGGCAAGAGAAGGAAGGAGAGACAGGGATGGAGCTGGGACTAATGAGGGATGAATGGCAACGAAGGTAGGAGAGGGCTGAGAGGGTAAGTACAGAGGATGGAAATGAGGGACACAGGGAGTGGGGGGAAAGATGGGGAGGGTAGGAGATGGGGAAAGGAGAGAGAGAGGCCACTAGGAGTGCTGGAGAAAGAAATAGGAAAAACAAGTAGATAAATGAGACATGAAAAGGAAGAGACTGATGACTAGAGGTAAGTGGGAGAATGAAGGTAAAATTTATATGGGCAAATATAAAATATAAAGGAAGGGAGAGAAAAAGTGGCAGGTAGACTAGAGATCTTCTAATGAAAGTTAAGAAAAGATAGGAAAAGCAGAAATTGGGACTGGGACAAACATAATTGGAAAAAACAAAACAGACAACAGAGGTAGAAAGAATTTTATAAATTCATTGAACGGAAAATGTCGAATTAACAGTAAATTCACACACTTTATATTTTACAGAATGCCTTTTCTATTTTTTTTCCAGTGTTACACTGCCTGCAGAGTGTGGCCACACTCTGCACACTCTGTGTGCTCACTCCCCCCCCCCCTTGTTTACTAAGCCACGTAGCTACCCAACACAACCCATTTGACATTAGCGCTCCACCAGCTGCTAGTGTGGCTTAGTAAACATGGATTATTCTGTACCTAGCAAGGGTCTATTTGTGTTCAGTGATCAAGACCAGATACTCTGTTTGCATGGAGTTTCTATTTAAGCATCTGTAATTATTCAGTGTGTTCAGTTTCCCAATGGGCCTATTTATAGGTCTGACTTCAATGTTTACTGTGTTGCATTTTCCTAGGTAGGGTCCTTGTTGTTACTTCTGTAAGTTAGTGGTGTTATGATTAAGTAGATTAGCTCTATAGGTCTTGAATGATTTTTGTAGGCTTTGTTATAGGTACTTTACAGTTTACTTGGGACTGGAGAGGTCTATGTTTTTACTGAGATTACTGAGCCAAAAAATACAGTGAAGTAGACGATGGATGGCAGAAGATTCTTTATTGAAACATGCAAATGACTCGACATGGACCGTGATTTGGCCAAAGGCCTGCGTCAGGAGTTAATTGATATCTGATCGAATGCAGGTGCAAAGTATTACTCATACTGCCAAAGGCACAAAATCTACAAGCTAACAGTATAGTCTGTCTGCAGCCTTAAGATTTTATTTCTTGTAATCCTAGCTGAGGCTTTTGGCAAATCTGTTTCAAGATTTTATAATAGTTTTGTTTTATTTTTACATCTTTTCTGAGGAGTAGAGCTGTGGCTTCAAATAGTGCCTCTTGGATAACTAGAATGTCCAAGAAACATCAGTGTTTTGGGTTAAGGCATGATATTCCTAACTATGGCTTATTCACTAAAATACCAACCAAAGAACAAGAAACACATTTCACAGAAACACGAATAACAGACCCTCTGTGACATCAATGCACGAAGAACAGAGGAGAGTTGTATAGTATAGATAAACATCTTTCCTTGTCACAAACAGCAGATGAATCCAGGAACTGGTGGGTTGTGTCCATCTACCAGCAGGTAGAGATAACAGAACTCTTGGGAGTTATAGCAGACGGCCAGCCCCTCTATCAGTTAGTATATCTCTATCTCCAGCAGGTGGATGGATGGCTTCTCTCCAGCTCCTGGATTCAAGGCCACTGAGAGTGCTCCTGGGCCACTGGCCAGTTGAGCTGGGAGGGGGTGTCTGACTGAAGGTGTCAACTTTGGAGGCATACATTACTGCAAAGTCCCTGCCTCACCCCGTATTCTGTGCTGACAGGCTTCAATTCTCTCTTGTGCTGCTCTCTCTTTCCCCCCTCACTAAAAAAAAAAAAAAGAGAGAACCATAGAATTTATTTAAAAAAAAAAGGAAACTAGTTGAGAGCTGAGAGGAATTGCTTCTGTCTGCCTGATTTCTGCTGCTGTTAGAGCCAAAGCGGTTTCCCTTGGCTCCTGCTGCCCGATTCAACGCTGCAGGGGGGATCAGCTGGTAAGTGCCGGCTTCGGGTTCTTTTCCTCATGGCAGGGCGGCATGGCGATGGAAATGGTCAAACGCTGTTCCCATTGTGGGAAACGGCGGTCGCCGTTAGGATTTTGCAGTGCCGAGTGCGCTGAGGAACCTGGGGCAGAGGGCTCTACCTCCATCGGGGAGACTGTTTTTTTCCGTGCTGAGGTGTGTGGTTTATGCGCCATTTTGCCTAGCGCTACTGAAGCGGTTTCTGTAGCACTTTCTGCTCTCCCGCCTTCTCCTTCAGTTGGGGCATTGTCGGGGGGGGGGGGGGGGGTGGAAAAGTGGACAAGTCCCGGTCCTGCGGCTCCTGGATTTTTTTCTCCAGAATTTGTTTTATTGATGCATCAGGCATTTGTTATGAAGCAGGCCCTCCCCCCGTTCTTTCTCAGGTCTCTCCTCTGAACCCTTAACGGTGCTTGGGACCGAGATCGGTATCTTGGGGCCCCTGACGGATGATGGGACAGCTTTTAAGAGGAGAAGGATCTCTCCTGGTACTGAGGGAGGGGTCCTTGGCCCCAGGATCAGTGGCTCCGTTGAATGTGGCCCCCTCTGAGGGGTCCTGGAGACAGGCGGTGGGGGGAGGAGATTGAGGAGCTTGATCTTCCTCAGGATCAGGCGGATGATTCATCTTTGGTGCAGCTTTTCCACAAAGATGAGTTATCCTTAATTTCGCAAGCTTTATAAGCTTTAAATATTGAAGACCCAGATGTTGCACTGCACAGTCTGTGAATCCTAAGATGTCCAGTTAGGGCTTTTCCAGTGCATGAGGCCATTGCTGAGTTGATTTCTGCTCAGTGGGCGGATCCAGATAGTGCTCTGAGGGTTTCCAAGGCTATGTCTCGTCTTTATCCGGTCATGTCGGGGCGATTGGAGCAGTTTGCCGTACCAAAGGTGGATGCCCTTGCGACTGCGGTCACTAAAAAGACTACTCTGCCAGATGAGGGTGGAGTAGCACTCAAGGACATGCAAGATAGACGTCTGGAAGCATCTTTGAGGCGTTCCTTTGAGGTAGCTTCGTTGGCTGTTCAGGCTTTCATTTGTAGTTCCTATGCGGCTAGAGCTTGTCTGAGTTGGCTCCACTCCGGACAAGAGTCTCTTCAGGAGCCAGAGGGTTCCAGGGCTCCGGCTTTTTCTCAAATAGAGGTAGGGCTGGCTTATTTAGCGGACACCCTTTATGACTTGGTTCATTCTTCGGCCATGCTTATGGCTTTGGCTTTCTCCTCTCGGAGGATGTTATGGCTTCATCATTGGTCGACTGACATGGCTTCCAAACAGCGACTTATCCGTCTGCCCTTTCAAGGTAAACTGTTGTTTGGAGAAGACATGGAAAAAATTGTTAAGGATTTGGGGGAGTCCAAATCCCAGTGCCTCCCTGAAGATAAGCCTAGGCCTGCTTCCAGACAGGGCCAACTAAATCCCGTTTTTGGGATGCGCGCCGTTATCGCCCAGGTCGAACTTCTGGCTCCTTTCAGTGTCCCTGTTTCCAGCAAAGATCTTCCTTTCGCAATGAAAAGCGAGCTGTGGGAGCCCCCCGGTCGACAGGGAGCCGCTCCTTGCACCTCACAATGATGGGGCGTTGGCCTGTTCTAGGGCGCAGCAGATGGGGGGGGGGCGCCTTTCTCTGTTTCTGCCAGAGTGGGTCAAGATAACTTCAGACGAATGGGTAGTAGACGTGGTGCGGGATGGATACAAACTGGAATTCAGTGCACCCATCACAGAATTTTTTCTGGAGTCTCGATGCGGAACGCAGTCAAAGCGGGTAGCGGTTCTAGCCACATTGCGAGAACTTTTAAGGTTGGGAGCCATAGTGCCCGTCTCACCTCCCGAACTGCGCAAAGGCCGCTTATTCCATTTACTTTGTAGTACCAAAAAAAGGCGGAACTTTTCGCCCGGTTCTTGATGTAAGGGTCGTGAACAAGTTTCTGCGAGTTTGTCGTTTTCGCATGGAGACATTACGAGCCGTTATTGTGGCGGTTCAGCCGGGAGAGTTCTTGATGGCGCTAGATCTCAAGAAGCTTACCTGCACATTCCAATTTGGCAACCGCATCAGAGGTTCCTCAGGTTTGCAATTTTAGGTCGTCATGTCTAGTTTCAAGCTCTTCCCTTTGTCCTGGCCACGCCGCCATGCACCTTTTCAAAGGTCGTGGTGGTGGCGCCCTTGTTATGGAAGGAGGGAATTCGGGTTCATCCGTATCTCGACAACTGGTTGATTCGGGCCACCTCTCCTCAGGAGTGTCGGACTGCCACCTCCAGGATGATTTCTCTTCTTCAGTCTTTGGGATGGATTATCAACTTGGACAAGAGTCAACTGTGTGCGACTCAGACCTTGGAATACCTGGGGGTGCTCTTTGACACGAAGGTAGAGAAGATCTTCCTTCCCCATGGCCGGAGAATAAAACTGATGGCACAGGTGCACGCCTTGCTATGGATGCCTCGCCCTTGCGTTTGGGACTATGTGCAAGTCCAGGGGTCTATGGTGGCTACCCTGGACGTGGTGCCGTGGGCGAGGGCTCACATGCGTCCTCTGCAGTTGTTTCTTCTGAGCAGATGGTCTCCAACTTCTCTGGACTATCAATGGCGTCTGCCCTGGACAGATGCGGCCAGGGGCAGCAGGTCTTGGTGGATCTGCCTGACCACTTTGCAGAAGGGCATGCCGTTAGCCTCCCTGAATTGGTTGGTGGTCGTGACGAATGCCAGTCTGGCCGGTTGGGGAGCTCATTGTTTACGCAGAGTGACTCAGGGGACTTGGACCCCTCTCGAGGCGTCGTCGTCCATAAATCGTTTGGAGTTGAGAGTGGTGGTGAATGCCTTGGCTGATTTTCAGGATCTCCTGCAAGGGAGACCTGTTCGGGTGTTGTTGGACAATTTGACGACGGTAGCTTACATCAATTGGCAAGGAGGTACTCGCAGTGTGTCTCTAACGGTGGAGGCATCCCGTCTCATGGAGTGGGCGGAGACTCATGTTCTTAGCCTATCAAATGCGGGCCAATCTAATGTCCAAGCGAACTTCTTCAGTCGAACTTTGTTGGATGCAGCGGAGTGGATGCTATCGGTGGCTGCATTCAGACTGCTTTCTCTGAACTCCGGTGATGGACCTCATGGCCACGGTACAGAATACCAAGGTGCCCAGATTCTTCTCCTGGAAAAGACAGCCCGAGTCTGCAGGAATCGATGCCCTACTGCAGCCTGGCCAAAGCAGGGGCTACTCTGTGTTTCCTCCTTGGTCTCTGATAGGAAGAGTTCTTCATCGCATCAGTCGTCATCGCAGGCTCGTGGTCCTGGTGGCTCCAGACTGGGCCCGAGGGCCGTGGTAGCAGACCTTTTTCGCTTACTGCATGACACTCCACTGTGACTTCGGTAACACCGCATCTACTGTGCCAGGACCCTGTTCAGATGAAAAATCGCTCCCACTTTGGGTTTACAGCTGGCTATTGAAAGGAGCCTATTGAGAAATAAAGGGTTTTTTCGGAACCTTTGATTACCACGCTTCTACAAGCACAGAAACAGTCCACTTCATACGCTTATGCCCGAGTATGGAAAATCTTTTCTTTGTAGTGTGAGCAGAAGACCGGTTCTCCCTTCCTGGCGTCAATTTCAGTGATATTGGATTTCCTCCAGGAAGGTCTTTCTAAGGGTCTTGCGTATAATTCTCTGTGAGTGCAAGTACTACTACTACTACTTATCATTTCTATAGCGCTACAAGGCATACGCAGCGCTGTACACCATACCCAAAAAAGACAGTCCCTGCTCAAAGAGCTTACAATCTAGGTAAGACAGGCAAACAGACAGAACAGTAAAGGTAAGGGAATAAAGAGGTGAGGATAAAAGGACAGGGCAAGTGAGTAGTGGTTAGGAGTCAAAAGCAGTGGTAAAGAGGTGGGTTTTAAGTTTGGACTTGAAAATGGCCAAAGACGGGGCTAGACGTACAGGCTCGGGTAGTCTATTCCAGGCGTGAGGTGCAGCAAGATAAAAGGAACGGAGTCTGGAATTAGCAGTAGAGGAGAAGGGGACAGACGAGAGATTTATCTACAGAACGGAGTACCCGAGAGGGGGCGTAGGGAGAGACAAGAGTGGAGAGGTACTGGGGAGTGGCAGAGTGAATGCACTTATAGGTCAACAAGAGAAGTTTGAATTGAATTCGGAAACAGATAGGGAGCCAGTGAAGTGACATAAGGAGAGGGCTAATGTGAGCATAGCGACTTTGGCGGAAAATGAGACACGCAGCAGTGTTATGGACTGATTGAAGGGGAGAGAGATGGCTAAGAGGGAGGCCGGTGAGAAGCAGGTTACAATAATCAAGACGAGAGGTGATAAGAGTGTGAATAAGAGTTATGGTAGGGTGCTCAGAGATGAAGGGACGGATTTTGCTGATGTTATAGAGAAAGAAACGCCAGGTTTTAGCAATCTGCTGAATTTGAGCAGAGAAGGAGAGAAAGGAGTCAAAGATGACCCCAAGGTTACGAGCTGATGAGACCGGGAGAATGATAGTGCCATCCACAGAAATAGAGAAAGGGGGGAGAGGCGAGGTAGGTTTAGGAGGAAAGATGAGAAGCTCGGTTTTAGCCATGTTAACTTTCAGATGATGTTGAGACATCCAGGCAGCGATATCAGATAGGCAGGCTGAAACATTGGTTTGAATGCTGGTTGAGATTTCGGGGGTAGAGAGGTAGATTTGGGAGTCATCAGCATAGAGATGGTATTGAAAGCCATGGGATGATATCAGAGAGCCAAGGGAAGAAGTGTAGATGGAGAACAGGACAGGATCGAGAACAGAACCCTGAGGCACACCGATTGGTAGAGGGATAGAAGTGGAAGAGGATCCACCAGAGTGTACACTAAAGGTGCGAAGCGAGAGGTAGGAGGAGAACCAGGAAAGAACAGAGCCCTGGAATCCAAATGAAGACAGTGTATCAAGGAGTAGGCTGTGATCAACAGTGTCAAAAGCGGCGGATCGATCGAGAAGGATGAGGATAGAATAGAGACATTTGGATTTGGCCAGGAACAGGTCGTTGGAATCCTTACTAAGTGCAGTTTCAGTTGAATGAAGAGGGCGAAAGCCAGATTGGAATGGGTCAAGAACAGCTTGAGATGAGAGAAAGTCAAGGCAACGGCGGTGAACGGCGCGTTCAAGTAATTTTGAAAAGGAAGGGAGGGAGATGGGTCGATAGTTGGAAGGACAGGTAGGGTCAAGTGAAGGCTTCTTCAGGAGCGATGTGACCACAGCATGTTTGAAGGCATCGGGACCGGTCGCAATGGAAAGAGAGAGATTTGAGGATATGACAGAGGTCGAGTAGCTGGATTCTCCTTAGCAGCTCACCCGGATGTAGTTCGTTTTTTACAAGGAGTCCTTCATCTTTGTTCGCCTCTGGCAGTGTTGTCGGCGGCTAAACCTGGTGCTCAGTGCTTTGCAGGCGCCTCCATTTATCTCTCTATATAAAACGCACCTCCAACATTCTAATGAAGCCTCAAGTTCCCCAACATTCTAAATGTGTCATGGTGTAGATCGCTTTTTCTCCATGAGTGTCTGCCCCGCCCTCGCGTCACAACGTGACCCCTTGGGATCTCCTGCTTCTTTTCCAAAACACCTTGATGGAGGGGGGGCCCCTGCCACACACTTTCATTCTTTCTCACATTCTTACACACACACTCTCACACAGACAGCCTCAAACTATGTCACACACACCTTCACTCCGACTCTCTCACACAGTCACTCTCACACACACTCTTTCAAACATACACACTCCGCTGAAAACCTTGCTAGTGCCCATTTCATTGGTCTCAAAACGGGCCTTTTTTTACTAGTATTTCAATATTTTATTGGTGACATTTCCAGGTACATACATCCAAATCTGTTCCTATATAGATAGTAAGTTACACCAATACATACAGTAGAAATATTATTACTTTCTGTCATCCATTTTTCAGATATAACCCCCCCCCCCCCTTCCTCTCCCTCAGAGTATATTGTTCCTCTTCCACTTGTATATTAATAACAAACAAACTGTGTGTGCTTACTCATTAAACACTACAATCAACATCATCAAAGTTAAACTTTTGTCCCTAGGAACCCTCCCCCCCCCCTTTTCCCACCCCCCCCCCCCCCCCCCCACCCCCGGGGCTTGTACTCTTATAGTCCCGGTTGATTACCCCCCCCCCCCCCCCCAGGGAGCTCAGTCAAATCATTGCTCAAGAGAGATACCGGTCCCTCTATAGTGCTCTTGTAATCCTTCACAATAGGTTAAGGAGCAGACTACGTCCTCGAGGGCTTAGGTTGTGGATATACCTACTCCAAATTTGCATAAAATTATTTTTCCTCTTTGGGGATCCCCTCGCCTCTCTGGCCTCCCAAGTAGCTAATAAGTGTACTTGGTTTCTCCATTGCCAATAGGCTGGCGGATCCGGGGAAACTCAGTTTTGTAGTATATTTTTCTTAGCCACTAGGCATAGTTTACGGCACCAAAACTTTGCTCCCTTATCCTGTGTACGAAAAGCTGTGTGTCTAAAATATATTGGTCCCATGATCCATCTATTACACCCCTTAAAATTGTAGCCATATATCTCAGAATGGTCCCCAAAAGGCTCTTATTTTTGGGCATCCCCAAAAACCATGAAATAATGTATGGGGTGCATATTTGCATTTGACACAGCTGTCATCAAGTCTAGTGTCCATGTGTGCAAGTTGTTGTTTAGTCATATAAGCTCTCATGATCCCTCTGTACCCACATTCCCTCAACCTCTCGTCCACCGTGAGGGACGGGATACTCTTTAAGGTAGCCCCAACATCCCAATCCCTTAGCTGTTTGATATTTTGAAAGTTCTTGGGGGTCGACAATTGAAGGGTAGGTTATTGGTAACAGTGAGAGATAGCACATCACAAATTAAATCCGGAAAATCACATTGTGGAAAGTATATGAATTTATTTGCATTCTGCAGAGGGAAATAAGTATTTGATCCCCCACCAACCAGTAAGAGATCTGGCCCCTACAGACCAGGTAGATGCTCCAAATCAACTCGTTACCTGCATGACAGACAGCTGTCGGCAATGGTCACCTGTATGAAAGACACCTGTCCACAGACTCAGTGAATCAGTCAGACTCTAACCTCTACAAAATGGCCAAGAGCAAGGAGCTGTCTAAGGATGTCAGGGACAAGATCATACACCTGCACAAGGCTGGAATGGGCTACAAAACCATCAGTAAGACGCTGGGCGAGAAGGAGACAACTGTTGGTGCCATAGTAAGAAAATGGAAGAAGTACAAAATGACTGTCAATCGACAAAGATCTGGGGCTCCACGCAAAATCTCACCTCGTGGGGTATCCTTGATCATGAGGAAGGTTAGAAATCAGCCTACAACTACAAGGGGGGAACTTGTCAATGATCTCAAGGCAGCTGGGACCACTGTCACCACGAAAACCATTGGTAACACATTACGACATAACGGATTGCAATCCTGCAGTGCCCGCAAGGTCCCCCTGCTCCGGAAGGCACATGTGACGGCCCGTCTGAAGTTTGCCAGTGAACACCTGGATGATGCCGAGAGTGATTGGGAGAAGGTGCTGTGGTCAGATGAGACAAAAATTGAGCTCTTTGGCATGAACTCAACTCGCCATGTTTGGAGGAAGAGAAATGCTGCCTATGACCCAAAGAACACCGTCCCCACTGTCAAGCATGGAGGTGGAAATGTTATGTTTTGGGGGTGTTTCTCTGCTAAGGGCACAGGACTACTTCACCGCATCAATGGGAGAATGGATGGGGCCATGTACCGTACAATTCTGAGTGACAACCTCCTTCCCTCCGCCAGGGCCTTAAAAATGGGTCGTGGCTGGGTCTTCCAGCACGACAATGACCCAAAACATACAGCCAAGGCAACAAAGGAGTGGCTCAGGAAGAAGCACATTAGGGTCATGGAGTGGCCTAGCCAGTCACCAGACCTTAATCCCATTGAAAACTTATGGAGGGAGCTGAAGCTGCGAGTTGCCAAGCGACAGCCCAGAACTCTTAATGATTTAGAGATGATCTGCAAAGAGGAGTGGACCAAAATTCCTCCTGACATGTGTGCAAACCTCATCATCAACTACAGAAGACGTCTGACCGCTGTGCTTGCCAACAAGGGTTTTGCCACCAAGTATTAGGTCTTGTTTGCCAGAGGGATTAAATACTTATTTCCCTCTGCAGAATGCAAATAAATTCATATACTTTCCACAATGTGATTTTCCGGATTTAATTTGTGATGTGCTATCTCTCACTGTTACCAATAACCTACCCTTCAATTATGGGCTGCTCATGTCTTTGTCAGTGGGCAAACTTACAAAATCAGCAAGGGATCAAATACTTATTTTCCCCACTGTATCTCCCTTCAGGATCCAACAGTAGGGGTCTAACCGCTGCCGCCACCCCCTTACGAATTAGCATCGCCACTCCGCCTTTTTTCCCCTGCGCGTCTGCAGCTATACATTCCTGCACCCACCATGTTCGCAACTTAGCATGCTTCTTTTTGTTAAGATGTGTTTCTTGCAGCAATGCTACATCAATTCTGCAGGCGCCTCCATTTAAACCTTTACATAAGGCAACGGATAAGGATCTTGCGCCTAAGGCTGTCTTTTTGGTGGCGATTACCTCAGCTCGGCGCATTTCCGAACTACAGGCCTTGTAGGGATCCCTTTTTACAGTTTTCAGATTCGGGGGGTCTCAATTCGGACGGTTCCTTCCTTTCTTTCAAAGGTAGTTTCAGAATTCCATCTCAATCAGACTCTGTTTCTCCCATCGTTTCGGAAAGAGGATTTTCCAGGGGAGTTTGCACCCCTTCGACTTTTGAATGTCCGTAGGGTGCTTTTACGTTACCTTCCGGTCACCAATGAATTTCGGCGATCAGACCACCTCTTTGACCTTCTTTCTGGGATGCGAGAGGTGAGGCATCCTCCAAAGCCTCTATAGCGCATTGAATTAAGGAGGCCATTGGGTCAGCGTATCTGTCACATGGTCGAGAGCCACCTTTGGCTCTACGAGCTCATTCTGCTCGGGCGCAGGCAACATGCTGGGTGGAGACCTCTACTCTTCATGTGGATGAAATTTGTCGAGCAGCTACTTGGGCGTACTTTTGTCAAACACTATCGGTTGGATGTCGCCTCAACGGAAGATGCGTGTTTTGGGGCTCAGGTGTTGGCGCGGAGGATATCCGCTTCCCACCTTTCTTAGAGTAGGCTTTGGTACATACCACCAGTTCCTGGATTCATCTGCTGTTTGTGACAAGGAAGGTAAAATTAGGTCTTACCTGATAATTTTCTTTCCTTTAGCAACAGCAGATGAATCCAGGATCCCTCCCGTTAGCCGACTATTATTTTCTGCTGCTATGTTCTTTTTTTTTTCTCTAATGCAGATTCAGACAGATATGAAAAATAAATAAATAAAAAGAAGAAATTCTGCTTAGGCGGATGTTGTTGTAGCTTTGGTTTCATAGTTAATTTTCCAGTTGGTTCTCTTTTATTATAGTGAGGATGGGTTTTACATTAAAGTTATTGAGTTGATTGGCCTACTTCTACTGCTTTCAAAAGACATATACTAACTGATAGAGGGACTGGCTGTCTGCTATAACTCCCAAGAGTTCTGTTATCTCTATCTTCACCTGCTGGTAGATG
Organism: Microcaecilia unicolor; assembly: GCF_901765095.1. Taxonomy (NCBI): domain Eukaryota; kingdom Metazoa; phylum Chordata; class Amphibia; order Gymnophiona; family Siphonopidae; genus Microcaecilia; species Microcaecilia unicolor. The sequence goes on from NC_044039.1 coordinate 91,931,095, forward strand.
GACACAACCTACCAGTTCCTGGATTCATCTGCTGTTGCTAAAGGAAAGAAAATTATCAGGTAAGACCTAATTTTACCATTTAAAAGCAGTGCTTTGTCACCCTCTGATCACCATACATATCTCCCTGTCCCTCATCCTCTCAGCCCTCTCTGTTTCTCACTTAGCCCACCCCTCCCTCATCCCTTCAGATTGTCACTGAAATACTTTGATGTTTCACTTATATATGCTGTTACTTATCAAAATTTGCTTATTTCTGATCTGACGAAGAAGGGCTACCTTCGAAAACTAATCAAAAATGTATTTAGTCCAATAAAAAAGGTATCATCTTATTTTCTTTTCTGTTTTATTCTATTTCTATTGATTACCTTTAAAAGTGGACTAACACGGCTACCACATCTCTCTGCTTTAGATGAGTTGAAACATAAGTATATCTGTTCAATCTGTATATTAGTCTTGCAGTTGTATTCTGTATGATTTGCAGTTTTTTCTGATATTGACACTTAATACTAAGAAATAGAACATAACAGTTATCCAAGTGAGGTAGGACTAACATTTGGACTAGTAGTGTGAAGGCTTTGTGGTCAAAGAATGGTCTGACTAGACGTAGCTGTCTCATTTTGAATAGTGTAGCTGATTAATATGGGAAGAGAAAGGTGAGTGAAGAATCAAGCAAGACCCCTAATACTCTGGTTTCAGATTAGACTGTAAAGCTTTGATCGTTGGACAAAGATATTGATGATGGGAACTCAACTCCCTGATTTTGGAACCACAGGACCTTGGTTTTTTACGCATTCAGTTTCAGTTTATTGGTCAGGGCCCATTTGCTAACAGCAGTCATACCATTTGCTACAGACTGAGTTGGATCTTTGTTTGATACTATTACTGGTAAGAGAAGCAGGATGTCATCCGCATAGGATAATAGTAGTTCATTAAGTCCCAGGTGTATTGAGGCAAGGAATGACATAAAGAGGTTGAACAGGATTGGTGAGAGGGGAGATCCCTGCGGAACCCCGCAGTTAGTAGACCAGTAGTTGGTTGTTTTGCTTGACAGAATATCTTCAATTTGAAAGGAATTCAGTGAACCATTTAGTACAGTCCCTGTTATTCCTATCTAATCCAAGCATTTGAGTAGCAATGTGTGGTCAGTCGCATCGAATGCCGCCAATATATCTTATTGGAGAAGAATTACTTGGTCGCCTTTGCATAGGTGGTGTTTGACATATGTAGTTAGAACTAGCAGTAATGTTTCCGTACTATGTGACGTTCTGAAGCCAAATTGTGACCGGTGTAAAATAGAAAAATTTTTCAGATAAAAAGAGAGTTTACTAATGTAGGTTTCTATTGCTTTAGTAAAAAGAGATATGCTTGCCACTGGACAGTAGTTTGCAGGCGATGTTATATCTAGCCCAGATCTCTTCAGTAGTGGAGTGAGAACAATTTTGCCCATATCGGGAGGAAGAGAGACAGTTTTTAACAGGTCATCGAGATTATTGAGTAACCAGTTTACTGCTTCCATAGGGATGGATTTGAGTAGGTGTTTTGGCCATGGAGCAGTTGGCTCGGGAGCATTTCAGCAGTATTGATCTTAGTGGTTGAAAAGATTCCCAGTTTTTGGTCAGTTTTGAGTCCTTGGGTTGTAGGATCTCTGGTAATAAGGCTGAACTATGGGTTGGGCTATTTTCTTCTCTTGGAGTAGCCTTAGATAGTTCTGACCTAATTTGGAGGATCTTATTGGTGAAATGATCAGCGAGGTCTTGGGCGGTAGGACATGTTTTCTGTGAATGTTCATCCTTATTAGTGGAAGCTAGTGTTTTAACTGAGGAGCAAAGTTTTTTTTTGTTGTCAAGATCATCTTGAGCTATTAGGCTGCTATAGTATTGGCGTTGTCGGCTACTTTCTTTTAGTAGTGTCGGAAGGCTGACTTTCATTTGGGTTTATCAGTAGTATCTTTGTTCTTTCTCCATTGCTTTTCAAGGCGTCGAAATTCCTTTTTTAGGATGGATAGTTCCTCTACAAACCATGACGAATTTCTGAATGTCTTGACCTTTTTAGTGGTAAATGGAGCAATTTTGTCTAGTATGGCTTTCACCTTGGTGTCTCAGCAGGATTTGATCGAACCATGTGTAGGAGGTAGTGAGGGAATCTGTTACCTCTGACCAGAAAGTGGCTTCATTGATTTTTTTACTTCTGCTGGAGATGAGTTTGGATGACTTGTGTCTGGTTAAGTTTGACATACAAATATCAATGGTGAAATCCAGTTGGAAATGGTCAGACTATAGTACTGGCTTCCATTTGAAGTCTAACGTCCTTTTTCATGAGTTGCATCCTTGGAGAATGTAGTTTAGTTTGCAGGTCCTTCAGGAATGATTTGAAGTTGTGGACATTGGTGTCTGCTTCATTTTCCAAGTGCAGATTTAAGTCTCCCAGGAAGATAATTCTTGAGAATTGTGACCTGGCAGAGGAAGTAATCTCTACAAGTAGTGGTTGTGTCTTGGACCAAGCTCCCGGAGGACGACACGCCACCATCTTTTGTTTGTTCAGAACTAACCTGTGTTCTAAAAGCCAGTTCTGGATACAATCAAGGCAGTCTTGGAGGATTTTCAAAGACAAAGACTGTGAGTTAATAGGAAAAAATAAAAGAATATCCGCATAGAAATGAAAAGAAAGACCCCAGGTCTGAATGAGTGCAGCCAGGGAGCTAAGAAACAAATTAAACAAAAGAGGAGATAAGACTGAACCTTGTGCCACACAGCAAGTCAAAGTACGAGGGGGTGCAGTTGAAGATGAAGTCTTTACCTGGTTAGAACAACTTGAAAGAAAAGAGGAAAACTGTGTAGGGACCATGCCTGTCAACCCTAAAGAACTAAGCCTAGACAATAAGAGAGCGTGATTTACCAGATCAAAGGCCACAGATAGATCACGAGAAATAGACAGAACAAAGTTGCACTTGACTAAGTGAGAGTGAATTTAATTGAGAACTACAGTGAGAACTGCAAGGTGATCTCTGCAGTTGCAGGATTATAATGCTTGGCTTCCGTTGTAGATGGTGGCATGGAGTTTGCTAGAATGGTGGACAGATTCTCTCCATCTGTCACCAGATAGATGGCTGTGAAGATTGTCCTTGGTGCTGTTCACAACAGATGCCAGTTTCCTAGGCTGGGGAGCTCATTGTCAGGGCAGATTTGCTTAAAGGGACCTGGACATGGCAGAAGTCGACGACTCATCAGCCTGCATGGTTCACCTAATGCTCCTGCCCTTCCATCCTCTTTTAGAGGGAACAGCAGTACAAGTGATATCGGACAATGTGACCTCTTGTGGCCTATATAAACAGACTGTAGGACACAAGAAGTGTTGCAGTGATGGCAAAAATCACCTCTGGACAGATGAGCACTTGGGTAGGGATATAGGGAAGACAGGCGGATGTTCTCAACAGCAGTACCCTAGATCCAGATGAGTGGGGATTGGGCATTTCAATTCCTAATGGGTCATTGGAATCCACCAGTATTCATTCTGATGGCATCTCGATGTATCACCCAAGTTTCTAAGTTATTCAGCCAGAGATGGGATTAGAGTTCTCAGAGAATAGTTGAGTTCAAGTTTTTCCAAGAAAAGCAGCCACTGTATGTTTCCATTATGCCCCCTTATTGAGCAAATGGTGTGCCGCATTGTGGCTTATCCCTTGGTAATGATCTTGATACAACTGGACTGGCCACAGTGCCCTTGGTATGCAGATCTCATATCTCATAGTAGAGGGACTCATCTGTTTTCCCAGGAGGCCAGGATTTTAGAGCAAAGGGGTCTATAGTTATGAAGGATCCAGATCTCTTTCAGCATGCAGCTTGGACCTAAAGGGCGTAAATGAACACGACAGGGCTATTCCTTAGTGGTGGTGTCCAGGCTTCTGAAGGCTCTGAGGGTGTCTTAACCAGAGTGGAACCAGGCTGCTGGCATCAACATTTTAAAAAGGAGAGAAAGCAGCTTTTAAACTAAAAACTAGGGGAAAGCCGACAGTTGCTCAGAAGTGCATGGTTTGTAACAAATCGCTGAACATGGAGGGAAGGAGAGAATCGCGGGACATCGAAGGGAGGGGAGGGCAGAGGAGAATCGATGGATGGGTTGGGAGGAGAGGAGAGAATCGCGGGACACGGATGGGAGGGCAGGGAAGAGGAGAATCGCTGGACATGGGAGGGGAGGGGGGGGAGAGAGAGAAAAAAAATGCTTACACGAGAGCCTTCCTAGGGCCCGTTTCATTGTTGACGAAACAGGCTTGGTTCCACTAGTGTGGTAATAAATGATATATTCGATTGGTTTGTATGATTCATCTGTAAATAGTATTGCAGTCAAAGATTGGTTTAAATTAAGTGATTTTATTTTTGACTATTTCAATTGTGCATTGCAGCATTCTTTAGTACATTGATAATAACATATATAAGATTGTGTTTATTCTTGTCTAATTAAAAATCAAGAGAAAAATGGGTTACTAGTGACAAAAATTATGAACAAAAAACGTATACATTTTGTAATTCTGCAGAATTCTGCATGATTCGTTTGTTAAAATGACCCAATATTAATCACTAAAGAGATCTTTTACTAAGGCTTGCTAGCATTTTTAGTGTATGCTGATTAGGACGTGCTAAATGCTAGAGATGCCCATAGGAATATATGGATGTCTCTAGCATTTAGCACGTCCTAATTATTATGCTAAAAACACTAGCGTGCCTTAGTAAAAGACCCCTTGGATTATTTTAAAATGCAATACAGAAAGTTACTGAGATGCAGAATTTTTTTATTTTTTAGCAGAACTCTCTAAAGTGTGCATTTTAAGAACAGATAAATATCATAAGGTTGTTCTTTTCACTGTCTCCTCCCATCTTTATTGCACTTCATCTCTTGGCTGTACACTTTTCCCTTAGCTTCCCAAACTTGACCACCACTTTCTTTCCACCCTCCACAGGCCTGATGCTCTTGGTTCTCCTATCTTCCTCTGAATTCTTCTTCTCTCTGCTCATTCTTTTTCTACTCCTATCCAGGGACAGCACAAGGCAATCTGTTGCCTGAGGTGAAGGATCAGCTGTTGCCACTCCTCTGCCTGCCCGCCTGCTGCCTCCTCTTCCCAGCCCTGCAGCAGCAATAAGCCGAACGATAAACAGTGGGGCCTTCGATACCCATGCGCATTTCAAAGGCCCTGCCATTCATGCACCCTGTGACATGAAAGTATGCATCAGAGGGGGCATAACTGGCAGGGCCTAGGAGGCTTGTATGGGTCTCGGAGGCCCCATGTTTATTGTTGGCTTTTTCCACAATAGGAGTGGGGAGAGGCGGCAGCGGCTGAAAGGTGGCCATTAGGGAATTTTTGCTCTTGAAGTCTCCACTGGAGTGGTTGAGGGTACTTCATGCAGCCCCAAAAATGCTGCCACTTGAAGCGACTGCCTAATGATAGGGCCTCCCCTGCTCTTATCCGTCCCCCACTGTTTGCCCTCTATACTCATCTTGCTGTGCTTACTCTTTTCTTCTCTTCCCTGGCCCTCCCTCTACTCATTCACCCCTTCTGATCTCTCATACTCCTTCTCCCCTTCCATTCATAGGTCCCCTTTCCTAGTTCATCTTTTGTTTCACTCCCTCAGGCCTGACCCCTATATTTTCCCCCCTACTAAACCTCATCAACCTCTTGGACTGATATGGGCTGAAGCTACCCCTGCTCCAGCCAGTGCTGACATAGCTTCCTTCCTGCCACAGGGCCAGATGCTGTCACCGTTTCCTGCCTGCCTGTGTGGCCAGAATACAACGTGGCTTCCCGCCTGCCCGCGTGTGCAGACGTTGATGCCCTTTGTTCCGACCCAAAGCCACCGTCGATGCTGCCTACCTCCGGCTACGATGGGTACATGATAGAATGCATTTCTTGCTTTGTGGCCCACTCTCCGACCTGCAATAACATTCAGCACTGAATTTTTGCATTTTATACAGGAGGGGTATTCTACTCAACTTCATAATGCAATTGAACAGAATTACCTCAGGCCTAACAGACATATTGAAATATGTAAGAAGTGGATTTACAACTAATTTATAAGCATTCTACTTATCTAATACTGTATCCCATGATATCTTGCTGACTGCCCTCTGGTTGTAGAATATATTGGTTTTATTATATTTTGTTGTAGAGTCATTAGGACTAAACAGCTTAAAAATCTTTGGTTTCTAAAATCATGATGGTCAACTTTTTTTTTTAATAAAACATGCATTAATATGCAAAGTAAGCTGTTGATCTGTATATATTTTCTTGATCTATGTGAAGTTCATGCCAAAACATTTACATCCTTCTAATGGATTGTCTTATGCATGCAATTAAAAACAAATATTTAGGGGCAGATACCATAGAAGAATGTTTTCTTGTACATACTCTTATACCTCTTTTTCCCCCCTTAAATAGGTGACGTACAGTTTATTGATTATGAATATTCAGGCTACAACTACCAGGCATATGATATTGGAAATCATTTCAATGAGTTTGCAGGTAAAATCTAAATTGCTCCTCACATAAAGGGAAGTTACTTGTTAGAAACTTAAATTCCTTATGTGTGTGTGTTTTTTTTTTTTTTTTTTTTGTATTAGCGGTATTTATATTGTTCATTACTATGGGGTAAAATACAATGGTACATACTAAATTTGGGAAGGTCAATTTTCAACGCAGTTTATGTAAGTTACATCTTTTTCTCTAGGGGCAAGCTGGATGGGAAACAAATCAGAGTTTTCCAGAGAGCTCTGCTGCTCTTGTGCAGGAGTCCCCATATAGCAGCAACATGCAGGGCTGCCTTGGTTCTCTCTTCCCTCCTCCCTCCCAACAGATCCCAACAGACAAATTTTTTACATACTTGGCTTTGGACCATCCCCATTTCACTGCTCTCCCACTTAAAAAAAAAAAATCCTTGTTAAGCTTACTGGTAATTTTCAGTTTCTTTGATTTTTGTTTTCTATGGCCTACATTGATTACCTGTTCATTAAGTGAGATCAAACATTTTACTGTTGGGTCTTTTGATATCACACTGGCTGTTTTTCTGTCAATGTCCCAGGGAGTAAAGAAGTCTAGCAGTTTTGTACCCAATGTTATGGCAGCATCGTATCCTACACAGATGCCCATAGTCTATGTCTGGGGCCTAGGTATGATATCTCTAGTTGCCCATTTTCCAGCAGATGATAGGGGCTGTTTTAGGTGTCAAGAATATATGGAAAGCCTCTTCAGCTTCAAGTCTGATCCAACTGACATTTAGCCCGACAGAGAGCACAGTGGTAAGAAGCTTCTTTACAGCAATAGTCTGCTTTGGAGTCTAAACTTCAGAAGTCAAGAGGAACCCTAACTTGAGGTCTTGACTGCTAGTTAGGTCCACATTTGGATGTCCCCACGCAGAATCAGGGAACTGTTAATCCAAACACCAGGTCTCTAGCCCTCGCTGTCTGGATGTTGAAAGGGTAATAGTAGTTCAATTAATCTACCTGATAACATGTCTCAAATCCTTCTGGCTTCTAAGAGTGACTCCACCAGAAGATCTTACAGTTTTAAGTGGAAGAGGTTTGCTGTCTGGGGTGGCAAAGATCCTAGACAGGTTTTCCTGTTTCACTCAAGCTGCAATGCCTTCTACATTTTCAGTCAGTCTTTAAAATCAAATATGTCAGGCTTCATGTCAGTGCAATTGGTGCATATTGTCGCCACTTAGAAGGTAAACACATTTGTACAGCCTTCAGTTTAATTTGTGCAGGGATTGCTTCTGTTGAAGCCTTCTGCTGTGTCTTAGGACCTCATGTGGTACGTTCCCAGCTGATGGAAAGCTTTCTTTGAACAACTAGACTTCTGTGAGCTGAAGAACCTGACCTGGAAAGTCTTAGTTTTGGTGGTGGTCATGCAGTTGGTGAGTTCCAGGCCTTGGTGACTTATCCACAGTATACAAAATTTTCAGCAATAGGCTTATTACTATGTGTACATCCTAATTTGCAGACTAAGGTGACATTAGGTTTCTACCTTAAGCAGTCAGTTGTCCTTCCAGTCTTTCCTTAGGCCACCTATCCTTGAAGGCGTCATTGTCTTGCACATTTTGGATTGTAGAAGAGTCTTAGCTTTTTACTTAGAGTTGTCTAATGCTTAGTCCATCCAGCTTTCTGTTTATCTTATTTATTTAGAATTTTGAAATTGTACAGCATTACAAAATTGAATGCACTCAGCTCATATAATTTTCAATTAGTAATTAAGGCAAATCTTATCAATAGAAGGTACACACAAATCTGCAGTAGCGGTAAAAGAGGCGCGGAAACAAATGAAAAACAAAAAAAGAAAACCAAAATAAATGAATAACCCAGTTAAGGGTCATAGCTAAACCAGCATATTACAAATTGCCTCCAGTCTTACCACTCAGACAGATGCAAAAATTTGGGCGAGGCTTTAAAGAATCACTATACCCTCCCTCCGTGAAGAAAATTTAAACAGATTTGAGCATCTAAATGGCAGGTGAAATTTAATATGGACAATTGCAAAGTAAAAATAATCCCAACTACTAGTATAGAATGCTGAGCTCGTCATCATCCAAAAAAAAGATCTTATAGTCTTTGTGGATGATATGTCGAAATTTTTAGCCCAGTGTCTCGTAGCTACTAAAAAAGCAAATAGAATTTTGGGGATTCTTCAAAAAGGGATGGGAAACAAAACTGAGAGTATCTTTATGCCTCTGTAGTAAGTTCTTGGTGTATCTACACCTTGAGTACTGTGTGTAGTTCTGGTCATCCCATCTCAAAAAGGGTATAGTACAACTAGAAAAGGTTCAGAAGGGCAATAAAAATGATAAAGGATAAAATATCTCCCTCATGAGGGGAGGCTAAACAGAATTGCACTCTTTAGTTTAGAGAAAAGAAAAACAGAGGATATGACAGAAGTTCATAAAATTATGAGTGAGATGGAATGGTTGTTTAATCTGTCAAACACAAAAACACTCCATGAAACTAATGACCAGCAGATTATAGAAAGCTTTTTTTTTTCATGCAGTGCATTATTAAGCTGTTGACACCTAAAACAACCCCTGTCATTTGTCAAGGTGACCCAAAATAGCAAGATTGAAAAGAGGTTTGGACAAGTTCCTGGAGAGAAAGTCTATAACAAAAATAATTAGGTTGATTTGGGAATGACATTCCTCATCCCTGGGAATTACTAGCCACGGTTGGACTTGATGGACTCAGCATGGCTTTTCTTATGTTCTTATCTGGAGCAGTATTTCCTTGTTACTTAATTCTGTATTTACAGGGGAATTAAATAAACAAAAACCAAAAGAAATAACTTTAGTAGAGAACAAGAGAAACTTTTTCCTGACTAGCATGAGCAAGATCTGAAAAAGTAATATTCCTTTCCTGAAACACTTGCTTATAATCACCTCTATGTTGCTGACAAAGTAGCTGCTAGAGTAGCCTTGTTTTCCTCCATAGAGGATTCCAGTATCTCGTTGGGTTAGAAAGAATTATAAACATTTCATTTTTTTAATCAGGAAGCTGACCAGTAGCCATTTAAACTTTTCACACGCTTTGACTTAATATTTTGTGGCAGCTCTACATGGTAAACTTGTTCTGTTTAAGTTAGGTGTCTAAATCTTTTGAATATCCTGATTGTAAACATTTGATGACTCTAACATTGATTTTATGCTGTGCTTTTAGGAGTAAGTGAAGTGGACTACAGCTTATTTCCTGACAGAGCTCTGCAAGAACAATGGCTAAGGTCTTACCTAGAGGCCTATAAGGAGTATAAAGGCTTTGACAAAGATGTCTCTGAGAAAGAAGTGGAAGTGTTATATGTACAAGTGAACCAGTTTGCACTGGTGAGTTCTGAATACATAAGCTTCCTTTCAGTTGTGCAGCCAGCCAGCCAGTTTTAGGTGGTCCTGAGCCCAAGGTAGGTGGGCACATTTTCTCTGCCCTGACTCTACTCTGGTATCACACAACTCAATATAAATACTTTAGCTCAGTGGTTCCCAAACTTTCTTGGGAACGGCATTTGTAGGCTACACATTTCCTCTCGTGTCTCCCCTTACCCACCACCAACAGCATTGAGTCCTACCTTTGCTGTCGGGGATGCCCAAGGTCCACTGCCTGAGGTCCAAGCTCCATGCTGCTTGCGCAAGCAAATTGGTAGCATGCTTTAGCCACCAACACCTGCACTCCCGTGCATACTTTCCTTCTCTCCCCCTCTTCCATCCAGTGTCTGCCCTCCTTCCCTCCTCTCATTCACCGTCTACCCTTCTTCTCTCCACCATTCCATCCAGCGCCTGACCTCCTTCCCTTCCCCTGCTACCCAGCGCCTGACCTCCTTCCCTTCCCCTGCAACCCAGCGCCTGACCTCCTTCCCTTCCCCTGCCACCCAGCGCCTGACCTCCTTCCCTTCCCCTGCCATCCAGCGCCTGACCTTCCTTCTCCCTACTTTCATCCAGCGCCTGACCTCTTTCTCGCCTCCTACTTTGCTCTCCACGTTCCATCCAGCCTAAACCCCCTGTTTCACCCCCCCCCCCCCCCCCCACTCCATTGTCTTCTTCCTCTCTGTCCCCATACACTCACCCCTTCTGCTGCTGCTTTTCTAGATGAGCAGCAGCAGCAAAACAAGCTGCAGCCATGCGGGACCAGACTCTCCTTACGTACAGCTGCTGGCTGTGCCCTGAAACAGGAAGTGATGTTCAAGAGGGCAGGATCATCAATCGCGTGTATGAAGAGCTAGGTGCCACGTGGCTGCAGCTTCTTTTTCCGCTGCTGCTCATCTAGAGAAGCAACAGTGGCAGGGATGGGTGTGTGTGCGTTGGGGAGGGGGAAGCGGTGAAAAGAGGAGGCAGATGCTGGATTGGGAGGAGCAGTAGTGCAGGTGGCGGCGTGAGGGAGGTTGGGATTTGCTGCAGCACCCCTGAGTTCGCTGTGGGGCACAGTCTGGGAACCGCTGCTTTAGCTAATTAGGATTTCCAAGCTCCATCAGCTGAAAACTTTTTCCGAAGGTGGCAAAAACTTCTTTTTACCAAGTTTACAGGCAACAGCAATGTCCTTGAGCCACTGATGCTGGCACCCCATGCATGCTTAGTTTTTGGTGATGCAAGAATGCTGCCACTCACTGCAGAGTGTGGTAGAAGGGAGTTCTGGAGGCCTTGGAGATTCCCACCAGCTACAGAAAGGGTCGGGGCTGGTGTTAGACGTGCTAGGGCCCCTCTCAATCCCATTTCCTCTTTGCCTACCCTCCGATCTCCTCATCTGCCTCTGCTATCACACTGACAGATCCTCACCAAATACAGAACAAGTGATCACAAAAATTGAACTGGGAGGCAGGTACTGCAACACTAGAGAAATAAAAATAGAAATGCATTTCCTTTTCTACTGAAAACAATACAAAGACATCTGCTATGCACATTTCCCCAAACTAGCAACTTTCAACTTTAAGGATCTATCTCTCCTGGGATTCACTGATTTTTTTTTTTTTTTTTGCGAGTCTCTGTCTAGTGTATTAGCTATCTGTTATTATTACTATTATATTTTATGTTCTAATAACTATACTCTATTTGTATTTTTCTGTTATTAAATAGCATTCCATAAGTAAGATTTTTTACCTGTTTTGATTTTATATTGTGAACCACTTTATTTGTTTAAGGAAGAGCAGTATATCAAGGATAATAATAAACCATATTCATTTAATACATTCAAAATAAAATGCTTTTTTTCTACCTTTGTTGTCTGGACATTTTAAATTTTCCATCATGTTGGATGTAGTTTCTCTTTTTTTTGCTTTCCTGTCTGTCTTCTGCTAATTCTTCAAGCGACCGCTGTCCATTTGTGTTTTCTCTTGCTTACGCCCACTGCACCTACCTCTGACATATCAATCTTTCCTTTATAGCTCACTTTACTGCCTCTGTACACTCATTTCACCCTCTTTCTCACCCTTCTCCTTTTCTGCTGAGGGAACATCTGGGAATGGAGTGGATACTGCACCGTTTTATGGAAGATAGAGTTTATAAGCACCTTGAGAATCTGAAGGTAGACAAAGCTATGGGGCCGGATGGGTTACATCCCAAGATACTGAGGGAGCTCGGAGAGGTCCTGGCGGGACTTCTTAAAGATTTATTTAATAGATCTTTAGAGACGGGAGAAGTTCCATGAGATTGGAGACTAGCGGATGTGGCCCCTCTTCACAAAAGTGGAGACAGGGAAGAAGTGAGAAACTACAGACCGGTAAGTCTCATGTCAGTGGTAGGAAAAATAATGGAGTCGCTGCTGAAAGAAAGGATAGTTAACAAGACCCGAGTCAACATGACTTTACCAAAGGAAAATCCTGCCAAACGAATCTTATTGACTTCTTTGACTGGGTGACCAAAGAACTGGATGAAGGACATGCGCTAGATGTAATCTACTTGGATTTCAACAAAGCCTTTGATACAGTCCCCTACAGAAGACTCGTGAATAAGCTGAATGGGTTGAACTTAGGACCAAAAGTGGTGAACTGGATAGGAAACTGGTTGACCGACAGGTGGCAGAGGGTGGTGGTAAATGGAATCCGTTCAGAGGAAAGGAAGGTGAGCAGTGGAGTTCCTCAGGAGTCCTTGCTGGGGCCCATTCTGTTTAATATATTTGTGGGAGATATTGCTGAAGGGTTGGACGGAAAGGTTTGCCTTTTTGCGGATGACATGAAAATAGCCAATAGAGTGGATACCCTGGAGGGAGTAGAAACGATGAGAAGGGATTTCTGAATGCTAGACGAATGGTCGAGGGTGTGGTAGTTAAAATTTAATAATATATCTACATCTTAAAGAAACCACTGTTTGTCTATATTATATTTTTTTTTAGAATTTTTTCTTATGCTATTTCTTATATATGATTATAAACAAGTTCTCAGTCTTAGCCTAATATTGCCGGTGTAATGCACTATCATTGCACATCATTGCACTACAATCCCTCCCTTCCTTCCATCATTTATATTACAAAGTCTGTATCAAACCACAAACAGATATTATTTTACTTAGCTTGGGATTGTAGATGCTCTGAGTTGTAAATACTCCAATGGTTATAGCCGATGTTATCTATAGGTCCGGTGCAATCTTTTAACAAAACCATGTGAATGGAGGAGTAGCTTACTGGTTAGTGCAGTGGACTTTGATCCTGGGGAACTGAGTTCGATTCCCACTGCAGCTCCTTGTGACTCTGGGCAAGTCACTTAACCTTCCATTGCCCCTGGTACAAATAAGTACCTGAATATACTATGTAAACCGCTTTGAATGTAGTTGCAAAAACCACAGAAAGGCAGTATATCAAGTCCCATTTCCCTAAATAATCTTCAACTTAATTTGTTGACTAGATCAAATGTTCTGATTCTTGTCTTGCTCGTTCTTGGCGTCTTTAGGAGAACTTAGGACACCTATAATGCAAATTAAAACAGTATAGTTCATCTCATATTCACTGTATGGTCTAACTTCCTTATTCCACTGTTCATTAATTTTAGACTGATACCTTATCAAATAATCCTTATTCAAATAATATATCTGTGGCTTTCCTTGAATGGAGCTCATTCCCTCCCGAGCTTTCCAACCAAAAAAACACCGATGCATGCGCACTAGATCTTTTTATATCCTTAACAGACGTCATCGCTGGTGTCACAAGATCCCCTACAGATTTACCCACTCTGTTTCCCGGTTCAAACTATTAGGATTTACCATATTCCACCGGAATATAAACTGTTGTTTTCTAAACAGGACTTTTGCTGTGTTACCCCCTTGCAGTAAATTAATTTGTGTGAGCACTATGTATTTTAAAGCTTGTTTTGCATGATGCATTGCTTGCCAGTGATCAGTGAGGGGAGCCTCTCTTTTACCTATTCTCAAATTGCTGATATGTTCCGCTATCCTCTGTTTAATTTTTCTAGTGGTGTACCCTATATACCATTTCTGGCAGGGGCAGCAAATGCCATATATCACTTGACTGTATTCACAATTGGTCAATGAGATTAACCTATAGGGTTTGCCAGTTATCGGATGCATTATCGACTGTGTTTGCCTTACATCTCTACTATAATAAAAGGCACCTTCAATGTTCTGAAGCTGACTCCGTGGCTTCACTGAAGTGAAGGGTTCATAAGGATCGTAAGGTTTGTCGCTCTGTAACCATCTCTCTCTGCGCCGCCCTTGCGCCTCTGATAGGTCCGCCGCCCTCGACGTCATCACGTTTTGACGTTGAGGGTGGTGGACCTATCAGAGGCGCGAGGGCGGGGCCGAGAGAGATGATGACAGACGGATGAATCTGACGAACCTTACGAACCCTTCACTTCAATGAAGCCACGGAGTCAGCTTCACAACGTTGCAGGTGCGTTTTACTACTACTACTACTTATCATTTCTATAGCACTACTAGACATACTGTGATAAAGTCACCTCCAGGATAGTTGGGTTAAGGCAGTTTCAGTCTGAAATACAAGTCCCAGAAGGCATTGCAGGCAAGGAGCCAGAGGGTGAGATGAAGAACCCGAACTGGACTCCTAGCTGCAATCGGGGAAGACATGGGTAAGCTGGCAGGTTGTGTAGAGTGGCTGCCGCTAGGTGGAAAGAGAGTTAGGAAACCCTGTGTGCAGGAGCTCATCATTGGTCTCATTAGTCTAATGCTTAACTCAGCTGGTTTGGGTGTGAGGAAGCTAAGGGAAGGAGAATGATTGGTGGTGGTAGCTGAAGCCAGGGATTGATTAGGCAGGTGGGAAGGAGTCCCAGGAGTTCAGTTCAGGAGAGAGAAGCAGAAGGAGAGAAGCAGTTGCAGGCTGAAAACCCTTGGGCAGGGAGGTCCCTAAAGCACTGAAGCAGGCTGAAATTCCTTAGGTGAGAGGAAGTCCCAAAAGTATTGAATTCACTGTGAAGCTGATGCAGGGGAAACTCTTGGGTAGAAGGAGTCCCTAAAATATTGAACTCTTCTGAAGGTAAAGAGGATAGAAGGTAGAAAATGCTGCTTGGTGACTGAACTGTGATGATGAACTGAAAGAACTGTTTGTCTTGGGAATTGAATTACTGTTTATTGTGCACTGGATAAAGAGCCCAGACTGGAGCCTGTAAGCCTGTATTGAAT
Source organism: Microcaecilia unicolor (assembly GCF_901765095.1). Lineage (NCBI taxonomy): Eukaryota > Metazoa > Chordata > Amphibia > Gymnophiona > Siphonopidae > Microcaecilia > Microcaecilia unicolor. The sequence goes on from NC_044039.1 coordinate 91,946,187, forward strand.
CCTGGTATGTGCTATGCTGCTATTGGAACTGTGTACTAGAAACCTGCATGGAATAAAAGTTCTTAAGATTGAAGTTACTGGTGGACATCTGTTTCTTCACTGTACCGGGAGCCTGTGGCTGGAGGAGATTGTTCTATCCTTGGCTGCACAAGAAAGGTACCTTGGTTACAGTATGCAGCGCTGTACACTTGAACATGAAGAGACAGTCCCTGCTCGACAGAGCTTACAATCTAATTAGGACAGACAAACAGGACAAACAAGAGATAAGGGAATATTAAAGTGAGGATGATAAAATAAGGTTTCTGAACAAGTGAACAAGGGTTAGGAGTTAAAAGCAGCATCAAAAAGGTGGGCTTTTAGCTTAGATTTGAAGATGGTCAGAGATGGAGCTTGACGTACTGGCTCAGGAAGTCTATTCCAGGCATATGGTGCAGCAAGATAAAAGGAACGGAGTCTGGAGTTAGCAGTGGAGGAGAAGGGTGCAGATAAGAGAGATTTACCCAGTGAATGGAATTCGGGGAGGAATGTAGGGAGAGATGAGAGTGGAGAGGTACTGAGGAGCTGCAGAGTGAATGCACTTATAGGTCAATAAGAGGAGTTTGAACTGTATGCGGAAACAGGAAGCCAGTGAAGTGACTTGAGGAGGGGGCTAATATGAGCATAACGACCCTGGCGGAATATTAGTCGTGCAGCAGAATTTTGAACAGATTGAAGAGGAGAGAGATGGCGAAGTGGGAGACCTGTGAGAAGCAAGTTTGTAATAGTCTAAGCGAGAGGTGATAAGAGCGTGGATGAGGGTTCCGGTAGTGTGCTCAGAAAGGAAAGGGCGAATTTTGCCGATATTATAGAGAAAGAAATGACAGGTGTTAGCAGTCTGTTGAATATGTGCAGAGAAGGAGAGGGAGGAGTCGAAGATGACCCCAAGGTTACGAGCTGATGAGACAGGAAGGATGAGATTGTTATCCACAGAAATATAGAATGGGGGAGGAGGAGAGGTTGGTTTAAGGGGAAAGATAAGAAGCTCAGTCTTGGTCATGTTTAGTTTCAGATGGCGGTGAGACTTCCAGGCAGCAATGTCAGACAGGCAGGCTGATACTTGGCCTGGATTTTGGCTGAGATTTCTGGTGTAGAGAGGTAGATCTGGGAGTCATAAGCGTAAAGGTGATACTGAAAACCATGGGATAAGATCAGCAGATCGAGAAGGATGAGGATAGAATAGAGACCTTTGGATCTGGCTAAGAACAGATCATTGGAGATTTTAGCAAGCGCTGTTTCAGTTGAATGAAGGGGGCGAAAGCCAGATTGAAGTGGATCAAGAATAGCTTGAGATGAAAGAAAGTCAAGGCAACGGCGGTGAACAAGCACGTTCAAGTATCTTGGATAGGAAAAGGAGGAGGGAGGTGGGGTGATAGTTGGAAGGACAGGTAGGGTCCAATGAAGGTTTTAAGGAGTGGTGTGACTGCGGCATGTTTGAAGGCATCAGGAACAGTCGCAGTGGACAGTGAAAGATTGAGGATATGACAGATACAGGATGACAGTAGGAGAGATAGTGTTAAGTAGATGGGTGGGAATAGGATCAGAGGAACAGGTAGTTAGTTTTGAGGAGGAAAGAAGATGTGTAGTTTCCTCTTCAGTGATTTCAGAAAAGGAGGCAGGGGTTGGAGGGTTGAGAGAATGGACTAAGGGTGGAGGTGACCTGGTTGAGAATTCAAGTTTAATCTTGTGAACCTTATCATGAAAGAACTCAGCCAGAGTCTGGGGGTAAAATGAAGGGGGGGTTGGAGGTGAAGGCACTTTGAGGAGAGAGTTCAGTGTGGCAAAGAGACGACGAGGGTTTGAGCCAAGAGAATTATTACACTACACAGCTCCCTAATTTTTCACTTAAACATCGCAGGGTGGCTGGAGGGGGGGCAACGACCCTGGAACTGGATGGGTGGGAGGGAGGGCGGGCGGACCCTGAAACTTGGAGGGGGCCGGGGGTGACCCTGGAACTGGGTGGGTGGGAGGGAGGGCGGACCCTGGAACTTGGAGGGGGGGGGGCGGATGGACCCTGAAACTGGGAGGGAGGGAGGGGGCCCCTGGCACACACTCTCATTCTCTCTCACACACTCACTCTCTCACACACACACTCCGAGGAAAACCTTGCTAGCGCCCGTTTCATTTGTGTCAGAAACGGGCCTTTTTTCCTAGTACTTGCAATAAATGCATCTTGTGCAGGGTTTATGTCCCCATCCAGTCTCGCCATTCCCATTCAACTGGGGCTCTTTTTTACATCTCGATAGAAGTTCTCCCAGATTCTTTGCTCTCGTATAGGCAAACCGCGGCATATTGTTAAAATCATGTATTGATATCTATGTCCAATGTTTTTTTTAATGATTTTTATCAGACCTGTTTGATTTGAGTAGGATAGCATGCATGTGAAATCTTCCCCTTGTTGTTTTGCTTTGCTCGGTGGCTGTAATAACCACTGTTGATGAGTACTAGAGGCTCGTTATAAAGCCTTTTTAATTATCTTTCTCGGATACCCTCTGTGTTTAAATCTGTTTTGGAGTTTCTGTGAATGAAATTTAAAACTCTTCTTTACCACAAAGTTTTCTTAATCTTAGAAATTGACCTGTGGGTACCCCGTCCTTAGTAGCCATCCCTTTTCCTCCCTTCACTCCCTCCTTCTTTCTCTTTTTTTCCTCATTCCCCATGCAGCATCTCTTCCTCCCTTCCATTCCCTCCACTCCAGCCCCAATGTCTAACATTTCTCCCTCTCTCGCTGCTCCCTCCCACCCCAGTGTCCAGCATTTCTCCCTCTCTCCTGCAACATTTCTTTCCTTCCTTCCCCTCATGTCCAACATTTCTCCCTCCTCCCATGCAGCATTTCTTTCCTTCCTTCCCTTCCCTCCCATGTTCAACAATTCTCCCATGATCTTTGTTCCCTCCCTCACAATGTCAGATTCTGACTCCAAATCTTCATCCACCCCATCTGCCTAAATAAGCCTCTCTCTCAAGGGGTTGCTGGCAGTGAAGCTACCAATATCCACATATTTCTCGCTTTGGTCAGAAGCCATCAAACTTCATGTAATAGGAATTTCACTTATCCAAATCTTCACCGCTCCAGTTCAGTCGGAGCTATCACATAATTACAGTTATTCTTTCAAAGAGTATAAATCCTGTATCACAATTTGCTTGAAGCCTTTTCTTTAATCCAAAATGGTAATCGTGGCAGTTCTCCAAAACGTTCCTCTCATTGATTTATACAACATACCATCTTGTTAAATCATACTGATTTCTTCTTGTTATAACCCACGCTTTTGAGGGCATGATTCCTTGTCATCGAGGCAGGTTTGGACTTGGCAATCCCAAAGGGAGATACTGTCTGACACAGGAAGAGTGCTGATGGGATTCAGAGGAGTATCCCAGATACTTCTCCTCAGATGAGTCTTATGGAATCCCCTATGAACCCTCCTTTCCACCTGAAACTCGCCTATATCCAGGACCTCTTTATCTCGCGTCACCTCCATCTGCTCGCCATAACAGAAACCTGGCTCTGCCCTGATGACTCTGCTTCAGTCGCAGCCCTGTGCCATGGCGGTTATCTATTTTTTACATACTCCTCGCCCTGCTGCCATGGTGTTGGACTACTTCTCTCTCCGTCCTCCAGATTTCAACCCCTACTTCCACCTCAATCTCACTGTTTTTCCTCCTTTGAAGTCCACTCTATCCGCCTTTTCTCTCCTCTGCCTCTTCGAATAGCGGTCATTTATCGTCCCCCTAATAAGTCCCTTTCATCCTTTCTCAGTGACTTTGACGCCTGGCTTGCCTTCTTCCATGATCCTTCCTCCCCCTCCCTCATCCTTGGTGACTTTAATATTCCTGCTAATGATCCTTCCAACTCTTATATTTCCAAGTTACTCGCTTTAACATCCTCCTTTAATCTCCAACTATGCTCCACCTCCCCCACTCATCAAAATGGTCACTGTCTTGATCTCATCTTCTCCTCCAACTGTTCACCCTCTAGATTCCTTGCCTCTGATCTTCCCTCCTCTGATCACCATCTTATAACTTTCACACTTAAATCTCCTCCCTCCCAGTCCCGTCCTATCTTATCTAATTTATCTAGGAATCTTCACGATATTGACCCTTCATCTCTATCCTCCCATGTTTCAAACCTCCTCTCTACTGTGGCACCATCCACGTCTGTCAACGAGGCTGTTTCTTCTTACAACAATACTCTATCCTCTGCCTTAGACACTCTTGCACCTTTGATGACCCGCCCTGTAAGGCGTACAAAACCCCAACCTTGGCTGACTTCTAATATCCGCTACCTACGTTCCTGTACCCGCTCCGCCGAATGCCTCTGGCGGAAGTCTCGGGCCCTTGCTGATTTCTTACACTTTAAGTTCATGCTGACCTCCTTCCAATCTGCTCTTTTACGTGCCAAACAGGATTATTATATCCAACTGACCAACTCTCTTGGCTCTAATCCTCGACTTCTCTTCACCACATTGAACTCTCTCCTCAAGGTGCCCCCTCCTCCAACTCCCCCTTCATTATCTCCTCAGACCCTTGCTGAATTCTTTCACAACAAGGTTCAAAAGATAAACCTTGCTTTCTCTACCTCACCACCTCTCCCTCCACTAGTCCGTTCCCCTCTCTCTCCTTCCCCTCATTCCCTTTCCTGAAGTTACTATTGAGGAAACTACACTTCTCCTTTCTTCCTCAAAATGTACCACCTGTTCCTCTGATCCCATTCCCACCCACCTTCTTAATGCCATCTCTCCTGCTCTTATTCCTTTTATCTGTCACATTCTCTACTACTACTACTACTACTACTACTATTTAGCATTTCTATAGCGCTACAAGGCATACGCAGCGCTGCACAAACATAGAAGAAAGACAGTCCCTGCTCAAAGAGCTTACAATCTAATAGACAAAAAATGAAAAATAAGCAAATCAAATCAATTAATGTGAACGGGAAGGAATAGAGGAGGGTAGGTGGAGGCGAGTGGTTACAAGTGGTTACGAGTCAAAAGCAATGTTAAAGAGGTGGGCTTTCAGTCTAGATTTAAAGGTGGCCAAGGATGGGGCAAGACGTAGGGGCTCAGGAAGTTTATTCCAGGCGTAGGGTGCAGCGAGACAGAAGGCGCGAAGTCTGGAGTTGGCAGTAGTGGAGAAGGGAACAGATAAGAAGGATTTATCCATGGAGCGGAGTGCACGGGAAGGGGTGTAGGGAAGGACGAGTGTGGAGAGATACTGGGGAGCAGCAGAGTGAATACATTTATAGGTTAGTAGAAGAAGTTTGAACAGGATGCGAAAACGGATAGGGAGCCAGTGAAGGGTCTTGAGGAGAGGGGTAGTTTGAGTAAAGCGACCCTGGCGGAAGATGAGACGGGCAGCAGAGTTTTGAACCGACTGGAGAGGGGAGAGGTGACTAAGTGGGAGGCCAGCAAGAAGCAGATTGCAGTAGTCTAAACGAGAGGTGACAAGGGTGTGGATGAGGGTTTTGGTAGAGTGCTCGGAAAGAAAGGGGCGGATTTTACGAATGTTGTAAAGAAAGAAATGACACGTCTTGGCGGTCTGCTGGATATGAGCAGAGAAGGAGAGAGAAGAGTCAAAGATGACCCCAAGGTTTCGAGCTGAGGAGACAGGAAGAATGAGAGAGCCATCAACAGAAATAGAAAACGGGGGGAACGGGGAGGTGGGTTTGGGGGGGAAAATGAGAAGCTCAACCTCTCACTTTCCACTACGACTGTCCCTGCTGCCTTTAAACATGCTGTGTCACACCTCTCCTTAAGAAGCCTTCACTCGACTCTACTTGTCCCTCTAATTACCGACCCATCTCCCTCCTTCCTTTTCTCTCCAAATTACTTGAGCGTGCTGTTCACCGCCGCTGCCTTGATTTTCTCTCCTCACATGCTATTCTTGACCCACTACAATCTGGTTTTCGCCCTCTCCACTCAACTGAAACTGCGCTTACTAAAGTCTCCAATGACCTATTACTGGCTAAATCCAGAGGTTAATATTCCATCTTCATTCTCCTTGATCTTTCTGCTGCTTTTGACACTGTCGATCACAGCATACTTCTCGATACCCTGTCCTCACTTGGATTCCAGGGCTCTGTCCTTTCCTGGTTCTCTTCCTACCTCTCCCTCCGCACCTTTAGTGTTCACTCTGGTGGATCCTCTTCTACTTCTATCCCTCTGCCTGTCGTTGTACCTCAGGGTTCTGTTCTTGGTCCCCTTTTCTTTTCTATCTACACTTCTTCCCTTGGTTCATTAATCTCATCCCATGGCTTTTCCTACCATCTCTATGCTAATGACTCCCAAATCTACCTTTCTACCCCTGATATCTCACCTTGCATCCAAACCAAAGTTTCAGCGTGCTTGTCTGACATTGCTGTCTGGATGTCTCAACGCCACCTGAAATTAAATATGACCAAAACCGAGCTTCTCATTTTCCCCCCCAAACCCACCTCCCCGCTCCCCCCGTTTTCTATTTCTGTTGATGGCTCTCTCATTCTCCCTGTCTCCTCAGCTCGAAACCTTGGGGTCATCTTTGACTCTTCTCTCTCCTTCTCTACTCATATCCAGCAGATTGCCAAGACCTGTCGTTTTTCTTTACAACATCTGTAAAATCCGCCCCTTTCTTTCCGAACACTCTACCAAAACCCTCATCCACACCCTTGTCACCTCTCGTTTAGACTACTGTAATCTGCTTCTTGCTGGCCTCCCACTTAGTCACCTCTCCCCCCTCCAGTCGGTTCAAAACTCTGCTGCCCGTCTCGTCTTCCGCCAGGGTCGCTTTACTCATACTACCCCTCTCCTCAAGACCCTTCACTGGCTCCCTATCCGTTTTCGCATCCTGTTCAAACTTCTTCTACTAACCTATAAATGTACTCACTCTGCTGCTCCCCAGTATCTCTCCACACTCGTCCTTCCCTACACCCCTTCCCGTGCACTCCGCTCCATGGATAAATCCTTCTGTTCCCTTATCCACTACTGCCAACTCCAGACTTCGCGCCCTGTCTCGCTGCACCCTACGCCTGGAATAAACTTCCTGAGCCCCTTCGTCTTGCCCCATCCTTGGCCACCTTTAAAAATCTAGACTGAAAGCCCACCTCTTTAACATTGCTTTTGACTCGTACCCACTTGTAACCACTCGCCTCCACCTACCCTCCTCTCTTCCTTCCCGTTCACATTAATTGATTTGATTTGCTTACTTTATTTTTTGTCTATTAGATTGTAAGCTCTTTGAGCAGGGACTGTCTTTCTTCTATGTTTGTGCAGCGCTGCGTACGCCTTGTAGCGCTATAGAAATGCTAAATAGTAGTAGTAGTAGTAGTAGTAATTTCCATCTTTTGTTAAGGAAATGGCTGGTGCCATTCCATTTCCATTGGAAGTGGAGGATGAGCCCAGGGCCAAGATGCTCGAGGTCCTGGACTACAGATCTCCTCCTAAGGAGGCTGTGACTGACCCTCTCCATGAGGTACTCAAGGAAGTCCTCATCGGGAGCTGGGAGGTCCCCTCTTTTGGTCCCTGTCGTGCCCAAGAAGATTAACACCCATTATTGGATCCACAGTGAACCTACTTTTTTAGGCCTCAGTTACCTCACGATTCCATGGTGGTGTAGTCCGCTCTCAAAAGAGCCAAGAGTACTAGGGACTATGCCTCGGCACCCCCAGATAGAGACGCTAGAACCCTGGATTCTTTTGGGAGGAAGATATTCTAGGCTTCAATCCTACCAGCTCTTCACGAGCGTCTACTTGCGAAACTCGGTATGACAGCTGTTGGACTTGGTGGATGCGTTCCCTCCGGAACACACTGAGCCTCTTCACCAGTTGATTAAGCAGCAGAAGGCGTGTTAAAAGTTCTTGGCCAGGGGCACTTACAACACTTTTGATGTGGCATCCAGAATCTCTGCTTAATGTATAGCAATGCGCAGACTCTCATGGTTCGTGTTTTTGACTTGGAACATTCTGTTCAGCAGTGGTTCACGGATGCCCTTTGCCGGGGGATAATCTTTTTTTGGTTGATGACCAAATCAAGAAACACACTGATATAATCTCTTCTCTCTCCTACTGGGCCCATTCTGCATCCACTTCCTCAGCTAGGAAGACTTTTGGCAACCCCAGGAGCAGTTCCTAGTACTACCCTAGGTTTAGGTACAATTCTGCGACTCATCAGCCTACTCAGGCTCAGCCCCATCATGCACCTAAGACCCCTGTTGCTCTCCAGGGAAAGCAAAGGATGGGCATTTGACTGGCTTCAGCAAAGCATGTTTGTAGTAAAAGTATCCGTCCCGGATGACTTGCCAGTCGGGGAGGAGGTTAAAATTTTTTCACCAAAGGTGGCCTTTTATAACCTCTGATCGGTGGGTTCTTCAAATAGTCCTCCTTGGGTACGCCCTCAGTTGGCATCGCAAACCTCCAAATTGCCCACTGAGAACTCATTCATCGCCGTTTTCTGACCCGTTGCACAGAAGCAACCCCTACCTTCAGAGCTGAAACTTAACAAGAGGTCTGACGCTGTTGGTCCTGATAGTTCTTCATGTTGGAAGTACTTCACAGCCACCTTTGCCACTCCTACAGGAGGAGAAGGATCCTTGGGGAGAGAGGAGACACGACAGAGCAGGGAAGGCAGTTAAGTGTGTGAGCCTGGAGGGATAAAAATTTCTGCTAGAGTGATTTCATGCCTTCCATCTGTCTACAGCACATCATTTCTGTTTAATCACCACTGCTCTGTGTCCCTCTAATAGAACAGTTTGCTGCTTCAGCCCTGATGTAAGCACAGCAATCTTCAAAAAAATTTGTTTTGTGCGGCTGTTATACACACAGCTACAAATCCCCCATCCCACCCCCTGAGCTCTCCTGCTTGAGCCGTTCCAGCAGCCAATCACAGCGCTTTTAGCTTCTCTGGTGTCAGCTAAATGCACAGTGATTGGCAGGCAAGCACTTCTGATAACAACTGGAGAAGGAAGATTAGAGTGATTTCCTGCCTTGTCTGTTTGCAGCACAAATTCTCATGCCCCAATGCTGTGTGCTGCTTTGGCCCTGCAGTTTTCAAAGGGGAAAAAAAAAGGTTTTACATGGCTTTCATACACGCAGCTTCTTTGCGTGTATGAAAGCTGCTTTGAGCATGCACAGAGCATCCACACTTAGCGATTGGCTGATCTGTGCATGCTCAGCTGACCAACTAGCTTGCTCCCCAATGAAGGAAATCGCATGCAAATGAGCTAACAGTGAGCAGCTTATTTGCATGCGATTTCCTTCATGCAATCCTGGCTTTCTGCAAATTTAATTCTCCAAGGACAAGCAGATCTAGTTGTATTCTCACATGTGGGTGATGTCATCCATTGGAACCTGGTGCGGACGCTGGCTAGTGTATAGTTGATTCGAGACAATTCTAGCAGTGTCACACTGCGTATGCGTGAGCGAGGGTCCCTTAGTTGTCGTTTTTCCATGGAGCAGGGAAGACGTGTCTTTGCCGTCTTCCCTCAGCACTCTCTGCTCTGCTTTTGCAGTACCCATGTGGTTATTTTTCCCGCCTTTCTTCATTTTTGTCTTTAATTTCACTTTATTTTCCCTCTTAGTTTTTTGTGTTTTTGGCCATTTAAGTTTTCTTTTTCGTGGTTCAGTAGGCCCACTTAGGCCTGAGCACTGACCATGATTTGGACTCCAAAATTGAGGAATCTAATTTGGCCATGATTCTTTTCTCAATGTCCAAGAATACCCCCATTGGCTTTAAGAGGTGCGCCCAATGTAATCGGGTGAGTTCAGTGATGGACCAGCACGCTTGGTGCTTTGGGCTTAATCATGACTCTTAACGGAGGCAGAAGAAAGCCAATCAAAAATGGTACTCTCCAAGACATTTTGAGATGAGAAAGAAGGAAGTGATGCTCTTATCTAGGGACACGGGTATGGATAAAGTTGAGCATACTGAGTTCCATTGACTGAGATAAAGAGAGGTCTGAAACCTGCCTGTTTTGGATGTAGAATACTGATCTTGATGAATTCAGCCAGTTGGGTTTGAACAGATTTTTTTTTTAGTAGTTTTTAACCCAAAAAGAAGGTTGGATGTAGGATAATGGTTATTGGGCACAATGTAGTCCAAGGTCCCAGCATATGGAATGGGAGAAAAACAGGAGTAGGAAATAAAGCATCGAGGGAATTCTTCATTCAAAAATTGGCCTTGGTCTGTTGGGCCAGCAAGTGGCCTTGTACCTTTATGTGGTTCAGATTTAGTAAGAGGCTTACAAAAGAAATAAGTAAATAAGAGAAATGTTTTAAAAAGATTGTAGCTTCTCGTTCTGCCCAGTGCTTTAGCAATCTTTGAAGTAGAAATGATGTGAAGAATGATAGATTATCATAGAGTATACAATTCTCTACAAGCATAGACAGTCACTGGCTGCTTTCTTTATTAAGATTTGTTTTTGTACTTAAGAACTTGGTTTCAGTTTTCTGTTTTTTAAGACAAAGGGGGGTACTAAGTTAAAGCAGAAGGATCAGTATTCTCTTTCAAGCTATATAGGAGTCTGTTGCCTCCATTCTAACTACCAGACATGCTATCCCTTCTCTTTCCATGTTTAGTTTCAGCCACAAAATGGGTGCAGTAAGCTCTGTGGTTGGAAATACTCATGGGAGACCTCCTGCACAGTTCTGGAGAACATTGAAAGGAAAACTACGAAACTTTTTCAAAATATGTTTTGGATGTATATTTTCTTATGTTGCATTATTATTTCTGATACATTTTTAAATATATTTTTTCCTCAGGCTTCTCATTTCTTTTGGGGACTATGGGCTTTGATTCAGGCCAAATATTCCACTATTGAGTTCGATTTCCTTGGGTAAGTAATATTATATATATAAAACATTCAAATGAGAGAACTGATTTTATGAACCCTCATTGGGTCTGCATGACAATAACTTATTCTTGGTATGGTTTTAGGAATATTTTATCAGTCCTCAAAAATTCCACCGAAATCCTACTAAATTGAGATGCCAATATTATATAGACCATAACGTGTTTCACCGTGAATCTCAGTTAAGCTTATTTTAATATCCAATGGTATGCAATATTGCTAGTAGTAGAACTGACCACCAAAAAATCTTCAATGAGAAATTAACATTGGTTACCTCAGCGGTGCAACTCTGAAATACTTTTTATCAATGAGGTTTGACAACATCCACCTCCTCATCGGCAGACCACAGTTAAGTACTTTATATCTTATAATCCCTCAAAGTGAACAATAACTTATTGTCATCAGCAGCAGATGAATCCATTAACTGATGGGTTGTATCCGCATACTAGCAGGTGGAGATAGAGAACACTGAAGAACCACAGTGACCCTTGGACGGCTAGCCCCAACTGCCTTCAGTATTTCTCTATCTCCCAGCAGGTGTGGACGTAGCTTGATCAGCTCCTTGATTTCTGCCTGGGGTGGCTCCTGTGCTTTGCCAGTTGAGCAGGGGTGTTGTGGCTGGTGGTGCCCACTTTAAAGGCATATAGGTTCGCCCTTTCCCTGACTTACCCATTCCCCCCTCCTCCCGGAGTCCCTCTGTTGCTGCCTGCCTCCAACTTTCCTCACAGTGTTAAAAAAAAAAAAAAAAAAGGTGCGCGCTTGTACAGCGCTGCTATTTCTGAGGCTTTTTCCAGAGATTCTAGTTCTGTGCAGCTTGACTGGAGCTCGTTGACTTGGTCTTCTGAGGTGAGAGTGGTGCCCAGCTCCTCCGGGGAGGTCCCGCAGACGCCTTTCCGAATGGGATAAGTTTTGGCGCGAAGCCGCCATTTTATTGCTATATTTCCGTCCAGTCGGGTGATGGCTGCTGAGGGAGTTAAGCGCTGCTCCCGTTGTGGTAAGTGCAGATCAGCAGGGGGGCTGTGCAAAACGTGCTCCTTAGACGCTCGCGCTAGTACAAGCATGCCGAGCGATGATTCTTCCTGCTCAATGGAGCTGGCAGCAGGCGCCATTTTGGAAGTGCCGCATGTCTCGACCCTCGGGGTTGCGGAGGAGTCTGAGTGTAGGGGGACGCCTCGTTTAGAGGCTGCCAGAGGAGCTCCAACATCCGTTTCTCCTAATTCGGAGGTGGAGGGTCAGGGTGAGTTTTTCTCCCCTGAGTTTGTGCTTTTAATGCATAAAGCCTTCATGCTGAAAAGAGCTCTGCCACAGGTGTCTGACACTGCGTTGCATTCTGGTTCCCCCCCCCCCCCCCCCCCCCCCCCCCGGGTGTTGATGGCCCGGGGCTGGCTACAGAGGTTATTTCTTCCCCTGAGCGTTGGAGGGACGCTAAACGTAGACGGGTAAATTCCCCATCTGAAAGTGGCGCACCTCCACCCCCCCCCCCCCCCCCTCCGTGGTCAGGCTGTGGGGAGTCTGAGGGATCTGGCAGGCCCTCATGGACGGATGATCCAGATGAGGGTGCCTGTTTGCCACTGGATTCGGATGATCCCTATGCGGTTCGGATTTTCCACCGCGACGAGCTGCCAGCTCTCATTACTGACGCCTTGCAGGCCCTCTCGATTGATGATCCTGCCGAGGGCGCTGCCTCCTCTGTTAATCTTAGGATGGTGAGTACTAAGAAGCCTACTCGGGCTTTTCCTGTGCATGACTCCATCCAAGAGCTTATTTCAGCTCAATGGTCTGATCCCGATGGCCCTTTGAAAGTGGCCAAGGCTATGGGTCAGCTTTACCCTCTGAGTGAGGAGCACTTGGCCCCTTTGGGGATGCCTAAAGTGAATGTGTTGGTCACGGCGGTGACTAAAAAGACCACTCTCCCAGTAGAGGGAGGGGTCGCTTTGAAAGACATGCAGGACCGGCGGCTGGAATCTGCGCTAAAGCGGTCCTTTGAAATTGCGAGCCTTGCCTTAAGGGCGTCTATTTGCAGTTCCTATGCAGCCCGGGCATGTCTTTCCTGGTTACAACAGGCGGTGGAACAGCCTGTGGATGGTGTGGGGTCCCTCTCTGAGGTTGCCCCGCGGATGGAGTCGGCCCTATCATTTTGGCTGACGCCCTTTATGATTTGGTCAGAGCTTCGGTTAAACAGATGTCTGTGGTGGTTTCTGCCCGCCGCCTTCTTTGGCTACGGCATTGGGCGGCTGACATGGCCTCTAAGGAGAGGATTTGGAGAAGGTTGTTAAAGACCTAGGGGACTCTAAGCCCCAGCAGTTACCTGTAGATAGGCCGAGGCCTTCTTCCAAGGGTTCTGTGTTTCCCTGCTCCTCTAGACCTCGCTTACGTGAAGCTCGTAGGTATCGCCCAGGACGCTCTGCTGGGTTTTCTCAATGTGCCCGTTTTCAGCAGAGGAACTCTTTTCGCTTGGACAAACGCTCCACAGCGGCCGGGTCTCGGCCTGGAGTTCAGGGGCGTCCTCCACAATGATGGGACGCCGGTCCACTCCTCGACTCCTGCAGTAGGAGGACGGCTTTCCCTCTTTCTAGAGGAGTGGACCAAGATTACCTCGGATCAGTGGGTCCTGGACCTGATTAGAGAAGGTTACCGATTAGAATTTGGTGCCCCGGTGAGAGACGTGTTTGTGGAGTCCCGATGCGGCACTGCCGTAAAACGGGTGGCGGTAGAGGAGACCTTGCAAGTCTTGCTGCACCTCGGAGCGGTGATCCTGGTGCCTCCCGCCGTACGTAGCTGCGGCCACTATTCCATTTATTTTGTCGTGCCTCAAAAAGGTGGGTCTTTCAGATCGATCCTCAACTTGTGAAGAGTCAACGAGGCCCTAAGAGTAGGACACTTTTTCGCATGGAAACCCTGCGCTCCTTCATTGTGGCGGTACAGCCAGGAGAGTTTCTCACGTCTCTGGACCTAAAAGAAGCGTTATTTACACATTCCTATTTGGCCCCCGCATCAGCAGTTTCTCCGGTTTGCGGTGTTGGGACAACATTTCCAGTTTCGGGCCTTGCCTTTCGGCCTAGCCACAGCTCCCCGTACCTTTTCCAAGGTGTAATGGTGGTCGTAGCTGCCTGTCTCAGGTGAGAGGGTATAAGAGTTCACCCTTATCTCGACGACTGGCTCATCAGAACGGATTCGGCAGCCGAAAGTCATCTTGCCACAGCCAGAGTGGTTACAGTCCTGCAGGCGCTAGGCTAGGTGGTCAATATACCCAAAAGTCACCTGACCCCCCTCTCAGTCTCTTGAGTATTTGGGGGTCCAGTTCGACACGGCCTCGGGGTTTGTCTTTCTCCCCAACCAAAGGCGGTGCAAGCTTCAAAATCAGGTCCGTCTGCTCCTGCGGATGCCTTGCCCGCGAGCTTATGATGTGGTCCAGCTACTGGGGTCGATGACGGCCACCTTGGAGGTGGTTCCATGGGCGAGAGCGCATATGAGAGCTATGCAGATTGTCCTGCTTCAGCAATGGTCTCCGATTTCCCAGGAATATCAACGCAGACTAATGTGGCTCCCTTTGGCCCGGCTCAGTATGGAGTGGTGGCTCTCCGACAGGATGCTACGCCAAGGAATGCCGCTTGCGCTTCCTTCTTGGTGCCTGGTGATAACACATGCCAGCCTTTTGGGCTGGGGAGCGCATTGCCAGGGAAGCTATGCTCAGGGTCAGTGGACAACCGTGGAAGCTTGGAACTGAGAGCAATATTTCAGGCTCTTATGGCCTTCCAAAAGACTCTGAAGGGGCTTGCGGTCCGGGTTCTGTCAGACAATACGACAGCGATGGACTACATACATCGTCAGGGCGGCACTCAGTGCAGGGCCCTAGCTACGGAGGCCGCTCAAATTTGCCACTGGGCCGAGCTCCACCTTCAGCTTCTGTCAGCATCTCACATTGTAGGTCAGAGCAATGTGCAAGCCGATTTTCTCAGCAGGCACCAAATCGACCCGGCGGAATGGGAACTGGCAGAAGAAGTTTTTCTTCAGATTTGTGCCAAATGGGGGACACCCGGAATGGATCTAATGGCGTCAAGTGCAAACGCCAAAGTCCCTTGCTTTTTCAGCAGAAGGAGAGATCCTCACTCGGCGGGGTTGGATGCATTGGCTCAACCCTGGCCCTCGGGCCTCCTGTATGTGTTCCCGCCTTGGCCCTTGATAGGGCGAGTCCTCCTTCGGATTCGGCTACACCGGGGATTGGTGATCCTTATCTCTCTGGACTGGCCAAGGCGTCCGTGGTATGCGGATCTCCGTCGGATGATGGTGGAGGCTACATTTCATTTGCCTCTGGTGCCGAACCTGTTGGTTCAAGATCCGGTGTCTATGGAGGATCCTCCCAATTTGGTCTTACGGCCTGGCTCTTGAGAGGGCGCAATTGAGAGATAAGGGCTACTCTAACAAGGTCATTTCCACTCTCTTGCAGGGCCGCAAGCGGTCCACCTCCGCAGCCTATGCTCGGATCTGGCGCAAGTTTGAGGCGTGGTGTGTTTCAAAGGCAATCACTCCCACGCGGGCTACTGTCTCGCCGGTGCTGGACTTTTTGCAGGATGGCTTACAAAAAGGCCTGGCTTACAATTCCCTTCGGGTTCAAGTGGCAGCATTGACATGCTACCGAGGGAAAGTCTCTAGCTTGTCCCTTGCTGCTCACCCGGACATTGCCCCACTGAGACTCCGCCCTCCAGTGCGGTCACCTTGTCCGGCCTGGAACCTGGGGCTGGTGTTGAAAGCTCTCCAGCGTTCGCCTTTCGAGCCGCTTATGCGAGCTTCGGAGAAGGATGTGACTCAAGACAAGTCTTTTTGGTGGCCATGACATCGGCTAGATGCGTGTCTGAGCTGCAGGCGCTGTCCTGTCAGGACCCTTTTCTACTATTCTCGCAGTCCGGAGTAACGGTACGTACGGTGCCTTCCTTTCTGCCAAAAGTGGTTTCAGTGTTTCACCTGAACCAGCCCATTTTTCTTTCTTCCTTTTCTAGGGAAGATTTCCCGGACTCCTTTGGGCAGTTACATCTTTTGGATGTCCGCAGGGCTCTGTTGCAGTATCTACAGATGTCAAATGACTTCAGGACTTCTGATCACCACCTTTTTGTATTGTTGACAGGTCCTCGACACTGGTGCCCGGCGTCTAAGGCCACTATAGCCCAATGGCTCAAGGAAGTCATCGTTTCTGTGTATCTGCTTTCAGGCCGGTCTGCGCCTGAAGCGTTTAAGGCGCATTCCACGAGAGCGATTTCCTCCTCTTGGGCTGAAACGGGTGCATTCTCTCTTCAAGAGATCTGTAGTGCTGCTACTTGGGCTTCTCAGCTCTCTTTTGTCCGGCATTACAGGCTGGATGTTGCAGCGAAGCAGGACGTGATTTTTGGAGCACAAGTGCTTGCTCGTGGATTTGCCTGTTCCCACCCTAAGTAGGGAGTGCTTTGGTACATCCCATCAGTTAATGGATTCATCTGCTGCTGATGACAAGGAAGGGAAAATTAGGTTCTTACGTTGGTAATTTTCTTTCCTTTAGTCACAGCAGATGAATCCATGATCCCTCCCTGTCTGACTTTGTTTTTTGTTCAGATCTTTCACGCAGATATATATCTCCTTGGGAGAAGTTGGAAACCAGTTCTCAGAATTTCTACATGATGTTCTATTACAGGAGGTTGAGATCGTCCCTCCTTTGTATGGTTATTGCTCGTTCTGGGGCATTTGTTCGCTGTGAGGAAAGTTTATATGATGTTACCTTTCTTATTCGCTCTGCTTTGGAAATTTCAAATACTGAAGGCAGTTGGGGTTAGCCATCCAAGGGTCACTGTGGTTCTTCAGTGTTCTCTATCTCCACCTGCTGGTAGGCGGATACAACAATCAGTTAATGGATTCATCTGCTGTGACTAAAGGAAAGAAAATTACCAACGTAAGAACCTAATTTTCCCTTAGCTTTTATCTTCTTATGAAAAGTATTCATCTTCCGTAGATGATGTGCCAGTCAGGGGTTTCATAATCCAACGCATGTTTTGCTACACCAAGCTTTTTCAAGGAATATCCCCCATTTGTATCTTAATACCAGGTTTACCGAACCTGCCATTAAGATACAAATGGGGGATATTCCTTGATAAAGCTTGGTGTAGTGAAACATGCATGTCGGATTATGAACCCCCTGACCGGCACATTATCATCTATGGAAGAGGAATAAATTTCATAAGAAGATAAAATAAGTTATTCTTTAGTAATAAGTTATTTTTGAGGGCTTATAAAATCTGTGGTCTGAAGATGAGGAGGTGGGTGTTGTCAAATCTCATTGATGAAAAGTATTTCAATAAGTTGCACTGCTGAGGTAGCCAATGTTAATTTCTCATTGAAGATTTTCTGGTGGTCAGTTCTTCTATCATCAGTATTATATAGACTTCATCCTTTCTCCCCCAACAGTGTAGATTCATTCTTTATTTGGAGTTTTAGCTCACACCTTTTCAAAAGTAGGTCATGACCAGTAACATTTGGGTATAGCAGATATTTTGTTGTCTCCAGAAGGCTTACAGTTTAGCATTTGTACATAAATTTGTCTTCAGAAAAGCTACTGAAAGCACCCCCCCCCCCCCCCCCCCCCCAAAATAAAATCCCATCTCTTCTTTGTAAGGGTATAAACCTACTTTAAAAAAAAAATCAGCACATCTTGTGGAGCTGGACAGGGGAAGGTGAGATTGCTGGGGTCCCAGGCTGTGGTCAGCCTGGAAGGTTCTGCAGGCCTGTCTGCACCAGTCATGTTGCCAGGCAGGCCGACAAGCCAACACTAAACAGCCTGTGGGAGTTCATGGCTGTTTTCTTCCTCCTCCTGAAAAGGGTTTAAATAAATGGATGGGGAGTTTCTTTCTCACCTCAAGACAGAAGTCTGCAGTGTTTGTACAGAGCGATTGGGCCAAAGCAGGGGTTTTTCCTTTTAGCTCAGCCCACACACCTGAGGTTAGGTTCAGGATGCATTTCTGAATGCAGGCCTTGGCGGAAGGGGATACTTCCGAGGAGCCTAAACCTCTCCTTACCCTCTGCTGGTTTTTTTCTCTTTTGGCAAGCAGGGGTGGAGCTTTAAGCACTTAGCTAAAAGCAAATCTGGAGAAATTCCCTTGATTAATCTGTGGTTTGTGCAGTGTATGGTTAGTAAGAAACCGGGACTATTCTCTTTTAGGAACCTTTTTTAGTGTTTTATGCTCCATCCCTGTGTCTACTTCCTTCCTTTGCCTCTAGGCCATTCTTGTACCCTCTGCGCCATCTCCTTTTGCCCCTCTTGATCCATCTTTATAACCCCATTTCTGCTCTTGCTCAGCCCTTTCAGAGACCTATATCCTTCCCCATTCCTTTTCATAATGCCTCTCATCCTCTTCCCCATCTTTGGGGCATTCACACTGTCTCAGCCTTTCTCCACATTTCAGACCCCATTCTCTCTCACCCCCCCCCCCCCCCCCCCCCAGTCACTCCCTCACTCATTATCCCAGCCCATCAACATAACCCCATTTATACCCATCAGTTGTCAAGTACTCACTGTCTGTCCAAAATTCTCATTCCATGTCTCCCAGTCATAGTTACCTAGCCTGCTCCCCAACACTCCCATTCAGTCACCAAATCCCAGTCATCTTCTGCTCTATTCCCCTTATTCCCCCATCCATCTTCTATTCTGTCCCCCCCCTCAACAATCCCATCTATGTTCAGTTCACCCCACAAGCATCCCATCCATTTTATGTGTCTCCCCCCCTCCCCATATTATCCATTTTCTGTTATTCCCAGGATCTCCTGTCCATTTGATAGTTCTTCTCTGTCCATGTTCACCGTCATTCCTTCCATGTCCCTTCCCCTGTGGTCCTGTACTTCCCTGTAACCATCTTCTCTCCCACCCTGAGACCAGCATATTTCCCCATTTCCACCCCTGGTCTGGTCTCTGGCTCTTTTCCCTCCGCTCAGCCCCCCCCCCCCCCCCCATCCCAGCATATTTCTCTCCCCTGCCTCCATGGGTCACCATGTTTCCCCCCATCTTCCATCCCCTTTAGTAATATGGCAGCTCTCTCACTTCCTCCCTCCCCCTCCCTAATGGCATGTGGCATTTTTCCCTCTCCCACCCGCCACCCCATGACTGGACTGCGGCATCTCCCTCTCTCTCCTTAGGTTCCCGCCTCCCTGCTGCAGTCCTCCTCAAGGCAGCCTTACTGCTTCAGCGCCCCACCTATGCAGGAACAGGAAGTTGTGGAAAGGGATGGCTTCCAAGGGCCAGCTGGAGGTGAGGCTGCCTTGATTCCAGATGCTGAGTGGAGGACTGCAGTATAGTGGGGGCAGGGGTATTGCCACCGTATAGCTACACATGTGTACCTGACGTCTTCCCCCCTCCCCCCCCCCGCCCCCTCCCCCAGTACCTATGCCAGTGGGTTAAGGTGGAGCCTGTCTAGTTCCTAACAGAATTATATTCCTCTCCCTTGTACCATTGTCACATCCATACTTTGAGAATCTGGAGCTCTGCCTGCCTCTTGGATCTTACATATGGAAGAAAAAGAGCATTTCTGAAAATACTATTCTGAAGGATCTGAATTTCAACTTTCTACTTAAGAGTGGAGGAGTGGCCTAGTGGTTAGGGTGGTGGACTTTGGTCCTGAGGAACTGAGTTCGATTCCTACTTCAGGCACAGGCAGCTCCTTGTGACTGGGCAAGTCACTTAACCCTCCATTGCCCCATGTAAACCGCATTGAGCCTGCCATGAGTGGGAAAGCGCGGGGTACAAATGTAATAAAAATAAGAGCCTACATTTTGGCTTCCAGAACCTCTCTCCACATCTTCCTATGCCATTGGTACTCACATGTACTAAGATTGCTGGCTCCTCCTTGGCAGTGTCTAAAATGTTATCTAGGTGATGCATGAGGTCTTCCGCCTTCGTGTCCAGCAGACAAGTGATTAAGCGATCCTCGCATCCACCCAGTTAACTACATGTCCAATAATCAAATCGTAAACTAAAATAGCTGTCCTTACCCTTCCCTCCTCGGCAGAAGCCCCTGGAGATGCATCTTTGGTGCGAGAGGATATTGCATTACTTGGAAGGTAGGTCTTGGCTACTGATGACCTCCCTCCTGCAAGGCAGCACAGAAGTTGCTAGACTGGAGGTGAGACTTTTCTGCTTATGTCTCTGTGTGACAAATTTCTCTCTTGCCCTCTTAATTGGGATACTAGACTATAATGTGCCTGGGGTGGATGGCATTTGGGGGGGGAGGGGCAAGAAGGAAGACTAAAGTAAGGCAAAATGATGCAGGGCTGATAAGTAGCTAATACCTGCTTGCTTTATTTTTATGCTGTTCTGTTTCTAACAAATTGAAACAGGGAAAATTATGTTAGACTATTTAAGCAAGCTACTAACTAATGTTGGCTTTAAGAAAACTAAAATAGATTTTTATCAATACTACAAATTCTCTTCTATCATAATTGGAGTGGAGGAGTAGCCTAGTGGTTAGTGCATTGGTCTTTGATCCAGTTTGATTCCCACTGCAGCTCCTTGTGACTCTGGGCAAGTCACTTAACCCTCCATTGTCCCTAGTACAAAATAAGTACCTGAATATGTGTAAACCACTGTGAATGTAGTTGCAAAAACCTCAGAAAGGCGGTATATCGAGTCCCATTTCCCCTTCCCCTTTGTCACTTAATAACACAGTAAGGCTTTCTCATTTCTCAGAACTCTGAAAAGAAGGTACCTGGAAACTTTCCTGTTTATATATCTTTACTTCAGTGGCATACTGAGGGCAGGGTGGTGGGGGCGGTCCACCCTGGGTGCATGCTGCAGGGGGGGGTGCAAGGAGCAGCCGTGCGGCTTTTGGCCCCCCCAGTTCCCTGCTCCCTCTGATTTTACTTCCTGTTCCGGGGCAGAGGGAGCAGGGAACTGGCGGAGCCAACAGCCGTGCGGCTGCTTCCAGCACCCCAGGTGGTAAGAGCAATGCAGGAGGGGTGGCTTGGAGGTGATGTGCTTGGGGCGGTGGGTTGACGCTATGCTGGGGGGGGGGGGGGGGGGGGGACATGATGCTGCACAGCTCCAATCCGTCCCAGGTGGCAGCCGACCAAGAAACACAACTGCTTTACTTCTAAGACAAATTCTTCTGACAGCCCCTTTGATTGCAACTCGTAACATAGAACCTCATGTTGGCACATGTTGACATTTAAATTTTCTTTTGCCACTTAAATGCCCATTTTCCTTATCTTACATTGGTTTACAATTCCTCATAATCTCCTGCTGTTGTAACAGCTTTGAATAATTTTATCTATCTGCAAATTTGAACACCTCATTGGTTGCTCCTTTCTCCTGACCACTTACAAATATGTTAAACAGCTAGGACCCAGTATACTTGGGGCACGCCACTACTGATTTTTTTCCACTTGGAAAATTTAGGCCTATTTTTTTCCAGTCTTTTAGCCAGTTTTTAGTTTCAGAATAGGCAAGCGGTTATAGTATAGCTCCCTTTTGGCCATGACAATTTTGATTTCCTATTCTTTATGATTTATTCATCAGGAAAGCAGTCTGATTCAATATTTCATGAATTTTGTCATAGAACTCAGGAACCTGATTATACCTCTACTTCCAATCTCTTGCCCTTATGGCCTAGACATTCCATGTTTTATATATTCTATTGATCTTTCTAATTCATTGTCTAAAATACTACTTATGATTACCATACTGTAAATTCAGGAAGTTTGCTGTTTGAGTTATCGAAAGACTGTATGCTTTCTCTTGTCCACAAAATATCTGCTTGAATTCATGACTCAGAATAAATCTGCCAGTATATAGCTTGTTGCATACCACTGTTCTGTAGAATAGGGGCTGGTTTCTATATGATCCTTAGTCTTGAACTGTAAGAGCTCTTTGCCTTGTATGTCAAGTAGCTTAAAGACCTTTCAAAGTTCATCTGTCTTTTTTTGTTTTTTAATAAGCTTCGGATTGCATTTTCAAAGGGAATTTTTGATTGGATATCACCTTAGTCACAGCTCATAATGTCATGTAACATCTTGTGACCTCGAGCAAGTCACTTAACCTTCCATTGCCCTTCCATTGGTTCAAGTACATATTTAGATCATAAGCCCTCTGGGACAGGGAAGTAACTTTTGTACCTGAATGCAACTCACCTTGAACTACTATGAACTAAATCCAAAATAATGTCAGAGCTGTGGCTGTATCAAATCAACCTCTTTTTGAGAGAGAAAGATAAGCAGATCTATGACTTAATTACTTGATTTGTAGCTGTACATGTCATTGCTTAGCTAATGTTAAAGAATGTGGCAATGAAAAGAGCTTTGCTGTAGAAATTGGATAATTTAAAATTGTTTTAATCATATTTATTTTCCCCCATTTACAGATATGCAATTGTTCGTCTTAACCAATATTTTAAAATGAAGCCAGAAGTCACAGCATTAGTTTTCCCAGAATAAATAAGTGCTGAAGTCTTTCTGTAGATTCTTCATCAGACAACGTGAAACTTTCTGGGAATAGATATTGTGAAAATAATTTTCCTTAAGTTCTGGAATGCTCATTTGATTGTCTTGTTTTAGACTAATACCACTAAAAGAATATCTTGGAAACATAATATTGAAAGCATAATACGCCAAACACCTGATGTAATATTGATAAATATTAGAAAGGGCTGTATTTGTGACACCTTTTTCCCTGTTTTGTATTTTCTTTTATTGGTAGGTGGGTTAAATGATACGTTAAATGAATTATTTATTATCATCTCAACATGGTTCATTACTGCTGCTTCATTCTTTCTGTAAGAATTGAATGGGGATCAGTGAAGTCATTCCAAAGGAAGATTACCTCTTGCCTTTTATTTTAATATTTTTAATATACTTAATACCATGTACATTGAAACTGTACATTAGGGATTTAGTTTTTGCTTTATTATTTGTGAATATTTTACATGAAGATTGGTGAATAACATGTCTTTCCCTACACTGGTGTACTGGCATGCTATATTATGTATATGTATATTGTATACATACATGTATGTACAGTTTAAAACCAGAAAACAGTGAATAACAGAGGCTGTGTAATCATTATGGTAGACTGTTAAAGAGGCTTTTAAGATTTAAAAAAACCTTATTTTGGGGCCAGCTAAAATGGTTATGACTGATGCCTCTCTCCTGTATATACCCCCTAATTCTGTAAAGTCGCTAAAAATTGTGCATGCAGATTGGGTGTGTGTCCAATTTGCATGTACAATTTGAATAATGCACCAATAAGTAGCTCATTAAGCTGTTATTGGCACTAATTAGATTTAATTGGAATGTACGCACGTAAATTTAGGTGCAGGATTTGCAGAAATGGGAGGGTCATGGGCGGACAGGGACGGTCCTAAAATTAACACCCTTAATGTAGGCGTGAAAGATTTACACCACGTTTCAGTTGGTGCAAATGGCCATGCCTAAAGTTGGGTACAATTCCCGGGCCTAAGTGCTATCCTGTAAAACCGTGCCTAATTGTAAGCACGGCTTATAGAATTGCGCTTTTTTCAGCACCATATATAAAATTGACTCCATAGTGTATGAGAGTGTCAAATCACTGTTGGATTTGTCAGTGAGGCTTTTTCTAGGTCACAGATCTTTTGGTTGAAGATACTCTTTGAGATCTGTATGGAAACCAAAGAAGAAAGTGTACACTTGCAATCTGATCTTATTATACAGTATGGATTTTTCTATAATTGGAAGGACCTTTTTAAAGCAAGATTTTTGCAGTATGTAGCTAACCATCTCCCTTTTCTCTTGGCTCCCAGTGTTCATGACTACATATTTAATGTTTAAAATGTGAAGGTTTTATTGCTTGTTGCTAGAACAGGTATAAAATCCAGACAATGAATGACATGTATCTTATTATGGTGACTGGAAATGTATAGTTTATACCTCAGCTTATGTTGTGCCTTGGTGTAAGAATGAGGTCTTGCTTCACAATAACTTAAGACCAGACAATTGACAATTATCTAATTAAAAAAAAAAATCAGTTTATAATGTGTAGCTTATATCTATCTGTACCCAAAGCTGCCAAGCCACCCAATTCCAGGGTTTCAGAAATCTAGGACTGGCCTAAAAATCTCCCTCCTAGAACTGGGCAACTTTGTAGCTCTGTATAGCTTTACACATACATTTTCTGTTAATGAAGTGAAATCCTCTTACATTGCCAGTCTTTCAAATACCCTAGGTTTGTCTGGTCATCCAGTAAACTAGACTGATGGGTAAAATTAATGAGGCTAAAAACCTGTTGTGTTTAAACTCTCAAACAATACCTTTATAGCTTTGTTCCATCTTTTTAATCTTTATTTTTTTGGTCCTGATTTCTAAAAATGTCTGACTCCATAATCAAAAAAAAAAGGTGAATCTCTGTTTCATTCCAATTTTCATTTTCTGTTGACATTGATCAATAACTGTTGGCAGCACACATTAGAGAATTACGATCATTTCTAATTTAATATGTAGCTTTTTACAGATTAAGGGCCATGTTTACTAAGGTGCGCTAGCGTTTTTAGCACATGCAAAAAATTAGCACATGTTGTGTAGATGCCCGTAGGAATATTATGTGCATCTACACGGTTAACGTGAGTGCTTAGCACGTACTAAAAACAATAACACAGCTTGGTAAACAGGGCCTTATAACAGTTTCCCCCCCCCCCCCCCCCCCAAAAAAAAAAAAAAATCTTTTGCTCTCTAACTAAAGAAAAAGAAGCTGTCAGGTACTTCCTATTTCCTGTTTCAGTTGAGTTTGTGCTATACATTCTAACTGCCAACAGCAAGTTTGTGTGCAAGTGTGTTGCTGAATCTGATGTGCAAAACTGAACAGCTAGCTGCATTGTATCATGAATCAATTTTCCACTAAATGCTATCTTTTTGGAAAGTCGAAAAGCTGACTGATGATGAGACTTTTCACTTGCAAGTAGCCTTAGACAAGTTTTTTGTGTGCAGAAATGTTTTTGTTCAAAGCAGTGGCGTAGCCAGGAGGTGGAACTTGAGGGCCTGGGCCCCTCCAGAACTGTAGCACCACTTTACCTCTGCTGGCAGGGATGCCGAAGCCCCACTAGCCAAATAAAGTGCTGCTGCTTCTTTCCTCCAGATGTTGTCAGCATGCCTTCACCCATCAACACCTGGACTTCTCGCGCATGCTGTCAGCATGCATGCGAAGTCCCTGTGGCTGAAAGTACGCCGCCAGCACAGTGCGATGAGGAGGGGATTGGCGGCACTTTATTTGACTGGCAGAGCCTCAGCATCTCTGCCAGCAAAGGTATGGTTGGGGGGGGAGGGGAGAGGAATGCGTTGCCTCGGGCCACCTTCAAAATCGGAGGGCTGACTATGCCCCTGGTTCAAAGCTTTATTTGTTCATTCTGTTTCACTTCAGACATTCAAAGTGTAAGTTGGAAAAACAAAACATGATACTTGTAGTTTGGAGGAAAGGTATATGCTGCTGAAGGTTATGAAGCAACTTAATACTTACCAGAGGCATCAGTTCATAATTACTACTCTGAAAAGTTTTGCACTTTGGTACGGTGTATCTTAAAAATAGAACATTTTATGAGACACTTGTACAGTTCATTGGAAGAAGATATATAGCATTTCTATCTGTCTATCTATATCTATATATCTATATATCTATATATCTATATATCTATATATATATATATATATATATATGGAGAGAGAGAGACAGAGAAATGTAGGTATTTTCATCTCATCCACATTTCATTATTGGCTTTTAAAAATCTTGAATTTTTTTTGGAGTACTTGAAATAATTTAAATAGTTTTGCCTTGAATGCTTGTTTCAATAAAATTTATATTTAAGAATGCCATGTATGCAGCAGTTTCAGTAAAATAATTGCAAATATTTACTTGGTTTAAGATTCATATTTCATTCTTTGTTTCATCCTTTCTGTTCTTAAAATAGTAGTTTATAATCTGTTGAAAGCAGTTCCATAATTGTCTTTACCATGAGTTAGTATACACCTCTTTATTAAGCAGGTTGGCTTGGTTATATAATTTAAAGTGAGCCAAATCTGAAACCATGTGTTACTTTTCGAATCTCTGAGCATGTTTCTACAGCTTATAAAATGTGTTAAAGTAGTGCAGACCTTATTAATTCTCCTTTTGCTATGTTTAGCCTTTTGACCATAGGCATATTTTAGGCTTGACGAGGGGGGGGGGATGACAACAGTGCCCCCTCCCAAATATTTCAGAATCTAATGCCAAATTGATCACCCTTCCATCTCCCCTCCAATTCATGTATGACTTTCTTACCTTTTGCCTCCCAAAATAAGTAGGCAATCTACACCTATGCTTTTGATAGAACACAGTGGTATACAATAAAACTTCATGATAAAAATAAATACAATAACAAACATAACAAAGCAATGCACTATAAAAATGAACACAATGGGATAAACCTTCTTAAAGTAATTATATTTATGTCTGTATTGTAATATATAATCTTTTTCAAGAGGAAATTATATAAATTTCTGAAATGTGTTATAGTCCTTGCTTAGAGATGTGTCTTTTTTTTTTTTTCTTTCTTTTCTTTTTTTTTTCCAGAGTCAAATATTGTATCTAAGCTCACTGTAAGTGTAGTGAGCAGTAGACATATCCATGCATAGTTTTAGTTGTTAGACCACAGTGATTTATTTGCTTTTGAAAAACTGAACTTTTTTTGGACACAATTTTGTAGTATACTGTACATACACAATGTAAAAGCTTTGTAAATTAGTGTGAATTACTTGGATTATATGTACTTGTGTATTGCTTTGTGCTCTGCCCTTTTGTAGAAACTTTGCTTTAAAAAATGTAATGGTTTAAAATTCCAAATGGTGTATAGCCAGTGGGCCTATGCATTGGAATAGTCCAAATATGTATAAAAAGGATTCCTCTGTAAATTATTTGGCCTGTAGTGCTAGTAATCCATTGTAATGTTGAAGAAATATTTGGTGGCTCAAGGCATAGACTTAGTAGCATTAAAATTATTGGTTTATTCTTTTGTTCTGTAAAACAAAGAGTAGCTTAAACCCTAAAGTAGTTTTCATATTTAAGGAGTTTCACTTCCTTTCATGGGTTTAAAGAAAATGTTACAAATTTTCACATACAGTATCAGAAATAAATAAGAGGTTGTTAGGCATTAAACTCACCGTGTTTATGGACACATTACATCTGGGATATAGTGTGTCATAAAAGTTTTAAAAAATTATCCACACGGACACAAAAGGGGGGAAAAGTCCTCAATTAGAAGTCTACAGCCTTTCCTTGAGTGCACTACTTGCATTAGGCACATTCTTCATGAAACTCTACGTTCATGAAACTCTGACACTTTGACTTCAGTTTTCCAAGTGTTCTGTTCTGTCTGTGGTTTTTACAAATTCTGTACATTAATGGTTTGGGTTTTGTACACTAGTTGACTGTTTTCCCATTTTTCTTTATGAATAGATCAGTTGAGGATTCTTTTTGGGGCATCTGATACAGGAACCTTTTGTGTTAAATAATTGTTATGAACACATGCCTAAATTAATCCTTATTAAATCCAGCAAGTGGGTAAGACTTGCTCCCAAGGCCAGCCAGGACTGAAGTGTTCTCAGTTTTCACGCAATGGCAAAACATAGGGGTATGTCTGCTAAAGGACATTAATCCTAATGCACTCTTAGCACGAATGAAAATGCTTACCACAAGCACATTAAAGCATTTTGTGGTAGGTAACCATTTAGTGCATGCTAAGCATGCAATATTTTTTTTTCTGATTTATGCTAGGGGCATTAGTGGGGGGACAGGCAGGGACGCACTAACCAGATAACTCGTGAGTCCTTAGCAGCACCTAAATAGGAGCTGGTAAGTGCTCCCTCATTAAAAACATTTTTTTTTTTCAGATAATGGGCACTAATGCAAAGTGCACACGACCTGAAGAAAAAACATTGAAAATGCGCTATGTCCTGGGCAAGCTAGAAATAGACTTACATTAGCACATGCTAAGTCCATTTCCTAGTGCCCTTTAGTAGGCATGCCCCTTAATGTTCGCCAGGTAGTTTGTGGTCTCTGCCTGTGGACCGTTTGCAGAGGTGGCTGGGTTGCATTGAAGATGGGGAGGTTTATATAAAATAGGGCTGAGGAGTATTTGGTAAATGAATGTGTGTGGTGCCATAGCTCAACCCAGCAGGAAGGCCACCCTTAAAAAGAAACAAAATTACAGCATTAGGTACAGCTACGCTTAGAACATTTGTGATTTTAAAGAAATACACAAAATCCTTAAGTATAATCCATGCTATAGTAATGTAGCATTTTTTTTCTCATTCCTGTACAGCAGAAACAGAATGTTTGCTTGTGTATCAACATACACGAATATACAAGTACTTTTGACTTAATGTTTTGTAAATTGTTCCTTTGAGACGCCCATACTTTAACTGTAGTTTGCTTACTATAAAACTGTTTATCCACTATAATTGAAAGATTTAGCTTGAAAGGAGATTGAAATGTTCTTGGAAATCTAGACAAGAATGTACTATGGTTCTGCTGTATCTTTCATACTGACCTCCAACATGTGATAATATTTCTTGAAATGGTATTCTTTTACAGAAGAAAGATGTATCTGTATTTTAGAATTGCGATAATTCCACATTTTGCATTTCATTCCTGAAAAATAATTGATACTTTTTCTAAACTGTGATTTAAATAAAAAGTGTTCCAGAATTATCAAAATGTGAAATGCTTCTTCATACTATGTTTATAGTGCATGGCACAATTAAAATATTGTATATTGTTTAGTTTGAAATTAGCACATTGTTCTTTATTGTAAAAACTGGAAGCCAGTGGTGACTTACTTCAATCCCAAGTGTGGCTCCATGATTTTCTGTCCTCATCTCCAGAATAGGTTTTATGGGGGGTTTTTTTCTCAAGCATCATATGGATCTATGGGAGATTGACCTGCAGGGTGCCTAAATTTCAAAGCTATTCTCATGAGACTGAGAAGAGCATGGGAGCATTCAAGCACTCTGTCTCAAAATCAATGAGAGCTATTGCTGAAAGAAAACAGAAAATTGTTTGGAGGCAGCATCAGAAACAAGCCTCTATAGAAAGTGAGGGGAGAGCAACAAACTAGGAGAATGGAGACGGATTTGGGGGACTAACCTAGTAGCATTGTAAATGACGGCAGATAAAGACCTGTATGGCCCATCCAGTCCGCCCAAGATAAACTCATTTTACATGGTATGTGATACTTTATACCCGAGTTTGATTTGTCTTTGCCTTTCTCAGGGCACAGACCATAGAAGTCTGCCCGGTACTGTTCTTGTACTAAGTTCTGAAGCTAACATTGAAGCCCCTTAAAATTTACACTCCAGCCCATCCCTATCTATTCAGTCATGATCAGTAGAAGTCTGCCTAGCTCCCGTTTTGTTTACAATAACCGGCGTCGCCACCCAATCTCCACTAAGATTCCACGGAACCATTCCTTCTAAATAGGATTCCTTTGTGTTTAACCCCCACGCATGTTTGAATTCTATTACCGTTTTCATCTCCACCACTTCCTGCGGGAGGGCATTCCACATATCCATCACCCTTCTCTGTGAAAAAATACTTCCTGACATTAGTCCTGCGTCTGCCCCCCTTCAACCTCAATTCATGTCCCCTAGTTCTACCACCTTCCTGTCTCCAGAAAAGGTTCATTTGCGGATTAATACCTTTGAAATATTTGAATGTCTATCATATCACCCCGTTTCTTCTTTCCTCCAAGGTATACATGTTTAGGTCAGCAAGTGTCTCCTCGTACGGTTTGCAACGCAAATCCCATACCATTTTTGTAGCTTTTCTTTGCACCGCTTCCAGTCTTTTTCCATCTTTAGCAAGATACGGCCTCCAAAACTGAACACAATACTCCAAATGGGGCCTCACCAACGACTAGTTGAGGTGAGGGTGAGTTTATTGGGTAAAGATGTATTATGGAGATGGGTTAGAGCAGTTGTCAACCCAGTCCGTGGGCACACCCAGCCAGTCAGGTTTTCAAGATATTCCTAGAAACCAGAAGGAAGGAGGTGTTGATGCCCCTTTACAGGTCTCTGGTGAGGCCCCACCTGAAGTATTGTGTTCAGTGTTGGTGGCCATATCTTGTTAAGGATGTTAAAAGACTAGAAGCGGTCCAGAGGAAGGTAACAATAATGATATAGGGCTTGTGCCCTAAGATGTATGAGAAGAGACTGGAAGATCTGCATTAGGCATAGCCTAGGGGAAAGAAGGGACAGGGAGATATGGTACAGAATGTTTAAATATTTGAAAGATAAGATAGAAAAAAATTTTGAATAAAAAAAAAACAGACCCTGAAATAGCTGCATGAGTGACCCTTGGATGACAACTTCAGCTGTGGAAAACTAAGGCCAGTGCTGTTCTGTATATGGCAATCCAGTTTAGAATGGGCTGGAAAGGGCTTCAATGGCAACTTCAGTAGCTGGAACAGAGGATAGTGCTGGGCAGATTTTTACGGTCTGGGTCCTACAAATGACAAGATGAATTCAGATAGGCTGGAATGGGCTTTGACGGCAACTCCAGTAGTTGGAGCATAAGGACAGAGCCGGGCAGACTTCTACAGTCTATGCCTCAGAAACACCAAAGAAAGACAATGACCAAGTATATAATATCACATTCATGGCTGATGTAATCAAGTGTGACTGTTGGGCTGACTGGATGGACCGTTTGGGTCTTTATCTGCTGTTACTTACTATGTTACTAATGAATATGCATGAGAGAGGTTTTCATCACTGCTTCCTTGGTATGCAAAATTATATCATGCATATTCATTGCAAATGTATCAAAAACCTGATGTGCTGGGCATGCCCCAAAGACTGGGTTAAAATCACTAGTTTACAGTGTGTGTTGAAAATGTATTAGGACAGACAAGCTGAGGGGGAATATTGTGACAGATGGAGAGGGAGGCAAAGAATGGGATGGAAATGTGTTTGGGGGCAGGGTAAGAGGGGAGATAAGTCTGTTTCCCAGTGTTCCAGGCAAGCACACCAAGTGAACTGTAGAACTTAAGAACATAAGAATAACCTTACTGGGTCAGACCAATAGTTCATCTAGCCCAGTATCCTGTTTCCAACAGTGGCCAATCCAGGTCACAGGTACCTGGCAGAAACCCAAATAATAGCAACATTCCATGCTACAAAACTCGGGGCAAGCAGTGGCTTCCCCATGTCTGTCTCTATAGCAGACTATGGACTTTTCCTCCAAGACCTTTAAAACCCAGATATGCTAAACGCTGTTGCCACATCCTCCACAACAAGTTCCAGAGCTTAACTATTTGTTGAGTGAAAAAATATTTCCTCCTATTTGAAAAGTATTTCCATTTGACTTCATTGAGCATCTGGATTTTCAAAAGGCATTTGACAATGTACCTCATGAAATAATCCAGAGGAAATTGGAGAGTTCTGTGATAGGAGATAGTGTTCTATTGTGAATTAAAAACTGGTTAAAAGAAAACAGAGAGTAGAGTTAAATGGCCAGTATTCTCAATGGAAAATCACAAGAGGATTGTGAAAAATTACAAGAGGGCCTGTAGAAACAGTAGGATGAGCCCCTAATATGTAGGCTATGGTACTTGAGCTGGCAGAAAATTACTAAATAGCAATTATTCTGGACATGTTTCTAGGGAATGAGTGTACCTCTTGTTTGGCCCTTAGGTTTCTGCCAGACTGACTACCAATGAAAGAACCATGCCAAGATGAAATATTTATTATAGATCAAATAATGACAATATGGCAGATGCACTACAAAAATATAGATTATCACCAAGATATATCGATCTCTATATAAATATATATAAAATATATGATTGCAGCTATATAAAACTATATGTATGAGTGATTACAAAACTATAATTTATCTTGTTCAAATTACACACAAGCAGCTAGCTTTACAACTACTCTCTTCTTTATCCACTCTTAGTAGCTATTATACTACTACTACTACTTAACATTTCTAAAGCGCTACTAGAGTTACGCAGCACTGTACTATTTAACATAGAGGGACGGTCCCTGCGCAAAGAGCTTACGATCTAAGAGACAAATGAACGGTCAGTCCGATAGGGGTGGTCAAAATGGGGCAGTCTGGATTTACTGAACGATAAGAGTTAGGTGCCGAATGCAGCATTGAAGAGGTGGGTTTTAAGCAAAGACTTGGAGGTGGGCAGGGAGGGGGCTTGGCGTAAGGGCTCAGGAAGGTTGTTCCAAGCATAGGGCGAGGCAGAATGAGCGGAGCCTGGAGTTGGCAGTGGTGGAGAAGGGTACAGAGAGGAGGGATTTGTCCTGTGAATGGAGGTTACGGGCGGGAGCGTAAGGGGAGATGAGGGTAGAAAGGTAGTGAGGGGCAGCAGACTGAGTGCATTTGTAGGTAAGAAGAAGCTTGAATTGAATGTGGTATCTGATTGGAAGCCAGTGAAGTGACTTGAGGAGAGGGGTGATATGAGTATATCGGTTCTGGTGGAATATGAGACGTGCAGCAGATTTCTGAACAGATTGAAGGGGGGATAGATGGCTAAGTGGGAGGCCGGTGAGGAGTAAGTTGCAGTAGTCCAGGCGAGAGGTAATGAGAGCGTGGACGAGAGTTCGAGTGGTGTGTTCAGAGAGGAAAGGGCGAATTTTGCTGATGTTAAAGAGGAAGAAGTGGTACGTCTTGGCTATCTGCTGGATATGCGCAGAGAAGGAGAGGGAGGAGTCAAAGATGACTCCGAGGTTGCGGGCAGATGAGACGGGGAGGATGAGGGTGTTATCAACTGAGATAGAAAGTGGAGAAAGAGGAGACATGGGTTTTGGTGGAAAGACGAGGAGCTCAGTCTTGGACATGTTCAATTTCAGGTGGCGGTTGGACATCCAGGCAGCAATGTTGGATAAGCAGGCTGATACCTTAGCCTGGGTCTCTGCGGTGATGTCTGGTGTAGAGAGATATAGCTGGGTGTCATCAGCATAGAGATGATACTGGAAACCATGAGATGAGATCAGGGAGCCCAGGGAAGAGGTGTAGATTGAGAAGAGAAGGGGTCCAACGACAGATCCCTGGGGAACACCAACAGATAGGGGGATAGGAGTGGAAGAAGATCCATGAGAGTGAACTCTGAAGGTGCGGTGGGAGAGAGAGGAGGAGAACCAGGAGAGGACAGAGCCCTGGAACCCAAATGAGGACAGTGTGGCAAGAAGTAAGTCATGATTGACAGTGTCAAAAGCGGCGGATAGATCAAGGAGGATGAGGATGGAGTAGTGGCCTCTGGATTTGGCAAGGAACAGGTCATTACAGACTTTAGAGAGTGCCGTTTCTGTTGAGTGAAGAGGGCGAAAGCCGGATTGAAGTGGATCAAGGATGGCGTGAGAGGAGAGAAAATCAAGGCAGCGGCTGTGAACGGCACGCTCAAGTATTTTGGAGAAGAAGGGTAGGAGGGAGATGGGGCAGTAGTTGGAGGGACAGGTAGGGTCAAGTGATGGTTTTTTGAGGAGAGGAGTGACTACGGCGTGCTTGAAGGTGTCAGGGAAAGTTGCAGTGGAGAGAGAGGTTGAGGATATGACAGATGGAGGGGGTGACAATGAGAGATGATGTTAAGTAAATTGGTGGGGATGGGATCAGAAGAGCAGGTGGTGCATTTTGAGGAGGAAAGAAGGCGAGCGGTTTCCTCCTCGGTGGTGACAGGGAAGGAGGAGAAAAAGGCCTGGGTTGGTTGGTTGAGGGAGAGGGTTGAAGGGTGAAGAAGAGATGGCTTGGTAGTGAACTCAAGGTTGATCTTTTGCACCTTGTCACGGAAGTAATCAGCCAGTGATTGAGGAGAGAGCGAGGGGGTGGGTGGGAGCGGAGGGCACTTTGAGGAGGGAGTTAAGGGTGGCGAAGAGACGACGGGGGTTGGAGCTGAGAGAATTGGTCAATTGGGTGCAATAGTCCTGTTTGGCAAGGAATAGGGAGGAGTGGAAGGAGGATAGCATAAATTTGTAGTAAAGGAAGTCTGAATGGGTGCGAGATTTTCTCCAGAGGCGTTCAGCAGATCGGGCGCAGGAGCGAAGGTAACGGATGCAAGGGGTCAACCAGGGCTGGGGATTAGTACGCTTTGTTGGACAGGAGGTGGATGGTGCGAGGGTGTCCAGAGCAGAGGAGAGAGTGGCATTGTAAGCGGAGACAGCCTTGTGGACAGACTTGTCGACAGACTCTGAGGACATGATGGAGGGGAGGAGATTAGAAATATTGGCGTATAGGGTGGAAGGGTCAATAGCCTGGAGATTCCTGGGCGGAGAGTGTGGGAGAAGAGAGAACCTCCATGACAAAGGGCTGCGACTGAGGCAGAGTCGTCAGGGGAGAGCCAGGTTTCAGTTATGGCGAGCAGTTGAAGGGAACGAGAGATGAAGAGATCGTGGATGAAGGGCAGTTTGTTGCAGACCGAGTGGGCATTCCACAAGGCACATGAGAAGGGGAGGGAAGAGGTGGGAGAAGGGGAATAGAAATGAGATTGGAGACATCACGGAATCGTTTGCATGGGTAGGAGGAGGACAGGTGAGGGGAGCCTGGATTAGGATTAATGTCTCCCGCGGATAGCAGGAGGAGGAGCAAGAGAGTGCGGAGGAGGGTGGGGGAGGTCGGGCGA
This sequence comes from Microcaecilia unicolor, assembly GCF_901765095.1. Taxonomy (NCBI): domain Eukaryota; kingdom Metazoa; phylum Chordata; class Amphibia; order Gymnophiona; family Siphonopidae; genus Microcaecilia; species Microcaecilia unicolor. The sequence continues at coordinate 91,980,659 of NC_044039.1, forward strand.
CGAAGACGGGGTGCACTTAGGAGGAATGGTGATGGGTTAATGGCAGGAAGGAGGTGTTGAAGGTTAAGGGCTAGGAAGGAGGAGGGGGACAAGAGAGATGGTGATGTGGTGAGGGATTGGGGTGAATAGGGTATTGCCGTAGCGAGCAGGACAGGGAGGGAACACGGGTGGGCAATGAGTTCCAGTGGTAGACAGCGGTATGGGGAGTGGAAAGAGATTAGGAAGGGACAGGGCAAGGAAGAGAATGTGGACGGGCCATAAGTAGTGATTGCGGTGTAACAGGTGTAAGTGTAGTGACAGAGGTGAGAAGCAGATAGAGCGGAAAGCTGGATTGGGGGCTTGGAATTCAAGGGATTGATGGACTGGAGAGCAGGTAATGGCTGACAAGTTAGCAGGCAGGCAAGTGAGGCAGTGGCTGCCAAGCTTGCAGGCGGGCTGGAGCAAGCTGTTGCGGATGGACAGGAACGAGCAGGGGGAGGCTGGTAAGTTAATGGCTGACAAGTTAGCAGGTTGGCAAGTAAATCAATGGGTGACAAGCTAGCAGGCGGGCTGGAGCATACTGGTGCAGATGGACAGGAACGAGCAGGGAGAAACTGGAGAGCAGGTAAGTCAAGGGCTGACAAGTTAGCAGGTAGGCAAGTAAGTCAATGGCTGACAAGCTAGCAGGCGGGCTGGTGCAGATGGACAGGAACGAGCAGGGAGAAACTGGAGAGCAGGTAAGTCAAGGGCTGACAAGTTAGCAGGTAGGCAAGTAAGTCAATGGCTGACAAGCTAGCAGGCGGGCTGGAACAAGCTTGTGCAGATGGACAGGAACGAGCAGGGAGAAGCTGGAGCAAGCAGGTTGGAGCAGATGGACTGGAACAAGCAGGGAGAAGCTGGTTCAGGCGGACTGGAACACGCTGGAGCAGATGTACTGGAGCAGGCAGGCTGGAGCAAGCCTACCGGAGCAAGTAGGCTGGAGCAGATGGACTGGAACAAGCAGGGAGAAGCTGGAACAGGCGGACTGGAGCAAGCAGGGGAAGCTGGATCGGTGGACTGGAACAAGCTGGGATCGGGCGGACTGGAACGAGCTTGGAGCAGGTGGATCAGGCGGACTGGAACACACTACAGCATTTGGACTGGAACAAGCAGGCTGGAGCAGATGGACTGGAGCGAGCAAGGGGGAAGCTGGATCGGCGGACCGGAACAAGCTGGGATCAGGCGGACCGGAACAAGCTGGGATCAGGCGGACTGGAACACGCTGGGGCATCTGGACTGGAACAAGCGGACTGGAACACGCTGGGGCATCTGGACTGGAACAAGCAGGCCGGAGCAGATGAACCGGAACAAGCAGGGGGGAAGCTGGATCGGCGAACTGGAACAAGCTGGAACCGCCGGTCTGGAGCAAGCAAGCAAGCAGAGAGAAGCTGGCTCGGGTGGACCAGGGAAAGCTGGAGCAGCTGGGCTGCTCTCAGAGCAACAGTGCCGGAGCAGCTGGGCTGGTCTCAGAGTGACCAAGCAGGGCTGCCCTCAAAGCAACAGAGCAACCAGGGCGCCTGGGGAAGACTGCCTCGCTGTGCGCCACCCCAACTGCCCCAGTCTGGAGGACTCGCGGTGCAGGCAGGCCGCGCCATGCGGCGGGAAGGGCAGCGTGGGCGTTGGGCTGCTGGGCCCGGGACCACAGGCCGCAGGCGAACTCCCTCCGACTCCACCTGGGTCACCTGGAGCTCTCAGCCGACACGGTCCCGGGCAATTCCTACCGGGGAGTGCGACGGCCAAGGGCGGGCTCTCGGACCCGGCGAACTCTGCTCCTGGGCGGCTGACAGTGCGAGAGACCGTCTAGCAACCTGCTTGTCTCTTCCTGTTCGGCTGCAGCGATCGGTACCCACCCCTGGGCAAGCGAAATCTGTGCTGGTGCAGTCGACAGGTCTGTGGGTATGCCGCGCCGCTCTGCCCTCCGCTCTCACTCGGTTGCTGGTTCCGTTCCTCAGCGGCCTGCTGGCAGTTGGGCCAGGGTCACCAACAGTCGATGGGTCCACGTGGGCTGCAGACTTGCTCTCCGATATCTCCCCGTTACACTTGGATCTCCGGGGCTCGTTCGGATCGGTTTATAGCGGTTTCAGTCAGTTACGGTTTGAATCCGGTCCGTTCCAGACCGTTCCGTTGCGTTCGAGGATGGTCCAGGTAGGTCGAATTCATCGAGACCTCAGGAGCTCCTTAACAGAGCTCCTTACCTGTCGGCCGTCTTACAATACTATTACTGACCACAAATCCTGGGACTAACTAGTCCTTCACAGACAAAACCATAGATTATACCTTGAAATGTAGGAATAAATCCAACTCTCACCATGCAGTCCTTGGTTTGCAGACCTTTGGTGTGGTGAAGAAGTAGATTTTTCTGTTAAGACTGTAGCAGAGTTTTCTGCAAGTCTATCCCAGTCCAGGAATAAAATCCAAGGTCTTTGCTTTATGCTGAGGTTCACAATTTATTTATTTGTTGCATTTGTATCCCACATTTCCCCACCTATTTGCAGGCTGAATGTGGCTTACAATGTTCCATTATGGCATTCGCCATTTCAGAGTCGAAGTTACAGTTGGTGTTACATAGAGAACAGGTTGACATGATAAAAATAAGCAGACAGGCATAGAAGGAACCAGTCTAAATAAAGGTAGAGTGGTGATGTGTTGCAGTCACAGTTATTGAACATTATGGTATGCCTTGTTGAAGAGATATGTCTTCAGAGATTTACGAAAGTTAGTTCATAGATTTTTTTTAAATTACGTGGTAGTGCATTCCACATCTGTGTACTCGTGTATGAAAAGCTGGACGCGTGTGTTAGTCTGTATTTCAGTTTTTTACAGCTTGGGAGGTGTAGATTAAGGAATGTGCGGGCTGACCGTTTAGCATTCCTGGGTGGTAAGTCGACAAGGTCTAGCATGTAGGCCGGGGCATCTCCGTGAATGATTTTATGACCTAATGTGCAGATCTTGAACGTGATACGTTCCTTAAGTGGCAGCCAGTGTAGCTTTTAGGGGTTTTGCACTTTCGTATTTTGTTTTTCCAAATATGAGTCTGGCTGCAGTGTTCTGGGCTGTTTGAAGTTTTTTGATGATTTGTTCTTTGCAGCCAGCATAGAGTGCATTGCAGTAGTCAAGGTGACTTAGCACCATTGATTGTACCAGGTTGTGAAAGATGACCCTCGGGAAGAAAGGTTTTACTCTTTTAAGTTTCCACATTGAGTGGAACATCTTCTTAGTTGTAGTCTTTACGTGACTTTCAAGTGTAAGATTTCGATCGATGGTAACTCCGAGACTTTTCAGGGTGTCTGACACAGGGAGGGAAAAGTTTGGTGTGGTTATAGTGGTGAATTTACTTGTGTTATGTTGTGAAGTAAGTATGAGCAACAAAAGAAACTGGGAAAGAAACCAACTTCAAGAGATCAGTCCAAACTCAGGGTAAGATGCTCCAATCAGTAATTACCCTGGTTTCTTTTCCACTTTCTTTTGTTGCTGTTGAATTTTTGTGGATATTGTGAGCCCCCTTTTTGGCTTTGTGAAGTAAGTATGAGACATTGTGTTTTTTTCTGCATTACGTTTCAATTGGAATGCGTCCGCCCATGAATGCATGATTTGGAAGCTATTGTTGATGTCATTGGTGATTTCCTTTAGATCATGTTTGAATGGGATGTAGATCGTGACGTCATCTGCGTATATGTATGGATTGAGGTTCTGATTGGATAGTAACTTGGTAAAGGGTGTCATCATTAGGTTGAAGAGGGTCAGCGAGAGGGGAGATCCTTGAGGGACTCCACATTCAGGTATCCATGGGGCTGACGTGATCGCGTTAGATATTACTTGATATGACCTCGTGGTCAGGAAACCTCTAAACCAATTGAGAACATTACCTCCAACTCTGAAATATTCTAGGATGTTTAGTAGTATTTCATGGTTGACCATATCGAAGGCACTGGACATGTCAAATTGTAAGAGAAGTATGTTGTTGCCAGTTGCGATTGTTTGTTTAAATTTAGTCAGGAGAGTAACTAGTACTGTTTCGGTGCTGTGGTTAGCCTGAAATCCTGATTGAGAGTCGTGAAGAATTGAGAATTTATTTAGGTAGTTGTTGAGCTGCTTGGTAACCATGCCTTCCATTAGTTTGGTTATCAGTGGGATACTTTTCTTTGCATCTTTAGGTATAGGGGTGAGTAGAATATTTCCTTTGTCCTTTGGGAAGAGTCCGTTCTGTAACATGTAGTTCAGATGTTTAGTGAGATCTGATATGAATTATTGAGGGGCGAATTTTATAAGGTTATTAGGGCATATGTCCAGTTTACAGTGGGACTTGGCGAATCTTCCGATCGTTTGGGAGATGATATCATCCGAGAGTGTGTCGAAGTTGGTCCATGTTCGGTCAGCTGGGAATTAACCAAGGATTCGGTCTAGACAGTCAAGGAGATTTATATAGTCGATGTTGTAGGTATCGTGAGTCGTAGCTTTACAATTTTCTCTTTGAAGTGTTTCGCAAAGTTATCTGCTGATGGGGTGTCTATACTGTTAGAAATGACCAGTGTAGTATTTAGTAATTTGTTGACAAATTGGAAAAGTTTATGTGTATCCTTGTAGTCTGGTCCAATTTTAGTTTTATAGTAAGATCTTTTAGTTTGTCTGATGGTGTATTTGTATTTTCTTTGTAGTTGCTTCCGGGCGTTGAATGCGGTGTCGTCTTTCCTTTTATTCCATGCTCATTCTAATCTTCTAACTTTTGTTTTTAGTATTTTCAGTTCTTCACTGAACCGAGGAATTGCTTTCTTCCTATGTGAGGTTCTGGTTTGAAGTGGTGCTATGTTGTCTAGTATACTTCTGCATCTGTTGTCCCATACTTGAATAAATTGGTATGAATCCGTTAGTGCTGTCCATTCGTTACTGTAGAATTGTTGCCAGAATATTAATGGATCTATTTTACCTCTCGTAGTATAAGTTTGTCATTCTTGTTTGTGGTGTAAATTTTTTATACGCCATTGAAGGGACAGGTTTGCTTTGTAGTGGTTGGACCATGGTGTGGCTGTCCATTTTATATCTTTTGGCACAAGATTTAGATCTGAGGAGAATTTGTATGTAATGATGTCTAGTGTGTGTCCTTTAGTGTGAGTTGACTGCATATTTGGCCAGTGAAGGTTCCACAATCGGAAGAATTCCTTGCATTCACATACGTTTCAGGAGTTAGGATCTTAAGGTGAAGGTTGATATCGCCTACTATAAGAAGATTGGAGGTAGAGACACGTGTTTGATATAAAGTCCATAAAGTGTGTTTGACAATCCTGCCAGTTGCCTGGTGGTCTGTAAAACAGGACTACGTTTAGGTGGTCTTGCAGGGTTGGATGATTGATTCTAACTGAGGCTATTTCAAGTTGGGGGAGTATGGATTCGGCTGTAGCTGTAACGTTGAGGTGGGATCTATAAATTATAGCTATCCCTCCTCCTCTTTTCCCATTCCTTGTCCAGTGGGTGATTTTGTAACCTGGAGGGCATAGATCTAAAATTAGGGGTCTTTAAGGTCATGAATCCAGGTTTCACTTATGAATAAAAGATCTAGATTATCTGTTGTGATCCAGTCTGTTATTGTCATTGTTTAGTTAACTACTGATCTGGCATTTATATAACCCAGTTGGATTACTTGGTAGGGTTCGGTAGGGGACGAAAATGTATTAATTTTTATTACTTGTCTATCCTCTTGATATCTGGGTATGTTGTGTCCCTTCTTGTCTTTCTGTTGACTGTGCCCATGTGTAGTAGGTTTTCCTTTTAATTGGTTGTTATTCTTTTGGATAGGTGTATTGTTTTTGGGTTGTCTGAAGGGTTTGTGTATTGTGGGTATGTTGTTGTCTCTGAGAGGGGTTGTCAGTGTGTGGTAGATTAGGGGGAGAAAATAGATTATTAAGAGCAGTTTGTTAATATTCATGTTAGCGTAGATTGTATGTGGTAGTTGAAAGTTAATAGTCGTTTAGTGAGATTCAGTGTAGTGCGGTATGGTGCAGTGGAAGGGGTTACAGGTCAGAAGTCAGCAATGCAGGTAGGTATTACATTTCAGTAAATTGCAATAGGATGCGGAAATAGCATTTAGTGGTCTAAGTCTGCAAGTCTAAAGACAGCAAGCTTAGAGTGGTCAATATAAATCCTTATGCTGAGGCATTAAAAAACAAGTATAGACCCATGTGTTGTCTCGGCGGTCTTGTCGGCTATGGTTCCTCTTCGTCAGGGGGTGATGGGTGAGGAGTTGAGCTGACGCTTCCTCTTGAAGTTCCACTGCCGCCTTTTATCCCGCCCACGCGAATTCCTCAGCTAGAAGCCTGTAGTCTCCCGTCGAGTTTAGGCGTCGTTTCGGGGGGGGGGGGGGGGGGCAGTGTAAGTCAGATCTGGGGATCCCCAGGATTTTCCAGGTCAGGTAGAGCCTTAGGACTGGAACGTGTCTTTGTATTGACGGCCGCTGCTGCTTGCAATACAATGCACAGCGGTCATCAGTCATAGCTCATTGCTGCGGTTCTCTATTTCCCTGTTCCCTCTTTTCGTGAGCCGCTATTCCCTCTTTACGTGAGCCGCTATTCCATCCTTATATGGTGAGTCCCCGAGGGGCCGAACCAGGAGGTGTAATAGATTGGAGTGGAAGTGAGTCTATCTAGACCATTGAGGCATTGGGTTAGTCTCTGTTTCCACTCCCCGTACTGCCGTCATGTCATTCACTTAGAACACAGCAAGCAAACCTGTAAGCTTCTGCATCCACGTTGTTGTTCTTTGATGTCGGGTGAGGCCAGGCCGGTGATGGAGCGGCTCCAGGCGGGACCTTGTGGTCTCCGTTCATTGCCCCCCCCCCCCCTCTGCTCAGACCCAATCGGCTTTTCAGCGTCCTGATTCCTAAGGCTGGCGCCAGGCAGGCGGACCGCTCCACTCCATACCGAACGGTGCTGGTCGCAGATGGCCCTCCTGTGCAGCTAGGCCTAGCTCGGCTTACGTCTGCCGGGGTGTCTGGTCTCTTGTCTGGTGGGCAGGGGTCGAGTCAGTGCCTGTTCATCACCGGCGGATCCACGTGGGCTGCGAATTCCTCGGCCAGAAGCCGTCTGCCATTCCACTGGTTTCGCCCTTCGGACCGCCGTTCTCCTCCGCTCCACAGCCTCGCCAGGTGGGTGCGACTCGTCCCGGTCGGCGGTTGGTCACCACTCTAGCTGGAGCTCGCACGGACCCGACCTATGCAGGCGCCGTCTTTAGGGAAGCTACAGAGTGGCAGCAGTACTGACCTTGTCAGCTTTTATCACAAGTAATTGTTCACTGGTGTTTTAGGGAAATCTGTCTAGAACCTCTCAGAAAGACCTGACCTCCACAAATCTTTTTCTTCTGCTCTTCTTTCTTTCTTTATCTTCTGTCCAACTTTGGCATCCCTCTTGCTGAGGTGATAGCTATGGACCAATCACAAATTGTGTACTTCTGTCCGCAACCTCCCTACTCCTGGAGACTTTTGTCTCTGTGAGGTAAACTCCTCTGCATTTCCCTGGAGATAACTGGGCGGCTAGCTTGCAGTAAACAATGTGTCCTTTAATTAAGTCATCATGGCTATGCCAAGCAGTAATTTTCCTTGGTAGAAAGCTGGTTTCTGACGGTTTCAGACTTATTCAGGGCACAGGCTGTAGAATCCATATTAGTTGGTAAAAGAAAGCTCAGGCTTAGCAGGCCTCAGACCAGCGAAGGCGAGAAAGCAGAAAAATACGCCTACAGGCCTTATGAGACTAGGACACTGGGCATCCAAATGGCAGATAACATTTAATGCAAGCAAGTGCAAATTGAAGCACATGGGAAAGAGGAACTCGAACTGTAGCTACGTAATACAAGTTTCCACATTAGGAGTCACCAGCCAGGAAAGGGATCTAGGTGCCATCGATGATAACGTTGAAACCCTGTGCTCAGTGGGCAGCGGTGGCTAAGAAAGCAAATAGAATATTAGGTATTATTAGGAAAGGAATGTAAAACAAAAATGAGGATGTTTTTAATGCCTATGAATTGCTCTATGATGTGACCGCACCTCAAATACTCAGACAGCTGGATGAGGTCACAACGGAGTTCAGATGGCTAGCAAGCTGAAGCTGACACACACACACCCCTGTGTGGTAGCTACTTCTAACACATTGAATTTCCAATGCATATTTTTATCTTTTGGCCTTGAGTGCCCGGATTGCCACCACAGGGCAGTCTTTCACTGCTGCAGGTAAATTGTTTTACATGCTAACTACTTCTCTGTTCACTTTCCACAGCCACTGTCTCCATTGTATTACTTTGAATGTTATTTGAAGATAATTCTCCACTGCTGCAGATACTATCCTGTGTATTGGCTATCTCTTTCTTTTTATGAATCATACTATATTTTTGACTCTTAGCTTCGACTGTTATTTCAAGGAACTTTTTTTCCCCTTGCTGAAATTGCTACATTGTATGACTACTTTTCACATTTTTATCTCTTCCACCACACATCCTTCCTATAATGCTCAAAACCGTGACCTCCCTAGTTAGTCTGAATAACTGCCAGTGTTATCCATTCCATTAGAAAGTGCAGAGATGGATGATTAAAAATATTTGTAACAGTTTCATGGAATAAGACCACACACATATATATGTGATTGTGTAAGTAAATCAGTACATTAGTAAAATAAAGGAAGTATTATTGGCCTTATAGAGGTCACTAGTGCGATTGTATATGAATGTTATTCATTTCCAGAAGCAGTACCTTCACAAGGACAGTGAAAGGGGTATATACTGTTTGGAAAATAGCTATTAAAATATTCAGGGCCTGCAATGCACATTTTAATTGGTATATCAAAATGTATTTATTGGAGGAAAGGAAGGAAGAAAAAAAATGATCTGCATCATCACTCAAACATGCCTGTTGGGAAGGCCTACTTACATAAAATCTTATAAAACATGCTACAACACCCATTGGCTCCTAGAGATTTACTAAGCCTATAGCCTATTCCAGAGGAAAGAATATAAAGGAGAAGATTGTTCCCTCAGCTCTGCCAGACCTTGTTGGAGATCTATTTTTGGAACACAATGTGGAAAGTGCAGCGTCTGTCCACATGCACTGGAAATCTCCACCTTCACCCATCTAACAACAGGGAAAGTATACACCCTTAAACACTCATCTGGTTGCTGCACAACACAAGTTATCTATATCATCACCTGCCCCTGTAATCTGTATGTAGAAAAAAAAACCAAAGAAACATCAAAACTCGCATCATAGAATGTAGGAGTTGCATTAACGGTCAGGTTATCAGGGAACCGCACTTTCTAGGATTTGAAGTTTTTTGTTCTCAAGGTTTACAACCAACCTTGGAGAGGAGGGAATAATGGCAAGCACCTCCTACAGGAGGAACAAAATCATTTTTATATGAGAACCCTAGCACCGCAGGGTCTCAACTCAGAAATAGAGTATAGACCCTTTCTTTGAACAATTTATTAGTGCGTTCCCATTGGTTTTTGTTTCTTATCTATCATTTATTTATTTATGGTGAGCTTTTATTTCAACCCCTCTTTTTTTATCATAACCATTTATTTTATCATAACTGATCTTTTTATTGTACTTTAACCAGTTATTTTGCCCTTGTTAACCGCATATTTTTAACTGGTTATTTGTAACACAAGTACACTTATCTATGTTTAGCACCTCATTATTCATGTACTCATCTTTATTTATGGACCCTTACATCATTTAAATATGTGATATCAGCAGCTCTGTAATCTTGTTTGCCCTTCAATGTAGCTATGTTTGGAGTGCTGTGTCAAGACTGCATACCGGTAAGTAACTTTTTTTTAGAAATTTTTGGATGTATCACTTCTATGCTGACATGCACTCTCTTATAGCACTTTAATCACAGTGGCTTTTACCCGGTGGCATAGCTAGGTGGGGCACATGGGGAGCGGTTGCTCCCCTAAACAGATTTTTAGAAAAAAATGGCACCTATGCGCATCATGCCAATAAATATTTTTTCTGCCTCCTCCTGATTCTTTAATCTTTTCCTGTCTCTTCTGCCCGCTCTCCTGTCCATGTGGTCAGTTTTTACTGCCCTGAAGTGTTCTCCCTCTGGCACCAGCGATTCACAGTCAGCCTTCTGCCAGTGCCAGCATCGGGGCCTCTCAGGCACGTCACACGTCTGCAGAAAACAGGAAGTTGCATTAGAGTAGGTGGGATGCGCCTGAGGAGAGGCCCCGACGCTGGCAGAAGGCTGATTGTGAATCACCAGTGCTGGAGGGCGAACGCTTCAGGGCAGTAAAAAGTGGCCCTTGCCCCAGAGCCTACTTTCATATAGGGCCAGACACTTTGTGAAATAACACAAACCCCTGCAAAAATACATCAAAAAAATTAAAACACCATAACAGCCCTATTCCACCTATGAAAAGACAGTGCTATAAATATTACAGTGGGACCTAGAGAAGTGTTTCTCTAGGTGGCCCTGGAGTACCCCCTTGCCATTCAGGTTTTTAGGCTATCCACAATGAATCTGCATGAAAAAGATTTGCATGTAATGGAGGCAGTATATGCAAATCAATGTCATGTAGATTTATTGTGGATATCCTGACAACCTGACTATAGATATATATAATCACTGGGTGCTGGAGCACCAATATACCTACTATTGGGAAACTGGAACAAGCTACAATATTACACACTCACCTTTCCCTCCTCAGAGCGAATTCCATTTACCACCACCCTCTGGCGTCTGTCCGTCAACCAGTTCCTAATCCAGTTCACCACTTCGGGTCCTATCTTCAGCCCATCCAGTTTATTTAAGAGCCTCCTACAGGCTCTTAAATACGGACAGACACCAGAGGGTGGTGGTGAATGGAATTCGCTCGGAGGAGGGAAAGGTGAGTGGTGGAGTGCCTCAGGGATCAGTGCTGGGACCGATTCTGTTAAATATATTTGTGAGTGACATTGCCGAAGAGTTAGAAGGTAAAGTTTGCCTATTTGCGGATGATACTAAGATCTGTAACAGAGTGGACACCCGGGAGGGAGTGGAAAACATGAAAAAGGATCTGAGGAAGCTAGAAGAATGGTCTAATGTTTGGCAATTAAAATTCAATGCGAAGAAATGCAAAGTGATGCACTTAGGGAATAGAAATCCACGGGAGACGTATGTGTTAGGCAGCGAGAGTCTGATAGGTACGGACAGAGAGAGGGAGCTTGGGGTGATAGTATCTGAGGATTTGAAGGCGACGAAACAGTGTGACAAGGCGGTGGCCGTAGCTAGAAGGTTGTTAGGCTGTATAGAGAGAGGTGTGACCAGCAGAAGAAAGGGGGTGTTGATGCCCCTGTATAAGTCGTTGGTGAGGCCCCACCTGGAGTATTGTGTTCAGTTTTGGAGGCCGCATCTTGTTAAGAATGTAAAAAGAATTGAAGCGGTGCAAAGAAAAGCTACGAGAATGGTATGGGATTTGCATTACAAGATGTATGAGGAGAGACTTGCTGAACTAAACATGTATACTCTGGAGGAAAGGAGAAATGGGGGTGATATGATACAGATGTTCAAATATTTGAAAGGTATTAATCCGCAAACAAACCTTTTCCAGAGATGGGAAGGTGGTAGAACGAGAGGACATGAAATGAGATTGAAGGGGGGCAGACTCAAGAAAAATGTTAGGAAGTATTTTTTCACGGAGAGAGTAGTGGATGCTTGGAATGCCCTCCCGTGGGAGGTGGTGGAAATGAAAACGGTAACGGAATTCAAACATGCGTGGGATAAGCATAAAGGAATCCTGTTCAGAAGGAATGGATCCTCAGGAGCTTAGGTGAGATCAGGAGGCGGGGCAGACTTATACGATCTGCGCCAGAGCCGGTGGTGGGAAGCGGGACTGGTGGTTTGGAGGCAGGGATAGTGCTGGGCAGACTTATACGGTCTGTGCCAGAGCCGGTGGTGGGAGGCGGGGATAGTGCTGGGCAGACTTATATGGTCTGTGCCCTGAAGAGCACAGGTACAAATCAAAGTAGGGTATACACAAAAAGTAGCACATATGAGTTATCTTGTTGGGCAGACTGGATGGACCGTGCAGGTCTTTTTCTGCCATCATCTACTATGTTACTATGTTACATTCCTACACAGACACTACATGCTAGCAGAATCCTTCATCTCAGTCACACATGCAGAACATGGACAGACCCTCATCAATATAACACAAGAGTAGCCATACTGGGTCAGACCAATGGTCCATCTAGCCCAGTATCCTGTTTCCAACAGTGGCCAAGCCAGTTCACAAGCACCTGGCAGAAACCCAAATTGTGACAATATTCCATGTTAACAATCTAATACAGAATAGGGAGCCAGAAAAAAAAGAAAGAAAGAACAACAACAACAAAAATTGAAATAAAGACCCCCCCCCCCTACCCAAGGAAGCCAGACTCTATAAATAGTGCAATACTGGTAAAAAAAAAAGAGACAGAAATACATTTTCTTCTGTACTTTTGTAAAATAAAAATAGAAAAAAGTACATTTTAGAAAGCAGGTACATCTCAGTCCTTACAAAGTATTAAATAAAATTATTTTTTTTCTACCTTTGTTGTCTAGGAATTTGGCTGGTCCCAGTCTTTTTTTTCCATGTTCCATGAGTCAGCCTTACAAATTCTTTTCCAGGTTGGCCTTTCCATTTCTTCTCTCGCCTCTTGTCTTCTTCCTTTCCTTCTCTAAATCTGTCTCCAAGTGCACCATCCTTTTTTCCTCTGCACCACTATTTGTCCTGTCCAGCATCTTCCTTCTGTGTCCCCATCTCCTCCCTTTTTCAGCACAAGCCTACCTTGTCTCCTCATCTCCCCCTTTTCTAGCATCTGCCGTCCTGGTGTCCCCATCTCTCCCTTTTTCTAACATTGTCCTGTGTCCCCGTCTTCCCCCTTTTTCCAGCATTACCCCTGTGTTACCATCTTCCTCCTTTTCTAGCATTACCTCTTTGTCCCCATCTCACCCCTTTTTCATCATTGTCCCCATTTCCCCCTTCCAGTTGTGCCCCTCTGTGTCTCTATCTCCTCCCCCCCTTTCCAGTAATGCCCCTCTGTGTCCCTATCCCCCTCCTTTTCAGTAGAGCCCCTATCTCCCCCCTTTTCAATAGTGCCCCCATGCCCCCATTTCTTCTTTTTCTAGCACTGCCTCTTTGCGTTCCAATGCCCCTACCCTCTCCAGTATTGACTCTGTGTCCTTCTCCCTCCCTGTCCAGCATTTACTATATTCTTCTCTTTCCCCACGTTAACCTTCTTCCCCGTCTCTTTCAGCGCTCCCCATCCTCCTTGGGGCCACATATTTCCCTGGCTTGCTCCCACAGTCCATTCTCCAGCAGCTCCAAGTGACATCAAAATGTTGAAATGTATTAGGCCAGTCTCAGTTTCCCCTCCCCCACGCAGCTGTCATCGCCCTACTCTCAAAACAAAGCAAGCAGACCTATGAGTTGCTGCATTCACATTGTCATTCTTTATTGTTGGTAGCATTTGTATTTAATGTCACTTATGTTTTCAAACATGCTGATTTGTGCAGTATATGGATGTACACAGAAGAAGTATAATAACAGAATAACTTCATAGGAAGAGTAGTAATTTGTTATAAATCGTAATCAGTGTGTCATTTGGAGGGGTTGGTTATAGGGACATTCTAGCATATGTTATATTTGTGCAGAGATTTTTTTTTCTCCTGGTGAAGGCCACTAAAACAGACATCATGGTTTTTTTTTTTTAGTTTTTAACATTTTTGTTGATGACAAATAAAATCCTGTGCAATTAACAATTAGCCCAAACACAGGCCTCATCTTAAAACAAATCCGCCCTCCCTCCTCCCCATTATTATTATTAAAGTGCAACTTTCCGTAGTTTAAACAAACACATACACCTATATAAACTGGTGGCAATAATAAGTCAGCCTCATGCTCTCCAGCTCAAAAGACCACCATCACACTTTAAATCATGTCCTTCCCTCCCCCCCTCTCCCCTTCCCTCATCCCCCCTAACCCTCCCAATAATCTCTAACCTTGAATAATACTCCATTTACCTCTAAACTGATCCACCCTAGCCCTCCCATCCTCCCACCCCCTCCTAGCAGTCCCTTTCCCCGTGCCACGCTCAAAGTGCCTAACTACCTAAATTACTTCTGCCAAGGGAGTTTGTTCAGGATTTGACTGCGTGCCCACAGCGAGATTACATTCAAATATGTCACCCATACTGCCAGAAACCTCCGCTGTCTTCCCGGAGACACACCCGCACCCCTCACTTCCCAGATCATTAATTCATGCAGTTTATTCTGCCAGTGCCAAAAGGAGGGAGGGCGATCTTGTGTCCAATACATTAATATGCATTTCTTCCCCACAATGCAAGCTTTCCCTAAAAACAACTTTTCCCCACGTGTACCTACACTCCACTGACCTGGAGCACTAAATAACGCTCTTTCAAATGTGAGCCGAAATGTTCTTCCCAAAACCTCTTGAAGAAACCGGTAGATCGCGGCCCAATAGCTAGCGATATTTCTACACTTCCAGAGACCGTGGAAAAGCATGGCCTCATCCCTCGTACATTTAAGACAATTTTTAGTTCCGTAACCCCCACATAAACAGCCTGTCTCTGTGAGATGTAAGCCCTATGCACCGTCCTAAAATGGCACTCCTGGAGTTCCGCATTATGTACCAACTTTGAAGGGCTGCCAATAACACCTTTGCAGCTACCGGCACTCCCACCTCCCTACTCCATCTATCCGCAACCATCTGTAGATCCCGGGCTTGTTCTCTACTGCCTAGCTCTCTATGGAACCAGGCAATTGAGACTTGACCAGCAGCATCTCCTTCCAACAGCGCATGGAGTTGTTCCCCAAAACCAGTCGACAAACTATTCGACGGCAGCGATCGCATGTAATGAGCCAACTGTCCAAAGGCCAATATGCTCAAGAGACCCCGCCCTCCCAGCTCAGCAAAAGTCTGAAAATCTACTAGAGAACCATCCTGTTGAATTAAGTGTTCTAACCTAATCACTCCTTTATCCTTCAGTTGGCGAAACACCTTAGAGTCTCTTCCTGGTGCAAAGTCTACATTCCCCTGAAGAGGCAGCCACATGCTACTCACCGGGGTTTGTCGCCATAGCGACAATAGTGCTCTCCATAGCTGCCACAGGGATCGCAACAAAATACTGTCCCGGAGACATTCTGGCAGTCGCCCTTTAGGAACATGGAGCAACGAGACTACATTTCATGGTTCAAAGTAATCCTGCTCTAATCCCATATCCGTATAATTGCTGGTTCCCAACAGCCAGTCCCTTAAATAACGGAGTAGACATGCTTGATTATATCTTCTAAGGTCAGGAAACCCCAGCCCTCCAGATTTCACATTACCCACCACCCATTTCCATTTCATTTTCGCCTTTCTGTCCCCCCAACAGAACTTTGCCACCATTTTATAGAACGCCTCTAAGTCTTGTCGAGTGAGCCACAAAGGTAACACTTGCATGACATAAAGCCATCGTGGGAAATTGATCATCCTAAGCAGATGTACCCTGCCCAGAAATTACACCAGCAAGGCCGACCAACTTACCAGCTGGGCTTTCGTCTCCTGTAACAACTTTGCTTGTAAAGCGTTGAGGTATCCATTGCTATCTGCATACCTAAGTATCGAAATTTCCCAGTTGCCCACTTTAAGGGAAAATCCCCTTCCCATCTGCAGCTCACTTCATCCGAGCTTGCTAGCGCCTCTGACTTCATTAAATTCAGTCGAAAACCGGAAAAAAATCCAAACTCCACTATGCTTTCCATCAAATTTGCCAAAGAAGTCTTAGGGTCTGTAATCAGCATTAGTAAATCATCCGCAAACGCGGCAGACTTAAAAGTATGTTTCCCTATTGTTACCCCCTTTATACCCGGATTTTATTGAATCTCTCGCAGAAAGGGGTCTAAAGTTAGGACGAGAAGCAGCGACGATAGCGGGCAGCCTTGTCTAGTTCCCCTACATATTGGGAAGCTGTCAGATAATATTCCATTGGCAAACACCTGGGCCCGCGGGTCGTGGTAATGCATACAGCACTCGTATTGCCTTCAAAAACCTGCCTCTGATGCCATAGGCTTCCAGCACCCTGTATATGTATCCCCAGTGCACACGATCGAACACTTTTTTAGCGTCGAAACTTATGAGAAGAGCCGGGGTCTCCTCTTTCTTTACCATTTCTAATGCTGCAAGTATCCTTCTCATGTTTTTTGTTATTACCCACCCACAAATAAACCCCACCTGAGATTCAGCCACCAAAAACGGCAGCACTCTGGAAATCTGATTCGCCATAATCTTAGCGAGAAGCTTCACTTCCGTATTGAGTAGCGAAATCGGGCGATAAGATTCCGGCCTGTCTGCTGGTTTACCCGGTTTTGGAAGAACTATTATTTGAGCTAAATTAAGATACCGGGGCAACTGTTCCTGCTGTATCACATTGTTGAAAACCTCCATCAGAACCGGACTAACCTCGGATCTCAGCAATTTGTAAAATTCATTCCGAAAACCATCCGGTCCTGGAGCCTTCCCCAATGCCCCTTGCTGTATGACCAATTCCACTTCTTCCACCATCACCGGAACGTCTAATCTTGCCAATTTCGAGTCTGATATACGAGGCAAGTCCATACTAGACAGGTAAACCTCACTATTCTCCTGTAACGTGTCTTGCGCTTCGTATAGCCTAGCGAAAAACTGCAAAAACCCCATTAATTACCTTTTCTGTATGATGCCGCTTCCCATTAGGGTCCACTAATGTTGTCACCTTAGCGCGCCCCCTTTGCCCTTTAGCCAAACGGGCCATAAGACCACTACTCTTATTCGCAAACCGGTATAACTGATATTAAAAATAAGCCTGTGAACGCTTTGCCCTCTCGTGCAACAATTCATTTAAGTTTTGGTGCATCTCCAGCAACTGTTTCTTCATCCATAGCGCCCATGTCTCCCCAAACTTTCTACGAAGAAAAGTGACTCATCTCTCCAAACGCAACACCTCTCTGTCTCACCTTTCTCTGGCGGCTGACATGTGAGATCACCTCCCCGCGAAGGACTGCTTTCGCTGTCTCCCAATACAAATCCGGTTGAGACCTGTACTGTACATTGGCTTCTGCATAGAGCTTCCATTTCGAGATCAAGAAGGGCAAAAAATGACTGTCCTTATAAAGAAACAGACATCATGTTATGAGAATCAGGTGTTAAACATTCAGTTTTTCTATTTATTTATTACATTTATACCCTACATTAAACATGGATTAGGTTGAAACCTGGGAGCATTTTAAATCTTTTTTTTTCCCCTGTGCTTACATCAAAAGAAAAAGATGGCATGTGGGAACTTGCTTATTTTGTGGATTGCAGAGGTATATTATAAAAATTCACTTGATATTTTTATTACTATTATTTAAAAGACAGATATTGAATAATGAGGACAGAGGTACCTTCGTGCAGAAGTCCAGAGTCAGTCTAAATGTGCCAACATTGTCCAGTTCAGCACACTATTAGCCGCCAAGTTCATACAAAGTTAATAATGTTCAGTGGAAAATAAATCTGTTGCCTCAGGCTGCCTGGTATGTGAATATTCTATCATTGTTTCATTATTTCTACCACGTATTACATATGGGCATTTGCTTTAAACATTGATTGTTTTAATTTGTTTATCTAGACCTTACATACACATGGTTTGCTTTTTAAACCCAAAGGTGAATCGTAAGGATGGTTGAACAACTAGGTATAAACTGTGTTGTTTCTGACTTTACTTGTTTTGGGACTACTTTGGGTCCTGCTGATCTGTACATCTGCTGTCTGGAATTTTGGAAGATGGAAATAAGGAAATAAAAATAAAATTTTGGATGTATTCTGTAGCAGTTGTTTACTTTTGCAATGTGATGGATGCCTGTTCTGGTGGGTGCATGTGATAATATTTGAATAACTGTCTATACTTATGGCTATGATTTCTGAACATGTGGTATCAATAAAGAATAAACTTTTAAATGCCTAGTTGGGTATATACGCTAATCTCAACTTTGTTAAATGTTTTAGACATATCCGTCTATTTATTCCCATGATATAACTGAATTCTATTATTCTGTCTCGCTGTAGTTTCAAACGTAAGCCACACTGAATCTGACTTTGCTTGGGATAATGTGTGATGTAAATGTTAAAAAAAAAAAAATCCTTTATCCTCTACCTTTTAAGACACTGCCTATCCTGCTGGATAGTGATGGCACAAGGAAAGAAAGTTTGGTCCAGTGAAGACTAACTCAAAATAACCTGTTTCTTAGCTGGGCCCTAGTATTACCATATTAAAAATGCAACCATACCATGCCTCGGTGGCTATGTTCCACTAATGTTAAACAATTAACTGGATTTCTTGAAAGGATTATATAAACGTAGGATGCATGACTAGGGACATAAACATACACTTATTTATTCAATATCACAATTCCTTATGTACAGCCACAAAACAACTTTTTAGGGCAGGAAACCGGCCAAAGAGTCGGTTGGGCCGCTGGACGAAAATGGTGTTAAAGGGGCGATCAAGGAGGACAAAGCCGTAGCGGAGAAATTAAATGAATTCTTTGCTTCGGTCTTCACCGAGGAGGATTTGGGGGGGACACCGGTGCCGGAAAGAATATTTGAAGCGGGGGAGTCGGAGAAACTAAACAAATTCTCTGTAACCTTGGAGGATGTAATGGGTCAGTTCAGCAAGCTGAAGAGTAGTAAATCACCGGGACCTGATGGTATTCATCCCAGAGTATTAATAGAACTAAAAAATGAACTTGCGGAGCTACTGTTAGAAATATGCAATCTGTCCCTAAAATCGAGTGTAATACCGGAAGACTGGAGGGTAGCCAATGTTACTCCGATTTTTAAGAAAGGTTCCAGAGGAGATCCGGGAAATTATAGACCGGTGAGTCTGACGTCGGTGCCGGGCAAGATGGTGGAGGCTATTATTAAGAATAAAATTGCAGAGCATATACAAAAACATGGACTGATGAGACAAAGTCAGCACGGATTTAGTGAAGGGAAGTCTTGCCTCACCAATCTAATGCATTTTTTTGAGGGGGTAAGCAAACATGTGGACAATGGGGAGCCGGTTGATATTGTATATCTGGATTTTCAGAAGGCGTTTGACAAAGTGCCGCACGAAAGACTCCTGAAGAAATTGCAGAGTCATGGAATCGGAGGTAGGGTATTATTATGGATTAAGAACTGGTTGAAAGATAGGAAGCAGAGAGTAGGATTGCGTGGCCAGTATTCTCAGTGGAGGAGGGTAGTTAGTGGGGTCCCGCAGGGGTCTGTGCTGGGTCCGTTGCTTTTTAATGTATTTATAAATGACCTAGAGATGGGAATAACTAGTGAGGTAATTAAATTCGCCGATGACACAAAATTATTCAGGGTCGTCAAGTCGCAGGAGGAATGTGAACGATTACAGGAGGACCTTGCGAGACTGGGAGAATGGGCGTGCAAGTGGCAGATGAAGTTCAATGTTGACAAGTGCAAAGTGATGCATGTGGGTAAGAGGAACCCGAATTATAGCTACGTCTTGCAAGGTTCCGCGTTAGGAGTTACGGATCAAGAAAGGGATCTGGGTGTCGTCGTCGATGATACGCTGAAACCTTCTGCTCAGTGTGCTGCTGCGGCTAGGAAAGCGAATAGAATGTTGGGTGTTATTAAGAAGGGTATGGAGTCCAGGTGTGCGGATGTTATAATGCCGTTGTATCGCTCCATGGTGCGACCGCACCTGGAGTATTGTGTTCAGTACTGGTCTCCGTATCTCAAAAAAGATATAGTAGAATTGGAAAAGGTACAGCGAAGGGCGACGAAAATGATAGTGGGGATGGGACGACTTTCCTATGAAGAGAGGCTGAGAAGGCTAGGGCTTTTCAGCTTGGAGAAGAGACGGCTGAGGGGAGATATGATAGAAGTGTATAAAATAATGAGTGGAATGGATCGGGTGGATGTGAAGCGACTGTTCACGCTATCCAAAAATACTAGGACTAGAGGGCATGAGTTGAAGCTACAGTGTGGTAAATTTAAAACGAATCGGAGAAAATTTTTCTTCACCCAACGTGTAATTAGACTCTGGAATTCATTTCCGGAGAACGTGGTACGGGCGGTTAGCTTGACGGAGTTTAAAAAGGGGTTAGATAGATTCCTAAAGGACAAGTCCATAGACCGCTATTAAATGGACTGGAAAAATTCCTCATTTTTAGGTATAACTTGTCTGGAATGTTTTTACGTTTGGGGAGCGTGCCAGGTGCCCTTGACCTGGATTGGCCACTGTCGGTGACAGGATGCTGGGCTAGATGGACCTTTGGTCTTTCCCAGTATGGCACTACTTATGTACTTATGTACTTTTATTATCGACCAGATAAGGATAGACTATTGCAACTTACTTCTCATAGGCCTCCCACTTAGCCATCTCTCTCCTCTTCAATCTATGCAAAAATTCTGCTACACGACTAATATTCCGCTAGTGTCGTTATGCTTATATTAGCCCTCTCCTCGAGTCACTTCACTGGCTTCCTATCCATTTCCGCATACAGTTCAAACTCCTCTTATTGACTTTCTACGACTCGTCAGCTCCGAATACCATTTCTGGCACCGGTATCGCTCCCAAATCTTTGGTGAAGACCGAAGCAAAGCAGAGGAAAAGTCCATAGTCTGCTTTTGAGACAGACATGGGGCAGCAACTGCTTCCCCTGGAATTGGTAGCATGGAATGTTGCCATGATTGGGGTTTCTGCCAGGTATTTGTGACTTGGCTTGGCCACTGTTTGAAAACAGGGTACTGGGCTAGATGGGGACTGAGATGCCACACCATGCATGGGTGAGGGGTGGATAGAAAAAGACCCTAAACCATGCACAAGTGGCGATGGAGCAGAGAGAGATACTAGACCATGCACAGAGGGTGGGGGTGGGGAGATAGATGCCAGACTATACAAGGGGATGGGTGTAGGGGTGGACAGAGAGAGAGATGCCCAACTGTGCACAGCGATGGTGAAGAGAGAGAGAGATCTAGATTGCATATGGGGGTAGTGGAGGTAAATAGAGATGCCAGACCACACCTGGGCAAGGTGGAGAGAGATGCTGGATCATGCAAGTGGGTAGTGGGAGAGAGATGCTGGACTGCCCAAATGGGGGAGTGGCGAGTGGAAAAATGATGTTAGACTGTGTAAGGTGGGAGTGGGAGAGAGATGCTAGAAAGCACAGGGGGTGGGGGAATAAGAGACAGATGCTGGACAGCACAAGGGGGGAGTGAGAAAGAGATGCCAAACTGTACAGGGTGGGGGTGATGGGAGAGAGAGAGATGCCAGACTGCACATGGGGAAGAAGAGGAAGGGAAAGTGATGCAGGAAACTACGTCACAGGATGGTGGGACACTGAGAGGGAATGGAAGGAAGGCAGGAAGAGGTGAGCCTGGTCCTCTCACTAACGCCAGCGCTGCAACTTCATGTTAAAAAAAAAAATAAAAGATTTAAACGCGTTGCGGGGGTGGGGCTGTTGGGAAGCTAAGGGTGGGCAGGTGGGGCTGGGGCACTGGAACTCGATGGGGGCTTAAAAGGGTGGAGGCCTGGGCCGAGTTACTGGACATGGAGGGGAGGATAGGGTGCAAAGGAGAATCACTGGACATGGAGGGGAGGGCAGGGGAGAGAGGAGAAATCGCTGGACATAGATGGGAGGGGAGGGCAGAGGAGAATTGCTGGACAGGGAGGGGAGGGGAGGGCAGTGGAGAATCGCTGGACATGGAGGACAGGAGAGAGGAGAAATTGCTGGACATGGGAGGGGAGTGCAGAGGAGAATCACTGGACTTGGAGGGCAGGGGAGAGAGGAGAATCGCTGGACACAGATGGGAGGGCAGAGGAGAAACTGGACATGGATGGGAAAAGAGGGCGGGGGGAGAGCAGAGTTTCTGGACATGGATGGATGGAGGGAAGGGCAGGAGAAATGCAGGACATGGATGGAGTGGAGGGAAGACAGGAAGGAGATGCACATGGATGGAGGGGAGAGAGGAGAAATGCTGGACATGGATGGAGTGGAGCGCAGGGAAGAGAGGAGAAATGTTGGAGGGAAGGAAAGAGATGCACATGGTTGGAGGGGAAGGGAGAGAGGAGAAATACTGGACATGGATGGAGGGGAGGGAAGGTCCAAGAAAACAACAGGGTAATCGATCTGCAAACTCCAAGATGGAAAACAGACAAAGCAGATATGTATGTGAAAAAGTACAATATTTAATGAATAAAAATAAAATTAACAAGCCCGACACAGGCCGTGTTTCACCCAACTGGGCTGCATCAGGGACTACAAAACAAACAGTTATATAACAATTAGAACAGATTTAAACAATTAGAGATAAAACAATAACTGAGTTCTATACCCATGATCGAATGCTCGGCTGCTAATCAAAAAACACCATGATAATAAAATCTAGTATATAAATTAATTAAAATGAAATATCAAAATGACATAACAAATTACTATGAGTGTATAAATTAGATATACACATTTAATTAAACAATCTATTTAAAAAAAAATAATATATGTTAATAACATACCTTCCAAAGACAAACCAAATATTTATATCATAATAATGAATGAATAATAAATTATATAGTTTACATATAAAATACAACATATAAAATGTCACTTGATAATAGATATTAGCAATGAATATTGATTATTAAAATATATACTGCAAAAAGATCCAACATAAACTCTAACTGTGCTTATATTTAGAATAAAATTGACACCTACCTAATATATATCTCTCTGTATGATCATATGATTTCCACTTAAATATCTAAGAAGTAATGAACAGACATTAAAAAATAAAAAAAAAATAAAAAAATGGAGGTGAGGGAAGACAGCGGATGTAGATGCACATGGATGGAGTGGAGGGGGAGAGGAGAAATGCTGGACATGGATGGAGGTGAGGGAAGACAGAGGAGGAGATGCACATGGATTTAGAGGAGAGAGGAGAAATTTTGGACATGGATGGAGGGGAGGAGAGAGAGTTGAAATGCTGGACATGGATGGAGGGAAGGAGAGAGAGTTGAAATGCTGGACATGGATGGAGGGAAGGGAAGAGAGAAGAAGTGAGATGAACATGGATGGAGGGGAGGAGAAAGAAGAAATGCTGGACATGATGCAGAGAGGAAGGAGATGCATACTGACAAGGTGAGGGAAAGGGAAAAGAGGAGAAAATCTGCACATGCATGATAGGCAAAAGCTGGATCCACGCTATACCTCCTCCAGTCAAGTCCGCAGAGGGCCCAGCTTTTACCTATGGATGTAGGGCAAGAAATTAAGGAGGAAAGTAAAGAAATAAATGGAAAGGAAGCCCTGGAAATGGAGTTAAGGGATCAGATAAAGAGCCTTAGATTCAGAGACTGGGACCAACATGTTCAGAAAAACAGTCACCAGACAACAAAGGTAGAAAAAAATCATGTTATTTTCATTTTAGTGTTTGGAAAATGTCCATTTTGAAAATTTATATCTGCTGTCTTATTTTGCACTGGGTATACTAGAGCTGTAACAGCTTATAGAAATTATTTATAATGAAAAAAAAATTACAAGTTATTTTTTGCTCCTATACTGGTATAGTGTTTTTAATGATACTGCTTATATGTGCCATGGCTGATAAAAGGTGTGTGGCTACCATAGGGGCGGAGCCATATATGGTGACCCCAACCATAATGAGTACCGGTACTTTAGTTCCTACAAAAAAAGCACTGAGTAGGTGTGTTGATGTTTTAGGGCCTAGTGCAGCGATGGCAAACCTATGGCACGCGTGCCAGAGAGGGCACGCAGAGCCCTCTCCCTTGGCACACGCGCCAGTCGCTGGTCCGCTCCGCCCACTCTCCCTCACTCCCTTCGACCGAGTACCAGGCCGGCCTCCCTCCCTCCCACCAAGCACCACGCCGCTTGCCCTCACTCCCTCCCTCTTCCAAACAAGCATCAGCCCGTCCATCCTCCCTCCCTCCCAGCACCACCCCCTCCTCCTCCTCCTCTGCAATTGAAAAAAACGTACCAGGTTAAGGCAGCGTCGGCAGCGGCAACGTAAAGCGTAGTCTTCACTTGGCGTGCTTTCCTTCTGTCTTGCTCTCAAGCTCTGGTCCCGCCCATGAGGGCGGGACCAGAGCTTGAGAACAAGACAGAAGAAAAGCGCGCCGAGTGAAGGCTACGCTTTTCGTTGCTGCTGCTGACGCTGCCTTAACTTGGTACGTTTTTTTCAATTGCAGAGGAGGAGGAGAAGGAGGGGGGCCGTGGTGCTGGGAGGGAGGGAGGGAGGGAGGAAGGACGGGCAGGCTGGTGCTTGTTTGGAAGAAGGAGGAAGGGCAAGCGGCGTGGTGCTGGGTGGGAGGGAGGTAGGCCTGATGCTGGGTGCTGCTGGGTGGGAGGGAGGCCTGACGCTGGGTGCTGCTGCGTGGTGGAAGGGAGGGAGGCCTGATGCTTAGTGCTGGGAGGCCTGGTGCTGGGTGGGAGGGAGGGAGGCTTGCTTGATGCTGGGTGCTGCTGGGTGGTTGGGTGGTTGGGAGGGAGGCCTGATGCTGGGTGCTGGGTGGGAGGGAGGACGGGCGGGCAGGGGGGAGAGGAGGGTGGCTGGACATGGGTGGTTGGAGAGGAGAGGAGGGTGGCTGGACATTTGTGGCTGGAGGGGAGAGGAGGGTTGCTGGATATGGATGGAGGGAAAGAAATAAAAAAAGGAGGAAAGTAAAGAAATAAATGGAGGCAAGAAATGAAGAAGAAAGGAGGAAAGTAAAGAAATAAATGAAAAGGAAGCCCTGGAAACGGAGTTAAGAGAACAGATAGAGAACAGCAGAATCAGCGACTAGGACCAATATGGATAGAAAAACAAAATCACCAGACAACAAAGGTAGAAAAAATCATTTTATTTTCATTTTAGTGTTTGGAATATGTCCAATTTGAGAATTTACATCTGCTGTCTTATTTTGCACTGGGTATACTGGAGCTGTAACAACTTACAGAAATGATTTATAATGAAAGAAAATCATGTTATTTTTTTCTCCTATACTAGTATAATATTTTCAATGATGTCTGTTTATATGCGCCATGGCTGGTGTAAGGGGGTGTGCCTATCATAGGGGTGGAGTCATATGTGGTGACCCCGCCCATAATGAGTACCAGCACTTCGCGATAAATAATTAGATTTTGGGTTGCTGTTTGGGCACTCGGTCTCTGAAAGGTTCGCCATCACTGGCCTAGTGTAACATTTATAGTGCTGCCTATCATAGGATTAGTGCTACTGTTATATGACATGTTTGCTACATTTATGTTGTTAGGATTTTTCTGGTTTGGTATTATTTCATAATGTGTCTGGTAGTGGAGAGATTTAGGGGTCCTTTTTGTCAAGCTGAGGTAAAAAGTGGCCTGTGTGTGTGGGGGCGCATGGAATTGCCACTAGCCGAGGCCACTTTTTACCATGGCTGTAAAAGCCCTATTTTTCTATTTATACCACTAACAGCCCTGCACTAATATTACAATTGATGCACAGCCATTTACTGCCTGTGCCTTTACCGCCACCTACTGGGTAGGCGGTAAGGCTCATTCGCTAATCTGGCGGTAATCGGGCAGCGTGCGGTGGTAGCTGTGTGCTGCCTGATTACTGCAGGGAATACCTACCCCCCCCCCTGCCCCCCACACTATAAAACAAAAATTATTTTCTGGCATGAGAAAAGGTGTGCTGCAAAATCAGAACTACTACAGGAAGCCTGGGCGTGCCCAATGGTAGTGTTGATTTCTCATGTGGTAGCCCTACTACGTGATAAAAGGGTCCCTTATTTTGCTATTGCTCAGATGACATAAGAATCAGCATATTTTGCTGCAGAGTGACTTCCATGGAGAAATGTCTTAATTCTCATTTGCACCTGATGGAGGTGGTGGTGGGGGGTGGGGGGGGGGGAGCATTTACAGTTAACTTATAAGAACTGCTATACTGTGTCAGACCAAAAGTTCTGTGAGGGTCATGTATGCAGTATGTCACATATTTATTTGGATTGTGCTCACACCTTTTTCAGCAGTAGCTACAGGTGAGTTGCCTTCAGGTACAGTGGGTATTTCTCTGTCCCCGGAGGGCTCACAATCTAATGTTGTACCTGAGGTAATGGGGAGTTAAGCAACTTGCCAAAGATCATGAGCAGTGGTGGGATTTGAACTGGCCACCTTGGGGATGCCAATACTGGTGCTCTAGCCACTAGACTACTCCACCACCCTGTATGTGAGCATCATTCGTTTAGTGGTGTCCCAACTGAGAAAAGGTTGTAAACGGCTGCACTAGAGCTTCAACAGCATTTAGTTTACCTGAATGTAACTCACCATGAGCTACTACGGAGTCTCCAGATCCCCAGCCTCTCTCCCTCTCCATCTTAAATGTATAAAATACCTCTATGAGCTACTGGACCGTCCTTCCTTCCCATCTTTAAAAATGCTCCCCTTGGCCACCAGTCCTCTTCTTTCCCTCCTTTTTTATTTGAAAATGCATAAAATGATCTCTTCCTTAAAAAAAAAAATACTAGCAGGGGGATTCCTCACCACTCTCTTTCAACTGGCCATAAAAGTTTGCTAGTTGAGGGTCCCACTACTGTTCCTTTTTTTTGGACAGGAGGTAGGGGGGGGGGGGGATTCTTAGTCATCATTCATTACCAGCCTGGAGATAAGGGCAGGGATACCTCCTACCAGTAGGTCTTTAAAAAAATGTAACTAGTATGGGGCAGCCTGGGAAAAGGGGGGGGGGGGTGGATCATTTTATGCACATTAAGACATGTTAGAAGAAAGATAGAAAAGCGGGTCTGATCACCACAGGAGTGAGCTTTAGAAATATTACAATAAATGCTGAAATAGTAGTCTCTGTTGGATGAGAGGTTTGGTGGAGGGGGGAGGGAAGTAATGATCCTTATTGGGGCCAAGATCAGTCTGCCCCTGCTTTAACCCACAGGTCCAGCACCTCCCTTCCTGCTGCAGCTCCTTCTACTTACCAGGCAGACCGAAGGCAAGAAAGGGATACAATGAAAAAATGAACACACCACATGACCAAAGTGGAGCCTCTTCTAGCCCTGAGAGCAGTTGAACACGAACACTCTGATGTGTCCAGCCTCTTTTGAGGTAACAATTTCTTTGGGGTCTGAGACACATCAAATAGTTCACCTGCAGGCCTTGCAGTGTGAACATTCCTGTTTGATGTGTATCAAATTCTTGCCTTTTCAGCCTACCTAGTGAGCAGGAGACTGGAGCTGCAGAAGGGAGGGAGGTGATGGACCACATGAGAAATGGGAAAACCTGTCTGGCATCTCTTTCCCACTCCCCCCTTATGCTGTCCAGCATCTCTCTCCCACTCCCCCTTACATAGTCTGACATCATTCTTGCAATCCCCATTCCCCCCCTTGGGTGGTCAGCATCTATCTCCCACTACCCACTTGCATGATCCAGCATCTCTCTCCCCCTTGCCCAGGTGAGGTCTGGCATCTCTTTCTACCTCCACTATCCCCAAGTGCAATCTAGTATTTTTTCTCTCTCCCTTCACCATTGCTATGCATAGTCTGGCATATCTCTTTCCCTCCACCCCTACCTCTACCTTTGTGAATGGTCTGGCATCTCTCTCTCTCTCCTTCCACCCCCACCCCTGTGCATGGTCTGGCATCTCTCTCTGCTCCATCCTCACTTGCATGGTTTAGCATCTTTCCCTTCCTTCACCCCCTCCTCCATACATGGTGTGGCATCTCTGTCCCCCTCTATCCCCCCATGCATAGTCTGGAACTTCTATCTCTCTCCACTACCACTATTCCCCCCTGTGCATAGTCTTTGGATAAGAACCTCTGCCACAATATAATTGACACACTTTGAGGAAGGTGAGCCCTTGGGCCATAGCAAGGTAGGTTCCACCTGTGCAACACTGACATAGCAGAGGTGCTTGCCAATGGTGGCTGATGCAGGCACCTGAAAGAGTCCAGAATACTGTAGTGAAATCACACTGGGAGCGATGGAGACCAAGGCCAGCTGCAGGCAGAGGACAGGCAAGACAGGAACAAGCCAAAGGTAGGGTTACCATATTTGCAGAGACAGAAAAGAGGACAGAAAACAAAATAAAAATGGTTGCTACCTTTGCTAGAGAAATATTTAATCACAGCCTTTAGTTAATGAACACACATTTTATTTATTTGTGACATTTATATCCCACATTATCCCAAACAAGTTTGAGATCAAAGTAGCTTACAATTACAGGATACATAAAGAATAATGCATAAGAAAGTAATTTGTTGTGAGAATCCAATTTTACAATACAGTATCAAAAACATACTGGGGTAGCTATGGATGTTTTAGAAAATCTATTAAGAATGAGAAATTGTACATGAATCAAAGAGATGGCTAATGGTAAATAGAGTAATAACCAATTCAGGTAATAATTAGTTGTTTGAGACATTGTTGTTCTTTGTGAGGGTTTGATTGAATAGGAACAATTTGATACATCAAACAGTGATGTATGGTTACAGTATAGCAGTAAACAATCTACTTTTCAAGAACTTTTGAATTTGAGTTTGACTGAGTCTGAGTCCAAGCACACTTATCAGAAAAGCCCATATCCCTTAACAAGGCCTGCTGTGAAAGCCTTTGCATGACATATGCTTAAAGTTGTGCTGCACGAACAGAATTCCTTTGACAGATTCAACCAGCAGGGGAACAGAGAAGGGATCATCAGTGCCTTTCTCTCTCTTTAGCACCCCCATTGACTAATAGACCAAAGATGGTTTCTCTCATTATGTGGGTAGGTGTGTTAGTCATAGGCACATAAAAGAAAAAGAGGACATTTTTCTAATTCAAAATCCTGGAGGACACCTGAAGAAGTCCAAAGGTCAAGGCAGGCAGCAGACAGAGGAAGTCAGGAACAGGCCAAGGGTAAGCAGATGGCTTGTACAGAGCCCTTGGTTAGAGGAAATCAGCAGGATAACCCACTGGAGCAAGGCAGGGCAGGAACAGACTGTTAGGAAAACAGGAACAGGGCAAGGCAGGAACAGAGCAAAATAGGAACAATGGAACAGGGCAAGACAGGGCTAGACAGGCAGGAATACTGAAGCATGGCAAGGCAGGATCATTGAAACAGGCAAGGCACACTGAAATCAGCAAGAGAGGGGTAGGGATGGACCTCATGATGGGGGGGGGGGAGGCAGAACTAAGGGGAGATGTTGGATTGCATGGTTATGGGAAGAGATGGAGAAGACGCAGGACACAGGAAGGCTAGAAAACCGAGTAATTTTGTAAGGGGGCGCTTAATTTAAATGGTAAAGTAGACACCCACTTTTCACGTGGTTGTAAATGATCTCATAAAATACAGACTAGTGCTAAAGTATGCCCTTTGAAATGATGGTGCATGCTTTGCTGGTGGTTCTGCACATTGGCGGTGTTTGGGTCGAGCTCTAGGGCTGATGGAAATGTCTATGCCTGCCATTTACCCTAGTGTTTTATAAAGATAAATAGGCACCTACTTGTCTTTATAAATTAGGCTTCAGGAAGGCACCTTAAACGGTACTTTAATTAGGTGCTCCCTTATAAAATAAAATCATATCTTTATCAGGAAGAATAGGGCTGGTGAATGTGATGGAGATGCCCAGATGGCTATATGTGTTTCAGGTGTTGCCTTTATTTCTGTAACAGAGAGAGGAGAAACTGTTACATAAAGAAATCCAACTGTTGTTATGGAGAGGAAAACGTCCCAGGCTCCCAATAAGCGTGCTGCAGAAGCCTAGGGAACAGGGAGGAATGGGACTGCTAAATATCCAATATCTGACAGTATCTGACAGGGATTGGCTAACAGGGAAGCAGGAATTCACTGCAACACAGATAGAGCAAGATATGTCTCCCACAGCGCACTTGAGTTGGTTGTTACATACACAGGGGGCCCTGTCTCAACAGGGATTATCTGGGAATATGATAATTACATAAGTACATAAGTAATGCCACATTGGGAAAAGACCAAAGGTCCATTGAGTCCAGCATCCTGTTCACGACAGCGGCCAATCCAGGCCAAGGGCACCTGGTGAGCTACCACAGCTAGGGCAGCTTGGAGGTGGCTGTGCAGAAGGCACAGCTTTTCGGTGCAGGTAACTCCTTTTGTGGCACTGCATCGGAACCCAGATATCCCTGAAGGAACTACATCAGCAGCCTTTGCGTGCTGGCGTAGGCTGGGTGTACAATATATTTACTAGCTGGTAGATGAGGAAGGGAAAATCAAACCATTTGAAACTTTGCAGAGGGAATATGTGGTGCCACAACGGGACTTCTTTGCATACATGCAGGTAAAACACTATGTTATATCTTCATGCTGGGCTAATCTAAGTGAGGATGTGCAAGACACCATCAGTTCCGCCCTAATGTTGGGTGCGCAGAACATGATCCCGTTAAGATTCCATCACAGATTTTTGCAAGATACCACAAAAAATATGGACAGCACAAGGAAAGTGAGCACTTGGACAGCAGAACTGGGAGTGGAGGTGTCGGAGGATCAATTTTGGAAATATGTAAGGACTATCCACACAACCTCCCCCTTTATTAAATTTTGGGAACTCCAATACAAATTTGCGCTTCGCCTCTACATCTCCCCGAGCAGGGCGAACAAAGCCGGGTTTGGGGAATCAGGGGCATGCCTTAAATGTGGTAAAGACCCGGCCACACTCGGACACATGTTTTGGACACTTCCCTACCTGGCTGTGTTTACTGGCTGAGTTCTGATATCGCTTTTAGCAGTTTTAGTGCTATTTTTTCATCTGACCTACAAGGCACTTTTTTTCTACAGATAACACTAGACCCCTGACGCAGGCCTCATGGCCGAAACACGTCACGTGTCGGGTCAATTCTGCTACTGTTAATAAAGACCTTGTTCAGGAAGACACTCATTGTGAGAGGACTTTTTTTTGGATCCACTGTGTGTTTTGCCTAACGTTGGTTTTCCTGTGGAGAGCTCACCTTCTGTGGGTGTTTGCTTTGTTGGACATGTAAAACACATAGAGAATTTCTGGGCTCAGATACGGAAAGAAATACATGGACAATGGGGATGCAAGGTGCAAAGACATCCTTTACTGCTATTTGAGCAGTTTCAGTATGTGAAACCAGCCCAGTTGGGGTTTCTCAGGAAAGCAGTCCTGGTGGGGAAGCAAGCCATCTTGCTGTATTGGAGAAATCAGGAGGCCCCTGCCCTGGGAGTGTGGAGAGTTCAAATGGTAGAGCTTTTGAAGATGGAGAGATGTGGAGTGGCGACTCTGGACTCAAAAGACTTGGGAGAGATTCTGGGACACATTACAACCCAGAGTAAGAAGCAGGATTCTTAATTAAGTATGCACACGCACATGCATGGACTATGTCTAAGGAAAATGTAGAAGATATTGGGGGAAGGGGGCTGGTGAGGGGAGGAGGGAGGGAGGGAAGGGGGAAGGTGGTGGGGGACAAGGAGGGATAGAGGAGAGTGAGAGGGGGGGGGGGGGAGAACTGTTGAATTGTTAATTTGAATGTGTGGCAGGAAAATGTTGTAATTGAGCCATACAATAAACATGATTTAAACATAAAATAAAATCATATAGCTGTATATGTCATGGCTGAATACCATGCTACACACATTGCTGCCAGTCTTCAGTAGCCTAAAAATATATTCAGCACTACTAATCATATAGATTTTTAAACATTATGGCTGGCATTTAAATAGAAAATTGAACTGAAAATTGACCCATTTAATTATAATTACAGAGTCTCTCGATTATCTGATGTAAGGAGGACTGACAGGTGGTCGGGTAATTGAAAAGTCAGATAATATAGAAAAAGTGGATGAGGGATAAAAGAGAGTCATACTAAATGCGTGATTCAAAAAAGGAAGCAGTAACAAGGGTTTACAAACTTATCGTACCCAAGAATCTCACCCAGCAGTGCTGTTTGGTAAGTGAAGGCCTGATAAGCAAAACCCCAGTGAAGTAGCTTTCTTCAGTTTCTAAAAGCAGTTATTATCATATTCACTAGATGGCACCACTGAACTGGGAAAATATTTCCAGTAACTGCAAAGCTTTTAGGACACATTATTAATGAATATTAAACGGTATCTTGACTAATTTATGCTGATAAATTATGCAAATATAAGACATAATTCAAATACTTAGACCCCGAGGGCTGCAAACATGTCATGCAGTCAGGCTATCCACTATGAATATTCATATCTTTTGATCTAAAAGCTAAATTTGCATATTTTGATTACTCTAAAAAATACTAGTTTGCAGCTTTTAAAAACTGATGTTGTGGCACCTCTGCTTACAGGCCGCTTCTGTCTTAATGACATTTTTACATTTTCCAGTAAGATGTACAATTACAAATAATGGCGCTTTCCATTTTATGTTTCCAAATAATTCTGGTCTATGCTAAATATTTACACACACACGCACGTATTCTTTCTACAATGTAGTAGGGATGGGCTTTTGTTTGTAATGACACAGGAAATGATGACATCCTAGATTGCCAAGAAGTGCGTGTAAATTATGGGATTCTATAATATATGTGTATAAAAAAAAAGGGGAAGATAATGCCTCTGCATAAGTCTCTGGTGAGACCTCATTTAGAGTACTGTGTATAGGTCTAGAGACTGCAACTTCAAAAGGACATCAACAGGATTAAGTCGGTGCAGAGGGCAGCTCCTAAAATGATCAGTGTTCTTTGTCATATAGTGTATAGGCAAATCAAAAGAAAAAAAGCAGATCAAAAAAGACAAAAAAATAGAACAGGAGGGTAACAGAAGAAGTGCTGCCAGTCAACATAGCATTGTGAAGTTTGCTGAGTAAGCTTGGGAAGCACTTATGTAAGGTGGTTGTAGGACTACTTTTAGGGGCTCACTTTGCTTTTTACCCCTATTAGTTTTTTTACCCCTGACGCAGCCTGAGGGCGAAACGTGGCCACGTCGGGTAACTTGTAATAAACCACTTCTTCTGTTACCCTCCTGTTCTATTTTTTTGTCTTTTTTGATCTGCTTTTTTTCTTTTGATTTGCCATTTCTGTGGCAGATCTTTGCCTTTTTTTGTTTCTGTCTGCTATATAGTGTATAGGGACAGATTTAAAGTTCTCCATATTTATATTTTGGGAGAGAGGAGATGTGATAGAGACATTTAAATATATCTGTAGTATATATGCATGGGATGCAAGTCTCTTTCAGTTGAAAAGAAACTCAGCTATCTCCCGCTGAAAACTGCCAGATAGGTGGTTGTCATTTAACCGACCAGGAGCCATTCCTGGTCGGTTAAATGATTTTAAATATCTGGGAAGATATTTAAATATTATTAATAGAAAGGAGAGCAAAGGCTAGCAGGAGGTATGGATTCGTGGACTAGATAGGCCGTATGGTTTTTATCTGCCTTCATTTTCAGTGTTTCTATCCTATGTCATTACCAAACAAAAATGAGCAGAAAAAAACATGACCTATCATGTTTTGTCATTTGTTAATGACAGTATGCACTATTTGGAAACAGTTCCTACTATGTGGAAAGAGGGCACACTTTTTCCAGATTGTAGAACCACCGTGCATGCAGTTGCTCCTGCAAGTGCTGGCTCCAATCTCAAAATGGTGGCCGCAACCTCCAGCAGCAATCTTGAAAGACTGCCACTGGAAGTTGTGACAGCCATTTTGACTGTGGACACAGGATGGGTAGGTGTGGAATGGGGATCACTCCTGCCCCAACTTGCAATGAGACCACCAGGGCAGTAAGGTAGGCCTGGGGCTGCCTACTGGTAGGCTGGAGTGGGGGGTTTCTTATGTTTAGGTAGGAAAGAAGGAAGTGGGAGCAGGAGCTCCTGTGGTTTGGGAGTGGGGGGGAGCACAGCCTGAAGACGATGAAAAATAAAAACATCATGATATCATTGACATCACGTCATCAAATAATATTGTTAAAACAACTGTCATTCTCTAACCATTAAAAGATACTGAATACTATCATTCAGTTCATTTGGGTGAAGAATCTGCAAGTCAAAAATCCAATGTGGCTCTGAAAGAGTTAATGTTGCATGTCTGTCATTATTCTCATATCCAGGGACATTATCAATAATAAACCAGTGAATACTGCTTCAAGAATGTTCATAAGATAAAAAACAGCTTGTTTCGTTTCATGAATGGTGGAACCTGCTGTGTTCATACAGGCGATATGAGGAAATAGCTGCCATAAGATTTGGTCAAGTCTCGTCCTTTTATAAAGCACTAGCCGTTGAGCCCGTGAAAATGGGCTACTTTTGGAATGGGGGGGGTTTCCGAGCCCCCCCCCCGAGGTCGCCGCCGCTGCCCCTCCACCCGGCCCGAGCAGCACTGTAAACTTACATCAGCACGCAGCAGCAGGCACATCAGCAAAGCTGCCGTCAGGGCGGGCTTCCTTCTCTGCCTGTGTCCCGCCCTCGTGTGACGTAACGTCGGGGAGGGCGGGACAAAGGCAGAGAAGGAAGCCCGATGGCAGCTTTGCTGATGTGCCTGCTGCTGCGTGGTGATGTAAGTTCACAGTGCTCGGGCCAGATGGAGGGGCGGCAACTCCGGGGGAGGGGGGGAGGGGGAGCGGTTCCGACGCCTGCAGCATGCCAGTAGAGACTTCCCTCTCTGTCCCGCCCCCGTCATCACGTATTGACGCGGGGGCGGGGCAGAGAGGGAAGTCTCTACTGCGCATTTGCGAGTGAGTACGGTCACTCGCCGTTTATATGTTTGATGGTCACTGCTAGATAGCTATCCTGCTTATTTTCGAACGAGAAGGCTGGCCATCTTCTGACACAAATCGGGAGATGGCTGGCCATCTCCTAAACCCAGCCAAATCGGTATAATCGAAAGCCGATTTTGGCCGCCTTCAACTGCTTTCCATCACAGGGCTGGCCAAAGTTAAAGGGGGCATTTTGGCAGGGTACGGAAGGCGGGACGGGGGCGTGGTTGCGAGATATCCGGCTTCGGCC
This sequence comes from Microcaecilia unicolor, assembly GCF_901765095.1. Classification (NCBI taxonomy): domain Eukaryota; kingdom Metazoa; phylum Chordata; class Amphibia; order Gymnophiona; family Siphonopidae; genus Microcaecilia; species Microcaecilia unicolor. Next base: position 92,015,623 of record NC_044039.1, read on the forward strand.
AATAATAGAAAAAAGAAGGCTGGCTCTGACGGGCACTTGGCCGGCTTCACTTGGTCCATTTATTTTTAGGACCAAGCCTCAAAAAAGTGCCCCAACTGACCAGATGACCACGGGAGGGAATCGGGGATCACCTCCCTTTACTCCTCCAGTGGTCACCAACCCTCACCCCCCAAAATTTTTTTTAAACATTTTTGAACCAGCTTCTATGCCAGCCTGAAATGTTATACCCAGCTCCATGACAGCAGTATGCAGGTCCCTGGAACAGTTTTAGTGGGTGCTGCAGTGGATTTCAAGCAGGCAGACCCAGGCCCATCCCCCCCTACCTGTTACACTTGTGGTGATAAATGTGAGCCCTCCAAAACCCACCGTACCCACATGTAGCTGCCCCCCTTCACCCATAAGGGCTATGGTAGTGGTGTACAGTTCTGGGGAGTGGGTTGGGGGGCTTAGCACACAAGGTAAGGGAGCTATGGATCTGGGAGCAATTTGTGAAGTCCACTGCAGTGCCTCCTAGGGTGCTCGGTTGGTGTCTTGGCATGTGAGGGGGACCAGTGCACTATAAATGCTGGCTCCTCCCATGACCAAATGCCTTGGATTTCTCCGGGTTTGAGATGGCCGCCATTAGTTTCCATTATCGGTGGGAAACCAATGGTGGCGATCTCTAATGCTGGCCATCTCTAACACCGGCCCAAATGTTGAGATTTGGCCGGCCCCGACCGCATTATCAAAACGAAAGATGGCCGGCCATCTTGTTTCGATAATACGGTTGGGAATGCCGCTTTCCGGGGCCGGCCTTGGAGATGGCCGCCCAAACAACCTCATGAACTCAGCCCCTCAACAATTTATAACGGACCTAACAAACCACGTAAACTTTATGTTACAAAACGGACTCTTCCCAATGGAGAAAGGTAACATTTTACTCACCCCCATACTCAAGGATGCAAAGAAAAATGCCAGCGAACTAACGAACTATAGACCAGTAGCATCCATTCCCTTAATTACCAAAATAACAGAAGGTATGGTGACCAGACAACTCACAGAATATCTAAACAAGTTCTCAATATTACACGATTCCCAGTCAGGATTCTGCGCCAATCACAGCACTGAAACTGTATTAGTCACACTCATGACAAAACTCAAACAACTGATTGCAAACGGGAATAACATACTACTGTTACAATTCGACATGTCAAGCGCATTTGATATGGTTGACCATGGAATTTTATTACACATCCTTGAATACTTCGGCATAGGAGGCAACGTTCTCAACTGGTTTAAGGGGTTCCTAACTACACGCTCTTATCAAGTGACATCAAATTCGGTTACATCAGCTACATGGACACCTGAATGCGGTGTTCCACAGGGATCCCCTCTCTCACTGACCATATTCAACCTAATGATGACACCCTTGACCAGACTACTATTGAATCAGAACTTAAACCCACATATATATGCTGACGATGTAACAATCTTCATCCCATTCAAACAAGATCTAAGGGAAATCTCCAATGAAATCAAGCAAAGCCTACACATCATGAATTCCTGGGCAGATGCATTTCAGCTGAAACTAAATGCAGAAAAAACCCAATGCCTTGTACTCACTTTGCAATACAATAAGAATAAATTCACCACCATCAACACACCTAAACTAAACCTACCAGTTTCGGACACCCTAAAAATTCTTGGCGTCACTATTGATCGACACCTAACACTTGAGAATCATACGACAAACATAACCAAAAAGATGTTTCACTCAATGTGGAAACTAAAAAGAATTAAACCATTTTTTCCAAGGTCCGTCTTCCGCAATCTAGTACAATCACTAGTACTCAGTCATCTGGACTATTGTAATTTACTATATGCTGGTTGCAAAGAGTAAATACTTAAAAAAACTCCAGACAGCCCAGAACACAGCAGCCAGAATAACATTCGGCAAATCAAAATACGAATGCGCGACACCCCTATGAGAAAAACTACACTGGCTCCCACTTAAAGAACGCATCACGTTCAAACTTTGTACCCTAGTCCACAAGATCATCCATGGAGACACCCCAGTCTACATGTCAGACCTAATAGAACTACCACCCAGGAACGCAATAAAATCTTCTCGCACATTCCTCAATCTTCATCCTCCCAATTGTAAAGGTCTGAAATAGAAATTGTTGCATGCATCTGCCTTTTCCTATATGAGTGCACAGCTATGGAACGCACTACCATGCAACTTGAAAACGGTCCATGAACTGGCCAATTTCCGCAAACTACTGAAAACTTATCTCTTCGATAAGATTTATCACAAAGATCAACACATGTAACTGTACAATCTTTAATATATATAGGAATGTCTTATAACGTCTTTTGCTGTATTACAACCATGTACTTCACCACCATGTAACCCTAACCCTCCATAAACCAAATGCATATTCTTTTCTATTTCCAATATCCATGACAAATTGTAAGCCACATTGAGCCTGCAAAGAGGTGGGATAATGTGGGATACAAATGCAATAAATAAAATAAAATAATAAATAAATATATATGGCTGGCCCCGTTCAATTATGCCCCTCTATGTAACCCTGTAGAAGGGAATTAACTTCCTAATAGTATGTTTGTATATGCTGTTCTACTTTATTTTTACCAACCCACTGTCACATTTATTTATTTATTTTTTATTTTTTTTTTCTTATTTCAATAATATATGCAGATGTATGTTTCTACACATATTGTATTGTTTAAAATGAATAAATAAAGTTTGAAAAAACAATGTTATACTAAAGGCGCTGAAAAGTTCCTAGTAGTTAACCTAGACTTAAGTTCAATCAATCTAGTGCAAATTGTCCTTCTTACATATGTCTTCCTAACTGACACTGTCCACGTGGTCTGTGCCCTATGGTTGTGGTGTGGATATGAAATTGTATTTAAAAATTGGAGTTTACAGCTATGGTCCCTCACATTCGTACCCTGAACATAAGTAATGCATGGGTCTGCCTGCAACATCTGATGTGATTCCAGTACATGCCAATGACAATGTATACTTGTTTCCAGAACTCTTGCTTTGTCAGCATACTTCAAAACACAAACATGTCTGCCATTTTGATCTTTAGATGAGGGTAATAAAAGATACTCCCAATCAGCATATTGAGCCCTAAGGTACGCTTTGGGTTCATTTTCAAAAGATAAGAACATCCAAAAAGTATTATAAAGAACCATTTAGATGGATTTCTTTTCAAAATCTCCAAATCGGTATTTTTGACGCCTGTTTTGCAGACGCTACCTATGCATTTCATCTGCAGTGCATCCAAATCACAAGGGCACTTCGGGGAAATTTCAAAGGTGGGATTAGAGTGGGCTTAATGTGTGCCTAACACTTGGACCTGTTACAGCCATAATGGAAGAAAACCAAAATGTCTGGGGCAAAAACTTCAATGCTTTGGTCTAGACCTGTTTTTATAATGAATAAGATGCAAAAAAGTGCCCTAAATGACCAGATGACCGTGGAAGGGATTCAGGCATAACCCATCTTACTCCCTCGGTGGTGACTGACCCCCCCCCCCCCCCCCAAAATGTGAATAAAAATGGTACTCACCAGCCTCAGATGTTTTAGTCAGGTCCATTAGAGCAGCATACAGGTCCCTGGAGTAGTGTAGTGGTGGGCGCAATGCACTGTAGACAGGTGGATCCAGGCCCACACCTCCCCTACTGTTACAGTTGTGGTGGAAACTGAGCCCTCGAAAACTTACCAGAAACCTACTGCACCCACATATTAGTGCCCCCTTTACCCATAATGGCTATTGCAGTGGTGTACAGTTGGGGGCAGTAGGTTTTGGAGGGCTCAGCAGTCAAGGTAAGAGAGAACAGTGAGATGTGTACTTGGGAGCATTTCTATGAAATCCATAGCAGTGCCCCCTAGGTTGCTCCATTGCTCTCCTAGAATATCTGGGAGATCAATCTACTAAAAATGCTGGCCCCTCCTACATCCCAATGACTTGACTTTCTACATTTTTCACTTGTTTATTTTTTATTTTCGAGAATAGCCTGAAAAGGTAAATGCACAGAGCACAAAACCTTGTTATGAATGGTATTTTCGAAAAAAAAAGATAGATGTTGCTATTTGGATTTGGGGCATTTAGCACAAAACGACCAAAGTCCGACTTAAACATCATATTGAAAATGTCCCTCCATATGTATCACCTTCATCGGATAACCTCTGGGCTTGCTTGAAAAACTCTATTAGTGTGATAAATCTGGAGGATCCAGAGAAACTGCCCAAATGGTTTATTAAGTTGGATTGGATGGTGACAAATTGCAATAAGTTATTTTGCTCCACTGCCTTCCTATAATTCATGGTATAAAGCTGTTCTGATCATTAATAAATCAAAATATCTAAAACTGTAAGACAGACATCTGAGTATATAGATGTAACTCATAGATGTTCATCCAATCCATTTAACCATTGTATAAATCGCAAAAATTCAGTCTTGGTCAAGGTCCACAATAAAAGATGGGCTATGATGCAGTGTTGCTCGGTGGAGAAGCAGAGGGTCCGTGACCTGGCTTCTAAACGGGGAGATCACTTTTGCAAGATCTGGTCTCCGTTTTGGGACTCACTCACTCCTGTAGCAAAAAGCAGAATTCTAAACTGTTAGGGGAGGGGGAGAGGTTTAGGGGGGGGCAGTGGTGGGGTGGGTTCACACGGGAGTAGTAGGGGAGGGGGAAGGGGGTAATAAAAAAGAAAAACCTTTGTTTGGCATTTTTCCTTGTACAGAATAGATACTGTTTTTGTTATCATTTGGTGGAATGTTTTGTGGCTTTGGTACTCTGTTATATACCATGTTGTGCCAATAAAAAATATTTTAGAAAATATAATTTGTGAATCTAAAGCAAGTCTTTCATGTTGAAATCACTGGAGTCATATAGAAAGCGATCTTCAAATTTGCTGACATAAAGGTTGGCTACAGACAGTGAATGCCTTTGTGGGCCCCATCATAATTCCATGACTCTGCAGATAAAATTGTCACCAAACAAGCAGTAATTGTTGCAGAAAGCTAGCTCTGACAACTGTATAAAAAAAAATCTGGGAACCCTCAACGGTGACACTTTTTTTCTTCAAAAGGATCCTATGATGGTCAATGCTGCTCCTTATGGAATACTAGCCGTTGAGCCCGTTAAAATGGGCTGGTATTGGGGTTTTCGGAGGTCGACGCTGGCCCCCCGTGTGGTCGCCACCGTTCCCCTCCCCGCGAGGTCGCCGCTACCGTTCCCCCCCCCACCCACCCCCGGAGTCGCTGCCGCCAGCCCTCCACCCGGCCCAGGCCCTCTCTCCGCTACTGAACTTATATCCATTCGCCGGAACGCAGCAGGGCAGATCAGCTGAGCTGCCATCGGCCTTCCTTCTCTGCCTGTGTCCTGCCCTCGTGTGATGTAACGTCAGCGAGGGCAGGGCACAGGCAGGGAAGGAAGGCGGACGGCAGCTCATCTGATCTGCCCTGCTGTGTTCCGGCGAATGGATGGAAGTTCAGTAGCGGAGAGAGGGCCTGGGCCGGGTGGAGGGCTGGCGGCGGTGACACCGGTTGGGGGGGAGCGGCAGCGGCGACCTCGGGAAGGGGGGGAGTGGTAGCGACCTCGGCGGCTTTGCGCAGTTTCCCTCTTTGTCCCGCCCCCGTCATCATGGATTGACGCGGGGGCGGGACAGAGAGGGAAGTCTCTACTGCGCATTTGCGAGTGAGTTGGTCACTCGCCGTTTATATGTTTGATTGATATACAATGCTTTCACATTGACTGTAACCAATGCTATCTGATCAGAAACTTCTGATACTTCCTGAAATCGAGTTGAGACACATTGTTCACATCTGAGCATTCTAACTACAAAAGGTTTTAAAAAAATTAAATAAAGATAGATTCAGGTTCCCAAAGAGATCCCTTCCCAGAGAGTACTTTGTTTAGATTACCTACTGATTGCAGCTGTCTGTTTGTAAAGTTGATTTTGGACACAATTTTATCACTACAGATATGGAAGTGGTGCATGACCGATGATGGTGTGTAATAAGAATATAAATTAATAGTAAAAAACGTTGTGTCTCCTAATTATCTCAGGATTTTCACCAACACATTTGTTTAACAAATTATCCTTGAGAATATTTGGTTTAACAGAGATGTTTATTGTCTGCAGAACATTTTTGATGTATTTGGATAATATTACTCATCTCTGCTGAGCTTGACTCTTTTGTGTGACCATTTTTTAATTTTAAAAGGCAACATAAGGTCTATGTGCCTTTAATTACCCCAAGAGAAAGGAGGTGTACAACATTACACCTGTTCTGAGGCAGGTATAATTGTGTGTGTGTGTATGGCAGTAATTTATTTATTTATGTTACATTTGTACCCCGCGCTTTCCCACTCATGGCAGGCTCAATGTGGCTTACATGGGGCAATGGAGGGTTAAGTGACTTGCCCAGAGTCACAAGGAGCTGCCTGTGCCTGAAGTGGGAATTGAACTCAGTTCCTCAGGACCAAAGTCCACCACCCTAACCAGTAGGCCACTCCTCCACTCCAGTAAGAATAGATGCACATGTGCAAATCTTCAGAAATACAGGTGCCAATCCCAATCTTGTTCTATCTATTCTTCACCCCAAGGCAATGCCCTATACTTCTGTAAACTAAAAGTAGGCATTATCTTTCTATTCCTGTTTTACAACTCATGCCCCTTATGAGGATAATTGTTATGCATATATGAATCTGACTATATGGTTCAATGAACAATAACAAAAACACATTGAGGGGTATTTTAAATCATTTTGTTTCATATTTTGTAACGACTTCTTTTTAGCTTGTTGGCCACATTGAACTCAAAATTGTGCAGGAAAATGTAGGGTATAAATGTAACAAATAAATAAATATGACATCTGTCTGACTTTGGACGATTTGCTCAAAACCAGATAGCAAATGTAGTCATTTTCGAAAAAGCAAAACATCTAGCTTCATTTTTTTTTTAAATGGCCACATGATAGATATTTTTGTGCTCTGTGCTTTTACCTTGTTGGTCCATGTTTGAAAAAAACAAACAAACCCATGTACAAGTGCAAAATGCATAAAATCAAGTCATTGGGATATAGGAGGAGCCAGCATTCTTAGTAGCCACACAGACATCCCAGCAGAGCAGCTGAGCAGGGAGCACCTTAAGGGCCACTGCAGCGCACTTCACATAAAAGCTCCCAGGTAAACATCTTACTGTTACCCCCCTTATCTGATATTGCATTTGAAAATGGAGTGTACAGCTATGTCCCTCACGTTTGTACCTTGAACATAAATAATGTATGGATCTGCCTAGAACCTCTGATGTGATTCCAATACATGCCAATGGCAATGTATACTTGTGAGCCCTCCAATACCCACCCAAAACCTACTATACCCAACTGTACACCACTATAGTAGCCCTTATGCCTGAAGGGTCACCTATATGTGGGTTATAGGTTTTTGGGGAGTTTTAGAGGACTCACACTTTCTACCGCAAGTGTAACAGTTAGAGTATGATATGGGTCTGGGTCCCCTTGTCTATAGTGCACTGCACCGAACACTAGGCTACTCCAGGGACCTGCTTACTGCTCCTATAGGACTGGCTATAACATCTGAGGCTGTCATAGAGACCGCTATGCATTGTTTCTTTCATATCTTTGGGGGTGGGGGGGGGTGGGAAGAAGTCAGTGACCACTGGGGGAGTAAGGGTGGGGGATCATGCCTTAATTCCTTCAGTGGTTATCTGATCATTTAGGGCAATGTTTCCCAAATCCAGCCCTGGAGCACCCTTTGCCAGTCAGGTTTTCAGGATATCCATACTAAATATGCATGAACTTGATTTGCATACACTGCCTCCATGATAAGCAAATCTCTTTCATGGATATCCTGAAAACCAGGACCAGACTTGGCAGGCACTGATTTAGGGCACCTTAGTCGTGATAAAAACAGGTGTAGACCAAAACATTGAAATTGTAGCCCTGGATGCTTTTGTTTTGTTCCATTATAATAGAAAAACTTCCAGGTGTTAGACACACTACTACTACTAGGAGCCAACTTTTCAAAATTATTGGGGGTGCTAAGCTGTCATGGTTGTGCCCAGGTCCCTGGCTCGCACAACCAGGTCCCTGCCTCGGTCCCCGGGGTTTAGACCTGGGGAATGCTGCAAAGTGATGGTTTACCGTATCCCGTGTTCCAGAAGATATGGTGGTCCGGTCCGGTCCGGATCTTCCAGCTCTCCAGATTGTTTTGGGAGTTTTTTGGAACCAAGCAGCACCCATACCTGGTGAACTCCCTTGTGACCTGCCTTTATTAACCACCTGGTAAGGTTCCTAGTTGCCTTGCAACAGTGTTCTTCAGAGGCATTCCTTTGGTGTGAAGAGTTGCAGTGCCTTTGTGCTTCTCGTGTTGGTGACTTTTACTCTGCTTGTTTTTTGGACTATTCTTCTGCCTGCTGCCTGCCCATACCCGGATTGTTTTTTGGACTATTCTTCTGCCTGCCGCCTGCCCAGACCCGGATTGTTTATTGGACTATTCTTCTGGCTACAGCCTGCCCTGACCCGGCTTGTTTCTGGATTGTTCGTTTGCCTGCTGTTTTTCCTGGAACCCAGTGTGTTTCTAGTGTTCCTGATATTTGTCAGCTTGCTGCTGGGTCCTGCCTTGTCCTGCAAGTCCTACCGGCTGCCTGAAGCCCAGAGCTCAACTCTTGATGAAAGGTGGGCAAGTGTAGGTGAAGCCTTACTCTAGTCCACTGTGTTCCAGTTCCGGTCTGCCTTATCTGGTGTTGGGGTGATTCTCCTGCCGCTCCTCGGCAGCGGCCCAAGGGCTCACAAACCCAGGTTCCTGCTGTGTATACGTGACATAAGCCCAGTGGAAATAACCCCTCCCTGGACACATACAAGGAATTTTCTCAATATTGGGGGTGCTCAAGCACCCACAGCACCCACAGAGTCGGCTCCTATGAGTCTACTACTACTATTTAGCATTTCTATAGCGCTACAAAGCGTACGCAGCGCTGCACAAACATAGAAGAAAGACAGTCCCTGCTCAAAGAGCTTACAATCTAGTAGACAAAAAATAAAGCAAACAAATCAATTAATGTATAGAGGAAAGAGGAGAGGAGGGTAGGTGGAGGCGAGTGGATACAAGTCGTTACGAGTCAAAAGCAATGTTAAAGAGGTGGGCTTTCAATCTAGATTTAAAGATGGTCAAGGATGGGGCAAGATGTAGGGGCTCAGGAAGTCTATTCCAGGCATAGGGCACAGCAAGACAGAAGGAGCGAAGTCTGGAGTTGGCAGTAGCGGAGAAGGGAACAGATAAGAAGGATTTATCCAGGGAAGGGGTGTAGGGAAGAACGAGTGTGGAGAAATACTGGGGAGCAGCAGAGTGAGTACATTTATAGGTTAGTAGAAGAAGTTTGAACAAGATGCGAAAACAGATAGGGAGCCAGTGAAGCTACCCTAATTCCACACTACTACTACTACTATTTAGCATTGCTATAGCGCTACAAGGCGTACGCAGTGCTGCACAAACATAGAAGAAAGACAGTCCCTGCTCAAAGAGCTTACAATCTAATAGACAAAAAATGAAAAATAAGCAAATCAAATCAATTAATGTGAACGGGAAGGAATAGAGGAGGGTAGGTGGAGGCGAGTGGTTACAAGTGGTTACGAGTCAAAAGCAATGTTAAAGAGGTGGGCTTTCAGTCTAGATTTAAAGGTGGCCAAGGATGGGGCAAGACGTATGGGCTCAGGAAGTTTATTCCAGGCGTAGGTTGCAGCGAGACAGAAGGCGCGAAGTCTGGAGTGGGCAGTAGTGGAGAAGGGAACAGATAAGAAGGATTTATCCATGGAGTGGAGTGCACGGGAAGGGGTGTAGGGAAGGACAAGTGTGGAGAGATACTGGGGAGCAGCAGAGTGAGTACATTTATAGGTTAGTAGAAGAAGTTTGAACAGGATGCGAAAACAGATAGGGAGCCAGTGAAGCGACTTGAGGAGAGGGGTAGTATGAGTAAAGTGACCCTGGCGGAAGACGAGATGGGCAGCAGAGTTTTGAACCAATTGGAGAGGGGAGAGGTGACTAAGTAGGAGGCCAGCAAGAAGCAGATTGCAGTAGTCTAAACGAGAGGTGACAAGAGTGTGGATGAGGGTTTTGGTAGAGTGCTCGGAAAGAAAGGGGCGGATTTTACGGATGTTGTAAAGAAAGAAACGACAGGTCTTGGCTGTCTGCTGGATATGAGCAGAGAAGGAGAGAGAAGAGTCAAAGATGACCCCAAGGTTTCAAGCTGAGGAGACAGGGAGAATGAGAGAGCCATCAACAGAAATAGAAAATGAGGGTAGTGGGGAGGTGGGTTTGGGGGGAAAAATGAGAAGCTCGGTTTTGGCCATGTTTAATTTCAGGTGGCGTTGAGACATCCAGACAGCAATGTCAGACAAGCACGCTGAAACTTTGGTTTGGATGCAAGGTGAGATATCAGGGGTAGAAAGGTAGATTTGGGAGTCATCAGCATAGAGATGATAGGAAAAGCCATGGGATGAGATTAATGAACCAAGGGAAGAAGTGTAGATAGAAAAGAGGAGGGGACCAAGAACAGAACCCTGGGGTATGCCGACAGGCAGAGGGATAGAAGTAGAAGAGGATCCACCAGAGTGAACACTAAAGGTGCGGAGGGAGAGGTAGGAAGAGAACCAGGAAAGGACAGAGCCCTGGAATTCAAGTGAGGACAGGGTATCGAGAAGTCTGCTGTGATCAACAGTGTCAAAAGCAGCGGAAAGATCAAGAAGAATGAGGATGGAATATTGACCTCTGGATTTAGCCAGTAATAGGTCATTGGAGACTTTAGTAAGCGCAGTTTCGGTTGATTGGAGAGGGCGAAAACCAGATTGTAGTGGGTCAAGAATAGCATGTGAGGAGAGAAAATCAAGGCAGCGGTGGTGAACAGCACGCTGAAGTAATTTGGAGAGAAAAGGGAGGAGGGAGATGGGTCGGTAATTAGAGGGACAAGTAGGGTCGAGTGAAGGCTTCTTAAGGAGAGGTGTGACCACAGCATGTTTAAAGGCAGTAGGGACAGTTGCAGTGGAAAGTGAGAGGTTGAGAATGTGACAGATAAAAGGAATAAGAGCGGGTGAGATGGCATTAAGAAGGTGGGTGGGAATGGGATCAAAGGAACAGGTGGTACATTTTGAGGAAGAAAGGAGAAGTGTAGTTTCCTCTATAGTAACTTCAGGAAAGGAGGAAAAGGAATGAGGGGAAGGAGAGAGAGGGGAATGGACTAGTGGACCCTAATTCCACCCTAACATGCCCCCTTGTGTTTGAGAGGCACTACAGATGAACTGCATAGATAAATGTCTGCAAAATAGGTTTTTTAAAATTCCTATTTAGACGTTTTGAACAGAAATACATCCAATGGCACTTTTTGCCATTTTTTAGACTTTATTTTGAAAATGAGCCCCGTTGTTTATTTAATAAACATGGACAAACCTGATCTCATAAGTCTACAATAGCAGATATTTTGCACAAGATGACTGGATATTATTTTATTATTATTTTCTGTCTCTGAAGGCCACACTGTACTTTACTATACCATGTTAAGTTTCTTGGCTGGGAGACAAACAACAGATGCCTTGGGAAAGGGAGATGAAAAATATGTAGGTGGGAAGGAGATTCAAATCTGAACTTCTAACCTTCTTTATGTTCAAGATCTAAAGTCATATAAAGATTCTACTTGTTCTTTGGATAAAAATGTCAAAGCTCTACTTATTCCTATCGTGTTAATATTGGTTTGTACATCCTTCTGCTTCGCCCAGCTGTACTAAGTTTCTTTTTTCACTTTTGAAAAAATTACAAATACTTTTATTTACCAGTATATATTTCTGATTCCTTCTTTCCAAATGATTAACAATCAGAATTATACATTCAATTACAGTATTCCTTATTAATAAATGTTCTTTTCTAAATGTGTTATCATTAGGTGTTAGATTACAGTTTCTTTGTGTTCTGATCTATAGTTTCAGTTTTCTTAGTAAATTCAGCTCCATATAAAATATTGGGAGAAATGGAACATGAAGCTACTCATTTATAATTTGTTATACCACAGATTGTACTCTCTCTGCAATACCTTGTAACCCCTATTACTATGTAAGCCGCACTGAACCTGCCTTGAGTGGGAAAGTGCGGGGTACAAATGTAACAAATAAATAATATAAATTATTAAAAATTCGTCTATCGCTGATTCCAGTGGGATCATCTATGAACGGTATGTCAGTTTAGGCCCATGGAGTCTTCACATGTGCACTTTACTACTGTAGTGTTTTGGGTGGTTTTTCAAACCTTTTCTCAGAACCAAGCTAGATGATAGTCAATATTGGCTAGCTATAAATCGAAAATAGCCTGAAAAGGTAAATGCACAGAGCACAAAACCTTGTTATGAATGGTATTTTCGAAAAAGAAAGATAGATGTTGCTATTTGGATTTGGGGCATTTAGCACAAAATGACCAAAGTCCGACTTAAACATCATATTGAAAATGTCAAGTAATAACTAAAATTAGATGTCAAAGTGACTTGTACACTATTTTAAACAGTATATAGTTTAAATGCGGTAGAAAAAGAAAAAATAGCAGTTTGTTTCACTTATGTTTATTGTGCTGGGTGGTCCTGTCTATTCTCGTGCTGCTCGATATTCAGTGCTATGCAACCGGCCAGGAACAGCTCCTGGATAGTTAAATAGCCTTAAACCGGCTAAGTGCTAATATTCAGTGTGAGATAGCTGACTATCTCGGCTGAATAATAGCGCTCAGCAGCTAGCTGGATGAACGCCTGTCAAGTGACATAGCTGGTCAGTGCTGATATTCAATGGCTACCTGGCTAAGTTTGGTGGCCAAATCGGGTTGCATGAATAGCAGGCATATTTTTGGCCATTATAACTTAGTCGGTCAGCTGATGAATATCGGCTTAACTGGCTATGTTCATAGCAGCCAAAAAACCCAAACAAAACCCCCTGGAAACTCAATGCTGGTTGCTGGATATGGCCTGGCATTGAATTTCCAGGTTCTCCGTAGTCTGAATATCATTCCAATAGTCTCTTTTCAATCTGACTCAAAAGATGAACATATGACTTCCAGATAGCAGATGCATACTGAAGTCCATCCGATCTGCTCTTTCCTCTTTATATTAATTCCCTGTTATGGGTAAGTGTAAGGGGAGGCAACTAGAGCGACTGCCTCCTTCATCCAACCCAATTGATGCTTTTGTGAGCAGACCAGGAGCTCCTTAATACTTATGGTTAAGTGGCCTCGTGAAGTTGCCTTGAGCAATGGGAGAACCTGAGGTCTTCCATGGGCCAGATGTTACACTAATACCCGATCTTCAAGCTCTCCTGCCACAGCCCTGTGCACTGAACTCACTGTTCCTGCCAGCCTTTGCGCCTATGATGAAAGATGCCAAGGGTGAGAGAAGAGACCAGCCTGAAGAGCCTAGTGTTTGGAAACTTAGCACCTACAACAGCAGTTGTTACTGGTAAAGTGGGTGGAGGTCTGTCAATGAGCAGAGAGATCCTTGTACTTCCACAGGTACCGCTGATGGCTATGGCAGCAACTGTAGGAGGAGGAACTTTGTCTCAGTTGTTTCTACCTTGATATTTGCAACCCAACATATGGTGGTTATTCTAGATACAATTTTGGAGGCCATAGAGGAACTGGCCAAAGTTTTAGTCCCCCAGGTAAATGTGCTGTCCCCATATCTAACTTTAGTACAGTCACAATCTGAAAAGAACTCTGCAGAATTGGAAAAGCTTGTTACTCATGTGGCTAATTTGGAGAAGGATAAGGATGATATAAAATCTGTTCAACTGTATTGATTAAAGATTTGACCAACATCAGAGTTAAAACTGAGATTTTAGAGAACATGCTTAAAGAAGGGAATCTGCATCTTTCACCTTATATGCATGTTTATTTCACCTTAAGTCATGTTTCGTAAATATCTGATGGCATGTTTTGTAAATATCTGATGGAAACTTGCAGGATTTCAGAGTCCAGTCTGTCACCTAAGGCTTATTATTTGCCATCAACAACCTTACAATTTCAAGATCAATAGCATGATGTAGCAACACAGCTGGATTTGGAGAATTTGACAGATTTCTTGGAGATTTCTGGGTGAGTCCATGGTGGCTTTTACAATAATGGTTTCCTTAGCTTTACCTACTGGTTTAGATTTACAAAAGGAAAGTTGTATTCTAGCTGAATTTGATTGTTGGATTAAACTAAATTTGTTTTATCAAACTGTATCATTGCTGACCACACCTAGAGAACCTTTTTTTGATACAGCACATGGTGAGGTACTCACTGAACAGCAGGAGGGGAGTTGGGCTCTGAATAGGGAAACAGGCAACTATGTAGCATTCCATATGCTGGACCTGAACCAAAATACTGCTAAGTGATTTCTGATTATTTTATTCTAATTTCTCAACTTTCTGGCTACAGGTTTAGCTACTTGATATATCTATTCTGTAGGATTTATTGTTTATTGCTTAATTAATTTGTCCTATGAATCTGTATTGTTGTGTACTTCTCTGTCTTCTAAATCTGGCCCCTCCCAAAAGACAAAAACAACAAAATCTCTTTCCCTTCCTGCCTAGCTCTGATAGTAGAGAGGATAGGTTTTTGTAACTGCTTCTTGTCCTACACCCTGCTAACTCTTGCTGTAGCATTCTAACTTTGTGGACAGGTTCTGCCAGTCCTAGGTAAAAGAGCAGCTTTAGTCTCCCAACTGGTTTTAAATTTGCATTTTGCATTGATGAAACTGCTATAATTAATGGGAATATTTAGATTTACAAAAGGAAAGTTATATTCTAGCTGAATTTGATTGTTGGATCAAATTGAATTTGTTTTATCATTTATCATTTCAATACAGCACTTGGATCACTCACTGGGACTTATAGTCCCACCCAATCTCCCCAGGGTTTTCTAGTCATATATAGACAAACCAAAAATCATACACAAGCAATCTTGCAGACTGTTAACCCTATCATAGTACACCTGTTCAAACCTATTCCAACCAATCAAGATGACTTTTTTTCTCTGTAATAATTGTGGTGCTTTAGGTCCAAGGCAAACCATCTGGAGACTTAAGGCTTGTCCTATCTGTCTTCAGCTTGCTAGTATAAAACAGGAGCTCGGCAAACTAAAACAGGAATTGGATGCACTTAAAGCAGCTTCTATCACTGCACAGAATCATACCAACTTCTCACCACTGTCTCAAAGATAAAACCAGCTAAGAATAGATGGTTCACAGTAGGCTCAGGCAGACTACGACATATGGCACAGAAGCATCCCTCCTCACAATTGTTGCCCCTACAGAATTCCTTTGCTCCATTACAACACTTTGATACCCCTGAAAACAGAACCCTGGTGAAACAAAAAGAAATGTACATGCCCAAAGAGAAAAGACACCCACAAAGCACTAATTTCTTAAATTTTTTTTTTATTTATAACCATTAAAATCTTTACAAGCGATAAAACAACTTGCTGGAAATACAGAGAAAGTAATATATAGAAATTATTTCAGTCAGGTAATTCTATTCTCTTCCTTAGACCACTAAATAGGGAGAGTGAAACAAGACAAGGAGATCAATTAAACAGTAAAACAGAAAAAAAAGTGGTATTAACCTGATTATCCCCAGATATTATTCGTCTAATTCATTATTCCACATTGATCATCTGGTTGGCTTCTTCAAGGTCAATACGGTGTATAGTCAAATCATTTCATTGAAAACATACTTATTGTCCAATATTAGTTAGAAATAATACATCTGATTACATTCTTTCTCTTTTAAAAACCAGAAGTTATTTAACAATACATATACTTAAGTCTCTAATTCAAATCCCACTGATTAAAGTAATCCCAGTTTTCACAGGCTTCACTCCTTTTAAAGTAATAATTGAGGAAATATTTCTGAGGAAAACTTTAGGAGTCATACCCGGAACTCTGGGAAAAACAATAATCTCAATATTAATCATCTATAATAATATTCATTTTATTATTCAAAGTTTCTGGTCTGTTATCATTTTCAAAATCATAACCACTTCTTGCTTGTGTAGAATCATTTGTTATATCAATTTTTCACTCTCAAAGGGTTCAGTTAAATTGTCCATGTAACTCTCTAATAAAATTATATCTGAAACAAAATTATTTACTGCCATTGTTAGGTCCCGAAGCACCTTCCAGATGGTATTCAATGTAACCTACACGTGAGCCAAAAACTCCAAGTTGATTTCTCTTGGGTGTTTAGGAGTGGTTCCGCCGATTCGGGTTCTGCTGTAAACGTCCTCTGTTTCAGCATATGCCTCTAACTCACTCCTCCACTCCTTTGGCCATGGTGGTTGAATAATTCAGGAGCGATGGAGTTGTTTTTTCCAGGTCCAAGAGCGTCAACGCTCCTTTGCCGGTGCTAATCAAAGGACTCGCCAACCCTTTCATCTGTGGGCAGTTCGTCATGCAGCGGTCCTGCACCTGCTGCTCAGGGGACAAAACGCTGGCCATCGGCGGCTGACCGCCAGTTGTCCCCTTCCTCTCAATTAAGGTAACTGCAATTGCAGAGAGGAAATTTACGTAAAGAAGACGAAACTTCAGAGGGCAGCTGGGCCGTTGGGCATACAAACTTCAGGATGCCATCTTACCACTCTCCCAGTTTGGGACACTCTTTGTCTGGTTTCTCCTCAGAGGCCTGTCTGATATGGGTAACCCTTCAGCATAGCCCTCTGAGTCATTGAAACACAGAAGCCCCTCCACCACTACAAGGTGGTGTCCCTTCGGAGGGGCCCCAAAGCACTAATATTGAAACTCATACCAGGAAACTGTTGCTACCAGCGGATTCCATTATCAGAGGCATTTACTTTGAAACACAATTCAAGGGGCCAAGCAAAGTGAAATGCCTTCCAGGCTCCTCAGCTACCAGGAGTACCAAGCAAATAATGACTATAATCAGAAAAGAAACTAAGAAGTCAAACACTGATGTTGTTATCCACCTGGGAACAAATGACATGTCCAGTAATACCTCACTTGCAGTGCAGAGAGCTTTTCAGGAGCTGGGGGAGGGGTTAAAACCTTTGATACAAACAGTAACTTTTTCTGAAGTACTACCTACTTTTGGAAAGGGAGAGAAAAGATTGCAAAGTACTGAAAATGTCAATAGTTGGCTCAAAGCCTGGTGTCACCAAGAAGGTTTTAGGTACCTAGGAGGATGGGGGCAATATATGGAAAAACAAAACATTATATTGTAACAATGGACTGCATCTCACTGTGGCAGGAAAAAATCCTTGGGGAGAAATTTAGACAATATGTCTCTGGGCATTTAAACTAGAAGGTGGGGGTGGGCATATGGAGGCAGGTCACTTCCAGTGGTCAACCCAACTAAAGCTAAAGACAAGATGTGACAGTAGAAAAGAAAGCAATGAAAACCACAGTCTTAGCAAATCACTTCTTACCAACACAGCAGGAAGTGAGACTAAACAAAAAAACTAAACAGAAGATGAAAATGCCACTGAAATGTAGATGGAAAGCAACAACCACAAATGCTCGCAGTCTAAGCAACAAAATTCATGATCTGCAAGCCCTGATGTCAGAGGCAGACTTAGACATTGTTGTAATCACGGCGATATGGTTCAATGATTCCCATGAATGGGATGCAAACAAACCAGGCTATAATCTATTTAGGAAGGATAGAGATGGTTGTAAAGATGGAGGAGTAGCTCTGTATACGAGAAACGATATTGCAGCAACTGAAATGACAGGGGCATGGGGAAAGGAAGAACCGATAAAGGTCACCTTAAAAAGATGATGGAACTTCTGCCAACATGGGTGTTGTCTACAGACCTCCAGCACAGAAGAACCAGATAAAGATCTGGTTACAGATAACCAAAAGTTGGGAAAGAAAAGAGATGTGCTGTTGCTGGGAGATTTCAACCTGCCGGATGCGGATCTGAAAGTTCCATCTGCGGAATCGGAAGGAAGTAGAGAGATTGTGGATGCTTTTCAAAGTGTTGTGCTCAGACAAATGATTGTGGAACCCACGAGGGAGGGAGCGATGCAGGATTTGGTGCTCACAAATGGGGAAAATGTGTCTAATGTCTGAGTGGGTGTCCACCTGGGCAGCAGTGGCCATCAAACAGTTTGGTTTGATATAACAGCTGAAGTGGAGGGCAGCCACTCAAAACTCAAAGTCCTGGATTTCAAACATGCTGACTTTAGTAAAATGGGGGAATACCTGAAGAAAGAGCTGATGGGCTGGGAGGACATATGAGAAGTGGTAAGGCAGTGGTCCAGGCTGAAAGAATATATAAATACTACTACAAATCTTTATGTAAGGAGAGTAAATAAAAGCAGGAGAAAAAGGAAACCAATATGGTTCTCCAAGCAAGTGGCTAAAGAGTTGGAATTCATAAAATACAGAAAAAAAAAATCAAGAAGAGGAACAACGAGAGGAATACCAAATGAAACTGAAAGAAGCCAAGATAGATATACGTCTGGCGAAAGCACAAGCAGAAGAACAAATGGCTAGAAATGTAAGGAGGGGCAATGAAAGTTTTTTCAGGTATATTAGTGAAAGGAGGAAGACTAAAAATGGAATTGTGAGACAGAAAGGAGGAAGGAAGACCAGACTACAGCCAGCATGGTTAAAAAGTGAGGTGAAGGAAATTATTACAGCTAAAAGAAAATCCTTCAGAAAATGGAAGGACCCGATTGAAAATAATAAGAAATGGCATAAGGAATGGCAAGTCAAACGTTACTATGAAACTTTGTAAGTCTAAGTGCTTTGAAAATACGCCTCCTGGTCTACTATGGTCTCTACTGCAATCTCGCTATCAGGATACCCTATCGTCCCTATTTTGATGATATCTTTGAAAGATACCTTTTTCTGAACCATGCGTTTTTGAATGACTGTCAGCCTTCCCCCAGGTTCTAGTTGCAGAGGTTGCAGAAATGAGGATAGTATCTTAATTCAAGAAATCATGGGAGAAGTACAGAAGATCTTTGAGGGAGAGGAAGGAATTATAGTTCTTAAGTAATTTGTGAGGATGGGTAGATTGAACAGGTGATATGTTATATGTTCTTTATATGCCAAAACTGTCTCTGTTTGATTTGTGTGGACTTTAAGAGACATGAGTGCAATGAGGACACTAGATCCCTGACAGAGATCCTTGGCACTCTGAAGTGGGAATCTCTTATACATTTGGGGTGTCATAGTAATATTTGTCTGGATATCTCCTGAAGATACATGGAAAATGTTTTGAATTTTGGCTGTATGGAAGTTACGTTCCCTGTTCTAGGTCCACCACTAAAGTATGATGGTAAAATCTGATTTCAAGGTTTTATAGTGACATATTCTGACTGATTAGTTGCACCATCAGGGTAACCTTAAGATATGTACTAAAACTGTAGTGCTGATTTTACATTTAAAAAAGAGACAATTTTAAAATCATTACCAAGTACTGGAACTCAAATAGTTTTACTTCCTTGAACAATATGTAAAAGTGTGAACAGATTGTAGTCTGTTCAAATCCTAGTATAGCCAGATGGGTTGAATCTCATGTTGGCACAATAGTATAACAGTAGCAAGCAGTCTCTCGAACCTTGACATGACAGGTGAGGCAGTCACTCTTTACAGCAGGCTCTCTTTGAGCAGTAGAAGTAGAGAAACTGGCAGAAGTTTCCATGCAACTACACACCATGTAACCCACACAGACTGCTGAAGGAAAGTGAGTATGAACAGAAGTCCTAAGAAAGCAAGGCTTAAAGATATAAGTCCATTCCTGTCTGCTCCTAGTGCTCCAGATGTGTTTTGGGTATGACTTTAAAGCAAAGACATTTCTACATTTTCTCTTTGTGTCCTCATTCAAGGACTTGTAGTGTGGCTTAATGTTGCTTAATTAAAAAAAAAGTGTTTTAATTAGTTAAGGGACTCTGCAATTCCCTGCTAGTGTTATTGTGCCCAATTTAGGACTAAAATGATACATTTCATGATTCTGACCACCCTGTTTGGATGTACCTGGAAGTGGTAAAAAAAACATAAGAATATTACACAACAAAAAAACATGGTGAATTAGACCAAGGTCCATCAAATCTAGCATCCTGCCTCCGACACTGGCAGTCTGGGACACAAGTACCTGGCAGGTCTGAAAAATATTAATTTCTCATAGCTAATATCTAGGAATAAGCAAAGATTCTCCCAAGTTTTTCCTATGTGCACCACTTAAAGCTCATCCGTATGAAATTTCACTTGCCATATAGATGCCCATTCTCCTAGCCCAAGTTCTTTCTGCAATTTCTCACAATCCTCTGCTGGTTTTACAACTTTGAATAGTTTTCAGACGTGTGCAAATTAGCTCTTTTCTGCAGATCATTTATATATATGTTAAAGAGCACAGAACAGTACAGTACAGAACCAGGGGACACCCCACTACTGCCCTTTTTCCATTTGGAAAACTTAACATTTATTCCTACTCTCTGTTTCCTTTCTTTTACAGGATAGACTCAGAAGGAATCTAAGGACATACAACGGTGTTGGAAGAGTGGTGGAGATGTAAACTGTATCTGAAATCAAGAAAGCAAGGGATAAGCACAGTGGGATCTTTAAGAGAGAGGGAGGGATGACAGAGAATAGTAGATACTATGGATAGGCAGACTGGATAGGCCATATGGTCTTTATCTGCTGTTATTTTTTATGTTTCTATGTTAAGCTATTCTCCATTGCCTTGTAGGGCATTACAGGTTTTATCAAGTTTTATTTAAATTTGATATACCACACTTAGGAAAATATGTCTAGGTGGTTTACATATAAACGTATAGCAGAACTACAATATTTATAATATAGAAGGAGCAAATGATTAAAAGGAGGGTAAGCGATAATTGTGGTAGGTATTGGAGAGGAGGGGAGGGGAGCAGGAAAATATTTATGGGATGGGAAGGTTCCACTGCTTTGTCCTAATCCTGGCTGAAGGCTACAGAAGTTAAAGGCAATCTCAGAACACATCAGTGAAAAGGAAAGTTTTCAGTCCTGTTTTAAATTTAATAAGAGAAGATTCAAAATAAAGGTGTAAAGGAAGTACATTCCAAAGAGAGGGTCCATTAACACTAAATATTTTGGGTTGAATTGTTTCAAAACAGATTTGTCGATGGGTCGGAACTGTAAGACAGTTATAATGTGAGGAGTTAAGTAATCTGGATGGTATGTAAGGTATTAATAGACGTGATAAGTAAAGGGGAGATCCAGAGTGGTAAGTTTTATAAATTAGTAAGAGTATCTTGTAGGTAATACAATGAGAAATAGGAACCATAAGTACATAAGTATTTATAAATGACCTAGAGATGGGAGTAACTAGTGAGGTAATTAAATTTGCTGATGACACAAAGTTATTCAAAGTCATTAAATCGCGACAGGATTGTGAAAAATTACAAGAGGACCTTACAAGACTGGGAGACTGGGTGGCTAAATGGCAGATGACATTTAATGTGAGCAAGTGCAAAGTGATGCATGTGGGAAAGAGGAACCCGAATTATAGCTACATCATGCAAGGTTCCACGTTAGGAGTCACGGATCAAGAAAGGGATCTAGGTGTCGTCGTTGATGATACATTGAAACCTTCTGCTCAGCGTGCTGCTGTGGCTAAGAAAGCAAATAGAATGTTAGGTATTATTAAGAAAGGAATGGAAAACAAAAATGAGGATGTTATAATGCCTTTCTACCACTCCATGGTGCGACTGCACCTCAAATATTGTGTTCAATTCTGGTCGCTGCATCTCAAAAAAGATATAGTGGAATTAGAAAAGGTGCAGAGAAGGGCAACGAAAATGATAAAGGGGATGGGATGACTTCCCTATGAGGAAAGGCTAAAGCGGCTACGGCTCTTCAGCTTGCAGAAAAGGCGGCTGAGGGGAGATATGATAGAGGTCTATAAAATAATGAGTGGAGTTGAACGGGTAGATGTGAAGCGTCTGTTCATTTATTTATTTTTATTTATTTATTGCATTTGTACCCCACATTTTCCCACCTTTTTGCGGGTTCAGTGTGGCTTACAAAAAGGTGGGAAAATGTGGGGTACAAATGCAATAAATAAATAAAAATAAATAAATGAACAGACATACTTTCCAAAAATACTAGGACTAGTGGGCATGCGATGAAGCTACAATGTAGTAAATTTAAAACGAACTGGAGAAACTGTTTCTTCACTCAACGTGTAATTAAACTCTGGAATTTGTTGCCAGAGAATGTGGTTAAGGCGGTTAGCTTAGCGGAGTTTAAAAAAGGTTTGGACGGCTTCCTAAAGGAAAAGTCCATAGACCATTATTAAATGGACTTGGGGAAAATCCACTATTTCTGGGATAAGCAGTATAAAATGTTTTGTGCATTTTTGGGATCTTGCTGGGTATTTGTGACCTGGATTGGCAACTGTTGGAAACAGGATGCTGGGCTCGATAGACCTTTGGTTTTTCCCAGTATAGCAATACTTACTGTATGTACTTATGTATTGCCATACTGGGAGGAGATGGTAGGGGTACCAGAGTGTCCTATCAGCAGTATTTTAGATTGGTCAGGGTTAAGTTTCAGCTTGTAGCCGCCACCACACACTGAGCAGAGGGATTCAATGTATCATCGGCGATGACAACTAGATCCCTTTCCTGGTCGATGACTCCTAATGTGGAACCTTGCATTATGTAGCTATAATTTGGGATCCTCTTTCCTACATGCATCACTTTGCACTTGCTCATATTAAACGTCATCTGCCATTTAGATGACCAGTCTCCCAGTATCGTAAGGTTCTTGTAATTTTTCATAATCCTCTTGCGATTTAACAACTTTGAATAACTTTGTGTTGTCAGCAAATTTAATTACCTCACTAGTTACTCCCTTCTCTAGATCATTTATATAAAACGATAAACAAACTAAATAGCTTCTGCAAAGCTCTGAAAACCGATCTCTTTAACAAGGCCTACCACGAGAACCCATAACTAAATACAACACAACACCTAAACACCCTTTATCCAGATTGTCTTACTTTAAAATTCCTTGACCAAATCCTCTTGCTCTCTCTAACTTCTTTGTAACACCAACTGTATTATTGACCCTGTTATGGCGATGCCATAACAGATCTTTGTAAGCCACATTGAGCCTGCAAATAGGTGGGAAAATGTGGGATACAAGTGCAATAAAATAAAAATAAAAATAAATATGTTAAAAAGCAGCAGTCCCAGCACAGACCCCCTGGGGAACCCACTGTCTACCCTTCTCCACTGAAAATACTGACCATTTAACCCTACTCTCTGTTTTCTATCTTTTAACCAGCTTTTAGTCCACAATAGGACACTACATCCTATCTCATGACTCTCCAAGTTCCTCTGGAGTCTTTCATGAGGTACTTTGTCAAATACCTTTTGAAAATCCAGATACACAATATCGACCGGCTCACTGTTATCCACGTTTGTTCACCCCTTCAAAGAAATGTAATAGATTGGTGAGGCAAGATTTCCCTTTATTAAACCCGTGTTGGCTTACATAAATGTTGCCATACTGGGACAGACCGAAGGTACATCAAGCCCGGTATTCTGTTTCCAACAGTGACCAATACAGGTTACAGCTACCTGGCAAGATCCCAAAACAGTACAATACATTTTATGCTGCTTATCCAAGAAATAAGCAGTGGATTTTCCCAAGTCTATTTTAATAATGGCTTATGGACTTTTCTTTTAGGAAGCTATCTAAACTGTTTTTAAAACCAGCTGTGCTTCGCTGAGGAATATATGAGAGAGATACTGGTGCCAGAAATGGTATTCAATGCAGACGAGTCAGATAAAACGAATCAAATCTCTGCAAACCTGGAAGATGTAATGGAGCAACTCAATAAACCAAAGAGAAGCAAACCACCTGGAATGGATGGCATACATCCCACAGCACCGACAGAACTGAAAAATGAACCTTCAGAACCATTGCCAGTAATGTGTAATTTATCTTTAAAATCAAGCATGGTACCAGAATATTGGAGGGTGGTCAATGCAATGCCAATCTCCAAAAAAGATTCCAGAGGTGATCCCGGAAACTACAGACCGGTGAGCCCAGTGTTGATGCCAGGCAAAAAAGTAGAGACCATTATAAAGAAAAAGCCACAGAGCATATATACAAGCATGGATCAATAAGACAAAGACAACATGGATTCAGTGAAGGGAAATCCCGCCTCACCAATCTACTACACCCCCTTGAAGGTGTGAATAAACACGTAGACAAAAGGTGAGCTGGTCGATACTGTGCATCTGGATTTTTAAAAGGCGCCTGACAAAGCATCTCACAAAAGACTCCAGAGGAAACTGGAAAGTCATGGGATAGGAGGCGTTGTTCCATTGTGGACCAAAAACTGGCCAAAAGACAGAGCACAAATAGCAGGACCAAATAGTCAGTATTCTCAATGGAGAAGGGTAGACAGCAGAGTCCCACAGGGGTGTGCACTAGGACTGCTTCTCTCCAACACATCTACAAATGATCTAGAGATGGGAATAACCAATGAGGTAACCAAACCTGCCGACAAAGTCATTAAAAGTGCTAAATCGCAAGAGAACTGCGAAAAATTTCAAGAGGATCCATGTCTCATTAATCCATGCTCTTGAATATGCTCTGTAATTTTGTTCTTTATAATAGTTTCTACCATTTTGCCCGGCACTGACGTCAGACTCACCGGCCTATAATTTCCTGAATCTCTTTTGGAACTTTTTTTAAAAATCCCTTCAATCTTCCTGTACAGTGCTTGATTTTAAAGATAATATATTACTAACAATAGTTCTGCAAGTTCATTTTTCAATTCTATCAGTACTCTGAGATGAATACCATCCAGTCCAGGAGATTTGCTACTCTTCAATTTCTCAAATTGCGCCATTACATCCTCTAGGTTTATAGAGATTTCATTCAGTTTCTCTGATTCATCAGCTTTGAATACCATTTCTGGTACCAGTATCATCTTCATCGGTGAAAACTGAAGCAAAGAATTAATTTAATCTCTCCGCTATGGCATTCAGGCTTATTTTCAAAAGAGAAGGGCGCCCATCTTCTGACACAAATTGGGAGATGGGCGTCCTTCTCTCAGGGTCGCCCAAATCGGCATAATCGAAAGCCAATTTTGGCCGCCCTCAACTGCTTTCCGTCGCGGGTACAACCAAAGTTCACGGGGGGGTGTCAGCAGCGTAGTGAAGGCAGGACTGGGGCGTGCTTAAGAGATGGGCGTCATTGGCCAATAATGGAAAAAAGAAGGGTGTCCCTGACGAGCTCTTGGCCGACTTTACTTGGTCCATTTTTTCTTGTGACCAAGCCTCAAAAAGGTGCCCGAACTGACCAGATGACCACCGGAATCAGGGATGACCTCCCCTTACTCCCCCAGTGGTCACCAACCTCCTCCCACCCTAAAAAAAACTTAAATTCTTTTTTTGCCAGCCTCTATGCCAGCCTCAAATGTCATACTCAGTGGGTGCAGTGCACTTCAGGCAGGCAGACCCAGGCCCATCCCCCCTACCTGTTACACTTGTGGTGGTAAATGTGAGCCCTTCAAAACCCACCAGAAACCCACTGTACCCACATGAAGTTGACCCCTTCACCCCTTAGGTCTATGTTAGTGCTGGGCAGACTTATACGGTCTGTGCCAGAACTGGTGATGGGACACGGGGCTGGTGGTTTGGAGGCAGGGATAGTGATGGGCAGACTTATACGGTCTGTGCCCTGAAAAGGACAGGTACAAATCAAGGTAAGGTATACACAAAAAGTAGCACATATGAGTTTATCTTGTTGGGCAGACTGGATGGACCGTGCAGGTCTTTTTCTGCCGTCATCTACTATGTTATTATGTTACTATGTTAGTGGTGTACAGTTGTGGGGAGTGGGTTTATGGGGGGGTTTGGGGGGCTCAGCATACAAGGTGAGGGAGCTATGCACCTCGGAGCAATTTCTGAAGTCCACTGCAGTGCCCCCTAGGGTGCCTGGTTGGTGTCCTGGCATGTGAGGGGGACCAGTGCACTACGAATGCTGGCTCCTTCCACGACCAAATGGCTTGAATTTGGTTGTTTCTGAGATGGGCGTCCTTGGTTTCCATTATCGCCGAAAACTGGGGACGACCATCTCTAAGGATGACCATCCCTAAGGTCGACCTAAATGTTGAGATTTGGGCGTCCCTGACCGTATTAGCGACACGAAAGATGGATGCCCATCTTGTTTCGATAATACGGGTTTCCCCGCCCCTTCACAGGGCCGTCCTCTCAGGAAACCTTGGGCGCCCCATTCGATTATGCCCCTTTTTGTCTTCCCTGATTACTCTTTTTACCCCTCAGTCATCTAGCAGTCCAACCAATTCTTTTGCCGGCTTCTTGCTTTTAATTCACCCAAAAAAGTTTTTACTATGTGTTTTTGCCTCCAACGCAATATTTTTTTCAATGTCCTTCTTTGCCTTCCTTATCAGCACTTTGCATTTGACTTTACATTCCTTATGCTGTTTCTTATTATTTTCAGTTTGTTCTTTCTTCCATTTTCTGAAGGATTTTCTTTTAGCTCTAATAGTTTCCTTCACCTTACTTTTTAACCATGCTGGCTGTCGTTTGGTCTTCCTTCCTTCTTTTTTAATACACGGAATATATTTGGCCTGGGCTTCCAGGATGGTATTTTTCAACAGCATCCACACCTGTTGTAAATTTTTGACCTTCACAGCTGCTCCTCTAAGTTTTTTTTTTCACCGTTTTTTGAAAGTTAAATGCTAACATATTGGATTTCCTATGTGTACTTACTCCAAAGTCGATATCAAATCTAATCATATTATGATCACTGTTATCAAGTGGCCCCAGAACTATTACCTCCTGCACCAGATCATACGCTCCACTAAGGACTAAGTCTAGAATTTTTCCTTCTCTTGTTGGCTCCTGTACCAACTGCTCCATTAACCAGTCCTTGATTTCGTCAAGTAATTTTACCACCCTAGCACGTCCTGATGTTACATTTACCCAGTCAATATCGGGGTAATTGAAATCACCCATTATTATTGTGTTGGCCAGTTTGTTAGCCTCCCTAATTTCTGATAACATTTCTACATCCGTCTGTTCATCCTGGCCAGGTGGACAGATTACACTTCTATCACTATCCTATTCCCCTTTACACATGGAATTTCAATCCATAGGGATTCCAAGATGTGTTTTGTTTCCTGCAGAATTTTCAGTCTATTTCATTCAAGGCCCTCCTTAACATACAATGCTAACCCTCCACCAATTCGACCCACCCTATCACTACAATATAATTTGTTCCCTGGTATGACAGTGTACCACTGGTTATCCTCCTTCCACCAGGTCTTAGAGATGCCTATTATATCTAATTTTTCAATGTAAATTTTCAGAGATGTTTTAATGTGTATTGTATTGGTATTGTAAGTAACACACTATGCCATAATGTGTATTGTAATTTGAATATGTTTACTTTTGTTCCATTTTGGAGGTTGTATCTTGCTAAGGATGTAAAAAGACTAGAAGAGGTCCAGAGGAAGGCGACAAAAATGATATGGGGCTTGCGCCATAAGATGTATGAGAAGATCTGAATATGTATAGCCTAGAGGAAAGGGACAGGGGAGATATGATACAGATGTTTAAAAACTTGAAAGGTATTAATATAGAAACAAATCTTTTCCAGAGAAGGGGAAAGAGTAAAACTAGATGACATGAGCTGAGATTGTGGGGTGGTAGACTTAGGAGCAATATCAGGAAATTCTTTTTTTATAGAGAGGATGGTCAAAGCCTGGAATGCCCTCCTGAGGGAGGTGGTAGAGACAAAAACAGTGATGGAATTCAAAAAGGCATGGGATGAACATAGAGGATCTCTATGTAGAAAATGGATGGTATAAAAAAAACCCTTAAATGGCTATATGTGTGTGGATGAGTGAGTGACCCTTGGATAGCGACTCCAGCTGTGAAGAACTAAGGCTGGTGCCATGCAGACTTTCTAAGTCTGTGTTCTGTATATGGAAATCCAGTTTAGGATGGGCTGGAAAGGGCTTCAACAGCAACTTCAGTAACTGGAACCAAAGACAGTGCTGGGCAGACTTTTACTGTCTGGGTCCCGCATTTGGATACAGAAAGTGAAAGTGCCTTGGTGCTTTGTAGCTTTTACTATATGAGACGTGGGGACCCCTGACGCAGGTGCTAGTCACCGAAACACGGCCCGTGTCGGGTCTTTTTGGCAAGGCTCATTCATTAAAGAACTGTGTTCCATTTTTAAAGGCCCGTGGTGCTGATTTTTTTGTTTGAACTCCAATAGTTGGAACATATGGACAGAACCGGTTGGACTTCTACAGTCTATGACCCAGAAACATCAAAGAAAGACCATGATCAAGTATATAATATCACATTCATTGTTGATTTACTCATGACTTGATAATGAGTGTGACTGTTGGGCAGACTGGATGGACCTTTCAGGTCTTTATCTGCCATCACTTAGTATGTTACTATCGTAATTGTCTATTGCCTATGTTTAACTGATTCTTGCTGTACAACACCTTGTGTGAATTTCTTCAAAAAGGCAGTTCTGGTAAATAAATCCAAATAAATAAATAAATATGCAGTTTATCCTATCTAACCTCAGAGCTTGTGTATTATTGAAATGGGGAGAGCCCTATGTGTAAGAGTGACCATTTCTTTCCCATCTGCAGGGGTAAATTCTTTCACCTTGTGGAGAGTTTTAAGGACTCATTGAAATTGAGGAGAATCTCTTGCTTGCATACCTGATGTATACAGATAGATGGCTTGTTATAGAATGCTCCTCCACGTGTGTTGAATGAAAATGTAACATTTTGTAGATAATAAAATTATATCTTGAAGCTGCAACTGAATGAATGGGGACGAGGTAAGGGAGTATGGCAGGTATGAATGAGAATGAGTTAGATGGGCCTGGGGTATTAACAGGGAATATGAGATAGGGTAGAGGGTTTGTGATCTGGAGATTTCAGTATAAGATCAAATATCATACTATTTGATCCATGGTATTCCTTTATTTAAACTTTAGACCGCTATCTTTTAATTGGGCACTAGAGGGTACCCTTCACCATAAAATGTATCACTGATGAATTTAACTAATTGATACATAAAATTTCCAAATCTAAATAATAGCACAATTCTATCTCTCTAAACACATTTACTCCTAATATTTTGGGATTACCAAGGGTAAACTGAAAAGCAAGTATAATTCAATAATCCCTTTCTTTTATTTTCTGCATTGAGTTTTACTATCCTGAAGTTTTTTCCTAGTGGACTATCAGCAAGGAGCATGCTGTCTGGATCAGCACTGAATATGTAGATATTTCTTTTCTCTTCTGGCTTTTTGTTTTTAAATTTCTGACAGCAATGAATGAATGATTTTCATGGTCTTCCTATCATTGGATCCCTTATTTTCGACATTGCCATATAAAGATTTTAGCATATTTTGCCATATATGTTTTTGTCTTCATAGCATATGTGTTCATGTGTCTGATGTAGTTATTTCAATTTAGCTGTCTTCATGCAGCATATTGCTTTCTCAGAATGTCTGTATAGTTCAGCTTGGTTGTCTGTTTGAAAGCATCTTTCTCAATCTTCTTCAGTGTTTGTGGAGGTCAACTTCAAAATAGAATTCCTCCATTACTACTGCTACTTGCAACCTTGCTTTTTTTAGGGAATCCAA
Source organism: Microcaecilia unicolor (assembly GCF_901765095.1). Taxonomy (NCBI): domain Eukaryota; kingdom Metazoa; phylum Chordata; class Amphibia; order Gymnophiona; family Siphonopidae; genus Microcaecilia; species Microcaecilia unicolor. The sequence goes on from NC_044039.1 coordinate 92,045,343, forward strand.
TGGGAAAATCAGAACCACAAGTTCCCTGCATGTAATGGTGTAAGCCCAGGACTGGATCAACCGTGTCAGGCGAATCTGGATCTAGCTGGCAACCCTACACTACCTACAGTAGCATCAGACATTCAGACATACCTTTTCTAAGGTGCTACTAGAAGTATGCAGCATTGTAAGGGACAGTCCTTGCTCCAAAGTTCTTACAGTCTTGTCATGACAAACAAGAGTCTACAGGAAATATATTTGCTGTAAATAAATATTTAAGATTTAAAACCAATTTCAGAAAGGTGAATATCAATCCAATAAATATAAGAATTCAAATTATTATTTCCATACCACTCAACATTGGATCAGAGAGGCTCTGGCCTGAGGATCTCATGGCAAAGAATCTCTAGGCCAAGGATTCCTGAACCTTAGGCTCTCTAGCCTGGAGACATGTGCCTACTTAAAGGGCAGAATGAGAGACTGCAGATAGACATTGAAAGTATGAGTAGGAGGTGTTAGGTAGAAGCAGTGGCATAGCCAGAGGTCCATTTTTTTTTGGGGGGGGGGGGGTCTGTATTTCCCCCCTACCCCACCCCACCCCACCACAACTTCCTGCCTCCTGCATTAAACCTAATGGTATTCACCCTAGGGTACTGATAGAACTAAAAAATGAGCTGGCGGAGCTACTGTTATTGATTTGTAATTTATCCTTAAAATTGAGCGTGGTACCGGAAGATTGGAGGGTGGCCAATGTAACGCCGATATTTAAAAAAGGTTTCAGAGGATACCCAGGAAATTATAGACCGGTGAGTCTGACGTCGGTGCCGGGCAAAATGGTAGAGACTATAATCAAGAACAAAATTACGGAGCACATTCAAAAGCATGGACTAATGGGACAAAGTCAACATGGATTTAGTGAAGGGAAGTCTTGCCTCAGCAATCTGCTGCATTTCTTTGAAGGGGTAAACAAACATGTGGACAAAGGTGAGCCGGTTGATATTGTGTATCTACATTTTCAGAAGGCGCTTGACAAGGTCCCTCATGAAAGACTACAGAGGAAATTAGATGGACATGGGATTGGAGGCAGTGTCTTACTGTGGATTAAAAACTGGTTGAAAGATAGGAAACAGAGAGTAGGATTAAAAGGTCAATATTCGCAATGGAGAAAGGTAGTTAGCGGGGTCCCTCAGGGATCGGTGCCGGGACCTCTGCTTTTTAACATATTCATAAATGACCTAGAGATGGGGGTAACTAGTGAGGTAACCAAATTTGCCGATGACACAAAGTTATTCAAAGTAGTCAAATCGCGGGAAGATTGTGAAAAACTACAAGAAGACCTTATGAGACTGGAAGACTGGGCATCTAAATGGCAGATGACATTTAATGTGAACAAGTGCAAAGTGATGCATGTGGGAAAGAGGAACCCAAACTATAACTACGTCATGCAAGGTTCAGCGTTGGGAGTCACGGACTGAGAAAGGGATCTAGGTGTCGTCGTTAATGATACGTTGAAAACTTCTGTTCAATGTGCTGCTGTGGCTAGGAAAGCAAATAGAATGTTGGGTATCATTAGGAGAGGGATTGAAAACAAAAATAAGGATATTATTCTGCCATTGTGTATCGCTCCATGGTGCGACCGCACCTCGACTATTGTGTTCAATTCTGGTCGCTGCACCTCAAAAAAGACATAGTGGAATTGGAAAAGGTGCAGAGAAGGGCAACAAAGATGATACAGGGGATGGGGCGACTTCCCTATCAGGATAGGCTGAAGAGGCTGGGGCTCTTCAGCTTGGAGAAAAGGCGGCTGAGGGGAGATATGATAGAGGTCTATAAGATAATGAGTAGAATGGAACGGGTTGATGTGGAGCGTCTGTTTACACTTTCCAAAAATACGAGGACAAGGGGGCATGCGATGAAGCTGCAGTGTGGTAAATTTAAAACGAATTGGAGGAAATTTTTCTTCACTCAACGCTTAGTTAAACTCTGGAATTTGCTGCCGGAAAAGGTGGTTAAGGCGGTCAACTTAGCGGACTTCAAAAAAGGGTTGGACGGCTTCCTGGAGGAAAAAGCCATAGAATGTTATTGAATGGACGAGGGAATAATACAGTATTTCTAGGATGGGCGGGACAAATTGCTTGTTCTTTTGGCCGCTGTCGCAGACAGGGTGCTGGGCTCGATGGACCTTTGGTCTGTCCCAGCATGGTGATGCTTATGTACTTATGATTTTGAGCACAGATCAGCAACCCAGCACACGTCAAAAAAAAAGACAGAGGCTGACAAGCCACTCTGGAATCTATCAGAGATTGAGATGCCTGTAATTTATTAAAGAACATGAGCCTGTGTGAACTCAGGAATTTATACCCTTAGGGGGCAAAGCAGGCCATGGGGAATAAACTAGTATAAACAGAAGAATGTGATTTAACGACTTAAGGGAAAATATATGGTGAGAACAGAAAACAGAATGATCTCTCAGGAAGATAAGTGCTAAAGCAGTGCTTAACACAAAAGGTATATAAACAATTGAATTAGAGCATTAGGTTGGAGAGGCAGAGGCAGACCACATGTTTGTGTCCCCTCCTCTCCACATGAGAAACTAGCATTTGTAATTGTAACTTTATGTTGGTAAGAAATTAAAGAATTGCTTTTCTCATACACTGGCCCTCATAGTCTTTTATCTCTCTGAATTGCGGGTGGTTGGTGAATACTAATTTGGGAGGTGATACAAGCAGCCTTTCTTTTTTAAAACATTGGTGACCTCCGACTGTGAAGCGGACAGTGGTAAGTAATAAATCTTTTAACATTGCTTTCTCATACGTGTAGCCTTGTATTTTATCTTTCTAAAGCTGTTATATTATATGTTATAGTCTAGAGGGGTGGTAAAAATACTAAACACCACTAGTCTTTCAATACTCCACAATACTGAGTAGTGGATATTTGGGACACTGGAGTGGAAAGACAGTGATAATCCTAGGGTGGTACAAGGGACCCCATTATTAACATTTAGGTAGCCCATGCAGGGACCAGGGGAATAGCGACCTCTGGGTCCCTTTGAAATCCTAGGAGGGGAGAAATATATAAGTGAAACTCCGGGAGAACTCCCAAGAGGAGTGTAAAGGGGGGGGTCCGCTTCCTCCTCTTAGGTGAAGCCAGCAAGCCTGAGGGGCTCCCAGGGTTCCAGGACAGAATGCTGCTGATACTGGGACTCAGGGCCAAAGTATTTTATTATCAAGGCAATTTCATACCAAAACTCATAATATATTCTTCAAAACAAAAGGTACAACCCTCTTAATATAGTCTTCAAAAGAAAAAGGTACAGTCCTCATAAGATAATCTTCAAAAGAAAAAAAAGGTACAGTCCAGGTCCCAAAATCCCTCAGCAAACGCTCAGCTCCTCAAGACCTCAGGTCTTCTATTAAGGCATTAGCTTTCCCTTTCCCCTCCTTCAGAAGGGTTTAGTAAGAGTTCAGCACACTTCCAATATAGCACAACTGTTCATGGTCAGTCTTTGCACATCAAACCCATACCACAAATCACCTGCCTTTTCACAGCACAGAGGGAACCCTGTAAGGAGCAGGGTTGGCAGTTTCTCCCACCTCTCAGCACCACGCCCGGTGTGGCCTCCTCCACTGCCTTCAAGTGCTGGGCAGGGCAATCTTTGAATTCATGGTAGCTGGCTCCTCTCCCTTAGGCAGCTCTAGTGGCAGGCTACTTCCTTCCTCCACATACTCAATGGAATCTCTCCATTCGTCCCCCCTCACTCCTGGTGACTGAGAGACACCAGGAAATCTGCTCTCCCCTTCTCACAGCTGGGGGGAATTATATACTGATGGTGAAGCCAGGGAAACTGAGCTTCATCCTTCCCTCTCCCTCTAGTGGGGAAGGGAGTAACAGGCTCCCCCTTCCTCGAGCCATTGCTCCCCCTGCTGGGGCTGGGAATCCATTCCATTTTTTTAGGACTACTCTCTTCTCTCATTCTTGCAAGGACTTCTGGGACCCGTAGTTCTGGGCTCAACTGCTTCACTGGGGAATCTCTGGGGCTTGCCTTGTCACAGGAGTCATCGGCTTTGGGACGCTTGAGCTGACTCGGACAGGTGAAATTGATTGGATACAGGGAGTTCTGGATAAGCCACTCAGTGATCGTTACCCCAGGAGTGGTAACGTGCTTCCATATTAGCACGCCAATAGTGAGTGCAAGCTGCGGAAGGGACATCCAGGTGCGTTTAGCACGCAGAAGGGTAAGTTACGAAATTTCTTTTAACATTGTTATTAATTTTTTTGTTAACAGTATTAAAAGTGTGAGCAAGCCCAGCTGGTAGGTCCTACGGTCTGATCAGCCGTGGGTGTTTCTAAAATACCAGGGCTCATAGTAAGTTCCTAGTGGGTCCTAAGTCTCGTTTGTCAGAATAGGTGTTTTAAAATACTAGACTCCCAATACATTCATAATGGCCACTCCTCCTGAGAAAGTAAATAAATGCTTTCCACTAGAAAAAACAGATTTTCCTAAGACCCATACTAAATTGCATAAATGGAATCAAAAACAAACTGATTTTTGTTGGCCAGTGCACGGATATTCTGATCCGCCCACTTTAAAAGCATTAATTGAATTATATTCAGCCCCATACAGTTTAGTTTTGGCCAATGCCCCTATGAAATTACTAAAAAGAATTAAAGTTATCCCATGAGTATGTTACCAAATTTCCTATTACCACGAGGGCGGGCGGGACTCAATGTGGGAAGGCCCGACGACGATGTCCAGGAGCTTCTTACTAGCAGGGTAGACGCGCGGCGCTGCCTGCCACTCTGGCGCTTCAAAAAAAGTTTTTTTAAGGCAGGACAGGGTGGGAGCAGGAGAACGGAGCTGGTAGGTATATCGGGTCGGGTGGGAGGGGGGGACTCAGAGGGGTGCTCAAGGGGGAGAAGGGGATTGGGGAGGGTGGGGGAGGGAGCCCAGATGGGTGCCCAGAGGGAAGAAGGGGATTGGGGAGGGTGAGGGAGCCCAGATGGGTGCCCAGAGGGGAGAAGGTGACTGGGGAGGGTGGGGGAGCCCAGATGGGTGCCCGAAGGGGATTGGGGAGGGTGGAGGAGCCCAGATGGGTGCCCGAAGGGGATTGGGGAGGGTGGGGGAGCCCAGATGGGTGCCCGAAGGGGATTGGGGAAGGTGGGGGAGCCCAGATGGGTGCCCAAAGGGGATTGGGGAGGGTGGGGGAGCCCAGAGGGGTGCCCGAAGGGGATTGAGGAGGGTGGGGGAGCCCAGATGGGTGCCCGAAGGGGATTGGGGAAGGTGGGGGAGCCCAGAGGGGTGCCCAGAGGGGAGAAGGGGATTGGGGAAGGTGGGGGAGCCCAGATGGATGCCTGAAGGGGATTGGAGAGGGTAGGGGAGCCCAGAGGGGTGCCCAGAGGGGAGAAGGGGATTGGGGAAGGTGGGGGAGCCCAGATGGATGCCTGAAGGGGATTGGAGAGGGTAGGGGAGCCCAGATGGGTGCCCAGAGGGGAGAAGGGGATTGGGGAGGGTGGGGGAGCCCAGAGGGGTGTCCATAGGGGAGAAGGGGATTAGGGAGGGTGGGGGAGCCCAGAGGGCTGCCCAGAGGGGAGAAGGGGATTGGGGAGGGTGGGGACAGCCCCTGGATGGAAAGGGGAGCGTGAGGGAGGGCAGACCCTAGATGAATGGGAGAGGGAGGGCAGACGGATTGAAGGGGCAGAGAGAAATGGCAGATGGTGGGTGGAAGGGGGAGAGAGAAAGAGGGCAGACTGGGGCAAATGGTGGATGGAAGGGGCAGAGATAGAGGGCAGATGTGGATGGAAGGGAGGGAGAGAGAGAGAAGGCAGATGTTGATGGAATGGGGAGAGAGATGGCAGACTGGGGCAGATGGTGGATGGAAGGGGCAGAAATAGAGGGCAGATGTGGATGGAAGGGAGAGAGAGGGCAGCCAGTGGATGGAAGGGGCAGAGAGAGAGGGCAGACAGTAGGTGGAAGGGACATTAGAGAGGGCAGACACTGGATGGCAGAGAGAGAGAGAGTGAAGACAGATGTTGGATGGAAGGAAGACAGTGAAAAGAAGATGAGGAAAGCAGAAACCAGAGACAACAAACTGTAAATATATATTTTTATTATTTTGCTTTAGGATATAGTATTGTAGCTGTGTTAATGTTTATAAATAGAACATGTAAATAAGGTAATCTTTTTATTGGACTAATTTTAATACATTTGACTTAACTTTCAGAGAACAAAACCCCCTTCCTCAGGTCAAGATAGGATACTGTAACAGCACTATACTGTATTGACCTGAAGAAGGAGATTTTGGCCTCTGGAAGCTAAATGTATTAGTCCAATAAAATGGTATTATTTTATTTTCTGTATTTGTTTTATTTCTATTTGTTAATCTGTAAAGTGGTGATTGGTATTTGTTAGTTTTTTCAAATTTACATCTGCTGTCTTTATATTTTGCACAGTACTAGGGGACATTTTCTGTTTCTGTGGTGTTGCATTGTATGCAGAGTCTGGCATCGGGGGTTCAGTTAAATTTTTGTCTAAATAGAAAGTTTATGATTACTTATTCTATAGTGGATTAGGGTGTATCTGTGTTTGTGAAAAAGACGTGGCTTTCAATTGGCATTGACTGTGCAGGATTGACGATCTGTACTATTCTGTCTGGTTTCGTTTTTACAATAGGTGAATTGATGTTCTAGTGCTCACTGTAGTGTTTAAGATGCTTTCCTTTTCCTTGTGTGACTCGTAGAAATGACTGCTTATGGTATGGTAGAATTGTTCTATAGGTCCTGAGTGTTTTGTATTCTTGGTATGCCTAGTACTGGATTTGGGGGAGGGGGGGTGTTAAAAAATGACCGGCCCCGGGTGTCAACTACTACTACTACTACTACTACTATTTAGCATTTCTATAGCGCTACAAGGCATACGCAGCGCTGCACAAACATAGAAGAAAGACAGTCCCTGCTCAAAGAGCTTACAATCTAATAGATTGTACCCTAGCTACGCCACTGTTTCTGCTTACTAGGTGTAAACTCATATCTTACCACAATTAGTTTTAATATTATTAAAACCACTGATTGTTTCATGTTTGATAATGCTTCTGTTCCCATAAGATTTTTATTATATTTTACATATACCTTGAACTATGCAAAGAATGAAATCTGAGAACACCCTTAAGTTAATGACATGTTACTAATGAATTGGACAACTATTATATGGCCTATTTAACTTGCTGGAAATCATGAGATGCTCTAAGTGGAAGTCTCCTAGTTGCAAAATGATGCCTTCTATGTGAACCCTTGCCAGCCTGTGTGAACCTTTCAACAGTATACAGGCTGCTGTTTCACAATACCAGAACCTACACTGACTTATACATTTCTCTGATGCCAAGATTGTCTACTTATCAGATCAACAACATTTAAAGTGACTTTGAATTACCTGATTTCTAACTGCTTACATTTTTAAACCACACATTATGGACTTTTCCAAAGATTCTATTTTTCTTACTGAATTATCTCCTTACATCACAAGTTGTTTTATGCACTGTTACTGTTCATTGCTTATACAATGTTCACCATGCTATGGAAAACCTTCATATGATCTGGTTTCATTACATTGATAATCCTTATTGCTGTATTTGTATTTCTTAGCTGTTGTATAACACCCTGTATTAGAAGCTTAGTGCAACAGTTAATTGAAACTGTCTTAAGTAAAAGAGAACCTATAGAACATGCATATGTACTGTATAAAAGACTACGCATTAGCGCAGAAATTGAAATTGTTGAAGATAATGTTTAATTTCTTTGTGATGCTCTTGGTTTTGCATTATTATCTTCCTCTAGGATCATTTAGATGGTAAGGTATTATAAATAACATAAGGCCCAAGGAAGGTTAAAGAGGGGTAACTTACATCTCATTATAATCACATTCTTTTGTCACCTATAGCCCGATACCTGTAAAAAGGGGTTTGACATTGTGACTCACACCTACAATCTCCCTACCTGAATTGAAGGGAACCTATGAAGGGCTATCCCTTTAATGGCAAAATGAGAGATCATTCATTAATGATCATGAGGTCACATGGCAACGACGGGTAAGATAGGATAGCCTATCACCTAAGACAGCCTGTGGCCAGAGCACTAACAGAATCTTGAGGGAGCCCGATACGAAGGGTTCAAAGCAGTGAAGCCCTTTTTACAAGGCCTTCAAGAGGGGAGATGTAGGATTATGAGCACAGGTCAGCACCCCAGCACAGGTAAAAAAAAAAAAAAAAAAAGGCAGAGGCTGACAAGCCACTCTGGAATCTATCAGAGATTGAGATGCCTGTAATTTATTAAAGAACATGAGCCTGTGTAAACTCAGGAATTTATACCCTTAGGGGGCAAAGCAGGCCTTGGGAAATAAACTAGTATAAACAGAAGAATGTGATTTAGCGACTTAAGGGAAAATATATGGTGAGAACAGAAAACAGAATGATCTCTCAGGAAGATGTGCTGAAGCAGTGCTTAACACAAAAGGTATATAAACAATTGAATTAGAGCATTACGTTGGAGAAGCAGAGGCAGACCACATGTTTGTGTCCTCTCCTCTCCACATGAGAAACTAGCATTTGTAACTTTATGTTGGTAAGAAATTAAAGAATTGCTTTTCTCATACGCTGGTCCTCATAGTCGTTTATCTCTCTGAATTGCGGGTGGTTGCTGAATACTAATTTGGGAGGTGATAAAAGCAGCCTTTTTTTTTAAACACTAGCCAAAGATATCTCCTGTGCGAGTCCTCACATGTGCAGCCAGAGCAGTGCTCAATTTGGCTGCATGCTTCAGCAGTCAACACTGCTGCCGACACTCCTGTACATGCTCAATTCAGCATCAGTCGCTGAACTGAGCATGCACGAGAGTGTCAGCATCTGCGGCTGATGTGCACTGGCTGACTTAAGCACTGCTCAGAGAGTACAGGTAGGGGACTCCCTCATGAGACCTATTTGGCTGATGGGGCTTGGGCATCCCTGCCAGACATTAAAGTGGAAGGTGACTGAACCCAAAGTGGGGTCGGTGACCCAGGCCTCCCAGTCCCCAAGGGTTACACCACTGAATGGAAATGAGAGCAGTTGAGAGACTGGAACTGGACAAGTAAGAATGGAGTGGGGCAAGGTGGAAAGGAGAGTGAAAGTACATGACATAGGCTGGAGGAATTCTTGGGAAATATGAAACAGGGCAGAAAGTCTGTGGTCTAAGACACCTTGGTATACAGACATTTTGCTCTGGGAACCCTGGTGGAATAGACCTTTTGCCCTGATACTGTGCATCATAGGCATAGTGGTAATAGTATACAGTGGTGCATGTGAATCAATATCAAAAAGATTCTATTGCCAGGGTCCTGGCAGATTCCTTTGCAGGTTATGCTAATTCTCTTCTAGTTTATCTCTTCCCACATTTGTTACTGTCACAGAGCTCTGCCTTCCTCTCTATAGTGTTGCAGACTGAACAGCACATAGAAGAAGTCAGTCACCATCTGCCATGTTAGTAAAGGCTATGGTGGAACTGAAGAGCCAAAGGATGAAGGGGTAAGGGAAGCTGTGTGGGACTCACCAGTGGCAGAGGTGAGAAACTTTTGCAGGGAGAACTGCAGTGCTATAAAGGAGAGTGGATCCACCAGGGTCTCTTGCTGTTCTGTACAGGCAGCACTCATTCAATCAAAGGATTACAACTCACCATCCCTGGACCCTGCCATACAGATCATCCAGCTGCTCAGTCTCTAGTTGACCTAATTCCTACAGACTCTACTGGAGACAGCCCATCCAGTTCCTTCGTCTTCATGCCAGAGGTGCCATCACTATCCTGAATCCAACTTTGCCAGTCACAACTGGAGCTCCCTTAAACCCAGATCCATCCTCGGACTTCCTGAAGGTAAGGGCGAAACCACTGAAGCATTCAAGAATGGGTCTACACTTAGGGTTGCCAACTGGATCCAGATTCACCCGACAATGTTGATCCAGTCCTGAGCTTACCTGAATGCATGCAGGGACTTGCAACCTTGCTTTTTTTAGGGAATTCATGTGGAAATCAGAACCACAAGTTCCCTAAATGTAATGGTGTAAGCCCAGGACTGGATTAACCCTGTCGGGCAAATCTGGATCTAGTTGGCAACCCTATACTGCCTACAGTAGCACCAGACATACTTTTTTTTTTATATTCCACTAATACTATGTAGTTCAAAGCAGATCACAATAAGAGGACTGGGACATTACCCAGGAATTACAGCAGTAAATATCTTGTGTACTAAACAAAAGCATATCTATGAAACAAAATGATTTTTACCCAGAAAAAAATTAATCACAGCTTGCCACACTGACAGAAAAAGCTTTAAAATAAGTTTATTCTGAAGTAAAACCTGATGTGGCCACGTTTCTGCATCATTGGTATACTATTTGCACCATTATGCGCATGCAAAGTCCATTAATAAAACTGGATCTTGAAGGCTGAAAACTCCATGCTTGTCTCAAATTCTTTGCTGTTCAGGTGACTTCTCTCTTGCAGTCTCACAGGAGCTGAAATGAGAGGCTGACAACACAAACAACAAACATAAAAGAGAGAAAAAGTTTGAGTCTCTGGAGTGGACAATGGTCCATGGAGTTCATGTCTCTTCAAGGTGTATATGGATCACTGGCTCAGTGATGGCTTTGCTTTAGAAGGCTGCTGTCTTCTGTGGGAGTCTGGTGTCCCAGTTCTGCATCTCTGATTGCACTTTGATGATCGGTGTCTGATGAAGATGCAATATAGATAAGGTGCACTATGGTTCTTCTAAGCAGTACCCAACTTCAGAAATGAGAGAAACTAGGAGCTCCCGTGTTTCTTTCAGGCACAATGTTAATAGTAAGAATGGTCATCTCTGGACAGATCTTGGTCTCGGTGTCGGTGTCAGGGTCTATAAGCTTAAAGAAGTTCTCTATAGCTGCAGATGTGTAGTCAGGTTTTAGAAGGAAATATGGTGCTGATAATCATGTGGTTTCCATTAGATGGGATGCTGGCACAGTTCTGGTGGTACAATTTGCTGGGTTTTAGTTAGTTGGCTACACTTGACATCAATTCTTTGTACACTAATATTCCATAGGTTGAAGCTTTGACAATAATAGAATATACTCTTAAAGAAAGAAAGAAAGAAAGAAACAGAGAAAAAACACATAGCAGGACATATGATCATTTCATTTTGGTTATGGCAATGGTTCCCAAATGTTTTCGGTTCACGGCACACTTAGGGGCCCTTTTACTAAGCCGCGTAGGTGCATATGCGCGTCCCACGCATGTCAATTTGGAGTTATCACCTTGCTACCATGTGGCCCAGGTGGTAATTTTGTTTTTTATGTGCATCCGCTACACATGCCGGAAAATAATTTTTATTTTCCTGAGTGCGGCAGAAACAGGGCGGTAATTTTCATTCTACGCACGTAGATGATTACTGCACGGTTACCGCGTGAGACCTTACCACTAAGTCAATGGGTGGCAGTAAGGTCTCAGACCCAAAATGGACGCATGCCAATTTTTATTTTGCCACACGTCCATTTTCTGCAAACATTTTTTTAAAGGCCTTTTTTATACCTGAAGCCGGAGACAGAGGTAGGACCATTGGATGATTGCTGGGGGGGGGGGGGGGGGGGGGGGGTAGTTTGGGGAATAGGTTGGGAGGACTGGATGGATTGGAGGCCCGTGTGTTAAGGTGGAGGACAGGGATCTGGTATGAAGTTAATACTGCAGAGATCCATGGACGTGCTTTGTTATCCTTGGGCTAAAGAGGCATCCCTCTCGACAGAGCCCAGTTGCCGAGAGGATGGGTGATTCCTAGCCAAATGGAGAGATATGATTGGTCAAGGGTGGCAGCCCATCTGGCAAACAATTAGCATCCTCCAGCAAATACAAGGGAATAGGGGTGGGTTGGAGGGGGGAGGAGGGCTAAATAATAAAATTTGATACTGTTGAGATATATTAGGCGGTTTAAGCACTGTAAGTTTTAAATGTTCTGTTATACTGCAATTAAGATTGAGTTGTATTATATTCAGATGTCAACAGTCGGAACAAAATAGCTGAAGGGGGAGGGTTAAATGTAAAAGTTTGATGACTAACAATCATGTTGCTCATGTTAAACATGCTATTAATATGGTATAGTAAGTTGTATTTTCCAATTTGTCATCAATAAAAACCATTGAAACATAAAAGGCCTTTTTTACAGGTGCACTGAAAAATGGCTCTGCGCACACCCAAAACCCACGCCTACACTAGCACAGCCCATTTTTCAGCGCACCTTGTTGAAGTAATTTTTCATGCTCCCCGCTGCCACACATTTCCTTCCCCACCTCCAGTCACACATTTCCTCTCAGGATCTCAGGTTTCCCCTCCCAATCGCACATTTCCTCACAGGTCTCCCCCACCCCCCAGCCGAAGCAGCATGGAGTCCTACCTTGTCTGGTAACAGAGCATCTTACTTCCCTTGTGGTTCCACAGACAGCCAAGCCTCCTCCTCTGTGTCAGGCCTGCTCCACCCCTCTTCAAGCCCTTCCCAGGTGGGGAGCCACAGCTGCTGCATTTGTAGCCTTCAGTGCTCCTCACCCTACAGCAGTAGTGGGACCCAAGAAGTGTCAGCTCTCATGGTGCAGCTGCTTCCCCTGCTAAAGGCTGCATGTCGAGGGTGGGCAGGAAACGGCAATGGTATGTGCAGGCCATTAATGTGAATCTCTTTCCACGGCACCCCTGTGGTGCACCAAGGTGCCGTGGTGCAGTTTTAGAAACACTGGGTGGGCTATGGTCACTATTGCACGAACAGAATTATTTCTGTTTTCAAAACAAGCTCTTCCTACAGATTAAGGTTACTGCCATGGGGGCATCCATGGCACCAGATATTCTTAATCTGTATGTGGCTAATTTTGAAGATACCTTTTTGAAACATCATCCCTTTGTTGCAGAAATTAGATTATTTAAGTATTATATTGATGACATCTTCTTAATTTGGAAGGGTGATCTAGATAAACTCTTTCAATTTTATACTTGGCTAAATGCAAGAGATAATAACCTAAAATTCAAGATGCAATATGACCAGGAAGAGATTGGCTATTCAGACATTATGATAAAAAAGGCTGTTATCGCTTCATAACTTCAATTTACAAAAAACCCACAGATAAAAATACCTATTTGCATTTTACCAGTTTTCATAAAAAGAACCTGAAGAGTAGTTTACCAGCTTTTAAAAATATGTAGATTATGTTCAGAACTTCAGGACTTTGAATTGTCACGGTTGTGACAGTATCCCATGCCTACACTCACCTCACCTCCTTGTAACCAGGCCCTATGGCTGCTGTGGACTGTCTTCTTCCTGTTTCCCAAACACGTTCCAGAGTTCATTCCAGTCCTGATGTTCCAGCACTCCAGACTTGCCAGGGTGTTCCTGCTGCCAAGCCTCACCTGTGACCTCATCTGTAATTGCCTTTATTAAGCATCTGGGAACTTTCAGACTTACCTTTGCAACAGAGGTCTTCCGTTGAGTTTTCATCTCTGTGTGTTTGTTGCTGTTCCTGCCCTGCTAGTTCTTGTCTTGTAAGCCCTCAGCTTCAGTTCCCTTCCTGCTTGTGTCTGCCCTGTTTTGTCTTCAGCTTCAGTTCCCTTCCTGCTTGTGTCTGCCCTGTTTGTCTTCAGCTTCAGTTTCCAAGCCTGTTCCAGAATCCTGAATCCTGTTCCAGCCAAGCCTATCTGAGAATCCTGAATCCTGTTCCAGAATCCTGAATCCTGTTCAAGCCAAACCTGTTCCAGAATCCGGTTGTTCCAGCCCTGCTCATCTATAGCTTCAGTCCCCATCTTGCTAGTTCCAGTCCTGCTTGTACCAGCCTGTCTGTTTTCAGCCTCGCTTCCTGTTGGGTGGTTCACCTGCTGCTGCCGCTCACTGGCAGTGGCCCAAGGGCTCACTACTCCGGACTTCGTGACAGACTGTGACAGATTGCAAAGGCCATGAGCTCGCTAAAATCATCCTTCCAGCTGGGCTTCCAGCCCATGATTTTTTTCTCCTTGGGCAATCCGGGTTCCAGCCCGGGTTCAGCTCCTAGTTCCAGTTCAGATTCTGGTCCCATCTGCTCTTGATCTTTTTATGACGCTCCATAATTACCGTGATAAACTTTCTTCTGATCCAGCCTTGAAGAATACTCCTGAAGCTGCAGCTGAGAGAGAGCATGTCTGAGGGCTTGGGTTCTTTGTAAACCCAGTTTCGGCTATTGATTCTTCTATCAAGCTCTTCAAATACTGCTACAAACTGATCTCGGATCCAGCCCTGCGGGATACTCCTGAAGCCGACGCTGAAAGAAGACGTCTTAGAAGTCCCGAGACCAGGGCTCGCCTGCAGTCCTTTTGGAGTCCCGGTTCGGCTCCTGATTCCAGTATGGGTCCCAGTCCCGGTTCGGCTCCTGATTCCAGTCCGGGTCCCAGTCCCAGTCCGGCTCCTGATTCCAGTCCAGGTCCCAGCTCCGGTTCAGCTCCTGATTCCAGTCCGGGTCCCAGCCCTGGTTCAGCTCCTGATTCCAGTCCGGGTCCCAGTCCGGCTCCTGATTCCAGTCTGGGTCCCAGTCCGCTCCTGATTCCAGTCTGGGTCCCAGTCCCGGTCTGGTTCCTGATTCCAGTCCGGGTTCCAGTCCCGGTCCGGTTCCTGATTCCAGTTTGAGTTCCTGTCAAGATGCTGATTATAGTCTGAGTTTCAGTTACACCAAGCCTGTGTGAGAATCCTGAATCCTGTTCCAGAATCCTGAATCCTGTTCAAGCCAAGCCAAGCCAAGCCAAGCCTGTTCCAGAATCCGTTGTTCCAGTCCTGCTTATTCCAGCCCTGCTCATCTTTAGCTTCAGTCCCCATCCTGCTAGTTTTGGTCCTGCTTGTACCAGCCTGTCTGTGTTCAGCCTCGCTTCCTGTTGGGTGGTTCACCTGCTGCTGCCGCTCACTGGCAGTGGCCCAAGGGCTAACTACTCTGGACTTCGTGACAGACTGTGACATGAATCAAAGGCAGTAGCTATGGCTACTAGATTTACACAAAGGGGCTAGACTAGAGAATAATACGGGGACAAAGTTTTTCCCTATCCCTGCGGGTTCTGTTTCTGTCCCCGCAGGTTCTGTCCCCATCCCCACCCCACCCCCACAGGTTGTGTCTCTGTCCCTGCCCCGTCCCCACCCAGTCCCTGCTCTGTCCCCATGGGCTCTGTTCTCATCTGCAAAAGCCTCAAAAAATTATGATTTTATATTTAAATCTTTGTCTTAAAGTATGAAAAGGAACAATATGCTGAGCAACTATTGTGTATAAATTACAAATAGAAAACTATAATAACAGCAAACAGCTATAATAATCCTCCTCACCACTACCCTCTACCCTTCCAACCCCAACAATAGCTGATTTCTACTATCCCAAGGAATCCTAATCCACCCTGTTAAAATGTCCAGGGGTACAAAATACAACCTGTTTTATATGCCCTAGAGGGAAGAAATATGCCCTATGAAGCATTGCTATGATTTTTTAATCTATGGATGAATAAGAAGTCATCAACAATCTCAGGATTCAGTCTAGCTCTCCTGTCTTCCACAGCCCTTCCTGCAATAGAAGATGTTTTCTTAGAAGATGTGCTGGTAGCAGGTAGTACAGGATCCCCCATGCAAATTTTGCTAGTTGTGGCCAGAATGTTTGCTTGCTTTTCCAAAAAATCAAAATATTGTTGTCTGCATCACTCAAACATAAATAACAGTCCAGTTCATTAACAGGCTTCAAAGTAGAAAATGACGTGGAGGGGCATAATCGAAAGGGGCGCCCAAGTTTTCCTGAGGACATCCTCGCAGGACATCCTGGCGAAGGGGCAGGGAAACCCGTATTATAGAAACAAGATGGGCGTCAATCTTTCATTTCGATAATATGGTCAGGGATGCCCAAATCATGAAATTTAGGTCAACCTTAGAGATGGTCGCCCTTAGAGATGGTCGTCCCCGATTTTCGGCCATAATGGAAACCGAGGACACCCATCTCAGAAATGACCAAATCCAAGCCATTTGGTCGTGGGAGGAGCCAGCATTTGTAGTGCACTGGTCCCCCTGACATGCCAAGACACCAACCGGGCACCCTAGGGGCACTGCATTAGACTTCATAAATTGCTCCCAGGTGCATAGCTCCCTTACCTTCGGTGCTGAGCCCCCCAAAGCCCACTCCCCACAACTGTACACCACTACCATAGCCCTTATGGGTGAAGGGGGGCACCTAGATGTGGGTACAGTGGGTTTCAGGTGGGTTTTGAAGGGCTCACATTTGCCACCACAAGTGTAACAGGTGGGGGGGGGGGATGGGCTTGGGTCCGCCTGCCTGAAGTGCACTGCACCCACTAAAACTGCTCCAGGGACCTGCATACTGCTGTCATGGAGCTGGGATTTGAGGCTGGCATAGAGGCTGGAAAAATATTTTAAATTTTTTTGAGGGTTGGAGGGGGCTAGTGAACACTGGGAGAGTAAGGGGAGGTCATCCTCGATTCCATCCAGTGGTCATCTG
Organism: Microcaecilia unicolor; assembly: GCF_901765095.1. NCBI lineage: Eukaryota > Metazoa > Chordata > Amphibia > Gymnophiona > Siphonopidae > Microcaecilia > Microcaecilia unicolor. The sequence continues at coordinate 92,061,854 of NC_044039.1, forward strand.
GTCATTTAGGGCACATTTTTGTGGCTTGGTTGTAAAAAAAAATGGACCAGGTAAAGTCAACCAAGTGTTCATCAGGGACGCCCTTCTTTTTTCCATTATCGGTCGAGGACGCCCATGTATTAGGCATGCCCCAGTCCCGCCTTCGCTACACTTCCGACATGCCCCCGTGAACTTTAGTCGTCCCCATGACGGAAAGCAGTTGAGGACGCCCAAAATCGATTTTCGATTATGCCGATTTGGGCGACCCTGTGAGAAGGACACCCATCTTGCGATTTGTGTCAAATGATGGGCGCTCTTCTCTTTTGAAAATAAGCCTGATAGGGACAAAGTTCATCCCCGTCCTCGTGGTCTCTGTCCTCATACCCACCCCACCCCCATGGGATCTGTCCCCACTCTGTCCTCTTAAGCTCTGTCCCCTTCCCCCTCGTGGTTACTGCGGGTCCCCGTCCCCATGTCATTCTCTAGGCTACACATATCAATGCCTTCAAAAAAGATACTGTAGAGCCAAATCTCAATACAGGGACAATCTATTAGGAGCTCAAAGAACATATACAGATTAAATATTTCCCACTTGGCAATAAATATTCAGCAGATTATTAGAAAGCATTGGCACATATTAGAGGTACATGTGCTTTTAAATAAAATAAAATAAACAAAAAACTAAAAAATAGTGGTTGCTTATTGCTTATGCTAAGAATAGAACCTAAGAAAAAAATTAATTCCTTCAACTTTGCCGGATCTTGATTATGATGTGGCCTAACACCAAGGGCATTTTAAATGTCGATCATGCTCAGTGTGCAAGCTGAGATATAGGTAACACTTGCCGCATTCTAAAGTACATTTTACATTTTGTTCATATATGTTCACATTATTGTCATTCAAGTTTTTTATATACTTGCGATACATGTTTATATTTCAGTATGGCTATTTATGCTTTTATATACTTGTACTAATATGTGCATTTTGTTGTAAGTACTTTTTAAGTGTCAGACTATCATGACTGGGTAATAATTTTTTACTACTGTTTGACGATTAACTGTTCTATTTTTCTGTCTAGATTATTCGCCCATCTTTTAAGTTACAGTTTTTTAATGCATATATTTTTATAGTATTAATCTTACCATTGTTTTTCTTCATTCTATTCAGTGTCAAGTTTGCTATCTTTTAAATTTTAATAATTAACATTTTAATTTTTAAATTTTTATTGTGTTGTAGTTTCATCAATCTACTAGTCTGATATTTATCATTTTTGCAATTAATTTTCTATTCTGTATTTCAGTGGCGTAGCCAGACCTGACATTTTGGGTGGGCCCAGAGCTAATGTGGATGGGCACTATGTATATAAGTATGAGTAGTGTTTCTTGAAATACTACAAAATAATGCCTTCCCTTCTCTACCTTACCCAATCCCCCCACAGCTATCCCTGTAGCCCGGTATCAGCCCTTCCTTTCCCCACCATCCATTCCATAGCTAGGTATCGGCCCTGTCCTACCCCCTACACATCCCCATTAAATATAAGACTTTTTTTTAATGTCCTGGGCACTGCAGAGCCCACCTCCTCCCAGAAAATTGCCTACACTTTTTTTTTAATTATTTTAACCTGGCCACTGCAGCCATCCCCACTCAAAAACCCACCAACCTGAGAAATAGACAACCTTTTTTACAAATTTTAACCTAGCTAATATTAAAATTTATTGTTGGTGGGTTTCTGGGTGGGGGTGGGCTGCCTAGAGCAATAAAAGTCATATTTAATGATTACATATACTTTTTTTTGCCTTAGGCAGTGAGGAGCTCACGCCCACCCAGAAGCCCACCACCAGCCAGCAGTTTGAATACACCCTGCACACGTTAAAAAAATAAAATTTAAAACTATATTTATTTTACCTGGACAGCTGCTTGCGAATGGTGGCAGGTGGTGCAGAGCACTGTGCTGGCTTCTGTGCCTGTTGTGTGGGGCTGCAGGAAAGTGCTGCTGGGGGGGGGGGGGGGGAGAAATTGATGAGCCTGATCGCGTCCAGCAAAGGCACCCATCACCCATGAGGCCATGACCCAGCACAGTGCGGAGGAGCCGCACCCGTGACACAGCCGGCAGCCAGAAGCTGAAAGCCTTTCCCATGTGGCACTGCGGCCGCAGCACTGTCATAGTAACATAGTAGATGACGGCAGAAAAAGACCTGCATGGTCCATCCAGTCTGCCCAACAAGATAAACTCACATGTGCTACTTTTTGTGTATACCTTACCTTGATTTGTACCTGTCTTTTTCAGGGCACAGACCGTGTAAGTCTGCCCAGCACTATCCCCGCCTCCCGCCACCGGCTTTGCCACCCAATCTCGGCTAAGCTCCTTAGGATCCATTCCTTCTGAACAGGATTCCTTTATGCTTATCCCACGCGTGCTTGAATTCCGTTACCGTTTTCATTTCCACCACCTCCCGCGGGAGGGCATTCCAAGCATCCACTACTCTCTCCGTGAAAAAATACTTCCTCACATTTTTCTTGAGTCTGCACCCCTTCAATCTCATTTCATGTCCTCTCGTTCTACCTCCTTCGCATCTCCGGAAAAGGTTCGTTTGTGGATTAATACTTTTCAAATATTTGAACGTCTGTATCATATCACCCCTGTTTCTCCTGTCTTCCAGAGTATAGATGTTCAGGTCATCAAGTCTCTCCTCATACGTCTTGTAATGCAAATCCCTTACCATTCTCGTAGCTTTTCTTTGCACCGCTTCTTACATTTCTAGCCATTTGTTCTTCCGCTTGCGCTTTCGCCAGACATATCTCTCTCTTTATTAGTGCATAGTCTTTATTAGTGCTGTTTCCACCAGACACTATATAACCTTCCCTTTATCCGACCCCCATTGTGCCTGAAATGCACGAACCTCTTTCGACCACATATTACTATGTAACTGTCTATCTACCGGACTTGGCAAACACCTTTACGGTACTATGTAAGCCATATTGAGCCTGGTGGGAAAATGTGGGATACAAATGTAATAATAATAATAATTTTTGAAGGTGTTTTAGGGCTATTAAATTATTTCATAATCTACATACGGGACTTCCACCTTTTAAGGCACTACCTAACCAACTGGAACAACTTTTCACTTTTTAACAGATGGACCACACATAACCGGTTCATTATTTTTAATAATCTTTTACTATTGCTTTCAATAGCATTTGCAATTATTTTGGGTGCACTTGTGACTCCGCCTACTGCCAGAAAGCTACTTCTACTGGCTTCCACCCATATAATAGGCTAGCGCTAGATACTAGCCTCGCTGACTCCTGCTCTGAATCTAACTTCCCCGGCTTAAACCACGTGTATGTAAGGGCTGGATAAAGAAATAGTCACATATCATGAAGCCCGAGCCAACAAAAAAAAAAATCTAAGTGAGAGCAAATAAATTATACAACAATAAATAAGGTGGATAGAGCAGTTCAGAGTTTGTTTTTTTTAACAGCTCCCCCTCCTTCCACCTACAACAGCAAACATTTTATTAGAGCACGCCCCCTCCCCCTCCCTCCAGTCCGACAGGTGGCCCCCCCGCCTGGGCCCTGGTTGTTCCCTTACAGCTCAGTTGCATTTTATTAAAGCCCAGAACACGGCCTCCCTCCCGCCAATCCGACAACCCCCTGCCCCCTCGCTCCTGTAGCCCCCTCCCCTTACCTGGATCCTAGCTGCTCCCCTGGTGTTCTGCTGCAGTACACACTACAGCACTCACGCGGTCATCACGGGGAGCAAGCAGCAAGAGGAGGAGCGCGGAGCCAGCCACCTGGAGGAGAGGAGACATCACTCACGCAGGCGCAGTGGCAGGAAGGCGCATGAGCACTAGTGCAGGGTGCTACAGGGGCAGAGGCCAGGAGGAAGGTGATGAGGGAGGGGAGTTACAGTCGGGAGTCTCGCGATGGTGAGAGAGATGAGCCACAGCGCTAGAAGGAGACACAGTGAGCTAGGACCGACGGAGCAGACCCCCCCCCCCCCCCATTGATTGCACCCGGCCGGGGCGGTCCGCCCCTACCGCCCCACCTTCGGTATGCCACTGCATTTTGACAGGCAGGTAGGAGCCTGGAAGCAGAAGGATTGGGAGAGCTGCTGGCTGCCTAAAAGCAGGTGGGAGGTGGCTGAGCCTGAGCCATGGCAGAAAGGCTTTTGTATACTTCGGCGCCTAACTGGGTGGGCGGGCCTGGGCCCACCCAGGCCCATCCGTAGCTACGCCCCGGCTGTATTTAGACTCCTGAGGCAAGCCCTTTGGCTGAAACACAGCCGTGTCAACTCTGTACTTAAGAGCACTGTCCAATCCTCCTCTTTGAGTCACCTTCTCTGTTTCCTGTTTTGAAAACATAACAGCTGTATTACCAGACACATATATTCCGCTCTCATTGTTGAGCATTGGATCAATGGGGGCACACAGCAGGTAACCTGTGTTTCTTTGTGATCAGGATCATTACTCCAAGTTGGAGAGGTGGAAACTTTGACCTAGATGCACAAAGGTCCCGTTAAGGATTCGTCTACGTTTCCAAATTGGTAAAAATTTACTGATTTAGAAACACAGAGGGATTCATAAAGAAAATCGCATGCAAATGAGCTGCTCGTTGCTTTCGCGACCCAGCTCATTTGCATGCGATATGGGGGAAGCAAGTCAGTGAGCTGAGCATGCGCAGAACAGTCAATCGCTATGCGTGGCTGCTCTGCACATGCTACAGACGGCTCTCATACACACATACAAGCTGTGTGTATGACAGCAGTAGATTTACCCCTTTTTTGGGGGGCAAACACAAAAGCGCTTTTTTTTGGATGGGCATACCTGTATTACAGCTCCCTGCCTCCTTCTGATGGGAAAAAGTGGGAAAAACATCTCTGCTGCTCTCCACTCTTCTGTGAGGAATCAGCAGCATCAGGGCTTGGTTCCACCCCCAGTAATGAGTGGGCGGGACCATAGGCGGTCGGTGGCCCAACTGTTTGGGGAGACTAAAGGGGGTGGGGCTAGAGGTGAGGCCAGGGGTGGAGCTTAAATCCATAATTGTCTGGTAACACGCAGAAAAAATAAATAAATAAAAATAAAAGTCACAATTAATAACTTTTATTAAATTTAGATATTAGATATGTATCATATGTCAAAGAATAAAGTGGTTGCTCAAAGCATATTCTAACCACAATCGCTCAACTGCAAAACACTATGCACAACTTTGTCCAAAAACACACTCAGAACCTTACTGTACCATAAATATTACACTGGGCAGACCTAATACACCAATATACCACCCATACGGAAAATGCAGACCGTCAACAATATGAAACAAGGGATCATATCATCACAATTCTCATGTAGAGCCACAAAACACCCTAATTCATGTTTAATGTGGGATAAAATGCCATAAATAAGTAAATAAATATAAACGTTTAATGTTGAGCACCTGATTCTCAAAGTGGACATATTCCAAACACTATAATGAAAATAAAATGATCTTTTCTACCTTTGTTGTCTGGTGACTTTTTCTGATCATGCTGGCCCAGTATCCGTTCTGCTGCTATCTGTCCTCAGTGCAGGTCAGGAAGTCATCCTCGTTAAATATCTCCCTGGCAACCCAGGACACCTCCAGCCAACCCCCCCTGCTTTCCCAGCAGTAAGGTAAACAAACCATAAACCAATTTCTATAACTGCTAGAGGGCTTTCACTGCAACTCCTGCTGTGAGGATGGAGGTAAATCAACAATTTAATCCCCTCAGGCCCTCATGATCAAAAGCAAACTCTGGCGCTAGAGGCTGTTAACGCCATACTAGCGCCAGAGTTTGCAGCCGACCCATGATCAGAGCCCTCGAGCGCCTGAAACAGCGCATTCGAGGGCTCTCAGCGCAAGTAGCATGCAAATGCATGCTAAACAGGGCTTCTAGCGCAATTAGCTTGCAAATGCATGCTAATTGGCGCTTAACGCATTCTTCCCCAATGATCAGCGACCAGTGCGCCAAAGATTGGGTCGCTGGCCGCAGCAAAATCAACGCCAGCTCCGAGCTGGCTTTAGATTTTGCGGATCATTGGGGAGGAATGGTGAGCCCTGTCCAGCATGCAGTTGCATGCTGGCAGGCCCCCGTTCCCCCCAAGGCAACAGCACACGGGACTGGAGGTCCGGTGGACCTCCGGTCCTCCCCCCCCCTGATGATCCGAACCCCCCCGAAATCTTCGTGGCCGCTTCCCACCAGCGCCGGGGGGGGGGGGGGCTGGAGGTTCGGTGGGCCTCCAGTCCCCCAAACCCCAAGAAATCCTTGTGGCCGCTGTAATCTACCGACGAGGGGGGTGGGGCTGGAGGTCCACCCCAACCCTCCCACCCGCGTTCTCAACAAATCCCTGGTGGTCCGTGGTGACATGTAACCCCACCCTCCTCCCTCCCTCCCGGCCCCCCTACCTTTGTTGGAGGAGGGACGCAGCCTGCATGCCTCCCTCCTCTTCCTTTCGACGCCGCTTCAAAATGGCAGCGCCCAGCCCCGCCCATTGCATCCTGGGATGCACTGGGCGGGGCTTCATACCATGTAAGGGAATCGCTCCCTTATATGGTATGTAGCCCCGCCCAGCGCATCCCATGGCCTCAACCAAGAATTAGATTGCAAACCATTTTTATAGATAGAAGTAATTTTTTAGTTATAGGCTTTTGAAAGTCCTTATTTCATCCATTTCCTTGCCCCCTTCCTCTCTCCTTCGTACTCTTCTTCCTTCCCCCATTCTGTCCTCCTTTTCCTTTCTTTCTTCCCCTTCCCCTCCCCTTCCCCTCTTCTATTCCTGTTTCCTCCCCTCCTCCTTCCTCCAACCCCTTCCTCCCCCTTTCTTTTTTCTTGGTCCTCCCCTCTCCCTTTCCCCCCACATAAGAACAGCCATACTGGATCAGATCAATGGTCCACCTAGCCCAGTATCCTGCTTCCAGCAGTGGTCAATCCAGGTCACATGTACCTGGCAGAAACCCAATTAGTAGCAACTTTCCATGCTACTAATCCCGGGGCAAGCAGTGGTTTCCCTCATATCCATCTCAATAACAGACAATGTACTTTTCCTCCCAAAACTTGTCCAAACCTTTTTTAATCCCATATATGTTAATCGCTGTTACCACATCCTGTAGCAACAAGTTCCAGAGCTTAACTATTCTTTGAGTGAAAAAATATTTCCTCTTATTTGTTTTAAAAGTATTTCCATGCAATTTCATTGAATGTCCCCTGGTTTTTGTACTTTTTGAAAGAGTGAAAAATCGATTCACTTTTACCTGTTCTACACCACTCAGGATTTTGTAGCCCTCAATTATATCCCCTATCAGTCGCCTCTTTTCCAAACTGAAGAGCCTTAATCTCTTTAGCCTTTCCTCATATGGGAGGAGTTCCATCCCCTTTATCATTTTGTCACTCTTCTTTGAACCTTTTCTAATTCTGCTAATTCCGCTATATCTTTTTTGAAATACAGCGACCAGAATTGAATGCAATACTCAAGGTGAGGTTGCGCTATGGAGTGATACAGAGGCATTATAATATTCTTGGTCTTATTTTGCATCCCTTTCCTAATTCCCAGCATCCTCTTTGCTTTTTTGGCTGCCGATGCATACTGGGCAGGAGATTTCAACGCATTGTCTACAATGACACCTAAGTATTGCGGGAGGCCTCAGGAGGTAGGAAAATAACTCCTACCTCCAAAACGATAAGCAGATCTCAGTCAAAAGATGTCTTTATTTTCTTTCCCTTTTACACTCAGTGTGGTCACAGCTCCCTGCATGGCTTACTCCAAACCTAAAATAATTCAAAATACCCTGCTCAACTTGCTGACATATATGTGACCAGTACTTAAAACCAAATCTAGTGTACAAAAACAGCACAAACAAGAGAAAAAGAAAGATGCAAAGCGTAAAGCCTCAAAGCTAAACAAGACAAAAGTCTCAACAACAGGGACTACAGCAGAAACTAATACAGGATCACTCCTTGTTACTAGCACAAAATGTAATACAGGTAGAGAAAAAAGGCAAAAGGTATTAAAAAAAACCTCCACCACAAAAATGTGAACAGCCACAGTATGTCAACAAACTGGTGAGTGCAGATGACAGAAACAATGGTACCGGAAGGAATGGTCTGAAACACAAAAAAATATATCATATACAGCAAACAAATATAACTTAAATGAAAAGCCTTCAATGCATGTGTGCAGTTCAAACAGTAACTGATGAAAAACCCTACAAGGAGCCTCTTGTTTTGCTGAAGCTGCATCAGGGGTAAAAAACGTTTTCAGACAAACCACAGTCTCAAACCTCCACTGTTTACATACAAAAGACTGCCAGATACTCAGGCAGGAAGAGAAGAGAGTCCTCCAGCATGGTGACATCATCAAAAGAAGGCGTTCCATTCAATCTGAGAATTTAACCCCATAGGTTCTAGAAGCTTTTAAATCCAAAACTGTTCTCACTGTCTAAGTTTCCTTCTTAAATCACCATGTCACAGACTGGTAACAATTCTAGCAACAACAGAACAGGAAAAATCCTCTGAAGAGTGTTTAAATGTTACACCAGTGGTTCTCAAACGTTTTCAGTTCACGGTGCCCCTAGTGTCCAAGAAATTTTTCACAGCGCTCCCCCCCCCCCCCCCCCCCAAGGCCAGTCAGGTAGGAGCAACCGGTGCAGCCGTACAGGGCCTCGCGCTCCCAGGGGCCTCCTGCTGCTGACCCCGACATGATGGCACGTGCAGCATCTCTCTCTCCTTACCTGATTCAGCGCCTCTCCCTCGGGCAGCAATGATCCCCATGCCGGCTCCATGGTTCTAAATGGTGGCTGCAAACTCTCATGAGACTACTGCAAGAGGTTGCAGCCGCCATTTTGATTCTCTGAGCTGGTACGGGCAGCAGCGACTGGGGATTGCTGCTGCCCAAGGCCAAGGGAGAGAGGCACTGCACGATGGAAAGGGATAGGGAAAAGGCTGCCCTCGGATAGATGGAAAGGGAAAGGGTGAAAGAAAGGCTGCATATGAATGGAAGGGTAGGGAGGGAGAATTGCTGAACTTAGACAGGAAGGAGGGGGGAGGGGGGGTAAAGGCTGCACATGAATGGAAGGAAGGGTGGAAATGTACATGGATGGAAGGGAGAGGGGAGAGACTGCACTTGGATAGGAGGGTAGGGTGAGGGGGAAATGCACATGAATGGAAGGGAGAGGGGGAAAGGCTGCACATGAATGGGGGGAATGCTTCACTTGGATAGGAGGGCAGGGAGGGGGGAAATGCACATGGATGGAATGGAATAGAAGGGAAGGGAGAGGATGAAAGGCTGCACATGAAGGGAAGAGGAGAGGAGAGGTAGGCTGCACATGTGAAAGATCAGTACCAAAAAGATAAAAGCTAGGAAGTGAAGAAGAAAGGAGGTGAGAAAAGAAATAAATGAAAAGGAAAGGAGGCCCTGTAAACAGAGTTAAGAGCTCAGACAAAGGAAAGCAGAACCTGAGATTGGGAACAAGATGTTTAGAATAATAAAATCACCAGACAAAGGTAGGAAAAATGATTGTATTTTCAGTTTAGTGATTGAATTATGTTGTTGTTGAGAGTTTACACCTGCCGGCTTTATTTTGCACTGTACAGGAGGACAAGCATTTCTTTCTATTTCTCTGGTGTTGCACGACATGCAGAATCTGGTATCTTTGCTTTTAGTTTTTATCTGCATGTTTTTTGTGGTTCCCTATTTTGTATGAGGTGAGAATCATATTCTGCATCTGCAACTGAAGTGAAGGATTCTGCTGGCATGTGGTGTCTATGTAGGATTATGTAACAGTCCATCTTGTACCAGTTTCCCAGTAGCAGATTGTTTTGGTAGACTTTGGGAATGACACCTCTCACTGCTGGGAGTATACACCAGGGAACGAATCTCTTCATTAGAATCTGAGAACTACTATGATTCCATTTATTATGTTAATATATAACTGTGATTTTCAGAGCAAGAAAGATCACTTTATAAGTATAGTTTTGTTGTTTCGGGTTGTTTTAAAATGTTTTATGGATTATTTACTCCGTATTCCCCCCATTTAGAAATTAAGTAGCTATGGAAAACTGTACTGGACGTCAGATAGAAAGGCATTTGGTTGTAATCTGTGTGACAATAAACATTTTGAAATTAAAATGTTTTATGGAAAGGAGGGCTCACCATAGATCTTACATTAAAAAAAATTTAACGTAATTGGGAGCGGGACTAGGCAGAGGCAGGGTTGGGCAAGGGGCGGGTCTAGGAAAGGGGCCGAGGGCCCCACCAAACTGGTCTGCACAGGACTCCGCAATTGCTAACACCAGCCTTGCACCCTCCCCCCGGCCACACAGTTCTCCTCAGGTGCTCAGGTCTCCCCTCCCCCTACCACACATTTCCTCTCGGTCACCCCCAAACCACACATCTCTCCCCCCTCCCCCCCCGAAGCAGCATGGAGTCCTACCTTGTCTGGGGACAGAGCATCTTACTTCCCTTGCGGCTGCACTGACAGCTAAGTCTCCTCCTCTGTGTCAGGACTTTAGCCTGTGCCGGGCCCTCAGCTCCTCACACACCCTGTTCCACTCCTCCTCAAACCCTCCCCGTGGGGAGCCGCAGCTACTCTGTTTGAAGCCTTCAGTGCTCCTCACCCTCCAGCAGCAGTGGGACCTGGGATTCGCTGCCCCAAGAGGTGTCAGCTCTCATGACGTGGCTGCTTCCCCTGCTAGAGGCTGCATGCCAAGGGCGGGCAGGAAATGGCAGTGGTGTGCGCAGGCCATTAATGTGCGTCTCCTTCTGTGGCACCCCTATGAGTTTGTCACGGCCAGTGCATTTTTTCTAGCAAAAAAGGTGTTGGTACTCAAATGCCAGGCCACCTTTCAGGGGTGGGGTGATCACTGAGGGACTCACCCCACAATAGCCAGGCCCCCTGCAACCAGTCACAGAAGCTATGACAAAGCAGGATTGGTGTGTAGAGCCTGAGTTTTTTCATTAAAACTTGGGGACCATGGGTCAATTTTAGCAGACAATGGAAAAGGTGCTGGTACTCAGTACACCCAAGTACCCCCTCAAAAAAAGCCCTGGTCACGGCGCACATTTTGGGAAACACTGTGTTACACAATGCTGCACTAAAGGTGCCTCCAATTTCCCTGTAGCAAAGCATGATCTGTGCTCTGAGTCTTGTTTTCAAATGTCTAGACGTCTGCCCCACTCCAAACCCAGTCATCTTCATATTCTCTATTTCTTTCAGTCTCTACTTGAAAACCCTTCCATTGTAGTTCAAAAATTCCCAGTTCAGTTCTCTAATAGTATCTACCCAGTGTTATTGGATCAAATAGTCCTTCAGTGTATAAAAAAGGACTGGCTAGAAAACAGCTGATTGCAGCCCTGCCTTTAACAGCCCCACCCTCAGGATAGTAAAAAAAAATGTCAAACTAGTATTAGTATCCTCCGTTCCATGGCTGTGTTACACTGAACAAAAAAATCAACAATACATTCTCCTGGTTTCACTTCTCCAGGGCAAAGTCCATACTCAGAAGTTTCTTATAGTTCCCAGCCACCCAGCTTACTTCCTCTTTAGAGCTCGAATGGAATCTAAGGCTGCCTAGGCCCATCCGGTTTGTCTTTCAGCCAAGAGTTCCTGCAGAGCTTGCTCAGGTGAGAAGGGCTGCACCTACATCCCCTAAATATCTCTGGTAGGAAGTTATAAGTGCTCTTTGGAAATATAGGCTCCCAGGGGCAGAGTGAATGATCTGAGCCCCCAGACAGTGAGAGTGATTTTGTCCCTTCACCACCTCACTGCTGCCACCCCACACCACCACGCTGCCGTCTCCCTACCACTACAGCTGCCACCCCCGTTCAACACACCACAGTCCCCCGAGCCTCAGTGGGCCCTTCCCAGTCCTACCTTGAAGGGCCCTGGTGGTCTAGTGGCTTCTTCAGGGGCAGGAAAGAATCCCACTCTTTACTGTTCGCTACCACTGTTCTGCCTGGCACCTCCGTATTTTCAAAATGGTGGCCAAGACTTCCCACAGTAGTCTCGTGGATCTTGACAGTCTTGAGAGACTGCCCAAGGGAGTCTTGGCAGACATTTTAAAAACACGGTGGTGCTGGGCAGAATAGCGGCAGAGGGCAGGAAGGGGTGTTGTCCTTCTTGCCCTCCCACAGAGGCCACTAGACCAGGGGTAGGCAACTCCGGTCCTCGAGAGCCGCAGGCAGGTCAGGTTTTCAGGATATGCACAATAAATATGCAGGAGATAGATTTGCAAGCACTGCCTCCATGGTATGCAAATCTATCTCCTGCATATTCATTGTGGATATCCTGAAAACCTGACCTGCCTGCGGCTCTCAAGGACCGGAGTTGCCTGCACTAGACCACCAGGGCCCTTCAAGGTAGGACAAGGGGGTTTGTAGTGTGTGGCGGCGGCAGTGGTGGGAAATTGGGCAGAGCCTCTGGGCCCTCGGGCACTGCCCAGTTGCATGAATGGTCAGTCCATCCCTGTAGGCTCTCCCCCTTTTCCCTGATTGGTGTATTGTCAATTCCTGGGCAGAGTAATGAACCCAGCATCCTAAAGTTTTATGATGCTGCTAGTGTGCTCTCCTCCCTGAGGTCTTAAAGGGCATAACTCCTTTGGGTTTCCTGAACTCCTTTTCCCTTGGGTTCATTGAGGATTTTCCCTCCTACCCTTAGATGCATTCCCTTAAACTCCACTCCTCCTCCATAGCCTCTGACATTTGCTTTTGGGTAGAAAAGAAACACTGCTCTGCTATGTGCGGGTTTTATTCCTGGTTCTTATACAGCTTCTTTTAGGGATGTTTCCTCAACTGCCCTCATGCCCAGACTCCTATCACAGTATATCCAAGCAAGTTATCTGGATAATGACTGAATATTTGCGGTGTCTGGGTACTGATGCTGAATATCTGGACTTTTTGCCTGCTTGCAATCAAAAGAAATGCTGAAATCACTGTGGGGTAAATATTGGGGCTGGGGGTGGGGATCGTGTTTAAAAATATATATATAATTGAAACTACTAGATAAAAACATACCATAGTAAAGGGACAGAGTTGCATAGTTTCAGCCAAGGGAAACTTTGCCTCACAAATTTGCTTCATTTCTTTGAAGGTATGAATAAACATGTGGATAAAGGTTTTTCCTCTTGGCACAGCTACTAAGCCTGGCTTTCCATTCTTACTCCAAGCACAGCTGTTCTATAAGAAAGTGTAGGAGGGAGGTTCTGGGAGAAGCTAAGGGCTATATTCTATATTTGGCACCTGAAAAATTTGACTTTGTGTATTCTCAAAAGTATGCCTACATTTTATAGAATAGGCTTAAATTTTCACACGGTATATAGAATACGCCAGGCACCTCTCTATGCGACCAAATTTGGTTGTGTCCATTTAGGCCATCTTTTACTTGGCATAAATCTGAACACCTAAATTAGGAGCAGAGCAGGTGTATTCTATAATAATGTGCACAGATTGTAGAAATGCCCATGACCTACCCATTGCACACCTATGACTACACCCCCTTTTCAATTATGCGACTTGGAATTTGCACGCATCACATTATAGAATACACTTAACAAGTTGTGTGTGTAAATTTTATTACCAATTAGTGCTGACAATTGCTTGTTAACAACCAATTGACAGCGCTGATTAGCTAGTTTACCAATTAAGTTACGCATTGTTGTAGAATACGATTCAATTTCCATGGAGAAATTAAGGTGCGATATATAGAATTTGAGGGTAAAAGGGCAATTTTATAACTGGTCTTCCCACATTTACATGCTCCTTGCATGCATTCATGTACATCAGAAGCAGAAAACTTGAGGGAATCTGTGGGACCATTAGATAATCAAGGAGCAAAAGGGATACTCAGGGAAGATAAGGCCACAGAGGAGAGACTGAATGAATTCTTTGCTTTGGTCTTTACGAAAGAAGATGTAAGAGGTGACAATGCTGAGGAACTGAAAGAAATCTTGGTGAACCTGGAAGACTGAGCCAAATCAACAGTAAATCACCTGGACCAGATGGTATGCATCCTTGGTACTGAAAGAACTAAAACATGAAATTGTTGATCTGCTGTTAGTGATCTGTAACCTGTCGTTAAAATCGTCAGTAGTACCTGAAGATTGGAGAATGGTTAATGTAACACCTATTTTTGAAAAGGGTTCCAGGGTTGATCCGGGTAATTACAGAGAGGTAAGCTGGATGTCAGTGCCGGGCAAAATAGTGTAAACTATTATAAAGAATAACATTACCAAACACATAGACAAACATGGTTTAATGGGCAGAGTTCAGCCAACAGAAGTGTTGCCTCACCAATTTGCTTCATTTCTTTGAAGGTGTGAATAAACATATGGATAAAGGTGAGACAATTGATGTAGTGTATCTACATTTTCAGAAAGCTTTAGATGAAGTACATGCTAAGAGACTCCTGAGAAAATTTAAAAAGTCATGGGATAGGAGGCAGTCCTTCTGTGGATTAGGAATTGATTATTAGACAGAAGACAAAGGGTAGTTTTAAATGGCCATTTTTCTCAATGGAAAAGGGTGAATAGTGGTGTACTGCAAGGGACTGTACTGAGACCGGTGCTATTTAACAGATTGAACCTGCACCTTGAATACTATGTGCAATTCTGGTCACCGCATTTAAAAAAAGATATAGCAGAATTAAAATGTGTTCAGAGAAGGGTGATGAAAGTGTTAAAGGGGATGGGACAACTTCCCTACGAGGAAAGACTAAAGCGGATAAGGCTGTTCAGCTTGAAGAAGAGACAGCTGAGGGGAGATATGATAGAGGTCTATATAATACTGAGTGGAGAGGAATGGGTAGACACGAATTGCTTATTTACTCTTTTCAAAAATACTAGGACAAGGGGGCATGCAATGAAGCTAATAAGTAGTAAATTTAAAACAAACTGGAGAAAATATTTCTTCACTCATGGTGTAATTAAACTCTGGAATTTGTTGCTAGAGAATGTGGTAAAAGCAGTAAGCTTAGCAGGGTTTTATAAAAGTTTGGATGATTTCCTAAAATAAAAGTCCTTAAGCCATTATTAAGATGGACTTGGGAAAATCCACTGCTTATTTCTAGGATAAGCAGCATAAAATCTGTTTTACTGTTCTGGGATCTTGCCAGGTACTTGTGACCTGGTTGGCCACTGTTGGAAACAGGATGCTGGGCTTGATGAACTTTTGTTCTGTCCCAGTATTGCAACACTTATGTTCTTATGTTTTTATGATCTGGAAATCAGAATGACAAGTGAGGTTATTAAATTTGTAGATGACACAAACTATTCAAAGTTGTTAAGACACATGTGGACTGTGAAAAATTGCAGCAAGACCTTAGGAAATTGGAAGAATGGGTATCCAGATAGCAGATGAAGTTTAATGTGGATAAATGCATAGTGATGCACATTGGGAAGAATAATCCAAATCATAGTTACCTGATGCTACTGTCCACCTTAGGCGTTAGCACCCAAGAAAAAGATCTAGGTGTCATTGCAGATAATACACTGAAATCTTCTGCTTAGTGTGCAGCGGCAGCCAAAAAAGCAAACAGGATGCTAGGACTTATTAGGAAAGGGATGGTAAATAAGACCAAAAATATTATAATGCCTCTGTGTTGCTACATGGTGCAACCTCACCTTGAGTATTGTGTTCAATTCTGGTCGCCGTATCTCAAAAAAGATGTGGAGGGGCATTTTCGATATGACATCTAAATCCAACTTTGGACGTTTTGCTGAAATCCTCCAGAAATCAAGTCATGAAAATGACCAGTTTAAAACCAGAAAAACAGCTATCTTTTTTCTTTGAAAATGACCATTTCCTAGACATTGTTATTCTTAGTAAGTCTATCTTTTTGGACCATTTAAAAAGAAAAAAGTCCAAGTGAAAAATGCACAAAATCAAGCCATTGGGACATAGGAGGAGCCAGCTTTCCTAGTACACTGGCCACACAGGCATCCCAGCAGAGCAGGGGGACACCTTAGAGACTTCGCATAAATGGTCCTAGGTATAAATCTCACAATTACCCCCTTATATTGTATGGTGAGCCCTTCAAAACCTACAAAAAAACCTACAGTACCCAACTATAGCTTATGGGTGCAGGTGTCACATATATGGGTACAGTAGGTTTGGGGTTTTTTTTTTGGGGGGGGAGGGGCTGACACTT
This sequence comes from Microcaecilia unicolor, assembly GCF_901765095.1. Lineage (NCBI taxonomy): Eukaryota > Metazoa > Chordata > Amphibia > Gymnophiona > Siphonopidae > Microcaecilia > Microcaecilia unicolor. The sequence continues at coordinate 92,077,988 of NC_044039.1, forward strand.
TCCACCACAAGTGTAATAGTTAGAGTGGATTATGGGCCTGGGTCACCTTCTGTACAGTGCTCTGCACCGACCACTAGGCTATTCCAGGAACCTGCTTGCTGTTCTAATAGGACTGGCCATAACATCAGAAGCTGGTTTAGACGCTGCTATGTACTGTTTCATTTACATCTTTTCTGGGTGGGAGGGGGGGTTAGTGACCACTGAAGGAGTAAGGTATCATTCCTTTATTCCTGCAGTGGTCATCTGGTCATTTAGCACACTTTTATTTGGCTTATTCTTTAATAAAACAGGTCTAGATCAAAACTTCCAACTTATTGCCCTGGATGTTTTTGTTTTGTTCCATTATGGCAGAAAAACATCCAAGTGTTAGGAACATCCAGATCCTGCACTTAACATGCCCCTGACATGCCCCCTTCTGATTTGAATGCACATCTGATGGACTTCATTAAAAAATGTCTAAAAATCTGGATTACTGTTACAGAGTGTATGCTTGATGTAAACAGCAACTAATTAAGAAACTGCAGACGGCCCAAAATACAGCGGCCAGATTGGTTTGTGGAAAGTCAAAGTTTGAGAGTGCCACTCCCCTCCGAAAGAAACTACATTGGCTTTCTGTCAAAGAATGTATCACCTTTAAACTCTGCTCTCTAGTTCACAAAATCCTATATGGTGAAGTACCTGGCTATATGATAGATTTCATCATCCTACCGCTTCGGAATACATTCAGACTCTCCCGTTCATATCTTACCCTTTATTAACCCAACTGCAATGGCATCAAGTACAAGTCCACGTATGCTACCTCCTTCTCTTTCATTAGCACTCAGCTTTGGATTTCTTTGCTGAGGACCATAAAACCCATCACAGATCATCTAATTTTCAGGAAATCTCTGAAGACCATGTTATTTGGAAGTGCTTATCCCACGGCCTCTTCATGTGTCTCCACTGCTGGAAGCGCATCGATCTAGAGACATTTGGACACATCCCCCTTCCCTCTTCCCTCACAGTTTCCCTTCTCCTTCCGTCCATTCCTACTCTTCCCAGTATCTCTTGTAGGTTTTCTGCTGTATTAGCTTCATTTTACTGCATTGGCGTCTGCCTCTTTGGTGCATTGTAAGCCACATTGAGCACTGTTGGGAAACTGTGGGATACAAATGAGATAATAAATAAATAAAAATATCCAAATGCAGATTTATGCCACTTTTTGGGTGTTTTTCTTTTTTGAAAATGAACCCCATAGTGGAATTAGAAAAGAGTCAAAGAAGAGTGATCAAAATGATAAAGGGGATGGAACTCCTCGCATATGAGAAAAGGCTAAAGAGGTTATGGCTCTTCAGCTTGAAATAGAGGTGGCTGAGGTGGGGGGATATGATTGAGATGTACAAAATCCTGAGTGGTGTAGAATGGTTAAAAGTACACAGACCAGGGGACAGTCAATGAAGTTACATGGAAATAAAAGGTTTGGACAAGTTCTTGGAGGAAAAGTCTATAGTCTGCTGTTGAGATAGACATGGGGGAAGCCACTACTTGTCCTGGCATTGGTAGCATGGAATGTTGCAACTATTTGGGTTTCTGCCACGTGCTTGTGACCTGGATTGGCCATCATTGGAAACAGGATACTGGGCTAGATGGACCGTTGGTCTGACCCAGAATGGCTGTTCTTATTTAGCTCCAACTTGTTAGGCCCCAAACAAAACTTTAGCTTGGTAATGATAAGTATTAGAATGATTGCCGATATAATTACAGTAATGGCCAACTTCAAAACTTGCAATTTGTTCTTTGTGTCAAGGATTCGTCTTATATCACATCAATGTAATTGTAGTCATCATCATCATGCAAATTGGAATATCTTTTTTCAGTATTTAACATGGTATAGTGAAGCTGGAAAAGAGTCTGTCTTCTAGAAAGTAGTATAAAATGCAAATTTCATTAAGTGTAAATGCCCATGCCTGGCAGGATGACTTCTTTCACTAACATGGAGCATCTAGTTAAAACAACAGAGAAAAAGAAGAGGAGCCACGGAACCACAAGGGAAAAAGGAAATGCTTCAACAACCAGCACTGTAAACAAGACAAGGCAGGATAACTGGGATTTTTAGGCTCTTAGCTATTCATGTAGACCTTCTTGAGGGGTAAAACAATACAGTATAATATTTGACTGCCCCTATCGGACTGACTGTTCACTTGTCTTTTAGATTGTAAGCTCTTTGAGCAGGGACTGTCCCTCTATGTTAATTGTACAGCGCTGCATAACCCTAGTAGCGCTTTAGAAATGTTAAGTAGTAGTAGCCAAAAGGCTTAGGGGCATTTTACAAAGGTGTGGTTCGGCTACTGTGTGGGTAGTGTGTGCCAAATCGTCCCTTCCACCGCTGTAGTTCCAAAGTTTCTGGCGGTACAAAATAATTTTCTATTTTCTACCACTGGGGGCATTCCTGCTGGTAATTGGCAGCGTGGCCACATTACCCCACACTGCCTGATTACTGTGGGGTTAGTTCATGAGCCCTTACCACCTACTACATAAGTGGCAGTAAGGGCTCAGGCAGTAAATAGCTGCATGTTAATTTTAATATTAGCTGATGGCCATTTACTGCTCCATTTAAAAAAAGGTGGTAAAAAGTAGCCCAGCGTGTGCCAATTTCACGTGCCAAAACAAGCGCAATTCACTTTTTACCACAGTTTAGTAAAAGGGCCCCCGTAGAGTGCGGATTACAAAATAATTAGTAAAAGGGAAAACAGACATCTTTGCTAATACAAATGATAACATTTAATGGAAAAATAATAAGATACAAAAAGAAAGATTAAATATTCAAAAGTTTCCTAAAACATTCGACTTTATTAGTTTCCAAAATATTAAATATGAAGGTTCAAGTCTTACTATCAAAGGCAAAGAGTTCCTGAATTTAACAGCTTGATAATGAAAAGATGCAGTAAAAAATCGTTTGTATAGTATATTGTTCATGGAAAGAAAAAGTAGCAGAAGACTATTCCTTGTCAAATTCATTTAGACAGAAATAGTTGTGGTAAATAACTTGGAGCTGTCCCATATATTAATCTAAAGGTTATAGTGCAAAGTTTAAACAAGCAATCTGCACTGACTGGGAGCCAGTGCATATTTATCAAAAGGTGTTTGGAGGTATGGATTAGGCTCAGATGAAATTATGGCCTTTTATAAGGTAAATATAAATGTTATCTTCTGATAGTTTAATCTTATGCTATATCTGGACATGTTAAGTGGTTGAACTCATTACATTTCCTTACACAATTCACTTTTTCAGGTGTTTCAGTCAAATACTATAAGCCATGTTAAGCTTAATTAGCAATTGCATCATTTTTTATAATTAGAAGATACAGATAGGCCTATAGATGGGTGAAGTCTGGGTGGAGACCTGGTCGGACTCACATTTATATATATAGGGGTGAATTTTGTATATGACACAAAAAAAAAATCAGTACTGAAAAAGTGCTATTCTACAAACCACACTTAAATTTAGGTGAAGTTTATAGAATAGAGCTGACACCTGGGAGTCGTGGCTTACTTTAGGTGCATCTAACTCATCAAATTATATTGATCTCACTTATCTGTGTGTGTTATAATGCTATCACTACTGAAGGAGGAAAAGCCTCAATGATAAGGTACTCCTTTGTCGATCAGTTAATCAACCTTAGTGCTCTCAGTGAAGCATTAGCAGGGTCTGATCTCCGTGCCGAAGCTCCAATCTCTCCTCCCATCAGGCTCCGATCTACAAGATATCAGTCGGTGGACACCACGGACCCTGATGCAAGAGTCGAAACCTTGGCCAAAGTTGGCCGTGGACAGTGGAAAGTGACTGAGCAGCTGGAGAGATAAGTTTCCTTCTGATTATATAGCATAAACTGAATTAAGAGTTATTGGAAAGAATTGCTTTAAAATAAAGAATAATAGGAGGTTTTTCAGCTGGTGATGAATGAATGGGGCTCCCTAAGGTTGATTGATCGTCAAAGGAGTACCTTATCATTGTTTGAGCCTTTCCTCCTTCAGTAGTGATAGCATTATAACACACACGGATAAGTAGAGCTCAATATAATTTGATGAGTTAGATGAACAGTGTGATACTCTACTAGCTCTGGGTTGATGTGTAGAATAACTTTAGGTACAGCCATTTGTACCAACTGCAACGTGCTGCAAAGTACGAGCCTAAATTAGGCGTGTATCCCCCCTCATTCTATAAGAACACGCATAAGTGTTAGGAATGCCCCGTCCCACCCATGACCCTCCCATTTCCATGCAGCCTTTTTGAACTCACATGTAAAATTTATATATGGATCCCACGCTTAAATTTATGCATGTATATTTCAATTAAATCTAATTAGTGCCAATAATCGGTTGTTAATAAACCAGTTCTTGATTCTAATAAGCTCATTGTTCAATTAAATTGTGTGTGCAAATTGGGAGTGTTCCCAAATCTGCACGCACAATTTCTAGCAACTTTTATAGAATTTGGGAGATAGCCTATAGGTTATGCATATATCTCCACACACACTTATGCCATATTATAGGCATGTATTTTCACTGTTATATGCTAGTATTCTAGAAAGGAGCACCTACATTTCTTTATAGAATGGTCTCCTACCAGGCACCCCATAGATAAGTGCCCAGCTACAGAATTGCCCCATTGGGATAATAATATAATAAAACCTGTTTTACATGTTGAAAAGGGGTTTTATAAAAATATTTGACCAAATATGTGTCTAAAAAGTACACAAACAAAATTATGTACCTATCTTTATGTAATCTGCAGGCGTTTAGCAGTCATTTCTGGGGGTGTTGTTTGAGTGGAGCAGAGGTGGAATTGCAATGTATGCAGTGGGCTAGATTCTATATTTGGCACCTAAAAATTGTCGCTGGAAAAAAAACGCTTAAGCAGTATTCTATAAGCTGCGACTAAAGCTTGGTGCAGTTTATAGAATTAACACTGAAGTGGAGAGGTCGTGTGTAAATTTAGGTGCTGCTATTTGCACCAACGAAAATGTGGTGGAAAGGCCCTCACCTAAATGTATGCGCAGAGCACCGTTATTCTACAATTACACGTGTAACTCAAAACCACGCCCATGATCTGTCCCAAAACGCCCATAAGCCTCCCATTTTTTTACCCCCTTTTTCGGGCCATGTGTAAATTTTAGGCATGGATCCTGCACCTAACTTTATGTAGCTAAGTCCCAATTAAATCTAATTATTGCCAATAATTGCTTGTTAAAAGCCAATTCTTGGCACTAATTGGCTCATTATTCTATTAAATTGCACATGCAAATTGGGGGCATGCCTAAATTTGCATACATAACTTTTGGTGACCTTATAGAATCAGGAGAAGTATGTACATACATACATTTATGCCAGCTTCTATGCAGGTGTAAATGTGTGGGTTGGCATTCGCATGCTGTAGAGGCTGGCTCTGGATACCTAGTTCATAAAGTTTATATAGCACCAAGAGCCTTCAAAAACGGAAAATAACTTTAATTCACAATGTAGATCAATCTTGTACATCAGCGACCTGACATGAGCCATGTTTTGATGCACAGCGCCTGCATCAGGGGTTGTGTGACAATATTAATCCAATATAATCATGCCAGCATTCCAGTATTTATACTGCTGCACAAGTGACGCTATTTTTGAACTTCGGGCCAGCATTAGTTTTCTCATTTTTTACCATCAGCTGGAATGCTGGACATGATTATAGTGGACTAATATTGTCACATGACTCCTGATGTAGGTGCTGTGCACAGAGACACAGCCCGTGTCATTTCATTAAGGTACAAGATTGGTCTTCGTTGTGAATTAAAGATATGTTCCGATTTCGAAGGCTCTTGCTACTTTTGTATTTCTGGACTGTGTTCTGTGCTTTGAACCCTCTGTGTTGCTTTATAAAGTTTATATAGACACCTTTGTTGCCTTTATAAATGAATGCTTTTTTGTATTGCAAAATGAATGACTGCTTTTTGAAATCCTGATGCAGAGCTGTTACTGGCTCAAAACGTGATCGCATTGGTTGGTTTCCTGAAATATAATAAAAGGCACAGTCGGATAAGTGATGATATGATAAACGTTTTTTGCACTCATTGTTGTAAAAATTGTTTATTAAGGGGCCCTTTTACTAAGGGCCTGCAAATAGGTGGGATAATGTGGGGTACAAATGCAATAAATAATAATAATAATAATAATAATAAGGTGCGCCAAAAAATGGCCTGCGCTGGTTTAGGCATGTGTTTTGGATGTGCGTAGGTCTATTTCTTCAGCACGCCTGCAAAAAAGGCCTCTTGCAGGGGGGGGGGGGGGGACTGAAAATGGACGTGTGGCAAAATTAAACCCAGCATGCATCCATTTTCGGGGCATGCGGTAGCTGGGCGTTAGTTCCAATTTGACGTGCGTTGTACATGCGTCGGCAACCTGTGCAGCTTAGTAAAAGGTCCCTAAGTGATATATTCAATGATATATTTAGTGATGTACATGAGAAGTTTCTAGTAGATGATTATAATTTTGGGAGGCAATAGAGGAAGTTTCTGTGTATTGGGAGCCAGCTAGATACTTTTCTCCATTGATTAAAGAACCCCTTGAAATGATATAGAAATATTTCTGATATTTATTGGAAGTGTTTTTTTGAAGGATATAGTCTTTATAAAACAAGCTTAAAATAGGTGACTTTTTGAATTTTCCACATTGGTGTTCTGTTATCAAATCAGACTCATCATGTTGGTGATATCTCATGAAAGGAAAGTGGCCCACCACAATCAAAAGCCCTTTCCTTCTTTAAATTTGCGATAGTTTGCTATAAACATATGAGAATTATAAGGGCTTCTTTTAGCAAGCCATGCTAGAGATTTCTGTGTGGCAAATAAAAGGAAGCCCATTCAGTTCCTAGGAGCTTCCTCTCATTAGCCGCGTGGGAATTGCTGGCGCGGCTTTATAACAGTGGCGTAGCCCCACCCACTCAGGCCAACCCAACAGTAGCAAACGTTTAGCGGTAGCTGGTGGGGATCCCAAGCTCGGCCAGCTGAAGACTTCCCCCTGATGGTAATGGAAACACTACTCTCCATGATACCGGCACCTGCGCATGCTCAGTTTTCAGCGCATGCCTGCTGCAGACTGCCAAGATGTAAAGAAGCGTTTTCTCACCACTTGAGATATTGTTTGGGTGGTGGTAGGGGGAGAACACTTGGTGTCCACCCACTTCTTGCCTAGGCCCATCCAAATTCTGTTGTCTGGCTATGCCCCTGCTTTGTAAAAGAAGCCTTAAATGTAGTGGCCAAGTTCTAGAGATCTTGTCATCAGTCTTATATCGTGTCTCTCCAGTCTCTTGAAAAAGGAAATAACAAAATAAGCAGAAGAAATGTAAAAGTATATTATAGAAAGTCAAATAATTCCCCCCCCCCCCCTAGTTCTCTTTCCCCTTGGCAATGGACTCTTGTAACAAGCATCATGCCAAACACTGAAAGATTGGATTACGGCCTGTCGTATTTGATTATTTTTGTCAGCATGCTGACCTAGTGTGCCCTTTTCTTGTGTTGTTCCTTCTGTTTCCATTTTTCATGTCATCCACCTTTCCATCTTGTCAATCAGCTTTTGACTTCCTGATTAAAGTGTCTGTCACAGAAGCAGCTTGGTCTCCACTCAGTTGTTTAATTTGTTTCACATGGCATCCAATTGAGTTATTCATCTAGCCCAGCTGTTCCCAAGTGCTTCCAGCATTACTTTTTCATGTGTTTGCATTTAACCTTTATATCTGTGTACAACAGTGTGAATTGTTCTATTCATTCTGTTGACTGTAGATTGCTATTCCTTGACCTAATACTTGACGCTCCTACGCTAGCTGCTGTAATGTGGTTTAACCAACTGAGGAAAAAGCAATATTTCAACTTGATGTTATGGTAACAACTAAATGGAATGGCTTTCATGAATATAATAGATCTTGTTACCAATTAGAAAAATGTAATAGAAACCCGGAGTTAAACCAGTTTTGAGTTGCCTGAAAATAACATTCATAGGATTTGGCAATCTAAGATATAGTACCTGCCTTTTTCTTTAAAGAGATTAAAACGTCATATTCTCTTTTAATCATCAGTATATCATAACTGTGTGGGATTCTAACTAAACAAATAGATTCAGAAATGCTAACTTAATTAGAATTCCCTCCTTTCCCTCACACCATCAAATTCAACATGATATCATATAATAGCCTGTATGGTATATGGTCAAATGATCTTATGTTGACGTATACCACGGCAAGACAACACAAAGCATTGAAAGTAAAAAACTTTTAAAAATGACTAAATTTTCTAACATAAAATCTATCTGTTCTCTTAATATGCTTCTAATGTTAGTTTCAGTTCTGGAGAAGGAGGACCACAGAAATCTCAGCAATGGCCAGCAGCACTGTACTTCACCTTTGCCTCCCTATCACACATCATCTTTGTCTTCTACTCCACAGTGATAGAGACTATTTCCTAAAACAATGACTGTTCCACCTCTTCTCTTTAGACTCCAGAGTATCAGGGATGTTCAAAGAAACTACAGAGAAGAGGAGGGGAGGGGAAGAACCTGGAACAGAGCAGAGAATAGTCACTCTGTTCTCTTATCCAGCCCCTCTTCTCTCTTATCCAATCCCTCCTCTCCCATTGCTCTTACCCTTGGCCCCTTGGCCTGCCTTCCCCTTCCACCTGCTCCTGTTCCACTCCCTCTTCATTTACATATAATATCCCATGGAATAGGTATTACTAGAGTGATAGTTTTATTCCAGCGCCCTGGGTGGAGGGCAGACCCTCCCTGCCAGAGGGCTGGAGTGGTAGGATGTCCCTGGATGGGAAGAAGCCCAGCCAATGGGGAGTAGTTTTGAAATAGAATGCAGAGAAATAGTGCCGTGGTACTAAAGAGTGATGGGGGGGGGGGGGGCGGGTAGGAATTTGGGAGGAGAAAAGTTAAAGTTATGCCCTTTAGAGGGGTCTTTGGTTGCCTGCAGGTCTGGAGTTACCTGAATATCCCCTGCCATTGACCAGGAAGAAAGAGAGGGGGGTCCTGAGAATTAGAGAGATCCACTGGGAGATAGTGTGCTACGGGTGGGAAGGAAAGGGCCCAGCCCAGGAGCAGGGGACTGGAGCCAGGGAGAGCTCATCCCAGAACCGGGATGAACCAAAGGTGGGTCACTGCTGGAGGACATAAGTACATAAGTATTGCCATACTGGGAAAGACCAAAGGTCCATTGTGCCCAGCATCCTGTTTCCAACAGTGGCCAATCCAGGTCACAGATACCCAGCAAGATTCAAAAAATGTACAAAACATTTTATACTGCTTATCCCAGAAATAGTGGATTTTCCCCAAGTCCATTTAATAACGGTCTATGGACTTTTCCTTTAGGAAGCCGTCCAAACCTTTTTAAAACTCTGCTAAGCTAACCACCTTTACCACATTCTCAGGCAACAAATTCCAGAGTTTAATTAAACGTTGAGCGAAGAAACGTTTTCTCCGATTCGTTTTAAATTTACTACATTGTAGCTTCATTGCATGCCCCCTAGACCTAGTATTTTTGGAATGCATGAACAGACGCTTCACATCTAGCCGTTCAACTCCACTCATTATTTTTATAGACCTCTATCATATCTCCTCTCAGCCGCCTTTTCTCCAAGCTGATGGTCAGATTGAGTGGGGTTTGACCCTGTAAAAGTGAATCAGTGTTAAGAAGAGGAATCCAGCCTTTGGGGATAATATCTCTCTACAGGACGGGCATGGTCAGAAAAAAACTGTATACAGTATATGTAAATAACCCTGAATAAGAATTCCCTGTAGATACACCTGAGGAGGATAGTGGCAAAGATGTTCCCTCTGGGAATAACAGGAGTTGGGTGTTAAGGTTGCTTTGGAGTTTCCTGTGCTGGAAAGATGGTTATTTAAAGTTAAAGCCTGCTTGTTGCAGAGGTTTGCAAATAAAAGTTAACTGTCGTTATTAAACCTTCAGAGTGTTGTGTGGCTCCTGGACTGAAGAGCTGAATGGAACCCAGAACTGGTGAAAGAATCTGACCTCCCAAACCCCTGGATTGCTATTCCAGACCACAGACCCACTCCCAAGCTCGAATGCAGGTGAACTGGAATGAATGAGTGAGGTGAGAGTGGCCCTGAATGTGAAACTGAAGTAAACTGAAAGGAACTCTGCTTTGTGGCCTGGGGCTGGAGTTAGTGCACGGTTGAGACCTGGATCACATACAAATTAAGCCCTGATGATCTCTATTCGATGCCCCGTTGCTCAAAGCTCTGGCACTATTCAGTAGAGCACTGGAAAAATACTGTCATATTAGTGCTGCAACACAGCTCCCTAATGCTCAGCACTAATGACATGCAAATTTAGGTACAATGTCAGCGCTGAGCATTAGGGAGCTGTTTCAAAGTTAGGAGAAGTTTGGCGCCTGCACTGAATAGCTGTGCATCAAGCACAGCTCTTCAGCGCATGCCCAGAATGCCAGAGGGGGGAGGAGGGAAGGAGGAGGAAGAAGTGCCAATTGCCCAGCAGTGCAATGAGTTTTGCAAGCTTTTCTGACTACCCCGGCAAAGCAAAACTTTCTTGCCAGTATAGTATACTGGTCCTTGCACGTCCTTGAGAATCCCTTACGTCTCTTTCCATGGTCACTTTTTGCTTCTTCCAGGGCTCCACAGCACCATTCCCAACCCTGGCTTCCTCCCCACATAGTCTCCTGTAGTGCAGCTTTGGGCTTTGCTTGGTCCCTGTTCAGCTTTTCTCTGGTGTTGGGGATCTCTACAGCTCTGCACAACCCTATTGCCAGCTTCAAGGACGTAGGGTTTTTAGCAGCAAGAGCTATTCCTCCCAATGAGCATTGTGGAGGAATAGGGAGAGACCAGATTAGCATGCATTTGCATGCTAATTATGCTGGGAGCTGGTGAGCTTGTTGATTCACGCACTTGCCAGCTCTCAGCATACAGCACAAGCAAATGCGGGCGCTAGTCCGGCGTTATTGGCCTCTAGCACCCTCATGTGCTTCTGAGCATCAGGGTTCAAATACCTAGAATGCTGCAGAAGAGAGCTACAGTCTATTGCACAGGCAGATCAGAGCTGTCTTTTGTGAGAAATCTTGGCCTGCTGAAAACCAGGATAAGGTGCTGTCACGAAACGCCTAGCACCCACCTGGGGTTAACCCTGCGGCCACCTGGAGGGTCTGTCCCTAGCACTGCTTAGACCCGCCTGCACCAGGGCACGTGTTTTACACTGCACCCTCCTCCCACTGACTGGGTTCTGCTTGCCTCTGGGCTAGACTTCCACTCAAGTTATTCCCCGGTGTTTCTAGGATACTGGGGCCACACACCCAGGGGTCACACAGTTCCTAGAAAGCATTCACAGACCCAAAACACAAACCACCAGGATTCTTAGTCAATCCAACACATCACAGCTAATAAACTAATGGGTTTATTATCACAGAAATAGAACAGTGGATGATAAAAACAGGTTGAAAAACAACAAGCAACAACATGTAACTAAATAAGGATCAATATTAAAACTATCTAAACACTTTGTTACTACCTGGGTAGCACCCGAGGAGTTTCAGAAAAATAACACAGTTCTTGAACAGGGCCTCAGGGCAGAGATGTTTACCCTCTGCACTCCCAGTCTGAAACTGGGAAAAATCTAGTATCTCCTGGCTGGATTTGAACTCCAGGGCCAATCAGAGCCGAGAGCACCAACTTTGAAAGTATCTGGCCAGTGGCACTGCGGGTTACTTTCCCACAGGGCTAAACTGAAAAGAAAACAGCTTTCTGCAACAGCTTTAAAATAGAGACCTGCACGGGAACGGGGTTTGCGGGAATCCCGCGGGGTGGAATCAGTTCCTGTAGTGTTCCCGTGGGGATGGAAACAATTCCTGCGGCGTTCCCTTGGAAGTGTAAGCTGCACCTGCGCCAGCCTCTCATCTACCGAGTATCAAGTTCTTTGACTGATGTTTCCTCCTCCTCCTCCTTGCTTTAACAGCACAAATGCGGAACATATTCCTTTAAGAAGGTGGTAGAGGAACATAAGGATAGGGCCGGATAGACTTCTATGGTCTATGTCCCAGAAGCACCAAAGAAAGACCATAATCAAGTATATAATATCACACTCGTTGATTAAATCATGAATTGATAATGAGTGTGACTACTGGGCAGACTGGATGGACTGTTCAGGCCTTTATTTGCCATCACTTTCTATGTTACTATTAATCCTCTTTGCTCCCGGGCTGATGCGCAGACCTCAGCTCTGACACAGGCACGAGCATCAGATGTCACCTGACCTACTGGCATGTGGCGACCTCTCAGCATAGAGTGCCAGTGAATCAGAGACAAGTCTTACACATGCGCACCAAATTCCAGTGCTGTGGCTCAAATCCAGAGAGAGACTGAGAGAGCTGACTGGAATATTCTTTTATGTACCATTAAATCCTTGCGGAGATGGGTGGGGATGGATTGGGATGGGTTAAATTCTTGCTGGGATGGGTGGGGAAGGGTATGATTCCAACAGGGATAGGCGGAGATGGGTAAGATTTCTGTCCCCATGCAACTCTCTACTTTAAAACACAAAACAAACACCACCTGCCGGCCAAAGAAGAGAAGTACACTGCATGAAAATATTACAATTCACAGGCTTGAAAACCCCCTGTTACACCACAGGTGCCTGGACAGATAAAGGGGAATTCTTTTATAACACCCCACAGAGATCTGTGACTATTTTTTTTAACATGTAGCATAACTTAGTGAAGACTGGTCCTAGCCTTCCTCTGAAGAGATGATACAAAAGCCCCCAGACGGAGAGAAGGAGTCAAGAGAGGAACTGGAGCAAACACAGAGCTATGCCCATGACTACCTTTCTTCCTCAGAAGTAAATTGAGCATTTATTTCTTTTGCACTTCACTATTTACTATTTCATTATTTGGATAGGCATCAGCATTTTGCTCTTGATAAGAAGCTTCCTGATAAGGCTCACAAGGCTGGCTTTACCATTGAGTGACTGTGTTCTTTGCACATGGCCCTGCTTTGCAATGGGTCTCTGCAGTGGCTCATGGGCTGATCCTGAGGCTCACTCTAGCATTTCAATGGAGGGGGGTTATTTATTTATTTATTTTATTTATTTGTTACATTGTATCCCACATTAAATCTGAGGGGGTTTGAAATCTTGCCACCAGGTCAAAAACATCTATAAGTGGTGTTACCTATGGTGGGGAAGGAAGGGAGGACAAGCTTTAGCTTGGTCTGACATGATATATTCTAACATTTTCCCATTGTAACCCCAGTTCTGTTAATCTCATATATTCTAATATTTGTTCATTGTATATCCAGTTCTGTTAATCTTCCCCTTTAGTTCCACTAGCAGCATTCAAGGAGGTCATTCCACCAGTGAGTCACTTTTCACAGTTGGTCAGCTGGACTTCATCACCGATTGCATGCAAAGCTCTCCAAACTTGGTCTGGCTATGTATATAGTGATGCTATGATATCTGACAGAGCTGAAGCTTCTACTACATAAATAAGAAAAATAGTCCCAGCAGTCACAAATTGCTTCATATTAAATGTAGATCACCGCTAAACACATGCATTCTTAAGAACTATAAAGGGATCTTAAGATGTCACTGCATTCCAATAATTTCTTATGCAGTACTGCATAATCATTGATCCCAGTATTAGATTTTTAATTTTTTCATTAAATATTTTGCAGTCTCTTATCAAAAAATCAAAAGTCACTTAGCTTAGGAAAAACTGGAGCCTCTGTCGACATGGCCAAGTTTTGACTTCTTCTTCAGGGTAGAGGTCTACTATAAAACAATATACACAGCAGGGGCATAGCCAGACCTCGGCGGGAGGGTGGTCCTGAGCCCGAGGTAAGGGGGCACAGTTTAGTCCGCTGCTGACCCCCCCTGCCTCCGACCCGCACCACTTTTGACCCACCCCGCCGCTGCCCCTCCCTCGCCATTTTCGACCCCCCTCCCGCCACTGATCCTCCCCCATCCCCAACCCCCACCAGCCGGTCTTCTTCAGCGCCGGTCTCCGGCGCATTTACTGATCTGTTTCTGTGAGCCCTGACTCCTGACGTCCTGCATGCACATGTGCAGGACATCAGGAGTCAGGACTCAGGACTCACAGAAACAGATCAGCGAACACGCCGGAGACCGGTGCTGAAGAAGACTTCGGCTGGCGGGAATCGGGGACCCCCGCCAGCAAAGGTACCTGGTGGGGGTGGGGGCGGGGGAGGGTCAGTGGCGGGAGGGGGGGGGGTCAAAAGTAGAGGGAGCTAGGGCTAAATCTGTGGGGGCCCATGCCTCCGTGGCCCCACCTAGCTACGCCCCTGATACACAGTACATATCCAAAGAATCAGCATTTTGAAATACTTCTTCAATTAATGTCAATGGTAACAACTCACAAACATTCCATTTGATCTCTCACTCAGCATCAGGAAAGATGGTGACACCACTTAAATAATAAACAGCTGATCAGCAAGCTCAAAACTGATAGGATGAATGTTACAATCTTTAGGGCCCAATCAGAACAAAACAGACTAAAGACCACCACTCCATCTCTGTATTCAAACCCCGAGGGTATAGCGTTTTCAATTGAACGTTGCTCCTTATAATTCAGGAAATGTTCAACATTCCCACTCTCCTACTCAAGTGGGATGCTGGGTGCTGGGTCTCACTCAGTGCAGTGAGTGCACAGTGGTGTTACTGGGCTTAGTGGATTGTGTTCTGGAATTTTCTGGCCTTTTCTTTTGGGTCTGCTTATTTCTGTTTGTGTTTCTGTGAGTTTCCACTGATGGTGGCAAGACAGGATTGTGAAAAACTACAGAAGGACCTTACGAGACTGGGAGACTGGGCGGCTAAATGGCAGATGATGTTTAATGTGAGCAAGTGCAAGGTAATACATGTGGGAAAAAAGAACCCGAATTATAGCTACATCATGCAAGGTTCCACGTTAGGAGTTACGGACCAAGAAAGGGATCTGGGTGTTGTCGTCGATAATACACTGAAACCTTCTGCTCAGTGTGCTGCTGCGGCTAGGAAAGCGAATAGAATGTTGGGTATTATTAGGAAAGGTATGGAAAACAGGTGTGAGGATGTTATAATGCTGTTGTATCGCTCCATGGTGCGACTGCAACTAGAGTATTGTGTTCAATTCTGGTCGCCGCATCTCAAGAAAGATATAAGCAGAATTGGAAAAGGTGCAGCGAAGGGCGACTAAAATGATAGCGGGGATGGGACGACTTCCCTATGAAGAAAGACTAAGGAGGCTAGGGCTTTTCAGCTTGGAGAAGAGACGGCTGAGGGGAGACATGATAGAGGTATATAAAATAATGAGTGGAGTGGAACAGGTGGATGTGAAGCGTCTGTTCACGCTTTCCAAAAATACTAGGACTAGGGGGCATGCGATGAAACTACAGTGTAGTAAATTTAAAACAAATCGGAGAAAATGTTTCTTCACCCAACGCATAATTAAACTCTGGAATTCGTTGCCGCAGAACGTGGTGAAGGCGGTTAGCTTGGCAGAGTTTAAAAAGGGGTTAGATGGCTTCCTAAAGGACAAGTCCATAAACCGCTACTAAATGGACAATTCCAGGAATAACATGTATAGAATGTTTGTACGTTTGGGAAGCTTGCCAGGTGCCCTTGGCCTGGATTGGCCGCTGTCGTGGACAGGATGCTGGGCTCGATGGACCCTTGGTCTTTTCCCAGTGTGGTATTACTTATGTACTTATGTACAGGAATTTCTGGCTGACTACAAACTGACAAAAACCATTGCCATGACATCCCAACCAACTGTCTTGTTACAAACAAACTGACCAGACCCCCCATTGTCATGACATCCCAACTGTTTGTTACTAAGCAGAGGTGTGGCAAGGACAAGGCCCTATCATAGGTCTCCTATGTACTTGCAGGACTGCTGATTGGGTGATATATGAGGTGGCCCTTTGTGACGGGAAGGGTATATAAGTAACTGCTCATCTAAAGAAATGCTGAAATAGTCTGGATGGCAGGACAGTTTCATATCCTTGTCACAGCCTATTTCCAGGAGTGGGTACTCTTCCCCCCCCCCCCCCCCCCCCGATACAAACTAATTTTCTATAGCTAAAATTCTTTCTTTCTTCCTTTCTCTCTGTTTCACGACCTTTGTAAGTTTGTATGACAGTGAGGATTAAAACTTTCCTTCCTAATGTTAGACTCTGTTCTGTAAAACTACTGATGCCAAGAGCCAATAGTATTTCTTCTGCTGTTGCTAGTGAGAAATAAAGATTCCTTTTCTTCTTCTAACTTAGCCTGAATTTTTTTTTATAAGAATAGCATGACCAAACGCGCAGCCTAGTACAATTGCACCTGTGGTGTTGAGACACCTGCATGTCAATCATGGATGCACTGAACGCTGTTGTGGCTGATGCTTTGCTGGTTTTGGATGAGAGTTTGTAGACCAGGAGGAGATATCCCAATCCCAGAGTACTTAGGCCCAGGACCTGCCTCATAGACCTCACTGACCAGCAATGCCTTACTAAGTACCACTTTAATAGGGCTGCCATTCTGCACCTCTGTGACCAGCTACAACCCCTCCTCTAGGCCAGAACACTCAGGAATAATCCAGTGCCAGTCCACCTTAAGATCACTGCCTCCCTCGTCTTTCCTGCTATTGGCACTTTTTAGTCACCCAGCCTGCCACCTCTAATTGCCTTGCCCAGTTCCTCGCTGCCTTCTTCACCCACACCTCACACTATATAACCTTCCCCACTGTTGCCAGGACCTTCAGAACAACATGGTTCAATTCTATGCCAGTCATCTCTCAGTCATCAGCTACACACACATCACACTCGGACCCCCCTGAGCACATGAGGAGACCTATAGGAACATAAAATCATATTACTCCGTGAACATGCAGGTCATGTGTGATGCTCACGGGGAGATTGTGGACATGTGGTAAGTATTTGCCTCACAGCCCTACCTGATCCTCCCCCTTCATCTCCCTGTCCCCTCTAGGGGCGACTTTCCCACCCCTCACTTTAGCTGCTGGGGATAGCCCAGGCCTTGTGGGAGCAAACACAGTGTCAAGTACTTCCTTGTGGGTCTCCCATTGCACTCAGAGGCATCAGGAGATGCAGCCACTTCTGCTACCCCATGGAAATTGGACCACCTGATTGGCCCTGTGACTGAGTTGCTGCTGGGCACAGCACCCAGAGGGACCTGGGTGCAAGGTAATCCCACTAGACTGAGGTCCTGCAAGTCCCATCCACACCTGCTTGAATGCTGGTTGCTTGGCCGGAGCTGAGGAGGTTGCTGTGAATCTGGGCTGGGTGGTGTGGGCACTGGTGCCACTTGTGGCTGGTGTGGAAGGTGATGCTGTTGGAATGCTGGCTTCACCAGTTCCCCTGGGAGGGTCAGGCGCCTGCTGGGTGGGCAATGTGCTGGACAAGACCTCTGTGTAATCATCTTGCCGGATCTCCCGAAGCTGCAGCCACATATTGGTCTAGCATCTCTGATCTCCTAATGAATGGAACGCAGCACCTGCAGGCATTCATCTTGGGCTTGGAATCTCTGCTGCTGAACTTTAATCCCCTCACGCAGCAGCTGTGGCTTCTGGCGCCGGTAGACAGCCTACTACACATCTTGGGCCAGGAGTTTGTTGCCCAGCTGCACAACCTGCCACCTGTGGTGGGACAGTCTCCTTCGGGCCAGCTGTGGCTCCACTTCTGGCTCCTCAGCCTATACAGGGACATCTGGCATATCTGAGTGGGGATGTGTGGGTTCAACCAGTAATTGGTTGTCAGACTCTCGAGGATAGTCTGGACTCGTGAGCCCTTGGGCCACTGCCGAGGAGCGGCAGCAGCAGGAGAACCATCCAAACAAGAGACAAGGCCGAACACAGACGGATTGGTAAAACAAGACTGGAACCGCCGGACTGAAGCTGCAGCTGAGGCAGAGCAAGCTGGAAGAGGCAGGGCAGGAACAGCTAGACTTCACCTGTGCTTGACCGCCGTTCCCCAGGGGTTGAGCCCCCTGGGTGCGGGCGGCCTGCAGGACTATGGGACAGAAGGGAAAACCAGAACTGCAGGGTCCAGCAGGTGGCCAGCAAAGAGTCAAGTAGCCCAGGAAACAAGCAGGAACAAAGGCAGGCAGTAACAGTAGAATACTCTAGAAAACAAGCAGGGTCAAAGGCAGGCAGCAACAGCAGAACACTCCATGAACCAAGCAGGGTCAAAGGCAGGATAAAAAGTAACAGGGTAGCACTGCAACAAACACTCACCGACGAGAAACTCATCAGACGACCTCTGTTGCAAAGACAACCTAGAAAGTTTCCAGGAGGTAATGAAGGCACTACAGGTGAGGTTACCAGTAAGGGTGGGGCTTGGCAGCAACAACAGCAGAACATGGCTTGGCTGGAACAGGATCCCGGAATAGACTAGACTGGACTGGAACGGATTTCAGGATTTTCACACAGACTTCAGGATTAACAAACAGACTTGGCTTGGTTGGAGGAACTCCAAAGCAAGTCCCAAAGGGTATATAGTCACAATTGTGACACTGGTCCTCCTCTTCCTCCCCTACAGGTATATCCTAGCAGATTCTTCTGCTGGTACAGTGCCCTCCTGTGACTCCTCTGTTGCCACTGACTCCCCCTCCTCCACTTGAGGTGCCTATGCTGCCTGCTGGTCCCATCCTCTGCCTCCGACTCAGAGTCCTCACCTGCATAGGGAAAGTAGAAGAAATGTATGTGTTGCATTAGCTAACCTGTCAGTCTTTTGCGGCCTTCCCAAACTTATCACTCCATATATATTCATTTACCACATGATGAGGACCGCCATGTTTTGACGGGATAACCTGCCTGCCTCAGAAACACTTGTAGGTATAGGATATGATACGAGCATATAATGTGAACAAATGTAGCTCACAAAATAGTGCAGAAAACGGCAAGGCTTAGAAAAGCCGTAGTAAACAACGGAGGCACTGCAGGAAACCGCAGTGAAAACCTTTGGGTTATCCCACCAAAACTTGGTCCTGTGCCGGGTCCATTTTGGTGCTAATAAATGTTTTCTCCCTGGACAATTACCTGTGTGGGATCTTCTTATATATACTCCCAGAGCTGATACTTCTGTTGTCTTCTCTTCTTTTTTTTGTTGCAATTAGTGTACAGAAACTTCCAGTAAAATAGAAAGGCCATTTTTATTACAGGCCATTTAACTCATGCATCAAACATGTCCACATATTACATCAGTTTTCAAAAGAAAAATACCTACATATTTCCCTTTGAATTCCTCTGAAAATACCCCCACACATTACATATACAAAGATCTTGAGAAAATGTATGTGCACACTGTTGAAATCCAAACATATGCATGCAAATCGAACCCCGACCCCAACTCTGCTCCTGGGAATGCCTCTGACCACCTCAGGTTAAAATATGTGAACATTGACAGTAAGGGCCAGATTCTATAAATGGTGCCAGACTTATGCCTGCTGAAACCTGGTGAAAATGATGGTGCCCAAGATAGACGCACTGGCCCAGTATTCTGTCACTATGCGCACAAATGTTCGGAATGCCCATGACACGCCCATGCTCCTCCCATAGCCATGACCCCTTTCGAGATACACACTATCCTGCTTATAATCGAACGAGAAAAACGCCCAAGAGCCGACCTAAATCGGGAGATGGACGTTAATCTCACAAAAACGAGTAAATCCATATAATCGAAAGCAATGTTTCAGTGCGTCCATGTCGCTCGTACGTGGACGTAAAAACGCCCAAATAAGAGGCGTGTCGGGGGCGTGTTAGGGGCGGTGATACGACGTGGACGGGTACAACGTATAACGAATAGCGAAAGGGCTCTGGTTGAGCGGGAAGATGGGCGTAATATGATGGACCCGAAATAAAAGCGACCAGAGCAAGGGGGAAAGCGTCTTTAGACTCATTAGCGATTGTGTGTAGTTGGAGAGTGGCGATATTGTTGGTGGAAGAGCTGAAGTGGTGGTTGCAGAGAGAAAGCCGAGCGTGTTCAGTACCTGTGACGGTCGTCTGTGTGCCCTGCCTCTTTTTGTGTCTTACCCTTTCACCGTTCCTTACTCCTACTCCTTTGCTCCATCGCCCCCTTCCCCTCCCCCTATCCCTCCCCATTCACTCTTCCCACGTGTATACTGTATTCCCTGACCTCCGTTTGTCTCTGTGTGCCTGTACTGTTTGGCGAGTGAGTGGCCAGAGGGGCGTAGTGGCTGGAAGTGACAGATCTGTGTGTGTTGCTGTTTGACTACTAGTCCTAATACTTGCACTGGTGGTGGGGATATGGATGCACTTAATGCACTTGTGGCATTCATGCTACACGAAGAGGCCACCCACCGCAGGAGGTATTCACGGCCCCGAGTGTTTAGGCCCCGCACCACCTTCCTACAACTCACTGACCAGCAGTGTCTAACAAGGTTCAGGTTTGATAGGGCCACCATTCGTCAGCTGTGTGAGCAGCTGAAACCCCTCCTTCAGCCCCAGACACGTAGGAATAACCCCATCCCTGCCCACCTCAAAATCACTTCCGCTCTCTCTGTCCTGGCCACTGGCAGTTTTCAATCCGTATTAGCTGCTAACACAGGCCTCACCCAGGCTTCTATTTCACACTGTCTCACCCAGTTCCTGGATGCCTTCATAACTCACACCTCACACTAAATCACTTTCCCCACCACCCCCCAGGCTCTGCACAACAACATGGCCGCCTTCTATGCTGTTGCTAGATTCCCCTCGGTCATCGGTGTGATAGACTGCACACACGTAGCCCTCAGACCCCCCCGGGCACACGAAGCCACCTACAGAAATAGGAAGGCATTTCATTCTATGAACATGCAAGTTGTATGTGATGCCCAGGGGGAGATATTAGACGTGTGTGCCAGGTACCCCGGCTCCAGCCACGATGCCTACATCCTACAGCACTCGGGCATCTTCCGCAGGTTCGAGCAAGGGGAGTTCATTGGTGGATGGCTACTAGGTAAGTGCAACATGCATGTACCACCCATACTAGACCTCCTCCACTGGGCAACCCTCCGCCCTGGCTTCCTCCACCACAACCCACTATCCAAATCCCCCTGCCCCCCCTGTACCTGCTCCAAGCGATACACACTCATCTATCTCATTCTGCTTTTCTGCAAAGGTGACCGAGGCTACCCGCAGAGGACATGGCTCATGACCCCCCTGATCCACCCACAACCAGGGCCAGAAGAAACCTACAACAGGAAACATCGCAGCACCCGGGGGATCATTGAGCGCACCTTTGGTTTATTGAAAAACCGCTTCCGCTGTCTGGACCGGTCTGGAGGAGAGCTGCTCTACAGTCCAGAAAAGGTGGCCAAGATCTTTGTGGCGTGCTGTATGTTACACAATTTGGCCCAGCGCAGAGGACAGCCTCTCCCAGAGGAGCCACAGCCACCACCAGAAGAGGCCCCAGATGAGCTGGAAGAGGAGCCCCCTCCACCCCCAGCCCACAGAGCAGAGCTCAATGCCTACCAGCTTGGCGTAAGAGCAAGACAAAGACTCATTGAAACAAGTTTTAGGTGAATGTAAGTGAGCATTTATTTTTTACATACAGTGCATATGTGTTTGGTCAACCCCACCACCACCACCCCCCCCCTCCCACACCCACCCCCCTCCCACCAACCCTCACCCTACAGCATGTCCCATCATTTTCCCCTTCCCTTCCCCCGTCCCCTCCTACCCCTCCCACGCCCTTCCTTTGCAGCTGGTGCTGCACGGGAAGTCTCTTCCCCCTCTTCGGAGCTGCTGCTCCCAGTGTCCTCCTCCCTATCCCCACGGCAGCCTGCGGCTTCGGCTGCACCGTGGAAATCGGGCCACCTTCTTGGTTGTAGTGGTCTGGCCACAGGACCCAGAATGGGAGAAGCAGGAGTGGGTGCGGAGGCTGAGGAGCGCAATGCCCACCTCTTAGCTGGTGGTTGCTGGTGGTCAGTGGAGGAGGAGGTTGATGGCAGGGGCTGCTCCAGCAGCACTGGGGCTGGAGTAGGCGCGGTGCCCTGAGGGTGCAGGTGTTGGATGCTCTGCTCCAGCCGTCTCAGTTGCTGGAGCACCTCCTGGTGGCCTTCACGTTGCACCTGGAGGAGTTCTTGGTGTGCTCGCTGCTGTGCCTCCAGTGCTTGGCGCTGCAGCTCCAGTTTCTGCTGGCGGTACTCCTCCAAGTGCACGTTGTGGCGGAGTAGTTCCGTGGCCAGCCGCAGGAGTTG
This sequence comes from Microcaecilia unicolor, assembly GCF_901765095.1. Classification (NCBI taxonomy): domain Eukaryota; kingdom Metazoa; phylum Chordata; class Amphibia; order Gymnophiona; family Siphonopidae; genus Microcaecilia; species Microcaecilia unicolor. The sequence goes on from NC_044039.1 coordinate 92,100,219, forward strand.
CCTCCTTTGGGCGGATGGCCTCTGGCGGGGAGCTGGGCCCTCCTCCTCCTCACCAAAGTCCTCCGGTGCTGGAGGTGCGGCCTCTGCTGGTGCAGGTGGTGGTGGTGGTGGCAGAGCCTGGACAGCTGGTGCAGGTGGTGGTGGTGGTGGTGGCAGAGGCTGGACAGCTGGTGCAGGTGGTGGTGGTGGTGCTGGCAGAGGCTGGACAGCTGGTGGTGGTAGAGGCTGGACAGCTGGTGCAGGTGGTGGTGGACGCGGAGGATGCACAGCTGGTGCAGGTGGTGGAGGCTGGACTGCTGGTGCTGCAGGCTGTGGAGGTTGAGGCTGGACGGATGGTGTAGGGCGTTGGCCTTGCAGGCCACTAGGGCCAGCCTCCTCTGAGTCTTCACCTGTATAGCACAAGAGTGAGGAATAGTGTTGGTGCAAATAACCCACTTTTGTCTTTCAGCATTCATATACATTGGTATGTCCCCCAACCTGATGACCCAGCAAAGAGATGGTGAGGAGAAATGGAATTGACACGGGTACGAAAGAGAGAGGCCCGCAGGCAGCTGGGTAGAGGTGGTGGATGAGCAGCCAAGAGAAGGACACCACTCACAACGTTGTGCACAAGCTGTTAGTTGTATAATTGTTAAATTGAACAACATTGCAGCATGTGTTGTGTTACTACTGACTTGCTAAACTGCATAGAACTGCTTTATGACCCCCATTACAGGCTCCTTCAGTTGAATGCATGTGGCCCACACTCAGTAGAGCACAGAGGTCACAGGAGGAACTAGGCACAGTTTGGTAAAATGGGAAAATAGGAGGGAGTAGTAGGGAAGGACGGCCCCCAGAGTTCTGCCACAGTAGTAACCTACACACACCCATAGGAGCCAACTGGAAAGTAGTATTGGGGGTGCTAAGCCCAGTGACCAACACTCCTCCCTGCACAGCTACATGATCTTTCCTCAATATTGGGGGTGCTCACACACACACACAGCACCCACCCTGTCTGCTTGCTCCTATAACACACATGACCACTACCACTACTCAAATAGAGCTTACAATTAATTCTATAAATATGGGCACACAGGACAAGTAAGAGGAAACCCAATGACAACGGTAGGGATAGGGAGTAAGGGTAGAGAGCTAGTGAGTAGGGGTTACCAGGTCACAACAGCATCATAAAGGTGGCCTGTTAATATACAGAAAGACAGCCAGAGATACTCCCCCCCCACCCCCACCCCCACCTACCTCCCTCCTCCTGCCCCCCACTCCTCACCTCCCTCCCCCTGACCCCAACTTCTATAACACAAGTGTACTGCAGCACAACAGATACCCCAACTGCATAATGAAACACCTACCTGAGTCCTCAGCCTGGCCCGAGGTGTCCATGGAGCCAATCCCGTGGATGCCCTCCTGGGGTAGGAGGGAGTACACCATCAGCTCGATGGGTGTAAGGTTGGCAGTATCATTGCCTGGGGGATTGGCCCCTGCCTTCCTCCGAACATCCCTCCTCAGCTTCCGCCACTTCCTCTTGCAGTCCTCCACGTCTCTCCCAGCATGGAAGACAGCATTCAGGCTGTCCCGTACTGCCTCCCATTCCCGCTGCTTTACTGTTGCTGCCAGCCTCTGCCCTGTGGGAGCAAACAGACTCCGGTGCCGCTGTACAATTTCTTGTACCAGGAGCTCCACCTCTGCCTCGAGAAAATTACCCTTCCGGGTCGGCGGCATGCGTGGTGGCATTGTACCAATGGGGTTTTCGAAAATACGGAGTGGGCGTTTATATAGGCGCCAAGAACGCCCATTGAGACGGGGGAATAGGCGTTTCTGATTTGGGCGCTACTTTTTCAATTATACACATAATTCCTAAGCGTGCCCAGCTCAGATAGCGATTAGGAACACATGGTTTCGATTATGAGTAGATAAGTATGGGCGTCTCCACCTGCCTTCCCTTTCTTCATTGCCATTTTACCTGCCATTTCCTGCACTGAGACCTTGCCCGATGTTCGTAATAATCAGTTACAGGGTTTTACCCTCACTTAGCATGCTTGGGTACACCTGTGTATTTAGGGGGGGGGGAAATTATTGTTGGCCCTCAGCCACCACGCCTTCCGTTTCCTGTCTTCCACATCGCCTGATGCTCCCTTCCTTTCTCCCATTCTCTCTGCCTGGTTGTAGCAGGCAGTGTGTGGGGGCCACGAATTTGCTACACTCACCCCAAATCAAGCACCCCTCGGTAAGAGTCATTTCAATCAGGGAGATGTGCAGCTAATGTTCCAGAAGATAAAAGGCGCACTACACAGTCTTGAAACAGACGTTCATGGTAAGCTCTCATTTGTCTGCCACCTCTTCTCTTTGTGCTCATAGTCAAGGAGTGTGCATTCACTGTATGTATGTAGTCTGGAGTCAGATGTTAGGTAGCTCTGTTTTCACCAGGTTCCTGTGCACTGTACTGTGGGGTTGGCAGGTCCTCAGTGGTGTGGTCCAGCGGTTGGAGGTGCTGTATTGGTTCCCGGTAGCTTCCATCTTCCTTGTTTATGTGGTGTACCCCAGTCCCCATTTATGAAGTGGCCACCCATTCTCAAGGTCCATAGGCGGGGGAGGGGAGAATGATTAATGCAATGGATGTGTATAGCACATTATGGACCACCTTCCTAAATTGCTCCATAGGTAGTAGGGTAGGGAACATGCACATTACATTGTTTTTAATCGGTAGCCTGGACAAAATGATCGAGGTGGCTACAGGTAGTGCCACTGAGGCCTATGACGTGGTGGTGAGGGAAAGGGGTGTGTGTACAGGTACCAACCCAAAGTAACTGGTGGTGGCTAAAGCATGATGGCTGCTGTGGCCTAGTGGTTAGAGCACCAGCCTTATAATCATAAGGTTGCTGGTTCAAATCCCACCTAAGGCAAGTCAGTTCAGCGACAAAGTTTGACACAAACCCAGAATACTTGAATGTAACACACCTTGATCGACTACTGGAGAAAGTGTGATCACACCTGCAAATAATGAGCACCATTTTTATTTGTGGCCTTCCCTAACACAAGTATTACATTGCAACTGTGATGAAGTAACCATCCATCTATTGGGTTTCCCATTGTTTCCCTTTTGCTCCTCAGCATTATATACCATAGCTGATGTATTCAATGTGAAAATATGAGCCAGCTGTTTGTATTGTAGGTCCTTCTTGCCCCCCCCCCCCACCCCACCAATGTGGCTTGTGGGTAAGGATATGTGTCCATCAGACAGCAAACACTTTGTATGTGGTACCTGGAGTTATGTGGAAGTGTGTACCTGGCAGATCACACGTGGTACACTATTAATCTCTTATTGATGGCACTCTGTATTGTGGGTCAGTATGGTGGAGGGGAGGGAGGGAGGAAGGGAGAGAGAGATGCTGGCTGGCCATTTTTATTAATGAACACAAATATCCATCCAGCCTCCCCGGCCCAACCCCCCTGCACATATGGGCCATGCAGGTTGGAATGAACAGGTGGCGTTCTGTCTGGCCAACATTCTCAGACATACATCACCTTCTCATTCACACAGCACATTTAATGCTATGCATATTGCTGCCTCCTTCCTCTCAACTCAACAGCACCATTTGGTGATATGTAATGCACAAGGGAGACAAACACACACACACACCCTGATAGTTATATTATAACAAAAATTTATTTGGCCCCCATCCCCACCCCCACCCCTACAAAATAACCCCAACAATGCCCTCCTCCCCCCCACAACTCCCCACACACCCCAACAATTCCCTCCCCCACCCCCCACAGAACCCCCAACATTTCCCTCCCCCCACACACACAACCCCAACAATTCCCTCCCTCCCTCCCCCCACACACACAACACCAACAGGCCCCCCTATTTAAATTAAGGGCGGCCACGCCCTCTTAGTAAGGCCCTCTGTAGCAGGGCAATGAGCAGCCCCAGCAGTACCCTTAGTGGGCCCTGGAGCTGCTCATTGCCCTGCCGTAGGGCTGTCACCTCCTGCAGCAGCTGGTGCTGGCCAACTATAATCTGCTGCTGGCCATCTACCAGCTGCTGCAGGAGGCGCACTACAGTCGCCGGCCCAAAGGCTGGAGGTGGGCCAGGGGACATGGATGATGGCCCAGGGGATGGAGGTGGGCCAGGGGACACAGAAGCTGGCCCAGGGGATGGAGGTGGGCCAGGGGACACAGAAGCTGGCCCAGGGGATGGAGGTGGGCCAGGGGACACAGAAGCTGGCCCAGGGGATGGAGGTGGGCCAGGCGATGGTGCTGCAGGTGGGGAGGGGTCCTCATGCAGGTCTATAATGAGGACTCCCTCCTCCGAGTCCTCCTCCTCCTCTTCTTGCTGGTGGCCCGCCTCCTGGCCTGGCTCCTGCTCCTCCTCTTCCTCCATGTGCCCTTCCTCCTGCTCTTCCTCCTCCTCCTCCTCCTCCTCCTGGGGGTGGTGGCCCTCCTCATCCTGGCGCTCACTTTCCTGCTGGTGGAGCCCTGTGTATGTAAAAGGAGTGTGATTGAGATCAGTGCATACACCATGGCTTGCATAGTGCAGTAGCTGGGTGGCATGGGGCAGGGTGTGGTAAGGCGTAGCCTATGCCCATGGGGAATGAGCTGCATCAGATGACATGAAACAGAACCCTGGACCCTCCTCTGACACACACCACGCAGGACATGTGGCCATACCAAATTCATTGCTGACCAGCATGTTTGCATTGTGAAATGCAACGAGGGGTTGATGGGCAGTTGTTGGGGGGGGGGGGCAGTGGGAAGGGTGTTGAGCACAATTCTTTTATGTGATTTAGGCCATAACATGCAGTAAAAGTAGGGCCTCAGGCAGCTGTACCAGGACACAGTAATCAGCCACCACAATAAGGGGAATAGTAAAGTGTGGCATATCATCTCATTCATCTCGGGAGGATGGTCGGACGTTGCAAGCATGCTCATGGGAGAACCCCTGCAACCTGCATCCTTGATCTGGGACAGATATGGTATTACTTACTAGGTGGCTATTAGGCACATGGGAAGTGATATTGTACAACACATTTGCTTTATTCATGAAATGTATGTAGTAATGTGTACAGGTGTCCTGTTTTTGAATACTTACGGCGAGCCCTGAGGTGCCTTCGCACCGCCCGGATGAGGTCAGGCCTCTCCCGCCTCACCCGCCGGAACCGCCTCCTTAAGGACTCGAGGTCCCGGTGGACTCCAAAGCGTCTGTAAGATATAAGTTTGTAGAGCAGGGGTCAGGGGTGTTGGTCCTTTTTGTCCTCTGCACACATTAATTTGCTATTCACATACCAGAGAGAGAGGGTCTACAGTGTTGGGGGGGGGGGGGCACCTCCATTGGTAGTGAATCATAGGAGCCACCTTTTTAACATTTTGGGGGGTGGAACCCCCAGTGGAGATGACCCCTCCCTCCATACATATTTGATATTGGGGGTGGGGTGGTGAAGCACCCACAGCAGCCACCGAGTTGGTTCCTATGCAGATGATGGCAGAGAGGTGGGCATGAGGCCAGACAGTACCGTTTGTATACATTCTAATGTATGCTTGTTAAACTACTTTATATGTGTTATCATGACCATGTTATAAAGTATGGTATAGGTTTCATTGGTCTCATGCTTGCACTATTTGGAGGCGTTGTAACCCACTGGCTGCAAAGAGGGGTTGGAAAATGTGGCCTTCACATAACTAACGAAATTTTCACATAATACTAATAGCATAGTGACGATAGTAACCTAACGAAATACATTCTTGTAGGGATGTGGGAATGGTGGTCGTTTAAATAACATACAAATTATTAGTGATTGTGCATGTTCCTATATTACTCATGATCCTTGCATGGACACTCCAGTTACTGCTGGTAACATTGATGACGGAGCTGTTATATGTGTAGGTACAGGAGGGGAGGGGGGTTGGGCCATAACCTTACCTTTCCAATCGTTCCCGGATGCGGGACCAGGCTCGCATGGCCTGCAGCCTGGGGGGCAGGTGGTGATGTTGTATAAATAGTCGGTGCCGGTGCCTTAGGCACAGCCTGACGAGGAGCAAACTTTCTTCTTCTCCAAAATTGGGCTCTCGCCGCTGTGCCATTTTTCCACGTGTTGGAAAAGAAGTGCCTTATATAGACGACCTTGCGTGAGGGACGTCGTTTCATGCACAGCTCCATATATGGATGACCATTCCATATATGGCCCCTATCAGCACGTGGACGCCCTCGTAAGCATAGACGTCTTTGACGTGCACATGCCTGCAGGAGTGTGAAACGTGCCTTATATAGATGACGCACCCCACCCGACCCTTTTCACATATACACAATATGCATTTACTGCATGTTTAGTAGGTGTACAGTGCATGCAGATCCGGACATTCAGATGGGCACATATGATGGAAGATTTGGTGGAGCAGTAGGTGTACAGTGCATGCAGATCCGGATATTCAGATGGGCACATATGATGGAAGTATGGGTGGAGCAGCATGATATGTCTGTAGTTGACACATATATGCGTTCCTCATATATTTCCGTACCCAGATGGCATGAACAACATGTATTGTACTTGCGATACACCTATGTACATTATTTTTCACACCACGTGATTTGGTCGTTTGCACCTGCAATAGTCGACCGTGTTAGGGCGCCCAATTTAGTCACGCTTATGCGCTCGTCATTTGATTGTTTTCTTACAGGGATAATCGATTGTCGAAAAACGCCCACACTATTTTTCCATTATACAGGTCTATTTTTGGACGTTATCGTAAGAACGCCCTAATTCGTACTTGGACGATCTTTCCATTTTGCCCCTCCATGGGAGTTAGGTGCATTGCTCTATAGAATAGCATGTAGCCAGATGTGTGCGCAAATATTTATGAGTGCCAATTAACATCAAGAATTGGTTGTTGGCTCCCCATTATTGATGTCATTGAGCTCATTACACAATTAATTTGCACACGCATCTTGGACGTGAGCACAAATTTGAGTGTGCAAATCTGGTCTCTATATATAGAATTCGGCCTTATGTGCATGCTTTCAGCCATATTGAACCTGGATATTTTTATACCAAGCCTTTCCAAGCATAAACTGCTATTTTATGCTCAGAAATGACTTTCAAAATTATCCCCATAGATTGAATGCTTTAGATAAATAAAGTCTTATTACAATTTGGAATTGGTATGGACAGTATTTTAAATTGTATTTTGTGCTCAAGCATTTGAATTAAGGTTTTGGATATTTATTATACAATATTTTCTTTTTATCTGTGTTTTGCTTGTGACTCTTACTAGTAGTTTAGAAATCCAATGAAAACCAAAAGAGATTTTTCAGGGGTTAATGATCAGAAATGTAATCTGTACTCTCTGCTGAAAGGCTACTCTCTGATTTCCCTGGGTGGTAATTCTCAATATTTATGTTTTGAATATTTTTTCTTTCATTTACTGATGAATGAGATTATAGTGCTGGACATTAACCTCTACCCACCTTTTTAGATTATTCATTATGGGGTCAAAAGAGGTAGCACTTGTGCAAGTTCCACAAGTACTTCTAACTAGGGGGCTTGTACCTATAACCAAAGCAAAACTGGGGCTGTAGTTGTGCTTTGATTACTACCTAAGGAAAAATTTGGCACATGGGTTTGTGTTTGTTTTCTTTGCACTTAATTTGTAGTTACAAAACAATGTGCATAACTTTGCATAATCAAACCTATGCATGTTGTTTAAATCTTTATCTTCCCCATCTCTTTGGAATGCCCCCAGAATGTGTGGATTAGAACATAAGTGTTGCCATACTGGGACAGACCGAAGGTCCATCAAGCCCAGCATCCTGTTCCAACAATGGCCTATCCAGGTTACAAGTACATGGGAAAAAAACAGTAAAATAGATTTTATGCTGCTTATCCTAGAAATAAGCAAAGGATTTTCCCAAGTCCATCTTAATAATGGATTATAGACTTGTCTTTTAGGAAATTATCTAAACCTTTTTTAAACCCTGCTAAGCTAACTGCTTTTACCACATTCTCTGGCAGTGAATTCCAGAGTTTAATGACACATTGAGTGAAGAAATATTTTCCTGGCTTGTTTTAAATTTACTACTTTGTAGCTTCATTGCTTGCCCCCTAGTCCTAGTATTTTTGGAAAGATTAAGCAAGCAACTCTTGTCCATCCATTCCATTCCACTCATTATTTTATAGACTTTTATCATATGTCCTCTCAGCTGTCTCTTCTCCAAGCTGACAAGCCCTAGCCGCTTTAGCCTTTCCTCATAGGGAAGCCGTCCTATCCTCTTTGTCAATTTTATCGCTCTTCCTTCTAACTTCTCTAATTCCACTATATCTTTTTTTAGATGCAGTGACCATACTTTGGACATACTTTGTTGAAAGTTGCTCAAGCTTTTACCCACATAGGGCCAGATTCTATATATAGTGCCAAAAGAATCTGTGCTGAAAAAAAACGTGTTTAGCGCTATTCTACAAACCTCGCCTAAAGTTACCAGCGGTTTATAAAATACCATAGCGGCCATCCTGTGACTAAAATTTAGGCACAGCCATTTACAGCACCTAAAACCTGGTGTAAATGCCCACGTCTTATTTAGGCAAAGATGGGCATATTCTGTTACAGTGCATATAATTTTCAGGAACACCCACAACCCACTCATGCCCCAACCATTACCTTTTGTGATCCACATATTAGAATTTACATGCACACGTTTCAGAATAAGCTTAGAAACTTGCTCATGTAAATTCTAATTCGTTCCAATTATTGCTAATAATTTCATTAGTGGCCAATTATCAGTGCTGATTAGCTTGTTAAACAATTAAGGTTGACACGTAAATTGGCTGATTTGCACACACAACTTTTACCCATGCAAAATGCCTTTGACAAATCGCCTTCTTTATCAATAAGTGTAGTATGATGCTTTTTTCCCCTTGCTTTTTTCCTTAAGTGTTTATAAATAGAGCGTCTGTTATTTGTTTATAAAATGTAAATTAAGGTGTTTATTTTCCAACTAACTAGGGAGTTCTGGTTTTGCACCACAGGTACCATTATTTGGTATTTTTTTTAATGATGGAATCAAATATGAATATTTGTGTCAACTAAGAGCCATCAGTGCAGAAAAGACACAAAAAACAGAGTTGAGGAAACAGGACAAGCCAGTTGAGGTATGAGAAAGTGTTAGGAAAAGTGGTGTTTATCCAATGAGCACCTATTTTAATTATTTTGAATCTGGGGTATTTTATCTTTTGCAATGAGAGTAGAAAAGTCTATTGTATATCTATTTAGGAATAATATTATATACTTAAAGAAAACATACGAGTGCAACTATATTTTTTGCATTCTGGTGTGGCCTACAGTCTGATGATAATAGACACAAGTACTGCCCTCCTCATCACTGATATCTATATATATATAAGTGGAGGAGTGGCTTAGTGGTTAGGGTGGTGGACTTTGTCCCTGAGGAACTGAGTTCAATTCCTACTTCAGGCACAGGCAGCTCCTTGCCCCATGTAAGCCGCATTGAGCCTGCCATGAGTGGGAAAGCAAGGGGTATAAATATAACAAAAAATATATATATAACCTGCCATTACTGAGATACAAACCCAGGGACCCTTTTATTATTAACATGTGAGAATGCTTACCATAAAATGTGTTAAAGCATTTTGTGGTAGGTTCCCCTTTTCTGTGTGCTAACCAAGCCTTATTTTTTTTTTTTTAATAGTTTTTGGAGGGGGCAGGGAATTGGGCATGCAAGTGTTATCCCCTAGCAGTTCTGATTAGCAAGCAGTAACTGGATAATGCAGATTTAACATGGTAGCAATTAGCGCTTCCTACAAGCGGTGGCAAAAGGGGTTGTGCTGGCAGTGCGTGTTTTTCATGTGCGCTGAGGTCCCCCTTTACTGCAGCTGGTGAAAGGGATGTTTCGCTTTCCTTCAGGAAATGGCTGTGCGGCATTTAAAGCACCTGCTGCGTGGCCATGGGGGGAGCCCTTACCGCCCCCATTGAGGTGGTGATAAGGGCTCCTGTGCTAACCCGGCAACGCATGGCACTGCCCGATTACCACTGGGTACACTCTAGAGCTACAAAAATAAATACATTTTTGTTGCGCCGGAAATGACGACGCGCTACAGGTGGGAAGTACTGGCAGGCTGCTATGGTAGACCAGCGTTACTTCCTGTATAGCGCTGGGCTTACCGCCGTTTAGTAAAAGGAGCCTTTAGTGCTCCCACATTAATTACTGCAGTTGTCAAGCATTATAGGCAACATTAGTGCATAACCTGCAAAAAAAAAAAAAAAGCCTCCGGCCAGTATTCAAAACAATTTAACCGACCGGAAATGGCTGCCAAGTGGTTAAATTGCTTGTTCACGGCTATCCGGTCATTTTCAGCGGCACTTAACTGGTCATTGCTGAGTTCAAAAGCGTCTAACTTGTGATCGTTCTAGAGGCGGAGTCTGGTGAAGCACCGATATTCAGCCCCACACCGCATAAGTAAACCACTTAAATTGGGCTGCATAAACAGCAGTCCTATCTTTAAGTGGTTTGGTTTATATGGTTAAGGGCTGAATATTGACTTAGGGCTTCCTTTACAAAGCCGTGCTAACGATTGAGAGGAAGCCTATAAAAAGCCACAGATATTCAATACCAAAGCCCGGACAGGGCCCGGCATTGAATAACTGGAATAATGCCGGTGGCGGGTGGAAAAACATTCACTGCCATGGGCTGAATATCGGGGAGGGGGGGCCTGATTTTATTGCTGTACTAAATATGGGCTTTGCGGGAAAGTCCAGCATTAAAATGGTCTAAGATTATTTTTTAACGCATTATTGTATTGTAACATTTATACCCCATGCTTTCCCTCTTATTAGCAGTTTCAATGCAGCTTACAAATATAACAGGTTTACAAGATAACGCAAAATGGATAAAACAGGTGAATATAGAGGGGCAAAATGGAAAGATCGTCCAAGTACGAATTAGGGCGTTCTTACGATAACGTCCAAAAATAGACCTGTATAATGGAAAAATAGTGTGGGCGTTTTTCGACAATCGATTATCCCTGTAAGAAAACAATCAAATGACGAGCGCATAAGCGTGACTAAATTGGGCGCCCTAACACGGTCGACTATTGCAGGTGCAAACGACCAAATCACGTGGTGTGTAAAATAATGTACATAGGTGTATCGCAAGTACAGTACATGTTGTTCAGGCCATCCAGGTACGGAAATATATGACGAACGCATATATGTGTCAACTACAGACATATCATGCTGCTCCACCCATACATTCATCATATGTGCCCATCTGAATGTGCGGATCTGCATGCACTGTACACCTACTGAACATGCAGTAAATGTATATTGTGTATATGTGAAAAGGGTCGGGTGGGGTGCGTCATACACATCTATAGAAGGCACGTTTCACACTCCTGCAGGCATGTGCACGTCAAAGACGTCTATGCTTACGAGGGCGTCCACGTGCTGATAGGGGCCATATATGGAATGGTCATCCATATATGGAGCTGTGCATGAAACGACGTCCCTCACGCAAGGTCGTCTATATAAGGCACTTCTTTTCCAACACGTGGAAAAATGGCACAACGGCGAGAGCCCAATTTTGGCCAGGAGGAGAGCTTGATGCTCGTCCGGCTGTGCCTAAGGCACCGACATCGCCTATTTATCCAGCACCACCATCTGCCCCCCAGGCTGCAGGCCATGCGAGCCTGGTCCCGCATCCGGGAACGGTTAGAGAGGTAAGGTTATGGCCCAACCCCCCTCCCCTCCTGTACCTACACATATAACAGCTCCGTCATCAATGTTACCAGCAGTAACTGGAGTGTCCATGCAAGGATCATGAGTAATATAGGAACATGCACAATCACCAATAATTTGTATGTTATTGAAACGACCACCATTCCCACATCCCTACAAGAATGTATTTCGTTAGGTTAGGTATGTGACTATTATATTAGTGTTATGTGACAATTTCGTTAGTTATGTGAAGGCCACATTTTCCAACCCCTCTTTGGAGCCTCCGAATAGTGGAAGCATGAGACCAATGAAACCTATACCATACTTTATAACATGGTCATGATAACACATATAAAGTAGTTTAACAAGCATACATTATAATGTATACAAACGGTACTGTCTGGCCTCATGGCCACCTCTCTGGCATCATCTGCATAGGAACCAACTCGGTGGCTGCTGTGGGTGCTTCACCACCCCACCCCCAATATCAAATATGTATGGAGGGAGGGGTCATCTCCACTGGGGGTTCCACCCCCCAAAATGGAAAAAAGGTGGCTCCTATGATTCACTACCAATGGAGGTGCCCCCCCCCCCCAACACTGTAGACCCTCTCTCTCTGGTATGTGAATAGCAAATGAATGTGTGCAGAGGACAAAAAGGACCAACACCCCTGACCCCTGCTCTCCAAACTTATATCTTACAGACGCTTTGGAGTCCACCGGGACCTGGAGTCCCTGCGGAGGCGGTTCCGCAGGGTGAGGCGGGAGAGGCCCGACCTCATCCGGGCGGTGCGAAGGCACCTCAGGGCTCGCCGTAAGTATTCAAAAACAGGACACCTGTACAGATTACTACATACATTTCATGAATAAAGCAAATGTGTTGTACAATATCACTTCCCATGTGCCTAATAGCCACCTAGTAATACCATATCTGTCCCAGATCAAGGATGCAGGTTGCAGGGGTTCTCCCATGAGCGTGCTTGCAACGTCCCACCATCCCCCCGAGATGAATGAGATGATATGCCACACTTTACTATTCCCCTTACTGTGGTGGCTGATTAGTGTGTCCTGGTACAGTTGCCTGAGGCCCTACTTTTACTGCATGTTATGGCCTAACTCACATAAAAGAATTGTGCTCAACACCCTTCCCACTGCCCCCCCCCCCCAATAACTCCTACAACAACTGCCCATCAACCCCTCGTTGCATCTCACAATGCAAACATGCTGGTCAGCAATGAATTTGGTATGGCAACATGTCCTGCGTGGTGTGTATCAGAGGAGGGTCCAGGGTTCTGTGTCATGTCATCTGATGCAGCTCATTCCCCATGGGCATAGGCTACGCCTTACCACACCCTGCCCCATCCCCTGCCTCACGCCACCCAGCTACTGCACTATGCAAGCCATGTTGTATGCACTGATCTCAATCACACTCCTTTTACATACACAGGGCTCCACCAGCAGGAAGCCGAGCGCCAAGATGAGGAGGGCCACCACCTCCAGGAGGAGGAGGAGGAGGAGGAGCAGGAGCAGGAGGAGGAGGAACAGCAAGAGGAGGGGCACCTGGATGAGGAGGAGGAGGAGCAGCCAGGCCAGGAGGCGGGCCACCAGGAGGAGGAGGAGGAGGAGGAGGACTCGGAGGAGGGGGTCCTCATCATTGATGAGGATGAGGACATACATCAGGACCCCTCCCCACCTGCACCTCCATATGAGGCATCTCCCTCCCCTCAGCCATCTCCATCCCCTGAGGCACCTCCATCGCCTCAGCCAGCGCCATCGCCTGGCCCACCTCCATCTCCTGGGCCATCATCTTCAATGTCCCCTGGCCCACCTCCATCCCCTGGGCCATCGTCCGTGTCCCCTGGGCCACCTCCAGCCTTTGGGCCGGTGACTGTAGTGCGCCTCCTGCAGCAGCTGGTAGATGGCCAGCAGCAGATTATAGTTGGCCAGCACCAGCTGCTGCAGGAGGTGAGAGCCCTACGGCAGGGCAATGAGCAGCTCCAGGGCCCACTAAGGGTACTGCTGGGGCTGCTCATTGCCCTGCTACAGAGGGCCTTACTAAGAGGGCGTGGCCACCCTTAATTTAAATAGGGGGGCCTGTTGGTGATGTGTGTGTGGGGGGAGGGAGGGAGGGAGGGAAATGTTGGGGTTGTGTGTGGGGGGAGGGAAATGTTGAGGTTGTGTGTGTGGGGGGAGGGAGGGAATTGTTGGGGTTGTGTGTGTGGGGGGAGGGAAATGTTGGGGTTGTGTGTGTGGGGGGAGGGAAATGTTGGGGGTTCTGTGGGGGGTGGGGGAGGGAATTGTTGGGGTGTGTGGGGAGTTGTGGGGGGGAGGAGGGCATTGTTGGGGTTATTTTGTAGGGGTGGGGGTGGGGGTGGGGGTGGGGGGCAAATAAATGTTTGTTATAATATAACTATCAGGGTGTGTGTGTGTGTGTTTGTCTCCCTTGTGCATTACATATCACCAAATGGTGCTGTTGAGTTGAGAGGAAGGAGGCAGCAATATGCATAGCATTAAATGTGCTGTGTGAATGAGAAGGTGATGTATGTCTGAGAATGTTGGCCAGACAGAACGCCACCTGTTCATTCCAACCTGCATGGCTATATATGTGCAGGGGGGTTGGGCCGGGGAGGCTGGCTGGATATTTGTGTTCATGAATAAAAATGGCCAGCCAGCATCTCTCTCTCCCTTCCTCCCTCCCCTCCACCATACTGACCCACAATACAGAGTGCCATCAATAAGAGATGAATATTGTACCACGTGTGATCTGCCAGGTACACCCTTCCACATAACTCCAGGTACCACATACACAGTGTTTGCTGTCTGATGGACACATATCTTTACCCACAAGCCACATTGGTGGGGTGGGGGGGGGGGGGGCCCAAGAAGGACCTACAAACAGCTGGCTCATATTTTCACATTGAATACATCAGCTATGGTATATAATGCTGAGGAGCAAAAGGGAAACAATGGGAAACCCAATAGATGGATGGTTACTTCATCACAGTTGCAATGTAATACTTGTGTTAGGGAAGGGCACAAATAACAATGGTGCTCATTATTTGCAGGTGTGATCACACTTTCTCCAGTAGTGAACCAAGGTGTGTTACATTCAAGTATTCTGGGTTTGTGTCCAACTTTGTCTCTGAAGTGACTTGCCTTAGGTGGGATTTGAACCAGCAACCTTATGATTATAAGGCTGGTGCTCTAACCACTAGGCCACAGCAGCCACCAGGCTTTATCCACCACCAGTTACTTTGGGTTGGTACCTGTACACACACCCCTTTCCCTCACCACCACGTCATAGGCCTCAGTGGCACTACCTGTAGCCACCTCGATCATTTTGTCCAGGCTACCGATTAAAAACAATGTAATGTGCATGTTCCCTACCCTACTACCTATGGAGCAATTTAGGAAGGTGTTGCATAAAGTGCTATACACATCCATTGCATTAATCATTCTCCCCTCCCCCGCCTATGGACCTTGAGAATGGGTGGCCACTTCATAAATGGGGACTGGGGTACACCACATAAACAAGGAAGATGGAAGCTACCGGGAACCAATACAGCACCTCCAACAGCTGGCCCACACCACTGAGGACCTGCCAACCCCACAGTACAGTGCACAGGAACCTGGTGAAAACAGAGCTACCTAACATCTGACTCCAGACTACATACATACAGTGAATGCACACTCCTTGACTATGAGCACAAAGAGAAGAGGTGGCAGACAAACGAGAGCTTACCATGAACGTCTGTTTCAAGACTGTGTAGTGCGCCTTTTATCTTCTGGAACATTAGCTGCACATCTCCCTGATTGAAATGACCCTTACCGAGGGGTGCTTGATTTGGGGTGAGTGTAGCAAATTCGTGGCCCCCACACACTGCCTGCTACAACCAGGCAGAGAGAATGGGAGAAAGGAAGGGAGCATCAGGCGATGTGGAAGACAGGAAACGGAAGGCGTGGTGGCTGAGGGCCAACAATTATTTCCCCCCCACCCCCTAAATACACAGGTGTACCCAAGCATGCTAAGTGAGGGTAAAACCCTGTAAATGATTATTACGAACAACCGGCAAGGTCTCAGTGCAGGAAATGGCAGGTAAAATGGCAATGAAGAAAGGGAAGGCAGGTGGAGACGCCCATACTTATCTACTCATAATCAAAACCATGTGTTCCTAATCGCTATCTGAGCTGGGCACGCTTAGGAATTATGTGTATAATTGAAAAAGTAGCGCCCAAATCAGAAACGCCTATTCCCCCGTCTCAATGGGCGTTCTTGGCGCCTATATAAACGCCCACTCCGTATTTTCGAAAACACCATTGGTACAATGCCACCACGCATGCCGCCGACCCGGAAGGGTAATTTTCTCGAGGCAGAGGTGGAGCTCCTGGTACAAGAAATTGTACAGCGGCACCGGAGTCTGTTTGCTCCCACAGGGCAGAGGCTGGCAGCAACAGTAAAGCAGCGGGAATGGGAGGCAGTACGGGACAGCCTGAATGCTGTCTTCCATGCTGGGAGAGACGTGGAGGACTGCAAGAGGAAGTGGCGGAAGCTGAGGAGGGATGTTCGGAGGAAGGCAGGGGCCAATCCCCCAGGCAATGACACTGCCAACCTTACACCAATGGAGCTGATGGTGTACTCCCTCCTACCCCAGGAGGGCATCCACGGGATTGGCTCCATGGACACCTCGGGCCAGGCTGAGGACTCAGGTAGGTGTTTCATTATGCAGTTGGGGTATCTGTTGTGCTGCAGTACACTTGTGTTATAGAAGTTGGGGTCAGGGGGAGGGAGGTGAGGAGTGGGGGGCAGGAGGAGGGAGGTGGGTGTGGGTGTGGGTGGGGGTGGGGGGGGGAGTATCTCTGGCTGTCTTTCTGTATATTAACAGGCCACCTTTATGATGCTGTTGTGACCTGGTAACCCCTACTCACTAGCTCTCTACCCTTACTCCCTATCCCTACCGTTGTCATTGGGTTTCCTCTTACTTGTCCTGTGTGCCCATATTTATAGAATTAATTGTAAGCTCTATTTGAGTAGTGGTAGTGGTCATGTGTGTTATAGGAGCAAGCAGACAGGGTGGGTGCTGTGTGTGTGTGAGAGCACCCCCAATATTGAGGAAAGATCATGTAGCTGTGCAGGGAGGAGTGTTGGTCACTGGGCTTAGCACCCCCAATACTACTTTCCAGTTGGCTCCTATGGGTGTGTGTAGGTTACTACTGTGGCAGAACTCTGGGGGCCGTCCTTCCCTACTACTCCCTCCTATTTTCCCATTACCAAACTGTGCCTAGTTCCTCCTGTGACCTCTGTGCTCTACTGAGTGTGGGCCACATGCATTCAACTGAAGGAGCCTGTAATGGGGGTCATAAAGCAGTTCTATGCAGTTTAGCAAGTCAGTAGTAACACAACACATGCTGCAATGTTGTTCAATTTAACAATTATACAACTAACAGCTTGTGCACAACGTTGTGAGTGGTGTCCTTCTCTTGGCTGCTCATCCACCACCTCTACCCAGCTGCCTGCGGGCCTCTCTCTTTCGTACCCGTGTCAATTCCATTTCTCCTCACCATCTCTTTGCTGGGTCATCAGGTTGGGGGACATACCAATGTATATGAATGCTGAAAGACAAAAGTGGGTTATTTGCACCAACACTATTCCTCACTCTTGTGCTATACAGGTGAAGACTCAGAGGAGGCTGGCCCTAGTGGCCTGCAAGGCCAACACCCTACACCATCTGTCCAGCCTCAACCTCCACAGCCTGCAGCACCAGCAGTCCAGCCGCCACCACCTGCACCAGCTGTGCATCCTCCGCGTCCACCACCACCTGCACCAGCTGTCCAGCCTCTACCACCACCAGCTGTCCAGCCTCTGCCAGCACCACCACCACCACCTGCACCGGCTGTCCAGCCTCTGCCAGCACCACCACCACCACCTGCACCGGCTGTCCAGCCTCTGCCACCACCACCACCACCACCACCACCTGCACCAGCTGTCCAGGCTCTGCCACCACCACCACCACCTGCACCAGCAGAGGCCGCACCTCCAGCACCGGAGGACTTTGGTGAGGAGGAGGAGGGCCCAGCTCCCCGCCAGAGGCCATCCGCCCAAAGGAGGCAACTCCTGCGGCTGGCCACGGAACTACTCCGCCACAACGTGCGCTTGGAGGAGTACCGGCAGCAGAAACTGGAGCTGCAGCGCCAAGCACTGGAGGCACAGCAGCGAGCACACCAAGAACTCCTCCAGGCGCAACGTGAAGGCCACCAGGAGGTGCTCCAGCAACTGAGACGGCTGGAGCAGAGCATCCAACACCTGCACCCTCAGGGCACTGCGCCTACTCCAGCCCCCGTGCTGCTGGAGCAGCCCCTGCCATCAACCTCCTCCTCCACTGACCACCAGCAACCACCACCAGCTAAGAGGTGGGCATTGCGCTCCTCAGCCTCTGCACCCACTCCTGCTGCTCCCATTCTGGGTCCTGTGGCCAGACCACTACAACCAAGAAGGTGGCCCGATTTCCACGGTGCAGCCGAAGCCGCAGGCTGCCGTGGGGATAGGGAGGAGGACACTGGGAGCAGCAGCTCCGAAGAGGGGGAAGAGACTTCCCGTGCAGCACCAGCTGCAAAGGAAGGGCGTGGGAGGGGTAGGAGGGGACGGGGGAAGGGAAGGGGAAAATGATGGGACATGCTGTAGGGTGAGGGTTGGTGGGAGGGGGGTGGGTGTGGGAGGGAGGGGGGTGGTGGTGGTGGTGGTGGGGTTGACCAAACACATATGCACTGTATGTAAATAATAAATGCTCACTTACATTCACCTAAAACTTGTTTCAATGAGTCTTTGTCTTGCTCTTACACCAAGCTGGTAGGCATTGAGCTCTGCTCTGTGGGCTGGGGGTGGAGGGGGCTCCTCTTCCAGCTCATCTGGGGCCTCTTCTGGTGGTGGCTGTGGCTCCTCTGGGAGAGGCTGTCCTCTGCGCTGGGCCAAATTGTGTAACATACAGCACGCCACAAAGATCTTGGCCACCTTTTCTGGACTGTAGAGCAGCTCTCCTCCAGACCGGTCCAGACAGCGGAAGCGGTTTTTCAATAAACCAAAGGTGCGCTCAATGATCCCCCGGGTGCTGCGATGTTTCCTGTTGTAGGTTTCTTCTGGCCCTGGTTGTGGGTGGATCAGGGGGGTCATAAGCCATGTCCTCTGCGGGTAGCCTCGGTCACCTTTGCAGAAAAGCAGAATGAGATAGATGAGTGTGTATCGCTTGGAGCAGGTACAGGGGGGGGCGGGGGGATTTGGATAGTGGGTTGTGGTGGAGGAAGCCAGGGCGGAGGGTTGCCCAGTGGAGGAGGTCTAGTATGGGTGGTACATGCATGTTGCACTTACCTAGTAGCCATCCACCAGTGAACTCCCCTTGCTCGAACCTGCGGAAGATGCCCGAGTGCTGTAGGATGTAGGCATCGTGGCTGGAGCCGGGGTACCTGGCACACACGTCTAATATCTCCCCCTGGGCATCACATACAACTTGCATGTTCATAGAATGAAATGCCTTCCTATTTCTGTAGGTGGCTTCGTGTGCCCGGGGGGGTCTGAGGGCTACGTGTGTGCAGTCTATCACACCGATGACCGAGGGGAATCTAGCAACAGCATAGAAGGCGGCCATGTTGTTGTGCAGAGCCTGGGGGGTGGTGGGGAAAGTGATGTAGTGTGAGGTGTGAGTTATGAAGGCATCCAGGAACTGGGTGAGACAGTGTGAAATAGAAGCCTGGGTGAGGCCTGTGTTAGCAGCTAATACGGATTGAAAACTGCCAGTGGCCAGGACAGAGAGAGCGGAAGTGATTTTGAGGTGGGCAGGGATGGGGTTATTCCTACGTGTCTGGGGCTGAAGGAGGGGTTTCAGCTGCTCACACAGCTGACGAATGGTGGCCCTATCAAACCTGAACCTTGTTAGACACTGCTGGTCAGTGAGTTGTAGGAAGGTGGTGCGGGGCCTAAACACTCGGGGCCGTGAATACCTCCTGCGGTGGGTGGCCTCTTCGTGTAGCATGAATGCCACAAGTGCATTAAGTGCATCCATATCCCCACCACCAGTGCAAGTATTAGGATTAGTAGTCAAACAGCAACACACACAGATCTGTCACTTCCAGCCACCACGCCCTCTGGCCACTCACTCGCCAAACAGTACAGGCACACAGAGACAAACGGAGGTCAGGGAATAGAGTACACACGTGGGAAGAGTGAATGGGGAAGGATAGGGGGAGGGGGAAGGGGGCGATGGAGCAAAGGAGTAGGAGTAAGGAACGGTGAAAGGGTAAGACACAAAAAGAGGCAGGGCACACAGACGACCGTCACAGGTACTCAACACGCTCGGCTTTCTCTCTGCAACCACCACTTCAGCTCTTCCACCAACAATATCGCCACTCTCCAACTACACACAATCGCTAATGAGTCTAAAGACCCTTTCCCCCTTGCTCTGGTCGCTTTTATTTCGGGTCCATCAGATTACGCCCATCTTCCCGCTCAACCAGAGCCATTTCGCTATTCGTTATACGTTGTACCCGTCCACGTCGTATCACCGCCCCTAACACGCCCCCGACACGCCTCTTATTTGGGCGTTTTTACGTCCACGTACGAGCGACACGGACGCACTGAAACATTGCTTTCGATTATATGGATTTACTCGGTTTTGTGAGAAGAACGCCCATCTCCCGATTTAGGTCGGAACTTGGGCGTTATTCTCGTTCGATTATAAGCAGGATAGTATATAAAGAGGTGGACTATAGTAAAAGGGCCCTTAGATTGTAAGTCCTTTGGGGTCAGGGAAATGTCTAGTATATTTGAATGTAACTCACATTGAGCTACTACTGAAAAAAGATGTGAGTTAAATCCAAAATTATGTCTGTCTATTTAGATAGATTATAGCTATATATACATATATACTTAAATTCATTCTTTTTAGCCTTACTACTTATATGTCTATGGCAGACACAAATGAAACATTTTACAGGTAGGATCCAAGCCAAACACTAATTTATTCTTTAATTCGTTACAGTGGTAGTGATTTCTTGATGGGTCCCTAAGCAAAGATGACAGTTTCAGAGCTAATGGAGTTGTTCTGTGAGTGAATGTGAACCATGACAGAGCAATTAATTACGGAAACAACCGCAAATCCTTTCGTTGATTTTTTTTCTATTACCAGAAAGATTTAATAATTTCATTTTGTTAAGTCCCAGTGGCATTTACAAGTCTTACGCTTTTTAAAATCAATCCACTTTCAATGTGGACGCACTTTCCTACCATGTCTTTCGATGGCTGTCTGTTGATATATAGGAGAATATACCAGAAATCCTGTTTGAAGGAAACACTTTGGAGGTTTACGTAATTTACTGTGGTTCACATTCATTCAAACAGAAGGATATCACTAAGATCATGATGAAAAATGTTAATGGTAGAATAAAACATATATTGACCATTATTCATAAGCAGTCAATAAATGTAAATGTCAATTAAAAGATGACCATTCAGGATTGCCTGTGTATTAGACTTCTGATTGCATACAATTTTCTTAAGTTGCTTCAAATGAAAAACATCCATGATGGCAGGTTATGTCCATTGTCGATTATCTGGCCATGTAGCTACTGTAAATAGCATTCCATACAGTATTAAAAGCTTGTAGATAATTTATCAGATAATATTCTTTTCAGAGTGGATAATAGGCTCTTCATAACACATTATCTAGTCATTTGAGGCTTCTTTTACAAAGCCACACTAGCGATTCTGAGGCTGCAAATTCAACAAAGCCCGTAGGAATTAAGTGGGCTTCATCGCATTTGCCGCACTAGAATTGCTAGCGTGGCTTTGTAAAAAGAGCCCTTGATAAACAGGAGGCTATTTTCATGAGGAACCTAAATTGAAATTTCTAAAATGTGAGTTGCTAAGGGAAAGAAATAAAGTGAGGAAAAGAAGTTAGGAACTTAAGTATGATTTATACTACTGGGTACCTAATAAAGGGGTCCTTTTACTCAGGTGCGCTGAAAAATGGCTTGCGGTAGTGTAGGCATGGGTGTTGGGCGCGTGTAGAATAAATTTTCAGCGCACCTGTAAAAAATGCCTTTTAAACATTTTTGCCGAAAATGGACGTGCAGCAAAATCAAAATTGCAGCACGTCCATTTTGGGCCTGCGACCTTACCGCCAGCCATTGACCTAGCAGTAAATTCTCATGTGGTAACCAGTAGGTAATAACCTGCGTGCGCCAAATGCCACTTGGCGTGCGTCCGATATTAAAAATTATTTTTTGGCCGTGCACCAAAAATGAAATTACCACAAGAGCCTTGCGGTAATTCCATTTTGGCACGTGTTGGACGCATGTAGAGCCTTACGTGGCTTAGTAAAAGGGCCCCTTAGGGCCCCTTTTACCAAGCTGCTGTAAAAGGGGGCCTCGGCGCACGTCAAAAACACGTGCTGTGGACCCATTTTACCGCCACAGGTAAAAGGTAGGGTTTTTTTTTAAAAGAAATGGCTGCGTGGTCATTTTATTTGGGAGGGGGGGAGCTCTTACTGCCACCCATTGAGGTGGCAGTAAGGGCTCCTGTGCTAACCCGGAGGTAACCGGGCAGTGATCGTGTGATTACCGCCGGGTACACACCGGCACTACAAAAATAAATACATTTTTGTAGTTCCAGATATGACGTCATGTGGGGGTGAGAAGTACCGCCGGGCTGCTGCGGTAGCCCGGCGGTACTTCCTTTTTAGTGAGCAGTAACCCTGTGTTGAGTTTACCGTCACTTTGTAAATGGGGCCCAAATGGCTCCACCAAGTGGTGGTAAAAGGAGCCCTATGGTGTCGTTGACGCACGGGTTTGCCACACGCCTAGGTAAAGGTGCTTTTTTTTTAAAGGAAAGAAATGGCCATGTGGTAAGTTAAGCATTTGCCATGCGGCCATTTCCTGGGGGGAGCCTTTACCACCTCCTATTTAGGACACGGTAAGGACTCCCACAGTAGCCTGGCAGTAACTGGGCAGCATGTGGCACTGCCCAATTATTTGCTAGGCATGCCCTGGCACTAGAAAATACAAAAATATTTTCTAGTGCTAGGAATGGCTCACGGTGGGGGTTGGAATTTCCAGCTCAAAATGTAGGTTCTTAAATTTGGTTAAAAATCCTTGTAAATTTAAGCATCTAAAAATTAAGGGCCCAGTATTGAAAGACAGCCATTATTCAGATAAATGCATTAGACACAGCAGTTTGTCAATAATCAGCAGCTCTATCCGGATACTGCTGCTGCTGAATATCCTTACATAGGATCCCTTTTACTAAGTCATGGTAGGCATTAGCTTGTGCCTACCATGTGCCAAAAAGCACTGCTGCAGGACATGCTCAGGTATCCTGTGGTAGTGTGCTGATCTATGTGCGCTAACCCTGTGACTAGTGGCAGGTCATGTCAGACGAACCTGACTGTCTTCTTCGACTAGGTGACCAAACAGTTGGATGTGGGAGGGGCGCTTGATGCGGTATACTTGGATTTCAGCAAAGCCTTTGACACAGTTCCACACAGGCGACTGATAAATAAATTGAGTGCCCTCAGTGTGGGACCTAGAGTAACTGAGTGGGTAAAAAATTGGTTGAATGGTAGGAGACAGAGGGTGGTGGTAAATGGAGCTTGCGCTGAAGAAAAGGATGTCGTCAGTGAAGTACCGCAGGGCCGGCTCTTTTTAACGTCTTTGTGAGCGATATTGCAGAAGGGCTGTCTGGTAAGGTTTGTCTCTTTGCAGATGATACTAAACTCTACAACAGGGTGGACACCCTGGAGGGTGTGAATGACATGAGGAAGGACCTAGCGAAGCTGGAGGATTGGACCGATATTTGGCAACTAAGGTTTAATCCCAAAAAATGCAGGGTCATGCACTTGGGTCGCAAAAATGCGAGGGAACGGTACAGTATAAGGTATAAGGGGTGTAGTGCTTCAGTGTGTGAAGGAAGAGAGGGACTTGGGGGTGATTGTGTCTGACGACCTTAAAACTTTCAAAGAGGTAAAAAAAGCGACGACCAAAGCCAGAAGGATGCTTGGGTGCATAAAGAGAGGCATGACCAGCAGGAAAAAGGAGGTGATAGTGCCGTTGTATAAGTCTCTGGTGAGGCCTCATTTGGAGTACTGCGTGCAGTTCTGGAGACCGCACCTACGGAAAGATATAAACAGGATGGAGTCAGTCCAGAGGGCGGCTACGAAATTAGTAAGCGGTCTTGAATGCAAAAATTATAGGGACAGGCTTATGAACCTCAACATGTATATGCTGGAAGAGAGGAGGGAGAGAGGAGACATGATAGAAACATTTAAATATCTCAAGGGCATTTATGTACAGGAAGAGAGTCCCAGAAAATAGCAAGGCAAACAATATGCAAAATCCAACGTGAAGAATGAGCCAGCAGATCAGTGTAACAGCAAAAATATTTTGTTAAAGATACCGCATATGAGACAATTGCCCAATCGTCTCATATACGGTATCTTTAATAAAATATTTTTGCTGTTACACTGATCTGCTGGCTCATTCTCCATGTACAGAAAGAGAGCCTTTTTCAAATGAAGGAGAGCTCTGGAATGAGGGGACATATTGTTGGAATAATGTATTGTATTTTACATGCATTGCCTGTCACCAATTTTTTCTCTGTGATTACTCTGTGACCTCTGATGTAAATTGCTTAGAGAGGTCACACCCATGCAACTTCCTGTGGGGGTTAGGCACAGCACATGGAGCTCATGTTCTCTCCTAACCTGAGAGAATCTATGGTGGTGTGAGCATCCATTACCATCTAAGCACATGGAAAGAGCTGATAATCCAAATGTATAGTATTATGTATATATAAGCCTGTCTGATTATAATCTAACTACAAACTGTGAGTAAACAGATGTTTTGTTACTTCAACTTTAAAGTGACTCAGCAGTGAATTATTCTGGAGTGTATGAGAGAGATGAAGAAAAGAAATTAACATTTCTAAAGCTGAAGCTGTGTGTATAAAATCTGCTAATTATTTACTACAAATAATCCAACAAAAGGGTTATGGGCCCAGGGCTCAGGAATTGAAAAAGAAGAGAAATATTACCAGGCAGTAAAAAAGCCACATTTTTCTCTTAAGTTTTAAAAGAAAGATTCAGTCTGTCTCTCTCTCCCCCCACACAGAAGGCAAGGCTAAGAAAATGGCTGAGGGAGGAAATTCACCATTTTTCCACTCTCTCAAGGTGCCTAAATTAACTGAATTTAATTATCAGCAGTGGGAATTAAGATTCATATGTCTCCTTCAAGCAAAAGGATTAAATATATGCTTAGACCAAGACAGAACAGCTGAAAATATGGCTGAATGGGACAATGCAAACTATTATGTGAAGTGCATGTTTTTAGAAGCTCTCTCAGAGAAACAAGCCATATTAGTGGAGGGAAAAGATACACCAAAGGACATTTTATATAAACTGAGAACTATGTATGCAACTACATATGCAAAACAGCAACCAATTTGGTTAGCAGAGTTGAATGAAACCAAATTAAGGGATAAAAGTAAATGTAATGATCACATTATGCATCTTATGTCTTCATTTCAAAAGCTAGAACTTTCTGGAATTCCCATGTGTGATGCATTGAAAAGAGCATTTCTTTTTACCTCACTATCAAAGAAGTTTGATGTTTTTAGGTCTGTAAATGAAGCCATTGAAGGGCAATCTTTTGAACAGGCAGCATCAAAACTAAGGCAGGAATGCATAATAAATGATTCTGAGGAGATGTGTTCTCAAAGCAAGTCAGAGAGAAATGAAACAAATTTCTTGGCAAAGAACAGAGGAAGGCGGAGCTATGGGAAAACTCCACCCAAGGGCAAGCTGATTTGCTACTCATGTGGAAAGGAGGGACATGTATCTAAATGGTGTAAGGAAACACAAAACACTCCCTCTAGCTCACCTAAGCCAATGGAACAAAAGAATTTTCCTAGCAGAAAATGTATGAAAGACAATGATAAACATAAGGGCTTTCTAATGGCAGAAAAATCTTTGACTATGGTAAATAATAATTCAAATGAAAGTACTTGGATTTTGGATTCGGGGAGCACATGCCATTTAACCAATTGTAAGGATTTCTTTCAGGAAATGTGTCCAGAAGAAGGTATTCTTAATACTGCAAACGCAGGGACTGCTAAGATCCAAGCAAAAGGCATTGGATTCTTAAAATGCAAAGTGTCTAATGAAGTTAAAGAAATTCCTGTAAGTGATGTCTTGTATATTCCCCAAGCAGTTTGCAATATGCTTAGTGTATCTACATTAGATAAGAAGGATTTGTGATTCATTTGAAAACAGTAAGTGCACAATCTCTAAAAATGATGAAGTGTATGCTGAAGCTTTTATGCATAATGATGTTTATAAACTGAGCATTTCAGGTGAAGCCTCACATATGGCGCAAGTAAGGAAGAATGATGGTAAATGTAGTCTGGAAATCTGGCACCGCCGCCTGGGACATCGTGATTTTAAGGTGATCCAGGATCTTTACAGTAAGCAACTAGCCACTGGCATTCAGATAAGTGCAGATGCTGGTAAAATGGAGAAATGCATAGACTGTGTTACTCAAAAAGGTGTGAGACCCTCATTTCCTGCATACACAGGAAATAGGAGTAATAAAGTGCTGGACTTAATACACAGTGACTTATGTGGACCGTTTAATATCCCATCATTGGGAAATAACAGATTTGTGCTAATATTCTTGGATGATTTCTCTAGATATTGTGTGGCCTATTTGCTGAAAGAAAAAAGTCAAGTCACAGACATGCTGAAGAAATACGTAGCCATGGTGAGCAATAAATTTGAAAGAAAACCAAAGGTTCTTCAGACCGACAATGGTGGTGAGTTCACTTCACAAAGCATGCGCACATTTCT
Source organism: Microcaecilia unicolor (assembly GCF_901765095.1). Lineage (NCBI taxonomy): Eukaryota > Metazoa > Chordata > Amphibia > Gymnophiona > Siphonopidae > Microcaecilia > Microcaecilia unicolor. The sequence continues at coordinate 92,126,815 of NC_044039.1, forward strand.
AGAACAAGAAGGCATTCAGCATATCACAACAGTAGCTTATACACCAGAGCAAAATTCTGTTGCAGAGAGAAAATTTAGGTCACTTGTGGAAATGACCAGATGTATGCTGTCAGATAGCAATCTCCCTAAAAGACTATGGGGGGAAGCCATTCTCACAGCAGTGTACCTACAAAACAGAATGCCAACTAAAGGCGCTGAGCGCACACCACATGAGACATGGCATGGTAGGAAGCCAAACCTGTCACACATAAGAACATTTGGAAGTACAGCATATGCTCATGTACCAAAGCAAAGAAGGCATAAGCTGGATTCCACAACAGAAAGGGGCATTTTAGTTGGCTATGCTCCAGGACACAAAGGATATAGAATTTTGAATCTGAAAACTGGCATTGTTGGCATAAGACATGTTACATATTTTGATGAAAACAAAAGGGTTGATAAAGGCTGGATTATCCCAGATGAGCCTTATCATCCAGAATATGAAACTAGAACCATAATAGACATGCCAGTGCATATAAATGCCATACCAAGGCAGATGTCTGAAAGCAACTCATCTGTATCTAACGAGGAACAGGCAGAGGAAGCAGACACAGAAAAGATCATCGCAGGAGACAGTACAGTTGGAGAAGGGGAATCAATTGGAGAAGGACTCTCAGATTTAGAGGATGCGGAAAGGTCAGACCAACCTGTTGTCAGACGCTCATCCAGGGAAAACAAAGGTGTTCCACCCCCAAGACTGTCTTACCTAACAAAGTCAGCAGAAGCTCAAGAGCCCTTAACATGGGATGAGATTGAGAAAATGCCAGCAGAAGAAGCTGCTGAATGGCGTAAAGCTGCACAAGAAGAAATTGATGCATTGGATAAAAATAATACTTGGATTCTTACAGAATTACCTCCTGGCAAGAAAGCTATAGGATGCAAATGGGTATTCAAGTTAAAAAGGAATGCACAAGGAAAAGTGGAAAGGTATAAAGCCAGATTAGTCCGCAAAGGGATATCTTCAAAAATATGGAGAAGATTTTGATGAAGTGTTTGCACCTGTAGTGAAACACACGACAATAAGAACACTTCTGAGCATTGCAGTCTCAAAAGGCATGCAAGTCAACCACATTGATGTGAAACAGCATTTCTTCATGGAGATATAACTGAAGACTTGTACATGGAACAGCCAACAGGTTTCATAAATACAAAACAAAGACAGCTAGTGTGTAAATTAAACAAAGGTCTTTATGGATTAAAGCAAAGTGCAAAATGTTGGAATGACAAATTGCATGAAATATTGACAAATTTAGGATTTAAGCAAGGTGAAGCAGATAAATGCTTGTACACTAGGTGCAGAAATGGACAATATGCATACATTTTAGCTTTTGTTGATGATCTGCTCATTGCAAGCGAAAGTGAGCAAGAGTACAAGGACATTGTAAAATATTTAAACCAGAATGTTGAGATAAAAGAACTTGGTAATGTGTCATACTATCTTGGTATAGAAATTGAGAAACAAAATGATGGTTCTTATCTTCTAAGCCAGAAGCAGAAAATAAATGAGCTTATTGAAAGTTTAGGTATGCAAGATGCCCAAGTTGTAAGCACTCCCATGATCACTGATTTTCTGAAGGATGAAACAGTAAGAGAACCTTTACCAGATAACATCCAATATAGATCAGCCCATAGGTAAGCTTTTATATCTAACTACCACATACAGGGCTGATATAGCAAATGCAGTAGGAATTTTGAGCAGAAGGGTCAGCTCACCTACCAAATCAGATTGGACTGCAGTTAAAAGGATGGTAAGGTATTTAAAAGGTACCATTGATTGTAAATTAAAGATTTCAGCCAATAGTAATCCAAAACTATATGTTACTGTGATTCAGATTGGGCAGGGGATCATTCTGATTATAAATCCACAAGTGGATATGTGTTTATGTATGGAAATGTACAAATTTCTTGGGCCAGTCATAAACAAAGTATTGTGAGTCTGTCTTCTACAGAAGCTGAATATGTGGCCGTATCGGAAGCATGCAGAGAACTGATGTGGATTGAAAAACTTTGCTGGATTTTGGAATAGCTGAAAAGAGACCAATCCAGATAATGGAAGATAATCAGAGCTGCATCAGACTGTCACAGAATGACAAGGTTCAGTCACGCACCAAGCACATCGCAACGAAATACCACAACGTGCGAGAGCTGGCGAAAGAAGGGGTCATCAGTCTACACTATTGTCACACCAGTGAAATGACAGCTGACATCATGACCAAACCGTTACCCAGAGAACGTTTTGAGAATCTGCGTATAAAGCTTGGACTTTGTGTGAATTAATAATTGCATGACAGTTATGCATGAGAAGGGGTTTGTTGGAATAATGTATTGTATTTTACATGCATTGCCTGTCACCAATTTTTTCTCTGTGATTACTCTGTGACCTCTGATGTAAATTGCTTAGAGAGGTCACACCCATGCAACTTCCTGTGGGGGTTAGGCACAGCACATGGAGCTCATGTTCTCTCCTAACCTGAGAGAATCTATGGTGGTGTGAGCATCCATTACCATCTAAGCACATGGAAAGAGCTGATAATCCAAATGTATAGTATTATGTATATATAAGCCTGTCTGATTATAATCTAACTACAAACTGTGAGTAAACAGATGTTTTGTTACTTCAACTTTAAAGTGACTCAGCAGTGAATTATTCTGGAGTGTATGAGAGAGATGAAGAAAAGAAATTAACATTTCTAAAGCTGAAGCTGTGTGTATAAAATCTGCTAATTATTTACTACAAATAATCCAACACATATGACAAAGTTAAGAGGGAAAAGGCTTAGGAGTAACCTAAGGAAGTATTATTTCACAGAAAGGGTGGTGGAGTCGAGGACTGTTCCAGAATTTAAAAAGGCATGGGATAAGCATGTGGGATCGCTTAGGAACAGGAAGAATTAGGGGTTACAGAGGATGAGCAGACTGGATGGGTCATATGGCCTTTATCTGCTGTCATGTTTCTATGTTTCTATGGGCCTAGAGTAGGCATGCCCTGTGCTAATCGGGTAGTGTGGTCACATTGCCGTGTGCAGGCTGATTAGCGTGGGATTAGCACAAGAGCCCTTACTACCTAGTAAATAGTTGGTGGTAAGGGCTGCTACACTAACGGCCACACGCAAATTAGGAAATTAGTGCATGGCCATTACAGAACAAAATGCAAATGTAGCCATTTTACTGCCATGCTAAAAGGTGGCCAGGGTGCACTGTAAACCCATGCACTACAAACAGCGCTGGCAACCTTTTAGTATGGTTTAGTAAAAGGGCCCCCATTGACCAGTGCTAGGGGTGGAGCATGGGAAATGGTGAGTTATCAAAAAAGCAGCAATGTTCAGACTGCTATCCATAAAACTGTCTGAATAAAGTTAGAACAGAAAAAAAAATGCTGTTTCAGCTTTATTTGAAGAGTTATCTGGATAGCAGTTTTAATAGTGCTATTTTTCAGATGGTGGTAGCCAGTGTGTTTATTTTCTAGCAAAAAAGGTGCTGGTACTCACATGCCAGGCCACCCTTCAGGGGTGGGATGATCATTGAGGGACCCACCCCACAGTTGCCAGGCCCCCTGCAACCAGTCACAGAATCTATGACAAGACTGAATTGGTGTGTAGAGCCTAAGCTCTTTCATTAAAACTTGGGGACCAGGGGTCAATTTTAGCAGTTAATGGAAAAGGTGCCGGTACTCAGTACCCCCAAGTACCCCCTCAAAAAAAGCCCTGGTGGTAGCATTCCCTGCTCTGCATGATATTCGGCACTGACTATCTGTGATTAATTTAAATGTTGTGGTTGGATTATGAAACAAAAAACAAAACAACACTAGGGTTCTCTACTTCACGGACTTGCATTTTACTTGAAGTTTATTTTTTCATTTTGTTTTAACATTAATGCTAATGGTGTGGTTGTGCACAGTTTAAACACACACCTTTGGGTTTTTATTTGATGACAAGATGGTTTTTATATACCTATTTAATTTCTATACATATTTGTATTATTTTCAACAGACCTATGACGCAGGCATAGATGCTGAAACACGGCCCCTGTCGGGTGCTATTCCAGCTTTGGAGGCCCCTTGTTCTGTTTTGTTTTGTATTGTGTGCTTTGCTTTCCTTCTCTTTGCTTGTTGATGGTTGGAGTATAAAGTGAATGCTGACCATGGAATTTAATTTTTCACCTGTGTAGCAGTGTAAGCAAGGTTGTGGCACAGAGCCTCAATGGATACAGCCACTAAGAGCTGAAAATAAACAAAACACTTTATTTGCATTCAAAAGAATCTTTAAAATACTGTTCCCTTCACAGGCTTGATATTCTTGATATTAAACTTAAGAAATAAGGGGTTACGAATGCGAGTTTTCTGCAGGTTAAAATGCGTGGTGAATGTAACATGCTTGCTTCTTCCAGAACGCTGACTAATGGATATTTGTCCTCTGACAAAAAGTTGAAAATGGTCCAGACTTTAAATACATCTTCTTCACTGATGAGTAAGGGACTTTTAGTCAGATTTGTTTGGCAAACAATGTCCGGCACATCCTATTGAACTTGATTTGTCAAATTTCCCTTGAATTTTAGTCAGGATGAATCTGTTAAGATAAGGCATGTATCCTTGATTGGACATGGGGTCCTCATCGTCATCCTTGAAATGCTCTTCAAGGGGCACAGGATCATGTGGGATGTTCATTAATGTGCACAAGTTATGTGAAAGGACTTTGAACTTGGACTTGGAAACCTTGCCGCTTTTGTCCACGTCCAATGCATTTGCAGGCAGTGGTCGCTCCCCAAATGCATTGAAGTATGGTTGGTCTTATTCCCAAGTTAGAAGAAAGGGGATCTATAAACTTCATTTACAGGGCAAGGAAATAACTGGCGACCATCATATCCTCTGCAGATAAGGAGCTTTGCAAGTCCAGAGGTTTTGAATGAACATAAATTACAAACAATCATTCTGTAATTTAAAAGGGCCCAAATTTCCTGCTTGATTGTTAAATAAAAATGCCTGATATGGAGGCTGCTTCCTGGTTAAAAAAAGGTTCCCAGACAAGGACCCTTTATCCAACCAAGCATTAGACGGAGTTAAGTCATAGCTACCATGAAATCTCATGTGTGTGATTAATTGTAGGAAGCTTTTGTCATCAAACAGGATGCATAGGATCTTGGGCCTTTTTAGTAGTAGATTTCATAGTCTACAGTAGCATAACAATGTCCAAATAATGAGGTTTCAGACATCCAACCCTTTTGTTTTTATATTTTTATTTATTCACTTATTCACTTACTGCATATATAGCCCACTCGATCTGATTGTACTCGGTGGGTAACAAATAAAAACATATATAATCCATTTCAACTCATAAAACATACAATAAAAACAATAAAATACAACAAAAAATTTCAATTAAACTTCATCTAACCAAATAACCACCAAGTCAATCATTCTTTAAACTTTGATGAAATTTAATTCTCTTCAATAATACTGTATTTACAGTTGAGGGTCAGCACCCAAGAAAAAGATCTAGGTATTGTTGTAGATAATACGCTGAAATCTTCTGCTCTGTGTGTGGTGGCGGTTAAAAAAGCAAACAGGATGCTAGAAATTATTAGGAAAGGGATGGTAAATAAGAGAACATTATGCTTCTGTATCACTCCGTAGTGCAATCTCCCATAGAGTATTGCTTTCAGTTCTGGTTGCCATATTAAAAAAAAGATATTGTGGAATTAGAAAAGATTCAAATAAGAGTGACCAAAATGATAAAGGGCTTGGAATGCCTCATATAAGGAGATGCTAAAGAGGTTAGGGCTCTTCAGCCTGGAAAACAGATAGCTGAGCGGAGATATGATTGAGGACTACAAAATCCTGAGTTGTGTAGACAAGTACAAAGACTAGGGGTTATTCAATGAAGTTATATGGAAATACTTTTAAAAGAAATAGGAAGAAATATTTCTTCTCTAAACGAATAGTTAAGCTCTGGAACTCTTTGTCAGAGGATGTGGTAACAGTGGTTATTTATTTATTTATTACATTTGTATCCCGCGCTTTCCCGCTCATCGCAGGCTCAATGCGGCTTACATAGTAACAAGAGAATACAATCTGTAGTATCTGAATCAACAAAGGAGGTATGTGGTAGGACAAATGAACAAGGGGTAAATGGGATAAAAGAGGTATGAGAGAAAGGATAGGGATAGGTAAGGAAATGGAGCGATGAAGAAGAGGTAGGGGAAGAGCATGGAGGGTAAGAAGATTGGTAGGAGGTAATTTCTGAGCCATTGTTGTTAATGTTTAGATGCACCGGTAAATGGATGGGTTGCTTATGTTTGCTTATGGTAGGTCAAGTCATTTGGGTAAATCTGTTTGAATAGATGGGTTTTCAATAGTTTCCTAAAGGGAAGGTATTCACTAGTTGATCGAATGTATCTGGGTAGAGCATTCCAGAGCACATCTGGGTTTAAAAAAAGGTTTGGACAAGTTCCTGGAGGAAACGTCCGTAGTCTGCTATTGAGACAGACATGGGGAAGCCACTGCTTTCCCTGGGATTGGTAGCATGGAATGTTGCTACTATTTGGTTTCTGCTAGATATTTGTGACCTGGATTGGCCACTGTTGGAGACAGGATACTGGGCTACAACGACCATTGGTCTGACCCAGTATGACTGTTCTTATGTTCTTATTTGTATTGAAGGTCTGTAGATGTTACCTATGTGGATAGAGGCTCCAGTTTCTCTTTCCAGGATGATCCATATTGCTTCCTCTTTTCCCCAGGCCCCCTGTATTTCAGCTGCCTTAATATAGTTTTTCACATACAGTGCCACTCTCTACACCTTCAGCCTTCCCTATCCTTCCTGAGATCAAAAACACTGACCGTTTAAGCTGGCGTTAAATTTATTACACGTAGTTTATGTACTATTTAAACATAAAATCTTAAGTAAGTAAGGTTTTAGAACAACACTAATGATTGATGCTTTATTAATAGGGGACTCTCCTTGAAACAGTTCAGTGAAACATGAGTCATGTCAGATTATGTCCCCAACCAGGCAGTGGAATGTTAATTCAGATAAGCATCAATCTAAAAAATTAAATGAAAGTATTTAAATTTGTTAAAATTGTCAAGATCATTTGAATGATTAAGTTATGATAGTGATTTCAAAAATACATTTCTCTCTGCATTGTAAAGTCTCGCTGTTCCAAGTCTTGCACACCAGTGAGTTACACTGCTGAGGCAAGAACTGAAGTTCATGGATATTTTGGGATTGTTAATTTGCATATTAAATTTGTAGTATCATCAAGCTGTTATATTTTCAGGCTGTTTTTTTAATTTATCTTTTTAGGCTGACATGTTTATTCAATCCTTCAAAGAAATGAAGCAAATTGGTAAGGCAAGACTTCCCTTGGCTGAATCCATGTTGACTCTGGCCATTAAACCATGTTTGTCTATATGTTCTGTAATTTTATTCTTTATAATAGTTTCTACTGTTTTGCCCAACGCTGAAGTCAGGCTTACCGGTCTGTAATTTCCCAGATCACCCCTGGAACCATTTTTAAAAATTGTCCCTTCAGTCTTCAGTTAGAGAAAAGTTGTATGCTGTTTTTATGCATCTGTGCTGAACAAATTTTGTTTATTTTACCACATGGGTCCACCTAAATTCGAAATAGTTGAGCAAATATTCACAGGTGATTTAGGGGGGTCATTTTAAAGGGCATATGTGACTTTTACTCATATATACTCCTTCCCTTCACACCTGGAATTTCAAACCGTAAAGATTCCACACTGCTGTTTCATGTAGAATGTGGATTATGGAAATAGCTATTTTGCACCCCCTCCCCTTGTTTACTAAGCACTGCAGCAATGCCGACACAGCCTGTTCAATGTGTCGGCATTAGCGCATGGCAGCCGCTAGCACAGCTTAGTAAACAAGGGTGGTTAGAAAGTTCTAGTGTTGTATGTAGATCACTGTATGCACAGTTTTCAAGAGATGATGTGGTCATGCTTTCCGAGAAGAAGAAGAGGGTGTATGTATTTCCAGTTTTGTAAAGGCAAGACACACATACTTAACCAAACCTAGACATCTGAATTCAAACCTTCTCTGAGGCAGGCATAAGTGTCAAGTAGCTCCTCATTTGGACTTGAGGTTTATATGACTGACTGAGGGATCAGTTGTGCTTACCTCTGTCTATGGTGTTTCAAACCATCTCAGAACCTGAACTAAAACAGATTCTTTTCGGCTCCTTAATTCACTCTTTCTGGATGTTCAGCTTCGTGTAACTAAGTGCTGGCATTTACATGTGTGGATGGTAGTTTTATAAATAATTTTCCCATGTATGCAATTTCATTGAATAACAAGTCAATTAGTGCCAATAATTGGATTTTTAACAAGCAATTATTGGCACTAATTAGATTTACTTGGTATTTACGCAAGTGCCTACATTTTACAAGTGGCCCAAAAAAGGGGGCACAGAAATGGGAGGGTCATGGGCATTTTGGGGTGGATCAGGGGCGTGTTTTTCAATTACATGTGCAATTATAGAATACTGGGGCTAAGCGCATAAATTTAGGTGTGGGCATTTGTGCCAAATTTTCATTGGTGCAAATGGCAGTGCCTAAATTTACATGAGACTCCTGCACATAAGCGCTATTCTTAAACTGTGCCTAATTTTAAGCACAGCTTATAGAATAGCACTTTTTTGGCACTGATTTTTTAGGCACCATATGTAAATCTAGCCCATTGCCTTTATAAAATTTTCCAAAAATAGGTGCCTTTGACCCTTCTCACATACCCTCTAAAATCAGGTCAGTAGCTTGTAAAATGAGGGCTTAGAAATTCAGAACCCCAAATGATGCCACTCTTTTTCTGAATATTTGTTACTAGAGGGGTCCTTTTACTAAGATGCGCCGAAAAGTGGCCTGCGCTGGTGTAGACGTGCAGGTCCATTTTTAAGTGCGCCTGCAAAAATGGCCTTTTCTTTGGCCAAAAATGGATGTGTGGCAAAGTAAAAATTGGCGCAAGTCCATTTTGGGCCTGAGACATTACCGCTACCCATTGACCTACCGGTAAAGTCTCACGCGTTAACCGGGTGGTAATGGTCTACGCTTGTACAATGCAGACTACTGCCTGGTTAGCCCTGCACGCTGGAAAATTTGTGGCGTGCTTAGTGGACACGCGTAAAAAATGAAATTATCACCGGGCCACGCAGTAGCTGGGTGGTAGTTCAAAATTGACGTGTGTAGGACGCACATGTGGGCCGACTCAGCTTAGTAAAAGGGCCCCAGAATCACTGCTCCTGTTGGACATGCTGGCATGTGGAAGAGTGGCCTAGTGGTTAGAGCACCAGTCTTGAAATCAAGAGGCGGCCAGTTCAAATCCCACTGCTGCTCCTTGTGATCTTGGGCAAGTCACTTAACCCTCCATTGCTTCAGGTACAAACTTAGATTGTGAGCCCTCCTGGGACAGAGAAATATCCAGAGTACCTGAATGTAACTCACCTTGAGCTACCACTGAAAAAGGTGTGAGCAAAATCTAAATAAATATATTACCTACATCCTGATATGTATTTTACAAAACGTAAGTCACTCATGGACGCTTTTACCAAGACATTCTAAGAAATGGGCTTAGCACATTTTAACGTGGGATTTTCCCGTGCTTTAAGCCCATTTCTAGTGTGTCCCTACAATAGGGCTTTTTTCTTGTTTCTTTTTGCAAGTTCTGCACTAATTTTTCCCTTAGCATATGAGACCTGCAAAAAATATGAATGTGGGAGCGCTTACCATCTGCTTTTTAGGATATATTAAGTGCCCCCATGTTAAGTCAGCATTATCCAGTTATCGTGCACTAATGTGAATGTGCTAGCTCAGTGATCTCCAACCATTTTCATGTAAAAGGCTGCAAAGTGGGCCCAAGAAAGCTCTGAGGGCCACCAAAAGATTTTAGGCTTACACATGTGATTTAAAAAACTTATTTTGATTCTACAAGGATATATTTTTTAAAAATCACTTTATTTTGGCTTATTAACAGTTGCAAAACCCATAAATGTGACTCCTGAGTAACACACTAAGAGGCACTGTATCTCTTTCTTGAGCAAAAATATTCTTCAACTGGCTGCCTAAAATTCTTGGAGGGAACAATTGTGTTGAGAACCTGAGGCAGCTTTAAAAATAAAGCTGAGTGGAGTGGTGTGCAGCCTAAAATGGGATGCATCATAATGTGGACTTTATTTTCACGTAAAAACAGAACAGAAAAAGAAAACATATTACAGCTTTGCTTTTTTCTTTTTATAAAAAAATATATAAATATGCATAGTGTGTTCAGAAATGGACAAGAACACAGGGATATACAGCGAGCAGTACTGCATTTTGCATCCTGCATTCCAGATAGCTGTGGGGATCCACATCTGGAATCGTACTATTCAGAAATGAAATTACCTCAATTAAAGGCCAGCAGGGATAGTGCACAACTGTAAAGTTGGTATGAATTCTATCCTGCCTATGGAATCATCCTCTGTGACCTGCCTGTCAGACACATTGTTGGTGGATAATGCTTAAAATTTGAATTTGCTCACCTGAAGGATGCTGCAAAGTCAGGAGGCAGGTAGAGAAAAGGCCTCGTGAAGCTCCGCTGGGTAGCATGTGCCTTATATTGATGTGTGTGCACACGCACGTAAATGTGACCATGATTAGCACGAAGGCAGATGTAACCCAGTGGAGTTTTGTGGGGCCTTTTCTCTACCCGCCTCCTGACAATGCTGCATCCTGGTGAGCAAATTCAAATTTTCATTTATAGGTTGTGGGACCGGAAAAAAGTATTTATTTATTGGGATTTATTAACCGCCTTAATGAAGAGATTCACCAAAGGCGGTGTACAGTAGGTACAGTTTAACCTCAAACTTACAATTTTTTGTTAATAGCATAACAATAGTAAAATGAGCAAGTATAGACATAGGCAGAATGAAACTGGAAAACTTGAAAGCAGCAAATTTAGGGCCCCTTTTACCAAGCTATGGCAAAAGGGGGCCTGCACTGGTGTTGACATGCGTTTTTGACACACGCCAAGGCTCTCTTTTCTTCAGCGGGTAAAAGGTACATAAGAACATAAGAGTGGCCATACTGGGTCAGACCAAGGGTTCATCTAGCACAGTATCCTGTTTCTATCAGTGGCCAAGCCAGGTCACAAGTACCTGCAGAAACCCAAATCGTGGCAATATTCCATGCTACAAATCCCAGGGCAAGCAATTCCTTCCCCATGTCTGTCTCAATAACAGACTAAGGACTTTTCCTCCAGGAACTTGTCCAAACCCAGATACACTAACCGCTGTTACCACATCCTCTGACAAAGAGTTCCAGAGCTTAAATATTTGTTAAGTGAAAAAATATTTCCTCATATTTGTTTTAATAGGTAGCTCTTTCTTTTTTTCAGGAAATGGCTGTGTGGCAAGTGCACGCAGCAATTTCGTCATTGAGGTGGTGGTATGGGCTCCCGTGCTAACCCGGTGGTAACCAGACAATGCTCGGCACTGCCTGATTACTGCCAGGTACACACCGGCACTACAAAAATAAAAAATATATTTTTGTAGCACCGGATATGAAGCGCGCTGGCGCTTTGTAAAAGGGGCCCTGAGACCTAATACTATGACTACCAGGATCAAAAATATACACATTCAACAGCACTGAAATTCAAATAACAGAGATATAATACGAAGTAAGCATGATAGTGGTGGAATATCTAATAAGCACACAATTAAAACATTCAAATAACATTGCTATGATACTAATGCTTTTCTACAATACAGCTTACCATATAGCTGAGGGGCCAAATGCAGATATATAGATGGGGACAAGATGCATAATACAAAGTCAGTTTGGATAAATAAATGGTTGGCTAAACTAAAGGCAAATTCTTTGTACAGTTAATCAAGATATAAGGGAGTGGTCTAAGTTATAGTGTGTGTAGCAAGCTAGTCCAGGTGCAGAATGGGTGTATAGTCAGTCACCCTATATATTAAAGGCTTGGGAGAAGAGACAAGCTTTCACCTGCTTCCTGAAGTTGAGGTAGTCTCGAGTTATACTCAGCCCCTCTGGGAGAAAATTCCAGAGCATGGGGGCTACTCCTGAGAAGGCTCACTGGTAGGTATCACATCACACAATTTCCTTTGATGAGGGGACAGATGGTGATGATCCTTGAGAGGATCTTAGAGGTCTCAAAGGTGTGTAAAGGTCTAGCTTATTATTTAAGTACTCTGGCCCATTTTGTCTGAGGGCCTTGAAAATCAAACACAGTTTTAAATTTAGCCCTATAAGGCGCTGGTAGCCAATAATGTAGCTTTTACAGGAAGGGTGTGATGTGGTCATGCTGTTTGCAGCCTTCTATCAATCATGCTGCAGCATTCTGAATTAGAGCTGATTCAAACTCTTTTTGGTTTGACCAGTGTACAGGGCAGGGGCAACAGGGCTGCATGTAACCCACATGCAACCCACAGGCTATGTTTTGGACACCACTGCACAAGTTGGATAACACTTCTACACCCATTTTCCACCCTTAACACTCCCCCTCCCAAAAATATATTAAAAAAATATAAATAGCACATGATTAGCACATGATGCTAGGCAAATTATTGTAAAACATTTTAACATGCTTTGCATTATGCTTTTTTCCCACCTTAAACATGAGTTAGCGCTTAATGTGGTTTAGTAAAAGGGCCCTTAACCTCCCATTATCTCATGTACAAACCAGGGGCGTAACTAGGTGGATCCACGGGGGCATGGGCCCCCACAGATTTAGTCCTGGCCCCATCTACTTTCGACCCCCCGGCCACTTTCGACCTGCTGCCGCCGCTGCAAGGTACCTTCACGTTCAAAGGAACGTGTTGGACGTCAGGACTCACAGCACAGATCAGCGAATGCACCGGAGACTGGCGCTGAAAAAGACTAAGTCTGGTGGGGGTTGGGGACCCCCGCCAGCAAAGGTACCTTGTGGCGGTGGCAGGGGGTATCGAAAGTGGTAGGGGAGGGTCAGCGGCAGCAGGGGGGGTCAAAAGTGGTGGGGGAGGGTCGGCGGCTGGGGGAAGTGAGCTAAAATGTGCCCCCCCACACCCCCCTCCCCCTGAGGTCTAGTTACACCCCTGGTACAAACTTACCACCGTTTTGCACACAGCAATGTCGACACAACCCTTTCAAACTGAATGGGCAGTGTCGGCATTAGCGCACAGCAGCCACTTGTGTGGCTTTGTAAACAGGGGGGTTAGGTTGTAAGATCTCTGAGGACAGGGAAATACTGATTCTACCTGAATGTAACTTGCCTTGAACGACCACTGAAAATCTGTGAGTTAACATTGAAATAAATAACTGATCTAGTTGTAAGAACTGCAAATTGCAAAAATATTCTTATATCTTGTGGGTGAATTTCTGGCTAACATGCATAATACCAGTAGAATTCAGCTGCTGTCAGGATAATTTATTTGTTTTGTCTAGGCCTGTTGAATAGCAAGTGTAAACTAAATGGATAGTGCCTGATTATTGATCATATTGTTCATATATTCCGGATTGGTGTTTATAGGTATAGTGGTACTGAATGTATGTTTGAATGTAAATATCAATGCTGTTTTTCAAATTAATATGATCACTGTTCCTGCACAATATTTGGCCTAGTATGTCTTAGCCAACAAGTCACTGCAGTGGTAGCAGCCATCTTTTTTCCCCTTCCTAGGATTGAACACAACACTCCAACTAATCTCCATATACTTACTAGTCCTGTTAGTCTGGAATTAGAAATTAGGGGGCCTTTTTACTAAGCTGCATAGGCCCATATGCATGTCCTACACGTGTCAATTTTGAACTACCGCCCAGCTACCGCAAGGCCCAAGGTGGTAATTTCAGTTTTTACGCACATCCACTAAGCATGCTTGAATTTTTCTGGTGCACGGTGCTAACCGGGTGGTAATCGGCATTTTACTGCCTGGTTAACGTGCGAGACCTTACCGCTAGGTCAATGGGAGGCAGTAAGTTCTCAGGCCCAAAATGGACTCGCGCCAATTTTTATTTTTCCATATGTCCATTTTTGGCCCAAAAAAGAGGCCTTTTTTACAGGTACACCTTAGTAAAAGGACCCCATGAACACTGAATTTTTGCAGCTTGAACCAAATGGCTAGCCCCTTCGTCTTTTCATTTTGAAACAATTATTGTTTGGGAGAATGAGTACACACATTTTATTAATGCATACCCCCTTATATAAACTTGACTTATAGAAATAAAAAAAGATTGTTTAGCAAAGATATAATTATCTAATTGTCTTACTCATCTTCCTCTTTGGATGGTGTTCACAGCATCTATGGTAAGCTGTGAAAAGTTACTTGAGTAACATCTGTCTTATTTTGCATGCTCCACAGGCAGCTGTGTAAATATAATTTGCAATGCTCCCGAGTCTGTGCCATAGAATGCTGATGCTCTTTTTCTGTTCCACACTTACTCTCTTGCATACCACTTTGTTCAGCTTATTCAACAAATATTGTATATCCTAAAGCAGCTGCACTCTCATTTTAGCACATAGGAGCATAATACCATCCTACAATATTCACTGTGATTCACAGAGTGTTTTGAGAATGGAAACATTTCTATTTCTATGCTAATGCCTGCTAAAGGAATGTACCTGCTAAAGGAAAAAAAAGAATTCTGTGATTCAGCAATTCTCAGCTTTTAAGTTAAGAGCTATGCTTTTCTCGGACAGTTTTAAGACAAATGATTTGGTTTTTTTGTTTTGTTTTTAGAATTTGAAAAATATACATTCTACTATAGTTAAGGAAAGGGAATAACTGGTAACAGCACAGCAAACAGTGGCAAAGAAATCAACCCAGTGACTCCAACTAGCCCATCTTTATCAGGAGAAATGGAACAAAAAAAATCTCATTTCCAAAAAAATCACAGAAACATAATCCCTATATATAGAACCATAACACAATCCAATTATACCTTGCCCACCGCCCCCCATCACAGAGAAACATGATTATGATTGAGATTTGTTATCTGAGAAAACATTTCTCAAGCTGATTCCCCCAAAACTCATATTAGTCTGGTAAGTTATCAAACACTTACAGGGGAATGTCTTGGTTTTTTCTTTCCTTTTTAAGTTTTTCAGAGTGCAATGACCCTAACCTGTGTTTCTAGGAAGACCTTTCTAGGCAACTGTGCAGATTGTGCCACATCAGAAAAAATATTTTTGTTCTGTCCATAAAGAAGAAGCTCTTGCTGTTTAAGAGGTCCTTTACTAAGGTGCGCTGAAAAATTGCCTGCGGTAGTGTAGATGCATGTTTTGGGCACATAGTAAACGTAACATAGTAGATGACGGCAGAGAAAGACCTGCACGGTCCATCCAGTCTTCCCAAACTAGATAAACTCATATGTGCTACCTTATGTGTATACCTGACCTTGATTTGTATCTGCCATTTTCAGGGCACAGACCGTAGAAGTCTGCCCAGCACTAGCCCCGCCTCCCAACCACTAGCCCCACCTCCCACCACTGGCTCTGCCACCTAATCTCAGCTAAGCTTCTGAGGATCCATTCCTTCTGAACAGGATTCCTTTATGTTTATTCCACGCATGCTTGAATTCCGCTACCGTTTTCATCTCCACCACCTCCCGTGGGAGGGCATTCCAAGTATCCACCACTCTCTCCGTGAAAAAATACTTCCTGACATTTTTCTTGAGTCTGCCCCCCTTCACTCTCATATCATGTCCTCTACTTCCCATCTCCGGAAAAGGTTCATTTGCGGATTAATACCTTTCAAATATTTGAACGTTTGTATCATATCACCCCTGTTTCTCCTTTCCTCCAGGGTATACAGGTTCAGGTCAGCAAGTCTCTCCTCATATGTCTTGTAACGCAAATCCCATACCATTCTTGTAGATTTTCTTTGCACTGCACAGAATTATTTTTCAGCACTCCTACTAAAAATGCCTTTTAAAAATTTTTTGCTGAAAATGGACGTGTGGCAAAATGAAAATTGCCGTGTGTCTATTTTGGGTCTGAGACCTTACTGTAAGCCATTGACCTAGCGGTAAGGTCTCACACGGTAACCGGGCGGTAATGGTCTACGCGCGTTGCTGCCATGTATCAGAAAATAAAAAATATTTTGTGGATGAACACCAAAATTGAAATTACCGCAGTTACTCCAATTTGGCGCACGTTGGGCATGTGTAGGTGCCTATGCGGCTTAGTAAAACGGCCCCCTAAAGTAATAATTGAAAGCCATCATATTATTATATTCTGAGAGAAAGAAAACCAGGAGGGTGGCTTATGTATATTATTCTCAGATCAGGGGTTCTGAACTGAGTTCTCAGGATGTACCCAGTCAGTCAGGTTTTCAGGATATCTACATTTTGCATGCAATAACCTTCATTGTATGCAAAGCTATTCATGCATATTCAGTGTGGATATCCTGAGGACTGTATTGAGAACCACTGCCACTGATAGTTCTAAAAATCCTGATCGATCAAAGATCTTAAGCATGGAAACAAAATCAAAGCTGCCCTCCACTCATGTTCAGTAAGACTATTAGTAGATAGATAATAACACATAGAAATTAAAACTGTCTCTGTGTTGGGCAAAGCAAACACCTCCTTAAAATACAGCGTAAGCAAGACTTCAGGGGATGAAAGATGAAAAATAGGAAACTGCAAGAAACATAGGGGCCAAGGCAGAGTCAGCACTTAACTGGATAAGTACTGATATCGAGCCCATAACTGGATAAGTACTGACACTGTGCCCTTAACTAGATAAGACTGATATTTAGCCTTTATCTGGATAACTACCATACTAGGACAGACCAAAGGTTCCGTCAAGTCCAGCATCCTGTTTCCAACAGTGGCCAATCCAGGTCACAAGTACCTGGCAAGATCCCAAAACAGTATAATACATTTTATGCTGCTTATCCTAGAAATAAGCAGTGGATTTTCCCTAAGTCCATTATAATAATAATTTATAGACTTTTTCTTTTAGGAAGCTATCCAAACCTTTTTTTTTTAAACCCTGCTACATTCTCTGTTTAATAAGTGAAGAAATATTTTCTCTGATTCATTTTAAATTTACTACTTTGTAGCTTCATTGCGTGCCCCCTAGACCTAGTATTTTTGGAAAGAGTAAACAATCAATATACAGCTACCTGTTCCATTCCACTCATTATTTTATAGACCTCTATCATATCTTCCCTCAGCCAGCTCTTTTCCAAGCTGAAGAGCCCTAGCCGCTTTAGCCTTTCCTCATAGGGAAGTCGTCCCATCCTCATTATCATTTTCGTCACCCTTCTCTGTACCTTTTCTAATTCCTCAGAAGTCGTTCATGAAGTACTTTAGAAAAGGTGCAGAGAAGGGCGACGAAAATGATAAAGGGGATGGGACGACTTCCCTATGAAGAAAGGCTAAAGTGGCTAGGGCTCTTCAGCTTGAAGAAAAGGCGGCTGAGGGGAGATATGATAGAGGTCTATAAAATAATGAGTGGAGTTGAACAGGTAGATGTGAAGCGTCTGTTCACGCTTTCCAAAAATACTAGGACTAGGGGGCATGCGATGAAGCTACAATGTAATAACTTTAAAACGAACCGGAGAAAATTTTTCTTCATTCAACGTGTAATTAAACTCTGGAATTCGTTGCCAGAGAATGTGGTAAAGGCATTTAGCTTAAAAAAGGTTTAAAAAAGGTTTAGACGGCTTCCTAAAGGAAAAGTCCATAGACCGTTATTAAATGGACTTGGGAAAAATCCACTATTTCTGGGATAAGCAATATAAAATGTTTGGTACATTTTTGGAATCTTGCCAGGTATTTGTGACCTGGATTGGCCAGTGTTGGAAACAGGATGCTGGGCTCCAGGGCCAGCCCTAGGGTTTCTAGTGCCCTCCTGCAGTCTGTTAGTCGGCGCCCCTACCCATCCAGGGGTGGGATCACTATGGCTCCGCCCCCGCGGTAGACACACCCCTTTTACCAGCCATGGCATCATTGAAAATATTACACCAGTATAGAAGAAAAATAACTTAGCACACAGACCAGGAATTAGGAGAACACAGTCTTGCCAACTCTGAAAAACAATGTGTTATCAAAATTTCAGAATCTAATAAACAGATCCCTATTCAGACACTTGGCCTTGCAGTCACACATGTAGAACAGAGATAGCCCCTCTTCAAATTCTTCAAAAATTAACCTGAAATCCTAAGAAGTTAGACTCTGCATGCAGCACAATAGCCTTCCCATCCAGCACAGTTTAGGATCTAGCTAGGGCAGACTTAATCAGCATAAACTAACATATTCTACAATCTGAGTTACTGAAGTGGGAATGAGAGATAGGAGATTGGTGATGGTTAGGAATTGAAAGCAGGCATCTAGCCCTCCTGTCCTGCGAGTTGCTGTGTTGGGGGGTGGAAAAGGGTGGGTCAGGTGCAGCACTAAACAGCAGTCTCTGACAAAACAAGGGTCCAGGCCTGCTGTGCTGTCTCTGAGCCCTCTGGGCTGGATTCCAGCTCCTGGTTTCACTCTCAATCCCAATGTGTTGAAGGGGTGGCTGCAGAGAATACTATGCTGCTGCTTACAGTGCTTAGCTCCTGAGCTCAGCCAGGCATAGTGAGTGCTTGTGCTGGAGCCTCCTCAGGCTTTCCTTCTTGCCCTGAAGCCCCTTGTCACCAGAGGTGGGTGGGGAAGGGGGCAGAGGTTAGCTGAGCTCCCACAAGTTATTTCGGAGCCAGATTCAGTTGGAGCAGTGACATCCTCCTCTGACAAACACAAGGAGGATATTTCTCTGCTTGGGAGGGGGGAGGGGATGGGAAGCTTTGAAGCCAGACTGAGATGAGCTGCAGAGATTAGATACTGAAAAACAAATGCCTCAGCAGAGCTTGCTGGCGCCCTTGAAGGCATGCGCCCCTTTGCAGTGCTTACCCTGCTTACTGGGTTTGACTGGCCCTGCTGGGCTCGGACCTTTGGTCTTTCCCAGTATGGCAATACTTATGTACTTAATTAAATGTCTTTTCAAAATCCAAATACACAATTTCAACCAGCTCACTTTTATCCACATGCTTATTCACTCCTTCAAAGAAAAGTAGCAGATTGGTTAGGCAAGATTTCTCTTAACTAAATCCATGTTGGCTTTGTTACATTAATCCATGCCTATAGGTATATGTTCAGCAATTTTGTTCTTCATAATAGTCTCTACCATTTTGTTCAGTACCAAAGTTTGCCCACTTCATTGTTGAAAGCAAAACATTTCTGGTGCCACCAATATTAAATGGCAATAACCAGACATCTGTTTAACTTCAGAATTTTTTTCTCTCTCCTAAGTTAACCAGGTAGTCAGCCAGTTATCGCCAACAAATATTGGCCATGCCTGGTTATTTCCCAGCTCCACTGAGACTCTGCCCCTGGATCACCTCAACACTAACTGTATAGTGCCATGGTGCAGATGCGTAGCTAGATGGGGTGCAAGGGGAGCAGTCACTCCCCTAAATGGATTTTGAATGAAATGGTGCCTATGCAGATCGGACCTTCAGCCTTGCACCAGCACCTGTTTTACAAAAGGTCTGCTCCCCCTGATGTCAAATCCTGGCTACACTTCTGCTATGGTGGTCTGTCTGAAGCACAATCTGGTTATGTGCCACCCGAAATTTGAGGGCTCCTTTTACTAAGGTGCACTGAAAAATGGCATGCGGTAGTGTAGACACATGTTTTGGGCGTGCAAATTATTTTTCAGCGTAACTAAACAAAAATGGCTTTTTAAAATTTTTGCCGAAAATGGACATGTGGCAAAATGAAAATTACCACACGTCCATTTTGGGTCTGAGACCTTACCGCCAGCCATTGACCTAGTGGTAAAGTCTCACACGGTAACCAGGCGGTAATGACCTGCGCTCGTCGGATACGCGTGTCGAAAAATTATTTTTTTTGATGTGCACCAAAAATGAAATTACTTCAAGAGCCACGCGGTAGCTGGGCGGTAACTCCATTCTGGCACATGTTGGGCATGCATAGATGCTTATGCAACGTAGTAAAAGGGCCCTGAGTTATGATCTGGTGAGCACTATTTAACTTGGTAGGAGCCTCTCCTTAGTTAAGTAGCTCTGAATATCAGGCTCACATGAATAGTGTGTCTAAAATGATTGTCTATATACTTTATTTTTCAACTTTTGAACACAAAGAGAGTATTTGCTTCTACAGTACAATATTAAAGCAATAGCAATTTACTGAAAAGAAATATATAATATATACAGCAGGAAGAACACATCACTCAGTTTGACTGACTGATAGACTTGATATTTGATCAGCTTGCATGCAGTTTTCATTTTTATTCTACAAATAATGCATTTTACTCATCAACCTCCTACATTTGTACATCTGTCATTAATGTATTAATATATGTCTATCTGAAAAAGAAGAGTTTTTGAAAACGCTGTCATGATTTTCATCACTGTCTGTTGTGGAGTTGGCTATATAATTTCCTCCCTCTTGCTATGAGAATATAATGGCCTATTTCATTCACTGAGAATAAAGCAAGTTACACTACCCACCTTTCCTACCTGACTTCTCATTTTATCAGAACACAAGAAACAAAAAAACCTTTTCAAAATAAAATTGGTCATACTTCATTTAATCAGTATTCATTTATTGTCAGTAGACATAGAAACTAACAGACTATTTATGGTCTTAAGCTAAAAACTTAAATGAACAATAAACTGATATCTATAGTAATGTTATTACTTTTTGCATTACATTTTCACCAAGCGTATTGACCTCAAAGCCAATATATTCATGCATACCTATTTCATGTGAGGTGATTCTTGCAGATAGAAAGTTATCATCGTTGATAATACACTGAAACCTTCTGCTCAGTGTGCTGCTGCGGCTAGGAAAGCGAATAGAATGTTGGGTATTATTAGGAAAGGTATGGAAAACAGGTGTGAGGATGTCATAATGCCGTTATATCGCTCCATGGTGCGACTGCAACTAGAGTATTGTGTTCAATTCTGGTCGCCGCATCTCAAGAAAGATATAAGCAGAATTGGAAAAGGTGCAGCGAAGGGCGACTAAAATGATAGCGGGGATGGGACGACGTCCCTATGAAGAAAGACTAAGGAGGCTAGGGCTTTTCAGCTTGGAGAAGAGACGGCTGAGGGGAGACATGATAGAGGTATATAAAATAATGAGTGGAGTGGAACAGGTGGATGTGAAGCGTCTGTTCACGCTTTCCAAAAATACTAGGACTAGAGGGCATGCGATGAAACTACAGTGTAGTAAATTTAAAACAATTTGGAGAAAATGTTTCTTCACCCAACGCATAATTAAACTGTGGAATTCATTGTCGGAAAATGTGGTGAAGGCGGTTAGCTTGGCAGAGTTTAAAAAGGGGTTAGACGGTTTCCTAAAGGACAAGTCCATAAACCACTACTAAATGGACTTGGGAAAAATCCACAATTCCAGGAATAACATGTATAGAATGTTTGTACGTTTGGGAAGCTTGCCAGGTGCCCTTGGCCTGGATTGGCCGCTGTCGTGGACAGGATGCTGGGCTCGATGGACCCTTGGTCTTTTCCCAGTGTGGCATTACTTATGTACTTCTTGCACATGAACTCTGTGAAGAAGCTTGAGGACAGATTCTGTGGTAGGTTGCACAGAATTCTGTAGCTAAAGTTCCAACATTCCACCACAGATCTGTAGCTGCATCCACAATACAGAATCCCCGCAATTCACAAATCAGCACCAATAATTGGATGCTATCAATTATTGGTGCTAATTGGCAACAATTTGGATTTGAGCGCACATCTTGCTATGTGTTATTCTGTAAAGACTTGTGTGCAAATCCTTTTGGTGCCCTTTGCTAAAGGGTTGACTTGCAGCAATCTGGAACTACCACTGGAGCCTGGCGGTAGTTTCCACCCCCAGTACGCCATTGCCAGTGCTACAAAAATATTTTCTATTATTCCTTTGGATGAGTACTGCTTTAAGTTTCTTGTCTATGTTGGGAAGCTGCTGAGCTGTGGTTTCATTTTACTGTTAATTTCTATGGTGGCTGGAGACAGTTAAGTGCTGTTTTCATTGTGCAGTACAAACAGCTTCAAGGCTCTGTACTAACTGTTTCCAAGCTCAGAACCATTGGGTTCCTCTCAATTGATGGTAGCGCAGTTAGATTTGTTTCACGTTCTCTTCAGTTGCTGATTTTAGCCACAGGAAAGTACAGAGAAGAAAATCTTACCTGAGCTGGAGGCAAACAGTAAGACAATATAAACTGGTCATTAAAGAAGCAAAAAAATGCAGAAAATTCATCTAAAATGTTGTTTAAGATCTATCAAACTCTGACCTGAATTGGTACAGCCCTCAGCTGAGAAGTTGGCTCTATTTTCAATCCAAAGTTAACAACATTAGAAATTCATTTCTCTTAGGGAATACGGACTTTTTAAATACCTTTGGGATACATTTGCCCCAAATACATCACATATAGTAGCAAAGGTTTTTAGAAAGCTGGCCAATAAGATGCATGTCCATCCTTTTATCTTAAGGAACTACCCTTAGAGATTTTGAATTGCTTTACCAATTCTGTTAATGTCATACTATCAGAGGGTATTTACCCAAAGGATATAGCTAGAATTGTATTAACACCAATCCCAAAGAATGTTGGGGTAGATTTGACCTTGGTAGAAAATTTTAGGCTGGTTGCCAGTATTCCATGGATAGCTAAACATTTCCTCCCAATATTTAGCACTATTTAACCGTCCAGAATGGTTGCTGACCGGTTAAATAGTGCTTAACCGACTATCTGCTGATATTCAGCGGGGGATAATAGACTATCCTCCACTGAATATCCCCATTAAGCGGATAGCAGCTAGCTGGTTATATCACTTGATAAAGTGAGGTTTAGCAGCCATATTAGCTGCATGAAACCAGCAAAGTCTGAACATTGACTTAGCTGGTTATTTTGAAACTGGCCAAAAATAAACTCGATGCCCGTCAATGGAAATGGCACGGCATTGAATATCAGAGCTCAGCACTGACCGCTGAAGCTAGCCACTCCTGCAGTCTGAAAATATGCCTCTTGGAATTTATAGTTAACATTCAGTTTTCTGATTACCTTGTCACTTCAATATATTTACATCCATCTAAACATACCAATGCATAGCATTGCGACCATGTTGATTACATTGGTATCAGAAATAAGGAAATGTATGGCAATTGGAAAGAATGCTATTCCTTAATTCGATATCTCAACAGCTTTCGATACTGTCGATCACTCTTTATTATTGTATAGATGTGAAGAAACAGTGTGTTTTAAGCCTGTAAAGTATATTGGATATTTTCCTTTATTGATTATGTTCTGAAGTGTATTTCTCCTGTTTGGCCAGCAGATGGTGCATGTTTATGTTTAAAGTTGTTATAGAGGACTGACTTCTCGTTCTTTTAGTTGGCACACCGATAATAGGAAGTGCCTTTAGTGATGTAACCAGTTTTATTTGAAACTTGACTGTTCTGGGCTCTGATTGGCCTGGAGTTTGAAATTACCCAGCAGATGCTGGCTGTTGCTTCAGTTTCAGCCTGGGAGAGAGAGAGAGAGAGAGAGAGAGAGAGAGAGAGAGAGACTGTTTGCTGAAGCCCTGTAAAAAAACATTATATACAGCTATATATGTCCTGATCTCCCCAGGTACTTTCTAGGAAGTATGCAAATGTTTAGTTAGTTTTCTAATTGATCCATTTTTTTTTTCAGTTACTTGTTACTGTTTGCTATTTGCACATTTTTTTGGTCCACTGTTCCAATTTCTGAGAATAAACACATTTGTTTGTTAGTTCTGTTTATCTGGACTTATAAAAAATCCTGGTGGTTTGTGTGTTGGGTCTGTGAGTGCTTTCTGGGAACTGTGGGACCACTGAGAGTATGGTTCCAGTGTTCTAGAAATTACTGGGGATAATTTGAGAGCGGCAGACTCTCCCAAAGGTGGTTGTGACCCAGTCGGTGGGAGGAGGGTGCTAGTGTAGAGCATGGGCGGCAGGTGCAGGCAGACGTGAGCTGTGCTGGGGATAGACCCTCTAAATGGTTAACCCCAGGTGGGTGGCTAGGTGTTTCATGACAGAGGGTTAGTAGGGTGGGGGGGGGGGGAGAATGTTTAATAGAGCATACTTTGCTCTTCTCAGATTTGCTATCACTGTTTTTCTTGTTGATACTTTGATGCATTTCCTTGTTGTTTTATTTTGCATTGCTCAATAAAAATTGCTTTAAACATAAAAGTATTCCCATATAACTTAATTGAGTGTGCCCTAGTCTTTGTACTTTTTGAAAGAGTAAAACATCAATTCACTTCTACTTGTTCTATACCACTCAGGATTCTGTAGACCTCAGGTGACCTTTATCTTTGTGGATTTTAAATTGCTTATTGTTAAACTGCTTTGACAATGTTTCTCTTTTCAGTGGTATATCTAGATTTGCAATAAACTTGAATTTGAACTTTTCCAAGCTGAAGAGCCCTAAGCTCTTTAGCCTTTCCTCATATGAGAGGAAGAGTTCCATCCTTTTTATCATTTTGGTCGCTCTTCTTTGAATCTTTTCTAATTCTTTTTGAGATACGGCAACCAGAATTGAATGTATTACTCAAGGTGAGGTCACACCATGGAGCAATACAGAGGCATTACAATATTTTGGGTCTTATTTATCATCTATTTCCTAATAATTCCTAGCATCCTGTTTGCTTTTTTGGCTGCCGCATATAATGGGCAAAATATTTCAGCGTATTGTCTACAATGACACCTAGATGTTTTTGTTTGGTGCTGACTCCCAAGGTGGACCCTAGCATCAGGTAACTATGATTCAGATTATTCTTCCCAATATGCATCACTTTGCATTTATCCACATTAAATGTCATCTGCCAATTGGATACCCAGTCTTCCAATTTCCTAAGGTTTTCCTGCAGTTTTTCTCAGTCCACATGTGTTTTTACAACTTTGAATGGTCCCAGTAGAGATCCCTGTGGCACTCCACTATTCACCCTCCTCCATTGAGAAAAATGGCCATGTAACCCTATCCTCTGTTTTCTATCCAATAATCAATTCCTTATTCACAAAATAACATGGCCTCCTATCTCATTCTCCTGAGGTACTTTGTCAAAAGCTTTCTGAAAATCTATACACTACATCAACCAGCTCACCTGCTTATTCATGCCTTCAAAGAAATGAAGCAAATCGGTGAGGCAAGACTTCCTTTGGCTGAATCCACTCAGATTCTGTCCCATTAAACTATGTTTATCTATGTGTTCTGTAATTTTATTCTTTAATTTTCTAGCTTTTCTAATTTCTGTAATATATCTTCACCTGTCTAATCATTCTGGCCTGTCAGATGGTAATATAGCCGTATGCATATATTCTTCCCCAGAATGTTGCCCAGTTTCTAACAAATCTAAATTCCTCCACCCTGCACCAGCGTCTTATCCGCACATTAAGACTTTGGAGCTCTGCCTGCCTCTTGGGTTCTGCATGTGGAATGGGGAGCACTTCTGAAAATGTTACCCTGGAGGTTCTGGATTTTAGCTTTCTACCTAATAGCTTAAATTTGGCTTTCATAACCTCCTTTCCACATTTTCCTATGTCATTGGTACCCACATGAACCAAGACAGCTGGCTTTTCCCCAGCATGGTCTAAAATCTTATGTAGGTGATACGTGATGTTCGCCACATTAGCACCAGACAAGTAACCAAGCGATCCTCATATCCACCAACCACCCAGCTATCTACATCCCTAATGATTGAATTTCCAACTAATACAGTCAACCTAACCCTTCCCTTCTTGGCAGATACATCCTTGATGCGAGAGGATATTGCATTCCCTGGGGGTCAGGTCCTAACTACAGGATCACTTCCTGCTTCTCCAAGGTGATGCTCTCCCTTCAGGTGACCTTTCTTCTCCATGGCAGCACAAAGGTTACCAGACAAAGTGGGACTTCTCTATAGGCCTCCTCTATATGCCTTTCTGTTTGCCTCAGCTCCTCCAAGTCTGCTACTCTAGTCTTCAGGGATCAGACCCATTCTTTGAGTGCTAGTAGCTCTTTGCACTGAGTACACAAATATGACCTCTCACCAACTGGGAGATAATCAAACATGTGACACTCTGTGCATAAGACTGGATAGTCCCCGCCTCACTGCTGGACTGCATCTTATTATTTATTTAGAGCATTTGATATACCACTGAGGCCTTCACATAGGCATACAGTGGTTAATAAGTACAACTTTCTATACAAGCACTAGTACTGACCTTAATGGGCTCACTATCTAAGTAGTATATATTGTACCTGGGGCAACAGAGGGCTAAATGATTTGCCCAGGGCCACATGGAGCTGCAGAGGGAATTGAACCCAGTTCCCCAGAATGTCAACCTACTGCCGTTAGGCAGTAGCAGGAATCAAATCCGGTTCCTTAGGTCTGCAACCCAATGCACTAACCATTAGACCACTTTCTTAATTAAGTTGCTAATGGAGTAGGAATTTGTAGATCGAAAGTCCCCTACAATTGTTATATTCTAGGCTATGCTAATATTTAGGGGGTTTTAAAAATTATTTTTAAGGTCCAGACTTAGCAATTGTGGAGCCCTGTACAGACCAGTTTGGTGGCGTCCTCCACCCAGGACTTAAGATTTCAAGTGAGATTTAAGGCTTATTGGTGGTACTGTGGGAGGAGTATAAAGTGTCAGTGCAGAGGAACATGATTACCAAAAGGGTGGGGAAGGGAGAGAGATGGAGATGGAAAGGGAAAACAGCTTTAACGATTGGTCAGCCACCACTATGGATATACTAGCATTTTTATTTTAATTTCTAATATACTGCCTACAAGCCAGCAAAGCAGTGTACATTCAGGTAGAGTAGGCATTTTTCTGTCCCTGGAGGGCTCACAATCTAAGTCTGTACCAGAGGCAATGCTGCATTGGGATTTGAACCAGGGTCCCTGGTTTGCAGCCCACTTCCCTAACCACTATGCCATTCCTCCACAAGAAGACCTGGGTGGCCATTTTATAACATGGATGTTCCTATGCTGCCATAATGATGTACATGTCCCTTGTTTTCCCTGGTTCATAGTGTGGACATTTTAGATTGTAAAATAGATGTTCATGCTGGACATAACCTGTGCATAGAGGTCCATTTCTCATGTATTTTAGAACAGGCTGTACATTGGCAGGTCATGTTCCAAAACACCAGCACCACTACGACATACCAACCTGGACATCCATATTGAATTGGGCATCCTTTCTAAAATTTCCTTTGTAAGAGTTAGTGAGCTAATGCAGTTGATACTGTGGAATTGTTACCTAACGCCTCCACATTATTGGCTGTGCTGTTAACATGCAATAATGACCATTGCCCCATGTTAGTAACATGGCTGCATTCCCATAAGTGCCAGAAATGCCCCCTACAATTACCACAATTTTGCACTTATTACACCTTAACTTGAGCTGTTAATACATGCAAAGTGTAAAACCTTTAAAGCAGTTTAGCACAAAAAAAATTATTCTCTATTTTCTCTTCTAGATTTATTGGGGTCTTAAGCCACTAAACAACAAAAAAAAAAAAGAGAGAAAGAAAGAAAAGAAATAAAATGAGTCCATTACTTTACATAAAAAATATCTAGGGGAAATCAGTCCACTGACAAAACAACCAGATTACTCATCCCTATGCAGAGGTATTAATACTGAAGATTTTAATTTAACCTTAGGAAAATACAGAACACAAATGCATGCAAAAAGGAGATACATTTTCCATTCCTAATAATTACTAAGGTGCGCTAGGGTTTTTAGCGCGTGCATAAAATTAGCGCACGCTGTGTAGGCACCTATAGGAATATTGTGGGCACCTACACAGTTAGCGCGCGCTAATGGTTAGTGTGCGCTAAAAGCACAAACGCACCTCTAGCGCAGCTTAGTAAACAGGGCCCTACATGTTGTGAATAAATCCATCCATGCTGACTTAGAGGGGGATAATCGAACGTGGATGACCATCTCTAAGGGCGCAAATCTCTAAGAACGGTGCCGCGAAGGGACGGGGCATCCCGTATTATCGTCCACCTTTCTTTTCGATAATACGGTCGGGGACGCCCAAATCTCAACATTTAGGTTGACCTAAGAGATGGGTGACCTTGGTTTTCGCTGATAATGGAAACTGAGGACACCCATCTCAAAAACGACCAAATCTAAGCCCTTTGGTCATGGGAGGAGCCAGCATTCGTAGTGCACTGGTCCCCCCTCACATGCCCCCTAAGGGGCACTGAAGTGGACGTCAGAAATTGCTCCTAGCTGCATAGCTCCCTTACCTTTGGTGCTGAGTCCCCCCCAACCCCTACTCCCCACAACTGTACACCACTACCATAGCCCTTAGGGATGAAGGGGGGCACCTACATGTGGGTACAGTTGGTTTCAGGTGGGTTTTGGAAGGCTCACATTTACCACCACAAGTGTAACAGGTAGGGGGGCATGGGCCTGGGTCTGCCTGCCTGAAGTGCACTGCACCCACTAAAAGCTACTCCAGGGACCTGCATACTGCTGTCATGGAGCTGGGTATGACATTTGAGGCTGGCATAGAGGCTGGAAAAAATGTTTTTTAATTTGTTTTTTGGGTGGGAGGGGGTTGGTGACCACTGGGGAAGTAAGTGGAGGTCATCCCTGATTCCCTCCGTTGGTCATCTGGTCAGTTCGGGCACCTTTTCGAGGCTTGGTCGTGAAGAAAAATGGACCAAGTAAAGTTGGCCAAATGCTCGCCAGGGACGCCCTTCTTTTTTCCATTATCGGCCGAGGACGCCCATCTTTTAAGCACGCCCCCGTCCCGCCTTTGGTACGCTGCCGACACGCCCCCGGGAACTTTGGTCGTCCCCGCAACAGAAAGCAGTTGAGGACGCCCAAAATTGGCTTTTGATTATGATGATTTGGGCGACCCTGAGAGAAGCACGCCCATCTCCCGATTTGTGTCAAAAGATGGGCACCCTTCTCTTTCGAAAATGCCCCTGTTAGTGGTACTTACCTGAAGCTAAAACAAAGTATTCTTCTAACCCAAAGTCACATTAACCAACAGAAAATATTTAACATGATGGAAATCAAACATTTGGCAAAAGGGAGATAAACCCACATGGGTCAGAAAGAATTTGTTGAAAATGTCAGAGAATATATTTAAAAAATATTATGCTGAATATAATAATAATGCAAATCAATTCCTTCTTGTTTTACTGTAGTACAGATTGCTTTAAGAATGGTTTAAGATGAAACACTGAATTCATCCCCTTAGAAAAAAAACGGCAATGTGACATCACTTGGCCAAGGAACAGAGAAATAGAAACAGAAATTATTAAAAAATAAAATAGAAGAAACAGCAGAGACTCAATTTTATATGGCTAAAGTTAAAATGGTGCCAAACAAAATCAGAAAAGGAGAGACATAAATTATACATAATTTACTAACTGGGGAGCCATTGACCATTATTAATATTATGATTATCATTACAACACTAGGAAGGAGAAGCAGTTGAACTGAAATATGCAATCATCAAATAAAAGCAGAAACAACCAAACCTCTGTCAGGTAGGGTTTAATCTGCTATTCCAAGTATATCTCTTGAGGGAGTCTAAGAGAAAACAAAACAAAGGCCCTTATTTAGGGGCCCTTTTACCAAGGCCTGGTAGGGCTTCCGTGGGCTTGGCAAGCAGTGATTCGGCCCGGTGGTAGTGCCAACTTCCACAGCGTGGTATTTCCAGTACCAAAAATTATTTTTACATTTTTTAGCACCAGGAGCTTAGCTGGCAGTAACTGGGTAGCACCGTGTGATGCCCGGTTACTGCTGGGTTAGTGCAGAGCCCTTACCATCTCCTAAATAGGAGATGATAAGGGCTCCCTTGGAAATGGCTGCATGGCAAGTGTTACACTTACTGCACAGCCATTTCCGTTAAAAAAAATAGTCCTTTTACCGGCAGCAGTAAAAGGAGCCTTCAGCATGCAGCAAACCCACACACCGACACCACCAGAGGGGTCCTTTTACCGCTGCTTTGTAAAGGGATCCCTTACTGAGTTGCGCTAATATTTTAACATATTAAATCACATTAATGACATCAATATGAGTTAAACAGGCCTCATTAAAAATATGGAACTTGTATGAGCTAACATGTTAAATCATAGGAATATGCATTAAAGCATGAAGATATTTATTTATTTTAGTTATATTTTCCCCCCATGCTTTCCCACTCATGGCAGGCTCAATGTGGCTTACAGATACAGGTACTTATTTGTATCTGGGGCAGTGGAGGGTTAAATGACTTGCCCAGAGTCACAGCTGTACCTGAAGTGAGAATTGAACTCAGTTCCTCAGGACCAGAGTCCACCACCCTAACCACTAGGCCACTCCTCCACTCCAATGGCTTCTCCCAAACATAAGTAGAGGAGTGTGGTAGCCGTGTTAGTCCACTCTTAAGGTTATCAATAGAAATCAAACAAAATAAAACATGGAAAAGAAAATAAGATGATACCTTTTTTATTGGACATAACTTAATACATTTCTTGATTAGCTTTCGAAGGTTGCCCTTCTTCGTCAGATCGGAAATAAGCAAATGTGCTAGCTGACAGTGTATATAAGTGAAAACATTCAAGCATTACTATGACAGTCTGACAGGGTGGGAGGATGGGGGTGGGTAGAAGGTATGCATGAGGACATCAAAGCATGTCATTAATATTCTAACAGGATGGGTGTGGATAGGTGAGGGGTGGGGTGATCAACAGAGTCATACAGCTTTATGGTTTATAATGGGCTAGGAACCCCAGATCCTTGTTAAGTCCTTTCTGTTGGGTGTTAAAATATTCAATCATTCTGACTTCAAAGGTCTTACGTTCTTGTATGGTTTTAAAGTTACCTTTCAGTCATGACGTCAGAAGAAGGCGGGGCACTGAGCGAAGAGAAGTGCTTTTACTGGGAGCGCTTTCACTGACGCTGTCTGTAGCTGCACTGCCGGACTGGAGGTAAATTTGAAAGAAAAAAAAAGTAAAGGGATCTTGGGGGGGGGGGGAGAAGAGGGTGGGCAGTTGGGGCAGGGGAGAGAGTGAGATGAATGGGATGGCAGGGCTCAGGGAAAGAGGGGAATTGCTGAATATGGGTGAATGGAGGGGGGCAGGGAGAGAGGAGCATGGATGGGATGGCAGGGCTCAGGGAAAGAGGGGAATTGCTGAATATGGGTGAATAGAGGGGGCAGGGGAGAGAGGAGCATGGGTGGACATGGATGGGAGGACTGGGAGGAGAAACTGCTGGACATAGAGGAGAGGAGAGGGAAGAGAGATGACGGAGATGAGATGAGGGAAAAGGAAAAGAGAAGAAAAACTGCACATGGATGGAGCAAATAGGCAGAAGCTGGATCCACTGGACAGTCAAGTCTGCGGAGGACCCAGCTTTTACTTAGGATATAGAGCAAGAAATGAAGAAGAAAGGCGGAAAGTAAAGAAATAAATGGAAAGGAAGCCCTGGAAATGGAGTTAAGAGGACAGATAGCAGCAGAATCGGATACTGGGCCAGCATGATCAGAAAAATAAAGTCACCAGACAACAAAGGTAGAAAAGATAATTTTATTTTCATTATAGTGTTTGGAATATATCCACTTTGAGAATCAGGTGCTCAACATTAAAAGTTTATATTTATTTACTTATTTATGGCATTTTATCCCACATTAAACATGAATTAGGGTGTTTTGTGGCTGTACATGAGAATTGTGATATTATGATCCCTTGTTTCATATTGTTGACGGTCTGCATTTTCCGTATGGGTGGTATATTGGTGTATTAAGTTCTGCCCAGTGTAATATTTATGGTACAGTAAGGTTCTGAGTGTGTTTTTGCACAAAGTTGTGCATAGTGTTTTGCAGTTGAGCGATTGTGGTTAGTATATGCTTTGAGCAACCACTTTATTCTTTGACATATGATACATATCTAATATCTAAATTTAATAAAAGGTATTAATTGTGACTTTTATTTTTATTTTTTTTCTATGTGTTATCAGACAATTATGGATTTAAGCTCCACCCCTGGCCCCACCCCTAACCCCGCCCCCTTTAGCCTCCCCAAACAGTTGGGCCACCGACCGCCTATGGGAGGAGGTAATATTCTTGGAGATTATTTTGGGGTTGTAGCCTTTCTGTTTGAAGGATGCAGTCAGGCTGTTAAGGTGTCTGTCTCTGTCCCCTGGGTCAGAGCAGATACAGTGGTATCTTGTGGCTTGGCTGTAAATGATGGATCTTTTTGTATGTGAAGGATGGAAGCTGGAGTTGTGGAGGTAGCTGCATCTGTCTGTGGGTTTCTTGTATATAGATGTTTGTAACTTTAAAACCATACAAGAACGTAAGACCTTTGAAGTCAGAATGATTGAATATTTTAACACCCAACAGAAAGGACTTAACAAGGATCTGGGGTTCCTAGCTCATTATAAACCATAAAGCTGTATGACTCTGTTGATCACCCCACCCCTCACCTATCCACACCCATCCTGTTAGAATATTAATGACATGCTTTGATGTCCTCATGCATACCTTCTACCCACCCCCATCCTCCCACCCTGTCAGACTGTCATAGTAATGCTTGAATGTTTTCACTTATATACATCGTCAGCTAGCACATTTGCTTATTTCCGATCTGACGAAGAAGGGCAACCTTCGAAAGCTAATCAAGAAATGTATTAAGTTATGTCCAATAAAAAAGGTATCATCTTATTTTCTTTTCCATGTTTTATTTTGTTTGATTTCTATTGATAACCCAAACATAAGAAAAGTGACAACAAAGTATATCAGTGCTTACAAGCAAGGCACTACCTTTTACTTGTATATCAAAACTAGTTAATTTTTTTTAATTTTTTTTTAGTTCTTTTTTTTTTTCTCAATGTGTATGAAAATTGGGGACCATCAATTTAGGACAACCAGAACCAATGCTGCATGGTGTCCAATGATGTACTTCAGAATAAGTATACTTCAACCTCAATAAAGGTGTTGGGGGATTAAGGAGATGTCATGCATTAATCCCTCCAGTAGACAACTGCTCAATCAGAGTACTTTTCTCTAACCTGGACATTCCTGAAACAGGTCTAAATAAGGATGCCCTCCTTTTTAGACATATATGTTTCTTCCCCTTCGGTAATCGCTGTTGGATGTCCAGATTTCAGGGCCTCCCTTGTCCTGTCCAAAACACACCCAGAACACGCCCCCTTACTATTTAGACATAGTGCCTTTCAAAATCAAGATTTGGACATTTTGAGCACATGGATGCCCATTTTGGCCGTTTGAGACATCTGTATGTTTTGAAAATGAGAGCCAAAGTCTCTTTCAAAAACTTAATATATAAACCCAATCATTTATAGTACAAATGATCCACTGGTATCTGTGGTGAATTTAGCATGTGATCACCATTACTACTGTTGAACCATAAATTTTTGGTGAGCCCTGGTCCAATGAGGTTTCCCTGTTTTATATATCTGTACCAGGGACCAATTCCAAGGCTCAAAAGCTCAATATGGTAAACAAAGCATATACAATTTTAAGCACATGGAGGACTGATGATGTTGATAATTTATAAGTGCCTGTAGTAGGGTTGAAGTAGTGGTCCAAGACATCTATAAGGCAGAAACGTTAATTCAACAACACTTGAAGGTGTAACAAACAACTTGCCCAATCATGGTGTTTGTTATTGGAGAGAGCTGAAGTTGTAAGAGAGATGGCTTACCATTTGCGAGTGATTATCGAGCTGACCGTGGAGGATGGAGCGACAGTGGGCCAGATCATCTCCCATGCTGTGACCATCGGAATGAGCCAGCCCCGGTGCACCTGTGCTGGGAGGAGAACTGGTGAAGCCCTCAGTCAGAGGGAATACCAAGGAAGAGGAGCAGCTTAGCAGCAGAAGCGACATCTAGACCAAGATTCGGGAAAGAAGGAAGGTCTAATCTGTGGCTGCTAGTACCTCAGTGGAAGTCCACGAGAAGATGGACCTGACAGAAACAGAGCCACTGGATCTGGCAAGCCTGAGGGAGTGCCAAGGTCTTGTCAAAGCGGGCTCTGCACCATCAACATCTGAGAGTCAGGGGAGAGAGCAGTCAGGGAGTCCAGTGTCATCAACCCGTTAACATCCAAAATCGACCAGCAGTCCATAGAACCTGCTGGAGTGGAACCGAGGATGATGTTAAGAGAAGAGTGGCAGGACAGGAGACTGTGATCCTATTGGAGGAGGTGCCAGTCAGGCGTCAGACCCCAGCTCTTCTGGAGGGTATGAGAGGAAACCTGAATAGGTCAAGGATTGAGTCACTGGTGACCTATCGGCTCCAAAAGACCTGGCCACAGGTCTTCCAAGTCCCACCATGCTGCTGGAGTACCTCTGTTTGGTGACAGGGGTTGTGGACATTACAGACCCCATTGAATTGGCCACAGAATGGGCGGTGAGAAGTGTTGAGGTAGACCACCTGCTCTAAGCCACTGGAGTGAACACCGAGGATCCCTAGTATGTCAGGGGAGGTATGGACACTCCCCTGCTATCAGAACACCTTTGGGAGCCCTGGATTGACCCAGGAAGAACTCGTAGGGAGAAGCTCACAAAGCTCAGCAGAGCAGACTGTTACTGGAAGCGGGTAGTCTGGGTCATGAAGAGCCTTGGATACCCCTATGCTCCTCTACCTGTTATGAGCATAGTGGAGGTTCAGCATGAAACATGGATCAGGGGGGCCATCTTTAATTAGATGCACCCTGACCCAACCTATCCCATATATTGGCTAGAGGACCCTATGATCAGATATCACATACATGCCCAGTACAGAGACTGGCAGATCTGGAGATCTATCCATAAACATTATGTGGAGGTTATGGACTTCTATCACCCTAGCAAATATTACACATTAACCAGCAACTTGCTGGGTGGGGCCCTGGTGCACAAACCATACCCCCAAATGGTCAAGTTGAGCCACTGATGACTGAACAAACTCAGGGTCTGAGACTGAACGGGAATAATATCATGAAAAATGAGTTTGAAAGAAATAAACATGTTGTTGAGTTTGGAAGAAATAATGTGATAGTGTATGGTTGGGAAAAAATGTGGTTGGGATTTTGTTTAAGACTTGGGTGATGATAATTCATGTTAAACTGTAATAAAGAGTTGAAATTAGGGAAAAGCAAGATGGCGTCTTGAAGAGAATGCTGTAAGGCAGCTCTTCACCCAATTTCCTGCATTACTGAACCTTTTTCCTGTTTCCAAGCCGAAGCGAAGGGGCAAGCAGTGTGTTGGCCCCACTACATCTGCGAGACCATTGGGTCCGATGGACCACTTTGCTGTGCCAGGAAGTCTTTCAGGGCCAGGTACCTCGCTGCTGGAAGGAGCGGAAGGAGGTGTCTTGCTCCCTCAGCTTGAGGCTGAGATCTCGTTTAGCCCCGATGAATGGAGGCCTCCGACAATGCCGGCAATGGAGCTGCAACAGGGGCAGGAAACCCCTAGTGTCACTGACCAAGGAGTGCTTACTTCAGTGGGGTCGGTTTGCAGCGTAGATTCACTGGATGTTAGTGTTGGAGAGAAGATAATGGAGAGAGCCAGTGTTTTGGGAGACTCCAGTGCAGTAGGAGGAAGGCAACCATTGGGGGAAATCCTAGCTGAACTAACTTCAATCAGTAAGTCCTTTTTGCCTACAAAACTAGCTATTATTACCTTAGACTCAATATGGGAGGCCCTTATGGGTGTGAATTTTTCAAAGAAATTGTTACTGGTGACTCAAGCCTCAAAATTACCTTTGGAAAAAATTGCAAATTTGGAAACAAGAACATTTAATATTGAGAAAACAATACAAATGAATAATGATAGTATAAAATCTTTTCAGCAGACACAGCTCAACTTGATTAAGGAAAATACATTATTATATTTCAAAACTGAAAATTTGGAAAATCAACTAAATGTTAAAACTCTTAGGTTGATTAATTTCCCAAAAATTATATCAGTGCAGGGGCGTAGCCATGGGTGGGCCTGGATGGGCCCTGGCCCAGCCACATTTGCTTGAGGCCCGCCCTAACTCGCCCCAACCCAACATCCCTTGCTGCCTTTTCTCCCGTGGCTTCGGGTCCGACTGTCCGGGAGCGTTGCCTGCCTCAAATTCTGCTGCTCCCACCACT
The DNA here is from genome assembly GCF_901765095.1 of Microcaecilia unicolor. NCBI lineage: Eukaryota > Metazoa > Chordata > Amphibia > Gymnophiona > Siphonopidae > Microcaecilia > Microcaecilia unicolor. The sequence goes on from NC_044039.1 coordinate 92,162,946, forward strand.
GCCTCGGTCCCTGCAGCATTCTTATTTTGGCCCGTCGCTGGCAGTGCTGCGATTAACACAGGCAGCTCCGCTCCCCTCTTCCGCGTCCATCTGGCCCTACGTAAACAGGAAGTGCATCAGAGATGGACTCAGCAAAGGGGAGCAGAGCTGCCTGTGTGAACTGCAGTGCTGTAGGTGATGGACCAAAAAAAAATGCTGCAGGGACCGAGGCAGCAGCGAGGAGGAGCAGAATTTGAGGCAGGCAATGCTCCCGGACAGCTGGACCCAGAGCTGCGGGAGAAAAGGCAGCGAGGGTGTTAGATTGGGGCAGGATGAATTGGAGGAAGGCAGAAGTGCTGGACTTGGGGGGGGGGGGGTAGTGCTGCTGGACTTGTGGGAGGAAGGGGATTGGAGGGAAGGGAGAGAGCTGCTGGATGTGGGAGGAAGAGGAGGAGGGGACTGAATGGAAGGGAGAGAGTTGCTAGAGGTGGGAGGAAAAGGAGGAGGGGATCTGGATGGAAACTTCTGGCCAGGGGAGGGAGAGGATGAAGGGGCTGGAGAGAAGGGAGAGAGCTGCTGGACATGGGAGGAAGAGGAGGAGGGGACTGGATGGAAGGGAGAGATCTGGTGGACTTCAGAGGAAGAAGGGGCTGGAGGGAAGGAAGACAGCTGCTGGACTGGGAGAAATAGGAGGAGGATGGGATCTGGATGGAAGGGAGAGATCTGCTGGATGTGGGAGCAAGAGGGGGCTAGAGGGAAGGGAGAGAGCTGCTGGACATGGGAGGAAGAGGGGGAGGAGAACTGGAGGGAAGGGAGAGAACTGCTGGTACAGCACAAGGAGGGAGAGAAGGGAAATAGAGAAACTAGACCAAGGAGATGAAGGAAAAGGGAACAAATACTAAACCTACAGTGTGAGGGAGGGAGGGAGGGCGGGGTGGGTGGGCAGGCAGGGAATCAAGCAACCAAAGGGGAGGGCGTGAGAGGGAGAGAAGTTGGATGGGGTAGGGTCAGAGAGGGTAGAGATATATTGGTACTGGGGATGAAGAGAGGGGAGAAGCTGGACAGAGAAATATAGGGACACAGAGAAAGGGAGATACTAAACATGGAGGAAGATAGAGGTACAGAGATGGAAGAAGATGGATAGTGGACATGGAGAGAGAGAGTAGAACTATCAAATGGACATGAGACCTTGGTGAGTGAGTTATGAGAAGGATGTAGAAACCAGAGCCTGGGACCAACATGACTTGAAAAATAAAATGAGCAGACAACAAAAGGTAGAAAAAAGAATTTTATTTTTCTATTTTGTGAGTAGAATATGTCAGATTTGAAATGTACATCCTGCTAGATATGGCTGGGGCCCAAGGCAGAAATTTGGGAGGGGACATAAAAGCATCTTCTTCAGCTTTCAGCTGGCCTGGGGTTCTCTCTGGCTAGGGGGGTCAAATGCAGTTGCCCTAGTTGTACCTCCCCTAACACTGTCTCTTGCATGTGATTTTGCACAGTATAGGAGAAAATGCATCTTTTTGTATTTCTCTGTGCTGTGCTAAATGCAAGGTCTGACCTCTTGGGATTTTGATTTAATTTGTTTATGGTCACTTATTCTGTATTTGTGTTCTGTGTGTGTGACCAAAGTATTCTGTGAGCATCAATTTTCTATGTAGTATTCTATAGTACTTTGGCTTGTACAGTTTTCTTGATAGATGTATTGATATTTTAGGGCCCCACTGTAATATTTAGGGCATATTTAAGGGAAGCATATGTGTGTTGGTGGACCGTGGCTCAGTGGAGGATGAAGAGTGCACCCTCTTATATTTCCCCTAGCTCTCAATGTGGCCTGCAGCAACTGAGGCCAGCACTGCTACTCCCATTCAAGTTATTTGGAGTGGGGTAGGTGTGTGGGAGGAGTAGGGACGTGGGCAGGGCCTATCCACCCAACCTGTTGGCCCACCCAAAAATTGCCTTCTGGCTACGCCACTGCATCAGTGGCTCCTTTAATAACTTTTTAAGAAATATTTGTCAGAAATTCTGAAGATTCCTGAACAGGCTTATCCGCCTGTTTCTAAGATATATTATTTACCACCATATAAGGATAAAAAAGAAAATATTAATCAAGTTGAACAAGGAGCAGAAGTTTCATTTGATATACTGAATCTTACACAGATAATTCAAGAAGATGAGATGGGTATTACACCAGCAACTTTAATAGTGACTTTTGTATTGGAACCGGATTGCAATTGGAGTCTGAAACAATTTTTTCGTCATAGGGATGAACTCTTTATGGACAATAAGATTAGAATATTTCCTGATATTGCAAGAGCAACTCAAAAGAGACGCCAATTATTTCTAAAACTTCGTCCCAGAGTCCTACAGTTGGGTGGTTTATTTTGGCTAAACTTTCTCTGTAAATGTGTATTGAAAGTTAACTCAGTTAAATATTTTTTTATGATCCTACTCATTTGAGTTCTTTCCTAGATTCGAAGGTTGCTATTACTCCTAATCAACAACCAGCAATATTTTCAACATCTACTCCGTAATTAATGTTGTTATGGCACTTTAAGTTTCTCTTCAAATTTCCTAGCCTAAGTTAGCGGAATATATATTTCATGGAATTGTACCTTGTTTTTTCCCTACTGTTGTGGACTTGAAATGGAGGTGGGGAAATAATATATTGTTTGTATAATTGCTTTATTTTGAAACTGTATTGCTTATCTCCCTCCATTTTTTCATATCAAGAGTTTTCTTGAAACATTGTGAATACTTATAAAAATAAAATAAAAAAGAGTTGAAATTAAAGTTGCAGAATTACTGTTTGGTCAAAAATGTCATCATGGTGGATGATAATTGTGTATTCTCTGGAAAAGAAATATGGAAATGTGAGCAGGTTGCCATCTCCATTAAATCAAAGGCCCCGACTCATACATAAAGTGACTTGTGATTAGAAATAGTGAAAGTTAAGCAGGCTGCCATCCTTGCCAATATCTGGGTGTCGTGACTTAAGTGGAAGAGATGGAAATTGGATCTTAAGGAAGGGAATGGTGAACAATGACTTTTTCCTTTGGGAAAGGTAGGGAAAACAAAATGGCTGTTGGGATATGAGTTGTGTGATGTAAACTCATGGTGAATTGGGAAAACATATGGATAAGTGTTTGCAAATAGCAAGAAAATTGTTGTTTCAAAAATGATTATGCTTGAATAAAAAAAATTGTTGATATTACCAAGGTTTGATTTTGACCCCTGAAGGAGAGGGACTGTAAGGTTTAGCCCTTGAGGACAAGGGAAGAGGATTCCCTGTGATGGAACCAGGGAAATCATCTTCTTTTTTTTTTTTTTTTACTGGGTGGAGAGTGTAATCCCCTGGTAAAATTAGTTGGAAATTTCCTCAGGGGATTACTAGATTGCTGTAGAACTCTTCAGAATGACTTGGGGAATGGAGAGCAGCAATGAATACGAGGGGGAGAGCCCAGCCCAGAGGGAGGATGTGTAACTGACAGTAGGTGTCATAGTTGAGTTGGTGTTGAGAAGTTATAAAAGTGATAGGATTATTGAACACCTGGTCATTGGTTGCCTTCATCCCCACCATGGCCCGTGAGGAGAGGGGGGGGGGGTGTCCTGGAAAGGCCCAATAACCTAAGGCTGAATAAAGAGGAGGTTTTTATCAATAAAAGCATTAATTGGATTGTGAGGAGTGCTCCGGGTGGGTAGAAGGGTTAACCCAGCCCAGCAGCAAAACAGGAAAGAGCATGTTTGGTACCAAAGGCAGCAGCTCAAAGAAGTGCACGTTTTGGGGAAGGATAGACAGGGAGACCTGATCCTGAGTAGGTCCAGCAGCTGGATAAAGTGCTGCAAGCACAGCCTTGGATTGTTCTGCCAGAAAGGGTGGGTATTGGACTGGTGGTACTGTAAATATGTAAATATCCTAGGACTCAAACAGAGACTATTAATTAAGTATTTAAGATTTACACCAAGAGTCTTGGACTGGTACAAAAACCTCTTCTCACCAAAAGTAAAGTGTCTGGATACAAAAGAGACTGTTTGATATTAAGAAAGTATGAAGTTTGGATATCTGCCTGTTGCAGCGTTCCAGTAAAGTTTGCTTTGCATAAAAATACAAATCCTGGAGTGGAAAATTTCTTTGGAGTGAGAGTGGTTAATTAAATAAATAAAGTAAAAATGTGGCTTTAAAAACCCTACGGCCTACTGGGATCAAGCCCGGCCCAGGCCTGCACCCAGCTCAAAAGGAAAATAAATTTTTTGTAGTGACCCTGGTTCATGTGCTGACCCAAAGAGCTAGCTGGTGTCGAACTATGTGGTGAGTCCGAGGTTACACATATATAGCTACATAACAGAAAATCAGAACTACAAGTAAGTCAATCAAAAACATATGTGTTGAAAAGTTAGTATACAAATCCTAGCATATAAATGCTGTAATTCGATTAAACTGGTTAAAATAAAAAGTAGAAGTTTGAATACTATCAATTGGAGAAAAAGCTGTTGTAGAAGTCTGTACCAAAGAAAAAACGAAGGGCAGCTTACCAAACTCTCGCCCTCTTACAAAAGTGTTTTTAGTGAAACCACTGGAACACACCTTTCTGGGGAACTGTCTTCAATCTAGTGCCTTTGTGGTTAGTAGTTGTGTTTTTGTATATGAGTTGGTATTTTACCTAACTTCTAAGTTGTTTTTATGAATTACACCCTATTGCGTTGTTGAATTAAAGATTCTTTTGGAATCCTACATATTTTGGTTTTGTTATTTTCTTTGCTACTGTGATGCTGAAGTATATTCATTCTGTGGCACAGCATTGGACACCAAGCAGGGCTGCGTCTGCTGGTTATGGTTTATTAGAATTTACTCTACCACCTTGACTAACTGGCAGCTCTCAGCGGTTTACAATAAAAACAATACAAATTTAAGAAAAGGAAAGGAGCTACAATACTTGTGGTAAGCAAAGAAAGGATTAAGGAGTGGAAAATGTCATGACTGAAATAATGCTGAATAGCGCAGAGCTGGTGGAGTACAAAAAAAACCAGTTTTGCACATGTTTGAGATCTGAAGAGTAAATGATAATTGTGAGTCAAGAATAACTGCAAGATATCTGAAAGAATCTACTGGTTGGATATTGGACCTGAAAAATTGGAGCAAAATGGATGGATGAGGTAAGAAGGCCACCTGTAAACCAGCATGTTACAGTTTTCTCGCTATTAAGGACAAGTTTGTGGTTAGAAAGTTAGTCAGAAATAAGTTGAAGATGGTTTTGAAGTGGGCCCAGGGAAGAAATGAAAGGGTTTGTGGGGTAGAGGTGGATGATATCATCTGCATAAAAGTGGAATGAGATGCCCATGGATTATATCAGGGTTGCTAAGGGACTAAAAAAATACATTGAAGAGTAGAGGAGAGAGGATGTAACCTTGTGGAACACCACAAGGTAGTGATCGGGGGACGCCCTAGGGGGGAAGGGAAGTCCTTCTAAGCTGATACTGTAGTTCCCAGTGCTTAAACACATTTTTTTAAATAACCCTGAGTTTTGATACCCACATAAAAGTTGTGTATTGTTTTTAAGCATTGATTTGTTTTGGTGACACTTTTCTTATGTTTGGGGGAAGCCATTGGTTTCTTTGAATATCTTCACTCTGTTGCAAAGCATTCATACTATACTGCTTCGTACTTTGATGTGAGTGCAAGGTATTTGTACTGTGTGACAAGACAGACTCATTGACAATGGATGCCTGATGTTTATATTTATGAAACATAAAGTTGGGCATAATTTGTCATGCTCATGCAAAAGAAATACAACATAATTAAGGACCTAGGAAAACAGTTCACTGTCCAATTGACACTGGCATTTATTTGTGGCAAATTACAGTACTAAGTGTTTGATTGTTACAACTTCAATATTATTCATGTTCCAGAAGATGGAAACTAGATTCAGCCATTGAAACGATATTAATATTACATGAAAGTATACTAATACATAACAGGATTTGGGACAGCATAAGCTGCATTAACCTACCCCGGGTAGTTTGTGAGGCATAAGTAGAGATACAGTTTGAAGTCACCCAGGTCATTTCAAAATATTTCACAAGCCCTTGACTGTGCTGTTAAAAATCAGTAAATATAAAACTGGTTTCCTGACATATGCAATATCACAGTTTTCTCATTCAGGGTAAATTCTAAAACTTATATAACTCAATCCCACTAATGGGTTGATGTACTAACCTGCAAATAGGTTAATAGGCATGAACTGGTATTGTGCAAATTTGCTCTCAGGGCACCAGATCTTTAAAAATTGTTTAGACTGCTTTATGGGGGCATATTAATAATAAAGTCTATGTGAAATGTGAACTATTGGAGTGGGGAGCAATTCTATAAGTGGGAACCTCCTTTTAGGTGCCACATGGTAATAGCCTTTTCTATAATGGCATCTGAATGCCCAAATTCTCTTAAATACACTAGTGTTAGCTGGTATAGGTGTGTTCAACATTTAGAAGCCCACAGTTACAACAGACACACACCTGGCACAACTGTGAGCAGGCAAACATGACAAGGGCATACAGTGGGGGAAATAAGTATTTGATCCCTTGCTGATTTTGTAAGTTTGCCCACTGACAAAGACATGAGCAGCCCATAATTGAAGGGTAGGTTATTGGTAACAGTGAGAGATAGCACATCACAAATTAAATCCGGAAAATCACATTGTGGAAAGTATATGAATTTATTTGCATTCTGCAGAGGGAAATAAGTATTTGATCCCCCACCAACCAGTAAGAGATCTGGCCCCTACAGACCAGGTAGATGCTCCAAATCAACTCGTTACCTGCATGACAGACAGCTGTCGGCAATGGTCACCTGTATGAAAGACACCTGTCCACAGACTCAGTGAATCAGTCAGACTCTAACCTCTACAAAATGGCCAAGAGCAAGGAGCTGTCTAAGGATGTCAGGGACAAGATCATACACCTGCACAAGGCTGGAATGGGCTACAAAACCATCAGTAAGACGCTGGGCGAGAAGGAGACAACTGTTGGTGCCATAGTAAGAAAATGGAAGAAGTACAAAATGACTGTCAATCGACAAAGATCTGGGGCTCCACGCAAAATCTCACCTCGTGGGGTATCCTTGATCATGAGGAAGGTTAGAAATCAGCCTACAACTACAAGGGGGGAACTTGTCAATGATCTCAAGGCAGCTGGGACCACTGTCACCACGAAAACCATTGGTAACACATTACGACATAACGGATTGCAATCCTGCAGTGCCCGCAAGGTCCCCCTGCTCCGGAAGGCACATGTGACGGCCCGTCTGAAGTTTGCCAGTGAACACCTGGATGATGCCGAGAGTGATTGGGAGAAGGTGCTGTGGTCAGATGAGACAAAAATTGAGCTCTTTGGCATGAACTCAACTCGCCGTGTTTGGAGGAAGAGAAATGCTGCCTATGACCCAAAGAACACCGTTCCCACTGTCAAGCATGGAGGTGGAAATGTTATGTTTTGGGGGTGTTTCTCTGCTAAGGGCACAGGACTACTTCACCGCATCAATGGGAGAATGGATGGGGCCATGTACCGTACAATTCTGAGTGACAACCTCCTTCCCTCCGCCAGGGCCTTAAAAATGGGTCGTGGCTGGGTCTTCCAGCACGACAATGACCCAAAACATACAGCCAAGGCAACAAAGGAGTGGCTCAGGAAGAAGCACATTAGGGTCATGGAGTGGCCTAGCCAGTCACCAGACCTTAATCCCATTGAAAACTTATGGAGGGAGCTGAAGCTGCGAGTTGCCAAGCGACAGCCCAGAACTCTTAATGATTTAGAGATGATCTGCAAAGAGGAGTGGACCAAAATTCCTCCTGACATGTGTGCAAACCTCATCATCAACTACAGAAGACGTCTGACCGCTGTGCTTGCCAACAAGGGTTTTGCCACCAAGTATTAGGTCTTGTTTGCCAGAGGGATCAAATACTTATTTCCCTCTGCAGAATGCAAATAAATTCATATACTTTCCACAATGTGATTTTCCGGATTTAATTTGTGATGTGCTATCTCTCACTGTTACCAATAACCTACCCTTCAATTATGGGCTGCTCATGTCTTTGTCAGTGGGCAAACTTACAAAATCAGCAAGGGATCAAATACTTATTTCCCCCACTGTATGTAACTTACAGTAAGTTGCATGCATAAGTGGAATAGCACATAAATGCAAGGAGGGAGGGGGTGCTCACATGAGTGGAGGAGTGGCCTAGTGGTTAGCGTGGTGGACTTTGGTCCTGGGGAACTGGGTTCAATTCCCACTGCAGGCACAGGCAGCTCCTTGTGACTCTGGGCAAGTTACTTAACCCTCCATTGCCCCAGGTACAAATAAGTACCTGTATATAATATGCAAGCCGCATTGAACCTGCCATGAGTGGGAAAGCACGGGGTACAAATGTAACAAAATAAAAATAAATTATATGCTATTCCACTTACACACACCTTTACAGCAGAGCACTTGCTTTGTTGCCAGTGTTCTGTACATTTATGTACACAAGTAGTGTATTAAGTGCCCTGTTATAGAATTGCCCTTCATATCTCTAAAAAAACTTTACTATACCTCAGAAGTATAGTTGTTTCATAGAAAATTGCAACATTGCATGACTTTCTGTGTGTATGTACTGCAGCAAAATCACTTATGAGATGATTTGCATGATTATTCGATTTATTAGTAAGTTGGCATCATTTTTTTTGCAAATGCCTCACAAATGCAAATTTGTATGTGGAAAAACAACAAAACAGCATGTGAAAAGCTTAGCAAATTTACACATGCAATTTGCCATTTTTCCATGTGTAATAATCATGTTTGTAAAGTCATTTGCACCAAAGTACATCAGCGTCCTACAATGCTACTGGCACTTATTTTTCCACTTTTATTACTGATATTAGGTTTGTCTTATTTATTAAAAAAAAAAAAAAGGTTTTTGTATAGGTTCATCAATTAGAGGATGTGGATTTCATCCCCAAAACAGCTTTCGCTTGGAATGGTCCAACATATTTATTAGTACCATAATACACGCACACACAAATCTAAGGTCACAAAATATTCCTCTCTAGTTCTTTATGTCTCTCTTGCTTTCTCTCTTACACCTGAGAACTGCACCCACAGTTTCCATTAAAAAAATATTCAAATCTCAACAGCTGCTGGCATATCATGTTTTTAAGGGATTGTCTAACATTGTTCTCCAAGCTTGAGATACACCAGAAAAATAAACATATAAACTAATTCAACACTTCAGTACAAATTTGGCACTTAGCTAAAAGATTGTGTGTAGAATGCATTGAAGAAAAGTTCCCTGTGAAGGATAATTGTTAAGCGGGGATAAGGTAGAAAAGAATAATCTCTGCATATTTCCATCCTATAAAACGCAAAGATATAAGCAGAAACAAGTAATTGGGGAAGTTTGTCATTTTTTTTCTGTTGGGTGCATGACCAAAAGAAAAAGAAAATCATATTTCTCATGAAACTATAGCACAAAACAACAAAACACATTCACAAGCCACTTGTTGGCACTGTGTACCTGAGTGAGAATTTCTAGAACATTATAGAACAAACAGCCATAAAGTTTATTTAGAATATCCCCTCTCCTCCTCCCACCCCCACCCCATAAAAATTAAAGGATAAGACTTCAGTGCTTGGGCATAAAAGCAGCTGAATTACTGGCATTATTTTACCTATAGCTTATTTCATTCAGTTGTTGGTTTTGCAGTAGCTGTACTCATTCTTCTTAAGCCTATTGATGCTGGCTGAAGCCTATTAGTCAGCTGATGTCCCACTTAATTAAGACTAACAATTAAAGTAACAGTCATTGTATGAGAAAGTTAATGTGCTTGGCCATTGGTAGGGACCAGATGGGGCTAATTGTCATTAAAGGTCACAATATTTGACTTTTAGCAGTTGGATTGTCCTGCAATATGGTTTTCACTGTCACTGCCATAGTCCATATCAGGGTCATCTTCTTCCTCCTCGTAGTCATCATACATTTCACCATTGAGATCGTCAACCTGGATTTCCTCCTTAATGAGAGGATCCTCGTCTTTTATGCCATAAGTGCTTTCAGTGATGGGCATTCCAGGCTCTGGGCTGCTGGACACACTTGAGTGCTCAGATGGCAGATGGGGGGAAGGCACCCCAGCCATGGCAATGGCTCCTGGGAAAATAACACCTGCTGTAGTGATAGGGATCTGTGCTTGTTGCCTGGAAAGAAATTACAAATAAAATAAAAACAAAGCAATACTTTTTATTTTCAACTAATATGAGACTAGTTGCAATCTTTCACAATCCTCTTCTGATTTAATAACTTTGAATAACTTTGTGTCATCAGCAAATTTAATCACCTCACTTGTTATTCCCATTTCTAGATTATTTATAAATATGTTAATAAGCAGCGATCCCAGCACAGACCTCTGGGAAACCCCACAATTTATCCTTCTCCACTGAGAATACTGACCATTTAACCTTACTCTCTGATTTCTCACTTTTAAAGTTCTTAATCCACAATAGGATACTGCTTCTTATCCCATGACTTTCTGATTTCCTCAGGAGTCATTCATGAGGTACTTTGTCAAATGCCTTCTGAAAATCCAGATACATGATATAAACTGGCTCACCTTTATACATGTTTTTTCATCCCTTCTAAGAAATGTAGCAGGTTAATGAGAGAAGATTTCCCTTGGCTAAATCCATGTTTACTTTGTCCCATTAATCCATGCCCATGTAAAATGCCACTTAGTTCTGAGCTCTGGGATAGTTGTTCATCTTCGTATGCCGAACTGAAACCTACTTATCTATGGAAAATACTCATGCCTTTAAGTAGAAAAAGGTTCTCTGTCAAATATTTCACAAATGGCCATGATCCCATTCATTTTCCTTCAACCTCATATTGTGCTACATGTGCTATTTCCACCAACTCAGTGTCCAAATATCCTCCATCACTGTACAACTCAGTGTTTTCTCAGTCAATCACGTCCTCATTGATAGGTTTCCAGCTTCATAATATAATACTCTTTCTCAATTTATGAAAGGGTATCTCATGTCAAGCTACTACTGTAGAAGCCTTCTGTACCTGAGACCTCAATATCATCCTTATATCTCTCATAAAGGTGCTTTTTGAGCTACAGAAGGCACTAGCATTGAATATCTGTGGCTAATTTGTTCTGTGCTGGCTGCCAGACCTAATGCAGGTCCTGGCAAATATACAGTCAGGATCCACATAAAACATTCATGTGAGCCCCAGATAAATATTAGCTGGGACTCATAAGTATAAGCAGGTTCCCTAACACTCACTGTTTTCCCCTCCCTCTCTCCCTGGTCCTGATCCTTTCTCCTTCCCCCTAAAGGCAGTATGTCCAATTCCAGACCCCTCCCACTTCTACCCCTTAGGTCTTCCAGGGCTACCTTTTCTATTCCTGGTGGTCAAGGGGGTTCTACAGGCAGGAGCAAGGCCCACTCACTCCTGGCCATTGTGGCTCTGGCCTCAAAATGGTGCTTTAGTAGCAGTCTCACAGTACTCTATTTCATTGTCAAGGAATACCCTACACTCTGGCCACTGCTGCTTCTCAAGGCCAGAAGCATAAAATAATAGAAAGCAGCCATGGTCTTTAACTTCTCTGTGTGTAGCTACTGGCTCTGTCAGAACTGCCTCCTGCAAACAAGAAAGCAATATCATAGCAGTCATGCACATAGAGGTTGAGGTCCCGTGGCTGCTTCTTGTTGTTTTGTTGCTGCTGATCCTGGTAAGTAGCAGCAGCTGGGGTGCCAGGGTGAACAGGAGATGCTGAGGGTGAGCAGGAAAGGGAAGAGAAGAGGCACTAGATACTAAATCAAAGAAGATGCGCCAGATGGAAGGGGGAAAATGCTAGATGGAAGAAGGAAAAGAGTGAAGATGCTGCATTGAAGGGGGAGAAAAAAAGAGGGAAGATGCTGGATAAAAGAGAGAGAGTTTGAAATGCTAGATGAAAAGGGGGAGAGAGAGGTAAGATGGATGGAAGGGAAGAGAGTGGAGATGCTGGATAAAAGAGGGGAAAGGGAAGATGCTGGATAGAAGAGGGGAGAAACAGTGGGGAGATGCTACATGGAAGGGGGAAGAAGATAGAGTTAGTGGAAGATTGAGGAATAAAAGGAAGGGAAATGGGAAAGTCGGGGTGAGAGAAAGAGTTGGAAAGCTGTAGGTAGATGCATTAAAAGAGGGAAATTGAAGGCTGAATAATAAGAATGAATTAAATCTAGAATGGGAGGCAGAAAAATAAATGGAAAATGCTAAAAGGAAAAGATCAATGTTGAAGATGGACATAGTGGAGGAATTGAAGAAGAGTGGAGGAGAGAGAAAAATGACAAGTGGACAGGAAACCTTGGTAAGAGAGTTAAGAGAAGATAGAGGAAAGCTGAAACAAGAGATCGAGACCAACACAATTAGAAAAATGAAATGGACAGACAAACAAAGGTAGAAAAAAAAATCTATTTTAGAATAAAATACTGTGGTAGCCACTTTAGTCCACTCTAAAGTTGAATAAATAAAAATAAAACAAAAAATGGAATAAAAGATAATACCTTTTTATTGGACTAAGGGCCCCTGTTTACTAAGCAGTGCTAACCTTTTAGCACACGCAAATGCTAAAGACACCCATATGGGTGTCTCTAGCATTAGAATGCCTACAGCGCAGATTAGTAAGCAGGGCCCTCAGTTAATACATTTTTGACTAACTTTCAGAGGCCAAAAATCCTCCTTTCTTAGGTCAGGACAGTATAGCATTACAGCAATATACTGTCCTGACCTGAGGAAGGAGGTTTTAGTCTTTCAAAGGTAATCAAAAAATGTATTGTTAGGTCAATAAAAAGGTATTGCATTATTTTCCATTTTTTGTTTTATTCATTTATAATGTAATGATTGGACTATGTCAGTTTTTGAAATTTACACCTGCTTTCTTTATATTTTACACAGTACGGAGTGACATGCATCACTGTTTCTCTTTCTCTGGTGTGGCACTCTATGCAGAGTCTGGTTTCATGGGTATTTGGTTTAATTTTTATGTACATATTTCTCTTTTATATTTTGTAGTTAGTTATTCTATAGTTAATGAGGGATCTATTTGTGCTCTATGTGTATGAAAGGGGCCAGTTATTCCATTAGTATTGAAGAGGTAATTCTGTAAAGGTCACCAAAATGTAGGTGGCTAAATACCACATGCTAAAGAGTAGATTCTGTATATGGCACCTGAAAAATTGGTGCCGAAAATATTGCCGCCTAGGTGCAATCTGTAAACTGCTTCTAGATTTAGACACAGTTTATAGAATATACCTAGCGGGTTTATATAACACTCCTAGTGGCCATGCATGCACCTAACTCTAGGCGCATCCATTTACATCAAGTAAAATTTGGTGTAAATATTGGTGCCTAAGTTAGGCATGGAGCAGGTGTATTCTATAACCCTGCACGTAGATTTTCGGAACACCCATGGTCCGCTCATTCCATGTCCATGGCCAAGCCCCCTCTTTGGCAGCATACATTAGAATTTACATGCACCACTTTACAGAATATGCCTAGCAAGTTCTGTGCATAACAAGCAATAATTGCTTGTTAAGTGGCAATTATCATCACTGATTGGCTTGTTAAGTAATTAAATTGTGTGTGCATATCCAGAATACGACCGGATTTACGCACACAATTTCAGTCACGCTATATAGAATCTGGGATTAAGCGCATACTCTATAACAACAATTACGTGGATAATTGTCATTATAGAATACTAGCATAAACTTGCATTTAAGTACATAACTTTAGGTGCCTACACTTATTGCCATGTCAGTGACTGGTATAAATGTTCATGCCTAAGTGCTGCCAGTTATACATGTAACTGACAGTATTCTATAAGGGTCGTGTATAATTGCTGGAAATGCCCACGACCTGCCCGTGCTCCTTTTACATCCATGCTCTTTGCAGTTACATACTAGAACACTTAGGCACAAAGTATAGAATAGCCTAAGTGCACTTATGCATGTAACTACCACTTTTCCCACTTAGCAGCATATCTGCCATTTCAGCATGGAAAATTACACACCAAATCAACACCTAACATAAAAAATTAAGGGGTGAATGTCTATGTAGGACTGATCTGAATTAATCTGACTTTAGCTTTCCAATAGGTGTATCGATATTCTAGTTCCCGCTGCAATACTTAGGGTGCTGCCTTTTCTTAGGTGGGCACTTGTTGTGCGACTCCTAGAAGATGGTATGTTCTAATTTCTCTATAAGTCCTGAATGAGATTTGTTCAGTTTTGCATTACTACACAATATGCCTGGTACTGGATTTAGTTTTCTCAGTAGTACCTCAAAGGTGAACTACATTCAGATACACTAGGATTTTCCTGTCCCTGGAGGGCTGAGTGAGCCGGTACCTGATATTCAGCAGCACTTAACTGGTTAGTGTCACTGAAAATCACTGCTAATTGGCCATTTCCTAACTGGCCAGGTAAGGGAGGGCCAGGAGTGGAGTTAGGGCAGAGCAGCAACTTAGCCAGTTAGTGTCAATTTTCAGTCTGCTAATCAGCTAAGTAACCACATAAAGTTAGGACTGCAAAAGAGCATTCTTAACTTTATTTGGAAAGTTAACTGGGCACCAGTCTGAATATTGGCCTGTGCCCAATTAACTTCTGGGTCGGCTGCCATACCAATATATTCAATAACCAAGGGTTGCGCACGTCCTGGCATTGAATACCCGTGCTTAATGTAGTCCATGGCTGGAAGCAGCTTGCCAGCCACTTATTGCTGTGGGCTGAATATACAGTGGGGGAAATAAGTATTTGATCCCTTGCTGATTTTGTAAGTTTGCCCACTGACAAAGACATGAGCAGCCCATAATTGAAGGGTAGGTTATTGGTAACAGTGAGAGATAGCACATCACAAATTAAATCCGGAAAATCACATTGTGGAAAGTATATGAATTTATTTGCATTCTGCAGAGGGAAATAAGTATTTGATCCCCCACCAACCAGTAAGAGATCTGGCCCCTACAGACCAGGTAGATGCTCCAAATCAACTCGTTACCTGCATGACAGACAGCTGTCGGCAATGGTCACCTGTATGAAAGACACCTGTCCACAGACTCAGTGAATCAGTCAGACTCTAACCTCTACAAAATGGCCAAGAGCAAGGAGCTGTCTAAGGATGTCAGGGACAAGATCATACACCTGCACAAGGCTGGAATGGGCTACAAAACCATCAGTAAGACGCTGGGCGAGAAGGAGACAACTGTTGGTGCCATAGTAAGAAAATGGAAGAAGTACAAAATGACTGTCAATCGACAAAGATCTGGGGCTCCACGCAAAATCTCACCTCGTGGGGTATCCTTGATCATGAGGAAGGTTAGAAATCAGCCTACAACTACAAGGGGGGAACTTGTCAATGATCTCAAGGCAGCTGGGATCACTGTCACCACGAAAACCATTGGTAACACATTACGACATAACGGATTGCAATCCTGCAGTGCCCGCAAGGTCCCCCTGCTCCAGAAGGCACATGTGACGGCCCGTCTGAAGTTTGCCAGTGAACACCTGGATGATGCCGAGAGTGATTGGGAGAAGGTGCTGTGGTCAGATGAGACAAAAATTGAGCTCTTTGGCATGAACTCAACTCGCCGTGTTTGGAGGAAGAGAAATGCTGCCTATGACCCAAAGAACACCGTCCCCACTGTCAAGCATGGAGGTGGAAATGTTATGTTTTGGGGGTGTTTCTCTGCTAAGGGCACAGGACTACTTCACCGCATCAATGGGAGAATGGATGGGGCCATGTACCGTACAATTCTGAGTGACAACCTCCTTCCCTCCGCCAGGGCCTTAAAAATGGGTCGTGGCTGGGTCTTCCAGCACGACAATGACCCAAAACATACAGCCAAGGCAACAAAGGAGTGGCTCAGGAAGAAGCACATTAGGGTCATGGAGTGGCCTAGCCAGTCACCAGACCTTAATCCCATTGAAAACTTATGGAGGGAGCTGAAGCTGCGAGTTGCCAAGCGACAGCCCAGAACTCTTAATGATTTAGAGATGATCTGCAAGAGGAGTGGACCAAAATTCCTCCTGACATGTGTGCAAACCTCATCATCAACTACAGAAGACGTCTGACCGCTGTGCTTGCCAACAAGGGTTTTGCCACCAAGTATTAGGTCTTGTTTGCCAGAGGGATCAAATACTTATTTCCCTCTGCAGAATGCAAATAAATTCATATACTTTCCACAATGTGATTTTCCGGATTTAATTTGTGATGTGCTATCTCTCACTGTTACCAATAACCTACCCTTCAATTATGGGCTGCTCATGTCTTTGTCAGTGGGCAAACTTACAAAATCAGCAAGGGATCAAATACTTATTTCCCCCACTGTAGGTCCTTAAGCTTTTACCTGAGTCAGTGGAGGGTTGAGTGACTTGCTGAAGATCTCAAGGTGCCACAATGGACTTAGGACACAGGGTTCCCTGGTTCTCAGCCTGCTGTTCTAATCGTTAGGTATAGCTAATACAGTATATATTCCAAATATGTTTGGTAACTCAACACTAAAGTAAAGGCCAACATATCTGAAGCCTAGTGGCCAATTGGCAACCCTATAAAAAAAAAAACCTGAGAGGCAAATCATTTCCTAGTTGCCTCTAACCACAGAATTTCTGTTAAGTGCTCCACAACACCACATGACCAACAGGAAGAAGTTGGTCTGGGGGGGCTAGGGCTGACTGGGAGCCAAGTGTTAAAGTACCTACATATATTTCCAGAATACTGCAAATACTATTATTTCAAATATGTTGTATTATTTTGTTGTGCATTATTTTGACTTTTTACTACATAATTCCCTAGAGTGTATCCAGTGTGCATAATATTATCAATAACAGAGTTACTTAGGGGAGGCAGCTGGCACACAGTAAAGGAGTTCTTCCCTGCTGTGTTCAAAAGTGCTCCTACTGTCCCCTTTACTGCTGACATGGGTGTTGCCCCTCTACCTTAATGATTTTACCTTGCACTACACCTTATTCTTGCCTACCTTAGCCTCCTCAAACAGCTGAATCACTGACCACCTATGCTTCAAACTTGTATTTACTTCTAATTTTTACTGAAGGGAGCAGTGACTCACAGACGCTGCTTGTGGCCCTGGAGAAGTTCCCTATGGTGCATCCTGCCCTGCTGAAAACAGGAAGTTTTTTCAGAGGGAAAGTACTTGGGCAGCTGCAGGCAGCATATGTGAATTGCTGCCACTGTTGACAACATTTAGAAGTAAACACAATTTTGAAGGTACACGGCAGGGGCGTAGTCAGACATCGGTGGGAGGGGAGGCCAGAGCCCGAGGTGGGGGGCACTGTTTAGACGTCTTCCCCCGCCACCAACCCCCCCTCGCCACTTTGGAACCCCCCACCGCCGCATCAGGTACCTTGTTTGCTGTCCGTCTTCTTCAGTGCCGGTCGACTCCGGCACCTTCGTTGTGGGATCATCTGTTTCTGATGCCTTATGTACTGCATGGGGCTACATGAACGGTGCAGGATGTAAGGCATCAGAAACAGATGATCCCACAACGAAGGCACCGGAGCCTAGTGATTGGTGCAGGGCACTGTACAAAAGAGAACCCAGGCTCATATCCCACTTTAACTGGTATACTTGTGGTGAAAAGTGTGAGACCTGTAAAAACCTACTATAACTACATATAGGTGACATCTGCAGGCATAAGTGCTATTGTAGTGTACAGTTGGGTATAGTAGGTTTTTGGTAGGTTTTGAAGGGCTCCCCATACAATATAAGGGGGTAACGGTGAGATGTGTACATGGGAACGTTTATGTGAAGTCCACTGCAGTGCCTCCTAGCTTACCTGTGTGACCAGTCTACTAAAAATGCTGGCCCCCAATACATCCCAATGGCTTGTAGTTGTGCATTTTCCCCTTGGACTTATTTATTTTTTTCAAAAATGGTCCTAAAAAATAGACACACTGAGCACAAAAACGTCTAGCAAATGGTCATTTTTGAAACAAAAAGTTGGATGTTTTTCTGGTTTGAATATGGCCATGTTCACTACTAGTTTTTGGATGTTTTTTTGCAAAATGTCCAAAATTGAATGTAGACATCATATTGAAAATGCCTCTCCGCATTTTTTTTGAGATGTAGTGACCAGAATTACAGTTGCACTATGGAGTGATACAGGGCATTATAATAACCTCAGTTTTGTACTTCATTACTTTCCCAATAATTCCTAACCTTCAATTTGCTTTCTTAGCTGACACTGCATACTGAGCAGAGGATTTCAATGTATCATCAACGATCACACATGGATCTTTTTCCTGGGCAGTGACTCCTAATTTGGACTCTTGAATCACATAACTATAGTTAGGGTTCCTCTTTTCTACATACAGCACTTTGCACTTGCTCACATTACATGTCATCTGCCATTCGGATGCCAAGTCTCCCAGTCTTATAAGTTTCTCTTGCAATTTTTCACAATCCTCTTGTGATTTCATAACTTTGAATAACTTTTGTGTCATCAGGAGATCTAATCACGTCACTTGTTATTCCCATTTCTAGATCATTTATAAATATATTAAAAAGCAGTGGTCCTAGCACAGACCCTCGGGGAACCCCACTATCTTTCTCTATTGAGAGTATTGACCAATTTGTCTTTGCCCAAGTTTACCTCATTGATAGTTCATGTTTATATTTGGACATTTACTATTGTTGTGCTGTTAACAAAATTGTAAGCTTTGTGTTAAGCTGTACCTGCTATATATTATTTTGGGAGAATCTCTTCATAAAGATAGTTAATAAATCCAAATCAATAAATTAGCAAAGACAAAATATATTTAGTAAGTGGTGAAAACTCAAAGGTTGTCCAGATAACTCCCAGTTAGCTATGCAAACCTTTTTAATATGGACCTCAGAGGGGTCAATTTGTTGAAGGGTTTAGACTCCTTACTTTGTGTGTTAGGGTCCTACATTGTCCTCTTTGAAAATTTACTACGGCTGAGTTTATTTATTTATTGATGACACTTATCCCATATTAGCCAGAGAAAATACTCTGTTTCAATATGATTTACATAACAAACGTTATTTATTTTTTTATTTTAAATTTGTACCCTGCGCTTTCCCACTCATGGCAGGCTCAATGCGGCTTACATGGGGCAATGGAGGGTTAAGTGACTTGCCCAGAGTCACAATATATTGTACATTTTAGGGGGTTGTTTACTAAAGCTTAGCTCGAGTTATCTGCAGCAGGGTCCATAGGAATAAAATGGGCTCTGCTGCAGATAACTTGAGCGAAGCTTTAGTAAACAGGGGGGTTAGATTGTAAACAGAAATGAAAATACATCATGTGAACCATTACAGAAGCTTAGTATGAATTTATATTACATGAAGAGAGATCAGTTAATTCTTAGGATAGGGTACTTCTTAGAGTAAAACGATCGAGAAGATTTACTATTGATGGAGTTAGGCTGATTGATCAGGCTTCAAATGATCTGGAACCAAAATAATGTTGTAGGAGGGTATACATTGGCAGAAATCACTAGTTACGTTCATTTTAACTTTGATTGTTTTCATGAAAGGCTGAGCTCAGTGGCGTAGCTACGTGGGGCCTGAGGGGGCCGGGGCCCCCGCAGATTCACCCCAGGGCCCCCCCTCCCGGCGAACCCGCCCCCGCCTACCTTTACTTTTGCTGGCGGGGGATCCCACTCCCCGCCAGCCGACGTCTTCTTAGTCCTTCCTGCTCTTCAATTTGTTTGCTGACATCCTGCACGTAATTGTACGTGCAGGACGTCAGCAAACAAATTGAAGAGCAGGAAGCGATTAAGAAAAAGACGTCGGCTGGCGGGGAGTGGGATCCCCCGCCAGCAAAAGTAAAGGTAGGCTGCAGTGGCGGCGGGTTCGTGGCGGGAGGGGGGGCGGCAATGTCGGCGGTGGGGGGGCGGCGCTGGGGGGAGGGCTAAAATGTGCCCCCTCCCCCGGGCTCTGGACCCCTCTCCCACGGAAGGCTGGCTACGCCCCTGGCTGAGCTAAAGAAATATGTTTTCATAAGATTTCTGAAAGACAGGTAATTTATCTGTGCGTTTTATTATTTTAGGTACAGAGTTCCAGATTTTGGTTCCTTGATATGAGAAATCGGGATCATGGATTGATTTGTAGCTCACATTCTTATAGTTAGGGAAATGTAAGATAAGATATTCTCTGGATGACATAATGACATGGCGTGATGGTAATTCGATGATATTGTACATGTAGGATGGGGTCAAGCAATATAGAATTTGGTGAATGAGTACAAATAATTTAAATGATATTCTTTCTTTCACTGGAAATCAGTGTAGAGCATACAGAACAGGTGTTGCTTTGGCATAACATGGTGATCTACATATTAGACGTGCAGCCGTGTTTTGGGTAGTATGTAATTTTCTTAGTAGGATGCATTTAATTTCTGCATATATGGAGTTACAATAATTCCTTCATATATGGAGTTCCTAGTTTATGTTCAGTATTTCACTGAACTCCTACATTTAGGAGCTTAAAAACTAGGTGGCAAGAGGGATGGCAAAAAAAGGAACTTAGCACTGCTTTTTAACACTAGGTCAAATTAGGCTCTTAAATATAATCAAATAAAAAACAGGCCTAAATTTAGGAGCACAGATTTCAAGATCCTAAATTTTGGTAACTTTCAGGTGGAAACTGGTATACCAGGGTACAAATCATATGCAGTGATAGGATGGATCCAATTGGTGGAAGGGGTAGCATTATACGTTAAAGAGGGCCTTGAGTCGAATAAACTAAAAATTATACAGGACACAAAACACATTTTGGAATCCCTATGGATAGAAGTTCTATGTGTAAAGAGGAAAAGGATAGTGATAGGAGTGTACTACCGTCCACCTAGCCAGGATGAACAGACAGATAAAGAAATGTTATCAGAAATTAGGGAGGCTAACAAAATGGGGAACACAATAATAATGGGTGATTTCAATTAATGATAAGTAGTAGTAGTAGTAGTATCTCAATTATGACTGGGTAAATGTAACATCACAGCATGCTAGGGAGGTAAAATTCCTAGATAAAATCAAGGACTCCTTTATTGAGCAGCTGGTTCAGGAGCCAACAAGAAGAGAATCAATTCTAAATCTAGTCCTTATGGGAGTGCATGATCTGGTGCATGAGGTAATGGTGCTGTGGCCGATAACAGTGATCATAAAATGATCAGATTTGATATAATCTCTGGAATAAGTACATATAGGAAATTAAGTGCAGTAAAGTTTTGCACTTACCTAACAGTAAGTGCCCAAATTACCACATAGTAAGTTCAAAGCTGTTAGGGGTATTTCCCAGCATGCTCTCATACAATTACTACACAGAAAAAACCTTTGTAATTCCCAGTTCTATCCACGGAAACTAATGATGCAGATCCAATGGAAGGCAATTCTATAAAGGGACACCTATTTTTAGGTACCAAGAAATCAACTATAAAGGAAAGTAGGTGCCTACTTGTGGCATACCCATGGCTGGGCCCAGGTGGGCAGCGACCCACCCAGCAGTGGTGCATCTTTACTGGCAGGGACCTCTAAGCCCCGCCAGATGAAAGATCTCCTCTAGACCTCCAAGGACACTCAGAATGCAGTGCTGCCAAGCTCGGCTGTCAGCGTGTCAGAGTCTGAGCTGAAAGTGAGTGGATGGAGGAGTAACATAGGCGCCAGCTGTGGAGTCCAGCTGCTCTGAGGGGATTAAATTGTTGATTTACCTCCATCCTCACAGCAGGAGCTGCAGTGAAAGCCCTCTAGCAGTTGTAGAAACTGGTTTATGGTTTATTTACCTTACTGCTGGGAAAGCAGGGGGGGGGGGGGGTTGGCCTGGAGGTGGGAGATATTTAACGAGGATGACTTCCTGACCTGCACTGAGGACAGATAGCAGGAGAACGGATACTGGGCCAGCATGATCAGAAAAAGATCATTTTATTTTCATTATAGTGTTTGGAATATGTCCACTTTGAAAATCAGGTGCTCAACATTAAAAGTTTATATTTACTTATTTATGGCATTTTATCCCACATTAAACCTGAATTAGGGTGTTTTGTGGCTCTACATGAGAATTGTGATGATATAATCCCTTGTTTCATATTGTTGACAGTCTGCATTTTCCGTATGGGTGATATTTTGGTGTATTAGGTTCTGCCCAGTGTAATATTTATGGTACAGTAAGGTTCTGAGTGTGTTTTTGGACAAAGGTGTGCATAGTGTTTTGCAGTTGAGTGATTGTGGTTAGAATATGCTTTGAGCAACCACTTTATTCTTTGACATATGATACATATCTAATATCTAAATTTAATAAAATGTATTGTGACTTTTATTTTTATTTATTTATTTTTTCTGCGTGTTATCAGACAATTATGGATTTAAGCTCCACCCCTGGCTCCACCCCTAACCCCGCCCCCTTTAGCCTCCCCAAGCAGTTGGGCCACCGACCGCCTATGAGGAGTAATGAGTGTTAGTGGCCTGAGTGAATGAGCTCATGGGGGATTATGATTTGGATTTAGTTCTCTGTTTTTCAATAGTAGCTCAAGACAAGTTATATTCAGGTACAGTAGGTTTTTCCATGACCCTGGAGGCTTACAGTCTAGGGCCTCATATTCAAAACTACTTATCCAGGTAGTAGTACTTGCTACCCAGAAACATAGCACTGACCAGGGCCACCCACAGTTTTCCAGTCGCATTATCTATTATCCAGATACTGCCTCTGAAAATTTGTACAGGCTGTCCCAGTGGAGCTGGGATTAATACGGAGACTAGCAATATTCAGCGCCAATATCCTCATAACTATCCAGATAACTTAGGACAGGAAAAAGCTGTCCCAAAGTAATCCAGATTCGTATCCAGATAATGCACTGATGATGGGGATCATAAATAGTAGTGGGTGCTGAGCAAGTAGATTGGGGGGGAGGGTACTGTGGTGGTGAGTTCTGGATGTGGCTGAGGATGTGAGTACATCACCTCCTACACTCTCATTTCCTTTTCACATCTAACCTAGACCTTTACATTATTTCCCTTTCTATCTCTCACCAAGCTGTAACTTAAAGTCATGTGGCTGTGGGTCACATCCCTTCTTCAGCAACCTTTGCTGGCTCTGTAACTTACTCTGTGGTCTGCTGCTTCTTCAGCCAGAGGGGAGGGGGAATGGGATCCTCAGCTGGCTTTTAAATACGGCCGCTGCAGGGTCTCCCTGAATCTTCAGCCAGAGAGAGAGATGAATCCCCCACTGGCTGTGTAACTTTCTTGCCCCTTCTTCAGCCAGCTGAGGAGTGGAATCCTTTAGCTGACGGGGGAATGGGATTTCAGAAAATAGATATATGACAAAATGCCACATAGCACAGTGGCTGTTCTTGTAGGTAGTGAGTGGTATTAGACAGCTTTAACACAACTTAGCACTCACATCTAAATAACCACCCTCTCATACTTGAGAACCCCCAATCTATTCCAGTAGTTTCCCTCCTAAACTCTGGACCTTCACCTGGGAGAAGAATGGGTCTTCTGTCGGCTCTGTAACTCCTTCACAATCTATAACTTCTTCAGCCAGCAGGGGACTGAGGCCCTCTACTGGTTCCTTAACTAGGGCTGTCATGGATCCCTCCTCTATCTCTTCAGCCGGTTCTTTAAGTTGGGTTGATGGCTCTTGCTTTTCTACTATTTAAATCTCTGTATACATAGCTTTATTTGCACATGCACAAAACTATGTATATTGACCAAGCCTCAACAATAGGCTGTATCATCCATTGCAAAACATATCTAAACAATAAATATTAACTTCATAACATGCTTACAGTATCATTATGGGGGTCTTTTACTAAAGCTTAGCTCGAGTTATCTGCAACAGGGCCCATTTTATTCCTATGGGCCCTGCTGCAGATAACTTGAGCTAAACTTTAGTAAAAGACCCCCTATATTTCAAAGGCAAATTGTAAAATATTATTTTAGTATTAAAGAAAATACTAACAATTCTTTCCATTAATATTGATAAAAAGACCAAAGAGGTTGCTATTCTTGCTGCATTATAAAAATAATATAATATAGCTGAGAATCGATCTAATTCCAACAAACATGTTACAGGTGATTTTTATTTTTCACAATGAACGTAATATACTTGTGGCTAACATTCAAGAGTTATGCTGTCTTCATTTGAATAGAAAATGAGCATATGATGATAATGATAGAATATACAACTAAATTATAGATTGGTAGACTAGACATAGAAAGTGCCACTGAAAGTTAACAGGACAGACATATTAATGTACCAGTGCTGTCACAAGGATTTGTGATTAGCCCAAGGTTATACAGCATCAGCTGAAATAACTTAGACTGGTTTTGGTTTGATAAATGCAAATAGTTTGGAAGGTCAATGTATTAACTCTAGATGTATACTCATTTTTCGCTAAAAGAATGCTGTATGAAGAACCATACCCAACGCTGAAATACTGCCTCATCTCTTGACGCTTGTTGCGCATAATTGCCTTGTATTCACCAATTCGCAGCTTTTTGCCATCCACGAGGCACGTGCGTTTTGGTCGGGGCTTGTATTTGTAGTCTGGATACTTCTCCAGGTGTTGTTTGCTGAGTCGCGCTTGCTCTTCATAGTATGGCTGTTTTTCTAGGTTTGTCATAGATTTCCAGCGAGACCCTGCAGAACAATACTAATCAGACATGAACCCAGCAGACTTATGGTATCAAACAGCCAATATAACAAAAGGTTTAGTGCAGCTTGGACCACATGACAACACTTAAGACACTTAAGACACAATAAGGTCAATGTACAAATCCACTGAATTAATTGCAGGTTAGCAACCAGTTCCCTTGAAAGTTTGCTACAGTTGCAAATGAGCTCAATAGCAACTATAGCAAGCTTTCACAAGGAATCTAGTTGTGAAGGAGCCATCAAGGATAACTACAGTTATTACAGGGGTTCTTAATTCAGTCTTCGGGACACACATCATCAGTGCATTACCTGGATATGAATCTGGATTACTTTAGGACAGGTTTTCAAGATTCTGACAATGAATATTCATGCGGTAAATTTGCATGCATTGTCTCCATTGTATGCAAATCTGTCTCATGCTTACTGGTTGTGAGTATACTGAAAACCTGGCTGGCTGGGTGTGTCCCAAGGACTTGGTTTAGAATTGCTGCCTTATAATGAAAAGTTGCCTGTGAAGATATGTTTGTATGATAGGTTGTGCTGAATTCTGAGTTAGTGAGCTGCTCTGCATGCTATTGTGTCACAGTAACTCATTAATTTACAATTTGATTGAAATTTCATGCATAGGAGATTACATAGAAACTTTACTACTGGCACAGTTCAAAACCTGCATTTTTTTCACAAATAGCATTTCATGAAAAACCCCCCACACATAGAACTCAATATTTCTCACAATTTTTGTAGGTTATTTAGTTTTTTTTAATGCTGCCCAAATGGCAAAAAAAAAAAAAAGTAACCCCCCCCCCCCCAAAACCAAAAACCAAAACCCAAATAGTACATCAGCATCAGTGGTTGAACATTATTTTCTATTTTTCTACAGTAATAATTTTGAATATCAGGTATAGATATTAGCTTTTTCTTTTTTTTCTAATTTGACCTCCCATTTCACCTTTAATGATCAGAGTAAGTTAAAGGATATGGGGCTTTTGAAAAGAATGATCTTGCTAACCCAATATTATTTAAAAACATTTTTAAGGATACATTATATATTTTAGCCTCTTCCTTTTTAAAATTTTACATACGTACGTAAGCATCAGCATACTGAGATAGACTGAAGGTTCATCAAGTCCAGTATCCTGTTTCCAACAGTGGCTAATCCAGGTTACAAGTACCTGGCAAGGTCCCAAAAGAGTACAGCAGATTTTATGCTGCTTATCTCAGAAATAAGTAGTGGAGTTTTCCCACGTCCATATTAATAACGGTTTACGGACTTTTCTTTTATTGCTCTTTATTAAATTTTGAACCAATTACTGCCTTGGTTGTCAGATTTCAGTGGCTTATTAAAATATGTAAGATGATTTGTAGTGATGTACAGCTTTCTAATAATGCGAATAAAGCAATGTGCTGCTGTGTTACTATATTTAGGGTCTCTTTTACTAAAGTGAGGTAAGTTTTAGTCCTCAACCGCAGGTTAACAGCAAAATTAAACATAAAGTTAGTGCAAAAGCAGTGCTGTAAATGCAGAGGATGTGGCCAGCATAAGTACCGCCATACTGGGAAAAGACCAAGGGTCCATCAAGCCCAGCATCCTGTCTCTGACAGCGGCCAATCCAGGCTTCAAGAACCCGGCAACCCACCCCCCCCCCCCAAAAAAAATTATAATGTTCAATGGACTTTTCCCTCAGGAATCTGTCCAAACCCCCTTTGAATTCCGTAAGGCCAGCTGCTGTCACTTCCTTCTCCGGCAACGAGTTCCGGAGTCTAACTACACGCTGAGTAAAGAAAAACTTTCTCCTATTTGTTTTAAATCTACCATAGTCTAGTTTCATTTTGTGTCCCCTGGTTTTGTTGTTGTTTGAAAGTGTAAAAAAAACGCTTCACATCTGTCCGCTCTAATCCGCTCATTATCTTGTAGACTTCTATCATATCACCCCTCAGCTGCCTTTTCTCCAAGCTGAAGAGCCCAATTTATTGCACAGGGCAGACACTTGCTGCAGGGCACCGAGTTACATGAAGTGCCAGAGAGCACTAGAGTACCTGCACTATCAGGCACAGTATGTAACATGGTGCTGGCCCAAGTAATACTATAAATAAACATTTTATAGCCCTGCTGTGGCAACTCACTCAAAGAGACACCCCTCACATCAGTTTCCTCCCTGTCACTGATTCCTCTCCCCCACCCTGACATCCCAATCTCCAACCCTCCCTCCTGGCTGACACCCGGATCACTGATTCCCTCGGGACATATTACGAACCTGACCCAACAACCTCACCCTCCTAATACATCTCCACGCCCTAATACAACAACTCTACCCCCTGATGAGATACCCACTCCAACAGAAAACCTGCCTCCTGACAAAGCCCTACCCTCTCTCCCCAACCTCCCTAGGACCTACCGAGGGTCCTTCAGTGAAGTAAGGGTAGGGCTCTGTTGGTGGCAGGCTTTTCTTTCAGGGGTGGAGCTGTGTTGGAGGGTGGGGTTTTGTCGGGAAGGAGATGTGTCAGTCGGGGATCAGATTGGGAGAGGTTTCAGGAGGAGGTTCTGACCTGGGTGGGAGTTTGAAAGGGGAAATCGGACATTGAGAGGATCGGGAGGAGGGATCAAAAGCCATAGGGATATGCTGCTGCATTACTTCAAATGACTGCATTTGTGCTACTGGACTGCTGGTGTCGCAGCTGCACTTAGTGCTTCCTGTTCAGGTGGTGTTAAATACAGCTATGGTACGACCTGTGCATTAGCTGTCACAACCAGCCATGCCTTCAACCTGCCCGAGCCATGCCCAGTTCTTGCTCCTCCCAGCAGAATGCGAGAATTTTCTCATACTGGCTGCTAGCGTGGGTTCATGTTAATATCTACTGCGTGGTAAAATACACACTAGCAGCTTAATGTAGCTTAGTAAAAGGACTCTTAAGATACAAAAATGATAAAGGGGATGGGACGACTTCCCTATGAGGAAAGGCTAAAGCGGCTAGGGTTCTTCAGCTTGGAGAAAAGGCGGCTGAGGGGTGATATGATAGAGGTCTATAAAATAATGAGTGGAGTTGAACGGGTAGATGTGAAGTGTCTGTTTACGCTTTCCAAAAATACTAGGACTAGGGGGCATGCGATGAAGCTACAATGTAGTAAATTTAAAACGAATCAGAGAAAAATTTTCTTCACTCAACGTGTAATTAAACTTTGGAATTCATTGCCGGAGAATGTGGAAAAGGCGGTTAGCTTAGCGGAGTTTAAAAAATGTTTGAATGGCTTCCTAAAGGAAAAGTCCATAAACCATTATTAAATGGACTTGGGGAAAATCCACTATTTCTGGGATAAGCAGTATAAAATGTTTTGTACTTTTTTGGGAATACTTATGTACTTATGATACTTAAAACTGTCAACAAACATGCTACAGGTGATTTTTTTTTTCACAATGAACACAATATATTTGTGGCTAACATTCAAGAGTTATACTGCCTTCATTTGGCTAGAAAATGAGCATATGATGATAATGATAGAATATACAACTAAATTATAGATTGGTAGACCAGACATAGCAAGTGCCACTGAAAGTTGACAGGACAGACATATAAATGTACCAGTGTTGTCACAAGGATTTGTGATTAGCCCAAGGTTACATAGAGTCACAAAATGGGTTGAACTAACTTAGACTGGTTTTGGTTTGATAAATGCAAATAGTTTGGAAGGTCAATGCTAGTTGATATGTATTAACTCTAGATGTATTCAGATATAATTATCATTTTTTGCTAAGAGAATGACCTTAGCTTGCACCTCAGCATCTGAAAGTTCCTAACAGAGATAGCTGGTAAGAGAAAGAGGAAGGTGTTATAATTTCCCATTAAAATGCACTACAGTTAATAACTAATATGTAATATTTGTGCCATATTGATAAATATTCTGCATATAGAATGCCACTTCTTGTCCAATAATATCAATTTAATATGAATGTGAAAATTATTACAGTATGGTTTTGAATGTGTAAAGATTAAAGTCGAAAAATGATTACATGATAAAGGTTTACTTTTCATTATTCCATACCTGTCTTGTGGGGGTGGTAATTTTATAAAGCTTTTTCAACATGTAAAGCCTGTATTACCTGAAAAAAGTATGCATATGGAAAGTGTGTACCTATTTTTATACAATCTGTCTGTAGGCATTTCCAGGAGCATAATTTGAGCATGATGGAGACAGTTGTGATGTACACACATATTTTATTATAAAATATACATGTACATGCATTGAATGTATATTTACATTTAGACCTTCTTTAGAACAGGTATAAATTTAAACACTGGAATTTGTGTACAGTTGAGACTGAATCTAGGAGTTTATTTTACAAAGGCATATAGGTTTGATTTATTATTTATAATCCACCCTTACCCAGGGCAGAGAACAATAGTTACATACATTAAAAAACATACACATTTACAATAACAAAACAACATCAAACATAAATAGTAATTAAAAGTCCATCCAAAACAGTACATAGGCCAGTAAGTAGCCAGGTGTCTATGTTGGTTGTCTTTATGAAATAGGCTTAGAATAGGACCTTTTTGGACTTCTAACATAGGTATCCTGTAATAAAATCAACCCCTTAGAGAGTAATTCTGTAAGGGTACTCCTAGATTTAGGCACTAGGAAAGTACTCATTTGAAGGCTATTTTATAAAGAAAAATAGGCACCTACTTTCCTTTATAGAACAGAAGCATAAGTGGCTGAAATCACGACTATATGGAAGGGGTAAACATTCCAGCTATAGAGCTCATATAAATGCTCACGTCTAGGTTGCAAAAACACATGTGTAGATTATAAAATGTATTCATCTACATGTATAACTATGTGCCCCTCCCATGCTCTGTCCACACTCTGCCCATGTGGACTCCCATCCTTAAAGTACATGCTACTGCATCTGGGTGCATACTTACAGAATACCTCTTCAGGACTGGTGCGATCTGGTACACATGGTAGGGGAGCACCAACTTTTGGAGGGTGATACAAACGAAACACCGTTACCTACTGTTGTGGTGACCCTTGCCACACCAAGGCCTGGGTTGATCTCCTACTACTGCTATACCTTTGCTCTGTCTCCAGGCTCATCAGCTCAGGGCAGTAGGAGGCC
The DNA here is from genome assembly GCF_901765095.1 of Microcaecilia unicolor. Taxonomy (NCBI): domain Eukaryota; kingdom Metazoa; phylum Chordata; class Amphibia; order Gymnophiona; family Siphonopidae; genus Microcaecilia; species Microcaecilia unicolor. Next base: position 92,192,740 of record NC_044039.1, read on the forward strand.
AAATGCCTCACCCACATGACTAGCACCTCTCTCTGCCCCATTATCTCAATCCTATTGCCCTCTGTGGTTTGGCACCTTCTCCTCCCTCTCCATTTTAGATTAAATGGTGTCTTAACCTGGAGTCTAGAGATCACTGGTGGCCACAGCTGTTCACATAGGCCACCGGCATTCAGCTCCAGGATCTTTTCTCTGCCACGCCCTGCCCCTTTAAAAACAGGAACTTATGTCAGAAGGGGTAGGATGTGGCAGAGGGAAGGTTCTGGTACCAGCCACCAGCAGCTTGTGTGAATTGCTGTGGCTACCAGTGATCTCTAGACTAGAGGGAAAGACATCTTTTAAGGTATTGGGGAGGGGGATTCAGAAGGAAGTGGAAATGCCAGACCATGGGAAGAGGAGGGGATAAGGTTGAGAGAAAAGACGAGATGCCAGACTCAGTGTGCAGAGAGAAGGAAGGAGAGGGGGAGAGATATTGGACCCAGGGTTGGAGGAAAGAGAGAGATATTAATTCTGGGGGCAGAGGGAGGGAGACATTTTAGACCAGGAGCCGAGGGGAAGGAGGGAGGGGAGAGAGAGAGAGAGAGAGAGAGAGAGATGTTGGATCCAGGCACAGAAGTGAAGGCGGGAGATATGCTGGACTACGAGAGGGAAGAGAGGGATGTTGAGCTACAGGGTCAAAGTGGGAGAGAAAAGAAAGAAGGAAAGAAGTCTGACCATGGGTGTGGAGGTGGGGGGGGGGGGGGGGGGGGGGGAGGAGTAGGAAAGGATGAAATGCAAAAGAGAGGAAGAAATGATGGACCACAGGAGGGGGCAGGAGGAAAGACAGATGGGACAAGGAGATACTAAGGTTGGAGGTGAAGGGTCAGAGAGAATGCAGGCTACAAAGGTGGAAGGAAGGAGACAGAAAGGGAAGAAATGGTGGGCTACAAGAAGAGGAAGGAGGGAAAGGGAGGATAGATGCTGGGAATGGTAGAAACATATGGGAGAGGTCAAAGAACATGTCATGTAAATGCATGAGGAGGATAGTGAGTATAGAGGGTAAAAATGTGGTAATGAGTACATGAAAGATATAAGGGGACAGGGGGATGAGGAAAGAGTAAGATAGGAAATGGGAAAAGTTAGGGGGTGAGAGAAGGAGATGGGAAATTGAGAGGTAGGTGAAAAGTAAAAAGAAGAAGAGTGAGACAGGGTAAACGTTAAGTGGACAGAGAGGCAGAGGAAAAGATCAATATGTCAGAGACAGATAAAGGTAGGAAATGGAGCAAGACAGGAGAAGAGAAGAGAAACAACGAATAGAACGCAACCACTTCAAAGAGCGTTAACAAGACAGACAGGAAAGAAGGAAAAAAAATTGGGATCCACATGATGGAAAATTAAAATGTCCAGAAAACAAAAGTAGAAAAATATGTTTTATTTTGAATTTATTAACTGGAATATGTTAGTTTTGGGAAATGTGCATCATGGATATCTTTGTATTGTGTTGAGTACGAGTAAATGCATTTTTATTTCTCTAGTATTGTAGTATATGCAGAGTTTGACTTCTTGGGATTCCCAGTTCAATATTTACCTTCATATTTCTATTTCTACTTCTAACGTGATCCTGTGCTCTGTATTGGTAAGGATCTGTCATTGTCTTGCATGTGACTGAGGTACAGTATTCTGTTTGTATGTAGTTTCTGTATAGTTGTAGATATATTCAGGACCGGTCTTAGCAAGTGCGGGGTCCTGTGCAGACCAATTTGGTGGGGCCCCATCTTAGCCCCGCCCCTGCCCTAGCTCCACCCCATTCATAAGCAAAAATAATATAGATATATGCAATAAAATAAAAATGAAATTTTATTTGCTGCATTTATATCCTACATTTTCCCACCTATTTGCAGGCTCAATAAAGTGCTGTGTAAAATATAACGTACACTATAAAAACATATAGACCACCAAGGTATTAAAATTGTTTTAAAATATATACCACAACTCTCTGATTCAAGAAGACTCCGACTCTGTCTGTCACTCTGTCTCTGACTGGCTGCGGCTGGAAGCTCAAGCTGCAACTCTCTCAACTCTCTCTGCCCGTCCCGTGCAGCCCGTCCTTGAAGAAGGAAGTTGTCACGGGAGTGGGCCGCATCATCAGTGGCAGACCAGGACTTTCTGTCACTCAGGAGGACTGAGCAGGACGGTTCTACTGATCTGCTGCACACAGTCTGTGGCGCTCACGCACGCGTTGCGACCATCATGCCATGCGGCCTGGGGGGGTCAGAGGTGCGGACTCACTCAAGAGGAGAGGTACGGTCCAGAACGGTGACTGGGCGAGCAGGGCCAGGGAGCACTGCAGCCCGGCTGCTGCAAGTCTCTGGCAGGCAGCCAGCTCACACGCAGCAGTCTGTCTGGGTTGCAGGTGGTTGGCAGCGGACTGTGAGCGCCGGTGCGGGAGCGGGATGGAGTGGAGGAGGCAGAGTTGAGGCACGCCGCGCGGGGCCCCCTTAAGCGTGAGGCCCTATGCGGGTATATTGCTGTTCTAGGGTTCAGTGTAATATTTGTAGGATTTGTGCTAGTTGTATGGCATGTTTGCTACATGTAAGATGAGTTAGGATTTTTTCAGGGTTTGTATTATTTCACAATGTAGCTGGTAGTGGAGAGATTTACGTTGCTACTACTCAGATGATATGAGAATCAGAATATTTTTTGTATGGTGATTTCATGGGGAAATGTCCTAGTACTGATCTGCACCTTTTCTTGCAGACCATGTTTACATTTAACTCGTAAGAAGTAAACTGCTATACTTTGTCAGACCAAAGGCCCGTGTGGTTCATGTATGCACTGTGTCATATATGTGAGCATCGTTTGTCTGGTGTGTTCCAAATAAAAAACAGGTTGAGAACCACTGCTCCAGATATATGCCCAGTTAGATATTAATGAATTCATTGCTAATTTTGTAAACATGATCGCATGAAAAACTACATGGTTGTAACCTTTTCTGTAAAAACTTTCTTTAAATAATAGCATTGTATGAACAAACTGAGAGCTAGTAAAGCAGTTTTGGGAAATGGTGTTTGTGTGACCTACCATTAATATTAATGAGGGAGGAGGGCGCCGATTTATAGACTGCAGGGGGGGGGGGGGGGGTAACACCAGAAACCCAAGCACTGTCCCTGTACTGCTTAGCTGAAAACTGTTCATTTACCGTGTTCTTGCTGACTTAAACTAGGTAACTCCTTATTGAATTATCCCCTTAATGACTAAGCAAAAGAGGTGTTATATATTTTAAAATCAAAGAAAACTGAATAAATTGTCTTTTTTTACATTAATGTATTCATTTTCAAGTAAAGGAAAAGCCAAGGGGCTTGAGAACCAGGGAAGCCCAGTTATAAAATACCATTTCTCCTACTTTCTGTTAGCTTGGACAAATCATTTCACTCTTTGTTGCCTCAGTTACAAATTTAGGGTTTTGTGCCGTGACATTATTGCCTACACTAGCCTCACAACAAAAAGATTGTGGCGGGTATTGTTAATTTGGAAGTCCAACTGTGCCATGCAAAGCAAGCCTTTCCCCTTCCCTCCCCTCCCTCGGCTTTAACTTCTTTTCTTGATAGAACCCATTTACTTCGTCTCCTCCCAGAGTTTATAGATGCTTTAAACCTGAAGAATTGCAATCAACTATTATATCATTGAAAGACTATTCTGCTCCAGGAAGTGATGGGTTTTTTGGGGGAATTTTATAAATGTTTGCAGACCCAACTGGTGGAAATATTGTTGGACTAGTAGTGAATGATGGTCAGTTTTCGTTACATTCTGATATCGCTGTGACTACACTACTTCCTGAGCCCCATAAAGCCTCAAGATAGGGCAGACTCATCTTATTTCGTTGATTAATGTTGACATAACGATCTTGTCCAATATCCTTGCCACTAGATTAGCCACTTATCTGCCTTAGCTTATAAGTCCTGATCAGGTTGCTTTTGTTAAGGGTCGTCAATCAGTCATCAATGTCCAGAAAGTTCTATTGGCTCTTTCCTATTGTCAGGTGGTAGAGGAACCTGCCTTGTCTTAAGCCTTGATGCCAAAAAGGTGTTCGACCAAGTCAGTTGGGACTTTTTGATTCAGGTTCTCCCTAAGTATGGTATTGGTGGCTGGTTCTTGACAGCTATGCATGTTTTGTATATACAATCAATGGCCCAACTCTTGGTCAATGGCGGGAAAACATCCCCTTTTATGATACAGCGGGGAACCACACAGGGTTGCCCTCTGTCCCTGCTTCTGTTTGTTCTGTCTCTTGAACCGCTGCTGCGGGTGATTAATTCTGATGATTTGATGATTTTACTGACTAATCCTCAGCAAGCACTTCCTAATTTGTTAGCTATTATTGAGGATAATGGGAACCTTTCAGGATTTACTTTAAACTTGGCAAAATCTAAGGCTGTAATCCAGAAAACAAAAAAAGCACTAAGAGCCTCCAAAATACTTCTTTGCACTATCCCCCTTTGCAACTATTCTTTTTACATAACAAATTAAACTTGCCTTTTTATAACATACTTTCTAACCAAGTGAATCCAGCCAATAAGACCTTTTTATTTCAAACTCTTGGCTAATATAACCTTTATTAAGGATGTAGAGAAGGAAAGAATTTTGGTTCACTTTAGGATTCTGGACTTTTTCCTATTGTTTTTGTTTCACTTCACATATTCTTCACATATTTAACATGTTGTTGGGGTTTTTAGAATGCACAAATCAACTTTGTATATGTTAATTCATAGCTTAACATACATTAAATTGATTTTATATGCACCAAAATTTTAAAATACCCTAAGAAACTGAATGCAAGCTTACAAATGTACATTCTAATATGTTACATCTTTAGCATTTTTATTTCATATCACTAGGTTAACTGGTCTTTTCAAACTACTCCTATTCAGTGGAAGGATAGAAAACGATAAACAAAGATTCTCTTACTGTTCTTCTTACCCAGTATTTTGCTAATATTAGAGTTGTGCATGTCAGGAAAAGCTTGTAGGATCTTCCTTCGTTCATCCTTAGCCCATACCATGAAGGCATTCATTGGGCGCTTGATATGTGGCTCTGTATTACTGCGTCCTCTGGATTCTCGGTAAATTCTAGATTCTGAAACACCCGCACTTCCTAAAAGCAAAACCAAATGCTCTATGAGTATATTTATTTTTATAATTTAAACCCAGTAGTGTTTTTATATCTATATCTATACACACACACACACACACACACACACACATATGAATAGATATAGATATACACTCTCTCTCAGGGACTCTTCAGCTTGGAGAAAAGGCGGCTGAGGGGAGATATGGACCTTTGGTCTGTCCCAATATGGCAATACTTATGTACTTATGTACTCTGTTTATATATAAATATAAATCTGTATACATATGGAGCTGGATTCTGTATATGGCGCTAAAAATTAGGCATCAGGAAGATCTGCGTGAAGCTCATATTCTAGGGTGCCCAACTTTTACAGAATACTACCATATTGAGTAGGTCTCACCTAACTTTGGGAGCCAGATTTACACCTGGTTCTATCAGGCATAAGTCCGGTGCCCAAAGTTAGACATCGATAGGCATTATTCTATAACATAGTACCTAACATTTGGGAGCACCCCATGACCTGCCATGTGTCTCCTATAGTCATCCCCCTTTTGGGATCCACAGAGGAAATGTTAGGCACCACATTACAGAATAACGTGCAGAGGATCTCCATGAGCAACTCCAATTAAATGCTTAACACCAATTAAGGTGCACTTTTAGAAAGGCATGCAGCGCTGCGTATGCCTTGTAGCGCTATAGAAATGCTAAATAGTAGTAGTAGGCTACCACGTGGGTAGCCCATGCCAAATAATTTTCTATTTTCTACTGCGGGGGAGGGGTGCATTCCCGGCGGTAATTGGCAGATTGGCCACATTTGCCACATGCTGCCCGATTACCAGGGGATTACTAAACAGGTGATGGTAAGGGCTCAGGCAGTAAAGAGCCATACACTAATTTTAATATTAATGCACGACCATTTACTGCCCCATTTCAAGAAAGTCATTATCCTGTTGTGGTAACAAGTTGCCCAATGAGCGCAGGCTACTTTTTACCGCGGCTTACTAAAAGGGTCCTTAAGTGCCTAATTGGTGCTTATTATTGCCCATTAATCAATTGAGTTACGCATGAATGTGATATCAGCGTGCAAATTCTGGTGGCCAACTTCAGGTGACCTATAGAGAATCTGGAGAATGGTACATAAAATAAGGGTATAAAATATGCTTGTATTCAAAATTCCTGAAAAAATTTGATAATAGCTATATGATAAACCAAAATAATGGTGAATTTGTTATATAGCTGTAACTTCTAAATCTGGATAAACACTGGCTCTGGTAGTTGTGCACATTATTTATTATTTAAAAAATGTGCATCCCACACCATCTACAATTCTGCATGGCTTATTGCTAGCAGATTATAGTGAAATATATATTAGCACAGTGCTGATGAAGTATATAGTTAAATTCTTCAAAATGATACAAATTGATTTTAACCTGGAAATTCTGAATTTTTATAGGTTTAGATTTATTATAATTTATAATCCACCTTAAACCAAGATGGAGAACAAAAAACACACAGAGGAGCATTTTCGAAAGAAACGTCCAAATCAGAAGTTGGACGTTTTACAAAGACGTCCAAATTCTGAACAGGAAAGAAGGTTAGTTTAGAAAAAGATGGACGTATATCTTTTGCGTTCAAAAATGCTATGGACGTCTTGTGATTTGGACATTTTGTGATTTGGACGTCCTTTTTTGGTCGATTTTCGAACAAAGACGTCCAAATGCAAGACATCCAAAACAGAGGAGTGGCGGCTTAATGGTTAGTGCAGTGGGCTTTGATCCTGGCAACATGGGTTCAATTCCCACTGCTGCTCCTTGTGACTTTGGGAAAGTGAAATGCACAAGGGTCATTTTTGGATATGACATCTAAGTCTGAATTTGGGCTTTTTTTGTAAAATGCCCAAAATCAGAACAGGAAAGGTCATTTTCTACAAAAAAGTCTATCTTTTCCCTTTGAAAATGCTGTTTGGAAAAATGTTTTGTGATTTGGGGGAGTATGGGAAGGTGATCCCCGAGTCCCTCCAATGGTCATCTAGGGCACCTCTTGTGTGGAGTAGAGGAGCAGCCTAGTGGTTAGTGCAGCAGACTTTGATCCCGGGGAAGTGGGTTCAATTCCCACCGCAGCTATTCATTATAAAAACAGGTCTAGCTCAAAACATCTAAGTTTTAGTCTTGGGTTTTTGTTTTGTTCCATTATGGCTGAAAGACATCTAGCTCTTAGGAATGCCCAAGTCCCGCCTTGAATATGCCCCTGTCACGCCCCCTTGAGATTTGGACGTCCTTCTTACGGACTTCAGAGAAAGACGTCCAAAAAGAGGTTTCGATAATAATGATTTGGACGTTTCTGTGAGAAAAACGTCCAAATGCTTTTTGGACGTCTATCTCTTTTGAAAATGAGCCCAACAGAGATTTGCATGTAGTGGAAGCAGTGCATACAAATCTTTCTCATGAATATTCATATTGGGTATCCTGGAAACCTGACTGGCTGGGGTGCCTCCAGGACCAGGTTTGGGAATTATTGGCATAGGCATTACAAGGTGGAATTGGGGTAGAGCTGCAATTATAACCTAAGTTTCCAAAATTATATCAACTTCTTAATTTTACGGATCATCATACTTAAAGCAATTATTCAGCCATCAATAGCCTCTATCGTTCAATCAACAGTGAAAATAGTGCTTAGCTCAAAAATTAGCAACTGCTGACCATTCTACATCAGGATAATTTTCTTCAACAATCAATAAAGCCTCGAGTTGAACATCCGATATTCAGCATTTAACCAGCTAAGGATAACCACATAAATAGGACTGTATAAAATGCGGTCCTATCTTCATGTGGTTATTCACAGTCAATTAAGTGCTGAATATTGCACTTAACTGGCTATGGTGTTCATTTTCAAAAGATAAAAATGTCTCCAAAGCGGAAGAAAGCAGCAGATGGATGTTTCCTCACCAAAATGTCTAAGTTGCAATTTACTCCGCAGTTAGCCAAAATTGTAAGGGGGCATGTTGGAAGCATGTTTTGGGTGGGAGTTGGGTATGTTTTAAATCTGATGTTTTTCTGCGATAGTGGAAGAGAAAAAAGGTGCAGAGCAGAAAAGAAAAACGTTTTTGTTTACACCTGTTCCAGTCATGACTAAGTCTGAAAAAGGTGCCCCAGCTGACCACTGGAGGGATGAAGGCATGACCCCTCACTTAATCCCCAGTGGTCATTGACCCTCCTCCCTCCCCCAAACATGTGACAGTAGATACAATAATCTATGACAGCTCCACATATTATGACCATTCCTATGACAGATTAAGCAAGTGGATGGAGTAGCCTAGTGTCAGTGCACAATGATACCCAGGTTCAATTCCCACTGTAACTCTTTCATTTTTGTACAAACATGTGAGCCATCTTGGAACATAGAAATTTATTTATTTATTTAGATTTTGCTCACACCTTTTTCAGTAGTAGCTTAAGGTGAGTTACATTCAGGTACTCTGAATATTTCTCTAAGTTTGTACCTGAGGCAATGGAGGGTTAAGTGACTTGCCCAAGATCACAAGGAGCAGCAGTGGGATTTGAACCGGCCACCTCTGGATTGCAAGATCAGTGCTCTAACCACTAGGCCACTCCCCTATCTAAATATATAAGTGACCTGTAAACCTGAAGGCTATTGTAGTGATGGAGATTTAGGTACAGTAGATTTTCTGTGCTCCTGGAGGGCTCACCATACAATATGAAGGGGTTTTGGTGGGAATTGTACCTTGGTCCCTTTATGAGAAGTACACTGCACTTATCACTAGGCTGCTCCTCTGCACTGCTGGGATGTCTGTGTGACCAGTTCACTAGGAATGCTGCCAGACCTCCCTATGGTTCGTTTTTCTATGTTTTTCCCTGAGACTTAAAAAAAAAAAATGGTACTTACAGGTGGAAGGGTTGAGCCTCAACATGTCTAGCTCAAAACCATAATTGTACCAGAAATTTAGACATTTTTCTAGTTCGATTATGGCTGAGAGCTAAAAGTTGGAGTGAGCCGTTTTCGGCAACACGTCTCAATTCAGACTTAGTCGCCATATTGAAAATGCCGTTCCATGTTTTCCCGGTTCTATATGCCTAGAAATGTAATGCTGGATGCTGCATATGGCCCAGCATTGATTATGCAGGTATAGCACCAGTGGTAGTCACCGGCTGAACAATGGGTCCTACATGTAAAATCATACACTTTACATGTTCACATTTATGCCTGCTCTCTGCAGCTTTACATAGAAACAGAAAACTGAAGACAAAGAAGGCAGATAAAGACCGTATGGCCTATACAGTCTGCCCATCCATACCATTTACTATTCCTTCTTTTCCCTTTGAGATTTTATGTACTTATTCCAAGCTTTCTTGAATTCAGGTACAGTCATCATTGCCACCACCTCCACTGAGAGGGAGTTCTATGAATTTACCACTCTTTCCGTGAGGAAGTATTTCCTTAGGTTACTCCTGATTCTGTCCCTTTTCAACTTCATCCTATGGCCCCCCCTCCAATTCTAGATCTTCTTTTCAGTTGAAAGAGACTCACCTCCAGTGCATTTATGCCATAGCGATATTTAAACATCTCTACCATATCTCCCTCCTCCCGCCTTACTTTCAAAATATAAATATTGAGTTCTTTAAGTCTTTCTCCATACACTTTATGATCCATCCTGTTTATATCTTTTTGAAGGTGCAGTCTCTAAAATTGTACACAGTACACTAAATGAGGTCTCACCAGAGACTTACACAGTGGCATTATCATCTCCTTTTTCCTACTAGTCATTCCTCTCCCTATGCATCTGGCTTGTGCCATTGACTTTTCTACCAGCTCAGCCACCGTATGTTCATCACATATGATCACACCCAAGTGCCCAAAAGTACTTCATTCCATAAAGCAGGGTTGGACAACCACAGTACTCAAGGACTGCAACCCAGTTGAATTTTCAAGATTTCCACAATGAATCTGCATGAAATTAATTTGCATATACAGCTTCTATTGTATGCAAATAGATCTCATGTATATTCATAGTGGAAATCTTGAAAACTCGACTGGGTTGTGGCCCTCAAGGACCCTGGCTGCCCACCCCTGTCCTAAATCCTTACAGTTAGACAATAGCAAATTTGCACTAAAGGTGCACATTCATCTTATTACCCAGTAAAAGCAGGGGTTCTTCAAGGATCAACATTATCAATAGCATTTTTCAATATTTATATTCAACCATTTTGCAAATTGTCAGTTGGGATGGAATTGTCATCAGCAATGACAATTTAGTTCATCATCTCTGTGAATGATACAGTTGAATCTGCTTTGCACTCTGTTCGTTCTCTTATCAAGACTATTAAATTTTGGATGGATGATACTCAGTCACATCTGAATATCAATGAAAGAAATTATGTTTTTGTCCAGGTTCCTAGATAATGTGTTGCCTATCAGCATGGTGGCAAATGAATGGACTATCCCTATAATATCTCAGGTTTGTGATTCTGGCATCACTCTTCTCTGGATTAACTAAACCTCACTTAAGATCAGTTGTCAAGTCAGTCTTTTCTAAGTTCCAGTTAACTTGTTACCTGAAACCTTTTTTGGGTAATGAGGATTTCCAGATAGTGCATCAATCACTGGTTATTAGCACATATCAGTTATTACAACTTATTTATTTATGCCTTCCATCATATGCCAAACACGCATTACAAGTTCACATAATGTCACAGCACGTCGTCTCGTTACTATGAAAACGCGACTCTGGTTCTAGCAGCACTATACTGGTTACCCATTGAATGACGTATTACATTTAAATAATATTGGTTCATAATTCTTTTTCTAATGAAGCAGTATTGTGTATTTGCTCGTTATTGAAGCTTTGTATCTCTCTTCAGACATTAAGCTTTAGTGAGAAAAAAAGTTTTGACATTCCATCATTTCAAATATATTTGGATGAAACTCCTTTTTGGACTTTTTCTGTGGCTGCTTCAGTGCTGCAGAACTCTGCTTGAAGAGCTAAGATCTATACCTTGAATTGCTATATTTCAAAAGAACCTTACATCTTATTATTTTAACAAAACATTTCAGGAAATTAACTGTACTTAAACTGAAGTTTATTCTATTTCTTTGCTTCTGGTGATCAGATTTATTAAATGACGTTGTTTGCTTACTCATTGGTCAGGCATAGATGGTTGCTCAAGGGTCAGATTTAGTAGGTTTATTGAGTATTATTATTAATGTATATTGGGTTGTCTATATAGGGACAAGCCTAGGGATGGGAGGGATTAAATATATAAAAAGGTGCTCAGGGCCCACAGATGATCTGAACTGATCTAGTCCCAAAATTCCTTTTTTGACATGCAAAACAGTTCCAAATAGAGAAAAGTTAACCCATTCATGAGAAACAGAGAGCCATAAAATGTTTTAATCCTAAAGTCTTTTTTTCTCAAAGATGTAGCTATGTTTACCCTAAAAATACACAGTATAAGTGCCCACACTTGTAATAAGGACAAATCGGAGTAAAGAGTGTCTTGATTAAAAATCCCGCTATTTGTACCTTATAAACCAGCCAGTATAAATGACACCCCTTCTTATCAGGACAAAAACTGAGTTATAAATGTCCAGGGTCCAAGTACAGAGTTTGGAATATAAACAATTTCTAATCCCTTTTTTATTAAAAGGCAGAAGTATCTTAAATATAGCAGTAGAGAAGGGCAATGAGCAAGAAATCCAGGTGGGGATGGGCTGGCTTCTCCTGTGTAGGTGTCTTGGCACCCTCCTCTGTGTCCTTCTTTTGCACCTCCACTCCATCAGGAATGGGTAACTTCCTCTTTTGTGCAATATTATGTAGCATGCAGCATGCCAAGAATATGTGACATACTTGGTCTGTACCAGAGTTCTGCCCCTGATTGGCCTAGATACCAGAAACACCTTTTCATCAGGCTGAAGGTTCTCTCTTTTTTGACACTGGACCCTAATGTAAAGCTTCTCTGCATTTGTGGTGGGTGCTACAATGGGGATCATGAGCCACTGCCTTTGAGGATAGCCCCTGTCACCTATGTGAAAGGACAGACTGAATGAGACAAAAGATATGAGCTGTGGTGAGTAGGTAATGCATGGGTGCTTCAGAATATGTGATTGATGCTTAGAAAGAGCACTGGAACTTCATAACATGTACACATAGCAGTATTATTGTGGACGCAGTGCAGAGCTTATCAAGCAAACATGTGGATAAAGGTGAGCCGGTTGATATTGTATATCTGGATTTTTAGAAGGCGTTTGACAAAGTACCTCATGAAAGATTCCAGAGGAAATTGGAGAGTCATGGGATAGGAGGTAGTGTTCTATAGTGGATTAAAAACTGGTTAAAAGATAGAAAACAGAGAGTAGGGTTAAATGGTCAGTATTCTCAATGGAGAAAGGTAGTTAATGGGGTTCCCCAGGGGTCTGTGCTGGGACCGCTGCTTTTTAACATATTTATAAATGACCTAGAGATGGGAGTAACTAGTGAGGTAATTAAATTTGCTGATGACACAAAGTTATTCAAAGTTGTTAAATCATGGGAGAATTGTGAAAAATTACAAGAGGACCTTACGAGACTGGGCGTCTAAATGGCAGATGATGTTTAATGTGAGCAAGTGCAAAGTGAAGCATGTGGGAAAGAGGAACCTGAATTATAGCTACATCATGCAAGGTTCCACGTTAGGAGTCACTGACCAAGAAAGGGATCTTGTGTCGTCATTGATGATACGTTGAAACCCTCTACTCAGTGTGCTGCTGCGGCTAAGAAAGCAAATAGAATGTTAGGTATTATTAGGAAAGGAATGGAAAACAAAAATGAGGACGTTATAATGCCTTTGTGTCGCTCCATGGTGTGACCGTACCTCGAATATTGTGTTCAATTCTGGTCGCCGCATCTCAAAAAAGATACAATAGAATGAGAAAAGGTGCAGAGAAGGGCGACGAAAATGATAAAGGGGATGGGATGACTTCCCTATGAGGAAAGGCTAAAGTGGCTAGGGCTCTTCAGCTTGGAGAAAAGGTGGCTGAGGGGAGATATGATAGAGGTCTATAAAATAATGAGTGGAGTTGAACGGGTAGACGTTGTTCTGTTCTTTGACAGCCTTGCCTTAGTTATAGTAGGTTCCTGAAATGTGTTTAATGCGTTACTGCAGATCTGTCTGTAAGTTAGAGGAGCAATGCATTATGAGGCATATTTTCAAAGCACTTAGCCTTCCAAAGTTCCATAGAAACCTATGGAACTTTGGAAGGCTAAGTGCTTTGAAAATATGCCTCAATGTGTAATATAGTTCACAGCTAGTGCAGACACACTTGTCTGTCTGTTTAAAAACTGTTATCATTGATGTAATGTTGCCTCCTTCTCAGCCTAGCTTGACTGCCTTGCTACCTGATGGCTCTGTCTCACTGGTCTTTATGCTCTTGTTCTTTGGGCTTGGAAGCCCCCCTGCTTTTCCCCTTGTTATAGCTTTGAAACTTGCTCCATCTTGTTTTCTGTCAGTACTTGGCCTGATAAACTCCCTGAAGAGAACTTGGTTTTTTACCTTGTAAAATATATCTTGTCAATAAGATATAGCATGTTCCAGGCATCCATTTCTGAGCTCTCTCTGCCTGGTCATCTATTTTCCACCTTAGCAGTAGAATTCTTTTTCCTCAGACTTCTACCTCCAAGCATTGTTTCAGCCCAGAATAACGAAGTCTCTGTGCTATGAAGCACCCCTTCTGACTGTGAGTACATTGATGTGTTTATGCAATAAAGAAAATATCAGTAAAAGAAAGAGGCTTCAGGGTGTGCTGGTGTGCCAAGGTTTATGCTTCAGGATATTAAGATTTTGTTAGTTTTCAAGTCTTAAGAGAACTGAATAGACGTGAAGAGGTCTATAAAATAATGGGTGGAGTTGAACGGGTAGATGTGAAGTGTCTGTTTACGCTTTCCAAAAATACTAGGACTAGGGGGGCATGCGATGAAGCTACAAAGAAGTAAATTTAAAATGAATCAGAGAAAATTCTTCTTCACTCAACGTGTACCGTATTTTCCGGACTATAAGACGCACTTTTTTCCCCCCAAATTTGGGAGGAAAATGGAGGGTGCGTCTTATAGTCCGAAGGTAGAGATTGGCAGGCCGGCCGCCCGCCCTCCGAGTTCGGGATCGCCCTCCCTAGGGTTACTTCCCCTCCCCCCGGCCCTGTCACCACCTCTCCCCTTACTCACGCGATCTTCCCTGGTGGTCTAGTGACGTCGGGGCAGGAAAGAGCCCCCTCTTTCCTGCCCAGCGCGCTGCTCTGCATCCTCCTGAATGCTGCCTGTGATGATGGTCTCGGTGAGATTCAAAATGGCCGCCGAGACTTCAATTCTCGGCAGCCATTTTGAATCTCACCGAGACCGTCGTCACAGGCAGCATACAGGAGGATGCAGAGCAGCACGCTGGGCAGGAAAGAGGGGGCTCTTTCCTGCCCCGATGTCACTAGACCACCAGGGAAGATCGCGTGAGTAAGGGGAGAGGTGGTGACAGGGCCGGGGGGGGGAGGTAACCCTAGGGGGGGGGAGGTAACCCTAGGGAGGGCGATCCCGAACTTGGAGGGAGGGAGGGAGGGATTCAGACAAGACGCACCGGAGCACCTAGGTTTTAGAGGAGGGAAAAAGTGCGTCTTATAGTCCAAATTTTTTTTTCCTATTTCCCTCCTCTAAAACCTAGGTGCATCTTATGATCCGGTGCATCTTATAGTCCGAAAAATACGGTAATTAAACTCTGGAATTCGTTGCCATAGAATGTGCTAAAGGTGGTTAGCTTAGCAGAGTTTAAAAAAGGTTTGGACGGCTTCCTAAATAAAAAGTCCATAGACCATTATTAAATTGGGGAAAATCCACTATTTCTGGGGATAAGCAGTATAAAAGGTTTTGTACTTTTTGGGGTGCTTGCCAGGTATCTGTGACCTGGATTGGCCATTGTTGGAAACAGGATGCTGGGCTTGATTGACCTTTGATCTGTCCCAGTATTGCAATACTTATGTACTAACCAATAGCCATTGATCTGGGTGCCCTCAAACGTCACAGATTCCAGAGCATAAAAGAATGCATGCAAGATCCTAGAAATTTGGGGAAAGCATCTGTTTTTGTTGCTGTTCATTGCAGACTGCATGTTAAGGGAGTATGGTAAAATTATGTATCATACCTGATAATTTTCTTTCCATTAATCATAGCTGATCAATCCATAGACTGGTGGGTTGTGTCCATCTACCAGCAGGTGGAGATAGAGAGCAATCCTTTTGCCTCCCTATATGTGGTCATGTGCTGCCGGAAACTCCTCAGTATGTCGATATCAAAGCTCCATCCGCAGGACTCAGCACTTAGAGAATTACACCCACAAAGGGACACTCTGCCCAGCTCACCACCGCCGAAACGGGGAGGGGAATCAACCCAGCTCATCCCCACACAAGTGGGGGAGGGGAATCTGTCCAGCTCATCCCCGCGGAGCGGGGGAGGGACACCACACCCGCCGATGCGGGGGGATCTGGCTTATACTGCGACCGCAACCACGGAAGGAGCTGGCTGACCCTAACACCGCCGAAGCGGGAGGGATATAAGGCTGCCCTACTGCCGCACGAAGTGGGAGGGAGCGCCGGCAGAATTTAGGTCTCAATCCAGCCCCGTAAAACGGAGGGGAGAGGAATGCAGCAGCTCACTGTAACACAAAATCGTCTCAACTCCAGAAGAATTCAATCGAAAAAACTTGAACACGAAGACCTCCTGAACAGGAACTGAAGACTAAACTTGAACCTGAACTGCAACCAGAATATAAACAGTACAGATATCTGGGAGGGGCTATGGATTGATCAGCTATGATTAATGGAAAGAAAATTATCAGGTATGATACATAATTTTACCTTCCATATCATCATGCTGATCAATCCATAGACTGGTGGGATGTACCGAAGCAGTACTCACCCAGGGCGGGACATAGAAATCCCTGACCGCAACACTGAAGCTCCAAACTGGGCCTCCGCCTGAGCAGCCACAGTCAAGCGGTAATGACTGGAGGAGGTATGAGCCGATGCCCAAGTTGCCGCCTTACAAATCTCTTCCAAGGAGACAGACCCGGCCTCTGCCATCGAGGCCGCCTGTGCTCTAGTGGAGTGAGCCTTCAGCTGGATAGGCGGCACCTTCCCCGCGGCCACATAAGTCGCTGCAATGGTTTCCTTGACCCACCGTGCCACTGTAGGCTTGGATGCCTGCAGACCCTTACGAGGACCTGTGAACAGGACAAACAGATGATCCGACTTCCGGAAATCATTGGTCACTTCCAAGTATCTGATGATGACTCGTCTCACATCTAGATATTTGAGAGCAGAGTACTCCTCTGGGTAGTCCTCCCTACGAAAGGAGGGTAGACAGAGCTGCTGATTCACATGGAAACGAGAAACAATCTTGGGCAGGAAGGAAGGCACTGTGCGAATAGACACTCCTGCCTCAGTGAACTGCAGGAAGGGCTCTCGACATGATAGCACCTGGAGCTCGGAAACTCGTCTGGCTGAAGTGATAGCCACCAAAAAGACTGCTTTCAACGTCAGGTCTTTCAGAGATGCCCTCGACAAGGGTTCAAAAGGCGGCTTCTGCAAGGCTCTTAGCACTAGATTGAGATTCCACGCAGGCACCACCGAGTGCAGAGGAGGGCGTAGGTGATTAACTCCCTTGAGAAAGCGCCCCACATCTGGTTGCGAGGCCAGGGAAGCACCCTTCAGGTGACCCCTGAAGCAAGCCAGAGCCGCTACCTGGACTTTAAGGGAACTGAGCGACAGGCCTTTCTCCAGACCTTCTTGCAGAAATTCCAACACTGAAGAAATTGGAGCAGTGAAGGGAGAAAGAGAGCCTGCCTCACACCACGATGCAAAGGTACGCCAAACCCTGGCATAAGCAGTAGAAGTAGAGCACTTCCTCGCTCTCAGCATAGTGGCGATGACCTTGTCTGAGAAGCCCTTCTTCCTCAGACGCTGCCGCTCAATAGCCAGGCCGTAAGACCAAAGAGGGAGGGATCCTCCATCACCACGGGACCCTGACGCAACAGGCCCCGCTCCGCTGACAGCCGCAGAGGGCCGTCCACTGAGAGCCTGATCAAGTCCGCATACCAGGGACGTCTGGGCCAGTCTGGACCCACCAGGATTATCTGGCCCGGATGCTTTGCCACCCGGTCTAGCACCCTGCCCAACATGGGCCAGGGCGGGAACACATAGAGAAGCTCCTGTGTCGGCCACTGTTGGAGAAGAGCATCTACTCCCAGAGATTGAGGGTCCCGTCCTCTGCTGAAAAAGCGCGGCAATTGGCCGATGACGCCATCAGATCTAGGCTCGGCTGGCCCCAGCGCTTCGTGATGTCCAAGAACGCCTGAGCAGATAGCTGCCACTCTCCGGGATCCAAGGTATGGCGACTGAGAAAGTCCGCCTTGACATTCATAACACCCGCAATGTGGGCCGCCGACAGCTGTTCCAGGTGCGCTTCCGCCCACTGGCATAGAATCATGGCCTCCTTGGCTAGAGGGGCGCTCTTGGTACCTCCCTGGCGATTGACATAGGCCACAGCCGTGGCATTGTCTGACAGAACCCGTACTGGCTTCAACGCCAGTACCGGGAGAAACTCCAAAAGCACCAACCGAATGGCTCTGAGTTCCAGGAGGTCGATAGACCACTTTGCCTCTGCAGGAGACCAGAGCCCCTGCGCTGTCCTTCCCAAGCAGTGGGCTCCCCAGCCCGTCAAAGAGGCGTCCGTCGTGACGACAACCCACTCCGGAGTCAAAAGAGGCATTCCTGCGGACAGCTTGTCTGGCCTCAGCCACCAGCTCAGCGCCTTGTGCACTGCTGGATCCAAGGGAAGGCGCACAGCGTAATCCTCCGACACTGGAGTCCATCGCTGCAGCAGAGAGTGCTGTAGAGGTCTCATATGGGCCCTGGCCCAGGGCACTACTTCCATCGTGGCCGTCATAGAGCCCAACAGCTGCACATAATCCCAAACCCGAAGAGGAGAGGCTACTAGGAACTGGTCCACCTGAGCCTGAAGCTTGACAATCCGATTGTCTGGCAGGAACACTCTGCCTACTCGGGTGTCGAAACGAGCTCCCAGATACTCCAGGGACTGAGTCGGGTGCAGCTGGCTTTTCTCCCAGTTGATGATCCACCCCAGGGAGCTCAAAAGAGCAATCACCTGGTCTGAAGCTCTGCCGCACTCTGCATAAGAGGGGGTTTGGATCAACCAGTCGTCCAGATAAGGCCGCGATGACCACCATTACTTTGGAGAAGGTCCGCGGAGCAGTAGCCAACCCGAACAGGAGGACTCTGAACTGGTAGTGTCGGCCCAGGACTGCAAAACGCAGAAAGCGTTGATGAGGAGGCCAGATGGGAATATGCAAGTAAGCTTCCTTGATGTCCAAGGATGCCAGGAACTCCCCTGCCTTCACTGCCGCTATAACAGAGCGGAGAGTCTCCATTCGGAAGTGTAGAACTTTCAAGGCCTGATTGACCCCTTTGAGGTTGAGGATAGGCCGTACAGAACCTCCTTTCTTTGGTACCACAAAGTAAATGGAGTAACGTCCCTTGCCAAGCTGATCTGGCACCGGAACGACCGTACCCAGGCGGATCAGATTGTCCAAAGTCTGCTGCACTGCCACAGCTTTGACCGGAGACTTGCAGGGAGAGTGCACAAACCCATCTCTTAAGGGTCGGCAGAACTCTAGCTTGTAGCTGTCTCTGATGACTTCCAGCACCCAAGCGTCTGAAGTTACCCTGGTCCACTCGCCCAGAAACGAGGATAGGCGTCCTCCAATCTGCTCTGAGCCATGGACCAGGGCCCCGTCATTGGGTACGAGACCCTGGGGGAGGACCGGAGGACGCACCTCCGGGACGGCGGTCTCTGCGAAAGGAATGCTGCTTGGGGGAGAAGTTCCTTTTGAAGGAAGAGGGGGCAGAGGAGCCCGACTTGCCCGGGCGATACCGACGGGCTTCCTGAAACCGTCCTTTGGAGGAACTGGGCCGGGCACCACTGGCCCGAGCCCTGACCTCCGGTAACCTCTTGCCCTTAGACGTGCCGAGATCGGTCACAATCTTGTCCAGCTCGACCCCAAAGAGCAGCTTGCCTTTAAAAGGCAACTTAGCCAGGCGAGACTTAGAGGCGTGGTCAGCAGACCAATGCTTCAGCCAAAGCCAGCGCCGTGCAGAGACTGTCTGAGCCATACCTTTAGCCGAGGCTCTCAAGACATCATACAGCAAGTCAGCCAAGTAGGCCAAGCCCGATTCCAGGGCTGGCCAATCAGCCCTCAAAGAAGGATCTGAGGGGGAAGCCCGCTGCACAATCGTCAGGCACGCCCTGGCCACATAGGAGCCGGAAACTGAGGCCTGCAAACTTAAAGCAGCCACCTCGAAGGACGACTTTAAAGCCGCCTCCAATCTTCTGTCTTGGGCGTCCTTTAGGGCCCTGCCACCTTCCACCGGCAACGCCGTTTTCTTAGTCACCGCAGTGATTAAAGAATCCATGGTAGGCCAAAGAAAGGCTTCCCGTTCACCTTCAGGCAGAGGATAGAGGCGGGACATAGCCCTAGCCACTTTAAGGCTCACTTCTGGGGAATCCCATTGAGCCGAAATCAAGGTGTGCATGGCTTCATGCACGTGGAAGGTTCTAGGTGGGCGCTTCGTCCCCAGCATAATGTCAGAGCCAGCAGAGGCTGAGGGATAGACGTCCTCCGGAGAGGAAATCTTCAAAATGCTCATGGCCTGCACTAACAGGTTGGGCAAATCCTCTGAGCGAAAAATCCGCGCTGCAGAGGGGTCATCCGCTCCATCCGAGTGGGAATCCGTCTCCTCCAAGGAATCCCCAAAGGACCGTTGGGAGAACTCAGATACACTGCCCTCATCTACATCAGAGGAGACAGAGTCCTCTAGGGCCTGGAAATCCACCCGAGGGCATTTGCTTCCGGAGGCCTCAACCCCTTTATCAGATAGGGGAGCAGGGTCAGCGTTTTGCATAAGAAAAGCCTGATGCAGCAGCAAAATGAACTCAGGGGAGAAACCCCCCAGACTGTGCACTTCTGCAGCCTGGGCCACGGCCCTAGACGCACCCTCAACCGGCGCTCGTAAGAGTGGGGGAGAAACATGCTGCGCATCCGAAATGGATCTGGCGCGAAACTCCGAGAAGGAGCCGCGCGGGAAGAACGGCACTTAACTTTTGCTGCTTTCTTGCCGTCGCCCGAATCAAGGGCGACCATAGCATTAACGTCTCCCACCTCGAGGGCGGCCCAAGAAGAAGCCATCCGAGCAGAGTGGCCTGCCAAAATGGGGGGGGGGGGGGGGGGGGTGGGGGCCAGCAGCGGGGGATGGGCGCTTATGGCGGGAAAAACCGCTGCACCAGAGGAAGAACCGGGACACTGACTGGACTCCAAACTGACGCCCAAAAAAGGCGATTCAGGCTTTGAAACCCCCGCATCCCCGCTAGACATGCCCACGCGGTCCGGGGAGCGATTCTTCGCGCCCTCACCCTCCGAAGCCATAAGCCACGTGGAGACCAATCGGGGAACCCCCTGCCCGCTACAAAAGGTAAAAAATACCTGCTTCTCGCTCCGAGCTGTAATGAACTGGTGTCCCAGTGAGCAGCTGCAATAAACGCTGATATAAACGTTGAAATAAACGCCCTTAAAGGACGTTCAAAAATTTTTTTTTTTTTAATGGAGCCAGCGGGAGGGGAGAAAAGGAGGGACCTGGCACCACCAGGTTTGCACTTGCTCAAGAAGAGCCCTCAACCCCAGGTACTCAACAAAACCTAAGAATTAGGCTTGGAGACCTAGCCAGAGCTGCTGCTGTGTGTGACCACTACCTGCTGCGATAGAGAACATACTGAGGAGTTTCCGGCAGCACATGACCACATATAGGGAGGCAAAAGGATTGCTCTCTATCTCCACCTGCTGGTAGATGGACACAACCCACCAGTCTATGGATTGATCAGCATGATGATATGGAAACAGCATTTCTGTGTGGAAAGTCACCTTCCTCTCTTGTGGAGGCCTTATGGACACATATGTACAATGTATGACCTGCAAGACAAATGGGAAATGGGCCACGCCCTAGACATTCTTAGAGAAGCATATCTAATCTAAGGTGCAGGTGAGAAAGGTCCTCAAAACTGGGAAATGCACTATGAGATGGCAGACTGGCTGAGGCAGACAGCAGTCACAACCGACATAGACTGGAAACTGCCAGTAGTGAAAAACACAAGGGTTGTGGTAAACTTTAGGTGTTCCAGCATAGGCTACCCCTTCTGAGTGGAGGAGCACAGGAGATGTTGCTGCTCCTGGCAGAAATGGTGAATGGCAGCCTTGTTTAAAATAATAAAATAAAATAAAATAAATAAATAAATAAATAACCTGTTGATGTACTGGTCATCTGTGAGGTCTAGAAATTAGGTCTTAGATCTATAAATCCTCTGATAGGAATGCCTCATTGTGGGCCTCTTCTGTTCTGTGCCTCATGCAGCAAGGTCTGCACAACCCATTTCTCCAGTGCAGTTGTCTTCTGGTTTCTTTATCTGCCACCTGTTATACCCTCCATCAGCATCCTGCAAAACTCTCTACCTGCAGCCACAATGTATATACACTCAGCCACAGTCTTGCTTATGTGTGTGTGCACGCGCACAGGCACATGCGCACACACACACATATACATAGAGGTACAGACAATGTAGTAGTAGTAGTAGAAGCAGTAGCAGCAGCAGCAGCAGCAGCGACACAACCAGACAAACACACCCTAGGGCAAGGATCACAGACACAGGGAGTTTGAGGGCACAGCTGGAGGAGAGTGGAGGGGGGCTGGGGACTGAAAAACACAGGGGCTTTGTAAGAAGGTTTACAAGGGTAATGATAAAAACTAGACACCATGCAGAGGACTAATAGGTAGCTAAGGGCAGATCAACACTGACACAGACCACGTTTAGGCCATGGACTTACAATCAGATCTCCACTCAGTAACACTGTAATCAGTCCCACAAGACAAATAATTTGTAGCAGCTGTAAATGGGCATGTTTACATATACTGCTTTGCATGTCAAACTAAACACCAACAGCAGAAGTGGTCCAAGGAAGGAGGAACCATCAATGGTACTTGTACTTTGCACCAACAGATGATTTATAGTGCGACTCTTTTGATGTATGTACAGTATTACCACAATCAACAGTGATTATTTTAGAGTTTCCATTTGTCCTTGAGATGTGTCATTCTGTTCACAAGGCTTCTTGATGCTTATTGATGAGCCCCTGATGCAGACAGTTGCCAAAACTTGGCCAAGTCTGGTCTTTTTTCCCCCAATAACCTCCTTCTTCCATGGACCACTTCTGCTGTTGGTGTTTTGCTTGTTGTTCCTGCAGAGGTTAAACTTCTGCTTTCCTGATCAACTTTGCATGTCAACATATTTTGCAAAACAGAATCTACAAAACATGTAGATAACAGTGCTGCCCATACACCTACAAGAAGAGCCCTCAACCCCAGGTACTCAACAAAACCTAAGAATTAGGCTTGGAGACCTAGCCAGAGCTGCTGCTGTGTGTGACCACTACCTGCTGCGATAGAGAACATACTGAGGAGTTTCCGGCAGCACATGACCACATATAGGGAGGCAAAAGGATTGCTCTCTATCTCCACCTGCTGGTAGATGGACACAACCCACCAGTCTATGGATCTCTTTAATAGACACAGATAAATAATTGCCTTTTTAAAACCAGTTTCTGTTTGGATACAGTTTATACATTGTAAATGCCATATTTTTAATGTGGAAATCACAAATAAAACCTTCTAAAATGAGCTCCGTTGTCTGTCTAGTTCTTGGATTGGGGTGGGGGGGGGGAGGTAGGTAAAGGGAAGGGGTCTAGGCTGGGTGGAATGATTTTATCTTGTAGGGTGGTGCCTTCGTAGTACCTGATCTGGTTGTTTATTCAGATCCACATTTTTCTATGTTCACTGTGCAGCACAAGGAAACAGTAACTCCAGAGGACTGGACAATACCACATGAAGAGAAATAATACAAAGTGATTTATTTCTACATCTTAGAATATTTCTACTATATCACTCCACAGAGGCGGATTTATCTGAATAAATAAAAAGCATTAAAAACTGACCATCAGAGTCTCCACTCAAGTTGAAATCCACTATAGCATGGTTAAATTTTCCATCATCATTTTGTTTTACAACCAGTTGCTGGGTCAGGTGCTCAAGTGCTGTTTTGTCCTGCAAAGGGAAAATGTTGAAGTTTAACTCATAATAAGCTCTTTGTGCAGGCTATCATGCTCCAAAAAGTGGATAAAGCTGTTTATTTGTCATTATACCCAAAGCCCTTGATCTCCTGTAGTAGTTTATCAGTAGATTCTGAAGCACAGTTTTGGGACTCTGCCTCAGTTATGGCACAAATTAGCATACCCTTATGTATAGAAGTATGCATTTAACAGCAAATATTTATTAAATATTGTTTTGTAAGATGTTTCTTTAATTTTCTTTTGTTTTGTGTCTGAATAATTTGGGTTTGTTCCTCTTTTCCAATTCAATTTTGTTTCTTTTTTTTTCAATCTTATATCTTATTTTTCATTTTCCACATCTTTTACTTTCTTTATTAACATTCTCTACAACCTTTCATAATATTACAGGAAATTTTACATAATAGTGAACAAAATAATAAGAAAGAGGATTAATGGACTAAAGCAAACAAACAAACAAAAATAAAAATATCAAGTCAGAAAAAAATTTAAGGGCCCTGTTTACTAAGCCGTGCATGGGGCACACTAATGTTTTTAGTGCACGCTAACACTAGAGATACCCACAGGAATATATGGGTGTCTCTAGTTTTAGCATGTGCTAAAAATGCTAGCGTGCCTTAGTAAACAGGGTCCTAACAGTCTTCAATACTTATTAATTGTTAGATCCTGTTACCTACAAGGTGCCAAGAAGAAAGTTAATCAATAAGTTGCTGGAACTGATATTACTCCCTTTAATGTTTTGAATATCTAGATATTTTAGAAGCTTCAGATACTGCTTTAGCTTCACCTGGGAAAATGTTGGTTACTTTTGCATTGAGATCTGATAAAAATTTGTTATTGCAGAATTTGTTCTGATGTAACTAAGGGCCTCTTTTGTCAAGCCGTGCTAGCGGTTTTCATGCAGCAATGCTGAAGTAGCCCAATCAAAGTGAATGGGCTTTGTCAGAATTGCTGCACTGGGAACCACTGGCTTGATAAAAGAGGTCCTAACAGACTCAGAGACAACTCAGAGAATTTGCACTAATGAATTATTTTCGGGGTACAGTGTTCCCCCAAACCTATTGTTCTGCCCGATAGGACAGTCTAGCTGTCCCATCCCAGACAGAACATTGAGAAGGCTGTTTACCACTACATCTGACTCCATCACTGGATAGAATAGTGTACCTGTTCCCAACCAAATCAGGGTGTAGATAGCAGATAATAAAGGAGAAGGAGGGATAGTTTAGATATAGAGATTAGAAGTTTATTGTACCTTACCAAAGCTTATTACAGGATATTTCCACATGAAATCACTCTTACTTCTGAGACACCAAAGAATATACAAGTGGTTGTAGGAATACAGTATCTCAGCTGCAAACAGGTGCTATCTGGGTATTAGTCTTTTATGATTTCTTTTACCAATCGAAGGTATACATGGGAAAGCAATTAGGTAGTTTGCCAGTTCTGTTGTGCTACATTGGCTTCCCCTGGAGAGAGAGAGTAGTGACCGCCCCTCTCTAGCTTGAAGCAGGAAGTATGCTAACTTTTATAGGTTTATTCAGGATACAGGTAATATAAGCATATCTGATTGGATCTATGTTAATGTCATGGTTAACACTGATTGACTATGCTAATGAGTAGCTTCATCTCGTAAACATGTTCTCATCTTTAGCTTGCTTAACCACAAACTTTTGCAATTCCCTTGCACCTGGCCTTTGTTCACCAGTTACTGGCTGTTCTGACCACCATATTGCTACATCTTCCTGAGGAGTCATTTTGTACTAGTTTTCAAAAGCAACTGTTACCACCAGATTGCTAAACAATGTCACCCTGTCAATTAGACCCCCACCCTTGTGATTCTCTGTTTGTTCTGCAGTGTTTCAAAACTGGAGTTCAAGTCAGAGACACAGGCCTGTAAGTTTTTATCTCATATTAGATCCTGAACCAAAGTCAGGCCTGGGACCCTATAGCAATATTATACACTAACCATACCCTCTCCAAAAGACATTACACGATGTAATACCCGCAAATGAGTCTTCTCCGGAGTAGCCCCCACACTCTAGAATGCACTGCCTGAAAGGCTGCGCTTAACACAAGACTTATCTCTACTTCAGGAAGCAGGTGAAAGCTTTGCTGTTCAACCAGGCCTTTAATGGAAGAAGTAACTAACTAGTTAGTTTCATTTAGCCCACACAGGGATTGACTCAGATTGCATATACTGCAGCAGGACATGTTTATCCACTCCTACCCTAATTGAGATAATATTTAACCATTTCTCTGACCTCATGTGCAACTTTCTTTAAATCGATCACCTTACTTTCTAACTCTTCCTACCTCCTTACCTATCTATATGTTACATCTTAATGTTCTATTACGTATTGTGTTGACATTATAAGTAGTTTACCATGTCATACTTTGTATTGTTTTTGAATATTTTTACTGCTGTAATTCTCTATTGGTCATGTTTGATCTATTCTTACTGTACATCGCCTTGAGTGAATTCCTTCAAAAAGGCAGTAAATAAATCCTAATAAATAAATAAATGTAGATTTTTTTTTGTTAAGGCCTGGAGTATTCCAACTGGGATCTCTTACAATTTCCTTGGAAATATATAATTAAATATAGGGCTACTAAATATATATTTTGTTGTTCCAGCTCATCTTTCTGCTCTTTTTCTTGGCCAGCTAACCACTGGACAGATCCTATAGCTTTAATTCCCTTTCTGACTGATGTATAAAGTGTTATTATATTGTGTTCTGAAGTATGTCAGCAGTTTTTCTATTGATATATCAGTGTTCTTGTTAATTATCTGTAGCTCTTTTCCCTCCATTATTGTGAAGTTGTATGCAATTAATATTTTCTTTTCTTTGGTTAACTTGTACATTATTTTTTTTATCATTACACTTTTCTATACAAATGTATATCTTTGATTATTGTCCTTGACATTTTTGTAAAATCAATTAAAAAAAATTCTCATACACATACTTCTGCACAGGCATCTTAGAAGAACAAGAAATAGTAAAAAAACAAAAACAAAAACCCACCAACAGAAGTACACAAGGGTGAAAAGATGAAGAGCAATTCCCCACCACACCAGGAGGATTGGGGGGAGAGGGGTTAGTGCATCCATCTGTAGACACCTCTTCCATGGGATTAAGGAAAGATTTAGGGGCCCTTTTACAAAGGCACGTAAGGGCATTACTGCCCAGCTAGCACGTGCGCCTGGTGGTAATTCAGAGTTTGGCACACGCAGAAAACACGCAGTAGAAAATAATTTTCTACTGCGGAGATGTTCCTGTCAGTAATCAGCAGTTGGCGTGTGCTGGACAGTTATCACATGGATATCGCGTGAGCCCTTACCGCTAAGTCAATGGGTGGCGTTAAGGGCTCAGGCCATAAATAGACGCATGCTGGTTTTCATTTTGCCACATGTCCATTTCCTGGCCCCAACCCCCCCCCCCCTCTTTTTTCCAGACTACTGGAGAAATGGTCCAGTGTGTGTCCAATACATGAACCCACACTACCGCAGGCCACTTTTTGGCATGCCTTTGTAAAAGGGTCCCTTAGTAACAACACAATAACAACATTTCTTCTTTTCTCTCATCCCACTTTCTCTCACAATAACCGGTTTCCCTTCTCAAGTGTTGTTCTTCTTCAGTTACCAATACAAAACTTTTCACTCTCTTCTCCAATGTTTCATCTTTTACTTCTCCCTTATCCCACCATTCTTTCCCTCATCTCCAGCAATTCCACTCTAGAACTCCATTCATTTTATTTACTCTGATATCTCTATATCAACATTTTTCTTTTCTGTCATCTCATTCTTTATTCTCACTTTCCCTTCCACAATATCATTCTTACACCACTTCTTTCATCCTTTCCCATTTCTCCCCTATTCCCCTTTCTTCTACCCTATGAAGAAAGATTAAGGAGGCTAGGGCTATTCAGCTTGGAGAAGAGACGGCTGAGGTGAGACATGATAGAGGTATATAAAATAATGAGTGGAGTGGAACAGGTGGATGTGAAGCGTCTGTTCACGCTTTCCAAAAATACTAGGACTAGGGGGCAGGCGATGAAACTACAGTGTAGTAAATTTAAAACAAATCGGAGAAAAGTTTTCTTCACCCAACGTATAATTAAACTCTGGAATTCGTTGCCGGAGAAAGTGGTGAAGGCGGTTAGCTTAGCAGAGTTTAAAAAGGGGTTGGATGATTTCCTAAAGGACAAGTCCATAAACCGCTACTAAATGGACTTGGGAAAAATCCACAATTCCAGGAATAACATGTATAGAATTTTGTACGTTTGGGAAGCTTGCCAGGTGCCCTTGGCCTGGATTGGCCGCTGTCGTGGACAGGATGCTGGGCTCGATGGACCCTTGGTCTTTTCCCAGTATGGCATTACTTATGTACCTTCTAACCCTCCCCTTGCCAACTTTTGACATTCCATTCCTTTCTCTTCCTCCTTTCTCTGATCTTTCTTTCTTTCCTCTTCATTCCCTCACCTTTCCTTCCTTTTCTCATTCTTACCCTACCTTTCCTCCTCTTGCACATTCACATCCTACCATTTCATCTCCCTCACCAATTCTTCCCTTTCCATTTTCCCCACTCTCACCTCTATATATATGTTTATGATACTGTATTGTAAAATTGGATTCTTACAACAAATTACTTTCTTATGCATTATTCTTTGTTATGTATCCAATACTGTTTATTGTAAGCCACATTGAACTCAGACTTGTTTGGGATAATGTGGGATATGTCATAAATAATAATCCTTCCTTTTCCCACTGACCCTTCTCCTCTCATATTTAACCTAGTAATGTCACATTATTTGTCATTATCCACAGTCTATATTGTCTGACTCCTAACAGGCCTAAAACAACTGATGTTGCAAACTCAGCTAATCAGCTACTCTTGACACCATCGGGCTACAGACAGTAATGAAGAAAGAGTTCAATGACCCAGTGGTAGCACTACAAAAACAAGAGTGCTGCAGGTCCACAAGATATTAGGAGGGTAATTTTATAATAAGGTACTTACGTGCAAGGAGCAAAATAGCACCCTTTAATGTTATTTTTTTAGTGACTACATATAGGTCTATGGGTGCCTTTATAAAATACTCAAAACCAGAAAAGGCTCTTCAAACCCACAGCAAACAGCATGCAACAGAAACCAGAGCAGACCTGGAGTCCAAGAAGAATCTTTATTAGAATAGACCCGATGTGGCCACTTTTCACCAATTAAGCTGCATCAGAGGTTTACAAACCACTATTTAACTAAACATTGCGAGAATCAGAGAAACCACAGATCCCAGAATGCATTGCGGGGGAGGGAAAGACAAGACCAGAACTACAGAACCCAGAATGCACTGCGGAGGGGCGGAGGCAGGAGCATAGAGAACACAGATTTCAGACTGCCTGGAAGAATAAGAGAGGTCATGACAAACGAGAACCTGAGTTGCAGGAGAAGGAAAGAGAGGAGGCGGATTGGGAAATGGAATCAGCTGAGGAGAGGGTGGAACACCTGAGTGAGGGGGTGGAGAATGAAAGGATGGAATGGGAGGAGTTGGAGCACGTAGAAGGAGAAGGGGTGGAAGAAGAGATGGAGGTGGGTGAGGAAGTGACTGGAGAAGAAGAGTGACTTCTAGAGGAGCCCAAAGTAACAAGGAAAGCATAATAGTCAGGAGAGATCCGGTGGGTGGATGTCAAGAGATAAGTTGTTGACAGTTGTGGGTGGTGGATCATTTTTAGCCTGGCTTGTGGAACTGTGTTTAAAGCTGGGCTGGCTGAATGGAATTTTGGAGGCCTTACTAACTGAACTGTGGATAAAAGCCTGGCTGGCTGAACTGTGGATAAAAGCCTGGCTGGTTAAACTGAGTATAAAAGCCTGGCTGGCTGAACTGAGTATAAAAGACTGGCTAGCTGAACTGTGTGGACAAGCCTGGCTAGGTGAACTGTGTTGCAAAACCTGGCTAGCCGAACTGTGTTAAAAAGCCTAGCTAGCTGAACTGTGTTAAAAAGCCTAACTAGCTGAACTGTGGGGCTGTAAGAGCGAACTGCACTGACGAGTGTGGAGTCAGAAGCAGACAGCACGGACAAGTGTGAGAGAGAGAGAGACGATTACTCTGTCGAGAGGAGCGGCTGACAACATACATACAGAAATATAATTAGAATCCATGCACAAAGACATCCAGAAAAATTAAAACATGCAATAAAGAAACAATCATATTCAAATGCTCAAAATCATAAAATCTTAGAAAGTAAAGAAATAACAACATAAAAAATAAAAATTTTTTAACAAACCAGTGCTAAAAAATACAAGTGCCATACAAGTGAACCAGGATGATACAGCATTCCAATTATATATAAACAGCAACCCAGTAAAGAGTACATAGACAACTACTCAACCTCCCACTTTTTTCTCCAATTTTTCAAACTGTATGTAAACACCATAGTGAATGTATATGAATACAAACAAAGTTCAGACCATAAAGGACACATACCTAACAAGGGGTAAAGCAATGTTTTCCCTGGCTAATAAGTGCATATCCAAGACTGCCTAAAATAAAAAGGTAAAAAAAGCTGGAACTAGAAAACCAAAAAACACATCAGAAAGGCAAGTAAGTGAAATGGTACTTACAATCTGCAGCTCCTGAATGTCAAAAAAATAAAGCAGCACCAACAGCTTCTCACCTCACTCTGGGGCCCTTTTACTAAGCAGCGGCAAGTCTAGTGTGGGCTTACTGAGCGCCAATCTGAAGGAACCACTGGCCCAATACGGGTGCCGGCAATAGTTCCACCCCCAGTGTGCAGCATTTCCAGTGCTAGTGGAAATATTCAAAAAATATTTCCACAGGGGGTTACCCGGCAGTAATTGGGCAGCTGTGTGTTATGGGTGACACCTACTCTAACCTCAATGGGTGGTGGTAAGAGCTCCCCTCCCCCCCCACATGGTAAGAGCAATCTTACTGCATGGTCATGTTTCTTTTCAGCCTTTTTAAAAACACCATCCTGGAGGTTCAGGACAAATATATTCCACGTATTAGAAAAAAGGGAAAAAAGACTAAACGTCAGCCGGCGTGGCTAAACAGTAAGATAAAGGAAATCATTAGAGCCAAAAAACAATCCTTCAGAAAGTGGAGAAGAGAACCAACTGAAAGTAACAGGATAGATCATAAGGAATGCCAAGCCAAATGCAAAGCGGAGATAAGGAGGGCAAAAAAGGACTTTGAGAAGAAATTAGCGTTGGAAGCAAAAATACATAGTAAAAATTTTTTTAGATACATTAAAAGCAGGAAACCGACCAAAGAGTCGGTTGGGCCGCTGGACGAAAATGGTGTTAAAGGGGTGATCAAGGAGGACAAAGCCGTAGCGGAGAAATTAAATGAATTCTTTGCTTCGGTCTTCACCGAGGAGGATTTGGGGGGGACACCGGTGCCGGAAAGAATATTTGAAGCGGGGGAGTCGGAGAAACTAAACAAATTCTCTGTAACCTTGGAGGATGTAATGGGTCAGTTCAGCAAGCTGAAGAGTAGTAAATCACCGGGACCTGATGGTATTCATCCCAGAGTATTAATAGAACTAAAAAATGAACTTGCGGAGCTACTGTTAGAAATATGCAATCTGTCCCTAAAATCGAGTGTAGTACCGGAAGACTGGAGGGTAGCCAATGTTACTCCGATTTTTAAGAAGGGTTCCAGAGGAGATCCGGGAAATTATAGACCGGTGAGTCTGACGTCGGTGCCGGGCAAGATGGTGGAGGCTATTATTAAGAATAAAATTGCAGAGCATATACAAAAACATGGACTGATGAGACAAAGTCAGCACGGATTTAGTGAAGGGAAGTCTTGCCTCACCAATCTAATGCATTTTTTTGAGGGGGTAAGCAAACATGTGGACAATGGGGAGCCGGTTGATATTGTATATCTGGATTTTCAGAAGGCGTTTGACAAAGTGCTGCACGAAAGACTCCTGAAGAAATTGCAGAGCCATGGAATCGGAGGTAGGGTATTATTATGAATTAAGAACTGGTTGAAAGATAGGAAGCAGAGAGTAGGATTGCGTGGCCAGTATTCTCAGTGGAGGAGGGTAGTTAGTGGGGTCCCGCAGGGGTCTGTGCTGGGTCCGTTGCTTTTTAATGTATTTATAAATGACCTAGAGATGGGAATAACTAGTGAGGTAATTAAGTTCGCCGATGACACAAAATTATTCAGGGTCGTCAAGTCGCAGGAGGAATGTGAACGATTACAGGAGGACCTTGCGAGACTGGGAGAATGGGCGTGCAAGTGGCAGATGAAGTTCAATGTTGACAAGTGCAAAGTGATGCATGTGGGTAAGAGGAACCCGAATTATAGCTACGTCTTGCAAGGTTCCGCGTTAGGAGTTACGGATCAAGAAAGGGATCTGGGTGTCGTCGTCGATAATACGCTGAAACCTTCTGCTCAGTGTGCTGCTGCGGCTAGGAAAGCGAATAGAATGTTGGGTGTTATTAGGAAGGGTATGGAGTCCAGGTGTGCGGATGTTATAATGCCGTTGTATCGCTCCATGGTGCGACCGCACCTGGAGTATTGTGTTCAGTACTGGTCTCCGTATCTCAAAAAAGATATAGTAGAATTGGAAAAGGTACAGCGAAGGGCGACGAAAATGATAGTGGGGATGGGACGACTTTCCTATGAAGAGAGGCTGAGAAGGCTAGGGCTTTTCAGCTTGGAGAAGAGACGGCTGAGGGGAGATATGATAGAAGTGTATAAAATAATGAGTGGAATGGATCGGGTGGATGTGAAGCGACTGTTCACGCTATCCAAAAATACTAGGACTAGAGGGCATGAGTTGAAGCTACAGTGTGGTAAATTTAAAACGAATCGGAGAAAATTTTTCTTCACCCAACGTGTAATTAGACTCTGGAATTCGTTGCCGGAGAACGTGGTACGGGCGGTTAGCTTGACGGAGTTTAAAAAGGGGTTAGATAGATTCCTAAAGGACAAGTCCATAGACCGCTATTAAATGGACTTGGAAAAATTCCGCATTTTTAGGTATAACTTGTCTGGAATGTTTTTACGTTTGGGGAGCGTGCCAGGTGCCCTTGACCTGGATTGGCCACTGTCGGTGACAGGATGCTGGGCTAGATGGACCTTTGGTCTTTCCCAGTATGGCACTACTTATGTACTTATGTACTTTTACTTGCTGCTGTAAAACCGGTCACTGCCTTTGGTGCAGGGCCCTTCCTACCGCAGCTTAGGAAAAGGGTCCCTTTCAAAGTTGAAAAAGTTGAATCAGCCATCTTGAAAAACAAAACAGGCTTTTTATGCACGCTTTTAGAGGTCAAAAGTGACTGCAGGGTTCTAAAAAGCTTTAAAATATATTAAAACCTTACATGGGGATCCTGTTCTTGTTAGAACACCTTAAGAAGCACAGGAGCAAAATCAAGCCCATATTGACCACTCAAAAAACCAGAATGTTCATAAAAATAGTGATATAACTTGAAATTAAAAAATTAAAAATGAAGATAAATCTGGTAACCTTATACTGGCAGGAACTCAGAAACAAGGCAGGGCTGGAGCCTGACAGGAATTCAGAGACAAGGCAGGGCTGGAGCTTGGAAGTAACTCAGAGATAAGGCAGGGCTGGAGCTTGGAAGTAACTCAGAGACAAGGCAGGGCTGGAGCTTTAAAGGAACTCGGAGACAAGGCAGGGCTGGAGCTTTAAAGGAATTCGGAGACAAGGCAGGGCTGGAGCTTTAAAGGAACTCGGAGACAAGGCAGGGCTGGAGCTTGCCAGGAACTCTGAGACAAGACTGGGTCCAAGGCTACAAGATCTGGAAACAGGGCAAAGCAGAACAGAAGCAGGAACATCAAGGCAGGAACTCAGCAAGCAAGGCAGGCAAGACAGGAAGAAGAAGACCTCATCGCGAAGGTGCCAAAGTGGTGCCTGGGCCTCCCTTAAATGTGCCAAGTGCACATAGGGCTCTCCTTTTACTAAGTGGCAGTAAGCCAAATGTGGGCTTACTGCTCGCAATACAGGAAGTACTGCCGGGCTACCGCAGCAGCCCGGCAGCACTTCCCTCCCCTAGCATGCCGTATGGCTTCAAGACCTACTTAAAAATTGTGAATAGAAAGTGATCCAAGATGGCACACAGATCCAAGGGTACATGCTGTTGGGATACAGTGAAAAAGGTTGGGGGATCTAGAATCCTGTTTCTAAGAACAGCTGAGGTAGCAGTAACTCAGAATACATATGAGGATGCACCATTGTAGACAACACAAGTTCAACAAGCCCTAAGCAGGCAGCATTCATAGACATCATAACCATCATGGGACAAATGGAAGGCGCAGACCAATCAGCTATCACTAATGAGAAAAACCAAGGCAAAGCTGGAGATCTATCAATTATCGCTGTTAATGCAAACCCTGACAAGACTGCCAAGCAGTCATTTATGACCTAGAAAAGGGGTCTTTGGATAGTCAAGGTAATGCTAAGTATGAGATCCTATGGCACTCTTATCACCTCTGAAGGTTTTCACAGATAATGTAAGGCATTTCAGCTCACACTCAAAAACAAAGCATAAGTCTGAGAAACACAGGAATCTTCAGCCTTGGAGGACTTCAAAAGACCACAAAGACATGAGACTGGAGAATAAGAGAGAGTGACATTTGAAAGGAAAGCTTCTCTCTATGGCGACACAGCATGGGCAATTACAGGGATTTCACTACAGACTGTCACATCTCTAAAGCCGGCCCAAATGTTGAGATTTGGCCGGTTCCGACCGTATTATTGAAACGAAAGATGGCTGGCCATCTTGCTTTGATAATAAGGTCGGGACGCAGCTTTACGGGGACGACCTTGAAGATGGCCGGCCCCGTTCGATTATGCCCCTTTATGTCATGCACTAACTGGTTAGCACAGGAACACCCCCTCTCCACCCCTGACATGCCCTCTCAAAAACGTTTTGAGAGGTTATCGCCCCCTACAAAAATAGGTGGCGATAAGTACTCACATGGTAATCTTTAAAAATGGCTAGCATACGGCCATTAATGGAAAAAAAAACCTGGGTTTTTACAGCCACGGTAAAAATGGCCTTAGCTTGTGGGAAAGACCCTCATACCAAGTGACATCTAACTCGACTACATCAGCCATATGGATACCTGAATGCGGAGTTCCACAGGGATCCCCCCTCTCACCGACCTTATTCAACTTAATGATGACACCCTTGGCCAAACTACTATCAAACCAAAACCTCAACCCATACATATACGCAGATGACGAAATGATCTACATCCCATTTAAATAAGATATAAAGGAAATTTCCAATGACATCAACCAAAGTCTACATATCATGCATTCATGGGCGAATGCATTTCAGCTGAAACTTAATGCAGAAAAAACCCAATGTCTAATACTCACCTCTCAGCATAACACAAACAAATTCACCACCATTAACACACCAAAACTGAATCTTCCAATTTCGGACACCCTAAAAATTCTTGGAGTCACCATTGATCGACACCTAACACTTGAGAGTCACGCAAAAAACACAACCAAGAAGATGTTCCACTCAATGTGGAAATTAAAAAGAGTAAGATCTTTCTTCCCCAGGAATGTCTTCCACAACCTGGTACAATCAATGGTACTCAGTCATTTAGACTACTGTAACGCACTCTATGCTGGCTGCAAAGAACAAATAATCAAGAAACTTCAGACAGCCCAGAACACAGCAGCTAGACTCATATTCGATAAAACAAAATATGAAAGTGCTAAACCCCTACGAGAAAAGCTACACTGGCTCCCTCTTAAAGAATGCATCATGTTCAAAATATGTACCCTAGTTCACAAAATCATTCACGGAGATGCCCCAGCCTACATGTCAGACCTGATAGACTTACCACCCAGGAATGCTAAAAAATCATCTCGCACATTCCTCAATCTTCATTTCCTCAACTGCAAAGGTCTAAAATACAAACTAATGCATGCGTCAACCTTCTCCTTCTTGAGCACGCAATTCTGGAATGCGCTACCGCACAACTTAAAAATGATCCACAAACGAACTAACTTCCGCAAACTACTGAAGACACATCTCTTTAACAAGGCATACCACAAAGAGTAACAAATATGAACCCCTCCACAGAAATGTCTTATAACATTTGCTTGCTATACTAATATCATGCTTTTTCACTATCATGTTACCCCAAATCCTCTGTAATACTAAATGTTTATTTCTTATACTTCTCCACCATTCATGATGTATTGTAAGCCACATTGAGCCTGCAAAGAGGTGGGAAAATGTGGGATCCAAATGCAATAAATAAATAAATAAATAAATAAATAAATAAATAAATAAATAAATAAATATATAAATGTGCATTAAGTCCACATTTTACTGCAGCTTTGTAAAAGGACTCCTTAGAGCTCTATCTGTTAAATTGCATCAATTTCCTATGTGCAAAACACATTGGGGGGTCTTTTACAAAGGCACGGTAGTGTTTTTAGTGCGTGCTAATGATTAGCACATGTTGAATGTTAGACACCCATAGAAAGGAGTGAGGGAGGAGTGGCCTAATGGTTACTGCAGTGGGCTTTGATCCTGGCAACCTGGGTTAAATTCCCACTGCAGCTCCCTGTGACCTTGGGCAAGTCACTTAACCCTTCATTGCTCCAGGAACAAAAACTTAGATTGTGAGCCCTCTAGGGACAGAGAAAGTACCTGCATATAACTGTACAGCACTGAGTATGTCTAGTAGTGCTACAGAAATGATTAGCAGTAGTAGAATCTCTAGCATATAGCGTGCACTAAAAACGTTAGCACACCTTAGTAAAAGGACCTCATTATTAGTTTCTGAGTTTGTTCAATTTTAACACAATTTAGTAAATAAAGCTCTTAATTAGTAATATCCTACCGACCCTCCTCTCCATTCATCATCCCCACCAAACTTTTCTGACCGTGCATAGACGACTGTTATAATATCAGACTCCGAGGGACTGTTCATTTGCTTTAAATTGATCTCTTAATTAATAAGTTGAATTTGTTGTGATGTCAATATAGGAAGATATATTGGGTAAGGATTTTTTTGTCAAGATCTGAATTTGCTAGACTTTACTTCTGCTCTAGCATGTGATATTCTAATATGTTTTGCATTAGTAGATAGTTGCTCTAGTGTGAATGTGAAAAGAAAATGAAAAGAGGATATTAGAAATGAGCAGCACTGCTCAGTCCTGTAGATTTGAACTGTCTTTCTTGAAAGCTGAAATGAGCAAGTGATCAGAGGGGAAATTATCCTTCTTCAGCTACAAGGTGACCTATTAACCTTCCTCCTCTAAAACATGTGTTATAATAAAATAATTTAATTAGTAACTATAAAAATGGAAGTTGAGATAATTTTCTAAGGATGTCGCTCTGAGCCCTAGTATGCTGAAACAGTCAACTGTGCTTTTCTTGGACTCTAGATATGCAGTGACTTCTGTTAACTCTCAGTCACATGTAGGAATGCCTAATAAGGAAGTGACTTTAGTTAAACCTCAGTGACAACAGAGGAAAACTGGGGGACAAGAGAGAAAGGAGAAAATGTATGCGTATTTAATTAAGATACTGTTTAACAAAATATGATGAAGCCAGAACAATAATACAATTTGTCACTGGTGAAAATTTCATTAGTTTGAACTAGAGATCGCAATCTTTCTTATGGAATTATGTTATAAGGGTAGGTTGTAACATTTTGCCATTAATTTAAATCAAGGTGAAACAGAAAAATTTTTCATAAATACATATGGTTTTGATTTAGTAGAAACTAGCCTTTTCTGCACGTGGGGCAGATATTCAGAATTATCCCACTCAAGTTGATTGACAAGGTCAAATTAAGGGGATGAAGAGTGTACTGGCATTGTTGCTCACAAATATATTACATAGAATCGGCCCAATAACCAATCCCTGAGGTATTTCATTACTCACTTTCTCTTATTCTCAGTGGATTCCATTTACCACTACCCTCTGCCACCTGTCAGTCAAACATTTTCCAATCCATTTCATCACTTTGGGTCCTAATTTCAGCCTGCACAGCCTATTTGTGAACCTCCTGTGAGGAACTGTATTAAAGGTCTTGCTGAAATTCAAATATACTATATCTAGTGCATGTTCTCGATCCTATTCTTTAGTCAAATAGATAAATCAGATTGTTTTGCTATGATTTTCCTTTGGTAAAACCATGTTGACTTGAATCTTGTTGGATTCTAGGAAGTTCACTATCCTTTCCTTCAGCAACATCTCCATTAGTTTCCAACCACCAAATTGAAGTTAACTGGACTGTAGTTTCTCTGTCACCATCTTTGTGAAGAAGGATCACATCTGCTCTCTTCCAATCCCATGGAACCTCTCCCCTCTCCAAGGATCTATAAAATAAATCTTTAAGAGGACCCATCAGGATCTCTTTGAGCTCCCTCAATATCCCCATGGCTTTGTCCACTGTTTTTCAAATGGTTTATAGCCAATTTCTCCTGTGAACAGTGCAATCTATACTCTTGCCAGCCCGCCATGGCCCTTCTCCAGGATTTTCCTCTGTGAACATAAAAGTATTTATTTAACATATCCGCTTTTTCTCATCACTTTCCACTGAGTGGGTGTTAGAAACTTTCATTCTTAAAATTAAAGCCTTCCTCCTTTCCTCAGCATGTCTGAAAAAAGTCATGTCATCTGCCTTTACATCTGTAATCATTATTTATTCTATCTGTACTTTTGCTAGCCATATTTCTCTCATCACTGAGTTTTAGCTGGTAATCTTTTCTCTGTTCATCATCCTATGTTCTTCTGTATTTTCTAAATGCCACCTCTTTTGCCTTTATGTTTTCAGCCACTTGTTTGTAAAACCATATCGGTTCCTTTTTCTCTTGTCATATTTATGGCTCCTTTAAGCTTGGACTAATGTACTTCCACTTCTCCTAAGTCTACCCATCCTGTCAGATCCTTCTTTAGGTACTCCCTCATTAGTCCATATATTTGAAATCCATTACTTTGAGCTCTGTATCTGCATTCTGTTTTAGTTCTTACATCAAATCATATTGTGTGATTTTTGCTGTTGCCCAGTTTGGCTCCTACTCATATTTTAGACACTTTCTCCATTTGTAAGCATTAGATCCAGAATTACTACTTCCCTTGTGGGTTTCACCACCATTTGTCTGAGCACAGCAATTTCACAAGCATCCAGATCTCTCTACTTTTTTCTGATTCTGAAGAAGGGACATTCCAATCCACATCTGCCAAGTTGAAATTTCCCAGCAATAGCATTTTTTCCTTTCATTCCCAGCTTTTGGATTTTTTAAATCAAATCTTTGTCCACTTTCTTCATTTGTGATGGAGGTCTGTAGATGACACCTGTATGGATAGACATGTGAAGGACCCTTCTCAGTCTTCCATCTCTTCACCAATCTCCACATATCTGGTTCTCTAGTCCTTACTCATAACAGCCGATTCATTTTTGTCTGTCTTACCCCCCACTATACCACACGAATCTCATCGAATTCTTTGATTGGGTGACCGGAGAATTGAACCGTGGACGTGCTATAGACGTAATCTACTTAGATTTCAGTAAGGCTTTTGACACGGTTTCCCCACAGGATGCTCTTAAATAAACTGGATGGGCTGAAGATGGGACCAAAGTGTTGAACTGGATTAGGAACTGGTTGACGGACAGACGCCAGAGGGTGGTGGTGAATGGAGTTCGCTCGGAGGAGGGAAAGGTGAGTAGTGGAGTGCCTCAGGGATCGGTGCTGGGGCCGATTCTGTTCAATATATTTGTGAGTGACATTGCCGAAGGGTTAGAAGGTAAAGTTTGCCTATTTGCGGATGATACTAAGATTTGTAACACAGTGGACACCCCGGAGGGAGTGGAAACATGAAAAAGGATCTGAAAAAGCTAGAAGAATGGTCTAAAGTTTGGCAATTAAAATTCAATGCGCAGAAATGCAAAGTGATGCACTTAGGGAGCAGAAATCCACGGGAGGCGTATGTGTTAGGCAGGGAGAGTCTGCTAGGTACGGACAGGGAGAGGGATCTTGGGGTGATAGTATCTGAGGATCTGAAGGCGATGAAACAGTGTGACAAGGCGGTGGCCGTAGCTAGAAGGTTGCTAGGCTGTATAGGGAGAGGCGTGACCAGCAGAAGAAAAGAGGTGTTGATGCCCCTGTATAAGTCGTTGGTAAGGCCCCACCTGGAGTATTGTGTTCAGTTTTGGAGGCCGTATCTTGCTAAGGATGTAAAAAGAATTGAAGCGGTGCAAAGAAAAGCTACGAGGATGGTATGGGATTTAAGTTACAAGACGTATGAGGAGAGACTTGCTGACCTGGACATGTATACCCTGGAGGAAAGGAGAAACAGGGGTGATATGATACAGACGTTCAAGTATTTGAAAGGTATTAATCCGCAAACGAACCTTTTCCGGAGATGGGAAGGCGGTAGAACGAGAGGGCATGAAATGAGATTGAAGGGGGGCAGACTTAAGAAAGATGTCAGGAAGTATATTTTCACGGAGAGGGTGGTGGATGCCTGGAATGCCCTCCCGCGGGAGGTGGTGGAGAGGAAAACGGTAACGGAATTCAAACATGCGTGGGATAAACATAAAGGAATCCTGTTCAGAAGGAAGGGATCCTCAGGAGTTTAGCCTTGAATGGGTGGCGGAGACGGTTGGGAGGCGGGGCTAGTGCTGGGCAGACTTATACGGTCTGTGCCAGGGCTGGTGGTTGGGAGGCGGGGATAGTGCTGGGTAGACTTATACGGTCTGTGCCAGAGCCGGTGGTGGGAGGCGGGGCTGGTGGTTGGGAGGCGGGGATAGTACTGGGCGGACTTGTATGGTCTGTGCCCTGAAAAAGACAGGTACAGATTAAGGTAAGGTATACACAAAAAACTAGCACATATGAGTTTATCTTGTTGGGCAGACTGGATGGACTGTGCAGGTCTTTTTCTGCCGTCATCTACTATGTTCTATGTTACCTACATTTCTCATCCTCATTGTCTTCTCCTGGTCCTCACAGTCTCTTACCTATCTTCTACCCTTCCTCCTTTTCATCCTATCTTACACTCTCTCTCATACCCACCCCGGTCTTCTTATCTCCCATTCTTACTCATTTCTCAACCTACTGTCTACACCCTGCTTTCACTTACTTCTTTGCTTCCCATTTCAACACTTTATACTTACTCCCTCCCTAGGCCTCATCTACTTTTTTCTACCTTTCATTCCTCGGCAACTCAAGCTCTATATCTGTCATTTTTCCTTTTCTCCTGGCTACATTTCATCCCTTCTCGCTCTTACACTCGATCATATTTTCCACTCTTTCTTATTTTCACCTCCTTCATACCATTTCCACCCTCTTCTTACAGTTTAATCACCATCTCACATCCCTAGGCTTCTCACACTCCACTGCTAATATCCCAGACTCAGTATATACACCATACCATTTCTCTGTTCCACATTCCCCAGTGATACTCCTAGATTGCAAATGTCATATCCTTCAGACTCATAC
This sequence comes from Microcaecilia unicolor, assembly GCF_901765095.1. Classification (NCBI taxonomy): domain Eukaryota; kingdom Metazoa; phylum Chordata; class Amphibia; order Gymnophiona; family Siphonopidae; genus Microcaecilia; species Microcaecilia unicolor. The sequence goes on from NC_044039.1 coordinate 92,233,594, forward strand.
GTTGGTCCTATTAAACCCAAGCACAGCAGGAGGACAATGTTGTTAATGTCTGCTGAGGTCAGTGATCATCTGCAATAAATAGCAATGGCAGTTGTTTCACTAGGGGAGATTGTGATTGGAGTTGGGAAGGCTTAGCCTCGTCAAACCTCTTATATGGAATGCCTATGCCCCCACCCCCCATACACAATTGGGGTGAGGGGTGCAAGAAGTAATATTTCTCTTCAGGATCTGCAAGGCCAGATGATCTGTCAGTCAAGATAGGGACAGGAAGGCCAACAGATAAGTTATGTCTCTGAAAGAAGTATTCGGGGTGGCATTTCATGCCTACTACCACATCACAACTGCTTCTCTCGCATTTAAATTACCTGTAAAGGACAAGAAAAGTCCCAAGGGTCTTCTATGCATAAAAGAATTCCTCAGTCTGTATACGCCAGCCAGTAAAACTACTGTAAGGGGGCAATCCCTTGTGTATGCTCAGAGATTGTATGGGTGGACCACTCACATAACATAGTTCAGTCAGTACAGCATTAGACGTTTACCAATTTTATTCCAAGTATCAAAAAGGCATGTAGGAAGTCCAAATGACAGCCAGCATGGTGAAAGAGGCCATTAGAGCCAAAAGAACATCTTTCAAAAATGGATAAAGAATCTGAACCAAGAAAACAGGAAGCAGCATAAGCACTGGCAAATTAGATGCAAGACATTGATAAAGAATGCAAAAAGCAAATTTATTTTTCATGAAAAACAAACAAATATGTGTAGGGGCAAAACCCCTTTAGTGACCACTTATAGTGCCAGTAACAACCTCAGCATTATTTGTTAAAAAACAAGTACCTTCATTGAATTACTTTTGAAGTCAACTTCCATACTTTGATGATTACCAATGTACTTGTTCAGCAAAACATGATTGTTGATAAACATTTTGCACAGTCATGTACCCGACACCAGGCTAACCCAGACACTGCGGTGGTGGACAGACAGTGAAGGCCACAGTAGTCTACATCATTGGACTCTTTGGAGCCAAGTTTCAGGAGCAGCAACCTTGCTGACTCGAGTGGGAACTCAGAAAGGTCCAGAATATGGGAGGCACTGACTTGTCTTCAGGAATCACGTGCTACAGCCAGAAATGGTACATAAGAAGCACCTCTGCGGTCCACAAATTGAGTCTGGTGACCCCACCAGCTTCAGGCTAACATTCTCCCATGTTTCCTAGCTTATATAACTCCATCTACCTCTTCTGCATCGATGGACCCTTCAGAGTTCCTGCCTGCCTCCTGATGCATCTCTTCAGGAGAAGACTTCATCAAGCAGGTGCCCCCTAGATTCTAGGCCTTGGACTAGGCGTGTGTTTGCTCAACCATTTTAATAAGGTAAGTCATTTTCCTATGGAGGTCCTAGCATTTGTGCATAACTCTCCCATTATTGTTGCCTCCTTTATTTTAATAATTTATTTGTTGCTATAATAAATATATTTATATTTTTATAAATTTGGCCCTTGTGTCAGTTATCTGTTGGTATAACAGGGCTGTGGACTTGGATCCATAAGGGAACATAAGATTGATTGTTATAATATAGTTCTAGTTCCCAACTGCCTCGCTCACTAATGGAGTTGGGGAAATCTGTTTAGCCCCACATATGAATTTAAGTCAAAATTCAAAAACAAATCAAGAGAAAACACTTAATACAAGTCCACATCATGGAGGATCCAAAAGATTACAAAATATTTTAACTACAAATAAAGAAATAACCAAATAGAATTATAGGCATAGAGATCTTACAATTATCATTATTATACCTGCTTCCAATTACAATTAGAAAAAGAATTAATCTTAGATTATTAAACCTTCACTTTCTCTAACAAAAAAATTCTCCAAATAAGTAGGATCTAAAAAAAATATATTTTGTGTATCACTGAGAGTTGGTTGCTGGAATCTCACCTGACAATTATTACTCATTTGACTCCTCCCACTTATACTGCTTTTTCTTGTATTTGGGAGGGGAGGGGAGGGGTTTTGGTAGTTTTTAAGGAATTTTTAAAATTGTAAGTGCACACTAATATTATGGTAGGCTCTCCCATTAAGTCTCTGCTTTTGGGTTCAACTTTTGTGAATATATTATTGATTTATAGTCCCCCTGGTTCTTTGAATCATGATTTTTCTTCATTAATTGAAGCTATTAGTACTTCTCTGTTGCCTAAAGATACCCTTATTTTAGGAGATTTTAATTTTCATGTAAGTATGATAGCCTTTGATTTGGTAGTTCGGGATTTTATTTTTTAATATCTTTTTTGGGTTGGCATCAGTTGGTTTCTGTCCCCACTCATTTGGAAGGCATATTTTAGATCCAATGTTTTTCAGTGTTTTTGAATGACAGGAGTTGGCTCCAATTAGTTTCAGATCTTGTGGTTGCTGCCATGCCTTGGTCAGATCATAAGTTGATTTCTTGTATGTTAGTGGGGCTGGATTTAGATGTGTTGGGTCCTTCTGTAGTGCAGGTAGGGAGGCATTCACAATTTAGTTTGCAGGACTTTTGGCAAGAGTGGAGTTCTGAACTGTGTATGTTGGAGAATATGTTTTTGGGTGAAGCTGTGGATTGGTGGTATAGGCCACTTGATGCTTCTTTGAATAAGCTGGACCCAAAAGCATGAGTTACGGAAAAAACGAGGAGAGCTGGAGATGGCATCCTGATGTTTTTACACAGAAGGAGTATTATGTGAATCTTGAATTGTATAAAAAATCTGTGGTGACTGTTAAATGTGTTTTTTTAAATTATAGAATTTCTAAGGCGCCTTCTCAATCTAAGGAGTTGCTGTGGTGGAGTCCTTGGTTGTCCCTTGTGTTTCTGAGAGATCTTTGCCATCAAGTCAGCATATGGCAAATTATTTTCACGCTAAAGTATGTGGGGTTGTAGATTTGTGCTCGTATGTTGGTGATAGTGAAGTGGGTGGAGGGGTATTATGGTCCAATTTTAGTCCAGTGGATTCCATGCAGGTAGAGTGTGTGGTTTAGTCATTGAGAAATTCTAATAGTCCTTTCAATTTGTGTTCCACAGTGGTGTTGAAGGCCCTAAAGTCTGATATTTCTGATTCCATGGCTTCTCCTGTTAATCAAATGTTTGATGAAGCCACGGTACCTTCAATTCTGAAAATGGCAGCTGTTCGCCTTCTGTTGAAGAAACCTTCATTGAGTATGGACTGAGTTGAGCATTTTAACTCAATTTCCAATCAAGGGTTTTTTTTTTTGCTAAAGTTGGAGAAGTTGGTGTTGTTTCAGTAGACTGATTTTGTGGAACAGCATTCTTTTAGATCCTTTTCAATTTGGGTTCCGTATACAGCATAATATGGAAACATATTGCTACCAATGCTGGATGACATTCAATCTGGTTTTGCCCAGGTTAATCGGTATTTGTTGATTTCATTAGAGTGGCAACAGCTTTTGAGACTGTTGACCATGGGCTGTTTTTGAAGCAGCTCAGATCGTTTGGGATTGCTGATAAGTTCTTGCCTTGTTTCAGTCTTTTTTGGCAGAACATATCTTTCAGTTCCGTGTTCTTCTAAATCCCATTGGATGGCTGTGGATGCTGGTGTTCCGCAGAGCTCCTGTTCTAGTTATTGTTTAATTTGTTCATGCTTCCGGTGTGTAAGGTGTTGGTAGATATGGACGTTGACAATTTGCAGTTTTATTACGCTGTGCCTACTGCAGTGGATGAAGGAGTTAAGTTGTTTGAGTCTCATTTTTGGACAGTGCAGGTGTGGATGAGAGCTAATGGGTTGACCTTAAATGTAGATTTTATGGCTAGTTCAGTCAGGTGAGGATTGTCCTTTTCCTGGTTTTCAGTTGGATTATGTTTTTATTCCTTATTGGCTTCAAATCATAGTTTGGGGGTGATTCTGGACACAACCTTGTCGTTTAAGCAGAAGGTAGCAGAGGTGATAAAGGTTGTGTTTTTTTAAAGCTGCATTTGGTACCTTGGCTTAACTATTTTCTTTCTGAACAGAACTTTCATACCATGCTGCAGAGTTATGTGCTGCCACATTTTGATTATTGCAATGCCCTTTTATGTGGTCTTCCATGTATGATGCTGAAGGCATTGCAGGTAGAACAGGATTCAGCGGCTCAGTTGCTCATTGGGGTGAGTAGAACTGGTCATGTTACCCTTTAATTGAAGAGATAACATTAGCTACCCATTTTGTGGTGCACTGAGTTTAAGATTTGACTGTTGGGTTTCAAGGCATTGCATGATGATGCTCCATTGGCTTTGGTTTGAAGCTTGCAGGCATATTGTCCTGAGAAGGTGCTTAGGTCTCAAGATCAGGTTTTTTTTTTAGATGTTCCTTCTTTCCATCATGTTCATTGGGAGACAGTTCATGCCAGTGTCATTTTTGTTGTTGGACCAAATCTGTGGAATGCTCTTCCACCTTCTATGTGTCAAATTACTTTGTTATCTCTGTTTAGGAAACAGTTGAAGACTTTGTTGTTCCGTAAAGTTTTTTCTTAAAAAGAACTGGGGATGTGTTGTATTTGGTAACTGGGGTTGGGGGGAGGGTTCGTTTGTTTTATTTTTGTGATGCATGCTGCTGATTTGTGTATGTTTTATTGTAATCTGTTCAGATGGTTGGATGGGCGGGCTATAAATTTTGTTAAATAAATAACCAAATAAATAAATATAACAATTATTCCCCTGTGTTATCAGATACTTACAAGAAATTTTCAAGAGAACAAGCAAAAGAGAATTTAAAAAGAAGATTGCTGTAGAGACAAAAACTCATGGCAAAAACTTTTTCAGGTACATTAGAAGCAGAAAGCCTGTGAGAATGTCAGTGGGACTGCTAGATCATCAAGGAGTTAAAGAAACACACAGGAAAGACAAAACCAAAGTGGAGAGACTAATTCTGTTTCAGTCTTTTCTAAGGAGACTGTAAGGAAGCTACCTATGCCAGAAATGGTATTTAAAGGTAATGATATGGAAGAACTGAAAGAAATATTTGTGATTCTGGAAGACGTAATAAAGCCAAATCAACAAATTAAAGAGTGACAAATCACTTGGACTGCACTGAAAGAACTCAAAAATGAAATTGCAGATTTAATATTGGCGATCTGCAATCTGGGAAGATAGCCAATGTAATGCTAATTTAAAAAAAAAAAAAAAGATTTCCAGGGGTCATTTGGGAAACTACAAGCCAGTATGCCTGATGTTAGTGATTGGTAAAATGGTAAAAACTATTATAAAGTAAAATATTACTGAACATATGGACAAACATGGTTTCATGGGTAATAGTAAACATGGATTCAGTCAAAGAAACTCTTGTCTCACCAATTTGCAACATGTTTTGAAGGTGCGAATAAACATATGGATAAAGGTGAGCCAGTTAATGTAGTATATCTAGATTTTCAGAAAGCTTTTGATAAAATCCCTCACAAGAGACTCCTTAAAAAAATTAAAATGTCATGGGAAAAGAGACAAAGTTCTGATCTGGGAACTGGTTAAAAGAATACAGAAAGTAGGGTTAAATGGCCGATTCTGTCAATGCAGGAAGGTGAATAGTAGAGTGCCGCAAATATCTGTACTGGGACCGGTGCTTTGTAACATATTTATAAATGATCTGGGAACAATAAGCTAGGTGATCAAATTTGCTGATGACTCATCATTATTCTAAGTTGTTAAATCATATGTGGACTGCATGAAATTGCAGGAGGACATTGGGAGGCTGCAAGACTGGGCATCCAATAGCAGATCAAATTTAATGTAGACAAGTGCAAAGTGATTCACATTGGGAAGAATAACCCAAATTATAGCTACATGATGCTAGGTTACATATTAGGAGTCATCACCGAGGAGAAGGATTTAAGTATCATCATGGACTATACATTGAAATCTTATGTTCAATGTGAGAAGGTCAACAAAGCAAACAGAATACTAGGGATTTTTAGGAAAGGAATAGAGAATAAAACGAAGAATATCATAATGCCTCTGTATCACTCCATGATGAGACCACACCTTGAGTATTATCATCACATCTAAAATAAATATGTAGTGAAACTGGAAAAGGTACAAAGAAGAACTGATTAAGGGGATGGAACACAAAGGAATCCTGTATAGAATGCATGGAATCAAACAAGCTTTGATTAGATGGCAACATCAGTAATTGGAAAGCAAAGCCAGTGCTGGACAGACTTCTACGGTCTGTGCCCTGAAAATGGCAAGGACAAATCAATATCAACTAAACATGTGTAGTATCACATTATAACTTATACATGTTTTTATCTGCTATCATCTACTATATTACTATTTTACTATGTTACATATGAGGAAAGGCTTGACTGTCCAGTCCTCTGGGAGGAAAACCATCCCCCAAGCTGTGTCAAAATGGACTTCCAGATATTCCAGGACCTGAGAATGGAGCAGGTGACTCTTGACATGATTAACTACCTAGCACCGACTCTACAGGAAGGCAACGACCTGAGAAGTGTTCATCCTGGCTTCTGATTCTGAGTTGGCCTGAATCAACCAATTGTCCAGGTAGGGGATGAACCTGAATGCCCTGGAACCATAGATGTACTGTTACCACCACCATCACCTTGGAAAAGGTGTGGGGTGCTGTGGACCACCCATAGGGCAGGGCTCAGAATTGAAAATGGCACTCAAGCATACATAAGTGGAGGAATTGCTTGTGATGATCCAAAATAGGGATATGCAGATAGGCCTCCATAAAGTCCAAGAAGCTCAGGAACTCACCCGGATGAACAGAGGCGATCACAGACTGAAGGGTCACCATGCGAAAGTGCTGTATATGGAGGCAAACATTCAACTCTTCTATATCCAGGATGGAACCAAAAAATAAACTGAATAATGCCCAAGGCCCTGTTCAGCCTCTGAGATGGGCTCCACCACTCCCAGCGAGAAGATGCTGAAGAGTAAGAGTGACAGCTTGACGCTTTAACTCCGAGCTACAGGGAGACACCAAGAAGGCATCAGGAATGGTGCAAATAAGCTCCAGGAAGTACCCCTTCTTGACTACCTCCAGAACCCATTGATCTGAGGTGATGTGGGTCCACTCTTGGTGAAAGAAGGCAACCTGCCCCCTACCAGAACCATTGAGGGGCCCGGCACATCCTCATTGGGCAGACATGGCAGTTTCAGCCCTGCCAGAGGATCCTATGTCTCCAGATCATTTGGGACCACAAAAGGAACCCTGCTTTAAGGGTCTTCCTGCACCTGATGCCTGAGCTGTTGAGCACAGAGCTGGTTGAAAATGGCCTGCCCTCTTAGAGCAACCTCGACCCGCTTAGGACTGTTTGGAACTTTTCTACTACAGTTCAGGAAAATGGAGGCCGGGCCTCCTCCATGTCCTTCACTAACTGTTCGATGTCCTCCCCAAATATGAATTGCCCTTGAAAGGGCAGCTGACTGAGCTTTTTAGAAACCACAACCATTGGCCACCAACATCAGAGGTTGCCACTGACCAGGAGGAAAGATGTAGCAAATTGTAAAGGGTGTCCACCAGGAAGATTGCCTCAGACTCCAGGTGAGAGACTTCTGGGGACTCTAGCAGCTGCTGCAATCACCGCAGAATAGCCTGAGCTATGTAGCCCCCACAGATGGTGACTTAGACACCAGACATCCCAAAGACAAAAACGTTGCTCTACATGCTTGTCATGGAGCTCTCAAAGAGCTGAGCCCGTTTGCACAGGGTCTTTTTTGTGCCCGCTATAACCAGCATATCCATTCTGGGGTTCAACTAGTATCTGTCCATTTCCTCAGGGGCAAAGGTATACAGGTGGTCCAAAGGTCTGACTCTTCTGAGAGCCCCATTCAGGGACCTCCACTCCAATAAAATCATGCAGATTGGGGCCTTATGAAGTGGAAAGTGCTTTGGGGGTCCTGTCAATCCCTCCAGCAGAGCCTTGAGCCTCAGTAACCTCATCAATGAGATGAGAAAGCACTTCCCATTGGAAAATCTGGTTCATTTGTGATGATCCAAAATGGGGATATGCAGAGACTCCAGATCCTACAGAGACCACCCAGAGCCTCAGCAGTCACCCAGTCCCTCTGCAGTATTTGGCCCCTACAACGGAGCCTTGGCTGGGGGCCCCTAAGGGCCCCACAGCTGACTGAGGGTCCAGGTTGCTTAACTGTTTTGGTTAAGCTCTCGAGCCAAAAAAGTGCTAGGGGCCCCTATGGGCTGTATTAGGACTCCCTCGCAGGCAGGCCTGGGGTGGGTAGAAGAAAAAGCTCCTCACTCCTCCAAGCCCTGATGGAGGCTTTGAAGTCTCCTGCTGCACAGAAACTGCAGCAGAAGAAAAAAAAAGCTGAATTTAACACGGCTGCTGTTCTTGCCAAAGACATCAGAACTGCGGGTCCTGAAGCCTCCATACAGGGAACCTGCAAGGCTGCTCCGGTGGCCCCCAATGCCCCGGGACTATTTCCACTGAAATGCTCCATCACAAGAGGGGTAGACCTAACCAGTGGGTTGCAGACACCACAGCATCTGCCAGCGGGCATGTCTGGTCACATGTCCAGTCCTGCTCACTGAGGTGTGCTCTTTTGCCTTTTTTTTTTTTAAGACTGTAAAGCAGACCTTTTTTTCTTTTTTCTGAATGAACTTTATTCTCCCAACAGGGGAATAAAACTAGAGCACACAGGCCAGATTACAATTATTTTGTCTGGCAGCTGCAGGGGACCCTGAGGGAAAAACACCCAATAGTATGTATGAGAAATGAGAATGGGGACTTGCATACCTTTAGTGGGGTCCTGTAGGGCCAAGCCAATGCCTCACCCAGTGGACGCTAAGAAATGTGACTAGGGGCAGCAGAATCAAGCTCCGTGTGCTACTAGATCTGGTCCAAGAACTGGGAACCTGGAAGTGGCTATTAAGTTCAACTTTGCTGTGGGGCCACGGCCTGCAGAGCAGGGAGCTAGGCCAAGGACCAGGAACATCAGCTGGAACAACCTACCATCTGTTAGAGGTAGAGAAAAATATTAGAACTTCCCACTGAGCACTAGTAAGTTATATCAGTAAGTTCACTAGAGAAGATCTGTTTTCCCTACCTACGTCTTCTGGTAGGAAAGGATAACACCCACTTCTGGTTTCTTTGAAGATCCCAGTGCCTAAAGATGTGTGCATAAATTTTAAATAATGTCAATTAGCACTGATAATTATTAGTGTCAAACTATCAACTCTAATTGATTTGATTGTCAACAGAATAGCACGCACAACAGGGGCATAGCCAGACTTCGGCAGGAAGGGGGTCCAGAGCACGAGGTGAGGGGGCACATTTTAGGTCCCTCTGGCGCTGCTGACCCCCCCCCCCCGCCGCCATTGCCAACCCCCCCCCCCGCCGCCATTGCCAACACCCCCGCCGCCACCACCACCACCATCTTTGACCCCCCCCTGCCGACGACCCTCTCCCGCCGCAGTTATCGCCTACTTTTGGTGGTGGTGGTGGGGGGGGGGGTCGAGAGGATCTTCGGCAGGGGGCTCCAGGGCCAAATGTATGGGGGCCCAGGCCCCCTGGCCCCACATAGCTACGCCACTGGCACAAATTGGGTGCATGCACAATTTTGAGTGACCTATAGGGTAATACTGTACAAATAATCTTCTGTTACAGAAAGTGCAGTAGCTAACAAACTACAAATAGCACATGCATTGGATAATAACAGAGGGAAAATATATCTAAAATATTGAATTAGTAAACATTAAATCTTTCTTGGCTGCAGTTTTTATAAGCTTCTGAATAAATTAATAAAAAAAGGAAGAGTCAACAGCCAAGAGAATTTTAATCTTCCAACTCTACAAACTCCAGAGACCACTGAAGAAGATGAAAGATTTATGATGTCAGTAATAACAATATAGTGAAGAGCGAGAGCCGCTTGTAGAACCAAAAGAGCTTTTATTACTAGCGTCAATAGAATGTACACAGTGACCTGACACAGCCGTGTTTTGGCACAAACACTGTCTGCATCAGGGATCTACACACTCTTACACAGATTACATTGTTAATATACTTCAATTTTTACATGGTGCTTGCTGAAGAATTCAATTCTATCAACCAAAAAGCAAGCAATATTCTCCCAAGTACAGAAATACTGCACTTTAATTACAGAGGAAAAGGCTTCAGATGCTTTGCATTCACTTTTGATTTTATCAATGTGAAGGCTTGGCAATCCAGAATTCACCATTAAACTTCAATCACTGAAATGTGGATTTCTGGCAAGCTTCTTCATAAGCCGAAAAAACCTCTGAATTATTTATAATTTTTTTCTTTTTCTATTATCTGTATTCTGTAATCTGCAATCTAGTCTTTTTCCATAGTTCCGGCGAAAACCGGACAGGGCACAACATAAGGGTACTTGAAGATTTAAAGGGTAACGTTCCTAAAGAAGCTCAAGCGAAACAGGGGCTCGCTGTAGAGCGTAGCCCGATATTGCACGTCAGTGTAAGATAAGTACCTTATGTTTCATTCACGTCACAATAAAAGAAAGAAATACACAAAAAAGAGAAAAACATAAACCTCCCTGTTTACTAAACCTCACTACTGGCTGCCGTGCGGCAATGCCAACGTGTCGGTATTAGCGCACAGCAGCCGCTAGTGCAACTTAGTAAACAGATGAGAAAATAAGTGATAACATAACTCTAGAACATAGCACACAAAGTTGTAGGGACAAGGACAAATATAATAAATAAGGATATAAAGGGGCCCTTTTACCAAACGGCGGTAAACGGTTGTCCGTGGTGGTGTCGGCGCATGGGATTGCCTTCCTCCATGGCCACCTTTTAATGAGGTGGGTAAAAGGTAATTTTCTGTAAAGGGCCAGCAAATGGCTATGCGCTAACGAAACACATTGGCATGCAGCCATTTGCTGGGGGAGCTCTTACTGCCTCCTATTTACTGCTAGGCACGCCCCCGGCACTAGAAAAAAAAATCCTAGTGCTGGAAAAAGCACGCACCAGAAGCCGGAACTACTGCTGGGCTCCTGAGTGAGCCTGGTGGTATGGCCAATTTCCTGTGTGCAAACCAAGCGGTAGCCCTACGGCCAAGTAGTAAAAGGGCCCCAAAGAAAAATTACCAAGGGATACATTTACTAAGTTGTGATAAGCACTAATGCAAGCTTACTGCAGCAAAAACAAGGGTTTACCACGGGGTGCATTTAGGCATCCAATTATAATTATTGCATGTGTGTGTGTGCTACCCATGCGCTAAAAATTAAAATTATTTTTTAGCACTGGGAACAGGTCTGGGGCAGAGTGTGCATGTCCTGCGCTAATCGGTTCATGTGTGGTTAGCGTGTGAGCCCTTATTCAGAGCTGCGTACATCTAGTAGCGCTATAGAAATGTTAAGTAGTAGTAGTAGTAGTATCATCCACATAACGGGTGGTGGTAGGGGTTCACATGCTAATGGCCTCGCGCTAATGGGAAAATTAGTGTGTGGTCATTAATGGGGAAAATAGAAAAATCAGCCATTTTACCCCAGCGGTAAAAATGGCCTTAGAATGCAGGAATGACTCATGTAAAGATGTGCTAAGGCCACTTTTGACCACAGTTTGGTAAAAGGGCCCCTAAAGTAGAACAGATTTATACCACATATTGCATAACAGAAGACAAGTGGAGTGGTCTCAAAAACCCCACTGTCAATTATTCAAGGAATTAAAACAGCCAACATGGCCACTTTTTACCCAAATGGTTACATCAAGGGTAACTAATAAAACTATAAAACAAACATAAATTCAAATCAATAAAACATATAAAAACAATTATAAATATATAAAGAGGCCCTTTTACTAAGGTGCGGTAGGGCCTAACGTGCACTAAAAGAGAACTACTGCAGGATACGCTGAGGCATTCTGTGGTAGTTTTCCACTTAGCACGCTCTTAGTCCATGCTGAAAAATATTTTTTATTTCCAGCGCAGGAGGTGTGCCCATAGGCAGACAGTAGGTATATCTGCGCTAATTAGGTAGCGTGGGCACATTACAGTGCAATACCCAATTACCATGAGAGTAGGGTGGGAGCCCTTACCACCTCCTAAATAGATGGTGGCAAGGGCTCCCTTGGTAATAGCCACGTGCTAATGGGGAAATCAGAATGTGGCCATATGGTGGCCATTTTACCGCCATGCTAAAAGTTGCCACAGCATGTGAAAAACCCAAGTGCTGACAACAACGCCATCTACTTTTTAGCATGACTTGGTACAAGGACTTCAAAATGAATGGACAAATCAAAAAACAAATATGTAATCTAGTAACCACAATTATTCAGGAGCAGAAAACAAACATTTGGACATCAAAAAATTCTATTTAAATTCTATTTATATACAAAAGCATTCCTTAAATAGAATCATTAAAAAAACAAATGGAATTGTTGAACAGATCAACTTTGAACCTGTAATGATCATATGACAAAGCAGTCACCTTCCAAAAGAAGCCACTTTGCTCTCTCAGTAATACTCCATGCCTCACACAGTAAAAGTACATATGGTTAAAAGATACCATAAATTATGCAAATAAATTAGAAGGCCCTTTTACAGAGCAGCAGTAAACCCAATGCAGGTTTACCGCATGCTAATCTGGAACTACCACTGGACCAATTTTTTAAGGCGCTATTTATAGAATTTGGCCTAATGTAAATGTGTTAAAAAGCACTGGTTCCAGTACAAATCCCTGTAATAGACCACTATACAACATCTTCCATTGAAAGAATTGCCTATTTAACTCTATTTTCTGGTTTTTAATTTCCTTAGGTGTCTTAATGAGGAATTTTGCCAAATGGGTTTTGAAAATCTAGATGCACTATGGCCTTTATTTTTAAAAAGATCTATTTATGATTTACGTATACTGCATACATGTGTACAACCCAGTTTCAGTATTTACACATGTAAATCCACACTACATTTACAGGGGAAGTTATCAAGGTGTGGTAAAAGACAAACTTTTACCACACCTTGATTTACCATGGTAGTCATTAACCTGTGGAACAGTCCTGCAAGTTGCTTACTACCATGGTAAATGAATAACACTGTTTAGCAGCCACACTGCATGCAGTAATAATAACAGCCCAGAGCATTGAGTTGCCAAGCCATAGCCTGATGCTCCCAACCTTGACTTCCAGCTCTCACCCTTCTGATCGAGCCCCCCACCCTCTGATCCAAGTCCCCACCCTCCTGATCCAAGTTGTCACCTCCAATCCAAATTCCTACCCTTCGATTCAATCCCCAACCTCCTGATCCAAGTTTCTACACCCCGATCTAGTCCCCAACCTCAAAAAGTCTCCCTACCACACCCCATTGCCCACACCTGTGTGCCTTGTGGTCCCTGGGCAGGAGCAATAACCAGTCACTCCTGCCCTTCTGGCACCATCTGTCAAAATAACAAAATAGACCCTGAACTATTGTCAGAGGACTGTGTGAGAAACTAGATAAACTAAAGGTGGACAAAGCGATGAGGCTAGATAGCATACATTTGAGGGTACTGAAGAAACTTAGGGAAGTTCTGGTGGTTCAGCTGTCTGACCTTTTCTATGCTTCTTTAGAGCCAGGAGTGGTCCTGGAGGACTGAAGTGGACGTGGTGGTCCCTTTGCACAAAAATGGAAGTAAGGAGGAGGCTCAGTATTACAGGCTGTTAAGTTAGACTTCTGTGGTAAGTAAATTAATGGAAATTCAGTTTAGTTTAGTTGAACTTGATTTACTGCCCTTCAGTATAATCAAAGCAGTGTACAATAGTAGTTATTATCATTTTCCTAAATGGCATAAATGCATTTAAAACAGAGAATAGTGAGGTTTCTGGAATCTAATGCATTGCAGGACCCAAGGCAGCATGGTTTCACTAGAGACTAGTCTTGTCCGACAAATCTGATTAATTTCTTTGACAAAGGTAACCAGAGAGTTAGATCAAGGGGCAGTGCTAGATGTAGTGTATTTGACATGGTTCTGCATAGATGACTAGTACATAAACGTAAATAAAGCTAGTTTTCCTATGTGTCCTTATAAAAAAGGTTAAAAAAGGCACCTATTCAACTTCTCAACCAAATGACCTGTTATGTTTAAATCTTTTTATTAAGATTATCAATGAATATACATGTCCAAGATTGCCAACAGATAAAAATGAAAAGACTTATACATCAAATGACCTGTTATAAAATTACTCTTTATATCCAAAAGGATTTGATTGTTGCTTTTCATTTTCTGGATAGCACAGAAGAGGAAAAAGTGGCCCCTCCCCCCAGGATCATTGCCACCGCCGGGCCTTCCCTCCAGGATTGTTGCCGCTGCTGGGCCTCCTCCCGAGGATCGTTGCCGCCACCGCTGGGCCTCCCCCAGGATCCGCCACCCCATCTTCCCCGATCGCTGCTGCTGCCCGTCCTAGGTACCTTGGCTGGCAAGGATCCCAAGGCCCCGCCAGCAGAAGAGTTCTCCAGCGCTGATCTTTTTCTTTCTACCCCGTGGCCTTCCCCTGTGGCTGCTTTTTCTCTCAGGTCACGAATGCGAGGCCTGAGGGGAAAAGCAGCCACAGGAGAAGGCAATGCAGCAGACTGTAAAGAAGAGCAGCCTGCGATGTCTATTCCTCCAGGTCCTCCCCAGCCTCTAAGGTGGGCCCGGCGCTAGAGTTATCTCTGTCCTGCTTCCTGTCAGGACACAATCACCAGGGTCCCGTCAGGAGCAAGAGAGAGAGACCCCGACACCGGAACTCCCTTGGAGTCCCGAGCCCGGGGAATTCTGCCCCCACCTGCCCTCCCCTCTCGGCAGCCCTGGGTGTTAGTACATAAGTATTGCCATACTGGGATAGACCGAAGGTCCGTCAAGCCCAATATCCTGTTTCCAACAGTGGCCAATCCAAGTCACAAGTACCTGGCAAGATCCCAAAACAGTATAATACATTTTATGTTGCTTATCCTAGAAATAAAAAGCTTTATGGCTTGACTTACTCCTAATATAATATAGGCTACTAAAATATATAAGTGAAGGAGAAAATCATTCAAAACATTCGCAATTGGTAACAAGGTGGAGTCTCATATCTTTTTGCACGAATATTCACATCACTCCCTTGGTGACTCTATTGACTTGCATAGGTTTAATCATCGACTAAAACCACCTCCACCCTAATACTGCAATTTCTTAAACATGACATACCAAAAAATGCAAACATATGTGGATATATGCAAAAATATACAAAAGACACTTAGCTTGCGGAGCATATAAACTCCCTTATTCAGACTGAGTGTGTAGAGGCCCCGACAGTGCCTGTTTCGCTATGCTTCTTCTGGGGGAACCCACACCATTTAGCTGAATAGCCAAGGGGCTGTGTCAAGACACGATTCAGCTAAATGGTGTGGGTTCCCCCAGAAGAAGCATAGCGAAACAGGCACTGTCGGGGCCTCTACACACTCAGTCTGAATAAGGGAGTTTATATGCTCCGCAAGCTAAGTGTCTTTTGTATATTTTTGCATATATTTTTGCAAGGGAGTGATGTGAATATTCGTGCAAAAAGATATGAGACTCCACCTTGTTACCAATTGCGAATGTTTTGAATGATTTTCTCCTTCACTTATATATTTTAGTATCCTAGAAATAAGCAGTGGATTTTTCCCAAGTCATTTTAATAATGGCTTATGAACTTTTCTTTTAGGAAGCTATCCAAACCTTTTTTAAACCCCGCTAAGCTAACTGCTTTTACTACCTTCTCAAGCAATGATTTCCAGAGTTTAATTTCATGCTGAGTGAAGAAATATTTTCTACGATTCTTTTTAAATTTACTACTTTGTAGCTTCATTGCATGCCACCCTAGTCCTATTATTTTTGGAAAGAGTAAACAAGCGATTCATGTCTACCCGTTCCACTCATTATTTTGTAGACCTTTATCATATCTTCCCTCAGATGTCTCTTCGCTTTTCCTCATAGGGAAGTCGTCCCATCCCCTTTATCATTTTCATCTCCCTTCTCTGTACCTTTTCTAATTCCACTATATTTTTTTTGAGATGTGGTGACCACAACTGCACACAATATTTGAGGTGCGGTCGCACCGTGGAGCGATACAAAGGCATTATAACGTTATCATTTTTGTTTTCCATTCCTTTCCCAATAATACCTAAATTTCTATTTGCTTTCTTAGCTGCTGCCGCACACTGAGCAGAGGGTTTCAACGTATCATCAACGATGACATCTAGATCCCTTTCCTGATTGATGACTCCTAATGTGGAACTTTGCATTACGTAGCTATAGTTAAAACCTACACAAATTGTTTTATTTATTTGTTGCATTTCTATCCCACATTTTCCCACCTTTTTGCAGGCTCAATGTGGCTTACATTATGCCGTAATGGCGATCGCCATTTCCGGAATGAGAAATACAAAGTAGTATTACATTAAAGTTCATAAATGTTACAGTAAATTATAAAGTAAGTTGGATAAACAGTTCATTTCACAGGCATAAAAAAAAGTTTTGTGCACTTTAGTAAACATGCCTCTTTGTCGATATTATTAAACCTATTTCTATACCTCTGTTGTTTTTTGCTTGTTTCTAATATTTTTCTTCTCTCTGACAGTTTGAAATTTTATAAAACCTTGGCTCTCTTTGTCTTTCGATACAGTAATAAGGACATTTATTGCTTGCACACCCAAAACTTCAGAGGTCAATATTCAAAACTTTTGTCCAGCTAAGTCTAGGAGTTAGCCAGACAAGGCTTGATTTAAATTTTTTTCCTTTTCCCCTTTGTGCATTCCCCCACTTTTCTCCCTGATTAAATATTGTCCAGGCAAATCATGGTCCACAGATAATGTATCCAGAGTTTAAAAAACAGCACTGATTGCATTCCTGCAGTGCAATTTAACTTTAGTTGGTTGGTGTGCTGTAATTCCATGCAGGCTGGTTAAAATTACATGGATAGCTCTGGTCAACCTAAAATTATATTACATTTTTTATTATATGCAAGTTTCAGTGCATAGACCCCCATATCTATTTTGTACTACAGTGTCTTCAAACTCATACATAATGTCAGCAGAGAGAAAGAAAGAAGGCCCAGGACAATGTTTTCAACCCAAAGTCCCAGGTACTCACCTTTTCTGTTCTGCAGTTACTCAGCCCTAGACTATTCACCACTGCTACTTTCCCGTCCAGAATTTGTTGTTCCCTCCGAAGTTGTTCTTTCATCTGTCGAGCCTCCTGGATAGCCTTAGTAACAGCGTCATGGTCATTTAAGTAGCCTGATGACATGATAGAAGAAAGGATATCTGAAAAGTAACATTTTTAAAATCCCAGTGTTTAGAGCTTTAAACATCAACCATGGTTTCTTTTTTAATGTATAGTTTAGTGAACAAATAAATATCACTAGTTAGATATACTTTGGAGTGAATTTTAGAAAAGCATAACTAAACCTCCTGATATTCAGCCAGTGGTGGGCAGGACTTTGACTGCCTGCTGCCGGCGTTCAACCCAAATATTCAATGCTGGGCCGTTTCCAGCAACCAGCATTTAATATCCAGGTTTTTCAACTCTGGTTAGCACATGACCGGTTAAGTTGATATTCAGACTTCACCAGCCATGGCTTATTGGTTAAAGATAGGCTTGCTTGTTTTGTGGCCTTATTTGGCTGCTAGGCCTGGCCGGTGAAGTTTCGAGTATTGGGACTTAACCAGTCACGCCCCAGAACGACCTCTACATCTCCTTTTTTTTAAAAATTGGTGCTAACTGGGCATTTTCAACGTCGATAACCAGTTAAATGCCGCTGAAAATAACCGGTTATCTACCATAATGAATTAACTGGTTGTCAGGGGCTCCTGGACAGTTAACTCGTGCTGAATATCGGACCCCTAATTTATTTTTTCATGTTTTTTTTAATAAATGATGAAGTTGATAGAACTTACTGGGAACAAGCAGCTCCTGCTCAGATAAGTGCTGCTCACTGGGGCCTGGATAATGTCACAGAGAATCACCACTGACTAGCCTGGCACTATGGACTAGATTCTACATATCACACCTAAAAAATCAGCACCAAAATGAAATATGCATAGGAATATTCTATAAAGTAAGCCTAAATTTAGGTGTAGTTTATAGAATAAGTCTAAGTCTCAGATTGATTGCTGTTTTTCAACTTTATATTAATTTCTTGTATCTTGTCCCAAAATTGTGGTCAATATTAGAAGTTAAAATTGCCTAACCTTGTTAAGGGATAATGTTTTACTTTATTTTATATTTCTAATTTCTTTGCATTTGTATAAATATGAATGTAATATTGAAAATGCATAAATATAATTAAAAAAAAAGAATGTGGACCCCCACCTTAACCTGTGATGAGTTCACTGCTTCATTACATACCAATGCAAGTGAGATACACATAGAGAACCGACACCCTATCCCAGATCAGATTGTGCCCATCAAAAATTGCTTAGGGTCAGGGATGATGGCTAATGAGAAATGGTGCACGTAAATTCTAATGCATGTAGCCAAAAAGGGGCATGGTTATGGGCATTTCAAAAAACAATGTGCACTATTATGGAATACACCCGATCTGCTCCTAAATTAGGCGCAGGTATTTAGGCCTGGTTTTAGGTGGCCTAACTGGGTGCAACTAAATTTTAATTGCAAGAATGGCGCATCAGCATATTCTATAAACTACATCTAACTTTAGTGTAGGTTATAGAATCATGCAAAGTGCATGGTTTTTGGGTGACGATTTTTAAGGTACCATTTATAGAATTTGGTCCTATGTTTATAGAATAGCGCCTGAGGGAATAATTCTATAACTAGATATCTCCATTTAGACACTCTGAAGATGCATGGTGAGAACCTATTCTATGACGGTATCTGGGTGTCTGAAATTCCATTATAGAATACTAGTGCCCACAGTTGCATAAATGTGGCAGGAACATGCATAATTTACAGTATTCTATAGGAGCCCTGCCCATTGACCACCCCGCCACATCTATATGCACACTTCCCTTGTATTTATGATCTGTGCTATTTATACACACTATTACACAATAGCGCTTAGGGACCCTGCTAGCACTTTCACAGGTAAGTGTACATTCAGGACTGAATTTTATAAATGGCACTAAAAATCAACACAGGATAAAAAAAATGCACTAAGCGCTATTTTATAAATGGCGCTCAAAGTTAGGCAAAACAACACAGAGAGGGTTCAAAGCAAAAACACTGTCCAAAGCAGAAAAGCACCAAAAGTCTTCAAAAACAGAACAAGTCTTTTATTTCACAACGCGGATCAGTCTTGTACTTCAGTGACCCAACAAGGATAGGATTAATATTATCATATGACCCCTGACACAGGCGCTGTGTGGGTCATTGATTTACAAGACTGATCCATGTTGTGAAATAAAAAAAAGACTTGTTCCGTTTTTAAAGGGTCTTGGTGCTTTTGTGCTTTGCTCAAAGTTAGGCACCATTTATAGACTAGCACTTGGTGCCAGTAACTAGGCTTAACTTTAAGCATGAGCATTTACACCAACTAAACCCCGGTGTAAATCCTTGTGCCTAAATTAGGTACAGACCCCCCTTATTTTATAACACCGTGCATAAATTACAGGAACACCCCTGATCTGTCCTTGACCCTTCTATGGCCATGACCCCTTTTTGCAGCCATGCATAAAATTTATGTGCTGATCTGGGCGTGCAAACATGCACACAAAACTTTTAAATTGATTCCCATTGGCTCTGATAATTGATTGTTACAAGCCAATTATTGGTGCTAATTGGCTTATCCAATTATTTTGCATGCGCAAATTGGGCATATGTCCAAATTTGCACACACAATTTTTAGTGCATTTATAGAATTTGGGGATTAATGTGTGTAAGTGTTAGTATTCTGTTCACTTACATGTGCAAGGGGTACATAAATGCAGGCAGCCAGTTACAGAACTGCCCTTTACAGGGAAAATTGTTTAAAGTTATTTTTGCACTTATATTATAAAAGTATTCTCCACAAGCACCTGCATAGTACAATTACAAAGGCTCTTTAGCAATACAACTCCTAATGCTGCTACATGGCAAACTTTGTTGTCTGTTATAGGATTACTTGCATAGGAAACAACTAGTAGCCTGAAGTTCCGTCTATTCGTGTGTTCAGCACATAATATGAAGCCAATATCTCTCAATTCCCTGTGCACCTTTTAAGTGAGGCAGACCAGTATAGTACATGAATCTGCATATATGAAACAACCAGAGAAGGGACTTCTGTTTCTGACATGGTGTTAAATTTAACCATATCCACTAGTGAATTGTAACAGATGGAGGGGATTGTGGGACAGAAGGCAAGCACTAATCATACACAGAATGACCAGCTTGCCTCAACATGTTTAGTGGATTCCAGCAAACTCTACACCCTAATCCCTTTTTAGAACAAAAAAACATCTGGACTATAAATCCTGTAAACTGCCAAAACATACTATTAAATCCTATGATTTGTTATAAAACATTAAGATTAGAGAAAGGAAATATAAAATAGCTAACTGCTGTGTTAGGAAAATGTTATTAATACTCTTTTTTTGTCTCAATTATGAATGTTCTGTTCCTAAAGAGTCTTGTTTAATCATATCACTTTATTCTGCTACACTCTAACTGATCTACTGGTTGCCAAGAAAAGGAACACTGCATGCTGCTTAAAACAGCTCAGTAGGGAAAACTGGTGTCAGATTTGTTCAGATCAACAACATTGGACGGTTTGTCAGTCCCTTCATTTTAAAACATACGGGACCTAGCTGGTGTTTGGGTATTTGATAGAGAGAAAGGAAACATTTAGGGAGGGCAATAAATCTTTCCTTGCTCTCTGAAAACATTGTGATTTTTTTTATCTAAGGGGTCCTTTTAGAAAGCGGTGGTAAGTTTAATGTGGGCTTACCGCTCGGCTACTGCAGCAGCCTGGTAGTAGTGGCCACTCCCAGCACGCACCATTTCCGGCGCTACAAAAAATGTAGTACTGGTGTGTCACCAGCGGTAATTGGGCAGTGCCGCCTGCTGGCCAGTTACCGCCTGGATAGCGTGGGATTCCTTACTGCCACATCAATGGGTGGCGGTAAGTGCTCCCCCCTTGAAATGGTCACGCGGAGAGTGCTTCACTTGCCACATGGACATTTCTTTAAATAAAGACCTGTCTTTTACTCGCTGCGGTAAAAGGGGGCCTTGGCATGCATCAAAAACATAAGCTGATGCTAGCGCAGGCCCCCTTTTGTCGCAGCTTCGTAAAAGGACCCCCCCCCCCAAGTTCCTAATTATTTCTCTCTCTAAAAGATACAAAAGAAACCAAATAGGCTCTTTTGATCTTCTCTTCCATGAATAATAAAAAAAAATCATTGACCACCTTTCTTCTTATTAACAGCAAATTACAAAATCCTGCTTATGGGGGGGGGGGGGGGGGGGGGGGAGAGATTTAAGTTTATTGTGTAATATTTAAAAATGTTCCCATTTGTGTTGTATCACATTCCTTTTTGCTGGAGATATGGTATAAATAATTGTATGATCTCTATGCATGCACATGTATATTTTATTAAATGGATGTAAATTGTAACGCAGCCTCAGTTGCATGCAAATCATGCCCCTGGGAACACTTAACCATAAGATCATGGTGCATGTATTTCAGAAGTACCTGGCAAGGTCCTACAAGAGTAAAACAGATTTATGTTTCTTATCCTAGAAATAAGCAGTGGATTTTCCCAAGTCCATCTTAAAAATGGCTCATGGACTTTTCTTTTAGGAAATTATCCAAACCTTTTTTAAACCTTGCTAAGCTAACTGCTTTACCAAATTCTCTAGCACTGAATTTCAGAGTTTAATTACACTCTGAGTGAAGAAATATTTTCTCTGATTTGTTTTAAATTTACTACTTAGTAGCTTCATTGTGTCCTAGTATTTTTGGAAAGAGTAAGCATGCGGATCCACATCTATCCATTCCACTCAACTCAGTATTTTATAGACCTCTATCATATTTTTTTTATTTATTTTAGTTACATTTGTACCCCGTGCTTTCCCACTCATGGCAGGCTCAATGCGGCTTACATATACAGGTACTTATTTGTACCTGGGGCAATGGAGGGTTAAATGACTTGCCCAGAGTCACAAGGAGCTGTGCCTAAAGTGGGAATCGAACTCAGTTCCTCAGGACCAGAGTCCACCACCCTAACCACTAGGCCACTCCTCCACTCCATCTCTCCTCAGCCATCTCTTCTCCAAGCTGAAGAGCCCTAGCTGCTTTAGTCTTTCCTCATACGGAAGTCATCCCATCCCTTTTATCATTTTCGTCACCCTTCTCTGTTCCTTTTCTAATTCTGCTATATCTCAAATGGAGCAGTAGCCTAGTGGTTAGTGCAGATAGCCTAAGAACATGGGCAACTGAGTTCAATTCCCACTGCAGCACCTTGTGACTCTGGTGAAGTCACTTAACCCTCTGTTGCCCCAGGTACAAAACAAGTATCCGTATTGTAAGGAGGTTGGAGGGTCTAAGCAGGTCAGGAGGAGGTATGGGGCCAGACTACGTTCCCCACAAGGCCCTGAGAGAAGGGATCGGGGGGGGGGGGGGTAGGTCCCAAAACCCGGTATGGCCCCCACGTGGAAGGGAGGGGGAAAAGGACTGGAAAGAGCAGCTGCTATGGCAGACGAGGGCCAGAAGGGGGAGTAGGGATGACAAAGCTCAATTCCCTTGGGTTAGAAATCAGTACAAGATTCCTTTCCACCTGGGAGAGGGAGGAGGTCTCCAACCAACAGCCTAGCAGAGAAGCAGAGTTAATGGAGTGCTTGGAGGAAGGAGAGTCTGGAGGGACCAGCACACCAGGTTTGGAGGAGCCGGTTGACATGGACTGTAATTATACTTTGGGGCAGAGTTGCAGGGACTGAAGGCAGTGGATGGTCACAGGAGTCAATTAACTGTGTTGTGGGCGGTGTACTGCCATTCTGCAACCACCCAAGCGGAAAGACTTTTAAAACTGAAACCCAGGCTGTTGAACTGGGGAGAACTTGGATTTAAAGGGAAGTTTTTTCTTGTTGCTTTGTTTTGGAAACTGAATGGGACTTTAACCCCTTGAACTGAGATTTGTGGAGGAGGGGAAATAAACTGTTTGGAACTAAAAGCTGTGTTGTCTGGAAGGACTTTGTGGACTGCTGAAGGGAGCCTACCACCCCCTGAAGGTTTGCTACCGGGATTACAGTTATTACAGTATATAATATGTAAACTGCTTTGAATGTAACCACAGAAAGGTGGCATATCAAACAACATCCCCTTTCCCTTTCCAAAAATAAGGATCTTTTTTGAGATATGGTGAACAGAATTGCACACAGTATTCAAGGTGCAGTTGCACCATGGAGCGATACAAATGCATTATAACATTCTCATTTTTGTTTTCCATTCCTTTCCAAATAATTCCTAACATTCTATTTGCTTTCTTAGCTGCCACTGCACACTGAGCAGAGGGCTTCAATGTATTATCAACGACACCTAGATCCTTTTCCTAGGCGATGACTCCTAGCTTGGAACCTTGCATCACGTGGAGGGGCATAATCGAACGTCGCCGGTGAAACAGTTAGCCGGCGATCTATTTTGGCGGCAGCACAACAGCTGGCTGGAAACGTATTATCGAAAAAGATGGCCGGCCATCTTTTTTTTCGATAATATGGTTTAGCCCGGCCAAATGGCTTGGATTTCGCCGGGTTTGAGATCGCCGGTTTTGTTTTTCAGTGATAATGGAAAAAAATGCCGGCCATCTCAAACCCGGCAAAATCCAAGGCATTTGGTTGTGGGAGGAGCCAGCATTTGTAGTGCACTGGTCCCCCTCACATGCCAGGACACCAACCGGGCACCCTAGGGGGCACTTCTAACAATTAAAAAAAATATACAAGTACCTCCCAGGTGCATAGCTCCCTTACCTTGGGTGCTGAGCCCCCCAAATCCCCCCCCAAACCCACTCCCCACAACTCTACACCACTACCATAGCCCTCATGGGTGAAGGGGGGCACCTATATGTGGGTACAGTGGGTTTTGGGGGGGGGGGGTTGGAGGGCTCAACACTTAGCACCACAAGTGTAACAGGTAGGGGGGGGGATGGACCTGGGTCTGCCTGCCTGAAGTGCACTACACCCATTAAAAACTGCTCCAGGGACCTGCATACTGCTGTCAGGGAGCTGGGTATGACATTTGAGGCTGGCATACAGGCTGGCAAAAAAGGTTTTTATTTTTTTAGTGTGGGAGGGGGTTGGTGACCACTGGGGGAGTACGGGGAGGTCATCCCCCATTCCCTCCGGTTGTCATCTGGTCAGTTGGGGCACCCTTTTGAGGCTTGGTTGTGAAAATAAAAGGACCAAGTAAACCCGGCGAAATACTGCTTAACGCCACTTTTTTTCCATTATCCGCGAAAGCCGGCCACGCCCATGCCCCGCCTTTGCTACGCCCCCTTGAACTTTTGCCGGCGAGGCGACGGGAAAGCGGCGATGCTGTCAAAAAAGCCGCTTTCAATTATACCGATTTCGCCGCTTTTGAGAGATCGCCGGCCATCTCCTGATTTATGTCGGGAAATGGCTGGCGATCACTTTCGAAAATAAGCCTGATAGCTATAGTGTATGTTCATCTTTCCCACATGCATCACTTTGCACTTGCTGACATTAAATGTCATCTGCCATTAGGATACTCAGAGGGGGATAATCGAATGGGGACAACCATCTCTAAGGGCGCCCATCTCTGAGGATGTCCCCGCGAAGGGGCAGGGCATCCCGTATTATCGAAACATGATGGGCGTCCATCTTTCGTTTTGATAATACGGTCGGGGACGCACAAATCTCAACATTTAGGTCGACCTAAATGTTGAGATGGTCTACCTTAGAGATGGGCGACCTTGGTTTTCGCCGATAATGGAAACCGAGGACGCCCATCTCAAAAACGACGTCCATAGCACTGCTTAGTAAACATAGGTCTAAGTTTGTAGATGCACACACACATGTGTATATGTTACTGTTCTGGTCATTTTGATATGTTGTGGCTTGGGCATCAACATTTCAAAATGATTGGAAACACAATACAAATTACACATTCCTAGATACAAAAAGGAACTTGCTCAGTATTGTGGATGCTCAGCACCCACTGGCACCCACAAAGCTGGCTCCTATGGTTCTTGGTTAGAAACCTGGGACAGAGGTATAAAAATCCCTTTCTGAGTTCTAGAAGAAACATCAGGAAAAACATATACTGGCTGATATTCAAAACAATTTACCGGTTAAAATACTTGATTGGGGCTAGATGCTAATTTTCAGCAGCACTTAACTGGCTAAGTACCGCTGAAATTTGCAGTTAGCGCCTAACTTAAAGTCAGCTATGTTGGGGGAATTCTTTTGGGGGGGGGGGGGGGGGGGAGGCAGAGTCAGCACTTGGCCACTTAAGTGCTGATAATCAGCCCTTAAGCAGATACAACCATTTTACAGGGTATATGTTAAAAAATGAGCAGGGCTTTTTTTGAGGGTACTGGCACCTTTTCCATTGTCTGCTAAAATTGACCCATGGAACCCAAGTTTTAATGAAAGAGCTCAGGCTCTACACACCAATTCTGCCTTGTCATAGATTCTGTGACTGGTTGCAGGGGGCCTGGCCATTGTGGGGTGGATCCCTCAGTGATCACCCCACCCCTGAACGGTGGCCTAGCATTTGAGTACCGGCACCTTTTTTGCTAGAAAGAACGCACTGCCAATGATTGGTACTTACATGTGCAAGTGCTGATTTTACAGCCTGCGAATGTAAGTGCAGGCAGTTAAGAATTTAAGAGCCAATTAAGGAACTGAGCTTAAAAATTTTTTTTCAGGTACTTTTAAACTAGAGAAATAAGAAGATTTGCTTCCTCAATAACTTCTGCATATCCCAAGATCAAACAAGCAGTGAACTGACACATGTCTGCCTTGTGGCAGGTGTAAATGGTGACCTCTAGATTTTTTTTAAAGTATGAATTACCATTGCAAAAGTAGAAATATATGTATACTTTGCAGTCCAATAAGCACATAAGCACCGCCATACTGGGAAAAGACCAAGCGTCCATCGAGCCCAGCATCCTGTCTCTGACAGCGGCCAATCCAGGCTTCAAGAACCCGGCAACCCCCTCCCCCCAATTTTTTTTTAATAATGTTCAATGGACTTTTCCCTCAGGAATCTGTCCAAACCCCCTTTAAATTCCGTAAGGCCAGCTGCTGTCACTACATTCTCCGGCAACAAATTCCAGAGTCTAACTACACGCTGAGTAAAGAAAAACTTTCTCCTATTTGTTTTAAATTTACCATATTGTAGCTTCATCTTGTGTCTGTTTAAAATTGTGGATACTGTGGGTCTTCACATCTAAATAGTGGCTTTCTAAAATCACTGCGTGGACACATAAGCCACTTTCACAAGTAAATGTCACTATTTATTTATGCCAATGTCAGGCATGCTTTCTAAAATGACTGCCAATACATCTAAGCAGCAATATTCAGCCACAGAGGGGGTAATTCTAGAAGAAGGACACTAACATTTTAGAGGGGGAAGTTATTAACAAGGATTGCCGTCAAGATGGGTTATTTTATCATAATTCATGCTATGTTAGCACAGGGTCCTGTTTTATTCAATGAAAGCCTGTGCTAAACTAGCACGATTTGTGGTCAAATAACCCATCGTAATGGTAGTCCACATTGATAACTTCCCCTCTTAGGCTGTTACAACAAAGAGGGAACAACACCAAGAGCAAAAGCCACAACAAAAGAACATGGGCCCTGATATTCAGCCAGCGGAGAACAGCGTGTTTGCTGTTTGTCACCGGCATTAAACCCAGATATTCAATGCTAGGCCATATCCAGCGACCAGCATTGAATATCTGGGTTTATTTTGGCTGCTAAAAGGTTAACTGGCTATGCTGATATTCAGCGCTACACAGTTAACTTTTTAGCAGTCAAAGATAGGTCTGCTATTCAAGCGGCCTATATTGACCACTCAACATAGCCAGTTAGGCACAGAGTATCAGTGATTAGGTGCTTAAATCCTATTTAACTGGCCAGGAGCTGTTCCTAGCTGGTTAAATAGTTTTGAATATCAGGGGGACAGTTTGCCACAGGTGTAAGGATGGACCACAGGAGCCCTCACTGAAGAACAAACTGTTTATGGGTTATTGAAGCAGTCTACATTCAGGTATAATGGCCCCTTTTCTGTCCTTGGGGGGCTCACAATTAAAAACCAAACATGAAGAGATGAAGTGAATTTTGAACTAGGGCCCCTTAGTTCTCAGCCCCCTGATCCTATCAATAGGCTACTTCTCCACTCTGGATGGGTATGTGGTTGACCATTTGTAACATGGATGTTCCTATGCTGCCGCAATGATGTCCATGTCCCTTGTCTTGTCCTATTTATAAATTGGACGTTTCAGTTTGTAAAATGGATGTTCATGGTGCACGTCACCAGCACATGGATGTGCATTTCTCATGAATTTTAGAACAGACTGTACATCGATAGATCCTGTTCTAAAATACTAGCACCACCAGCGATGCGCCAACCCTGACATACTTATTCTGAATTGGGTGTCTTTCCTAAAATGCCATTCCATGTGTTATCAAAGTGCCTTCAGATTTGATCTATTGTTTTAAAAGGTCTTCTATAAGCTAAGGATATCATAATATGACCCCTTAAACCCAATCTTTAAGTGGTAGATTTTCACTCCATATTATAGGCAATGTTTTTTTATATATTCTTGATTTCTGTAATGCTATTTATAAAGGCCTCCAACACCTATATGAGGAAGCTGCCAAATAATGCTGATCTTTTTTCACAAAAAAAGCCAAAGGGTGGAGAAAAACCGCACAGACTGGTGTGCAATCAAGAGAATGAAACCATTTTTTTTTAAACTCAGATTTGAGACATTTTTCTCTGCAGTGTGTGCAAATCACAAGGGGACGTGTTGGGGATGGAATCTGGGCGTTCCCAAAACTTGGATGTTTTTCTGCCATAAAGGAACAAAGCAAAAACGTCCAGGGCTAAAAGTTAGATGTTTTGGTCTAGATCTGTTTCAATCATGCTTAAGTAAAAAAATGGTGCCCCACATGATGAGATGACCATGGAGAGATTAAGGCATGACCCTCCCTTACTCCAACAGTGGTCATTAACCACCTCTCACCCCCCAAAATATGTGAAAGAAACAGTACATACATGACAGCTTCAGATGTTATGGCCAGTCCTACTAGAATAGCAAGTAGGTCCCTGCTGGAGTAGCCTACTGGACTGTAGAGAAGGGGACCCAGGCCCACTCTATCTGCTACACTTGTGTGATGGAATGTGTGAGCCCTCCAAAACCTACTGTACCTACATATAGATGACACCTGAAGGCATAAGGGCTATTGTAGTGGTGTACTGTTGGGTATAGTAAGTTTTTCATGGGCTCACCATACAATATAAGGGGGTAAGGGTGAGATGTGTACCTGGGATCTTTTATGTGAAAACAACTATAGTGCCCCCATAGGGTGCCCCACTGCTTTGCTAGGATGACTGTGTGGCCAGTCTACTAAGAATGCTGGCCCCCCCATACATCCCAATGGCTTGTTTTTGTGTATTCTCCCCTTTGATTTTTTTTTTCCAAAAATAGTCCTAAAAGAACACAAAAAAATCTAGCAAATGGTCATTTTCAAAAGGTTGGTTGTTTTTCTGGTTTTAAAAATGGCAATGTTTAGATGTCTTATCGAAAATGCCCCTCCATGTTTATCATAACAACTGAATTCAATATTACACAATTAAAACTATGATCAAAATACTGTGTAACAATAAAGTACAAATGATCTTACCTATTGAGTTAACTCTAGAAGAAGGATTAGCTAGAGTGGATGGGATAGAAGACTTAAGGGAGTCTGTTCCATTGTTTATTCTCAGAGTTGGTGTATGAGGAGAGGTGGATGATGTTGGTGACTTGCCCTCAGAGATCTTGGGTTTGGCTGAAAGGTTCAGTGGCTGGGTCACTTCATCCTGCAATGACCAAAAATGTTGACTATTCTGAATTCAACATTACTAGTTACCATACACAGAAGAGCACAAAAACTTCCATTCAAACTTCACAAGAAACAAATATATTCCATTTGACCATAAAATGATGAGCTTTGTTGGGCTGGAAACAGTTTGTAAAAGGCTCTCATATCATTGAGATATATCTTTTTTATAACAGTGTTAAATACATGAGATATTTTAATTTTAAAAAAATCCAGGTACCTAAAACAAAATTGTAGGTAGAAAATTTAAAATCTTTTCAGTATTTATTTTTCCACAACTGTTATAATAGATCATACAAATACACCAATACCTTTATAACCCACATTATCCCAAGCAACTTCAGGTTCAATGTAGCTTATAAAGCACAGTGAAAACAAGCATATAAGGAAAACAATATATAATTCATTACACTTAATAACAAAAGTACAAAACCATTCCGAAGACAACCACCATCAAGATAACACAGACTTGTATAGAACTGTAATCCTAAACCAAGCCTGGTGAAGTTCCCCTGTGGAAAGAAATTTTCTAAAGTGGAATGACTTCAATAATTTGCAGAACAGTATGTAATTATCTTGATATCTGATGGTATTCTGTAGAGATTTCCAACTTCATGCTCCTTCAATGCACACTGCCAAGACATGACACAACTAGCATACAGTCCTAAAATAGTGGTTTCTATTTTGTCATTTCTGCTGACATCAATGTTGAGAAAAATGAACAGAATACACTCAGACAGAAACTTCTAGAGATTAGAGTTGCAAAATAAAAGCAGTGTTTCCTATTTCATCATATTAGTGGGTGGGGCTATGGCTAATAAGTGGGTGTATCATGCTCAGAGGTCCAGGAAACAGAGCCAGAATGCTCTTCTGACATCAGTGGGTGGGGTTACATCTATCAAGTTGACCGATCATCTCCAGAGTTACAGGAAAGAAAGCCCTGGAAACTGAAAAACACTATAAAAATGGCTTACTTTATTCACGCGTTACTCACACCTTAAAAAAAAAGCAGAGTGGTGAGACAAGACTTCCCTTATCAAAATCCATGTTAGCTTTGTCCCATTAAAACATGAGTATTCGTGTTCAGTAGATAAAACAATGAGGTTAGATGGGATATAGCCAAACGTATTAAGAGAACTTAGGAAAGTTCTGACAGCTCCACTGTTTGAACTTTTCAACATTTCTTTAGAGCAAGGGTTCTCAACCCAGTCCTTGGGGTACACCTAGAGAGTCAGGGTTCAGGATATCCACAATGAATATGCATAAAAGAAAGTTGCATACAACAGAGATAACGCATACACATCTATCTCAAGCATATTCATTCTAGGTACCCTGAAAACCTGACTGGCTAGGTGTGTCCCAAGGACTAGGTTGAAAACCCCTGTTTTTAGAGTCAGGAATGATTCCAAAGGAGGGCAACAGTTAGATGTGTCTCCTTTTCACAAAAATGGACGTAAGGAAGGCCAGTTGGTCTAACCTCAATAGTTGGTAGATCAAAAGAATCCCTTGTACAGCTGAAGATAGTGCAATTTCTAGAATTCAGTAGATTATAGAGTCTGGGCAGCATATTTGTTTAACTGGAGATATGTCTTGTCACATGAATCTAATTAATTTATTTGACTGTGTAATGAGCTACGTCAGGGCAGATGTAGTATACTTGGATTTCAGAATTGCCTTTGACACAGTTACACATAGATGGCTTATAAAACAAACTGATGCCCCAAGTTAAAGTCCCTAAAGTGAATGACTAGGTTAGAATTATATTAAATGAGAAGAAACAAAGGAAAACAATAAATCGAGTTCACTTCAAGGAAAAGAGGTGTACTAGCAGTGTACCTCAGAGATCAGTCTTTATCCTGTTTTTCAACATTTTTAAAAAAGATATTCTAAAATGAATCCCGGCAAAATGCGGAAAACATAAGACAAGATTTATTGTAGCTTGTCTAGTGATCTAGAATTTCACAGTTATGATTCGATGTTTAGAAATGTAGAGTCAGGCATTATGAACTAGATTCTATATATCATGCCTAAAAAATTGGTGCTGAAATGAAATACACCTAAGCGTATTCTATAAAGTACGCCTTAATTTAGGTGTACTTTAGGTGCAGACCGGGTGAATTCTATAACAATTTGCATAGATTTTAGAAACACACATGACCCGCCCATTCCACATCCATGGCCATGCCCCCTTTTCAACTATGTGACTTAGAATTTAAGCACATCACATTATAGAATATGCTTAGACAGTTCTGCGTGTAAATTCTAATTAATGCCAATTAGTGTCGATAATTGCTTAATTGGCAATTATCAGCGCTGATTGTCTTGTAAAATAATTAAGTTGTGTGTGCTAATACAGAATATGACTGAATTTGGGCACGTAACTTAAGTCACACTCTATAGAATCTGGGTGTATAAGTGTAATCCCCTCATAAATTGGGTTTGAGAATTTCCTAGAGGATTACTGGAACTGATGTGGAACTCTCCAGATTTACTGGGATGGAGGGAGAACAGCATGAGTGGGAGGGTGAAGAGCCCAGCCCAGATGGAGGTCAAGGAGAGAATAACTGACAATGGGTGTCACAATTGGGATACATTTGGAAGCTTATAAAATGATAGGATTAGTGAACACATGATCTTTGCGTGTCTTCACCTCTGCCAGGACCCGTGAGGAAATGGGGTATCCTGATCAGGCCCAATAACTTAAGACTGAGCCAAGGAATAATTGCTGTTAATACAAGCAATAATTGTAAGAAGAGCTACGGGTTAATCCCCCAGGAGCAGAACAGGAAGAGCCTGTTTGGTGTCAGAGGCTGCAGCTTAAAGAAGTGCACCTCTGGAGGAGGACAGACAGGGAGGTCTGACCTTGAGTGGGTCTGGCGTCTGGGTAAAAGCCCAGCAGGACAGTTTGCCGCGGAAAGAGTGGGAAGCCACAGCCTTGGATTATTCTGCCAGAAAAGATGGGTATTGGATAACTGATGGTACTGTAAATATGTAAATACACCAGGATTTATGAGACTATTAATTCAGTAGTTGGAATTTTACACCAAAAGTCTTGGATTGGCACAAAAACCTCTTTCAGCAAAGTGAACTGTTTGTTAAAGAAATGGTATGAAGCTTGGATATCTGCCCATTGCAGTGTTCCAGTAAAGTTGTGTTTGCATTTAGCATAAGACCTGGAGTGGAGAGTTTCATTGGAGTGAAAGTGAAGTCAATTTATTCACATACTGATAAAGAAATAACAGAGTGTGGCTTAAAACCCTAAGGACTATCGGGATTATTTATTACTATTGTGATTTTGTACTTTGTTACAGGGTTTGGAGTTAGAAATGTCCGAGGGTTTGTAAACACAGTTATAATTTCTTTCTTGTGTTCTGTCAAGAATGCAGTTCTTTTCTTTTACCTTATTTTCCCCTCTGCCTATATTTATTATATATGTACAGAGAGGTGGTGATCTACAAACAATCACAGTGGAAAACAACACAAAGCAGACCAGCAATGTGTTGAAAAATAACATTTACTACTAATCATCATCATTTCTATAGCGCCTCTAGACATAAAAAGGGCTGTACATCTAAGTCCCTCCATACACAGAGAATGTAGTGATTTTAGAAAGCTGCATGAGGGGAAAAGAAACATAGAAATGCCCCCACATACACATGGGAACAACTTTCTAAAACCACTGTTTACTCAGTAAAGGGTCCCAATCCTATCATCGGGAACCCCCCCTAGAGTCATCCTTCTCCCCCCTCCCCAGGATGATCCTCATTTAGCCACACAACACTCTCTGAAGAATCACCCCACTGAAGCAACCACCCCAAAACAGCCATTCCCCCACTGTGGCAAACTTGTTGTGACAATTCCCCTGATGCAGCACTGCACCCATGCTACTACTACTTATCATTTCTATAGTGCTACTAGACATATGCAGCGCTGTACACTTGAATGTGAAGAGACAGTCCCTGCTCCACAGAGCTTACAATCTAATTAGGACAGACAAACAGGACAAATAAGGAATAAGGGAATTACTAAGGTGGGAATGATAAAATGTGGGTTTTGAACAAGTGAGTGGGGTTAGAGTTAAAAGCAGCAAGATAAAACGTGGGCTTTTAGCCTAGATTTGAAGACAGCCAGAGATGGAGCTTGACGTACCAGCTCAGGAAGTTTATTCCAGGCATATGGTAAAGCAAGATAAAAGGAATGGAGTCTGGAGTTAGCAGTGTAGGAGATGGGTGCAGATAAGAGAGATTTACCCAGTGAATGGAGTTCCCGGGGAGGAGTGTAGGGAAGGGAAATGGGACTTGATATACCGCCTTTCTGTGGTTTTTGCAACTACATTAAAAGCGGTTTATATAGTATATTCAGGTACTTATTTGTACCAGGGGCAATGTGTAGGGAGAGATAAGACTGAAGAGGTACCGAGGAGCTGCAGTGTGAATGCACTTGTAAGTCAATAAGAGGAGTTTGAACTATATGTGGAAATGGATAGGGAGCCAATGAAGTGACTTGAGGAGAGGGCTAATATGAGCATAGCGACAATGGCGGAATATAAGTTGTGCAGCAGAATTTTGAACAGATTGAAGGGGAGAGAGATGGCTTAGTGGGAGACCTGTGAGAAACAAGTTGCAATAGTCTAAGCGAGAGGTGATGGCCATGTTTCACCTCAACAGGCTGTGTCAAGGGTAGGGCTAAAGGGGATTTGTACCACAATTCTTCCCAATAGCAAAATTCTATTCTCATACAAGCTTAGAACTCTCCAGGCAGACAGCAGCATTTCTCCTTCCCAGCAGTTGTGTGAATGTAAGCCAATGAGGCCCACTGGGGACTGTCAGAGCTTGAAAGCGGTTGCCCTTTGCTAAACCCACAGGAGATTACCAACCTCTGGTCTCAGGAACTGCAAGCATAGATCAACAACTGGGAGTGCCATTTTAACAAGGACTTCTCAACAAATCTGGTGCATTTAGGTTCCCAAGTCAATGTAAATATAGTTAAACATCCTCTGAGACAGGAACTTTGTGAGAATGTGTTTAAAAAAGAAAATCATGATTTCAAGCTTTTTATGCTTACCCAAACTGTGCACAAGTAACAAGAGAAGGAATCTGATTAAAGACAAGCATGATACAGATTCTTACTAAAATAGGGTAAAGGAGTACAGACATTCGCTTACACTGAGGACAATCTACCAGCCTGATGAGCAATCCAGGATAAAAAAGCAGATTGATGTTACTGAATGTGAGGACTATATGCTCTGAAAAATCACAATCAAGAGCATTTATTTTTTAATATAGAAACTTCACTTCATTTTTGTAATATCATTTCCCTACTAACACTATAAGGTGATAAGTACTTGTACTTGAAAACAATCACTGCAGGTTCCTTTCTCATAGAATCTAGCTTCTGCAAGCCACAAATTTGACTAAAGTGCTGCCTCTTCATCATATTCAACAGAGACTAGAAATTCATTAGAATCACTCGAACAGTATCTAAAGCCAGAATATATATATAGATCATATTTTACCTGCAAGCAAAATAAGCTCTGCAAACATGGACCTCGGCTAGTGAAAACTGAAAAAGTCACAGTGCTTTTACAATTGCTGACTTAGTGCTACATTTGGAGTGACTGCTGATATCATATAGTAACACCGAAGCCTCGTGGAACGCAGGAGCAGTTGGCGCTGAGCCCACCAAACCTGTCATTGAAGTGTGGCCAGACTGAACTCCTGGAGACAAAGTACCGATGGCAAAAGTAGGGAAAAGTGGCATGTCCACAGAAGTAAAGCAAAGCATGCAGGAACCGGTAACCGAGAGCTTACCCCCCCTGCAGTGAGCTTAAGACTTAATAGGCTCAGACATAGAGAATAATAAATATACTCACAGAAAACAGCCAGGCTTTTGACCTCCAAAGCACTGAAGCCCCTCAATTTTCCCACAGCACACGTGCTCACAGAAAGAACCGCAATGGCTCTTTTTTGGGGTTTTTTTCTTTTTTAGATAGAGGCAGGAGAAAAAAAAAAGAAGGAAAGACTGAGATAAAGACGTAGAAAGTGGCAACGAGGGAGCAGGGAGGGACCTAGACCAGTAGGTTTACACCTGAGGCACAGGATATTCTCAACTCCAAACTCTACTGAACCTGCAAGCAGGACAGGAAGTCACGAGAAAGTCACCACAGCGCACAGGAGCTGCTATCCCGCATGAATACTAGCTTGGTTGCTAAGTGCAGGAGCTTATAAGGAACAACTCATTAGAGTTCTCTGTCTCCACCTGCTGGTAGATGGTCACAGCCCATTTATCTGGACTGATCCTTAGGATGTAATGGAAATGGAGAATATGGGTTTGAAGGGGGGGTTTTGCAATTCATGTTAAGTTTATTTATTTATTACATTTATAATCCGCCTATCCAAACATCTAGGTGAGGTACAATAAAACATTCATTAAAAAACACAAAAAAAGTTCTTAAAGATCTGGGAGTCTTACAGCTAGAATTTTGTGTCTCGAGCCAGAAGTGTGGTATTAATTTTCTTTAAGTGCAGCACATCTTGACAGAGAAAGTTGACCACAATCTGGGATGGGGAGGATGAGGTGGGGAAATTTTCAGTGAGGAAAATTGTGGGGATGGATAAGAATAGGTTGTGGGAAGAAAATGTAACATAAACCTGTTCTTACTGCAATTATTTTAAGGCTGATATGTAAAAGGAACAATTATGCACTGAACATTTTTTAATTGGACAATAACAATTTTAATATAAGAATATAGAAGATGTTATTTACACATGTATGTCTGCAATGTGCACAGTTTTCAAAGGAGCAAGTTCTGGGCATGGTTTGGGTAGGCATGAAAAGTATCTGTATATTTTCAAGTTTACAATGAAAATACAAGACTCCAACATAAGAACTAGATGTTGGCATTTATACCTTCTCCTCAGCTTATATAACTGTCAGCCAAGTATTCATTTAGACCTGGCTTTTGGAAGAGTGATAGAGACAGCAACAGTACTTATATCTCTAATTGAAGAAGTGAGAGTTTTGCATCTTTGCTTTACAATTGGCTCCCCTTGGACATCTAAGGTGTCTTTTACTAAGGTACGTTCATATTTTTAGCCCGCGCTAAAATTGTGGGTGCGCTAATCATTAGAGATGTCCATAGGAATGCATTGGCTTCTCTAACTATTATTATTATTTACTAGTAAAAAACCCCGTTTCTGATGCAAATGAAACGGGGGCTAGCAATGTTTTCTTCTGTGTGCATGTGGGAGTGTGTGTGTCCCTGCCCTCTGGCCTCTCTCCCCTCCTCCCTCTGAGTCCTTCACTGTTACAGAGCCAGCGATTTGATTTCGTGCTCTGCTGTTTTCCTTCACTGACTGTGTTACAGAGAGGGCGGGGCAGACACTCATAGGGAAACTGGATATCTCGCCCCCTTCACACTTCCGGCAGGAATGCATTGGCTTCTCTAACTATTATTATTATTTATTATTATTTGTTGCATTTGTACCCCATATTTTCCCACCTATTTGCAGGCTCAATGTGGCTTACACAGTACCGTGAAGGCGTTTTCCAAATCCGGTAGAGAGAACAGATACAAGGTTATGTTGTGTTCGAATAAGGTAGATGTATTCCAAACTCCATTAGGGTCGAAAGGAGGGAGGTTGTATGCTGTCCAGTACGGTCTTTGGTTTAGTTGTACGGCCGGATGTGGGGATTTACGTTGGATCTGTAGTGTAGGCCGTTTTGAAGAGGTTGGTTTTTAGTGATCTTCTGAAGTTTAGGTGGTCGTGGATTGTTTTCACGGCTTTTGGGAGTGCGTTCCATATTTGTGTGCTTATATAGGAAAAACTTGATGCATACGTTGTTTTGTAGTTGAGTCCTTTGCAAGTTGGGTAGTGAAGGTTTAGGTATGTATGAGATGATCTGGATCTGTTTCTGGTTGGAAGGTCTATGAGGTCTATCATGTATCCTGGGACTACACCGTGTATAATTTTGTGGACAAGGGTGCAGATCTTGAAGGTGATCCGTTCTTTGATTGGAAGCCAGTGTAGCTTTTCTCGGAGGGGTTTGCACTTTCGAAACATGTTTTACCAAATATCAACCTGGTCGCTATGTTTTGGGCGGTCTGGAGTTTTTTCTGAGTTGTTCTTTACATCCTGCGTAGATTCCATTGCAGTAATCTGTGTGGCTTAGAACCATTGATTGTATTAGGTTTCGAAATATTTCCCTCAGGAAGAAAGGTTTTACGCATTTGAGTTTCCACATTGAGTAGAACATTTTCTTTGTTACGGAGTTTATGTGGCTCTGAAGAGTGAGGTTGCGGTCGATTGTGACGCCCAGTATTTTGAGGCTGTCTGAGATAGGGAGGGTGTGTTCTGGGGTGGTTATGGTTGTGGGTTTGTTCTTGTTGTGTTTAGATGAGAGGATGAGGCAATGTGTTTTTCAGTGTTCAGTTTCAATTGGAATGAGTTACCCCATGAGTCCATGGTGTCCAAACCTGCTTTGATTTTGTTTTATTTTATTTATCATTTTACTTAATTACATTCACATTTATCACATAAATGTAAGGAAATACAGAAATTAATATAAAAAGGAAAACATTTTCTCGCAACAATATATATTTACATAATTGTCCACAATTGGAAGATCCAAGATCAGGAAAACAATCTTAAAGAAAATAAGAAAAACTCAAAATGGTTAATCTTACACTTCACATTTTCTGAGGGAGGAAGGTTAATTGGTTATTGCAGCCGGTACAGTGGTAACTGAAGGAAGTTGCTGCAGAGGATTCTTCATCTGTTTCCACAAACTCTTATAATTTCTTAGGTTCAAACAAATAAGTAATAAGGAAATAAAACACTTACAAGGGAATCGCGCTAGGAAGATCCCACCTAGGGCAATGATTCCTGGCTTAAAAGCCAAGACCTCACACCTCCCAGTCTGCGATTCTCTTGATGTGTCAGGAAATATATGCATCTTTGAACCCAAAAAACTATCAACCATGTATCGGAAATACAATTTCAAAACATTGTTCCTATCTAAATCAAAGACGAAAGTCAGTAATAATAACTCTATAACTTCTGAATTTTCCAAAATGTCAGTTAAGCTTACATCTCTTTTCTCTGATAAAGAAGATTTTAAAGGAAATATAATTTTAGTCACCAAAAGGTGGCTATCAGAAGGTATTAGCAAAGTATCAGAGAAATATTTCTTCAAGAATTCAGTAGCTGATATATAGGATATTATAGGTAAATTTATCATTCTCAAGTTATTTTCCCTTAATTGGTTCTCCAGAAATTCCAATTTTTACAAAAAAGATAACTATTCTTCATTACCAAATTATCTGATTTTCATAGAGAAGCCATTTCCGCAATCAAAGTCTCTATTTTTATATCTTGGACTTCCACTTTGTTAGATAAGTATTAATATAAATTCTTTAACTCACATAGTGAAAAATTTTAAACATCTAAAGAAGAGAGTTATTCACATTCTGCTGCAGTTCCTATAGTACATCTATTATGACATTATTGGCTTCACCAAGTCCAATTTCTCCACAGAAACCGCTCCAGGTATCTTCGGGGGGAAGAGCTCACTCTCCAATCCCCCAGTTGGTTTATTATCTGAGTCGATGCTGCGCCAGGACCTCCTCGGGTCACATGAAAATCCTAACCCACTTCGGGCGTTTCCATTATTGACCAACCTGCTTTGATTTTGTTAGTTATTTCTGACAAGTCATGTCTGAAGGGAATGTAGATTGTAACATCATCTGCATAGATGAACAGATTGAGTCCTTGATTGGATAAGGACTTTGCCAGTGGGATCATCAATATATTGAAGAGTGTTGGTGACAGTGGTGATCCTTGAGGTACTCCGCAGACTGCATTCCACGGTGATGATATGTTTGTATTTGATTTAACTTGGTATGTTCTGGAGGTTAGAAAATCCTTGATACAATTGAGTATATTACCTTCAATCTCGAAGTGGGCAAGGAGTCTTATTAGTATATTGTGGTTTACCATGTCGAATGCGCTTGACATGTCGAATTGGAGGAGAAGTATGCTTTTACCTGTAGCTATTTCCTGTTTGAATTTGGCCAGGAGAGTGACTAGGACAGTTTCAGTACTATGGTGGGAACAGAATCCTGATTGTGAGTCATGCAGTACTGAAAATGTGTCTGTGTAGTCGGTAAGCTGTTTGGTCACCAAGCTCTCCATCAATTTGACTACTAGTGGGATAGATGCAACTGGGCGAGGTCATTTGTGTTTTTCTTGGTGTTTTTTTGGTAATGGGGTGAGAAGGATGTTACCATATTCCTCGGGGAAGTGACCTTGCTGTAGCATGAAGTTTAGGTGGGATGTGAGGTCTGCTATGAAGCAGTCAGGGGCGGATTTAAGTAGATAACTGGGGCAGGTATCCAGTTTGCAGTGGGTGTTGGCGAACCTATGAATTACTTGTGTAACTGATTCAATGGTGAGGGGAGTAAATGTTATTCATGTACGGTCAGCTGGGCATCCATCAGGAGTTAGATCCAGACCATTAATGAAGTTTTCGATGTCGGTGTTGTGATGAGGAAGCGTACTGTGTAATTTTGTTATTTTTTCATTAAAGTAGTTAGCAAGTTTGTCTGTGGAAGGGATGTCTGTTTTGGTTGTGGTGATTGGGGTGGTGTCTAATGGCTTATTTACGAGATGAAATAATTTCTTCATGTCTTTAGAATCCGGTCCTATTTTGGTTTTGTAGTAGTTCCTTTTGGCCTGTCTTATTGCATATTAGTATTCTCTGTGAATTTGTTTCCAAGCATTGAGTGTATGTTCATCTTTCCTGTTTTTCCATGTTCGTTCAAGTTTCCTGGATTGTGTTTTGAGTCTTTTTAAATCGTCGTTAAACCATGGTATTCAGTTTTGTCTTCTTGATATTCTTGTTTTTAAGGGTGCTATTTCATTTAGTATGCATCTACATCTATCATCCCATTGAGTAAGGTAATGTATGGCGTCCGTTTGTGCTGTCCATTCGTTGTCGTATATCTGTTGCCAGAATATTTCTAGGTCTATTTGCCCTCTCGTACTGTATGATGTTTGTTCTGGTATGCAATTTAATCCCTTCTTCCGCCAGTTTAGTGATAAGTTCAGTTTGTAGTGGTCGGTCCAAGGTGTTTCTGACCATTTGATATCTGCTATTAATAGGTTATGGTCTGTGGATAGTTTGTGTGATAGAAGGCCTAGTGTGTGTCCTTTGGTGTGAGTAGCTTGCATGTGAGGCCATTTGAGATCCCAGGAGTGTAGGAAGTCCTTACAGTCACATGCGTTGGTAGAGTTGGGGTCATCTAGGTGGAGATTAATGTCACCTAGGATTAGTGTGTTGGCGCTGTTTACACAGGTAGCTGAGATGAAGTCTGTGAAGATTGGTTGGCGTAATTCCAGTTGCCGGGCGGTCTGTAAAACAGGACGCAGTTCAGAGTGTCGACCAAAGATTTGTTATAGATTCTAATCGAGGCAATTTCAAGTTCGGGTGTTAAGGATTTGGCAGTGGTTTCGGTAGTGAATTGGTCTCGATAGATTAGAGCTATGCCTCCTCCTCCCTTTTTCGTTCTGGTCCAGTGGTTGATTTTATATCCTGGAGGACATAGGTCGAGGATTATGGGGTCCTTTTGATCGCGGATCCATGTTTCGTTGATGAAGATTAGGTCGAGGTTTTCTGACGAGATCCAGTCTGATATTATTGTTGTTTTGTTGACTACGTACCTAGCATTGATGTAGCCCACTTGGGTATTTTGGTAAGGGTTTGCTAAGTTTGATGATGTGTGGATTTTTGTTAGTTGTCATTCCTTGGATAGTGTGTGTTTTTAGTGATTTTATTTTCCGTAATGTTGGTATTCTCCGTGTTTGGGTGTTCTTCCTTTAATTTGGTGGTTGTCAGTTTGGTGGGGTGTAGAGTGTCTGATCAGTCTTTGGTGATTTTGTATGATGGGATGGATAGTGTTAGGTGAATCAGTAAGAGGGAGTAGATTGCTAGGAATATTTTGACAGCATTCATTTTAGTGTCAGTTTGGGGATGGATGGGTTACTCACAGTCTGATGCTCGGTAGATGTTGGTGAGTGATGTCTCGGGTGTGGTGAACTGCTGGTTAGGGTGGGGAGTGAGCTCCGATGGTCCACCGTGTTCGTCTATGCGCTGGCCTCTATAAGCTGCGTGGTGTCAGGTAGGCAGAAGCCCCAGCATAAGTGCCCGCAAGCTAGGTGTTCGAAGAGTTGCCCCAGGGCATAGGACTCCGTGGTTCAGAGAAATAGCCTGTGTGTTTACTCCAGGATCTTAACCGGCTAGCTCGACGGGCTGCCAAGCCACACTTCACGATTGGTTGTTCGGTTGTGTTGCTCTGGGTGCAAGGATTCAGTGATTCCTAAAGTTGTGTTGGTGGTTGGGTTAGGAGTAGTCAGGTGAATTAGGGTGTTGGTCCAGGGTGCTGGTTCTCCGCGGCTCTAAGTGCTGGTTGGTGGCAGGAAGCTGTTTGGCATTATCAGTTCGGGAGATACAACTAATGTTTAGCGTGCCTTCAATTTTAGTGCACACCAAAAACGTGAGCGCGCCTTAGTAAAAGATCCCTTAGTTTTGTAAAATCCAGTATTTACGCATTTAGTACTGATACTTACATGCACTGATTGCCAAATCACTGTTTACACATATGGAGGCAGATTTCTAAAGGCACATGCTAGAGATGACATTGTTCTTTGTTTACAGTCAGCAGCACAAGTTTCTGTTTCCTGCTGTATATCTTGGCAACGGTTATCATGATGTGCAACTAACTGGTAAGGCTACTCCTTACGTTAAATTTCTCATTATTCTAAATTAGATCAGTAGAGATATTTTCAGCAAGCATTTTTAGAGATTTCTTATTTTAAGTATGGTCAGGAGAGATATCTCTAGCATGCACCTTTAGAAATTTTATGGACTATTAGCATTTTTATACTTTCACTCAATTATATTCTATGGAGAAAATTATTTTCCATTTTTTTCAAAATTATTCTTGAACTGTGTTCAAGACAATGATACAATGATTGGATAGTAACAAAACTGTAATACTATGTTTTACCTATTATTATTTATTATCAAGTTGTTTTATGTGCAGGCATATTGTTCATCTATCACTAGCAATATACATAGAAGTGTAGATTTAGGACATGATTTTAGAAGAGCAGGTCTTCACATGTAGGTCTCATCTAAAACTGACATATCTCCACCTCTGAACACACGCAGAAAGAAAAAAAAAATGAACAAGTGGGGGATATGTGTGTGTGTGCCAAAAAATAGTGAAAAATACACATACAAATTCCCATCCAATTGAAGGGACAAATACATGTAGAAACTGGGAAAATAAAATGTGTATACCTGCACCAACCACAAAGTATGTGTAGAAATTTAAACTCCATGCAAAACAGGGGGAACTGCAGCAGCTTTGAGGACCTGGGACAGATCCGGATGGCTCTAGCACTGTAAGTCTCTACACAGGCCCACAAAGGCCTATACCCAGACCACCTACATAACACTTAGCCAAGGCATAGAATTTATCCAAAAACAAGGTAAACATCATATACACCTAG
Organism: Microcaecilia unicolor; assembly: GCF_901765095.1. Taxonomy (NCBI): domain Eukaryota; kingdom Metazoa; phylum Chordata; class Amphibia; order Gymnophiona; family Siphonopidae; genus Microcaecilia; species Microcaecilia unicolor. Next base: position 92,276,124 of record NC_044039.1, read on the forward strand.
CAGCAGACCTTTGTGGTCAAAACATAGTGCCTTATTGCATCCCAGACCAATAGTGCAACCCTTGAGAAATATGTGCGGAGAGACCCATGACCACAGAGGTGTAACTCCCATGCAGAAGGGACCAAGGTTGTCAGCTGTCCACCCTAGGTTACAGGGTACCGAGCTTGACTCCTCTAATCTCCCTTTCCGTTTTTAAAGTGGTGAGACATGGCTCTGGCTGCAGCTTGCTATATAACTTCCAAAACCTCCTAACAAACAACTCCCCTATATACATATCAGGAAAGTGCACCTGTTACATTGAGTGCCCTCTATACTGGGCAGCATGAAACATGAAGTCTCAGACATAACATGAGATGGGTGAGAAGAGGGGTGAGGATGATACTGAAGAGGGTAGGAGCCAAGATTGAACTTTGTGGTATGACACCATTTAAGAACAGTATCAGTGATACCAATTGCACTTAAATGAGTGAGGACAAGGTTGTTGTCCACAAGATCAAATACAGAAAAGAGGTTGAGGGACACCACCACCACCACCACCACAGAGAAGTGTTGGTTTAAAGAGATCCTGATAGTTTCATGGAAGGTGGTCAGTAAGGTTTCAATGTTATGGTCCTTCCTGAATCTTGCTTGGTAGAGATGCAGTATAAATGATTTGTCAAGGAAAAGGGAAAGCTGACAGTGGATTATCTTCTTAAAGACATTAGAGAATAAAGGGGGTTTGGATATAGGTCTGAAATTGGCAGGGTCCAAGGCATCAAAAGAGGGTTTCTTCAACAGCAAGTTAATGAGAACATGCTTCCAAATATTTGGTACCTCACCCAGCATGAGGATGGCCTGAACAATTTGAAGAAATAGAGGAAGTACTTGATGGCCTAGACCCCTGATGGCGAACCTATGACACGCGTAGCCATTTTCGATGACACGCGGCGCTGCCGCAGTGTGGTCTGCCCTCCCTCCTCGCTCCCGGAAACTAACCTTAAAGCCTCCTTTCACGTCGCAGCAAGCAGCAGCAGGGCAGGCCACTCCTTCCTTCCGTGTCCTGACCTTGCCTGACGTAACGTCCGCGAGGGCGGAGTACAGAAGGAAGGAGGAGAGGTCTGCCCTGCTACTGCTTGCTGCAACGTGAAAGGAGGCTTTAAGGTTTGTTCCGGGCCCGGTAGTGGGTGGAGGGGGGCCCAGCGACCTCGGGTGGGCAGCGATCTCGGGTAGGGGGGGCCCGGGGGCGGTCCTAGTAGCAGTGATTTTTCTAGAAGTGACACACCACCCGAGTTATGCTCGGTTTTTTTGGTGAATTTTGACACACCAAGCTCAAAATGTTGCCCATCACTGGTCTAGACATTTAAAAAGATGAGCTGGCCAAGGGTCCAATGCTGAGACAGATGGGTTCAAATCCTTGATGGTATCTTTTAAAGATGAGAGGGGGGGGGGTCAATATTCAGAAATGAGGGAGCACAATGAAAACCACACAAAAATATCTGAATATATCTATACCAATATTTTCAAAACCAAGATCTATCTAGTTATTTCTTTCAATATATTTGGCTATATTTCTGGATATCAATGTGTTTCTTCTGGGATATCAAATCACTCCAGGTTCTATATTATTCATATGCATTTTAACTAAATTAGAACCTTTTATTTATTCAACAATAAACATAAAAACATAAGAACATAAGAGTAGCCATACTGGGTCAGACCAATGGTCAATCCAGCCCAGCATCTTGTTTCCAACCAGGCCAAGCCAAGTCACAAGTACCTGACAGAAACCCAAATCGTGGCATTATTCCATGCTACAAATCCCAAGGCAGGCAGTTGCTTCCCCATGTCTGTCTCAATAGCAGACTATGGACTTTTCCTCCAGGAAATTGTCCAAACCTTTTTTTAAACCACCCTCCAGCAAAGAGTTCCAGAGCTTAACTATTCGAGTGAAAAAAATATTTCCTCCTATTTGTTTTAAAAGTATTTCCACGTAACTTCCTTGAGTGTCCCCTAGTCTTTGTACTTTTGGAATGAGTAAAAACTCAATTTAGTTCTACTTGTTCTACACCACTCAGGATTTTGTAGACCTCAATTATGTCTCCCCTCATCCATCTCTTTTCCAAGTCGAAGAGCCCTAACCTCTTTAGTCTTTCTTCATGAGAGGAATTCTATCCCTTTTATCATTTTGGTTGCTCTTCTTTGGACCATTTCTAATTCCGCTACATCTTTTTTGAGATACAGCGACCAGAACTGAACGTAATAGTCAAGGTGCAGTCGAACCATGGAGTGATACAGAGGTATTATAGTATTTTCGGTCTTATTCACCATTCGTTTCCTAATAATTCCTAGCATTGTTTGCTTTTTTGGCCATCGCCACACACTGAGCAGAAGATTTCAGGTATTATCTACAATGACACCCAGATCTTTTTCTTGAGTGCTGACCCCCAAGGTGAACCCTAGCATTGGGTAACTATGATTCTGATTATTCTTTCCAATGTGCATCACCTTGCATTTATCCACATTACATTTCATCTGCCATTTGGATGCTCAGTCTTCCAATTTCCTGCAATATTTCACAGTTCACATGTGTTTTAACAACCTTGAATAGTTTTGTATCATCTGCAAATTTAATCACCTCACTTGTCATTCCGATTTCCATATCATTTAAAAATATGTTAAATAGCACTCTATTGTTCACCCTCATCCATTGACAGAAATGAACATTTAACCCTACCCTCTATTTTCTGTCCAATAACCAGTTCTTAATCCACACCAGAACCTTGCCTCCTATCCCATGACTCATTAATTTTCTCAGGAGTCTCTCATGAGGGACTTTATCAAAAGCTTTCTGAAAAACTAGATACACTACATCAACCAGCTCACCTTTATCCACATGTTTATTCACGCCTTCAAAGAATGAAGCAAACTGGTGAGGCAAGACTTCCCTTGACTGAACCCATGCTGACTCTGTTCCACTCCAGCCCATCCAAATCTGTCAGGCCATAGTCAAGGCACAGACCATAGCAGCCAACACTAAGGAGCCCTATTACTAAGCTACATTAAGCAGCTAACAGTGTAGACATTAGAGATGACCCATACTAATGTATTCTGTGCTACAAAAGCAACCAGTGCAGTAAAAATGGCATGTTAGCTCCCTAATGCAAGAATGGTTGAGAGTTGGGCTTGAACTAGGTGGGTAGAAGAGCAATTGAATGTGATAGCTAGCGCACAAGACTGTACCACACTAGCTGTCACAACTGCTGAAAGTAGAAGCTGAACTTGCCACCACCTGAAGAGGACAGCTGCTGCGCTTCCGGCAGTCTGGTAGCACGGCTGCTGCGAAGCCAAGCTGCATGTCACATCCCCACCCCAACATACCTTCTCTCCCAACATCAGGGTGGAGGAGGATCAAGGCGTTGTGTCATCTGTGGGATATGACTGGGGGGAAGAGGCTCAGGGTTTTCTGTCATCTGGGGTGATCCAATTGGAGAGAAGATGTCAGAGGGAAAAGATGTGTGTGTGTGCGCGGGGGGGGGGGGGGGTTGCTGATATGACTGTTTCTTTAAAAAAATGTATTTTACTTTTCAGTGGGGCCAAACCACATTACCTGCAGTGGTAGACAGCGTGGGTGCTATGTGCAACTGCAAAGGAACATGGTGCTTATGTGCTAACACTCTTGACAACCAGCGGTTTTTTTTTTAAGCCATAGCGTTCAGAGTAACGGTGTGAGTTACTTTGCTGCTAGTATTCACTTTAGATTTCCCTACTGTGCTGGAGCAGTTGTATATAACTGATATGATATGGCATTTTATATCTTTTACTTGACTCTATTATTGTTGTTGTTCCAAAGATTTTACCTTTTTTCATGTTTGGCTATGAGAGTAGTCCATACATATTGAACCCTGAGGCAGGCGTGGTCATACTGAAACACGGCCCAAGTTGGGTCGTTTGATTAAAGGACTCTCATATTTTTCAGTCTTGAAGGTCCTTTTGTGCTTTTTCTTTTGCTGCACATCTATAAATCATGCATTTTCTTTTCTATGACTGATGTCAGAAGTGTTGTCCTCCAAGTACTTGTCAATTTGTCCTATTATTGTTAGTATTAGTATTGGTTTACTATCATTTGTTAAGTGAATTTACATTTTTGGTATGTTTCACTTAAGTTCACCTACCAAAAAAAAAAAATCATTGTAACATTCTGCAACATGTTTGTATTAGTATTAGTTTAATATCATCTGTAAAGTAAATTAGCATTTTTGGTATAAGTTTCTATTAAAATGACCTACTAAAAATCATGGTAATATTCATCAGTATTTTATATACAACCAAAACACTATTAATGACACTCCTGATTAAAGAATCTCATCCCATGTTGAGTACTTTGTTACAGATAAACATTGCACATCACCAGAAAGCTAATTAAGGGAGCTTAAATGACTTGGGCAAAAGCACAGTCTAGTGTATTCTATTAAACAGCTTTTTCATAACCTCTGGGAACACATTTGCAACATTCTACTGCACTCTGCCCACTTCTATGACCTTGATAACATAAAGTACAGCCAAGAAAATTAGTAATGAGAAAGCAGCCTTCCCAAGAATGTAGTAGCTCCACTTTCATAAAAACAAAGCTTGGCCTGAATACAGCACTGCAGAAATCCTAATATCTGAGAAGTGAATCCCTTAAATGTTCTGCATCTCATGGTAGTTCTATGCCAGAAGATTAAAAGTATTATTGTTGCACATAAAAAAAAATGAACCCAGTAAATTGTATTTAAGCTACATAAAGAAAACAAGCATATTTCCCCTGCTTGCCCCCCTTCTATTTTCTTACCACCCCCTAATTCCCACATTTTCAGCTGTTCACGCAGAGAATGATACTGGCAGTTATTTCTATAAACACTCATTGTGAAGTTATCAGCAGTGATAATAAGAAGCAAAGAGGTAAAGGCAGTTGTGAAACATATTGTATAAATTAATCAGGCGGCTGATATTATCTTTGCTGATGAAATAATTGTATTAAATTAGACAGGGAAGTTCACATGACAGTATGGCTGAATTAGATAATGTTCATCTGCAGCTGCACCCACGCTCACTCACAGCCTTTGAATAAAAGACATGCAGATCTTTAGCTAAATATCAGTGTTTACATTACATAAAGGGCTTCTGATTTGAGGTGTTTAAAAACTGTGGGCCCAATTGTGGGGTGATCGGAATAAATTAAATGCTGGCTGTGGTCTTTAACTTGATTTGTATATTCAGAACTGCTATCTGTATTGGTAGCAGTTCTGAATATATATATATATATATATAGTGGTTTAGGCCTGCAGATGAATATCACAGGATAAATGTTTTAGCCCATTGTTGCCCTGCCCCACACTTGGCCTCTTCTTCTATGGATTACATTGGGCCCTTCAGTCAGATATTTAGTCCACATAAACTTTAAAATACATGGATAGTGAAGTTATATTTCACCAGCCACTGCTAAAACTATAACTTCTTTTGAATATTCCAAGCATTTAGGCTTCTAACTGTAAGAGTCAGGCTCCTAAACTGGTTTTCTTAAAAATTTAGTAGGGCAGAGCATCTAAATCTATGTTGCTACCAGGGGAATAGCCATTGGGGAGGGGGGGCTTTGGGGGGCCTGGGCTCCCCCACTTTGGGTTCAGACCCCCTCCAAAATTGTGGCACTAGATACATGGCTGGCAGAGATGTTCAAGCCCCCCGAGCTTCCGCCCATGCTGCCTGAGCAGGAAGTCGGAGCAGGAAGGTGGTGGGGTGCTTCAGTCGTCAAAGAAGCACTTCCGTGCATGCTCAGTTCATGCATTAAACTGAGCATGCGCGGAAGTGCCTGCTTTAGAAGCTGGAGCACCCTGCTAGCTTCCTCACTGCTCAGGGGAAACACAGATGGGAGCGCCAACAGAGAATTTCTTCAGTTGGTGGGGCTTGAGCATCCAAGCCAGCAAATAAACGATTCAGCAGCAGCGTCGGAGGAGGGAAGAACTGAAAGGAAAAGCTTGGCCCTCCCAGTCCACCCTGGGTCCCGCTCCTAAAAGAAATTTGAGTTATGGCTATGTCCCCAGCTGCTGCTTTGACTAGGTTCCTAAATTAAGAAGCATAAAAAGTGGTGACAGCAGCGATAGGTTTAGAGTACGGAAGAAAAAGTCAGGAGCTTAGTACTGATTTTCAGCACTAGTACTTACGTTAGGTACCTACAACTAGAAAAATCATTATGAAACCTAAATTTAAGGGGGGGGGGTAGATACTAAGGTGTGTTAAGTAATTATTACATTTATTTGCCCCTTAACATATGTTAAATGGCAATAACATGCATTATATTATCATATCAAATGTTAATTTAGGTTACTGTGGGAAATATAATAATGAGATGGAAAGCATTCCGTACATGATGCTGGCATCATTTTTCCTGCCAGGAATCAAAGGCTTGGTGCTCCTAGGTGGCATCTTAAAGTGTCTGGAGCTGAAAAGTGGTTCCTCCCCCCCCCCCCCCATCAAAGACACCCCCCTGTGGTCTTCCACCCCAAATAGACACCCCTTTGAACATCTCCCCATAGAGACCACTTCCTTGTAGAGTCCACCCAAGCCCCCACCCTCCTGTAAGGCTCCTCTCCAGTATATGTTTTCCAATCTCTAGAAGTCTAACATAGTAACATAGAAAATAATTGTAGATAAAGACCTGTACAGTCCATCTAGTCTGCCCAACAAGATAAACTAATTTTACATGGTATGCGATACTTTATATGTATACCTGAGTTTGATTTATCCTTGCCATTCTCAGGGCACAGACTGTAGAAGTCTGCCCAGCACTGTTTTGTACTAAAAGTTCTGAAGCTAACGTTGAAGCCCCTTAAAATTTACACTCCAGTCCATCCATTTCTATTCAATCACGATCAGGGCACAGACTGTAGAAGTCTGCTCAGCACTGGCTTTGCTTCCCAATTACCGGTGTTGCTACCCAGTCTCTGGCAAGATTCCATGGATCCATTCCTTCTAAACAGGATTCCTTTGTGTTTATATCCAAAGTTGTCACCGGTCCTTATTATGTGTAATCTTTGCTTATATTTTTCTGTTATATACATAACTCTTCACATCTTTTTTTTTTTTTTAACTAAGATCTGATATACTCTTTTACAGTGGGTTGATACAGCTTTTTTTGTGTGAAACATGATTCATATTGGACCAAGTGATCCCCTGGAACCAACATCATAAGCAAAGTTATTGAACTTATAAGTTTCAAGTTTTAAGACTGCTATAACCTTTTAAACAAATGTGAGGAGTTATGTATATAAGAGAAAATATTAGCAAAGATAAAATATAATAAGGACCAGTGACGACTTTGGAGGTAACCGTTTGATGGGTAGAAAGAATTTGCTCCCATCAAGAATCTCTGTTGAGGTCCAAAAAATGTTTTTTTCCTTGATTACTGAATTTATAGACGAGTTGGGTATTACATTTGAATTATACAGTGCTATGCATCCACAGAAGCCACAGAAGATGTGGAGAAGGAAAATTTCTATTGTATGCTACAAGACACCATCAACCAAGTGCTGAAACATGAAATACTGATATTAATGGATGATTTATATTCCAAAGTTGGAAAAAGACAACAGTGGCTGGGAAAGGACATGAAAATGATGGCATGGAACACAAAATAATAATGGCAAACAATTCATTCAGTTGTCACAACTGAATAACTTAGTCATTGGCTCAAAGTTCCTGCATAAGGACATTCATAAAGTCACAAAGTGCTCACCCAATGGGTGATACGAAAACCAGAGAGATTATGTAGGAATTGCAGGAAGGTAGTTCAGATCACAGTACAATGTCAGATCTATGGGGAACTGATGTACACCGTGGGCACTATTTTTGTGATTCCAAAAATCCAGATCAAGCTTTAAAAAGTGCAGAAATCAAAGGACATTATCAAATACATTAGTAAGCTGAAGGACCAGCAGAATGCAGAAGAGTTCTGAATGTTAATGTCAAACTGATTCAAAGCTTTAGCAGACAAATATTCAGACAGCAAACCAGATGTTAAAAATATGTTGAAAGTGTTGAAAAAAGAACCAGGTAACATCTGCCTGGATACACTTGGCCAGGCAAAAAAGAAAAAAAGATGGGCGAGTAAGTTGAAAAAAACTGGAAATTTATAAGGAAGCAAGAAAAGAAAAATAAAATCAGTCATTAATTGCATCACAAGAAGATACTGAAAACAAACAATTTATTATAGCAGTACAATTAGTAAGATGAAGAAGTTAAAAAAGCTGTGAGCTGAGATTAGAGATGATGGGCTGAAGAAACTGCTCATATAGCAGGTGAAGCAGCACAAAAGGAGACTTGAAAATAGTATATCGCATAATCAATCAGTTAACAGGAACAAACGGAAGTAATGCCTGTTAAAAACAAAGGTGACAAAATCATTACAGAAAGTCTAATGCTGTGAAAAACATTTTAAGGAAATACTAAACTGCTCAAAGCCTGACACAGCATTAGACTAGCTAATTGCTGAAATAACAGCAGAGTTGCAGATAGACAGCAGGACATACATAATAATATAATCAAAGCCATCAAAGAGAGGCAAAAAAAAAAAACAACTTAAGGACAACAGTCCACAGTCTGAAGATCTATAGGGATATAGGACTGCCTATATAGCTATAATACAGAGCTTGGTTTGACAACCTTCTGCAAGTAGTTCTTCAGTCGGTTTTAATGCTGGGCGAACTTTAGTCTGCATTTGCTCCACAGCATGAAGCTGTTTTTGCCCTACTTAGCTGATGCCACAATTGAACAACCACTGTGCCCTGAATGTCTTGTGCAGAGATAAGGACCTCTGGTTGACTTACTCCAGACACTGTGGTGCCAGGGTCTGAGGACTTTCCTGAATTCCAAGCACTGCATCTTCAGTGACATAAAATGGATATTCTTATGGTCTCTATGGTCCGAATGTCCAGAACAAAGGGAGGTGTTTACCTTATTTTCAGAGATAAGGCCTCTACCAGAACTGTAGATAAAAAAAGAAGCATCTCTGGAAACCAAAAGCTATCTGGTGACCTCATCAGAACCAAGTTGTTACCGTCAACTGCCTATCAGCTCGTAGAACTCCAATGGACTTCCCTTCACATCTCTGCACTGCTGTTAGCAATCCAGGGCTCTTCCTATTATCTGTGTATCTGCTGTCCTGCACCAACATTGTGGGAGAAGAGATTCATTAGGTTGTATAAACCAGTTCTGTTACTGCTGTTGGGTAATAAGCAGGTGATCTGATTTCTTGGCCTAGGGAGTGCATGCATTTACTCTGACTCATTTTCTGATATGAGTTTTGGAGAACCTCTATTTTATTTTAGGTTTTATCTATTTGTTTGTAAATAAATCAGCTTTTATTTTTATAATAATTGGCTTGTTTTATTGCTTGTCACAAGCTGTAGAAATCAGACTCGCGTGACCAAAGGGATGCAATAATAAATAAATAATTCCAGAGTGTATACCATTACCAAAGCTTTCTTCCCTTCATACAGTGGACACTAGAAGGCACTGTTTGCTGTAGTGCTCCTTTACACATAGAGTTGGAAAAAGTCAAGAAAACAAAGCAGTATGTAAAAATTCTTTAATAATGCATAGTTTGACTGGGAGCTGGAGGAGGCAGATCCCAGATGGCGACATGACTGGTGGCAGTGTCGCTCATGTTCTCTAAGGTTCTGATTGTTTTATTTTATTTATTTTTTTATGTTTGTTACATTTGTACCCTGCGCTTTCCCACTCATGGCAGGCTCAATGCGGTTTAAATGGGGCAATGGAGGGTTAAGTGACTTGCCCAGAGTCACAAGGAGCTGCCTGTGCCTGAAGTGGGAATCGAACTCAGTTCCTCAGTTCCCCAGGATCAAAGTCCACCACCCTAACCACTAGGCCACTCTTCCACTCCCTTTTACTCAAGATATTCTTATAACTATGCCTCACACAAAGTGGAAAGGAGTAGTGAAGCCTGCTCCCTCACGAGCTGTACATCTACTTCTGTGCAACAGACGCTTAAAAGATACGCCATCGATCTCCTGTGATTTCCTGAGTTGGGGCACCTGCTGTTTCTTCGGGCATGGGAAGCACCCGAAGACTTAGTCTAGATCTATTTTTGTCTCCACTGGTTTGTAAACCTCCTCCATGCCCAGCAGGAATGAAGAGTTTGGTCGCAGAATCTTCGGTAGCGGAAGGCTTAGTTGGGGAGCCGCTAGAGGGAACCTCTCTTCAGGATTCAATTGCCACTGGGCACCTATGCACTGAAGGTATTTTTTCAGCTTCTGCCGCTGGTGTAGTGACTTTGGAAGGAGTGTGGCATGTTTTGCTGAGAATGGAAGCCTCCTTATCCGAGACTTCTACAGAATTATCTCTTGTGAGTAAAATTGATATAATATCTAAAAATATTGAAGCTGTTAAATTAGACTTTTCTGTACAAGTTGAACAGGTTACAAAGGATTTGAAAGCACTACAGGATTTGACTGGCTCTTCAGGTAAAGATAACTTGGTGATTCAGAAAAAGTTGGAAAATTTTGAAAATGATCATTGACGGTTAAATATTTGTGTGTTGAATTTTCTAAAGTTTGTAGGAATTAATCCAGGGGATGACTTTAAGAAATACCTTATTGAAGTTTTAAAGTATTCTGCTGAACATATTCCTCCATTAAATAAGGTGTTTTATTTACCTTCTTTTAGTAAAAATTCTACTAAAAATCCTAGAGACAAGGCTGTGGACTTAAGCAAAATTAATGGTCAACTCAAAAAACAAGTTAAAGAACATGTGGATAGACAAGATATTGTTCTGAACAATTGAACTGCTTTTCTGGAATCTTCTTCAATATAGATATTAGAGAGAGCGACCTTATTGGTACAATTTGTATTTGAACAATATTTAATGAGGTTGCACTTTAGAAGATCAAATAATTTATTTCAAGATCAGAAGATTTGGACATGACGAAGACAACTCAAGAGAGGAGAAAGGCATCTAAGACAACAAGTAAAAGCTTTGGGAGCATCTTTTCTATTAAGTTACCCTTTTAAATGTGTTGTTAAATATTTAGGGGTGAAATATGTTTTCTTTGTACCTGATCAGTTTAAAGTTTTCTTGGATATGAAGCGGCTTACTGTATCTTCAGTGAGTGTACCTGAAACAGGTGATAGTTAAATATGGATGATGTTTGTTATGGCCTTTCTTCTTTAAGTTAATTCTATTTGATATTTTTCTCCCAAGTGTTTCTTATTTTATCTGCTTCCCCCTTATGGTGGTTTAATGGAAGAGTACAAAATTATACTTGATTTGGAATTATTCCTGTATACCTATTTTTCTTTATACTTGACTCTGTATTTTTTGAAACAAGTATGCGCTTGTTTAATGTTAGTTAAAACTATAAATAAAGATATAAAAAAATAATGCTTAGTTCATGTGCTAGTACAAAATTCACCTGCCTGATGCGGCCATGTTTCAGCTTGTGCCTGCATCAAGGGCATACGATATTACTACAGTACAAATCACACAAAAATTATATAATTAAAAAAGTTCAAACATGACATCTTACATGAATAAAAAATCTGGCAAATTTATAAGGAATACTATAGTGCTGTGGTTCCCAAACCTGGTCCTGTGGAGGGGCATAATCAAACGTCGCCGGCCAAATAGATCGCCAGCGATCTATGTTGGCGGCGGCGCTACAGCTGGTCGGAACCGTATTATCAAAAAAGATGGCTGGCCATCTCTTTTTTTCGATACTATGGTTTAGCCCGGCCAAATGCCGTGGAGTTCGCCGGGTTTGAGATGGCCGGTGTAACAGGCCAGAGTATACCCCCCGCCCAGACTATACCCGGGGTTAAAGTGGCCTAGGCCAGAGTATACCCCGGGTATATTCTAGCCTAGACCAGTTTAACCCCGGGGTATACTCTGGCCTAGGCCACTTTATACCCCCTCAGGCCAGATTATACCCCGGGAATATAAATTGGGGGCTAGGCCAATTCATACTCCCTGTAAAACAATATAATGCAATTGTAACATAATGTTCAACAAATTTGACTGTTCATAATATAATAAAAGTAGCCTAGGCCAGAATATACCCCTCCAGGCCAGAATATACCATCTGTGCTGCTTCCTCTAACACTTTCTCAGCCTGTCTCTGATTGGTTGCTTCCTCTAACACTTTCTCAGCCTATCTCTGATTGGTTGAGAAGCTGCTTCCTCTGTTGTCACTTCCCTGGTTTTCTCACCCTGTCTAATTGGTTGAAAAGTGCAGATCTCTTTTTATCATCCTCATACACACAGCTGCTTCTTCTAACACCAAACTCTTTACTTTACCATTGTTGACAACCATGGAAGACCAACTGTATAACCAACTTTTGACATTCTACACTGCAGCACAACAAAAGTACCCCCTGTGGATCTACGATCTACCTCCAGAGAAACGTCTAAATGCCAAGACCCAGTTCAGACAAACAGCTAAGCCATATCGAGCAGACAGAGGGATTCTTTTCCATGGGGAAAAGGAGGTTCTAACTAAAAGACAACTGCCAAATATCCTTAAGGCCTGTCATGACAACCCAATTTCTGGTGGCCATTTTAGCAGAGATAAAACATTAGCCAAAATCTCTGTCCGTTATTACTGGAAGGGAATGAAGAACGACATTCACCAACATGTCAAAGCCTGTCAAAAATGTTTTGTTACAAATCCCAAAATCAGCAAGGAGGCTCCACCACTCAACAGTATACCAGTGCCTGGAAAAGTATGGAGCTTAGTCGGAATTGATATGATGGGTCCTCTTCAGGAAACATCGAATGGCAACAAATATATCGTTGCTGCCACTGATCATTTCTCAAAGTGGACTGAAGCTACAGCTGTTCCAGATAAGAGTGCCAAGTCAGTAGCAAATTTTTTGTACTCCGTTATTTGCCGCCTTGGCTGTATGGACACTGTCATAAGTGACCAGGGACGAGAGTTTGTGAACTCGATTATCGACAACCTGATGGAGCATTTTCAAACAGATCACCGCACTTCATCTGCCTACCACCCACAAACAAATGGCCAGCGGGAACGTGACAATCGAACACTCAAGGAATCTCTCAGTAAGCTTGTCAATGAACAAGGAAACAACTGGGACCAGCTCATCACTGGTGTTTTGTTTGCCTATCACACATCTGTGCATGCCTCAATCAAGTGCACTCCATTTGAGGTCATGTATGGACGGAAGGCCAAGCTTGCTATGGACCTCAATCCCTCAGAATATGACACTATGGACACCATGCCCCTTTCAGATGATGCCAACCCTGATGTGCTAAATACACTGACAACCATTCATAAAAAGCTCTGCTCAACTGTCAGTACCAACATTCACTCTGACCAGGAACACCAGAAGCGTGCCTTTGACCATCGACACAACAGCCAAAAAGAAATCACTGCTGGAACCATTGTTTACATCAAGAATAAGCAACGTATTCATCGCATGGGTTCAAAGATAGAACCACGCTGGATTGGACCCTACTTTGTTGTGGAATCCTTGACCAAGGGATGGGTAAAACTTAAGAACAATAAGACTGGTAAGATACTGAAGAACACCTACCATGCCAGCAACCTTAAGATTTATCAGGATGAAGAGACTACTCCACCACCTCAGTCCTCTGATGATTGTCTCAGTGACTCTGCTGCACAGAAACATAATCAAACCAAGACTTTCAACCCACTACCAAGTTCAGAAAGAAAGTATCTTAGCACAACTCTTGGCCTTACATTTGGTAAGGTTGTGTATTGTGGATGCACAAGGGACCTTGGACAACCACGGCGTACATATAAAACCAAAGGTGATGGCAACTGCTACTTCTGAGCCATCAGCTACTTTCTGACAGGAACAGAGGACAACCACTCCCTGCTCAGAAAGAAAGTCATCCACCACATGAAAAATGACTTGAAAAGAAAACTACAGGACTACTTGAACAAAAAGGTGAATGAATATGTGAACATCTCTGGCATCTCCCGTGATGGAGTATGGGCAACTGATGCAGAGATCATGGCCATAGCAAATCTGCTGAGTTGTGACATTGTCATCCACACAAAAGTTGGTGACTCCATGGATTGGTTGACCTATCCCGCAAGTTTCAATCTGCAGTCAACAACAGAACACGCACTTTATCATTTTGATGTTGTTATTAGTGTTTAACTTTGAACGTTTATATTAAAGTGAGGAGCTCCTAGTCTTAGAAGATGAAGTTTCAGGACGTTATGACTTTTATTATAATATGAACAGTCAAATTAATTAAACATTATGTTACTAGGTATAAATTGGCCTAGGCTGTACCCCCTAGGGCAGGATATACCCCAAGGCAAAAATGGGTATATTCTTCCCTGGGGGGGTATATTCTGGCCTAGGCTACTTTATACCCCTGGGCATAGATAGTGTATTCTGCCCTGGAGGGATATATTCTATTCTGCCCTGGAGGGGTATATTCTGGCCTAGGCCAGAGTAAACCTCGGGGGGGGGGGGGGGTATATTCTGGTGTATTCTGCCCTGGAGGGGTATATTCTATTCTGTCCTGGAGGGGTATATTGTGGCCTAGGCCAGAGTAAACTCCGGGGTATATTCTGGCCTAGGCCAGAGTAAACTCCGGGGTATATTCTGGCCTAGGGGGATATAGTCTGGCCTTTAGGCCAGTTTATCCCCTGGGGTATACTCTGGCCTAGGCCACTTTAACCCCGGGTATAGTCTGGGCAGGGGGTTAATGTGGCCTGTTACACCGGGTTTGTTTTTCAGCGATAATGGAAAGTTATGTCGGCCATCTCAAACCCCGGCCAAATTCAAGGCATTTGGCCATGGGAGGAGCCAGCATTTTTAGTGCACTGGCCCCCCTGACATGGCAGGACACCAACCAGCCACCCTAGGGGTCACTGCGCTGGACTTCAGAAAAGCTCCCACGTGCATAGCTCCCTTACTTTGGGAGCTGAGCCCCCCAACCCCCCCCCAAACCCACTACCCACAAATGTACTGCACCCACTAAAATTGCTCCAGGGACCTGCATACAGCCTCTAGGACTTATTGCTGCTGTATAACTTTGGCACACCAGTTCACACCTGAAGACTAATCTCTCTGAAAAAGTCCCTTCTTGAAATAACCACGTTTACTCACAGTTAACTGCAGATCAGAGTCCCCTGGTACTAAGATTAGCAGTAGGTCAGAGCTGGCACAATGGTGTTCAATGCCCTCTTTCAGCACCATTCAAGGTAAGAACTACGTTCTCTAACGCGGGTAACATAGGAAAGGGAACTAAAACTGGCTTACAAAAATGGCCACTACTGCATGGACTACAACAGGAAACAAAACAGGGCACACTCTGACCCAGTTAGCAGAGGGGAAAAGCACCATGGGAGTAGAGCCCAGTACCCTACACCCACCACAATGCATTGCTAATGTGACTGCAGGGCACCTAACAGAAAAGGTGTCACACTCACCCGAGAGCCACATCGCAACCAGGGAAATGCTGTCGGAGGATAGAACACATTCTGCTGTCATGGAGGTGGGTACGGCATTTGAGGCTGGCATACAGGCTTGCAAAAAAGGTTTTTAGTTTTATTTTTTTAGTATGGAAGGGGGTTGGTGACCACTGGGGGAGTATGGGGAGGTCATCCCCCATTCCCTCCAGTGGTCATCTGGTCATTTGGGGCACCTTTTTGAGGCTTGGTCATAAAAATAAAAGGACCAAGTAAAGCCGGCGAAATACTGCTTAAAGCCGCTTTTTTTTTTCATTATTGGCGAAAGCCGGCCATCTGGTAGCCACGCCCATGCCCGCCCTGTCCCGCCTTTGCTAATCTACCGACACGCCCCCTTGAACTTCCGCTGGCGAAGCGACGGGAAAGCGGCGATGCTGTCTAAAATGCCGCTTTCGATTATACCGATTTCGCCGCTTTTAAGAAATCGACGGCCATCTCCCGATTTCTGTTGGAAGATAGCCGGCGATCACTTTCGATTATAAGCTGGATAGGCACCCCCAGCCAGTCAGGTTTTCAGGATACCCACAATGAATATTCATGAGAGATATTTGCATGCACTGAGTCCACTACATGCAAATCACTCTCATGAATATTCATTGTGGGTATCCTGAAAACCTGACTGGCTGGGGTGCCTTCAGGGACCAGGTTTGAGAACCACTGCTATACTGCATTAAAGATGCTCACGACCTACCCATACCCCTACCTTGGCCACATCCCCTTTTGAGATCTGTGCGGTCTGATTTACATGCATTATTTTATAGAATACGCTTAGCTAGTTATGAGCCCTGTTTACTAAGCAGCATTATAGGCGCGTTTTTAACGTGCATTAACCATGTATATGCCTACAATATCCCTATAGGCTCCTACATGGTTAGCGCACACGCTAAGTGTAGGCACACTAAAAACACTAATGCACCTTAGCAAACAGGGCCCTATGTGTGTAAATCCTAATTAGTCCCAATTAGTACCAATAATTGCTTGTTAACATCCAATTATTGGCACTGATTGGCTTTTTAACCAGTTAAGCTGTGCTCACAAATTGGCTACGTTTGCTGATTTGTGCATGGAACTTTAGTCATTGTTTATGGAATCTGGGGGAGACTGGCTAATGCCAAATGCAGGAGTCACAAAATATAAGAATCATATGGCTTGAAAACATGCAGTTGGAGGGCTTGGATTTTGCAGATTATGTGGCCTTGTTGGCAAGTTCTCTTTAGATGATGAAGTCCAAAATGAATAGAATAGTGCATTTTGCTCAAATTGAATCTGGTGACATTACTATAGATCAGGGATACTCAAATCTGTCCTGGGGGTCCACAGGCCAGTCGGGTTTTCAGAATATCCCTATTGAATGCAACCTACATTCTATGCAAATCTCTTTCATGTATATTCATTAGTGATATCCTGAAAACCCAACTGGCCTATGGATCCTTTTGAATACCCCTGCTTTAGACTCTTTGGAGAAAATTCCAGAAGCCACCACTAAGGATCAACAATTTTGTTCTACTTTATTAGTGACTGAGTAGCAGTAATGAAAGAGACTGGATTCTTAAACAATAGAGGAAAGCTTTTCAAAGGAGCTAAAGTCTATGGAGTAAATATTCAGCTGGTGGCAGTTAGCGTATTTTTGGCCACCACCAAGAACATCTCCAAATATTCAGTGCCGGGCCATGTCTGTACACTCACTTTGAATGTCTTGGTTTAGGTGGCCAGATAAAACTTGTGCAATATTCAGCACTTAACCGGATAAGTCAAGCCGTATAAAGATAAGACTGTTTTATGTAGTCTGATTTATCCAGTTCATATATCCAGTTAAGTGTTGAATTTTGGCACTTAAGTAGATAGGTGCAAACTCTGCCCCTGGAATGCCCACAAACTAGCCGTTTTTTTCCTAGGTACTACGGGGTAAATTCTATATATGGTGCCAAAACAATTGGCGAAGGAAAAAAGTGTTATTCTATAAAACAAACTTAAAGTTAAGTGTTTTTTTGTAGAATAGCACTTACATCTGGGAATTGTGTCTAACTTTAGGTGTAGCCATTTGCAGCAACTAAGAGGTGGTGCAAATACCTGCATGCAAATTTAGGCGCAGATGCTCTTATTCTCTAGCTATGTGCATAACTTAAAGGAACACCCCTGATCTGCCCATAACCTGCCCATTTCCACACCCCCTTTTTTGACTTCTGCCTAAATTTACATGCTTATGTTTCAGTTAAATGAAATTTGCCAATAATTGCTTGTTAAAAAGACAATTATCAGCACTAATTAGCTGGTTATTCAATTAAATTGCATGCACAAATTGGGCATGCGCCCAAATTTGCACATGCAAGTTTTAGTGACTTTTATAGAATTAGGGGGTAACTGGGTATATTCAGTGGCATTATCTGGTTCAGTATATAAGTAATGCCACACTGGGAAAAGACCAAGGGTCCATCGAGCCCAGCATCCTGTCCACGGGCACCTGGCGGGCTTCCCAAACATACAAACATTCTATACATGTTATTCCTGGAATTGTGCATTTTTCCCAAGTCCATTTAGTAGTGGTTTATGGACTTGTCGTTTAGGAAACCGTCTAACCCCTTTTTAAACTCTGCTTTTGAATATGCCCTGTTAGCCCTGGACAAGTGATTTGAACAGCTGTTTTAAATTATTTTGAATATCAACCCCTATATATTTCCTAATTTGATGCGTGGTAACTGTCCAGCGCATCAACTGCTGATTACTGCTGGGAATGCCCTGCGGTAGAAAATTATTTTCTACCACGAGTTTTTGGTGCACACCAAACTCAGAATTACCACCAGACGCACACGCTAGCTGGACGGTAATGCCGATTTGACACACACTGCACGCACATAGGCCCTTATGCACCTTTGTAAAAGGGCCCCCAAGTTTTCAACTGAAAATTCATCTTAATTTAGGAACTTAAAAGTTATGCTTATAAATTTTATGGCTGCCATTCATTTGCCTAGATTTATGAGTCTAGTGCTGACAAGAGATGGTCTGTAACCAGGCAGAAGATGAAAAAAGGAGCCAGAAAGGGGACTTCTGCTGGACAGGAGGCTAGGAAACAAACAGAGAAAGGACTGCTACCACTTCAGGGAAAGGGGGTGGGAAGATAAATAGTCCTTTCTGATGACTAGTAGGTTGGTAAGAGATACCTCTGTTGGATAGGGGATTGGTGTGGGAGAGGATTTGTTTGTTGTTGCTTGGCACAGGATTGACAGAGATGGGGCTGCTAGGCAGTGGAGTTCATGGGGAAGAGTGAGCTGCTCTGTCTAGTGGGCTGGAGGGAGGAAGCAGAAAGGGGGCATTTGGTGAGGGGGAGGAAGCCACTGCTGAGCAAAAATGAGGAGGATAAATTGGGAAGCTGCTGGGCAATACCTGAGAGAAAGATGGACGCTACTGGCCAAGGGACGGGAGGTAAAAAGAGGAAGGACACTGAAGGCAAGGAATGGCTGGGATAGAAAGAGCAGGATGCAGAACAAGGAGCAGATAAGGAAAAAAAGGAGGGGGTAGAGTAAGCAATGGTGGAAGGGAAAGACGAGATTGCAGGTCAAGGAATAGGGAAAAGCAAACGAGATAAGGAGTGAACTGGTGGAGAAAGAAGGGTTCATGTGGAAGAGAAGAGGAAGGAAAGGAGGGTGATGGGAAAGTAAATCAATGAGCAATGATGCTGGGCATGAACAGAGAGACTGGAGTGCTGTGCTGGAGTCCACATCATAAAAGTAACAGCCACTGATACATCAAAGCTGGAGAGAATAGTTCTGAATATCTGCTCTGGCCCAGAAAAATATAGTTTCAGCACTTAAAGACCAATTCGACTACTACTTATTATATCTATAGTACTAGTAGCTGTATCATCTAGTCACATACATTTGTGCACCCACTGCGTGCATATATATCTACAATGCTAGCACTTACGTGGGTATTTTAACACCTACCCATGCAAGTGCTATCAGGGCACCTAAGTGCTATTCTGCAAATAGTTGCTTATCATACATAGTGCATATTCAAGGGGGAGGGCCGTATACAGGGATGGAGCATGGGTGGGGCTTTCACTTACACACATACCTTACAAAATACTATGTTTCGCATGTCTCTTACAAAATACTGTACGTTTCATCCATCCTTGCCTCATTTAAGTGCTTGCACTTATGCCAGCTCTATGGCTGGTATAACTGTGGGTGCCTAAATGTTAAGCTATGCTATGGTAGTCTATGCTACCCAGTTCTTATATTCCGCAATACCAAAAAATAGTTCAATGTGGATTACAATAAGAAAATAACCGAATTTTTTGTCTATTAGATTGTAAGCTCTTTGAGCAGGGACTGTCTTTCTTCTATGTTTGTGCAGCTCTGCGTACGCCTTGTAGCGCTATAGAAATGCTAAATAGTAGTAATAGTAGTAGTAGTAGTAATTTACAAAAAATACAAAAGATACAGAAAACACAATTATTGTAATATTATAATAACATTATGAAAGGTATTTAATAAAATAGTAAGTTTTAGTTTCCTTTCTAAAAATGAAATATTTCAATAAAACATGAATCTGTATTGGGAACGCGTTCTATACTAACACTACCTGATAATGTAACGAAGAGTCAAACACTCGCCATTGTTTAACTTGCTTCACTGAAGGAAAACCGAGTAGCATCTAATTGCGAGTTCTGCTGTTAAATGTATTTGAAAAAAATGTTACCTAGTCAAGTATACCGGGGCATTTCCATACATGATTTTATAGGCTATAGAGTTTAAACCACACTCTAGCCTTTATAGGCAACCAATGAAGTTTTTTCAACAACAGAGATGCTGAACAAAATTTTGTAGCCGAAAATATTAACCTAGCGGCTGTGTTCTGAACAATCTGAAGCACACTGATACTGGGTATACTAGTGTTCTATAACAGAATCTGGGTGCCCAGGTTCTATTATGTAATAGGCCCCTACTGAACGGCTTTGGGGCACCTAGATGGGTGCATCTAGTTATAGAATTGTCTCCATGGGCATAACTTGGGGAGAGGGAGGACAAGGGAGCATTGACTCTCCAAATGGCTTGCCACCTCTTTTTTCTTGTGGCACCCCCCCAGCTGGTGCAGCACCTCTTTCTCTTCCACTCCCCCCTGGGGTGCAGATCACTCTCCCTCCTCTCTCTCCCCCCTGCACTGCAGTCCTCTAAACATACAGGATGACTCAGCCTGTCTGGAGTCTGGCATTCGAAGAATTCTCCAGAGGGACATCAAAAGACATTCCTGTGCTTTGTCATACCATAAAATAAAGGCACAGGCCAATCACCTTCTGTGATGTTATCAGATCACCAGAAACATAGCTGATATCAACATTAAATAAAAGGGCATCTGCCGAGGCAAGAGATAAGTTACCCACCAGTGACTTCTACAACTTCACTTCAGCTTTCATCTGATAATCATCAAAACATTTCAGAGTGTCAGACCACCAGCAACAGATGGAGGTAAAGTGAGCACTGCCTGTGACAAACACCTGCTGTTCCTGTCATCCTCGAGAAGGAAGAGACTTACATCATATACTCATGTTGTATAAATCAAGCTCTATAATCACTTTCCTATTGGGGGAACAAGCAGGATGCATTTTATTTTTATAGGGCGTGTGTGCTTATTCCAACTGATACCCGACAAGTGTTCATTCTAGCATTTAATGAACGTTCGTTATAAAGCCTTTAAAGAATTTTTATTCTAAGTTTTATTTTGTCACATTCTAAACATTATAACTTTTAAATCCTATTTTTTTTACTATTTTCATTTTAGTTTATATACAATTCTTGTAAATAAACCTTTCTTTGTCATTATCATTAGTTATGTGTGAATTTGTAGTTTATCAACATCAGCACCCATTACCACAGACCTTCTAGCTCCCTTCTCGGACCTTGGTGTCAAACAATATATATTTCACCTGACACATACTGCTGTACATACTTTAGACTTAGTTCTTTCAACCTCATCAATTATTCATAAATTATGCTACTTCGCCTCAGTCGTATTAATATGGACTGACCATTCTTTCTTCAACCCACCACTAATTCAAACACACGCTTGACACGTAATGTCAAAACCTGAGACCTTAGTAAATTAAGCCCTCAAGCTATCCTAGACAATTCCTCACTGAACATAGATCAATTTATTACCCACCATATCTCAGATCAATTAGAAACATGGAATTTATCACTTCGTACCACTTTCGAAACACTAGCACCTTTAACCACATTTTCCACAGGATACTCTACAACTTGAAAAGAACCTTGGTACTCATCACAACTTCAAGCACACAAACAACAACTTAGGCAAGCAGAGTGCCTTTAGAGACGCAAATGCACACCACCATTTTAACTATTTATAAAAACACAGCCCATTCTTATAAACAAGCAATATTAATAGCAAAAAAGATATATTACTCCACCAAGATCAATAAAGCACCTAATATAGCTATACTCTATCAAATACTAAAAATACTTACCACTCCCTGCTCACCCCCAATAGATTCAACCAAGCTCCCCACAGCTCAGGATCTAGCAGACTATTTTAATACCAAAACAAATGCCATTATAGCTTCCTTTCCACCAACTACATATACTGGACCAGTGGTACCCCCTACAACCTCCATGCTCTCAAGCAGCACATTCTCTACCTTTAATATCCTGTCAGAAAAATATCTAAACACTATAGTCAGAAATATGAAACCAACTACAGCTCCTCATGATCCTATTCCATTTATCTTCATCAAATGCTCCAGCATTGAACTAGGTCCTTTTATCCATCACATGATTTCATCCTCACTCTCCAGCAGCCTGGACGATAGCTATTGTAAAACTAAAAGTAAAAGATCCATCAAAACCCACAGCAGATAAAAGTAATTACTGTCCCATTGCCAAACTTCCATTTCTTAAGATGATTGCAGAGACTGTAACACATTCTCAGCTTCAAGATTTCATAACAAAAACTAATGGTCTTCATCCTAATAAAACTGGTTTCAGGCAACATCATAGTACAGAAACTGTTATACTTGGCATTACCACCTTCATACTTTGTACACTGGAATGTAATAATTCTGTTCTGTTACTGTCACTTGATCTTTCTTCTGCATTCGGTCTAGTAGACCATACTATACTTCTGTAAAGTGATATAGGTATCCGAGATTCAGCACTTTCTTGGTTTCAATAATACCTTTCTGCACGCTCTACCACAGTTCACTTTCTTGATAAAACATCAGCTCAAACTCCATCCACCTCAGGAGTTCCACAAGGATCTATATTATCCCCCACGCTCTTTAACATCTTCTTAGCATCACTGCTCACCTTCGCGCAATCCCTAGGCTTCACACCATTTATATATGCAGATGACATTCAACTGCCGCATACTATAGACTTTTTGGACAACCAAATATTTCAGAATATTAACCAGAATCTGGAAAACAACGAAGTTGAAAATCAGAATAGACGCGAGGGTGTATGACGGCTCCTGCACATCATCATCTATCTAAGTCATATGGTTCGTGCTGTTTTTTTGAACTTTAAGCCAATGAGGATATACAGTTTTGTTTCATGGTTACTGGTTCACACAGTCAAAAACACTGATAGTAAGGATCATTGAGTAGCCCCTGACGCAGCCCTGCTGGGCGAAACACAGCCTGTGTCGGGCAATATACTCTAGATGTTATTTTATTAATAAAGTCTATTCTTTTTTTATTTATTTATTTATAATTTCAAATAATATATTACTACAAGAATTTCTTGCTACAGAAAAACAAACAGGAATTATCTTACAGATAATAACATCAATAAGTAATATGCAGATCATAGTTTTTTAAATGTCTTCTTTAGATCACAAATAAGAATAAAAGCATAAGGGGGCTTAGTCAGGAATATTTGGGAAAATTATTACTAAAGAGGAAAAAAAAATGACAAAGTACAGACTTCGCACGCAATTCTTAACCCTCTATATTTTCATTTATCCATTGGCTGTAAAATGTATTAAGCTAATGTTTCCTAGAGTCTATGAATACTCTTAACTGTTCCGGCTGAAAACAAAATATACTTTAAACCTTCATACTTTAGAACACATTTGCACGGATAGTTCAGGAAAAATGAGGCACCTAACTCCTGGGCCTCTTTTCTCATACTCAAAAATAGTTTTCTAGTGTCCTGTGTTTGTTGTGTAACATCTTGAAAAATACGCACAGTTTTTCCATAAAACAAATCATTAATTTTATGAAAATATAATCGTTTTATAGCATCCACATCTTGTTGAAAAACAAATTGCACTAAAAGAGTCATTCTTTCAGAGTGTTCTGACATGGTTGCTTCCAAAAGTTCAGATACGTTTAAACTCTTATCAGTTACTTTGTCTATTCTAATTTTCAACTGATCTGCTTTGTTGTTTTCCATCTTGGAGTTTGTGGATCATCTGCCTTGTTGTTTTCTTGGACTCTCTCTATTAACCAGAATCTTACATTGATCTCCAAGTGGCTTCAAGATAACAAATTAATGCTTAACCTCAACGAATCTAACTTTGTCCTCTTTTCCAATAATTCAAATGCAACTTTTTCAGAATCAATTGTTCTCAATTTTACCCCCATCCCACAAAGACCCACCACAACAATTCTAGGTATTATTTTAGATACTACACTCTCTTTTCACCCACACATCTCCACCATCACCAAACACTGTTTCTATACATTAAGACATTTCTAGACTCATCGGCCCTAAATATACTCATTCATTTGTTTATCATCAGCAAGCTGGATTACTGTAACTCTCTAAATACAAGCCTCAGAACCACTGACATTACAATCTATCCAAAACACAGCTATTAAACTCATTAATGGAAAGAAAAAATGTTATCATGTAACATCACTTTTGAAAACAGCCCATTGACTTCCCCTTCCTCATCGAGTTATTTACAAAATCATGCTCCTAGTCTTTAAAATTCTTCAATCAGGTGAATCAGTGTATCTCTCTCGTCTACTTATCCTACACACAACCACTAGAACATTATGTTCGACCTTCCAAAACTTGCTCATAGTTCCCACTTTTAGAGAAATATTGCACCAACACACCAGAAAAGCCATCTTTTCAGTGTGTGCCCCTGAACATTGGAATAGGTTGCCCCAGCACCTCCGCCAGGAAACATCTCTTCTTTATTACAAAACAGTCTTAAAACATTCTTCTTTCAAAATGTGTTCTCATAGCTCTATTTTGGACTAGCACAAAGACCAGCCTTAGTCTTCTTTCTCTGTCGCCTTCTCTTCTTTTCTATAAGATATCGTAGTTCCATCCCCCCTTCTTCTAATTCCTGTTCTTTCTCTCTCCTCCTCTTAATTTAAACTATGTAGTCTATAAGCCACCCAGACATCCCCTTGAGAGGCGGGGTAGTATGTCTATGAATAAACTTGAAGCTATTATAAAGAACAAAACTACAGAGTATATTCAAAAGCATGGATTAATGAGGCAAAGTCAACACGGATTTAGTGAGGGGAAATCTTGCCTCACCAATCTATTACTTTTCCCACACCTTAATAACTATCCCCTTAGCTTCTAATCAATTGAAACAATCAATTGTATGTCATCTTCATACAAGAATGGGGTAAAAGAAATGATATGTCTAGATGAACTTTGATTTGTAGAAAAATATTAGAGCACACATTTCTTTCCAGAACATGCTTTGCTATTGTGGAAAATTACTAAGCTAAAGATACAACAGCTTTTCTGGAACCGCTATGAATACATCCAAAACTATTTGCCATTGTATCAGAATATTGCCAGTATATTTACAATGAATTCTTATTTCATGAGAATTCCAATATGTACTATAATAAATGGTTTATTTATTTTGTGATATTGCAAGCCATTTGTTTACAAACTGAAGTTCAAAACCTTACAAGGAACTTTAAGATTAGCACCCAACAGGTTGGGTGACCTTTCTCTGTTTCTTTTCGTTCTCTTTTATGTTGAGGACAACATGGCAAGTCTGTCTGTCAGCTAGAATTGCCATTAAAACAGAATCTTGTTCTTCTATTACAACTGATCTATGCAGGAATTCTCCACAGGAATGCTAAGTGACATCAATGTCTTGGATTGCCAGGCTGAGCTTGGAGGTCACAAGTACTCACTTATTACTTATTACTCTCACTGTCTCTTTGAGCTTCCTACAGGCAGGCAGCAGACTAAAAACAGCATGCATCAGAAGAGTTTATAGTTTATTTGAACACTCTTTAGCTCCTTTTCTGACAAGCTGGCCAAAGTGGCATACAGACTAAAGCAAAGGAGAAAGGAACAGCAATTTAAACAGGAGAGATCACTCAAATAGTTTCTCACTCACAATCATAACTAAAATAGAACAAACAATAACATAGTCCCCTAATGGCACTTAATCACTCAGAATATTTTAAAAGCACCCAACAGAACAACCCATCCAGCAATGTATAGATTTGCTCTGAGAATGTCAACCAGCCAATTCTTTGAAAGCCTGCTGAAACAAAAACATCTTTAATGCAATTTTAAACTTAAATGATAACTTAGTCTGAATGGATAGGGGAAAATAACTCAATCAGACTGTTGCCACATAAAAGGAAACACTGTGGCGAGTACACTTATGACAAGCAAATGCTGGACTGGGAAGCACTAACCAAAAATTGTTTAATAAAAGAAGCAACAATTGTGGACAGTAAGGTATGATAAGATACCACAGAGAGGAAGCCAGTGGTGCTGAAACAATAATGGGGTCACATGGTTACATTTTTAGGCATGACATTAGATATGTGGCTGTATTTTATGATGTTTATAGTCTATAGTAGTTTGTGATGTACCAACATTAATAATATTGCAATAATCTAGCCTCAAAATCAGCAAAACATGCAAGAACTAGTGAAAAGTGATATCATTAGTATAACTCTGAACAGAACGAAGTATCCGCAAAATGAAAAAAAAACTGACTTCATTAAAGCAGATACCTATGGAATGAAAGTTGGTAACCAGTCAAAACACCTAAGTATCGACAAGAATCAATGGGTGACATCCAAGTACCAAATAAGCTAGCCGGGTTGCAGCCTAAGGAGACACAGGATGATATAAGTGTCTATGAATAGCAGCGGATGAAAAATTGAAATTTAAAACTTTACAAGTATGCCGAACCCCTGAAGCAGCGACAGCGAAACGGGGACTCCCTGTTGGGTTGTGATTGGTGCTACTGAATGACAGCGCAACACCACAGACATTGGAGTCAAGATAAGTAGTCAGCAGTATAAAGATATTATAAGACTGTTAGATATTCTGTGATCTTTGGAATTAGGAATTAACCTATTATTTGATCACCTATATAGCTTAATTGAAATACTGTGGTGTTTTTTTGAGCTAGATGATGTTGCGCTGGGCCCACACCTTATAGTCTGATGATCTCAGTCTGGCTGGGTGGCGTTACTGAAGCTTTTTTCTCCATGTATATTAACACTGATTAAAGTCAGTAGAGTGACGGTTTTTTCCTACATCCACTGGTATACACAGCAGGTGTGAAGCTGTGTTTTTGATTTTCTAATTATCTAATTGAGAGCTTGAGTGTAATTTAGAGTCCTATGTATCTATGCCACACAACGCTTAACAGGGTACAAATTATATTGCAATGATAAGTGGATCAAATTGGAGGGGGGTTGTGCTATATGGTAAAGAGGGAACTGAGTCACACAAAGTCAACATTCTGCATGAAACAAATACAGCATTGAATCCTTATGGATAGAAATTCCATGTGTGAAGGAAAGGAGTATTCTTATAGGGCTGTACTACTGTCCGCCAGGACATAATGAACATATAGATGAAGAAATGTTTACAGAATGGATCAAGGACCCAAATGAAGAAAATAAGAAGCAACGCCAGCAATGGAGATTTAGATGCAAAGCATTGATAAAGAAGGCTAAAAGAGAATATGAAGAGAAACTTGCCACAGAGGCATAATCTCACAGTAACAACTTTTTCAGGTACAGTGGGGGAAATAAGTATTTGATCCCTTGCTGATTTTGTAAGTTTGCCCACTGACAAAGACATGAGCAGCCCATAATTGAAGGGTAGGTTATTGGTAACAGTGAGAGATAGCACATCACAAATTAAATCCGGAAAATCACATTGTGGAAAGTATATGAATTTATTTGCATTCTGCAGAGGGAAATAAGTATTTGATCCCCCACCAACCAGTAAGAGATCTGGCCCCTACAGACCAGGTAGATGCTCCAAATCAACTCGTTACCTGCATGACAGACAGCTGTCGGCAATGGTCACCTGTATGAAAGACACCTGTCCACAGACTCAGTGAATCAGTCAGACTCTAACCTCTACAAAATGGCCAAGAGCAAGGAGCTGTCTAAGGATGTCAGGGACAAGATCATACACCTGCACAAGGCTGGAATGGGCTACAAAACCATCAGTAAGACGCTGGGCGAGAAGGAGACAACTGTTGGTGCCATAGTAAGAAAATGGAAGAAGTACAAAATGACTGTCAATCGACAAAGATCTGGGGCTCCACGCAAAATCTCACCTCGTGGGGTATCCTTGATCATGAGGAAGGTTAGAAATCAGCCTACAACTACAAGGGGGGAACTTGTCAATGATCTCAAGGCAGCTGGGACCACTGTCACCACGAAAACCATTGGTAACACATTACGACATAACGGATTGCAATCCTGCAGTGCCCGCAAGGTCCCCCTGCTCCGGAAGGCACATGTGACGGCCCGTCTGAAGTTTGCCAGTGAACACCTGGATGATGCCGAGAGTGATTGGGAGAAGGTGCTGTGGTCAGATGAGACAAAAATTGAGCTCTTTGGCATGAACTCAACTCGCCGTGTTTGGAGGAAGAGAAATGCTGCCTATGACCCAAAGAACACCGTCCCCACTGTCAAGCATGGAGGTGGAAATGTTATGTTTTGGGGGTGTTTCTCTGCTAAGGGCACAGGACTACTTCACCGCATCAATGGGAGAATGGATGGGGCCATGTACCGTACAATTCTGAGTGACAACCTCCTTCCCTCCGCCAGGGCCTTAAAAATGGGTCGTGGCTGGGTCTTCCAGCACGACAATGACCCAAAACATACAGCCAAGGCAACAAAGGAGTGGCTCAGGAAGAAGCACATTAGGGTCATGGAGTGGCCTAGCCAGTCACCAGACCTTAATCCCATTGAAAACTTATGGAGGGAGCTGAAGCTGCGAGTTGCCAAGCGACAGCCCAGAACTCTTAATGATTTAGAGATGATCTGCAAAGAGGAGTGGACCAAAATTCCTCCTGACATGTGTGCAAACCTCATCATCAACTACAGAAGACGTCTGACCGCTGTGCTTGCCAACAAGGGTTTTGCCACCAAGTATTAGGTCTTGTTTGCCAGAGGGATCAAATACTTATTTCCCTCTGCAGAATGCAAATAAATTCATATACTTTCCACAATGTGATTTTCCGGATTTAATTTGTGATGTGCTATCTCTCACTGTTACCAATAACCTACCCTTCAATTATGGGCTGCTCATGTCTTTGTCAGTGGGCAAACTTACAAAATCAGCAAGGGATCAAATACTTATTTCCCCCACTGTACATCAGAAGCAGAAAACCTGCAAGGGAATCCATGGGACCATTAGATCATGAAGGAGTAAAACAGGCACTCAGGGAGGACAAGACCATAGCGGAGAGACTGAATTCTTTGATTTGGTCTTTATAGAAGAAGATGTAAGAGATCTACCTATATCAGAAATGGATTTTAAGGGTGATGATGCAGTAGAACTGAAATAAATTTCAGTGAACCTGGAAGATGTAATGAACCAAATCAACAAATTAAAGAGTAATAAATCACCAGAACCAGATGATGGCATGTATCAAAGGGTACTGAAACAACTCAAACATAAAATTGCTGATCTGCTGTTAGTAATCTGTAACCTGTCATTAAAATCATCCATAGTGCCTGAAGATTGGAAGGTGAACAATGAAACACCAATTTTTAAACAGGGTTCTAGGGGCGAGCTGGGAAATTATAGACTGGTAAACCTGATGTTAGTGCCGTGCAAAATAGTGGCAACTATTATAAATAATAAAATTACAGAACACATAGATAAACAAGGGACAGGGTCAGCATGGATTCAGCCAAGGGAAGTCTTGCCTCACTAATTTGCTTAATTTCTTTGAAGATTTGAATAAACATGTAGATAAAGGTGAGTCAGTTTATGTAGTGTATCTAGTTTTGCAGAAAGCTTTTGACAAAGTTCCTCATGAGAGACTCCTGAGAAAATTAGAGTCATGGGATAGGAGGCAATGTTCTGTTGTGGATTAGGAATTGGTTCTTGAACAGAGAACAGAGGGTAGAGTTAAATGGCCATTTATCTCATGGAGGAGGGTGAATAGAGGAGTGCCACAGGGATCTGTACTGGGACTGGTGCTATTTAACATATTTATAAATTATCTGGAAAACAGGATGGCGAGTGAGGTGATTAAATTTCCAGATGATACAAAACTATTTAATGTTATTAAAACACATGTGGACTGTGAAAAATTGCAGGAAGACCTTAGGAAATTGGAAGACTAGGCATCCAAAATGCAGGTGAAATGTAATGTGGATAAATGCAAGGTGATGCACCTTGAGAAGAATAATCTGAATCATAGTTACCTGATGCTAGGGTCTGCCTTGGGGGGGGGGGGGGGGTCAGCATCCAAGAAAAAGATCTAGGTGTCATTGTAGACAATACGCTGAAATCATCTGCCCAGTGTGAAGCAGTGGCAGCCAACAAAACAAACAGGATGCTAGGAATTTGGAAAGGGCTGGTAAATAAGACCAAGAATACAATAATGCCTCTGTATCACACTATGGTACGACCTCACCTTCAGT
The DNA here is from genome assembly GCF_901765095.1 of Microcaecilia unicolor. NCBI lineage: Eukaryota > Metazoa > Chordata > Amphibia > Gymnophiona > Siphonopidae > Microcaecilia > Microcaecilia unicolor. The sequence continues at coordinate 92,306,499 of NC_044039.1, forward strand.
AATGTGGGAGCAGCCTTGTGCCAGAGGCAATGAGGAGTGCTACCCTGAGCAGTGAGAAATTTTCAGCGTATGCCACAGTAACATCTTGCCTGAGTAGGTTTGCTTCTCCAGTGGGTGGCCCTTCAAGGTAGCTCTCCACCGAGTAGTCTCCATACCTTCCGTGACATCATGGTTTGGGCACTGAGCTTTTAGGGAGAGGCCTTGCACCAGAGGTGTACGTGCCGGAGGAGGCGTACCGACTCTTGTCGCATTAACAAAGGTTTTGCAAAGACTGAAAGGCTTATTGTTCAAAGAGAATTTTAGAATTGTTTTGCAATCACTTATACCCCCTTATTATTGTAATATGCTGTTTTTAGGTTTGCCAGCTTATGTTTTGAAACCGAAGCAAGTGGCCCAGAATACAGCAGCCAGACTCATTTCTAGGATTTCTAGATTTGAACATATTTCACCAGTTTTACCTGTTAGGTATAGGCACAGACCAGCCACTACAAGATAATGAATGATATAAATTTGTAGTCTGCTAGGACTTTGAATTTGATCAGTACCACTTAATTATAGACAAGGCAAATTTATGTGCCACTGATAGCACTGTACAATTAAGTAGCATAAGTAAACTTGGATGACAATATTCCTTTTAAAGCAAGATATATCTTTAGAAAGTATATAGGATGACTCAGTTTAAAAACTGTACTTTTAAGTTTAAAGTTTAATAGTACTTGATATACCGCCATTTTGTTAAGTTGCCCTTGATATAATTGTAGCTGTAGGCCATGAAATAAACTTTTGTGCCAAAGCATTCTAATTTAACTAGCTGATGGGCATGTAAAGCTGGAAAAAGCATTAATGGTTGTGGTAGTGGAATGCAGTATTCATTAGAAATACACACAGGACGCAGTTAGAATGTTTTTAGAAAACATGGTACAATAGTGAACAATTCCTGTAAATCACCCTACCTTGTTTTTGGGGGGAGGACTGTTTGTATTCCTGTCTGCATGGATGCTGGTAGGAGATATGGCAGCATTAAAATTACCCTGGGATATACCAGATAACTTGGTTCCTGGAGAAACTTGCACGGCAGCAAGCTGGGCAGCATACAACTGCTGTAAATGTGGGGGGAAAAAAAAACAGAAAACACATCAGCAGTCTAGTAAATAACCCCACATATTCAGCCCACAGTGGTCAGCATTATTTTAAACACTGGCTTCTGCAGGTTTTGACCAGCACTCCTTATCCAGGTACCAGTGATATTCAGACCAGTATCTGGATAGGTTGTCAGATAAAGGAGTCTTACTGAGGCTTAAAATGCCTTATCCCAGAGCATGCTCAAGCATGATAAAAAATAGATTTTATTTTTTAGCACTGGGGTGGGTCAGGGAGCGGAGAGTAGGCGTGTTCTGCGTAATCAGTTAGTGCAGCTGCATTGCCATGTGCTAACCAATTAGTGCATGATTAGCGTGTGCAAGCTCTTACTACCTTACAAAATAGGTGGTGGCAGGGGCTCACACACTAATGGAAAAATTGACATGTGGCTATTAAGAGAAAAAATAGAAATATCGGCCATTTTACCCATGCGGAAAAAAATAGCCTTATCATGCAGGAATGACCCGCATAAGCTCGCTCTAAGGCCAATTTTTACCACTGTTTGATAAAAGGGCCCAAAAATTAAGGACAGTATTACCCTTTATCTAGGCAGTTACCCAGATATTAGACTGAATATTGCCACTAACCAGATAAATACCAACTTTGCCCAGGCTCTGCCTCAGCACTATCTGGATAGAACCGAAGAGGTCTGTCTCTATTTTCAATGGCATTATCTGGATCAGTGGCGTAGCCACAGGTGGGCTTGGGTGGGCCAGGGCCCACCCATTTATGGCTCAGGCCCACCCAACAGTAGCACATGTTTAGTGGTATTTGGTGGGAATCCCAAGCTCCACCAGCTGAAGATTTCCCCCTGATGGTAAACAAAACACAACTCTCCACAACACCGGCACCTGCGCATGCTCAGTTTTCAGTGCATTCCTGCTGCCAAGATAGAAAGAAGCGTTTTCCCACCAGCTGAGATTTTTTTTTTTGGTGCGGGGGAGAACACTTGGTGCCCACCCAATTCTTGCCTAGGCCCACCCAAAATCTGTTGTCTGGCTACGACCCTGATCTGGATATTTATTTATTTTAAAAATATATATCCTGCTTTAACAACAAAGCGGGTTACAAAAGAAACACACCTGACTTGATATCAAAACAGACATTAAAATCACAAAACATCACAGAATACCCATTATCAAAATAAAATCGGGAGAATGCTAAAAAAAAATCCATATTTTTGCATGATTCAGTTCTTCTTGTGTTGGGCTGCATGAAAATCTGGGCAGTGCACTTTCAGATAAGTATTGCATGATTATACTCTCTTTATATTTTGAAGTTTCGTAAAGGATGATTATAATAAAGGACAGTTTTTTGGTTTTTCCCTCTCACATTGTGTTCATAAAGATAGAGCCTGAGATTGAATTTGTACTGTGAGGTTTGGACTTAATGGTGGGTTTTCTCCCACTGAAAGTCCTGTAATCCTGATTCCCTTTATTAGATATATTTTGTTTGCTATTATTTACATGGACTTACCATTATATATAACCTATCTCTGTATTGGATCTGCTGTGAAAACAGAAGCCACTTCAAATTTATAATTCATTTCCTAGGGATGACAGCTGTTATAGGTGAAATGCCCCAGACTCAGTGTTTCAAGGGACTTCAGATTTACTTCTTTACTGCCCATCATTTGATCACCTTCAGCTTTGACAAGGGATACCATTTGGATAACCACAGGCATACTAAAGATATAAGAAAAAGTGCTTTACAGACTGAAAGTATACAAGAGGATGACACGTGAGGATCAACACATTGTTTTGGGACGGGAAATGGACATGCGGCAAAATGAAAACCAGTGCGCATCTATTTAAGGCCTGAGCCCTTAATGCCACCCATTGACTTAACAGTAAGGGCTCATAGTGACCATCCAGCGCACGCCAACTGCCGATTACTGCCGGGAAGTTATTTTCTACTGCGGGTGTGTTCCCAGCAGTAAGTGCTGAAAATCCTGTGGGTTTTTGGCGCATGCCAAACTCAGAATTGCCACCCGGCACATGTGCTAGCTGTGCAGTAATGCCGATATGACATTCGCTGCATGTGCATAGGTCCTTACGCGCTTTTGTGAAAGGGCCCCTATATGTCTTGTGTCATTAATATTTTGTTATATCTTAATTATCTTCAAAATACTCTTTCCAAAAATGTATTTAATTAAAATAAACCAAAACAAATTCCCTTGGGTTCTATATGCGGTGCCCAGATTTATGCACCCAAATCTGAGCATTCCAAAGATACGCGTGCAAATTAATTGAATAATGAGCCCTTAACTATCAATAACTGGATACTACAACCAATTATTGATGTTAATTGGCACTCATTAAAATTTGCACACATATCTGGTTGTGTTCTACTCTATAAGGCATGGCACATACCTCTACTAACACGTAAATCTTTTTTTTCATTTTTTTAAAAAACTTTATTAGTTTTAAAACAACATACTATTTATGAAAACATACAGCAACATATAAATCTAAAGGGGCATGTCAATGGCATTCTTAAAAGTTGCACACATGTTAGTAATTTGACAAAAGGTAATATAGCTTTGATTGCTAAGGCTCTGTTACTAGCGAAGAAAGTAATCCTGATATGGAGATTACATTTGCGCCACAATTCTCATAATGGAAGGCACTCATGTTTGTCCTGTTAGAAAGAAAAAGGGTGGGTAATGGTAATACTCTTAAATAGCACAGGTGACCCACAATAATGGCAAGCAAGTGTAATGGCAAGAGAGAGGTGTGACCAGCAGAAGAAAGGAGGTTTTAATGCCCCTGTATAAGACGTTGGTGAGGCCCCACCTGGAGTATTGTGTTCAGTTTTGGAGGCCGTACCTTGCGAAGGATGTTAAAAAAATGGAAGCGGTACAAAGAAAAGCTACGAGGATGGTATGGGAGTTGCGTTCCAAGACGTATGAAGAGAGACTTGCTGACCTGAACATGTATACTCTGGAGGAAAGGAGGAACAGGGATGATATGATACAGACGTTCAAATATTTGAAAGGTATTAATCCGCAAACGAATCTTTTCCGGAGATGGGAAGGCGGTGGAACGAGAGGACATGAAATGAGATTGAAGGGGGGCAGACTCAGGAAAGATGTCAGGAAGTATTTCTTCACGGAGAGGGTGGTGAACGCTTGGAATGCCCTCCCGCGGGAGGTGGTGGACATGAAAACGGTAACGGAATTCAAACATGCGTGGGATAGGCATAAAGGAATCCTGTGCAGAAGGAATGGATCCACAGAAGCTTAGCTGAAATTGGGTGGCGGGGGGAAGAGGGGTTGGTGGTTGAGAGGCTAGGATAGGGGAGGGCAGACTTATACGGGGTCTGTGCCAGAGCCGGTGATGGGAGAGCTGAGGGGAGATATGATTGAGGTCTACAAAATCCTGAGTGGTGTAGAACGACTAGAAGGGAATTGATTTCAAAAAGTACAGAGACTATGGGACACTCAATGAAGTTAAATGGAAGTACTTATAAAACAAATAGGAGGAAATATTTCTCAGATCTGGAACTCGTTGCCAGAGGATGTGGTAACAGTGGTTAGCATATCTAGATTTAAAAAAGGTTTGGACAAGTTCCGGAGGAAAATTCCATAGTCTGCTATTGAGATAGACATGGGGAAGCCATGTCTATCTCAATAGACAGCAGGTGCTGACACCGAAAACTGTACTAAATCATCTGTAGTAACATTGGAGGGTGACCAATGTAATGCTGATTTTAAAAAAGCGCTTCAGGGGTGATCTGGGAAATTACAGACCGGCAAGCCTGACATCAGTGCCAAGCAAGATAGTGGAAACTATTATAAAAAATAAAATTACAGAACATGAAGATAAACATGGTTTAATGGGACACAGTCAGGCATGGATTCAGCCAAGAGAGGGTTTGCCTCATAAATTTGCTTAATTTCTTTGAAGGCATGAATAAACATGTGGATAAAGGTGAGCTGGTTGATGTAGCTTATCGTGATTTTCAGAAAGCTTTTGTCAAAGCTCCTCATGAGAGACTCCTAAGAAAATTCAAGAGTCATGGGATAGGAGGCAAGGTTCTGTTGTAGATTAGGAATTGGTTATTGTACAGAAAACAGAGGGTAGGGTTAAATGGCCATTTTTCTCAATGAAGGAGGGTGGAGTGCAGCAGGGATCTGTACTGGGAACGGTGCTATTGAACATATTTATAAATGATCTGTAAAACAGGACGACGAGTGAGATGATTAAATTTGCAGATGATACAAAACTATTCAATGTTAAAACACATGTGGACTGTGAAAAATTGCAGGAAGACCTTAGGCATCCAAATTACAGATGAAATTTAATGTGGACAAAGGCAAAATGATGCATATCAGGAAGAATAATCTGAATTATAGTTACCTGATGCTAGGGTTCACCTTGGGGGTCAGCATCCAAGAAAAAATCTAGGTGTCATTATAGACAATATGCTGAAATCTTCTGTGTAGTGTGCAGCAGCAGCAGCCAAAAAGCAAACAGAATGCTAGAACTTATTAGGAAAGGGATGGCAAATAAGACCAAGAATATTATAATGCCTCTGTACTGCTCCATGGTGGAACCTCACCTTGAGTAGTGCATTCATTTCTGGTTGCCGTATCTCAAAATAGATATAGCAGAAATAGAAAGGGTTCAAAGAAGAGCTATCAAAATGATAAAGAGGATGGAACTCCTCTCATATGATGAAAGACTAAAGAGGTTAGGGCTTTTCACCTTGGAAAACAGAGAGCTGAGGGGAGATATGATTGAGGTCTACAAAATCCTGAGTGGTGTAGAACGACTAGAAGGGAATTGATTTTTTTACTCTTTCAAAAAGTACAGAGACTATGGGACACTCAATGAAGTTAAATGGAAGTACTTATAAAACAAATAGGAGGAAATATTTTTCAGCTCTGGAACTCGTTGCCAGAGGATGTGGTAACAGTGGTTAGCATATCTAGATTTAAAAAAGGTTTGGACAAGTTCCGGAGGAAAAGTCCATAGTCTGCTATTGAGATAGACATGGGGAAGCCACTGCTTGCTCTGGGATTGGTAGCATGGAATGTTGGTACTATTTGCGCATCTGCCAGGTACTTCTGGCCTGGATTGGCCACTGTTGGAAACAGGATACTGGGCTAGATGGACCAGTTGTCTAACTCAGTATGGCTTTTATGTTCTTATATTGTTATTGGGGCTTAATTCTGTTCATGGTGGTCAGAATTTTAAAAACTCCTGAAAGCCGTCAGCTGAATATCATCCATAAATTAATTCTTTGTCTTGGTCTTTAATGAGAAGGATGTAAGGAAGCTACCTGTGCCAGAAATGATATATAAGTATGACCGTATGGAAGACATGAACGAAATCTTGGTGAACCTGGAAAATGCAATGAGCCAAATTGTCAAATTAAAGAGCAGCAAATCACCTGGACCTGATGGTATACACTTGAGAATACTGAAATAATTCAAAAATGAAACAGCAGATATAGTATTAGCAATTTATAACCTGTCCTTAAAATTGTTCTCAGTACCTGAAGATTGGAAGGTGGCCGATGTAACACCAAATTTTAAAAAGGGTTCCAGGTGTGATCCTTAAAATTTCAGACCAGTAAGCCTGATATCGGTGCAGGAAATCCTTTTTTAGAAACTATTATAATTAACAAAATTATTGGAAACATAGATAAACATGGTTTAATGGGACAGAGTCAAAATGGATTCAGCTAAGGGAAGTCTTGCCTCAGGGCATAATAGCCTCATTAATTTGTTAATTTTTTTTTAATGTTTGAATTAATATGTGGATAAAGGTGAGCAGGTTGATGTAGTCTATCTAGATTTTATTGAAAGCTTTTGACAAAGAACCTCATGAAAGATTCCTGTGATAATTTAAAAAAGTCATATGATAGCAGGTTGTTGTGTATTGGGAACTGGTTAAAAGACAGAAAACTGAAAGTAGGATTAAATGACCAATTCTCTCACTGGAGGAAGGTGAACAGTGGAGTGCTTTTTAGCATATTTATAAATGATCTGGAAATCGTAATGACGTGATCAAATTTGCAGATGACGTAAAACTATTCAAAGCTGTTAAATCATATGTGGAATGTGTAAAATTGCAGGAGAACCTTAGGAGTCTGGAAGACTAGGCATCTAAATGGCAGATGGAATTTAATGTAGACAAGTGCAATGCGATGCCCATTGGGAAAAATAAACCAAGTTATAGCTACATGATGCCAGGTTCCATATTAGGAGTTCCCATTGAAGTCGAAAGGCAAACAGGTTATGAATTATTAGGAAAGGAATAGAAAATAAAACATGGACTTTCATAAGGTCTCTGTATCACTCCATGATGAAACAGCATCATGACTATTGTGGGCAATTCTGGTCACCACATCTCAAAAAAGATTTTGCAGAACTGGAAATGTACAGAGGATGGTGATCAAAATGATTAAGAGGATGGAATGACTCTCACATGAGGAAAGGCTAAAGAGGTTAAGGTTCTTCAGCTTAGAAAAGAGATGGTTGAGGGGCGATATGATAAAAGTCTATAAAATCCTGAATGGAGTGGAACGGGTAAACGCAAATCAATTGTTTACTAGGGGATAGTCCATGAAGTTCCACAGTAGCACATTTAAAATGAATAGGAATATAGTTAAGCTCTGGAACTCATTGCTGGAGCAAGTGGCAAAAGCAGTTAATGTAGTTGGATTTAAAAAAAGGGTTGGACTAATCCCTGCAGGAAAAGTCCATAATCTGTTATCAATATAGACCTAGGGAAAGCCTATGCTTGTCCCTGGGGTTAAGTAGCTTGGAATCTTGTTACCGTTTTGGGACTCTACCAAGTACTTGAGACCTGGACTGACCATTGCTGGAAACAAGATATTGGGCTAGATGGACAATTGGTCAGACCCAGTATGGCAACTATTACGTTTAAGTAATTATTTTCTGTGGTATCCCAATTCAACTGATCGTCTCTCTTAATAGCTTCCTCTCCAGGCAATCATCTCAGCTTTTCCTCCTCCCAACTGATTTCCTCTTTTTTCATTACACTTTTCATAAAAAAAAGATTCAGAAAAGCAAGTCAAGAAAAAAGAGCATGGATACAATACAATTAAGTGAAATCATAAATCCAAGTGGAAACAAATTACACCAGCAACCTATAGTCCTCATACAGGAGAATGATTTATACCACTTTTTGCAAACAATACATCAAAACAGTTTACTATGGGATTGATTTTCAAAAGAGAAAAATGTCTCAAAAAGAGGCATAAAGTGGCATTTGGATGGGGTTTTTTTTTGCCAAAAAACATTCACGATTTTTGAAACTCAGATCTGAGACATTTTCTCTTCAGTGCTTGCAAATCACAAAGAGGCATGTTGGGGGCATGTTGAGAGTAGGATGTGGGCATTCCCAAAATGTGGATGTTTTTCTGCCATAATGGAACAAAGCAAAAACTTCCAGGGCTAAAAGTAAGACATTTTGGTCTAGACCTGTTGTAATCATGCCTAAGTCACAAAAAGGTGCTTTAAATGACCAGATGACCACAGGAGGGATTAGGGCATGACCCCTTACTCCCCCAGTGTTCAATGATTCCCTTCCACCCCCAAAAGATGCGAAAAAAAACAGTATATACCAGCCTCTATGACAGCTTCAGATGTTATGGCCAGTCCTATTAGACCAGCAAGCAGGTCTTTGGAGTAGCCTAGTGGTTGATGCAGTAGACTGTAGAGAAGGGGAACCAAGCCCACATCCCACTTTAACTGGTACACTTGTAGTGGAACGTGTGAGCCCTCCAAAGCCTACCAAAAACCTACTGTAATTGACATCTGCAGGCATAAGGGCTATAGTAGTGGTATTCGGTTGGGTACAGTTGGTTTCTCGTGGGATTTGGTGGGTTCCCCTTACAATATAAGGGAGTAACGGTGAGATGGGTATCTGGGACCTTTTATGTGAAGTCCACTGCAGTGACGGGATGTCTGTGTGGCCAGTCTACTAGGAATGCTGCCCCCCCTCCCACACATCCCAACGTCTTGTTTTTGTGCATTTTCCCCTTTGATTCTTTTTTTTTAAATGGTCATAAAAGACAGACACACTGAGCACAAAAACATCTAGCAAATGGCCATTTATGAAACAAAAGGTTGGACGTTTTTCTTGTTTGAAAATGACCACATTTGTTATTGGATTTTTGGACGTTTTCCCCCAAACATCCAAAGTCGGATTTAGACATCATATCGAAAATGCCCTTCTAAGTAACTCTAAATTAAGAAGAAAAAAGAAAAAGAAAAACAATGTTTGCCCCACCATTAAGCTCAATCACTGCAAAACTAAACAATGACCTCCTATTTCAAACTTTAAAACATTTTTCTTCTCTCTCTCTCTCCCCCCCCTCAATCTCCTGTCTCAAAATCCTTAGTTTCACCAAAGAAATATCAAACCCCTGTTCAACATCTGCAAGCAACAAAACCTGAAGTGGAGCAGTTTCTATTACAGCTCTTCATTGCATCATGGGCTTCATTGCCCTGCCAGTCAATCCTATGCTGATAACCTACCTTAACACTTTTTTTTCTATACTCTTGCTCCACTTGATACAGTATAGCAGCAATCATGGAAAGGGCAGGAGCCAAATCTAACCCCTACTCCAAATCTGCTCCAGGTCCTTGGTTCCTGGGAGTTTTGAAGGGAGGATTAATGCTCCATAGGCACAGTTTCACATTTTCCATGCAGGAAGGATCCCAGACTTCACATATTCTATGGCTCTTGCGTGATGGTGAATTCTGGCTTGTGAGCTTTCTGAGGCTCTCCTATGGGAAGGGAGCTGGCTAAAGGCTCTCCACAGCTCCTGTGTGTATGGAGGGGCTAAAGCTGCACATACCCTCAACACTATCTCTTCACTCAGTTCCGTTTTCGATATAGAATGAGTTGAACATATCAAATTTAGCCAGGGAGCAAAGGGAAATATTCAAATTTCAATTCATTGATTTAGATATTTTACCTGTCTTTTCATAAACACCCAAGGCAGGTACATAAAAAATGTTCATAAAATCATAAATCCAAAATTAGCTGCAAACAATGACACTTACAAACAACAATTTGGTGCCAACAGCAGAGACTCCAGCAGTACAGCACACAGATGCATAAAGCCTATTGCCCAAGCTTAGCAGTAAAGTACCTTCCAGGGGCGTAGCCAGATGGCCAATTTTGGGTGGGCCTGAGCCCAAGGAGGGTGGGCATGGAATTTGTTCCCCCCTGGTCCCCCTCTGGTTTGCTCTTCTCTCCACCCCTCTCTACCCACAAACCCCAAATATTAAATACTTAAATATTAAATACTGAAGATTTCCTCCTCCTCCGCCAGCACTCTTCCAAACGGCAGCTGGTAGCACTTGCCTCAAACTGAGGCTGCTGCCAGCAGGCCGTGCATGCTCAGTGCTTTTGCATGTGCGAAAACTGAGCATGTGCAGAAGGGAAGGGAAGGGAAATGGGACTTGATATACGCCTTTCTGAGGTTTTTGCAACTACGTTCACAGCGGTTTACATATATTCAGGTACTTATTTTTTGTATTGGAGGGCAATGGAGGGTTAAGTGACTTGCCCAGAGTCACAAGGAGCTGCAGTGGGAATTGAACTCAGTTCCCCAGGATCAAAGTCCACTGCACTAACCACTAGGCTACTCCTCCACTCAGCATCAGCTTAAGGCAAATGCTTCTGGCTGACATTTGGAAGAGTGCTGGCTGCCCAAGGAGAGAAAATCTTCAGCTGGCAAGGTTTGGGGATCCCCACCAGCCACAGCAAGATTGTCACAATTTTGGGTGGGCCCGAGTCCAAAGTGGGTGTGCCCCGACCCATCCAGGCCCACCTGTGGCTACGTCACTGCTTCAGGCCAAATAATGAGAGCACCGAACTACTGAGTGGCTAAGGAAGAAAATAAGCGAATCTTTAAGGTTTGCCTAAACCTCCACAAATCCTCAAATAGCCTTAAAAAACAGGGAGCTTAGTCCTAGTTGGGCCTTGTACAATCTTAATTTAACAGATGGTAAAACCAAAAGTCAAACAAAATGAGATCACAAAACACAAATAAATACTTAATTTTGGGCTTTGTCTGACTAACTTCAAATGTTAGACAAGTGAGTCAGGAAATCCTTTAAAGGTTATATCTAGTTTAAGAATTTGAATTAGGTATTAAATACTTTTTGAAAAACCTATTTTGTTTATAGCGAGTATCTCTCTCTAGGGCCCATTATGGTTAATTTTCCAGTTGTTGACTTTTGACAGAGCAAAGAAACAATTCTAATTTCTGCCTTGATAGCAAGAAATTCTCTGAGTGGTCATTTTCTCAAACAGTTATTTCACAGTGCACTGCTTTTCTTGACTTGTATTATGTGAAATAATTAAATCACTAGCATAGTTAATAAGCAAAGTGCCAGTAGATTTACTGTAAATATGCTTCCACATGTCTGGGATTCTTTAGCTGTAATTAAGGCATGCCTCTGTGTTAAGCACATCTCTTTAAACAACTCTTAGCCAGTTCTTTTATTTATAAATTTCATGTCCATGTTATAAGTCGTAATATTCAACAGAGAATTAGTACAGACCCTAGTTATTTTAAGATCTGTGTTGAATGAATGTTTTCAAGTCTGTACATGCATTTCATTTTTATTAAATACATAAAATGAATGAAGTAACTCAACAATGACAATACCAAATGCTTTTGTTTTCAATGAAGAAAAACCATTGCACAATACTCACAAAAAAGACTAGACCTTGTATAATGCAGTTAAATGAACACCTCCGCCAAAACAGAAGCTATATGCATGTCATTAACAATGATTTTCACAACACATTAAAACTATCTTACAGGAATAAGTATAGGAAAACACAATTGTAAAGATGTACACAGGGCGCATACAATTTTCAGTGGCATTCTTCTAGCACTAACTCACCAGGGATGAAATGTACAAGTCATAGACTCCCGCCACTGCTTCTCCAACCAGTAATTTGTTTTGAGGGTTTGACAGGAACACAGGATGACTGCAATTCTTCCCCAGTGACTGCATCTCCACTGCTCTCTTTCTCTCTTCACTCACCTCATCCATTTGCAATGCTCTGTGACCTCCTCTGCTTTTTCTCTCTTCTCCCTGCAATGACTCAGACTCTCAACTATTTCTTCCTCTGTAATCACCATCCTCACTTTGATCTCCTCCCCAACTCATGCACCCCTCACTTTATTTACCCTTTTACACTAGTCTCTTCATTTTTCTATCTCCACACTACTCATTCATTTGTCTAGCTTTACCCTCTTTTCTTTCCCCATGACTTACCCTTCTCTTTTCTCCTCCTCAGCATCTCCCTCTCTTCTCCCCACCCATTTACTCCTTATCTTTTCCCACCATTCACTCCCTCATGCTTCACAATATCCACCCTCACTCTATCTCCTTATCCACTCATTTCTCACTCCAACCATTCACTTCCCACTTTCCTTTCTCCTTTCCTACTCACACCTCTTTCGCTGTTCCCCTACACTAACTCATTTACCTTTCTCTCTCCTGCCCAGATACTCTACTATCCTTCACTCTCTTTCATCTGCTTGCCCTCATTCCTCTCCTCCCAATTACTCACTCCTTACATTCCTATTTCCTCCCCACACTCTCATTTACTCACTCTATTCTCTCTCCATGCATTTACTCCCTTACTCTTCCATTTACTCCCTCAAGTCCTCTTCATATCTGCTCTGCTCTGGCTTCCCTCTCTACTCATCAGTATCCTGCTGCACTTATCCCTCATCATGTGTGTCCTCCCAGCTTTTCTAAACAATGACAGGGCAGAGATGCTGGCTGCTTCCTGCCATGCACCAACTGTCTTTGTCCTCCTATGCCACACTGACAGGCAGGCTAGGCAATTGCAAGTCTTTGGCTCCTGCAGTATTTGCATTCATTTGGTGTATCCTGGGGTATCATGTCATAAATCCAAGAACACCCATCTAACAGAATGAAAGAATTTATAGTTCTTAAAGTAGAATTGCACTCACGGCTGTAGCAGCACCTCAAAACATTTTGAAATGTTTCCAACTGAGCAGTGCTTATCTCAGTTCCCGCAGCAGAGGAAAAATTTCAAATAGAGGAGCTGAAACCATCTGTAGGGGTGTGTTTAGCGCTGAGGTTGTTGTGTAGCTGATAAGTCCATTGACCTCCCCCCCAACTTGATAGTTTGCCAGCAGGACTGTATTTAGTTTCTGTGGTGCACAAAACTAACCCATTTGGAGACATTGCCCTTGACAGAAAAGCAGAAGAAGCCAGTAGCTAAAGCAGTATGACTGGCACGATACCCCAGGATACATCAACTGAATAAAACACTGCTTTCTGATTAATATTATGGCTGTAGGAGCCAAAGACTTTCAATTGCCTGGCCATTTTTGAGTGGGCTTTTCTTTTCTTTGACGACATGTTCACTGCACAAGTATCACACACTGAAGTCTTTGTGCTCCTTTTCTCTTTCATGGAGACCATGAAAATGTTGCAGAAAGATACAAAATATTTCCCTATTGGGTGCCACAGGACTGGTTTAAATCAATGTCATGCACACCTTGATAGATTGCCTATACTGCCCTGCAGTGGTAGAAGGTCAATTATGGCTGATTTGTGGAAAAATAGAAAAAAAAGCATGTTTTTCTTGATTTCTCTGCAATTAATTTACTGCCTTTTGCCTCTGAAATATTGGGGATCCTGAAAAGGCTATGCAGAAGTGTAAAATACATTATGATGGGATATACAGGTGTAGGTAGGCACTTAACTTATTTTTGAGCATAAGTGGGCTTACATGGAATGCACAAAACTAATACACTCTCTAGTGAGGAAGCAGAAAAAATATCATAGACACTAAACACAGTCATGCTGGTAAATGATCAAGTCAAGACAGGAGGTCAATGGACTTATATTGCTAAAAAATCAGCTAAGGAACAACCTCAGTGCTAATTCACCTCTACAGAGCAAACATGCTGAAAAAGGCGGCTACAGCATTGCCAATCATCAGTTGAACTCTTCAAAACAACTGATGAATCTTAGTGACAAAACGTGGAGAAAAGAAACAATAGCTATAATGTGTTCAGGAAAGACAGGGTAGGAAAAAAGGGAGGAGGAGTGGCATTATACGTTAGAGATAATATTAAAGCAATCTGAGGAAATACTGCTTCATGGAAAGGATGGTAAATTCATGGAACGGCCTCCCAGTGGAAGTGGTGGAGATGAAAACAGTATCTGAATTCAACAAGTGCATAGGATCTCTAAGGGAATAATAGGGAGAGTTGATGGCATGGATGGGCAGATTGGATAAGAATATCTGCCTACATGTGAAAATAAAGCACTGGTTAATACAAGGCAAAGACAGAACTGCTATTTATACGGTCCAATTTCCCACTAAACTTTTCTGGCTGGTACTTGAATATGTGTGATATAGCTGGTTAGCCATTATATGCTAAGTGCTAATGTACAGCAGAGATAACCGGCTATCTTGCGCTGAATATTAGCTCTTAGTCAGCAGTGCTTATTGCCATGGGCTGGGGGAGGGGAAGGGAAGGCGAGGGCTGCTTTGGGGGGGGAGGGGGCTTGGGGATTTTTTTTTTAGTTATGTAAGTCCCAGCTGATATTCAGGCTGGGACCTGTATATTTAAACTGGCCAGGTTAGGATAGATTTTGAGCTGTCTTAACTTGACCAGGTTAGCTACATGAGTCCCAGAATTGAATATTGCTGACACCTGCATAAACGTTGTTTTCTTCCCAATGCCACCCTCAGCATTGCCTCTGACCTGCCACTTTTTTGGAGGTTGGTCAGAGCCAATATTCAGTGACACTGCCTGGTAAAATGCCACTAGAATATTGGCAGTTGGCCGGCCATGGATGATTTAAGCCTGTTTAAATCATTTTTAATATCAGGCCCCGTATTTATAAACAAAGTCAAAAAATAATAAGCACCTCAAGATTGCTGCTTTTCTGTGTTTTTGTGTTACTAGATATCTGCATTACTTAGTGACAATCTCAGGCAATAACAAATTGAAAACAAGCAAATATGAAAACAAGGTGGATAAAACATTAGTTTCCACTAAATGTGAATTACTCCCTGGGACCTCTTGGGGGCACAATAACTATGTTGAGGGCTTCTAACGGTGCTTTCTGAAGGTAGTTTTTAAAAAGTTCCAGCCAATATTGGCTAGGAAAAGTTATAGAAAATGCAGGCTGCACATTTGAAGAGCCATTTGCATATGTTCTTTAGTATGCAAAATGTTGCTATGTAATTGAATTGTTGGTTTTTATTCTGTTTATACATATGCAAATAAGTCACTCCTGCAGCTGTGCTTTATTAATCATATGTGTGTCTATGATTGTTTGCCCAACAGGCTCAGGGTTGGAGGGAGAAGGGGGACAAAAGGAGAAAGAACTCTGGTTCTTAACCTACAAGGAAACTCACTCATGCAAACAGAAGTCAGCTAAAAAAAAAAAAAAAAAAAACAGCAGGCTAGGATTACTTCTGAAATGAGAAAGAGTTAGTCATCTTTCATTCTAAACATATATTAATGCAATCTGGAAGTTAAGCTGGGAGGACTGCAGGGCCGCTTTCATATTTCTATGTTGTTTTAAGTCATTTATGAGAGAGAAATAAATACTTGACATTAATTACTGCACACTTCATCTCTCTATTTACATACTCCCCCACCCCTGATCATCAAAACTATTTAATTGGTCAAAGTGAATGGGCTGTGTCGGCATTACCGCACCGCCAGCCACTAGTGGCTTTGTAAAAAGGGGCCTTTGAGTGCTAAAATGTTAACTGGTTAGTGCAGAATATCGGCAAAGCTGGTTAACTTTTTTGCAGGCAAAATAAAGCTGGATATACAATGTCAGTCATTTTTGCAGACTCAGAGCCCAATATTCAGACTGCGGGAGTTAGCCCTGAGCCTGGACATTCAATGCCGGGTCATTTCCGGTGACCAGCATTGAATATCCAGTTTATTTTTGGCCAGTTCAAACAACCAGCCAAGCTGATATTTATAACTAACTACAACAAATCACCACTCATCCCTTATTATAAATGTCTTCTTCTATAACTCCTTGTTTAGATTGACTTACTTTCCTGTTATCCTCGATATTTCTGTAATAGCAAATGTATTTTTGTACCCTGATATGGTGATGCTATAACAGGTCACTGTAAGCCACATTGAGCCTGCAAATAGGTGGGAAAATGTGGGATAGAAGTGCAATAAATAATAATAAATAATAATAATTCAGTGCTGACTGGTTAAGTTTGAAACAGTCAAAGATAGGCCAAACATGGCCGCCAAAATAGTTGAGAACCACTGCTATAGAGTGTTAAAAATTGGTGATGTGTCTAAGGGTTTGCTATGGTAACACTCTGCTGCTGAACTGATTTCAACAATTAAACTGTAAATCATGATTTTTCATTGATAATAATATTAACTACACAATCAACTTACAACTATCTTTTGTTTCCAAATCATATCAGTCAATATTCAGTCAATGGTGGAAAGCATTCTCACTGGACATGTAATTGCTTCCCAAACCTAAGTGGGTCCCAGTCATTTCCATTAGGAACACCCCTCATACCACGGTAGCCATTTTCTACCAGAAGCCACTAGGTGAAGGCATAAGTGGGGCTTGCTCCTGCCTGACTGTCCTCACTGGACCATCAGAGAGCTAGAGGCATTTCCTGAGGGGGGTCTACACGTGTGTTGGTAGGTGGGTGGGTGAAGGGGGCTGGGAGGGGTTTGGTATCAGGGGGTGCAGTATTGGTGGAAAGTGCTAGGAGGAGAGGTCTGGCATTGGTGAGAGGGTGCAGTATTGGTAGAAGGTGCTGGAAGGGGAATCTGGCATCATGGATAGGGTGCAGTATTGGTAGAAGGTGCTGAGAGAGGAGTCTGGCTTGGGGGTACATTATGGTCAGAAGGTGCAGGGGGTTCTGGCATTTGGGGGGGATGCAATATTGGTAGAAGGTGCTGGGTGGAGGATCTGGCATAGAGGTGTGTGCAGTATTGGTGGAAAGGACCAGGAAGTTGGTGGGGAGGTGTGGGAGAGAGGGGAGCAGAACCACAGCTTCAGCAGATACCTGGAATCTATTTGAGTGACGGCCGATATTCAGTGCCGGTCATAGGAGCCGGCTCCGTGAGTGTTGTGGGTGCCTGAGCACCCCCCATATTGAGAAAATTCCTTGTATCAGTCCAGGGAGGGGTTACTTCCATTGGGCTTAGCACCCACAATAATTTTAAAAAGCTGGCTCCTATGATGCCGGCACCTGCATATCTAAGTGACCAAAGTTAGAACTCTTATTTATGCAATTCTATTTGGGTTTTTTTTATTTTTTAGATTTATGCTCACATCTTTTTCAGTAGTAGCTCAAGGTGAGTTACATTCAGGTACACTGGATATTTTTCTGTCCCAGGAGGGCTCACAATCTAAGTTTGTACCTGAGGCATTGGAGGGTTAAGTGACTTGCCCAAGATTACAAGGAGCAGCAGCGGGATTTGAACCGGCCACCTCTGGATTGCAAGACCGGTGCTCTAACCACTAGGCCACTCCTCCTGGTTGCTTAGCTATGTAGATGCCATCACTGAATACCGCTGGCACCTGCATAGTGTTGGCACCTCCCGACTCCGCCTCCAGAATGCCCTTCTCCTGCCCACTTTTCTAATGGCTGGTCAAAGCCAATATTCAGTGGCACTGCATGGTTAAATGCCGCTGAATATCAGTGACCGGTCCACTGACTGCTGGCCAACACAAGAAATTTAAGCATGCAAGAGCCTTCCATGTCTGCTGAAATCAATTTGAATATTGACTGGATAATATATTATTTAGTCTGCCTGAAAAAGCAGGTTATTTTAAGTGGCCAAAATGAACCTGATGTCATTATATTATGTTTCACTGTAGTATTATTTCACTGAAACACTACTTTACGTTTTATACTTGTTTACATTGTTTCTTTCAAATAAAATCCACACACACAACAAAGAGTAAAGGGAGTAATTTTTTAACATCCTGCCTGATTTTTACAACCAATATGTGCATAACTGAACCTAATGTTCAAAGATAAAAGTATATGCATACTTTCCTTTTCAAAATTATCCCACCAATAATGCCCTAATATTTAATATGCAACAAAGTTTTTAAAAAATGTACACATTATGTTTTAAAATCCAAAATACGCACATTTAAAAATCTAAAAAATATTCCAAGTCCAAACTTCACCCAGCTCTGACCCCAGGAACACCATGGGTAAAGTGAATGATACATACCTGTAGCAGGTGTTCTCCGAGGACAGCAGGCTGATTGTTCTCACGACTGGGTGACGTCCGCGGCAGCCTCCACCAACCGGAAAAAAGCTTCGCGGGACGGTCGGCACGCAGGGCACGCCCACCGCGCATGCGCGGCCGTCTTCCCGCCCGTGCGCGACCGCTCCCGCCAGTTGAATGACTAGCAAAAGATGAAACACACAACTCCAAAGGGGAGGAGGGAGGGTAGGTGAGAACAATCAGCCTGCTGTCCTCGGAGAACACCTGCTACAGGTATGTATCATTCACTTTCTCCGAGGACAAGCAGGCTGCTTGTTCTCACGACTGGGGTATCCCTAGCTCTCAGGCTCACTCAAAACAAGAACCCAGGTCAATTGAACCTCGCAACGGCGAGGGTACAACAGAAATTGACCTACGAAGAACAACTAACTGAGAGTGCAGCCTGACCAGAATAAATTCGGGTCCTGGAGGGTGGAGTTGGATTTACACCCCAAACAGATTCTGCAGCACCGACTGCCCGAACCGACTGTCGCGTCGGGTATCCTGCTGGAGGCAGTAATGTGATGTGAATGTGTGGCCAGAAGACCACGTCGCAGCCTTGCAAATCTCTTCAATAGTGGCTGACTTCAAGTGGGCCACTGACGCTGCCATGGCTCTGACACTATGAGCCGTGACATGACCCTCAAGAGCCAGCCCAGCCTGGGCGTAAGTGAAGGAAATGCAATCTGCTAGCCAATTGGAGATGGTGCGTTTCCCGACAGCGACCCCTAGCCTGTTAGGGTCGAAAGAAACAAACAATTGGGCGGACTGTCTGTGGGGCTGTGTCCGCTCCAAGTAGAAGGCCAATGCTCTCTTGCAGTCCAATGTGTGCAACTGACGTTCAGCAGGGCGGGTATGCGGCCTGGGGAAGAATGTTGGCAAGACAATTGACTGGTTAAGATGGAACTCCGACACCACCTTCGGCAGGAACTTTGGGTGGGTGCGGAGCACTACTCTGTTATGATGAAATTTGGTATACGGAGCATGAGCTACCAGGGCTTGAAGCTCACTGACCCTACGAGCTGAAGTAACTGCCACCAAGAAAATGACCTTCCAGGTCAAGTACTTCAGATGGCAGGAATTCAGTGGCTCAAAAGGAGGTTTCATCAGCTGGGTGAGGACGACGTTGAGATCCCATGACACTGCAGGAGGCTTGATAGGGGGCTTTGACAAAAGCAAGCCTCTCATGAATCGAACGACTAAAGGCTCTCCAGAGATGGCTTTACCTTCCACACGATAATGGTAAGCACTAATCGCACTAAGGTGAGTCCTTACTGAGTTGGTCTTGAGGCCAGACTCTGATAAGTGCAGAAGGTATTCAAGCAGGTTCTGTGCAGGGCAAGAACGAGGTTCTAGGGCCTTGCTCTCACACCAAACGACAAACCTCCTCCACTTGAAAAAGTAACTCTTTTTAGTGGAATCCTTCCTAGAGGCAAGCAAGACCCGGGAGACACCCTCAGACAGACCCAACGCAGCGAAGTCTACGCCCTCAACATCCAGGCCGTGAGAGCCAGGGATTGAAGGTTGGGGTGCAGCAATGCTCCGTCGTTCTGCGAAATGAGAGTCGGAAAACACTCCAATCTCCACGGTTCTTCTGAGGACAACTCCAGAAGAAGAGGGAACCAGATCTGACGGGGCCAAAAGGGCGCTATCAGAATCATGGCGCCGCGGTCTTGCTTGAGCTTCAGTAAGGTCTTCCCCACCAAAGGTATGGGAGGATAAGCATACAGGAGGCCGGTCCCCCAATGAAGGAGAAAGTCGTCTGACGCTAGCCTGCCGTGTGTCTGAAGTCTGGAACAGAACAGAGGCAGCTTGTGGTTGGTCTGAGAGGCGAAAAGATCCACCGAGGGGGTGCCCCACTCTCGTAAGATCTTGCGTACCACTCTGGAATGGAGCGACCACTCGTGCGGTTGCATGACTCTGCTCAGTCTGTCGGCCAGACTGTTGTTTACGCCTGCCAGGTACGTGGCTTGGAGGAGCATGCCGAACCGACACGCCCAACGCCACATCCCGATGGCCTCCTGACACAGGGGGCGAGATCCGGTGCCCCCCTGCTTGTTGACGTAATACATTGCAACCTGATTGTCTGTCCGAATTTGGATAATTTGGCAGGACAGCCGATCTCTGAAAGCCTTCAGTGCGTTCCAGATCGCTCGGAGCTCCAGGAGGTTGATCTGCAGATCCTTTTCCTGGAGGGACCACAGACCCTGGGTGTGAAGCCCATCGACATGAGCTCCCCACCCCAGGCGAGATGCATCCGTCGTCAACACTTTCGTGGGCTGTGGAATTTGAAATGGACGTCCCAGTGTCAAATTGGTCCGGATGGTCCACCAGAGCAGTGAAGTGCGGCAACTGGTGGAGAGGCGGATGACATCTTCTAGATTCCCGGTGGCTTGGAACCACTGAGAAGCTAGGGTCCATTGCGCAGATCTCATGTGAAGACGAGCCATGGGAGTCACATGAACTGTGGAGGCCATATGACCCAGAAGTCTCAACATCTGCCGAGCTGTGATCTGCTGAGACGCTCTGGTCTGCGAAGCCAGGGCCAGGAGATTGGTGGCCCTCGCTTCGGGAAGGTAAGCCTGAGCCGTCTGGGTATTCAGCAGAGCTCCTATGAATTCCAGAGACTGGGTTGGCTGGAGATGGGACTTTGGGTAATTTATCACAAACCCCAGCAGCTCCAGAAGCTGAATAGTGCACTGCATGGACCGGAGGGCTCCTGCCTCCGAGGTGTTCTTGACCAGCCAATCGTCGAGATATGGGAACACGTGCACTCCCAGCTTGCGTAGGTAGGCCGCTACCACCACGAGGCACTTGGTAAACACTCGTGGGGCAGAGGCGAGCCCAAAGGGCAGCACACAATACTGAAAGTGCCGTGCGCCCAGGCGGAATCTGAGATACTGTCTGTGAGCTGGCAGTATCGGTATGTGAGTATATGCGTCCTTTAAATCCAGGGAACATAGCCAATCGTTTTTCTGAATCATTGGCAGAAGGGTGCCCAAGGAAAGCATCCTGAACTTTTCTTTGACCAGGAATTTGTTCAGGCCTCTCAGGTCTAGGATGGGACGCATCCCCCCTGTTTTCTTTTCCACAAGGAAGTACCTGGAATAGAATCCCTGCCCTTCCTGCCCGGGTGGTACGGGCTCGACCGCATTGGCGCTGAGAAGGGCGGAGAGTTCCTCTGCAAGCACCTGCTTGTGATGGGAGCTGAAAGACTGAGCTCCCGGAGGACAATTTGGAGGCAGGGAGGCCAAATTCAGGGCGTATCCGCACCGCACTATTTGGAGAACCCACTGGTCGGAGGTTATGAGAGGCCACCTTTGGTGAAAAAATTTTAACCTCCCTCCGACCGGCAGATCGTCCGGTACGGACACTTGTAGGGCGGCTATGTTCCCGTGGATCCAGTCAAAAGCCCGTCCCCGGCTTTTGCTGTGGAGGCGCAGGGGGCTGCTTAGGCGCACGCTGTTGACGAGAACGAGCGCGCTGGGGCTGTCCCTGTGCCTGACGAGGCCTTCGGGCCGGCTGGTTGTACCTACGCTTCGCAAAAGAATAGGGTGCAGCCTGCCGGGCCCGGGAAAAACGTCCACCTGTGGAGGTGGATGCTGAAGGCGCCCGGTGGGAGAGCTTGTCGAGAGCGGTTTCCCGCTGATGCAGTTGGTCCACCATCTGCTCGACCTTCTCACCAAAAATGTTATCCCCCCGGCAAGGGACGTCGGCCAGTCTCTGCTGGGTGCGGTTGTCCAGGTCAGAGGCACGCAGCCATGAGAGCCTGCGCATCACTATACCTTGGGCCGCAGCACGAGATGCCACGTCACAGGTGTCATAGATACCCCTGGACAGGAACTTTCTGCACGCCTTCAGCTGCCTGACCACCTCCTGATAAGGCCTGGACTGCTCCGGCGGGAGCTTCTCGACCAGGTCCGCCAGTTGCTGCACATAGGTCCGCATGTGAATGCTCATATAGAGCAGGTATGATTGGATGCGGGTCACGAGCATGGAGGATTGGTAGGCCTTCCTCCCAAACGAGTCCAGAGTGCGAGACTCCCGCCCCGGGGGCGCCGAGGCGGTATCCCTCGAACTCCGTGCCCTCTTGAGAGCAGAATCCACGACCGCTGAGTCATGGGGCAATTGTGGCCGCATTAGCTCTGGGTCGGAGTGGATCCTGTACTGGGACTCTGCTTTCTTGGGAATGGTGGGGTTAGTTAATGGTCGCACCCAGTTCCGAAGCAGCGTCTCCTTAAGGACATTGTGCAGCGGCACCGTGGAGGACTCTCTAGGTGGTGATGGATAGTCGAGGACCTCGAGCATCTCGGCCCTCGGCTCTTCCACAGAGACCACGGGGAAGGGAATGCTAATAGACATATCCCGCACAAAGGAGGCAAAGGAGAGACTCTCAGGAGGTGAGAGTTTCCTCTCCGGTGAAGGCGTGGGGTCCGAGGGAAGGCCCGTAGACTCCTCTGAGGAGAAATATCTAGGGTCCTCCTCTTCCCCCCACGAGTCCTCATCCTCGGTGTCGGACATAAGCTCATGTAGCTGAGTCCTGAACCGGGCCCGGCTCGACGTCGAGGCACCAAGGTCTCGGTGTCGTCGAGCGGTGGACTCCCGCGCCGGCGGGGACGGAGCTCCCTCCATCGACGTCGACGGGGACTCCACCTGCGTGGCGGTCGAGACCGGCACCGCAAGCGGCGGCGGTGTCGACGGCCCCGGCGCCGGGCTAGAGCTCGCCGGCGCCACAGTCATCGGCGCCGAGGGCGCAAGCACCCCCGGCGCCGGCACAGCCTGGCGCATCAGCCCTTCCAGGATCCCCGGAAGGATGGCTCTGAGGCACTCGTCCAGGCCCGCTGCCGGGAAAGGCGGTGGGGCCGGTAGGGGTGTCGGCGCCAGAAGCTGCTGGGGGCCAGGAGACGGCACCGAGGTGCCGGAACCCCGACGCGTCGGTACCTCCACAACGGACGGAGACCTCTCCTCTCGACGATGACGCTTCGGCGTCGCCTCCTCTCCGATATCCGGATGCACCGAGGGCGACCGGTGACGACGCTTCTTATCTTTCTTACGATGCCCGTCACCGGCGCCGGAAGGCATGGAGGAGGAGGAGGTCGATCCCCCTCGGTCTCGAGGTACCGGGTCAGACAGGGTTCGGTCCCGTGGCCCACGAGTTGAGGGAGTGACCGGGGCCGACTGCCCACGCGGCCTCTCACCCCCACTCTCACCGGAGGACCGGCTGGCCGACGGGACCTGTGCTCCTGGGGTCGCTGCCATCGGTGCTGATGTCTCGGGCATCGATACCGGTACCGAAGGGCCGGGCGTCGATACCGATGCCTTCGAGGTCGACGTCGAGGGGCCGGCGCAAGTTCCAAAAAGACGGTCCCGCAGAACTTGCCTCGCAACCTGAGTCCGTTTCCGGAGACCGAGACACAGAGAACACGACTTGATATTGTGCTCCGGCCCGAGGCACTGGAGGCACCAAGCGTGGGTGTCGGTCTGCGAGATCGGCCGGCCGCAGCGACCACACTTTTTAAATCCACTCGGGACCTTCGAGGACATCGACGGAAAAATCGCGTCGGCGAAGTCAAAGTCGTCAATGGTGGCTGAAATCACACCACGAAAAAGGAAAACGACCGTGCGGCCACTAGGCCGCAACGCAGCGTCCCCGCTGGAAGCGAGGGAAAAAAGGGAGCGCGTGCTCCACACGCGCAGGGTTTCTTTTTTTTTTTTTTTTTTAAAAGGAAACCGGACGGTAACTAAACCGAAATAACAACGAAAAGCCCGATCGGCGTAAACGCGATCGAAAATCCAGCGGCTGAATCAGAGAGAGCGGCGAGGCACGACTCTCTCCAGACGCGGAAAAAAAGGATCTGGCGGGAGCGGTCACGCACGGGCGGGAAGACGGCCGCGCATGTGCGGTGGGCGTGCCCTGCGTGCCGACCGTCCCGCGAAGCTTTTTTCCGGTTGGTGGAGGCTGCCGCGGACGTCACCCAGTCGTGAGAACAAGCAGCCTGCTTGTCCTCGGAGAAAACGTATGCACAGGATAGCATTACTCACATATTTTTGCCTGCAAAAGGTCACTTGCTCTGTATCCTTTTATCTCCACCTCTTTAATTCCCTTACCTCTTAGTTGTTCTGTCTGTTTGCCTGTCCTATTTAGATTGTAAGCTCTTTGAGCAGGGACTGTCTTTTTCATGTATGGTGTACAGCGCTGTGTATGCCTTGTAGCGCTATAGAAGTGATAAGTAGTAGTAGTAGTAAGTAAGGAGCAACTGCAGGAATATCATACAAAGCTTTTGGGTAACCTGCACTCTGTCTCCCCCTCTCTTTTCTCTCTCTCCCCACGACTCTATAAACTGCACAGTAGCCATATCGGACTCTGTGTTGTACATCAAGCTTGTGGAAATAAATAAATAAAATCATTTGACATGTTAACCTACAAAAACAAACAATGTAAATCAGCATAATGGCAAACTGTGGGGCTCTTTTTCTAAAGCTTACTGTGCACTAATGGGCATTACCATGTGCTAAGTTCCACGTGGTCCATAGGTAAAAAATAGGACACACAGCATTTAACACATGTTAAAGAGCCACTATATAACTTAATACATTATCCCCTGGATTCTATATAGCTCGATTTAAATTGCACTTGCAAATCCATTCGTATTCTGGATTTGTGCACACAACTTAATTAGTTAAGCCAATCAATGCAGATAATTGCCACTTAAGCAATTATTGACACTATTTGGCATTAATTACAATTTATGTGCACAACTGTCTAAGCATATTCTATAATGTGATGTACACAAATTCTAAGTCACATAGTTGACCACGAGCGTGGAATGGGTGGGTCATGGGTGTTTTAAAATCTATGCACGCTGTTACAGAATACACACGGTCTATGCCTAATTGAGGCGTTTGCATTTACACCAAGTTTTACTTGGCATAACTGCCTGCGACTAAATTTAGTCACACGGATGTGTGCTCGGTGTACTCTATAAAATGCGTGGAAATTTAGGCTTATTCTATAAAGTATGCCTAGACGTATTTTGTTTCAGTCCTATATGGATTGCAGTTCATCTTATGTAGTTTATGCAATTATCTGCCCATGTGATAAAGTTTACATTGTAAAAAACAAGCTACACTGTTAGAACTTGATTGCTGTAACACAAGTATAGTTGAGGAAAGAAACGGGAGGTGCCTATGGTACCTCATTGTTTAGAAAAGCAACATAATTATTTGGAACTTCATTGCATTGTATTGTTTTACACAGCCTACCCAAATGAAAAAGGGGAGGAGATTGAGGTAAAGCATTACAGCTGGAACAGAAGTGGATCTTAAACCTGAATGCTTTGAAACCCAAAAGACTTAATACATGTATAAACTAGAGAGTATTTTTTTTAATTAAGCATCTCTTTGGATGGCTGATTGAAGGTTTTTTTTTTTTAATGGGTGCACTGAAATTGCTTGGTCTTTCAGACTGAGAGTTTGTGTTGTGAGAGTTTGTTTGTAAAGAGAGGAATTAAAAACATTGGGCCTGATATTCAGATGGCAGGGGGAAGTATGTTTTCTGTCCGCCGCCGGCGTTGAACCTGGATATTCAATGCCAGACCATTTCCAGGGACCAGCATTGAATATCCAAGGTAATTTTGGCTGCTAAAAACCAGCTATGCCGATATTCAGTGGTTAACTTTTAAGCAGTTCTCTCCCCCTGAATATTCGTGGTTAGACGCTTAAATGCTATTTAACCAGCCAGAAGCTGTTCCTGGGTGGTTAAATAGTTTTGAATAGCGCGGGATTGCTCCTGAAGAAACTTTAAGTGAGGAATTAAAAAATATTTCTCCAAAAAAATTCACTCCTGAAACAGCAAAACTGTCTGTGAAATGAAGACCTCTTTTGGACACTGAAGAGTGGACATTAGAGAATTGTGAAAGAAGATAAGATAACTCTACTTTTTTACATAAATGTTTGAAAGATAGTTGGAAGTTTAGAAGAAATTATTTGACCAGGAACAGTGTGTAAACAACAAGCATTTAAATAGCTGAAGAGGGTTTTTTGTTTGTTTGTTTTTTAAGTCTAATGACTGAGTTTAACTCAATCTCCCTTTTCTCCTTTTATTGCCACTAATGTTCATTCAGTATTAATGTTGCTATTGTTATACACATTGTCATTAATCTTCTAGTAGCAGAAGGGGTCATTTTGAGTTGAATTTATTCTATTTGTTTTACATACAGTTTTGTTATTTGCAGTTTCATAATAAGCCATTTCCTTGCATAAACCTTTGTTTATTATAAGCAAATGGCTTTTTAAATTATCCCTACAAAACAGAATAGTAAAAATAGCAAAACAAAGGATAAGAACATAAGAATTGCTATAATGGGTCTAACTAAAGATCCATCAAGTCCAGTTTACCCCGTCCATCTTAAAAAAGGTTTATGTACTTTGCATCTAAGAAATTGTCCAAACCTATTTTTAAATCCAGCTATGTTAACTGCTTTTACCACATCATCTGACAATGAGTTTCAGAGCCCAACTATCTACTGAAAGAAAAATAAATAAATACTTTCTCCCATTTGATTGTATTAAATAGTAACTTCACTGTGTGTCCCCCCAGCCTTTGTACTCTTTGAAAGGGTAAACAACTGATTCACATTTTCCCATTCCCTTCTATTCACAGATTTATAGACTTCTATGATATCTCCTCTTGGCTGTTCCAAGTACTACCATTGCAGGTCAACCTTTCATATAAGGAGCAATTGCCCTTATGTGGAAGAATGACCTAGTGCTAAACCATAAGACTACCACTAAGGGTCACTGACAACATTTTGACACCCAGAGCCAGATAGGAAAGGAAAGGAAAAGGACCACTCCCATTCTACTACACCACTAGGGAACTCCCCAGGTAAGTCATGGAGGAGGTCAGAGGAGGGAGATGGAGGAAGGGTCATGGTCTGCTCACAGAGGGTGAGGTCTGTTTGGAGGGATCAGAGGGAGTACTTGTGATCAGGGGGATCAGAAGGGGAGATACTTGTGATGAGGATGATCAGAAGAGGGTACTTAGGTTTGGGAGGGAATCAGGGGGGGTACTTATGACTGGGGTGATTACATGGAAGGTACATGTCAATAGGAGGGAATCACCTCCACTGCTGCTGCTACATCTTTTTTTAGCAGTTTGAGGCAGTGGCTGTGCTACTGGTCTGCCAGTACCTTAGATTGGCATTAATTTTTGAGGTGGTGTTAAGTGCAGTTGTGCAGTAAGGGTCAGAAACATCTTGCCCAGAACGATAGTGACGAACACTGCTCAGGAGACTAAACTTCTTGTGAGTAAAGTTAATTCTTTAACTGAAATGATGGAAAATATTAAAACTGACTGTTCTGAAAAATTTGAAACGATTCAGGCTGAGATAACAACATTGAAGGCAGTAAATATGACTTTAATTAAAGATAAAACAGTTATGATGAGGAAAATTGAACAAATTGAAAATCAAAACAAACGACTGAACTTAAGAATCCTGAATTTTCCTGTATTCACAAGGCATTGGACCAATGGAATTATTCCGAAAATATTTAATTGAGGTACTACAATATTCCCCCTCGCTTATACCTCCTCTAAATAAGATTTTCTATATTTCCTCTCAAAAAAAAAGTCAGGGGGAATTGGAGGAAGGACCTCAAGCTGAAGGTGGACATAATTTGCAGAATATATCAACATTTCTTGAACAATCCTTCTCTGCCATATCTCAACGACAAACATTGTTAATATCCTTTGTTTTTGAACAAGATATGACCTCATTGTTTAAATTATACTTTAAGAACTCTACGAAGCCCTTTTGTGGGTCTAGACTTTGGATATATCCTGATGTTACAAAAATTACTCAGGACAGAAGGAAATTATTTCTAACTATGAGAGAAGAAACCCGAGCACTTGGAGCCACTTTTTTGTTGTCCTACCCATGCAAATGTTTAGTTAAATATATGAATGTTAAATATGTCTTTTTTGAACCACAACAGCTTAAATGTTTTATAGAACAAAAAAAGCTTTCCAATGTGAATTCAGCTTAAGATAATAACGGTTAATAATGGAAAGTACTTGGGTAGATTAGAGTCAGGCCATTTTCTTGTATTTACTTTTCTTTTCAGATCTCTCTAACTAAAAGACTAACCCCCCATATTTGTGGTCTAAGGAAGAGCAGCATAATTTTGATTTATAATTTTGGAGAGTGGGATATATCCACTCTTTTATTCGTTTGTGTATATTTCTATCTCTGTTTTTTCCTTATACAAGATGTTGATGCTTGTAAAATGTTCAAATGAATAAATAATAAAATAAAAAAAATAAAAAAAGAAACTTCTTGCCCAGAACATGTACTGAGGCCAAGACAACTTTCAGTCACTGTGGAGCCACAACTCTCCGAGTTCCTTGAATAAGGAGGGGAGGGGGAGCTGAGAGTCCCAGAACTGCAACCTATATGACACAATGTGGATATTCTTGGAGCATCCCAAGACAGGATGTTCAGAACATAGTGGAACACACCTTATCTTCAGAGATGCCCTCTGTCTAAGGGGTATAAAGGAAGCATCTCTGTGGATCACAAGCCATTTGATCCTCTGGACAGATCCGAGCTGAGGCAAAGTTAAGTACATGCCATACTGGGAGAGGCCAAAGGTTCATCAAGCCCAGCATCCTGCTTCCAGCAGTGGCCAATCTAGGTCACATGAACCTGACAAGATATCACTGTACAATATATTTTATGCTGCTTATCCTAGAAATGAGCAGTGGATTTACCCTAAGTCCATTTTAATAATGGCTTATGGACTTTTCTTTTAAGAAGCAATCCAAACCTTTTATAAACCCTGCTAAGCTAACTGCTTTTACTACATTCTCAGGCAACAAATTCCAAAGTTTAATTACATGTTGAGTGAAGAAATATTTTCTCTGATTTGTTTTAAATTTACTATTTTGTAGCTTCATTGTGTGCCCCCTAGTCCTAATATTTTTGGAAAGAGTAAACAAATCGATTCATGTCTACCCATTCCATTCCACTCACTATTTTATAGACCTCTATCATATCTCCCCTTAGCCGTGTCTTCTCCAAGCTGAAGAGCCCTAGTTGCTTTAGCCTTTCCTCATAGAGAAGATGTTCCATCCCTTTTATCATTTTCGTTGCCCTTCTCTGTACCTTTTCTAATTCCACCATATCTTTTTTGAGATGTAGTGACCAGAACTGCACACAATATTCGAGGTGCGGTCATACCATGGAGAGATACAAAGGCATTGTAACGTCCTCATTTTTGTTTTCCATTCCTTTCCTAATACCTAACATTCTATTTGCTCTCTTAGTTGCTGCTACACACTGAGCAGAGGGTTTCAGCGTATCATCAACGACACCTAGATCTCTTTCTTGGTCAGTGACTCCTAATGTGGAACCTTGCATTATGTAGCTATAGTTTGGGTTCCTCTTTCCCACATGCATCGCTTTGCACTTGCTCACATTAAAATTCACCTGCCATTTCGATGTCCAGTCACCCAGTCTCGTAAGACCCAATTGTAAATTTTCAGAATACTCTTTTGGTTTAACAATTTTGAATAACTTTGTGTTGCCAACAAATTTATTTACCTCACTAGTTACTCCCATCTTCAGATCATTTATAAAAATGTTAAAATGCAACGGTCCCAGGACAGACCCCTGGGGAGCCCCACTGTCACCCCTTTACCATTGAGAATACTGCCCATTTAACCCTACTCTCTGTTTTCTAACTTTTAACCAGTTCTTAATCCACAATAGAACACTACCTCCTATCCCACGACTCTCCAATTTCCTCTGGAGTTTTTCATGAGGTACTTTCTTAAGTGCCTTTCAAAAATCCAGATACATAGTATCGACCAGCTCACCTTTATCCACATGCTTGTTCACCTCTTTCAAAAAAATATAATAGATTAGTGAGGCAAGATTTCCCTTCACTAATTCCGTGTTGGCTTTGTTTCATAAATCCATGCTTTTGAATATGCTCTTTAATTTTGTTCTCTATAATAGTATCTACCATTTTGCCTGGCACTGGTCCATGCGATTTGCTACTCTTCAATTTGTCAAATTGTGCCATTACATCTTCCAGTTTCTCTGACTCGTCAGCTTTGAATATTCCTGTTGGAACCAGTATCTCTCCAAAATCTTCCTCAGTGAAGAGAAAAGCAAAGAATTAATTTAATTTCTCTGCTATGGCTTTGTCTTCCCTGAGCGCCCCTTTTACCCCTTGGTCATCTAGCAGTCCAACTGATTCTTTTGCTGGCTTCTTAATTTTAATATACCTAAAAATTGTTTACTATTGGGCTCATTTTCGAAAGAGAAGGGCATCCATCTTTCAACATAAATTGGAAGATGGACGTCCTTCTCCCAGGGACGTCCAAATCGGTATAATAGAAGCTCGATTTAGGAGGTCTCCAACTGCAGTCTGTCGCAAGGACATCCAAAGTTCAAGGAAGTGTGTTGGATGCGTAGCGAAGGTGGGACTTGGGCATGCCTAACACTTGGACGTCCTTGACTCATAATCAAAAAAAAACAAGGATGTCCCTGATGAACACTTGGACATTTTCACCCAGACCTGTTTTTCTTACGACTAAGGCACAAAAAAGTGCCAGAAATAACCAGATGACCACCGGAGAGAATTGGGGATGACCTCCCATTACTCCCCCAGTGGTCACTAACCCCCTCCCACCCTCAAAAAACATCTTTAAAAATATGTTGTGCTAGCCTCAGATGTCATACTCAGGTCCATGACAGTGCATGCAGGTCCCTAGAGCAGCTTTAATGGGTACTGCAGTGCACTTCAGACAGGCAGACCCAGGCCTGCCCCCCTCCCACCTAAGGGCTATGGTAGTGGTGTACAGTTGTGGGTAGTGGGTTTGGGGGGGGGGTGGGGGGCTCAAGCACACAAGATAAGGGAGCCATGTACCTGGGAGCAATTTATGCAGTCCACTACAGTGCCCCCTACGGCACCCGGTTGGTGTCCTGGCATGTCCCTCCAAAATACCTCCTAGATGAGGAGGTAGTAGCAGAAGACGCCCGGTGGGAGAGAGAATCCATAGCATCATTATGCTTTTTGATCTGATTAACAAGGTCCTATACTTTTTCACCAAAAAGGTTGTCCCCCCAGCAAGGAGCATCCGCCATTCGCTGCTGGACCGAATTATCCAGGTCAGAGAAACGCAGCCACGAGAATCTACGCATCACTATACCTTGAGAAGCGATTAGTGTCTGGCCAGGAATTTTCTACATGTCTTCTGCTGCCTGACCACCTGGCAAAAAGGCTCAGCTTGCTCTGGAGGGAGTGCATCAACCAAGCTGGACAGTTGCCTTATCGAGTCCCGCAAGTGAACGCTCGTGAAGAGCTGTTATGACTGAATCTTGGCAGCGAGCATAGCGGCCTGATACGTCTTCTTCCCAAAAGAATCAAGAGTCCTAGCTTCTCTGCCTGGGGGCACCGGAGCATAGTCTATAGTACTCCTGGCTCTCTTGAGGGCGGAATCCACTACCACAGAATTGTGGGGTAACTGAGACCTCATCAATCCAGGTTCACCGTGGATCCGATACTGGAATTCAGCTTTCTTCGGGACCACAGGACCAGACAGAGGGGCCGACCAGTTTCGCATAAGGACTTCCTTCAGTACTTTATGCAGAGGGACTGTCACAGCCTCTTTAGGTGGAGAAGAATAGTCCATGACTTCGAGCATCTCAGTCCTGGGTTCATCCTTAACCTCCACAGGGAAGGGAATAGCTGTAGCCATTTCCCGGACAAAAGAGGAAAAGGATAGACTCTCGTGGAGATAGTCTTCTCTCTGGTGGAGGGGAAGGTTCAGAGGGAATCCCATAGGACTCATCAGAAGAAATGTACTTGGGATCGTCCTCTGACTCCCACGAATGCTCCTGCTCAGTATCGGATAAGATCTCTGCTAAGGTACTTCGACACTGGACCTGCCTAGACGCAGAGGAACGATGTCCTCGATGGCGATGTCGAGAGGCCGACGCCTGCTCGGACTGCAGCAAAACTCCCTCCACCGACGTCGAAGGGGAGTCGACCTGGGTGGCAGCCGATGCCACAAGCGGCATCATGGTCGGGGACCTCACCACAGGAGAAGGGCCAGACACCGCAGCAGCAGACTGTACAAAAGGCACAAGCACCCTCGACACCGAAGCTGACTGACGTAGCAGTCCCTCCGGATGTTCTGGAAACAAGGCCTGGATGCGCTCATCGAGAGCCGTCATCGGAGAAGGCTGCGGGGTCAGTGGAACAGGCGGTGTCAGAATCTGTGGAGGCTTGGGAGCAGATACCGGGCTGCTAGGAGACTGACGCATCTGCACCTCCTGTATCGAGGGAGTGCGATCCTCTCGGTGCTGATGCTTCTCGGGTGCAGACTCTCTCAACGCCCCGGAACTCTCGGCACCGTGTGTCGAAAGAGAACGATGACTGTGCTTCTTTGCCTTCGCTTGACGCCCGTCATCGGGACTCCTTGGTACCGATGAGGAGGACGTGGAATCCTCACATCTCCTCGGGGCCGGGGGGCTTGCATAACAGGAGGCCTCGAGGCAGGTGGAGACCCACTCGACGCCTCGCTGCTCCTAGCTCGAGTTGGTCTCTCATCAGCTATTACCTCTCCTCCCGACGTCGATGCTTCTTTCGATGTCGACATCGCCGACCTCAGTACTGATGTCGATGTCGAAGGACTGGACCGAGACCCAAAAAGATTTTCTCGTTTGGCTTCTCAAGACGCTTGAGTCCGTTTCTTCATACGAAGACACAGACTACAAGCGGCTGGGCTATGGTCGGGCCCAAGGAACTGGATACACCAGGCGTGGGTATCGGTACCTGAGATGGTCCGGTTGCACTGAGTACAACGTTTGAAGCCGCTAGGTGTCTTCGATGACATGGAAGGGAAAACAGCTTCGGCGAAATCAAAAGACGCGATTGTGCCTGATAAAAGAAAAAGGGCACAGAAAATAAGGGAATAACCCGGCCACAACATAAAAACAAAGGAAACTTGAAAGGGAACAAAACTAAAAATACACTACGGGCTTTAAAAAAAAAAAAAAATGACAATAATAAAATAAAATAAAAAAATTAGGAGAAAAATAGCAAAAAACTTGAAGACTCTTTCCTGGGCCTGATAGGAGTGCAGAAAACCTATTGCACCTCAACGCGGAGAAATGAAAACTGAAGAGGCACGCTCACACAACGGGCGGGAAGTTGTCTGCGCATGCGCGGTGCGTGCCCCAGAAGACTATGGCAAAACTTTCTATTTTTGTTGGGAAAAATTTGCCGTTTCCTGGGCCGACGCGGACGTTGACCCACATATGAGAACAATCAGCCTGCCTGTCCTCGGAAAATGGCAAGGACAAATCAAACTTGGGTATATATATAAAGTATTGCATACCATGTATAATGAGTTTATCTTGTTGGGCAGACTGGATGGACCGTATAGGTCTTTATCTGCCATCATTTACTACGTTAGTAGTAGTAGCATGGGTGCATGTTGCATCAGGGGAATTGTCACAATGGGTTTGCTACAGTGGGGGAATGAATGGCTGTTCTAGGGTGGTTGCCTCAGAGGTGTGATGTTTCAGAGGGTGTTGTGTGACTGCATGAGGGTCATCCTGAGGAGGGGGCAGATGATTCTCGGGGGAAGTTTCTGATGATAGGATTGGGACCCTTTACTGAGTAAACAGTGGTTTTAGAAAGCTGCTCCCATGTTTATGAGGGGGGATTTCTCTGTTTCTTTTCCCCTCGTGCAGCTTTCTAAAATCTACGTGGAGGGATTTAGACGTACAGGCCTTTTTACAAGAGGCACTATGTTTGGCAGAGTCTCTTATAAACTGCTACGGGAATTCTCCATGTCTCGGCTTGGACATGTGAATTCCTGTGTACAAGTATTAATGGTGTAATAGAATAGTGGGGGGAGGTAAAATGAAATGTTTGTGATAGTAAAGAGTGAAATGTTGGGGACAACATTTGATTAAAGAAGATGTGAATATAACCAGTGGTAGATTTCTTTTATTATTCTGTTTCCAAACAAGAATCAGACCAGAGAGAACTATAACATCGTCCACTAAACGGAACTCTTCATAACTTATTCTCGAGGGTTCTTGTGGTTCTTCAATGCAGTTGAAACATTGCACCATCACAAGTCTTTACTACTATTTCTTTCTTCTTGCGTAATTGTAACTGAAAGGATCAACCTTCCTCCACAGCACACGAACATATGATATAATATGATGTGTGCACTATTATAGACTTTGGGGAATCTGTGCCTAATTTAGGTGCAGGGATTTACACCAGGGTTCAGTTGGTGTAAATCCTTGAACCTAACATTGGACACTGATCCCAGCTCTATTGTATTATTCTGTAAACAGCGCCCAACTCAGAGCATCATTTATAAATAGCGCTCATAGGACCCCTTTTACAAAGGTGTGCTAGTGTTTTTAGAACGTGCTAAAAGTAAGTGTACGCCAAACACTAGAGTAGCCCATATATTCCTATGGGCATCTCTAGCATTTAGCTCACGCTAATCATTAGCACATGCTAGAAACACTAGTGTACTTTTGTAAAAGACCCCCATAATGTATAAAATAAAACAAAGGATACAATAATATCATGTTTTATCATTATCATACTACCCAAAATCCTGCAGTTATCACTACATGTATACTTTCTCATGTATTTCTGTTACTCATGATGTATTGTAAGCCACATTGAGCCTGCAAAGAGGTGGGAAAACGTGGGATACAAATACAATAAATAAATAAAATAGAACCACCTTCATGCGTATAATTGTCCTGAAAGAAAAATGTCATATGAAAAAAAATGTTTGCTATATTTTTTAACCTTCGATTTATCTGCATTATTTCCAGACATACCTGCAATTGGAGTGGGCCTAAGCCTGGTGTTGCTGAGGCAGCAGCTGCCATGGTAGTTGGAATCAGCTGAACAGGGTAAGGGTCACCTAAGAGAGAATAATAGAGGCATCAGCACCTTTTATCTACTCTCCACCTGCAAATTAAGCTCTTGCATTTACTCTTTCCAAAGCCTTCTTTTGTGTGCTTTACTGGGGCTTAATGAATGCTCTATTGTACAGATTTTTACCAACACTCTTTCCACAAATCTAGCTGACAGAGGAATGTGAGTAAAAGATGTAGGCAATTAAGGTAGAAACTTCATTCTTTTTTCATGATGTACAGTAGGGAGACGGATAAGTGCACAGTTCTTCAAAGCACAGTATATTTTTAAGAGCCCAGCATTAAAATAAGCCAAAATTATAGACTTATCCAAATATGTTAACAGCCTAACTCTGCAGTACTGACTCCAGGTGCAATTAGTTTTCAAATGATAAACGTGATAAATAGGACTAGCAAAATCTTTGCAGTGCTACTTGTCAGAGGGAAAAACAAGATGGTTTATCAAAACAAGAGGTTTTGCTGTTAACACTAGAAGGAACAACTAACTGCCTCTGACAGGGTCTCTAAGTACTTTGAAGTTTGTTTGTTTTTTAAATTTCACACAGTGACACTACCTGATTTCAATTTGCTGGATGTTGTCTGGGACATCCTGGCTAGAGTCATCTAGAGGCAGGGAGATCCTGAATTCTATGCAAGAAGAAATATTCTGACAGCTTTTGCCAGAATTCAGAAGGGGATGTATACTGGACCTGGCGCTTATGAATGGAGAAAGTATTTCTGATATTACAGAGGTCAACCAAAACCATTTTTTCAGTTTCAGCCAAAACCAAATCTGTAGCCAAAATCTACCACTCAGTTTTGGCCAAAACCAAAACTGGTCCCACCTCCAAACCACAGAAGCCTCCTCTCTCTCCCGCTTCCTCCTCCCAACAAATAAAAGTAGCCTCCTCCCCACAAACAAAGGTAGCCCCTCTCTCTCCCTCCCCCCCAAAAGGTAGCATGCCACCATCCTATCCCTCCCCTCCTTCCCCCGAACAAAGCTAGCCCCCATTGGGCCTACCTTAGAGTCCCTGGTGGTCTAGTGGCTAGTCAGGGCAGCAGTGATCCTGAGTCACTCCTGTCCCTACTGTTCCCACCCTTAAAAATGAAGCAGTGTCATGAAGCTGCCACTGAAGGTCACTGCAGGCATTTTGAGATTGGAGCCAGCATGAGCAGGAGTGACTGGGGATCACCCCTGCCACCACTAGCCAGTGGACCACTAAAAACACTAAGGTAGGCTTTTTGGGGGTGGGGGGTGGCTATAAGTGAGTTGGATGGAAGAGGGAGCAGAGGCTGCTGCTGTTTAAGTACATAAGTAATGCCACACTGGGAAAAGACCAAGGGTCCATCGAGCCCAGCATCCTGTCCACGACAGCGGCCAATCCAGTCCAAGGGCACCTGGCAAGCTTCCCAAACGTACAAACATTCTATACATGTTATTCCCGGAATTGTGGATTTTTCCCAAGTCCATTTAGTAGCGGTTTATGGACTTGTCCTTTAGGAAACCGTCTAACCCCTTTTTAAACACTGCCAAGCTAACCGCCTTCACCACGTTCTCCGGCAACGAATTCCAGAGTTTAATTACGTGTTGGGTGAAGAAACATTTTCTCCCTTTGAGAGCATATGCTATGGGTACAGATGAAGTTTCATTTTCAGGCAAAAATGTACTGCCATTTTCAGCCAAAACTGAAAGAAGACTGAATATGGATTCTGGGAGAAGTTGAAACAAAATATGAAATTTGATTGGCTTCTTGTCACAGTGTTTAATCATCTGGGATGATCCCAGATTCTATGGCGTAGTACTAGAGTACAGATAGTGAAAACCATTATTAAACTTATTAAAGGAGCAAAAAGCAAACAAACAGAAAATAAGCATGTGACCCCACTTCTGAAAGTCACTCATTGTCTAGCCCTGTCTCATTGGATAACTTAAAAATTTCTATTGCTGGTCTTTGGTAACAGGAAAGAAGGAATCCAAAGCACAGCAGAAAAAAAGCATAATGAGCCCAAGAACTGGTGTGAAGGAACAAACTTTACTGGGTGACCCAATAAAGATTTTTCCTCCACACCAATTATTGAGACCCAATGTGCTTTTTTCTGCTGTTCTATTGCTGGTCTTTAAAATCTGCTGCTCTGGTGAACCATGCTTCCTTTTGCATTTCCTGACACCATACTCCCCTTCTAGGTTGCTTAGATCATCCAAGGAGAATCACTTCGTTGTCCCTATTTTCATGGAAGTTGTCCATGATAGCACCTGATGCTCTATATTCTCTATCCAAGGCCCAGAGCTCTGGAACATGTTGCCCCCAACATTTAAGACTACAGCCATCTCTTGAATGCTTTTAAGATAGACCTTAAGACTTTTCTTTTTACCGATGCCTACAACTAGTACCACTAGTCTTCTCTTTTTGGTTGCACCACACATAGGTCTTAATCATACAGCTTTTATCCTTATACTTGTGCTCCCCCTCCCCCGTCTATCTTATTCAGAATTTTTTAAATTAAATTTTTGATACAACAATCCAAAGTTATAGAGAATAAAACAAACTCCGTCCATGTCTCTCCAGTCTTCTTTGTCTGTAAGCCACCCAGATGTCTTGGTTGATGGGTGAGAGAGAAAGTCTCAAATTAACTTGGTAATGGTCCTACACTTAAGGAAAATATCTTTGTTCAGATGGGAGAGTACTTCAAGAAGTTGTTAACTGGATGAGACAATCTAAGGGATGTAGAAGAGCAGTTGACACAAATGAAAGAGGATATTGTAAGGACAAGAAAGTAAATCAAGGAAAGAGAAAAAAGAGGCCACTATGGTTTTCTAAAAAAGTATTCAAGAAAATAAAGAAAGGGTAGCATTCATAAATTAATATAATGAAAAGCAAGGAAAATCTGGGAAAGAATGTTCAGGAAATCAAAGATTTTACCATCAAATTGCCATCAAAGAAGTATTTTTCAGAAAAGGTCATCCCGTCATTGTTTGAATGGATTAAAGGTAATGTTCAAGCAGGTATTGATAAGACAAATAAAATATCAGAAAACACAACCGAATCATAATGCTCACTGGATTTGCAATGATTTTCAGCAACAGTCTGCTGTCTTGCAATGTGAGTATTTTCGTGGTAGGCACAGTGGTGCTCGTCTAACAGAATTTGTATTGGAAATGCTCAGAAAGTAGAACAATGAGGAAAAACAGGTCCATGTATTCTTACGAGACAATGGGGCCAACATAACTAAAGCTCTGAAAGTCGATGGGGTCCGTGGACTCAGTTGTTTTGCTCATACACTCCAATTGTGTAATCATGATTCCTTATTCTCACAGCCTTCTGTCATGTCATTAATTCACACATCCAGAAAACTAGTTGGACGCTTTAAACATTTTTCCAGTGCCACATCTTGTCTACATGCCATTCAGTTTGAACTGGGTGTGCCTCAGCATCAGCTGCTAGCTGAAATGGCGAGTAGATAGAATTCAATGTTTTTATATGTTGGAACATTTTCTTGAAGAAAAAAGGGCTGTATTACTTTCCATTTCTGAAGTGGACGATGTCAAGGGACTAAATGGGCAGTGTGATATCTCTGTTGAAGCCATTAGGAAAATCTAAATCGCGAAGTAAGCAAGTCATCATCTACATTTTCTGTAGTTTTGCCAGCTGAAAAGCCTTTGCTCCTATACCTGAATAGCTTGTCTGAGGATGGAATAAAGAAAATGCAGATACAGTGAAATCTGTGAATGATTGCATTTCTTATTTTTATTTATTTATTTATGTTGATTTATATACCGTGTCTTATTGCAACTGCAAAACAGAACGGTTTACATATATATAAAAAATTAATGTATACAAATAAACAAACATAGGAATTCCATTCATGACAGGAAAGCACAGCAACCAAGATAAACTACATAATAAATCAATACAAATTAAAATTCTAATATACAGTTAAGCTACCCCATTTTTCTTTTTATTTTTGACCTTATCTCATTATGCTAAGTTCTGTTCTACGTAGCTTATAAAGAGAAAGGTTTTCAAAAGTTTTCGATAATGGAGATAAGATTTCTCTAATCTGATCTCCTTTGGAAGGCTATTCCAAAGGGAGGGTGACAAATAGAAAAAAGCCGATCTCCGTGTAGATTCCCACCTACTCGGCGAGTTTCATTTTTAAAACTGCTTCAAGGGTCTTGGATGCTGACAACTGCATTCCAAAGTCAAAAGGTATTCACTAGAAAAGAGTAAGTGCTGCAGGCTTTCCAAGCAGGGGAATGCAGGAGTTAGATGTTAAGGCAGTTTTTAAAACCTGCGGTTTCCTTTGTCTCTTGCTTTTGTTTACTTTCCTTTCAGCTTGCAACACTTTCTTTCCAATACTGTTATGTCTTCCCATCCATCAACTCTTTCCTCACCATGGGACCCTTTTACTATGTGTAGGCGCGTGTTTTGGGTGCGTGCAGATCCATTTTCAGCGTGCCTGTTAAAAAGGCCTTTTAAAATTTTTTGCCAAAAATGGACATGTGGCGAAATAAAAATTGGCACATGTTCATTTTGGGTCTGAGACAGGGATGTAGCTAGGTGGGGCCACGGGCCTCCACAGATTTCGTCCTGGCCCCTTCCACTTTTGACACCCCTGCCGACCCTTCTCTGCCACTTTTGACCCCCCCCCCCCTGCTGCTGCCGCCACATGGTACCTTTGCTGGCTGGGTTCCTCAACCCCCGCCAACCTTTGTGTTCTTCAGCACCGGTCTCTAGTGCGCTCGCTGATCGGTGCTGTGAGTCCTGACGTCCTGCACGTTCTGAAATTTATGTGTGTAGTTATAGAATATGGCTCTGTGCACCTAAATCTATATGCTGGGATTTACGCCACATTTTCATTGGTGTTAATGGAGGTGCATAGTTTTGGGTGTTGAGATATCAACTAAGTGTATTCTATATACCACAACTAAATCTAGGCACCGCTTATAGAATATGAACTTAGTCGGCATTGATTTCCACGCTGATTTTTTAGGTGCCATATATAGAATCTCCTCCTTAGTGGCTAACTGGTTATATCACGCAATATAACTGGCTATTCGCTAATATTCAGTGCATGCTGGCTAAGTTGAAATCTCCCAGCAAGAGCTTTTGATCAGCTTCTCTATTTGTTACAGCTGCTGCTCCCTGGATAAGTCCTTTTGAATATCAATCCGTAAATTCTTTTCAAAAGGGGAATGGAAGCTGTGAGATTCAGAATCCGGAAAATCCAAATGGAGTTAAGGAATAGAAAAAAAAATCTCAAAACCAATATAATAAATATTAACCCAGAGAAAAAGCTAGTGAGAATCAAGAAACCACCACACACTCAAAGTGTGGAGTAAGAAGCCAGAACCTGATCTTACATTTTCTTGTCCCTTTCTCCTTGAGTCTATTTCCCTATTCCTATCAGCTCTACTCCTCTCACTTAAATCCTAACCCTCTATTCTGTATCACTGATGGTTAGCTTTGCCTGGTAACTCTTTATACCTAACTGCTTAACCTACTATTAGGCTTATTTTCGAAAGTGATCGCCAGCCATTCCCCGACATAAATCGGGAGATGGCCGGCGATTTCTTAAAAGCGGCGAAATCGGTATAATCGAAAGTGGCGTGTTTGACAGCATCGCCGCTTTCCCGTCGCCTCGCCGGTGAAAGTTCAAGGGGACGTGTCGGCGGATTAACGAAGGCAGGACATGGGCATGGCTACCAGATGGCCGGCTTTTGTGGATAATGGAACAAAAAAAAAGCGGCGTTAAGCAGTATTTCGCTGGGTTTACTTGGTCCTTTTATTTTCATGACCAAGCCTCAAAAAGGTGCCCCAACTCACCAGATGACCACCGGAAGGAATCGGGGATGACCTCCCCGTACTCCCCCAGTGGTCACCAACCCCCTCCCACACTAAAAAAATAAAAATAGAAACCTTTTTTGCCAGCCTCAACTGCGGTACCCACCTCCATGACAGCAGAATGTGTTCTATTCTCTGACAGCCTTTCCTGGTTGTGATGTGGCTCTTGGGTGAGTGTGACACCTTTTCTGTTAGGTGCACTGCAGAGTCACATCAGCAATGCATTGTGGTGGGTGTAGGGTAGTGGGCTATACTCCCATGGTGCTTTTCCCCCTGCTAACTGGGTCAGAGTGTGCCCTGTTTTGTTTCTGGTAGTCCATGAGGTAGTGGCCATTTTTGTAAGCCAATTTTAGAACCCTTTCATGTGTTACCCACGTTAGAGAACTTAGTTATTACCTTGAATGTTGCTGAAAGAGGGCATTGTACACCATTCTGCCAGCTCTGACCTACTGCTAATCTCAGTACTAGGGAGACTCTTTGCCAGTGGGGCACAACCTCTGATCTGCAGTTAACTGTGAGTAAACGTGCTTATTCAAATAAAGGACGTTTTTAAAGAGATTATTCTTCAGCTGTCAACTGGTGTACCAAGTTTATACAGCAGCAACAAGTCCTAGAGGCCTGCGTGTATGCAGGTCCCTGGAGTACTTTTAGTGGGTACCGCAGTGCACTTAAGGCAGGCGGACCCATGCCCATCCCCCCCCCACCTGTAACACTTTTGCTGGTAATGGGAGCCCTCCAAAACCCACTGTACCCACATGTAGTTGCCCCCTTCACCCCTAAGAGCTACAGTAGTGTTGTACATTTGCGGGTAGTAGGCTTTGTGGGGGGGGGGGGGGGGTTGGGGCCCAGCACCCAAAGAAAGGGAGCTATGCATGTGGGAGCTTTTTCTCCACCGCACTGACCCCTAGGGTGCCCAGTTGGTGTCCTGGTAGGTGAGGGGGACCAGTGCACTACAAATGTTGGCTCCTCCCATGACCAAATGCCTTGGATTTCGCCGGGTTTGAGATGGCCGACATTTTTTTCCATTATTGTTGAAAAACAAAACCGGCGATCTCAACCCCGGCGGTCTCTGGCATTTGGCCGGGCCAAACCCTATTATTGAAAGAAAACATGGCTGGCCATCTTTTTCGATAATACGGTTCCGGCCAGCTGTAGCGCCGCCGCCACAATAGATTGCTGGCGAACTATTTGGCCGGCGACGTTCGATTATGCCCCTCCACGTCAATCACGATCCTTAATGCAATACCACTTGTATCTCTCACTCTGGAAATGGCGATCGCCATGTTGGAACAATGTAAGCCACACTGAGCCTGCAAATAGATGGGAAAATGTGGGATACAAATGCAGCAAATAAATAAATAAATAAATAACTGGAACATCCCACCTCCTATGTTCTATTCATCTATTCCTATTTTTGTCTCTGCCTTATATACTTTGGTGACCAGTTACCATCTCTATTGTGGCCTGAGCTTTGAACAGAGCACTGTAATATCCTCTTCTGAAAATAGGTCTAAATTTGTGTATGAAGTCCACACTGGAATTTTGCCTGCAGTCTGCCAAAACTGTATCACCAGGAATGACCATGCACAGATTACTTAAAGTTAGGTGCACACTTTCCGTTTGTGTTCTTTGTATGTGCATACAGACGATTTTATGAAAGCCTCATTCCCTGTGTAAAACAGATTTTAAATGTAGAAAAAGTATTATAAGATTACCCCAATATGTATACCCAGGAAAAAAGTTTGGATAGAGAGCAGGGGTGTAGCCAGAGTGGGGGTTTAGGCTTAGGACCTACCCCCCCTCCCCACTAGATCACACCTCTGGGATAGCTGGCAGGGATCTCCAAGCCCCACCAGCTGGAGAAATCTGGAAGCAGAGCTGAAGTTAGAATACAGCCATGGCATTGGCTGAACACAGAAAAAGTGTTGGCAGCAGCTAAAGCTTCTATCAGGGCACTTGGAGTACCT
The DNA here is from genome assembly GCF_901765095.1 of Microcaecilia unicolor. Taxonomy (NCBI): domain Eukaryota; kingdom Metazoa; phylum Chordata; class Amphibia; order Gymnophiona; family Siphonopidae; genus Microcaecilia; species Microcaecilia unicolor. Next base: position 92,349,711 of record NC_044039.1, read on the forward strand.
TGGGTATTAATGGGAATGCTTTCTTATGCTAATCGTGCAAGATCTGCATTGAGCAGTGCTAGCTTGCCAATTCTCAATGTACTCACAGTGCTGTGATAGAAGCTTAAGCTGTTGCCAGCATTTCTTCAGAATTTACTTGTAGTCACAGCTGTGCTGCAGCACCAGCTCTGCTTCTGGATTTCTTCAGTTAGTGGGGTTTAGGTATCTTGCCAGATAAGACATGATTACGTCTTAGGGAATGAAGATAGCATGAGGATGAGAAGCATGAGATGGATGTTGGGGGAGAGATGAGGCCCACCCATGTTAACCAAAAAAATAAATTATTTCTGGTTATGCCAAAGAGAAGGAGATATGATAAAGACATTGAATGAAATACCTCAAAGCTATATGTAGAGGAGAGAGAACTTCTTTCCATAGAAAGGGGGCTCTGAAACAAGGGATCATAGGATGAAGTGTAAAGAAGGGAGACTTATACTTGAACAGCCTCTCAGTGGAGGTGGTAGAGATGTACAGTATCTGAATTCAAAAATGCATAGACAAAGAGGATTTCTGAGGGAAAGAGAGGAATCACAGACAGTTGCTGTGGACAGGAAACTACATAGATCATGTGATCTTTGTCTACCATCATATCATATACTTAGTTTTTCTATTTTCTATGAAACCATTCATTTAGTTAAAAGATTTATAATTGGCACTATCTAAAATTCAAAGCACATAACAAATGTAACATACATAATTAAAAATAACAAAAACAAATGTAAAAATCCACAAAAAATATACACATAATAAAATAGAAATGAGAGACAATATAAACACATCAAGACTATAAACGTATTAACTACAGCTTATCAAAATAATTTAGAACACATTTTCAAACAAGCATATTGAAAGCATAACTCTGGCAATACAATCTGACTGGAGGAAAAAGTACTAATCCAGAGTCATCAGCGTGTCACTAACTTTAGAGTTTTGTATATAATTACCCTCAAATTCTATGAATGGTGCCTTAAGTTGTGCATGCTAATTTGAATTGTATGCACAACTTAATTGATGAACAAGCCAAACAGTGCCGATAATTGGTACTTAACAACCAATTAGTGGCACTAATTGGCTTTAATTAGAATCTACGCACTCAACTTTCTAGGCATATTCTATAACGTGATGTGTGTAAATTCTAATGCGTGCAGCTGGAAACAGGGCACGGCCATGGCCACAGAATGGGTGGGTTTTGGGCATTTCAAAAAACTATGGGGCCCTGTTACTAAGGCACATACGCATGTACAACGTGCATCAAATTGGAACTACCTCTTGGCTACCGTGTGACGCAGGTGGTAATTCCATTTTTGACATGAATCCAAAACACATGGTAATTGGCAGTGTAAGTGCGCTGACGATTACTGCCTGGTTAACGCGTGAGACCTTACCGCTAAGTCAATGGGTGGCAGTAAGGTTTAATACCGAAAATGGATGCACACTGGTTTTAATATTGCCACATGTCCATTTTTGGCACCCTCCAAAAAAGGACTTTTTTGCAGGCGCACTGAAAAATGGACCTGCGTGCATCCAAAACACTCGCCTACAACAGTGCAGACCATTTTTTGGCATGCCTTAGTAAAAGGGCCCCTATGCGCACTATTAAAGAATACACCTGATCTGTGCCTAAGTTAGTGCAGGTATTTAGGCCTGGTTTTAGGTGGCCTAAATGGGTGCGCCTAAATTTTAGTCACAAGACTGGCCGCTAAGCGTATTCTATAAACTACACCTAACTTTAGGTGCAATTTATAGAATTGCACTAAGCGCATGTTTTTTTGGCACCGATTTTTAAGGAACCATTTACAAAATTTGAGCCTTAGGGCCCCGTTTACTAAGCTATGCTAGAGGCGCATTAGTGCTTTTAGTGCACGCTAACCTTTAGCGCACGCTGTGTAGGCGCCCACAATATCCCTATGGGTGCCTACACAGCGTGCGCTAATTTTGTGCATATGCTAAAAACACTAGTGCACCTTAGTAAACAGAGCCCTTAGTGTTTACAAATACGGAGTAGGCTTTTTAGCACTTGTATGGATTACAACATAAAAATAATAGAATGGAAAAAGAGTCAGCAAAGCTCTGGATTTATTTCAACAATATAGCATATTTGGTGCTATAAAATACAACTTTTATTATTATTAATAAACAACTGCTGTAGTCAGAGACAGCTTAAAATTCAAGTAGTTCTCTGCAATATATTTCTCAATAGAACTGTTTTTATGAGACAATAATGTTCCAAAGGGAAACAAGTTATAATAACAAAAACTATTTCAATAAAAAGGTCATGCTACAACTCTGAAAAAGATGTTTGTTTGTTTTTTGTTTAATTAGAACCAACTATAATTAGACCCCACTTTATCTGCCTGGATGTGAGAAATATTTCCTGTTATACTTTATAAATAGGTTAAAACATTAGTAAATCTCATCTTAGACTATAGCATAGCAATGACTAATTTACAATCAAAGCCAAAGGCTTATTAGCTCAAGAACAGACACCAGCTTCACATCCCTTAACAGTGAAACAGATTTAAACCAGTTTCTATACTTGTGTTTCTCTATGAATAGTTTCCCCCCTTTTAGTTACAACGAGAACCAGAACAGGTAATAGGTAAATTGGAATCAAAAGACAGAGAAAATAGACTAGTAATTATTTCAAACATACAAGAACATGATTTGCATAAGTTGTTTCTCAATATTTCCAAAAGACTTAGGGGGTCCTCTTACTAAGGTGCACTAATGGATTTAGCACGTGCTAATCGTTAATGCGTGCTAAATGTCATGCAGCCCATTGTACACCTTGGGCTGCATGGCACTTAACGCACATTAATTCATTAGTGCATGCTAAAAGGACCCCTTAGAGTAGTACTACACATGATCAAGAGAACTTTTGTTACCCTATTTTTATTATTTTTATAAAAGCATACCATAAGAATATAAGAGTTGACCTACTAGGTCTGACCAAGGGTCTTGTCTAGCCTTGTATCCTGTTTCCAACAGTAGCCAGTCCAGGTCACATATAACTGACAGAGTCCCAAAAGTTACAAGATTCCATACTGCTTAACCTTAGGGATAAGAAGTGGCTTTCTTCAGCTCCACCTTAATAACGGTTTATGGACTTTTTACTGTTAAGAATTTTTCCAAACCATTTTTTTTCTTGTTTAAATTTCTTTTTATTAGTTTTCAATACAAAGATAAACAAGAGCTCACAACAAAACAACAGATAACACTTTACAGCAAAAAGTAACAGTGGAGCTCATAGGTGAAAACAACTATCCATGTCTAGGTTAAGATAAAAGCAAGAAAAGAGAGAGGAAGAATAGAGGGGAGCTGGAGAAGCCAAATCAGAGTGGAAAGCATGCAAGAGACATGAGACACATCAATATTTATGCGTATCACTGTACAACGTTGAAGTGAGATACAAGCGGTAGCCATTTCTCCCTATAATACACAAACTGTGGAGACTGCTTAGCAAGGTGTGATTCATACTTGTATATTTGAAGCATTAAGTTTCACCATTCCTGGAAGGTGGCTTGCTGCAATGACTTCCAATGCGAGATTACCTTCAGCGCTAAAGATACCCTTCACTGTGAGTCAGCAAACTTCTATAGCACTGATCTCTAAGTATCACAAATTTAAAAGTGATTGAGCCAGGAAGGCGAAAAATGTCTACCAACTGTGACCAGACTTCTAACCAGTATTGCCGAATGCATATACAGTCAAATATAATGTGCTTTAAATTGCCCACTTGAGACAGACAAGACCAACAGATATTAGGGTTGGAGGCGGCAATAACATGCATCTTATAAGGGATTCATAAAGATCTATGCATAAAAAATACAAAGACTGTATAGTGGAAGAAGAACTGGAGCATCTAAAGAGGGACTTCCAAAGCTGTTCCCACAATGAATCAGGAATAGGCTGTTGAAGGCCCTCTTCCCAACACCTACGTAAACCCATACAAGTAGTGCAGGATTTGCTGAGAAGATACTTGAAAATGTGGGAAGCAGCGTGACCAGTATGTTGAAGCCTCAAATGAAAATCAATAAGCTCTGAGGTTTGGGTCAAGAACTGCATTTGCAATTTACCTTTATTCTTCTTTTTTAACATGATGCTAATCTGAAGCCATTGGTAAAATTGGCCGACTGGCAATGAAAATTCTGCTTGCATATCTGAGAATGATTTCCAGGCACTGTGAGACTCAAAGGTGAAGGGGAGGAATATGTAGAAACTGATAAAGATAAGACAGAATTGCTTAAGAAATATTTCTGTTCAGTGTTCACAGCTGAAGGGCTGGGAGCAAGACCACAGAAGACAAACACAAATAGGAATGGATGGTTTGTACTCCATGAATGATTTTCAGAGGACTGTGTTCATGAGGAGCTGGCTAAACTAAGAAGAGATGGGGCCAGATGGCATACATCCAAAGGTACTGAAGGAACTTCGGGAAGGTCTAGTGGCTCTGCTGGCTGATCTTTCAATTCTTCTCTAGAGTCGGTAGTGGTCCTGGAGGACTGGAGAAGAATCAGATGTGGCTGCTCACCACAAAAGCAAAAGTAAGGAAGAGGTTGGGAACTACAAGCTGGTGAGTCTGACTTTCTGTAGTGGGTAAATTAATTGAAATGCGTTTAAAACAGAGAATAGTAAAGTATTTGGAATGGACCCAAAGCAACATGATGTCACTAGAGACAGGTCTTGTCAGACAAATCTGATTAATTTCTTTTGGGTGACTAGAGAGATGGATCAAGGGAGAGCACTGGATGTGACTGATGTACTTAGATTTTAGCAAAGCCTTTGACACCATTCCACATAGATGACAAACTGAGTGCCCTTGTTATAGGCCCTAAAGTGATTGATTGGGTTAGGAACTGGTTGGGTGGAAGGTGACAGAGGGTAGTAGTAAATGGAGCTCTTTCTAAGTTAAAGGATGTTACCAGTGGTGTGCCACGAGGTTCGGTTCTTAGGCAGGTAGTTCTTAACATTTTTGTAACTGATATTCCTGAAATAGGGTAGACATCTCTGATAGTGTGGATAAGATGACAAAGGACTTTGAAGCTAGCGGAATGGTCTGGAATTTGGTATCAGATTTAATGCTAAAAAATGCAGGGCCATGCATTTGTGCTGCAAAAACTGAGGAAATGGACAGTTTAGGGGTGAAAACCTTTTGTGCATTAAAGAGGAGCGGTACTTGGGTGTGATTGTATGGTGATGATCTTAAGATGGTCAAAAAGGTAGAAAAGGCGATGGCGAAAGCTAGAAGGATGCTTGGGTGCATAGGGAGAGAAACGGTCAGAAGGAGAAAGAGGTAATCACGTCCCTGTATAAGACTCTGGTGAGACCTCATTTAGAATATTGTGTACAAATCTGGAGACCATGCCTTCAAAAAGATATAAACAGGATGGAGTTAGTCCTTTGTCGTAAAGCATATAGGGACAGACTTAAAGATCTCAATATGTATACTTTGGAAGAAAAGCGGGAGAAGGGATATATAATAGAGATATTTAAATACCTATGCAGCATAAATGCATAGGAGGCAAGTCTCTTTCAATTTCAAGGAAGCTCTGGAATGAGGAGGCTTAGGATGAAGGTGAAAGGGGATAGACTCAGAAATAACATGAGGAAATACTTCTTCACGGAAAGGGTGGTAAATTCATGGAAGTGGTGGAGATGAAAACAGTATCTGAATTCAAGAAAGCTTCAGACAAGTACATAGGATCTCTAAGAGAGTGGAAGGGAGAATAGATGGCATGGATGGGCAGACTGGATTGGCCATATGGTCTTTACCTGCCTATACTTTTCTATGTTTCACTTTTACCCACATGTTTATTCACGCCTTCAAAAATGTCCGTTGGCTGAATCCCTACTAACTTGGCCCATTAAACTATGTTTGTCTATATGTTGAGTAATTTTGTTCTTTATAATAGTTTCTACTATTTTGGTCCCTTAAACCTTTTTTAAAATGAGAGTTATGTTGGCCACCTTCCAATTTTGAGGTACCATGGATAATTTTAATGACATGTTACATATAACCAAAGGTAGATCTGCAATTTCATTTTTGAGTTTTTCAGCACCATGGGCTGTATACCATCTGGTCCAGGTGATTTACTGCTTTTTAACATGTTGATGTGGTTTATTACACCTTCCAGGTTCACTGAGATTTCTTTTAGTTCCTCTGTATAATCACCCTTACATAGCCAGAGGTAGCTCTCTTACATCCTACTCTTTAAAGAAGGAAGGAAAAATTTCATTTAGTTTCTCTGCTACGGCCTTGTTCTCCTTGAATACTCATTTAACTTCTTGATGATCTAACAGTGCAACTGACTCCCTTATAGCCCTTTTCCTTCTAATATATCTGAAAAAGTTCTTTGCTATGTTTTTACCTCTACAGCAAGCTTCTTCTTAAAATTTCTTTTAACCTTCTTTATCAATGCCTCCCTTCTAACTTGCTAGTACTTATGCTGCTTCCTGTTTTCTTCATTTGGATCCTTTATTTCATTTTTTTAATGTTATTTTGGTTCTAATAGCCTCATTCACCTCACCTTTTTATCATGATGGCTGTCATTTGCTCTTCCTACCACCTTTTTTGTTTCTTGTGAAAATAACCACTCTGAGCTTCCAAGATGGTATTTTTAAAGAACTCCATGACTGATTTAAATTTGTAATCTTTGCAGCTGCTCGTTTTAGCTTTTTTAAAACCATTTTCTCATTTTATCATAGTTGCCTTTTCAAAAGTTAAATACAGTAGATTTCCTTAGTGTCTTCATTCAAGTTATCTCAAATTTGATCATGTTATGATCACTGTTGCCAAACAACCAATACCTTTCATACCAAGTCCTGCATTCTGCTAAGGATTAAATCCAAAATAGTTTCCCCTCTTGTCTGTTCCTCAACCAGCTGCTTCATGAAGCAGTAGTCATTTATTTAATCTAGGAACATTAGCTCCTTATAATTTTCTGATGTGACATTTATCCTGTCAATGATGGGGTAATTGAAATCATACAAAGCTATTCATGCTTTCAGATCCCTCACTCTGAGACACCTTTCAGCAAACACACTCTCATAGGAGGGCTGTGACCTCAGTGCTAAACAGGAGGCTATAGGCAAACTAATCATTGGCACTGTATCCAGTGGTGTGCTGGAGCAGGCTCTCACAGGCTCGCAAGAGCCGGTTAAGTTTTTAAGAATTTTGGGAGCCGGTTGTTAAAGTAGGGCCCTTCATGGCTACTTTAACAACTGGCTCCCAAAATGTGGGCTTGGGCCCCCTGCTGAATTCTCTTTTACTTTGCTGGTGGGGATGCTGAGCCCTGCCAGCCAAGTAAATAGACTACTGCTGCTCCGCGCTCCTTGTTTCCAGCATGCTGCTCAGAGCAAGACGTTGGGAGTGGTGGCAGGCCATTTATTGGCTACCAGCAAAGGTATGCCTAGCGTGCCTGCACGAAGGGAGGGAGGAGAGAGAGGCAAGTGTTGCTCCCCCCCCCCCCCGGCCGCCCCTGGCCCTTCCAACTACAGAGCTGGCTACGTCCGAAGAAAGAGCCTGTTGTTAAAAATTTACTAGCACACCCCTGACTGTATCCCCAAAGTATTGAAATTAACATTTAAAGATAGATGAAGAAAAACACTGCACTGTCCATCAAAACAGAGAAGTAACTCAATAGTAAAGGAACACTTCTGAAAACCTGCTATACTTTCAAATTCCAAAATACCAATCAGCTAAATCGGCAATAGTCCAACTCTCAATACATAATCCATATACTCATCTGAAGCTTGGGTTTGGGGATTTATTGCTGCATGAAGTGGAATGGATACTCGAACCTCAAGGGATCAGATTGGTTCTCTGAATGCTAGCAGATTTTTACACCGAGTACATACATAAGACTCTCACCAACTGGAAGATAAACATGTGACACCCAGTGCAAAAGACTGTTTCGTTCAAGCATTTAGGACTATTAGTCTTCAAAGTATGAATCCAAATGGCTCACAATAAGTAAGAGTTTGTATGTGGTTACCCGTCCTTAAATCTGCTTATAAATGAGCTAAACATATTCAAGGGGATCTGTTAATTGACTAGAGAGTACATGAGGATGCTGTTAAACTTCCCTGTCTTTTCTCAGTGTGAAACAAGGTGGGAAGATAGATGGGGGATGGTATGTATCATGGACACATTGTTAAAAGAGGGGAAGGTGGTAATTGAGAGTCAGCTTTGTGCAGAGAGGCATGGACGTTCTGGCACTATGCAGTGATGACATCCATTTCTGTACCTGATGCAATCCCATTTTTAATGAAAAAATATGTATAACACAATATGCAGATACTTATAGCCTTATTCGACATCTATCATGATTAATTTGCAATGGCCCTTTCTGGTTGTTAATAGGAAACAAAAGTCACATTTAGCAGAATTTTTTATTTTTAGCTGGAAAATACATAGAACTTACTACATCCTGTCTTGTAGCTGAAGCCAGGGGGAAGAAGGAAACCTTGTTGGACTGCTGCTGCAGCCAGAGATCGTTGATCTGGAGGGAATACTGGAATCATCAATGGAGGGAGCTGACCTTGAACCTAATGAAAATAAACAGCATATCAAGAACATAAACCAATTCACTTACGAGTCCTTTTACTAAGCTGTGGTAACAAATGGCCATATCCATTTCTGCGTGCTAAGGCCATTTTTACTGCGGCCATAAAGCCCTTGACTTTCTATTTATTTCACTAATGGCCGTGCACTAATTTTTGGCATTAGTGCGTGGCCATTTTTTAAAATTACCTCAGGAGCTCTTACCAACACCTGTTCTGTAGGTGGTAAGGGCTTGTGTGTTACCCATGTGCTAACCAGTTAGTATAAACTAATGTAGATGCACTAACTGGTTAGCACAGAACGCCCACCCACCACCCCTGACATGCCCCCTACAAAAAAGTCTCCCCAAAATTTACTGTGTGGTTAGTGCACGCACATCCAAAAACTAACGTGTAACACTTAAGCGTGTCCTGCATTTGGCCATTTTTGTTGCATTAGGCCTAACACAGCTTAGGAAAAGGACTCCCAAAAAGGATCTATTGTACTGCATTTGTTATTTTAAAACATTATACAAAAGTACTGCTAAAAACAGAAATAAGGGTAAAAACAACAAAAAAATTATGTCATATTCTTTGAAAAATGTTAAACAGAAGATATAGCCTGATTTGTAAAAGGTTTAGGGACCCTTTTACTAAGGCATGGTAGACCTAATGGCCCGGATTCTGTAACACCGCGCGTAACTTAATTGGCTTAACAAGCTAATGAGTGCTGATAATAGCAATTAACAAGCAATAATGAACACTAATTTGCACTGATTAGAATTTAGGTGCACAACTCGCTAACTGCATTCTGTAACGATGTGCACTGAACTTCTAATGAATGGAGGCAAAAAGGGGCATGGTTATAGGTGGAGAAATGGGCATTCCAAAATTTAGGCACCTAGTTATAGAATATGACCCAGTGCGCCTAATCTACACGCTGAGATTTACATCATGTTTTCGTTGGCATAAATGGATGCGCGCAGATATTGGCGCTGAAATATAAACCAAGCATATTCTATAATCGGCGCCTAAATCTAGGTGCCGATTATAAAATACTCTTAATCAGCACTGATTACTGCGACAACCTTTTAGGCGCCATATAATCTCCTCCAATGCAGGCCTACTGCTTGCTAAAAAGGCTCTACTGTGGGATGTGCTGAGGCATCCTGCAGTAGTTTCCCACTCAGTGTGCACTAATCCCACACTGAGTGGGCGGAGAGTAGGCATGCTTGCTCTAATAGGGTAGCACAGGTCCATTACCACACATTACCTGATTAGTGCAGAAGCCCTTACCACCTCTTAAATAGGCAGCAGTAAGGGCTCCCGCAGTAATGGCCATGCGCTAATAGGGAAATTAGTGCGTGCCCATTACAAGAAAATATGGCAAGGCAACCCACCCACTGACACCAGCACCAGATACGTTTTAGCGCAGTTTGGTCAAAGGACCCAATAGTCCTGTCATGAGTCTACAGAACAAAAAGTTATGAGCCAGATGCAAAACATAAATCATAGTACATGAAAGTGGCGTAGCCACAGGTGGGCCAGGGCCCACCCATTTAGGGCTCAGGCCCATCCAACAGTAGTACATGTTTAGCGGTAGCTGGTGGGGATCCCAAGCTCGGCCAGCTGAAGACTTCCCCCTGATGGTAATGAAAACACTCCTCTCTACAATACCAGCATCTGCGCATTCTCAGTTTTCAGCGCATGCCTGCTGCAGACTGCCAAGGTAGAAAGAAGCATTTTCCACCCTGCTGCGATATTTTTTTGGTGGCGGTTGGGGGGAGGGAGAACACTTGGTGCCCACCCACTTCTTGTCTAGGCCCACCTAAAATCTGTTGTCTGGCTACGCCCCTACATGCTGGTCCAAGCAATAGTCCATTGACATTCAAAAGTGGTGAATTAGTCTGTTCAATATTTATATTTTTGTCTGAGGTAGTTATTACTTAGGGTCGTTTTACTAAGTTGCGGTAGAAACTAGCATTAGTATGTTCTTATGCAGGTTTTTCCCACACTCTAAGGCCCTTTTTATTGCAGCAAGAAAATGGCTGATTTTCCATTTTCCCTATTTATCACTATGTATTATTGTTGCCATTCGTGCACAGCCATTAAAAATAATTATGCATGAGCATTTAGGACACCTATTTTGTAGGCAGCAAGGGCTCACCTGCTAATCCTGCACTAATCAGTTAGCGTGCAGTAAAGTAGCTGTGCTAACTGAATAGTGCAGAAGCACCTACTCTTCCCACCAGACACACCCCCTCTGCGGAAAAATTAAAAATACTTTTTAGCACACAGTTTGCACGTGCAGATTAGAAACTTACCATAGAATGCCTGAGAATGTCCCACCGTAAACCCTTTTAAGTTGTATTAAGCACAAGCTAACACTGACCTGCAGCTTAGTAAATGAACCCGTAACTTGTTACTATCTGTAGTGACCTATGTGGTCACTGATGCTTAAATTAATTCTTACATTCAGCACTGAAATCGAGTGCTGAAAGTAGGAACAATATAGTGACTGCACCGGCATTATCAATTTAGTTTAGGTCTGCTATTTACCAATTTCAACAGCCCCATATTATTCATATTTTTTTTTAATAAAAAAGCAAAGTAAATATATAATTTGCTTTTAATATCACTTTATGTATTTTTATTTAACTTCTTTATTATACTATCTGATTAACTGTAGAAAATCTTTAGAATCATATTTATGATAGTTGAATATTCTAAGCAAGTATTATGCTAACACTGTATTATGTTTCTGGTATTTGCATTCCAGTGCTGTTAAATGTATATATTTTTGGTACTGTTTCACGATAGTTCTATTATTAGATTTCTATTTACTTTTTAAGTTTATCTCATTTATTGTATTTATGTTTCCTCTTGGTTATTTTACTAATGTTATGCTGTTAACAAAATTGTACGTTTTATGTTAAACTGTACATGCTGTACATCATCTTGGGTGAATTTCTTCATAAAGGTGGTTAATAAATCCCAATAAATAAAAAACAAACTGTGATATTAGGTGTTTCTATATGTTTTTTGTTTTAATTATTTGTTAGTTGTATTTTGAATTTCATTATGCATGTCTGAGTCTTTTTCACAGTGAAACAGAATATAAATGTAAATAATCACCTGTGTCAAACTTTAAAATTCAAGCCCATGATATTATACTACAAAAATGCAGTTTCAAACCAAACAATCTTCTTTTAGGGGCCCTTTTACTAAGCTGCGGTAAAAAATGGCCTTAGCACATGCATATGCATGTCATTCCCATGCTCTAAGGCCATTTTTACCGCGTGGGTAAAATGGCTGATTTTTCTGTTTCCAGCAATAATGGCAACATAATATGTGGCCACTAGCTTATGAGCACTTAACTATACCTATTTTGTAGGCGGTAAGGGCTCATATGCTAACCACATGCTAATTAGGATGTTCAAGACTTAGAAAGAAGAAACCATAGCAAAAGCTTCCATAATTTGACCACAGAGGAACTTAAGGCCTTGAATTCGTTGTCACTTAACCAAGAGATAGTGATCAAGCCAGCTAACAAGGGCAGGGAGGGCACTGTAGTCCTATCCTTGGACTTTTTAAAACAATTTTCTTTTTTTTTTTATTGGAAGGTAGTGGTTCCAGAGGGCACTGCAGTGGCTGCAGCCTAACACAGCAATTTCTGCTAAACTAAGGGGAATCTTGATGATTTTGTTTCATTCAGCTCAGCAGAATGAAACAAAATCATCAAGATTCCCCTTTTTAGTTTAGGAGAAATTGCTGTGTTAGGCTGTAGCCACTGCAGTGCCCTCTGGAACCACTACCTTCCAATAAAAAAAAAAAAAGAAAATTGTTTTAAAAAGTCCAAGGATAGGAATCAGCCTTAGATTGTAAGCTCTTTTGAGCAGGGACTGTCTCTTTGTGTCGGGTGTTCAGCGCTGCATGCGTCTGGTAGCGCTATACAAATGCTAATAATAATAGGTCAGGAGCTGTGTCACTTGCAACTTTGAAAGTGCAGCCAACTCGCATAGAAAGGGTGCCACCACTGCTGCTGCTTTTAACAGAAGCTCTGGGGCGAGCTGAGCTTTCTTTAAAGAGGAGGGTGGCTTGTTTTAATTTTCCACAAGGTGGCGAGTGCTTAGCTTACTTCTTAGAAGGCTTCAAGGCTAGTAGAAGCTAAAACCCGAACACGCTGCCGACTCCGTCATCAATGAAGCCTGCTTGGTGACGGGTGTGGAGATGTCACCTGAGGTCCAACTGATGCCGGAACTTAACTTCCTTCTGCTGCGACCTGCCCTTGTGGAAGAAGGAAGTTACTTCTGAAGGGGGGTGGGCCACAAGAGAGAGAGAGAAGTTCCTGCATCATCAGCCAATGGAAGCTAGCTGCAGCCTGCTGGTGGTGTCCTTCCCAAGGAGGTTTAATAAACAGGAGTGGAAGTGAGCCTATCTAGTCCATTGTAAGCAATGAAGCCAATTAGGACAGTCTGATTTTCTCCTTCCCAGCGAAGCTGTCATCCCCATTTACTCAAAACAAAGCAAGCAAACCTATGAGCTGCTGCATCCACATTGTCGTTTTTTTTTTAAATGTTGGTCCATCTGTAACAAGTCTAAAGCTGTTTCAATTGGATAGGCAGTGCTTTAAAAGGTGGAGGACAAAAGTTGGGGTTTTTTTTTTTGTTTTTTTTCTTACTTATTGGACAACTTTTTAATTTATTTGAAATAACAATTGAATATCACTAAAACAGCTTAAAATTATTATAGCTGCTAGAAACAGCAATTTAAAACTCTATTTTGTGCTCATTTTTCCACACTAAAAACTAAATAAATACACTGTATACAATACAGATGGCCACATTTCAGTGAGGATATCCTGTTTTCTGATGGGTTCATCTTAAATGTTGTTGTAATCTGCCTTGGGAAGCCTGGTGTTATAAGATGATGGAACATATTGAAATTAAATGGAAGTTGAATTAAACTCTCCTTTCATTGGGGCACATGTAATCATATCTTCATCTGTTTTAGATACACAAATGGATTATTCTGTTGTTTGAGCATGTTTCAGGGACAAGTGGTTTATAAGTCAAAATAATAAAAATACTTTCTGTCAAACAGATCTCTCATTTGTGGAAATATAACTAAATGGGCTATAAGCCCCTAATGCAGCCCATTGGTTTTCTTATATTTTGTTCTTATGATGGCTCATACTGTGCCAAAACTGGAAATACAGTGAGACAGAATAATAGAATTCAGTAACATCCAAAATTTATTTTTCATGTTTTAATCATCTTTATTAAAAGCAAAACATGTTGGTTGATAAGCGTCATACAGATCAAGAAAAAAACAGTAAACCATACAACATGGCACAATAAAAACTTGTACTTTTACTACAAAAACCCTTCCTCTCCCATAATCCCCTCCCTCCCTCCCTATAAGCCCACCTGACTGTTTCCACCCACCAAAATAACACAACAGATATACAAAACAGTAGGACTCAAAGCATTTCATAACAAGTAAAGCCATAAACAACACAGTTTATACCAAATTGTTTAATCACACTTTGGTTTTGCCTTTGGGTTTAATAAGCAATACCATGTGCATGTAAGGTCTAGATAAACAAATGTAAACAATCTATGTTTAAGGCATGTACCCTAAATATGTAATACTTGGTAGCAATAATTAAACAGTGATGGAATATTCACATAGCAGGCAGCCAACAGATTTATTTTCCACTTGAAATAATCAACTTTATATAAACTTGGCGACTAATACTGTACTGCTTGCTATTTTGTATTTTGGCGGTGTATTGTTTGCCTGCATAATAAAATCGTACTTGCAAATATTTCTGACACGGCTTTAATTAACAAAAGCTACCAAAAGAGGCAAACACAATTGTATAATTAACATTATAATTGTATTTGTAGTTGGGTAATGACTGAGAAAAATGCTATTAAAAATTATATAACAAAGCATGAAGTTGACTTGCTTAACTTCTGCTGTATATTAACCAGTAGTAAATGATAGTAATAAACAATATCAAGTGCATTTTTATAATATACTACTGCATTCTTCAACAGAAGGAGCAAGTTCCCACAAACTATCTAGGCACAGGTAAAAAAAAGCTTTCAAATGCTCCCAGGTTTCAACCTAATACATGTTAAATGTGGCATATGACTGCAATAAATAAATAAATAGATAGAAACTCTGAATGTTAAGCACCTGATTCTCATAACATGTTTTCTGTTTTAGTGGCCCATTACCAGGAGAAAAAAAAAATCTCTGCAGGAATATAACACATGCTAGCGTGTCCCTGTAACTAGCCCCTCCAACTGACCACTGATTAATATGATTTATAACAAAATACTACTCTACCTATGAATGAAAATGTTATCCCATTTTTATGCTTCCTCTGTGTACATCCATATGCTGCACAAGCTGGCATGTTTGAAAATATAAATCAGATTAAATAAAAATGCTACCAACAATAAAGAACGACAACGTAGATCTTGATCTTGCGGAGTAGCTACTGATTTAATAGGTAGATAATATACTTGTGAAAAAGGCAGAATATTATCTTCGCCCACTCCTAATATTTCTTTAATATACCTTTTCAACATATCTCGAGGAGAGACTGCAAATTGTTTAGGAAAATTAAGAATTCAGAGATTATTACTCCTAGATAAATTTTCAAGAACTTCAGTTTTTCTCCTCAAGTATGTCAAATCTTTTATAATAGTACCTTGAAGTAATTGTATATGCTGTAATTCTTTTTCTTGTTCCTTATTTTGTTGAGTTAAAATTTCTAATCCTGAGTCAGTTTCTTTTTCTAAATTAGTCAAATCCTGTGTCAGTTTTTGAACTTGAGGACACATTGCTTTTCCCAGATCCACAATCAGACTCTATAAAGTATCAAGAGTCACTTCAGCATGCTTTTTTTTTGTTACATTTGTACCCCGCGCTTTCCCACTCATGGCAGGCTCAATGGCGCTTACATGGGGCAATGGAGGGTTAAGTGACTTGCCCAGAGTCACAAGGAGCTGCCTGTCCTGAAGTGGGAATCAAACTCAGTTCCTCAGTTCCCTAGGACCAAAGTCCACCACCCTAACCACTAGGCCACTCCTCCACTCCACTTAGATATATTTATAGGAAATAGAATCTTCGGTACCTCAAAACCCTTCTTAGTAAGGGAATCTTCCTCCATACCTGCAGCTGCAATCTGCCCCAGTGTACCAGATAAAACAGCCACACTCTCTCCCAATGAGGTCAGCAACCCATCGCCACTCCCTCGGCTGGCAAACCACCTCTCGTCTCTCCACTCCTAACCCAACACTGGCCGGCAGAGCTTGAGACGCCGATAGTAGGGAGCTACTGCCTCGTGGCTGTGGGGGGAGGAGCTCTCACGTTGGGGCTGAGCAAAAATCCAGCCCAAGGAGTGTCTCAGGGTCTCCATTCACCCCTACATGTTCCAGCAAGCTTCCCGGCGACATTGTAGGAGTCCAGGCTCTCTGAAAGTACGTCTCAATCATGCCAGTACCAGAAGGTAAATTTCCCCACTGAGAGGCAGTGGGAGCGGGTCGACCTCTTCTCTTCGGCATCACATTTAATTCCAAGGTCACAGAGAGCAGAGATGGGCATCAGATGTTGACCGTGGCCATCTTGGATCTGAGTTCCCTAATTTTGAGAGTGATCATGGTAATTTTTAATACTGCATTTTGAGTATGTCTTCCTTTATACTGCTTCATGTAAAAGAAATTGTACCATGTGATACCCACCAGCGAGCCTTCTCAGGAATAGCCCCCAAGCTCTGGAATTTACTCCCATAGGGGCTATGTATAATTTGAGACTACCTCTATTTCAGGAAGCAGGTGAAAGCCTGGCTCTTCTCCCAAGCCTTTAATATAGAGTGACTGACTATATATTCATTCTGCACTGGACTACCTTGCTACACATACTGTAACTTAGATCAGTTCCTTATCTCTTGTCTTGAGTTTAATTAATTATCAAATTATCCCAACTGACTCTGTACCACACTTCTTGATCCTATCACATATCTGCTCTTGGTCTCTCAGCTATAAGGTAAGCCATATAGTAGAAAATCTTTAGCATCATATCTATGTTGAATGTTCTAATACATGCTTATTAGGTGTATCATTAGTAGAATCAATGCTTTTTTTGTAGAAAAAAAGGTGCCGGTACTCATTATGGGCGGGGTCACCACATATGGCTCCACCCCTATGATAGCCACACCCACATTAACCACACCCCCTATACCAGCCATGGCGCATATAAACAGACATCATTGAAAATATTATAGTACTATAGGAGAAAAAAATAACGTGATTTTTTTCATGATAAATAATCTCTGTAAGCTCTTACAGCTCCAGTATACCCAGTGCAAAATAAGACAGCCAATGTAAATTCTCAAATTGGACATATTACAAACACTAAAATGAAAATAAAATTATTTTTTTCTACCTTTGTTGTCTGGTGACTGTTTTTCTTTCCATATTGGTCCCAGTCTGTGATTCTGCTTTCCTTTGTTTTCGCTTAACTCTTCTGTGCCATTTGTCATTTTTGTCTCCTTTTTCTTTGCTTTCTTCAATATTTTTCAGGCTCTCTCTCTGTCCAGATTTAATTCATTCTTACTATCCATTCTTTAATTTCCTTCATCTACCTGTGGCTTTTCATCTTTTTCTCACCCTTGTTCTCCCCATGCCCCTTCCTCTTATTCTCCAGTCTTTCTCTATTCCCCTTTTCCATCCAGCAGCTCTGCTTTCTCTCCCCATCCTTCCAGTGTCTCCCCTATTTCTTTCTGCATTCTTCCATCCAGCGTCTTCCCTCTTTCTCTCCCCATCCTTCCGTTTTCCCTCTCTCTCTCCCCATCCTTCCATCTGTTTTTCCCCCTCTCCCCATCCTTCCATCTGTTTTCCCCCCTCTCTCTCCCATCCTTCCATCTGTTTTCCCTCTCTCTCCCCATCCTTCCATCTGTTTTTCCCTCTCTACCCAATCCTTCCATCTGTTTTTCCCTCTCTCTCCCCAATCCTTCCATCTGTTTTTCCCTCTCTCCCCATCCTTCCCTCTGTTGGTTTCCCTCTCTCTCCCCAATCCTTCCCTCTGTTAGTTTCCCTCTCTCCCCAATCCTTCCCTCTGTTGGTTTCCCTCTCTCTCCCCATCCTTCCATCTGTTTTCCCTCTCTCTCCCCATCCTTCCATCTGTTTTTCCCTCTCTCCCCAATCCTTCCATCTGTTTTTTCCCCTCTCTCCCCAATCCTTCCATCTGTTTTTCCCCTCTCTCCCCAATCCTTCCATCTGTTTTTCCCTCTCTCTCCCCAATCCTTCCCTCTGTTGGTTTCCCTCTCTCCCCAATCCTTCCCTCTGTTGGTTTCCCTCTTTCCCCAATCCTTCCCTCTGTTGGTTTCCCTCTTTCCCTCTCTCCCCAATCCTTCCTTCTGTTGGTTTCCCTCTCTTCCCAATCCTTCCCTCTGTTGGTTTCCCTCTTTCTCTCTCTCCCCAATCCTTCCCTCTGTTGGTTTCCCTCTCTCCCCAATCCTTCCCTCTGTTGGTTTCCCTCTTTCCCTCTCTCCCCAATCCTTCCCTCTGTTGGTTTCCCTCTCTCCCCAATCCTTCCCTCTGTTGGTTTCCCTCTTTCTCTCTCTCCCCAATCCTTCCCTCTGTTGGTTTCCCTCTTTCTCTCCCCAATCCTTCCCCCCCCCCCCGCGACACTCCGGGCGAGTCCTGCACTTAGTTTTTTTTTTTTAAGACTCAGAACGTGCGAACGATGCAGCCGGCAGCGATTGAAAGAGGCTGTCTGGGCT
This sequence comes from Microcaecilia unicolor, assembly GCF_901765095.1. Taxonomy (NCBI): domain Eukaryota; kingdom Metazoa; phylum Chordata; class Amphibia; order Gymnophiona; family Siphonopidae; genus Microcaecilia; species Microcaecilia unicolor. The sequence continues at coordinate 92,368,093 of NC_044039.1, forward strand.
GGCGTCTGCGTCGGAGCTTCCCTCACCCTCTGCGAGTCCCGCCTTCGTTGTTACAACTTCCTGTTTTGCGGGACTCGCAGAGGGTGAGGGAAGCTCCGACGCAGACGCCTGCCAGCCCAGACAGCCTCTTTCAATTGCTGCCGGCTGCATTGTTCGTGCGTTCTGAGTCTTAAAAAAAAAACAACTAAGTGCAGGACTCGCCCAGAGTGTCGCGGGGGGGGGGGGGGGGGGGGGGGCAAAAGAAAGGTGCCGGTACGCCGTACCGTTGCGTACCGGCACAAAAAAAGCACTGAGTAGAACAGAATGCTGATTATCTGAATGCCGATCATCCAGATGTCCAATTATTCAGACCAATTATCCGCCCGATAGTAATGTACCTTCCCAGTCAATACTCGTGGTCCACACAGTCTGCTGCAGGAAATGATGTGAATGGGAGCAGGGACACAGCAGAGAAAAGCCCTGCCCTTTCCTTTTCTGACCCTTTTCCGACTCATACGCAGCAGAAAAAAGCCCTTTCAGCTTGCGGAAACGCAGCAGAGAAAAGCCTTGCCCTTTCCTAACTCATATGCAGCAGAAGATATCCCTTTCAGCAAATGGAAACAAAGCGAAAATGGCACGTTTTGTCATTAAAAGAGAAAACTGATATCATGAAGAAATCAAGAAAGGGAGTGTTGGGGAAAAATATGGCAGATGAATATGGTGTAGGAACAACAACAATATCTGACATAAAAAGACAAAGTGATGCTACTGTAAACTACGTCTCGGTTTTTAAAAAAGAGGAAGGAAGTTGTTCCAAAAAAACCATGAAAAGGTCACCTATCGAAAAGGTAGATAAAGTTTTATATCTTTGGTTCCTGCAAAAAAGATCCTTGGGCCACCCGATTTCTGGGCCGCTAGTAGCCATGTTTTTTCAATAAGCAGCTTCAGGGGGATTCAGATTTCAAAGCCAGCACTGGATGACTTTGAAATTTCAAGCACTGCCAAGGAATAAGGCAAATTGAAATCCATGGTGAAAAAACTTTCTGCAAATTTGCCAGCAGCTAATGACTTTCTTGGTCAATTTAATGACCTTATCAAGAACTATGACCCTGATTGTGTTTATAATGCAGACGAAATGGGTCTGAATTGAAAATTGCTCTCCAGTAAATCACTGGTTAGTCACAAGGGGCAATCTGCTCCTGGATTCAAGTCATCTACAGAACGTGTCATACTGTTGGTTGGGAGACATGCAACCAGTAGCCATAGAGTAGAGTTATTGCTGATTGGTAAATCTAAAAATCCTCATTCATTCAAAAACATACTTAACCTTCTGCTGTTGTACAGAAGCCAAAAAAAAAAAAAAAAAGCCTGAATGAGTTGCGAGGTTTTCCTTGACTGATACAACATTTGCTTCATATTGGAGGTGAAAAAATTTCAGTTTTGTACAGGAAAAGATGGAGATGTGCTTTTACTGTTGGGCAATGCACCATCACATCCTGCAGCAGAAAGCCTAGAGCAAGAGGAAGGTAGATTCAAAGTGCTTTTTTTCTGGCCACCACATGTGACATTTGTAATGCAGCCAATGGATCAAGGAGTTACAGGAAACAACTTCCAAAAAAACTTATTTTGGCTGACGTAGAAACTGAGGGGCCCTTTTACTAAGATGCGTAAGCACCTACGCGCGTACAGCATGCATCAAATTAGAACTACCACCCGGCTACCATGTGCCCCAGGCAGTAATTCTAATTTTGACGTGCGTCCAAAATGCGTGGCAGAAAACAATTTCTATTTCTACCACGTGGCACTAACTGGGTGGTAATCATCAGTGTATGCGCGCTGACAATTACTGCCCGATTAATGCATGAAACCTTACCACTTAGTCAATGGGCAGCGGTAAGGTCTCATGCTCAAAATGGACGCGCACTAATTTTTATTTTGTCACACGTCCATTTTTGGCAAAAAAGGCCTTATCTGCAGGCACGCTGAAAAATAGACCTTCGCATGTCCAGTAAACATGCCTACACCAGTGCAGGCCATTTTATTATTTACTTATTTATTGCATTTATACTCCACATTTTCCCACCTCTTTGCAGGCTCAATGTGGCTTACATTACATTATGAATAGTGAAAATCTATAAGAAAATATACATTTAGTATTGCTTAAGGATCTTGGGTAACATGATAATAGTAATAGATAATCTAAAGAAAAATATACATTTGGTGTTGCTTAAGGATCTTGGGTAACATGATAATAGTAAGGCAAGGTAGTAGAATAACGAGCAATATACATTTAGTATTGCTTAAGGATCTTGGGTAACATGATAATAATTAAGCAGGATAGTAGAGTAACGAACTAATTTCGTGAGTCGAATTTCTTTAAGCAGTTCTGGATATTTGTGTAATGGTTCACATTTGTTGATCTTTGTGGTATGCCTTGTCAAAGAGATGGGTCTTCAGTAGTTTGCGGAAGTTGGTTAGTTCATGGATCATCTTCAAGTTGCACGGCAACGCATTCCAGAATTGTGTGCTCAAGTAGGAAAAGGTTGATGCATGCGTTAGTTTGTATTTTAGACTTCTGCAGTTGGGGAAGTGAAGATTGAGGAATGTGCGGGATGATTTTTTAGCATTCCTGGGTGGTAAGTCTATCAGGTCTGACATGTAGGCTGGAGCGTCTCTGTGAATGATTTTGTGAACTAGGGTACATATTTTGAACGTGATGCGTTCTTTAATTGGGAGCCAGTGTAGTTTTTCTCATAGGGGTTTAGCACTTTCATATTTTGTTTTTCCGAATATGAGTCTGGCTGCAGTGTTTTGGGCTGTTTGTAATTTCTTGATTATTTGCTCTTTGCAGCCAGCATAGAGAGCGTTGCAATAGTCTAGATGGCTGAGTACCATTGATTGTATCAGGTTGCGGAAGATGGTCCTTGGAAAGAAAGGTCTTACTCTTTTTAACTTCCACATTGAGGGGAACATCTTCTTGGTTGTGTTCTTCGCGTGATTCTCAAGTGTTAGGTGTCGATCAATAGTAACTCCGAGAATTTTTAGGGTGTCCGAAATTGGGAGATTCAGTTTTGGTGTATTGATGGTGGTGAATTTGTTCGTGTTATGTTGAGAGGTGAGTATTAGGCATTGGGTTTTTTCTGCATTGAGTTTCAGCTTAAATGCATCCGCCCATGAGTGCATGATATGTAAACTCTGGTTGATGTCACTGGAAATTTCCTTTAGATCTTGTTTAAATGGGATGTAGATCGTTACGTTGTCTGCGTATATGTATGGGTTGAGGTTTTGGTTTGATAGTAGTTTGGCCAATGGTATCATCATTAAGTTGAATAAGGTTGGTGAGAGGGGGGATCCCTATGGAACTTCGCATTCAGGTATCCATATGGCTGATGTAGTTGAGTTAGATGTAACTTGTTATGATCGTGTGGTTAGGAACCCCTTGAACCATTTGAGAACGTTGTCTCCAATTCCGAAGTACTCTAGGATATGTAGTAGTATTCCATGATCGACCATGTCGAAGGCGCTGGACATGTCAAATTGTAGGAGCAATACATTCTTGCCAGTTGCAATCAGTTGTTTGAATTTAGTCATAAGAGTGATTAGTACTGTTTCAGTGATGTGGTTGGACCGAAATCCTGACTGGGAGTCGTGTAGTATTGAGAATTTGTCTAAATAGTTTGTGAGTTGTTTGGTCACCATGCCTTCCGTTAGTTTGGTTATTAAAGGAATGGATGCTACTGGCCTGTAGTTGGTTAGTTCACTGGCACTTTTCTTTGGGTCTTTGGGTATTGGGGTGAGTAGAATGTTTCCTTTCTCCTTTGAGAAGAGTCCATTGTGTAGCATATAGTTCACATGATTCGTTAGGTCTGTTATAAATTGTTGAGGGGCAGATGTCATAAGGTTATTTGGGCATATGTCTAATTTGCAATGAGATTTGGCGAATCTTTTGAACGTTTGGGAGATGAGATCCTCCGATAGTACCTCGAAGTTGTTCCAGGTTCTGTCTGCTAGGTATACACCAGGGTTTGGATCTAGACAGTCAAGGAGATTGATGAAGTCAATGGTGCTGACAGGGATTTTAAGTCGCAGATTTACGATTTTCTCATTGAAGTATTTCGCAAGATTGTCTGCTCCTGGTGTATCTTTGTTGTTGGTTGTGACTAGTGTGGTATCTAGTAGTTGATTCACGAGTTGGAAGAGTTTATGTGTGTCCTTGTAGTTTGGTCCAATTTTAGTTTTGAAATATAATCTTTTAGTTTGTCTTATGGTATATTTATATTTTCTTTCAAGTTGTTTCCAGGCGTTAAGTGTGGGGTCGTCTTTCTTTTTATTCCACGTACGTTCTAATCTTCTAACTTGTGTTTTAAGTTTTTTCAATTCTTCATTGAACCATGGTATTGAGTTCTTTCTGTGTGAGGTTCTGGTTTGAATTGGGGCAATATTGTCTAATATTAATCTGCATCTATCGCCCCATTCTAGGAGAAATTGGTTTGTCTCTGCCTTTATTGTCCATCCGTTGTGGTAAATCTGTTTTGGTACGCCTTAGTAAAAGGGCCCATGAATGTGGCATGATCCAATTCATAAGAGAATTGAACATAAAAGATTGTTCCTTCGTGGTTGCTGATGCTTGAAGCCAAAGATCTTCTACAGGTTCCTGGTTGCTCTGATTGTGATGTTGAGAATGTCAGCAAATGGATATGCAGTGATACAAATGATCAAGGGTATCAGATCAGAACAGATGATGAAATCGTGGAATCAGTACAGGACAACACAAAGAATCAGAAATGGATAATGATCATTAGGTTGATGCTGATGTGGGACCCACACATGCAGAAGCCTTTGAATGTTTAAATACAGCATTGGCTTGGCTGGAAAAGCAAGAAGAAAGCAGTGCAATCCAGCTCCTTTGTCTGAAAAGACTGAGGGGGTCTTTTACTAAGCCACGTTAGAATTTTCAGCTCATGGTAGAAAACAGCTGGCGGTAAATGCAGAGACACCCATTATATTCCTATAAGCATCTTGGGGGTATGTTTACTAAGGAGTGTTAGCGTTTTTAACGCGCCTGCAAATTTAAGGTGCATTAAATGCTAACACGCATATTCATTTCTATGGGCGCGTTAGCGTTTAACATGCGTACATTATTTACAAGCGTTAAAAACGCTAACATGCTCATAGTGCCGCTTAGTAAACCTAGCCTTCAGTGTTTAACGAAATGATTTCCACTGCAACCTAAAAACGCTACCGTGGCATAGTAAAAGACCCCCCTATGTGATCGTGCAGCTGAGAAACGAAAATCAGTCTTCAAACAATTAAGAATGACTTCTTATTTAGTGTACAGTAGTGTGTATATATATATATATATATATATATACAGACACAGAAGAAATTTAGCACTGCACTTTACTTTTAAATACAGTACTGTACAGTATTTCCTTTTTAATTATACAGTATTGTATGTACTACAATTACAGAACTGTATTATATGTTGTATTTTTTCTGCCAACTTATTGATGAAAATAAAACTAATGTTCAATACGCCATGCTCTGATTGCGTTTTCCTCAGAAAAATTTGATATGTCTAATTATCCTGATTTATGATTATCCGGACTGCCATCTGCAGAGCATAGTCCGGATAATGGGCGTTCTACTGTATTATGCTAACATTGTATTATATCTTTAGTATTTGAATTCTAGTGCTGTTAAATATGTACATTTTTGATACTGTTTTATGGTAGTTCTATTATTAGGTTTCAATTTACTGTTTTCATGTTTTCCTCATTTATTGTATTTAAGTTTATTCTTGGTCATTTTACTATTGTTGTACTGTTAAAATTATAAATTTTATGTTAAACTGTACCTACTGTACACTGCCTTGGGCAAATCTCTTCATAAAGGTGGTTAATAAATCCCAATAAATAAAATAAAAAATAAATGAATTGAAATGTTTGTCTTAGATTTGATTTTAAAGGCTTTATGATTTGTATTATTGTACTATTAATAGAGCCTTATGCATACTTTTTTGGTCCTCATCTTTGTTCTTAATACTTTGTTTTTGATTGTAGTTTTTCATGCTTGGTTTGATATAGATTTATATTTTTATTATTTCTGTTTTATTTTTGAAGAAGCATTTAGACTCCTGAAGCAGGTGCACAGGACTGTCTCGAGTCTTGTTTATACATATATGTTTTGAGTTGATTTTAATAAATATCCCTTGGAAATTCTTTGGTCATTCCCCCTTTTTGTGTGTTTTTGGTTCTGGTTTGTTTTCTCAGGCGGTAGCTTCTGCTTTTTTCTTGTTGTCAGCATTTAATCAGCCAGGTTAACCGCATAAATGTCAGTGCTATCTTTATGCAGTAACCCATAGACGCTTAAGTGCTGAATATCGACTTAACTATTGCCTATGTTTACTAAGCGGCGCTATGGGTGTGTTAGTGTTTTTAATGCACGGAAATGGTTTATGCGCGTTAAACACCAACACATCCATAGAAATATATAGGCACGTTAGCGTTTAAAGCGCCTTAAATTTACAGATGCATTAAAAATGCTAATGCACCTTAGTAAACATACCCCTATGTGTTAGTCATCTCCGTAAAAACTGGATATTCAGTGCTGAAGCCCGGCATGGCCCAGAATTGAATATCCAGGAATAATGCCGGCTGCATAATTAGAAGGGAATCCATCAGTGTCAAAGAGGGGTTTTTAAAAAAGCTTAATTCAAAACATAGGCATATTGGCAAATTTCAAAATTGTATTACACTCTCTGGTATCCATCCCTTCTTCTTCTTTTACAGTTTGTTAAGACAAAAGAACATTATCTTTTTAGAACAAAAATGAACAGCTGTGTGGAACTATAGTATCTTTCGGCAAATGTTAATGAAAATTTAAAAAAAAAAGTAGTTTCCAAGGATGAAAGTGACTTTGCCAAGCAAAGAGGCTCTAAAAAGGCCTCAAAACACTAACAGAAAGACAGATGGTTCTATTAAGGACTGGGCTGCCAAACACACACACACACACACACACACACTGATGTTTTTAAACTATAAACTTCTCCGATGCCTGCAGATACTCTTGTTCTGTTAAAAGCATTTATTGTTTCCCACAGGCTAATACAGTGGAGGGGGGGGGGGGGGGGGGAATAAAATCATGAACAAACCTACAATACAGCACAAACTAATACTTGATCCTGAGTGATGGATTCTCCATTAAACAAAACAGCTTCATACAGGAAAAGACCCACCACTAGAAAAATTTACTTTCAGCTGTCACACTACTTTCAAATTACTCTACTTAACTTTTACTGAGGAAGAGATAAAAATACTGTTAGTGCCATACATCTTCCATAAGAGCCAGATATCTTACAACTTCAAGACATCTATCTATCCTGTCCAGGATCAATTTTGTAGTATATCAAGCGTATAAATAAATAAATAAAATATCTATATATCATTGCAAAAGAAAGTAAAAATGTAATAATTATGAGCAAAATATCAGAAAATCCAATACAATAATAATTATAAAATAAGAATGCCTTTCAAACAGGAAATTTGGAAGAATTTGGGGGCCCTTTTACTAAAATATATTTAAAAATGGGCTTAATGCATTTTAACACAGGACTTTCCCCACACGCTGAGCCCATACTTAATGCATTAGTAAAATAAGGCTTTTTTGTGCTTTATTATTTGCAGGTCGTGTGCTAATGTTTATTTATTGGGCTTTACTAGTTGCCTTTGTGAAGAAATTTACCCAAGGTGGTGTACAGCAGGAACAGTTTAACATAAAACTTACAATTTTGTTAACAACATAATAATAGTAAAATGACTAAGTATAAACATAAATATAATAAGCTTTTACTAAGCTGTGGTAAAAGGGGGCCTGCGCTAGCATCAGCGCATGTTTTTGACGTGTGCTGAGGCCCCTTTTTACCTCAGCTGGTAAAAGACTGTCTTTTTTTCTCCAAAAGAAATGGCCATACGGTAAATGAACCACTGGCCGTGTGCCATTTCAAGGGGGGAGGGGAGCACTTACTGACACCCACTGAGGTGCAGTAAGGGTTCCCCACGCTAACCCGGCAGTAATGGGGCAGTGATTACTGCTGGGTAAGTACTGGCACTTCAAAAATGGAAAACATTTTTATAGTACCAGAAATGATGCACGCTGGGGGGTGGGAACTACCTCTGGGCTCCTGCGGTAAACCCGGCGGTAGTTCCAGATTGGCACATGGGAACAGGCAATCCTTTAGTAAAAGGGCACCTAAATGAGGTAAATCTGAAAAAAGCAAATTGAAACCTAATAATACGAATACCATGAAACAAAATCAAAAATATACACATTTAACAGCAATGAAATTCAAATAACAGAGATATAATACAATGAGGCTTATTTTCAAAGCACTTAGCCTCCCAAAGTTCCATAGAAACATATGGAACTTAGCCTCCCAAAGTGCTTTGAAAATATGCCTGAATGTCTGCATAATAGTAATGAAACATCTAATAAGAACATTAGAACATTCAAATAACATACAAATGCTTTTCTACAATACATCTTACCATATAGCTGAGGGGCCAAATGCAGATATATAGATGGAGACAAGAAGGGTGGTACAGAATCGGGATAAATAAAGATGGGTGGCTAAACTAAAGACAAGTTCTTTGCACAGTTGAACAAGATATAAGGAACTGGTCTAAGATACAGCGTGTGTAGTAAGCTAGTTCAGGTGCAGAATGAGTGTATAGTCAAGTCACCCTATGTATTAAAGGCTTGAGAGAAGAGCCAGGCTTTCACCTACTTCCTGGGAGTAAATTCCAGAGCGTAGAGGTTATTCCTGAGAAGGCTCACTGAGGGGCATCATGTTGTACAATTTCATTTGAAGAGGGGGCAGATAGTGGTGATCCTTGGGAGGACCTTAGAGGTCTCAAAGGTGTGTAAAGGGCTTATTCTTTAAGTACTCTGGCTCATTTTGCCCGAGGGCCTTGGAAATCCAACATAGAGTTTTAAATTTAGCCCTGTAAGGTACTGGTAAGCCAGTGTAGTTTTTACAGGAAAGGTATGATTTCATCATGCCACTTGCAGCCTTCTATCAGTTGTGCTGCAGTATTCTGAATTAGTTGGAGCTAATGCAAACTCTTTTTGGTTTGCCCAGTGTACAGGGCATTACAGTAGTGAAGTTATCATGGCATGGACCACTGTGATCAAACTCATCTTTTCAATATATGGAGAGAGATTTCATAGTTGCCGTAGGTGACAGAGACAATTTTTAAAGGTTGTTTGAATTTTCAGGATCAGAGTGAGTGATGAGTCTGGTAGTATCACAAGATTCCTGACCTGTGATTTTAGAGGGAGTCCATACTTCCCAAAAGGTATTTTGAAGTCAGGTATTTGTCCACTTGTGTTAGGTACCCAAAGAATCTCTGTTTTGCTGGGTTCAGCAGAGTTTGTTGTTGTTTGCCATTTCCTGAGTTGCGGTTAGGCAGGCAATTTACTCAGAGCTGTGGGTAGATTTGGTTCAATGGGCATGAGTAGTTGACCGAAGCAGCTCAGCCAGAGGCTTGAGGTAGATATTAAACAAAATGAGAGACAGTATGAATCCCTGTGGCACCCCACAGTTTAGTGCCCAAGGTAATGATGTGCTGTTGCTGAATAGAACTGACTGTCAAATTCTGTCTGACAAACAGAATTTGAACCATGTAAATACTGTGCCACTGATATCTGTTTCTGTCATTAGAGCATGGCAACTGCAAATAATTAACACCGGAGCACTTAATGCCTCCTATGTTAAGTGCTCCCGCATTAAGAGGCTCTTTTACTAAGCTGTGTAGGTGCCTACGCATGCCCAACATGCACCAATTTGGAGCTACCGCCCAAATACCGCTTGGCCCGTGTGGTAATTTCATTTTTTATGTGCGTCTGCTAAGCATGTCATAAAATAGTTTTTATTTTCTGGTGCACGGCGAAAATCGGGCGGTAACTCCGGCTTGACGCACGTAGGCGATTACTGCATGGTTAATGCGAGAGACCTTACTGCTAAGTCAATGGCTGGCGGTAAGGTCTGTGATCCAAAATGGACGTGCAACAATTTTTATTTTGCCGGACGTCCATTTTCGGCAAAAAGTTTAAAAAGGCATTTTTTACAGGCGCACTGAAAAATGGATTTGCGTATGCCCAAAACCTGCTCCTACACCACCACAGGCCATTTTTCAGTACACCTTAGTGAAAGGACCCCTTAGTCTGCATTATTCAGGTAACACACACTATCATAATGCACTGCCTAAATAACCTTAAACTGAAAACTAGCTATTTTGTGGATGATCTGGGGGTGGAGTTGGCACTTAATTGCCTAAGTTAACCAGACAAATTAGACTGCATAAAACACAGTCCTATCTTTATCCAGTTTTGCTGAGGTGGTTAAGTGCTGAATATCACTCTGAACCAGAGAAGAGATAGCTAGCTGTGCAAACCTGGATATTCAATGCCAGTGCCCAGACATGGCCTGGCATTGAATATCTGGGCATAACATCGGTGGCAGCCCCAAAACACTGACTGCCACCAGCTGAATGTTTACCCCTAAATATATATAGTTACACTTTTTATGTATTCGCAATATACATTCTTTATGTAGAGACTGTTGAACATAAATTTATAATCTTATTTTTCTTAGAATCATAAATGTAATTGAACCACTTCAATAGCTACAACAAAATTTAATTATATATTTAGTAATCAAGATATTGAATGAGATCGAAATTTGGAGCCGTTTAAATGGCCAGCTGACCATAGATACTCAGCAACACTTAACTGGGCAGTACCACTGAATATTGGCTCTAACTGCATAAACTGAAACCAGGCAGTGAAGGAGCATTTCAGTGGCGGAGTTGGTGTAGAGCTAGGAGGTATGTGGATACTGGTGACATTCAGGGCTAGGCTCACATAGTTATGCACCCAGATAGGACTGCATAAAAGCCTGTAATATCTTTGGTTGCTTAGCTATGCAGATGCTGGCAATGAATATTGGCTGCATTTGCTTAACTTCCAGGTAGCAGCCTGATATGTTGTTTGCATTCCCCTCCCTCCTCACCCTGCAAATGTGAGCTGATCCCCATCCTGGACCCCCTCCCTCCCCACACACAAATCAAGTCCGCCCTGCCTGAAGCACCCCCCGATCAAGCACCCCTTCCAGAAGAACCCCTGATCAATTTAGCCCCTTCTTAAATACAAGTGCCCCCTCCTTACACCCCCAAACAACGCTTTCCCCTCCTAAAGCGCATCCCCTGATCAATACCACGACCTCCTACTGAAGCTCCCCTATTGGTGCTGATGTTGATTGGGGAGGAACTTCAACAGGGGGTACTATGTTTGATGGTGGTCTTCAGGGGAAGTCACTGTTGTTGATGGGGGAGAGACATTCCTCTAAGATCTCCTTATGCGGATCCCAGCCAATATTCCTCCAGGACCCGTATATGTCTTTTATATGGGTCCAAGCTGAATATCAGCCACAACACGCATAATTCTTGGTGGCCAGTACATATCCGGTCAGACCCAGATCACCGGTGCCTGGATATAGCAAAACACTGAAATTTAGCCACTGAAGATCAGTGTTTAAACAAAAGCTGACTACTGATTCTAAAAGGTATGCTTCATTATTTATTTATTTTGACATTTATACACCACATTATCCTGAACATACTCAAGTTCAATGTGGCTAACAGTAAGGGGCCCTTTTACTAAGACGCATAAGCATCTACGCGTGCCCAACTTGTGCCAAAATGGAGTTACTACATGGCTACCTTGTGACTCATGCGGTAATTTCATTTTTGGTGCGCAGCTGATACACCTGGTTGAAAACTAATTTTTATTTTCTGTTGAGCATATCAGACGCATGCTAAGTGGCATTTGGCATGTGTAGGTCATTACCACCTAGTTACTGTGCAAGACTTTACCACTAGGTCAATGGCTGGCGGTAAGGTTTCAGACTCAAAATGGATGCGAGGCAATTTTCAGTTTGCCACACATCCATTTTTGGCAAAAATTTAAAAAAGGCATTTTTTACAGGTGCGCTGAAAAATGATTCTGCGCGTAGCCAAAACACGCATCTACACTATCGCAGGCCATTTTTCAGCGTGCCTTTGTAAAAGGGCCCCTAAACAAACAATAGACAAGGTTTACAAAGCCATAAACAAAACATCAAATATAGATCATTGATGGCCAGTTGAAATCTAAGATACTCCATCAATGGATAGAAACCTCTCAAAGAGGAGAGTTTTCCATCTTATACCAAGTATTCAGGCTGACCCTTGATTGCAATTGGCAGTAAATTTCACCACTTAGCACCCTGGTATCTAAAGTCAGAAGAGTGAACTGACTTATAATGCACTCTCTTGCAAACTGGAAGTTGAAGTCTAAGGTAGTCCCTAGAACCAGAGGTTATATTGCATAGGGGAATAGTTTATTAAGGGCTGCATATAATCCAGTGTAATGCAATATAATATTTGAAAGACAAAAACACGTAATTTAAAATAATCCTGGCTTTAATGGGCAACCGTGCAACTTGCATAATAATGGAGTGGCTCTATCAAAACATGATACCTTGAGGACAAGCCTAGCTGCAGTATTTTGGGCTGTTTGTAGCCTTTTTAGGCATAGATGGAATTGCAGTAATTGAACTGAATTAAAACCAAGGATTGAACTAGCAGTCTAAAGATGTCTGGCAAGAAATATGATTCTGCTCAGCTTCCAAAGAGACCTGAAGGATTTTTTTTTACTACTGAGGAAACCTGAGGCTCAAACGTGAGGTGATTATCAATTAATATATCCAGTACCCTAAGCATAGAGTCTATGGGGTACGACATGTTGTCAATAGTAAAATTATTGTATGTGGTACGGTCAAAGGGGTTGGTTACCACAAGAAATGTAGTCTTATCTTTATTTAACTTAAATTTGGAAGCCCAGGATTCCAACATATCCAGACCAAGCCTAATCTAGGGACAATTTCTGGAAGACCAGTCTTGAAAGGGATATAGACTGTGACATCATCTGCGAAAATAAAAGTGCAGAATCCCACTGCCTCTAGCCTTTCACCTAATGGAGCCATCATAACATTGAATAGGATTGGAGAAAGTGGCGAGCCCTTTGGCACCCCATAGTCAGGAGACCAAGAAGGTGAGAGAGAACCTGACAACATCACTGTCCAGCAATCCTGACATCTCCCTATTCCAAAATCACGGAGCTGGCTTATCTGTTGTATCCAATTTTTGACCAGTGGCCAGAATCCCATCAATGGAAAAAGAAATCATTAGTTGTGCTGCAAATTACATCACATTTGTAGTCTTTTCATTGTCTGTATAATTTTCAATTTGAATTTAGGACTATGCATAGTAGAGAATCATTATTAGTATTTTGGTTTCTAAAGTTCAGGAATTTCTCAGTCAGGGAATTTATTGTGCCTTGCTCCAGTTTGACATTTCAGGAGCATTTGACTCAGTGGATCATGATATCCTGATGTATAAATTGAGGGAATATGAGTATCTGGAGCTGTTTATAAATGGATAGGTTTTTTGAGAAATAGATCATAATGCGTTAAGAAGAATAACATCTTTTCATTTACTTGGAGGTCATGTTTAGGTGTACCACAGGGTTGACCATGGTCTCCAGTTCTTTTAATGTGTTTATCAGTTCTTTGGGTTCAGTTTTGGATGTATCTGGTTATTGTGGTTCTCATATGCAGATGATATATTTGTATTGATCCCAGTGATGGCAGATTTTTCAATGTTACAAACTTCTATTTCTGAGTGTATTGCTTTGAGTCTCTCCTGGGCTAATTCACATCTTTTGAAAGTTAATGCAGCTAAGACTGAGGGCCCTGTTTACTAAGCCGCGGTAGAGGTGTGTTAGCATTTTTAGCACATGTTAACCATTAGCAAGTGCTAACCTTGTAGATGCCCATAAACATTGACATATTGGGTCAAATCGAAGGTCTATCAAGCCCAGTACCATGTGTCTAACAGTGGCCAATCCAGGTCAGAAATACCTGGCAAGATCCCAAAAGAGTAGAAATAGATTTTAAGTTGCTTACCCAGAGATAGGCAATTCATTTTCAGTCCATCTTAATAATGGCTTATGGACTTTCTTATAGGAACTTGCCCAAACCTTTTTGAAACACTGCTATGTTAACTGCTTTTACCACATTCTCTGGCAATGAATTCTAGAGTTTAATTACACATTGAGTGAAGAAATATTTTCTTCGATTGTTTTTAAAATTTACTACTTAGTAGTTTCATTATGTGCCTCCTAGTCCTTGCAGTTTTGGAAAGAGTAAATAAGAAATTGATGTCTACTGTTCCGCTCCACTCACTATTTTACAGACCTATCATATCTCCCTCAGCCATCTCTTTTTAGCCTTCTCTCATAGGGAAGTTGTCCCATCCCTTTTACCATTTTCATCGCCCTTCTCTGTACCTTTTCTAATTCTGCTATATCTTTTTTGAGATGTGGTGACCTTACTTGCACACAATATTTGAGTCGTGTTCACAAAATGGAGCAATAAAAAAACATTATAATATTCTCAGTTTTGTTCTCCATTCCTTTCTTAATAATTCCTAAGCTTCTATTTGCTTTCTTAGCCAACACTGCGTACTGAGCAGAAGGTTACAACATATCATCAATTACAACTACTACTACTACTATTTAGCATTTCTATAGCGCTACAAGGCATACTCAGCGCTGCACAAACATAGAAGAAAGACAGTCCCTGCTCAAAGAGCTTACAATCTAATAGACAAAAATAAATAAAGTAAGCAAATCAATTAATGTGAACGGGAAGGAAGAGAGGAGGGTAGGTGGAGGCGAGTGGTTACAAGTGGTTACGAGTCAAAAGCAATGTTAAAGAGGTGGGCTTTCAGTCTAGATTTAAAGGTGGCCAAGGATGGGGCAAGACGTAGGGGCTCAGGAAGTTTATTCCAGGCGTAGGGTGCAGCGAGACAGAAGGCGCGAAGTCTGGAGTTGGCAGTAGTGGAGAAGGGAACAGATAAGAAGGATTTATCCATGGAGCGGAGTGCACGGGAAGGGGTGTAGGGATGGACGAGTGTGGAGAGATACTGGGGAGCAGCAGAGTGAGTACATTTATAGGTTAGTAGAAGAAGTTTGAACAGGATGCGAAAACGGATAGGGAGCCAGTGAAGGGTCTTGAGGAGAGGGGTAGTATGAGTAAAGCGACCCTGGCAGAAGATGAGACGGGCAGCAGAGTTTTGAACCGACTGGAGAGGGGAGAGGTGACTAAGTGGGAGGCCAGCAAAAAGCAGATTGCAGTAGTCTAAACGAGAGGTGACAAGGGTGTGGATGAGGTTTTTGGTAGAGTGCTCGGAAAGAAAGGGGCAGATTTTACGGATGTTGTAAAGAAAGAAACGACAGGTCTTGGCAATCTGATATGAGCAGAGAAGGAGAGAGAAGAGTCAAAGATGACCCCAAGGTTTCGAGCTGAGGAGACAGGGAGAATGAGAGAGCCATCAACAGAAATAGAAAACGGGGGGAGCGGGGAGGTGGGTTTGGGGGGGAAAATGAGAAGCTCGGTTTTGGTCATATTTAATTTCAGGTGGCGTTGAGACATCCAGACAGCAATGTCAGACAAGCACGCTGAAACTTTGGTTTGGATGCAAGGTGAGATATCAGGGGTAGAAAGGTAGATTTGGGAATCATCAGCATAGAGATGGTAGGAAAAGCCATGGGATGAGATTAATGAACCAAGGGAAGAAGTGTAGATAGAAAAGAGGAGGGGAACAAGAACAGAACCCTGAGGTACGCTAACAGGCAGAGGGATAGAAGTAGAAGAGGATCCACCAGAGTGAACACTAAAGGTGCGGAGGGAGAGGCAGGAAGAGAACCAGGAAAGGACAGAGCCCTGGAATCCAAGTGAGGACAGGGTATCGAGAAGTATGCTGTGATCGACAGTGTCAAAAGCAGCGGAAAGATCAAGAAGAATGAGGATGGAATATTGACCTCTGGATTTAGCCAGTAATAGGTCATTGGAGACTTTAGTAAGCGAAGTTTCGGTTGAGTGGAGAGGGCGAAAACCAGATTGTAGTGGGTCAAGAATAGCATGTGAGGAGAGAAAATCAAGGCAGCGGCGGTGAACAGCACGCTCAAGTAATTTGGAGAGAAAAGGAAGAAGGGAGATGGGTCGGTAATTAGAGGGACAAGTAGGGTTGAGTGAAGGCTTCTTAAGGAGAGGTGTGACCACAGCATGTTTAAAGGCAGCAGGGACAGTCGCAGTGGAAAGTGAGAGGTTGAGAATGTGACAGATAAAAGGAATAAGAGCAGGAGAGATGGCATTAAGAAGGTGGGTGGGAATGGGATCAGAGGAACAGGTGGTACATTTTGAGGAAGAAAGGAGAAGTGTAGTTTCCTCAATAGTAACTTCAGGAAAGGAGGAAAGGGAATGAGGGGAAGGAGAGAGAGGGGAACGGACTAGTGGAGGGAGAGGTGGTGAGGTAGAGAAAGCAATGTTTATCTTTTGAACCTTGTTGTGAAAGAATTCAGCAAGTGTCTGAGGAGATAATGAAGGGGAGTTGGGGGAGGGGGCACCTTGAGGAGAGAGTTCAATGTGGTGAAGAGAAGTCGAGGATTAGAGCCAAGAGAGTTGGTCAGTTGGATATAATAATCCTGTTTGGCACGTAAAAGAGCAGATTGGAAGGAGGTCAGCATGAACTTAAAGTGTAAGAAATCAGCAAGGGCCCGAGATTTCCGCCAGAGGCGTTCGGCGGAGCGGGTACAGGAACGTAGGTAGCGGATATTAGAAGTCAGCCAAGGTTGGGGTTTTGTACGCCTTACAGGGCGGGTCATCAAAGGTGCAAGAGTGTCTAAGGCAGAGGATAGAGTATTGTTGTAAGAAGAAACAGCCTCGTTGACAGATGTGGATGGCGCCACAGTAGAGAGGAGGTTTGAAACATGGGAGGATAGAGATGAAGGGTCAATATCGTGAAGATTCCTAGATAAATTAAATAAGATAGGACGGGACTGGGAGGGAGGAGATTTAAGTGTGAAAGTTATAAGATGGTGATCAGAGGAGGGAAGATCAGAGGCTAGGAAACTAGAGGGTGAACAGTTGGAGGAGAAGATGAGATCAAGACAGTGACCATTTTGATGAGTGGGGGAGGTGGAGCATAGTTGGAGATTAAAGGAGGACGTTAAAGCGAGTAACTTGGAAATATAAGAGTTGGAAGGATCATTAGCAGGAATATTAAAGTCACCAAGGATGAGAGAGGGGGAGGAAGGATCATGGAAGAAGGCAAGCCAGGCATCAAAGTCACTGAGAAAGGATGAAGGGACTTATCAGGGGGACGATAAATGACCGCTATTCGAAGAGGCAGAGGAGAGAAAAGGCGGATAGAGTGGACTTCAAAGGAGGAAAAACAGTGAGATTGAGGTGGAAGAAGGGGTTGAAATCTGGAGGAGGGAGAGAGAAGTAGTCCAACACCGCCCCCACGGCCAGCAGGGCGAGGAGTATGTGAAAATAGATAACCGCCATGGCACAGGGCTGCGACTGAAGCAGAGTCATCAGGGTACAGCCAGGTTTCTGTTATGGCGAGCAGATGGAGGTGACGCGAGATAAAGAGGTCATGGATATAGGCTAGTTTGTTACAGATAGAGCGCGCATTCCATAGGGCGCAAGAGAAGGGCAGAGAAGAGGAGGGGAGTAGAGAAATAGAGATGAGGTTAGAGAGGTCGCGGTGAGATCTGTAGAGTTGGGATAATAGTTGGTGAGGGGGGCCAGGATTGGGATTGATGTCACCGGCTGAGAGTAAGAGAAGGAGTAAAAGAGAACGGAGGAGAGGTTGTGGCCACGAAGGCGTGAGGTATTTAGGTGGAATGGGGAAGGCAAAATGGACGGAAGAAAGAGGCGGAGATTAAAAGCCAAGAGGGAGGAAGAGGGTAGGAAGAGAAGGTGAGGTGATGAAGTCGATGGATGGGCAGTGAGTTCCTGTACCATGTCGGGCTACTATTGAGTAATTATTAGAGCACCTCAGAACTTGTTGGTCTGCTTGTTTGTTGATGTCAGGACTAAAACTAAGACATTTTGAGCTAGACCTTTTTTTAATAATGATTAAGCAACAAAAAAGTGCCCTAAATGACCAGATGACCACTGGATGAATAAAGGAACAGCGCCATAAAAAAAACCTTTCTATTGCTTAAAGCTAATAGTATGCAAATCATCTGTGTGCTGTTAGCATTGAGCATTAGGAAGTTAAGGGGGAGGACTGTGTTTGTGCACAAGTGGAAGTTCAGCAGAATCACAAATGTATAATACTGTTTGATTCATCAACTGCAAACATCACAACAGCTTTCATGTCAGCGAGGGTATTTGTGTGGGACATGTACGCTGAGTAAATTTGTATCAACCTTTACCTTCATGTCGATGATTCTGAATACATTTACATGGATGCCATGGTTGCTCTTACCATGGTAAGAGAAAGTTATTTGGGATTTCAGATGAGTAGAGCAGAGAGGCAGGTCTTTCATAGCAAGTCTGAAAGGGCAAGTGCAAACTGGATAGCAAATGCAACATTACTTTTCAGATTCCCTTCCTACTGTAGATCGTGATAGCTGTAAGGTAAAGAATTTTTCTTCTCCACCTCTTCAGACACCCGAACTCCAGCTCCAAGTTGGCATAAGGTTTCCAGTGGTAAGGGTAGGGTTGGGTTAGTGTAATGTTTCTGAGCATTGGAGGGAATATGTAAGGCTCTCAATTTGCACAGGATGGACTATTTTGACTACATTTTCATGCTATTTGTGCTGATCTCTGCCGTGCTCATTGTTTTCTGCAATAAGGGCCTCTGAGCATTGTGCACTGGTTAGTGCAGGCGCTATTCCGAGCTAATGGCCTCTAGCACCAGCGTTGCTTCTGAGCATCAGGGCATAGCTGGCTAATGCTTCCATGCTCACTCTCTGCCCATGCTACACCACCTCAGCAAAATTTCAGAAAATCAATAGCATGCCGTTTAGTACATAAGTATTGCCATACTGGGACAGACCAAAGGTCCATCAATCCCAGCATCCTGTCTCCAACAGTGGCCAATACAGATCACAAATACCTGGCAAGACTCCAAAAAAGTACAAAACATTTTATATTGCTTATCCCCAGAAATAGTGGATTTTCCCCAAGTCCAATTTAATAATGGTCTATGGACTTTTCCTTTAGGAAGACGTCCAAACCTTCTTAAAACTCTGCTAAGCTAACCACCTTTACCACATTCTCTGGAAACGAATTCCAGAGTTTAATTACACGTTGAGTGAAGAAAACTATTCTCTGATTCGTTTTAAATTTACTACTTTGTAGCTTCATCGCATGCCCCCTATTCCTAGTATTTTTGGAAAGCGTAAACAGACGCTTCACATCTACCTGTTCAACTCCACTCATTATTTTACAGACCTCTATCATACCTCCCCTCAGATGTCTTTTCTCCAAGCTGAAGAGCCCTAGCCGCTTTAGCCTTTCTTCATAGGGAAGTTGTCCCATTGCCTTTATTATTTTCGTCGCCCTTTTCTGCACCTTTTCTAATTCCACTATATCTTTTATGAGATGTGGCGAGCAGAATTGAACATTCCTCATTTTTGTTTTCCATTCCTTTCCTAATAATACCTAACATTCTATTTGCTTTCTTAACCACAGCAGCACACTCAGCAGAAGGTTTCAACTTATCATCAACGACGACACCTAGATCCCTTTCTTGGTCGGTGACTCTTAATGTGGAATCTTGCATGACGTAGCTATAATTCGGGTTTCTCTTTCCCACATGCATCACTTTGCACTTGCTCACATTAAAATTCATCTGCCATTTAGACACCCAGTCTCCCAAGGTCCTCTTGTAATTTTTCACAATCCTCCTGCGATTTAATGACTTTGAATAACTTGTGTCATCAGCAAATTAATTACCTCACTAGTTACTCCCATCTCTAGGTCATTTATAAATATGTTAAAAAGCAGCAGGTCCCAGCACAGACCCCTGGGGAACCCCACTAACTACCCTTCTCCATTGAGAATACTGACTATTTAACCCTACTCTCTGTTTCTTTTAACCAGTTTTTAATCCACAATAGGACCACTACCTCCTATCCCATGACTCTCCAATTTCCTCTGGAGTCTTTTATGAGGTACTTTGTCAAATGCCTTCTGAAAATCCAGATACACAATATCAACCATCTCACTTTTATCCACATGTTTGTTCACCCCTTCAAGAAATGTAATAGATTGGAGAGGCACGATTTCCCTTCACTAAATCCATGTTGGCTTTGTCTCATTAATCCATGCTTTGGAATATGCTCTGTTCTTTATAATAATAGTCTCTACCATTTTTGGCCGGTACAGACGTTAGACTCACCGGCCTATAATTTCCTGGATTTCCTCTGGAACCTTTTTTCAAAAATCGGCGTTACATTGGCCACCCTCCAATCTTCTGGTACCATGCTCGATTTTAAAGATAAATTACATATTACTAACAATAGCTCCACAAGTTCATTTTCAGTTGTATCAGTACTCTGGGATGAATACCAGATTTGCTACTCTTCAATTTGTAGAACTGCCCCATTACATCCTCCAGGTTTATAGAGAATTCATTCAGCTTCTCCGACTCGGCAGCTTCGAATACCATTTTTGGCACCGGTATCTCTCCCAAATCTTCCTCAGTGAAGAGCGAAGCAAAGAATTCATTTAATCTTTCTGCTATGGCTTTGTCTTCCCTGATTGCCCCTTTTACCCCTTGGTCATCTAGCGGTCCAACCATTTCTGTTGCCAGCTTCCTGCTTTTAATATACCTAAAAAAAAAAAATTTCCTATGTGTTTTTAACTCCAAAGCAATCTTTTTTTTTCAAAGTCCCTCTTAGCCTTCTTTATCAGCGTTTTGCATTTGACTTGACATTCCTTATGCTGTTTCTTATTTTCAGTCGGTTCCTTCTTCCATTTTCTGAAGGATTTTCTTTTAGTTCTGATAGCTTCCTTCACCTCACTTTTTAACCATGCCGGCTGTCGTTTGGTCTTCCGTCCTCCTTTTTTTAATATGCAGAATATATTTGGCCTGGGCTTCCAGGATGGTGTTTTTAAACAGCATCCATGCCTGATGTAAATTTTTGACCCTCACAGCCGCTCCTCTAAGTTTTTTTTCACCATTCTTCTCATTTATCATAGTCTCCTTTTTTTAAAGTTAAACGCTAATGTACTTGATTTCCTATGTATATTTACTTCTAAGCTAATCCTATATAATAATCTCACCTCCAACATTCTAATCTTGCTGCCTGTGACTGTGGCTCCTTTGCAGTTGGTCTGCTAGGTTCCGAAGCCCTGGGTGACGTCACCGGAAAGGAGACACCAGATTGGCTAGCAGAGGGAAGAGGGGAAGAGCTGCAAAGCTATCAGCACTGAGCACTGAAGGAGAAACCATCCGGCGCGGAGAGAGCAGAGCAAAGGAAGTGGACAAGGGGAGTAGGTGAGTGGCTGGAGCACTGAGGTGGCCGGAGAGACGCAGCGTGACTCGGAGAATGACCCGAGGCGGCCGGCGGCCGGACAGCACTGCCCGCCAGTATGATGTCAGCGCTCTGAGCCCGTGGTGGCGCTAGGAAGATGGCGGTGCAGAAGAAGGACGGCGTCCCGAATGAGAAATTTACAAGGCCTCCAACACTGTCTCGCAGTTCGACAACGTGCGCCTGTGGTTGGGCAAGAACTACAAGAAGGTAGTGGAGCTGGAGGGAGGAGAGGGCCGGGGGAGGGCTGCCACTCTACTGTACTCTGCCCCGCCCACTTGCCAGCAGCGCCGGGCCCCGGGAACAAAGGGGAAAGGAACGGGTCTGGGCTCCTGGAGAGAGATAGAGAGCCGCAAGCAGGGAGGGGGCAGAGCAGCCTTACTGGAATACTGGCTATACCATACAGGGAGGGAGAACCTGAAACTCGGAGGGAGGGAATGACCCTGGAACTGGGAGGGCACGGCCCTGGAACTGGGAGGGAGGGCACGGCCCTTGAACGGGGAGGGAGGGAACGGCCCTGGAACTGGGAGGGAGGGAGGGAGCGAGGGCATGGCTCTGGAACTGGGAGGGAGGGAGGACCCTGGAACTGGGAGGGAGGGGCCCGGAGGCCCATGGCACACACTCTCATTCTCACACACACACTCGCACCCAGCCTCACTCTCTCTCTGTCACACACACACTCACACATTCACTCTCTCTCTCTCACACAGTCACTCTTACACACACTCTCTCAAACATACACACTCCGAGGAAAACCTTGCTAGCACCCTTTTCATTTGTGTCAGAAACAGGCCTTTTTTACTAGTATCAAATACAATCATATTGTGATCACTGTTATCAAGCAGCCCCAGCACCATTACCTCCCGCACCAGATCATGAGCTCCACTAAGGACTAGGTCTAGAATTTTTCTCTTGTCGGCTCCTGTACCAGCTGCTCCATAAAGCAGTCCTTGATTTTGTAGTTTACCTCCCTAGCATGCTCTGATGCTACATTTACCCAGTCAATATCGGGGTAATGAAATCACCAATTATTATTGTGTTGCCCCGTTTGTTTGCGTCCCTAATTTCCTTTAACATTTCTGCATCCGTCTGTTCATCCTCGTTGCAGCCAAATTACTGAACAACCCTATAATGCATTTGTGCAGCAGCCTATCACTTGCTAACCACACATTAACTGCCAGATTCTATAAAGAATCACAGATTTGCACAGAAACTAATTAGTTAATTAGGTGTAATCAATAATTGGGGTTAACAAGCATTTAATTGGCAGACAGGAGTTATATATGGATTTGCCTTATGCCCTATTCTATAACATGGATGCCTACATTTCATTGCATGCACTTCCAAGGGTGTGTGGCCATGGGAGGGGCATGGGCAAGTCAAGGACATGCCCAAAATTAGGTACGAAATACCTCTGCACATGGAGGAATGTTCCTCAGTGGCTACAGACATGACTCTGCACAGGGAGCCAAATTACAGGGTAACTGAGATAGAGCTCCTGGTTCTACTGTGCCTCAGGCACAGGAGACAAAATATGTAGCACCACCACCACTTGCTCCCACACAATGTTTCTATGTGGGTATGGAGAACATAATGCTGCTTAGTAAACAAAGCCCTTGATGTGGGCAAGTGCAAAGTAATGCACATTGGAGAAAAATAATATAAATTAAGCTACTTGATGCCAGGTTCCATGAGGAGTCAACCCACCCAGGAAAAAGGATCAAGGTGTCATTTTGGACAAAAGTTTGAAATCTTCTGCTTAGGGCTCCTTTTACCGCTCGCTATACAGGAAGTACCGCCAGGCAGTACTTCCCACCCCTAGCACACTGTCATTTCTAACGCTACAAAAATGTATTTATTTTTGTAGCGCTGGAGTGTACCCGGCAGTAATGGGTAGTGGTAAGGGCTCCTCCCCAAAATGGCCACGCAGCAACTGCTTTACTTGCCGCCCGGCCATTTCCTGTAGGAAAGCGAGACTTCCTTTTTACCAGCTGTGGTAAAAGGGGGCCTTGGCACACATGTAAAACATGTGCCAATGCCAGTGCCGACCCCCTTTTGCCACAGCTTGGTAAAAGGGGCCCTAAGTGCTTAGCCATTAAAGATAGGCCTGCTATTTATGCAGTCTATTTTAACTGTTAAACATAGCCGGTTTGGCACTGAATATGGCCTAACTGGCTATGTCACGCAATATAGCTGGTTAGCGGCTAGCGAGTACCGCGGATATTAAGCAGGAAATAACCAATTAGCTCCCAATATCCACGATTAGGCGCTAAAACACTATTTACTGGCCAGAAGCTGTTCCTGGCTGGTTAAATACTTTTATCGGGCAGCATATGCTAAAGGAATTGACCCTTAAGCATAACTCCAACTTAAACGTTTTCCTTTGTGGACACTATGCTTAAAATATAATGAAAATAATCAGAAGTCTTTAAATACACTTTCCTTTTCACCCCCCATTTTAAAAAACATATTCCTGTTTTTTCTCCATGTCCTTCCATTACATAAGTATGTATTCTTTTTAGAGTAATTTTCTAACTGGGGAATATTAATGAGATTTTCATTTTGAATTTTTTTTTTCTCTTTGCATGTAGTTTTGGTGAATTTCCCAAACGATGTCTGCTTCTGTGACTGGGAAACATAAACATAGTAATCACAGAATTATTTAGCTGAGAACAGTTTAATTCACTGTTTTGTTCTCAACCACAGAAGAATTGCTCAAAAATTATAGGTAACTACAGTAGCATACTTCCTTTCTAGGTGGATGGATATTACAAGAACTATTGTTTTATATAAAGATACATTCCCTAGCATCACTCAGCTCACAACAATTACACATTCTTTCTAATAGAAATCAATAATTGAAAGGATACCTAATTTCACTTTTTTTTCTTATTCTCTTTTAAATATGTAATAGCACACTAGTTAAAATGAAAGGATAATTTTTAAAGACTTAAGATACAAAAAAAAAAAGGTTTCCTTTTGTCATTGTTCTTAAGCAGATACATATGGGGTGATGTTCTTTGGAAGCACCAAAAATGCATAAAAGGAAAAATTTCAAAGCTGTAAAAAAAATATCAAATAAAAAAATGCAAAATAAACACAGGTCTCAACTAGTTCATATATTACCTTTGTCGCATAATCTCCCCCCAAAAAAGTTATTTAAATTATGTGTTTATTTTACTAAGGTGCACTAACTGATTTAGCTTGTGCTAATGATTAGCATGCACTAAATGCTACACAGCCCACTGTAGGCTGCATGGTACATATGGCACCTAAAAAAATCCACAAGGATTTAAGCATAATCTATAAGATTTAGGCGTGATTTATAGAATATGCTTAGTCGATACTGTAGTGCCTAAATCTACAGGTGCCCGTTTACACCAATAAATACCTGGTGTAAGTCCATGAGTGTAGATTTAGGTGCACTGACCCGTATTCTGTAATTATTAACAGAAATTTTGACACACCCATGAAATGCCCATAGACATGCCCCTTTTACCTACACACATTTGAACTGGGCACTTTACAATTTAAGTGCACTTCTTTATAGAATACATTAAGCTATTTCTCCACATAAATTCTGATTATTGCCAATTAGTGCTCATTATTGATTGTTAAGTGCTGTTAAAATGCAGATTGGCTTGTTACACCAATTAAGTTACGTGTGTATTTCTGCACGGTAACTAGGCGCTATTTATAGAATCTAGCCCATAATGAACACTAATTCATTAGCACATGCTAAATCCGTTAGTTCACCTTAGTAAAAAGACTCCTATATATTTTTTAAATATATATTTTTAATATCACATATAAAAAACTGCCCACAATACTCATCTTCCAGTCAATCAATATTCAAAACAAAATGCACATGTAACGTAAATTGTGATGCTTATTTAAAAGAGCCCTTGTCAAAGGAACTCAACTATGCACAGTGTGTCAAATTCTATATATGTTGCCTTAAAAACTGGTGCTTAGCGCAATTCTATAAACTATGCCCCAAATTAGGCATAATTTATAGAATATAGGGGCCCTTTTACTAAGGCACGCCTAAAAGTGGCCTGTGCTGGTGTTGGCGCGTGTTTTGGGCATGCGCAGATCAGTTTTTCAGCATGTCTGGAAAAAAAGGCATTTTTTTTTGTGGACAAAAATGGACATGCGGCAAAATTAAAACCAGTGTGCATCCATTTTCGTCCTGAGACTTTACTGCCACCCACTGACTTAGCGGTAAGGTCTCACGCGCTAACTGGGCGGTAAACGGCCAGCAGACGTAAACTGCCGATTACCGCTGGGTAAGTGCCATGTGGCAGAAAATAGAAAATACTTTCTACTACATGTTTTGGACGCTTGTCAAAAATGAAATTACTGCCCAGGGCATGTGGTAGCCAGGCGGTAGTTCCAATTTGGCGCATGGTTGGATGTGTGTAGGTGCCTACATGCCTCAGTAAAAGGGCCCCCATAGTTAGGGGGGGATTCTATATATGGTGCCTAAAACATCCATGTGGAAAACATTTTCCGCCTAAGCATATTCTATAAGCGGTGCCTAGATTTAGGTGTGGTATATAGAAGGAGTAGTTGGTATCTGAGCACCTAAAATTAAGCACGTCTATTTACACCAATGAAAACATGGCATAAATCCTGGCGTATCATACTCTATAATTATGCACATACATTTTGGAAAGCCCTCCAATCACCCACTCTCCTCGCCTATAACCACGCTCCTTTTTGTCTGTGCACATTAAATTTAGGCGCAGTGCTTTACAGAATGCACTTAGTGATTTCTGCGCGTAAATTCTAATTACTGTCAATTAGTACTCATTGCTTGTTAAGCCAATCAAGTTATGCGTGCAGGTATAGAATCTGCTTGGATTTCAGTGTGTAACCCTAAGCACTATATAGAATCCAGGAATTAGCAGCTTTTCTTGTGACTAAAGTTAGGCCACCCATTTAGGCCACCTAAAACCAGGCCTAAATGCCTGCACATAACTTGGTGCAGAACAGGAATATTCTATACTCTATACTTCTATAACAGTGTGCCTATGGCCATTAGAATTTACACGCACCACTTTATAGAATATGCCTAGAAAGTTGTGCACGTTAAGTTCTAATTAAAGCCAATTAGTGCTACTAATTGGTTTTTAAGTACCAATTATCGGCGCTGATTGGCCTGTTTATCAATTAAGTTGTGTGCACAATTTGGTCATGTAGCCAAATTAGCACACAAACATAAGGGGTCATTTATAGAATTGGGGGATTATGTAAACCACCAGACAGAGGGAGTCCTTTCACTAAAGATTAGCACATGTTTTCTGCAGCAGGGCCCACAGGAATAAATGGGTCTAGTGGCAGATAATATCAGCTAATCTTTAGTAAAAGATCCCCATAATGAGGGGACCACTTTCGTCATTGCACAAAAAAGAAAAACTCTCCAAAGACGGAAAAAGGAGAGGTACTTATCTCAATAATGTTAAGGTGCTATAGCAAAGGTTCTCCTCATGCATGCCCAGATAGGAGCTCTCTCTCTTCATATCAAATCATGAT
The DNA here is from genome assembly GCF_901765095.1 of Microcaecilia unicolor. Taxonomy (NCBI): domain Eukaryota; kingdom Metazoa; phylum Chordata; class Amphibia; order Gymnophiona; family Siphonopidae; genus Microcaecilia; species Microcaecilia unicolor. Next base: position 92,395,108 of record NC_044039.1, read on the forward strand.
GTACTCACAATAACGTCATTGATATAAAGTTTCACTTCATTGAAAAAGTCATCTCTCAATCATTTCCCGGGGGTGGCCAAAATATAGGTTTCTCCCAACAGACTTTTTCAAGGGAAGTTCCAAACCAATAGTGACTCTAGAAACAGAAAAAAAAAATGTTGTAAGCAACAAAATTCTCAAAAATTCCAAACAACTTCTTAAATAGGCTTACAATTCACTTATATCAATCCACTAACAGAAATTCATAGCCAAAACAAGTGTCGCAGCTCCATACATCAAACAAAGTGCCTTAGAAAAGAGGACGCTCAATCAAGTGTGTCTATATTCACCAGCTCAAAGTAAGAATGACACCAAGCGGTGATTCAAAACGTGCATGCTACTCGATTTCAGAATTTAAATCAGATGGAGGTCAAGCTTGATCACTGAAAAATTGCCACCGCAATGAAGACATCTCTGTTCTATCAGAAATCTATGCCCTCAGTTTACTTTCCAGTGCTGTAGAAACCTGTGAGATATGCTGGTTCATTCGTCATTACATATGGAACATCAATGGGAACTGAGTAGTGATCATTTTGAATGTGGCCACTGTGTGGCCTGTAACTATTCTTTGAAGCTCTTTGAATTAATCTCTCCTATTCTTGGGGTTCACTCATGTGTTGAAGAGTCATACAGACCATATATTTTCGGGAATGATTTACGCAAAAATATGTCCTTGTAAAAACTTATATTTTGGGGAAAAAACCCCACTCGTCTGATTAAACAGAGAATAATTGAGCATTGTTCTGCTCTTTGGATAGGGCATCAGAGTACTCCTCTGGCTCTACACTGGCATTATTTTTCTCACACTATAAAGGATTTAAATTATCTTGGGATAGAACAGAGAAGTCTCAATCATGGCGGCAATTTCTCTAAAGTGCTACTTCAGTGGGAACAACAATACATTTTTCAATGGTCAAGCCTGACCCATCTGGTTTAAATTATGAAATTGAGTGGCCTGCATTTTTTGATTCATCACTTGGTATCATTCTTACTTTGAGCTGCAGCATATAAAGAACCATGTGTGAGCATCCTCTTTTCTAAGGTGCCATGCTTTGATGTACAGAGCTGAAATGATTGTTTTGGCTGACTATGAATTTATGTCAGTGGATTTTATCAGTGAATTCTAAGAATATTTAGGATGTTTTTTGAATTTTGGGGAATTTTGCTGCTCATGACATTTTTTTTCCTGTTTCTACAGTCATTATTGTTTTGGAGCTTCCCACGAAAAATCCTTTTGACTACTCCCAGGAGATAATTTGGAGATGATTTTTCAAATGAAATGAGACTTTGTATCAGTGAAGGTATTGCAAACTACATCATGCTTTGGAATGGAGAGAGTTTCCATTTGGATATGCAATGAGGAGGAACCTTTGCTATAGCACCACATCATTACTGAGATAAATACTTTTCTTTTTTTTCAATCTTTAGAGAGGAGTTTTTATTTTTGGTGCAGTGATGAAAGTGGTCCCTCACTGGGTATGGTGGTTTACAAGATGTACAAAGGTTGAGGTAATTTTGCCAAGGGCTCTTTTAAATGAGCACCACAATTTATTTTTAGAGCTGTATTTGATAAGGTATTTCATGCAGTTTGTTATAAATATCTATTGAAAGACACATGAATATCATGGGTATAATTGTTTTATACATGACGTTGAAAAATGGGAAACTAATGAGATTGAGGTTATTTATGAAATATTTAAATCGGTATTTTAAACATATTTTATCTTGATTTTCATTGGGTCAAATGACCAGGTAAAGTTATCCAAATAACTTATTGAGATAACTTTAACTGGATAAGTCTGACCGCTTAATATATCCTGTTAAAGTTATTTGGATAAACATATCTAGATAACTCTAAGCTAACTATAGCAGAAAGACTAATCAGTTAAGTTTAACTGGAGGTGCAGGATATATTTTGGATGGATAAGTTGATCAGGTAAAAGTTATGTGGTCTGCATGGAGTCATTTTAAAAAGACAAGATTTGTCTGGGAGACATCCAAAGTTACTTGAATAAAATGTTTGAATAATGGTCTCTTATAGATCAATTTTGAAAAGGTTTAGTGGTGTAGGTTTGAGGGATGATTCCTAAATATAGATGTCTAAAAAGTGGGCAGGTCCAGGGTTGGGAAAATAAGTTACACACTTAGAAGGTAATTTTATAATATGATGCCTAACCTGTATAACAGAAATGATCCTATTCTATTTATATATTTGAAATGGAACTAGCAAGGGTCTACAAATGGCTACATCTGCTCTGAGGCTCACACAAATCTCAGGACATTTTTACAAGCTTTTGTAAAAAATATTTTATAGCACACATCCACAAGACCCACTCTGTAGGGGTACTATCTGCCTCTACCTGTTTGTGTTCATGTGGCCTTTATTAGCCTAACTTAGGCATATGAACCAAACTATGACTTCATCATACCCATCCTGTATTGGATTCCTAATGCAGTGCATGATGAACTTTGCCAAAGGTCATGCTGTTTGGGCAATGACACAGAATAGACTTCATAGGCTTTTGTCAAAGTTTCTTTCATGATCTTGAGGCCTGGGAGTGGAGGATTAGTCTAATGGTTAGTACAGCAGGCTTTGATCCTGGTGACCTGGGTTCAATTCCCACTGCAGCTCCTTGTGACCTTCAGCAAGCCACTTAACCCTCCATTGCCCTAGGGACAGAGAAAGTACCTACATATAATGTCACCCACTAATTCTAACATCCAATAAGAGACCTATTTTATGCCTGTTACGATGTGTAACATTTAATCATTGGCATAGATTATGAGAATGCTTGCTTGCATAATCTCTCTCTCTTTCCCTTTAGACTTTAGCTGGGAGCTTTTAGTCCTTCCAGCCACCCAAGGTGTAGTTCAGCTAGTACTTCTGAATGCATGAGCACCCAGTGCTCAGAGATGTACCTAACCAGAACTACAAGCATGTGCTATATTGAGAAAGAAGCAGTACGGTATAGCATCTCAGCTACAACCAAGATTAATTCCTGAGAAAGGCTGCATGCGTCCAGCATTCCATTATCATTGCTGAGCTAACCTTCTACCAAGAACACAGACAGAGACACGCTGCAGAGCTGGGGCATCCTATCTACATAACTTTGGGCAATTAGCTATGGCTGATCCAAGAGCCTGTTGTGAAACCTCAGTTGGGAGTCCAGGAGATGGGTAGACTGGCCACAATGAGGCAACCATGGGCTCATCTGTGTGAATCCCACAATTCAGGTGAAGACAGTGGTTTCCTTCCTATAGTCTAGGATTAAATAAAAAGTCATTGCTTAGGGGTCCTTTTACTAAGGTGTGCTGAAAAATGGCCTGTGGTAGTGTGGGTGCGGGTTTTGGGCGCTCAGATTCATTTTTCAGTGTACCTGTAAAAAGGCCTTTTTTAAATTTTTGCCAAAAATGGACGTACGGAAAAATGAAAATTGCTGCACATCCATTTGGGTCTGAGACCTTACTGCCAGCCATTGACCTAGGGTAAAGACTCATGTAGTAATCGGGTGGTAATGACCTACGCGTGTTAAATGCCACATGGCACACGTAGCTGACGCGCCAGAAAATAAAAAAAATATTTTTTGGCCGCGTATAGCGGACACATGCCAAAAATTAAATTACTGCAAAGGCACAGGGTAGCCGGATGGTAACTCAGAATTGGCACGCAGTGGGCACGCGTAGGTGCTTACACAACTCAGCAAAAGGGCCCTAAGTTTCCAAGTGTGATTCAGCACCTTTGGCAAACGGTTCTTTATGTTATTGATATTTGTTAGGTAATACTAAGGTTGTACCAGGAATAATTATTAGTACTGCTATTGCTACCTCACTGATTTTGATCAATACTCTGATAATATTTTGCTGCTAAGAATTGCCAGCTGCTTTGCCATACTTATATATACATATTTTTATAGTCCTGTAAAATATTACACATGTGTACAGAGAGAGTCCTTGGGCCATCTAGGTACAAATCAACCCCTTGACAAGCAAGATAACCCAACTTATAATCAGTGCAATTATCTGGAACAAATCATTTTAGGAGAATGATAAGACTGTAGGCATTATAGGGGTGTAATTTTGCCTCAGAGCAAGTATGAGTTTGTGCGCTTCTATAGATAATGGGGTAGATATTCAACAGGGTGGTCAGTGTATTTTAAATGCTGACCAAGGCCAGCTAAGTTAGTCCTGGCACTGAATATCTGGGTCTAATTTGCCTGATGCTGGCCGCCCTTATGCTGGTCCAGGTCAATATTCAGGCCCCTCCTTCTCTTCTCCCTGCCACCATAAAGAACCAACCTCTCTCTCTCCTCCCCAAACCCCCAGGTCATGGCAGTCATTTTCCCCAAACAGCTGCAAAGGGTAGGAGTGAATGGGCTTCGCTCCTGCCCCATTAACCCCTCTGGACCTCAGGTATAAAGAGGTAGACCTGGTGGAGGGTCTTCCCAGACCACGGGGTTGGGGGGAGCTGTTCCCTGGGGAAGGGGGGGGGTCTACCTAGACTAGGAGGTTAGGGGGCTGTTCCCATGGGGAGGAGGGTCTACCTAGACTAGGGGTTGGAGGCTTGTTCTCAGGGGCAGGGGAGAGAAAGGTTGGTTCTACATACAGCAAGCAGGAGAAGGCTTTTTGCAGGGGCCGGGAAGCCTTCAGATAGTTATGCTGGTCTTGGCTGATATTATATGTGCTAATCATGCTCCCTCTGGGTGCCTATATATAGGCACACACTCATAGAATCACCCTCCATGTGCTTCTATCACACCGGTTTTGCATGAGTTAGATTTACCCTGAGTTATGTTTAAAATATTATTGTTGTTCCTCAAAATATGCCAGGGCTTGATTATTTTTAAGCATTTTAGTTGATGCCATGTTTGTATTGTTTGCACCCTGTTTAGGATTGTCAAAAAATAAATAATAATGAAACTGAGGGGCCTAGGCCAGATGCTCAGCTTCCAATGAAATGATTCTGCTATAGCTTTAGAAAACAAAGTTCAAATGTATTTATTCAGGCAAAATGGTCTCATTGAGAATTGTTCTCTTCAAGTGTAGGTAAGTACATGCAGGTTCCACAAACTCTTTAGTTCCGTTTTTTAAAAGGCATTCCACTGAGTATCTTGAGTAATAAGGCAAAACTTTAAAATAGAATACACCTCTCCTCCTTTTAGGTATGGTATATTTGACAGTCTAATTGCTACAACCTTAGCAATTGAAAATAATAGGCTATAAAAATAAAGAATAAAGTGCCAAAAAATTTTACTAAACCTCCTCTTTAAGAGGACATGTCTGTCTTTTGGATATATTCAGATAAGTCATCCCGGGTTTTTTTTAATTTTTATGAAATCTTCTCTTTCTTTCATGTGCCTATGACCAACAGACCTACCCACACAGGGCTAGACTCTATATATCATGCCGATAAAAAATACACAAGGCTATTCTATAAACTATGTCTAAATTTAGGCATACTTTATAGAAACTAGTAAAAAAAGCCCAGTTTCCTGATGCAAATGAAACGGGGCTAGCAAGATTTTCTTCTGTGTGCATGTGGGAGTGTGTGTGTCCCTGCCTCTCTGCCCCTCCCCCCTGAGTCCTTCACTGTTCAGAGAGAGCGATTTGATTTCGTGCTTTGCTGTGTTTTCCTTCACTGTTTGTGTTACAGAGAGAGCGAGGGCGGGGCAGACACTCATGGGGAAACTGGATATCTCTTCCCCCTCACATTCCGGCTGGAGGCTTCATAGAATATTTGGTGGTGCCTTTTATATAGAGAGATGCCTAATATTTCAAGTGTGGTTTATAGAATACGTTGAGCACTCAGCCACGTGACTAAATTTAGTTGCGGCAGTTATGCCCAAGTATAACTGGTGTAAGTGCCGATGCCTAAATTAGGCTCGGGCTGGGTGTATTCTATAACAACGTGCATAAATTTAAGAAATGCCAACGGCCTCGCCCATTCCATGCCCATTGCCTACACCCCACTTTCAACTATGCATCTTAGAATTTACATGAATCACTTTACAGAATATGCTTAGACAGTTGTGCTCAAAAATTCTAATTATGACAGTGTTAATAATTGCTTGTTAGTTGCAATTATTGGCACTGATTGGCTTGCTAATGAAGTTGCATGCGCAAATCCAGAATATGATCGGTTGCATGCACAACTTAGTTGCGTTATATAGAATTCGCAGGGGATAATGTGAGAACCATCGCTGGCCTATAGTGATTCTGGACACATGGGAAAGCTAAAAAGAGAGAACAGTGACCTCTTCTCTGTTTCCTTCCTGCTAATTGATATTGTCAAAGGAATTTGTTCGTGCAGCACAACTTTAAGCATATGTCCTACAAAGATTTTCACATGTAGCTCAGATGTTGAGGGATATCCACTCTTCTGATAAGTAAGCTTGAGCTCAGACTCAGTCAAATTCAAATCTGTAAGTTTTTGAAAAGTATTTCTTTTCTTGGATCAATTCCTAAATTGTGGTCGATAAGAGGTTTTTTTTTTCTATTTTTCTTTGTAGTATTGTTTCCCTATGATGATTGTGCATATTTCGTGTATTTTATTCAAGATTTATTGAATATTGTAATTATTAAAATTTGAAAAAGAAAAGTAGCTTATTGTCTACTGCTGTACTGTAAGTCGCTGATGTGTGTTCATTAACTAAAAGCCATTTACACATTTGCTACGATTAAATATTTCTTTAGCAAAGGTAAGCAACCATTTTTTTTGTGCATGTCCCTCTTTTGTCTCCACCAAATATGCTAACCCTAATCTTAGCATAATTTGCAAGTTAACAGTTTAAGAACAGAATTCAATGATCATACATGATATCTCCTACATCTGCACGCAACTTTGGAACGCACTACCGAATGCCATAAAACAAAGCACGATCTGGCAGCCTTCCGGAAATTACTACAGACTAACCTGTTCAAAGAGACTTATCAAAAGGATCCTTCATAAAGACTTGACATCAAAACTGTACCAGAATAAGTTAACACTGAACTATATTTTATTTGGTTACTTTAATTACATTGCCATTACTGAACGTTATACATTACCCTGATCTCAATACCTGAAATGAATTGTATATCTATTTTCTTCTAATGTACTTTATATTTCTATACTTTAATTGTAATAATATTCTGTACTTCTCATTCTGGAAATGGCGATCGCTACTACGGTATAATGTAAGCCACACTGAGCCTGCAAAGAGGTGGGAAAATTGTGGATATAAATGCAGAAAAATAAATAATAAGAGAAACTTTGTTATTTCACTTTTGAGTTTGAGGTGATTGCTCAAAAATGGGTGCCAGATAAGATTGGTGCTAAGCGCTACTTTATAAACAGCATTCATCCAGTGCTTAGCACTGATTCCAGCATCAAACTCTGGGTGCCAGACTTATGCCTAATCAAACCTGGCGTAAGTTTGGGTACTCAAGTTGGGCTCAGAGACCAACACTATATGCAACTTTTTGGAATGCCCCTGACCAACTTATACTTTTCCTATGGCCACATTCCCTTTGAGATTGCAAGCTGTGGGATTTAGGCACCCAGCATTATAGAACTGCACACAGCCAGATGCACACGGACATCCTAATTGGTACCAATTAACATCAATAATGGTTATCATTCAGTTATTGATGGTTAACATCTTGTTCGCTGTTAAGCTGTGAGTGCATCTTAGAAGATAGCCCAAATCTGGGTACCATATATAGAATACATTTTGAAAGGACTGCTCAAATGGCTGGGTGATCAGAAAAATCATGGACCACTTACTTGTGATGGATGGGACGTACCCCAGAAACATATTGGCAATAGCTCAGGAAAGGGGCCCTGTATCCTAAAGAAAGTCCCCAATGTTTCTTCTATAGAATCAAGGATATTGCCTGGAAGTGGACAAACTGGAATGTGAGACAGGAATGAAGATAGTCAAGGTCATTCTCCTGGAAAATACCTGAATGGCTTGAGTCTGCCCATGAGACACTGTGCAACAACCTAAACTGACATTAGAGTGTGCTATGGAGGTAGTAGAAGTTTTCCATCAAGCCAATCTGTACCTGACAGGGGTGTAGCTAGACTTTGGCAGGGGGGGGGGGTTCTAGAGCTCGAGGTGAGGGGGCACATTTTAGTCCCCCCAGTACCGCTGCCCCCCCGCCACCAACACCACATTTGAACCCCTCCCCCAGTGCCAACCCCTTTCGACCCCCTCTTCCTGCCACCGCCAACTCTGCCCCGCCGTCGGGTACCTTTGCTGGTGGGGGTCCCCAACCCCTGCCAGCCAAAGTCCCTCTTCTCCGGTGCGGCCGCGTTTGCTGATCTGCAAGGGCAGGCTTCTGTTTCTGTGAGTCTGACGTCCTGCACATAGGGTTGGCGGCGGGGGGGGGGGGGGGGGGAGGGCCAAATCTACAGGGGCCCATGCCACCATGGCCCCACATAGCTACGCCCTGGTACCTGAAAGCACCAGACTGAAAGCACAGAAGCTGTCCCTAAACCCAGGGAGATAGAATGGCACCACAATCACTACAGGGGGTAGTTCTATAACTGGATGCCAGAAGTTAGGCACCTAGATGCAGCATACTGAGCACTTATTTATAACAGCATCTGATGCCAAGGTTCTGTTACAGAATACTAGTGTAAAACAGTATCTACATACCTACATTTAGGCACATCCATGCCAACTTGTCTCTCTGATGCCCAAGCCAGTAACTGAGACCCGGTTTGAAGGAAAGGTTATGGATTTGATAGACCCATTGGAATGAACACATACGGCAATGAGTATATCCTGGTGATACTGGATTACACAACCCACTATCTAGAAACCATGGAGGAGCATTTTTGAAAAGAGGTCTAATTCAGAATACAGACATCCAGTTCATAATGTCCAGTCTGGACGTCCATCTCACATGTGTTTTCCAACAGGAAATTCGTCAGAATTTTCATGTTCGAAACTACGCGACACGGACATCTGTGTGCTGAGGATGTCCATCATGAACAGTCATTTTACAAACTGGAATGTCCAATTTATAAATTGCAAAAAAGCAGAGACAAAAATGGCTGTCCAGCAGCATTCTTAGAATAATGGCCACACAGACATTCCTGGCAAGTAGAGAGGCAGCCCAGTGATTAGTGCAGTGTGAACTTTAAAAACCAGGGACCTCAGTTCAAATTCCATTTTAGCTCTCTTACTTTGTAATTGTGAGCCCTCCAGGGACAGAAAAATACCTACTGTACCTGAATGTACACTACTTCAATAGTCTTCAGGCTTGTGGATCTGGAAATATCAGCAGCACTTAATCAGGCAGTGCCACTGAATACAGTTCTGACTGCTGTGGCGCTGTCTGGTTAGTACTGGGGTGGAGCAAATCCAAGAAGACAGGAGCCTCCACGGAGAGTCAAAGCAAAACAGCAAAAGTAGAGGCTGACAAATGCGCAAACCAATAGGAAGATAATATCAAAAAACAGTTTATTCAGAATATTCATATCAAGGACCTGACACGGTCTGTGTTTTGGCGCCAAAGCGCCTGCCTCAGGGGCCACAAACAACTTTCTCTGAGAAGAAGCTGATTGGCTTGTAATAATTCCTTTATGTATGCAGGTGGTTATAAAACAAGTTAATCCACGAATGGATAGGTATACAGAGGAAAACTACAAACAGACCCATTGCACCAAAAGACAAAAAAATGTGACCAATAAATGCTTGAAAAACAGAACATACTCTGAATCTAACTTAATCCAATACAAACAATGAAGCAAGTGTCAGGCTTTCCAAAAAGCAGGAACTAGGATCGTGAGCCCTTGGGCCACTGCCGAGGAGCGGCAGTGGCAGGCAAACCACCCCACACAAGGATAAGGCAGAACTCTGACAGGGCCAGCTAGACTTCACCTGCACTTGACCACCGTTCCTCAGGAGTTGAGCCCCTGAGTGCAGGTGGCCGGCAGGACTTACCGGATAGGGCAGGAACTGGAAACCAGCCGGATACAGCACAGGGTCTAGAACACACAGGGAGCCTAGGCAGAATACTAGACTAGGACTCTCAGACAGACAAGGGACAGAACTGAAAGCTGCAAGCAGCCACTGAAACAGGGAACACACACAGATAGACAAGAGACAGAACTGAAAGCTACAAGCAGCCACTGAACCAGGGAAAAAACACTGATAGATAAGAGACAGAACTGAAAACTGCCAGGCAGCTCCTGAACAAGAAACACAGACAATCTAGAACTAGACAAAGACATACAAACAAGAAACAAGACTGGGAAACAAGCAATAAAGTACAAGAAGCTACACAAAGACTAAACTAGAATCAGGCAAGAATGCAGACTATAAACTGGACTAGGCAGAAGTGCAGCAAGTACCAACAAACCAGGTCCTTAGGCGATGCAAAGGAAAAGCAGAGAGTTTCCAAATGGCTAATAAGCCCAGCAGCAGCTGAGATTCAAGCTGCAGCAATCACCCGGAGCTATGGATGCTGAGCAGGCTCAAACACAGACAAGCAAGTCTGGCAGGTTCGGAAGATACGGACTGGACTGGGCTGAAGTCTGGAACGGGAAACAGCACATAGACAATCCAATGCAGCCACCAGGTCTGGCCACCAGAGGGCAAGAGGAACACAAACCAAAATACAAGCAGAAGGCATACAGAAGCACAGAGAGGCTTAACACACACAGGGTGCAGTATAGTGGAGGAAATCAGAGTCATGCTGGAAGCAGCCAGCACACAGAGACAAAGACAGAGCTAACTTAGAAAGACCAGACAGAAGCCAGCTTAGAAGCTGACGCCAGAAATAAGGTAAGCCTGAGGGGGGTCACGACCACAGACGTGACAGCAAGAAATAAATACTCCAGGATTGTTTTGTGGTCTTCATTTCTCTTATCTTTTTTGGAGTATTTACTTCATATTCCGCCTTTCTGTGGTACTTTCTCTGTTCCTACTGGGCTCACATCTGTTTTTGCACCTTGTAAAGTTTTATTTTTGGAACACTAAAAAATGGTGTGGGCCTAATCTTTGTTTCTACATCTTTAGTCTGCCTAGCTAGGAAAAGTCTTAAAGCAAAACTTTCTCTCTCTCACTCTGGGTTGCAGAATGGCCCAGGAGCAACTAGGTGAGCACTTCCTGTCCAAACCAGATATGAAAGAATTGTAAACACTTTATCACCTCATTACCAGACTGAAATTAGTAGGTGAATGGCCAGAAATACAAAATAGCCATGACTAAGTAACATTGCATGCTAATAAAATGGTAGCTAAAGTACATGTGCCCACGCTAAGAAAACTGCAATCATCACATTTTGATACTGAATTAATAAGCTTCTTCAAAGAACTGCAAAATATCCTGTCTTCTTTCCAGCACAGAATAACTTAAACAGAATGTTTCTATGAAAATAAAAATAATAACTGGGTGGGCAATATGTAAGGAACAATTAAAACAATGGTCAAATTCAAAAAAAACATTGTAAGGGATCAGAAATCCATGAGAGTATATATATATATATTGTTTATAATTAGGATCTGCCTCACCCATTTGCGCAGCGGAAGACATGGGCTCTCTGTACTATCCTAGAGAGAACTGCAAATCCCCTCTAGATACTTAATTACCCAACCTTAAATCTGCTCATGACAGGCTTACACCGTCAAGGCAGTATAGACCCTTGTAATTAGAAAGGAACCCAGTATGTAGTAGATATAATAAGATAGTTTATTACAATCTTACCAATGGTAGTACAAACAATTCAGAACAGTCACATGGTGGAACAGCATTACATGGCACGTCCTCGCTCTAGCCTTCTGGAGTCTTCCTTCTCTGGTCTTCTTCTCCTCTTGTCTGATCTAATTACTCCTCAAACTGCTCCTTATATACAATTTTGGCCCTATTCATTTCAATGGACCCAGCTGTCTCAACAGGGCTCCTAGCCCTTATCAGTTGATCAGAATGACTTCACATACTATCAAGCTCTAAGTATAAACATGATATGCTCAGAGCGTATCTTATTAGATGACTTTGCATTTCCCCCAAACTTTCCCTAGCCCCCCCTTTGGATGTTCTCACCCGGGGTACAGCTGACCCAGTACTATCTCTACTTAACCATGGCAATCTTGCTCATGATGTCTTGCAGGTGCCAGTCTCAGAGCAAATGCCCCTCCCTGCCAGTTCTCAATTACCTCATTTCAGCACTTGCCACAGTGAAATGTAACTGTGTCAAAGGGCTAGCATAACTCTTCATTATATATATATATATATATATATATATATATATATATATAGGTTTAGAGGAGAAAAAATAGTAAGAAGTCCTATCACTACACCGGTCACCTCTAACAACACAGATACCCCATCCGCTGCCAACTTAGCGAAATATTTTAACGAAAAAAATTATAAAACTCCGTCGCATGAAACCTACTAATACCACCGAGTATACAAATATCCTTTAATGTCTAGATCTAAATCAGAGGAATACCCAGCAGATCGTTCATGGACCAACTTTGACAAAATCTCAGTAGATGAACTCTCAAAATGGCTTAAAAAATATGTCAAGTCTCAATGCAAACTAGACATTTGCCCTGTTAGTCTAATAAGAGCCGCCCCCAAACAATTCAAGATAGACCTCACAAATCAAGTAAACCACAGACTCCAAAAGGTCTATTCCCCACGAATAAAGGAAACATCCTACTCACTCCTCTGCCAAAAGACGCCAAGAAAAGCACAATGGACTTAACTAATTATCGACCAGTTGCATCTATTCCGCTCATAACCAAAATAATGGAGGGTATAGTTACGAAACACCTACTGAATATCTAACTAAACACTCAATTCTACATGAGTCACAATCAGGATTTCGATCAAATCACAGCACTGAAACTCTACTAGTAGCGGCAATGAACTCATTCAAAAAACAATTGCAACAGGTAAGAACATACTCGTACTACAATTGACATGGTTGATCATGGAATATTACTCCATGTACTAGAGTACTTCGGAGTCGGAGGCCCAGTCCTCAAATGGTTCGAGGGATTCCTCACCATCAGATCCTACCAAGTAATAACGAACGTCGAAAGACCACCTCCATGGACACAAGAATGCGGAGTTCCTCAAGGATCACCCCTCTCACCAATTATCTTCAACCTAATGATGACACCACTAGCCAAACTATTAGCTAATCAAAACCTTAAACCCTCACATATATGCGGACGATGTGACAATCTACATCCCGTTCAAACATAATCTAAACGAAATCACTAACGAGATCAACCAAAGCTTCAGAACCATGCACACCTGGGCATGCACCTGGGCAGATTCATTCCAGCTAAAACTCAACGCAGAAAAAACTCAATGCCTAGTACTCACTTCTCAATACAACACAAGCAACTACTCCACTATATCCACACCATACTGCACTCTTCCCATTTCAGAAAACCTGAAGATTCTTGGAGTTACCATAGACCGAAACCTCACTCTCGATACCCACGTGAAGAAACACAACAAAAAAAATGTTCTACTCGATGTGGAAACTCAAAAGAGTTAAGCCTTTCTTCCCGAGAAACATTTTCCGAATCTTGGTACAATCTATGGTAATAAGCCACCTGGACTACTGTAACACTCTGTACGCTGGCTGCAAAGAACAAACTATTAAGAAACTCCAAACAGCCCAAAATATCGCAGCTAGACTCATATTTGGAAAGACCAAATACGAAACCCTTAAGAGAAAAACTTCACTGGCTACCACTCAAGGAACGCATCGAATTCAAGATATGCATGACTGTACACAAGATCATTCACGCAGATGCACCACTTTTAATGTTAAACCTAGTGGGCCTACTGCCCAGGAACGCTAAGAGATCAGCCCACAAATTCCTCAACCTGAACTTCCCCAGTTGCAAAGGACTTAAATATAAGCAGGCATACGCCACTACCTTCTCTTAGAAAAGTACACAGCTATGGAATGCGCTACCCACATCCCTAAAAACCATGGACAATCTAAGCAACTTTTGCAAATCTTTGAAGACACATCTCTTCAATAGAGCCTACAAAAAGAACCCTTAAGACACAAATCAGCACACAACCCACCCAATCATATAAATATACCTCGTTCACCACCCTATCTAACACCCCCTATGCTATCTTCTAATATCTTCAGCTTATTACAGAATGTATCTTCTAATATCTTCGGCTTACCACCGAATGTATCTAATATCCTCTCTTGTCTATGTCATAACAATACTCTGTAAGCCACATTGAGCCTGCAAATAGGTGGGAAAATGTGGGGTACAAATGCAATAAATAATAATAATAATAATAATAATAATATCACAGAGACTTGCATCATTTCAAACACAGCTCAATTCATAAGGTGTGCTGTTGAACACTGCTGATGTGTTTTATTGTAAATAGATTCCACTGCATAAAATGAGACCTACAGGAAATAACATGCATTAATGTGCATTAGTGCACTTTAGAATATCTAGTCTGATAATTAGGATTTTTTTGATATCTAAATGTATTTAAAGATAGATAAATAGACTCATGAACCCTTTAAACAATGTTTTCAATGTATTCAAACATTACCACATTACATAACATAGAAAGGGTCATTTAAAAAAGCTTTGAGTGGGTAAAGGAGGGGGATGCTGTTCTTGGCGAGCACTGCCCAGTCTACTAAAGGTGCAGAACTTTGGAACCTGACCAGTGCTGCCTTGATTTGGACAGATGAGGTAGTAGTAGGTAGGTACCATCATAGCACCTAGGAAGAAAATGAAAGAATGAATGGCCACTAGCTTTGCACCTGTTGAATAAAAGCTTTTAAGGGACTTGTTGGTGGTTAAATGGCTTGATGGAGGAAAAGCACTTGTGAAGAGTAGCAGTCTTGGCCTCAGAGTAGGTGTGGGAATCCTCAGATTGTGAATTCTTCTGATTCCTCATTATCCTCAGATTCAGAGCTGGAGGAGGAGTTGGGGCAGGTCCCAAAAAACATCAGGTTCAACTGTTGGTTATGGCTGGGACTAGGGCCTGTGAGACATCAAACTTTCACTCTTAGCATCATCCCATTGTTAAATAGACTTGTACCCCAATAGTTAATATAAGGCCCCAGTTCCAGAAACGTGTAAGGTTCTGCAGGTTACCAGAGAGAAAGATAAAAGTAGTCAGTGGCCTATACTTTGAACCTAACACAAACCCTGTACAGGACTATTCAATTAAACTATCCTCATCCACAGTATTCAAAATAATGTGGAGGAAAAATAAAATTAAAGATTTTAGAGCCAAAGAACCACACAGTTGAATTGGTTCAATAATTTATTTCTGCCCAAACTTTTCAGAAACCGTAAATACTGTTGAGATGGTTTGTATAAAACAGAAATAGTTAAAACTAGAAATAATTTAGAGGGTCTTTTACTAAGCTGCAGTAACATTTTTAGCTCGCAGTAGAAATCAGCTGGTGGTAAATGTAGAGATGCCCATTATATTCCTATGGTTATCACGGCGTTTATACCAGCTGATCTCTACCCCCTTAAATAGTAAAATACTAGTTAAAATATCACAGTGTTAAACAGTTAATGAAATTCATTAAAAGAATAAGAGAATTCAGCTGAAATCTCCTGTGTCTCTTCAAAGTGCATAAAACAATGAAAAGGTTTTTAACCCAAATCAAGCACTACACAAGCCAACAATATATATATATATATATATATATATATATATATATATATATATATATATATATATATATATCATCTAAATTATTTATAGTGGTTATATCCCTTTTCTTATTTTAAAGTTTTTATTAAGAACTGATTCTTTGTGGATATTTTTTTTTCCTTTTTCAGGTATGGATCTGAACAGTTTAAAAGTGGATTTCACCAAATGGGCAAGTATAATGTTCTTTCTTTCTTTCCTTCTAACTCTTTCCTAGTATTTCCCTGGGTAGTCTATGGAAATACATGTTGACATTTCTTTGCTCTTTCTTGAATCAGGTCCTTGGCCTTTCTTTAATGTTGGGGCCCAGCTTCAGCTTCTTTTTCTGGTTTTTTGGAGGGAACAAGCCACTATCCTAACTTTACCAACATAATAAAAGAAACTGACTCCCTTTCTTTTCCAAAATATTTGTTATTTGGTTTTTCTTATTTCTTTATTTCACTTTTCTGGGCTCTCTCACTAATAAAGAAAATAATAATTTGATTTCCTACTTAAATCACTTGTAGTTGTTACTGGTGTCCCTACACTATGAGGTCACTGAGGGGTCCTTTCACTACTGCGTGGCCCTTGTGGTAATTTCATTTTTGACACGCATCTGCTACGCACACCGGAAATAATTTTATTTTCTGGCGCGCAGCAGAAACCAGGTAGTAATCTTCAATCTACACACGTAGACGATTACCACACAGTTAACGCGTGAGACCTTACCACTAAGTCAATGGCTGGCAGTAAGGTTTCAGACCCAAAATTGAAGTGCGTCAGCTTTGATTTTGTCGCACGTCCATTTTCAGCAAAAATTTAAAAAAGGCATTTTTTTACAAGCGCGCTGAAAATGTATCTGTGCGTGCCCAAAACACACACCTACACTAGCGCAGCCATTTTTCGGTGCACCTTAGTAAAAGGACGCCTGACACAACCGAGCATTATTAGCAACCAGTCGGTGAAGAACAGAATATAGTTCTTCAAAAACAATTTATTTTTTCCTCCCAGCCCCTCAGGCTTGTCATTACAATGACCCAATGCTTGTGCTGTAGTCAGGAATATTTCCAGGTAATTAGCATAAAATAAATTAACACCAGGTTGCCTGCCAGATACTCTTAGCACTGATTCACTCTATCACACTTTAACAGTGATACATTGTATCATGAAAGTTTCTTATGACTCTAAAGACAACACACCTCCCTTAAAGCACTTAATTCACTTCCTTTTGCTATTTCTTTCCCACTCACAAACTTTCAAGCTATATTTCATTCCAATTACTCTTCAAACACTTTATAACAGTGTTCACCAACTTTTTCACTTTACTCAGGAGCCTCTCACATACATATCTATGCTCCTGTTTTCTTGATCACTTCTGCAACTGTAAACTCTCGGTGGTTTCAAGGAAACACCAAATCCTTTGATATCAGTACTCCTGCTAGAACCCCTTAAAGCCAATCAGATGCACGCATCCAAACTACACTTCCTGTTTCAATGCATGCCTGAACCTGCCTACAAACAAGTTTAAACTTGAATTTAAAATTCAAAACTGGTTTTCCCTCCAAATACTTTCTATAAGTACTATTTTTAAATTAAAATAATGGTTCCCTCAAATAAAATATATCTTCTAGCAAATACAACCACTCCAGATCATTTTGAAGTCATATATATATATTTTTTACAATATAATTACCACACACATAATTAACATTTAGATAAAATACTTCACAAATTCCCCTAAAACCCCTCAACAGCACCTTTCACTAAAATAAATACAACAAATAAATTGTTGTCTCATGACAAGACCACTGCACTGGCATTTTTAAGTTAAAATGGAACCCTAAATAAAAACCCTTAAATTAAACAATAACTAGCTTTTTTTTTGTCACCCAGGGGCCCTTTTACAAAAGTACGTAAGGGCCTACATGCATCCAGCAAGCGTCAAATTGGCATTACCACTCGGCTGCCACGTGCCCTGGGCGGTAATTCTGAATATGGAATGTGCCAAAAACACACGGTAGAAATATTTTCTATTTTCTACCGTGTGGTGCTTACCCAGTGGTAAATGGCAGTGGGAACGTACTGCATGCCCACCGCCCGGGTAGAGTGTGAGACCTTACAGCTAAGACAACGGCTCTCAGGCTGAAAATGGACATGTGCTGGTTTTTATTTTGCTGCACATCCATTTTTCTGGCCCCTTAAAAAGACCTTTTTCCAGGACGCAGTAAAAATTGGCCTGCTGCGTGCCCCAATAGACGCTGCTCGCACTGATGCAGGCCACTTTTTGCCATAGCTTAGTAAAAAGGCCCCCCAATGACTTAGACCAAGCCCCTAGAACCCCTCCAGGCCCTGACTGTAATCAGAAATTGATTAAAATAATTTTAATCACTCACCATCCCGAATCAAGCCAGGACTGGATCCAGATGACCCAACCATCCCTGGCTTTCCTCAACACACCTCCAACATGCTCCAGATGCTTTCCATCAACCCCTGAGCCCCAGAAAGCTCCATAAAATGAACTGGGACCCCAGGTATCTCCTTTAACATTATTTTTAACCACTTATGTTGCATTAAAATACAAGGTTTTGTGGATTAAATATGTTGACTTTTTCAATGTTAGCCTCTGATCATGATTTTGTGGATAAGAAGGAGAGGGACAAAGGAAAGGAGGAAGGGCAGAAGCATAAAGTGGCCAAGAAGATTCACAATTGGATTCAGATCTTTAGTGTTTTTTTTCTAGCATCCTGGGGAACACTAAATTCTACTTTATATCTGGTATTACTAAGATATTTAGATATGATCCTGTGAGTTTACAGCCTTTTGGGGGTGGGCTTTGTTAAACTATGATGTTTGGCTAAAGACAAATTATATTCTTAGGTGTTTCAGGATGCTGATATTTGGCTATCTGAAATGGCCTCAGTTTGGTCTTGGTCCTCTTGTTTGGAAATTTCCTTGCCATCATTCCCAGTTTTGGGGAAACTGTTTTGGCCCTGCAGATCCAGGGGAAGGGGGTGGGGTTCATTCCTTGCAGCCGGTATTGGGTTTCTTCACTATGGCTTCAGCAGGGGTCTACACCAGTGGGTTGATTAATGCTTTCTTTCATTACAATGTGATTCAATGTAACCATCAGTCATGTTGTTTTGCAACAGATGTAATTGTGTGTGGAGAACCCACCTAGCATTCCAATGTGATGTTGCAAGCTCAAGGTTTTGCATGGGCCAAACGATTACACCAGGGAGTCAAAAAACCAGCTGGACTTCTGTTGCAAGACTCCTTCCCCAATTAACATGCTTATGCTGGAATCTTGGCTGATGGGTTACACAAACTATGAGGCAGCTCAATTATTGTGGGAGGGTTTTCAAATTGTTTTCGATTCCTTTTTCAGTTCTACAGTTGGCTATGAGGGACATGGTTGCAGAAAAAGTTGGCTTTGGGTATAATTGATGAGCTTCTTGTGTGTCTGTGTTTTCTAAATTTGATAGTATCACCTTTGGGTATTGTTCCACAGAAAGAACCAGAGAAATTCTATTTAATTTATAATGTGTAATACCCACTGAGGAATATTTCTTGTATTGATCTGGCTCTTTCTTCAGTGCAGTATGCATCTTTCGGTTTGACTGCTGCGGCGGTCAGAACAGGCTTTTTGATGGCAAAAGCAAACAGTGAGTCTGCATTTTGGCTACTGCTTATCCACACAGATTCTTTTCATTTACTGTGTTTTCAGTTTCAGAGAATGTACTATTTTGACATGTGTATGCCTATTAGCTGCTCAGTGGTATGTGCCTGTTTTGACGCATTTGCTACCTTCTTCCACTGTGTGGAATGGATGGTGGCTTGTAACCATATAGTACAATACTTGGATAATTTTCTTTTAGTGGGTCTTGCTGGGCACAGTGTTTTTGCACGCCTAGTGTCGGTATTTCAAAGGTTGGCTGTAGAATTTGGAATTCCACTGACTTTAGAGAAATTAGCTGGACTGTGTGTAGTCCTTACATTTGTGGGCAATGAACTAGACTTTGTGGAAATGGAGTTGCATTTGCCAATGGAGATTTCCAAATTAGCAGAGCTGATCAATCAGATTTGTGATTATCAAAAGTTACTCTACATCAAATTCAGACATTGTTGAGTTACTTTAATTTTGCATGCAGGGAATTTCCCACGGGGAGGATTTTTACAAGGTGTTTATCATGCTTAACAAGGGGTTGTACAGCAAATATTTTGTCTGGCTTCTCCAGTCAGTGCAAGTGGATTTGAGAATTTGGAAATAGTTTTTACAGGATTTTAATGGGGTGCAGGTGTGGCATGCCCCTTCAGTGACTAATGCATCTAGTGGTATGAGTTCTGATGTATATTTCAAAGGGTCCTGGTGTACGCTTGACATCAGAGTGCATGATGTAAGAATACTGCCTTCATGTAACTTATTCCAGTTTTGGTAGCATTCATAGCTTGAGGTTATCAGTTACAGAACATGGAAGTTGGCTGTAGTACATGCTGTCAATAGGCAGTCTGCCACTTCTCCTCTGGTGTTGAAACTGATCCATGTTTTGATGCTGTGATGTTTGTACTTAAATGCCTGCAAAGAATGCGCCTGTGTGGATAGTGCTATAGCAGACATTTTGTCTCTTCTGAATGGCCTCAATTTTGTGCTCTGGACCTGGGAGCAGATGAAGTCCCTAAGCCTCTGCATGATAGACTCTAGGCACTTCTTCCAGACCACCTGGGGGCTTGTTGATATGCTCTCTTTGAGAATACAGAAGATGCAGAAGACGATTCTTAATTTGTTAGCCCTCAATGCTATTTTGTGAGTCTGATCCACTCAGATTTGAAAGTGTGCTTTATAGCCCTTATTAGGGCTGCGGGCATGTCTGTTTACACTTTGTAAATTTATTTGGCAAGTTTTTCTTTTTCTGAAAATTATGGAGGCGGGTGGATCCAACATCTTCCTTTTTGATCTGGAGGGTGTTAGGGGCTTCACTGGGCTGAACAGTCATATGTGCCAGGCACCACAGTTCTCCATTTTGCATAATGTCTTGCTGAACCTTTTCTGGGCTCTACACTGTATTTGCTCCTCAGATTATCAATAGAAATAAAACAAAATAAAACATGGAAAAGAAAATAAGATGATACCTTTTTTATTGGACATAACTTAACACATTTCTTGATTAGCTTTCGAAGGTTGCCCTTACATAGACATCATATGAAAAATGCCAGTACAAACAAAGATGTCACACCTGTGGGACAGCACTTTACAAAACCAGAACACTGTACCAGTGATTTCATGGTAAAGATCCTGAAAGGAACTTTAAAACAATACAGGAATGTAAGACCTTTGAAGTCAAAATGATTAAATATTTTGACACCCACCAGACAGGACTTAAAGATTTGGGTTTTCTAGTCCATTACAAAGCATAAAATTGTATTGCTCTCCTGTCTCCCTCTCACCTATCTACCCCCATCCTGTTAGACTGCCACTGAAATGCTTTGATGTTTCACTCATATATACTGTCATCTACCGACATTTGCTTATTTCTGATCTGACGAAGAAGGGCAACCTTCGAAAGCTAATCAAGAAATGTATTAAGTTATGTCCAATAAAAAGGTATCATCTTATTTTCTTTTTCATGTTTTATTTTGTTTTATTTCTATTGATTACCTTTAAAAGTGGACTAACACGGCTACCACACCTCTCTACTCCTCAGATTAGGAAGTAGTATTGTTTAGAGTGGAATTTTCATTTCCTTTCCACCCTGGAAGTCAGTGAATTGGCAGTGGCAGCAAAATGAGCAACTGGTTTCACAGGGCTATTGTGAGATGATGTGGTTGTTTTTGAGAAGACATCCATAAGTTAATAGATTGGTCATTAAAAGATGGATCAGACAGGTCACCTGTCCAGTCAGTGTACAGAAAAATATTTGCACGAGATCCCTCTGTAGAATGTTTTGGTTAATACATAGGGATTATTTTTCTTTGACAAAATTCCAGTTGGGAGCAGTTTTAACATACACCTTGTCAAGGTGGATTTCAGCCTGGTGTTCTCTGGGACATATTAATTCCAGATTGGAGCTGCTTCCTTGTGGCTACACAGGATTTATCTATACAAGCAATTAAGTAGCTGAGGCACTGATATTCTCAGGTTAAGTTATATTCATTGATTCTTCAGACTACGCATCTCAAGAGTTTCATATATTGATGTGCAATCATTCCCTTATATTCTGGGCTAGGAAGCAAATAGTTGATTCAGGGCTGAGTTTAGACATGGTTTCCTTCAGAATTCAGTTACATTGGTTGGGTCAATGTATGTGATGGTGCCAGCTGCTGCCTTTGAACCTCAAAATGCACTGTGCCACCATTCTACATTGCTGATTCATTCATTTGTGGCATAAAAACATTTGTTGGATAAAGGAAGTTGATTTACCACATGAAACATGATTTGTTCTTGACTCAATGCTGTCTCTCCTATGAGACAATTGTATGGTCTTAGATCATTCCAAGGAATGTGTAGCATGGTGCTGAAAGTCACAAATCTGTACAGATGCTTCAGTGGAGAATATATGCTGAAGTATCTAATTTTGCTAAGTGAGTTGGTGCTTACCCATGAATTGTTGACTGGAGATTGTCTGGGTTTGTATCACCTGGGTGGGTTTCATCTATTGGACATTGGCCTCGACATATTTCTGAGTTCAATTCAGTAGTTGTTAGAAGGCAGTGTCAAGGCCTTTAGGGCCACAGTTGGGAAGTGGGGGAGCAGTGCAATGTGGAAGGTAGTTACGCTAATGGCAGTGTTCAAGGAAGGGAGAAACATCCTTCCCCTTGCTTAAAACCTTCCTCTCCTCATGGGGAGTTTGAAAAGAGTGCTGTAGTGCACATAATACTCATAAAACTAGGTTGGCACCAATTAGTCAGATGGCTGAGGGTAAATGATTGAGGGTGATACCAAATGGGGAAAAGGAAACCAGTGAATATTGTGTTTTTTGTTGCAGATGCACTTTGCTGTTATTATTGACATGGTTGAATTACTAAATAAAGCTGCAGCCTGATTTGCCACTGCCTTTTTGAACTTCGAGTTTATTTTGGGTTGAATTGGGAGAAGGGAGGAAGTGAATACCTATGCAAGAAAAGGCCCCGTCATAGAACTTGAGGATAGGGTGCTGATAATATGGTTGAGTTTTTGTGGACTGAGGAGTTCTTTTACTAAAGTGCGCAAAAAAAATGGCCTGCAGTAGTGTAGGCGTGTGTTTTGGGCGCACACAGATCCATTTTTCAGCGAACTTGCAAAAAATGCCTTTTTAAAATTTTTGACGAAATGAACATGCAGCAAAATCAAAATTGGCACGTGTCCATTTTGGATCTGAGACCTTACCGCCAGCCACTGACCTAATAGTAAAGTCTCACGCGGTAACCAGGTGATAATGACCAACATGTGTCAAATGCCCCTTGGCCCGTGTCCGATATGCGCGTCCGACAATAAGTTTTCAGATGCATGCCAAAAATGAAATTACCGCAAGAGCCTCGTGGTAGCCAGGCGGTAACTCCATTTTGGTGCATGCATAGACGCTTACGTGGCTTAGTAAAAGGGCTCCTAAGATTGACTTTATGGGAGAAAGGGGCAGAGGAGGTCACAGGAGAGTGAGAGCTAAGGCAGGGCAGGAGCATAGTTGATCATACCTGGTCTGCTTGGGCAGGTGCCATTCCCACACCCTCTGTGTTGAGGGAAGGCTGGTAGTGGCAGAAACCCGTCTATCCATTCCTCGTTAGGTGGACTGATCTGGTTAGTGAAAGAAGACCCTTGATTCAGAAGCTGCTGCAAAACAGAAGCCTCTCTCGTGTGTGTTATGTGATTTTGATGCTGTTTGACAATATTTTTAATAATAGAAAAATATTATGTATCTGGATTTTCAAATGCACTTGACAAAGTACCTCAAATGGACTCCTGAGGAAATGAGAAAGTAATGGAATAGGAGGTAGTGCTCTATTGTGAATAAAGAATTGGTTAAAAGATTGAAAACAGAGAGTAGGATTAAATGGTCAGTATTCCCAATGAAGAAGGATAGATAGTGGGGTAACCCAAGGGGTCTGTGCTAGGATTGTTGCTTTTTAACATATTTATAAATGATTTAGAGATGACAATAACTAGTGAGATTATTAAATTTGCTGATGACAAAAAATTATTCAAAGTTGTTAAATCACAGGAGGATTGTGAAAAATTGCAAGAGAACCTTACGAGTTTGGGCATCCAAATGCAGATGACATTTAATGTGAGCAAGTGCAAAGTGAAATGTGTAGGAAAGAGGAACCTAAACTACAGCTACATGATGCAAGGTTCTACATTAGGAGTCACCATCCAGGGAAAGGATCTCGGTGTCATCATTGATAATACATTGAAACCCTCTGCTCAGTGGGCAGCGGTGGCCAAGAAAGCAAATAGAATGTTAGTAATTATTAGGAAAGGAATGGAAAACAAAAATGAGAATGTTATAATGCCTTTGTATGGAGTCTCGCGAGATGTGCTGAGGAGAGCAGTTGTAGGTTAGCTGTCCTCCCTGGTCCCCCTCCCGGTGAGGCCCGCCCAGAACTGTGATCATAAACAGTGGAAGGGTGCAAAAACGTGAATATAACCCCGGTTTATGGACAGATATCTTGTGCGGAGTTCGGGGGCTATGCCGGGCAAGGCTATTAAGAAAGATCAAGAGAAACAAAGAGGAGGGCCCGAAATCAAAATGGTGGCGAGTCCGGAACAAACGGCTAAACATAGTAACATAGTAACATATAGATGACGGCAGAAAAAGACCTGCACGGTCCATCCAGTCTGCCCAAGAAGATAAATTAATATGTGCTACTTTTTTATTTGTACTGTCCTCTTCAGTGCACAGACCGTATAAGTCTGGCCAGCCCTATCCCCGCCTCCCAACCACCAACCCCGCCTCCCAACCACCAGCTCTGGCATAGACCGTATAAGTCTGCCCAGCACTATCCCTGCCTCCCACCACCGGCTCTGGCACAGACCATATAAGTCTGCCCAGCACTATCCCCGCCGCCCAACCACCAGCTCCGGCACAGACCATATAATTCTGCCCAGCACTAGTCCCGCCTCCCAACCACCAGCTCTGGCATAGACCGTATAAGTCTGCCCAGCACTATCCCTGCCTCCCACCACCGGCTCTGGCACAGACCATATAAGTCTGCCCAGCACTATCCCCGCCGCCCAACCACCAGCCCCGGCACAGACCATATAAGTCTGCCCAGCACTAGTCCCGCCTCCCAACCACCAGCCCCAGCACAGACCGTATATGTCTGCCCAGCACTAGCCCCGCCTCCCAACCACACAATCTCAGATTACCCAGCTCATGGTCAAATCAGCTTTGGAACCGCAGTTGCAATCGCTGTCCGACCACATCGCTAACTTTGAGAGTATGTTGGAGGAGACTAAGCGGAGAACGAGTGATTTGGAACAGAGGGTGTCTGCAGTGGAAGACGAAGACACAGGCCACAAAGAAACACTAGAACAATTGCAGAGACAGATCAAGGAGCAGGCTCAGCAAATAGACGACCTAGAAAACAGGTCCCGGAGGTTGAACCTAAGGATCGTGGTTTACCCGAATCCCTTCCAGATTCTTTACTGGGGGAGTTGCTCGAGAAGTGGTTAAAAGCTGAATAGCTCAGGCTCATTGTGCCTGGAGAGGGCACATATAATCGGGAGGAGAGGAAGCCCTGGAGACAGGCCAAGAGTAGTAATCATAGAAGTGCATAATTATGTGCACAAGACAGAAATTCTGAAAGGAGCACATCTGAAATGGCAAGATCTAAATTATGAAGGGACATCAGTCAAAATATTTCAAGATTACTCCATGGCCTTGCAGGCACGGCAGAGGGCGTTTGGGCCCATCTGCAAATTGCTATCAGAAGCCGGGAGGCGCTTCATGCTGGTGTACTTAAAATTCTACACAATGGCACATGGAGCTCACATGGAACAACTGGTGCAGCCTCCAAATTTATAACAGAAAGCAAAAGAGTGAAGCAATAACAGAGGTGAGAGGTTCAAACAGAGTATGAAAGGAAATTGTGTCGCCAGCTACTCCCCATTATGGAGGCGAGGAAAAGAGGGATGCAGGACTGAGACAAGGGTGCGGCAACAGGGACCTGATTGATACTGAATGGATGTTTTTGTGATATGTAATTTGTACAAGACTGTTTGAACGTTATGTTGCAAGTTAATGGAGCACATGGGGATAACTGGGCTAGATAATGAGTACCGATGGGGAAGAGAGGAGAAGAGCTGGAGAAGGGGTTGGGGCTTGCTCCTTGTGGGGGATTAGGGGTCAGGTCACGCGAGAGAATCTTTGCACACAGAAAGGATTTGGGGGAGGCAGTGAGGAGTGTAATTGTGGGGGCAGGGGCATAGGCGGTCGGTGGCCCAACTGTTTGGGGAGGCTAAAGGGGGTGGGGTTAGGGGTGGAGCCAGGGGCGGAGCTTATATCCACAATTGACAACACACAGAAAAAAAAAAGTAAAAATAAAAGTCACAATTAATACCTTTTATTAAATTCAGATATTAGATATGTATCATATGTCAAAGAATAAAGTGGTTGCTCAAAGCATATACTAACGACAATCACTCAACTGTAAAAACACTATGCACAAATTTGTGCAAAAACACACTCAGAACCTTACTGTACCATACCACTAGGCATACCCTAATACACCAATATACCACCCATACGGAAAATGCAGACCGTCAACAATATGAAACAAGTGATCATAATATCACAATTCTCATGCAGAGCCACAAAACACCCTTTTAGGGTGGATAGTGTTCACAATGAGCTCCTTTTATTAACAACCATATGTAGATCCTTCAAGAGGTAGTGTGTCATGATTTAGGCTCTACACCCTTTCTGATGTTTTGGTGCCACCTCAGTAAGGCCAACACACAATCTCTCCACTGCAAACCACTATACACAAACTTGGGCAAAAACACACTCATAACCTTACCAAACCATAACAGCACTAATTCCAAGGACAGGAGGAGCTACAACCTTATGTGTGGAAAGTCAGAACTGTAATTACACCGGGCTCTAAAACACCAGTGCACAACCCAGTGAAACAAAAAAACAAAACAAAATGCCGGCAAATACTACACGCTAGCAGAATACTGCATCTTGATCACGCATGAAAAACACATGACACAACAGATATGAAGGCAAAACTGGAAAGTTACCTCAAGAAGTCAGACTCGGCATGCAGCAATACTAGAAAAATTGAAACTTACATGCAAAATATCACAGATGCACATTTCCAAATGCTGATATTTCAATTAATAAATTCAGAATAAAATTCTTCTTTCTACCTTGTTGTCTGCGCATTTTATTTTTGTAGTCAGGCTGGTCCAGTGTCTATTTTCTGTTTTTCCTGTTTTTGCAGTATCCCCTGTCCGTTTGACATTTCTTCTGTCTTGTCCACCATTGATCTTCCATCTGTGTCCCTACTGGTCCCGTCCAGCATCTCCATTCTGTGTGTCCCTGTCCCATCTGCCCTCTCAGTGTCTCTGTCCTCCCATTACATTCAGCATCTTTCCCCTGTGTCTCTCTGTGTTGCTCTTTCCTGCATTTCATCCTGTTTGTCCCTCCCCACCCTACCCTACCTCATTGTGTCCAGCATTGCCCCTGTGTGTCCCTTTCCCTATGCTTTCTCCATGCCCTGCATCTCTTCTCGGTTTCCCTGACCTTCCTCTGTCTTTCCTTCCTCCTGCACTCCTACTCTGGGGCCTGAATGCCGTCCAGTATTGCTCACTCTTGGGTCTCCAATATATCTCCCACTTTCTTCCACTGTGTCAATCCTCCCTCTCCCCCCCCCCCCACCATCTACCTTCTTATTCTCAGACGAGGAGGAGCGGAGCGGAGGGCTGCTTCCTGCCCTTGGCTGTTTCACACCAGCATCCAGCGCCTTTCCTTTCGCAAATCTTCAGATTGGTTGGTCCTGAGGTGGAGAGGAGAGCGAGAATAAAGAAAAGCTTGATCGCTGAGGGTAGCGACACTGCAGCGATTAAGGCAGGCTGCCTCGATCTTCCCAGTGATGCCTGATGCCTCCTGCCCGCGCGGAACAGGAAGTTGCATCAGAAGAGGGCGGGAGGCATCACTGGGAAGATCGAGGCAGCCTGCCTTAATCGCTGCAGTGTTGCTACTGACAGCGATCAAGGCAAATTACCAGCACCATCGATTCGATCGGATGACCGAAGACAGATGCCCGCACCTGAAGCCTAGTACAGAGCCTGGAGATCGTGAGGGGACACACACCGATCGCTGAGTAAGAGCTGGTAGGCTGAGTTTTAGTTGCTGCTGGACATTTGGAGCAAGAGGCAGGCGGGGAAGCTCACAGCTGGGCTGGGGAGGCTTAGCCTCCCCAAGCCTCTTATACGGGGCACCTATGAGCAGGGGGGGGCTTTACAGATGCTCAGGGGAGGGGTAGAGGGGGTGGTGGGGAGTTGTTATGCTGAAAAGCAGCTTTGGAAAATGGGATAAAAGATCTCGCCAGATCATAAATGCTCAAAACAAGAGATGGAATGCATGCAGTGGAGTAGGTTGGGAGAAGATAGAGGGAGGATCCTGGGGAGGGGCTGAGCTCCCGGGGTCAGGTCCTCTAAAGTACTCGAGGTTCAGAACGATTGGAGGAGTCAATATGACCCAGGTTAAGAAAGCACAATTTATTACATGGAAGGTAGGAGGGGTAACGTTAACAGTGAAACTACAGGAGATCAGACTTTCAGAGATAGAGCACAATAAATTAAAACACTCCTGGGTGGGAGAGGTATACTCTGCTTCGGCAGAGGGAAGAAAGAGGGGGGTTGCTCTATTGATTAGAAAGGGCATAACAGCAAAGGCGGAACTAGTAACGAAAGACCCCCAAGGACGGTATATGTGCATTAATCTTTGGCTGCATAATAGGGAATACATGGTGGTGGGCTTTTATGGCCCAAACACGTATGAGCCTCAATTCTATCAATCTATATTAAGGCTTTGTATGTCATTACAGAATAAGAATTTGGTTCTCTTGGGGGATTTCAACCTAGTTGTAGACCCAGAGCAAGACTGTTCCCATCCAAGGGAGGCACATCAGGGTGGACCATGGGCATGAGTTTTGCGCGCCTTCATGCGGACCCTGGGGGTTCTGGATGTTTGGCGAGCGATGCATCTGGGAGAGAAAGATTTCACCCACTTATCTCGAGTTCACGACACATTCTCTAGAATTGATTATATAATGCTGGATCATAGATTATTCTCAGGGGTACTGCAGGCTACAATAGGCCCGGAGGAGGTTTCCGATAATGCCATGGTGTGGGTAGACATAGAAGCTCCAACCTTCTATCAGGCTAAGGCAGGATGGCGCTTTCCAGGATATCTCTTTTCAAATCAAGAGTTCAAGACATATTTAGGTCAAAAGTGGGAGGAATATAATAGATTCAACAAGCAACACAGGGACAACCCAATCTTGTTCTGGATGATGGCCAAGGTCGTTATGAGAGGTGAAGTGATAGCTTTTGTTCAGGCTAGGAAAAAGAAGATTGCCCGGGCTATACTACATCTAGAATTGCAGCTGAAAAAGCAAAGGGAGCTCATATACACAATCCAATGGCAGACACACGCGAACACCTGAAGGTTGTCCAAATAGCTTTAAACTCACACTTGCATGAGAAAGCCACTAGATCTAGGTTTTATCAGAAGTTCAACCTACACAGATTTGGGAATAAAACGGGGTCACTATTAGGCCAATTGGTGAGCTCTTGGACGTCACTGGGGGCCTAGTAACTAAAAGTGAGGCAATTACACAGATTTTTGTGCTACATTTTTCAAAGCTTTACCAGAAGCAGTTAGAATCAGGAGATATCAAGCCAAGTGCTTATCTAACCAGCGTGTAGTTAGACTCTGGAACTTGTTGCCGGAGAATGTAGTGACAGCAGCTGGCCTTACGGAATTTAAAGGGGGTTTGGACAGATTCCTGAGGGAAAAGTCCATTGAACATTATAAAAAAAAATTTTTTTTTGTTTGGGTTTTGCCAGGTTCTTGAAGCCTGGATTGGCCGCTATCGGAGACAGGATGCTGGGCTTGATGGACCCTTGGTCTTTTCCCAGTATGGCGGTGATTATGTACTTATGGGTATGCCCCGACTGATGGTGCAGGAATTGGATATATTGAATAGACCTGCTCAGGGCAAGGAAATTCAAGTGGTGGTTAAGGGGTTGAAGTTGCACTCGGCCCTGGGTCCTGATGGATTCTCGGGAGAGTTTTACAAGCTTATGCCAGAGACTGTTTTGGGTGCCCTGCAGGAATATTATAATCAAGCAATACATTTGGGTGAGTTTCCCTGAGATGAGAATGTGGCATTGATATCCTTAATTCCAAAACCAGGGAAGCCCAGCGATCAAGCAAATTCATACAGGCCTATCTCCCTATTAAATGTGGACATAAAATTATTAGCGAAAATATTAGCAAATAGGTTAGCCCCAATCCTACCGAGGTTAATAGGAGAAGAGCAGGTGGGGTTCGTACGTCAGCGACAAGCGGGGGGAAATGTCAGAAAATTGTTAGTGGCAATGGCCCAATGCAAAATGACAGATACTTTAGCCCTAATGTTAAGCCTTGATGCAGAGAAGGCCTTTGACAAAGTAGATTGGGATTTTCTGTTTGGGGTGCTGTGTCATATTGGCCTACAGGGTTGGTTTAGTGAGGCAGCGCACACAATGTATAAGGGAGTAAGGGCTTCAGTTTTGGTTAACGGGGTTAGAAGTGGTGAATTTTCAGTGTATTGGGGAACGAGCCAGAGATGCCCCTTATCGCCTTTGCTGTTCATTTTATCCCTAGAACCATTGTTGTGGGCATTGAAATTGAGAGAAGGAGTGCAAGGTATGAAGATGGGAGATTACACGGTGAAGGCGTTAGCTTTTGCTGATGACCTATTAATACTGATAAAGGATCCAGATAAGTCCTTGCCCGCCCTGTTAAGAGAGATTGAATTGTATAGTGTCCACTCGGATTTACTTTAAACTTACAGAAATCAACTGCTCTTGCAGTCCTGGGAAAAGATAGGGACCGATGGAAGCAGGGGCATAGCTACGGGCGGGCCTAGGTGGGCCCAGGCCCACCCAGTCTCAGTTCAGGCCCACCCCATTTGCTTGTCCTCCTCCAATCGGTGCACTGAGAGTGCACTGCACAACGTGCTGTGCTTTGCTACTCTGATCTCCGTTTGTCATGGCGCCTGTGTGCTTTGCCTTGCCTTGCCCGCCCCCCAGGGCCCCCGCAGGTTGAAGTGCACGGACGCTGGCGCCACACAGAAAAGTCTGCCGCCACTGTAAACAGATCCGAAGGGACAGGCAGAACGCGCTCTCATGGCAGCCGCCACCGTCACTCCTGGCCACCCCCAGCCCCTGATCCGCAATCCTGTGCTGCTGAGCAAAGTGGAGGGTTCACAGGACGTAGTGAACATGGCAGTTATGACTCCCAAGGAGGATGGAGTGATCAGCGTCTCCGAGGACAGGTAGGGGTGGCGAAACATTGGACTCTGCAAGATGAGAGCTGCTAAGAGGTTAAAGGAAGGATCCAAGAATCCGTGTGTGTTCTCCAAAACACGGGAGATGGTACACGGCAGCGGTGTTGCACGATTGCATATTTCTATTTATTATGAATGAAAGAAAGGTGCTCCATGCAGAAACGTTCTGTAGCATCCATATATAGGTTCATCTGTAATATTCTGAAAACAGTTGAGACTGTGGTGTGAATGAGTTGTGGATTTCTTTTAAACGTTATGCCTTAGACTAAGAGTAGTAACAGGCTGCCAGCAATAGCTGGAGAAGCTATTGGGGCCTTGCTTCATCTTGCCCCTTGCTCAATCTGCGTTTGATTGAGTCCCGCAATCCTCTGCAGGCAGTACACTCCACTGCGGTCCCAGAGGCAGCACAGGGAGCACACGTGCACTGCTCTTTGAATCTGCACCTGCCAAGGTAAAACAGCAACAAAAGTTTTATATCTACAGTATAATGCTGGTGCTGGGCTTCTATGTGGGGGTGGGTTTTTCACCTTTTTTTTCCTAGGCAGTGAAAAGCCTACCCTCACCCAGAAACCCACTAACAATAAATTTTAATGTTGGGTTTCTGGATGGGGGTGGGCTCAGTCCCAAGTTTAAAATTAAAAAAAAAAAGTTGTATATTTGTTCATGTTAGTGGGTTTTCAGGTGGGGATGGTCTCTGTAGTGCTCAGGTTAAAATAATTTTTCAAAAATATTTAATGTAGGTGGGATGTTGATGTGCTTCAGGGTGGGTGGGGAGGAATACTGAGAAGGGCAGAGATGCCAAAACTGTGGTGGGGGGGGGATGGGTAGGGAGTAGGACAGTGTTGATGCCTAGCTATAGGATGGATGGTGGGGAAGGGAAGGCTACAGGGATGGAAAGTGAGGAAGGGCTGATACTGGCCTATGGAGATGGATGGGGGGTTGGGAAGGGAAGGGCTGATGCCGAGCTATAGGACAATTTCTAATTTTTGATCTTTTATTCTATAATTGATGAGTGTTGATTTTTGTTCTTCATGTGACCAAACAGGTGAGAGATTCTGCTGGCATGTGGTTTGTGTGGGGATCTATGAGTCTGACTTGTTTGGCTTTTCCAATGGGATGTGCATTGCTGTTGTGTATAATCACTGTTGCAGTTTTAAAGGTACTGTTATTGGTATTCATGTTCAGAATTGGTGCTAAGGTTTGCTATACAGGCTCTAAGAAAATTCTTTGCAGGATTTAGTGTTACTTCACAAAGTACCTAGCGGTGAAGGGATTTTGTGTTATTGAGGTGCTACCAGAATTTGAATACATTTTTCCTATGAAAAGCTGTAAGAGGAAACATTCTAGCTGTGTTCTTTATTCTACAGATTCCACAGTAGGTGGAAAAAATATCTTGATGATGACAGTAGGATTTTTCTTATTTAATTAGTGAGAAATCTTATTTCATCGGTGAGAATTCTGTGGCTGTGCTTCATGAAGTTTTTGACATGCCGAAGAACAAAGATTAACATTTTTGAAAAATGTAGGTATTTACCTGTTTTGCTTAATCAGTCATTTACATTTGTTATAAAGCCATTGCTGTAATTATACTATAAGATCCTGTCACATGTGTTGAGATGTTTGCCATTATAGTAGACTTACATCAGGTCAAGTTTAAGATATGGGATAATGTAACTATATTTACCTTTTTTCCCTTTTAAGTATGTATGTATGTGGTTTATGTTGATGCAGAGCAGTTACTGGGCAGAGCAATCCATCATCAAGTGCATTGTAAGGAATTATTTTGTAGTATCCCAAGAAACACTACTCATACCTATATACATAGTGCTAGTGCCCACCCATATTAGCTCTGGGCCCACCCAAAAATTCAGGTCTGGCTACGCCACTGGATGGAAGAGGCAGTTACGGGTCTCCTGGGAGAAGGAAAGGCTTAAATATTTGGGGGTAATGATTCCAAATGATTTGACACAATTATATACATGTAATGTTTCTAAATTGACGGGTGACACAAAAACGCGATTACAGATTTGGCAGGGTTATCCGCTCTCACTGTTGAGACGAATTGCTTTGTTTAACATGATGATAATCCCGAGATGGTTGTACATGTTCCAAGTGCTACCACTTTTTCTTACATCCAAAGATGAGACAAATCTGAATCAAGCATTGCAGAGATGGAAACGAGCAAGGATACCACTCACAATCTTGCAGAAGCTAGTAGAATGTGGAGGGCTGGGGTTGCTTAGCATTCGTCACATCACGGTGGCTAGTGGCATGCGCCACATTAATGACTGGTACAGGGGCACGCATGACTTTACAGCAACAGCCCTGGAATTTAATATGCTTAAGGATATACACTTTGGTTATGTGCTTCACACGACACGAGTAGAACTTCCTAAAGATCTGAGAGATACGGGGATTTACAGCTCAGCCCAGGCGGTATGGAGGTGGATATGTCGCCTTCACCACTTTTCCGCTAAAGTAACTCCTTATTTGCTGCTCCTGGGAAACCCAGATTTTCAACCGGGTTTGCTACACAGGGCATTTCGTAGATGGAAACAGAGCGGACTAGTCTACCTGGTGCAGGTGGTTTCTGAAAAATCAATATCAGTTGATCTCCTCAGATCTCTTTCATTACTTCTAGTTGCAGCATTATATTAAAAGCTTGCCCTGGGACTCCATTACTGAGGATGTGCAGGAGGAGTTGGTGGAGGCATTCTCCTTTCGGGCACAGCAGAAAGTGCCACTGTCATTCCATCATAGACACATTCGAGACAGCTGTCCGGAATTAGACTTTGCTCATTTAGCGAATGCTTGGAGCTCAGAGTTGGGAGTCCAGGTAACATCAGAGATCATCAAAGAACACATTTTGGGCATGAGAAGATGCACCGCCTTTGCTGGACACTGGGAAATTCAATATAAATTAGTGTCCCGAGCACATACACCACCAAGAAGGGCCTTCCACATGGGATTGTCGCCAGATGGGGCTTGCCCAAAGTGTGGGGCTGAGGGAGCTGATCTGGGCCACGTTTTGGAAATGCCCAATAATCCGGAATTTTTGGACTAATTTGTTACAGTGAATATCAACGATTTGGCGAACATCGTGGAGACCTGAGCCGGAGCTCTTATTTGGAAAGTTACAAATTAGATCCCCTATACCGCTAGGCCTGTGGGAGTTTGCACTCAGGACCATTATAGTGGCCAAGAAATCCATTTTGTCTGCATGGTTGTCCTCTGGAGGCCCCACGGCCCTCTGTTGGTGGGGAGGAATGCTAGAACTAATGCGTTTTGAACGACTAGAGACAAATAACTTACCCCGTCAAAAAACGGAAATTTAAACGGAGATGGTCACCGTTTTGGGACAGCTTAACTCCTACAGCAAGAAGCTACTTATTAAACATGTGAATTTTCAGTTGCTAATAATATGATCTGGATGGATGTTACTGAGGAGTAGTGAGGGTGGGGAAAGGGGGGGAGGGGTTAAATCATAAAACCATGAAGACTTATTGAAATATTGTGTTGTAATACTAACCCATATGATGTTTATTGAGTTTGATCATTATATTCTTTCATTATTGTCCTTGTAGTCTTCAATAAAAATCATTGAAACATAATGCCTTTGTATCACTCCATGGTGTGATTGTACCTCGAATACTGTGTGCAATTCTGGTCACTGCATCTCAAAAAAGATATAGTTGAATTAGAAAATGTACAGAGAAGGGTGACGAAAATGATAAAGGGATGGGATGACTTCATTATGAGGAAAGGCTAAAGCAGTTAGGGCTCTTCAGCTTGGAGAAGTAGAGGGGAGATATGATAGAGGTCTATAAAATACTGAGTGGAGAGGAACGGTAAATGTAAATCGCTTGTTTCTAAATATACAAGGACTAGGGAGAGGGGAGATGCAATAAAGCTACTAACTAGTAAATTTAAAACAAATCAAAGAAAATATTTCTTCACTCATTGTGTAATTAAACTTTGGAATTCATTGCCAGAGAATATAGTAAAAGCAGTTAGCTTAGTAGGGTTTAAAAAAGGTTTGGATTATTTCCTGAAAGTAAAGTCATAAGCCATTATGAAGATGGATTTGGAAAAATCCACTACTTATATCTAGGATAAGAAGCATAAAATCGGTTTTACTCTTTTGGGATCTTGCCAGGAACTTGTGATCTGGATTGGTCACTGCTGGAAACAGGATACTGGGATTGATGGACCTTCAGTGTGTCCAAGTACGTTACTATGCATATGTTCTTAAGCTTATGCTTTTATAAAATGCTGTTTATATTATAGAGGAGGGTTTTTTTAGACTCATGATTGAGAACATTGTAAGAAAAAAATCCGCCACAAGACGGAGAACTCAAGACACCTCATGGAAAACAACAATATAAAATAAAAGTGGGAGGACGACCAAGGATACCAAAGACTGAGAAGACTTTTCTATTATTACACATCTTCTCAGTCTTTGGTATCCTTGGTCGTCCTCCCACTTTTATTTTATATTGAGAACATTGTAAGCCTGTAAATCTTTTAGTGTAAGTCTTAATATATCTGAGTCCTTTTCTCCTTTTTTTTGTACTTTATGACAGTGGTGTGATTCACAAAATAGGCAGAGTTGGTGTGAATTGATAATTTTGCCCATATCATGACAGAAATGAACCTTTCTCTTAGGCCAGGGTATGTTTGAAAATATGTTCCTCTAAGAAATAGCACTCAAGGGTATTATCTGAAAACTGTCTGTTTCTATCACTCCTGACAAAACAGAATACAATATGGAACATATGTTATGTATTTCTTATTGAAATCTATAATTGTTAAGGTAACCTGCAGTCGCCCACAGGTTAGCTATCATAGTCATTAAAATTCCTAAACTCTTAAATCTTGTAAAGAAGGCAAGATGAACCCATATTAAAACTTTTAATGACTTTACTAAAAAAGGTGGAACTTTGCAGCCAGCTGGCATCATACCGTAAGCCAGGCTGCAC
The DNA here is from genome assembly GCF_901765095.1 of Microcaecilia unicolor. NCBI lineage: Eukaryota > Metazoa > Chordata > Amphibia > Gymnophiona > Siphonopidae > Microcaecilia > Microcaecilia unicolor. The sequence continues at coordinate 92,431,313 of NC_044039.1, forward strand.
AGCTTGAACTTCGAGCTATCTTAACATAATGAATAAGTGCCAATAATTAGCATATGTAGTGTGAACAGGTTTGCTGGCACAAGCAAGTAAAAAAAAACTCCAAGGTAAAGTTATTATTAGGGAGTAATTAGCTCTGTGAAGTAAATGAGTGAAACAATAGCTGCCAGCACTAACAATATGGCTAACATCTGACTATATGGAAGATAACATTGTAAAGTATTGCTCCCTGAGCTAGAATCTGTTAATAACCATATGTTAGTGTAATTAATGCAGAGTCTTTCTGACCTGTTGTCACATAGGAACAATACTTTCTTGGAAACATTCAAACTGACAGTTTCACATTCATATAGTAAAATAATTATGAAAGTTAGCAGCAGAAAGAAAAACTCTTTTGGTATATTCTGAGACAAATCAATACAACATACTAAAAATACTGAAAGACTGCATTATGTGTTATAATATTCAACATCAGTATGGTATTCTTTATTATTATTATCAATGCTGTCGGTACAGGTGTCCTAATGATCTCTACAATGCATGGACTTCTAGAATTTTATTTACCTTCAAAAAACCTTCCCATTAAGCCAAAAGATTTTGCAATTCCACATTTCAGATCATTATAACCTCAAAGGAACGTTCACAATGTTCTCCAGGGTTCTGACTGACTGCTGTGGCAGACAGCAATTCTGTTGAAATATTGGATACAGCAAAAAAAGCCTTTTGAAATTGTATCCACTCCCACAGTGCCGTAAACAGATAACCCTGTGCTAAATCTGTGGGAAAAAGCAAAGTGTTTAATTGATTTTTGTTAGAAAAAAAATAAGTTGTATTGGGTATTTGCAATAGTAAATGCCATGGCACAGACTGTTACTATAGCTTTCTGGCTGGCAAAACTAAAGGGCCTTTCTTCTAACTTTCCATCAGCTCTCATATGAATTAACCCTATGGGAAATATACAAGCCTTATGGTTATTCTTATGCCTTAAACTTTGCACATAATTAATGTTTGAAAAGCTAGCAAAATTACAAATAATTTTTGGCTTAATGCCCAGAAGACACCAATTTTGTAAGTTCTAGATGCTTCCTCCAAGTTGTAAGGATCACTTCCTATACTGGACTGGGGTGATTTTCTCCTGGCACAGCCAAAGATCTGATGCTGCATCTGGACACACATCTGGTGCTACCATCCCAGATATCACATGTGGTACGACATCTCTATCCACTATTGGATGAATCTCTGTTTTGGACAGTGGTCCAGATTTCAGTGATATCTCACTTGGACTACAGTCACAGATTGTATATGTTTGCCTGTGAAGCTGCTCCACCAATTGCAGGTCCTTCAGAACACCATTGCCAGGATGATATTACATTCTCCTCACTAGTCACATGTGTCACCATTTTGTACTAATTTCTAGTTAAAACCAGGTATCAGTTAAAATCTTGGCTCTGGTCTTTAGAGCACTTTGGGATAATGACCTCACTTATTTATGCAAAAAACTGTCCTGGTGTCAACTAAGTAGATCTTTGCATTCTTCCCAGAGGGAGTTATTGGAAGTGTCTTTGTCCAAAATATTAAATCAATGCTAACTTGGTAGGATGTTTTCAGTACTTGCATCTTGCCTTTGAAATAGTCTTCCACTGATGATTGGGCTAAAGATGATTTTCAGTGGTTTTTGGAAGAAGGTCAAGATCTGTTTTTTCCCTGCTTTAGCAGATGGCTGTCAGGTATCTAGGCAGCAGAAGCACACACATACACAGACAGACAAACAGACATACACACATGTGTATAGAATATACAGTGCAATCCGCTTAAGTGCAAGGGTCTGGGACCAAAGAAATACATGCAGTTAAACGGAGCGTGCACTTAACCATTGTGACCCAAAGAAGCTTGACATCTGACAAACATATGTACAGTACTGTTTATTATACGTACAGTATACAGTCTCTATTAACTGACATTATACAGTCTCCGTTAACTGACGTTAGGCTTACTTGAAGTAATCAGTCATAGTCCTCTGTACACTCTTGTGTCTGTGAGTTCCATAGACTACGCCTGCCAGACGGTAAAAACTGTCATAGCACTGACATCCAGTGGCCTCCAGATAGACCCGCACGGTGCTGAGACTCTCCAGTGCTCTTGTAAAAGTGACAGGAGGTTGTTGAACTTCGTCAGCATGTGCCTCGCTGCTCATTTCATCATCTGTTTCATCATCAGCCGTTGCCTGCGTGTAGGCGCATATCTCGACATCAGTGCTGTCGTCAGCTGTTTGTAAATTGTAATCAACAGCTACGTAGTGATGAAACTCCTCTTCAGTAACTCCGGCTGGGATGTCAATAGCCTGTTCATCTGACGCATTTGCAACAGCTGCATCTATTTCGTCCCTCTCCACATCCCTAACAAAGCTTGGCCGCTTATAGCAGTTCACAATGGTTGCCTGTGTAACATGATTCCAGGCTTTTTTCTGCATACAGTGGTGGAAATAAGTATTTGATCCCTTGCTGATTTTGTAAGTTTGCCTACTGACAAAGACATGAGCAGCCCATAATTGAAGGGTAGGTTATTGGTAACAGTGAGAGATAGCACATCACAAATTAAATCCGGAAAATCACATTGTGGAAAGTATATGAATTTATTTGCATTCTGCAGAGGGAAATAAGTATTTGATCCCCCACCAACCAGTAAGAGATCTGGCCCCTACAGACCAGGTAGATGCTCCAAATCAACTCGTTACCTGCATGACAGACAGCTGTCGGCAATGGTCACCTGTATGAAAGACACCTGTCCACAGACTCAGTGAATCAGTCAGACTCTAACCTCTACAAAATGGCCAAGAGCAAGGAGCTGTCTAAGGATGTCAGGGACAAGATCATACACCTGCACAAGGCTGGAATGGGCTACAAAACCATCAGTAAGACGCTGGGCGAGAAGGAGACAACTGTTGGTGCCATAGTAAGAAAATGGAAGAAGTACAAAATGACTGTCAATCGACAAAGATCTGGGGCTCCACGCAAAATCTCACCTCGTGGGGTATCCTTGATCATGAGGAAGGTTAGAAATCAGCCTACAACTACAAGGGGGGAACTTGTCAATGATCTCAAGGCAGCTGGGACCACTGTCACCACAAAACCATTGGTAACACATTACGACATAACGGATTGCAATCCTGCAGTGCCCACAAGGTCCCCCTGCTCCGGAAGGCACATGTGACGGCCCGTCTGAAGTTTGCCAGTGAACACCTGGATGATGCCGAGAGTGATTGGGAGAAGGTGCTGTGGTCAGATGAGACAAAAATTGAGCTCTTTGGCATGAACTCAACTCGCCATGTTTGGAGGAAGAGAAATGCTGCCTATGACCCAAAGAACACCGTCCCCACTGTCAAGCATGGAGGTGGAAATGTTATGTTTTGGGGGTGTTTCTCTGCTAAGGGCACAGGACTACTTCACCGCATCAATGGGAGAATGGATGGGGCCATGTACCGTACAATTCTGAGTGACAACCTCCTTCCCTCCGCCAGGGCCTTAAAAATGGGTCGTGGCTGGGTCTTCCAGCACGACAATGACCCAAAACATACAGCCAAGGCAACAAAGGAGTGGCTCAGGAAGAAGCACATTAGGGTCATGGAGTGGCCTAGCCAGTCACCAGACCTTAATCCCATTGAAAACTTATGGAGGGAGCTGAAGCTGCGAGTTGCCAAGCGACAGCCCAGAACTCTTAATGATTTAGAGATGATCTGCAAAGAGCAGTGGACCAAAATTCCTCCTGACATGTGTGCAAACCTCATCATCAACTACAGAAGACGTCTGACCGCTGTGCTTGCCAACAAGGGTTTTGCCACCAAGTATTAGGTCTTGTTTGCCAGAGGGATTAAATACTTATTTCCCTCTGCAGAATGCAAATAAATTCATATACTTTCCACAATGTGATTTTCCGGATTTAATTTGTGATGTGCTATCTCTCACTGTTACCAATAACCTACCCTTCAATTATGGGCTGCTCATATCTTTGTCAGTGGGCAAACTTACAAAATCAGCAAGGGATCAAATACTTATTTCCACCACTGTATGTAGGGAATCCAACAGTGATAGATTACGAGCCAGTTCAACAGCACGTTTACCCTTGCCAGTCTGGTCATCCATAACGCTCATCAGACGACGTAGCACAAGAGCTCGATAATATTGTTTGAAATTGGCTATTATGCCCTGATCCATAGGTTGGATCAGAGAGGTAGTGTTTGGTGGCAGGAAGACCACCTTGACGTTAGACAGCCTGACATCATCACTGTGTGCAGCACAATTATCACAAAGTAACAAAATCTGACGCTTTTGTGCCCGCATTCTAACTTCTTTAGCCACTACTTCCAAATTTCCCCAGTCATCCATAAATTTGCGTTGGCCTCGTACGACACAGGAAGTCGCTTAACATTCTTGAAGCAACGGGGCTGTTTGCTCTTTCCAATGACGAGTGGCTCCAACTTCTCATTCCCATCCATATTGCAGCAAAGGAGGATCGTCAGTCAGTCCTTCGACATTTTACTTCCTGTAGTTTCGGCTTGTTTGAATGCAAGTGTTCCATCAGGAATCGCTCACCAGTAGAGACTGTTTTCATCAGCATTGAAAATGTCACGAGGTGCAAACTCATTCAAGACAAGATGGTAGGAAGAACCCAATTTTCAGCACCAAAGTCATCAGCGTCTTGTTTTTCACCATGCTGTTTCTTGAATTTTATGTTGTTCCTCTCCTTCCATCTTTCCAACCATCCAACAGTGGCTTTGAATTCAGTTAGTCCAAGACTTTCAGCTAGCTGATTAGCTTTCTCCATAAGCAGTGGACCACTGACAGGAAACTGTCTGCTGCTTACATGAGAAAACCACCGAAGAAGAGCATCTTCTACATCCTCAGCTTTCCTGCCCGTTTATGTTTCCGGTGTGGATTTGTATTGTTTTGCCAGTCTTCCAGAAGCTGGTCTTTCTGCTTCAAGATATGCAAAATTTGACTGGGATTGACACCATATTCTTTAGCAATAGATGCTTGACTTTGTTTGTTTTCTAATTTTTTAAGAACTTCTATTCGTTCAGCCAGTGTTAAAGTCTTACAGTTGTGCGACGATGACGACTCCAGTGTACACTCTAACAACATTCTTTTGCTTCTTCTGCCTGTGGCAGTTAACCAATGAGACTTCAAATTTACCGCCCCTTTGTCACGCGCCAATCGGCTTCCATATTCCTCGTGTGCGCTTATGCGGAGTCTTTCCTGCAGAGGACTGGTCTTAAACCATGCATATAAGCGAATCTTGCACTTATCAGTGGTGCGCTAAACCGAAGTTTGTCCCCATAGGTATTGATGGCACAAAAAACGGGATCGAAGTATGGCATGCAGTTAAACAGAGCATGCGCTTATCTGACGTGCACTTAAATGGAGTGCACTGTGTACACATACGTATACATATATGTATAAAACATGTAAGATTTCTGTCAAAACACAGATTTTAACTGGCTTCTAGTGCAGCCCAGTGCAGTATGGTCATTTAGAGAGGCAGCTGTAGACCCAGGAATGGCAGGCAATAAGCAAAATAAAATTGAAGATTCCTTTGCTGTGGCAGCTGGAGCCAACAGGTCTAAGAATCTCTGATGCCAATCAAAATGGCACCTGCTACATCAGTGTTACAGGACTCGCTCAAATGGTAATGACACATTAAAAAATGACTAATGATGCTACTTTAGAGATTATATCTAAGTTAGCAATTTGTAGACTCACTGGAAACTGTCATGGTATTAGAAGGGTGGCTGGCCTGAGTTGATAGTCTCTACTATTGATCATTGCAGTGCTGAACTTGCTTCACTGTATAGAGAGTTGGAGGATGCGAAGAGAAGCAGACAAAACAATATATGCTTGTTCATATTACCAGAAGAAGCAGAAGGTGATGACTCAGCAAAATGTATTCAGGACTTTGTATCTATTTTATTCAACCCTATATTTGATATGCCTTTCAAAATTGAAAGAGTGAACTGAATTGCTTATTTTGTCCTGCACCAAAGCTAAATCTACTGTTATTTGGAAAGGCCACAATACAGACATGGTTGCAGACTTATCTAAATCTACATCGCTCAAGCAGTAACAATTCCTAGAAGCACAACTGCAATTGAAAGCACTTGGTGCATGAAATGGACTATTTTAACCTGCTCACATGTGGGTGATAGTGAACAACACAACTAAGACTTCACAGATCCACTTATCCTGATGTACTGTATTGCTCCCTTGGGTTTATGCACCCCAAATGAATTATTTTGCATTAACTCTTAGCTGCCAAATTCTGGACCATTCTTCAAGCTTCAGTAGGTCCCTCCTCATATTATTCACACCATAAAGAGTGTCTAGCCTATTGTAGATTTTGGTATTATCTACAAAGACAGTATTGGAAATTGCTTAAAAATGTTAAAAAGAATTGGCCCAACAACTGAACCTCACAGCACACCACTGATAACATCCCTTTCCTCAGAATTTATTTATTTATTAGGATTTATTTACCGCCTTTGCCACTACCCTCTGTCACATTCTACTCAACCATTTCCTAACCCATACCAAGGGCCCTCAGATTTTTTAAATGTCACCTATGCGGAACAGTGTCAAAGGCTTTGCTAAAATCTAAGTTCACCACATCTAGCACTCTCCCTCAATCCAACTCATGGGTCACACAGTCAAAGAAATTAATCAGATTTGTCAGACAAGGCCTGCTTCTAGTAAAACCATGCTGCTTGTTGTAATGAGTTATCTGACTGTTGCTGATATCTGTTGGCATTTCAATCTTATTCTCAAGAGTTACAGTATCATCCTAACAACATTAAGACTTTACACTTCTCCTGTTCTTCTCTTTCTGGTATTCTACTGTATGGGATCCTCTAAAGAATAGTGGAAGATACCATATAGACTCCAGATCAATCCAGGATTGAATGATGGGCAGCAAATTCTGGAGACTGCACCTTCAAAAAGATGTAAACAGGATGGAGTCAGTCCAGAGGGTGGCTACTAAAACGGTCAGTGGTCTTTGCCATAAAGCATATGAGGACAGACTTAAAAATCTCAATGTGCATACTGTGGAAGAAAAGCAGGAGAAGGGAGAAATGATAGAGACATTTAAATACCTACAAAACATAAATGCACAGGGGGCAAGTTTTTGTCAATAGAAAGGAAGCTGTTGAATGAGGGGACATAGAATGAAGGTGAAAGGGGACAGACTCAGACGTAACCTGAGTAAATACTTCTTCACGGAAAGGGTAGTGAATTTGTGGAACGGCCTGCCAGTGGAAGCGGTGGATATGAAAATAGTTTCTGAATTAAAGATAGCTTGGGACAAGTACATAGTGATATGGAGAGTAGATAGCATGGATGCACAGACTGGCTAGGTCATATGGTCTTATCTGCCTACATTTTTCTCTGTTTCTATATAAATCTTTGCTGAAATCGTAAAAACGTTTCTCCAGAATGACAACTGAGTTACAAATTGTCTCTCTTAATGTGAATAGACTGACCCACCAACAAAGAGAAAGAAGGTTATACAACATCTATGTCGAAGGAGCACCGGTATCAGTTTCTGGTAGGACACTCTTCTCTACAGAAGTCCCAGAAACTGTGAGGTGGATGGATAGGTGAAGTGGTCTTTTCTTCCCCAGTGAACTACAAAGGAGATGTAATTTTGGTTAGCAAACATTTCAAATACCAAATTCCAAGGACATGGATTACTGAGACCGAGTCAGCACGGCTTTTGTGTGGGGAAATCTTGCCTGACCAATTTACTTCAATTCTTTGAAGGAGTAAACAAACATGTGGACAAAGGGGAGCCGGTTGATATTGTGTATCTGGATTTTCAAAAGGCGTTTTACAAGGTACCTCATGAAAGGCTACAGAGGAAATTGGAGGGTCATGGGATAGGAGGAAATGTCCTATTGTGGATTAAAAACTGGTTAAAGGATAGGAAACAGAGAGTGGGGTTAAATGGGCAGTATTCACAATGGAGAAGGGTAGTTAGTGTGGTTCCTCAGGGGTCTGTGCTAGGACTGCTGCTTTTTAATATATTTATAAATGATTTAGAGATGGGAGTAACTAGCGAGGTAATTAAATTTGCTGATGACACAAAGTTATTCAAAGTCGTTAACTCGCAACAGGATTGTGAAACATTACAAGACTGGGAGACTGGGCGGCTAAATGGCAAATGACGTTTAATGTGAGCAAGTGCAAGGTGATGCATGTGGGAAAAAAGAACCCGAATTATAGCTACATCATGCAAGGTTCCACGTTAGGAGTTACGGACCAAGAAAGGGATCTGGGTGTCGTCGTCGATAACACACTGAAACCTTCTGCTCAGTGTGCTGCTGCGGCTAGGAAAGCGAATAGAATGTTGGGTATTATTAGGAAAGGTATGGAAAACAGGTGTGAGGATGTTATAATGCCTTTGTATCGCTCCATGGTGTGACCGCACCTTGAGTATTGTGTTCAATTCTGTTCGCTGCATCTCAAGAAAGATATAGTAGAATTGGAAAAGGTGCAGCGAAGGGCGACTAAAATGATAGCGGGGATGGGACGACTTCCCTATGAAGAAAGACTAAGGAGGCTAGGGCTATTCAGCTTGGAGAAGAGACGGCTGAGGGGAGACATGATAGAGGTATATAAAATAATGAGTGGAGTGGAACAGGTGGATGTGAAGCGTCTGTTCACGCTTTCCAAAAATACTAGGACTAGGGGGCATGCAATTAAACTACAGTGTAGTAAATTTAAAACAAATCGGAGAAAATGTTTCTTCACCCAACGTGTAATTAAACTCTGGAATTCATTGCCGGAAAATGTGGTGAAGGCGGTTAGCTTAGCAGAGTTTAAAAGGGGTTGGACGGTTTCCTAAAGGACAAGTCCATAAACCGCTACTAAACGGACTTGGAAAAATCCAAAATCCCAGGAATAACATGTATAGAATGTTTGTACGTTTGGGAAGCTTGCCAGGTGCCCTTGGCCTGGATTGGCCGCTGTCGTGGACAAGATGCTGGGCTCGATGGACCCTTGGTCTTTTCCCAGTATGGCATTACTTATGTACTTATGTAAATTCAATATCAGAAAATTGACTCCAACGGACATTGGGTTTTGGTTATGCTAAGGAATATTCACCAGGAGCTTGCATTTCTGAACATCTATGCTTCTGTTGAGCACGCACTGGTTTTCTTTTGTCAACTAACTTATCTTGTCCTGTCTCTTGGGAGTATCCCATTGATCATATCTGGGGACTTCAAATTAGTAATTGATTTAGTTCTTGACAAGCAGCCTTTTTGGGCATATAAATCTACACCATCTCATGTAGCATGGTCAACCTTGATTTCCACAGAAGACTTAGAGGGGCATAATTGAACGAAAACGTCTATCTCCATGGGCGTTTATCTCCGAGAATGGGTCCGTGAAGGGGCGGACCGAACCGTATGTTCGAAAAAAAATAGACGTCCATGTTTTATTCGACAATTTGTGAGCTGGGCGTTATTGTTTTTCAGTGATAATGGAAAATGAAAGCGCCCAGCTCAAAAACGAATAAATCCAAGGCATTTGTTCATGGGAGGGGCCAGGATTCGTAGTGCACTGGTCCCCCTCACATGCCAGGACACCAACCGGGCACCCTAGGGGGCACGTTTACAAAAACAAAAAAAAAAGGTAAAAGAGCTCCCAGGTGCATAGCACCCTTCCCTTGTGTGTTGAGCCCCCCAAATCCCCCTAAAAACCCACTGCCCACAAGTCTACACCATTACTATAGCCCTAAGGGGTGAAGGGGGGGCACCTACATGTGGGTACAGTGGGTTTGGGGGGGTTGGACGACTAAGCATTAAGCAGCACAATTTTAACAGGTAGGGGGGATGGGCCTGGGTCCACCTGCCTGAAGTCCACTGCACCCCCTAACAACTGCTCCAGGGACCTGCATACTGCTGCCAGGGAGGTGGGTGTGACATTTGAGGGTGAAAATAAAAAGTTATGAAACATCATTTTTTGTGGTAGGAGGGGGTTAGTGACCACTGGGGGAGTCAGGGGAGGTCATCCCCGATTCCCTCTGGGGGTAATCTGGTCATTTAGGGCACTTTTTGGGGCCCTATTCGTGGAAAAAACAGGGTCCTGGAAAAGTGCCCTAAATTCTAGCTACAAACGCATACTTTTTTTCCATTATCGGCGAAAGGCGTCCATCTCTCCTCGGCCGATAACCACGCCCCAGTTCCACCTTCGCCACGCCTCCGACACGCCCCCGTCAACTTTGTACGCTTCCGCGATGGAGTGCAGTTGAAAACGTCCAAAATTGGCTTTCCATTATACCGATTTATTTGTTTTTGTGAGATAAACATCTATCTCCCGATTTGGGTCGAAATCTAGGCGTTTTTCTCTTTCAATTATAAGGTGGTTAGTGGATTCATGGAGGCTAATACTTCCCAAGGAGCAGGACTTCTTTTTTTCTTTCCAGTTCACTCAATTGCTTGCCCTGGGATTAGTAGCATAGAGCGTTGCCACTATTTGGGTTTCTTCCAGGTACTTGTGACCTGGCTTATCCACAGCTGGAAACAGGAAACTAGGCTAGATGGACCATTGGTCTGACCCAGTATGGCTATTGTTACATTTTTCCTCATCAATAAACTATTTTATAGTGTCTAATTCACTCACTTCCAAAACAGTATGGACTCAAATGGACGATATATCGATATCAGACCATGTGGATGCTCTGTTCAGAATCAGTCACTTGAGTGATATCTGGTTGGCATTGGTATTTTTCATATGATGTCTATGTAGATTAAATCTTGTTTTTAGCATCTGGCTTGTTTTTCCAATATAGTACCCTTCTTCACACTTTTTACAATGAATGATATATACCACATTTGAAGATGAGCATGTGAAGGATTCCTTTATGTTGAATGTTTTTCCTTTGTGAATGACTATGGGATCCCCATGTAGATGGCATAGCTGCATGTGAGAAACTCCTAAAAACATCCACCCTAGACCACCGTAAACTATTACAAAATTAATCAAATATATTCTAACTCACAACTATTTCTGCTTTAATAATGACATCTATCTGCAAATTTTGGGCACTGTGATGGGCACCAGAATGGTACCCCAATATGCTAATATGCTAATATTGAGTGGGGGAGTGGCCTAGTGGTTAGGGTGGTGGACTTTGGTCCTGGGAAACTGAGGAACTGAGTTCGATTTCCACTTCAGGCACAGGCAGCTCCTTGTGACTCTGGGCAAGTCACTTAACCCTCCATTGCCCCATGTAAGCCGCATTGAGCCTGCCATTAGTGGGAAAGCGCAGGGTACAAATGAAACAAAAATAAAATAAAAACCTCTTTGTGGCAGAACAGGAAGAGACATTTTTGAATACATATCAGACTAAACCCCTAAAATGCTACCAGTATATTGATGACATTTTCATGATTTGGACTGAGGAGGAAGAAACTCAAACAATTTCACAGTTCTTTCAATACATACCATCCTACAGTCAAATTCAAAATTGACTACTCCCCAGTCAATTTTTTGGACACCACAGATTCCATCAGCAATGGCTATATACAAACATCTATATTCAGGAAACCTACAGACAGATACAGTTACCTCCACAACTCCAGCTTTCACCCTCCACATATAAAAAAATCCATTATACACAGCCAAGCCACAAGATACTATTATGTCTGCTCTGACCCAAGAGACAGAGATAAACACCTTAAACTCCTGACTGAATCATTCAAACAAAAAGGGTACAACCCCAAAATAATCTCAAAGAATGTTGCCTCCACTCTTAAAATACCCAGGGAAAACCTATTGCAGTGCAAGGAAAAGAAAGCCACAGAGAGAATCCCCCTTGTAGTGACATACAACTCAGAGCTAGAAAAATTGAAAAGATTCATAATAGATCTATAACCACTATTCCAGGAGGATGAACTACTGAAAGAGATAATCCCATCCCCACCAGGGCTGGCCTTCTGACAGCCACCCAACTTAAAACACAAACTAGTGAAAATCAAGCTCCCAATAGAAACTCAAAAAGAAGAGAGTGGTAGACATCCTTGCAATATATCTACAGACTGTGCCAACACATTTCACAGGATCTCACAGTCATTCACAAAGGAAAACATTCAGCATAAAGGAATCATTCACGTGCTCATCTTCAAATGTGGTATTTATCATTCAATGTAAAAAGAGTGAAGAAGGATGCTATATTGGAGAAACAAACCAGATGCTAAAGACGAGATTTAATTTATATAGACATCATATGAAATATGCCAGTGCCAACCAGGCTGCCACCTCTGTGGGACAGAACTTTACGAAACCAGAACACTGCATCAATGATTTTATGGTGAGAATACTAAAAAGAAACTTTATGACAATCCAGGAACGTAAGACCTTTGAAGTCAAAATGATTAAATATGTTGACACCCACCAGACAGGACTTAAGATCTGGGTTTTCTAGACATAAATCATAAAATTCTACTGTGTTGTCACCCTCTTATCTACCATCCATCTCTCCCTGTGTCTCATCCACTCAGCAACCCTTGCTTCTCATCTAACCCACCCCACCCTCTTCACTCGAATATTGTGTTCAATTCTGGTCACCACATCTCAAAAAAGATATAGAGGAATTAGAAAAGGTGCAGAGACGGGCAACAAAAATGATAAAGGGGATGGGACGACTTCCCTATGAGGAAAGGCTAAAGTGGCTAGGGCTCTTCAACTTGGAGAAAAGACGGCTAAGGGCAGATATGATAGAGGTCCATAAAATAATGAGTGGAGTGGAAAATGTAGATGTGAAGAGTGTTTACTCTTTCCAAAAATACTAGGACTAGGGGGCACTCAATGAAGCTATAAAGTAGTAAATTTAAAACGAATTGGAGAAACGTTTTCTTCACCCAACGTGTAATTAAACTCTGGAATTCGATGCCAGAGAATGTGGTAAAGGTGGTTAGTTAGACCATTATTAAAATGGACTAAGGGAAAATCCACTGCTTATTTCTGGGATAAGCAGCATAAAATGTTTTGTACTTTTTTGGGATCTTGCCAGTTATTTGTGACCTGGATTGACCACTGTTGGAAACAAGATGCTGGAATTGATGAACCTTTGGTCTGTACCAGTATGGCAAATGTCAAAATATTAATATAACTAGTTGCTTTCTCAACAAACTGATCATGCTATATCTACGCAAAAATACAGATACTATTGAGAAAAGAATAGGATGGGCAGGGCCTGAGCCCAATATCTTAAAGGCAAACAGAACAGACAGCGAATAAATGTTATTCAATTGACTACTGGAGTTGTAGTGACTGATGACTCTCAAATCCTATCCCTGTTTTGAGATTTCTATTCTCATATCTACACAGCTGAGGTCCCGGACCCTCACTCTGCTATCTCTCACTACACTGCCTTAAGTCACTTTTAGTGGCAGTACTAAACAGTCTTTGGACAAACCAATAAACCTTCAGGAGATCTGCAAGTCCAACCAGGCTCAATTGACTCATAAGGATTCCAGTGCAGATGGATATACCACTGAGTACTATTGGATCTTCAGAAGCAAGCTGGCACTGCATCTTCAAACTCTGTATCAGTGTTTGTATCCTTCAGTGAGATGCAATGTACTTTCACAGAGGCACAGAACATGTCAGAGAAACCTAGGAAAGACCCTGAGCAGGTGAAAAATTACAGACCTATCTCTCTCATTAACTTGGACTGTAAAATGTATGCCAAAATTTTGTCAACTAAGTTACAATCAATGTTGGGATCTTTAATCCATATGGACCAAAGTAGGTTTACGTCAGATTGACACTCCTCTTCCAATACTAGTATGTTTTGTCATACTAGTGGTTAGTGCAGTGGACTGTGATCCTGGGGAACTGAGTTCGATTCCCACTGCAGCTCCTTGTGACTCTGGGCAAGTCACTTAACCCTCCATTGCCCCTGGTACAAAATAAGTATCTGAATATATGCAAACTGCTTTGAATGTAGTTGCAAAAACCTCAGAAAGGTGGTATATCAAGTCCCATTTCCCTTTCCCATTATTTTACAAGCTGCAAAATTGCTAGCTATTCCATCCTTCTTGGTATCCTTGGAGACTAAGGCCTTTGATAGAGTGGAATGGGAATACCTTTTCGCTATTTTTGAATGGATGGGTTTTGGCTGTCAGTTTGCTCTAATGATCAAGATAACATATAGTAATCCTATGGCCTATTTATTTATCAATGGCAAGGTATCAGTATCTTTCATACTCACCAGGGGCATTGGACTCTCTCTCTCCCCTCACATTTGCATCTTAGCATGTGCCCCTTTTTCCTTCTCCTTTTCATGAGTATAGCTGCTCCCCCTCTTCCCCCCCCCACCATGGTCAGCATCTTAACCTCTCTCTCACCACTTCCCCTTAAAGTCCACCCAGCTCAACTGACAATCTTCAGATGGAAGAATATAGCTTCTCCCCTCTCCCCATCCCAATAGTGTAGTATGCCCCTCCCCCCTGTCTTTTTCTGCCATGGTCATCATATACCTCTCTCTATCCCCTCCTTCCTCCCATAGTCAGCATCTCCACTTTCCCTTACAATTGTTGATAGCTTGAATGTTTGGGCTATTTTGAAACCTTTGAGGAAAAAGTGTTGGTAAGTGGTGTATCGATTAAATCATTGCCCTAGAAGCAGAAAGAGACCCAGTTATCAGTTTGTTTTTTAAAGAACTAAACCACTCTCTTTTTGATCTATCACTCTTTCTGTAAAGAAATATTTCCTTACATTATTCTTGAATATACCCTCATCTTATGATCTCTCACTCCTGAGCTTTCTTTCTGTTGTAAGAGGTACGTCTCTTATACATTTATACCATAGAAGCATTTAAAAGACCATCATTTCTCTCCCATCCTGCCTTTTTCCCAAAGTATACATATTTAGATTTTTAAGTCTCTCCCCATATCATGAAAACTAATCATTTTAGTAACTATTCTCTAGAAAAACTCCATCCAGTGTACATCTTTCTATGCAATTACACCTGCAGTAAATTATTAAACTGTCTTTTACAAACTGAGATTATTTTTACATTTAAAAGTTTATTAAGCATCCAATAATTTGAGAATTATAATACAAAACTGTGTTGTTTCATATTTTAGTTACTGTAATGCACTTTTATTGGGCATCCCCTTGTCCTGATTTTGAGTTTTATAAATTATCCAAAATTTGGCAGCCCAGTATTGCATATGGATCATATTTCTTCTTTTATTAAGTTACCATGACTTTCTGTATTCTGGTGTACTCAACTTAAAATACTTTCATTGGTATATTGTGTACTAAATGACACCTGTCTCTACCACCTTAAGAATCTATCACCTCCAAAGATTTTTATGTTCAATGGACAGGTTATTTTTAGAGATTTCTATATTTAAACAAGTGTGGTTAGCTAAATATTGATCATATATATATATTTTTTTATGTGGCAGGACCAACATTACGAAATGCTTTACCTTATGACATCAGGAATGTTAGTAATTTAATAGCCTTCAGGGAAATTTTGAAAGCCCGTTTGTTCCAACACACATTTCAGGAATGGCTGCCAAAATAAGGGCCTCTTTTGCAAAGCTATGCTACCAATTCCCGGTGCAGCAAATGAGAGGAAGCTCATAGTAATTGAATGGGCTTCCTCTCATTTGCCATGCGGGAATCGGTAGCATGGCTTTATGAAAGAAGCTCTAAGAAAAGTTTCTAGCGGTGTGCTTTTGCAAATAGTTCAAGGATGGTTATCATCTAAGAGGTGTATGTTCCTTATTGTTACTAGAATATCACTGGTATTGGTGGTTAATGTTATTTATGGTTATTTACGGTTATATTTAAGGATGGCCTGATCATGGGATTAATGAATGTTCAATTACGTTTAATTTGTGAATGTTTTATATGCTAGATATTGTGTATTGATAATTATTTTGTCATTGTGAAAGGCAATTTTATAAGGAGGCACCTACTTAAAGTGTAATTTAAGGCACCTATGTGAAATCTGTTTTATAAAGACAAGTAGGCACCTACTTGTCTGTATAAAATTCTAATGTACATGGCAGGTATGGACATTTACATCAGCCCTAGAGCTGGCTCGAGTATGCACATAAATTAGAGTACTTTATAACCTATGAGTTAACTTGAATGCTGTACCCATGATCCACCCAAACTCCACCCCCACACTATCAAAGTATACACCAACATTTCAAAATACAAACTTTTGTGCTGGTTGGTATAAGAGGTCATTTATGCTCACATTTGGCCGCATCTGCATATAAATGACTAAAATACCCCAAAGTGGGTGTGTACTTTACCACTTAACATATGCACCTCCTTATGAAATTATGTTCTAAAAGGCTCCAGAGGTGCATCAGGCCATATGATGGTGGTCCAGTGCTCTCAGAGATGAACGATAATGCCAACTCAAAGCTAGAGTTGTCTTTCTACAAATAACACAACTTATAAAATTGATTGGTAACCCATTATTACTTGTGTTGTGCTAAAATAACATGCATTAAGGGTAAATAAAAATTGTTCCTATTTTCCATTTATAAGTTGGTAATGTGTTATTCCTTTAATATGTTAGTAAATCTCCCTTCTAAATTTGTTAAAGCACACTAATTAACTAGATGTGTAGTACATAAAGCAGATCCTTATAAACTGGTATTAAGGAAATATATAATCAAGCTATTGAATGTGTCACTTATTACTCATTTTAATTACGCAGAAAAAATAATTTACACCAGATGCAACACACTGCCATTTCTTGTCCACCTATCTTTAGTACTCCTCAAATCCCTCTTCAACACAAATTCTAAGCCTCTCACCTGGAACCCCTGAGGCACCTATAGAAATGATCTGTAGTAGTAGTAGCATACCTGGTGGCTAGAGGAAGCAGGAGCAATCCTTGGATGCTCCTGTTCTGTAGACATCCAGATTAAAAAATAATGCCAGTTAACTCCTACTGGTAATCTAACAGTATTACTGCTAGGGGTCAAGCTTTCTAATATGGGGCAAATCAGGGGAGGACTGATAATAATCTAGACCCCTGGCCAATAAGGGTCATGGGTCCCTAACCACCTGTTACAAGTGATTAAATTAGATGGAAGTTAGAGGAGAGTGCCCCCCCCCTACTGCTGTGGGCCTTCTGGCACTGCCCTATTGTTCCAATGGTTAATCAACCCCAGGGCAAATCCCTTGATTTGTCAGCTTAATCCCTAGAGGTTTTACAACAAACTAGAGCAATTTTGAACTCAGGAGCTAAAGAAACAGGAGTGTTTTAGTATTAATCCTGCTCCCTTTCCCCACTAGCCACCAGGTAACCTCTGGTAGATAATAGAGAGTGTTTAGGATGAGGGTTTGGGTTTTTTTGTTGGATAGGTCTTCAGAGTGCCTTCATGTTGGGGAGGGGGTTGCTCATCTGATATCAGGGGCATCCATTTCATATCAGGGAATGGGATAATTTATCCCACATCTGGCCTATTCAAGAGATAGACTTAACTTGGTGTTCACAGTGGCAGCAACTCAAATTTATATTTACAATGTAGTTACTAACCTGTGATACTGATATCAGCACTGAGCACCCCTGCATTACTCAGGGGACAGAGTCTGGGCACAGCCAGCACTTATCTGGCACCAGGAATACTCAGTGCCAGGATAGCTAACTGGGCAGATAGGACCCTAAAAGCATTTCCCATCTATTGTGATTCTCTATCCCTCCTCCTCCTCTAGAGCATTGCCCACATTGAAACCATCAGTGACTAGTATAGCATTTTATGTTTGGGATTCATCTAATCTGTTGCAATTGTTGGAACAATTGATTATTCCTCAGGATCAAGTTATAACGTTAGTAACTTTGGATGTAGTAGCCCTTTATAGTAACGTCTGGCAAAAACCAACATTACAGCTAATTGGTCAGTTTTTGGATACAGCCAAATTATCAGGAGGTTCTATAACATTACTAAATAACATAGCATAATTGGTCATTAAAGGAATTATTACCTCCAAATCAAAGGGGTTGCAATGGGAGCCACAGTCGCTCTTACTGTGGATGTTTATACATGGTGGATTTTGAGGATGTTTGTTTATCACTCTAGATATGTTCAGCATATACTAACATGGAAAAGGTTTATAGATGATGTCATTTTAGTGTGATCAGGTGACAGTGATATTTTAGGAGAATTGTTACATTATTTAGAACAGTGCAAACCTAACATCAAATTTATTTATTTGGATTTTGCACACACCTTTTCTATAGTAGCTCAAGGTGAGTACACTGGGTATTTCTCTATCCCTGGAGGGCTCACAATCTAAGGGCCCTGTTTACTAAGGTGTACTAGCATTTTTAGTGCGTGCTAACAATTAGCACTTGCGAATGATAGAAACACCCATATATTCCTATGGGTGTCTGTAGCATTAGCGCAAGCTAAAAATGCTAGTGTGTTTATAGCGCAGCTGAGTAAACAGGGCCCTAAGTTTGAACCTGAGACAATGGAGGGTTAAGTGACTTGCCCAAGATCACAAGGAGCAGCAGTGGGATTTGAACTGGCCACCTCTGGATGTCAAGATGGGTGCTCTAACCACTAGGCCACTCTTCTACTTCGAATGTGGGAGGTCACTAGGTACAATTTTTGGATATCAGTATTCAATATTTTCAACAAAATTTTATCACTGCAGAATATCACAAGCTGACATAGGAATACCATTCTGCATTATGGATATCCACAGCTACTAACTTTATTCAGAACCCAGTCCATATCCTGGGATGTCATCCTTCACTCCTGATTCAGCATCAAAGTCTTCTTTTGCATCCTATCCTGAAGTCTTTTGCTCACACATGGAGATTAGGTGAGGCGTGGTTATTCTCTTCCAGTCTCAGAACCAGTAAAAGAAGTGTTACTATAATCTAGAAAACCCACAACACAAAACTCCCATCAGTCAAAATGACTCCATTTCTCTAAATGGACAAAAGTTCACAGCCAAGACCCTTTCTGCTGTTCACTGTCACACCTTCTCGACATCTCAATGTAGACCTTGCTAAACTGATGAAGGACCCTTTTCCACCATTGCCTCAGGTACAAACTTAGATTGTGAGCCCTCCTGGGACAGAGAAATATCCAGTGTACCTGAATGTAACTCACCTTGAGCTACTACTGAAAAAGGTGTGAGCAAAATGGAAATGGAAGTCATCATCCATGGTGACTGAATAGCATACCTGTAGGACAGTGTCTACATTTAAAAAGATTATGCATGTATACATAGCATTTTCAAACACAAGCAGGTCAAATGCAAAAACGGTTTAAACCGAGAATATCCCCTTCAGATGATTCAGAAATTGTTTAAAAGGGCATATAATGCCCAAAGATGCTGGCTGTTGCATAAACCTATGAAGAGTAACGATCAGAGGATCACATGTGTACCTCCATATTATTCTCAAATTCAGCATATTTGTCAATCCACTGGTCCACTTTGTCTTTACATCCAGGATTTGAATGAATTCCTAGATTTGCTTATACTAGAGGCCACAATTTCGGAGAAATCTTATTTAATCAGTGAGAAGAATTTAATTTATGGCTACAAACACTGGGGCATAGTCAATTCTCCCACTGTGTATATTGCAAGTATAGTTATTGAACACAACTATGTATCATTGAAAAATTATTTATTAATCCTCTTATCATACCACATACATAAAAGTGTCCTACTACTTAAAATCACTCCTCAAGCCACACTACTCATTCTCACCATACACACATTATTGTACAAATGCTCATAAATATCTCGGCAAAAAACTAAATATTATGCCGTTTGGGTTATATCACGTCATACTGACATTACTAGTCAAAAGTCTAATGCTATCACCACCACACCAAACATTCCGTTCATAAAAAGTTAGTAGTGGTCGTGTCTTCCTGTTGCTCATCTGTATCCTTATGCACTGCAAACGCTCCTGAAGCTGGTGTAAATGTGATGACTCAATTGAAAAGTTACAATTCACATGAGACGTAACTGGCGACTACAGAAGATTCCAGAGGAATAAAGTTAGAGTGAACAGTTCACTCTAACTTTATTCCTGTGGAATCTTCTGTAGTCGCCAGTTACGTCTCATGTGAATTGTAAACCCATATAATGGCTCGTATAGTTCTTCTGGTAATTTTGGTATCCCATACCACTTGTTCTGATGTTATGACACACCATAAACAACCAGGACACCAGCATATACACATGTATGGTTAAACATACATGCATAAATGCATACTATTTTACTGTCAGGTGCCTAAATGCAATAGTGCATGGTTTGAAGGTGGGTGTACACATAGGGAAAACCTGGGTGAAGTGTGGGTGGGGACACAGTTACATAAATAAATTATACACTGCTAATGCACAAACATTGTTTATCAACTTAAGTGTAAGCATTTATAGCAGCTCTATGGCTAGCATAAGTGGTTGCACCTACATTTTACACATTTTAATATATAGTATTCTGTAGTGTATATGGTGGCCAAAAAGCAAGGAATGACAACAGATGATGGAGAGACTGTATGTCACACCAATCAGTCTTTATTAGAAATTGCAGTCTATGGTGACAACTTATAAAACAAACTGAAGTCAATCCATGGCACACAGGACTCGACATGGCCATGTTTTGGCCCTAGGGCTATGTCAGGAGTCAAACAATACCAAAACTCAGTTATAATTCTCACAAGCAGTAAATGTTTTGTTGGACATATATTCTACAGTGCCTGTTAATGCTAGTGTTCTGTAAAAACCTCAGATTGGCACCTTCTTGGCACTTAAATCTAAGTGGCTCTTTATAGGATTGACCTTAGAATGCTCTTACCTTACCACAAAATATTAGAAATCTATGCACGCTTCCCAATCCCATCACTGGAAGGATGATAAATCAGGCAGAATTTCTTCAATCTTGTGAGGGAGATCAGGAATGAAGTGGCCAAAGAACAGACCCACCATACATGAAAGAATGATGGGAGGAGTCCACGAGGGGGATTATTAGCTTTATTACTGGTTGGGGGATAAGTCAGCATCATTTTTATAGGGGAGAATGTAGAAGAAGAAATATCCCATGCTTACTAGCCCTTTCCCTTTGAGCAGGTTGTCATTGGAGAGTCTAGCATCAGCAAACCCAAGTCAATTTTAACATCTTTTCCAAGGAAGGTGTTAAGTTTTGGCTTTATAGAGCCCACAGTAAACAGCAGGAAGAGGTCAGCATGTCATGGTTTTTACCATAAGCATGGTAGATTGCCATTTGTTTATTAGCATACATGTTAACACAGTGATTCTCAATCCAATCTTTGAAGCACATCAAGCCAATCAGTTTTCAGGATATCTCAGATGAATATGCATGATGAATACTTGCATGTGATGCCTTCATTGTATACAAAACTATCTCATACATATATGTGGATATCCTAAAATCTGACTGGCTGGATGCATCATGAGGACTGAATTGAGAACCCTTCTGTTAAAATGATGGGCGATTGTCTTAATGCTTAGCACACTAAAGGGGGTCTTTTACTATAGTATATTAGTCACCTAATGCAGGTTTTAATGTGAGGTAATTATTAGCATGGGGCCACGCTAAGTTATATCCATATGGTAAAAACTACCATGCGGTATAAAGGCAGACTTCACTCTCATTCGTAAAGAACCTTTATTTTTAAATATTGGTGACACACATCAAATCTATACAGTATTTAGGCTAGGATTTACATGTAAGATTTAATAAACGCTTGATAGCACCTTTTGTCCTTTCTACTGAGGCAGGATTGTTTTTTCCCTAAAAGGTTTTAATGCTTCACTGGCTATAATGGCCTGGTAAAGGAACCCAGGGTGTTTGAGATTTCACACATTCATCTTCTCACTAAACATCTGTTTAAGGCCTGTGTGATCTACCTGTCAGCATCAGTGATTCATAAAGTGTTTGAACCTCCTGTCACAAACCTCAGTGCTGTTTTGATCTGAGCCTTTGTGCACACTAATCACCCCCTTTATCTTCTCTAATGTTAGGAAAAACACAGCAAGGCTGTCTTCCCAACCTGACTGTAATTAATTGTTCCATGGGGAAACCTGCCTGGTTTGAAAAAGAAAAATTAATCAGATACACTTCCTTTTCTATCTTTCTTTTGGTGTGTGTGAAAAGGTATTATTTTCCTACTAGGCATTTTAAAAAACTTTGTTGATTTTTTTTTTAAATACAAAACACCTTATCAGTATTCAAGTGACAGTGAAACAACCTTCAATATCTTTTTTAGAAACATCTGCTTATAACATTTTGCAGGTCCGGAATAGAGTTGCACTAGAACTTACTTGAAGCATTAAATTTCTCCTCTTTGCTTCAAGATATGAAAAATGACCTTGAATTAGAAATGATCACCTTTCCACAAAAAGGGAAATAAAAACAAAATCCAAAACCAAAAACATAGAACTACAAAATAAATTTTGATGTGAGCAGCATAATCACATCACACCATTTCTGTAAAAGCAATACAGGGCTAAATTTAAAACTATGTCTCATTTTTAAGGCCCAGAAAACGGCCAGAGAATTTAACAGACTCTCCCCTCTACACACCTCCAAAGTCACTAAGGTCCTCTTAAGGAATATCCCTAGCCACATCTTCTCGAAAGGAAATTACACAATGTGATATCTGCCAAACAGCCTTCTATAGAGTAGCCCCCATACTCTAGAACACAATCCCTGAAAGGCTTCACTTAACACAAGAGTATCTCTGCCTGAGGAGGCTGATGAAAGCTTGACTTCTCCCAAACCTTCAACGGAAGAAGCAACTAACTAGCTAGTCACGAACTCAAGGACTAACACTTCCTGTACATACTGTAGCAGGACTTGCTTATCTACTCCTACTCTAGCTAAGATCATTCTTATATACCTTTTCTGACTTTACATGCAATCTTCCTTAGGTTAGTCAATCCAGGGTAAATATTCATTTCACGGCAGTCAGTGATTTTTTCGTTGCTGTCGGCTTTATGCCTAGATATTCAATTCCAGGCCACATCCGGGCACCAGCATTAAATATACAGGTATATGCAGAATGTGGACACAACCAAATAAGGGGAGGAGGTTATCAACATGGGCTACTGTTAAGACAGGTTATTTTACTTTTATCCTGGGTTATTAGTAACTATTATATAAAACTCTAGAGCTAATAGAGTATCACCCTGTTTGTCAACAACTCATCACGAATACAACAGTCCAAAGGCACCACGGACCCTGATGCAGGAGGCGAAACTCGGGCCGAAGTTGGGCCATGGATGGGGATAAGAAGACTGAATAGCTGAAGAAGACAATAAATAAGTGATCCTCATAATATCAATACATAAAACTGAGTGAGTTGGGGGTCACAGAATTAAAATATAGGATGTTTTTCAGCTGGTGATGATTAGATAGAGCTCCCTTAGGTTGAAGTCAACACAGGAGTGCCTATCTGCATTTGAGGCTTTTCCTCATAACTATTCTAACACACCACATAAAATGTTTCTAATATTGAGATCAATATACGTGATGAGTTATTAGTAACTATGTCTCATTACATAAAATGGGACCTGTGTTAAAATAAGATGCTTTAATGTGTATTATACTGACATTGTAAGTGTGCCATTATATGTACTGTTATCTGAATTTTTTTTCTGCTGTGATTATTTTTGTTTTGTTTTTTTGTTACATTTGTACCCCGCGCTTTCCCACTCATGGCAGGCTCAATGCGGCTTACATGGGGCAATGGAGGGTTAAGTGACTTGCCCAGAGTCACAAGGAGCTGCCTGTGCCTGAAGTGGGAATCGAACTCAGTTCCTCAGTTACCCAGGACCAAAGTCCACCACCCTAACCACTAGGCCACTCCTCCTGTTGCCTCAGGTGAATTTCTTCAAAAAAGCAGTAAAGAAGTCCTAATAAATAAGAAAATAAACAAACAAATAAAACATACTACTAAATTATATTTCATAAAGTCAAAAGGTAATCTACTACTGTGTTGAATGAGAAATTGAATGAGGAATGGATGATTACTAATATGTCTGAATGTAAAGTGGCATAAGAAATTGGAATTAACAAAAGTTAAAAGTTAATCAAAGCCAGTAATTATTGAAATGGATATGATCAATCTAGGGAATTCTATATATTGTAATGATTCGTAGGCTATGCCTAGAGCTGGCAAGCCAAGCAAGGGAAAGTTCCCACAACATAGGTTTTGGAGAAAGAGGGAAATCCTGGTCTGGCAGGAGAAAGAGGAAGGTCCCAGACAAATAGAGTCTATGCAATTTGGGGAGGAATTCTTTCAGCCAGACCAGGATCCAGAATTAGCCAAGACTCCATGGCTGACAAAGCAGTATAACATGCACACCAGCTGAAGCTGGGAGGGGGAGGGGCTCCCATGGGCTAATAAGAAGGAGAAGTAGGAGGAGAAGAAAAGAAAAGAAAAGAAAAGAGGAAGGGATGTGACGCACACAGGTGCAGGCTTGGAGAGCTCCCAGAAACAGACTATCAGGGAGAGGAGGTGCTCCCTGTTTTTTTTTTTTTAAACTCATCTTTATTAACATAAAGTACAAAAGCCGGGCACAGATCATGGAAAAAGGAATATAACAAGTACAAAATTGGCCCGTCTTATCTTATACAAGTACCAAGATTTCAACATTTTCAACATTTTCTCCCCTCCCCCCCCCCTCCCATTTCTACCCCACCCTCCCCCCTCTCCCTCGTCAGGAATTTAAGATTCTGCTGCGGGCTACTGAAGTCAATGTGTCCCAAAAGGGTGCCCAGGCTGTACAAAATAGGTTTCCCTTAGTCCCTGCCAAGTCTGCAATCCCGCTGCGTTCAAATGAGCACATATAGATCATGAATGAACGCCATTGGGCTATGGTGGGGGTGTCCGATGTCATCCATTGTTGTAAGATTGTTTTTTTCCCCATCAATACAGATCTATGTAAGAAGGCACGTAAGCCTGGCTTAGATTGTCCGTGTATAGTATAGACTCCAAATAATTGAGGAGGAGTATGTCGCCATCTCACCTGCCACATAGCCGAGATGTGTGACGCCAAGGCTATCCAGAATTGTTGAATGGCGGGACAAGACCAGAACATGTGACTCAAATGGGCATTTTCCTTCCCACATCTGCGACAGCGGTCTGATTCACACAATGTGGCCCGGAATGCCCTCCTGGGAGAGATGTGTAGGCGAAAAACAAACTTGTACTGAATTTCCCACCAGCTAACATTTTCAGTCAATTTATAGGTTCCAACCAAGATAGTCTTAATGGTCTCCGGGGTTATTTGTGTAGACAATTCCACTGTCCATTGCTGTGCCACCCGGTCGAAATCTGAAGAGTGCAGATGGTCTCTCAAATGTGCATGAAAGTACTTTAAGGGGATCCGTAGTCGTGCATCAAGACCAAACATTGAATTAAAACATTCATACACTTCCATGGCTAAGTCTTTCTTGGGCAGAGAGTGCACGTAGTGTTGAAGTTGTAAAAATGCAAATGTATCAGTTCTGTGTAAATGAAACTCTCTGGTGATTTCAGGAAGCCTTTTTATCTCGCCCTTATCTGTTATCACCTGATGCAGAAAGGAGATTCCCTTGGCCTCCCATTCACGGAATGTTCTAGAGGTGTCTCCCACTGGGAATTCCGGATTACCCCGTAATGATAGTAAAGGAGAGATCGATTTGTTAAGACTAAAGAACTTACATAACCATCTCCAAGCCTGGCGTAGTGGACAGAGCACAGGGCCCGCCATTCCCAAACTCGAGGATGGTCTCTGACCCTGGTGTAGCCAATTTGAAAAGTGTAGAGAACCCAACCAGCTAGTCTCTGTCGCTGCGAGGGAGAAGTGGTTAGTGGACCTAAACCAGTCCGATATGTGGCGCATGTTACTTGCCACAGAGAACAAGCGAAGATCCAACAATCCCAGTCCCCCTTTAATTCTTGGAAGGATGGCTCTGTTTATGGTCATGCGCGCCCGTTTCCCTTGCCACAAAAATAAGTTTAACTTTGCCTTCAACCATTTTTCATCCCTAACGGACAAAAACATAGGTAGGGTTTGGAAAGCATATATCCACACAGGGAAAAGGACCATGTTATAGAGTGCTACTCTACCCATCAATGAAACTGGGAGGTCCTGCCAGCCCTGGAGGGACCGGGCCACCCGCCTCTTCAGGTGTACCATATTTCGTGAGTATAGTGAGTGCAAGTCCATGGGGATCCTTACCCCCAAGTAAGTCACCTCTTCCTGTGCCCACTGTAAGGGGAAAGGGCCCTCCCAATTCAACTGAATCTCTGCTTTGGATGGGAGTGCTGTGGATTTCTGCAAATTCAAACTAAGACCTGAATATAATCCAAACTCGTCAATGGCAGCCAGGACTCTGGGGAGAGACCGCTGGGGATGGGTCAAAGTTAACAGAATATCGTCCGCAAAGGATAAGACCTTTACCCGTTGACCCGGTAGAGGCACCCCACATATATCTGGGTCTTTCTCTAAAGTACGTAGCAATGGCTCTACATATAGTAAAAATAATAGAGGAGAGAGGGGGCATCCCTGTCTGGTACCAGCTTTGATCTGCAATGGAGGGGACCTTGTTTCGTTAATTAGAAGTCTGGCTACAGGCTCTCTATACAGTACTTTAATTGCTTCTAGAAACCAGCCTCCTATTCCCACGTATGCTAGTACCTGGAATAAATAGTCCCACCGCACTCTGTCGAACGCCTTCTCGGCATCCAAGCTGACTAGCAACAGGTCAATGTCTGCGGCATGGCAATGCGCAATTGTCAAAAGTACTTTACGTACATTGAGCACTGAGTTTCTACCCCTCATAAATCCCACTTGATGTTCCCCAATCAGTGCATTCATACAGGGGGCTAACCGATCAGCTAAGATCCGGGCCAAGATTTTAAGGTCCACATTAATAAGGGAGATGGGTCTGTATGATTCCACTCTATCACTCGGTTTGCCCGGTTTTGGAATTAAAGTAATTAAAGCTTCGTTGCTCCCCAAGGGTAGCTCTCCTCGTTCTATCACTTCTTCCAAGTAGTCAATGAAAGTGCTTATAAACTGAGGGGGCAAAGTTTTATAGTACTCAGCTGAAAACCCATCTGGGCCCGGGGCAGAGCCCAGGGGGAGAGACTTCAGCACCTTCTGGACCTCCTGTGCCCGCAACGGTTCCATGAGGACTCTCTGGGCCAAAGGGGAAAGGCGGGGTAACCCTGCATCTACTAGGTAGTCCTCCACTGCCATATCTGTAAAGTCTCCCTCGCCTGAGTATAATCTAGAAAAATAGTCATGGAACACCTGAGCAATCCCTTCTGTAGAATAGATCTTGTCTCCCTGGGGGGTCAATATTGATGCTACCAATTTTCTCTGACTACGTGCCCTCGCCATTTGTGCTAACAGTTTTCCGGGTCTATTCCCATATCTACGGTAATTAAATCCCCTTACTGTTAGTCTCCTTTGGGTTTGCTCATGGATTAAGGAATTCAGAGCAACTCTAGTGGAGGACAGTAGATCACTCGCTTCCGAAGAGGGGTTCTGCAAGTATTGTGCCTTTACTGAACGTAGGGTGCGTTCTAGTCTAATTATTCCCGCAGCTAATCTTTTTGCTCTAGCACTCATATAGGCAATGATGGCCCCCCGCAAAACTGCTTTCGAGGCTTCCCATAGAATTATTGGGGAGTCACAGGAGTCTTGATTGTTTAGAATGTATTGTTCCCACTGAGCCTTTATATATTCATTGAATGTTTTATCTTTATGTAAATAAGCGGGATATCTCCAATAGTATGATTGTTCCCCGGGAGCATTAAACTGCAATTCTGTCCATATCAGGGAGTGGTCAGTGATTTCCATAGGGCCTATCTCAGCCTGAGTAATTTGGGAGAACAAGGAGCGTTGCACCAGAATGTAATCCAGCCTAGACCACGAATGGTGAACCCTAGACTGGTGAGTAAAATCTATTGTGGAGGGATGAAACAGTCTCCATGGATCTACTAAATTTAGGGACTGGCACAGAGCCGAAAGCCCCCTCTCTCCCCTTCTCTCACTTCGCAGGGCTCCCCTGGATCTATCCACCTCTGGGTCCAATACCTGATTGAAGTCTCCCGCCCACACCCAGGGTGCATCAGAGTATCGCAGGCCCAGGGAAACCAGAGATTGAAAAAACAGGGGTGAATATACATTTGGTCCATACACCGCACACAAATACAACTGTTGTCCGAACATTGTCAAGCGGATCAGGACCACTCTACCCTCCCGATCTTTATATATCAGTTTGGGCTGGCACAGGACTCCCCTTCTAATCAAGATCGCTACACCACTTCTTTTTGCTCCCGATGATGAGTAAAAGCACTCTCCCACCCATTGCTGTTTTAGCTTCTCATGTTCTTTGTCACTCAACTTCGTCTCCTGGAGACATGCAATTGAGACCTTGTGACGCTTCAACTGGGCTAATATCTTGGTCCGTTTAATCGGGGAAGAAATCCCAGATACATTCCAAGACATCAGCCTCACTGGGACCCTATGGGGTTAAGTTAGTCTGTGAATTTTGTTGGCGTTTCACCGTAAGGGAACCCCAGGAGGCCCAGCCCCTCCCCCCGGGGAATATTGCACTCCAATAGTTAGAAATGTTGACTACAGCCTGCCCTTTTATTATCCTTTGTGTACTTCCTGACAAGAATCCCGCCCCTCCCTCCCTCCCATGTTCCCCACCCCCCTCCCTCTTTCTTCTCTTCTCCCCCTTCTCTTTTATCCATCCAAGAATCATATTCTCCTGTCTAGCAGTTGAATAAGGGTCACTTCCATGCTAGAGGCCCCCCCGTCCCTCCACACCAACAATCACAATGTCCCAGTCTTTATAAAGTCTCAGCTCTCACCCTCTGCCAGTACCTTCGCTTTACTCCAATTGCAGTCATGAGATGGCTTTCAGGTCTCAGTCGCGGCCTCCAAACCATTATCTGATGCAGTGTCTAGGTTTTGGACAAAGGTGTGCGCTTCATCCGCATTATTAAATGCTTTCCACCCATTACCTTGTTTGATTTTCAACACTGCGGGGTAAAGAAGCATAAATTTGATTTTCTGCCCATGTAACTTCTGGCATATAGGGTTAAATAGCTTCCTTCGTTCCTGCAATGCCATGGAGTAATCCTGGAATATGCGGATCAGCTTTCCATCATATTTAGTTGCGTCCCTCCTCTGTCGATATCCACGCAGGATTTCCTCCTTATGTATGTAGTTATGGATTTTAACAAGGACTACTCGTGGGGCCTGGCGGCCATCTTGAAGGCGCCCCACACGATGAGCCCGTTCGAGGCATAGTGGGCCCATGCTGTCTGAGAGCGCAAACTCTCTCTTCAGCCACTGCTCTAACTCCGTGGCTAGGAATCTGTCTCCAATTGATTCTGGGAGCCCTACGATTCGTAGGTTTGCTCGGCGCGATCTATTCTCTAGATCATCAATTTTCACTAGTAGTTGTTCGATCGTGCCATTTTGTTTTTTCACCTGCGCCGCATTAGATCTGCACGTGTCCTCCAACTCCGAGACCCGGCGCTCGAGTTCTCCTGTGCGGCCCGTGGTATCCGCCTGCGAGGCCGTCAGCGTAGCGATCTGGGACGCCAATTGTTCAAACTTTGGAGCCAGTGCTAACCCCACCGCCTCCGTAAGTTGTTTTAATTGCTTCGGGGTAAAAGTAGCATTATCGCTCTTGGCGTGTTCGTCATCGCCGTTCAGCGCTTTGGTTTTTTCTTTTTCCCTCTTCGCGCCTCTAGCGGGTAGGCTTTTGGTTTGCGGTTCCACAAATTTATCCATTAGGAGTTCTTGTTGGTCCGCTTTCAATTTAAGACCGAAATTCTGAGTTTTAGTCAGGTAGTTGGTGAAGATTAACGGAGGAGCCTCAGAGAGCACAGAAAACACGTCCTGAGCCCTCTAGTGCATCACGTGACCTCCGAGGTGCTCCCTGTTTAAAGCCTGAAAAGGGGGAAGGGTTCCCTAGGGACAGTGAAGCCCGGAAAGGGTTCCCCTGGGGCAAACGTGCTTGAGGAAGAGGAGAGAATGGACCTATCTCCAGAGACAGAATAAAGAACCAGCTATGAAGTAGTACAGTGTTTGGAAAACTCTGTGTTTTACTTTTGCTTTCACACAGTCCAGTGGGAGGACCAGTGTAAGTGCTAACCGGTAAAGAGGGAGGCAGAACCAGCCAGCATTACCATATGCTATGGCTGTTAGCCAACGGTGTGAAAAGCCATGAACCATTTTCTTTTTGGAATTATAAAATGAACTCATTTGAGCTATGGAATGAACTGTTGTGAACTGTGAGAAGCATTTTGACTGATGATCAGTAGTAATGCCTTGGAGCTTTGCTTATGAGTTTAATTTGCAAGATAAGATTGTCCTCAGAAGAAAGGAAAACGTTTAAATTTCCTTGGAGTGCTTTTTTTTTTTTAAAGTCTGGAAAAGAAGAAAAAGACAGAGCTTTAACGAACTGGTTGTCCAGGAGTTGCATTGAGGGAGAGGAAGAGAGAAGTGGGCCTTTCTTTTGGTTTAAGCAATACAAGAATAAAACACTGCAAAGTGTTGTACACTATGAGAGAACTCTCCCTCCGCTAAATAATATTGAAAGCCATTCCTTTGTGAGAAGCCAGATAGAAATCGCAGACTGGAGTTAAGGATTGGGATGCAGTTGCTGTTTGTTTTTGTGTTTGGAGGCTCATTTTGCAGCCGCCTTATATTCAAAGAGAGGAAAGACTTCATCCAGGATACGTCCAGCACTACAACCAAGGGGGACATGTCACAATATGCCTCAGAATTCTATATATGGCGCCTTAATTTCTGTGCGGAAATCAAAGCATACTCTATAACAATGACTTAACTAAATTGCTTAACTAGCTAATCGGCGCTGTTAATTGGATGTTAACAATTATCAATATGACTTACAAGCACAAGTCACTAAGCAAGTTGCGTAATTCAAAAGTGGACATGGTTATGGGAGTGGAATGGGCGGGTCATGGGCATTTCTAAAATCTATGCACATTGTTATAGAATATACCTGCTCTGCCCTTATTCGCATGTCAGGATTTAAACCAGGTTTTAGTTGGTGTAATTGACCTTAACTAAATGTAGTCATGCGGAGCAGCACTCAGCATATTCTATAACGTACACTTAAATTACTTTATAGAATACGCTTTGATTTCCGTGCGGAAATCGAGGCATGATATATAGGATCTAGCCCATGGTGTCTAACATTCGGCACTGATTTTTCAGCACGGAAAAGCATTATAATGGAAGTAAGGAGATGAAATAGGCCAAAAATGGAAGATCCATGCAGAATTACACTTATGCACCCAGTTACAGAATACTGCCTAAGGGGCATACTGATGAGATGGGCATGGGAGGGTCAGGGGCATTCCCTTAAAATGCACACACTGTTACATTAAGGGGATCCTAACCTAATTTGCATGCCTGGATTTACACCTGGTTTCAGCTGGTGTAAATCCTCGTGACCAAAGTTGGGCGTGGATTCTGGCACTATGGCCTATTCTATAAAGGGGTCCCACCCTTAGACATCCTTTATAGAATATTGTTTGGTGCAGATTTTTTTGCAGCACTGATTTTTTGACACCATATACCAAATCTAGCCCTATATTTTGCATTGCCAAATTGTTCAAGCTCTGTATTGTACTGACCATGACTCAGATCGGATTAATAAAATATTAATCGAAAGTAGTAGTCACCTTTCCAAGAATCATATGGAAGAAATCGTGGAAGTGGACTTTGGTCAAAACAAAAAGAAATATTTTATTAGTAGCGAAATTAAAAACATGCCCAACACAGCCTTGTTTCAGGGACTGTCTCTTCATGTTCAAGTGTACAGAGCTGTGTACGTCTAGTAGCGCTACAGAAATGATAAGTAGTAGTAGTAGTTTCACCCTCAATGGGCTGTTTCAGGGGCAAAACAATACTGCAAAACCAAATATCTAATATAATAATTCGCACCTCCAACGTTCTGAAGCTGAGTCCGTGGCAATGAAGCCGTGTAGTGTTCGTAATCGCCCAGGGAAAGAAACGTGACGTCAGAAGGAGAAGGGACCAACCACAGGCCTTGCACTCGCTCTCAGTTCCCTGCCCTCGGAGGGAAGGGAAGGCTGCATATAATATTCACCCACCGGAAGTTCGTTCCCTCCCTCCGAGTTCCAGGGTCATCGTCCGTCGCCCCTCCCTCCAAGTTCCAGCATCCCCCCTCCCTCCATCCCAATTCCAGGGTCCCCCCTCCCTCCCAGTTCCAGGGTCATCATCCCTCCCTCCCTTCCAGTTACAGGCCCCCCTCCCTCTGAATTTTAAAAGTCATCCTGACGTACCTCGCGCGGTAAGAAGCACTAGGCACTTACTTCAGTTTTCCCTTCTCTATCTCTTAGCTCTGGTCCCACCCTTGCGGAAACAGGAAATGAGGGCGGGACCAGAGCTGAGAGACAGAGAAGGGAAAACTGAAGTAAGTGCCGAGCCTGCACGCTTTTTACTACTGCTGCCGGCCGCCGTAACCCCAACGAGGTAAGTCAGGATGACTTTTAAAATTCGGAGGGAGGGGGCCTAGAACTGGAAGGGAGGGAGGGAGGGATGACGACCGTGGCACTCGGAGGGAGGGATGACTCTGGAACTGGGAAGAAGGGAGGGGGGACCCTGGAATTGGGAGGGAAGGAGGAGGGAGGAAGGGGGACCCTGGAACTGGGAGGGAGGGAGGGAGGGAGGGGGGACCCTGGAATTGGGAGGGAGGGAGGGGGGACGCTGGAACTTCCCTTAAAAACATTAATGGCAGAAGGTGATTACCTTGCTAGCACCCGTTTCATTTCAATGAGAAACGGGCTTTTTTTTACTAGTAATTACATAAATGAATATAAGGACACAATAAAATGATATAGAAACAAGGACACAATAAAATGATAATGAAACAAAACACACATAAACTACTAAAGGTACTCACAAACTATTTTCAATAAATAATAAGTAAATGGTATGGAGGGGCATTTTCAATATGACATTTAAGTACGGCTTTGGACATTTTGCTCAAAACATCCAGGATCCGAATAGGAAACATAGCGATTACTTGCTAGATGTTTTTGCGCTCTGTGCATTTATCTTTTTGGTCCATTTTCAAAAAAATAAAAAAGTCCAAGTGAAAAATGCACACAAACAAGCCATTGGGATGTAGAAGGAGCCAGCATTCTTAGTAGACTGGCCACACAGACATCCCAGCAGAGCAGTGGGGGCACCCTAGCGGGTACTGCAGTAAACTTCACATACAAGATCTCAAGTATACATATTACCGCTGCTCCCTTATATTGTATAGTGAGCCCTCCAAAACCCACCAAAATCCTACTGTACCCAACTGTACACCACTTCAATAACCCTTATAGCTACAGGTGTCACCTATATGTGGGTACAGAAGGCTCACACTTTTCACCACAAATATAATAGTTAGAGTGGATTATGTGTCTGGGTCCCCTTCTCCACAGAGCACTACACCACTAGGCTACTCCAGGGACCTGCTTGCTGCCCTAATAGGTCTGACTATAACAACTAAGGCTGTAACAGAGGTTTGTATGTACTGTTTCTTTTACATCTTTGGGGGGTGGGAGGGGGGTCAGTGACTACAGAGGGAGTAAGGGGGAGGGCTATTTCTTTATTCCTCCAGTGGTCATCTGGCCATTCAGGGCATTTTTTTTGTCTTAGTTATTATTAAAGCAGGCCTAGTTTAAAATGTCTTGAGTCCTGAACGTTTTCATTTTGTTCCATTATGGCAGGAAAACAGCCAGGTCTTAGGTCATCGTATTCTTTAACTTTAAAAAATAAAGGGGTTGTTTACTAAAGGTTAGCTTGAGTTATCTGCAGCAGGGCCTATAGGAATAAAATGGGCCCTGCTGCAGATAACTTGAGCTAAGCTTTAATAATCAGGGGGGTAAGATGCTGTCACTTAGTTTATTTTGGTCCAAAACGTCATAATCCAGCTCGGTAAGGCAAGGGCATAGCCAGACCTCGGCGGGAGGGGGGGCCAGTGCCCGAGGTTGGGGGGGCACTGTTTAGCCGCCGACCCCCCCCCCCACCGCCGCCCGCCCCCTGCCACATCAGGTACCTTGTTTGCTGGCGGGGGTCCCCAATCCCCGCCAGCTGAAGAGTCTTCTTCAGCGCCGGTCGACTCCGGCGCCTTCGTGGTGTGATCATCTGTTTCTGATGCCTTACATCCTGCACCGTGCATGTAGCCCCGTGCAGGACGTAAGGCATCAGAAACAGATGATCACATCACAAAGGCGTCGGAGTCGACCGGCGCTGAAGACTCTTTGGCTGGCGGAGATTGGGGACCCACGCCAATAAACAAGATACCTGATGCAGCGGCGGGGCGGTGGTGGTGGGTCAAATGTAGAGGGGGTCAGGGCGTAATATGTGGGGGCCCATGCCCCCACGTAGCTACGCCCCTGCGGTAAGGGGACTCATAGCTGATATGAATCATGTTTAGCCTGAGGCTTCCTCAAGGACTGTCCCGTAGAAAAATCATAAACAGAACTTGGTATAACTCTATACTTAACCACAACTCTCTTAAAACAATAAAATACATCTCAAATACCTTTAAAAATGGTTACCGTCTCTCCAACCATCTCTTGCTTCTTCTCAAGATGGCAGTGGCGTTTGTCTAACCTCCTTATATCTGCTGAACAGCCTGTCATGTGACCCTATCCAGCCAATCACAATGAACTTCCAGGTCAGACCAAGGTCATCCATTCATACCAATCTGAATTCATTAATGAAGGAATACAGCAGGACAGAGAATAAGAGAATCCTCCGAGAATTGCACAAAGTTAGGCGCTAGCAAACTCCTGGCTAAACAACTGAGAGGGGGGGGGGGAGCTTTGAACTGAACATCTTGAGAAATAGGAAAGTGGATGGAACAATGTGCAGATAGGTTGAGATTCCAGGAATTTTACAAACTTTTATAAAGTGCTGAGGGGAAGAGAACACAGAGTCTCTCATCAGGGACTTTGTCAAAGTATTTCTGAAACTCAAGACACACTACATCAAATATGCCTTCAATAAAAAGTAGCAGATTGGTGAGGCAAGATTTCCCTTGGCTGAATCTATGTTGACTCTGTCCCTTTGTGATTGTTTAAGCTGAGCTGGTGCAGGAGGCCTTCAATAAATACAGCCAGACAAGGGAGAAATGAACAAAACTAACCAAACACTGAATCCTGTTACCTCACTGATACAGTAAATAAAGAATAAGGTCTGTTTAGGTTCAGAGGCAAACTTGTCACAGGCCTGCCTGTAGCTGATAGGCCTTAAGCCCACAGTACACCCACACACACACACTTGCAAGGTTTCACAACACAGGTTTTCTTCCAGCTGGACCCCAAGGACAGCATTTCGTAACTTAAAAGTTAAAGCTTAGCTGGTCACGTGACGCAGTGAGCGACGGTGGACACGTGATACATCGTCTGCTCCAGAGCCCGCTTTAAAACCCGAGTTTTTACATAGCCCAGACGGCGAAACACACCGGGAGACGTTGTACTCACCTGATAGACGTGTATGGACAAATTTGTAATCCAGCACGCCATGGCAGCAGCAGTAAAACCAGCAAAAAGAAAGGACGAAAGGCTCCGCGGAGCCGAAAACAAAATGGCGCCCACCACACCGCCGGCTCCCCGAGCACAAGCGCCAAGTGAATTGCTGGTATCGGAAATCACTGACGCGGTGGTACGAGCGCTTGACTCTCGCTTTACGCAATTATCAGAGCAAATCATCGGGATCACAGCGGTCACAACGGAGTTGGGCCGAAGAACCGGTGAATTGGAAGCAAGAGTCTCTGAAGTAGAAGATATCCAGGCAGAGCAGGGAACAAGCATGGAACGGCTGGAACAGCTGACAAAAGAATACCAAGAAAAGCTGGATGACCTTGAGAACCGCGCACGGAGGGAAAATCTAAGGTTCGTGGGGTTCCCAGAAACGCTGGCAGAGAACCACATCAAGGCAATCCTCGAAACATGGCTGGTAGCGCGATTCCCGGAGGTCTGTGAGGGGGGTGAAATACACCTGGACAGGGCACATAGGATAGGCCAAAAAGCGCCTCGAGAAAATCGGCCCAGAGTGATCATAGCAAAGTTTCACCGATATACCCAGAAAGCAGCAGTCCTCAGACTATACAAAGCTAATAAAGAAGAGGCCAAGTTTGAGGGAGGGCCCATAAGAATATTCCAAGATTATTCAGCATCATTGACAGTAAGGAGAAGGGCCTTTACACCAATCTGCACCCGGCTGGTAGAAAAGAAACAAAGATTTGTATTGCAATACCCGGCCACTCTAAGGATACAAACAAGTAGCGGATGGAAGAACTTTTCAACACCAGATTTGGCTCAAGAATGGATAACCTCTTCACTTGGGTGAAAATATGCGCGGAGTACAATGGTTTTTGCATAAGGGATAAGGAGGAGACAAGCAATATTGCCTAGATCACACGATGAAGGACAAATCTCTATAAGTTAATGGCTGTAAGTTTTGCAATGTTAAAATGTTATATGGTGTGTTGTGTTGAAGGGAGAAAGAAACTATTCAAATAATGTTTCAGGGGGTTGGAGGCGGGCTCTGGATGTGTTTAACGGACCCGCTTGCCGAAATGAGCGAGCTGGAAGGGGAAAGAGGGAGTAGAGGGAGTAGAGGGGGGAAGGGGGGAGGGAGAGTGGGAGGGGGGTCAACCCTACACCAGATTTTCAAGTTACTTATACAATGAACAAGATAGGTGACACTATGAACATATTTATATCACTCATGGGGGAGAT
Source organism: Microcaecilia unicolor (assembly GCF_901765095.1). NCBI lineage: Eukaryota > Metazoa > Chordata > Amphibia > Gymnophiona > Siphonopidae > Microcaecilia > Microcaecilia unicolor. The sequence continues at coordinate 92,468,154 of NC_044039.1, forward strand.
GGGTCGAGGCTGGGAGACCCAGAACCCTAAACTATATCAGAATTTTGAATTCAGCTATCATATGAGAAGCAATGGTTAAACCACCACCATTGCGCTTGGCATCTTGGAATGTATCGGGGATAACCTCCCCAATTAAACGGACCAAGATAGTAGCCCATCTGAAACGGAATTCAGTGTCTATAGCATGTTTGCAAGAAACAAAACTTACTGAGGAGCACCAGAAACTAAAACAGCAATGGGTGGGAGAGTGTTACTCCTCTTCCTCAGCGGAGGGCCGCCGGGGAGGGGTGGCCATTCTTATAAAAAAGGGCCTGGCGGGCCGATCGCGCATGGTAGAAACAGATACAGCTGGACGATTTGTGCTGGTACATTTAAGTTACCAAGGGAAGGAATACTATATTTGTGGGATATATGGGCCCAATACGCGAGACCCGCAATTCTTACAATCATTAGTACAACTAGGGACAAAATATGACTCAGCCCCTTGGATATTACTGGGAGACTTTAACCAGGTGCTAGACCCGGATCTTGATAGGTCAACTAGTACAGCCTGGGGAGCACTCAAGAGAGGTACAGGGCTAGACTATCTCTGTAAAATGTTGGAATTGGTAGACCCCTGGCGCCTCCTGCACCCAACGCACCGGGAATACACGCATTTATCTAAAGCACATCATACGTGGTCCCGCATAGACTACATATTAGTGACAAAAACTTTGTTTGAAGTTGTACACACAGAGAGGTAGGATCAATGGCAATATCCGATCACACCCTAATTTGGGTGGATATGGAATTGGGACTAGTAGAGGAACACCATACGCGCTGGAGATTCCCTACATATCTAGCAGGAGACCCAGATTTTCGTGCCTACCTAGAACAGAAATGGGAATACTATGCAGAGATGAATGGCCATCATCAAGGCACACCTGGGTTGTTTTGGGAAACCTCAAAGGCAGTATTGCGAGGAGAAATCATTAGCTATGTAGCGGCGAGAAATAAAAGGCTGACACAGGGTATAGTGCAATTAGAGCGCCAGTACAGGATTTCAAAACAGAAACATCAGCACCGGCCATCCCAAGCTCACTATGACCAAATGATGGCAAATCTAGCAGGACTTAACACATTAATCCATGAAAAAACACGAAAATACTTATTTAGTAGACGGTTTCAATATTTTAAATTTGGAAACCGCACTGGGAAATTGCTGGCGCGGATAGTCAGAGTGTGGACAGGGAACTCTCACATCTCTGTGCTAAAAACTCCAGAGGGAACTAGAAAACATAGGCCCTTAGAGCTACTGAACCTATTCAGAGATTATTTTTCCGGGGTGTTTAGGGCGGAGCAAGAGTCTGAGAGCACAGCAATACGGGATTACTTGGAGGACTCAGGAATCCCAAGTTTAACGCCAGAAATGAGAGAACAACTTAATGCCCCACTAGATGCACAGGAAATACAAAAGGTGATTGGGTCGCTTTCGGGAGGCACAAGCCCCGGAACTGATGGATTCTCCACAGAATACTATAAGCTGTTATCCCATAGAGTGAGTGTGCCTCTGGCTAAATACTTTGATGAAGTGGTAGAGCAGGAACGATTTCCCCCAGGAGTGAACGAGGCACTCATAACCTTGATACCAAAGCCCGGAAAAGACCCAGAAAGCCTAGAAGCATACAGACCAATTTCCCTCCTCAATGTTGACCTCAAAATATTAGCAAGAATACTAGCAGACCGATTGGCGAAACACCTCCACCATGTGGTAGGGGCACACCAAGTGGGGTTTGTGCAAGGCCGGCATCCAGGTCTTAATGTCAGGCGAGCTTTGCTAGCCTTAGCGCATAGCCGAGAGGCAGGAGACCCTCTTCTGCTGGTAAGCCTGGATGCCGAAAAAGCCTTTGATAAAGTGAGATGGGGGTATCTTTTTGAAGTACTAAAATATGTGGGTCTGGGGGGCTGGTACCTACATGCTATCACAGCTCTATATACGGAGCCACAAGCTCATATATTAGTAAACAAAATGGCGTCCCAGGCATTCCAGGTGCAGAGGGGTACGAGACAGGGGTGCCCATTGTCACCACTCTTATTCTTACTATACATAGAACCGTTCCTACGAACGGTAGAGAACAACGCGGAAATAGCAGGAGTTGCAATCCCCAGTCTCCCCACGAAAGTACTGGCCTTTGCAGATGATGTCCTACTCACACTAACACAACCACAACACTCACTGCAAAGCCTATTAGAGCTGATAGATGAATTCGGCTATCATTCCGGGTTCACTTTAAATAGACATAAATCAGTGGCACTGCCAACTACACCAAGGATAAAGTCACAGTGGCAGGGGCCATTCCCTCTGCAGTGGAAAGAAGAAAAAATAAAATACCTAGGAATATACCTCCCTACCAATTTGGACCAATTACACCAAACCAATTTGGCACCACTCTGGGAATCCACAAAAGAAACGCTACAAATGTGGGAAGTTGACCTTATCACTGTGGGGCAGAATAGCAGTGTATAATATGATAATAGTCCCTAAGTGGACATATATAACCCAGGTATTGTCACTTCTCTTGACCCACAGGGATGAATTAGCATTACATAGGATAGTAAAACAATTTTTATGGAATGGGAAAAGGGCCCGGGTATCATTAAAACAAACATATCTACCCAAAGATAAGGGAGGGCTGGGGGTGCTAAGTGTCAAATGGCTATCCATTGCAGGTTGCATGCGACACATAGGAGACTGGTTTAGAGGAACAGGACATTTCACCTATCCAGAGGCAGAATGTAGGATGCTCGGGAATGTACATTTCAGCTATTGGCTACATGCGGGACCAGGTAAAGTAAAAACGCCAAAACATATAAAATTCTTGTTTGTACCATTAAAGAGAGCGTGGCAGTGGATCTGCAGACTGTGTGGTCTGGATGCAGAGGTCTCCCCATTTCTGCCAATCAGAGGAAATGCAGACTTCCCGGTGGGTGGGTCATCGCGTACCTTTACACAATGGGGAGAGGTGGGGATTTTCTTCTTATTCCAGATTATTAAGAGAGATGGAACACTACAACCTAGAGAGGTTTTGCAGAGGCGCCAGGGGTTAGAGATCACAGATTTCTTAGCCTATGCACAAATACAGCATTATATACAATCCCTTCCCAGGGCAGCGCTCCACTATGAAGTGCGGGTAAAGTTGGTGGAAATTTTAGATCTGGAAGCAAAACGGGCGGTGCCCTTAAAATACTATCATGCGCAGATTCGAGCCGCTATGCCTTTAGCACCATACCGGGAACTGGCACAGGCGTGGGCAGGGGACCTGGGGTTGATAATTGGTGCAGATGTAATACAGACATGCCTGCAAACATGCTATAAAGAGTGTGGGAGTGCGGAATTATGTGAAACCCAGTATAAATTTGCGATGAGACTATTTATCTCCCCCCATAGAGCATACAGGGCTACTTTAAGACCAGCAGATGATTGTCCGAAATGCACAGGGGGAGGGGCACACCTGGGCCATATGTTCTGGCACTGTCCCCCAATATTGGGATTCTGGGCCATGGTCTGCAGACAGGTCTCTATGATGTGGAAGGTTCAATGGGTCAGGCACCCGGGACTTTTGTTTAATATCTTCACGATTCATGGATCATCCAAGGCAGGACTCCGCTATTTCCAATGCCGAGCTGTGCTGATGGGGAAAAAAACGATTCTCAAGCTCTGGCTCCAGGAGGAAAAACCCACTACCCAAGTATGGAGGGCATACATGATATCGTTGAGTGCCCTTGAACGCAGGGCAGTGCAGGACTTAGCCACTCCAAAGGGCGAGAAATATCTCCAATGTTAGTTACCATTCTTGGACACTTTAACACCTCAAGCTCGAAGTAGAGTACTTAATGGATAAATACAGTAATAACATATAGCAACCTGGTGAGGGGGGGGGGGGAGGGGGGGAATGGGGGGGGGGGGAAAGGAAAAATGTAACGATGATATATAGAAGCTGTTAAGACTATAGTATCAAGACACATGGTAAGCCACTGTTGTAACTCATTTTGATTGCACGGATTTATTGTAGAAGTTTATGTCATCAATAAAACATAAATTAAAAAAAAAAAAAAAAGTTAAAGCTTAGCCTACCTTAGCCAGGTTCTGGTAGTTTACACACAGCAGTGGAGACCTACACTCTAGGGTGACGTTCTCTCCTCCCAAGGCCTCCTTGTTCTGCTCTGCCCGAGGGCTTTTCTTCCTACTCCCTGTTGAGCCCCACCCTCCTGGCCAGGCAGCCTAATATCCCTATGCTATAGCAAGTGCAGCGCCCCCTGCTTTAAGGCTGAACTGTGATCTCAGTGAGAGAGTGTTTCTAGGGACACTCCCTCACCCCCTTTTAACATGTTTGTCTGTGTTCAGTCATTTTTTTTCTTTATAATATCAATACTTTCTACCATGTTGCCTGGCACTGACATCAGGCTTACTGGTCTGTAAATTCCCGGATCACCCCGGGATCTTTTTAAAAAATTGGTCCACCTTTCAATCTTCAGGTATATAGGGATATATTAGAAGGATAAACTCCTAATATATAGAAAAATGAAAAAAAGTATGAAGAATAGTAAACACAGTAATGTAAAAAAAGGTTTTCTCCCCTTTCCTGATTTCCCCTATTATTGGCATATATGTCACACTGCACGGCAAATTTAAACAAAATTTAATATCAGACAAAGGGAAATGGGTAAGCACAACATTGAAACACAAGGAAACTGTTACTGTTAAACAAAACAAAAACATAAGGCAGGCCTATAACCACAAAATTCATATTAATGCAGACCAAATGCATTACCTTCACCAGAGCCGAGATATGCCAAGTATCCCAAAGAGTGAAATTTGCTACCACAATGAGCAAGATAAAAACCTCACTGATTGGCTTTCATTCTCATAGAAAGGGCAGAGGGCATTTGAGGGATAAATGTGGCATGATAGGGAAAGGTCTGAGGCCTGAGGAAGGGGATGCTGACTACATTTATTGATAAATAATAACTACACATTACTCCTCTATCATGCTACATTTATCCCTGGATTTCCAACAAATATAAAACAAGACAGCAAGAGCACTATAGAGGTATGAAGGCAAATCAAAAAATGAAAGTCTCAAGTCAGACCCTGAATGCAAAGCAATACTAGAGACATAGGGACTGGAATGAAAGATATCGGAAATGTGCATTTCCCCAAACTGAAATATATCAATAAATTCAGAATAAAAATGTTCTTCTACCTTTGCTGAGTGTATTTCTCCATTCACTTTGGTCCCAGGGTCTCTTTTCTACTTTTCCATCACTATCTTTCTAGGATCTCCTGTCCATTTGACATTTCTTCTCTTTCTATGTGCCGCAACTATCTTCCCTGTCTGAACCTCTCTCTCCTGTTCAGTATCTCCGTCTGTGCCTCTGTCTCTAGCATTGCCCCTATGCATTCTTATCTCTATGCTCCTTTCCCATGTAGTATCTCTGTTAGTCCGGTCGTGAGCCCATGGACCTAGGCCGAGGCCTAGTATAGCTTTTAGGCCAAGGCCTAGGATGGACTGAACAGGTACTATACACGACCCCAGCTACCAACCCCTGCACACACACACACACATGCAACCAATCTTGCACTTCCAGAAAGGGGAAGATAGGGCATAAAGGTAGGCCTCACGGCCTATCAGGAACCGATTCAGTCAGAAGTCAAACACGTGGGCCTCACGGCCTACCTGGAACCGAGTCATACTTAGGAAGGGGAGAAAGAGACTAAGCGAGGTGTTTCCCCTCCCCCCCCGGGACTGGAGTACTAGCAACACCCTCGGTGCTGGTAATCAAGGAGAAAAGGTAGCATACACAGAAACATAAGAGAGGGACTGATAAGATATTGTAGGCACAGACCCTCAGAAAAACAGGGAAGGGAAAAGTCAGCAAAAGGGAGAGCGGAGCCTAACACACATACTAGCACAGAAAGGGACTGTGCTCAGTAGCACTGGAGATAATACAGTAAAGGATGTACTGAAACAGTCACCAACGGAAGACTGCAATAAACAGATAACTGCCAGAGGCAGAGAAGCTCTGCAGACAAAGGGTTAAACCCAGTTCAGCACACAAACAGAAACTAGAGGCAGGGAATACTGCAGACAACGGTTAATTGGGAGTATAAAGAAAAACAAACAAACAACCCCCATGGAGAGAAACAAAGGGCAGGACCTGACAGGCAAAAACAAACACAACATGAAGGGAACTCTGAAGGAAGGGAAGCAAACAAACAACCTGGAACAGGACAAGAAGTAACTCACCACAGGGCACCAGAGCTAAACAGAGATCCCCAGGTGTAGGGAGAGAGGTAATTAGACACACGCAGACAGAGACAGAGCAATAAAAACTGCAGCCAGGGAAGGAGTAACAACTCCACACGAGCACAGAGCTAACAGCTCAAACAAAGCAAAGGAAGGCATCATCAGATTTGGAGTAACCAAAGCTCAGCCCCTGACGGACCAATCAGGAGCGGTTCCAAGCATTCCCCTGCCTGACTAGCAGAATTCTAATAGAATCATAACAATCTCTTCTCCATATCCCTGTCCCACCTGAAAGTCAGCATCTCACATTCTCCCTCAACACCAATAATCTGGTTCCTCTACCTTCCAAAACACGTCTGGCATCTATTTTAGCTCAACTCCCCCCCACTGCCTTTCTCTGTCCCTCCCACCCACAAACTCTGTGGACCCACAGAGAGTGAATGGGAAAGAAAGAGGGAGTTGGTGAGACAGAAAAATGCTGGACCCATAGGAGTAGCCATTTTCAAGTCCTCATTTCCATCCCACACTCATACAGTAGTCTCTCCATGGCCCCCCCCCCCTCACCCCACAATACATCCCACACAGTAGTCTCTCATGATCCCCCATCCCACATGGCAGTCTCTTATGGCCCCCGACCCTTACCCCACATCACATCCCTCCTAGCAGTCACCCATGATCCACCCCACACCACCCAGTAGTCTCATGATCCCCCCTCCCCCCACACATAGACACAACAAACCAGAGGGTCTTTGAAAGTAAATTTAAGCAGCCTTACCAAAGGTTGGAGACACTTCTTTTGCAGGCTGTTTTGCTCCACTGATCCTGACACTCCTCTCTTCTCTTCCTGCTCTTGCCATAAGTACATAAGTAATGCCATACTGGGAAAAGACCAAGGGTCCATCGAGCCCAGCATCTTGCCCACGACAGCGGCCAATCCAGGCCAAGGGCACCTGGCAAGCTTCCCAAACGTACAAACATTCTATACATGTTATTCCTGGGATTTTGGATTTTTCCAAGTCCGTTTAGTAGCGGTTTATGGACTTGTCCTTTAGGAAACCGCTCCAACCCCTTTTTAAACTCTGCTAAGCTACCGCCTTCACCACATTTTCCGGCAATGAATTCCAGAGTTTAATTACACGTTGGGTGAAGAAAAATTTTTTCAGATTTGTTTTAAATTTACTACACTGTAGGTTAATCGCATGCCCCCTAGTCCTAGTATTTTTGGAAAGCGTGAACAGACGCTTCACATCCACCTGTTCCACTCCACTCATTATTTTATATACCTCTATCATGTCTCCTGTTAATAATAATGAACATGCTGCAGAAATATAATGAGAAACTGTTGAGCAGTGTGAAGTTCCTATGGTCAGTGGAATGCAAGCATTAAGGCAAACGAGATATGAGTCCACAGGCTTGTGAAAGCAATAAGGGAGTCATAGAATTAACCTTGAGTTGAGAAGCAGCCTGGTACAAAGCAGAGACAAGAGGCTGTATAAGGGGGAGGGGAGACAGTCTTTGCTGGACAGAAAGAATGTGTTTGTAGATAAGAAATGTGAGAACAAGCTTCAAAGGGATGACGTGCACATATTGGGTGCAGTGTGTTTGTAAGTGTATTTAAACTGAAGAGAAAATAAGTATCTTAAGCAAAGCAATAGCAAAGCTGAGCAAGCATATATCTCTGTATTACTGCTAAGCAAATATATATATTTCTGTATTATTGATAAAAATATAAGTAGTCTTTGCTTCCAGCTGGGCGTTCCCCAGATGCCTCTGTTCGACGGAGAACAGTTGATAAAAATAAAAATTTTTTGATTATTCTTTTTATAACAGGTGTCAGTTTCTTTGTTTACACACATATAGGGTGTAAATCAACACTCCCCTCAGCCGTCTCTTCTCCAAGCTGAATAGCCCTAGCCTCCTTAGTCTTTCTTCATAGGGAAGTCGTCCCATCCCCGCTATCATTTTAGTCTCCCTTCGCTGCACCTTTTCCAATTCTACTATATCTTTCTTGAGATGCGGCGACCAGAATTGAACACAATACTCAAGGTGTGGTCGCACCATGGAGCGATACAATGGCATTATAACTTCCTCACACCTGTTTTCCATACCTTTCCTAATAATACCCAACATTCTATTCGCTTTCCTAGCCGCAGCAGCACACTGAGCAGAAGGTTTCAGTGTGTTATCGACGACGACACCCAGATCCCTTTCTTGGTCCATAACTCCTAAAGTGGAACCTTGCATGACGTAGCTATAATTCGGGTTCTTTTTTCCCACATGCATCACCTTGCACTTGCTCACATTAAACGTCATCTGCCATTTAGCCGCCCAGTCTCCCAGTCTCGTAAGGTCCTCTTGTAATTTTTCACAATCCTGTTGCGAGTTAACGACTTTGAATAACTTTGTGTCATCAGCAAATTTAATTACCTCGCTAGTTACTCCCATCTCTAAATCATTTATAAATATATTAAAAAGCAGAGGTCCTAGCACAGACCCCTGAGGAACCCCACTAACTACCCTTCTCCATTGTGAATACCGCCCATTTAACCCCACTCTCTGTTTCCTATCCTTCAACCAGTTTTTAATCCACAATAGGACATTTCCTCCTATCCCATGACCCTCCAATTTCCTCTGTAGCCTTTCATGAGGTACCTTGTCAAACGTCTTTTGAAAATCCAGATACACAATATCAACCGGCTCCCCTTTGTCCACATGTTTGTTTACTCCTTCAAAGAATTGAAGTAAATTGGTCAGGCAAGATTTCCCCACACAAAAGCCGTGCTGACTCGGTCTCAGTAATCCATGTCCTCGGATGTGCTCTGTAATTTTGTTTTTAATAATAGCCTCTACCATTTTCCCCGGCACTGACGTCAGACTCACCGGTCTATAATTTCCCGGATCTCCCCTGGAGCCTTTTTTTAAAATGGGCGTTACATTGGCCACCCTCCAATCTTCCGGTACCACGCTCGATTTTAAGGATAAGTTGCATATCACTAGCAGTAGCTCCACAAGCTCATTTTTCAGTTCTATCAGTACTCTAGGATGAATACCATCCGGTCCAGGAGATTTGCTACTCTTCAGTTTGCCGAACTGCCCCATTACGTCCTCCAGGTTTACCGTGAAGTCAGTAAGTTTCTCCGACTCGTCCGCTTGAAATACCATTTCCGACACCGGTATCCCACCCAAATCTTCCTCAGTGAAGACCGAAGGAAAGAATTCATTCAGTCTCTCCGCTACGTCTTTGTCTTCCTTGATCGCCCCTTTTACCCCTCGGTCATCCAGCGGCCCAACCGATTCTTTTGCCGGCTTCCTGCTTTTAATATACCGAAAAAATTTTTTACTATGTTTTTTTGCCTCTAATGCTATCTTTTTTTCGTAATCCCTCTTGGCCTTCTTTATCTGCGCCTTGCATTTGCTTTGACACTCCTTATGCTGCTTCTTGTTATTTTCAGACGATCCCCCTTCCCCCCCCGATGCTGCTCTTACCAGTTCATGTGCTGTCCCTGCTGGTTCCCAATGCCATTGCCTTGACTGGTAGCCAATGTAGTGTTTCAGACAGTGGGGTTGCTCTTTCATATTTCAATTTTTTGACAATCAGTCTTGCTGCAATATTTTGGACTATTTGCAGTGATTTTAGTATCACTAGATGCTTAACATCAAAAGCACCCCTCTGAAATGGAAACTGGGAGCAGTGAGATTTTCTGCAGAACATATTCAAAGATAATATTTCTGATTTCTCCCAGTTTAGTTCAGAACCTAAGATACTGGTAAAAAAATTGATGAGTATCATAAGTTGGAGAACTAAATGTATTATATTGGATAAGTAAACTAAGATGCCATCTAAATATAAGGAGGCTGTGAAAGGGGATGGGATGGGACTTGATATACTGCCTTTCTGTGGCTACAATTAAAGCGGTTTATATATTTTATACAGATACCATTTTGTACCTGGGGTAATGGAGGGTTAAGTGACTTGCCCAGAGTCACAAGGAGCTGCAGTGGGAACTGAACTTAGTTCCCCAAGATCAAAGTCTGTTGCACTAACCACTAGGCTACTTCTCCTGTATTTGAGAAAAGATTGCCTGAATTAAGGAATGATGTCTGATGGCTAATGCAACAGGCTCTAAAGCAAGGTCAAATAATAGGGGCAATAGGGAACAACCTTGCCTAGAATGCCATTATAAATGGTAAAATTTACTCATACCCTTGAGTCCTGCCACAACAGACCAGACAAGCAGTTATATCACTTTACTACCAGCAGATGGAGGTAGAGTGACATCACTGGCATATAGGCTGATGCACCTTGGAATTCTTCAGTATTCTGCTGCTAAGCAGGGCAAGGTCTATTGTACCACACCCAAGACTCCATGAAGCAAATTGAAACACTAGCCAAAAAATGATATACACCAGGAAAAACAGAGAGAGGTGTCAGAGAACCAAAACAATTCTTTAGAGTCAAAGTCCAGGATGGATCCTGGACTGGTGTGGCAAGACTCAAGGAAAGGAAATTAAAAGGTATGACTAAATTTTACCTTCCTTATTGTCCCTGCCACACCAGTCCAGACAAACGGGATGTACCCAAGCAATCCTTCACTGGGAGGTGAAAAAGAAAGCCTCTTGAAGCACTGCACTGCCAAGGGATGCAACATCCCTGGCTATAACTTCAAGCTCCACAATGAACAGGATGCCACCCTGCTCATGTCCTCTGCTGAAACTGCTTGAACCTCCCAGGAGGTTTCCCGTACTCATGTAGAATGAGCCTTTAGGACTTGTGGAATGTGCTTCCACCAACAACTGTAGGCACTATCAATGGCTGCCTTAATCCAATGCACAATCAAGGATTATGAGGTCACTTGTCCCTTGTGCAGTCTCTGAAAGACAACAACTAACCAACCAATCAAAATCTGGAAAGCCTCTTGTAAGTAGCTGACATCCAATTTGAGAAACACTGGGAACATTCTAAAGGATCTCCCGGGAAGGAGAGCAGATTAACCACCTAATTTAAATAAAAGGGGAAACCACCTTCAGGAGATAGGATAGAATTTCTGAAACCACTCTTCCTCCTCTGAGAAGGAAAGGTACAGTTCCTGACAAGACAAAACCTATAATTCATAAACCCTTCAAGCTTAGGCAATGGCCAACAGGAATAACATTTGCAAGGTCAAAGCCTTCAAGAAGGCAGCCCTTAAGGGCATGAAGGATGGACTGTCCAGCACATTAAGGACTAGTTTAAGTCCCATGAAGACAGAATGGGTCTGAGCAATAGGCACTGAGATCTACTAAATGTGAATCACCAGTCTAACAACAAAATCAAACAATGAACTGATGCAAGGAAAGGAAAGGAAAGGAAAGGTACTCTCGGAACACACTTTCACCCACTACATAACTTCAATATGTGTAGCCATTTATCAAGTAATGTTATTCATCTCATTCATAGGGCTACCTCTGTGTGCTTGAAACTGAAATATTAATAAGTACTCAATAGCATATAATATCAGTAACTCAAATGATGTTGTCCTATGTATCATGGAAATAATTCAGTTTCCAAAACCAAATTAAACCATATCAACATTTGAATATATAAGACCACTCAACATAGTTAAATGCTTTTTCCTAATCCAAAATAGACTGCTGCCATCACAATAGTTTATGTTTTGGCAAACATGAGCAGATTAGCAAGAAAATGAGTACTGGGGAAGGAGTAAAGCAGTGAAATAAAACCTGTTTGTTCTGAATGAATTAAGTTGGCCAGAACCTTATCAAGTCTTCGAGCTAACATTTTGGCATAAATGTTTTGTTACCACATTAATTAAAGATATTGGCCTGTAATATTTTGGTTCTAATGGGTCTCTGTTTGGTTTAGGAAATACAACTATCATTGCTTTTGAGAATGCATGAAATGACTAAGAATTTTGAAGCAACTGCTTGCTAAAGACCCTATAAAATTCAGCAGGAAGACCATCTGTGCTAAGGGGTTTAGACTTGTGAGTGCTTTTTCTACTTCTCAGAAAATTAACCTATCCAATTCACTGACTTGGTGGCAAAAATTCCTCAATTTGAATTTTTCGATATTGAATTTCTGATCTATGTAACTGCTATTTACTTTTTATTAGGATTTATGTACCGCCTTTTTGAAGGAATTCATTCAAGGCAGTGTACAGTAAGAATAAATCAAACATGAGCAATAGGCAATTACAGCAGTAAAAATATTCAAATAACAATGCAAAGTATGGCATAGAATACTATTTACAATGTCAACACAATACATAATAGAACATTTTAATTGACAGTAAAGGGTATAAGCAAAGATGGAACATATAGATAGGTAAGAGAGTAAGAGGAGTTAGAAAATAAGGTGACTAATTTAAAGAAAGGTGCACATGAGGTCAGAGAGATGGTCAAATATTATATCAGCTAGGGTAGGAGTGGATAAACATGTCCTGCTGCAGTATGTGCAGCTTGTGTCACTCCTTGTGTATGTGTGTGAGACTAACAAGTTAGTTACTTCTTCCATTAAAAGCCTGCTTGAAGAACCAAGCTTTCACCTGCTTCCTGAAATAGAGATAAGTGGAGCCTTTCAGGTAGTGTATTCCAGTGTGCAGGCTACTCCAGAGAAGGCTCGCTTGTGGGTACCACATTGTGTAATGTCCGCCCTTTCTACCAAGAATATCAGTTGTTTGGGAAATGCTGCAAAATCATGGGAAAAGTTGCTGTGGACATTTTATTGCTAGCATCAGTGAATCCAGCATGTTTATGTTTACAAGTTGCCAGAAAACAGCTGCTTCTGACTCATGATGACTGATGAGTATGAACAAAATGTCCCTCTTCCAGCAGCCCATTAGGAATGGCTCTGAAAGCAGATTCAATAACCTTTGTCAAGACATAGTTACAGTAAAAAATAAACTGTTTTAATGGTCTGTGCAAGTACTAGGCTTGGTTTTTAAATCATATGGCAAGATAAATTCTCACTGTTCACAAATTATGTACAGAACACTACAGGGTTCATTTCAATTGTTCATCTCACAAGTCAGCTAGTTTTAAAATATTAGAGCAATGTAAGATGTCTTGGCAGGCTAACCACTGGAATCAGGCGGATTTCAGGACCAAGGGTAGCAAAAAAGACAAAGGAAGAACAGCTATGTTTATGGCCTGTTATAAGCCATTCTGCAAAACTTCCAATAAAGTATGGAGGTAATTTTCAGCAGCAGCCATGAATGTCTTAATGTGGTTACTTGCACCGGTGTTTAAATTAATATCTATATTCAGCACCTCTATATGTGTGGGAAAACATTTTAGAAAGAATGTCCAGCTCAGAATATAGATATCCAAGTCTGTATGTCACATACGGATACCCATTTCTCATGTATTTTCAAATAGGATCTGCTGATATACAGTCTGTGCTAAAATGCATGAGTAATGGATGTCCATGTGCTGCTGACATCCAGCATGAACACGCATTTTTCAAACCAAATGCAGCAAAACAAGGGATAGGGGAATCTTAGTGGCTTTATAGAACATCTATAATATAAAATAGCCACATAGAAATCCATGCCCACCAGAGGAGTAACTTAATGGTTAAAGTAGTGGGCTGAGAACTTGGACACCTGGGTTCAAATCATACTTCAGAACTTTGTGATTTCTTTTTCTGTTTAATTGTGAGCCCTCCAGGGACAGAAAATACCTGCTTTTCCTGAAAGCACATAACTTCAATATAGAGCCTGACTAAAACCAGGTTTTTCAGTTTAAGCCAAAACCGAATCTGCGGTGGAAACTGACCACTTGGTTTTCGCCAAAACCAAAGCCAAAAATGAAACTAGCTCCATCCTGGTCCCCAAACAGCTCCACTCCCTCCCTTCCTGACCAGAAACAGTTCCTCTCCCAAAACCACCCATAGGGAGCAGCCCCCCTCCTAGGTCTACCATGTTGTTGGTGGCTAGTAGGGGCAGGCTGTTGCCTATGTCAAAATAGCTTTTGCAACCTCCAGTGGTCATCTCTTCAGATGATTGCTGGAGGTTGTGGCAGACATTTTGAGATTGGAGCCAGCATGGGCAAGAGCCACTGCAGGATTATTCTTGCTCATGCCAGCCCCAATCTCAAAATGGCTGCTGCGATTTCTAATGGCTATCTCATGAGATGGCTGTTGGAGGTCCCAGAAGCCATTCTGATGCAGGAGATGGCATGGGCAGAGCAAGTGAGGATCACTCCTGCCCTCACTAGCCACAACAGCACGGTAGGCCCAGGAAGGGGCTCTTTCTGGTTAGGGGAAGAGGGAGAAAGTTGGGTATAGGGGCTATGGGCTGTGCAGCTCAGTTTCAGTTTCCACCAAAAATGCACCAGCATTTTTGGCCGAAACAAGGCTGAACATAAATTTCAGGCCAGTTTCGGCACCAAAGCTGAAACCAAAATTCTGTCAGCCTCTACTTCAGTAGCTTTCAGGCTTGCAGGTTTCTTATGCATTCAGGTACAATAGGTATTTTTCTGTCCCTGGAGGGTTCACAATTTAAAAAAAGATTTGCAAGGAGCTAAAGTGGGATCTGAACTTGAGTCCCTTGATTCTCAGTCCACTGCACTAACCATTAGGCCACTCCTCAACCCTACATAGAGATCTATTAAAAAGTTAAAGACGTCTTTAAATTAAAAAAAAAGTTAATAAAAAAAAGTTTTTAGTACCCTGAAAATCCATAGTTCCTGAAGCTGTCACAGAGTCTGGTATCCCTTGCTAGTTTCACATTCAGGGAAGGATGGGAGATTAAAACCATTGAAGGATTAAGGAGATGACTTGCCTTAATCCCTCCAATGGACAACTGCTCAAGCACTTTTCTGTAACTTGGATGCATCAATTATCAGGTTTAAATAACATCATCCATCTCTTTGGAAATAGATGTCCCTTTCCCTTCTGGAACCAAAGTTGGATGTCCATATCTTGGCATCTCCTTAGCCCTATCTAAAACAAACTAGACCATAACCCCTTGTCATAAGGACATACTACAGTTTTAGACGTCCCTATCCTGACTTTATAAAACTGGGATCTGGACATCCATGCAATATGAATGTCTAAATGCTGGTTTTCAGATGTTCAAAACATGAATAGAGCTTCTAAAATAAGATCTGTAGTTAGTCTACTAAATATATGTATTTTCAGTTGACTATGTATTTAGGTAGTTAGGTTAGGTTTGCAATTAGGTTAGTTAGGTTCGGTCTTCAATTCAGCAGGCACAAATGTATAGATTTATCTACTCAGTGGCTTATTGCCATAGAGCTGGCATAAGTGTGTGTACTTAAATTCCAGAAATATACACATAGGGGTTAATATCCAGAAGGAGTCAGGGGAGAATAGGAGGAAGATAGGTGATGCGGGGGGGGGGAATGCTCTACTAGAAGGGTGGGAGGAAGGGAGTGGCATTGGAATTGGGGGGTCAGATGCTCTTTAGGAGTGGCAGGGAGGGAAGGAGGAAGGAAGAATAGAATCTGGGGAGCAGATGCTTTTCTGGGAGAGTTGGGGGGGTATGACAATGTTCTTTGGGGGGAGGGGTTGGTGGGAGGGGAGATCATAGCACTTCAGGCCGCTACCTGGAAGTTATGCGGAAGCCAGCCCATGGAGCTTGGATTAACAGGAAATGACATGAGCCTATGTAGCCCTTTATATGGCCTGAAGCCAATCTGCGGAGCTTGCTGCCATCTTCGTTTGTCCAACACAATGGCAAATGCCATTGAAAACAATAGCAAACTAGATTTTGCATTCTCTCTGTAAGGAGGGGATCGGGGGAGGGATGTAAGGGGAGTTGGGAGGTTTGGGGAGCTTTCGAGGGGGTCTGTGAAGGGTAGAAGCAAATGAGCTGCTGCCCACACCGCCACTGTCACCATGCCAGACTGGGCTGCAGGGGCCCGTTAGTGCCAATATTCAGCAGCACTGCCTAGTTAAATTCCACTGAATATTATTGGTCAGCCCCCTGAGCATGATTGAAATGGACAGGAGCTTCTTCTGCCCACTTAAATTGCACTGAATATCAGGCCTCAAATGTACAAAATACGGGGGAGAAGAGGTCTTTGGGGAGGCAGTAATAATGTTACCATTCCAATACCTCACAAGACTGAATAATACAATGCTGCACACATAGAAAACATTTTCAGTGGAACAATTTAGCAAAGGTTCATGACATGTCACATTAGTTCACTCCATTACTTCTTTTGAGTGGGTATTCCATACATTCCTCACACTTTTTATGATATTATTTTTGATATTGCTCCTGAGTTTATCCTTTTGGAGCTTCATAAGATAACCCTTTATACTAGACATCAGGGAAAATATTTCAGTTCAGTTCATTTTCTGAACAATCTTTCATTCAATTAGTTTTTAGATACTGAATCATTCATTTCTATTGAAGTCAATGAGGCAAGCAATTTTATACTGTAACAATAGAGGTTTCTATCCATATTGAATGAAACATGACTAAAACTGAAACATAGGAATAATTTAGTAGTTAGAGCTGAGGGCTGTGAAGTCTAACTAATGCTTAATTGTCTCAGATACAAACTTAGAATGTATTTGAAAAACATGTATTGTACATTGTGGTGATCATTAAGGAACCCTGTTTACTAAGCCACAGTAAAAAAATGGCCTGCGCTAGTTTTGGCATATGAAATTGATTTCCTGGGCCACTTTTTACCATGGCATGAAAAAGGTCTTTTTAAAAATGAGGCAGTAAATGGCCATGTACTAATATTAAAATTAGCACATGGCTATTTACTGCCTGAGCCCTTACCGCCATCTACTTAGGAGAACATAAGAACATAGGAGTAGCAATACTGGGTCAGACTAATGGTCCATCTAGCCCAGTATCCTATTTTCAACAGTGGCCATGTCAAGTCACAAGTACCTAGCAGAAACTTGTGTGGTAATCGGGTAGTGCACAGCAATGTGGCTGCGCTGCCGATTACCTCAGGGAATGCTCTCAAGGTAGAAAATATTTAAATTATTTTCTACCACAGGGAACTGCGTGCGCCAACTTTGGATGTACTGCCAGGCTTGCACTACCCTGGCAGTAGGGCCAATTTGGCTACCGTGGTTTAATACAAGGGCCCCTAAAAGTTTAGCATTACAAAAAAAACCCCTCAAAAATATTAACTTAATTCACAAATATGATAAATAAAAATTAACAAAAATGATTAAAAACTACAATAAAATCATATAATCAGAATATAAAAATTCAGCACAACTAACCTAATCAAAAAATTTCAATAAGTATGACTAAATAAATTACAGTACAAGAGCTGATCCACACTATTTTTTCCAACTAACTCAATCAAATAAATAATTAGTCATTTGGGGGGGGGGGGGGTACTTAATTAGGGTGTGTTACAGCCCTAAAGCAAGTTATTTGCCCTACAACATATTTTAAAGGGCATACATATTAAAATAAGTTACCACAGAATACACAGTACAGAGAATGAAAGCATGAAAAGGTAAGCAAAACACCTCATTACCATGTAAAGTGAATAATGCAGCTTGCAGTGAATATTGCAAGCTATGATAATCCTGAAAACAAAATACAAGCAAAGAGGTGTTGTTTTTCCTAGTCAGGAGCATCAGGCTACAAAGGCTGAGGCCTGAAATTCCTGGCTGGTGTTTGAAATCAGGAGCTGCCCCCTTCCCTCCCCCTGATGCCCCCAAATACCCCTCAATTACAACCTCACTACCCTGATGACCCCCCAGATCACCAAAAGCATCCCCACCCTCATGTAGGCCCCCCCAATCCTACCTTTAGTAATCCCTGCTGTCTAGTGTGGTCAGAGCAAGAGGGTACTTCAGTAGTTCTTTCTCCTTGCCGGCACAAGGTTCAAACTTGTGTCAGCACCCCTAGTGAGAGTTTTACAGTACTACCACTAGTGCTCAAACTGGCATATAACCCCTCATATGGCAGCTTGACCACTGAAATAGTATCAAAAGTCTATCACTAGGTGTTGCTGGTGCTACTTTCAACCCAGCGCCCCAGCAAGTGGCAGGAGCAACTGGGGATTGCTCCTGTCCCAACCTGACTAGACATCAGAGATTACTAAAGGTATGCCAAGGAGGAGGTGCTACGAGAGGGTGTGATTGCTTTTGATGATTGGGATGGTCTTAGGGCAAGAGGAGTCTTCAAACTAGGAGTGTATCACTGAGGAGTTTGTGAGCAAGGAGATGTAATTCGGAGGTCTTAGGTGCAGAGAACATTGGGAGGAGGCATTTACTGGTTGGGAATTGGGAGAGGATGTATGCAGGGGAGGAGAAAGGGGAGTGGGAAGTGGGAGCAGCTGCTGAATTCATGCTAGCCTCTTTATGAAGTATATGGAAGCATCAGGTTGCAGCTACTGTCTACAACTCTCATCTGCATAGACTCACTGCAAGAGAACTCTTGTTACTCTCCTGCTCTACCAAAACAACTGGATACAAGTGTTCATGGTAAAGATACACAATACATGCCATGTTGGGGGTGGGAACTGTGTGGGTTACAGGCAAAGAATGGTATGGACTGCACACTGCTGTTCATGCATGCTACTTACTGCACACTCTCATAAGTGCAGTTAGTGCAGGTGCGCTAACTATCTCATCAAGAGGAGCTAATTACGAATAATCATAAAGTGTGGTTAAGAACCTTTCAGTGCGGTACAGCCTTTCCATTAATCGTTGCTTTTAAAGTCACACTAGCAATTCCTCTGTGGAAAATGAGAGGAAGCCCATTCAGTTTCTATGGACTTCCTCTCATTTGTCACGTGAGAATCGTTGGCACGGCTTTGTAAAAGAAGCCCTAAGTGCAGTAAGTATAAAAATGACCACACTTCAGTAAAACAGCCCAAAGATTGTAAATATAAACCGCCTTTCTATTGATTGCTGATGCGCATCATATTCCTACTAGTCTAACAATTTTATGAATAATTTATACTTGATAATTTGAACAAAGTAAACATTGTACCCATTTTATAATTTAACGGAATTAACATCATTGACTAAGCATCTACCCATTTACTCCATTCCTCTTACAAACTGGTTCTCAACCTAATCCTCGGGACACACCTAGCCAGTCACGTTTTCAGGATTCGCAGAATTAATATGCATACAATGGATTTGCATACAACAGATGTAATGCATGGAAATTAATTTCATACAGTATTAATTGTGGGTATCCTGAAAACCTAACTGGCAGGATTTGTCCTGAGGACTGGGCTCAGAGCCCCTGCTCTAAAATTACTGAAGTGTGCTAAGCAGCTAGCACATAAATTAGTATGTAATAAGTGTTAAGAGGATAGCCATTGCATGGCAACACATATTAATTCACATGTTAACTGCATAGCCTATTATGGTGAGGAAAATGGGCAGGTTAAGGGAGGGGAGGGGATGGACGTGGACTTTGCAATTCATTTTAGGAGGTGGTAAGTGTTTCTGTTCTGTCAGTACACTTAATGCCCGGTAAAGTTTTTCTGTGCAATAACTTTATGAGAACATGCTGGGATCATTCCTAACAGTGCACAAGCTTTGCTAGGGATGTGCACAGGACAAACATTTCCAGTACATTTTAGGTTCATTTTTTGTCTGGAAATTTTGAGTGGGTTTTTTTTTGTTCATTTCACAGGTTTGTTTTAATGCAAAAAGTGTTAAGTGCCCTATCACATTTTAATGTACACTGCTAAACAAGCACTCATTAATTTGTTGGATAGAGAATGTTAAATTCATATGGCATGCGCTAAAGTTTTTAAGGTACACTAATAAACCAGATGTGTACTAACAAATATGCATTTCCAGGTTTTGCACTTACCATGTGGCACTTTGGGTACCACTCTTTAGTGCAAGAGCCCCACTGACTCCCTAATGCTTAAGGTCAGCAAAGAGGTTTAGAAGTTTAAGAATAGCTCTGACCTGGATCTGTTGCTGAAGAAGGTTGATTTTGTGTTGCTGTTGTAATAACTGCTGCTGTTGCCGTGCAATCTGTGAAGAAATTTCCCATTAGAAATCAATGACAAATATAATTATTTCATTAATTTACTAACTGTGAAATATATTGCACTTTTCACAGGAGGAGGGTGTCTGATCCACCAAATTTTGGTAGCCTCATGCTGATAGATATTTTTGCTGTGTCTCCATGTCTATGATGTCAATACACAAGTTAGACAGCAAGGAAGAGAGGGTCCAAAAGTACACAAAATACAGCAACAAAGAAAAAAAAAACACAAAAGGGCCTCCAGAACGGGAACAATGATACAGTTTTTATTGAAAGTGACAACAGGGGCAGTGTTTCGGTGCTCACCAGCGCCTGCCTCAGGGGTCTAGAACACATACAAAATCCAATATTACAATCAAACAAAATCTAATAATAAAAAACATATTTTATAAACATATAAAAATAAATACAAGAAATTGTATAAATGCAAATAATAAGAGATATATAAAAATATGTATAAAAAATAAAATAATACTTAAACACATCAAATGATGATGAATGTTTGGTGGACCATACTGAGGATGCCACATGAGGATAAAGTGAAAACATACCTCAGCCACTTTCAATAAAGACTGTATCATTGTTCCAGTTTTGGAGGCCCTTTTGTGCTTTTTCCTTTGTTAATACACAAGTTAGATACATGAACAATCGCACATGTGACAGCGTACACCAATCACTCCACGTCTACATTTATTCTATATGCCTCCTGCATGCCCTTTATAGAATAATACATATGCATATTTTGATTTAGGCATGCCTCCATAAAGTGAACATCCTTTACAGAATTGCCCTTTATGTATCCACTGATCAAAAAAAAGATAAAAAGGAGGATAGTGGAAAAAGATCCACGGGCTCCAGAGACAAGAAGGACAATCTTGATGCTTGAGAAGATTTATGCAATGACTCGACACAATGCTGTGTTTCAGCCTAAAGGCCTGTATCAGGAGTCTTTTTAATGAATGGGTCTCAAAGTCTTCTGACGTGAAGCTTTTCAAATTGAATCTGTGTTTTGGTCTTGAAAAAGACCTTTGTTATAGAAAATGCGAGCCTTCAAATCTGATTAGCAAAATGTAGGATCCATTCATTAAAAAGACTCCTGATTCAGGCCTTTGGGCCAAAACACAGCATTGTGTCAACTCTTTGATCAATAAATCTTCTCAAGCATCAAGATTGTCTTTCTTGTCTCTGGAGCCCGTGGTCCTTTTCCCACTATCCTCCTCTTTATTTGTTTACTCCCATGGGACCATAGAGCTCTCCGCCTAGGTGGATTTCTGATGGAACTTCCACTGATCAATACCCAACAGAGCACACTACAAAAGTTGTTCTGGTGTCCTACTTAACATGGACAACATAGATGAAAGGGTCAGATTTTCTTTTAAAGCTTGACTACACAACCTCAGCTTTGGAGAACTCTTTTGTACTTATGGATCCTGAATCTTACTCAGCAATCCATCCAGAAATAACCACCCTTGTTACTAGCATCACTTCTGGAGGTAACCTGAGAGTGCATTGCTTTAATCAATTTTTGTTAGGCATGATGTTTAGAAGGGCCATAGCACACTTCATTCACACTTTACTTTTATTCCATTGAAACGTGGATGGAAAACCAAGTACTTGTCATCACTGGCACCTTTGCACAATGTCTCACACAATCAATGAGCTTTCCTGAGCAGAGAATATCATCCTTTGCTGCATACAACAAAAAAAACATATGCAGAAAAAAATCAAATGCATCAACACAGATGAAAACATTACTTAAGAAGGCCATCTCTAGACACCGAACTCCTTTGTCAATGACAATTCAGCCATGCAGAACTACATAACAGCAAGATGAACCCTCTGATCATTCCTGGTTGGCATCACATTTCTGCTCTCCTTGTGAACCACTACCACAATCAAGTCAAGCACCAAAAGAATCAATCTACTGAAGAAGCCATCACAGTTGCAGGATTGTGGATCATCAGTGAAAACCTACTACGACCCTGGAACTTTGACACTAAAGACTTCCACAAGAGACAATCTAACCCATTAATGAGGCAGTGGTCATCATGCCTCAGGATGACACATGAACTATATGGAACCAGAAAGATAAAGACTTAGAGACTCTTTTTCTTTTGTTGTCTAATGTTGCATGTTGTCTCTGTTTCATTTCAGATCCCACAGAATGAAAACAAAAACCCTCATTGGACACCTGAGAGACTCTGAGTCTTCATTATGGACTTTCCGTGTCTTTAATATGCTAGATCAGTGGTTCCCAAACCTGGTTCTGGAGGCACCCCAGCCAGTCAGGATTTCAGGACATCCACAATGACCTTTCGGGCTGGGGTGCCTCCAGGACCTGGTTTAGAAATCACTATGCTAGATTCTTTACAAGAGCCTGCAAATTGGTGGGAAAATGTGGGATACAAATGCTACAATAGTGGCATTGACAGATGCAAGCTGTAAGGAAAAGTATATAGTCCTTTCTCACAGTGAAAAATACTATCTAGTCTGTGTGAGAAGTTATCAACCAAATAAGTATGATGTATACACATGAGGTATGAAGGGAAAGAAAACAACAACTCTAAACTTGAGATAAACCTGGTATGTAAAGCAGGGGAGAAATAGCTTGGAGGTCAGCCAAGGATATGAATGTTTTCAAAAGGCCTAATAAAAAAGTGCCAGGATTATCCAAGCAGACTACTCCTTGAAGCTGGTAATGGGGTCCCCCCAGCAATGAGATGCAGGGAATATGCTGTGGGTAATCTATACGGTGCAGTATCATTCTTTTATGTTTCATACTATTCTTTTACCTGTCTTATCTGAGCTTTAAAAAAATGATACTTTTGCCCATTTTACTACTTCTTTCCTAGGTTTTTGTGATACAAGCTGGGAGTGTCTACCTCACAGTCGTGTGTGCATATTTAAATTTTGTTTTGATATATATCTGCAATATATAAACCAAAGCAAACAGCAACTTCCTGCTACAGTGTATAATTTCTGATCTTGTAGGTTAAATGTTACATGTGACCCATTCCGTATACTCTCTTGACACCTGCTTTGCTTCATGCCTCAAGCTAAGGCTAAGGTTAACAGATGTCCCTGATTTGGGGGGACAGTCACCACTTTTAGACCCTTGTCTCCACCTTCTTAGCGTATGGCAGTCTGCTGTCACCAATTTTATTAATGTTCTAAATATATGATGACTAAATGGTTCCAAATATATTAAAGAATCGATAACATATAAAATCTATCCTATATAACACAACAAATATAAAAGCGCATAAGTTACTTATCACAAGATAATAATCTGCAGATTGACTCTGGTAATCAGGTGAACTCTGGTGATCGGTAAATGCTAAATATCAATGCTCTCTTTTCCAGATGACTATCTTCTCAATTGGAACAAGCTCTTTTAAAATTTGACTATGCAAAAGTCCATACTCCAAAA
The DNA here is from genome assembly GCF_901765095.1 of Microcaecilia unicolor. Taxonomy (NCBI): domain Eukaryota; kingdom Metazoa; phylum Chordata; class Amphibia; order Gymnophiona; family Siphonopidae; genus Microcaecilia; species Microcaecilia unicolor. Next base: position 92,491,844 of record NC_044039.1, read on the forward strand.
AAAAGTTCAAAATATAACTCGTTGTTGTCCTTATTGATGTTAAAGCTGGCCCAAAGTATCACCAAAGAACATTCTAGCTCTCCTTGCAATCAGCTTTACTCCAGAGATCACTGCTGATGATCTTTAAAGTGCATAATCTAAGTAGCATGTATGCAGCATTGGAACGATCTCTACAGGACCTGTTTCGCTATGTGTTTCATCAGGAGACCTTGTTGAAATTAACAAAACATCAACATCACAACATTTACAGCCTATGGTCCCCAAAAATTCAGTCTCATGTTATGGACTCTTGTGATTTGCTTCAATATTTGTCTGAAATAGATATAACTTCTGCTCAGGAAATCATTTTAGCAACATTAGATATTACAGCTCTACGTACTAACATACCTCAGAGTGCTGCCTTAGATGACGTTTTCTTAATATGGTCAGGGGACAAGTTTCAACTTTCTGCATTTTTAAAATATTTGACACAATAGTTGTGATGAGAACATCAAATTTACGAGCTATATTGGCGTGCATAGAGTTGAAATTTTAGATATCTTGATCCAATATGAACATGGACAATTTAATACTCAGATTTTTAAAAAGCCTACAGATAGGAATGCATTGCTTCATTACTCTAGTCATCATCCTAAACAACTAAAAAATAGCATTCCTGTAGAACAGTTATAAGGCTGAAGCGTTTGGGTACTTCAGATAGTCAATTTAAACTTCATACCGTGGATACATACAATCGGTTTCAAGCCAGGGGTTATCCTAATAAAGTGATAAAGTGTACGTATAAATGAGCTAATAATGTTCAAAGGCATTTATTTGTTACATTTGTATCCCACATTTTCCCACCTATTTGTAGGCTCAATGTGGCTTACATAATACCGGAGAGGCGTTTGCAGACTACGGTGTAAACAAATACAAAGTGATATTGTGGTAAGATAAAGTTTGTGTGGCGCAGCCACATTAGGGAATCGTACAATGGAAGAGTGGTGTTATGTCCATTGCATACTTTAGTTTTGTTGTGTTGCACAGATCAGGCATTTATGTTGGATTGGTAGGGTATGCCTTTTTAAACAGGTTAATTTTTTTTCCAGAAGTTTAGGTGGTCGTACGTAGTTTTCAAGGCTTTTGGTAATGCATTCCACAGTTGTGTGCTTATGTAGGAGAAACTGGATGTGTAAATTGATTTGTATTTGAGTCCTTTGCAGCTTGGGTAGTGCAGATTTAGGTACGTTTGTGTTGATTTGGATGTGTTTCTAGTTGGTAGGTCGATCAGGTCTGTCATGTATCCTGGGGCTTCACCGTAGATAATTTTGTGAACCAGAGTACAGATTTTGAAAGCAATGCGTTCTTTGATTGGGAGCCAGTGTAGTTTTTCGCAGAGGGGTTTTGCACTTTCAAATCGCGTTTTTCCGAAGATAAGTCTAGCTGCCATGTTTTGAGTGGTCTGAAGTTTCTTTAATGTTTGTTCTTTGCATCCTGCATAAATTCCATTGCAGTAGTCTAAATGGCTTAGTACCATTGATTGTATCAGGTTGCAAAATGTTTCCCTCGGGAAGAATTGTTTCACGCGTTTGAGTTTCCACATTGAGTAGAATATTTTCTTTGTTGTGGATGTCACTTGGCTCTTCAGTGTTAGGTTGTGGTCCAATGTAACATCGAGGATTTTCAGGCTTTCTGAGATAGGGAGGGTGTAATCTTGGGTTGTTGATAATTGTGGCATTGTCCGCTCTGTGTTGAGATGAAAGGATAAAACAATGTGTTTTTTCTGTGTTGAGTTTTAGTTGAAATGCATTTACCCAAGAGTCCATGATGTTCAAGCATCTTGATTTCATTAGTGATTTCTGTCAGTTTAGATTTGTAAGGAATGTATATTGTGACATCATCTGCATAGATGAAGGGGTTAAGGCCTTGGTTGGATAAAGACTTGGCTAGTGGGGTCATCATTAGGTTAAAGAGGATCAGTGATACCGGTGATCCTTGCGGTGCTCCGCAGTCTGCTTTCCATGGTGATGATATGTTTGAGTTTGATTTTACTTGATATGTTCTTGTGGTTAGGAAACCCTTGATCCAGCTAAGTATGTTTCCACCAATCCCAAACTTATCTAGTACTCTTATTAATATATTGTGGTTTGCCATGTCGAATGCACTAGACATGTCGAATTGGAGGAGGAGGATATTTTTGCCTATTGCTATTTCCTGCTTGAATTTGGCAAGGAGAGTGAGTAGTACTGTTTATGTGCTGTGGAGGGGTGAAAACCTGACTGTGATTTGTGTAATATTGAGAATTTGTTTATATAATCTGTAAGTTGTTTGGCTACCATTGGCATTGACTGTTGAGCCCTTCTAAGAAATGTACTGATTTGTGATTAACTTGCATTTTGCCATACTACACTCAAGTTTATCAGGTTCAGCAACTTCTTATTAAACATTGGCCTTTGCTTTCATACCATAAAGGGTTTGAACAAACCCCCAGACTTGCATATACTAGAGGACCTAATCTGGGGGAACAGTTTAATCGAAATAGGAACTTGAAGAGAATTGGCAAATGTAGTCACTGTGTCTATTGCCAGTATGTGTTGGACATGGAAAGAATTTGGATTCGGCAGTTAAACCGATATCATATTTTGAAATCAGTTACTGATCGTGATTTGGATTATGTAGTATATAGAATTCAGTGTCCTTGTGCCCATTGGTATATTGGCAAGACAGTAAGGAAAATTAAATACCGCATTGCACAACATCAAAGTAATATTCAGCTTCAGTGGATGGCGGCACCGCTGGTGGCACACTGGATGCAGCAATCAAATCGAGTGGAGGACCTACAATTTGTGGTTCTTATACGTTTTGATCCTTGTGGTGGGGGCAGTGTCCAGCAAAGAATGTTTTTTTCCATGAACAACAATTGATTTTCGAGTGGAACACTGTCACCCCCAATGGACAACAAAGAGGTTGATTGGAGTTTATTATTAGCCTGTCCCAGATGAGTTATATTGAGGCACTAATATCTTTAGGGATATATATTGCCCTGAGCAATTGCAAATGTCTAGGTGTTTGAGCGCAATGGCTACCATTTTCTGAAACACAGTAAGAATTGTCAGCAGGTAAGCTAGTCGTGAGATGTTCTGACTTTAAATTATGTTGTATATTGGTTGGGATTTATGTATTGTGATGTTGATGTTTTGTTAATTTCAGCAAGGTCCCTTGATGAAGCATATAGCGAAACAGGTCCTGTAGAGACTGCGCCAATGCTGCATACATGCTACTTAGCTTATGCACTTTAAAGATCCTCAGCAGTGATTTCTGGAGTAAAGCTGATTGCAAGGAGAGCTACAATGTTCTTTGATGATATTTTGGGCCAGCTTTAACATCAATAAAGCCAACAACAAGTTATATATTTTGAACTTTTTTTTGGAGTATGGACTTTTCATATTCATATTTTGAAAGAACTTGTTCCAATTGAGAAGATAGTCATCTGGAAAAGGGAACATTGATATTTAGCATTTACCGATCACTAGAGGTCACCTGATTACCAATCTGCAGAGTATTATCTTATGATAAGTAATTTATGTGCTTTTATATTTGTTGTGTGTTATATGGGATAGATTTTATATGTTATTGATTCTTTAATACATTTTGTAATATATTTGTATTTAAGTCTTTTTATTAATTTTAACATAGTTACATAGAGATGATAATACATCAAAATGTATAAGAAATTCACAATATCTAATAAACTATAATACAATAAAGGAAAAAAGAATATTATATAATTTGTCCAAAATTGAGGGATCCAAGATTAGGAAATAAATCAAGGTAACAAAGTACACTTCTGAAAATAAAACATATTGTTAACACATTGACCGGAAGGATATTAGGATCATGCAGCCTAGACAGTACATTTAACTGGGAGATACCACTTCCGGGGTATCCCTCACACTCTCCTTAGCAGTAATAAATTCTTGTAATCTCTTGGGACAAGAAAAAAGGTAATTAACACCATTTAAAGAAATCATGCACCTACAAGGAAATTTAACAACAAAAGTACCACCGAGGGAAAGAATTTTTGATTTAAAAATCATCAATTCCTTCCTTCTGATTTGAGTTTCTTTAGCTAAATCTGGAAAAATCTGAATTTTTTCTCCCATAAAGATAGCATTTATTTTTCGGAAATAAGTATGCAATATCAAATTCTTATCCATCTCCAGTGCAAACGTAACAATCAATGTAGCTCGATCTGAAATTTCTAGAAAATCTAGAAAACCATTTAAATTCAAATTTTGTGGAGATTCTGGTGCTTCATTTGTTGACCGCAAAGATTTTTTTAAGATATTGTGTTCTTGTCACTGGAGGGTGACTTTCTATAGGCATATCCAGAATCTCAGAGAAATACTTTTTCAAAAGTTCAATTGGTGAGATAAATGAAGAAATCGGAAAATTCAAAAATCTAAGATTGTTCCTTCTAAGCTGATTTTCTGTATATTCCATTTTGCGTGCCTGGACTTTATTTTCCTTGATTTGGACTTTATTTTCCTTGATTACAGTCGCCACTATAGTTTGCAAAGATTTAAGTTCAGAGTCAAAAGTATCCAGTTTAGTTTGATGGCTCTCAACTTTAGTGGACATCTGTAGATTATTAGTCTTAAGTTGACTTATTTCACTCTGAGCAAAAGCAAATATCTGCTGTAGAGAAGTGTTTACCCCTTGGATGGCCTCCCAGAGTGTGTCCATAGTGACTTTTTCTGGTTTTAACGATCCACATCTTAACCCCGAAGATAAATCTCCTGGGGTTATATCTAGGGGTAAATAACCCCTTTCTGTTGTTAAGGTACCTGGGGTAGAGGCGAGAGCTGGCCCTCCTACCGCCAACGAGAATTCACCAACTTCGGACGCTTCTTCATACGACCCGATCTCTGCCCCGCTTCTCCTTCCAGGTTGTGGAGGGGTCAAACCTGCGGGAGGACTCAATGTAACTCCCTCTGTACTGTGTTCCGCAGTTGGCATTGTGGAAGTTCTAGAAGCTTGAGCTGGCAATCCCGGTGGGCGGATTCTGAAGCTCTCCAGCGTGGGTTGCGACATGGTGGGATTACTAACTGCGCTCGAGGAGGTAGGAGCTATAATTTTACTTTTTCTCTTCCCCATTTCGCCTGGGAAGCGCTCCGTATCGTCAACCCGTAGCGGTGAGTTTCTGGAGCTCACGCACACACCTCCGGTCAGGCGGCCATCTTGGATCACATTTTTTAATATATTTGGAACCATCTAGTCATCATATATTGAGAAGATTGGTTGTTTAATTGAAGAGTGTTTAACTCATTGGATTGCTTTGTAATTTTATTAATGGGGGACAGAGGTGCCATATTCTAGCTTGGTATTACCATACCCACCTCCCCTAACATGGTTAAACTTTTTCCCCTCTTGCCATAAGCTTTCTGGGGTCAGATCCTCCCTTTAAACCTCCCTGTGTGGCTCCCAGGTCCTTTCCTCCAATGTGATCACTACACAGTACAGGAGTACGATGTGATGTGGAGTCTGTCCTCATGCATGATGCACACTTCTGCTGGGTCCCACCCTCAAAGGGAAGTGACATCAAAAGGATTGGGACCCGACAGGTTTATGCAGCTTGCTTGTGGACAGGGTCTACATCACACTGCACTGATATACTGAGTAATGTGGAGGGAGGATGCGTCTCCAGGAGCTACTGCCCAGGTGGTAAGGGTTAGGATGGCTGTTGTAGTTGGTGATTCAGTTATTAGGCATGTAGATAGCTGGGTGGCTATTGTGGATTAAAAACTGGTTAAAGGATAGAAAACAGAAAGTAGGGTTAAATGGTCAGTAATCTCAATGGAGAAGGATAGACAGTGGGGTTCCCCAGGGTTCTGTACTGGGACCGTTGTTTAACATATTTATAAATGATCTAGAGATGGGAGTAACTAGTGAGGTAATTAAATTTGCTGATGACAAAAGTTATTCAAAGTTGTTAAATCGCAAGAGGATTGTGAAAATTGTCAAGAGGACCTTACGAGACTGGGAGACTTATCTGCATGTGTATTATGGAGCGCCTAGGGGCCTATAATGTCCCGACAGGGCCTGTTTCGCTTAATCACTTTGTCAAGGGACAATCGGCTTCAACTTCCTGGGATGCTTCTCGCTCATTCAGTCTGAATGAGCGAGAAGCACTCCAGGAAGTTGAAGTCGATTGTCCCTTGACAAAGCGATTAAGCGAAACAGGCCCTGTCAGGACATTATAGGCTCCTGGGCGCTCCATAATACACATGCAGATAAGTGTTGAAGTTTCTAAGTAATGGATTACAAAGTATATTTTTGCGACAAATAGAAATCTTCCACTGAATTCACAGGTGTCACCTAATTACCTATAAATTGAAAATTTTTATATCAGCAGTAAAAATACTCATAAAAATTGATAAGAATGGTGGTAGGGGGTTGTCAATGTTTAAAAATTGTCACCAGAATTATGCACAAGAAATATGCCTGTATGTGCAGCCTAATGTGACTATATGAGACTTCCCTGATATCCATTAAAAAGTACTTGGGTGCACTTTTCTCTACTTTAAGTATTTTTTGTTGTGTTTATCCTAGGAATAAGCAGTTGATTTTCCCAAGTCTATCCTAATAATGGCTTATGGACTTTCTTTTAGAAAAATAGCCAAAGCTTTTTTAAACCCCACTAAGCTAACTCATTTTTCCACATTCTGTGGCAACAAATTCCAGAGTTCAATTACTCACTGAATGAAGAAATATTTTCTCCGATTTGTTATAAATTTACTACTGAGTAGCTTCACTGCGTGTCCCCTAGTCCTAGCATTTTTGGAAAGAGTAAACAAGCAATTCATGTCTACTCATTCCACTCCAACTCAGTATTTTATAGACTTCTATCATATCTCCCCTCAGTGGTCTCTTCTCCAAGCTGAACAGTGCTATCCACTTTAGCCTTTCCTTATAGGGAAGTCATCCCATTTCCTTTATCATTTTTGTTGCCCTTCTTGGTACCTTTTCTAATTCTGCTATATTTTTTTGAGATGTGATGGCCAGAATTGCACGATAGAATTAAACAAAGGCATTAAAACATTCTCATTTTTGTTTTCCTTTCCTAATAATTCCTAACATTCTATTTGTTTTCTTAGCCGCCGCTGCAGAGGGTTTCAAGTACCTTTCAACAATGACACCTAAATCCTTTTCCTGGGCGGTGACTCCTAATGTGGAACCTTGCATCATGAGGTTTGGGTTCCTCTTTCCCATATCCATCACTTTCTACTTGCTCACATTAAATGTCATCTGCCATTTGGATGCTCAGTCTCCCACTCTCATAAGGTCCTCTTGTAATATTTCAGAATCCTCTTGAGATTTAACAGCTTTGAATAACTTTGTGTCATCAGCAAATTTAATTATGTCAATAGTTATTCCCATCTCTAGATCATTTATAAATATGTTAAAAAGCAGCGGTCCCAGCAGAGACCCCTGAAGAACCCCACTATCTACCCTTCTCCACTGAGAATACTGACCATTTAAGTTTTTAATCCACATTAGGATATTATCTCCTATCCCATGACTTTCTAATTTCTTCAGGAGTCTTTCATGAGATATTTTGTCCAATGCCTTTTGAAAATCCAGATACACAATATCGAACAGCTCACCTTTATCCACATGTTTAGTCACCCCTTCAAAGAAATGTAATAGATTGGTGAGGCAAGATTTCCCTTGATTAGGAAATCCCAGGAAGTATTTTTTCACTGAGAAAGTGGTAGATACCTGGAATGCCCTCCTACGGGAAGTGGTAGAGATGAAAACTGTAACGAAATTCAAAAATGCATGGGACAAACACAAAGGAATCCTGTTTAGAATGATCAAATCCAAAGAAGCTTAGGGAAAGCAAGTACTGGACAGATTTCTACAGTCTGTGTCCTGATGGGCTGCAATAGAGCTTTTCAGGGGCTTTGACAACAACTTCAGAAATTTTAGAACAAGCCCAGTGATGGGCAGACTTCTAAGGTCAATGCCCTAAAAAAAGGCAAGGATAAATCAAGATCAGGTATACATATGATGTATCACTACATACCATATGTAATGAGTTTATCTTTTTGGGCAGAATGGATGGACCGTACTGTCCTTTCTAAGACTAAATCCATGTTGGCTTTGTCTCCTTAATCCATGCTTATTTATATACTTTGTAATTTTGTTCTTTATATTAGTCTCTACCATTTTCTCTGGCACTCACTGGTCTATAATTTCCCAGATCACCTCTGGAATTCTTTTAAAATTTGGCATTACATTCACCACCCTCCAATCTTCCAGTACCATGCTTGATTTTAAAGCTAAATTACATATTACTAACAATAGTTCTGCAAGTTCATTTTTCAATTCTATCAGTACTCTGGGATGCATATCACCTGGTCCAGGTGATTTGCTACTCTTCAGTTTGTCAAATTGCCCCATTACATCTTCCAAGTTTACAGAGCTTTGTTTTAGTTTCTGTGACTCATCGGAATCTATTATACAAAGGTTTACTTGCATGGGAAGGATCTTTTCCACCTATATTGGGTGGTGTGGAGGGGCATAATCGAACGTGGCACCCAAGTTTTCCTGAGGGCGTCCTCGCAGGACGTTCCCACGAAGGGAAGATGGGCGTCCATCTTTCATTTCGATAACACAGTTGGGGACGCCCAAATCTCAACACTTAGGTCGACCTTAGAGATGGTCAACATAAATGTTGAGATGGTCGACCTTAGAGATGGTTGTCCCTGGTTTTCGGCGATAATGGAAACCGAGGACGCCCATCTCAAAAACGACCAAATCCAACTCATTTGGTTGTGGGAGGAGCCAGCATTCATAGTGCACTGGTGCCCCTGACATGCCAGGTCACCAACTGGGCACCCTAGGGTACACTGCAGTGGACTAACTGATGCACTAACTGAACGGAAAAAGCCCTTCCCTTACCGATCCCTTAGTGATTTGGAAAGGAACAGGCATGCATGAAGGAAATCGCATGCAAATGAGCTGCTCGCTGTTAGCTCATTTGCACACGATTTCCTTCCTAAGGAGGGCAAGCCAGTGCAGAACAGCCAAACATTATGCATGGCTGCTCTGCGCATGCCAAAGACGGCTTCATACACGCAGACAAGCTGCGTGTATAATAGCTGTCTACAACCTTAAAAAAACACAAGTCCAGGTGCTCGTAAGGGACGTCTTTTTTTGAGTATGGGTAAAGGACGTCCAAGTGTTAGGCACCTTCGCTATGCCTCTGTCCTTGCAAAGGGCAGTTGAGGACGTCCAAAATATGGATGATTTTGTGAGAAGGACGTCCATGCCTTTGCTATGTCTCTGACACCCCCTTTATTTATTTATTTGGATTTTGGATCCATGCCTTTGCTATGCCTCCGACACCCCCTTTATTTATTTATTTGGATTTTGGATCACAAGTAGCAGCAGTGGGATTTGAACCGGCCACCTCTGGATTGCAAGACCAGTGCTCTAACCATTAGGCCACTCCCTTGAAATTTGGCCGTCCCTGTGTGTGTGTGGGGGCAGTTCAGGAGTCCAAAATGTTTGAAAGAAGGACGTCCATGCTTTTGCTATGCCTCTGCTGACACACACACACCTCCCCCCCCAGGGACCTGCACACTGTTGCGATGGACCTGAGTATGATATTTGAGGCTGGCAAAAAAAGTTTTTAAAGTTGTTTTTTTTCAGGGTGGGAGGGGGTTAGTCACCACTGGGGGAGTCAGGGGAGGTCATCCCCGATTCCCTCCGGTGGTCATCTGGTCAGTTCGGGCACCTTTTTGAGGCTTTGGTTATAAGAAAATATGGACCAAGTAAAGTCGGTCAAGTGTTCGTCAGGGACGCCCTTTTTTTTTTCCATTATCGCTCGAGGAGGCCCATCTGTTAGGCACACCCCAGTCCCGCCTTCGATACGCCTCAGACACGCCCCCTGGAACTTTGGTCGTCCCTGCAACGGGAAGCAGTTGGAGACGCCCAAAATCGGCTTTCGATTATGCTGATTTGGGCGACCCTGAGAGAAGGACGCCCATCTCCCGATTTGTGTCGAAAGATAGGCGCCCTTCTCTTTTGAAAATAAGCCTGATAGTAATAACATTGATCCTTAAAAATATAAATTGGTTGTGAGTGAAGTAGGCAGCTAACTATAGACCTGTAGCTAGTATCCCACTAATTGCTAAAGTGCTGGAATCCTATGTTTCAGAGTTACTGTCTGAATACTTGTTTAAGTTCATTTGTTTGCATCCTTTACAATTTGGTTTTAGATCTTTTCACTCAACTGAATCAGTACTTTTGGCAATTATATCAGAAGTTAAAGCATTATTTGCCCATGGAAAAGCATCAATTCTTTTACAGTTTGATCTCACAGCAGTGTTTGACATAGTTGATTATAATTATCTTGCTATATAAATTGAGTTCCACATTTTTGGTGGATGTTATAGAGTGAAAATGCAGAAATCTTTCAACTGATTGGAAACCATCCTGTGGAGTACCACAGGGCTCTCATTTGTCTCTGTCATTATTTAATAAGAACATAAAAACATAAGCATAAGAACATAAGCACCGCCATACTGGAAAAAGACCAAGGGTCCATCAAGTCCAGCATCCTGTCTCCGACAGTGGCCAATCCAGGCCTCAAGAACCCGGCAAAAACCCCAAAACAAAAGAAAAATTTAAATTAGTAATGTTCAATGGACTTTTCCTTCAGGAATCTGTCCAAACCCCCTTTAAACTCAGCAAGGCCAACTGCTGTCACCACATTCTCCGTCAACGAGTTCCAGAGTCTAACTACGCACTGAGTAAAGGCCATTTTTTGTCAAAGTTTTTCATCTATAGGGGCTAAGATCTTTTCGTATACAGATCATATGTTTGTATTAATACCAGTCAAAGAGGACTTATCCCCTCTTTTGTCTTGTATTTCACTGTTTATAAAAAAGATTGAAGAAGAAAGTGTTATGCATGGGTTTAAATTGAGCAGAAAAAGTAAATCTTCTCTGGTTTAGTCAGATCAGAAACAATGTTCCTTCAGAATTATGTTAGATGGTCTGATTTTAAAAGTGGATAAAGTGTCTAAGATCCTTGAAGGTGTATTTTCAAAGCACTTAGATGTCATATCGAAAATTCCACTCTTTGTAACGTTGTAAGTCTAAGTCGGACTATGGACGCTTTGCAGTAAACGTCCTACATCCAAAAAGCACATGTAACCATTTTCAAAAAAAGAAAGACTACTATCTTTTATTTTGGGGGGGGGGGGGGGGGAATACCATTTCAAACAAGTTTTATGCTTTATGCATTTATCTTTTTAGACTATTTTTGGGGAAAAAATGTGCAGTTAAAACATACACAAAATCAATATGGAGGGGCCAACATTTTTAGCAGACTGGTCCCCCAGACATCCCAGGAGAGAAATGGGGCACTGCTGTGGACTTCATATAAATGCTCTCAGGCACACATCTCACCATTGCTCCCTTATTTTGTCTGCAGAGCCCTCCAAACCCACTACCTCTAACTGTATACCACTATAATAACACTTATGGGCAAAGGGGCACCTATATGTGGATACAGTGGGTTTTTAGTGGGTTTTGGAGGGCTCACAGTTTTCACCACAACTATAACAGGAAAGAGAAGGTATGGGCCTGGGTCTACCTGTCTACAGTGCACTGCATCCCCACTAGACTACTCCAGGGACCTGCATGCTGCTCTAATGGACCTGGCTATAACATGTGAGGCTGCCACAGAGGCTGGTGAGTACTATTTTTATTCACATTTTGGGGCTGGGAGGATTCAGTGACCACTGGGTAAGTAAGGGGTGTCATCCTTGAATTCCTCTAGTGGTTATCTGGTCATTTAAGGCATCTCAGTGTTTAGCGCTAGCTGATTTTTATAGCACAAGCTAAAAATGCTAGCGCACCTTAGTAAATTACCCCCTAATAGCTTTGAAAATGATCCCCTTGGTGTCCTTCTGGACTGTTCTTTGTCATTGATTCCTAAAGTTAGTGCTGCGGTGAAGACTGTATTTTTTAAGTTACATCAATTAAGGAATACAAGGTTTTTATTTTCTGAGAAACATTTTGCCATTTTAGTGCAATCTATTATATTGTCATCTTTGGATTATTCTAACAGCTTTTACTTCTTGTTGTCAGCTCAGTTCATTCTGAGATCACAGGTTGTACAGAATACTGCTACCAAGATGGTGTTTAGAGAGAACAGGTATGATCATGCTACTCCGACTAGTTTGCATTAGCTGCCAGTTAATGCTCAAATTTTTCAAATTAGTTTGTTGGATATACAACATATTTGATGATCAATGCCCAGCGTACCTTGTAAATTTGTTTTCTTTTCCTACATCTGCCAACCAATCTAGAGCCGGTGATTGTCACCTGTTTTATTTCCCCCGTCATTTCTACCATTAAGAATCACTGAAACTATCTTTTTCTTATCAAGCTGGTGTTCTTTGCCAGTGACACTCAGGACTTCACCTACTTATCTTTCTTTCTGAAAAAATGTGAAGACCTATCTTTTTCAGAAATCTTATTCTTAATTTGATGGGGTTTTTTTTTTGTTGCAGAGCACTTCTTGGAACTCACTTTAAACTTAATTATCTTACCTGATAATTTTCCTTCCTTTAGTTATGTTATGATTGGGGTCTGAACCCCTCTCAAACTTACCTCTTTCCTGGGGGTCAGCTTCTTAGCTGGCTTCTGTTTCTTTTCTCTGTCCTTTCTGAGCTGGCTCTGTCTCTCTGTGCTGGCAGCTTCCAGCAGCATGGGGTTAATTGTTTTACTTTACTACAGCTGTGTGTTGCCTGAGTTGCTCTACCTCTCTTTGGGTGTACTGGCTTCAAGTGTTTCACGGTTTTGCATTGGTGTGGGTTGGGCCTCTCTGGGTCAGTGTGCTTTTGCCTAGGTCTAGGGAGTGTGACATCATCAGGGAGGGCCTTGATAAGGAAGTGGTCTTGTTTCCTTCAGGGCCTTTGCAACAGTGGTGTTTGCTGTAGGTAGGGTGGTGCAGTGTGCACTTCTGACGTTGTGTCTAGTTTCCCTGCTTGCTTTTGCTAAGGGCCAGGTTAGTGTTAGTGCAGTGTGCACTGGTAACTGTGTGTTTAGCTTTCCTGCTTTTCCCTTTTGGTTCCCTTCTGTTCCCTCTTGGTTTTGGTAGCATTGCTGTGTGTAGGGCTTTGGAAGCTCTGTTGTTGATAGAAGTACTTCAGGGTTTGGTGTTGTTAGGAACACTGCAGAGTTTGCTGTTAGAAGTACTTCTGGTGTTTGTGCTATTAGGAGCATTGCAGTCTTTGCTGTTGGTGTTTGGTGCTTTAGAAGCACTTTTGGCTTATGTGTTAGCTTCCCTCCTTGTGGCTCCCCTGTCTTCCCTTTTAGTGCTAGGAGCTCTTCTGGTTGCTTGCCAGAGTAGTGCTTAGGAAGCACCTTGTTAGTTGTATCTAGCTTGCTAGAGCAGTGCTTAGGTAGCTGGTTTAGTTTTGTGTTTAGCTTATTAGTGTAAAGCTCTGCTTGTAGCTTGGTGCTTAGTAGCACCTGTGTTAGCTTTGTATTTAGTACCCTGCTCTGTTAGTTTAGGGCTTAGGAAGTCCCTTTCTTGAGCAGGGCTTAGGAGCTCCTGTTTAGTATAGGGCTTAGGAAGTCCTTTTGTCAGTTTACTGTTAGGAACACTCCTGCTGGTTTAGGGCTTGGGAGCACGTAGATCAGTTTAGGGTTAGGAGCACTTCTGTTTCCAGTCCTGGTCCCTATGTCACCCGGTATCCAGTAAGTCCTGTCGGCTACTCGAACCCAGAAGCTCAACTCCTGGGGGGCTTAGTAGCTAAGCACAGGTGAAGCTGTGCGGACCAGTCCAGTGTGCTCCAGTCCAGTGTGTTCCGGTCCGGTGTGTGTTCCAGTCCTGTGTCCTCCAGTCCGGGGGATTCCAGTCCATGTGTTCCGGTTCGCTGGGCAGTGCCTGCAGTCCCTGCTGGTGTGCTTACCCAGTGTTGGTTGGTGGGTTTTGCCTGCTGCTGTCGCTCCTCGGCAGCAGCCCAAGGGCTCACGTTTGCTCCAGAGCCCGGCCCCGCGGGCTCTGAACCTGAGAACCTGACAGATTGCAAAGGCCATGAGCCCGGCAAGAACCCCCGCCCAGCTGACCCAGCTGGGGTCCAGCTCCATCGTTGTTCTTGATCCTTCTATGACTCTTCGTCAGTATCGTGGGAAACTTTTGTCTCATCCTGTTTTGAAGAAGACCCCTGAAGCGGCAGCTGAGAGAAAACGTGTCCGGTGGCTTGGAATCACTGAAAACCCAGTTTCAGATATGGACCCTTTTATCACGCTCGCTGAGTATCGCCGCAGCCTTGTCTTGAATCCAGCTTTGTGGGATACTCCTGAAGCGGTCGCTGAGAGGAGACGTCTGGGGAATTCTACGCTATGGGCTCAGCTGGAGTCCAGTCCAGTCCGAGCAGCACGTCCAGCCAAGCTTCAGAGGCCAGTCCAAGGGATGCTCCTAACCGAGTCGCCGATCCCAGTTCAGGTGGCGCTTCCACTCAAGCCTCTGAGTCCAGTCCGAGGGATGCTTCTGACTGAGTCTCCGATTCCAGTCCAAGCAGCGCTTCAAGCCAAGTCTCTGCGTCCAGTTCAAGTGGCGCTTCAAACCAAGCCTCCTAGTACCAGTTTGGATCCCAGTTCCAACCCCATTTTTGATCTTGATCCGTTTCTGACACTCCAGGATTACCGGGTTGCACTTTTGTCTGATCCAGCCCTGAAGAATACTCCTGAAGCTGCAGCGGAAAGAAGGCGTGTCTCCTGGCTTGGGTTCGAAGAAAACCCAGTTTCTGCTATTGATCCCTCTACCAAGCTGTTCTTTTACCGCTTCCAACTCCTCTCGGAGCCAACCCTACGGGATACTCCTGAAGCCCAAGCTGAAAGAAGGTGGCTTCCTGATTTTTCCCGCCAAATTTCTGAGTCGAGCCTGAAGGGCTTTGCCAGCCGAGATGCTGAGTCTGGAGCGAGTGGCAGCCAAGATGCTGAGTCCGGAGCGAGTTCCAGCAGTGGCAGCCAAGATGCTGTGTCTGGATCGAGTTGCAGTTCCAGTCAAGATGCTGTGTCTGGATCGGGTTGCAGTTCCAGTCAAGATGCGGAGTCTGGATCAAGTGGTAGTTCCAGTCAAGATGCTGAGTCTGGATCGAGTTGCAGTTCCAGTCAAGATGCGGAGTCTGGATCGAGTTGTAGTTCCAGTCAAGATGCTGAGTCTGGATCGAGTTGCAGTTCCAGTCAAGATGCGGAGTCTGGATCGAGTTGTAGTTCCAGTCAAGATGCTGAGTCTGGATCGAGTTGTGGTTCCAGTCAAGATGCTGAGTCTGGATCGAGTTGTAGTTCCAGTCAAGATGCTAAGTCTGGATCGAGTTGCAGTTCCAGTCAAGATGCTGAGTCTGGATCGAGTGGTAGTTCCAGTCAAGATGCTGAGAGTTGTAGTTCCAGTCAAGATGCTGAGTCTGGATCGAGTTGGAGTTCCAATCAAGATGCTGAGTCTGGATCGAGTTGCAGTTCCAGTCAAGATGCTGAGTCTGGATCGAGTTGTAGTTCCAGTCAAGATGCTGAGGCTAGAGCGAGTTGCAGTCCCAGCCGGGATGCTGAGTCTACACCGAGTGATGAGTCAATGATGAGTGCTGAGTCTGCACTGAGTACAGAGTCCAGCCGAGACAATGAGTCCACGATGAGTGCTGAGTCTACACCAAGTGCAGAGCCCAGCCAAGATGACGAGTCCACGATGAGTGCTGAGTCTGCACCGAGTGCAGAGTTCAGCCGAGATGCCGAATCAGAATTGAGTTACAGTCCCGGGCAAGATGCAGAGTCCGGGTCAAGTTACAGTCCCGGCCAAGATGCTGAATCCGGGTTAAGTGAGAGTTGCCGTCCCGGCCAAGAGGCTGAGTCCAGGTCAAGTGGGAGCTGCAGTTCCAGTCAAGATGCTGAGTCTGGATTGAGTTGCAGTTCCAGTCAAGATACTGAGTCTGGAGCGAGTTGCAGTTCCAGTCAAGATGCTGAGTCTGGAGCGAGTGGTAGTTCCAGTCAAGATGCTGAGTCTGGAGCGAGTTGCAGTCCCAGCCGGGATGCTGAGTCTACACCGAGTGATGAGTCCATGATGAGTGCTGAGTTTACACCGAGTGCAGAGCCCAGCCAAGATAATGAGTCCACGATGAGTGCTGAGTCTACACCGAGTGCAGAGCCCAGCCAAGATGACGAGTCCACGATGAGTGCTGAGTCTACACCGAGTGCAGAGTTCAGCCGAGATGCCGAATCAGAATTGAGTTACAGTCCCGGCCAAGATGCTGAGCCCGGTGAGAGTTGCCGTCCCGGTCAAGATGCTGAGTCCGAGTCAAGTTGGAGTTCCAGTCCCAGGCAAGATGCTGAGTCTGGGTCAAGTTGCAGTCCCGGCCAAGATGCCGAGTCCGGGCCAAGTTGGAGTTCCAGTTCCAGGCAAGATGCTGAATCCGGGTCAAGTTGCAACTCCGGTCAAGATGCTGAGTCTGGGTCAAGTTGGAGTTCCAGTCCCAGGCAAGATGCTGAGTCTGGGTCAAGTTGCAGTCCCGGTCAAGAGGCTGAGTCCGGGTCAAGTTGCAGTTCCGGCCAAGATGCTGAGGCCGGACCAGGTTGCAGTCTCAGGCAAGATGCTGACTCTACTCCGAGTTCCCATTTCAGTCAAGATGTTGAACTCCTTCTGAGTTCCAGCTCCAGCCAAGGGGCAAGGTCTAGTCTGAAGTCCAGTTCAAGTTCCTGTCTGGCTTCAGATTCCAGGATGGGTGTGGGCTCTAGCCCAGTTCTGGCTGCTACAGTGGAGTGCCAGGAAGTCAAGGAAGTTGTGGACTCCTTCAGGAGATGGTTCCTGTTGAATAGAACTCCACTTGTTGCATCCAAGACTCTGATCCTGCCTAGCAGCCGTTCTAAAGAGCCTCGTGGTGGACAAAGCCATTCTGGTTTCCTAGTTCCAGATGTACTTGTCACGTCCTGCCCAGCCGCCCAAATTTATGTTGTGAAACCCATTGGGAGATTTCATCACAGCTACCCATGGAGACCTAAATTGTCTTTTGAGACCTGGAGCTCCCGTGGGGACACGGGAGTCTTGAGGGGGAGGTGCTGTTATGATTGGGGTCTGAACCCCTCTCAAACTTACCTCTTTCCTGGGGGTCAGCTTCTTAGCTGGCTTCTGTTTCTTTTCTCTGTCCTTTCTGAGCTGGCTCTGTCTCTCTGTGCTGGCAGCTTCCAGCAGCATGGGGTTAATTGTTTTACTTTACTACAGCTGTGTGTTGCCTGAGTTGCTCTACCTCTCTTTGGGTGTACTGGCTTCAAGTGTTTCACGGTTTTGCATTGGTGTGGGTTGGGCCTCTCTGGGTCAGTGTGCTTTTGCCTAGGTCTAGGGAGTGTGACATCATCAGGGAGGGCCTTGATAAGGAAGTGGTCTTGTTTCCTTCAGGGCCTTTGCAACAGTGGTGTTTGCTGTAGGTAGGGTGGTGCAGTGTGCACTTCTGACGTTGTGTCTAGTTTCCCTGCTTGCTTTTGCTAAGGGCCAGGTTAGTGTTAGTGCAGTGTGCACTGGTAACTGTGTGTTTAGCTTTCCTGCTTTTCCCTTCTGTTCCCTCTTGGTTTTGGTAGCATTGCTGTGTGTAGGGCTTTGGAAGCTCTGTTGTTGATAGAAGTACTTCAGGGTTTGGTGTTGTTAGGAACACTGCAGAGTTTGCTGTTAGAAGTACTTCTGGTGTTTGTGCTATTAGGAGCATTGCAGTCTTTGCTGTTGGTGTTTGGTGCTTTAGAAGCACTTTTGGCTTATGTGTTAGCTTCCCTCCTTGTGGCTCCCCTGTCTTCCCTTTTAGTGCTAGGAGCTCTTCTGGTTGCTTGCCAGAGTAGTGCTTAGGAAGCACCTTGTTAGTTGTATCTAGCTTGCTAGAGCAGTGCTTAGGTAGCTGGTTTAGTTTTGTGTTTAGCTTATTAGTGTAAAGCTCTGCTTGTAGCTTGGTGCTTAGTAGCACCTGTGTTAGCTTTGTATTTAGTACCCTGCTCTGTTAGTTTAGGGCTTAGGAAGTCCCTTTCTTGAGCAGGGCTTAGGAGCTCCTGTTTAGTATAGGGCTTAGGAAGTCCTTTTGTCAGTTTACTGTTAGGAACACTCCTGCTGGTTTAGGGCTTGGGAGCACGTAGATCAGTTTAGGGTTAGGAGCACTTCTGTTTCCAGTCCTGGTCCCTATGTCACCCGGTATCCAGTAAGTCCTGTCGGCTACTCGAACCCAGAAGCTCAACTCCTGGGGGGCTTAGTAGCTAAGCACAGGTGAAGCTGTGCGGACCAGTCCAGTGTGCTCCAGTCCAGTGTGTTCCGGTCCGGTGTGTGTTCCAGTCCTGTGTCCTCCAGTCCGGGGGATTCCAGTCCATGTGTTCCGGTTCGCTGGGCAGTGCCTGCAGTCCCTGCTGGTGTGCTTACCCAGTGTTGGTTGGTGGGTTTTGCCTGCTGCTGTCGCTCCTCGGCAGCAGCCCAAGGGCTCACGTTTGCTCCAGAGCCCGGCCCCGCGGGCTCTGAACCTGAGAACCTGACAAGTTACAGCAGATGAATCCAGAGACTTGTGAGTTATGACCATCTACCAGCAGGTAGAGATAGGGAGTGCTCCTTGGTCAGTCAGTATTTCTCATAACAAAGCAGAAGAAAAGAGAATTATAACATTCCTCCTTCCCCACAGGGAAAAGTGATAAACCAAAAACTGCAAACATGTAAACTGATTAAAACAGTCCAACTAAAATATAAAAATGCAGCAAAAAGTTCCAAAAGAGAACTAACCAATAGGAACTACTGGAAAATCAGGATGGGCCTCTGGATTCATCTGCTGTGACTAAAGGAAAGAAAATTATCAGGTAAAAATAATTTTTTGTTCCTTAGCGTCAGTGGCAGATGAATCCAGAGACATGTGGGATATAGCAAAGGAGTCCTAAAGTAGGGTGGGAACATAAAGCTCCCATGGATAGCACCAATACTCCAAAAGATGCATCCAACTGAGCAGAGACATTCAAACGGTAGTGTCTGGAGAAGGTATGCAAGGAAGACCATGTTGCTGCCCTACATATTTCCTCCAGGGAGGACAGACAGACTTCCGCCCAGAAATTCATGACAGCTGGGGTAGAAGGCATCCTGAATCCGGTTGGAAGTGGCTTACCTGCTAGTAAATACGCAGACGCAATAGCCTCATTGACCCAGTGAGCTAGTGTGGCTTTATAAGCTGCATTACCTTTCTGAGGTCCCAAGCAAAGCACGAACAAATGATCTGACCAACGGAACTCATTGGTCACTTCCAAATAGTGTAGCAGTACATGGTGAACATTATGGAAGCAGGACGAAACAAAGGTTGATTGAGATGAAAGGCAGAAACAACCTTAGGAAGAAAAGATGGGACTGTGCACCCTGTCACTTGTTCAGGAGAAATCCGGAGGATCTTGACAAGATGGAGCCTGTAATTCCGAAACCCTGCTTGGAATGATATCTGGATCGCTGATTAAATCTAGGCTGCCCCAGATGATAGCACCTGGTATTTTTTAAAACAAGGGCGAGCCTGACCTGACTGGAAAGAACATTTAGACATGTCCTCAGGAAGATGCTGAGTCTGTGAGTCACCCAGATATTTCACCCTTCATTAAGTCCTCACCAAATAACAGTTTTCCCTTAAAAGGGACCTTAACCAGTCGCTGTTTGAAGCTGTATCTGCTGCCCAGTGGCACAACCACAGCAAACAACAGGCTGTGACTGCCAAAGACATCTGCTTGGGGGACATCCGAAACTAGTCATACAAGGAATCTGCCAAATATGCCAGCCCAGTCTCCACATCTGGCAATTCAGGAGGAGGTGGACTGTTGGACTTCTGGAAGGAATCTGAAATCTGTTGCTCTTAGCTAAGGAAACCCTAGCAGCATACAAGCTGCAGATAGCCATCTACAGAGAAAGAAACCTTCTGAATTATCAGAAGGCAGATGCGCTGAATCCACCAGTTGAGACTTAATTTGACTTGGAGGGTCCAAGAAAGATAGACACCAACAGCTGAGAAGGAACCCCTGAAGTGGTCTGATGTGGGATCTGGCCCATGGAAGAATGTCCAAGAAAGAAGCCATTGTGCACAGAAGTTGAACATATTCCCAGACCCCAGGACCTGGTAGGGAACGTAGAACCTCAATTGGGTGTGAATCTTTTGCTGATGAGCAACAGGAAGAAATGTCTTCCCTAAGCCTATGTTGAATAACATTCCCAAATATGCCAAGATTTGTGTTGGAAACAACTAACTTTGAATATTTTGAAGAGCTATCTTAGGTGAAACTTGAGGACTCTCTTCACAAGACGAGTCGCAAATCAGCCAATTGCGAGGTATGGACAAATCTGCAATCCATCCTTGTGAAGGAAGGCTGTCACTCCTACCATGACCTTGGTGATATGGAAAGGCTGAATGACATGGTCATAAATTGAAAATGTTCTCCAAATCTTCTGTGGGATGGTGAAATGGGAATATGAAAGCACGCTTCCTTGAGAACCAGGGAGGTCAGAAACTCTCCCTGCTGGAACAAAACTATTACAAACGGCAATGTTCCCATTTGAAATGCTGAACCTTTAAAACTCTGACTCTTTTGAAGTCCAAAATCAGGTGGAAGGAAGTTCCCTTGTTTGGAACTACAAAGTAAATAGAATAACCTACTGTTCCCCAATTGCAACTGGGGACAGTCTTGACTGTGCCTAAATGAAGAAGTTTGCAAGGTGGCTTGACCAGGTTGATATTTGGGCTGGAGCTTGCATGATTTCAAGATAAAATCTGCAGTGGAATGAGAGAACTCCAAATTGTAACCTTGCTTTAATATTTCCAAGACACATTGGTCTGAGGTAATTTTGGTCCAATCCTCATGGAACCAGGAGAGCAGTACTGTTATACCCCCCCCCCCCCCTAAAGATGGCACTGCTCTGCCACACACTCTAAAGCTCTACTGAATTGAGAGACCCAGAACAAGAGCTGCCAACAAATGAGACCAGGAGCTCAAGAGAGACCATCCATCCGTCTGGCTGGAGACAGAGAATACTGGAACATTTCATCCTATAAGACAGTGTAGTTCAGTGCTCTCTATCTCCACCTGCTGGTAGATAGTCACAACCCACAAGTCTCTGGATTCATCTCCTGCTGATGCAAAGAAAGTATTTTTCTTAATGACTTATCTTTTTTTCAAAATCATATTCTTTTCTGGAATCTGCTTTGAACCTAATTGCTGGGAGTTGGCAGAATAGAAATACTGTATCATATCATAACCTTAGAAGCTACTTCTTTTAGCATTTTTATAACCATTTTTCTCATTTTTTTCATAGCTGCCCTTTCAAAAGTTAAATGATGCCACAGTAGATTTCCTTAGTGTTTTCACTCAAATACCTCAAATTTGATGATATTATGATCACTATTGCCTACTGGACCCAACACTTACCTCCCACAAAAAGTCCTGCTTTTCAGTAAGGACTAGATTGACAACAATTTCCCCTCTTATCAGTTCCTGGACCAGCTTTTCATTAGCACTTGCTAAATGCTAAGAAGCCCATTGGTATAAAATGGGCTTCTAAGGATTCTTAGTGCATGCTAAGCTTTAGCATAAGGGCCCCTTAACTCTGTATGTATGTCCAAAAATGTCTTCAATACTATAGAACGGAACTGAATTTCAGTGTTAAACACATCCTACAGGAAAACAACTCCAATTGAGGGCTACAGCAATCTAATCATAAGTTATTGACTTATCATCAATTTGCTAACTTGTGTTGTTTGGTTCTGGACTGGGTTTTACCCGACATTTGCCGTGGGGATAATAGAAGAAGATTAATGCAGTGAAAGCAGCAATGGATTTTTACATTTCATACAATGGAACCTTATGGTTTGACTATACATCTTAAATGGAATGACTTTTATTAAGAGTCTGGTTTAAATGGTGTGACGCAGAATGTGGTTATTGCTGTTTGCTCAAGTTTGGAGTTCAGTGATTGGTTTATTTGAAAGATGATGTTTGTTATTTATAGGAGCCCTGCTTTGAAGCCATCTTTGTCTAGCATTCCCTTGGCATAACCTCAGATGCAGTGGAAGCAAAACAAGGGGCTCTTGTTGGGTAAAATGGGGATAATCAAACAAATATTGTTGATAAGAACACAGATAAGTAATTCTTTTTCACATAGAGAATTGTGATATGGAAAAGGTTGAAGAGAAATGCTGTGATGCATGATTATTTTTTTTTTATTGCATTTCAAAAGAATACAGGAAGAATCCCATAAAAAGAATACAGAAGAATTCCATTGTGAGAACCGTAATAATAATGAAAGAAAGAAAAAGAAAGAAAGAAAGAAAAAGAAAGAAAGAAAGAAAGAACTACTACTACTATTTAGCATTTCTGTAGCGCTACAAGGCGCACGCAGTGCTGCACAAACATAGAAAAAAGACAGTCCCTGCTCAAAAAGCTTACAATCTAATAGACAAAAAATAAAGTAAGCAAATCAAATCAATTAATGTGTACGGGAAGGAAGAGAGGAGGGTAGGTGGAGGCGAGTGGTTACAAGTGGTTACGAGACTTAGGGGCTCAGGAAGTTATTTCCAGGCGTAGGGTGCAGCGAGACAGAAGGCGCGAAGTCTGGAGTTGGCAGTAGTGGAGAAGGGAACAGATAAGAAGGATTTATCCATGGAGCGGAGTGCACGGGAAGGGGTGTAGGGAAGGATGAGTGTGGAGAGAGAGAAAGAAAGAAAGAAAGAAAGAAAGAAAGAAAGAAAGAAAGAAAGAAAGAAAGAAAGAAAGAAAGAAAAGCAAATTCCAGGAAACAAATATCTTGAACCAATATCCCATAAGGGGTTCCAAGAGCTCATAACAATTTAAGGAAAAAGAAATGCTAACAAATAAGAAAAAATTCTAAAGAGGGGACAAACAAAATCTTTCTGTGGGGATAGCCAGGCAAGTTACTTCTCTAGGCTGTACTGAGCTACTAGACTCTACAACTTTGTTCCTCAAAAATATTACTGAGAAGGCTCAAAGAAAATGTAGTCTTATCTTTGTATCATGCATTTACATGGACATTTATTTATTTATTTTTGTTAAATTTGTACCCTGCACTTTCCCACTCATGGCAGGCTCAATGCGGCTTACATGGGGCAATGGAGGGTTAAGTGACTTGCCCAGAGTCACAAGGAGCTGCCTGTGCCTGAAGTGGGAATCGAACTCAGTTCTTCAGTTCCCCAGGACCAAACTCCACCACCCTAACCACTAGGCCACTCCTCCACTGAAATAGGGGCTTTTGTTATATCAGGAAACATTCTTACATTAAGAGGAAGAAATAAGGAGTTTTTATATTTAAAATAAAGTCATAACAGCCAATCCCTATCAGAATCCAATGCCAATGTCACCCCAACTGTATCTGGCACAAATAGCTCTTCTCTAGAGGACTCTAAAAAGCCAGTTAAATCCAAACTGTCCTGAGAAATTGGTGACAGAATATCTTGGCCTTCAGTAACGGTGTTTTTCTTATATGGAGGAAGATAATATATTCTGGCAATAGGCAGTAACATCTGCGAAGGAACTTGCAAATGCTCCATCATGTACCTCTTAAACATATCTTGCGGTGATACTCCAGATTTTTTAGGAAAGTTAAAAAGGCGCAAGTTCAAATGTCTTACAGAATTCTCCAAATTCTCACAGTTCAGAAGCAAGGTGGTATTATCTCTTGATACAGCAGAATTTAAACTGCCCGATATTCAGCCAGCAGTGGGCACTGTTTTAACTGCCCGCTGCCAGCATTCCACTCAGAGTTTTAATTCTGGGCAGTTTCTGGTGATCAGCACTAAATATCGTGTTTTTCATCACCAGCTAATACAGACTTAACTGGCCAGGGCTTAGTGGGCAAAAATAGGCCTACTTTTTGTGTGGACATATTTGGCCACTAAGCATGGCCAGTTAAGTTCTGAATATCGAGACATAACCGGTCATGCCCCTGGAATGCCCCCAACATCGCTGGCTTTATTTTCATTGCTAACTGGGTGATTTCAGTTGTGACAACTGGTTAAATGGCTCAGAACTCGGCCCAGAGGCTGCAGCTGAAGAACTCCCTCCTGGCATACTAGAGATGATAATATCTCTTCCGACTGCTTCCATAGCTCATGGTCTCAAACGGGATCCCACAGTCGGTTTCTCTGCCTGCCTCAGTCAGGAAAGAAGTGACATTACCTCTCAGCATCTGTTCCGCAAGAGTTGTGGCTTCCCTCAGGCATGCTGGATTGGGCAGTGGGACCTAATCTTCAGGGATCAGCAACATCTGCATTCAAGGGAGGCTGGAATTGGTGTCTCACCTCCAGCAACTCCCAGCAAACCATCCTCAGACAATGACTCTCGAACCACAAAAGCATCAATTGTCAGCAAAGATTAAAGGAAGGTAGGTCAAGCCACTGCTGCAGATTTCCCTGTTTTTCATGGGCATAACGTTCAGGAAAGGAGCTTGTGTTGAAGTGTCCTTCCTCTAAGATGCCATCTTGGAACCATGCATGATCATTTTTGATAATATAGCGGAATAACGTTTTAATTCACTTGGCACTGTAATATCATATTTGAATTTGACTATAATGGAGGGGGGTGGGGGGTTGGCTGAAGTCCTTTTTTTCTCCACTTCAGAATTGCTTTATATTAGAGGAATTCTGGAACTTATGATTAGATTGCCGTAGCCCTTCTGTAGAAGCACTGAGGATCACTTCCAGTCTACAGCAGTTTTTTTGGACATATGCAGTACTAAGTGAATTGGAACAGGATTGGCTATTTAGCAATTGAATGTTAATTGAGCTCTTGCTACCTCAATAATTTTGTATTGATAACTGAAATCACCCATTTTTATAGTGCTGCAAATTTGCTAGCTTCCCTAATTTGTTAACATTTTATCATCTGTTTGTTACAGTATTGTCAACCCCTACTAATCTACCAATATCCATCATAATAGGTTCAGGCACTAACAAAGAAATGTTTCCAAAAGGTCTCATTTGCTTATTAGTTCTTCTCAGTGGCATAGCCATGGGGGACCTTGGGGTTCAGCACCCCTCCAAACCTGCAGCACCCATCAAATGGCTGGCAGGTAGGTTGGTAAGGAGAGGCTGCAGCAGCAAGGCTGGCAGCGGGAAGGGAAGGGGGGAGATATTAAACAGTAGGGGGGGGGGAAGAGAAACTGAGAAGTTGGCCAACTGGGAAGGGGTTAGAGAGGAAAGGGAGATGCTGGTCACTGGGAGTGTAGAGAGGGAAAAAGTGTAGAGAGGGAGTGGAGGAGTGGCCTAGTGGTTAGGGTGGTGGACTTTGGTCCTGGGGAACTGAGGAACTGAGTTCGATTCCCACTTCAGGCACAGGCAGCTCCTTGTGACTCTGGGCAAGTCACTTAACCCTCCATTGCCCCATGTAAGCCGCATTGAGCCTGCCATGAGTGGGAAAGCGCGGGGTACAAATGTAACAAAAAAAATAACCTGAGATGCAGGCCACCTGCAGGAGGGGAGTGCCTGCAGAACTGAAGGTTTGCCTTGGGCGTCTGATACCCTGAGCCAGCCCTGGAACAATGAGATAATTCACCTGTTCCTGTTGCTGCTTGGCCAGTTCCATTTGTTGGCGCTGTTTCTCAATTTGTGATGCAGCAATTTTCTTCTGTTCATCATGAGCTGCCAGCAGCTGCTCCCGCAAGCTGGTTAGTTGATTAATCATACCCATCAACTGCCTCTCCTTCTCAGCTAGGCTTTCTGGAGTTCCTGGAAATTGAAAGGTGAAAGAAAATGAGGATGGTATAACAAGTACATTTATCAGTCCATCTCAAATATTCCTTTTATGATAACCCTTCTGTATTAATCATTACACGGTAATCTTCAAAATTAATTAGTTGCAAAGACTGTGTGTATTTTAACCCACAGACTGTGTATTAATTTTCAAAGGGAAATTGCACACCTACTTTCTTTTTGAAAACTGTCTAAGGAAAAAGTAACCAACTTCTTGCCTCTTATCTCATACATCTCCTTTGGATTTATGAACCGCAAGTGCATTACTCTTCACTTCTTCACATTAAATTTTAACTGCCAGACCTTTGACGTGTCTTCCAATGAAGAATGAGGTCATAAGACTGTTGAACCACCCAATACTGAACTGCGATTTGAATGATGTAAAATTGATATTCTTGGAGTTTCCCTGAATCAGAATGTTTGGAATAAAGTGACGTGTTACCTTTTCTTCAGAGACAGAGCCTCTACCAGAACTATATAAAAGAGGCATCTCTGAGGACCAAATGTTATCTGGTACCCTCATCAGACCTGAGATATCTCCAGTGTCTCCCCAGGTTGTAAAACTCCACTGTACTTTGCTGAACTCCTCTGCACTGCCCTGCTCATCTCTGACCTACTGGGACAGATATTCCAAAGCCTGTTGCAGCTGAAACCTGTTCAGCTGCCTGCCACTCCTGCATCCTGATGGAGGTGAAGTCCATGGCACTACCAGGTTATATAAATGCAAGCTTTGTTGTGTTATTGGGTAAAAGCAGGTGGTTTGATAGTTGTTGGGCTTAGGGGAGGCCATGTGCTTACTCTGCATCTTCCCTGATAAGGGTTCAAATATTCACATTTATAGAATGTTTGTGTATTATTTTCTCAGAGCCATCTAGCATTTGTACAGCAATCTTACATACTAATTACCACTGTTTTATTTTGATTGCTTCATTTGCATGTAAATAAAGCAGTTTCTATTTTTATAAACTTTGGGCCTTTTGTCAGTTGCTTGTCAGTGATTTTAGCAGCCAAGAACTCAGATACGCTTAGATAGGGGACACAGCCTAATAATCTCGATAACAGAGTGCTACCATTACATATAATTGAATATGAAAGACACTCATGCAAAGCATATTCAGTGACTAGAGAAAGATATTGAGGATTTAAGCATCCACATCTGTAGGAATAATCTATGCACCTTGGACTTGCCAGAGAACATAGAAAAGATCCCATAGCGTTCTGCCAAATATTTCTACCTGAATTAATGGTGCTCACCATGGATTGGCCCACACAGGTAAAGCAGGCGCACAGTGTGCTTTCCAACCACGTTCAACAACTAAAGTACTGAGATACCCACAAGATTTGCAAATTTTGACAACAGCCAAAGCCCCACTTAACTGGCAAGCCTACAACATAATTATTGTTCCAGATGTTAGTAACACTACAGAAGATAAGCGCAAACAGTTCCTCACAATGAGGGACCAGCTTAAGGAAAGACAGCACAATATCGATTATACTGTCTGATTAGAATTAGGATTTTGATGATCCTGGCAATTTAGGGCTTCTTTAATAAAGCTGCGCTATGGATTCCTGCGCATGAGAGGAAGCCCATTCAATTCCTATGGGCATCCACTCATTTACTGTGCAGGAATTGCTAGTGCGGCTTATAAAAGAAGCCTTTACAGATTTATTTGCAACAAGCTGGCCACATAGAGATGGATACCTGAATTTAATGCTGCATCACAACTAAGCCTTGTTTTCTTATCTACTATAATAAAACTCACCCTCAACGTTCTGAAGACACTGACGTCAGTGAAGCCAAGCTCTGACTTCCTTCAAAAAGGTTCGAAGGTTCGTGGTGGTGAAGCCACCAAAATCACTCCGGGCCCCACCCTCGAGGGCGGAGCAATGGCACAACAACAAAGGGGTTGGCAGGGAGGGAGGCAGGGAGGAGGGGGGGTGGGGGTGGGAAATCGCTCTGGGTCCCGCCCTCGCGTCAAACGTTATGACGTTGGGGGCGGAGCAATGCCAGACCAACGAGGGGGTTGGCCAGGGAGGGAGGGAGGGAGGAGGGGGGTGTTGGCGAAGAAAACCTTGCTAGCGCCCGTTTCATCTGCTCTGAAACGGGCTTCTTTTACTAGTATTATATACCTGCACTTAATGCTCTATACCAGTGAGTAATGTATAGGATGGAGACTTATTGTGTCACAGACTATCATTCTATTCTCCTTCTTTTCTATTTATGTTATTTTACTTGATATATGCCGGACATGGTTTTAAATTAGGATGTGAGGATGGAATCTCTGTTTGTTTGTTTTACCATTTGAGTGCTATGGAACTACAAGATATCCTCAACAGAGGAAGGCAATTTTATGTTTTGCTTAAATATTTGCTTCTGTGTTTAATCATTCCTTTCATACTTATAGTTTTGTTTGGTTGATATAGCTGATGTGAATGCTTTTGAGTTTATATGAATGTTTCACACATTTAAAGTTCTGCTATATTCATAGCAAATTTATGGAAGAAAACTGACACTTGCTAACAATTTTATATATAGAAAACACAGAGAAAAAAAACTGAAAATTGAAGGCAGATAATGATCTTATGGCCTTTTCAGTCTTCTCATCTATTCCATCTACTATCCTTTCTTGTCCCTTAGAGATCCTATGTACTTATATCAAGTTTTCTTGATTTCAGATACAGTCTTTGTCTCCACCAACTCCACTAACAGGCCATTCCATGAATTCATAACTCTTTCTGTGAAGAAGTATTTCCTTAGGTTACTCCTGAATCTGTCCCCTTTCACCTTCATCCCCACAGTCCAGAGCTTCCTTTCAATTGAAAGAGGCTCCCTCCTGTGCATTTATGCCACAGAGGTATTTAAACATCTCCCCTCTCCTGCTTTTCTTCCACAGAAAACATATTGATCTTTAACTCTATCCCCATACATTTTATGATGAAGACCACCAACCATTTTAGTAGCCAGCCTCTGATTGACTCCATCCTGTTTATATTTTTTGAAGTTGCAGTCTCCAGAATTGTACAGAGTACTCTAAATAAGGTCTAATCAGAGACTTATAAAGAGGCATCATCACCTCCTTTTTCTGTTTGGTCATTCCTCTCCTTATGCACAAAGCATCCTTCTAGCTTCCATCATTGCCTTTCCTATCTGTTTGGCCACCTTCAGTCCATCACATATGATCACACCCAAGTCCCGCTTCTCTTTAGTAGACAAAAGTATTTCACCCTCTAAACTGTACCAGTGCCTCAGGTTTTTGTAACCCAAATGCATGATTCTGCATTTTTAGCATTCAATTATATATATATATATATATATATATATATATATATATATATATATATATATATATATACAAGCCGTAAAGCCCGTTACAACGGATGAAATTTCTGATGTATGTAATGAAATAGCAAAACGGGCAAGATTTTTTAGGTTTATATACTATGTTCTTTGTGTAAACAGCATTAGATCCTTCAGAATTTGAATCTTGTTATTGTTTGACTTATGTGATTTCCTATATCACTTATTGTTGAGAGAGAGAGAGAGAGAGAGCGCGACTGTCTGAGAGAGAGAGAGCGTCTGTCTGAGAGAGTGTCTGAGAGCGAGAGCATTTTTTCTGAGAGAGCGTCTGTCAGAGAGAGAGAGTGTCTGTCAGAGAGAGAGAACATCTGAGAGAGAGCATCTGCCTGAGAGAGAGAGAGAGAGAGAGCGTCTGTCTGAGAGAGAGCATCTGTCAGAGTGTTTTTCTGAGAGAGAGAGCGTCTGTCAGAGGGAGCATCTGTGTTTGAGAGAGACAGCGAGCGTCTGTGTGAGAGAGAGAGCATCTGAGAGAGCGTCTGTCAGAGAGAGAGAGCATCTGTCTGAGAGAGAGAGCGTCTGTCAGAGAGAGCGTCTGTGTGAGTGAGTGAGTCTGTGTGAGAGAGAGAGCGTCTGTGTGAGAGAGAGCATCTGTCTGAGAGAGAGAGAGAGAGAGCGTGTATCTGAGAGAGTGTCTGTCTGAGAGAGAACATGTCAGAGAGAGAGAGCGTCTGTCAGAGAGAGAGAGCGTCTGTCAGAGAGAGAGAGAGAGCATGTCTGAGAGAGAGAGAGAGCGTCTGTCAGAGAGAGAGAGCGTCTGCCAGAGAGAGAGTGGACCCCGTGGATCTAAACCGTATGACCTTAAGTGCCCAAACCCCCTTACCCTCTCCCTCGCTGATGATAACAGCTGACCCTCTCTCCACCACCACACTAACCCCTCACTGACAAATGACGGTGATTGAAAGTGGGTCCCAGGAGTGAATGACTGATTGGGGAAGGCAGTGGGAAGACTCACCGGAGAGTCAGAGGCGAAATGTCGGACTCGGATAGTCTGTGTGAAACCGAGCGGCGGTTGTGCAGGAAGGGCAGTTAATGAGTGAGTCACACAATGAAAAAAAAAAAAGAACAAAAGC
Source organism: Microcaecilia unicolor (assembly GCF_901765095.1). Lineage (NCBI taxonomy): Eukaryota > Metazoa > Chordata > Amphibia > Gymnophiona > Siphonopidae > Microcaecilia > Microcaecilia unicolor. The sequence goes on from NC_044039.1 coordinate 92,522,067, forward strand.
ACCAAGAGCAGCACTCCTGTCACTACCCCCAGGGAAAGGAGGTGGCCTGCAAGGTGTGCTAGGGGGGTTAGAAAGTGTGGAGGGAAAAACCAGGATATTTCGGGGGAGGGGACACAGTAAGTGAGCAATTTAAACTTGTAGTACTGCAACTGGGGAAAACTGTTTAAAAAGCAGCCGATCACCATGTCTTCCCTCCTTCGGCTGACTCGCACAGTTGTGAGCGATGTGGTCGGGACTCGGGAGGCTCGCTGGAGGGGGCGCATGCACGGCACGTCGGTCACTCTTCATTTATATAGTAGGATATATATATATATATATATATATATATATATATATATATATATATATTAGGGGGAGAGCAACGATTAAAATAATCGCGATTAATCATGCAATATTTGGGTTCATAAAGTGTAATCAGGGCCCGTCTTAGGGCGAGGCGACCGAGGCGGCCGCATAGGGCCCCGCGCGGCATGCCTGGGGTCGCCCTGCCCGCCGCTCCCCCCCCGACGATCGATCGCTGTTCTGAAAACAATTTGAGAAGCGCCGAGTAGCAGGCAGCGCCTCGCGTCTGCCTTGCTAGTAAAAATCTCCTGCAGGCTGCACGTCGTCAGGCTGGCCTTCCCGCATTAAGTCCCGCCCTCCTCTGAGGTAATAGGTTCTTCCCGCATTAAGTCCCACCCTCCTCTGAGGGGACTGGTGGGATAGAGGGGCTGGAACTGGGGGCTGAAAAAAAGGGGCAGAGAGAGGGGCAGATCCTGGATGGAAGGGGGAGCGAGAGGGAGCGCAGACCTGGATGGATGGGAGAGGGAGGGCAAATGGTGGATTGAAGGGGCAGAGAGACAGTGGATGGAAGGGATAGAAAGGGCAGACAGTGAATGGAAGGGGCAGAAATAGAGGGCAGATGTGCACGAAAGGGGCAGGGAGAGAGGGCAGACATTGGATGGAGGGGACAGCAGAGAGGGCAGACACTGGATGGCAGAGAGAGAGAGCGAAGACAGATGCTGGATGGAAGGAAGACAGTGAAAAGAAGATGAGGAAAGCAGAAACCAGAGACGACAAACTGTAAATAAAATATATATTTTTATTTTTTTGCTTTAGGATATAGTATTGTAGCTGTGTTAATAAATGTTTATAATAGAACATTTAAATAAGGTAATCTTTTTATTGGACTAATTTTAATACATTTTGACAAACTTTCGGAGAACAAAGCCCCCTTCCTCAGGTCAGGATAGGATACTGTAACAGCTCTATACTGTATTGACCTGAGGACGGAGGTTTTGGCCTCTGAAAGCTAAATGTATTAGTCCAATAAAATGGTATTATTTTATTTTCTATGTTTGTTTTATTTCTATTTGTTAATTCGTAAAGTGGTGATTGGTATTTGTTAGTTTTTTTTCAAATTTACATCTGTTGTCTTTATATTTTGCACAGTACTAGGGGACATTTTCTGTTTCTGTGGTGTTGTATTGTATGCAGAGTCTGGCATCTTGGGGGTTCAGTTTAATTTTTGTCTAAATAGAAAGTTTAAATATTACTACTTATTCTATAGTGGATTAGGGTGTATCTGTGTTTGTGAAAAAGACATGGTTTTCAGTTGGCATTGACCGTGCAGGATCGACAAGCCCTGGAGCTGGGGGCCTTGGAGCTTGGAGGGAGGGGTGGCCGGCTCTGGAGCTAGGGTGGGGGTGGAGCTAGGGTGGGGCGGAGCTAGGGCGGGGCGGAGTTAGGGTGGGGCGGGGCTAGGGTGGGGCCCCGTCAAATTGGTCTGCATAGGGCCCCGCACTTGCTAAGACCGGCCCTGAGTGTAATTCCAACAAAATGTAATTCTGAAACTAAAGTGAAAATCAATACTTTAATGGCAGTTTTAGATTTCAAAACTGTCATATGCCTTTTAAAATACTATTCACGGTTTAACCAGTTATACAAACATAACAGCTTGTTAGCATTTTCTGGATTAACTCGTCAATAGGGGATAGGTTTAACTAAACTGGAGTTCATACAATGCAGCTATTACTAAAATATGGTCCAGAGAATCATTTAAATTGTATTAAATTAGATTTATCAATCACCAAAATATCCGCTGCATCGAAACGACATAAATATAACCTGTATCAGATACAGTATTATGGTTAACAGGAAAAAAGGCCTCAAGGAGCTCACAGATCTTGATGGAACTGTTCGAGCTGAAACGAATCACAAGATCCTGCCTTCAAAATCGGCCAAAAACCTTTTACATAGTAACATAGTAGATGACGGCAGAAAAAGACCTGCACGGTCCATCCAGTCTGCCCAACAAGATAACTCATATTTGCTACTTTTTGTGTATACCCTACTTTGATTTGTACCTGTGCTCTTCAGGGCACAGACCGTATAAGTCTGCCCAGCACTATCCTCGCCTCCCAACCACCAGCCCCGCCTCCCAACCACCGGCTCTGGCACAGACCGTATAAGTCTTCCCAGCATTATCCCCGCCTCCCAACCACCAGCCCCGCCTCCCGATCTTGACTAAGCTCCTGAGGATCCATTCCTTCGGCACAGGATTCCTTTATGCTTATCCCACGCATGTTTGAATTCCGTTACCGTTTTCATTTCCACCACCTCCCGCGGGAGGGCATTCCAAGCATCCACTACTCTCTCCGTGAAAAAATACTTCCTGACATTTTTCTTGAGTCTGCCCCCCTTCAATCTCATTTCATGTCCTCTCGTTCTACCATCTTCCCATCTCCGGAAAAGGTTCGTTTGCGGATTAATACCTTTCAAATATTTGAACGTCTGTATCATATCACCCCTGTTTCTCCTTTCCTCCAGAGTATACATGTTTAGTTCAGCAAGTCTCTCCTCATACGTCTTGTAACGCAAATCCTATACCATTCTCGTAGCTTTTCTTTGCACCGCTTCAATTCTTTTTACATCCTTAACAAGATACGGCCTCCAAAACTGAACACAATACTCCAGGTGGGGCCTCACCAACGACTTATACAGGGGCATCAACACCCCCTTTCTTCTGCTGGTCACACCTCTCTCTATACAGCCTAACAACCTTCTAGCTATGGCCACCGCCTTGTCACACTGTTTCGTCACCTTCAAATCCTCAGATACTATCATCCCAAGATCCCTCTCTCCGCCCGTACCTATCAGACTCTCCCCGCCTAACACATACGTCTCACGTGGATTTCTATTCCTTAGGTGGATCACTTTGCATTTCTTCGCATTGAATTTTAATTGCCAAACCTTAGACCATTCTTCTAGCTTCCTCAGATCCTTTTTCATGTTTTACACTCCCTCCCGGGTGTCCACTCTGTTACAGATCTTAGTATCATCCGTAAATAGGCAAACTTTACCTTCTAACCCTTCGGCAATGTCACTCACAAATATATTGAACAGAATCGGCCCCAGCACCGATCCCTGAAGCACTCCACTACTCACCTTTCCCTCCTCCGAGCGAATTCCATTCACCACCACCCTCTGGCGTCTGTCCGTCAACCAGTTCCTAATCCAGTTCACCACTTCAGGTCCTATCTTCAGCCCATCCAGTTTATTTAAGAGCCTCCTGTGGGGAACCGTGTCAAAAGCTTTGCTGAAATCTAAGTAGATTACGTCCATAGCTCGTCCCTGATTCAATTCTCCTGTCACCCAATCAAAGAACTCAATGAGATTCGTTTGGCACGATTTCCCTTTGGTAAAACCATGTTGTCTTGGATCTTGCAACTTATTGGCTTCCAGGGAATTCACTATCCTTTCCTTCAGCATCGCTTCCATTACTTTTCCAATAACCGAAGTGAGGCTTACCGGCCTGTAGTTTCCAGCTTCTTCCCTATCACCACTTTTGTGAAGAGGGACCACCTCTGCCGTTCTCCAATCCCTTGGAACCTTTCCCGTCTGCAAGAATATATTAAACAAATCTTTAAGAGGACCCGCCAAAACCTCTCTGAGCTCCCTCAATATCCCTTTTGATGTACAAATTTCCTGTAACTGTAGCTAGTCTCAACTCTACTGCTGAATAGGGTATTATATAAGCACCATCACTTATCTTTCGTGGTGGTGCTTCTGGACCACGTTGCCCAAGCCAGTGCTTTACTGTGCTCTCTCTGAACTCATGTGCCGACGATGGGCAGCATTTCGCAAGGCTGCTTCAGGGTCTCGGTACCACATGGGAGAATGAACAGCACAGCTTCTCAACGCGCTTCAGCAAAGCCAGGGATGGACCCCGTCCAACCCGGTTGGTCCTTCCCTGGCTTTGCTGAACAATCAGTTCCCCTGAAGACGCCGATTTATTGGCAAAACATGGCCTATGTTGGGAACAGGGAATTTTGAAAATTCACCTTTGCACAGATTCAGATCAAAAAGTGTTACAGTAACCGCTAATTTAGTGCAGCGTCCGTGAACCAATATCAATTTTGGCGCTGTATTTACAACTTGGGAATTGAGTGAAGATCAGTAGATCCATCCACACCCTATCCAAGCTAAGTAGTTTTTATACTTGTTTATATATTGTTTGAATAGTTTGCTACTAGACGACAATATCTGGCTGGAAGAAGGGTGTGCGATGATGTGAACAATGTGTGTATATGCTTCTCAATTCTTTGGGTCACAGTAGCACACCAAAAAAACTGAGCACAAAATTATCTATTTAAATAGTGGTTATTTTGTATTGTTATTATTTTTTACATTTCTTGAGTTTGCACAAATTTATATATTTTTAAGTATATTGTTTTGAATTATGGTTTCTGAATATATTCATCAGAGAATTTATATGCCAGGAGGAACAGATAATGGCAGAGAGACTATTACACTGAATACAGCACAATATACATTTATCTTGAAAATAAGTTTCAGTTTAATTTATTTCATTTCATTTATATTCCACTTTAAACCAATGCAGATTACAAAAATCACATATAATAAAAAGTTACAGATACATCAAATAAATTTAAATACATGTGAAAATCTACTTATCTCTAAAAACCCATACTTAGGGGTATGTTTACAAAGGTGCGTTAGTGTTTCTAACGTGCCCTTAAATTTAGGCGTGTTAAACACTAATGCGCCTATACATTTCTTTGGGTGCATCAGCGTTTAACACATGTAAACCATTTATGTGCGTTAAAAATGTCAACGCACCCATAGCACACCTTAGTAAACATAGAGGGGCATAATCGAACGCGAACGCCCATCTCCATGGGCATCTATGTCCGAGAACGGGTACGTGAAGGGGCGGGACAGACCGTATTTTCGAAAAAAATGGGCGCCCATCTTTTTTTTTCGATAATACGGTTTGTGCCAGGCAAATGCATCGGATTTGTGCGGATTTGAGGTGGGCGGTTTCATTTTTCAGCAATAATGGAAACCGAAGCGCCCAGCTCAAAAACGAACAAATCCAAGGTATTTGGTCATGGGAGGGGCCAGGATTCGTAGTGCCCCCTCACATGCCAGGACACCAACTGGGCACCCTAGGGGGCACTTGTAACAATTAAAAATTTTTTTAAATACCTCCCAAGTCCATAGCTCCCTTCCTTTGGGTGCTGAGCCCCTCAAATCCCCCCCAAAACCCACTGCCCACAACTCTACACCATTACCATAGCCCTTATGGCTGAAGGGGGGGGGGGCACCTAGATGTGGGTACAGTGGGTTTTGGGGGCGGTTTGGAGGGCTCCCATTTACCACCACAAGTGTAACAGGTAGGGGGGGGAAAGGCCTGGGTCCACCTGGCTGACGTCCACTGCACCCATTAACAACTGCTCCAGGGACCTGCATACTGCTGTGATGGAGCTGGCTATGGCATTTGAGGCTGGCATACAGGCTGGAAAAAAAAGTTGTTAAAGTTGGGGTTTTATTGGTGGGAGGGGGTTAGTGACCACTAGGGGAGTCAGGGGTGGTCATCCCCAATTCCCTCCGGTGGTCATCTGGTCATTTAGGGCACTTTTTTGGGACTTGTTCATGAAAAAAAGGGTTAAAAAAGTGACCTAAATTTGTGCTAAAAATGCCTTTCTTTTTTCAATTATCGGTCAAGGGTGCCCATCTCTCCTCGGCCGATAAACATGCCCCATTCCCGCCTTCACCACGCCTCCGACACGCCCCCGTCAACTTTGCCCGTTTTCGCGACAGATTGCAGTTGAAGACGCCCAAAATCGGCTTTCGAGTATACCGATTTGGGCGCTTTGCGAGATGGGCACCCATGTCCTAATTTGGGTCGAAATATGGGCGCCCATCACTTTCGAAAATAAGGCCGACAGACATTCGTACCTAATGACCTAGTAAATATAACCTCAATTGTTTCATCCATAATGTTACATTATACAGCCAGCCAGGCACCTCACTAAGGTGAAACTAAGCCGAATGTTTTCATGAAAAAGTACTTCTTTTGTTTTTTTAAAAAGTGCCTGTATCTGACTGTAAACAAAGCTGAGATGGAAGTTTATTCCACTCTAGAGGACCTGCAACAGAAAAAGTGCTCTTCTGTGTTTCTGAAACAAAAATGTCTCAGTGAGAGCCTTACTGGCCTATAAACCTGAAGAACACTAGACAAATAAAATACTGAATCCAGAGTTTTAAAAATCAATAATAAAATCTTAACATGCACTCGCCATGCAACTAGCAGCCAGTGCAGCCACTCAAGCAAAGGAGCAGCTGACTGATAATGGGTAATACCTCAAATCAGTGGAGCAACTGCATTCTGAACTACCTGCAAAGCTCTCATAGCCAAAGCTGAAGATCCAAGATATATTGAATTACAAAGCCTTATATGCAGTGCCTCTATTCCCCTGTGATTTACCCTTCTTTCAGAATTGCATGATACCTTTGGAATCATGGTTACTAGAATGTGAGAGGCCAACTTATCACATTAGCAGGCTATTATTGTGGGTATACAATGCAGCAGAAAAAAGAGCAGAGCTTATTTATGCATAAGCACAGTTGGAAAACTAAGCAACAATATGTTCTGATCATACAGCATATATTTTTAAAGTTACTATATAGACAAAAAATTTCTATCTAGAGTTTTTATTATTCATATTTATATTTAGTTCAAGTTTCATTGGTAGCTCAAGACAAATTACATTAGGTACATTCGATATTTTCCTGTCTTCAGAGGGTTTCCAATCTAAGTTTGCATCTGAGGAAATAGAGGAATAAGTGACTTGCCCAACATCACAAGGAATGTCAGTGGCATTTGAACCCTGGCTTCCCCTAGGTTTCCATCTTGTTGCTCTAATTGTTAGGCTACTCTTCCACTCTATTGAGCCTATTTTCTGGAACATGCATGTGCAAAGTGTATGGATATGTGTATAATTGCAAAGGCTACGCGGTAATGGTTGGAGATATGCCTGCATGTCCCCTGCAGTTGCCAATGAATAAACAAAAAAGCAGAAGTGTCCCTCTAATCTCTGTGATTTATTATCTTCAATCCATCAATTGTGATTGACAATATTGTTCGACTCCTGAGGCAGGCGCACGTGGTGCCGAAAAGCAGGTCTGCTTCGAGTCAATTTTGCAGCTATACAAAGTTGATTTGTTTTGTTAATAAACTATGTGTCTTGGAACTACATTGGTTTACCCCCTTTTTTTTGTTGTTGGCCCTACAGTTTCCACCCAGAAAAGATTTTTTTAACCTCATGTTTACAGATGTACTTAACACCTTCTCTTTTGTTATAAATCACCTGGGTCTGTGCCCCAGTAAAGGTGGCATATCAAGTGCTAATACACTAAACTCTCGAGGAGTTGGTAAGTGCACCTTGCATTTATTATACAGGTGACAGTGTGCCATTAGTGTCCTGCACTAATGTCAATGTGTAATCTACGCCCATTCTCCACCTATAACCTGCCCAGTTCATGCCCCCAACACAGCATGCGGTTAATGCACAAATTAGTGCATGCTGCAATGTAATCATGGTAACTGTTACTATGCTTGTGCGCTAACAAATAATGTGTGCTAATTCTCACGTTAACTACTTAACGTATATTAGTAAAAGGGCCCATTTCTATTATCCCTGTACATTTTCTATGGACTGGTTTTATCAGATATTTTTGCCCATCACTTGAGTCAAGGTAACATCATCTTGATAAAATGACTCCCCTCTGTAAGTCTATGTCCCAGCCCCCTTTTAAACCCTGTTATCATGGTGACCTCACCCTGCTCAAGCAGAGCATATCTGGTGTAGAACTCGCAGCCCCAATATCTTGTCTGTCTGCAGGGAGCTCCTTCACTCTTCCTGCACTCAACTCAAAACTCTTCGTAGTTCTTACCAGATGCAGCAGATCAATAGCTCTGCTAATTGCCATAAGAAACTGTTCTCTGTTATTTCCCACCTTTCCTCTACTGGTCCAAAAATACTATCCTGCTTATAATCGAAAGAGAAAAACACTTATATTGCGACCCAAATCGGGAGATGGGCGCCTTTCTCCCGTGGGCGCCCAAATCGGTATAATCGAAAGCCGATTTTGGGTGTTGCCAACTGCAATCCGTCGCAGAAACAGGTAAAGTTGACGGGGGCGTGTCGGAGGCGTGGTGAAGGCGGAACTGGGGCGTGGTTATCGGCCGAGGAGAGATGGGCGTCTTTAGCTGATAATTGAAAAAAAAGATGTTTTTACCGCGATTTTGGGTCACTTTTTTTGGACCTTTTTTTACGAACAAGTCCCAAAAAAGTGCCCCAACTGACCATATGACCACTGGAGGGAATCGGGGATGACCTCCCCGGACTCCCCCAGTGGTCACTAACCCCCTCCCACAAAAAAAAAAACCACTTTAAAAACTTTTTTTCCAGCCTTTATGCCAACCTCAAATGCCATACCCACCTCCATGACAGCAGAATGTGTTCTATTCTCTGACAGCCTTTCCCTGGTTCTGATGTGGCTCTCAGGTGAGTGTGACACCTTTTCTGTTAAGGGCACTGCAGAGTCACATCAGCATTGCATTGTGGTGGGTGTAGGGTATTGGGCTCCGTGATTCCACTAGCTTGTGCCACATGCTCACGATGTTGGTGGTTGGTAGGCTCTACTCCCATGGTTCTTTTCCCTCTGCTGGGTCAGAGTGTGCCCTGTTTTGTTTCCGGTAGTCCATGAGGTAGTGGCCATTTTTGTAAGCCAGTTTTAGATCCCTTTCACGTGTTAGCCACATTAGAGAACTTAGTTCTTACCTTGAATGTGGCTGAAAGAGGGCATTGTACAGCATTCTGCCAGCTCTAACCTACTGCTAATCTCAGTACCAGGGAGACTCGTTGCCAGTGGGGCATAACCTCTGATCTGCAGTTAACTGTGAGTAAGCATGCTTATTCCAATAAAGGAAGTTTTCGGAGAGATTAGTCTTCAGGTGTCAACTGCTGTGCCAATGTTATATAGCAGCAACAAGTCCTAGAGGCCTGCGTGTATGCAGGTCCCTGGAGCACTTTTAGTGGGTACCGCAGTGCACTTCAGCCAGGTGGACCCAGGCCCATCCCCCCTACCTGTAACACTTGTGCTGGTAAATGGGAGGCCTCCAAAACCCACTGTACCCACATGTAGGTGCCCCCTTCACCCCTAAGAGCTATGCTAGTGTTGTACATTTGTGGGTAGTGGGTTTTGGGGGAGGGGGGTTGGGTGCTCAGCACCCGTGGTAAGGGAGCTATGCATGTGGGAGCGTTGTCTGAAGTCCACCGCACTGACCTCTAGGGTGCCCAGTTGGTGACCTGGCATGTCAGGGGGGGGGGGGCGAGTGTACTACGAATCGTGGCCCCTCCCACGACCAAATGGCTCGGATAAGGACGTTTTTGAGCTGGGCGTTTTTAGTTTCCATTATTGCTAAAAAAAAACAAACGCCCAGCTGAAAAACGTCCATTTTTTCGAAAATACGGTCTGTCCCACCTCTTCACGTACCCGTTTTCGGACATAGCCCATGGAGATAGGCGTTCACATTCGATTATGCCCCTCCACGCCTCACTGCCTCTGACTTTGCATCACATTTTGCTACTATAATCTCATCTCTGCACCATCTTCAGTCTTGAAACCCTAAGTATACTTCCCGATCTGGATCTATGCTCTTCTCCTCCCCTCTCCCCCGGTCTAAATTTGACACACGTATATTAACTTCTTTCATGAAGCTTATCATATTTTCAAGGCCAGCCTCATTTCTATTTGACGCCATCCCCTCTACATAGTTGAAGATTTGTGTGTACGGACTATTCCCCTGACTCTTTCTATGATCTGCAACAGCTTGCTAACAGGCTCTGTCTCAACCGTATTGTAGTCCGCTATAATTCTCCCTGTTCTGAAAAGGCGAAGTCATGACAATTCACAACTTGCCAATTACAGACCTATGCCCAAACTCCCATATCTCTCTAAGCTCACTCAACTCCCAATTTCTTCATTATGTGGAGGCATCTCACATTCTACATCCTCACCAGTCTGGCTTTACACTGGGCTATAGCACCAAAACTTTAGCATCATCTCTTAACATTCCAATGCTGGCAAAGTAGCCCTTGCAGTTTCCCTCAACAAAACCTTTCCTTTTGACCTCATTGATCATATTCTGCTCCTCTCCAGATTCTCAGCTATCAGCATGGTTGGTTCAGTTTACACTGGTTTGCTTTATTCTGCTTTGATCACACTTCCACTGTCTCCTCCTCCTTCAGTTTCCACTCCCTCCCACCCACTCTACCTTGCAGTGTCACGCAAGGTTCAGTTCAAGCCCTTCTCCTATTTAACATTTGCCAAAGTCCTCTTGCCACTCTAATTCAGGCCTTTTCCATCTCTGTTTACATTTATGCTGATGATGCCCTTGTTTTTTTAATTCCATGACACCTACTCCCTAGACCTGTTAAGCTCTCCAGTCCTGCCTTAACTCCATGTCCCGGAAACAATGATGGCCCTCGAGAATATGCCAATGTTTATGTAGTATTTTTTTAATGTCTTTTGAGAGATTTGAGAACTTTAAACTACATACGATATCTGGATTAGTCCGTTTCTCGTGTGGTGTCAACAGATCTTCTCTATGTGCCACCTTGGAGAAGATTCTTACATTTATTTCACAACTGATGAAAGTGCCAAATCTATAATAAGTTTATAGAGTATTGATTTTGTAGTTTCATTGCCTATGATTAGCAAATGTATTGTCCCTCTGTATATTTCTACCCTCATGTCTATATAACATACATAATAAAACTCAGACAGACCTGACCTTCTCCCCCCTCTTTGTTCAACATAAAACTTTACAAACATAAAAATGCAACTACAATCCAACTACACCAGAGTTTCCCAAACTGTGGGTCAGGATCCCAAATGGGGTCACGATGTAGGTAGGCTCTCCATAGGTACATCATTATTCTGCACCTCCAGGGGGGTCACACAATTTTATTTGGCTGCAATCATGGGGTCACAGGCACAAAAATATTGGGAAGCATTGAACTACATGTTTACAGTAAGTATCACAGAAAGGATGCAACATTTTCCTCTTAAGTAATTCAGGTGGATTTTCAGGCCAATACTGTATTTAAAGAACAGAAAATCCATGGATAGGTTCATTGTATATTCTCTGACTGCTGGTGAATATCAGCCTAACTGTTGTTAATCTTAGACACAGATGCCAACTCTGCGGTGCTCAAACACACCTAAAATTTGGACCTCAGCAATCTGAATCTTCTCACCTATCACACTCAAATTATGAATTTGCTTCTGATGAGAGCATTTCTGACCGACCATTTATATCAGTCCAACAGAGCCCTTGCTTTATCAATAAAATGCCTGAACCAGCACTGCTTCTCTCAATTCCTTTCCCTCTTAGACTGCTGATGCAGCTGGTAACTCTCATTCAAGCCTCATGGTCTCTTTTTTGTGTGCCTGCACAGCTGCCACTAAAGAGCACTTTCAAAAACTGCAGACTGGTACATCTTCAAAATGGTGACCACAAATTTTGAAAGTGCTTTTTTTTGCTTTGCTGGTATTGGTAGCTAGAAGTCATTAGTGTTCTTCTTTTCCCGATGGGGGTCTTCAAGATGAGGAGTACTACCCTGAGAAAAAGGCTAAAAAGACTAGAACCCCAGAAAAGCAGAATGCCCTGGGCCCGAGAGTGAGGCTTCTTTCAGTTCAGGGCTGATGATATCAGATTGAGGCAGCCAAAGAACAGAAAGTGGGAAGTCTCCTCTGTCCTGCACTGCTTCAGGTTGAAAACGCGTGCTTTTCTGAGGACACCACTTTCAAAAGCAGGTGATTGCTAGTAAGATAACTAACTGTATTTATATAACTAATATGCATAGAGGGGCATTTTCGAAAGAAACATCTAAGTTGGAATTTGGACGTCTTTGTAAAACGTCCAAATTCGGAGGCGGGGAAAAGGTCATTTTCGAAAAAAGCTGGACATCCATCTTTGTGTTTGAAAATACCATGGATGTCCTTGGATTTGGACGTCTTTGATTTTCGGCCATTTTCGAAGACAAAAATGTCCAAGTCTAAAACATCCAAATTCAAGCCATTTGGATGTGGGAGGAGACAGCATTTTTAGTAGACTGGTCCCCCTGACATAACAGGACAGGAATCGGGCACCCTAGGGGGCAATGCAGTGGACTTCATAAAATGCTCCCAGGTACACAGCTCCCTTACCTTGTGTGTTGAGCACCCCAAAACCCACTACCCCCAACTGTACACCACCACCATAGCCCTTACAGGTGAAGGGGGGCACCTATATGTGGGTACAGAGGGTTCCTGGTGGGTTTTGGAGGGCTCGCTGTTTCCTCCACAAATGTAACAGGTGGGGGGGGGGGGGGTATGGGCCTGGGTCCACCTGTCTGAAGTGCACTGCACCTACTGCTAAACTACTCCAGGAACCTGCATGCGCTGTCACGGACCTGAGTATGACATCTGAGGCTGGCATACAGGCTGGCAAGTAATATTTTTAATCATGTTTTTAGAGGGTGGGAGGGGGTTAGTGATCACCGGGGAGTAACGGGAGGTCATCCCCGATTCCCTCCAGTGGTCATCTAGTCATTTCGGGCACCTTTTTGTGCCTTATTTGTAATAAAAACAGGTCTAGATGAAAACGCCCAAGTTTTATCCTGGACGTCTTTGCTTTGTTCTATTATGGCTCAAAGTCCCTCCTCAAACACACCTCCGATACGCCCCCTTGAGATTTGGACATCCTTGCGACAGACTTCTGACAAAGACGTCCAAAATGCGGTTTCGATTATACCGATTTGGATGTCTCTGTGAGAAGGACGTCCAAGTGCCAATTTATGTCACTTTTTGGACGTCCATCTCTTTCGAAAATGAGCCTGATGGTCATTTGGATACTAGATATTAAAGTACTTTCTGAGATTTTTTTATTTTTTTTATTTGATTTTTGATAGCATGCTTGTATCCTCTGTTCTCTATTTTTTTGTTTTTCCTAATGGCTGAAGAGGGATAAAGATTACATTTGGGGTAGTAAAGGTGCTCATTATGAATGGTAGGATGGGAGTAATAGGGTGATGGTGGGTAGTAAAGGTAAGTTATATCTTAATAAGGGGGAAAAATCTTAATAGAGATAAGCAATCATTATTTCTTTGCCTTCAATAGACCAGGCAAGTTTCACCTTCTCTTAGCCTTCCATCCACCATGTACATCACTACTCAGAAAAACGCCTTTATCAGAATCCTTAAACTTTACTTATTAGATTTGTGTATTGCTGCTATCAAAATCTTAAAACTTTACATTGTATTACTTGCTCCTTGTTTTCATGACAATTAAAAGCATTCAAGACTAACAATATTTGTATTAAAAAGACTTTGTATAACTCACGTATATAATATTCAATAAGCAACCATTCTGTGTTCTTATAACAGCAAAACACTTATAGGATTTGAGGAGTCTGTTCTACAGAGATTTCAGGAAAACTCTAGACAGATACCGAAGCAAAAAATGATGTGATACAGATAATTTTATTTATGCGGAGGAAAAGCCTCAAAATGTGAAGGGAGCACTCCATCGTTGATGATTCCAACATAAGGGAGGTCCCTTTAAATCATCATGGGCATAAAAACCTCCTTTAAGAAAAGTTGAGCTATTAGAACCTAAACATACTCTTAAGGGTTCTAAATGGTACACTTATCTCTCAATCCTGCAGTCGTTAGAACACCTTCCATGGCCCAACATCGGCCCAAGTTTCGAATTCTGCCTCAGGGTCCGTGGTGTCTGACCAGGGAAGTCGATAAATGTAACTGCTGCTTCTAACTCCTTGGCAACTTCTACAGAGATTTCAGTAATAGAATGCTAATGATTTCACTGATGTTGGCAAAGCACTGTTTAACAAGCTGCCTTAGGGTTTTAATTTTATGGCCAAACACAAATTTACCCGATAAGTTCAAAATACATTACATTTTCATGGATTCTGACACAGTGATTTTTCCTGTCCAATGATGGTGAATGGAAGGCTAATGAAAGGTGAAAATCACCTTAGCTGATGAAAGCAAGAAATGTTCACTTCATATCTCTACTGAGGTCTTTTCCTTTTATTAAGGTATACCTCTATTTGTGAAAACTTAATCATTAGTTGGGTTTAAAAGTAAGTTCAAGCACAAATTTACTATATTGGCTTACAATTGGTGATTCCACTTTTAGGCCCCCTTTTACTAAGGCACGCTCACGTTTTTAGTGCGTGCTAAAATTGTAGGTGCGCTAAACGTTAGAGATGCCCATAGGAATGCATTGGTGTCTCTAACGTTTAGTGTGCCTACAATTTTAGCACATGCTAAAAATGTGAGCGCGCCTTTGTAAAAGAGGGCCTTAGAAATCAGACACACTTATTCCTCTTACTTTTGAATGTTTTGATATTCATTTTCCATTTATAATTTTATATGCAGATCACCATTTTATATGTAAATCACTATTTTAAGCCAGAAAACACCTAGAAATATTAATATATGCAATTGGATTACAATCACTACATTTAAATTTTTATAACTTGTATTCCATTACTTTTATGGGATCTTTAGAAAAAAGAAAAATGTTGATCAATTTTCTTTCCTTGAGCAAGACTGGTGACCTAGATAGGTATAGGCTCTCATCTTGGTGGCTACTTCACTTACAACACTCGATTTAAGAGCAGTACATGCTGGTTATAAAAGAGACTTACCAGCATGTACTGCTCTTAAATCGAGTGTTGTAAGTGAAGTAGCCACCAAGATGAGAGCCTATACCTATCTAGGTCACCAGTCTTGCTCAAGGAAAGAAAATTGATCAACATTTTTCTTTTTTCTAAAGATCCCATAAAAGTAATGGAATACAAGTTATAAAAATTTAAATGTAGTGATTGTAATCCAATTGTAATCCAATTATAAAAATCTCTTTTTAACAAGCACATTTCTGAAGAATGACTACAGACTGTCTTTGATGCCACAATGGATTACAAATTTATTTTAAAATATACCTCTGTGGTGATGTCTCTCATACACACCACATTGGACTCTCTGCCATCTGTGCCATTTGTACCACTGTCCATTGTTATTTGCAGTAATGCACCACATAGTATTAAGGTTTGTGTCATTTTTTTTTCCATTATGCCACTTCTATTTGACAATATATTTACTAGTAATAAATCCTTTTATTAATGTGATTATCATTGTTCATTACTATTTATTGTAAATTCCCTCACCCTTTGTTTCCCACTTACCCCTCCCTAAATTTTCCTTCTGCTTTATATTTAGGTTATGATGTATATATGGCTCCTCTTTCTTATTTTATATTGTAGTTTTTTTCTGTATTTTCAGATAATTTGTTTTTATGTAAACCACTTTGATTTGTGCTTAATAGGAGCAGTATAGCAAGTACTAATAAGCAATAAACAATAAATGATGTATTTTATATGAACAACATATGTGCCATAGTACAATATCTATGTTTATATGATTATCTGCCTTTTAGTTGTAGTTGTGATGTTATTTGATTTTTTAATATGCATGGTTTTAATGTATTTAATTATGTAAGCCGCATTGAGCCTGCCATGAGTGGGAAAGCGCGGGGTAGAAATGTAACTAAAATAAAATAAATAAAAATTTAGTCAAGTTTATTATTTACTACCATTTTACTAACCTGTTTTAGTTTATTTGTACAATCTTTTTGCCCATGATGCAGCCCATAGGATGAAACATGGCCATGTCAGACATTGTTGTTCACTAATACAAGTGTTGTAGTATTCCAATAAACATCTGATTGACCCCTTCTGGTCTGCAATCTGTTTTTCACATTGGATTTTGTGGACTGGCTGCCTTGTTGTTTTTTTGGCACATTTGGGATAAGCCACTAAACATGAGGCAATGTAAACACCACACAGCGGCCTTGCACTATCACATGGCAAAGTATGTCCCTCATGGTATACACCATAAAAAGCTAGCCCACATGAGACATCCATATCTATAGCCAGTTGAACATTGCATATGTTCATAATCTGTACCAAGCAGGCCCTGTGTATATGTCAATGCAGAAGTAAAAGGGGGAGGGGAGAGGAGATGCATCATGCACATGAGCCCTATGTGTAGGAAACACCCTCTCATGCATTTGGAATTACACTACAACTGTAGGAAGTGCACAGATGGCCTCCTCTAACAGTCCCTGGGACAAATACAACCAGTCTTTAGATCAGATCTAAGTGAACCCAGATGTGACAGATGAATTTGCATGGCCCTAAATCAAACATGAGCATTACACTTCCAAATGGAGACAATGTTGGTTTTCCCAAACTTCCAATGGTGAAATATTTAAGTAGCACTGACTGATAGCAAATACAGTATTGGAGTCCCCACAGAGACATAATCTGACCCCTATGGGTGGTGGACTGGGGAGGGAGGAGGCTCAGGAGTGTAGAAGGCAATGTTTGAAGAACCAAGCATGTCTATGAAATGTGCCATACAGCCTTTCCAAAAGAATAACCTGAGTTGTTTCCTCCTACAGCTGAGATCAAGAAGGAAGAAAAGGAAGATGAGGAAAAGAATGACATCTCATTGAGATTGGAAGAGGTAATAGAGAAAGAAGAGGATGAAGAGGAGTGGGAGAGCCAGGGAACAGAAGCAGCCCCACCATGCCATCTACATAAGTACATAAGTAATGCCATACTGGGAAAAGACCAAGGGTCCATCGAGCCTAGCATCCTGTCCATGACAGCGGCCAATCTAGGCCAAGGGCACCTGGCAAGCTTCCCAAATGTACAAACATTCTATACATGTTATTCCTGGAATTGTGGATGTTTCCCAAGTCCATTTAGTAGCGGTTTATGGACTTCTCCTTTAGGAAACCATCCAACCCCTTTTTAAACTCTGCTAAGCTAACCGCCTTTACCACTTTCTCCAGCAACGAATTCCAGAGTTTAATTATACGTTGGGTGAAGAAAGATTTTCTCCGATTTGTTTTAAATTTACTACACTGTAGTTGCATCACATGTCCCCTAGTCCTAGTATTTTTGGAAAGCGTGAACAGATGCTTCACATCCACCTGTTCCACTCCACTCATTATTTTATATACCTCTATCATGTCTCCCCTCAGCCATCTCTTCTCCAAGCTGAATAGCCCTAACCTCCTTAATCTTTCTTCATAGGGAAGTCGTCCCATCCCCGCTATCATTTTAGTCGCCCTTCGCTGCACCTTTTCCAATTCTACTATATCTTTCTTGAGATGCGGCGACCAGAATTGAACACAATACTCAAGGTGCGGTCGCACCATGGAGCGATACACCGGCATTATAACATCCTCACACCTGTTTTCCATACCTTTCCTAATAATACCCAACATTCTATTCGCTTTCCTAGTCGCAGCAGCACACTGAGCAGAAGGTTTCAGCGTATTATCGACGACGACACCCAGATCCCTTTCTTGGTCCGTAACTCCTAACGTGGAACCTTGCATGACGTAGCTATAATTCGGGTTCTTTTTTCCCACATGCATCACCTTGCACTTGCTCACATTAAACGTCATCTGCCATTTAGCCGCCCAGTCTCGTACGGTCCTCTTGTAATTTTTCACAATCCTATCGCGATTTAACAACTTTGAATAACTTTGTGTCATCAGCAAATTTAATTACCTCGCTAGTTACTCCCATCTCTAAATCATTTATAAATATATTATAAAGCAGCGGTCCTAGCACAGACCCCTGAGGAACCCCACTAACTACCCTTCTCCATTGTGAATACTGACCATTTAACCCCACTCTCTGTTTCCTATCCTTCAACCAGTTTTTAATCCACAATAGGACATTTCCTCCTATCCCATGACCCTCCAATTTCCTCTGTAGCCTTTCATGAGGTACCTTGTCAAACGCCTTTTGAAAATCCAGATACACAATATCAACCAGTTCCCCTTTGTCCATATGTTTGTTTACTCCTTCAAAGAATTGAAGTAAATTGGTCAGGCAAGATTTCTCCACACAAAAGCCGTGCTGTTTGGTCTCAGTAATCCATGTCCTCAGATGTGCTCTATAATTTTGTTTTTAATAATAGCCTCTACCATTTTCCCCGGCACTGACGTCAGACTCACCGGTCTATAATTTCCCGGATCTCCCCTGGAGCCTTTTTTAAAAAATCGGCGTTACATTGGCCACCCTCCAATCTTCCGGTACCACGCTCGATTTTAAGGATAAGTTGCATATCACTAGCAGTAGCCCCGCTAGCCCCAGAAGAGGATCATGAGGAGCACCAGCACCACTTTGGCCCTCCACCACCCCTAGAGCAGGCTGTGGAGCCTGGGGGATATCAACAGCAGAGGACATCCTGTCCCACATCAGCCCTTGCAGCGGCTGACCACACTGGAGCAGGGTGCCTTCGATCATGCCAGTGGCGTAGCCAGACTGCCAATTTTGGGTGGGCCTGGACCCAAAGTGGGTGGGCACAAAATTTTCTCTCTACCCCCCCCCCCCCCCAGCAAAATGTAGTCACACTCAGATGCATTTGTCACACAGGGTAAAGTGCTGCTTTTCAGTGCATCAGATTTCAGACAATTTATTTAATAGCCTTAACACCCTTTTCAGTGAGCTTTCAGAGGCCAAAACCTCCTGCCTCAGGTCAGTATAATGCTGTTACGGTATCCTCTCCTGACCTAAGGAAGGAAGTATTGGTCGCTGAAACTTTATTAACACCATATTACTTTATCCTAAATTAAAAATAAAATTATTTTCTTTACCTTTGTTGTATGGCCATTTACTTTTTCTCATTGTGTTGCTCCCAGTCTCTAGATTCTGCTTTCCTTCGTTTTCGCTTGACTCTTCTGCCAGGGTTTCCTGGCCATTTGTCATTTTTCTCTCCTTTTTCTTTGCTTTCTTCAATATTTTTCTGCCTCTCTCTGTGTCCAGATTTAATTCATTCTTACTATCCATTCTTTAATTTCCTTCATCAACTTATGGCTTTTCATCTTTTCTCACCCTTGTTCTCCCCATGCCCCTTCCTCTTATTCTCCAATCTTTCACTACTCCCCCTTTCCATGCAGCAGCTCTCCTCTTTCTCTCCCCATCCTTCCAGTGTCTCCTCTCTCTCTCCCCATCCTTCCAATAGTCTCCCCTCTTTCTTTCTGCATCCTTCCATCCAGTGTCACCTCTTTCTCCCTACCCTTCCATCCAGCGTCTTCCCTCTTTCTCTCCCCATCCTTCCACCCATCTACCCTCTCTCCTGATCCTTCCATCTAATGTCTCTCTCCCTCCTTCTAACCAGTGTCTATCTCTCTACCCTTTTCTGTTCAGTGTCCCTTCTCTCTCCACATCCTTCCACTCTCCCCATTTTCTCTGCAACCTTTCATCCATCTCCCCTCTTTCTCTGCCATCCTCCCATCTGTTTTCCCTCTTTCTCTCCCCATCCTCCGTTTTCCCTCTTTCTCTGCCATCCTCCCATCTGTTTTCCCTCTTTCTCTCCCCATCCTTCCATTTTCCCTCTTTCTCCCCATCCTGCCATCTGTTTTCCCTCTTTCTCTCCCCATCCTTCCATTTCCCTCTTTCTCTGCCATCCTCCCATCTCTTTTCCCTCTTTCTCTCCCCATCCTTCCATTTTCCCTCTTTCTCTCCCCATCCTTCCATTTTCCCTCTTTCTCCCCATCCTGCCATCCATTTTCCCTCTCCCATTCAGGCCCACCAGCCCCAGCTCCCATTGCCGGCCACTGCTGCTTTTCCTGATGAGCAGCAGGGCCGGCGCTACAAAAAGAAGAAGCGCTCAGCTGACTGAGCTGAGCGCCAACGTGTCGCTAACCCGACGAGAAAAAATGTTTAAAAAAAAAACGCGGCACTGCAGGCAGCCTCGAAGCATTGGCTGCTGGCTCTGCAGGCTCCTTCCGTCTCTTACGTCACTGCCCCTGCTTCGCTACAGGGGCAGTGATGTAAGAGATGGGAGGAGCCTGCACAGAGCCAGCAGCCAATGCTTCGAGGCTGCCTGCGGTGCCGCATTTTTTTAAAAACATTTTTTCTTGTCCTTAGCGACGCGTTGGCGCTCAGCTCAGTCAGCTGAGCGCTTCTTCTTTTTGTAGCGCCGGGCGCCGGCCCTGCTGCTCATCAGGAAAAGCAGCAGTGGCCGGCAATGGGAGCTGGCGCTGGGCGGGCCTGGGCTGGAATTGGGCGGGCCTGGGCCCACCCAGGCCCACCCGTAGCTACGCCCCTGGATCATGCAGGCATGGTGTTGACCCTGAGGCTCCTGAGCCAGGGTGGCTGTGTAAAGCGTGGCAGCAGTTCCAGTCCCTCAGAAAGGACCTGCTGCTGGTCTTTATGCACATCTACCACATTATGGGCCTTATGTTAACAGACTTAAGAAGATGAGGGTGGAGACATGTGCCTTCACAGAGGCCATGAAGCAGCTTAAGGCAAATATCTCTGACCCTCCATCCCAGCCCTCTCACCCATAGTCCTAAAAGCACAAATAAATATGGGTACCACATCCCATAGGCCTCCTGAGTCTGCAGCCAGTATTCTGGCTACATCGTACAGGATCTCCTCAATAAACATCTGCATGTTTGTTGCATCACTGTAATAAGTAAATGCTGCACCAGTTGAAGGACTGACATGTTTTCACAGGCATTGTATTGTATTTACTTCTATTCAGCATTCAGAAGGAGCTTACATGCAACTTGAAACAATACAGTAAGAGAATGACATCATAAAAAAATTATAAATTTTGGAGAACAAAAAGGTTTTTAAATATTGCCATAAATCGACATGTAGGCTGTTCTAGAACCTTATACTTTGAAAGTCAATTGATGTTTCTCTCATAGATTTACGGTTTACTTCTTTCAGAGATGGATGACTGGCAAGAAGGAAATGCTTTCCTCTACAGCAGGCTCTTGGAGAAAAGGCACAAAGAGGTATGTCTGACATACCCTGTCAGACATACTCAGGGCAGCCAAACCACAGTAGTGGAAAGAACAACAATGTCCCACGCAAAGTCAAAGCAGCAGGAAGGGTGTGGGAACAGAATCAGGCTCTTCAAGGAACAGACCAAGGAAATCTTTTTGTTGTAGAAATGACATTTATTAAAAGAAGACATACTCTGGGAACACAGAGATCTCAACCCCTCCCCCAGTACAATTTAAAAAGGTACACCGTCCCTATCATTAAAAACCAGTAACTATTTTAATGCCCTAAAAACTTAACCCCCCCTCAGTACAGATCATACGCTCATCCTTCCCAACAACCCCAAAATAAATTATACATTGGCAAGCTATGCTGCACTCAAATAAAGACTGTTCCCAGACATCCTTTGCTCCTCTCTCTGATGTCTATTCTAAGACAGAAAAATATTACATCAGGGGCACAATTATTAAAACATATACATAACTCTTTCTGCCTTTTCCCCTTGAGTCTGATGTAGAGGAAAACATTTCAGTTAGCCATCAGCCTCCAGATCAACAGATTGGTACTGAAAGTAATAATTGGGAAATTATAATGGTGGTGGGAATCTAGTGGCTGACAGTTGAAAGGCTGGTGTCAAAAGATCCATAGTTAATGGGAAATTATCGTTAACCACGTATATCCTATTTGGAATGTGAGGGAAACAGAGGGAATAGGCGTGTAAATAACAGGATTAACACACCTGTAACTATCCCAGAGCCCAATATTTCTCTTTATCTCCTAATAAGAAATATGGACCATTAGAAGTATATACAAACTAATGATTTATACTGCAAAATGGAACTGCCATTTTGTGAAGCCAGGAAAGACAGGTGATGGTGAATTTACATTTTGCTGTCTTGGATGTGTCCCATTAAAATTGTTTGTTTTCCCCTGAAGCAGGCGAATGATGGTGAAACAGGGAAACCCTGTTGGGAGTTAAAGAAATTATCGGGACTCTGATCACATTTCATTGAAGGATTGTCAGGTTTATTGAAAGCTGCATCCAAGATAAGTGCATAACTTTAAAATATATCAGTTAAGTTTGGCTTCCCCCGGACTAGAAACAACATTGAGCCCCGCTGTACGTACTCCACCTCCTCAACCGCTCGGCGCAAGTTCGTTTCTCTTTGACCCGACGGGGTCTCCCTTGGAAGTTGTAGTGGACCCGGAAGAGCCTCGGGGAGAAGTCTCATATCCATCGGAGGACGGAATGGAGGGCAGTTTGCCCATACCGACGCCAAACAATAAGGAGAGAGAAACTGAGGGACAAAGTGAGACGCATGTACAGTCTTCAGCAAGGTTTGAACTTCCTAGAGAATTAGTGACTAAACCAAAAGATGTGACTTCAGATGCTTTGTGGGATTTGATGTCAAACTTGGGACAATTTTTCCTACAACAGTTTAATGAGGTTTTACCGAAAGTAAAGAGTATTGAAATTGGCTTGCAAAAAGAAGAGGAAGAGATTAAAGCTTTAAATGAAAAAATGGGAAAAATTGACCAAAAGATTATGAAGCTGGAAACGCAACAAACCATGATGATAAAAGATGTAACGAATCTTAGGCAAAAAATGGAGGTTTTTGATAATTATACTAAGAATCATAACCTGAGATTCGTTAACTTCCCTAGGATACAAAATGTTCTTCCTCTTGAGATGTTGAAACGCTATTTCCTAGAAACGTTGAATATTTTGGAAAAAGATTTTCCACCTTTTTCTCAAGTATATTATATCCCAGAAAAGAACACAAATCCAGAACTTGAAAAACCTACTGATGTTTCTCTTTTGCATTGAGACCTCTGACTCTGAGTTGGGGACAGCTACTACTTTGGTGGCAACTGTCGCACTGATGCCTGACAAGAATTGGATTTTCCGTCTGTTTTTCCGTAATAAGGAGAACCCCTTTTTGGGTTTTAAAATAATGTTATTTCCTGACGTCTCCAAGGAGACGCGACGACGGATGAAACAATTTTTACTCCTCAAACCTGGAATTTTGCACTTGGGGGGGGGGGGGGTACCTATTTTTTTAAGATACCCCTGCAAGTGCATAGTTAGGCTGGGGGAAAAGAAGTATGTGTTTACTGAACCTGGACATTTGTCTTCACTAATAGCCTCAGTTAAGATGGAGAAGCATTAAAGACAATGTATAGCTAAAAATCCTAGTAGAGAAAGAAATACCTAATATTAGTTTCTGTGTTATAGTTCTCCCCAAATCTGAAATTTTGGATCTCCAATTATGGACTTGAGTGTTTTATATCCTTGAAAATGTAAAGAATTATTTGCTCTTTCATTTTTCTTGTTTAATAATTCCTAGTTAAGACTCTTTTCTTAAGCAAGATGTTTTCTTGTAAAAATTGATTAAATGAATAAATAATAAAAAAAAAATATATATATCAGTTAAAGTCTCTTCTCATTTCTGTATCGTGGAGAGGTATTTTATATACATGTAAAAATGGAGTTTTTTAGACTAATGATTAAAAGGAGCCCTTTGCAAATGAAGGTATATCTTTCAAATTGGAGTGTCTCTAATTCACACTGAGATCTTTTTTCTCCACTATTTTTTAGTGAATACAAGATGTACCTCCAGATACAGAATACATTGATGTAGAAGTAATTACTATTGGGTGATATTGAATTCTACAGATTCCCGACATATTGGGGTATGTGCAACAATCCAGAAGTTAACTGAGCAGTGGATAATATTCAGACTGGTGCCCAGTTAAATAAGCGGATATACTTAGGACAGCTGTTTTGCTGTCCTAACATTACTTAGCCGGTTACTAGACCAAATATTGCCACTAAGGACTAGATTCTACATATGACTCCGCAAAAATTGGCACTGAAAAAATACTTTGGCGTATTCTATAAACTATGCCTACAGTTAGGCGTGGTTTACAGAATATGCCTAGTGCCCGTCCACATGACTAAATTTAGTCGCGGGTATTTACACCAAATAAAACTTGGAGTAAATACCGGTGACTAAGTTTGGCATGGAGTGGGTGTATTCTGTATCAGCCCACATAAATTTTAGAAATGCCCACATCCCGCCCATTCCATGCCCATGCCAGTGGCATAGCCAGAAGGCAGTTTTTTGGGGGTGGGTCAACAGGTTGGATGGGTGGGCACTAGAGCTGCCAACTTTTTGAAAGAGAAAAAAAACAGCAACCTGATGTACCCATGCTCTGCCCCCACCCCACTCCATGCTCAACCTCTAACTGACTCCCAATAACTTCAATGAGGATAGCAGTGCAGGCTTCAGTGGCTGCAGGCCAATTGAGAGCTAAGGGAAGTATAATAGATTGCACTCTTCCAGTGGCGTTCCTACCCTCGATGACACCCGGGGCGGATCACCGATGCGCCCCCCCACCCGGGTGCAGCGCACCCCCCCCCCCGTGAAATGACACTTCCCCCCCCCAGCGAAATGACACCCCCCCGGGTGCATGCCGCTGAGGGGGGGGGTGCCGCGGCGCACGCCTGTGGGCTCTGAGTTCGCTACGCTAACTTCGCTGGTTCACTGCAGCTCCCTCTACCCCAGATCAGGAATTAACCTGTTCTGGGGCAGAGGGAGGGAGCTGCAGTGAACCAGCGAAGTTAGCGTAGTGAACTCGGAGCCCACAGGCGCGCGCCATGGCACCCCCCAGCGGCGTGCACCTGGGGTGGACCGCCCCCACCGCGCCCCCTTTGGTATGCCACTGCACTCTTCAGCGTCATTGAGCCATGGTCCTCCAACACACATATGGTATTGAAGCCAAACACATTCTGTTTCCAGAGAACCTCCTGTCCCTCCACCATCAATGGATACAGAGCACAGCAAGGACATTTCCCAATAAAACTTACCATACAAAGACATTTTGGTTTCTAGTGTAATCTCAATATAGACATATTATAAAGTAATTTTAAAAAATCTAAAAAACAAAAGTCACTCAGAACCTAGAGCAAATCTGCCATGCCAGCACTAACTTGTAAAACAAAGATCCCACCTATGAAAAGGCAGTGT
This sequence comes from Microcaecilia unicolor, assembly GCF_901765095.1. Taxonomy (NCBI): domain Eukaryota; kingdom Metazoa; phylum Chordata; class Amphibia; order Gymnophiona; family Siphonopidae; genus Microcaecilia; species Microcaecilia unicolor. Next base: position 92,547,342 of record NC_044039.1, read on the forward strand.
CTTAAATATTATTGTGGGGCCCTAAAATACCAATACATTTATCGGGAAAGCTGAACAAGCCAAATTACTACAGAATGCTACATAGATACTTCATATTAACAGAATACCTCAGTCACACACACAGAACACAAATGCCAAATACAGAATAAGTGACCACAAACTCAAGAAACATAAATTAAACAGAAACCCCAAGAAACCAGACCTTGCATGTAGTACACCAGAGAAAGAAAGGCATTTATTGTGCAAATATAAAGATGGCACATGCCAAGGATGGTGTTAGGGGCTGCAACTAGGACAATTGAGCTTGGTTCCCTGGCCAGAGAAAGCACCAAGCCTGCTGACCTCTCCTACATTTCTGCCCTGGACCCCAGTCATGTTTAACACCAACTCTGGCAAGATATACATTCCAAATTCGACATATTATACTCACAACATAGAAAATAAAATAATTTTTTGTACCTTTTTGTTGTCATTTTATTTGTCAAACCATATTGGTCCCAGTCTCTGGTTTCTGCTTCTTTCAGTCTTCTCTTAACTCACTTGCCAGGGTCTCCTGTCTATTTGATATTTATTCTTTCTCCAAGTCCATCATCCATCTCCTCCCATCTCTGTTTTCCTATATTTCCTTGTCCAGTATCGCCCGTGTTCATATCCCCTCATCCATCATCATTCCTCTGTGCACCTACCCAACATCTCCCTTCTGTGTTCTTATTCTCCCCCTTATCTGGTATCTCCCCTCTGTGTCCATATTCCCGCTCTCCAGTGTCCAGCATTGTATCTCTATTCCATATCCCCCTTCCTCCTCCTTGTCAGGCATTGCCCCTCTGTGCCCATTTGCCATCCCCATACAGTATCTCACATTTGTGTCCCTGTTCCCATGCTCCCACCTAATGCCCATCATCTCCCTTCTGTTTCTGTATACCTCCCTATGTCCCCTTTCTCCCTCCTCCACACCAATGTGTCCCTCTCCTCTCTAACCCCACCAGCTTCTCTTCCTCTCTCTTCCCTTCCCCTTATGCAAATGGCTCTCTCTCTTCCCTTCTCCTTATGCATCTGGTTCTTTCTCCTGCTGTGGGTTCAGCATTTGAACCCCTCTTCCTTTATCTCCTTGTCCAGCACCTCTCTTCCTGCCCTCCAACCCCCCTTTGTAAGTCCAGTACCTCTCTTCCTTCCCTTCCCTCCAACCCCCTGCACCTCACAAGTCCAGCATATCTCCCTTCTCTTCAGCCCCCTCCCCTCCCAGGGCCAGCACCTCCATGTCTTCCTTATCTCACCCCCACAAATCTAGCACCTCTATGTCTTCCTTACCCCCTGCAAGTCCAGCACCACTGTATCTTCCTTACCCCCCCCCCCCCTGCAAGTCCAGCACCTCTGCATCTTCCTTACCCCCTGCAAGTCCAGCACCTCTCTCTTCCTTTCAGCTTCCTCCCCTTGCAGGGCCAGCACCCCACTGTCTTTCTCACCCTCTCCCATCGCAGTGCTTGCATTTAACACTATCAGCACAGCATTCAAAGGGAATCATACAGACCATAGGGGATCCAAGATGGCTGCACTTGTTAAGCAGGAAAAGCAGCATCTTACCTTTCTCCCGCAATTAGGAATTTAAGAGGGAAGCAGTCGCAGAAAATTGTTCATCCAGCAGCTCTGACCTCAGGGAGCCCAATGGATTCATTTGTGACCTGTGGAGGGGAACACCACGGTGGTCCAGTGACTGGCCTGCTGGGAGCATCCTTAAGCATGTTCCTTCACCTTCTCCCACCCCCGTCGCTGCTCTTGTACTTTGCTATCGGTGCTGCCTGGTAGCAACTCACAGATGTGGCATGATGCTCCGGGGCCTTCCTTCTGCTGTGCTGATGCAACTTCCTGTTTACGCAGGGTAGGAGGCAGCAGAGGAAGACCCTGGAGCAGGATGCCATGTCTGTGAGTTGCTGCCAGGCAGCACCAATAGCCAATGCTTTTTTTGTAGGAAAAAAGGTACCGGTACTCATTATGGTCGGGGCCATCACCTATGGCCCCACCCCCATGATAGCCACACCCCTAATACCAACCATGGCGCATATAAACAGGCATCATTGAAAATATTATACCAGTATAGGAGAAAATAATAACTTGAATTTTTTCATTATAAATAATTTCTGTAAGATGTTACAGCTCCAGTATACCCAGTGCAAAATATGACAGCAGTTGTAAATTCTCAAATTGGACATGAAAATAAAATGATTTTTTCTACCTTTGTTGTCTGGTGACTTTGTTTTTCTGATCATGTCTGTCCCAATCTCTCATTCTGCTGCTCTCTATCTGTTCCCTTAACTCTGTTTCCAGGGATTCCTTTCCATTTATTTCTTTACTTTCCTCATAAGTAAATAAGTAATGCCACACTGGGAAAAGACCAAGGGTCCATCGAGCCCAGCATCCTGTCCACGACAGCGGCCAATCCAGGCCAAGGGCACCTGGCGAGCTTCCCAAACGTACAAACATTCTATACATGTTATTTCTGGAATTGTGGATTTTTCCCAAGTCAATTTAGTAGTGGTTTATGGACTTGTTCTTTAGGAAACCGTCTAACCCCTTTTTAAACTCTGCTAAGCTAACCACCTTCACCACGTTCTCCGGCAACGAATTCCAGAGTTTAATTATGCGTTGGGTGAAGAAAACTTTTCTCCGATTTGTTTTAAATTTACTACATTGTAGTTGCATCGCATGCCCCCTAGTCCTAGTATTTTTGGAAAGCGTGAACAGATGCTTCACATCCACCTGTTCCACTCCACTCATTATTTTATATACCTCTATCATGTTCCCCTCAGCCGTCTTCTCCAAGCTGAAAAGCCCTAGCCTCCTTAGTCTTTCTTCATAGGGAAGTCGTCCCATTCCCGCTATCATTTTAGTCGTACTTTGCTGCACCTTTTCCAATTCTACTATATCTTTCTTGAGATGCGGCGACCAGAATTGAACACAATACTCAAGGTGCGGTCGCACCATGGAGTGATACAACCACATTATAACATCCTCACACCTGTTTTCCATACCTTTCCTAATAATACCCAACATTCTATTTGCTTTCCTAGTCGCAGCAGCACACTGAGCAGAAGGTTTCAGTGTATTATCGACGACGACACCCAGATCTCTTTCTTGGTCCGTAACTCCTAACGTGGAACCCTGCATGACGTAGCTATAATTCGGGTTCTTTTTTCCCACATGCATCACCTTGCACTTGCTCACATTAAACATCATCTGCCATTTAGCCGCCCAGTCTTCCAGTCTCGTAAGGTCCTTCTGTAATTTTTCACAATCCTGTCGCGAGTTAACGACTTTGAATAACTTTGTGTCATCAGCAAATTTAATTACCTCGCTAGTTACTCCCATCTCTAAATCATTTATAAATATATTAAAAAGCAGTGGTCCTAGCACAGACCCCTGAGGAACCCCACTAACTACCCTTCTCCATTGTGAATACTGCCCATTTAACCCCATTCTCTGTTTCCTATCCTTCAACCAGTTTTTAATCCACAATAGGACATTTCCTTCTATCCCATGACCCTCCAATTTCCTCTGTAGCCTTTCATGAGGTACCTTGTCAAACGCCTTTTGAAAATCCAGATACATGATATCAACCGGCTCCCCTTTGTCCACATGTTTGTTTACTCCTTCAAAAAATTGAAGTAAAATGGTCAGGCAAGATTTCCCCACAGAAAAGCCGTGCTGACTTGGTCTCAGTAATCCATGTCCTTGGATGTGCTCTGTAATTTTGTTTTTGATAATAGCCTCTACCATTTTCCTCCTTTCTTCTTCATTTCTTGCACTACATCCATAGGTAAAAGCTGGGTCCTCCGCAGACTTGACTGGAGGAGGTTAAGAGTGGATCCAGTTTTTGCCTATTTTCTCCATCCATGTGCAGTTTTTCTTCTCTTTTCCCTTTCCCTCATCTTCGTCGGTATGCATCTCCTTCCTATTCTTCCCTCCCCACCATCCATATGCATCTCCTGTCCTTCCTCTCTCTTCCCTCTCATCCATCCATGTCCAGCATTTCTCCTCTCTCCTCTCCTCCATCCATGTTCATCTCACTTCCTCTCTCTTCCCTCTCCTCCATCCATGTTGATCTCACTTCCTCTTTTCTCTCCCCTCCATCCATGTCCAGCATTTCTCGTCTCCCCTAAATCCATGTGCATCTCCTCTGTCTTCCCTCCCCTCCATCCATGTACAGCATTTCTCCTCTCCCCTCCCCTCCATCCATGTTCATTTCATTTCCTCTCTCTTTATCGTTTATCTTTTATTTATTTTCTATACCGTTTCTTATTGCATACACAAACCAGAACGATTTACATCTTAAACAATAAAATATCAAAATTTATTAACATATAAGAACTCCATTAATTTGACAGGAAAGCACAGCAAGCTAAAAACATCCATTCTAAAGAGTAAAAAACATCAGTGGACAATCCATTCATAACAAGTTTATATAAGCAGACATATGATTGGTTACTGCATATTCATTCTGCCCATGTTCCCCTTTTTCATCCCAGATTACTTTCAAATGTATTCTGAAATAGATGTGTTTTTAGAAGTTTGCGAAACTTAACATACGATTCTTCCAATCTAATAGTTTTAGGAAGACAACTCCAGAGAGAGGGAGCTAGAAAGAAAAAAGCTGAATTTCTAGTAGATTCTCATCTAGCCTTTTGTAGTGATGGAATTATTAATCTGTTCTCAGTAACTGATCGAAGTGTTCGTTTAGGTGAATATGGTAAAATAACGTTGGCTAAGTATTGAGTCAGTAAATGTAGGGCTTTAAAAGCCAGAGTAAGAATCTTAAATTTTAAATTTTATTCTGGCTTCAACTGGGAGCCAGTGAAGATGGTATAAAAGAGGTGTAACCCTATCATATTTTGACGCTCCTCTCCATCCATGTCCAGCATTTCTCCTCCCTCCCTTCCCCTCCATCCATGTGCATCTCCTTCCTGTCTTCCCTCTCCTCCATCCATGTCCAGAATTTCTCCTGCCCTCCCCTCCATCCATCCATCCATGTCCAGCAACTCTCCTCTCTCCCCTGCCCTCTCCTCCCATCCATGTCCAGCAATTCTCCTTTGCCCCTATTCTTCCCTCCCATCCATGTCCAGCGATTCTCCTCTCTCCCCTGCCGTCACCTCCAATCCATGTCCAGTGATTCTCCTCTCCCCTGCCCTCCCATTCCATCCATGTCCAGCATTTCTCCTCTCTCCCCTCCCCTCCATCCATGTGCATCTCCTTCCTGTCTTCCCTCTTCTCCATCCATGTCCAACATTTCTCCTGCCCTCCCCTCCATCCATCCATGTCCAGCAACTCTCCTCTCTCCCCTGCCCTCCCATTCCATCCCATCCATGTCCAGGATTCTCCTCTGCCCACCCCTCCCATCCATGTCCAGCGATTCTCCTCTCACCCCTGCCCTCCCCTCCATGTCCAGCGATTTTCCTTTGCCCCTTTGCCCCATCCTTCCTTCCCATCCATGTTCACCGATTCTCTGCCCTCCCCTCCATGTCCAGCAAGTCTCCTTTCCCCCCTATCCTCCCCCTCTTCCATGTCCAGTGACTCGCCCCAGCCTCCGCCTGCCCCCAAGATTGTTCCAACCCAATTCCCCACCTGCCCGCTCTCAGCTCACCAACTTTCCATTCTGCCCCCTGCAAATCTAATATTTACCGAAGTTGCAGCACGAACCCGTGGTAGTGAAACCAGCAAGCAGGCAGGCTCGCCTCCTCCTCGCTTCCCTACCCTCTCTCAGCACAGCGCCCTGCCTTCCTCTGATGTAATTTCCTTTCCGTGAGGGTGGGACGCTGTGCTGAGAGGGCAGGGAAGCAACGAAGGTGGCACACTGTGCTGAGAGCGAGCAGGGAAGTGACAAAGGTGAGACGCTGTGCTGAGAGAGGGCAGGGAAGCGACGAAGGTGGGACGCTGTGCTGAGAGAGGGCAGGGAAGCGACGAAGGTGGGACGCTGTGCTGAGAGAGGGCAGGGAAGCGACGAGGAGGCAAGCCTGCCTGCTCGCTGGTTTCACTACCACCGGTTCGCGCTGCAATTTCGGTAAATATTACATTTGCAGGGGGCAGAACAAAAAAACAGAAAAAAGGTGCTGGTACGCCGTACCAGTGTGAACCGTCACAAAAAAAGTACTGCCAATAGCGAAGTAGAAGCACTGCGGCGGGGGTGGGAGAGGGTGAAGAAGATATGGAGGTGTTGGAACTGCTGAAGGGATGGCAAATATCATGTGGCTGTGCTTCTGAGTGGGCCCCAGGCAAAACTGGGCCCACCCATAGCTACGTCCCTGAGCCATATCCCCTTTTTGGTTCTGCTTCTTCAAATTTACGTGCAGAACTTTACAGAATATGCTTCGCAAGTTCTGCTTGTAAATTCTAATTAATGCCAGTTAGTGTCAAGAATTGCCTGTGAAATGGCATTTATCAGTGCTGATTGGCTTGTAAGTAAGTAAGTTGTGCATGCAAATCAGAATATGACCTGATTTGCACGCCCAACTCCGGTTTCATTATATAGAATACAGGGGTAACTGTCTAAGTTGTGGTTCTGCGTAAACTCTGCACCTAGAATGTCCCTAACTTAGGAGGTCTTTTATTAAGCCGTGGTAGTATTTTTAGCACGCGCTAATGATTAGCACATGCTGAACGCTACAGATGCCCATATATTCCTATGGATATCTCTAGCATTTAGTGCAAGCTAATTGTTTGCATGTGTTAAAAACGCTATTGCAGCTTAGTAAAGGCCCCCCCCAGCCAATCAGGAAATAGCTAGTTAGAGCTGACATTAAGCAGCACTATCCAGTTGTGCTGCTGAATATAGGTGGCTGATCAGCTCAGCAGGGTTTAATCTTAAACCCTTTTGAATATTGATCCCATTACGTTTAGCAATAGAAGTGATAGAATAGAATAGCATAAAATTAAATATAACTTTGAATTATAAAGGGTATAGGAAAAGATAAAGACATGAAAGGTATATCGGTATAAGTAGGAACACGCTCCCAAAAAGAGAGATTGTTCCAAAATCTGTACGAGATAAGGAGGGGCATAATCGAAAGGCGCAAGCCAAATAGCTGGCCTGCCATCTCCGTCGCCGGCGCCGCAAGCGGGCGGAGCTAACCGTATTTTCAAAAAAGATGGCTGGCCATCTTTTTCTTCGCTAATACAGTTGGGCCCAGCCAAATGTCAGAGTTCGCTGGGGTTGAGATGGCCGGCCTTGGTTTTCAGCCATAATGGAAAAAAAATACCGGCAATCTCAAGCCCGGCGAAATCCAAGGCATTTGGTCATGGGAGGAGCCAGCATTTGTAGTGTGCACTGGCCCCCCTCACATGCCAGGACACCAACCGGGCACCCTAGGGGGCAATTCTAAAAATTAAAAAAAAAAATAGCTCCCAGGTGCATAGCTCCCATACCTTGGGTGCTGAGCCCCCCAACCCCCTTGAAACCCACTCCCCACAACTCTACCATTATCATAGCCCTAAGGGATGAAGGAGGCACCTACATGTGGGTACAGTGGGTTTTGGGTGGGTTTTGGAGGGCTCCCATTTCCCACCACAAGTGGAACAGGTAGGGGGGGATGGGCCTGGGTCCACCTGTCTGAACTGCACTGCACCCACTAAAAACTGCTCCAGGGACTTGCATACTGCTGTCAGGGAGCTGGGTATGACATTTGAGGCTGGCATAGAGGCTGGCAAAAAAGTTTTTTGGGGGGGTGGGAGGGGGTTGGTGACCACTGGGGGAGTAAGGGGAGGTCATCCCCAATTCCCTCCAGTGGTCATCTGGTCAGTTGTGGCCCCTTTTTGAAGCTTGGTCGTAAAAAGAAAGGGACCAAGTAAAGCCGGCGAAATGCTTGTCAAGCCTGGCTTTTTTTTTCCATTATAAGGCGAAGCCGGCCATCTCATGAGCACGACCCCATCCCACCCCCATCCCACCTTCACTACCCTACCGACACGCCCCCTTGATGTTTCGCCAGCTCCACGACGGAAAGCAGTTGAACCCGGCCAAAATTGGCTTTCGATTATACCGATTTCACCGGGTTCAGGAGATCACCGGCCATCTCCCGATTTGTGTCGGAAGATGGCCGGCGATCACTTTCGAAAATGAGCTGGATATTGGTTTCATATATACAGTGGGGGAAATAAGTATTTGATCCCTTGCTGATTTTGTAAGTTTGCCCACTGACAAAGACATGAGCAGCCCATAATTGAAGGGTAGGTTATTGGTAACAGTGAGAGATAGCACATCACAAATTAAATCCGGAAAATCACATTGTAGAAAGTATATGAATTTATTTGCATTCTGCAGAGGGAAATAAGTATTTGATCCCCCACCAACCAGTAAGAGATCTGGCCCCTACAGACCAGGTAGATGCTCCAAATCAACTCGTTACCTGCATGACAGACAGCTGTCGGCAATGGTCACCTGTATGAAAGACACCTGTCCACAGACTCAGTGAATCAGTCAGACTCTAACCTCTACAAAATGGCCAAGAGCAAGGAGCTGTCTAAGAATGTCAGGGACAAGATCATACACCTGCACAAGGCTGGAATGGGCTACAAAACCATCAGTAAGACGCTGGGCGAGAAGGAGACAACTGTTGGTGCCATAGTAAGAAAATGGAAGAAGTACAAAATGACTGTCAATCGACAAAGATCTGGGGCTCCATGCAAAATCTCACCTCGTGGGGTATCCTTGATCATGAGGAAGGTTAGAAATCAGCCTACAACTACAAGGGGGGAACTTGTCAATGATCTCAAGGCAGCTGGGACCACTGTCACCACGAAAACCATTGGTAACACATTACGACATAACGGATTGCAATCCTGCAGTGCCCGCAAGGTCCCCCTGCTCCGGAAGGCACATGTGACGGCCCGTCTGAAGTTTGCCAGTGAACACCTGGATGATGCCGAGAGTGATTGGGAGAAGGTGCTGTGGTCAGATGAGACAAAAATTGAGCTCTTTGGCATGAACTCAACTCGCCGTGTTTGGAGGAAGAGAAATGCTGCCTATGACCCAAAGAACACCGTCCCCACTGTCAAGCATGGAGGCGGAAATGTTATGTTTTGGGGGTGTTTCTCTGCTAAGGGCACAGGACTACTTCACCGCATCAATGGGAGAATGGATGGGGCCATGTACCGTACAATTCTGAGTGACAACCTCCTTCCCTCCGCCAGGGCCTTAAAAATGGGTCGTGGCTGGGTCTTCCAGCAAGACAATGACCCAAAACATACAGCCAAGGCAACAAAGGAGTGGCTCAGGAAGAAGCACATTAGGGTCATGGAGTGGCCTAGCCAGTCACCAGACCTTAATCTCATTGAAAACTTATGGAGGGAGCTGAAGCTGCGAGTTGCCAAGCGACAGCCCAGAACTCTTAATGATTTAGAGATGATCTGCAAAGAGGAGTGGACCAAAATTCCTCCTGACATGTGTGCAAACCTCATCATCAACTACAGAAGACGTCTGACCGCTGTGCTTGCCAACAAGGGTTTTGCCACCAAGTATTAGGTCTTGTTTGCCAGAGGGATCAAATACTTATTTCCCTCTGCAGAATGCAAATAAATTCATATACTTTCCACAATGTGATTTTCCGGATTTAATTTGTGATGTGCTATCTCTCACTGTTACCAATAACCTACCCTTCAATTATGGGCTGCTCATGTCTTTGTCAGTGGGCAAACTTACAAAATCAGCAAGGGATCAAATACTTATTTCCCCCACTGTATGTAAGGGGTCAATTTATAAAGGGTCAAAATTTAAACCTTTTAAATGAATTTATTTGAAATTTAATTTGGAGTAGGATTTGGACTAGGGCCTTTTCATTGCTATAGCATAAATTAAATATATGGTAACTTTAAAATATAAAACTAATCAGGAGTATTACAGGCTCTGTAACATATGCCAAGGGTCCACTGATGCAAAAAACTCATAAACTAGTGTAGGTCTGTCTGAAAAATGGACAGCCAAAAAGAAAAACTAAAATGCAAAAAGAAAACAAATGTACAAGGAAAACAAAAATACATTATCCTCTTATGATAGATATACCTTGGCATGCTTTGGGCACATAGAAATTCTGCATAATGATTGGAAAAGGGGGAGGATCAGAATTCCAGGTGCAAATTGCATCTCCCCACCAATAAGACCAGTTAGGCAACTTTGGATATCAACCAGGAACAGGATCTTCAGGGTTTTACTCCACCTGCAATACAAAAGCACAGCCTACTCTAGCTCTGGACTAGTAGCGTTCCTATCTTCATCCTGACAATCTTCCAGTCTTTAGGGTTTGCAATAAAGGCATAGCACTTTCCAATGGTTGGTTCTTCTTTTTTGTGCTGTTACCAGATCAAAGGAGGATACTTCTTTGCACCATTGTACCACAGGGGTACCAGCAAATTGTAAACTTTAACAGTCAAAGATCCAGGATTCTCATATTGCCAAAATTCCCACGCGATGTGCCTTTCTTGGCTAGCTGATCCATAAGAACAGTTCTCATTTTATCTGGATGATTAACTTTGACATGACATACAACCTTATTCCTGTAAATAGTCATTTCATTGTTCTGAACCAAATGATCCAAGGCTAAGATTAGATCTCCATGATTAACTGGTTTTCCTTTCTCCAAGAGTTGAGGAGTGGCCTAATGGTTAGCGCAGCAGACTTTGATCTCAGCATCCTGGGTTCAACTCCTACTACAGCTCCTTGTGCACTGGGCAAATCACTTAACCCTCCATTGCCTCAGGTACAGAAACCAAGACTGTGAGCCCTCTAGGGACAGATAGTACCTGCTTATAATTAGATTGTAAGCCACCTTAAACCTGAACTCTATTTGGGATAATGCGGGATACAAATGTCATAATAAATAAAATATATATATTTTTTGCCATTTCTCTCTAATTTCCTACAGATTTGTTTTAATTCTAATAATTTAGAATTAAACCATCCTTCTCAATTCAGTTACTCATATTTTGGAGCTATTTTGTCCAGAATCTGATCACTAATTTTGAAAGCGAGTGGAATTGTCTCTTAATAGTGACTGTAAAGATTCATTCGCTCTGATGGAGATCTGGAATAAAGACAATTCCACTCGCTTTCAAAATTGTTTCTAATCAATTTTACCTCTAGCATAGTACAGAGATTTACTGTTCTCTTTTATTGTAGCCGTTTGCTTCATTTAATAGTAAGTTGTACCAAATAATGGTCAGACCATAAAACTGGGGACCATGTCATACCTTCAAAATCCAATTATGCAAAGAATTACTGGGAAAAGCAATTAGGTTTGAATAACGACCTTTACTGTGTGTTATTTGAGATGGAGTCAATTGAAAATCCTACGGGGCACTTTTACAAAGGTGTGGTAGGGCTACTGCGTGGGTAGCGCATGGCAAAACAGAACTACTGTGCACCGTGGCACCCTGCAGCAGTTCTGTGTTTGCCGCATGGCATTTCCCACACCAGAAAATATATTTCTGTTTCTAGTGCAGGGGCTGGGAGTAGGCATGTCCAGTGTTAATCGGCCATTGGTGCATGCTGTCCAATTAACCCCAGGTTAGTGCATGAGCTCTAAATAGGAGGCAGTAAGGGCTCAGGCAGTAAATTGTTGCACACCAATATTTTTATTAGCGCAGGGCTATTTATAATTTCCATTTAAAATTACGGAAATTACTGCTGTGGTAAAAGTGGCCTCGGCACGTGGTAATTTTCATGGGCCCACACTACCACAGACTATTTAAGTACATAAGTATTGCCATACTAGGACAGACCGAAGGTCCGTCAAGCCCGGTATCCTGTTTCTAAGAGTGGCCAATCCAGGTCACAAGTACATGGCAAGATCCCCCCAAAAAGAACAATACATTTTATGCAGCTTATCCTAGAAATAAGCAGTGGATTTTCTCCGTCCATTTTAATAATGGTCTATGGACTTTTCCTTTAGGAAGCCATCCAAACCTTTTTAAAACCCTGCCAAGCTAACCGCCTTCACCACATTCTCTGGCAACAAATTCTAGGATTTAATTATACATTGAGTGAAGAAACATTTTCTCTGATTTATTTTAAATTCACTACTTTGTAGCTTCATCACGTGCCCCCTAGTCCTAGTATTTTTGGAAAGAGTAAACAAGCAATTCACGTCTATCTGTTCCACTCCACTCATTATTTTATAGACTTCTATCATATCTCCCCTCAGCCGTCTTTTCTCCAAGCTGAAGAGCTCTAGCCACTTCAGCCTTTCCTCATAGGGAAATCTTCCCATCCCCTTTATCATTTTCATCGCCCTTCTCTGTACCTTTTCTAATTCTACTATATCTTTTTTGAGATGCGGTGACCAGAATTGAACACAATATTCATGCTGCCCGATTACTGCACGAGTAACACATGAGCCCTTACCGCTAACTAAATAGGTGGCGGTAAGGGCTCAGGCACTAAATAGCCGTGCACTAATTTTAATATTAGCACATGACCATTTACTGCCCCATTAAAAAAGGCTTTTTTTCCCGCCAAAGTTAAAAGTGGCCCAGTGTGCGCCAATTTTACATGACAAAACAAGTGCAGGCCACTTTTTATCGCAGCTTAGTAAAAGGGCACCTTAGTATGTTTGCAAAACTACAGAAGAAACATTATTTCCCTATCAACATTCAACTTTGCTCTTGTTTATTATCCCTACTTGAAAATATTCAATACCAGAAATTTTTACAATTCTTAGAGAAGCTTTAACATTAGGAAAACTAGCTTTCAGATTTTATAAACTGTTTACTAAAATTGTTTTCCTTAACACTACTGTATTGCAGCATATATAGAGGGGCATTCAATATGACGTCTAATTCCGTTTTGGTAGTTTTGCTAAAAATATCCAAAAATCCAGTACAGAACATGGATATTTTCAAATCAGAAAAACATTCAACGCTTTGTTTCATAAATGGCCATTTGCTAGATTTTTTTGTGCTCAGTGTGTTTATTTTATAGGATTATTTTCTAAAAAAAAAAAAAAATGTCCAAGGGAACAACAGACAAAATCAAGCCACTGTGATGTAGGAGGAGCGAGCATTCTCAGTAGACTAGCCACACAGACACCCCAGCAGAGCAGTGGGCACCCTAGGTGGCACTGGAGTGGACTTCACATAAAAGGTCCCAGGTACAAATCTCACTGTTACCCCATTATATTGTATGGGGAACCCTCCAAAACCCACCAAAAACCTAGTGTACCCAACTGTACACCACTACAATAGCCATTATGCCTGCAGGTATCACCTCTATGTAGGTACTATAGATTTTTGGTGGGTTTTGGAGGGTTCACACTTTCCACCACAAGTGTACCAGTTAGTCTACAGTTTACTGCACTGACCACTAGGTTACTGCAGGGACCTGCTTGCTGTTGTATTAGGACTGCCCATAACACAAAGTTGTCACAGACCTTGGTGTGTACTTTCACTGTCATATCTTAGGGGGCTGGGAGGGGGTCTGTGACCACTGGGGGAGTAAAGGGGATTATACCATAATCCCTCTAGTGGATCATTTGGTCATTTAGGGCACCTTTTGGTGACTTAGTCATGATTGAAACAGGTCTAGCCAAAAACATCTTAATTTTGGCCCTAGATGTTTTCATGTTCTATTGTGAAAATAATAATTATATATATATATACACACACACACTATTCAGTTATATTCTATTCTCCACCAATTAAATATAAGGTAATATAAGAATAAAAATATGTTAGAAAAGGGGGAATTAAATACTGTATTTGTTGAATTACATTAACCTGCAATATAAGGTTTAAGGACATGTGCTGAGAACATAAAGACCATATATTTACCTTTAGAATGTTTATTTACAATACAGGTAATGTAATAATGTTACAAGAGAGAGGCAGTTTTTAGGAATCTTTCACAAGGGAAATATGCTTTCAAGATTAAAAAGTCTGAATTATAAATTAAGCTGGATAATGGTAACTCACTTTGAAGGAGGCTGCTGGTTGGAGATCCTTGCTGCTAAAGAAGTCTTTTGTTGCAAAGTTGTTGCTGGAGCCTGGAGAAAGTCTTATTTTAGATGTGTGTAAAATCCAGCAGAGAGGCAAGAAGCAGAGCGAAGAGCGAAAAGAACAAGATAGCGAACCGGGCATTTTCCAGGCTTCTTATAATTTCTTGTTGGACTATAGGCTGAAGTTAGGTGGGGTGCACTCGATCCAATGAAAACTCAGGGATAGCTGAAAACTGGTTTCATCTAGTTTTGAGATGGAGCATGGTAAATGGTCACATGTTTAATAACACCATAAGACTTTCTGTCTGGACATCTGCTGTGATATACATCCGGAAGGCATCTGATAGGATTAAAAGAGTCTGTGTCTGAGAGTAGATAGGCTTTTTAGGTGGAGTTTTGCTGTCTTTTGTTACCTCCAGTCTTTGTGATTGCTTTCCATCTTCAGATTTTTGTTCTTTGGAGATGTGTTGATAGACTTAGGTATCCACCCAGCTAGTTTTTGTTATCAGTAGTTTCCAGAGGGAAGAAGAAGGTGAAAGCCAGAACAGTTTATCTGATACTGTTCCAATAAGTCTTTGCAGCTGTATATTTTACATTTGTATCAATAACTCTGACAATTAAACTCATATCATGCTATACTATTATTGCAGAAACATTTTTTGGTGCCACCCATATCCTGCTCAAAACACGCCCCCTTGAAATTTGGATGAACTGTGGAGCAAAATGTGTCTAAAATTGTGGTGTCAAAAACTGCAAATTGGATGTTTTGGAGAGAAAAACATCCTTTTGCCACCTTACAATGTTTTTTTTGGATGTTTTTCTCTTTTGAAAATAAGCCCTATAGTCACATAAAACTGGGTTTTCCCTTTCTGATGAACCTTGGTCACCATTGAGGTTCTAATATCCATAGACCTTTAGCATCCACTCCAGTATTAAAATCCTTTTTTTTTTTTTTTTAAAGATGTATAACATTATTTAGACCCCTATGAAACAAAATAGAGTAAACAGTCAGTCCTTTAATCTCTGTTGGTCATGCAGGTCATATATGAGTACTTTAAGAACATATGTTATACTCTTGTGCCATGCTTTACCAATCTTTTTTGTGGCCATGATCCCATGATTGCAGGCAAATAAAAATGTATGATTTCCAGAATAATCATGTACCTATGTTGTGACCCCAAACACCTGACTGATTTTCTAAAGAAGGTTAATTCTGTTGGTACAGTTACAGCTACGCTTTTGGTTACTTTGGGGCTGAAATCAGAAAGAGACTGGCTCTTAAAAAAATATTTTTCAGAGTTAAAGATTGTACATTTATGAGCTCGTGTATACGGATGTTTCCAGATATCTCTAAACCTACCCAGAAAAGAAGGAAACTATTCTTGTTACTATATCCTAGGGTCCTACAATTGGAAGGACTTTTTCTTCATTTTCCCTGTAAATGTTTAGTTAAAATTAATGGTTTGAGTTTTTTAAAACTGCAACAGTTAACAATGTTTCTGTCTAATGAAGTCACCTTGAACGAGGTCGCTAAACCACAGGAAGAGCTTGCTAGACCACAGGAAGTGGTTCAATGAGTCTGTGCATTTGATTTCAGAAGTGTCCTCATTTTTCTCCTTTCTTTGTTATACTTTTCTGTTCATTTCCTCTAATGGTGTATGACCCACCCCCAAACGTTGTGGTCTACTGGAGCAGTGCAGTTATATACTTTTCCTTTGCTGATATTTTCTCTTTATATATTTCATATGTAATTCTCTTTTTCTTATCAAGTAATATATTTGTAATATTTTGTTTAAACTCATAAATAAAAATTAAAAAAATAAAATAAAATAACCTCCATTTCCATTGGGTCTGGAGGAAGCGTCAAAGGAAAAGTGTTGCAAAGTCCATAGAGAGAAAGATGGAAAGAGGGAAACTAAGTAGGTGGCATGAGTGAAAAGCAAGAACGGAAGCAGTAAGGAAGGAGAATGGTATTCTATGACCCAGGGTGAAAAGAGGTGCCACTGATTTGAAAAAGGTGGCATATAACATAACAAATATAATAACACCCCTATGCAATTTATCTTTCACACCTGCTTTCAGAAGAAGATAAGAACGAAGAAAAAGGCAGCACAAATGTGTTTTATGAGAATACGTTTTCAGATTATGTTATTTTAATTCAATAAAACAGCTTTCTTTGACAGAAGCTTCTTATTTATTTAGGGGCCCTTTTACCAAATGGCGGTAAAAGGTGGCCTGTGGTGGTATTGGCACATGGGATTGCCACGCACCGAGGCTACCTTTTACCGCTGCTGCTAAAAAGGTCTTTTCTTTAAAGGGCCAGTATATGGCCATGTGGTAATTAAAAAATTGTCATGCAGCCATTTACTACCAGAGCCCTTAACACCTTTTATTAAGGAGGCAGTGAGGGTTCCGGCGGTAACCAGGCAGCTCGCGGTGCTGCCTGATTATTGCCAGGCACAACCTCTGGCACTAGAAAATACAAGTGTATTTTCTATTCTAGAAATGGCGTGTGGGAGACCCAGAACTACAGCTGGGCTCCTGAGAGAGCGCAGCTCTAGAGCCAAATCACCGCACACCAGCCAGTGCAACCCCTACTGCTCTTTGGTAAAAGGGCCCCTTAATATACTCCTTTCTAGAATTAGTTATATAGAGCCAGGGAGGAACTGAGTATTGAGGATAAGGTAAAATTATGTCATACCTTATCATTTCCTTCTTTAGTCAGGCCACATCATCCTGAATTAATGTGTGTTGTTCCCTTCTACCTGCAGATGGAGATAAACTGATATCTTCTAGTGAACTTACCAATATAACCTGCTATTGCTGAGTGGGAAACTCTAGTATGCATCTGACAAAGTAGCAAAATGTCCCTATGTAATGCACCCCATGCAAGCATCATTATCATATCAATGGCACTCGCTACCCTGCATTTACAACTGGATTCATCCTTTTACTTTTTTCTTAATGGGATGGGAAATAGCAGAGCACCCAAAGAGTCCCAGGCCTTAGTTTTCCCAGGGTGGGTCTCAGGATGGTATGGCCCAACTAAAGGACAGGAAATTGTCAGGCAATTACATAATTTCACCTACCTTCTCATCTGGGGCCGTACTGTCCTGAATGAGTGTGATGCACACAATCAGACTCAATGGGCAGGGGAAGACAAAGACCTCTGAATGATAGCTCAGCCAAAGTCTGAGCGAGCTCTAGCCAGCACATCAAACCTGTAATGTTTCAAAAATGAATGGCGTGACAACACATTGCTGGCTGGGAAATCTACTCTGGAGATACTGCCCTAGATTCTGCCCAGTGGCACTCTCTGTTTCCTACAAATGTATCTGGCCTTGATAGCCTCCTTGACCTACCTAGCAATGGAGACTTTGGAAGCCACTTGACCCTTCTGAAGGCCATGGAAGAGAACAATGAGATTATCAGAAAGACGAAACTCATTCGTCTCCAGGTAGAGCAACAACACCCTACAGATGTCCAACTTGTGCAGTCGGAAATGGAAAACAGACGAAGCAGATACGCACGTGGAAAAGAATATTTAATAAATATAGATCAATAAAAAATTAGCAAGCTTGCTAATTTTTTATTGATCTATATTTATTAAATATTGTTTTCCACGTACATATCTGCTTTGTCTGTTTTCCATCTTGGAGTTTGCAGATCGATTACCCTGTTGTTTTCTTGGACCAACTTGTGCAGTCTCCAGGCTGAGGCTACAGAACCCTTTTCCACATAGGAAGGCAAACACATCTCCTGGTTCACATGAAACACAGAAATCACCATAGGAAGAAAAAAGGGAACCATGTGAATGGACACTTGAAAAATATGGATCTCAGCGAGCCAGAACCTGCAGCTCCGACACTCTCTGGGTCAAGGTAATTACAAAAAGGAACACCACCTTCAATGTGGGTTCTTATTTGAAGTGCTCTGCAATGGCTGAAAGAGAGCACTAGAGAGCAAGGAGAGAACCTAATTCAGATCTTACGATGGAAAGGAGGGCTGAACCAGGGTGTGCACATGCACAACCCCATTGAAAAACCGGGTCATATTCCCATGCATAGCCAGTGAGAATCCTGGAATCAATTCAGTGCCACATATCTTACATCTCATGTAAACTTCTATTTAAAAAAAACACAACAAAACTTGAGCAAACCCTAATTAGGTTTCTCTCGAATAAAAACTATAGAAACTAAAAAGGAATACAAACTTGGGAGGAGTACATTTTCCTGACTTCAGAATTGATCACCAATCCATTCATTTAAACTCAGAAAATGTTGAAATGCCACGTCGTCTGCAAGTGGAACAAGCTAGACTTAATCCAGCACCCGTATATTTTCAGTATGCCAGCTTTATCAAGCATTAAGGACAAGCTAATTTTGGAAGCAACTGTGCAGACACTAAGGGGCCCATTTACTAAGCTATGCTAAAAAGTGGACTTAGCACGCCCTTACATGGGTCTTTTCCCACGCGCTAAGTTCATTTTTAGAGCTACTGAAAAATGGCTGTTTTTCCATTTTCCGAATTAATGGACACATGCTAAATTTGCCATTAGTTCTTGGCCATTAAACAAGATTAGCACTGAGCCCTTACAATCACCTATTTTGTAGGCGGTACGGGCTTACATGATAATCACATATTAATCAGTTAGTACGTGGGACTGCAGATGCAGTAACTGATTAGCTCAGAATCACGCACTCGCTACCCTTGGTGGAAAAATTTAGCATGAGGTTTGTGCATGCACATTGTAAAATTACCGTGGGATGCCTCAGCGCATCCCACAGTAAGCCCTTTTCAGCTGTAGTAAGCATGCGCTAGTGCTTACCGCAGCTTTGAATAAGGACCCCTGTAACAGCTTAGGAAAATAGCAAAGGTGTGGTAACTAGCATGTCTTTATGTAGGTCTTTCCCATGCACTAAGGCCATTTTTACTGCAGCCACACCGTTTACTACAATTAACCTCTGGAGTTTTGCCTGGATTGATTATCCTACGTCCGTCCCTTCCCTACTTCTTTGGTTGATCTGATTTCTTCATAGGGATCCCTTCCTTGATCCATCAGGTGTTGGTGTTTCTCCATTAGCACTTGACCATTTTTGAAAATACCAAGACAGCATGCACTACTAAATATTTAGTAGGCAGTAAGGGCTCCTATGCTATCCATGCTTTATCCAGTTGGCACATGGTAATGTAGATGCACTGTTTAGTGAAGGATCGCCCACTCTCCATTCCTGACAAGCCCCCTCAAAAAAATTAGAAAAAAAATTATTTAGCACATGGTTAGAATGTGCACATTCAAAAGCTACCAGGTGACACTGTTGCGCATCTTGTGGTAGTCCTTTGTCAAAATGGAAAGCTGTAACCCTTCCAACAACTTCAAAGGGAATTTCACCTTGATAACAGCTGATATTTTCAATGGATACAACTAAAACACTGTATTCATGATAATCAAATAAATACTGGTTCACTGGCTCAAGAATTTGAAATGCATATTCTATGTTCTAATCTAGACACCTCTCCTAAGATTGCTTCACAAATTTATGTTAATAAAAGAGAATACTAATTACAGATGTATAGATTTTTGAAAAAATGTTGAACAATGAATTGAAAAAAGCAAAATCCATCAAGGTGGAAGAACATTAAATCTCACGGGAGATAAAGGGGAGAGAACAGTGGGAAAATGACCGTGGATTAAAGAGACAGTGACAGCAAGCTTCTCCAAGTTGATTTTATTGATCGGAGACATCGACACAGCACTGTGTTTCAGCCAAGGCCTGTCTCAGGAGTCTTCTTGTGCTGTATTTGAAGTACAAGAACAAAATTCCAAATACTCTAATGCTGGAAGAACAGTGGAGTATCCTTGAAAAAGGCTTACTGTTGAGTCAGCAAGTCTCTCCTTATATGTCTTGTAATGCAATCCCTACCCATTTTGTAGCTTTCCTTTGCACCCGCACTCAATTCTTTTTTACATCCTTAGCAAGATACGGCCTCCAAAACTGAACACAAAATATCCAGGTGGGGCCTCACCAATGACTTGTACAGGGGCATCAACACATCCTTTCTTTTGCTGGTCACACCTCCCTCTTATACAGCCCTAGCATCCTTCTGGCTATAGCCACTGCCTTGCCACACTGTTTCGTCGCCTTCAGATCCCTCTCCCCTGCCTGTACAATCAGAATCTCACACCACCTAACACATACATCTCCCGTGGATTTCTCCTCCTAAGTGCATCACTTTGCATTTCTTTGCATTGAATTTTAATTGCCAAACATTAGACCCTTTCTTTTAGCTTCTGCAGATCCTTTTTCATGTTTTTCAACTCTCTCCGGAGTGTTCCACTCTGTTACAAATCTTGGAATCATCCACAAAAAGGCAAACTATCTTCTAACCCTTCAGCAATGTCGCTCACAAATATATTGAACAGAATCCCCCTGAGGCACTCCGCTACACACCTTTCCCCTCAGCCGAGCGAATTCCATTAACCACCACCACTGGGTCTGTACATCAACCAGTTCCTAATCCAGTTCACCACATTGGGTCCTATTTTCAGCCTGTAAGTTTATTGAAAAGCCTCCTGTGGGGAACCGTGCTAAGGCTTTGCCGGAAATCGAAGTTGATTACATTTATTACCTGTCCTTGATTCAATTCCCTGGTCACCCGGTCAAAGAATTCAATGAGATTCATTTGGCACAATTTACCTTTGGTAAAACCATGCTGTCTTGGATCTTGCAACTTATTGGATTCCAGGAAATTCATTATCCTTTCCTTCAGCATCGCTTCCATTTCTTTTCCAATAACCGAAGTGAGGCTTACCGGCCTGTAGTTTCCAGCTTCTTCCCTATCACCACTTTTGTGAAGAGGGACCACATCCGCTGTTCTCCAATCTCACGGAACCTCCCCCATCTCCAAGTATTTATTAAACAAATCTTTAAGAGGACCCGCTAGAACCTGTCTGAGCTGACCCACTTATGGGAACAAGTTTGGAAGAGTCAGTGATCTATGAATTTTTAAGTTTCAATCACTTATAAATTAGTAATATGGAAATAAAAAATCTTACTCCATGATATATCTGATGAAAAAGCCATATTACTTGATATGACAGCAACAATAAAACTGATATTAAACCGGGGGCGTAGCCAGACTGGCGAGAGGGGGGTCCAGAGCCCAAGGTGAGGGGGCACATTTTAGCCCCCCACTGGTGCCGCTGACCCCCCCTGCTATTGCCAACCCCCCCGCCGCCACCACCACCAACAACAACTTTGACCTCCCCCCTGCTGACGACCCTCTTGACCCCCCCTCCCGCTGCCAACCCTCCCCGCCGCTGCCGTTGTCTACCTTTGCTGGCGGGGGACCCCAACCTCCGCCAGCCGATGTCCTCTTCTTCCGGTGCAAGGCTTCATTCTGTTTCTGAGTCTGATGTCCTGCACGTTGTACGTGCAGGACGTCAGACTCACAGAAACAGAACGAAGCCTTGCAGATCAGCCAGCAACGCACCTTTCTCACCTCTCTCACTGGGGAGAATGCAACATAAAAACATAAGCATTGCCATACTGTGACAGACTGAAAGTCCATCAAGCCCAGTATCCTGTTTCCAACAGTATCCAATCCAGATCCAGGTACCTGGCAAGAAACCACAGATTTTATGCTGCTCATTCCAGACATAAGTAGTGGATTTTTTTCCAAGCCCATCTCTTTAACAGCTTATGGACTTTTTTTTTATTTTAGTAGAGGAGTGTGGTAGCCGTGTTAGTCCACTCTTAAGGTTATCAATAGAAATCAAACAAAATAAAACATGGAAAAGAAAATAAGATGATACCTTTTTTATTGGACATAACTTAATACATTTCTTGATTAGCTTTCGAAGGTTGCCCTTCTTCCTCAGATCGGAAATAAGCAAATGTGCTAGCTGACAGTGTATATAAGTGAAAACATTCAAGCATTACTATGACAGTCTGACAGGGTGGGAGGATGGGGGTGAGTAGGAGGTATGCATGGGGACATCAAAGCATATCATTGATAGTCTAACAGGATGGGTGTGGATAGGTGAGGGGAGGGTGATCAACAGAGACATACAGCTTTATGGTTTATAATGGGCTAGGAAATTGTCCAAACCTTTTTTAAGCACAGCTAAAGTAACTGCTTTTACCACATTCTCTGGCAACAAATTCCAGAGTTTAACATATTAAGTGAAGAAATATTTTCTCTAATTTGTTTTAAATTTACTACTTAATAGTTTCATTGTGTGTAACCTATCCTTGCATTTTTGGAAAGAGTAAAGAAGCAATTCATATCTACCCATTACACTCTACTCAGTATTTTATAGACCTCTATCATATTTCCCTTTTGCCCACCCATATAAAATAAAGAAGATAAAACAGTAGAATATTTTTAAATGACATTAAAGTACTTTTTTGTCATCTTCATATCTCACTTTGGATGTGTGTTGACATAAATGACCTTACCTTTTATTTCTCCAAAGTTTCCTGATCCCATGGCAAGAAGTTTGTCTTTCCAGTCTTTTGACAGCAGCTTTTCAATACTAGATGTGTCTGAGAAAACAAGAAAACAAGGACAGTAAATTAATGTGGTTTCAAGGAATACCATTCCTGAGCTCTAGTTCTGAATTACTTCATTAACGAACAGATCAAAGACCTATTGAGTCAAAATCACTTTCTTTTTTTTTTTTTATCCCTCCGAAGGGACACCGAAGGGGCTTCCGTGTTTCAATGACTCAGAAGGCTATGCTGAAAAGTTACCCATATCAGACAGGCCTCTGAGGAGAAACCAGAAACTGGAGGATCCAAGATGGCGTCAAGGGAGGATGTACGTTAGTTGAGTTCCCGTTTTACACCAGAATACCTGAAGAAGTAGGCGCACTCCCCAGAGAATGGGGAAGAGAAAAGGCAAAGCTGTGGTGTTGTCCTCCTTGAACATGGCTGGGGTTCCCACCACTTCTCAGCCTACTTTGGAGGGATTCGGGGTCATAACGTCGGGGATATCGGTTCCTGCTTCAGGGAACAGCAAGGCTTTATCGCCAAATCTCAGTGGAGAGGGAGTGACTTTGAGTCCCCCTGCTGGCACGACCCCTCCAAGACCCAGAAACAGTAATGCTTCGCTATGGATGTCAATAGTGAAAACGCCCGAAATGGGTTAGGATTTTCACGCGACCCAAGAAGGTCCTGGCACAGCATCGACCCCGGATAATAAACCAACTGGGGGATTGGAGAGTGAGCTCTTCCCCCCGAAGATATCTGGAGCGGTTTCTGTGGAGAAATTGGATCTGGTGAAGCCAATAATGTCACAATGGACGTACTATGGGAAGTGCTGCAGAGTGTGAATAACTCTCTTCTTCAGATGTTTAAAATTTTTCAGGAATAAACATGTGAGTTAAAGAAGTTATATTAATACTTACCTAACAAAGTGAAAGTCCAAGATATAAAAATAGAGACTTTGACTATGGAAATGGTTTCTCTACGAAAATCAGTTAATTTGGTAATGAAGGACAGCCATGTTTCTTGTAAAAATTGGAATTTCTGTAGAACCAATTAAGGAAAAATAACTTGAGAATGATAAATTTTCCTATAACATCCTATATATCAGCTACTGAACTGTTGAAGAAATATTTCTCTGATATTTTGCCAATACCTTCTGATAGCCACCTTCTGGTGTCTAAAGTGATTTATATTTCCCTTAAAATTGTCTTTATCAGAGAAAAGAGATGTGAACTTAACTGACATTTTGGAAAATTCAGAAATTAGAGATAGCGTTATATTATTAGTGACTCTCGCCTTTGATTTGAATAGGAACAATGTTTTGAAATTGTATTTCCGACACATGGCTGATAGTTTTTTGGGTTCAAAGATGAATATATTTCCTGACATATCAAGGGAATCGCAGACTAGGAGGCGTGAATTCTTGGCTTTTAAGCCAGGAATCATTGCCCTAGGTGGGACCTTCCTAGCGCGATTCCCTTGTAAGTGTTTTATTTCCTTATTACTTATTTGTTGAACCTAAGAAATTACAAGAGTTTGTGGAGTTGAAAGAACAGATGAAAAACCCTCTGCAGCAACTTCCTTTAGTTACCACTGTACCGGCTGCAATTACCGATTAACCTTCCTCCCTCAGAAAATGTGAATTGTAAGATTAACCTTTTTGAGTTTTTCTTATTTTCTTTGAGATTGTTTTCCTGATCTTGGATCTCCCAATTGAGGACAATTATATAATATATATTGATGAGAGAAAATGTTTTCTTTTTCCTTTATATTAATTTCTGTTTTCCTTACATTTATGTGATAAATGTGAATGTAATTAAGTAAAATGATAAATAAAATAAAAAAAACTTTTAAAAAAATCACTTTCTTTTTCCCCATACAAAACAGTGGTAATTATGAATAAAACTAACTTTCATAGAAGCTTAGCTACGAATTCATTGATGCTCAGTTTCATGCATATACTCTTGGGTGAAGCAGATGTTCTGTCAAATTCATGGTCAATTTGCAAACTGTGGGATCAAGGCAGAAAGTTTGAGGGTGGAAGTGCACAGTTTGTGAGAAGTTTATGAGAAAGTAAATAGCCTGAAGCAATACCTCATGTTAAGCACCAGTGCATAGTTTATTTAAATGCAGACGACTTTAAGGGGAGCACAATGCAGGAACCTAAAAACCAGGTCTGAGGAGGCGTAGAAGGGTTAGCTCACCCTTCTGCAGCAGTGCATTGGGGCAGAAAAATTAATAGTCCCCCACCAGTGCATCAGACCCCTGATATTCCACCCTCCCCAAAGATGACCCTCTGTTCTGGTGATCCCCCCAATCGCCAACCCCTCAATCCTCTGACACCCCCACTCACCCAACCCCTGATCCCTCCCTAGACCCCCCCACCCCTCATGCAAACAGCTCTATTTTCTAATGGACCTCAGTAAAAAAAATAGCCATAGTGTTTAGCAGCACCCATAACCCCCCCCCCCCCCAATCTGGGCCTCCTGCCAAATAAGGACATTTTTCCCTTATTTGGTAGTCTGGGCAGAGACTATTAGCTAAAGGAAAACTTCCCTTATTTGGCAGACAGACTCTGAAGATGGCATTGTAAAATCCAGGTATGATGTGGGGAGTGGGAACCAGGGGACCAAGTAGGCACGAGGGGGAGGGGTGCTACTATACAAGGCTATTTTTTTTAGTGGGGTCAGGGGATGGGGAGGTCCACTAGCTTCTCTCACCGATGCTTACTGTGACCTTGAACAAGACACGTTATCGTCTACTGCTTCACATACAGACTTAAAGGCCTATTTACTAAAGCACTATAAAGTTTCATACTAATGGGTACCTATTTTCTTTTATTGAATAGATGTCATATAGGCACCCTCTGGGCACCTATATATTGGCACACTTATAGAAAGAGAAATGAAGGCAGGTAAAAAAAACATTATGCCTTATCCAGTCTGCCCATCCATACCATCAACTATCCCTTCTTCTCCTTTAGAGATCCTAAATATTTGCCCCAAGCTTTCTTGAATTCAGATACAGTCTTCTCCACCAACTCCAATGGAAAGCCATTTCACACATTCACCCCTTTCTGTGAAGAAGTACAGTATTACCTCAAGAGTACTTCTTCATGGAAAAGCTGGTGAATGATATTATAGAAATGCAGGTATAAACCCGCTTTTGAGTGGAAACATTTAGGTGTAATCATAATAATGTAAGTTTTGCCATACTGGGACAGTTGAGTATCTTGTTTCCAATAATGGCCAATCCAGGTCACAAGTACCATGGCAATATCCCAGAACAGTGAAACAGACTTTATGCTGCTTATCCTAGAAATAAGTCGATGATTATAATATTGATACGGCAAGAGGTTCACCGAGGGAGTGAAGTGACACCAGCCGTTAAGTACATATGAGACTTGCCCGCGATAATTATTGTAACATATTGTACTTTTTTGATCCTCTACTACACACATTGTTTTGAGTTTATATTTCAGTAGAGAAGTGCCATGCATTTTTTTGAGGGGGTAAGCAAACATGTGGACAATGGGGAGCCGGTTGATATTGTATATCTGGATTTTCAGAAGGCGTTTGACAAAGTGCCGCACGAAAGACTCCTGAAGAAATTGCAGAGTCATGGAATCGGAGGTAGGGTATTATTATGGATTAAGAACTGGTTGAAAGATAGGAAGCAGAGAGTAGGATTGCGTGGCCAGTATTCTCAGTGGAGGAGGGTAGTTAGTGGGGTCCCGCAGGGGTCTGTGCTGGGTCCGTTGCTTTTTTAATGTATTTATAAATGACCTAGAGATGGGAATAACTAGTGAGGTAATTAAATTCGCCGATGACACAAAATTATTCAGGGTCGTCAAGTCGCAGGAGGAATGTGAACGATTACAGGAGGACCTTGCGAGACTGGGAGAATGGGCGTGCAAGTGGCAGATGAAGTTCAATGTTGACAAGTGCAAAGTGATGCATGTGGGTAAGAGGAACCCGAATTATAGCTACGTCTTGCAAGGTTCCGCGTTAGGAGTTACGGATCAAGAAAGGGATCTGGGTGTCGTCGTCGATGATACGCTGAAACCTTCTGCTCAGTGTGCTGCTGCGGCTAGGAAAGCGAATAGAATGTTGGGTGTTATTAAGAAGGGTATGGAGTCCAGGTGTGCGGATGTTATAATGCCGTTGTATCGCTCCATGGTGCGACCGCACCTGGAGTATTGTGTTCAGTACTGGTCTCCGTATCTCAAAAAAGATATAGTAGAATTGGAAAAGGTACAGCGAAGGGCGACGAAAATGATAGTGGGGATGGGACGACTTTCCTATGAAGAGAGGCTGAGAAGGCTAGGGCTTTTCAGCTTGGAGAAGAGACGGCTGAGGGGAGATATGATAGAAGTGTATAAAATAATGAGTGGAATGGATCGGGTGGATGTGAAGCGACTGTTCACGCTATCCAAAAATACTAGGACTAGAGGGCATGAGTTGAAGCTACAGTGTGGTAAATTTAAAACGAATCGGAGAAAATTTTTCTTCACCCAACGTGTAATTAGACTCTGGAATTCATTGCCGGAGAACGTGGTACGGGCGGTTAGCTTGACGGAGTTTAAAAAGGGGTTAGATAGATTCCTAAAGGACAAGTCCATAGACCGCTATTAAATGGACTGGAAAAATTCCTCATTTTTAGGTATAACTTGTCTGGAATGTTTTTACGTTTGGGGAGCGTGCCAGGTGCCCTTGACCTGGATTGGCCACTGTCGGTGACAGGATGCTGGGCTAGATGGACCTTTGGTCTTTCCCAGTATGGCACTACTTATGTACTTATGTACTTATGCCCCTAAATTGTTGACAGTATCCTAGAAATAAGCAGTGGATTTTTCCAAGTCAATCTTAATAGTGGCATATGGACTTTCTCCCCAAATTTTGTATATGGCACCTTAAGTTCTGTGTGCTAATTTCGCCACATGGCCAAACTGAGTGCACAACTTAATTGATTAACAAGTCAATCAGCACCAATAATTGTACTTAACCAATTAGCAGCACTAATTGGCTTTAATTATAGTTTATACATACAACTTTCTAGGCGTATTCTATAATGTGGTGTGTGTAATTCTAATGAGCACAGTCAAAAAGGAGGCATAGCCATTGGCATAGAATGGGCAGGTTGTGGGTGTTTCACAAAATTACGCACACTATTATAGAATTATTCAGGGTCGTCAAGTCGCAGGAGGAATGTGAACGATTACAGGAGGACCTTGCGAGACTGGGAGAATGGGCGTGCAAGTGGCAGATGAAGTTCAATGTTGACAAGTGCAAAGTGATGCATGTGGGTAAGAGGAACCCGAATTATAGCTACGTCTTGCAAGGTTCCGCGTTAGGAGTTACGGATCAAGAAAGGGATCTGGGTGTCGTCGTCGATGATACGCTGAAACCTTCTGCTCAGTGTGCTGCTGCGGCTAGGAAAGCGAATAGAATGTTGGGTGTTATTAAGAAGGGTATGGAGTCCAGGTGTGCGGATGTTATAATGCCGTTGTATCGCTCCATGGTGCGACCGCACCTGGAGTATTGTGTTCAGTACTGGTCTCCGTATCTCAAAAAAGATATAGTAGAATTGGAAAAGGTACAGCGAAGGGCGACGAAAATGATAGTGGGGATGGGTCGACTTTCCTATGAAGAGAGGCTGAGAAGGCTAGGGCTTTTCAGCTTGGAGAAGAGACGGCTGAGGGGAGATATGATAGAAGTGTATAAAATAATGAGTGGAATGGATCGGGTGGATGTGAAGCGACTGTTCACGCTATCCAAAAATACTAGGACTAGAGGGCATGAGTTGAAGCTACAGTGTGGTAAATTTAAAACGAATCGGAGAAAATTTTTCTTCACCCAACGTGTAATTAGACTCTGGAATTCATTGCCAGAGAACGTGGTACGGGCGGTTAGCTTGACGGAGTTTAAAAAGGGGTTAGATAGATTCCTAAAGGACAAGTCCATAGACCGCTATTAAATGGACTGGAAAAATTCCTCATTTTTAGGTATAACTTGTCTGGAATGTTTTTACGTTTGGGGAGCGTGCCAGGTGCCCTTGACCTGGATTGGCCACTGTCGGTGACAGGATGCTGGGCTAGATGGACCTTTGGTCTTTCCCAGTATGGCACTACTTATGTACTTATGTACTATGTACCCAATCTGCACCTAACTTAGAAGCAGATATTTAGGCCTGGTTTTAAGTGGCCTAAATGGGTACGTCTAAATTTTATTTGTAAGAACAGCATGTGAGTGTATTCTATAAAGTATGCCTAAATTTAGGCATAGTTTACAGAATCGGTGGTTTTATAGCACTGATTTTTAAGGCGCCATATATAGAATTTCCCCCTTTTCTTTTAGGAAATTTTTAAAAACCCTGCTAAGCTAACTGCTTTTACCACATTCTCTGGCAATAAATTCTGAGTTTAAATACAGGTTAAGTGAAGAAATATTTTCTCTGGTTTGTTTGAAATTTACTACTTAGTAGCTTCATTGCATGCCCCCCTAGTCCTAGTATTTTTGGAAAGAGTAAACAAGTGATTCACGTCTATCAATTCCACTCCACTCAGTATTTTATAGTCTTCTATCATATCTCTCCTCAGCTATCTCTTCTCAAAGATGAAGAGTCCTAGCCACTTTAGCCTTTCCTCATAGGGAAATCATCCCATCCCCTTTATCATTTTCATCGTCCTTCTCTTTACCTTTTCTAATTTCACTATATCTTTTTTGAGATGCGGTAACCAGAATTGCACACAGTATTTGAGGTGTGGTCGCACCATGGAGCAATGTAAAGGCATAGCATTCTCAGTTTTGTTTCTCGTTCCTTTTCTAATAATTCCTAACATTCTATTTGCTTTCTTAGCCGCTGCTGAACACTGAGCAGAGGGTTTCAACATATCATCAACGATGACACCTAGATCCTTTTCCTGGGCGGTGACTCCTAATGTGGAACCTTGCATCAAGTAGTTATAGTTTGGGCTCTTCTTTCCCACATGCATCACATTGTACTTGCTCACATTTGTGTCATCAGCAAATTTAAATATCTCACTAGTTACTCCCATCTCTAGATCATTTATAAATATGTGAAAAAGCAGCAGTCTCCACATAGACTCCCGGAGAACCCTGCTATCTACTCTTTTCCATTGAGAATACTGACCATTTAACTCTACTCTCTGTTTTCTATCTTTTAACCAGTTATTAATCCACCATAAGACACTGCCTCCTATCCCATGACTTTCTAATTTCCTCAGGGGTCTTTCATGAGGTACTTTGTCAAATGCCTTTTGAAAATCCAGATACACAATTTCGACTGGCTCACCTTTATCCATATGTTTATTCACCCCATTAAAGAAATGTGTAGATTAGTGAGGCAAGTTTTCCCTTGAGTAAATCCATGTTACATAAGTACATAAGTACAAAAGTAGTGCCATACTGGGAAAGACCAAAGGTCCATCTAGCCCAGCATCCTGTCACCGACAGTGGCCAATCCAGGTCAAGGGCACCTGTAATTTTGTTTTTTATAATAGTCTGTACGTTTCAGGCTCACCGGTCTATAATTTACCAGATCACCTCTGGAACTCTTTTAAAAAAATTAGTAAGTCAGTGGCAAGAATAATTGGTAGTACATAAGTGCTACATGTCATGTGTCTAACTTGTGCTACATTTCATATGTGTAGCACTTATGCTACATGTCATGTGTGTAACTGTGCTATATGTGTATAATGTAGTTATAGCATGTATTGCACAAACACATTTCAATTATCTCAGCACTTATGTGCACAGTTACTGAATTGCCCTTTAAGTGGACAACCTTTGCAATAATGTTTTTGGGAGTGATCAGCATTTGGAGGAAGTCAGCTATGTCATTAACACATGGGTGCATTACTGATATGAAAGAATGCTACTGTAAATAATGCAGATGCAGTTAATTATAGTTTTGTAGCTGTAGCTGACTGTTCCATACTTGTGGAGGAGTAGCCTAATGGTTAGTGCAGTGGTTTATTTCCTCCTGTTGCTCCTTGTGATTGTGGGCAAGTCATTTAACCCTCCATTGCCCTAGGTATAAAATAAGTACCTGTATATAATATGTAAACCCTTTTGTTTATAACCATAGAATGGAGGTATATCAAATCCTTTCCCCTTTCCTATCATTTAACATGTGTTATGGTAATGCAGTAAACGTTCTATACCCTCTTCCCACCTTATCATAAAATGACACATTAATGTGGGATTTAATGCACATTACTGGTTTGACCTGCACACTAGTCGTTTTTTTTTTAATACGATGTAGAGGGCAATTCTGTAATATAACGAAGCATAAGAATTTTATATACCAGTACAACCAATGGCTTTGGGCAGTTCAACAAAGCAAATAGTAGCAATAAATTAAACAATAAACACAAGAAAATTACAAACAATCTCAAAAAATCAAAACCTTCAGCCTCTTTTTGCCACACTGAACTCTCTCCTCAAAGTGCCTTCACCTCCAACCCCCCTTCACTTTCTAGCCAGACTATGGCTGAGTACTTTTATGACAAGGTTCACAAGATTAACCTTGAGGTCTCAACCAAGTCACCTCCACCTTTCCTTCCCCCAGTCCATTCTATCAACTCTCCTTCAATCCCTGCCTCCTTTTCTGAAATCACTGAAGAGGAAACTGCACATTTTCTTTCCTCTTCTAAACTGACTACCTGTTCCTCTGATCCTATTCCCACCCATCTGCTTATCACTGTCATCCCTTCTATCTGCCATATCCTCAATCTTTCACTTCCCAATGCAACTGTTCCTGATACCTTCAAACATACCATAGTTACATCTCTCCTCAAAAAAAAAAACCCCTTCATTGGACCTTACTTGCCCTTCCATCTATCATCCCATCTCCCTCCTCCCTTTCCTTTCTAAGCTACTTGAACATGCTGTTCACTGTCGTTGTCTTGACTTTCTTTCATCTCAAGCTATTCTTGATTAACTTCAATCTGGCTTTCACCCTCTACATTCAACTGAAACAGCCCTTGCTAAAGTCTCCAATAACCTGTTCCTAGCCAGATCCAAAGGTCTCTATTCTATCCTCATCCTTCTCGATCTATTTGCGGCTTCTGACACTGTTGATCACCACCTACTCCTTGATACGCTGTCCTCACTTGGATTTCAGGGCTCTGTTCTTTCTAAGTTTTCTTCTTATCTCTCCCATCACACCTTTAGTGTATGCTCTGGTGGTTCCTCCTCCATTTCTATCCCACTATCAGTTGGTTTACCTAATGGTTCTGTCTTAGAACCAGTGGCATACCAAGGGGGGGGGGGGCGGTGCGCCCCGGGTGCACGCCACTGGGAGGTGCCGCGGCGTGCGCCTGTAGGCTCCAAGTTCGCTATGCTAACTTCGCTGGTTCGCTGCAGCTCCCTCCCTCTGCCCCGGAACAGGTTACTTCCTGTTTCGGGGCAGAGGGAGCTGCAGCGAACCAGCGAAGTTAGCGTAGCGAACTCGGAGCCCACAGGTGCGTGCCGTGGCACCCCCCCCAGCGGTGTGCACCCGGAGAGGGGAGGTGTCATTTTGCGGGGGGGGGGGGGGGGGGGGCATCGGTAATCCGCCCCGGGTGTCATCGAGGCTAGGAACGCCACTGCTTAGAACCTCTTCTTTTCGCGATCTTTACTTCTTCTGTTGGTGCTCTGATCTCCTCCCATGGCTTTCAGTATCACCTTTACGCTGATGACCTCTGCATACCAGAGATTTCAGCAGAAATCCAAGCCCAAGTCTCAGCCTGCCTGTCTGATGATGCTGCCTGGATTTCTCACTGCCATCTGAAACTAAACACGGCCCAAGACTGAGCTTATTATCTTTCCACCTAAACCCATCTCTCATCTTCTCCCATTCTCTATATCTGTGGATAACACTCTCATCCTCCCTGTCTCATCATCTCATAACCTTGGGGTCATCTCTCTTTCTCTGCACATATCCAACAGATTGCTAAAACATGTAGTTTATTTCTCTATAATATCACTGTCTACTGAATAGCAAACTCAACACTTTTTTTCTTTTTCTTATTTGCTATTCAGTAGACGTTGTATAGAAATATAAGATTTGAGCAAACGCCTAAATTATTGTTTAAAAGTCTATAATATCACCAAAATTCATCCCTTCCTTTCTGAGCACACTACCAAAACCCTTATCCATACTCTTATCACCACTTGATTAGACTACTGCAACTTGCTTCTCACAGGTCTCCCACTAAGCCATCTCTCTCCCCTTCAATCTGTTTAAAATTCTGCTGTAAAACATATAATTCATCAGTGTCACTATGCTCATATTAGCCCTCCTTAAGTCACTTCCTTAGCTCCCTATCAGTTTCCACATACAATTCAAACTCCTCTTACTGACTTACAAGTGAATTCACTCTGCAGCTCCTCAGTACTTCTCCACTCTTCTCTCTCCCTAAATTCCTCCCCGTGAACTCCATTCACCATGTAAATCTCTCTTATCAGTACCCTTCTCTTCCACTGCTAACTCCAGACTCCATTCCTTTTATCTTGCTGCACCAAGACTTCCTGAATCAGTATGTCAAGTTCCAACTCTGGCCATCTTCAAATCTAGGCTAAAAGCCCACCTTTTTCACTCTGCTTTTAACTCCTATCTCCACTTGTTCAGTACCAATGTCTGTTTTATCATTCCCACCTTAAGTAATTCCTTTACTCCCTATCCGTCCAGTTTGTCTATCTTGATTAGTTTGTATGCTCTGTTGAGCAGGGACTGTCTCTTCATATTCAGTGTACAATGCTGCTTAAGTCCAGTAGTGCTATATAAATGATAAGTAGTAGTAGAAAAAAAATCAACCCCAAAATTATAACATGATACTAATTAAAATATTCTGGAAAAAGCCCAAAATTCTATTTTGTTCAAACTCTCAAATAATCACTTTCCAATTTTTCAGTAGGCAAAGAATTCCATTATGAAACTGCTACATGGGAGAATAACTACTTATGAGAAGATAATAACTTTACAGAAGATGGATGAAGAATTGGTAATTTGTTTCTGTTAATCAACTGACAATGAGCCTGACCAAACCATAGAGAAATTAAGAAGAGAAAATAATTCAGGTAATAACCATATAAAATTTTAAAAACCAGACACAGAATCTTAAACTCTATCCTAATGGTAACAGGAAGCCAATGTAAAGAAGCCCATACTGAATTACAATAGTCAGTTCTTAAGAAAATTAAATCATGAGCTATTTTTTGCAAGTCATCTAAAGAAAAATAAGCGCAAATTTGATGCAACATGCAAAGTTGGAAAAACACTGAAGATAATCGCTTTATTTGGCAATCACCTTTCAGTTGTGGGTCTAGCTAAACTCCTAAGCCATAAACCACTGATTGTAGGGCAGTATGTTTACAATCCAATATAGGGTTAGAAGGCATTCAGTAATTGTGATCTAAGAATAATGCTTTTTTGTTCATAATAATTGGCTAATTCCATAGCTGTAGGACAGATTGAAGATGGGTCTTTTAAATAGTGAACAATATGAAATAAAGAATGATTAATTGGCCCACCTATATACCTGAACAGAGTAATAAAGAGTTACAGTATGCTTAGTGGTCTATATGACATCTATTATATAAAACTCAATTTGAAATTATTGAGAATAAAGACCTAAATAGTTCCCCGCCACGATTTTTGATCTTGTATGTGATCTTGAATGTGATTTTTATTATCTTTGTATCACATGGTTTTGTAATTTTTGCATGGTTTTTCAGCTCATTGCCATTGGGGACTATGTCCAAACTGGAGAGAACAGTCAACAAGATTGGAACTAGGAACTTTGTTTTTTTTGATGGACTATTTAATTATTCTTTTACCGTGAAGTCAAATCTCAAGGATTTATAATATGCAGCAGGAGTCTACATTCTCATCTCTTCAACTCCTAAGATAAGTAACCAGATTTAATTCATATTTTTTGTTGTTGTGGCGTTGTGGTGCTATGATGGAATCCAACATCTCTCCAGCTTGGAATGCTTTGTTTTCTGAGCACCACAATTATAACTGTTTTCATATATATATTTTTTATTTTTACATATTCTATAAAGAAAGTATGTGCCTACTTTCTTTTACAGAACACTACTGTAACGGGTAAAATACACACCAATAAGTTCAGCACAAGCACTAATGCCAGCAAAAGAGCTGGTGTAAATACTTGTATCTAAATGCCAGAGATACATGTGTAACTTATAGTATTCTACAATGTATGCATGTGTGAGTCCTGCCCAGATTCCACCCATGTGTACACCTGTCAAACATGCACTATGAATGATATAGAAACAGAGAAACATGACGGCAGATAAAGGCCAAATGACCCATCCAGTCTGCCCATCCTCTGTAACCCCAATTCTACCTGTTCCTAAGCAATCCCACATGCTTATCCCACACCTTTTAAAATTCTGGAACAGTCCTAGACTCCACCACCTCCACCGGAAGGCCATTCCACGCCTCCACCACCCTTTCTGTGAAATAATACTTCCTTAGGTTATTCCTAAGCCTATTCCCTCTTAACTTTATCATATGCCCCCTCATTCCAGAGCTCTCCTTCATTTGAATGTGTTTACAGAATAGCGCTTAGGTGGATTTCAGCATTAACATGCATAAGTGCACACATATGCATATACATGTCAGTATTCTAATCATTCATATGCATAATTGCTGCATACACGTTAGAATCCACTTTATAGAATTAACCCCTTAAGACTCAGTTCTACAAATGATGCCCAAATGTAGGTGCTGATAAAAATTAGTGCTAAGCGGTACTCAGAGTTGAACACCATTTATAGAGTAGCATTTGTTGTCGGGATCTGCGCCCAGTTTTGGGTGCAAGGATTTCTACCAAGTTAAACCTTGCGTAAATTCTCGACCCTAAGTTAGTTGCAGATCTCCCTTATTCTACAGAACTGCGAAAAAATTCCAGGAATGCCCTGATCCCCCTCTCATGGATGTGCCCTCTTTTTGGACCCACACATAAAATATATATGCAGATTCCAGTGCCTAAAGATGTGTGTGTAAATTTTAATTGATGCCAATTAGTGCCAATAATTAGCACCCAATTATCAGCACTAATTGGCCCATTTATCAATTAAAATGCACTCGCAAATTGGGTCTGCACCCAAATTTGCACATGAAAGTTTGAACGCCATATATAGAACTAGGGAATTAGTGCTTAACTTGCATTAAAACCCATATAATACAGCTAATGCAGTTTAGTACATAGGCTTCTTACATTTTAAGCTCTCTAGGGCAGGGAAAAATCTAAAGCAGCGGATATGTAACTCCTCTCAAGCTTGGGTTTGGAAGCAGAGTGATTAGATTACAAATCCATACATCTAGCTACCCATATATCCTCCCCAGGTATATGTCTGAAGTACGCTACACACACACACACATAGATTCAAAAGCTAATTTATTTGATATTTCAAATAAATTAGCTCTTGAATCTGTTTCATGCAGTCATATCCTGTCTATTTACAATTACATCCACTCTACGATGTATGTTGATACAATGTGCAAGGGAGAATACACTAAAGAAAAAATTACCAGTAGCATGCAGTTATAAAATTAAAATATTGGTACAAAAGAAGCTGTACAATGATCAGGTATCTAGAGGGGGTCAATATGCAACACAAAAAATGCATTATTTCTCCACTTTCTGCTTTATATCACTTTCATCTTAAACAATTGTACTTTGGAGCATAATTGTTTGGGTAGGTTTCATGTTCTTTGTGGTGCTTATATAGTTGAATCCTTATGGGAATTTAATATAAAAGTAAAATACAAATGCTGTTAAAACTGAGTGAACAATAGTCTAATCTGAACATTATAATTGTATACTCATGTCAGCAGTGAGATGTCATACAATAGTAAATGCTTTCAATTCTACTATTACCACTGTATTCAGTATGAACCTGAAGTATAAAAGATAAGTGTCCCGGGGTTCCTCAACTACATAACAATCTACATTCATACCCTCTGAATTTGAAGAGAACTGTATTGCTTTCACCACATTTGGATTAAAGTATATTTGGATTTGTTTACACTCAGCTAGGATCTCAAGGAACATGTTAACTTATAAAAGCAAATGTGACCTAAAGGACCTGCAGTTATTAGATCCTGGTTAATTTTTTTAAGAAATGCCCAAACTTTACTTCTGTTCTGAACTAATTCTGCTGACAGTCTGAAATTTAAACTCATCAAATGGCACTGATCAGTTATTACACAACTGGATCTTTTTACTTAAATTTGTTAAGCAGTTAGCATGTGAATTAGCACACAGTGTCTCTTTCCACATAGCCACAGTAACCATTGACAGCATATTCATGCTCTAACTGAATACTCTTGTATGGGGTGGGAAATGGGCACGGACTTTGCATTGCAGTTAGCACACAGTACCTTACTGCATGCAAAGTGTCACAGGTGCAGATCTATAAATGCACTTATTATGCATTATTTAGGAGGTGCTAAGTGCACCTGCTGTAGGTATATTTACCAGATGGTAAAGTATTTTACTGTGTGGTAAACATATAAGAATATGCAGAGAATGTCTCCAACAATTAAAAAGTAATCATCATGTCAGCTAAAGGAGCTGTGATTGGCTGACAGAAACTTGGAGGGACTTAATGGAAAGGGAAGGACATCTAAACAACTGATTCTTGTGGTGCAGTGCTTAGAGCACTGGCCTGGGAATCAGAAGATGGCTGGTTCAAATCTCCCTTTTACTATTTTTTAATTTGGACATCCCCAACTGCACTTGCATGTTTTTTTTTTCTTCCGATTTTTGCTCTCTGCATGGGTCCGGGCAGCACCAACTAAACTAAATTTGCTCGGGGGACCTGCATACTGCTGTCATGGAGCTTGGGATGATATTTGAAGCTGGCATAGAGGCATCTCAGGGGGACCAGTACACTACCAATGCTGGCCCCTCCCACGACCAAATGCCTTGGATTTGTTTGTTTTTGAGCTGGGGTGCTTTGGTTTCGATTATCGCTGAAAAACGAAAACGCCTAGCTCAAA
This sequence comes from Microcaecilia unicolor, assembly GCF_901765095.1. Taxonomy (NCBI): domain Eukaryota; kingdom Metazoa; phylum Chordata; class Amphibia; order Gymnophiona; family Siphonopidae; genus Microcaecilia; species Microcaecilia unicolor. The sequence goes on from NC_044039.1 coordinate 92,584,837, forward strand.
AAACGCCCAAATCCTATGCATTTGCCCGGCACAAACCGTATTTTCGAAACTAAAGATAAACATCCATCTTTTTCGAAAATACAATTTGGCCCGCCCCTTCACGGACCCGTTCTCGGAGATGGACGTTTTTACAAATGGGCGTTCGCGTTCGATTATGCCCCTCTATGCCATACTTTGTATTATTTGAATATTTTTACTGTTATTGCCTATTGCTCATGTTTGATTTATTCTTACTATACACCACCTTGAGTGAATTCCTTCAAAATGGCGGTAAATAAATCCTAAGAAATAAATAAATCAATAAATAATAAATAAATTCCCTTCTATCCTGTTTTTCCTTCCTCCCCCCCTTTTTAAAATAATTTTAGATTGTAAGACATGTAAGTGATACTATGCGATGGGTAGGATAGTAAATCCCACAATAAACTTAAAACTTTAATCACTTTTCCAGGGAACAATCAATAGACAATTTAGCCACAGGGAGAGTGTATTTATTCCAAATGGCATTCCACATAACAAATTTATGTTTTCATTTCCAAATTTTCTAGATTCCAAATGACAAATTTGTGTTTTGGATTGTTTCATAAATTCTAAACTGTTCTCTTTCCTATGTATCCCTCTTAATAGACTTCTTGTAATCTGATGACATAACCTCTATCTATTCTATATTTAAAAAAAAACAAAAACAAAAGTTCATTTGACTTAGAGATCTACTGGTTCCTATAAATATTATATTATTGATCTTCTGACTTTAAACTATATGTTTGCCTTGTTTTAAAAATTTTTATGCTATAATTGAGTGTTTAATGAGGTTGCTATACTGTGGCTTTTTTTAATCTTCCTACCCAGAGTTGATTGAGGCTTAATTAAATTAATTTGGCTTTTATTGTACCTGGTGCCTAGTAAGAGTCTGTCTTTAAGGGAGGGGCTGCTTCTTGGAGAGGTGGAAATCCTGTAAAGCAATTTAAGCTTGAAGTTAAGATATTTTGAATTTATATATTTTCAAAATTGTGTTTTAGATTGTTTTATAAATTCTAAACTGCTCTCTTTCCTGTGTCCCTCCTAACAGATTTCTTTTAATCTGCTGACCTTACCTCTATCTATCATATATTTAACAAAACAAAAAAGAAAACAAAATTTCCTTTCCTCTGATTTGGAGATGTACTGGTTCCTAATAAGTTAAGGTTCTTCAACTTGGAAAAGAGATGGATGAGGGAAGATATGATTGAGGTCTACAAAATCCTGAGTGGTGTAAAATGAGTAGAAGTGAATTGATTTTTTTACTCATTCCAAAAGTACAAAGACTAGGGGACACTCGAGGACGTTACATGGAAACACTATTAAACAAATAGGAGGAAATATTTTTTCATTCAACAAATAGTTAAGCTCTGAAACTCTTTGCCGGAGGATGTGATAACAGTGGTTAGCGTATCTGGGTTTTAAAAATTCCGGGAGGAAAGTCCAGAGTCTGCTATTGAGACAGACATGGAAGCAACTGCTTGACCTGGGATTTCTAGTATGGAGTGTTGCCACGATTTGGGTTTCTGCTAGGTACTTGTGACCTGGCTTGGCCACTGTTTGGAAAACAGGATACTGGGCTAGATGGACCATTGGTCTGACCCAGTATGGCTACTCTTATGTTCTTTTGCACCCTTAGGAAATTTCACCCTATATAGGAAAATCACAAGAGAATTATCTTCATTAAACCTTCTACTGGAAAACGTATGGGCATAGTTATGTGCCAGGACTTGTAGTACAACAGGCTGCCATGAGAGATCTTGGCAGCCATTTTGGGAATGTTCTGCAAGGGGCAGGAATGAGGGGGCTGCACTCCTGCCCCCCCCCAAACCACCACTGGACCACCAAGGATCAAGGTAGGCCTGGGGGAGCCTACCTGAAATGCAGAGGTGTTGGAGGTTGGGGATTGGGGGTGGGAGGGGGAGTGGCTTGTGGTCTTGGGCTGGGGAGGGGGAGAGGAAGATGCATTCAATGTTTTTTTTTAAAGCTTATGAGGATCCCAGCCCAGTATTCAGCCGGGGGCGCATAAGCGTAAGCTTTTGAGTTGTCCTAAATTCACCCACTTAAGCTTATGTGGGCTGCAACTAAATATCATCGGCACCTGCATAAGCCCCAGCTCCACCCTGATGAGCTCACTTTTGGGGGGCCAGTCAAAGGTAATATTCCATGGCACTGCCTGGTTTAATGCCATTACATATCAGTGGTTGGGCAGTGACAGGCCCCTTTATTATTACTATTAGTTATGTATTTGTAGCTCAGTAGTATGAATATATCTTAGAAGGAGTTTGAGCTCAGAACAGCTAATTTGGAGGCGTGAATTTAAATATCCAAAGTGCTTTGCTTTATATACATCTCTATCCTATACTGCCCATCAGCGGTCAGTGTGATTACTGATTTACTCCTTCAGGAAAATCCATCTTATAAAATAGCCACACAGACATCCCTGTGGATCAGAGTAGTAGCTTAATGGTTAGAGCAGTACGCAGAGCATCAAGGAATCCAGGTTCAAATCCTATTAAGTGATAGTGTCATGAATATGGCTGCATTCTTTCAATGCTAGATGGAATTCTATACAGAAAAGCTGGCACCTACTTTTCTTTAGGTTTCAAAGTAGGCATATTGTAGGTGCCCTTTTATAGAATTTCAATCTTGTGTGTTCAATAAGTACAAAACTTTACCACACTAATAAAAGGCACACAATGTCTTAGGAGCTTTGAATTATTCTGTATCATATTTTACCCTCATGATGCCATACAAATATTTGCTTTATAAATATGGTTTCTCATCAATATAAAGTGATAGTTGTTTCCTTTCTGTTCATGTAAATAGCTTCTTAATAGCTTTTCTTAAGTAGTAAGTAAACAGGTCAGAGCCAAAGTGTTATTTGTAGTGGAAGAATGCAGGTCATTAACCCCATTACAAACCTTTGCAAAGCAGGAATGCAGCAACAGAAATTCATTGTGACCAAACAATAGGCTACAGAATCTCTGGGCACCAAAAACAGACCATTTTACTTTTTAAGTCTATTGTCCATAAAGTCTACAGGAAAAAAAAATAAGCTTTTACCTTGTTGCTAAAGAAACTAAGTCTTTTTTAAACTTAGGAAGTTAAACAAGAGCAACCTGATTTTTAAACTTACAGGACACCACAGTGTGAAAACAGATCTTCATATTAACAGTGATAATCCGAGTTCAGCTCTGCAACACTATTTACCTTCTAGCATTTATATTATTTATTTTTATTTAATAGGATTTGATTATCCTCTTTCATCAAAGGACATCATAGCCATTCTCTTTCCTTTATAAATACATTTGTCAAGCTGAAATGTACTGATAAATGGAATATTTTGCAATTAATCATTTTATTTTCAATGTGGAAAAGTTGAGTTACAGCTGGGAACTGGCCCAGCAGCTCAGGTGTCAAATGCTATGCATTACCACATAGAAGACCTTTGGTTTGATCTCCCAGGAATCAATGCAGTAAAGTGCACTCAGGCTTTGTGGGCATTAGCATACAATTTTGTGGGTACACAACATAGAAAGGAGTTTTACACAAAACAGCCCTGACCACACAGCCTTTTAAAATCAATCTGTTTATTAGAATTTGTAGCACATACATTGCAATATAACACAATCTGCAACAACAAAACTTTGGTAACTTTCAATGTACAATCCAAACCACTTTTGCAGTTTTATTAGAGAACCAATTTTCCTTTGATTCTAATGCCCCCTTGTTGTGCCCTCCAAAGCCTTTGTCCTACACAGGGTCTTGTGTTTTATAACCCTATGTGATTGTTTTCATACCACACCCACCCCTACCCTCTCTCTCTTTCCTTTCATCCCCTTAAGTACCTATCTACATGTAGTCAGGAAACCAGAGTTCTTATCTACTCATGTCAATATCGAACTACAGCATGCCAGAAAGGGACTGGATATATTTAACCCAGACCAACATTAATTTTTTCTTTTGTTTTAATGTGTACATGGCATCCTGTAGTTCCATCATTAGAAGAGCATGGTACGCACTTCACCAGTTTCTGTAAGATGACATGTCAGTCTGGGTCCAGTATTGAAGAATAATGTTAGGTCCTGCTATGCTGGCCTTCTGGAGTAAAAATTGTCCTCCCATTCCACTCACCCCAAACATGCATGAATTCCCTAGCACAAAATATGAGTGGAACATTTGACCAATTATTCTTTTCTAAATATTGTATTACAGCTCTCCAATAAAGTTTGATTTTACCACAACTCCACAAGGTGTGACTAAAAGTATTATTTGCAACCAAACTTCAGACATACAGATGTTTGAACATAACCTGATTTTTTATGCTTGAATCTGTGAAATATGCCCGATGGAGAATTCTGAACCCAGACTCCCTTAACTCTGCATTGGCCACCCTAAGTGTTTGCTTAATGAGCTTTAATAGGTGAAGTAGAGCCCTTGAAACCTCTATGTATGTGCTGCATTTCTCCCCCTAGGGAGGGTTAATTTTACATAGAGCCTTATGGAGATATGAAATTGATAATCTCTCTTTCTTTTCATTTTCCAAAAAGTTTCTTCCCAAATTGGGTGGAAAGCCCTTCCTTATCCAGCATGTTGAGATAACGATGTTACTTACTTGTAGCAGGTGTTCTCTGAGACAATAGAACATGTATTTCCACATATGGGTGATGTCATTCAATGGAGCCCAGAAGAGACATGCTTCCCAACTTTTAATTATAGAAAATGTTGGCAGTTGGACCACATATACACCCACCTTCCTGCCTGAATGTGCAGCGTGGGACCAAGGCAGCCTATCACAATAGCTGACAGAAGGGAACACCTGCTACAGGTGAGTCATTTTGCTTTCTCTGAGGACAAGCAGGATATTCAATTCCACGTATGGGAATACCTAGCTATCGAAACAGAAGTGGAAAATAGACATAAGGCCTGTACTATACTACCCCGCCAGCAGAGGTCCTTCCGCTGCAAAGCTGGCAGGGGACCCCAACCCCCACCAGCCGAGGTCCTCTCTTCCGTTGCAAAGCTGGTGGGGGACCCTAACCCCCGCCAGCCGAGGTCCTCTCTTCCGTTGCAGCAAAGCTTCCTTCAGTTTCAAATTCTAAGTCTGATGTCCTGCATGTTGTACGTGCAGGACATCAGACTCAGAACAGGAAGTTTTGCTGCAACGGAAGAGAGGACCTCGGCTAGCAGGGGTTGGGGTCCCCCGCCAGCAAAGAAAGGCGATGGCGGGTTGGCGGCAGGAAGGGGGGTGGAGAGGGTCATTGGCAGGGGGGTCCAGGGCCAAATCTAAGGGGACCCATGCCCCCGTGGCCCCACGCAGATACACTCCTGTTTCTTACCGGACACTATTTGTTTTCTTACCGGAATCGGCAAACGCCTCTCTGATAATATGTAAGCCACGTTGAGCCTGCAAATAGGTGGGAAAATGTGGGATACAAATGTAACAAATAAATAAATAAACAAACAAACAAACAAACAAGCGAAGGCCTACAGGACCAAACAGAATATAATAATGTAGGTATAGCCTGGAACAGACACAAATGGGCCTAGGGCAGTACAGCTGGATTCTAGACTCTAAATAAATTTTGAAGGACTGACTGGCCAAGCCAGCTGTCACACTGGGAATTTTGTTCTATGCAGTAATGACATGTGAATGTGTAAACAAAGACCACAATTCAGCCTTGCAGGTATCTTCAAAGGAGGCTAATCTCAGGCTACCAAAGCCAACCATGGCTCTCATATTGTGAGCTGTAACATCACCCACCAGAGTCAGCCCAACCTGTGCATAATTAAAAGAGATGCAAATCTGCCACCCATTTGGATACAGTGCATTTCCCAATGGCTACCCCTATCCTTTATGGGTCAAAAGAAAAAAAAGCTGGATGAGTTTAGTCCACTCCAGATAGAAGACTAAAGCTCTTTTGTAGTTTAAAAGTATGCAGTGCACTTTTGCTGGGATGGGCATGTGGTTTGGGGAAGAATGTCAGCAGAACAATAGACTAAGATGGAAGTCTGACACTACTCTGTTGTGATGAAATTTTGTGTAAGGTAGATCAGCTAGCAGGGGTTTGAACTTGCTGATCCTGCAGGCTGAAGTCTCTGCCACCAAAAATAAGACCTTACACAGATGGCAAGTATCAAGCTGCTCAAAAGGAGTTTTTATCAGCTGGGTGAAAATGATGTTGAGGTCCCATGACACTGTGGAAGGTTTGACTAAGGACTTGAGCAAAAGTAAACCTCTCAGAAAGCAAACAACTAAAGGCTGCCATATATCATCCACTGACCTCACCAAATATGTTACCTTTTAAATCTTTAGGCAGTACACCCTGTGAACGTGAAACAAGTAGTTGAGATGGCAAGGAAAAAATTTGCTTTTTCAAGAGCAAGCAGTGTGCAATCTTGTCTGCCTAAGGTCCAATCCCGCAAGTGGTGAAGCAGATGGGCTTGGTTAAATTTCTTTAAATCTACCATCCTCAGACCCTCCTGCTACCAACTGCCATATCAGTGCTCCATTTTCATCTTTGACAGTAGTCCCACCCCAAGCACGCCATTTCAGAAACCTCCCAAAAAATGGCATGAGCAGCGGCAATCAGACATCACCGCGCACTGCCCAGTTACTGCTGGGTTAGCGATGGAGCTCTTATACGGGCTCCCCGCTGCATGGCCATGTGGTAAGAGTTCTCTTACCACATGGCCATGTGTGTCTGGGAGTTTTTTACCCACTGGAGCTCTTATAAGGGCTCCCCGCTGCATGGCCATGTGTGTCTGGGAGATTTTTACCCACTGCGGTAAAAAGGGCCCTGGCGCACAGGAAAAAGGGTCCCCGCCCTTTTTCTCACAGCTTGGTAAAAGGACCCCTAAAAGCAGAACACAGGTGTTCATAAATGTTAATCAAAGAGGACCGCAGAATGCAGGGACAAAATCCATTATACACATGTAATATGTTACACACAGACAGCATGAGCTGCCCCATGTAATGGGGAAGAACAACTATGATTTTGCCTAAGGCTTGTGCTGTTATCATCACACAGCTCCAATGCAAACTTACTGCATCAGCCCTCCAAGACAGGTGTTCCTTTCCCCTCCTTTAACTGCGAATGCTTCAGAGACAGCAATCATAGCTCCCTGAGGGAAGGGAGTCATGGTTATTGCTTAAGAGTGATCTCTGATGGCCAGACTCACAGCTCATGAATGCAAGTTCCAGAAGGAACCCTGGTATACGGCTCTAGACCCAGAGCATTCACTGCAATAACCAAACACAGTATATCGGGAGCAAGTGAGATTGAATTTGAGGGGAAACCTCAGACAAATGCAAACTCTGGGCTCGTGACATCACATCAAATTCCAACCCTGCTTCCAACTGAGATGGAAGTACAAAGAAGAGGAAACTGCTGAGTTAGTCAGCAACCCTTCGAATTACCAACCAGCTGGTTAGGGCAGAGTATTTTTTTTTTAATCTTTATTTTAAAGTAAGATAGTCACCTTTATTTATGCTTCCAAATTGTGGGGGTCTTTTACTAAGCTGACGTAGAAATCAGCTGGGGACAAACACCAAGACGCCCACAGGAATGTAATGGGTGTCTCAGTGCTTACCACCAGCTGATTTCTACCGCAACCTAAAAAAACTCTACCGCAGATTAATAAAAGACCCCCTGTATGTCAAAAAGTAAGATACTAGAAAGATGTAATTAGGATTAGAGAACTACAATACAAACTAAGATCTCAATTCTCTTATCTGGAGATCACCTTAATTAAGTCACTTCAGCTCCTTTTGCTGAAATAGGAAATGTAAGCTCTTAAGAAGTGGCATTGGAACCACATTAATTAACTTGTACACTCTATATGTTGATGGTGCAATTAAAGCATTATATTTTTATAAATGTCACACTATTATGACAGGTATTTGTTGTATTTATGTTTGAGACACACACTATTCTGTTTTATTGCAGTCCCTGGCAATTAGCAAACATAAATAAATCAATCAATCAAAATAAACAAGTACATAAAAAAACTGGAATCCTCTACGAAATGTTTTCTTTCCACTTATCTTCCTTATATTCAAACTAATTGTTTACTAAATTGCCAAATATAAAATAAAAATTAGGAGCATTATTAGGCATTACTTAGGTGTTTAACATATGCATTAATAATTGATATTAATGAGATGCAAATGAAGCAGAGGTTAATAGAGATGGTAAAGTAATCTTGCTAAATTGGATAATGCTAAAGCTTAGTAGCTGGAGTGGATGGACAGACTAGTTGCCCAAACATTTTTTTTTTCTACTCTTATTTTCTCTGAAGTCAAATATTCAACATGGGTTAAGCTTTGTACGACCGTTCTAAAATGTATTTGCTGCATTAATAGGTGATAAATTATTTAGCACACCTTTGCATCACAGTAGTATAAATTGAAGGGCATTGCACAAATACCTGATAACTCACAAAAATCAAGGGGTCTCTTTTATAAAATTTTGCTAGTGGTTCCCGCGTGGCAATGCCAACGAAGCCTATTCAAAATGAATGGGCTTTGTCGGCATTACCGCACTGTGGACTGCTAGTGTGTTTACATAAAAGAGGCCCAAAGTTTTGACAAAAGCAGTTCCAGTACTGTATTTAGATTTTTTCCTCTGGAAGTCATCATTCACAGATTATATTATTGTTAACTTTGTTACATGTCATCAAGCAATGTCAGAATATACAAAAATAATAGTGAAGACTACTGTCTAGTGCGCCTTAACACATTTTCCCCCAGATTCTATACAGTGCGACTTCAGTTGTGCACATAATTGAAGTCATATTCTGTACTGCATGCGCAACTTAATTATCTTAAAAAGCCAACCAGCGCCAATAATTGCCAACTAACAAGCAATTATTGACACTAACTGGCATTAATTAGAATATACACATAGAACTTGCTAAGCATATTCTATAAAGTGATGCACATAAATTTACTTGGTGTAAATTCCTGCGACTAGATTTAGTCGTGTGGATGGGCCCTAGACATATTCTATAAATTGCAACTAACTTTAGGCATAGTTTATAGAATACACCTAAGCATACTTTTTTGGCACCAATTTTTAAGGTGCCATATATAGAATCTAGCCCTTTGTGTCTAAATATTAATGCCTGATTAATAATGCAATAGTAAGCACAGTTTACATCCTAAATTCATTCATGGTCTTCTTCCATTTCATCTACTGAACTGTGTCTAACTACAGCCTGATGGTAAAAGACTCTGTGAGCTTCAGGAACACATATCTTGACTAAAGTCTGAGGACCAGATGCATTAAACTTAATGAGCCAGCAACGTGGTTTTTAAACTGGTTCTAGCCAGTTTAGCGCGCAAGCAGTAAACCGGGACATGCACAAAAGGGTTCTCTGAGCCATTTTCCTGTCACGGTAGCAGCTAACGAAAACGGAATGCAAATGAGCTAATTACTATTATAATGTGAATGTGATGTGATGCACTACCGTTTCCAACCCCATGCACCGTGGAAAACCTAATGGGAGGTCTGCACCTCTCGCTGGGCCTGCTGTGAGCGGGACCCATGCAGAGGAGGACGCCCATCGCAAAAATCGGAAGAAAAGTGCTCGTCAGGGATGTCCTTTCAAGGGCCTAACACTTGGGCGTCCTTCACTAAAAAAAAAAAAAAAAAAAAAGGACGTCCCTGACGAACACTTGGACATTTTGTGATGGGCGTCCTTCTCTTGGATGTGTTTTTCTTATGTTCCCTGAAAACCGCCGGCGAGAAGAATCGGGGATCGGGAAATGCGAGGATGCCCAAATCAAAACTATTTGGATGTCCCTTTCGATTATGCCCCTCCAGGTCTCTCTCAGCCAATCACAGTGTGTTCAGCTGTCACTGGTGTCAGCTAAATGCGCTGTGATTGGCTGAGAGAGACCTGGAGGGACATAATTGAAAGGGATGAACAAATAGTTTTGATTTGGATGTCCTCGCATGTCCCGATCCCTGATTCTCTCCAGCGGTGTTCTTGGACGTGTTTTTCTTACATGCCCGAAATGACCACCGCCGGACAGAATTGAGGATCAGGACGTGCGAGGACATCCAAATCAAAACTATTTGGACGTTCCTTTCGATTATGTCCCTCTCTCAGCCAATCACAGCTTAGGGATGATCTTCCAGTGTGTAATGGGAACTTCTGGGAGGGTTGAAAACTATGGGAACCCTAGAGTTTGGAGGTAATGTTCTAGGTGTGGAGGGAGCACTATTAGGGGGAGGCTTGATAGGAGAAGGCCACTAGAGGGAGTCTCTGGCCTTTTACTAAGCAGCGTAAACATCTACGCACGCCCAACGCATGCCAAAATGGAGTTATCACACGGCTACCATGTGGCCCTTGTGGTAATTTCATTTTTGGCGCACGTCCGCTACGTGCGGCCAAAAAAAATTTTTTTTTCTGGTACGGGTGAGCTACGCGCGCCAAGTGGCATTTGGCACACGTAGGTCATTACCACCCGGTTACCGCATGAGACTTTACTACTAGGTCAATGGCTGGTGGTAAGGTCTCAGACCCAAAATGGACAAGCAGCAATCTTCATTTTGCCGCACATCCATTTTCAGCAAAAATTTTAAAGAAGAGCTTTTTTTTACAGGCACACTGAAAAATGGATTGGCACACTCCCAAAACCCACGTCTACACTACCGCAAGCCATTTTTCAGTGCACCTTAATAAAAGAACCCCTTATTTAGTATGGTCACTGGGTCTATTTTACTGGTTATAACATGGCTTGTGGTGGTATTCACTGTAAGGTGCATTTCTAGTATTTGCATATTAATAAGCAGTCTTACATGCATTTGCATGTTTTACATCTCATTATTATTTAGTGTGGGGTAACCTAATTACAGCACGAAAATCAAATAACATGTTAAGGGGCAAATAGGGGTTAATGCCCTTACGCACCTTGATAACAACCCCCTTAATTCTGTTAGCACAGATTAACACGTACTCTCTAATGAGTTTAGTACATTAGCACCTAAATTGAAATAACTAATCTCTGTCCATTTTCTTTACAAGAAACTTGTCTTGCTCCCAGTAAAATCTATTTTTAACAATTCTAACAATTACACCGCTCTTGATATCTTATGGAATATAACTCCGCTGGCACTATAATTTGTAAATAATTTTAACAAATCAGCTAGTAATAACTAATGCAATGGACAGCCACATATCCATGAATATATTTCTAACATAATTGTAGAGTTCTCAGTTGGAAATTCTTTATTAGAGATGTGAAAGGAAAAATGGCAACATTCCAGTGGAAACAATGCATCGGTTCATTACTGTTGGAAAATGAGAATTATGGACATACTGTAATAACACAATCACAAAGCTCTCTACTATATTAATAGTGGAAAACAGATTTTGAAGACCTATTAATTGTTTCAGGACATTGAATTTCAATTTCAAAACAATTTCAATGTAATTTTATGGTTTAAAAAAAGCCCCACATTCTTCTATGCTTCAACGTTTTGATTTGCTTACTTCCTTATTCAATAGCTAGAATTATCATGACTAATTTATGACTACCATTTTTGCATAATTTCCAATTTCTTAATGTAGTTGTTCATCTGGCTTATAAGCATAGCAATCCATTGATATACAGAAGAGACTAAAAACAGAAAAAAGTCACAGAAATATCATCAGAATTCCATGTAAACTCAATTTTTCAGTTGGCCTTTCTTATAAACCTGGTGATGTGTTTCTATTTAAAATAAATACAAGAGGTAGCAAAAAAACAAATTGATTGATTCTTTTAAAAATCTATCAACTCCTAACCTGTGATTATCTTCCTTTTCTGTCTCATATTCTTAATCATCTGCCTCTTTCTGTGGATCATCCACATCTTCTTGTTCTTGTCTTTGTTATGAATATTTTGTTAGCCTGCTTTTCTTAGCAAAAAAATGCATACAAATGCAGCTATTTTGAAATGCCATTTCTCCTTCCTGTTCAGTTCTCTATAGCTGTTGACAATATCCTTTTCTCCTCTGGAAACTTTAAGAATGTGTTTACAATTGGGATCATTATCCATGATAATCTGCAAATCCTTGCAGTCAAAGTATGCAAAGGCTTCAGACAGCTGCTTTGTGATCAACTGGGATGGGATGGCTGGAGCATACACAATCTCCCCTCCTCTGCAGCTCACTTTTTTTCTACCTAGATCAGGTTCTCATTGCACAGACTCCTCTATATCATTGTAGCAACATCATAAGGAGTCCTTTTACAAAGGTGTGCTAGCATTTTTAGCATGTGCGTTAAATATGTGTGCACTAAACGCTAGAAATGCCCATATATTGCTATGGGTTTATCTCTCTGACCTCATGTGCACCTTTCTTTAAATTAGTCACCTTATTTTCTAACTCCTCTTACTCTCTTACCTATGCTCCATCTTCACTTATACCCTACACTGTCAATTAAAATGTTTTATTACGTATTCTGTTGACATTGTAAGTAGTATACTATGCTATACTGTGTATTGTTATTTTAATATTTACTGCTGTAATTGTCTATTGTTTATGTTTGATTTATTCTTACTGTACACCACCTTGAGTGAATTCCTTCAAAAAAGCTGTAAATAAATCCTAATAATCATTAGCGCACCTTTGTAAAAGACCCTGTGATAAAATAACCTAATGTGATAAAATAATCCAACTTAACATGAGCCCACATTGATAACTTATTCTACATCATCTTCAAATTTGGCATAATTTCTGAGGGTCAATTATGATCTGTTGAATCTGTGGAAAGTTTTTCATTTTTTAAAATTATTTATTACAATTGTTTTTTCTCATCCAAACAAGAAACTGTATGCATGTGGCACAGTAAGATAACTTTGTTTCAAATAATAGTTGACAATTAGTGTTGATGCTCACTCCATAATAGAGTAGAATTGTCAATATTTATCCCAGATTTACGTAGTATTTACAAATATCATCTCTCTCAGACTATGGTCCTTTTAAATTTGAACTGTACCATAAAGCTGACTTCAATGCTAAATTTTGATAGGCGCCATAGAGTTGTCTTTCTTTCTTTTTTTCTTTTTTTTGTGTTAGCCACAGAAGCCAAAAAAATTCTGTCAATTGATCCTGATGCCTAATCTCCCACTTCCTTTCTCTCGAATATGCCTTATTATTGAATTCTTTATATATTTACGACTCTTTCCTTATTGATCTGTGTGGGTTTATGTATTTTTTTTCATATTTTGTAATGACTTCTTTTTAGCTTGTTAGCCATATCGAACTCGAAATTGTGTGGGAAAATGTGGGTATAAATGTCATAAATAAATAAGTAGGACCTTCCCCCAAATGAAACTTGAGCATAGCTCTAGCAAAAATGCTGTACTAAATTGTCTAGATAGCAGAATGAATACCACCACTAACCAGTTAGGGGATCTTTTACAAAGCGGCAGGAATTCCAACACAGGCTTACCGCATGATAAAACGGAACTACTGCCAGTCCAATGCGGCTGCCAGCGGTAGTTCCAGCTGGAGCGCACGCCATTTCTAGCATGACACTAACCCGGTGATATTCAGGCATCGCTGTGTGCTGCCCAGTTACTGCCAGGTTACTGCAGAAGCCCTTACCGCCACCTGAATGGGTGGCGGTAAGTGCTCCCCATTATGGCAAAAAGGGTCTTGCCTTGTAGGAAAAATGGCCCCCACCACTACTACAGGGCCCTTTTTCTCATAGCTTAGTAAAAGGACCCCTTAAGTTCTGTGACTATCCTATCTCTGCTCATTCGCCATCCTGGTGCTGTCCAGATAGTGCCAAGGCAGTCTATAACTATATTTTGAAGCACTATTCAAATAGCTCCTTTGAATATCCTCATCAGTGGCATTTATTTATCCAGATAACAGCTACACCATTGTGGTGTCCGCCGAAGTTTTGGGAGAAGGGAAAAGGTATCCCCTTGGTGGTCTGCCACAGCTCAAAATAGCCCGATTTACTAAGGCTGGTTTTCCATTCTCTGTCTATGTGAAAGAGCTTAGTAAATCAGGCCTTTAATGTGCCACTGCACAGTGCTTGAAGAAATCAACCGGCCTCCCCCATTCCAAAGCATGCTGTCAACAAAGTACAATCTCCTTATATGGAAGGATGCCCCCTAGTGTGCATCCTATGTTAGTTTTTCTGCCTGCACACAGTATTTATTTTTACATTTTTTTCAGTGATGGGACAGAGAGTGGGCATGGAAGCGGTAACAATTAGTGTGTGCACATTAGCTTGTGCTAACTGGTTACCACAAGATTAATGCAGAAGACCTTACCATATTCCAGTGGCGTAGCTACGTGGGGCCAGGGGGGCCTGGGCCCCTGTAGATTTGGCCCTGGACCCCCCTGCCGATGACCCTCCCGACCCCCCTCCTGCCGCCAACCCTCCCCTGCCATCGCCGTGGGCTACCTTTGCTGGCGGGGGACCCCAATCACCATGAGCCGAGGTCCTCTTCTTCCCGCAAAGGCTTCGTTCTGTTTTTGACGTCCTGCACGTTGTACGTGCAGGATGTCAGACTCACAGAAACAGAATGAAGCCTTGCAGATCAGATAAGCGACGATGGAGGGGGAGGGTTGGTGGCAGGAGGGGGGGGTCGAGAGGGTCGGCGGCGGTTGGTGGTGGTCAAAGTTGGTGGTGGTGGCAGCGGTGGTGGCGGGGGGGGGGAGGGGGGGCTAAAATGTGCCCCCTTACCTCGGGCTCTGGACCCCCCTCCTACCGAAGTCTGGCAATGCCCCTGCCATATTCTAATTAGCAGGCGGTAGTGCTCCCTCATATTTATATTTTACATTTTACTTTTTTTGGTTTATTGTATTTTATTTTAATTGTATTTTATATGTTGTTTTTACTGCATTTATGGCGCAAAGGTCAGTGTTGTTTTAATTTCATTTAGTGTATTTGATTTTTATATAGCTTTTGTGTATATTCGGTTGTAACCAACTTTGATTTTTTTTGTTTTTGTTAGAAATAATAGGCTATAATTTATAAATAAAAATAAACAGCTCCTATCTGATGACTTCTTAATTTCTTCAGGAGTTTCTCATGAGAGGCTTTTTCAAATGTTTTCTGAAAATCCAAATATGCTATTATCAACTGCTCACCTTGGGTCTACATGTTTAATTATAGCAGATTGGTGAGCTAAGGGCCCTGTTTTCTAAGACGCACTAGCATTTTTAGCACGCACTGAAATTAGCATGAGCTAAACGCTACAGTTGCCCATATATTCCTATGGGCACCTTAGTGTTTAGTACATGCTAATCATTACTGCGTGCTAAATATTCGAACACGCTCTTAGGGCCCTGTTTACTAAGCTGCGCTGGTGTTTTTAGCATGCGCTAAATGCTAGTCACCCATATGTTCCTATAGGTGACGTAGCATTTAGTGTGTGCTAATTATTACCATGCCCTAAAAACACTAACGCTCACTCAGCACTGCTTAGTAAACAGGGTCCGAAGACTTCTTTTAGCTAAATCCATATAAAAGTCCATAAAAACACTGGGGAGAAAATCCAAATGAACTGAAAAGTTTGGCATGTTTATATCCTTAGTCCTACTTCAGAGTCTGTGATATGTTTCAGCTATTCTATTATGAGCTTCCATGGAGATAAAAATAAATGGAAACACAAACAATTTGGGTGAACTGAATTTGATTAAAATGATATTAAATTGTTCTAAATGATTAAAGATGACAGGGAAAAAATCCATCAGATAGGTTTATTTTTCTTGCTTAAGATAAAGAATTTCTATTTGCTGTCAGTGGCATATCAGTTATTTTAGAAACATCTCTCAGGCTAATTATTTGAGCTATTAATCATGTCAAATGGTACACAACAAATGAAAATATTACCAGGAAATTCCATTACTATATGATATGTTGCCTAGTCATATTACACTCCAGAAGGAAGCTTTCTTTTGCACAATGC
Organism: Microcaecilia unicolor; assembly: GCF_901765095.1. Classification (NCBI taxonomy): domain Eukaryota; kingdom Metazoa; phylum Chordata; class Amphibia; order Gymnophiona; family Siphonopidae; genus Microcaecilia; species Microcaecilia unicolor. The sequence goes on from NC_044039.1 coordinate 92,600,783, forward strand.
AAGTACTAAGGGCCCCATTTACTAAGCTGCAGCAAAAGGGGGTCTGAACTGGAATCAGCGCATGTTTTCGATGCACGCTGAGGCCCCCCTTTTACCGTCACTGGTAAAAAGTAGGTCTTGCTTTTCTGCAGGAAACAGCCATGCGGCACGTAAAGCACTTGCCTCACAGCTATTTTGGGGGAAGCCCTTACCGCCACCCACTGAGGTGGCGGTAAGGCCTCCAACATTAACCTAGCAGTAACAGGGCAGCACGCAGCACTGCCTGATTCCCACTGAGTACACACCGGCACTACAAAAAATAAATATATTTTTGTAGCACCGGATATGACAGCATACTGGAAGTGGGAAGTAGCGCCGGACTGCTGCAGTAGCGGTACTTCCTTTTTAGCGAGTGGTAAGCATGAATTGGGCTTACTGCCGCTTTGTAAAAGGGGCCTCAGGACAGTATTAGCAGGTTTAGGACTACTCAGGCTTCGGATTAAGGTTTTCTACTGTTATGTTATGTGCAAAACTAAATTGCACAAAGGCAAAATTAGGAGCCTTTTTTTACTCAGTCTTATCACATGCTAAATGCTGTGCATCCTAGTAGCCTAGTGGTTAGTGCACTGGACTTTGATCCTGGGGAACTGAGTTTGATTCCCACTGCAGCTCCTTGTGACTCTGGGCAAGTCACTTAACCCTCCATTGCCCCTGGTACAAAATAAGTACCTGAATGTATGTAAACTGCTATGAATGTAGTTGCAAAAACCCTCAGAAAGGCGGTATATCAAGTCCCATTTCCCTTTTATACATAACTGCCTTAAGGCATTTTGCAGTAGCTTGCCTGTTATTGCATATCAAAAAGTGTGTTAATGAATTTCTTTTTGAGGGGTGTGGCACGGGTGGGGAATGTGAATGCTATACTTACCATGCACTAACTGGATAATGCACAGTTAACGGAGGAGCACTTAGGGGTCCTTTTACAAAGTGATAATAGGGCTACCATGTGGTTAGTGTGCAGCAAAACAGCGCTACCACCAGGTGTGCCCAGGTGCCCTGCGGTAGGTCTGAGTTTGCCGTGCGCCGTTTCCCACACTAGAAAATCATTTTTTTTTCTATCATGGGGAGCGGGGAGTAGGCATTCCTGGCGATAATCGAGCAGAATGGGCACACTGTGGTGCCCGATTACCACATGAGTAGCATGTGAGCCTTTACCGCCTTCTAAATAGGAGGCGGAAATTAGCACATGGCCATTAATGGCAGAAATAAAAATTCCGCTATTTTAGAGCTGCGCTAAAAAGTAGCTTCAGCACGCAGGAAACCCACGTGCTAAACCTACTGCCGGCCACTTTTTAGTGCTTCTTAGTAAAAGGACCCCTAATGCTTTCTAAATAGGAGGCACATTAACACTGAGCAGGTATTGCACACTAATCGGAATATTAACACATGAACTGAATTTAAAAGATACTGTTTTGCTACTGTTTTGTTTGACCTCGTTTTCGTCCTCCTTGGGCTATTCCATATGGAGGATTGAACGTACTAAGTTCATCCAGAAGATTCTGAATTGTTTTTCTTACTTCCATTGTCACCCAGTCCCATGGGGGTCTGGTCTGGGCAGGCATCAACAGCCGCAATTCGAAACTAATTCCCATAACTACTGCTTTCTGTCTTTCTGGATCTAGGTATATTCTGGGCCATTTATGTTCCCACATATAGTCTGTTAGAATCTATCAGTATTTTATGCACCAAATGAGTGTCTGGTGTGGGTTTAGTTTTGTTTAGTTAGTAAAATAAGGAATACTTGAAAATAAAGACAGAAATAGATTTCAGATAGAAAGATATTTATTCTTACCAATGTTTCAATTCAGTACAGACATCGGACAGATTCTGGGTTCAATAGCACAGCGCTCCGCCGTCTGAGAAGTGCTGAGGACGACTTCTCAAATTAAGCCAAAATCTCTCTTCTTTTATACACTTACCTCTCCATAGAAGTCTATGGAGGGGTACAATTTTGTCAGTTATTTCTCAATTTCTGCGGTTATACTTTCGCGTCCTGCCATCTGTGCATTTGTACCCAGCTCCTTCCGTTCCATCTATTTCAACAGGTTGCCACATTTTCCGGTTATGTCAACATGTTTTTAGAACAAACTGTTTTTGCGGTTACTAACACTTTTTTCTGTTGAGATACCAGTTTCACATAATGTTTTTGCAACACCTCTCATCACATCTTCTGATCTCTGTATCATTTTATACATTAATATAAAAAATAAACCCCATTTTGAGAGCCACTGTTTTTCCCATTTTATCCATCATTCTTTCATTACAGGTGCTACATTTTATTTAAATATTGTACCTGTTTGTGTTAAGACTCATTGTTCAGACCTGCTTTCTGCAGATTCTCAAATATTAATTCATTTGTTACTTGTTTGGCCTAATCAGTACTTTTTCAGATGTTTTTGGCTCTGTGGCTTTGTCCATCACAATTCCAGTGGTAGATCTAAAACCAGGCCATATATTAACATTCCCCTCTTCACCCTATCCCATAGGGTGACACCAGGGTTAATGTACCATGGTACCATCCATTCCAGAAGGTATCCTACAAGGCCATCAAATTTTCTGTGTCTCAATGCAAACCGGTACAGTCTGAATTATTTGGTTTCAGATTACCATCCTGGCACCACTTCAATTATTTCTATCCTTCCTACTTATCTATATCTATGGTTATACAAAAACTTATAGTTACTATACTTCTACCCTTTAATATGCAGATTCTATCTTATTCTTACCTATTTTATCATTAATTCTTTGGTTATATACTGATCATATCTTATCTTATAAAGCTTTATATGATTATATTGTATCCCTGTGTGTGCTATTACCTGATTATACAGATGCAGACATCTCTCTAGTGTCTCTAGCAGTTGCATAGCGATTGGTCCTTCTCAGAGGGAGATAGTCCAATGTGTCATCTCCTGTGGTGTTGGGAAGGAGATTTTCGTACAGGACATATTGTCCTGCTGTTGTCTTTTTCGTGATTGCGGTTTCAATTAAGCGTTCTACTAAGCCTCTAGCACAAGGGATTATGCAACACCCTACTAACACAAAAATTGCTACCACTATGATTATAGTTGTGGCTGCTGAAATGATAAATGTTTTCCATTTACCAAAAGCTTTATCCATCCAACCAGTCCAGGATGTATCAACGCCAGAGTTTTCTGCCAATTCTTGTGACAGTGAGGTTAAGCCTTCCAAAGCTCTGGTGATTGATCCATCTGGAGCTGTATTGTTGGGGATAAAGGTGCAACACTGTGTACCTATCTTTCGGCACACTCCGCCATCCGCTGCTAGAAGTTGGTCAAGAACTAATCTATTTTCCAACGTCATCCTGCTGGTGGCGTCTAATTGTGTTGCAATTCCTTTAACTGCGTCCCTAGTGTAGTTCACAAATCTCTGCTGGTTGTAATATATATAATTAATCCAGTCTACGTTCTTATTGATAGTAGCCCACCAAAAGAAGGTAGATTCGAATCCTGCAGCTATTTGGTTTCTGGCTTTGAACTCATCAGGGACCCCTCTTGGAACACCAATAGCATCTATATAGACCCGATCATCAAAAGATCCAGGCATTGCATTTCTCTTCACTCGTGAGGAAGAGCTGCTGTGAGGAGGGAGTAAGGACGCTATTATGATTGGAATTACCAATTTTACTAAGGCACATCTGCCTTTCCAACGTATGTGAAGTGTATGGTGGATAGTATGGGCTCCACAGTACCACCATATGTCTGCTCTAGCTTGTGAAAAGTTTGTGAGATTAAGATTTCGCAGACTCTCTTTTCCTAAGGTTGTGTTGCAATTAGTCAAATTTCCTAAAAACCGTGTATTTTTCCCCTCATATCGTTCTATACATGTATGATATCTGGTAGCAGGATCTGGAATCCTGAATGCAGGTGGAACCCTCATCCGAGGGGGCAAATAGGGGTGATGCTTGTCAAGATGCTGACAAGACTGATTGACTTTTTCTTTTACCTGCAATAATTCTAACATACACCAAAAACCATCTGGATCATTGTGGAGATCTAGAGGGAAAGGAACTACCGTTGGTTCTGCTCTAGCATGGGAACAAAAATAACAATTAGAGACATTCAAGCTCTTTGTAGTATAATGTGCCCATTCGAGCCATAGGTTTGTTTCTCCAAATCCTGTTTCTAATGCTATTAAATCTTTGGAATTATTAATTGGCACGATCTGGTAAGGAATTTTTTCTTCTGGGATCTTTGTTGGCACCAAAGGATTGGTCGCTGTAGGTTGGGCTGGGGGTGGAATAATCTTGAACGTTCCAACCGGATCTCTACCTGTGGCATCAATTCCTATGGAATAAGTTCTGTATGTAGTGGCCGTTACTCCTGTGAACGTGATAGCCACTTGGTTACATTTGGTCATTGGACAGAGGCCATTCACTCGCAATTTCATGATAGAAATGCTCTTTTTGAGATCTGGAATCTCACTACCTGAGTAGGGGACCCACGAACCTGTATACCACCATACTTGTGCCCAACTTCCGCAATTGGAGAAGGGACACAGGTATACCTCAAAAGCTGACAAGTATTGCTGTACAGGATGTGCCCCACACATTGTGTAAGCACACACATCAAGGGTTATTGTGGTTGTGTCCGTGGTGGTGGGTAATGCTATTTCGTAAATGGTAATGAATTGTTTTAGAAAACTTTCTAGTTGCTGTGTTCCTTGTATCATGGGTATGGTGTGCACACACAACAGGAGGAAGACTAAGGACTTCATGTTGGTAGTTGTCATGGTTAAACGTAAGACCTGGATTGTACCAAAGGTAATTGGCGGTTAATGAAAATGAGTAACACAATAAATCCTAGGGTCTTAACCAGAACTGTAATTGCTATGATTAATATTCCTAGGTATACCAAAGCTTGATATATCATAAGGAAGAATTTGGGTTGGGTTGGTACATTCTAATAACTGGGTAGGGTGGGTAAATTCTAATAGCTCCTCTTTCAGGAGTGTCGGGGATAACAAAAAGACTGTATACTTCCAAAGGTCCCAATCCAACCTCTCTAATAAACACAAAGGGTATCCAATCAGTGCCCAGTACGGCGTATGTGATAATCCAAAAATCTACAACGTCACCAGTTTCTGGTCTTATTAGGAGGTCGTCGGTTTGTTCTATTTGTAAACCTAAGGTTCCTCCAAACAATATCACAGTGTCTGTAACCGTTCGGCTAGGACCTAGTGTCCAATTCTCAAACAAAGGTTCACACAATGTCAGATATCGGGTGAAGGGGTCCCAATTGGGATCGTCTTCTGGAGCTGGGTCCCAATGAGGATGTATTAACTCTCTTAGATCAAAAAGGTACTCTGGGGGTTCAGGGATTAAGTGTACACCTATACTAAAAGGCGATGGTGGGGGAGAATCAGGTGGAGAGGGCGGGTTATCTGGTAAATTCTGGGACATATATTGATGGTTACTTAAGGATTATGAGCTATCTGGGAGGTCGAGTGGCTGGGACGGTGATGTTTGGAGTGGCTAAAGTAGTATTCGTGGGAGGAGGAGCGTCACTAGGAGGAACCAGAGAATAAGGAGGAGGGGTGGGTCGTAATTCAAGCAAGGTAATATTATCCTCAAAAGTAGTTGTAAGATTGGGGACAATATGGACCGAGCTACTGATATTATTGGGAACAGTTGTAGAATGCAAAACAGGAGAATCAGTGAGGACAGGAGTAGTCGCAGAGGTTTCAATAGGCTCTGGAGGATAGCCAGTTGAAAAGTCTGTCGTGGCAGATGTGTCTGCCCAGGGGGTAGGATGACTGGTGGCAATGGGACCTATCTTTGAGGTCGTCCGGGGGGAGCTGTATCCAAACAGGCGTGTAAATGCGGTGTATTGTTGGGGCTCTGTGTAGGCTGCTGTAGTAGGTGATGGAGCAGGAGTAGATGTAAGTACCGAAGTAGTTACAAGTACTGCTGGAGTAGTTGCAAGTACAGAAGTAGTTGCAAGTACTGCTGGGGTAGTTACAAGTACCGAGGTAGTTACAAGTACCGTGGCGTTTCCGGCTGGCAAGGTAACGTTGCCAGTGGGAAAGGCAGTAAGTGTGATCCAAAGATCCAGGAGGTTACTGTCAGCAGTATAGGTAAACAGGGTAGTGAAAAACAAAACCAAACCTATACAAAGTAGGATGATGCACACGAGTCCAACAGCAAACAATCGAGCAGATGGAAAGCAGAAGAAGAGGGTGTATTGATGTAACACCGTCACTGCTGCTGAGACAACGCTCGGACGGGTGCTGGTTCCGTCCGTGTCGTCAGGATTAGTGTCGCCTTCCAAATAAGTGTCGTCGAAGTCGTTCGACCAATGGGAATTGGTTTCAGATACCTGCTCAGAGTGACACTTATCAACAGGGTAAAGTCCAATGTCCAATGTCCAGTGGGTCTGGTGGATCAGGTTCCTTGATATTGTCGAGGGCAGCAAGGTTCTCAGCAGTTGGTTCCCTGCGGAGACTCTTACCAGCGGGGGAGGGTGGTGGTATCAACACTTTCACAGGAGTGGTTGGGAAAGGTGGTATTGGAATAGGAACTTTATGTAGAGAAATAGTCTGTAAGGGAATGAGTTCTTCTGGAGTGAGTTTGCCCTGATCAATACTAGAAATGCATTCACTAATTGCCATGTCAGACTTGCAGCTTTCTGAGTGGTATTAAAAATACATTTTTTTTCAACAAGCTTTTGAGACTTAGGGCCCTGTTTACTACACAGCATTATAGACGCATTAATATTTGTTATGCATGTTGAACCATGTACGCGCCTACAATATCTCTATAGGTGCCTATATGGTTAGCGCGCGTGCTAAGTGTAGGTGCGCTAAAAACACTAACGCACCTTAATAAGCAGGGCCCTTAGATCTCATATTTCTCATTAAGAGGGCTACACAAGTTCTGATTCAAACAGAGAGGCTTGTGTGAATGCATAGGATGCTCTTCAGAATGTATGTTCCGTTTGTTCTTTCCTATATTTTATGGTGTTCCTATTTCAAATTTTTTAGTTAATTTGATTTATGTCATTTATTGTTTTCATGTAAACTGTTCTGATTTGTTTGCAATAAGTAACGGTATAGTAAAATGAATAAACAATAAACATGCAGTAAAATCCTGCATTAAGCTATGTTAACGGCAAATCTTAATACACTTCAGTAAAATGGCCCCTTAATTTTGGGGTCCTTTTACTAAACTGTTGGCGCACAGAAACAGGCATGCTGCGCATCAATCCGCAGCTACTGCAGCAGCCCGGCAGTAGTTCCCACTCCTAGTGTGCACCATTTCCAGAGCTAGAAAAATATTTCTAATTTTGTAGCACCAGTGTTTACCCGGCAGTGTTTATCGGGCAGTGCCGTATGCTGCCTGGTTACTGCAGGGTTAGTGCGGGAGTGCTTACCGCCACCTCAATGGGTGATGGTAAGTGCTCCACCCCAAAATGGCTGTGTGGCAAGAGGTTCACTTATTGCACAGCCATTTCTAAAAAAAAAGATAGCCTTTTCCCTGCTGCGGTATAAGGGGGCCTCAAAAACATGTGCCGACGCTAGCGCAGGCCCCCTTTGACCTCAGCGTATTAAAAGGACCCCTTTGGAATTTTGCACCTTTAGAGTTCAAAAGAGGCCTCAAAATCTATTTGGAATTTCACCCAGCAGCACCAGACTCAGAAACTTAAGACTACAGACTGATTATGGTTTCCCCCTGTCCTATCATAATTATGGTATTCCTTTCTTTATATATATATACTATTATATGTTAGTGTTTTGTAAACCGTACAGATGATTACGATGAGTGGTATATCAAGCTTTAATAAATTTGGAAACTGGGAATTAGGGTAAATTATGAATTTCCTCTTTATTACAAGTCACTACTCATTTTTCTCACTTTTTTACATTTATATGTGCAAAACTAACTCATTTAGGAGCCTTCTTACCAAACTACAGTAAAAAGTGGCCATAGTGAATCCTTATGTGAGACATTTTTACCACAGGAGTACAATAGCAGCATTTTTTATTTTATCTATTAATGGCTACGTGATAATCTTCCCATTAGCTTGTAGCTATTAATGCGTGAGCCCCTACCATCACCTATTGTGTAGGTGGGTAAGGGTTCATGTGCTAAGTATGGTCTAATTGGTTAGCTTGCTGCAATGTAGCTGTGCTGATTAATGCAGAATACGCCTTCTCTCTACTCCTAGACCCGCTCCCAGTGCTAAAATATAACTTCTACTTTTTAACATGTGGGTAAGCGCACACACACAATCCAAAAATTGCCATAGGATGCCTGAGCTGTCCAGCGGTAAGCCCTTTTTTGCTGCAGTAAGCATGCATTAGTGCTGCAGCTTATACAGTAGTTAGGCTCTGCCCAGAGCATCTCAGGATGGCACCCAGAGAAGCAGGAGGAAGTGGGTATTGCTCCTGATTCCAACTAAAGGTATGGGGGTCAGGGAGGGAGTGGGTGGGCTAGGTTACCACTAGACCTCCAGGCCTAAGTTATTGGGGGAGGGATAAGCAGGGTTGGGTCTGGTACAGCCTAGTTAACATGGCTTAATGCAGAATTTTACTGCACGTTAGCTGCAAGTCTAATATGGCAATTAGTGGAGACATTTCTAGTATTTTTTTTTATTCAGTTCATGTGTTAATGTTCCCCTTAGTGTATGGTACCTACTCAAACTTAATGTGGGAACACTTACTTCCTCCTATTTAGGAAGCAATAAGGGGTCATTTTACTATGCCGCACTAAAAAGTGGCAAGTGGCAAGTCTGCCAGGATAGGCCTGGCCTAGAATAGCTTGGGGGGGGGGGGCGGCACATCTGGAGAGGGGCCTTCTGGACCACCAGACTATTTGTGAGGGGTCAAGGGGTCCTGTTGGACTATCAGGCTATTTATGAGGGTGCCAAATGGACCACTGGGGATTTTTTAAACTTTGGGGGAGGGGGGCTGATGCTTAAGGGGGGCAGGGCCATTAGATTACCAGGCCTTTTATTGGGGGAAGGGGCTGGAGTAAGGGGCCACAGCATGCTGCGGTATGCTTCTTTTTTTCTGAACCTCAACTTTCCTGTCAGTGCCTGAGCTTCCTCTTTCCCCTCTCCCACAGCTTCTGCACAGCCTGATTGTGAGCTTTCCCTAGTATGCATCATGAAGCTGTAAGGTAAGAAAGTCTTTCTGCTTTATTTTCTGCCTTCATCTGGAAAGCTTGGGGTCTGCTGGGTTTCCTGAATATTCTAACCCTCATCTTCCCAAGCTCACCTGCCCAGTAACAATATCCACCCATTCTGTGATTTATGTGGTGATCTGGACGTTATTTATAGTAGATATGCAGATGACGGCATTCTGTCAAAATAACCTTAGACAAAGTAGCCTGGACAAAATAGTCGATGATAAAATAGTCTTCAAGAAAATACCTTGGACAAAATAGCCTCTAACAAAATAGCCCTGTGTCAAAATAGCCTGTCAAAAAATAGCTTACCTATAGAAAAACAATAAGAATATGAAGTATATTTAAATCTTTAATGAATAATGTAAACAAATACACTCTTCGACAATGAGACTTGATTAATTTTATATGTTAAATGTAGTTAAATGCATGTTGTAAAAATAACCCAAATATACTGACAGTCTCTAAATGGAAAGATTATGTGCCACACTTCTAAGGAACGTAATAATGTCATTACCATTATACGTAGGAACAAGTACCTATAAACATTTGTCAAGTTGTATGTACTTGTAACTTAGATGACTCTGGCTACCAAATGCCAGCACGATAAAGAGACAGTTCTATTTCAGTGTGATCTTGTTCCTTCCTAAAACGATCAACAAGTTTAAATATAAAGGGATGGTGACAGTCGATGCTTTGCTGAAATGATCGGTGCCATGTTTGTACAGAGTTGTTTATACAAAGTAAACAATCCAGGTCACGGTCATGAACATTCTAAGTGCAACTGCATAGTGAGACTCTGCTGTGCGGTTTCACTGCTGCCATCCAATGAAAATGTCATCCCAGTAATCAGTTATTGAAGTTATCTCAGGAGAAATGTTTTCGACAATGTTCTCAAATTCCACTGGGACATCGTCTATCGGTAGGAACCTCAATGCTGGCAGCATCTTTATGTTAATCCAGATTACTTCATTGTCTCTGAAAGCATCTGATAAACCACTGTCCTGCACCTTCCCCCAAAAACATTGCCCTAGATGCAATAGACATGCAGTTAAAGGAGAAGCTGGAAACACTTTTGACACCGCATTCTGGCTCACTTTCGCAAAGTCAGATAGCATACTAAGGGGACTGAAGTGGGGATTTAACTCCCAAAGCTTTTTAAGCCATGTATGCAGGTTTTTTCCCTTTTGTCTGTGAGCACAACATAAATTAACGGCTTTGCAGTTTTCTCAGTTAAAACATGAACTGAAAATACCTGAAAAAAATGTCCTGTGAATGACCCAGTGAGGATTTTCCTCCTGAAGATGAAGATTTTCATTTGTTCCAAAGATCAAGATTTGATTGTCATCACCAACACCTGAATCCTTAAGCATGTCGAAGTTCAGTAGGGATATCAATCTCAGCAACAGATTGAGGGTTGGGTTAAAGTTGATGAGTGCACTTACATTTACGCTGGATGGCCCATTGTGAAGCTACATATGCAAAAAGATGAACAGCCAAATCCAGAGAAATTCCATTCGTACACTGTTGTATTATCTGCCTTGGCTTTTCCATTCCTTATTCAGCTCATTTTCATTCTGAGCCATACAGCAAATAGCTTTATCTTAGAAACATCAGGTGCATGGTTATGTTCAGTAAGAGTTGCTGATGTGTGGTACTTTAAGACGTTCACAACAGGATGTTGTAAGGCACCAGCATGATGTACTCACATTAATGTTGGTTCTTGCCTTCCGATAATGACATATATCTTTCAGCAATAAGTCTTTCCTTTTCTGAGACAACAATCTCCATTCTGATAGGCCTACAGAAAATGATAGAATATTGAAAGTTGTTGCATAATTATCAAATGAAAATTGATATGTTTAACATAACATATACTGCTTCCACTTGTGAGCTGGATACCCCATTTATAACGTGTTTAGTGGCAATAAATTTAATGTGAGAACTATAATATATTTTAATAAAATGTGTTTAAAGCAATCCAATCCCCATGACACATTGACAAAATGTGTGAAACAACAAACTAAGTGTATTACTGCTACCAGTTGACTTTATATAGTTCCCCATGCTTCTCTTTCTAAATAAGATTGCCTGCTAAAACTTCAAAGCATAATGTAGATTATTTGATGAAGCCTTTGTTTCTGAAGCCTCATTTTAATGGTCATCCATGCCCTTTTTTATCAACCTGTTCATTTAAAACCTATAAAACATCAAAGCATAATTGGGTTCTATTCTGAGGGGCCGATTTGTCATGAGCCATTTTGTCGAGGGCTATTATGTCGGGGGATATTTTATTAGGGCGATTTTGTGTATAGGGCATTTTCTTGGGGTTGTTTTGTCAGGGTAGTTTTGACTCGGTACTACAGATGACTTAAGGGCTCATTTTTGAAACAGAAAAATGTCCAAAAAATGTCACACAAAGTGGCAGATGGACATTTTTCTTGCAAAAAACATCCAAATTGTTACTTTTGAAACACATGTTTTAGACATTTTTCTATGCAGTTTGTTTTCAGTGCATCCAAATCAAAAGGGGGCATGTTGGGGGGGGGGGGGGGGGAGTGTTGGAGGTTGGATTTGGGCATTGCTAACATTTGAACATTTTTCTGCCATAATGGAACAAAGCAAAAGTTTCCAAGGCTAGAACCTATATATTTTGGGATAGACCTGTTTTAATAATGACTAAGTCACAAAAAGGTGCCTCAAATGACCACTGGAGCGATTAAGGCATGACCCCCTCTTACTCCCCCAGTGGTCACTAACCCCCAGTTTACCCCCCCAAAGATGTAAAAGAAACAGTACATACCAGGCTCTATGACAGCTTCAGATGTTATGGCAAGTCTTCTTAGAGCAGCAAGCAGGTCCCTGGAGTAGCCTAGTGGTTGGTGCAGTGCACTGTAGAGAAGGGGACCCAGGCCCATAACCCATTCTAACTGTTACACTTGTGGTGGAAAGTGTGAGCCCTCCAAAACCCACCAAAAACCTAATGTACTCACATACAGGTGAGACTTGCAGGCATAAAGGCTATTGTAGTGGTGTACAGTCGAGTACAGTAGGTTTCTGGTGGGTTTTAGAGAGCTCGCCATACAATATATGGGGGTAATGGTAAGATGCATACCTGGAACCTTTTATGTGAAGTCCACTGCAGTGCCCCCTAGGGTGCCCCACTGCTTTGCTGGGATATCTGTGTGGCCAGTCTACTAAGAATACTGGCTCCTCCTACATCCCCATGGCTTGATTTTGTATGTTTTTCACTTGCACTTTTTTTTTTTTTTTGGAAAATGGTTCAAAATGATAGATGCACTGAGCACAACGTCTAGCAAATGGTCATATAAAACAAAAAAAAAAGAGAGACTTTTTCAGGTTTGAAAATGCCCATGTTTGCTACTGGATTTTTGGATGTTTTCCACAAAAATATCAAAAATGCCCCTCTACATGTTGTTTATATCTTTGATTAGTGATGTATTCACTACATCTAAAAATTTCCTCTTGGTTTACTACTAAAGACCTCATACAAGACCTAGAAAAAAGAGGACTGATGGTTTTGAATAGGCAACAGATTTTGAATTTACCCAACTCTATCATTTTAAGAGTGCTACATTTTAAATTCTGTCAGGATGTGCACTGTTTGTGTTTACTGTAGTATTTTACTCTGCTCTTACATTTAACCTTATAAAAGACGTCAAGAAAGCTTTTTTTTTTAAACTTCACCAGGTCAATATTCAACTGGCAGCGGTCAGCATTGTTTTAAGTGCTGACTTGGATGGATAAATTAGCCTTGGATATTTCAGTGCTGGGCCATGTACTCTGAATCTTATATTCAACCAGTTAACTATGCAGGTGCTGGCACTGAATCTTACTGGCACTTGCATAGTGCTGGCTGCTCCCCAGTCCTGCCCCCTGTACTGCCCCTGACTTCCCACTTTAAAGGTGGCCAGTCAGAGCCAATATTCAGTGGCACCGCACAGTTAAGTGCCACTGGATATCAGCGGTTGGAAGACCCCAAGAGATTTAGCAACGAGGAGCCTCTCTTGCCCACTTAAATAGATTTTGAATATTGGGTGGCACATGCTTAGAAGATCAGAAAACATTTTCTTAAAGCAGTTGTGCAATAATTGGTGTTGACACTAAGATGTGTCTTAATTTTATAACTCTCCAGTACCTTTGACCTGGTGGACTGGAAGATCATGATTAATATATTCCATGAACGTGGCATCCAGGATAAGGTCCTAAATTGGTTTCAGAGCTTTTTGATGAACCACAGTTTATGGTTAAAAACGATGGGATATTATCTGACAAATGGGGGGGGGGGGGGGGGGGGGCACTGAGTGGAGTTCCATGGGGTTCTCCTCTCTTCCCAGTGCTTTTTAAACCTACTTATGAGGTCACTGGGTATGTTATTAGATCAATTTAAGTTTAATGCACTTTATTTATGCAGATTCCATCACTGTATTTTTACCATGTTCTCCATCTTCACGGAAATTTTGTCCTGTATTCAGATGTGCATAAAACAAATAGATTCCTGGATTTCCACCCATCATCTTAAATTAAATAAAGAGAAAACTAATGCCCCTGTTTACAAAGCCACACTAGCGATTGCCATGTGGCAATGCCGATACAGCCCATTGAAAGTGAATGGACTATGTTGGCATTAGCGCACCAGAAGCCGCTAGCGAGTCTTTGTAAACAGGGGGGGGTAATGTTCTCTGGATAGGATCTAGTGACAATATAAGATAGATATATGTCACATTTCATGATTGATGGGAATCTGTTTTCATTAGACTTGCATTGGAAAATCTGAGGTATAGAATTGGACAACTTATTAACAATGCAACAGCATGTTTCTTCAGTAATGAAAAAAATCTTATTCTCAGAAAGCTTAGGGCTATCAAAAAATATTTTTCAATTGATACCTTTAGATTGTTTGTCCAATCATGTATACTATCTAGGTTCAACTACTGCAACCTTGTTTTGATTGGATGCTCTAAAGCTTTAATTGATCGTTTAGAAATCATGCAAAATATAACCATTAGGCTGATTTTTGGTCTGTCAAGATATGATTCAGTTAGGAACTATTATCTAAAGTTACAATGGTTGCCGATTATGGCTCATATTCATTTCAAAGTAAGCATAATGGTATTTTAAAGTTTTATCTGGTGATGCTCCCTCTTATATGTTAGACCTAGCTATGTTGCTACAAGGAGTTGTTTCTAAATATTGCACTCAGAAGCTAAGATCAGTTAGATATTTTTCTTTATTGCTTCACTATCAAATGGCTAGTATTTGGAACTCTCTACCTTTATTGGGTTTGGCTTCTTTCTAGCTGTGATCTACTCTGAACTAAGTGGGTAGTGACAGAATACAAAAAATGATGTAACATAATAACCTACAGAACAGAGGACGTGTTTAAAGCACTGTAGATGATTTTTAAATCTGTAAAATCTGCTATGCCCTTAAATTGAAAAGTTATTTTATTTTAGAATTATATAGGACTGCACCAGCTTCCAATACTCTACAGGGCCAAATTTAAAACTATTTACCTGTAAGGGTCTTACAGTTCTATTGTTTAAAGTTGTTCTCCATACAATAACTTGCAAATCAGTTTTCTCCTTCTTGGGATCTAAGTTATAAAGTCCATGTTACTTTATTTTAGAGTTATGTAGAAAATGTTTTTTTATTTGACCAAGCTTTTTGAATAACTTTTATAAGATAGATGCGTTAGGTTTTGTATTATTTACTAAGACACAACAAGTGGCACATTTTCATCCACTGGAAAAATTTGTATGCACTACAAAATCCCCATCAGGGGGTCTCCATCAGGATCTACAGGCAGTTCCTTTGAGTCTCCCACCAGCTAACAGGAACAATCCATCATCCCCCCATTCAGAGCAATCTGGGACTCATTCAAGAAGGTAACAGAGGAGGCTTTCAACATTTTTTTGAAAGGTCTAAGTGACATACTGCCTTCCTTCTTGCCTGGCAAAGACAGTAGAGCTAGCAAGCAAGGCTTTCTTTCAATGAACCACTGAATGAGCCACTAACATTGTTAACTCCACCCTTGTGGAAGGGCAGCTGACAATGACATTTAAAAAGGGCTATGGTGGACTTTCTACTGAAAAAGAGCTCTCTTGACCAGGAAAAGCTTGAAAACTATCACCCAGTATGTAACATCACTTTCCTGGAAAAACCTTATAGAACTGAGCCTGCATTGAACTCAGATACTGGCTAAATGAAAAACTGGCTAGACCCATGTCAGTCTAGCTCTAGCCCAGGATATGGAACGTGGACAGTTCTTGTATCCCTGCTTGATGATCTCCAAGGAAACTGTGATGTGGGAGTCTGCCTTGATTCTCATGTTTCTTTCTCCAACAGCCTTTTTACTGTATTGTATTAATGAATTTATATTCTGCTATTAACACTTAAGTTGCAAAGTGGATTACAGGTAATAAAATAACTTCTCATACCAAAATGAATTAATAATAAAAACACAAAGTAATACAAAATAATAACCATCAACCTAATACAAATATCATTCCTATCTAGCAAGAAAAGGAATATGTACCTAAGTTACAGTCGCTATTTGACACTGTGGACCATAATATCACATTTACATGGCTGATAGAAACAAGGATCAGTGGCACTGTATTTGCATGGTTCACATTCTATATGTCAGACAATAAAGAGTTCTATTCAACAACACACATCAACACCTTGGGCATGAAACTTGGGGTACCTCAGTGATCCATATGATCATCTATTTTTACATCTACTTCACGATTAAAGATGAGCTGCTTCAGTTGATGGAAACAAAATTCTATATCTATGCTAATGATATGCAGCTACTCATGCCCACTGAACTAGACTTATCCAGAGCTTGAGTAAATCGAATGACTGTCTAAAAGCAAATCAGGAATGGGCAAAAACAACAAACGCTGCCTGAAACCAAGTAAAACAGAGATTCTGTGGAACACAAGTGGACAGGTATCTGACTTCAAAATATCATTTGGGAAGCATGGATTCTCTCTAAAATCTCAAGTAAGGAATTTTGGAATACTGTTAGACTCATCACTCATTTTGGTATTATCGTTTATCATTTATTAAGCTTCTCTAAATCTGCTTTTATTACTAAAGCCAAACAAGGTGGAGTACAATAAAATACAAATTCAAACAATTGTTAAAAACTGCTTCTATCATCTGTGGAAACTTTGAAATCACTCTCCATACATCGAAAAGATGAGTCACATTACAATGGTTCATACCATGACATTTTCAGGCTATACTACTGTAACACCCTATATGTTTGTCAAACCAAAAAGAGTTTGCTTCACCTTCAACTAATTCAGAATGCTGCAGCAGCATTAATAGAGGGTTGCAAGTGCTGTGACCACATCACACTCCTCATGCAAAAACTGAACTGGCTTTCAGTTCTCTACAGGGCCAAATTTAAAACTTTTTATGATTGATCTTCAAGGCCCTCAGTCAAAATGGGCCAGAGTACCTAAACAATAAGCTAGCCTACTACACACCTTTGATTCTTCTAAGATCCTCTCAAGGAGCATTATTATCTTTACCCTCATCCAAAAAAATTGCTTGATGTGATATCCAACAGTGAGCTCTCTCATTTCCAAAGAGGCAATGCTTAACTCAAGGCTACCACTACTTCAGGAAGCAGGTGAAAGCCTGGATCTTCTCACAAGCCTTTAATACATGTGACAACTGACTATCCACTAAGCATCTGGAGTAGCTTGCCACACTTTTAACTAAGATCAGTCCCACATACCTTATTCAACTGTACATATAATTTGTCTTCCTGTAAGGCTATGACATGTATGACTGTCTCTTAACACAGCAACATACACTGCTGGGTTCTGGTGTAGCTCCCCAAAGTTAACTCACCAGCCAGATCAAAGATATCAAGTTGTAAGGTCCCAAGTTGAACTTGGCCTACCTGGCTATCAAGGCTCCAGTTCACAGATATGTAGCGAAAGCATATGCAGTCAGGCATCGCTGCTTCCCTCTGGGCCACCCTAACCTAGCTGTGCCCTGAGCTCTTATACTTTCTGGACCATGCCCTCCTAGCTCTGTCCATTCCATGCCACCTCCCCCCTGGGTAGGACTGTAAGTTTTAAGAGAGTGCTATCAAGGAAGAGGGGAAACATTCCATAGATTCCCTCATATATCTTCCCCCTCTGCTCAACCATGCCTGGTTGAGCACCTGCCGCTCCAAGGATCCTCCCAACTAAGGAGAGGGCTAGCACCAACATCCAGGGCTCCTAAACCTGCCCCAGGAAACCCAGAAATCACCCCCCCCCAAACAGGCAAGACTTCCAAGCACTAAAACATAGGGGAGGCAATTAAAACACAGCAGTCACCGGGCACTGCCACAACAATGGCCTCAAACCCTCTGGATTCTGGGCAAGTGGCACTAGCCACAGTGGTAGGCAGTGGGTTAATCATCCACCATGTGGCACAATTTGTCATAGTTCTCTCTAAGACCTGGTTAATAACATGCTCAATCACTGCATCTAGCTCCTTTTCATCCACATTGGTCACTTGTCCCAGGGTTAAACGCATAAGCCTCAAAAGTTCCTCCCGTACAGGTAGCTCAGCTTCAGGGACTTTTCATAGCATCTGCAAGGTATTATGGTCCACACTTGGCTCATTCATTTGAAACCTCCTGGAAACTCCCCCAAATCAACCTGGGTTTGTAATCCAATAGGGATAGGTTCTATCTGGCATATGAACTGAGGCCATCCTCTTGGGGTTATAGTAGTGCCCTATCCTAGCTCTGAGGGCATGAAGGCTCACTAAAATCTCTCTCCTCTGGGAAGCCTCCTTGAGCAAGGTAGCTAAACCCTCCAGCTTCTTGTACCTCTCCTGCTTAGACACTTCTGCCTGGGTCAGCTGAGCTTGGACCCATGCCAGATGTTCCCACAGAACTCAAGTGGTATGGTCCAGGGCTGCTGCTTTCCCCTGGTGTTCTTGCACTTGAAGTTGTAGCATGGTATTCATGCCAGCTAGCATTTGGATTTGTGCTAGTGCTGTATCATAGCTCCACCAGGTTCCCATTAGTTGCTCCTGCAATGCAGTGTACTGCCCCAGAGGTACTGCAAATACAACCTCCTGTAGCTGCCTAACTTTTCCATTGACCTTCTCATCTCATTTGTCCACAGCCTGCCTGGGTGAGCTCTTTCGCTTCCTTAAATTCCCTAAGCCTCTCTTCTGCTTGTTTTTACATAGTCTCTGTGGTGGTCCTCATAAGGTTTACTTGCTCTTGCAGCCGGGTAATCTCTGCTCTCTTGTTCTCTAAACTGGTTCTTAACTCTGTAAATCCTTGTTCTCTCTCCCAGGATACAGACATTAGTTCCTGGGTCTTACCTTCTAGTGGAAATACTGCTTTCCCAGGTCCGTATTCCAAGAGTTTGGCCCCAACAGCCTTATTTTTTAGGCTTACCACTCAATGGTGGTGAATAACCCCTTTACATCTGCTTCTACAATGACCCAAACAGCTGGCAGTTCCTCCACATACTTCTCAGCTTGCTTCCTTATCTCTCTCTTGACTCTGACCAGTTGAACTTGAAAATATTCCTTCTCCTCTTGTAGTCTCTGTATATATTTAGACACTTGCTCTGAATCCTCTTTCAACTCAGCAATACAGTGGGTGGCCTTTTCTAACTCCTTAGGCAGTGTTGAGGGCTGGTCCTGAACTCTTATCAATGGACTCAGAAGGGGTCCTTCTCCCATGTGTGATGCACCACTGCCAATAAATGGCCTGGGCCCCAAAGGGCCTCCATACAATGGGGTTGACTCCCTGCAGTCCACTGAATGGGTTAGGAGACACACCTTTAAACTCTACCTGTTGGACTTTGGAAGTCCCCTTTTCCTTTTGGGGCTTATTCTTCTGCCTTGCCTTTAACACCTTTCTTGTGCCAGCAGTTATTTGGGCCCAAGTGGCTCCAAAGATTGGAAAATCCTGACCCAGGACAACTCAGTAGGAGAGCTAAGGCAAGACTACCATCTCAATCTGGGATTGTCCAACTACTGAAAGATACCTGAGCTGTAGGATACTGTCTCCAGTACCCATGCACACATGACAATGTCATGGTATGTACATAGTTCACTTGCAGGAGGGAAATGTTCCCTTCAGATCGAGGGTTGTAACACAGAGAGAGTGGTAGATACTTGGAATGCCCTCCCACGGGAGGTGGTGGAGATGAAAACGGTAGCGGAATTCAAGCATGCGTGGGATAGACAAAGGAATCCTGTGCAGAAGGAATGGATCCTCAGAAGCTTAGCCGAGATTGGGAGGCGGGGCTAGTTCTGGGCAAGACTTCTACGGTCTGTGTCCTGAAAATGGCAGATACAAATCAAGGTAGGTATACACAAGAAGTAGCACATAAGAGTTTATCTTGTTGGGCAGACTAGATGGACCGTGCAGGTCTTTTTCTGCCGTCATCTACTATGTTATGTATATTACCAGTTCAAGCTCTCAGGTTGGAAAGCCTCCACAAAATTGCAGCAGTGTGAAGTTACCATGTTAAAATCCATGGTTATTTGTCTAACTTCTGGCAATCCCAGGCTAGATGATTCTTCTTTCCACATCTGAAACAAATGAGAAGGTGCATAGGTTGTTGGTGGCTGTTTGGGGAGGCTAAAGTGGGTGGGGTTGGGGCAGAGTGGGGCATGGCCAGGGTAGGACTAGAGTCCTTAATTTTCTGACAACACACAGAAAGAAAAATCAGCAAAATAGTTGTAAAGAATACATATCTTACTATCTAAATTTTAAAAAAAGGTATCAAAGTGGAATAAAAAAAAACTGTCAGAAGATGATGCCTACACCTCTATAGAGGCCTGCAGCCAATCAGCCTCCTTCTCTCTCACGTCTCCCACTTGCCTACGCTCATCTGCCCCTCTCTTTCTCTCTCTCACACTCATATCTTTCCCCCTCCACTCCAACAGTCAGAGAGTTTGTTGATTTTGCTCTCTCATGAAATTGGGAACTACACGGTTAACAGGTTCTTCATGACCTCAGGTTGCTCAAACTGTCTGAGAGCTCCATGGCTGTACAGTGCAGTTATAAGGCATGGGAGGAGGGGGCAAGCAAACTGCTGGACATGGGAGTAGTGGAGGGAAGGAATATGCTGCACCACAGTGTAGAGATGCCAAGGGTGACCCATCCAGGACACTGACATATACCACCCCAATAAGTGAAATTGAAGGTCAATGAGTGAGGTCAATGTTTAAATCTGAAATGGTGGTGAAGGGGCTGAAGCCCAAGGAAGGGCTGCTGGCTACTCTTATTGACAAGTGATACCTTCATATGCATGTAAAAATGGATTTCTGTATTATGGATGACGTTACATATATTTTAAACTCAATTATTTCAAACACTTAACTCTAAACCACATACAAACCTATGTAAATAATTGAACTGTATTTAAAGATCCCTCATTTGACAGAATCTCATAATTTAAACCCGATCACAGGTCTGCTATAAGGACAAACACCTTGACACACATTTTCTGCAACATTTTTTTAAACCCTGATTAAAGTTTTGATGTCACCTCAGTAAGGCCAACACACAATCCCTCCACTACAAGACATTATGAACAAACTTCTAAAAAACACATTCAGAACCTTAACATAACTTAACAGCACTAACTCCCAAAACTCAAAAAGCAACAACCCCATGCATGAAAATGTTGGAATGTAATTGTATTTTACATGCATTGCCTGTCACCTATTATTTCTCTGTGATTACTATGTGACCTCTGATGTGAATTACTTAGAGAGGTCACACAGCTATGCAACTTCCTGTGGGGGTTAGACACAGCAGATACAGCACATGGAGCACATGGAGCTCATGATCTCTCCTAACCTGAGAGGATCTATGGTGGTGTGAGCATCCATTACCATCTAAGCACATGGAAGGAGCTGATAATACAAATGTATAGTAATATGTATATATAAGCCTGTCTGATTATAATCTAACTACAAACTGTGAGTAAACAGATGTTTTGTTACTTCAACTTTAAAGTGACTCAGCAGTGAATTATTCAGGGGTGAATGAGAGAGAGATGAAGAAAGAAATTAACATTTCTAAAGCTGAAGCTGTGTGTACTAAAATCTGCTAATTATTTACTACAAATAATCCAACAGAAAAGGCAGCACTGTAAATATCACACCATGCTCTAAAACATCAATACACCTACATAGTAAAAAAAAAAAAAAAACACTAAACAAACACGACAATACACAATAATAGAGAAATAGAAACTGAAATGCAAAATATCAGATATGTACATTTCCAAAAGCTGACATATTCCAAATAATAAATTTAACATAAAATTTCTACTTTTGCTATTAGAGTTTTTTATTTTTCTATTCACTTTGGTCCTGATATCTCTTTTCTGCTTTTCTTTTTTTTTTTTCCCTGTCTGCAGGGTTTCCTGTCCAGCGGACTTTTCTTCTCTCTCCATTTCACTATTCATCTTCTCTCTGCATCCCTATCTGTCCTGTCCAGCATTTCCCTTCCACCCTCCATTCACTTTTAGCATCTATGTTTAGTCCCCTTCTGAAATGGAGAATAAATGTCTATTAACTTACTGCGCCCTTGCCCCACCCCTGAAGCATGCCCAGATCATGCCCCCTTTCCATTTGCATGCACTTGGGTTTGAAACATACATATCCCAGTTTTGTAAAATGGGGAGTTAGACTTTTATGCAAGACAAACATTCAAGTGCCATTTATGCATGGCTCAAATGTGAATAACCCTTCTAAAATGACCAGCTCAGTCTAAGAAGGCACATTAATAAGTAAAAATATGGATTTAAACACAAAACTTAGGTTTACAGCTATATAATAAGTCAATGAAATTACAACACAGTCTATAGGATTTTCTGTCACCTTCTTGCCTTGAAATAGAAAATGAAGTCAGTGTCCAGAACCTGGTATTTTATGCAAATTATGAAAAAGGAAGTCTACAGAGCCATACCCAATTTAAAATAATTTCAGGTGAATAGATTTCAAAAGCTCCATGATATATTCATTTTAAGCACATACCTATTGGTAGAATGAAGTAGAACTGTATTATTGGGACTGATACAATGGTGTTAAGAACCCTAATAGAATTTTTAACCTTGTATAACCCCCTTCACCAATTATCTTTTGGGCCACTATGTCCTTTCCTGAGATTTTGATATTTATGCTTAACAGTGATAATTACACAATTACACCAACATAATTGCTCTGCCTCCCCCCAAACCAAACAGACTTCTCCAGAGTAACACTCACACTCTAGAACACACTCACAGAAATAGTAGCGTAGCCAGACCTGACATTTTGGGTGGGCCCACAGCAAATATGGGTGGGCACTATATATATAGGTATGAGTAGTGTTTCTTGGGATACTACAAAATAATGTTTTAGAATGCACTTGATGATGGATTTCTAAGCAGTCTGCCCAACAGCTACCCTACATCAACATAAACCACTTACATACTTAATGGAAAACCCAATACTTTTAAATATAGTTACATTATTGCATATCATAAACTTAACCAGACATAAGTCTATTATAATGGCAAACATCTCAACACACATGACAGGATCCTGCAATATAATTACAGCAATGGCATAGATCCTTCACATTTTTGCTTTATAACAAATGTAAATGCCTGATTAAGCAAAACAGGTAAAATACCTTTTAAGTCTTTTCCCCTTCCTTTGGCTCTACTGCTTTCTCTCCCTTCTGATGCTGACAAAATAAAATTGTCACAGTTTGGCAACACAAAATCCCTTCACTGCGAGGTACTTTGTGAAGTAACACTAAATCCTGCAAAGAGGCTTCTTAGAGTCTATGTTGCAAACCTTAACACCAATTCTAATAACAGTACCTTTAAAAAGGCAGCAATGAATATACACAACAGCAATATGCATCCCACTGGAAAAAACAGTCAAGTCAGACTCAGATCCCCACACAAACCACATGCCAGCAGAATCTCTCACCTACTCGGCCACTTTCAGAACACAGACCAACTCTCATCATTTACAGAATACAGGACCAAAGAAATTGTCCTGTAGCCCAGAATCAGCCCTTCCCGTCCCTAACTCCCCCATCCATCCCCTTGAAAGCAATGGAAGCAAAACCCAGACTGGCTCAATCTGTTCTCCTTTTTCTGGAGTCATATGGTAACCCTACCCTCCACCCCTCGCTGTAGACTAGCGACAACCCTGTCATACCCCTAATCATCCCCCATGGTCAGGCATCTCCCCCCCCCCCCCCCAGCATTAAATATAAGACCTTTTTTTTTTAATGTCCTGGGCACTGCACAGCTCACCTCCACCCAGAAACCCGCCTACATTAAATTTAAAACTTAATTTTTTTTTATCCTGAGTACTGCAGAGATAATCCCCACCCAAAAACCCACCAACATGAAAAGTATATAACCTTTTTTCAATTTTAACCTGGGCACTATTAAAATTTATTGCTGGTGGGTTTCTGGGTGGGAGTGGACTCTTCAATGCCTAGGGGGGAAAAAGGTATATTTAATGATTAAATATATATTTGTTTCCCCTAGGAAGTGCAGAGCCCACCCCCACCCAGAAGCCCACCACCAGCATAGTAGGAGTGAAGGTTGTAGTGGTGCGAGCACATGGTGCTACACTAGAATGGTTGACGGATTTCCAGATCAGAACCCGTATTAAAAAAAAAAAAAACATTAGGCAGCTAGGAGGTGCCAGCTGCCTATAAGCACATGGCTGACAAGCAGCAGCAGAATTGGTAGAAAGGCTGTGCATTCCCATATGTGGCAACTAGCAGGACAAACTGGGTGGGCCTGAGCTGAGATTGGGTGGGTCTGGGCTCACCCAGGCCCACCTGTATCTACACCCCTGCCCAGAAATTCTTAGGTTAAAGCAAGGTTATATCTACTTCAGGAAGCAGGCTCTTTTCCCAAGCAACTAACTAGCTAGTCAAATACACAGGACTAAAAGCAGCTGCACACACTGTAGCAGGACTTGCTTAACCACTGCTGTTCTAGCTGAGATAAATGTTTGTACCTTTTCTAATTTTATGTGTAATCCTCCTTAAGTTTGTGACCCTTATTTTTTAATCTAATCATCTATCAATGTTTCACCACCACTTATACTTTATGCTGTCTATTAACATGTCTTAATGAGTATTGAGTTTACAGTGTAGGTAGTATACAATGCTATAATGTGTACTATTTGAATATTTTAAATTCTGTAATTGTCTATTGTCTATGTCCAGCTTATTCTTGCTGTGTATACCTTAGGTGAATGTATTCAAAAAGGCTGTAAATAAATTCTAATCAGCAAACAAACAGAAAAATGAATAAATACAAATATATAACTGGATATCATATTTTTAAATAATAAAATGTGTTTTGTGAGTGCATCTCAGTATCTATCTATAAAGAAGGAGAGAGAGAGAGAGAGAGAGAGAGAGGGGGCGCTGAGACAGGACCTGTCACTGCTGGTAAAAAATCTTTACATATATGCATTTACCTGTTGGGAAATTATGCTTTAAAACTTGTGGGGAAAGGAGATTGTAGGTTAAACTGATAAATTTTGTGTTTATGTAAAAGATAAGGAGAAGGCTAGGTACAGTAAAAAAAGAATGCTAAGCAATAGGCTAGGTATAAGCTTTCTGTATCTGTTTGATTCCCAACCAACCTCCAACTACTACTACTACTATTTAGCATTTCTATAGCGCTACAAGGCATACGCAGCGCTGCACAAACATAGAAGAAAGACAGTCCCTGCTCAAAGAGCTTACAAGGATTTTCATCAGCAACTGATTAGCCCTTAGCAAAAGATTAAAGGTCTTTTGCAGTTCACTGAAAAGCAAGCATATAAATAACATAAAATATGTCTAATAAACTTAATCTAATCAAATTTAATATTTATACTTGTATTCCACCCACTCTCTATTAGGTCCAGGGTGGATCACATAAAAAGAAGCCAATACAAGAACTGAGAAATTACAACAGAATTAAACAAAGCTTATAATATGGTGTTTATTTTAGAAGCTCTATCCATGTTTTGAACATCTGAAAACCAGCATTTAGACATCCTTATTGCTTGGATGTCCAAATACTGATTTTATAACGCCACAATATGGACATCTAACATAACACTACAGTACATTCATATAGCAAGAGAAAGTGGTCTGGTTATATTTTGGGCGGGACTAGGGAAAGGCAAAAGATGGACACCTAGCTCCAACTGCAGAAGGGGAAGAGACATCCATGTTTGAAAAGATGGACATCTGTATTTAGACCTGTACTTGGCACGTCCAGGTTGCAGAAAGGTGCTCTGATTGAGCAGTTCTCCACTGAATAGAGATAAAGGAAGCCATATTAGTTCTTTTTCTGTCTCTGGAGTGCTCACAATTTTAAAGAAAACATAAAGAAACAAAAATTATTAAAAAAAACTTCAGTGGGACGAATCAGCAACCTCTGGATCTCTAAACTGGTTCTTAGTTGGCTGCATTACCAATTAGGCTATTCCTCCATATGAAAGCTTGTGTGGCTCTTTTATAATATTTCTCTGCCTCTTTTGATCTTCTTTTGAATAGTATCTCTTTTCTTCTCTTTCCTTTTTAACTCTTCTTTTAATAAAACCTTAGCTTTATAAACCACTTAGTAGCATTCCCGATAACGGGTACAAAAAGAAACAAAACTTGAAAAGTATCTGGTAAGGAATTCATACAGAGTAAAATGTATGTCAGTATAACAGTTCTTTGAAAAACGATTGCTAACAACTGTAACACCACAAGATATGATTAGGCACAACAGTGAATATGCAATCAGTGAGTCCCAAAGGTTTTCTTAAAAGATAGATATAATAGGCATCTCTGAGACCTGGGGGAAGATAACCAGTGGGACACTGTCATGCCGGGATACAAATTATATTGAAGTGATAGGGTGGATCAAATTGGTGGAAGGATAGGTATTATATGTTAAGGAGGACCTTGAATCAAATAGACTAAATATTCTGCAGGACATGAAACACATCTTAGAATCCCTATAGACAGAAATTTCATGTGTAAAGGGGAAAAGGACAGTGATAGGAATGTACTACTGTCCACCCGGCCAGGATGAACCAACTGATATGGAAGTGTTATCAGAAATTAAGAAGGCTAGTAAACTGGGCAACACAATAATAATGGGTGATTTCAATTACCCTGATACTGACTGGGTAAATGCCATATCAGTGATTGCTAGGGAGGTAAAATTCCTTGATGAAATCAATGACTGCTTTATAGAGCAGCTGGTTCAGGAACCAACAAGATGGGGAAAAATTCTAAACCTAGTCCTTAGTGGAACACATGGTGCAAGAGGCAATGGTGCTGGGGCCACTTCATAATAGTGATCATAATATGATCTGCTCTGGAGTAAGTACACACTGGAAATCCAATACGTTAGCATTTAACTTTCAGAAAAGAGACTATGATAAAATAAGAAAAAAGGTAAAAGAAAAAAAAAAAGAGGAGCAGCTACAAAAGTCAAAAATTTACATCAGGCATGAATGCTGTTCAACAATACCATCCTGGAAGCCCAGACCAGACATATTCCATGCATTAAAAAAGGAGAAAGGAAGGAAAGGCAAATGAAAGACAGCATGGTTAAAAAGTGAGCTAAAAGAAAATCCTTCAGAAAATGAAAGGAGAATCCGACTGAATATAATAGGGAACAGCATAAGAAATGGCAAGTCAAATGAAAAGCGCTAATAAGAAAGGCAAACAAATGCTTTTGAAAAGAAGACTACGCTAGAGACAAAAACAGAGAACAATAATTTTTAAATGTATATTAGTAGCAAGAAGGTGGCAAAAAAATCAGTTGGACCGCTGGATGACTGAGGGATAAAAGGGGCAATCAGGGAAGACAAGCCATAGCGTAGAGATTAAATGAATTCTTTGCTTCGGTCTCCACTGAGGAAGATGTGTGAGAGATACCGGTGCCAGAAATGGTATTCAATGCTGATGAGTCAAAGAGACTGAAACAAATCTCTGTAAACATGGAAGATGTAATAGAGCAATTTGACAAATTGAAGAGTAGCAAATTGTCTGGACCAGATGGCATACATCCCAGAGTACTGACAAAGTTAAAAAATGAACTTGCAAAGTTATTGTTAGTAATATGTAATTTATCTTTAAAATCAAGCACAGTACTGGAAGACTGGAGTGTGGCCAATGTAACGCTGATTTTTAAAAAGGGTTCCAGAGATGATTTGGGAAATTATAGTGAGCCTGACGTCAGTGATGAGCAAAATGGTAGAGGCTATTATAAAGAACAAAATTACAGAGCACATACATAAATGGATTAATGAGACAAAGCCAACTTGAATTTAGACAAGGGAAATCTTGCCTCACCAATCTACTACATTTCTTTGAAGGGGTGAATAAACATGTGGATAAAGGTGAGGTGGTCAATAATGTGTATCTGGATTTTCAAAAGGCATTTGACAAAGTACCTCATGAAAGACTCCTGAAGAAATTACAAAGTCATGGGATAGGAGGCAATGTCCTACTGCGGATTAAAAACAGGTTAAAAGATAGAAAATGGAGAGTAGAGTTAAATGGTCAGTATTCTCAATAGAGAAGGGTAAACAGTGGGATTCTGCAGGAGCCTGTGCAAGGACCGCTGCTTTTTAACATATTTATAAATGATCTAGAGATGGGAATAATTAGTGAAGAAAGGAAAAATTAGGGCTTACCTGTTAATTTTCTTTCCTTTAGTCGCAGCAGATGAATCCAGGAACTGGTGGGTTGTATCTGTCTACCAGCGGGTGGAGATAGAGAACACAAAGAAGGCAGTGACCCAGTGTGCCCAGGTCCTTCCCTCTTTAGTATATCACACATTCCAAAGCAGAGAAAAGCAAACAGAAGGAAAACTTTGCTCACAACAAAATCACTCACTGAACCAAAGAGAATAAATCCTTAAACAAAGGAAACATGTTATGCTTCTCTTTCTTAGCTTCCTCAAATATTTATACACAGCATGAAGCCAGTGAGGGATCCTGGATTCATCTGCTGCGACTAAAGGAAAGAAAATTATCAGGTAAGCCCTAATTTTTCCTTCCTTAGCCTCAGCAGCAGGTGAATCCAGGAACCAGTGGGATGTACCCAAGCAATCCCTAAACCGGGTGGGTAGCCGCAGCTCCTTGCAAGAGGATCGCCACTCCAATGCTCGTATTGTTGCGGGCTGCCACATAAAGTTTGTAATGCCTCACAAACGAGAGGTGAGAAACCCAAGTAGCCACCCGGCAGATTTCTAGAACTGAAAATATGCTAGTCTCAGCCCAGGAGGCCTGCACCAGCGTGGAATGTGCCTTTAAAACTTCCGACGGAGATTTCCCCGCCAGAATATAAGCAGATATAATCGATTCCCTAAGCCAACGAGCTATGGTGGCCTTAGACACCGGAAAACCTCTACGCGGTCCAGACAACAGAAGAGGTGATCAGAACACCGAAACTCATTTGACATCTGCAAGTATTGCAACAAAACTCGCCTAACATCCAAAAGGCGCAGTTGTCAAAAGGAATCCGGGCAGTCCTCCTTTCAGAAGGCAGGGAGAAAAAGAGGCTGGTTGAGATGAAATGCTGAAACCACCTTACACAGAAATGAAGGTACTGTTCGGACTGTGACCCCGGACTCTCAGAACTGCAAAAAAGGATCCAGACAAGAGAGGGCTTGAAGCTCCGACACTCTGCGTGCGGACGCCATGGCCACCAAAAACACCGTTTTGAGTATAAGATCTTTCTCCGAGGCCCACCGAAGAGGCTCGAATGGCGACATGTGCAGCGTCCACAGCACCAGCCCCAAACTCCAAGTAGGGCACGGACTACACAATGGAGGACGAAGCTGCAAGGCCCCCCCACAAAAATGGATCACATCCGGATGAGCTGCCAACGATGGGCCAGCCACACGGCCCCGAAAACATGCTAGTGCTGCCACCTGAACCCAAAGGAAATTGTAGGTGAGACCTTTCTTCAAGCCTTCCTGCAAAACGGCTAACATTTGGGAAACTGACGCGTGAAATACCTCCCAACCAAAGGTCCGCTAAACTCGGGCATAAGCAGTAGTAGTAGACCGTTTGCGAGCGCACAATAAAGTCGCAATGACCTCGTCAAAATATCCCTTCTTTCTCAATCTCAAGGGCCAAGCCATAAGACCAAAGCAGCAAGGATCTTCCATAACCACCGGTCCTTGATGTAGCAGGTTTGGCAGTAGACGAAGACAGAACGGAGTCTCCACCAGCAGCTGTATCAAATCCACATATTACAGTCGACGTGGCCAACCTGGGGCTACCAGAATCACTAGTACTGGGTGCTGTCGAATTCGGTGAAGAACCCGGCCAATCAAGGGCCATGGTGGAAACACATAGAAAGGGGACAACGGCCACAGCTGTGCCAGGGCATCGAGCCCTGTGGAACCGGACTCTCTCCTCCTGCTGAAGAAATGTTTCACCTTGGTATTCTTGCTGGATGCCATGAGGTCGATCCCTGGGGTGCCCCACCTGTGACAAATCTGCTGGAAAACTTCTGTCACCAGTTCCCATTCTGCTGTAGTGAGGGAATGGCAACTGAGGAAATCGGCTTGTACATTGTTTACTCTGGCAATGTGTGCCACTGACAAGAGCAGGAGATGCCGCTCTGCCCAAGACAGAATCGCTGCCACTTCTGCAGCCAGCTCTCTGCTCTGAGTGCCACCTTGGTGGTTATGTAGGCCACCGCTGTCATATTGTCTGACAGTACTTGCACAGCGTGCCCCTTCAGGATCTTGTGGAACGCCAGAAAGGCCTGCCGAATGGCCCTCAATTCCACATGATTGATGGACCAACTCGACTCCACCATTGTCCACAGCCCCTAAGCATAGTGGTGTAGGCAGTGTGCCCCCCATCCCGAGAGACTGGCATCGGTGGTCACCAGAAGCCACTGCGGGGTAGCGAGGGGCATCCCCTGCCGCAGATTGGCTTTGGAGAGCCACCAAGACATGCTGTTCCTGGTCTATGGAATCCAAGGCAAGCTTCGCTGACATTCCTGAGACATCGGAGACCAGCAACTGAGCAAGGCCTGCTGCAAGGGCCTCATGTGCGACCTCGCCCACGGCACCACATCCAACCAAGCACCTGGATATAATCCCAAGCCCAGGGATAGGGCAGCCTGATCAAGCGGAGAATGTGAGACTGTAACTTGAGACATCTGTCGTCGGGAAGAAAGATGCACCCCAGAGTCTTGTTCAAAGAAACTCCCAAATAGTCAAGGGACAGAGGGGTTCAGCTGACTTTTGGGATAGTTGACGACCCAACCGAGGGACTGAAGAACTTCGATAACCCGGGCTGTGGCTAGCTGACTGTTCCATGTGGAATCCACCCGGATGAGCCAATCGTCCAGATATGGATGGATTCTGATTCCTTTTTTCCGTACAAAAGCAGCCACCACCACCACCACCACCACCATCACCTTGGAAAAGGTGCGAGGTGCCGTGGACAGCCCAAACAGCAGTGCCCAAAACTGAAAATGCTGGCCCAGAATCGCGAAGCACTGGAATCGGTGATGAGGAGGCCAAATTGCAATATGCAAATATGCCTCCTTGAGATCCAGCGATGTGAGGAACTCCCCCGGCTGCACCGCCACAATCACTGAACGCAGCATTTCCATACGGAAATGCTTCACCTTCAGGAACTTGTTTACTCTGCGCAAGTCGAGTACCGGTCGGTCTGAAAGACCCTCCTTTCCAAGGCACCACAAAATAGATGGAGTACCGTCCTGAACCAAGCTCGGCCTGGGGGATGGGAACTACTGCCCCCAAATCCAGCAGAGACCTCAACGTTTCGCGTACGGCTGCCCGTTTGACGGCTGTGGCGCACCGAGATTCCAAAAAGGTGTCTCCAATGGGTGCTGCAAACTCTAATCTGTACCCTGTTTTGACCACGTCGAGCACCCATTGGTCTTTCGTGATTTTGGCCCACTCTTCGTGAAAGAGGGTCAAATGGCCCCCTTTGCTTGGGATTGAAGAGTGGACAGCACCCCATCATTGTGAAGCACGGCCTTGGCCTCCCTGTTTCTGGGAAGAGGCTGCAGATCTTTTGTCTGGACGAAAAGAAGAACGCTGCTGAAATCTGGAACGCTGAAAGGAGCCTGATCGACCAGGGCAGTATCAACGTGTGTCACAAAACCTAGGTTTTGAAGCAGGGCCCCTGGACATGGGCTTTACCTTATCTTCAAGGCAGACGTTGGGATATGGAATCTCCCAAATCTCGTACAAGCTTCTCGAAATTTTAACCAAACAAAAGTTTTCCCCGAAAGGGTAGTTTCATAAGGCATTGCTTTGAAGTCATATCCGCTGACCAATGACGAAGTCATAGCATGCGCCAAGATCTCACTGCCAACGACATCTGTTTGGCCGATGCCCTCACCAAATCATAAAGGGCATCAGCCAAGTAAGCCAGGCCTGACTTCATACGAGGCGCGAAGCCTGCCAGAAATTCGGAGGAGTCAAGGTTCTGCCCGACAGCCTGCTGGAGCCAGGTAAGGCAAGCTCTGGCCACATACAAACTGCAGATAGGCGCTTGCAAAGCCAGGGCGGAAACTTTGAAAGAGCACTTCAAGGATGCCTCTAAACGGCCATACTGTATATCCTTCAATGCCCCCCCACCTCTTCCACTGGAAAAGTGGTCTTAGTCTACCTTCGGGAATGCAAATAGACTCAGATGAGATTCCCCCACCGGGTAGAGATACTTTCAGGCTGCCATCAGGCTCCACCCACTGAGCTGTAATAAGGTCTTGAATAGCCTCATGAATGGGAAAGGCCCAGGAAGGCTTCCTAGTGCTGGCCATCTTGATATTAACTGCACTGCCCCTTCCGGGTCCTCAATATTCAGAGCTTGAAAGGCATCAGTAATAAGCAAGGGGAGTTCGCCCCTATGAAAAATGTGGACCGCTTTGGGCTTGTCCTGCTCCTCTTGGAGTACCTCTCCCTCTTCCAGGCCCTCCACCCCTGCCGGTCTGGAGGAGCCATCTGTGCCCCCAAAAAGGGACTGGGTAGGGGAATGGGATCCCAGAGAGTCTGCAACCGAGACCGAATGGACCTGCCTACGCTTAAGCGCAGGGGCCTCCACTGAAACTGAGGATAAGACAACTCCTGGGCTGGGGCAACTGCAGGTTGTAGGGGCATACTGAGAGAAGTGGGGGAGGCTTGGTAAGAAGGCTTGGTGCATCAACAGAATGAACTCAGAATTCCTCACTACCCCAGAAGCTGGAGCCATCGTCACCTGTCTCTCCCTAGGCATTAAAACTTCCTCGGTTAGGCAGCCAGCCGTCCTCCCGAAGGCATCTGACTGAGGAATCACATGTTCAGCATCCTTCAGCATTTCCAAGATGGTGCCCGTGCCAAGAGCAGGCGCGCGGAAAAAATCAGCGTCGGCGGCCAACACTGCACTCGCAGCCCCCAAGCCTTCCAGCCTGTGCTGCAAACTCTTACCACGTTGCACACTAGCACTGGGGGGAAGAAAACCGCGGGAGACTTACCCTACCATCGATTAGGATCACTGTGGACACTCCCCGGAGGAACTAAAGTGGCGCTCCAGTGCTCCAACACCCAGTCAGAGAGAGCTCGGGTCTGGAATCGTGCTGCCTTTTTGAGAAAAGCAAAGCCAGAAAGACACTATTTGCGGAAGGGTGGGACCAGAGGCACAGCTGAAACAGAAGCGAAAGCGAAGGCAGTCTGAAGAGCCATTCCATGCCTGCTCGACTTCACTGTTGCTGGCGGACCACGGGGTAAAAAGTTTTAAAGAACGGCCGGCACTTACAAATAGGAGGGGCAGCCGCACACATCCTGCTTGCTCTCAGAGGCCACAGAGAGAGAGAGGGAGGGAGGGAGGCGCAGGGTTGTGCAACTCGGATGACAGTGGATGCCTGGAACTCGGAGGGCATGGGACGAGAGGTGGGGGAGGGGGTCCTGGAACTCCACCGGAAGGGCCGGTCCTGGAACTCCACAGGAAGGGAAGGGCCGGTCCTGGAACTGGAAGGGAAGGGGCGGGTACTGGAACTCAAAGGGGAGGGGGGGAGGGGCGGGCCCTGAAGAGGAGGGGTTCCTGGAACTCTGAGGAGAGGGAGGGAGGCAAGTAGGGGGGCATGGAACTCAGAGGGGAGGGGGCTAGAACTCAGAGGAGGGAAGAAGGGAGGTAGGGACGGGGCCCTGGAACCTTGCTAGTGCCCGTTTCCTTTCTGTTGGATACGGGCCTCTTTTACTAGTGTCAAAAAAGATATAATGGAAATAGAAAAGGTACAGAGAAGGGTGACAAAAATGATAAAGAGGGTGGGACGACTTTCCTATGAGGAAAGGCTAAAGTGGATATGGCTTTTCAGCTTGGAGAAGAGTTGGCTGAAGGGAGATATGATAGAGGTTTATAAAATACTGAGTGGAGTGGAACATGTAGATGTGAATCGCTTGTTTACTCTTCCCAAATATACTAGGACTAGGGGGCACGCAAAGAAGCTACTAAGTAGTAAATTTAAAACACATCTGAGAAAATATTTCATCACTCAACGAGTAATTAAGCTCTGGAATTCATTACCAAGGAATGTGGTAAAAGCAGTTAGCTTAGCAGGGTTTAAAAAGGTTTGGATAATTTCCTTAAAAAAAGGTCCATAAGTCATTATTATTTATTTATTTGCCAAGTACTTGTAATCTGGATTAGCCACTGTTGGAAACAGTATGGCTTTGCTTATGTTCTTAATTTTTACCACATTTGGAAGGGCCTGCTATAATATAGGAAAAAGGATACATACTATTACTGTACCTCAAAATCTTTAGTACCTATAGGGTGGTGTATTGAAAATCTCACATTAAAAAAATTACTCTTTGAACTGTTTTTACTTTCAAGTGGGTCTCACCATCAGAGGACTGTCCTTTTTGGCTTGCCTATCTAGATATGTCTGGGCTTATCCTCTGTTGTATATTCAAAATTTACATACCGACCAGAAAAAAAGAAAAAAAAAAGGAGATATTTTATTTTACTGTTCTTTTCTTGCCTGATGACAGAATACAACATATCTTGCTACTGTAACTGATATTGTTTCTCTATCCCCAATATATAGAGCTTTTGCAGGCCATTAGTTTTGTGGGAAAACTTTGATTTTTTTTCTGTTAGTTTTAAGAAAAGTGTGTCTTTGATGTCTTTGCATTTTTACATGGTGCAATGGAAAATGTATTTCTGTTTTTATTTCTCCAGTATTCTGCTCTCCAATGACAGAACAAAGGAGGTCCATTTTGTCTCATTTGAGGGAAATGAAAATCCAAACAAACATGTTTTGCTTTGTATTTCTATGATGAACTTATACCGTTTGCTTCTGAAATATTGGGGATCCTGAAGCTATGCAGAAGTCCAAAATATATTATGAGGGATATACAGTGGGGGAAATAAGTATTTGATCCCTTGCTGATTTTGTAAGTTTGCCCACTGACAAAGACATGAGCAGCCCATAATTGAAGGGTAGGTTATTGGTAACAGTGAGAGATAGCACATCACAAATTAAATCCGGAAAATCACATTGTGGAAAGTATATGAATTTATTTGCATTCTGCAGAGGGAAATAAGTATTTGATCCCCCACCAACCAGTAAGAGATCTGGCCCCTACAGACCAGGTAGATGCTCCAAATCAACTCGTTACCTGCATGACAGACAGCTGTCGGCAATGGTCACCTGTATGAAAGACACCTGTCCACAGACTCAGTGAATCAGTCAGACTCTAACCTCTACAAAATGGCCAAGAGCAAGGAGCTGTCTAAGGATGTCAGGGACAAGATCATACACCTGCACAAGGCTGGAATGGGCTACAAAACCATCAGTAAGACGCTGGGCGAGAAGGAGACAACTGTTGGTGCCATAGTAAGAAAATGGAAGAAGTACAAAATGACTGTCAATCGACAAAGATCTGGGGCTCCACGCAAAATCTCACCTCGTGGGGTATCCTTGATCATGAGGAAGGTTAGAAATCAGCCTACAACTACAAGGGGGGAACTTGTCAATGATCTCAAGGCAGCTGGGACCACTGTCACCACGAAAACCATTGGTAACACATTACGACATAACGGATTGCAATCCTGCAGTGCCCGCAAGGTCCCCCTGCTCCGGAAGGCACATGTGACGGCCCGTCTGAAGTTTGCCAGTGAACACCTGGATGATGCCGAGAGTGATTGGGAGAAGGTGCTGTGGTCAGATGAGACAAAAATTGAGCTCTTTGGCATGAACTCAACTCGCCGTGTTTGGAGGAAGAGAAATGCTGCCTATGACCCAAAGAACACCGTCCCCACTGTCAAGCATGGAGGTGGAAATGTTATGTTTTGGGGGTGTTTCTCTGCTAAGGGCACAGGACTACTTCACCGCATTAATGGGAGAATGGATGGGGCCATGTACCGTACAATTCTGAGTGACAACCTCCTTCCCTCCGCCAGGGCCTTAAAAATGGGTCGTGGCTGGGTCTTCCAGCACGACAATGACCCAAAACATACAGCCAAGGCAACAAAGGAGTGGCTCAGGAAGAAGCACATTAGGGTCATGGAGTGGCCTAGCCAGTCACCAGACCTTAATCCCATTGAAAACTTATGGAGGGAGCTGAAGCTGCGAGTTGCCAAGCGACAGCCCAGAACTCTTAATGATTTAGAGATGATCTGCAAAGAGGAGTGGACCAAAATTCCTCCTGACATGTGTGCAAACCTCATCATCAACTACAGAAGACGTCTGACCGCTGTGCTTGCCAACAAGGGTTTTGCCACCAAGTATTAGGTCTTGTTTGCCAGAGGGATTAAATACTTATTTCCCTCTGCAGAATGCAAATAAATTCATATACTTTCCACAATGTGATTTTCCGGATTTAATTTGTGATGTGCTATCTCTCACTGTTACCAATAACCTACCCTTCAATTATGGGCTGCTCATGTCTTTGTCAGTGGGCAAACTTACAAAATCAGCAAGGGATCAAATACTTATTTCCCCCACTGTACCTCTGAGATTAAAGAGAGACACTTAACTTATGTTTGAGCACACGTAGACTTACTTCCTTCTGCTACTGCAGGACAGTATTGCATGACATGCAGATTGTGACTTCTTGGGGTATCTGTTTCAGTTTTTTTCTGCATCTTTTTATTTCTAGTCTATGGTCTCTTATTCTGTATTTGGCGAGGGTCTGTCTGTGCTTTTGCATACCTGACAAAGTATTTTTCCCTCCCTGTCCCTCTCAATGTTGCTGACCTGCAAGGGTAGGAAGTGGGGGTTATAATAGTAACCAATACGGAGGTGGTTGAAATGCTAAACCTTTCTGCAGGGATTGGAATGCTATTCTTTCCAAAAGTAGCGGCCTGACTCTCTGTGTACAGAAAAAAACAGCTTGCAGTGCTATTTGAGAGAAATAAAGAGAGAGAGAGAGAGAGAAAGATCTCTCAACATGTTTGCTCTGTGGGAGGAATTGATCTGTGTCCAAAGAAAGAGGAGGGGGAGTTGGGGGGATGTAGAAACACAGCATATGGTATCTCAGTAGATGTAGACTTCACATAGAAAGAATGAGGCAGACAATCATACAGAGAGAAGACATGAAAAGATTAAAGCATTGCAGATGTACAACAAAGTAAGAAAAGAGTTGTTCACACTACACAGATGATGTCATTTCCAGTCATATGACCTATTTACATGAGGTTTATAGATGCAGCCATTTTGATGATGTCACGACTTAAAAAGGAAATGACTACATCAAGATGGAAGACAAATATGGCAGAAGATGTTCTATGCAGGTGTCTGTGGTGGCCACCTCCTGTATATGTTATCAAAAGGGGTATAGCTAGAGGGCATTCCTATGACTTTTGAAAGCTTGATCAATGACAACTTCCTGAGATGCCATCAAAACATACAGTGATGTCATGAAAAGGGTCAGGGAGTAGGTGCAGGTGGGTGGAGAGTGGGCAGAGCTAGGGTGGAAGGTAGGTGGGCTAAGGGGAGACCCAATCTGATTGGCTGAAAAGGCCAAAAGTAAGCACGGTCTCCTGTCAAAAATATGCAAGTTTTGACAAAAATTAACTAATTTATACAACATAGGACATAAGTTGTGCATTTGGTGGAAAGAACTCCTAGCTCTCATGGAACAAGTCTAGTTGCTGAAGGCTATAATAGCAGACTTGGGAGCAGTGGCGTAGCAAGGGCGGGGCAGTGGGGGCGGTCCGCCCCGGGTGTCATCGGGTGAGGTGGTGCTCCGCTCCCGCTGCTCCGCCTTTAAATTTTTTTTTTTTCGAAGTGTCGGAGAGTGGCAGGCAGCGCGCCTCGCGTCTGCCCTGCTAGTAAAGAAGATCTCGCTGACGTCGTCGCCCTTCCCACACTGAGTCCCGCCCGCCCTCGCGGTAATAGGAAGTTGCCTCAGAGGGGGGTGGGACTCAATGTGGGAAGGGCGACGACGTCAGCGAGATCTTCTTTACTAGCAGGGCAGACGCAAGGCGCGCTGCCTGCCACTTTCCGGCGCTTCGAAAATTTTTTTTTAAGCAGGATAGGGTAGGAGAACGGATCTCGGGTCGGGTCGGGTCGGGGGGGGAGGATTCAGAGGGGAAAAGGGGATTGGGGAAGGGTGGGGGACCTCAGAGGGGTGCTTAAAGGGGATTAGGGAGGGTGGGGAGCTCAGAGAGGGGAGAAGGGGATTGGGGAGGGGTGGGGGAGCTCAGAGGGGTGCTTAAAGGGGATTAGGGAGGGTGGGAGAGCATCAAGGAGGGGAGAAGGGGATTGGGAAGGGGTGGGGGAGCTCAGAGGGGTGCTTAAAGGGGATTAGGGAGGGTGGGGGAGCTCAGATGGGTGCTCAGAGAGGGGAGAAGGGGATTGGGGGGGGAGGGGAGTGCTCAGATGGGAGAAGGGGTCTGAAGCTGGAACTGGGGTCTGACAAGGGGGCAGGAGGGAAAATGGGTCCATGCCTGGGGCAGGTGGGAGAATGGGTCTGGGGCTGAAAGGGGGAGGGGATGCAAGGCATGTGGTGGATGAAGGGGACTGGAACTGGGGGCTGAAAAGAGGGGGCAGAGAGAGGGGGACAGATCCTGGATGGAAGGGGGGCACGTGAGGGAGGGCAGACCCTGGACGGATGGGAGAGGGAGGGCAGACGGATTGAAGGGGCAGAGAGAGAGAGAGAGCAGATGGTGGGTGGAAGGGGAGAGAGAAAGAGGGCAGACTGGGGCAAATGGTGGATGGAAGGGGCAGAGATAGAGGGCAGATGTTGATGGAAGGGGGAGAGAGAGATGGCAGACTGGGGCAGATGGAGCATGGAAGGGGCAGAAGTGGATGGAAGGGAGAGAGGGCAGACAGTGGATGGAAGGAGCAGAGAGAGAAGGCAGATACTGGATGGCAGAGAGAGAGCGAAGACAGATGCTGGATAGAAGGAAGACAGTGAAAAGATGAGGAAAGCAGAAACCAGAGACAACGAACTGTAAATATATACTTTTATTTTTTTGCTTTAGGATAAAGTAGTATTGTAGCTGTGTTAATAAATGTTTATAATAGAACATGTAAATAAGGTAATCTTTTTATTAGACAAATTTTAATACATTTTACTTTCAGAGAACAAAACCCCCTTCCTCAGGTCAGGATAGGACACTAACAGTACTATACTGAATTGACCTGAGGAAGGAGGATTTGGCCTCTGAAAGCTAAATGTATTAGTCCAATAAAATGATATTATTTGTTTTATTTCTATTTGTTAATTTGTAAAGTGGTGATTGGTATTTGTTAGTTTTTTTCAAATTTACATCTGCTGTCTTTATATTTTGCACAGTACTAGAGGACATTTTCTGTTTCTGTGGTGTTGCATTGTATGCAGAGTCTGGCATCGGGGGTTCAGTTTAATTTTTGTCTAAATAGAAAGTTTATGATTACTTATTCTATAGTGGATTAGAGTGTATCTCTTTGTGAAAAAGACATGGCTTTCGGTTGGCATTGACTGTGCAGGATCGACGATCTGTACTAATCTGTTTTCATTTTACAATAGGTGAATTGATGTTCTAGTGCTCACTGTAGTGTTTAAGATGCATTCCTTTTCCTTGTGTGACTTGTACAAATTACTGCTTATGGTAAGGTAGAATTGCTCTATAGGTCCTGAGAGTTTTGTATTCTCGGTATGCCTAGTACTGGATTTCGGGGGGGGGGGGGGGGGTGTTAAAAAATGACCGTCCCCGGGTGTCAACTACCCTAGCTACGCCACTGCTTGGGAGAATTGAGATAGAAAGATATAGAGTAGACCTTCACAGATGTGTATAGTAAACCCACCTCAAACAGCATCTATCCTGCCTTGGACAAGAAAAGTCACCTTGAAGGAATGTGACCCTAATTTAAAATTGCTTCTTATGTAAAAATAGGAGATGTAAATTACAGCTACTGAAAAGAATTAAAATTTAGGAAAATAAAATATGAATAATTCATCAAGGGGTCCTTTTGCTAAGCTGCAGCAAAAAGTGGCCTGCTGTAGTGTGGGCAGGCATGTTTGGTGTGCACCAGGCCAGTTTTTATCGCATCTGGGAAAAAGGGCTTTTCTTTTTCAATGGGCCGGGAAAAAGGCCTGCGGTAAAACTGAAACCAGTGCGCACTTATTTATGGCCTGAGCCCATAACACCTCCCATTTATCTAGCAGCAAGGGCTCATGCGCTACACGCACAGTGACTGGTCAGCGAGCGTCAACTGCCGATTAACATCAGAAATGCCACACGCAGTAGGAAATAAAAAAATAATTTGTCCTGGCAGTATGGGCATGCACCAAATCTAAAATTATCACCAGGGGGTGCGCCAGTCTCATTTTGGCACACGCTGCATGCGTGTAGAGCCTACTGTGCCTTTGTAAAAGGGCCCTCAAATGAAAGTAAAAATCAAAAGTATGATTAGCCCCTGACGGTCAGCATTTTTTTATAACACTGACCACTGCAGGCAGAAATATTCCCGCATACTCAATGCCGGGCCATGTTTGGGCACCAGAATTGAATATTTGAGGTTATTTACACATGTGCGGACTGCCAGCTTTTATGCAGATCCCAGTCAATATTCAGCTGGGACCCACATAAGACACACATGTGGGTCCCAGCTAAATATTTGCCAAGACCCACAGAAGGAATGCAGGTTCCCTCACCACCTCCAATTCCCACTCCCTTCCCTGTGATCCCAGTCCCCTACCTTGGTCCATGAAGACTGGATCAAGCTCCCCTCCCTCATATCCCCATTACTACTTCTTTCACAGAATGGCTGCCACGGCCTCTAGCAGCAGTCTCGTGAAACTGTCGGGACTTCACAGTGTCGGGGGTAGATGGCAGGAGGAATCAGGATTGTGGAGGAGGGAGCGGGACACCAGTAAGCCTGATGCTGCTGCTTGGAAGTTAACGTAGGCAACAGCCAATATTCAGATTGGTGCCCAGTTAGCTCAGCAGCTAAAGTTAGTAACGTGGAGGTGCATTTTCAAAGCACTTAGACTTACAAAGTTCCATAGTAACCTTAGCAACTTTGTAAGTCTAAATGCTTTGAAAAAAAGCCCCATAGTAACATAGTAAATGTCGACAGATAAAGCCTGGCACAGTCCATCCAGTGTGCTACGGTCCATCCAGTCTGCCCAACAAGGTGGCCAGAGTTGAATCTTGCGTTCTGAACAGGTTCCACTTCATCAATATGAGACGGAGACCATAGAAATCTGCCTGGCACTGAACCAACTTCCCAACTACTGAAGTTATTATTGAAGCCAATTCCAGTCTTGGTCTTGATCTGTTTTTTGCCATTTATGGGACCCAAACCTTAGAAGTCTGCCCAACATTGGTCTTACTTCCTAATCCCTGAAGCTGCTGTCAAAGCTCACTCCAATTATGAGGTCATCTAAGTTTTGCTTTAATTGGATTCCATCCTTTTTTCTATATAGTGCTCTTCTGTGTTTTATCCCATACAATCTTGAATGCATAGGATAAACACAGAGGAAAACTACATAACCTTTTTACTGTCCTAGAATTTAGCCACTTAACCGGTTCAGTGGTCCGAATATCACCACTAACCAGTTAAGTACCGACTCTGTCCAGGCACCTCCCAAGCACCATCCCAGCACTAATTGGACAGTATAGGGTAATTAGTACTGATATTCAGTGGCACTGTCCGGGTAAGGGTCACTGAATATCCATGGTTAGGCAGGAACAAGTGATACAACTGGGCAGGAGAATCTCCTGCCCAAGTAAGTAAGGTACTTTGAAAAATGACCAGTGTGTTTCTAAATCAAGCGCCATTCTATAAATATCAGTTGTTCTAAAATGCATTGCCACACAGACACAGAGCTTTTCAATCTTTCTGGCATTCTTGCAAATACATAGGCTTCTTGCAAGCTTCACAAACTTCCGTGGTTTTGTTTCTGCTGCACATCGTAATATAGCACTTCCATCACTTGCAGCTTGCCCTAGGAACTTCTTGGTCGACAGGTGCCTCCAACTACACTTTTTTGAGGAAATGTGATGTTGTCAAGCTCGGGTAGCTCTATAATTAGGCTAACTGAGGCAGAGGCCTCAGGCAGCACTTTTTGGGAAGCGGCATGACAGGCAGCCCATCAAAAGGAAAATCAAACTTGAAATTTCCATAGCAGAAGAGCACTACAAGTTAGCAGTGAAAAGAGCAGGAGCTAGATGCAATGCATGCTGTACCTGTAGTACCTTGTTGCTCTTGCTGTCCTCTAGTTCTCTGCTGTCTTCTTGCCATGGCAGACTGTTTGCCTGCTGCCGTGTGCATGCTTGCATGCTGCTCTGTGAGTACTTATCTCCCCAGCTGCCTTACAGTATGGGAGACTAGAAAGTGAGTGAAATTCAGGGAATAGGATACAGGAAAGGAATGATAGAGGGGTGGGAATGGGAGAGGAAGGGAGTAGGTAAAAGAGGAGACAGGATTGTGGGGAGAAGAAGGAACATAATCTAGTTACAGATAGATAAGAAGGCAGCAGACGAGAAACAAGGAGACAAAAATGAAACAGAAGGATCAATGCCTGAGTTAGGTATAAGGAAGAAGATAGGAGAAAAAAAACTGAAAGGGAAGGGAAAGGAAATGGGACTTCATATACCACCTTTCTGTGGTTTTTGCAACTACTTCCAAACGGTTTACATAGTATATACAGGTACTTATTTGTACCTGGGGCAATGGAGGGTTAAGTGACATGTCCAGAGTCAGAAGGAGCTGTAGTGAGAATCGAACCCAGTTCCCCAGGATCAAGTTCACTGCACTAATCACTAGGCAACACCTCCACAGAAAACGGAAAATATGATTCTAGTAAGGGACTTGGAAAAAAGCAACAAAAGGAAGTGGTAAAGAGAGCCCAGAATCAATCCAATTGGAAAAATAAAATGGTGAGACAAGAAGGATACAAATGTATTTTTGACATTTAGAGAATGAGATAATGCCAGCTTTGACAAGGTGCCTTTCTTATATTTTGTTCTGTACTGAGGGAAATGCATCAGTTTCTCCTTCTTCAGGGTTCCACTGCTCAGCCTGGTTTCTTTGTTTTTTTGTATTCATATTTGTTTCACGTTTACAACCTCTTATTATTTATTTATTTTTGTACTAAGTGATGGCTTGTGTATTCCTTGTGTGACACAGATGAGGAATTCTGTCGGCATGTAGGAAACTGTATTGGCCCGACTTGTTCTATTTTCCCAGGTGGAAGTGAAATAGTGTTTTAGAACATTTGCAGTGCTGACTTTTCAGAGGTACAGTTGGTGCAGTTTGAGTTCTTAACTTGGTGCCGGTAAGGTATGGTAAACTTCTGAATGTCTACTACAAGAATTCGTCTTACATCACAAAATGACTGATAGCAGAGGGAGTTTGTGTTGCAGTCACTGTTGTGACACCAGAATATATATATTTAGTTATAAAGTGAAACTTTCTACTTCTGCTCCACACCCCTTGTTGGGACAGTTTTATTGGTTGATCTGGGAAGGTCTCATGTGAATGAATAATTACACTCTACTGGATCTATATTCAGCCTGTGGTGGTCAGCTGCTGATATTCAAGGCACTAGTCCATGTCCAGGCACCAGTATTGAATATCCAGGGATAATTCATAATGTGCTACCCACTGGAGCTTATGTGTGTCCTGGCCAATATTCATTCAGGACCCCCTTAAGACGCTTATGTAGGTCCCAACTGAATATATACAGGGACCCACAGAAGGATTTCTAGCCAGATCTCGAGCCCTACATGATTCCGAGATGCTGACTGTGAATGTCTTGAAGATTTTATGCTCTTTGACACTGTTCAAAGTCCATATGCATTTTTCTGTGCTATTCATAGATGGCAAATTTTAAAACAACATCTGGGAACATTACATCTTACAATGAAATCCCTGACTTCTACATAATGGTTAAGTCGAGTGGAAGAGGTAAAGGCTCTCCACAATCAGATTAGAAAAAAGTGGAAAATGCCATGTCTGCAGTCATGAAAGATAAAGTACTAACAGGATCCACACAAGTGAAGACAATTGCAGAAAGAAGAAGAATTACAAACAATATCTGCAATTTCAAATTTCTCTGTGGTTTGGTGTATTGGCATGGTATTCTAACAAGCAAGATACTCCAGAGGGTTGAGATGGACATTTCTGGAGCTACTACACATCTGGAGGTTGCAAAACTATTCCTGCAAAACTACTATTCTGATGATAAATTTGAAGATGTCCTGAAAAATGCACAGAAGTTGGCAGAGGAACTATATACTGATATCAGTTTCCAGCTGAACCAGTAAGGTCTTGCCATAGAAAGACAATTTTTGATTATGAAGCACAAGTATAATAGACTTAAAACAACAATTCTTGTTCTTCAGATGCTGCATTTCAGCCAGTTGATGAATGGCTCTTGTAGCTCAGCAGCAGGATGTTTTAGATCCTATACAATATTTCTAAACTCTAAGAGACTACACCTGAAGTCTTCCAACAAAAGTGTGATCAACTTGAGAAATTGACATTGATGCAGCTAATTCATTTGATGAACTGAAGACACTTTCTAGACAGACTGGTAAACTTAACTCCAAAGGATGTTCTGGAGTACATATACTTAAAATAAAAAAAAATATTTACTGCATTTCCAAATGCTTCCACTGCCTTGCACATACTTCTGATACTTCTAGGAACTGTTCCAAGTAGGAAAACATAGCTTTTCTAGACTGAAGCTGATTAAAAAAAAATCTGCACTCCTCTATGACTCAAGAACAGTTATTTGGGCTTGCAACAATATCAACTGAGTATGAATTTAAGAGATAAGGATTGAGCTAATTCATACTCAATTTGGATTGAATTTGAGGACT
Organism: Microcaecilia unicolor; assembly: GCF_901765095.1. Taxonomy (NCBI): domain Eukaryota; kingdom Metazoa; phylum Chordata; class Amphibia; order Gymnophiona; family Siphonopidae; genus Microcaecilia; species Microcaecilia unicolor. The sequence continues at coordinate 92,645,310 of NC_044039.1, forward strand.
TGCTATTGACAGTATAGTGTATTTATTTATTTATTTGCTGCATGTATATCCCACATTTTCCCTCCTATTTGCAGGCTCAATGTGGCTTACAATATAATACAACCTATAAAAAGGTACACTTTGATTTATGAGGTATGTGAAGTATGGATTCTGATTCTTCTATGAAGCACGCTTCACTCTGTTACTTGGCTTCCAGTCATATGCTAGTTTCATTTCAGCTTTGAGTCTTCTCTGTGAGTATTTGTGCTCCTCATCTCAGGCCTTGCAGATGTGTATGTAGGCCCTGGCAACTGCCAAAACAAGAGAGCTCAACCTTGATGGTTTGACTTCATCAGGCTGTTTGACTTTGATTTTATATGCATATAATATGTACAAGATATATATATAAATTTTCATGATGTTGTAATGTACTTAATTCCTTGGCTCTTGCCAGTTTGCTGTCCCAACTCCCTGACTGTAGTTCTGAGGAGGAGCCACCTCCCATTTCTGGTGTCTGGAAGGGGAGCTATTTCATCCCTTACCTCTGGAGACAGATTATCTTAAACCACCCCTGTTTTCAAAGCTCCAAAACTAACTGAAGAATAAACTCACATCAACTTCTGTTGCGGGTAACAGTATTGTACAGCACTGTTGCACTGATTGCAGTCAGATCAAGAATGTTGTGGAAAACCTGGAATGGCCATCTGGAACTTTCTGGGTTTCATGAAATACTTTGGAGCTATTTGATTCTATCCACAATTTTGTCTTCTTGTTAATGGCCTCCATCTCTGGTATCTTCTTTCTATCCGTTCCAGTGTGGACATCTGAATAGAGTGTGCTCAGCAGCAGAATTTCTTTTGTTTACCTTTCTTTGATAAACCATGGTGTAGTAGAGATTTGCTTGGGAGTTTTTTTTTGCCAATGGTGGAATATCTCTTTGTGACCGAATCACTGTTCCCATGATGCTTCTACTCTTGGTTTTCAACATTTCAGCTGGTTTCACTGAAGTAAACAAATTGTCAGTAGTAAAATTTCTTCCCTTGTTCATGAAAGGGTCTAACAATTTACAGAAGATATCACCTGAAAGAGACTGAAGCAAGTCAGTGATTGTCTTTACCTAAGTATGGGAAGCTGTTCAAAAGGTACTAGGTTTTGGCATCTGCTGCAGGCCAGAATTTGATTACAAACTTATCATGCACGGGATAAATGAACACCTTTTTTGCTTTAGTTGGAAAAGGCTGCTTGATGACTGTCATGTTTTCTCATGGCTTGTAGCAAGCAATTAAATTTTAAATAAAATGGTTCCAAAATTCTCAAACTAATACAAAGTGATCTGTCTTTAACCAACTTTATGTCAAATCACAGATATAATAAAATTTTCAGAAATCTATTTCATGACATAGTGCCAGTGAAAAATATGTGTCCCCATACAGTTACATAAGAACATAAGAATTGCCATACTGAGTCAGACCAATGGTCCATCTAGCCCAGTATTCTGTTTCCAGCAGTGGCTAATCCAGGTCACAAGTAACTGGCAGAAACCCAAACAGTAGCAACATTCCATGCTACCAATCCAAGGGCAAGTAGTGGCTTCCCTCATGTCTGTCTCAATAGCAAACTATGGATGTTCTCTTCAGGAACTTGTCCAAACCTCTTTTAAATTCAGATATGCTGTTACCACATCCTCCAGCAACGAGTTCCAGAGATTAGCTATTCATTCAGTGAAAAAATATTTCCTCCTATTTATTTTAAAAGTATTTCTATGTAACTTAATTCAGTGCCTCCTAGTCTTTGTATTTTTTGAAAGAGTAAAACAAATTATTTAGATTTTGCTCACACCTTTTTCAGTAGTAGCTCAAGGTGAGTTACTCAGGTACACTGGATATTTCTCTGTCCCAGGAGGGCTCACAATCTAAGTTTGTACCTGAGGCAATGAAGGGTTAAGTGACTTGCCCAAGATCACAAGGAGCAGCAGTGGGATTTGAACCAGCCACCTCTGGATTGCAAGACCAGTGCTCTAACCACTAGGCCACTCCTCCACTTTTACTTCTACTCATTCTATATCACTCAGGATTTTGTAGACCTCGATCATATCTCCCCTTAGCTGCCTCTTTTCCAAGCTGAAGAGCCTTAACCTCTTTAGCTTTTCCTCATATAAGAGGAGCTCTATCCCTGTTTTCATTTTGGTTGCTCTTCTTTGGACCTTTTCTAATTCTGCTATCTTTTTGAGATACGGCAAACAGTACTGATCGATACAGAGGCATTATGGTATTCTTCGTCTCCTTTACCATCCCTTTCTTAAAATTCTTAGCAACCTGTTTGCTTTTTTGGCCACTGCCACACACTGGGCAGAAGATTTCCGTGTATTGTCAACATTCACTGATCAACATTTATCTGGCAGTGGTCAGTGTTTTTAAAACATTGACTGCCACAGGCAGAATTAAGTCCTGATATTCAATGTTGGGTCATGTCCAGGCACCAGAATTGAATGTCTGGGCCATGCTGGCATCTGATGGCCACTAGATTTTATGTGAGTCCCAGCTGATATTCAGCCAGGATCTGTACAAGACACTTATGCAGGTCCCAGATGAATATCAGTTGAAACCCGCATAAGGGGAAGCAAGTGCACTCACCCCTTCTGAGTTCTTCCTTCCTGCCCCCTGATCCCAACTCCCCCATCCTCCCTCCAAGACATGACTCCAATAGACCCCCAGGCCTACCTTGATAGTTCTGGTGGTCTAAGTGGTTGTAAGCGCAGGAATGATGCCCACTCACTCCTGCCTGTCACTGATTCAGCCTCAAAATGGCCACCACAACATCTAGCAGCCATTTTTACAACAGATCAGCAATGAACTGGAGTAAATGAACATGACTCTTGTCCTTAGGACCTGCTAGACACCAGGAGTATCAAAGGAGGGCATGGGGAGGGGACTACAGGGGGTGGAGGAGTGGGGTTCTGGTCAGGTGGGGTCTTCTTGTCTTTTGGTGTTGAGGGAAGGGCGAGGGATCAGTGTCTTGGAGGATAGAGAGGGCACCAGAAACCCATCAGGTCTCTACCTGAAAGTTATCTGGGCACTGACCAATATTCAGCGCTGGTACCAAGATAGCTACCCAGGCAATAATAGAACTGCATTTAATGTGCTCCTATCTGCCTAATTACTTATACAGGCACCAGTACTGAGTTTCACCAACACCCACATAACTGCCAGTTCGTCCCCAACTCTGCCCCTCTCATGCCCAATTTCAGTTTAGCTGATTAGTGCCACTGAATATCAGTAGCCAGCCCAGTGAACACAATTTAAGCAGGCAGGAGCCTCTCCTGCCCACTTTGATCCCTTTGAATATCAATCCCTTAGGGATTATCTGCTTACTGTTTAAGTGGAACTTCAGGTGCATGTGGAGGTTAGAAAATCCTTGGAAAAGTTCAGATTAGTTAGGCAGTTAAGATCTTTGCTTCATCCATGACTTTAGGACAGTGGCTAAGGCAATACTCTCTCTCATTTAGACTACTGTTGCTCTCTTTATTTAGGTCTATCATAAAATCTTTTCAGGAGGCTTAAAGGGATTTATAACACTGCTGCTAGGATGATCATAAAAAAAATCTAGGTGAAAAAGGATTACTTCTCTCCTGAAGGTCTTACATTGGCTTCTGTTAGATCATAGAATTATCAGCAGACAGCCCCATATTAACCTGATTCTCAGATTCTGTTGAAATTGTCCATGAACGTTTTGTGATCAAGTCAGGAAAGTAACTTAAGTATTCAATCAATTCATCATTTACTTTTCTGAATGACTCAGATTAGGACATTATAGTGTATGGCCCTGAGATTCTGCAATAAATTATCACTTGAAGTTAACATTCTACCTGATTATAGAGATTTCAAATGTCAATGGCAACATTTTTTTTTTAAATCAAAATATGGGAAATGATTTAACTTAATTAGGATTGTTTTTGTCAATTAGTTTTGCTTAACTTTTTTTGATTATATGTTTTATTTTATCGTATTTTAGACTGCTTTGTAATAGTATTTTAATGTTGTGGGTTTTTTGTTCAATGACGTATTGTGTATTTTTGTTGTTTCTCACCTTGGACAAGCTTTGTTCTTGAAAAGGTGGGTTATATATTGTTAAATTAAACCACATTCTTTGCACAGAAAAGGCCTCTTATAAAACTACCCCATGCATAAAAGTACTACACCATCTAAGGGTTGGTGTGTTGAGGTTGTAATCTGTAGTGTGGGCAGCGACACACACATAAATTATAAAATATGCATCTATGCACACACTTCAATTGGAGCTGATATAAATGTATATAGCTGCATTTTAGCAGGGTTTTGGCAGCTTCTATGCCCATTTTGAAAAGGCCCCCAAAAATGCCCACCTAGCCTCCCAATCTAGGTTCCTATTATAAATTATCTTCTATATGCTTCTTAATTTAATTATTAATTTCACAGAAGGAAAGATCATTAACAAGGAAGACTGACAGTATCTTGCACTGGAGAAAGCTTAAATGAAATTGCTGCTTACACAGTTGGATAAATAATAAAGATTTATTCAAAGTACTTTCCAGCTAAAGAAGAACATGTAGGTTTAATGCTAATAACATTTTATTACTGATTTCTTCTTTCTCCTAGGCTTTGTTCTGTTCTTCAGTAAACCTTAACTTGGTGAAGGGATAGAGAGAAATCAACTGAAAAGATATAAGGGTACTTTAGATTTTGACTCAACACTGAATTAACCTTTTTAATGGATGTAAAAACTAAAGTGACATGTAAATGGAGCACAAGGGGAGATATGACACTATTTCTGGAAAAGGATAAAACAGTCAGTAGAATACTGGGCTATTATAGCAGTTTATATACCTTGGATAAACTCAGTCAGTGGTTGTATAATTGGTTATTCAGTCCTGACCCTTGTTCACAGCTCAGAGCCAGGAACATTGAGACCTGCCAATTTGACTGAATGTAGTGACTGTACTCGGCCAGGGCCTAACATTGGAGCCAGGCCGTTTCCTGTGGGCTGCTTTCCACCATGTCTGAGACTGACATAGTGACAGTAGCTTTTTGTTATGACAGGCTGACTGGTACACTCTTTTGCAAGATATCTAACAGCTACATAAATATGTGAAAATAGAAAAAGAGAAAGTGTAGCAGATCCTCCTGGGAAAGTGTGGAGATTTTAGAGACATAGAGACAAGAAAGCAGATGACATATTTACTGCTTCATGAAAGATGTTCCTTAGCTTTCCACATAATAATGAAAAATGCATGACAAAACCTAACTTTTTAGAATATTTTGAAACAAAAATTATAGTCATGAAGGCAAAGAGTCAAAAACAGGCATTTACATAAATTTATATACACCTACACAGAGACTGGAAGACCCGAATATGTATACCCTAGAGGAGAGGGGGGGCAGGGGAGATATGATACAGATGTTTAAATATTTGAAAGGTATTAATAGAGAAGCAAATATTTTCCATGGAGAATCCCCAAGCTACATGATCAAATCGATTGACCTACCCACCAGAATCACTTCGAAATCCTCTTGAAATTACCTCAACCTGCACTACCCGAACTGCAAAGGACTCAAGTACAAATCCTCTTACGATTCCAACTTCTCCTTCAAAGGTAGTCAACTCTGGAATGCCCTACCCAGACCCATTCACTCTATCAAACACTACCTACCCTTCAGAAAATCACTGAAAACCCATCTATTCAAGGAGGCTTATCCAAATGCCATGACCTAACTTTATGTACCCACCTATTCTTCACCTGACCCTGTGAAAATGTCAATGTCTCAGACCACACCTTCTCCAATTTTTCCCTATGCTTACCCAACCCTATCACCTAATTATCTCAATCTAGCCTAAAACTAGCTCCTCCTCCTACCTCTTATACCCTTCTCCCTTATAATGTTACCTATCTACTACTACTTATCATTTATATAGCACTACAAGGCATATGCAGAGCTGTACACCATACACAAAGACAGTCCTGCTCAAAGAGCTTACAATCTAGATAAGACAGTACACAGAAAGAATAATTAAGGGTAAGGGAATAGAGAGGTGAGGATAAGGGGCACGGCAAGTAAGTTAGGAGTCAAAAGCAGTGGTAAAGAAGTGGGTTTTGAGTTTTGATTTGAAAATGGCCAAAGACGGGGCTAGACGTACAGGCTCGGGAAGTCTATTCCAGGTGTGAGGTGCAGTGAGATAAAAGGAACGGAGTCTTGAATTAGCAGTAGAGGAGAAAGGGACGGATAAGAGAGATATATCTACAGAACGGAGTACTACTGGAGGGGGGACATAGGGGGAGACAAGAGTGGAGAGGTACTGGGGAGCGGCAGAGTGAATGCACTTATAGGTCAATAGGAGAAGTTTGAATTGAATATGGAAACGGATAGGGAGCCAGTGAAGTGACTTAAGGAGAGGGCTAATGTGGGCATAGCGACTTTGGCGGAAAATGAGTCGCGCAGCAAAATTTTGGATTGATTGAAGAGGCGAGAGATGGCTAAGAGGGAGGCTGGTGAGAAGTAGGTTACAATAATCAAGATGAGAGGTGATAAGAGTGTGGATAAGGGTTCTGGGTAGAGTGCTCAGAGATGAAGGGACGGATTTTACTGATGTTACAGAGAAAGAAATGACAGGTTTTGGCAATCTGTTGAATGTGAGCAGAGAAGGAGAGAGAGGAGTCAAAGATGACCCCAAGGTTACATGCTGATGAGACAGGGAGAATGAGAGTGCCATCCACCAAAATAGAGAAAGGGGGGAGAGGAGAGGTAGGTTTTGGGGGAAAGATGAGAAGCTCAGTCTTGGCCATGTTAAGCTTGAGATGTCGTTGAGACATCCAGGCAGTGATATCAGATAGGCAGACTGAAACTTTGGTCTGGATGCTGGTTGAGATTTCAGGGATAGAGAGGTAAATTTGGGAGTCATCAGCATAGAGATGGTATTGAAAGCTATGGGATGATATCAGAGAGCCAAGGAAAGAAGTGTAGATGGAGAACAGGAGAGGACCGAGAACAGAACCCTGAGGTACACCAATTGGTAGAGGGATAGAAGTGGAAGAGGATCCACAAGAGTGTACACTAAAGGTGCGAAGCGAGAGGTAGGAGGAGAACCAGGAAAGAACAGAGCCCTAGAATCCAAATGAAGACAGCGTATCAAGGAGTAGGCTGTGATCAACAGTGTCAAAAGCGGCGGATAGATAGAGAAGGATGAGGATAGAGTAGAGACCTTTGGATTTGGCCAGGAACAGGTCGTTGGAAACTTTAGTGAGTGCATCTCCTTTACTCTGTTAAGCTTAGACTGTACTCTTTCCATTTTACTTTTTAATCTTACTACTATGTACGCCGCATTGAACCTGCTATGAGTGTGAAAGTGCAGGGTACAAATGTAACAAAGATGAGGGAGAGCCATAGGAGTTCTTGTACTGCCACTGGGTGGAGGATCGGGAGGGTTTTAGTTATTAAAAAAAAAAGTTATGTGGGTGCTGGCCTGATATTCAGTGCCAGGCACTGGCATAACTAAGCAGCCTAATTTAGGAGTTGTCTAATATTAGGCCACTTACCTATGGGGGTGTTGACAATGAATAACCCCGAGCTCCTCTCTGGTGCCGCCTCCAGCACCAACCTGAACTGCCCACTTTTTGGTTGGTCAGTCTGTGAGGATATTCAGCGGCACTCTCTGGTTAAGTACCTATGAATATTCCCACTTAGACAGCGAGAAGTGCTTTAAGCAGCCAGGAGACTCTCCTGCCCACTTAAGTCACTTTGAAAATTGGCTGGTTTATTTCTCCATCGAATTCTGGAACAATAATTCAGAGAAGGAAATTCTAATAAAATCCTAGATGAAGATACAGGAACCCAAGAAGGCTTATAGTGGAGTACTTTTTGAGTATAAAAATTTTAAACAAAAATAAAACATTAATTTAAATGACAACACTTCCTAACTGTCAACCAATAAAGTTTCTTAAGAAGTAGGTGTGTATTTTCCCATTTATTTCCTCTCATCAAAAATCTAATGGCTGTATTCCGGATCATTTGAAGTTTCTTTAGATGTTTCCCAGATAATCCTAAATATAAGGTGTTACAATAATGTAGCACAATTATTAGAATAGCGTGTATACCTGTCTGCAATGCTTACGTATTCCCAAATGGTTTCAGTTGTTTAATACGTTTTAACTTCAAAAATGCCAAGTTACATAATCCTGTATATGAAAGGCAATTTGGAAACAGGTGACTAGGGGGGATTCTTTTTTGTAGGATTTGTGTGAGGATTCAGGTTGTTCGCGGGGTCTTATTTCTTGTTTGCATGCGTATCAGTGTAATAAGTTGCGACCTCCTGTGGATCATCATTTGCATTGGCAGCGGGAACTGGGGTTCACAATGGGTGATGATGCATGGGCACATATGGAAACTGCTTCATTGAGGGTTTCTGTTTCAACTCCTTTTCTTGAAAATGCTGTTAAAGTCTTATACAGGTGGTATCTCACTCCTGTACGTTTACATCATATGTTTCCAACATTATCGCCTTTGTGTTGGAGAGGTTGTGGACAGAGGGGTACTATGGGTCATCTCTGGTGGTCCTGTGTTAAGGTGCGTGCTTTTTGGAAAGCGATTCAATATAGACTACAGAGTTGGGTTTCAAAATCCATTAAATGGTCACCTGAATATTTCCTATTTCTGGGTAAGCCTCCAGGTCTAACCAAGCCTCAGTCATTGTTGGTTCGTCATGCCATGTCGGCAGCTAGAGTTACACTGGCTGCTTCTTGGAAGTCCCCTCGGGTCCCTTCTTTGATAAAGTGGTTAAATAAGCTGTGGTATATTTGTGAAATGGAGAGACTGAGGGCACTTAGTGGTAACACTTTGTCTAAGTGGGAGGAGGTTTGGGAACCTTTTACTTCAAAATGTTCATTTTAATTGCTGTTTGTGGAAGCTTAAGGGGTACCGTGATGGGGTGATTATTATTTATTATTTTTTTTTTGGGGGGGGGGGGGTTGTGTTTCTGTTCTTTAAAAATTATACTACATGGAAGTTTCTAGGTTGTGTTTGGATAACTGCTGTTCTGACTTGTTCCCTTTTGGGATTTCTTGTGCTGTTTATTTTCAGTTTAATGACTTGTTGTATCTGATCTATTTTGTTGTCTCAAACTGTTTAATAAAGACTTCTTTAAATTTCAAAAATGCCAAGATAGTTACATTAGAAATACGTTTCTGTTCAACACCATCTTTTTCAAAAACTACGCCCAAAATCTTGACAGCATCCTCTCAAGATATTTCTTCATTCTCGATCTTGACACAGCCTCCAAGGTTTTCCAAAGAAATATTACCCAGTCCTAAACATGTAGAGGTTAACAGTCAGCCATTGGTGGTGAGCGTTTTACTCTCTGCTGATGGCATTATTCTTGGACATTCAAAGCCAGGATATGTGCGGGCTATGGCTTTGAATATCCAGTTATTTTAAGCTGGCTAATACATAGCCGCTTAAATCGATATTCATCACTTAAGCTGCCGTGGGCTACCACATAAAAATAGGACAGACATTTCCTAACCTGGCTGCTTGTGCTAAATATCAGCACTTCAGTGGCCAAGTGCCGAATCCAATCCAGGATGTCCCCAAGATAGTTGACTTTATGTTTGGTGCTAACTGCAATATTCAGCGACACTTAGCTGGTTAAGTGCCACTGAATATTAGCGACTAGCCTTGACCAAAAAATTTAACCAGTCTGTGGCTGGCTAAATCATTTTGAATATTGGGCAGGCAGTCTTTGACACATTCAGTTACCTTTGTTCTACTAAAGGCCAGGTTGAACACCACTCCCCCCCCCCCTTCCTATAGACACAAAAGGGAAAAATGATCTGTTATACCTCTGGCCCTTAAATTCACAGTCATTTTGTCTATAACATTCAACATAATTTTCAATGTACAAAACAAGTCTCCAGTTTAAATGAATTTAGCCTGAATAACATTTTTTCCTTAAAATACCATATTCATAGTTCATCAACAAATCAGTATTCCCTTCTGAAAACACTTTTTTTTCCTACGAAAGTTAATGCTGGTATTTAAATGGAAAGAGGTAGTATTTAGCTAATAAACAAAAATACGTAGGAGGCCAGGCTGACGGCACTAAGAGAGAGGCTGTAATTTAATAGTCTATTGCTGTCTCATACACAGTCTGCAAAAGGCCACATAAAAGGCATCTTTCAAAACCTCAAACTGTTACCTATCAGTGCTCAACAGCAGAGCAAATCTTTTAACTGTGGTTTTCTTTAGCTGAACCTTTTATACCCAGATTAATCCATGTTGTTTACAACTGAAATTACACACTACCATTCCATTTAAATCTCTACTGGCCAAGGTTTTCTTTGCAGCTAGTGTATGCTTTATTTACTGTGGTTTTGTTTTCCAAAGCAAACTTACTGAGAGTGAGGAAAAGCAATTGAAGGCACTATGTATTTAATTCAGACCAGTACTTAATTCAGAAATATATTTCTGTGGGACTTTGAGGACAAACAAGTATAGTGAAGAAGTGACACCAAAGGTACTAACAGATACCTGAATTCCTCTTCAAACAGTAGGTAAATCTATGTATTCGTCCTTAAGACTGCATACATATTAGATGTGATATTCTGTAAAAAGTCATTTCTTCATGCAAAGCCACAATGCCCTTGAAAATGCTCCCCCCCCCCCCCCCCTAGGAGCAACAAGAGAGACTGTGGTAGTTCAGATTTGTAAACCACAAACGCCCCTTCTTTAGATGTGGAAGGTCCTGTGTGGTCTCAAAAACTCATATGCTATAATTTCTCATTTACTGACTTCCTTTCTGTAGTCCACCATATCTCTACAGGCTCAAAGCTTATCACAACAAAAGAAAAATTAAAACAAATAAAATACAAAGCATCACATGGAATTTTAATTTCATGATTATTCTTTGTAATGATTAGGAAAATACAGGATTGGTTTACCCCTTACCAATTAAGAGAAACATTTCCAAAGCCATTTACTAGGGTAACGTAGCTCGGCTGAAACTTTCCCTCCTCAACTTCACAAAAATATGTGTGAGCTTCCACAGAATATTTGAGGCTGATATGCAAAAACAGGCAGTCAGCAGCTGCACCGAACACATAAATGTTTTGCTCTACAGGCAGCATGGTGTCACTAGAGGCAGGCTGTGTCAGACAAACCTGATTGATTTCTTCGACTGGGTGACCAAACAGTTGGACGTGGGAGGGATGCTAGATGTGATGTACTTAGATTTCTGCAAAGCCTTCGAGAAGGTTCTGCACAGGCGACTCATAAATAAACTGAGTACCCTCAGTATGGGACATAGAGTAAATGACTGGGTTAAAAATTGGTTGAACGGAAGGAGACAGAGGGTAGTGGTAAATGGAGCTTGCCCTGAAGATAGGAACGTTATCAGTGGAGTACCACAGGGATTGGTCCTAGGGCCGGCTCTTTTTAACATCTTTGTGAGTGATATTGCGGAAGGGCTGTCTGGTAAGATTTGTATTTTTGTGGATGATACCAAACTCTGCAATAGGAAGGTGTGGATGACATGAGGAAGGACCTAGTGAAGACTGAGGAATGGTCCAATATTTAGCAACTAAGATTTAGTGCTAAAAAATGCAGGATCATGCACTTGGCTCACAAGAATCTGAGGGAACGGTACAACAAAGGGGGTGAAATGCTTCTGTGTACAAAGGAAGAGAGGGACTTGGGGGTGCTGTCTGATGACCTTAAAGTTTCCAAACAGGTAGAAAATTGATAGTCATAGCCAGAAGGATGCTTGGGTGCATAAGAAGAAGGATACCAGCAGGAACAAAGAGGTGATAGGATCCTTGTATAAGTCTCTGGTGATGCCCCTAGAACACTGTGTGCAATTCTGGAGACAGCACCTACGAAAAAATATAAACAAGATGGAGCTGGTCCAGAGGGCGGCTACAAAATTGGTAAGTGGTCTTGGATATAAAATATATATGGGCAGGCTTATGAACCTCAACATATATATGCTTGAAGAGATGAGGGAGATGGGAGACATGATGGAAACGTTTAAATATCTCAGGGGCATTAATGTACAGAAAGCGAGCCTTTTTCAAATGAAGGAAAACTCTGGAATGAGAGGGCATACCATGAAGTTAAGAAGAAATAGGATTAGGAGGAATCTAAGAAAGTATTTGTTCACAGAAAGGGTCGTGGAAGCATGGAATGGCCTCCAGATGGAGGTCGTGGAGATGAGGACTGTGCCAGAATTTAAGAAAGCATGAGACAAGCATGTGGGATCCCTTAGGAAAAGGAAGAGTTAGTGGTTACGAAGGATGGGCAGACTGGATGGCAGGGGCGTAGCCAAACCTCGAGGTGTGGGGGGCCACCTTTTGGTCGTCGCCCACTGCCTCCGCTGTACATCTTGGCTGGCAGTGGTCCCCAACCCCCGCCAGCTGAAGACTTCGTCCAGCGCTGGTCTTCAGTGCCACCACATTGCCTGCCCTGCTCTCTGTTCCCCTTATGTCCGGCACGCTCCTTTTAGTGAAACTGCAGTCAGCAAAATACTGAGCACTGCCAGCTGAATATCACCCCCCTCCTCTATTTTATAGAGGAAGACTAGATAGAAATTGGGATGCCTAGGTCATGTAATTTACAGTTCCTTAAGTATCTTATAAAAAGTTACTCCAAATACAAAGCCTTTTGTAAAATACGTATAAGGACTCAGGCAAATACAGGTGTATTTGCTGGCATGTACAGTGGGACCATCAATTTTATAAAAGAACATGCTCAAAAAAGAGTGGTGTCACTTAGGACTTTACATGTACAAGAACCTGTAGCTACACATGTAAGTGGTAATCTTGTAACAAACAATACACAGGTATCTGGCAGCATTTAAATGGGTAAGTGCCAGATTTCACAAGACTGAATATATAAGAGGAGACAAGAAGAAGCTTAATTAAATATTTTTTTTCCACCTGAAACAGAACCTAGTACAATCCACAGTACTCACGCACGCAGAGTACTGCAACAGTGTTTTCTTAGGATGTAAGACCCTAATCCTGAAGAAACTTCAGACTACCCAAAACACGGCAGCTAGACTTATCTTTGGCAAGTCAAGATTCGATAGCGCAACACCTCTTTGAGAGAAGCTTCACTGGCTCCCCATCATAAGTACATAAGTACATAAGTAATGCCATACTGGGAACAGACCAAGGTTTCCATCGAGACCAGCATCCTGTCCACGACAGCGGCCAATCCAGGCCAAGGGCACCTGGCAAGCTTCCCAAACGTACAAACATTCTATACATGTTATTCCTGGAATTTTGGATTTTTCCAAGTCCGTTTAGTAGCGGTTTATGGACTTGTCCTTTAGGAAACCGTCCAACCCCTTTTTAAACTCTGCTAAGCTAACTGCCTTCACCACTTTCTCCGGCAACAAATTCCAGAGTTTAATTACACGTTGGGTGAAGAAACATTTTCTACGATTTGTTTTAAATTTACTACACTGTAGTTTCATCGCATGCCCCCTAGTCCTAGTATTTTTGGAAAGCGTGAACAGACGCTTCACATCCACCTGTTCCACTCCACTCATTATTTTATATACCTCTATCATGTCTCCCCTCAGCCGTCTCTTCTCCAAGCTGTATAGCCCTAGCCTCCTTAGTCTTTCTTCATAGGGAAGTCATCCCATCCCCGCTATCATTTTAGTCGCCCTTCGCTGCACCTTTTCCAATTCTACTATATCTTTCTTGAGATGCGGCGACCAGAATTGAACACAATACTCAAAGTGCGGTCGCACCATGGAGCGATACAACGGCATTATAACATCCTCACACCTGTTTTCCATACCTTTCCTAATAATACCCAACATTCTATTCGCTTTCTTAGCCGCAGCAGCACACTGAGCAGAAGGTTTCAGTGTGTTATCGACGACGACACCCAGATCCCAGATCAGAGAAAGAATAAATTTAAGTCCACACTCTGATTCATAAGATCATATATGGAGAATCCCCTAACTACATGAATAACCTCATCGACCTCCCAACCAGAAATAGATCATCGTCTTCTCGTACTTACCTCAATTTACACCTTCCCAACTGCAAAGGTACTAAATACAAGACCCCCTATGCATCCAGTTTCTCCTTTTTGGGCAGCCAGCTTTGGAACGCTCTGCCAAGATCCATACGATCAACGACCATCTACCATTCAGAAAAATGTTGAAGACCCATCTCTTCAAGAAAGCTTACCCTAATGACCCAACTTAACTTTTTAAGCCCACCCACATGATTCCTGCCCCAACAATTATTATACCTTTGACCATCCAGCTCATTTTCAAAAGTGATTGCCGGCGATCTTCCAACACAAATCGGGAGATTGCCGGCGATCTCCTGATCCCGGCCAAATCGGTATTATCGAAAGCCGATTTTGGCCGGCCTCAACTGCTTTTTCATCGCGGTGCCGGCCAACCTTCAAGGGGGCGTGTTGGTAGGGTAGTGAAGGCGGGACGGGGGCGGGGGCGTTGGTACGAGATGGCCGGCTTCGCCTTATAATGGAAAAAAAGTGGCCAGTTCGAACGAGCATTTCGCCGGCTGGACTTGGTCCATTTATTTTTAGGACCAAGTCTCAAAAAAGTGCCCCAATTGACCAGATGACCACCAGAGGGAAGCAGGGATCACCTCCCCTTACTCCCCCCCAGTGGTCACCAACCCCTCCCACCAAAAAGAAAAACCAAACATTTTTTTGCCAGCCTGTATGCCAGCCTGAAATGTCATACCCAGCTCCTTGACAGCAGTATGCAGGTCCCTGGAGCAGTATTTAGTGGGTACAGTGCACTTCAGGCAGGTGGACCCAGGCCCATTCCCCCCTACCTGTTACAGTTGTGGTGATAAATATTGAGTCCTCCAAAACCCCCTGTACCCACATCTAGGTGCCCCCCTTCACCCCTTAGGGCTATGGTAATGGTGTAGAGTTGTGGCAAGTGGGTTTTCGGGGGGAATTAGGTGCTCAGCACACAAGGTAAGGGAGCTATACTCCTGGCACCTATTTTTTTTTTTTTTTTTAAATATTTAGAAGTGCCCCCTAGGGTGCCCGGTTGGTGTCCTGGTATGTCAGGGGGACCAGTGCATTAGAAATGCTGGCTCCTCCCACAACCAAATGGCTTGCATTTTGACGGGTTTGAGATAGCTGGGCCCGGTTTCCATTATGGCTGGAAAGCGAAGCCGGCCATCTCATGTAAACCCAGCGATCCTGCTCTATACCCGGCGATCGATTTAGCCGGGCCCAACTGTATTTCGAAAATACGGTTTGCTCTGCCCCTTTGAGGAGCTGGCCCCGAAGATGGCTGGCCATCGATTTGGCCAGCGCCGTTCGATTATGCCCCTCTATGTCTCACTATCTCCTTATGCTCATTCCTCAATCTCTTCCTCTACATCCTTCCTATTCCTTACCCCTCCCAATCTCTTCTCCTTTTGCTCATCCTATCTTTGTTTACCTCTCCATGCTCAATTTACATATCCTCAAAACCCCACTACTACTATGTTTACTACAACTTGTAACATTCTCCTTCAATACTTTGTAATTCTATTTACTATGTAAGCCGCATTGAACCTGCTATGTGTGGGAAAGCGCGGGTACAAATGTAATTAATAATAATTTTAAAATTAGGCGGACTATTTTAAATCTAATACATTGCTGGTCAGACAGCCAATGAAGGTCTCTCATAAGAGGAAAAACATTGTCAAAGCATCCTCTTCCAAAAATCAACCTGGCAGCCGTATTCTGCAGTAGTTGTAACCATTCTTGTAACCTAATTGAGATATTACGATATAATGAATGACAATAGTCCAGTTATGGAAGAAGGATCGCTTGAACTAAAATCCTAAAGTTACTTTTCTGTAATGAGGATCTAACCACCCACACTTGTCTAAGCCTTAAAAAAAACCTTCTTACTCAAGGTGCTAATTTGCTTATCTTTACTTCTACACTACAGCTAAGGAGAATTGCTCTTAGGAAGTCTATTGAAAATTTGTTGATTTAAGAAACATCAAGAGCCGGATTCTATAAATGGTGCTGAAAATTAGATGCTGGAAAAAAATCGGCGTTAAGTGCTATTCTGTAAAGGGTGCACACCCTTTATAGAATAGCATGAATCTTGCATCTAAGGTGCCAGATTTACACCTGTTGAAAACTGGTGTAGATGTTGGTGCCCAAATTAGGCCCACTGACCCAGTGTTCTACATCTATGTGCGCAAAGTTTTGTAATTACCTGACATGCCCATGCTCCTCCCATAATCATGCCCCCTTTCGAATGGGCATGCCACTGCAGTTCTCAGATCTTCCGGCATCATTAGCTTTCAAGGCAGGCATATTATGAACTAATACAACTCTACAAAAAAGTGATTCAGATCATAGACCAAATCTGCCATGTTGCGGCCAAAGATAGGAATGCTATTTAGGCAGTCCGATTTAGCCGCTAAACTCAGCCAGTCAGTGCGTGACTATTCACAGATAGACGGCTATATCATGTGTTATAGACAGTTAGCCATTATCCTCCAGATTCTGTATAGTGCGACTTGAATTGCACGCAAATCCGTTCATATTCTGGATTTGCATATGCAACATAATTAGCTTAACAAGCCAATCGGCACCAATAATTGAACTTAACAAGCAATTATCAACACTAATTGTCATTAATTAGAAATGTAAAGTGTGATGTGTTTAAATTCTAAGTTGCAGATCTGAAAAGGGGGCATGGCCATGGGCATTCCTAGAATTTGCACACACTGTTATAGAACATGCCCATTCTACGCGTAATGTAGGCGTTGGCATTTACACCAGGTTTTTATTGGCGTAGATGGTCATAATTAACTATAGCTGCAGAAAATGGGTGTTCGGCGCATGTTATAAACCACATTTAGATTTAGGCGCAGTTTATAGAATGTGCCTAGGCGTAGTTTGTTTTTACGCAGATTTATTATGCATGATATATAGAATCTAGCCCTATGCACTAACTGCAAATATTCAGTGGAGATAACCTGCAGACAAAGCAGATCATTGAGGAACAGCAGACTGAATATACATTAAATCTCAGTACCAATGTTAACCTGAAAACACTGATTAGGCAAAAAAAAAAAAAAGAGATGAACGAGCCAAAAACTATGCCAGCAATTCCTAAGAAAGACAAGCAATACAATAACAATTCATGGTTGATAGTATTGAATGCAACAGCAATGTCCAAAGTAATCATGAAAAACTTTATACCACAGTCAAAAGCAGAGCATATAACATCAAAGACAAATATCAATAAAATCTCAATGTTGTGTTTGTAACAAAATCCAAAGTGGTATAGATCAAGAATTCCTTTCTGAATAGAGGTTTGTAATTGAGAACACTAGTTCCTTAATAAATTTAGCCAAAAAAGGCCAAGAGGATACAGGCTGATAGTTATCAGGTTTGCCTGCATCCAATTTGCTATTGTGCAGCAATGGTTTGTTTTGATGTAAGCGGCACTATACCCTTACAGAAAGATTTATTCACAATCAAAGTAATCCACAAAGATATGTTATCCACCATAACTTTATAACAGAAGTCGAGCATACATTCAAAAGGCACGGAGAATTATTCAATGAATGCATCACTTCTAAAACCTGAGTAACACAAACCTCAGAAGTATCCCATTTTACATTAGGCAAGATTAAAGGATCAAATAAAGCTACTATATTAGAAGCTACTACATTAGAGACTTTCTGTGAAATCTGTCAGCAAATTGTTAAGAAGGTAAATCACTTTTGAAAGGGCATACATCAGTGTAGAGCAGGGTCCTTGAGGGCTGGAACCCAGTCAGGTTTTCAGCATTTCCCCAACAAATATGCATGAGATATGTTTAAACACACTGCCTCCATCATATGCAAATAGATCTCATGCCTATTCATTCTTGGAGGAATTTTGTGAATACTTAAATTAAGACCCCAATATCCATCTAACACGTTAAGTGGGGGTCCCTAGTGTGGATTTTCAGGATATTTGTATTACTCAAACTGGTAATGGATTTGAAACACAGGTGTATCATAAACAGACAGACAAAAATCTTATTCTTCATTACAGAAGTTTTCATCCGCAAAAAGTAGAGATAGCATACCAGGGCGTCAGTTCCTTAAAATCAAACGTTTGTGTTTGGATCAGTAGGTTTTTGTAACTCATGCCAGATGACTAATCGTTTTTGTCAGTTGGGCTACCCCAAGAGAGTGGTCCACAAGGCGTTTAAGAAGGGCTTACAATACTGATAGACAGTAGTTTATTACAAATGAGAATAGTAAGGATAGACATTTTACTTGTGTTTTACTGTACTTTTCATGAGTTCAGTAAGTGCAACAAATTATTTTGAAGCAATGGAATATTCAGTTCCTCCATCGTGGATTTGATAAACCACCATGGTTTGCATAAACAAGAGGGAAGAATCTTGGAGAATTATTGAAATCATCTGCTTGAGAAACAGAGTTATCATTTAGGGAGTAGAAACCCACGAGAGACTTATGTGTTAGGCGGTGAGAGTCTGATAGGTACTGAGGGGGAGAGGGATCTTGGGGTGATAGTATCCGAGGATCTGAAGGCGACGAAACAGTGTGACAAGGCGGTGGCCGTAGCGAGAAGGTTGCTAGGCTGTATAGAGAGAGGTGTGATCAGCAGAAGAAAGGAAGTGTTGATGCCTCTGTACAAGTCGTTGGTGAGGCCCCACCTGGAGTATTGTGTTCAGTTTTGGAGGCCGTACCTTGCGAAGGATGTTAAAAAAATGGAAGCGGTGCAAAGAAAAGCTACGAAAATGGTATGGGATTTGCGTTCCAAGACGTATGAGTAGAGACTTGCTGACCTGAACATGTATACCCTGGAGGAAAGGAGGAACAGGGGTGATATGATACAGACGTTCAAATACTTGAAAGGTATTAATCCGCAAAAAAATCTTTTCCGGAGATGGGAAGGCGGTAGAACGAGAGGACATGAAATGTGATTGAAGGGGGGCAGACTCAAAAAAGATGTCAGGAAGTATTTTTTCACGGAGAGGGTGGTGGATGCTTGGAATGCCCTCCCGCGGGATGTGGTGGAGATGAAAACGGTAACGGAATTCAAACATGCGTGGGATATGCATAAAGGAATGCTATGCAGTAGGAATGGATCCTCAGAAGCTTAGCCGAAATTGGGTGGCGGAGCAGGTGGGGGAAGAGAGGTTGGTGGTTGGGAGGCGAGGATAGTGGAGGGCAGACTTATACGGTCTGTGCCAGAGCCGGTGATGGGAGGCGGGACTGGTGGTTGGGAGGCGGGAAATACTGCTGGGCAGACTTGTACGGTCTGTGCCCTGAAAAAGGCAGGTACAAATCAAAGTAAGGTATACACATACGAGTTTATCTTGTTGGGCAGACTGGATGGACCATGCAGGTCTTTTTCTGCCGTCATCTACTATGTTACTATGTTATCTACTAATATAGGACATGCAGCATGTGGGCATTGTGTGTATTACCCTTTAACAAATATCATACAAATATCCAATACTCAGAAACAATATTGGTTGAGATGGAAAACTGATTGCTCTGCTAAACAGGTCATTTATGGCATCATGTGTCCCTGTTGCAAATAGTACCTGGGACAGACTAAAAAACCTGTTACAGAAAATTACACAACATTTAAGCAACCTAAGGCTTAATAAAGATGAGATTCATTTAATTGATCATTGGAGAATAGCGAGACATGTAGAGTAAGATCTGTGATTTGTAGTCCTGCAACATGTTATTTTGCTGAAGGAAGCAGGGGCGTAGCTACGGGTGGGCCTGGGTGGGCCCAGGCCCACCCAATTTCAGCCCAGGCCCGCCCAGCGCCAGCTCCCATTGCCGGCCACTGCTGCTTTTCCTGATGAGCAGCAGGGCCGGCGCTACAAAAAAAGAAGAAGCACTCAGCTGACTGAGCTGAGCGCCAACGCTAACGTCGACGACTCGACGAGAAAAAATGTTTTTTAAAAAACGTGGTACCGCAGGCAGCCTCGAAGCATTGGCTGCTGGCTCTGCAGGCTCCGCCCGTCTCTTACGTCACTGCCCCTGGAGCGAAGCAGGGTGCCGCGTTTTTTAAAAACATTTTTTCTCGTCGAGTGAGTCGTCGTTAGCGTTGGCGCTCAGTTCAGTCAGCTGAGCGCTTCTTCTTTTTGTAGCGCCGGCCCTGCTGCTCATCAGGAAAAGCAGCAGTGGCCGGCAATGGGAGCTGGGGCTGGTGGGCCTGAATCGGGAGAGGGAAAATGGATGGCAGGATGGGGAGAAAGAGGGAAAATGGAAGGATGGGGATAGAAGGAGGGAAAACAGATGGGAGGATGGCAGAGAAAGAGGGAAAACGGAAGGATGGGGAGAGAAAGAGGGAAACAGATGGGAGGATGGCAGAGAAAGAGGGAAAATGGAAGGATGGGGAGAGAAAGAGGGAAAACAGATGGAAGGATGGCAGAGAAAGAGGGGAGATGGATGAAAGGATGCAGAGAAAAAGGGGAGAAACTGGAAGGATGTGGAGAGAGAAGGGACACTGAACAGAAAAGGGTAGAGAGATAGACACTGGTTAGAAGGAGGGAGAGAGACATTAGATGGAAGGATCAGGAGAGAGGGTAGATGGATGGAAGGATGGGGAGAGAAAGAGGGAAAGACGCTGGATGGAAGGGTAGGGAGAAAGAGGTGACACGATGGAAGGATGCAGAAAGAAAGAGGGGAGACTATTGGAAGGATGGGGAGACAGAGGGGAGAGACTGGAAGGATGGGGAGAGAAAGAGGAGAGCTGCTGCATGGAAAGGGGGAGTAGTGAAAGATTGGAGAATAAGAGGAAGGGGCATGGGGAGAACAAGGGTGAGAAAAAGATGAAAAGCCATAAGTAGATGAAGGAAATTAAAGAATGGATAGTAAGAATGAATTAAATCTGGACACAGAGAGAGGCAGAAAAATATTGAAGAAAGCAAAGAAAAAGGAGAGAAAATGACAAATGGCCAGGAAACCCTGGCAGAAGAGTTAAGCGAAAACGAAGGAAAGCAGAATCTAGAGACTGGGAGCGACACAATGAGAAAAAGTAAATGGCCATACAAGAAAGGTAAAGAAAATAATTTTATTTTTAATTTAGGATAAAGTAATATGGTGTTAATAAAGTTTCAGAGACCAATACTTCCTTCCTTAGGTCAGGAGAGGATACCGT
The DNA here is from genome assembly GCF_901765095.1 of Microcaecilia unicolor. Lineage (NCBI taxonomy): Eukaryota > Metazoa > Chordata > Amphibia > Gymnophiona > Siphonopidae > Microcaecilia > Microcaecilia unicolor. Next base: position 92,666,474 of record NC_044039.1, read on the forward strand.
AACAGCATTATACTGACCTGAGGCAGGAGGTTTTGGCCTCTGAAAGCTCACTGAAAAGGATTAGGCTATTAAATAAATTGTCTGAAATCTGATGCACTGAAAAGCAGCACTTTACCCTGTGTGACAAATGCATCTGAGTGTGACTAAATTTTGCTGGGGGGGGGGGGGGGAGGTACAGAGAAAATTTTGTGCCCACCCACTTTGGGTTCAGGCCCACCCAAAATTGGCAGTCTGGCTACACCACTGGAAGGAAGGCAATATAACAGCTATTTTAGGGGCCCTTTTACAAAGGCGCGCAAGAGTCTACATGCGTCCAACATGCACCAAATTGGCATTACTGCCTAGATACCAGATGCCTTGGGTGGTGAATTAGAGGGTTAAATGTCCCCTAAATCTGCAGAGAAGGCTATTACCAATTACATCTGACTCTTCTTTTTTTTCCCTTCTGAGTTCTGTCCAATACTCAGCAGCTAAGTCACTGAGTAATGGAGGAAACACAGAAATGCCTACTAAGACCTCCTGACTCCACTTGCATCCAGAAAAGACGTGCACTTCTTTTGCCAGACTAAAAGATGGTCAGGGGATACTAAGATTCAGTTACCCTTTTGTTTTGCCTAAACCAGATCCCATCTATTGATGGGGAATCCCTATAAGGAGAAATAACGAGAATGAGAGATAGGTTCTTTCGGTAGCTTTATTACTGACCAAAGCAAGGTTATAGATGAAGCATGGATTATAAGAATATAGACATATTCTTAGGGAGATCTGTCAGACAGAGTGACCAGCAGCCTTTCATGTACTAGATTCTCCATACATATCAGCTGTTAGCCTCTTATATATTCTTTTGATATCATTACTTTCAATTACCCCTCTCCAAACTGATTAACACCAGATGTTCATTATTACACCTTCAACCGCAAACTTTCCTAACTTTCTCAGGAAAGTCCCTCCTATTTTCCTAATCTGTTACTGACCGCAAATTTCACATTTTGGGTGACTGGCACCTATGGTCTATTTCAACTAATACTACTACTATTTAGCATTTCTATAGCGCTACAAGGCATACACAGCGCTGCACAAACATAGAAGAAAGACAGTCCCTGCTCAAAGAGCTTACAATCTAATAGACAAAAAATAAAGTAAGCAAATCAAATCAATTAATGTGTACAGGAAGGAGGAGAGGAGGGTAGGTGGAGGCGAGTGGTTACAAGTGGTTACGAGTCTAGATTTAAAGTACTCTGGTCAGGGCTAGTTTCACAACTGCTATTTCCAACTGTCATTTCTTTGTACAGCTAGAAATCTCTTGCAATTGTTTGATACAGAGATGAGAGATGCCATTTTAGAGATGAGAGATGCCATTTTGATTTCAAGCTCCTTGGCCTAATTTTTTCCAAGTAGGCCTCAGGCTGGGCATTAGGCCTGTAGGCTATATTTCTACATTCCCCTCTTGCTGGCCCCATAGAGGGGGCAGCACCAGAAGAACATCCAAGTTGCTACCACCCATTCCAGAAGGTGCTTAGACTATTCTAAGAGGACAGACTGAAAAACCTGTTACAGAAAATTACACAACATTTAAGCAACCTAAGGCTTAATAAAGATGAGATTCATTTAATTGATCATTGGAGAATAGCGAGACATGTAGAGGAAGATCTGTGGTTTGTAGTCCTGCAACATGTTATTTTGCAGAAGGAAGGCAATATAACAGCTACTTTAGGGGCCCTTTTACAAAGGCGCGTAAGAGTATACATGCATCCAGCATGCACCAAATTGGCATTACTGCCTAGATACCACATGCCTTGGGTGGTAATTCCAAATTTGGCACATGCTGAAAACACGCGGTAGAAAATATTTTCTATTTTCTACTGCGGGGCGCCTACCCGGATGTAAATAGCAGTTGGTGCGTGCTGCATGATTACCACCTGGGTAGCAAGTGAGACCTTACCGCTAAGTCAATGGGAGGTGGCAAGTTCTCAGGCCGAAAATCAGCATGCACTGGTTTTCATTTTGCAACAAGTCCATTTTCCGACCCATTAAAATAGTAACATAGTAACATAGTAGATGACGGCAGAAAAAGACCTGCACAGTCCATCCAGTCTGCCCAACAAGATAAATTCATATGTGCTACTTTTTATTTGTACCTGTCCTTTTCAGGGCACAGACAGTATAAGTCTGGCCAGCACTATCCCCACCTCCCAACCACAAGCCCCGCCTCCCACCACCAGCTCTGACACAGACCATATAAGTCTGCCCAGCACTATCCCCACCTCCCAACTACCAGTCCCACCTCCCACCACCAGCTCTGGCACAGACCGTATAAGTCTGCCCAGCACTATCCCTGCCTCCCAACCACTAGCCCCGCCTCCCACCACCGACCCATTAAAATAATCCCTTTTTTTCCCAGAAGCGGTAAATAAGGGTCCGGTGCATACCAAAAACACGCGCCCACACTGCTGCAGGCCAGTTTTTGGCATGCCTTTGTAAAAGGGCCCCTTAATTAGGGAAGAGCAGCGTATGATATATCAGTAGAAAACAATTTAACTATTTGGGTTAAACAAGAAAGTTGATTGGGCATCAGTGTAATTTAAATCACTGGTTGCTCTCTATTTAAAGCATAACCTCCGGCGAGACCTAGCTTCCAGTAGTTAGCTTCCAGTTTTCGGTGGTCCTATCAGTTGCATTTCCAACTCAGGACTGTCCAAGTAGGAGTTATTCAGTACTAGTAAAAAAGGCCCGTTTCTGACACAAATGAAATGGGCGCTAGCAAGGTTTTCTTTGGCTCCCCTGCAGCCACCCATGTCCAGCGACCCTCCTCTCCCCCTGCGCCCACTGCAGCCACCCATGTTCAGCGAACCTCCTCTCTCCCCGCCCCCTCCTGTCACCCATGTCATAGTAACATAGTAACATAGTAAATGACGGCAGAAAAAGACCTGCATGGTCCATCCAGTCTGCCCAACAAGACAAACTCATATGTGCTACTTTTTGTGTATACCCTACTTTGATTTGTACCTGTCCTCTTCAGGGCACAGACTGTATAAGTCTGCCCAGCACTATCCCCGCCTCCCAACCACCAGCCCCGCCTCCCACCACTGGCTCTGGCACAGACCGTATAAGTCTGCCCAGCACTATCCTCGCCTCCCACCACTGGCTGGCCTCCTCTCTCCCCTGCCCCCTCCAGCCACCCATGTCCAGTGACCCTCCTCTCTCCCCTGCCCCCCTCCAGCCACCCATGTCCAGCGACCCTTCTCTGGACATGGTTCAGCTGTGAGGCATGTTTTTCTTTTTATCCCCGGGTTCTGAAGTTGACATCATAATGGCTACGATGTCAGCCTGATCTACAGAGCCTAGCAGACCAACTCGGAATGAGCCACGGTCTCAGGCAAGTCAGAACGCTGGAGGTCAGAATTATTATATAGAATGTGGTGAGTGAAGAATAGTGGTTTTAAGAGGAGAATTATTCTGACTTATTTAGTTTTTGTCAATTGTAAGGTAGATTTTTTTATATTTCAGGTTCAGTCTCCTAATGATACAAATATGGCAAAACATGCAGTTGTTTAGAGACTAAAATAAGACCACTTGGAGCAACTGAAGCATTGTTCACTACTCTGGTTTGAGAATATTCTGCCAATATAAGCAAAGATTGAAGTAATGTTTGCTACCCCGTTTGGGGAATATATCATCATTACAAGCCACAATGAGTTAATTTAAATATGCTACATCAGTATGGACACTTACCCAGGAGTAAGCCAATGAAAGAAAGACTGTTTATTCACAGTATTCATGTTTAAGAATTCATTATTCTTAGACTGACATTAAGGGCATGGCTTTATGCACTTTATGCACTATTAATTATTGTGTTTGAGGATATATGTTTAGAATTTGGCATGAAGATTTCTAACTAGGGATGGGATCAGGTGACAATTGGATTTTAAATGTGTTTAATATTTTGTGAATTATAATTTGAGTTTTGATATGGATTATATGTTTCTCAATGGTTAATGAGTTAGGTTTGCAATTGGTATCATTATAACATGTTAGTAACCCTGTGTATGTAGTAAGATGCCTATTCATTGGAGAAATCCTGGTAACCCGACTGGATTGCAAACTCTTGAGGACCAAGGTTGCTCACCTCTGGTCTAGAGAGAACCTTAAATAATTTTCTTGAATGAGAATATAAAGTCAAAACTTCATGGTCAAAATTGTTTTTTTTAACCAGCTTCATTGTTAGCTAATAATTAGTCAATGCAAATAAATATTTAGATTGTGTTTCTTGACAGGGATTCTTCCTCTAAACTCATTCTAGTATTCATAATGAACACATCTCCTCCTCTCAAATAAGGAGTAAACCAGGGAACAAAATTAGTTCTTTTGTACAGAAATCTTTTGTACAGAAATCTGTAACAAATCTGTAACAAAGCTGCATTGAGCCTGCCATGAGTGGGAAAGTGCAGGGTACAAATGTAACTAAAATAAAAAATAAAATATCACCATTATTCTTTGGACCCGCTTTGGCAGGTCCTGATGTCAGAGCATAGCGTTTAAAATTGAGAGACTTCTTCTGAGGCACCCTTAGTATTAGAACAATTGGACACCTTCTAGCAGTGCTTCAGTTTGTCTTGGAGGGATTTTTAATTGATTTCCCCTTCTTTAACATCACCATTATTGTTTGAATCCACTTTAGCAGTTCCTGACATCAGAGCACAGCGTTTACAAATGAGACTTCTTCTGAGGCACTGCTCTTCAGACATTGTACCAAAGGGACATGCCAAAGAGGCATGTCCCTTTGTACATCCCTTCTAGAAAGAGGAAGGTCTTTGGTGTCTCTCTTTTTGATAAGGCAGGTATTGTTTTTGCTATTTTTATGGCTTTGCGGGTGCTCATAGTGAACTGGATGTGCACTTTCTTCTTACTTGTAGGGCTGATAGGCCCTCTAATTGATGCGTCCAATGTTCCTTTTATTATCTCGGTCACTGTCACAAATCGAGTTGGACTCAGATGGCATGGTTACAGGACTAGTAGGGATTCTATTAGCTGTCCTGTGGTGTTGGGCATGGATCGTCAAGCTCCTTCTCAGTGATCTCTCTTTCTTACAGGGCTGTACTGGGAGTTCCTTCTCATGCTCGATGCAATTACAAAGCTCAGTCACTGATCCCGGTTGGTTATGTGACTTCCAGATCAGTTGTGAATAAAGCTGTACTTGTAAAAGAATGGATAGTGGAGGAACAGCTTACTCTGGCATTAATCTCAGAGACTTGGATACACTCATTGAATGATCTGTTGTCTACTCACCTGGTTATAAGAATATTCACCAAACCAAAGTTAGTAAAACAGGGTGGAATTAATCTCTAACCACAATTCTTCCAAGCTTGAAATTATTGAATGCAAAATTAGTGATGACTCATCTGATTCTATATTTCTCACCCTTTTCTATCTCCCACCTGTCAGTTGGCAAGCTTCTGAGGGGGATTTTTTGGAGTTCATTTCTAGCATCTGCCTCAAATTCGTAAATGTATTGCTAGAAGGGGACGTCAAACTTCATTTAGATAATTTAGGAGATGCAAGAACAAAATGTCTTGGTGACTTCCACACTTCCTGGCAATTTATCCAGTTCTCTGCTCCTTCGTCACACTCCAGGGGCCATCTGCTGAACCTCTTAGCCTTCTGGTTCTCCAATCCGGGAACTGTTTCTGTTAATAATGTGCTCTGGGTCCCCATCCTTTGGTCTGATCACAGCAGGCTAGTATTCACACTAAATTGGATAGAAACTGCTAAACCTTTATAGTACCATGTGTTCTGTCCTCTGACAACCTTGCCTTAGTTATAGTAGGTTCCTGAAATGTGTTTAATGCGTCACTGCAGATCTGTCTGTAAATTAGAGGAGCAATGCATTATGTGTAATATAGTTCACAGCTACTACAGACACACTTGTCTGTTTGTTTAAAAAAATGTTATCACTGATGTAATGTTGCCTGAACCTCTTCTCCTTCTCAGCCTAGCTTGACTGCCTTGCTACCTGTTGGCTCTGTCTCATTGTTCTTTATGCTCTTGGTTCTTTGGGCTTGGGAGGCCCCCTGCTTTCCCCCTTGTTCTAGCTTTGAAACTTGCTCCATCTTGTTTTCTGTCAGTACTTGGCCTGATGAACTCCCTGAAGAGAACTTGGTTTTCTACTTTGTAAGATATATCTTGTCAATAAGATATAGCATGTTCCAGGCATCCATTTCTGAGCTGTCTCTGCCTGTTCATCTATTTTCCACCTCAGCAGTAGAATTGTTTTTCCTCAGACTTCCACCTCCAAGCATTGTTCAGCCCAGAATAATTAAGTCCCTGTGCTATGACGCATTCCTTCTCACTGTGAGTACACTGATGTGTTTATGTAATAAAGAAAATATCAGAAAAAGAAAGAGACTTCAGGGTGTGCTGGTGTGCCAAGGTTTAAGCTTCAGGATATTAAGATTTTGTTAGTTTCAAGTCTTAAGAGAACTGAATACCATGGCAACCTTCAGTCCTATTATACCAGGGCTAAGACTGACATTGCGAAGTTCTGGTCTACTGTCCTCCCAGCTGATTCAAAAGATTTCATGTCCAAGTGGGACGATCTATGCAGATCTATCCTTGATATAGCCCCGTTAAAGATCAAAGTTAGACCAACGTGTAGGTTGTCACCTTGGTTTAATCAAGATGCTCTTCAATTGAAGTGGAAGTGCAGGAGACTTGAGAGGAAATGGTCTAAAGTTCACTCAGATGAGAGTAGATTACAGTGGCGAAGAGCACTCAGAGACTATAAAAATGCTATAAAGGAAGCAAAAACTATTACAGCAAATTCATGAGTGGTGACTCCTTGAACACTAGAAACCTTTTTAATCTGATTGGTAGTCTTTATAATACCACAGATCTACCAGCTGTCAATGAAGTAGTTCCTTCTGCAGATCAGTTTGCCACTTACTTCGAGTAGAAAATCTTGAAGATCAGATGTGGTGTATCGACTTTCAAGAGTAATCACATTGAGCACTTCAGAAAACCTTCCACCTTGTGCAGAGGTGCAAAAGATGATTTGATTTTGGTCATCTTTTCAGTTACCCACATCTGACAGCATTAAGTGCTGTTTATTAAAATATTCTTCCTCAGAATGCTCCTTAGATGTTTGCCTGAATTATCTACTGCAAGCTGCTCCTAGCCTTTTTTTAATCAATCTCCTTACAACAAACATTTCTTATATAGTCACATGGTCCTTTCCCAGATCTATTATGCTAACTCCCATCCCAAAAAACTTGATGGCTTCAAGAAGTGATGTCACTATTACAGAGTGCTTCCATCCTCTTATTGACAAAGGTAATGGAAGGTTTAGTTGGGCATCAACTCATGGAATATCTTTATACCTTTTCCCTTTTACAAAGCTCACAATCAGGATTCAGATCATGTTACAGTACTGAAATGGTTTTAACCACTCTTGTTGCAAATTTGAGGAAATAAATTAGCTTATGAAGAAGGGTTTTAGTGTTACAGTTTGACATGTTGAGTGCTTTTGATGTAGTTGACCATGTCATACTACTTCATTTGCTAGGTCACTTCTGAATCTGTGGTGATGCCCTTATGTGGTTCCAGGGTTTCCTAATTATGTTCTATCAGGTAAAATTGTCTGGTTCTCTCTCATCTCCATGGACTCCTGACTGTGGTGTACCTCAGGGTTCTCTCCTGTTTCCCATTTTATTTAATGTCATGATGGCACCTTTAGGTAGGCTGTTGGAGGCACAAGGGTTTCATTCCTTTATTTATGCAGATGACCTTTTACAATTTACATTCCTTTCATATGAGACTTTCTAGAAATTCTGTTAGTGGTTAAGTGGTTAGTGGTTAGTGGTTAAGTCAGGTTTAGATCAGGTTTCAGTGAAAACCCCCCCCCCCCAAAACAAACATGTTTGAGTTTTCATTATCCAATCCCCAATAATATTTGCCTTGTTTACAACAGATCTAGTATTCAGATAAAGACAAGGAATTGGTCTGTAGGATACTAAATTAGACCATTGTGATTGAATAGGTAATAATGCTCTTATCTCTTCTGCTATGATCTTGGCATCTTGGGCATCTGATTTCAAAATAAAATTGAATAGGGACAAAACAAAATCCATGGTCCTAACTAATCCTTTTGATTATATACCTCTAGACAGTTTTACAGTTGACCACACTGCTTATCTGTTAGAGACTACACTAAGAGTACTGGGAGTGGTTGTTGATCATCACCTAACCTTTGAGCCAATATCCAATATTATGTCCAAATCCTTTAAAACCTTATGGAAACTGAGGAGGAATAGTTCCTTCTTCCCTACTGTGACCTTCAGACTCTTAGTGCAGAGGCTCATTTTGTCACAATTAAACTACTGCAATGCAATCTAGGCTGGTTGCAGGGAACTGCTCTTAAAAAAAACCTCCAAACTGCCCAAAACACTGCAGCTCGGCTTTGCTGTAAAGTATTGTATTTTGAAAAGGCATCTCTACTGCTATCAAAGCTACACTGGCTCCCAATAAAAGAAAGAGTCACTTTTAAACTTTGTGCACTTATCTAGCAAATATTGTATGGAATAGCCACTGGATATGTTATCACTTGTTGATCGTGCACCACATAATGCTATTCCTGGATCTAGAGATTATCTAGTGTTTCATTATCCAAGTTGTAAGAAAAATGTTTACAAATCAGTGCTCGCAGCGGGATTTGTATATCAGGGCACGAAATGTTAGAACTCCTTGCAGAAGTCAATTAGTGGTCAGTGTGATTAGATGTACCATAAAATGTTAAAAACTTTTCCTCTTTTTAGATGTGGACACTTAGCTCCCTGTCTAGTCAATTGTTGGTTACTGAATCATGTTTTCATGGTTCTATATTGTTTTCCGTCCTTTTTTTTTTTTTTTTAACTTTCTCTTTCTATTGCAATGTACTGTGTACTATAGTCTAGTAGTATGTTTACTTTGGGGCTCATTGTCAAAGCACTTAGACTTACAAAGTTCTACAGTTTACCACAGAGTTCATTTTCAAAAGAGGAAAACATCCAAAAACTGCCATAAATCTGCATTTGGACGTTTTTCTCACAAAAATGTCCAATTGGTATTTTCAAAACCAATTTTTAGACATTTTTCTATGAAGTCCATCAGAAGTGCGTTCAAATCACAAGGGGGCTTGTCAGGGGCATGTTAAGGGAGGGATCTAGGCGTTCCTAATGCTTAGACATTTTTCAGCCATAATGGAACAAACCTGTCTAGGACTAAAACGAAGACGTTTTGAGCTAGACCTCTTTTTATAACTAATAAGGCAAAACAAGGTGCCCTAAATGACCAGATGACCACAAGAGAGAATCAGGCATGACCTCTCATTACTCCCTCAGTGGTCACTAACCCCTTCCCACCCCCAAAAAATGTGATTTAAAACATTACTTGCCAGTCTCTATGCTATACTCAAGTCCATTAGAACAGCATGCAGATCCCTGGAGTAGTCTAGTGGTGGGTGAAGTGCACTGCAGACAAGTAGATCCAGGCCCATTATTCCCCCTACCTGTAACACTTCTGGAGGAAACTGTAAGCCCTCCCAAATTCAACAGAAACCCACTGTACTTACATATAGGTGCCCCCTTCACCCATAAGAGATATGGTAGTGGTGTACAGTTGGGGGTAGTGGGTTTGGGGGGCTCAGAAAACAAGATAAGGGAGAAATGGTGAGATGTGTACCTGGGAGCATTTTATGAAGTCCACTGCAGTACCCCCTAGGCTGCCCTATTGCTTTCCTGGGATGTCTGGGGGACAAGTCTACTAACAATGCTGGCTCCTCCTACATTCCAATAGCTTAATTTTGTGCGTTTTGCACTTGGACGGGTTTTTTTTTTCTTTCAAAAATGGACCCAAAAACAAAATGTCCAAATCACAAAAACTTGTTCAAAACAGTATTTAAAAAAAAAGAGATGTTTTTCTTTTTTGAAAATGACCTTCTTTCCTATTCAGATTTTCAAAACACGCAAAGTCGGATTTAGACGTCATATCGAAAATGGTCCTCTATGTAACTTAAGTCTAAGTGCTTTGAAAATATGCCTCTTTCTGTACTGTATGATGTGATTTCACTGTATTGTTAGCCACATTGAACTCAGGTTGCTGGGATAATGTGAGATATGGATGTCATAAATAAATAATAAATAATTTCATCCAATGTTATTGTTAGAGAAGAATTCCATAAATTAACCGCACTAGTAACTTTTAACTCTGTCACTTCATAATTTCTCTGCTTCTTTAAAGTCTTGGTTGAAGAATGGTTGAAATTCAAAGACACCATAGATAAGCAATAACGAATCAGGGCATGATCTGACCAGGTAAAAAAAAAAAAACATTCAAATTAACATTTCCTAATTGCACAAAATAATCATGAATAAAGATTACATTGAGAGTATGGACTAGGTCAAAAAGCACAGTATTATCAGAATTAATACTATAAATAATAATGGTTTCAATCAATGGAGAATAGTCACCATACAACAGACCTGGATAAAACAAAAATACCATTCAGTGTACCAGAAGTTAAAATAAATCAGACATATTAAATACAGACATTCTAAAATGCAAATTATCTTTTAAAATAAACAGTAAGCCACCACCATGCTTATTAGGGTGTGATTTAGCAAAAACAGAAAATCCAAGAGGACATAACTGGGTAGTCAATGTAGAATTGGTCTAACCTAGACATGATTCAGTAATACAAAAAAAAACCAAAAACCATAGTAGACATTTATTGACTCTATGAGGTTGAGGCAGCTGAGCTGTATGGCAGTGTGTGTGCTTGTGAGGTCAGCATGGATTGTCTTCTCCTTGGTGGAGGCTGTGCCCATGTCACTCTCTCATTTTCTTGGGTATAGAGATTGACATGCAAGGGCAGGTCTCCAAATTACCTTTGGACAAATTGGATAGACTGCAGAGTGAGATCAAATTTATGATTCACTGCAAGAAGGCAACCCTATGGAAATTCCAGTCTCTGTTGGGCCTATTGACCTTCACCTCGTGTATAATACCCATAGGCCGCATATTTTCAAGGCACATGGTGTTGGCCACTGCTAGAATGCACAAAAAACACCAGCATGCAAGACCCATTCGGCAGGACTTGTGCATATGGGAACAGTTTTTACAGTCTTTTAATGGTTTGGCATTTTGGCAGGCAACTCCTGTTTTCAACAAACATATTGGGGGACGGGTTGTGGTATATTTTTCAAGCGTGCTTGGTGTGCAGAGTGCTGGCCCAGCAACTGGCACACATATGAGGTCAAGAGGGACATCACTTTCCTTGAACTGTTCCCCATTATGGCTACACTAACCATTTTGGGTGGGCAGTTAGCTAATCATCATATTGTTTTTGAAATAGACAATATGGCAATTGTGGAGTCTATCAATTGGTTGTCCACCAAAACTCAGGGAGTCATTGAGCTGCTAAGGAAGACTGTACTTCAGTGTCTGTGTTTTAATATCACATTTTGAGCTTACATGTGCTGGGTAAGGATAGTGGTATTGCTCACACTCTTTCTTATTTTAAGTTATCTGCATTCAGGTCCCTGGCTTTTTCAGCAGACAGTGTCAAGACGGTAGTCCTGGAAGAGATTTGGAAGTTTGGCCTTCTGAAGTCTGATCATGGCATCCCTGTCCAAAAGCACTAGCAGAAAGGATACACACGTTTTACAAGAGTTCCTTGAATTCTGTGAATCTGAAATGATCGATAGCGGCCGGTGATTTCTGGGAAAGTTTGATTATAAGTTTTATTCAATTGGGAAATGGTTATAGATAGTTAATCCTATATATAGCTTCCCAGTAAGGCAAGTAATGAAGGATTGAGTGTCAATATCAAGAAAGGTGCCTGAAAAGAGGTTCTCCATTATTCAAGAATGTTTAACCCACTTGTTCAGGGTATTGAGAGATATTTGTTTTAACACCCATGACACACTACTATTTAAATGTGCATTCTCTTTATCCTTCTATGGTGCCTTCAGAATAAATTAGTTGATGCCCAACAGGGTTTAATCTGACAACCCATCTGGCCTGCACTATGTGGATATCACTGTTGAGGGAAATCACCTTTCTCTAAGGATACAATGGTCAAAAACTGACCAAAGCGCTCAGGGTCACAAACTTACATTGTATAATATCAGGAGGTATGTTACTTGCTTGATGATTATTTTAAACAACTTCCTCACTATGCAACCTTGCAATCCCTACTGCTATGGTGCATGAATCAGAGCTCCCATTATCTCAGTTTGCTAAGATGCTTAAACTTGTCTTATATCCCTGGGCCTAGATGCTTAATCCTACGGGACACATTCTTTCTATATAGGTTTCACTACCACAGCTTATGTGCTCACCTTCTCTAGGGAACATGTCATGGCCATTGGCAGATGGTATTCTAAAAAGTACAAGTTGTACATTCAGCATAATTTTACTTACAAACAACAAAAAAGAAAATATATTTAAGTAATAGATGCGAATAAAGAGCTTTGAACTCATTTTGTGGCCATTGCCTTGTTATCCTTTTTTCTTTAGCTAATGCTCTCATTCTCTCTCAGTATTTCTCTTCCACAATTCGCGATACATGTGGATATGTGGCTACGCCTTTGTGCATCTGTGGAGTAGATGGGACATCATGGGATGGTATGGGATCAGTTGCTGGCAAGGTTACAGTTTTGCAAAGGCCCTTGGGCACTGATCATTCACCTTGGGGGAAATGACCTGACTAATACTCATAGCATAAAAGTAGACTAGAAAATATAGAGGGACATTGTCGCAATCTCAAGCCTATTTCTGATGTACCATTTGGTTTGGTCATGTATTATCCCCAGAAGGATATGGAAGGGTGAAAGAGCTCATCATTCTGTAGAGAAGACATGGAGGAAGATTAAAACATGAATGTGTAGGTTCATAAACCTGTCCTCAGCTTTACAACCCTAATAGCACAATCTGTCTGACATTGGCCTTGATATATTTAATAGCTTCTTGCAGGACATTATCAAGGCTTTGTTTCTATACAAAGGCTGCAGCTTGACTTAATTCTAGGGGAGGTGGGGTAAGCCTGTGACAAACAAGGGGTCACTGACACAGGCTATGGAGGTAGATTAGCATGAATAGAGTACACAGTAGTATAGTCAGAAAAAAAGAGATGTCAATTTGCTATAGAAGTAAAGCTTTGTCATGATGATCAGTACATATGTGGCAGTGAAATAGTAAGGGATATGCATCCCCAACATCTACAGAGGGAAAGGGAGTACAGAGCATTATAGAGAGTTGAACTGTCTGCAACCCCCAGACTTGTATGGAATGTGGCGGGGGGGGGGGGGGGGGGGGGGGACTTGATGGCAAAAAGAGGTCTTGCACAGATTGACAATGGGGAAAAGACAGATATTGAAATGTACTGGGTCTTTTATGGTCTGTAACTATGGCAAATGTTGAATGTGTTGGAAAATTGTAATGGTCAGGAAGCTGTGTCTCTAAAGTTAGCTGATTGGTCAGGTTTGAGTGATTGGTTGTTTAAAAGAAATATTTGTAAACAGAGAAGTATTATTAAGATAAGCAAATAAAAACTACTTGTACATGAGCCTCAAGTCTTCACTGATTTATAGAGAATATACCAATGATAATAAAGAAGAGGGAAGAGCAAAACGGCAGAGAAAGGTTGGGAGGGAAGCAAAAGGTAGGCACCTGGTGCAGTTTGCTCAGCTGCGTTTTTCCTACAAACAAAGCAATGGAAAGAGTTGGCAAGCAATTATCTATTTCATGGATTAACTGTTCAAAACACTTTAACAGGGATAGGGCTCTTGAGCTTGGGGAAAAGACGGCTAAGGGGAGATATGATAGAGGTCTATAAAATAATGAGTTAATGAGTGAAGTGGAAAGGGTAGAAGTGAATCACTTGTTTACTCTTTTCAGAAATACTAGGACTAGGGGGATGTAATGAAGTTACAAAGTAGTAAATCTAAAACAAATTGGAGACAATGTGTAATTAAACTCTTGAATTTTTTGCCAGAGAATGTAGTAAAAGCAGTTAGCTCAGCAGGGTTTAAAAAAGGTGTAGTTTCCTAAAAGTCCATAAGCCATTATTAAGATGGACTTAGGACTGCTTATTTCTAGGATAAGCAGCATAAAACGTATTGTACAGTTATGGGATCTTGCCTGGTACTTGTAACCTGGATTGGCCACTGTTGGAAACAGGATGCTGGGTTTGATGGACCTTCGGTCTGTCCCAGTATGGAAAAACACTTATGTTCTTATCAAATTGTTCATGAAAGTCCATTGCTGAACCTGTAAAGGAGAGTACAATCATCCAAGTCAGGACATGTGGAATTCAAATACTATTTCAGAAGAGGCTTTGCCAGATAGAAAGCCTCTTGCAAATTAGGAACAGATTGCATGTTCAAGCTTCTCCATATCCAGAAGGAACAGGTACCTACTTTCCTCTATAGATTCTAGGCTAATCAGGCGCCCTCTGGGCACCTCTATATAGGAGCACTGTTACTTAATTGCCCATCACTTGCAAAACTTCATTGATTTGTTTTGATTTATTAAAATTTAATTGCCTTTCCTGAAAAAGATAAAGCGATGTACAAAATTCAATAATTAAATGAGAAGCATAAAATAATGCCAAATTTAAAAGTAAAAGAAAGAAGATAAGGACAAAGGAATATGGAAAGAGTTAGGAGGAGACTGAAAAGATAGTGGATCCCTGGAGAACTGTCTGGATCTAGCCAAGCAGAAAAGGCCTTTTCAAAGAGATATGTTTAAAGAAATACTTTAAATTTAGGAAAAGAACACTAAATGAATAGTTGAAGGAAGATAATTCCAAAGCAATGGAGCAAGCAAGAAAGAAAGCACAGACTTGAGTGGATTCATAACAGTCTTATTTCAAAGAGAGAATGAAGAGCTCCAGGTGAAGTATAAGGGATGAGGAGAGAGGAAAAATTGGAAGGAATACCAGAATAGTATATCTTGTAAGTAAGAGCTAAGATCTTATAATGAATGTGAGACATAATAAATAACCAGTATTGTTGAACAAGAGGAGGAATGATACGATGGAATCTAGTAGCATGAGTGAGAATACGAACTGCTGTATTTTGAATTGTCTGGAGACGATGAATAGAGAGGCCTGAATAGATAGTAATGTAATAATGAAGATGTGATATGAGGAATGCATATTGAAGGGTGATGGGGATGAGAGAGGACCAGTTATCCACAGTGAGGCCACGTTGGCTACATTGCTTTCCCATCATTGATATATCAGAGAGGAAGCATTCTGATCTCTTTGGTTCTGATAGCATTCATCTGTTGAACCTCATCTTACATACACAGTACAAGGTGGTATTGGCAATTTATTTATTTAGTTAAAAGTTTTAATGGAGTGATAGTTCTACAGTTCAATGGGATGCAAGATCTGAAGCAACATGGCTTTATTAAAAGGTAGATTGTGCCAAAAGAATCTGATTTCTTTGACTGGGTAACAAAAGAACCGGCTCAAAGACGTGCTGTATGTGGACTACTTAGATTTCAGGAAAGGTTTTGGTACAGTTCCTCATAAGAGGCTCATGAATAAATTGAGCAACTTGAGGATGAGATCCAAAGTGGTAAACTGATCAGAAATTGGTTGACTGACAGGCAACAGAAGGTGGTGGTAAATGGAATTGTCTCAGAAGAAATAAAGGTGAGTTGTGGAGTGCTTCTGGGATCTGTTCAGGGCTGATTCTATTCAATATTTTTGTGAGCAATATTGCCAAAGAGATAGAAGGAGAAGTATGCCTTTTGCAGATGACATGAAAATTAGCAACACTATTGACACAATACAGGAGTGGAAGGCATGAGAAGTGATCTACAAAAATTAGAAGTATGGGTAAATGCTTGTTAGTTAAGCTTTAACATGATGGAATGTAGAGTGATGCATATAAGGTGCAGAAATCCAAAAAAGCTGTATGCGACAGGTGAGAGAGGTTGATGTGCACATACTAGGATAGTGATCTTGCGGTGAAAGTGTCTGAGGATATCAAGGTGGCAAAACAATGTGATAAGGTGGTGGCCAAGACCAGAAGGATATGGTTGGCTGCATAGAGAACTGCATAACCAGCAAAAACAAGGACGTCATAATGCCCTAGTACATGTAGTTGGTGAGACCATACTTGGGAGTACTATGTTCAGATTTGGAGGCCTTATCTCACCATGGACTTAAAAAAAGACTCAAAGAAGTTCAGAGAAAGGGTCCAAAATGGTATGGAGTCTCCACCAGATGTATGAAAAGAAACTTGGAAGACTTGAATATGTGTCAAGTACTAAGCATGATGTACTTAGGAACAACAAACATAGTTTGAAATGTCTATATGCGAATGCCAGGAGCCTAAGAAATAAGATGGGGGAGTTGGAATATATTGCACTAAATGAAAAATTAGATATAATAGGCATCTCTGAGACCTGGTGGAAGGAGGATAACCAGTGGGACACTGTCATACCGGGGTACAAATTATATCGTAGTGATAGGGTGAATCGGATTGGTGGAGGGGTAGCATTGTATATTAACGAGAGCCTTGAATCAAATAGATTGAAAATTCTGCAGGAAACAAAACACTCCTTGGAATCACTGTGGATTGAAATTCCATGTGCAAAGGGGAAAAGGATAGTGATAGGAGTGTACTACCGTCCGCCTGGCCAGGACGAACAGACGGATGCGGAAATGTTAAAGGAAATCAGGGACGCAAACAAACTGGGCAACACAATAATAATGGGGGATTTCAATTACCCGCATATAGACTGGGTTAATGTAACATCTGTACACGCAAGGGACATAGGATTTCTTGATGAAATCAAGGACAGCTTCATGGAACAGCTAGTTCAGGAGCCGACAAGAGAAGGAAAAATACTAGACTTAGTCCTTAGTGGTGCTCATGATCTAGTGCAGGGGGTAACGATACGAGGGCCGCTTGATAACAGTGATCATAATATGATCGGTTTTGATATTGACATTGAAGGAAGTGAAACTAGGAAATCAAGTACGCTAGCGTTTAACTATAGAAAAGGTGATTACGACAAAATGAGAAAAATGGTGAAAAAAAGACTGAAAGGAGCAGCTCGCAGAGTAAAAAACTTGCATCAGGCGTGGATGCTGTTTAAAAACACCATCCTGGAGGTTCAGGACAAATATATTCCACGTATTAGAAAAAAGGGAAAAAAGACTAAACGTCAGCCGGCGTGGCTAAACAGTAAGATAAAGGAAATCATTAGAGCCAAAAAACAATCCTTCAGAAAGTGGAGAAGAGAACCAACTGAAAGTAACAGGATAGATCATAAGGAATGCCAAGCCAAATGCAAAGCGGAGATAAGGAGGGCAAAAAAGGACTTTGAGAAGAAATTAGCGTTGGAAGCAAAAATACATAGTAAAAATTTTTTTAGATACATTAAAAGCAGGAAACCGGCCAAAGAGTCGGTTGGGCCGCTGGACGAAAATGGTGTTAAAGGGGCGATCAAGGAGGACAAAGCCGTAGCGGAGAAATTAAATGAATTCTTTGCTTCGGTCTTCACCGAGGAGGATTTGGGGGGGACACCGGTGCCGGAAAGAATATTTGAAGCGGGGGAGTCGGAGAAACTAAACAAATTCTCTGTAACCTTGGAGGATGTAATGGGTCAGTTCAGCAAGCTGAAGAGTAGTAAATCACCGGGACCTGATGGTATTCATCCCAGAGTATTAATAGAACTAAAAAATGAACTTGCGGAGCTACTGTTAGAAATATGCAATCTGTCCCTAAAATCGAGTGTAGTACCGGAAGACTGGAGGGTAGCCAATGTTACTCCGATTTTTAAGAAGGGTTCCAGAGGAGATCCGGGAAATTATAGACCGGTGAGTCTGACGTCGGTGCCGGGCAAGATGGTGGAGGCTATTATTAAGAATAAAATTGCAGAGCATATACAAAAACATGGACTGATGAGACAAAGTCAGCACGGATTTAGTGAAGGGAAGTCTTGCCTCACCAATCTAATGCATTTTTTTGAGGGGGTAAGCAAACATGTGGACAATGGGGAGCCGGTTGATATTGTATATCTGGATTTTCAGAAGGCGTTTGACAAAGTGCCGCACGAAAGACTCCTGAAGAAATTGCAGAGTCATGGAATCGGAGGTAGGGTATTATTATGGATTAAGAACTGGTTGAAAGATAGGAAGCAGAGAGTAGGATTGCGTGGCCAGTATTCTCAGTGGAGGAGGGTAGTTAGTGGGGTCCCGCAGGGGTCTGTGCTGGGTCCGTTGCTTTTTAATGTATTTATAAATGACCTAGAGATGGGAATAACTAGTGAGGTAATTAAATTCGCCGATGACACAAAATTATTCAGGGTCGTCAAGTCGCAGGAGGAATGTGAACAATTACAGGAGGACCTTGCGAGACTGGGAGAATGGGCGTGCAAGTGGCAGATGAAGTTCAATGTTGACAAGTGCAAAGTGATGCATGTGGGTAAGAGGAACCCGAATTATAGCTACGTCTTGCAAGGTTCCGCGTTAGGAGTTACGGATCAAGAAAGGGATCTGGGTGTCGTCGTCGATGATACGCTGAAACCTTCTGCTCAGTGTGCTGCTGCGGCTAGGAAAGCGAATAGAATGTTGGGTGTTATTAGGAAGGGTATGGAGTCCAGGTGTGCGGATGTTATAATGCCGTTGTATCGCTCCATGGTGCGACCGCACCTGGAGTATTGTGTTCAGTACTGGTCTCCGTATCTCAAAAAAGATATAGTAGAATTGGAAAAGGTACAGCGAATGGCGACGAAAATGATAGTGGGGATGGGACGACTTTCCTATGAAGAGAGGCTGAGAAGGCTAGGGCTTTTCAGCTTGGAGAAGAGACGGCTGAGGGGAGATATGATAGAAGTGTATAAAATAATGAGTGGAATGGATCGGGTGGATGTGAAGCGACTGTTCACGCTACCCAAAAATACTAGGACTAGAGGGCATGAGTTGAAGCTACAGTGTGGTAAATTTAAAACGAATCGGAGAAAATTTTTCTTCACCCAACGTGTAATTAGACTCTGGAATTCGTTGCCGGAGAACGTGGTACGGGCGGTTAGCTTGACGGAGTTTAAAAAGGGGTTAGATAGATTCCTAAAGGACAAGTCCATACACCGCTATTAAATGGACTTGGAAAAATTCCGCATTTTTAGGTATAACTTGTCTGGAATGTTTTTACGTTTGGGGAGCGTGCCAGGTGCCCTTGACCTGGATTGGCCACTGTCGGTGACAGGATGCTGGGCTAGATGGACCTTTGGTCTTTCCCAGTATGGCACTACTTATGTACTTATATCCAAAAACAGAGAAACTATAGAACTAGAAGACATGAAATGAAGCTGTAAGTTGGGGGGGGGGGGGGGGGGGGGGGGGGGGGAGGAAGACAGACACTGAAAAGAAACATCAGAAAATACTTTTTCAAGGACAGGTTGGTAGATGCCTGTAATGCTCTTCCATGGGATGTGGTGAGGATGAAAATGGTGGCGGAATTCAAAAAGGCATGAGATATACACAGAGGATCCCTATATAGGAAGAAGGTGGGATAAACATGTAGAGTATTTCCTCTCAAAGGTACACATAAATAACTCATACAAACTGAGAGAGAGAGAGACAGCATAGAGGGCGGTAACTTGCAAGAAGCAATAGGTCCAACCTACACACCTTCCCGGGTACAATGGATGGGCCATGCTGGTCTTTATCTGCCATCATTCACTGTTACTATTATTTTAAACACTTACTGTTTACCACTCTAGGCAGTGTACAAAATCAACATATGTTTATGTTTATCTTTAATGGTATTTGATAGCCCACATTTGATAGCCCATTGATAACAAGCGGAAGAACCGTGAAATGCAGCAGAGCACGTCCCAGGTAAAGAAGCCTCAAGAACTTAGAACAGATTCCATGGTCAGGCATCTAATAAGACTGTGGCCATTATTATCCAAGTTAAAAAGTGTTCTTGTTTTATATCTTATAGTGTCAGTTCCATGGGAGTGGGAAAGAGAGCCTGACGAACCAGGAAAGTGTCATTGTTATCCTCGATACATGCTAAGAAGAGGAGGAAGAAGGAACAAATAATTAAAACAGAGCTAGGATTAACCAAGAAAAGTTTTACTACTTTTATAAGGTACTCTGTTTTACTAGCAAGAGGTCATAGGCAGAGGTGAGGTTTTAAAGAATAATGCTTTACAGCTAAATGTTATGACTGAACTAGGTTTTCGGGATACAGATAAGAAAAATAGTACATATAAATATACACAACATTTTGAAATGTTAAGCAAACAAATTGAATTGATAACGCTGCACTTCTTAAGTACAAGTTTGGATGGATGTGACAATCAGGGGGAAGTTATCAATGTGGGCTACCATTAAGAAGGGTTGTTTTATTGAAGTTATGCTATTTTAGCATAAGGTATTATTGCATAAAATGGAACCCTGTGTAAAAACAGCACAACTTGTGGTAAAATAACTCTTCTTGATGGTAGCCCCTCAGTAGCAAGTAACTAGAGATAGCATGCTATAGGAAATTAAAATCAAGGGACAATGGAATTTAGGGCTAGGAGCTGCTGTATTCCACTTCATTTGCCATAATCAAGTCTGGCTTTAGAAGTTTAATTGTTTTATAAACAATTGGAGAAGCAAAGCCACATACAGTAACATAATCCTTTCCTAACAGATCACTATAAAGTTCCTTCTTCAGCACTGACTCTGCTTATGCAGATAAGTAGTCACTACTTTCATATTTTATTGGGGTGCCCAAGATTTTGGTATTTCAATTCTACATGTTGTTGCAATTTGAAATTTTATTCTAAAGCACATGCTCACATATGATATTTAAATATAGTACAATTGTTAAAAAGACATCGGGTCCAGCTTGGCAAATGATTGATATTATGCAGTAGGTTCAAGGGTCTGGAATAGATGAGCGCTAAAGGAAATCTAATAGCCTGGCCACTGTTCTGTATCTGATGCTGCCGGTCCCCTTTTTCTATATATTTTTCACATCACAGTATCTTTTGTTCCCTTTGATATATTGAACTAACCATTAAGCCCGTTAAAACGGGCGAGATTTGTGTTTTGCAAAATGTAATAATTCTCACCTCCATCCATCCATGTCCAGCAAACCTCCTCTCTCCCCTGCCCTCCCCTCCCCTGATCCATGTCCAGCAACTGTGCTTTCTCCCCTGCCCCCCCCCCAATGTCCAGCAGCCCTCCTGTATCCCCTGGCCTCCCCTGTCCACCAACCATGCTCTCTCCCCTGCCCTCTCCCCATATCCAGTAACCCTCCTCTTTTCCTTAGCCCCCCCCCCCGTCCACCAACCCTGTTCTCTCCCCTGCCCTCCCCCCGTGTCCAGCAATCCTCCTCTCTCCCCTGCCCTCCCCCCATGTCCAGCAACCCTCCTCTCTCCCCTGCCCTCCCCTCCCCTCCATTGATCCATGTCCAGCAACCCTGCTCTCTCCCCATGTCCAGCAACCCTCCTTTCTCCCCCCTGCCCTCCCCCCATGTCCAGCTACCTTCCTCGCCGCTGCTCCCTCCCCCCTCCATGCCGGGCCCCCTGCACTGACATGAGAGCGCCTCTCACCTCCGAGTGAAAGCGCTGCAGGCAGCAGCAGCAGATTGCTCTGCTGCTGCCTACAGCGCTTCCACACAGAGGTGAGAGGTGCTGTCATGTCAGTGCAGGGGGCCCGATATGGAGGGGGGCGGGAGTGGCAGCGACGACGACGTCGGGGATGGGGGGGGAGGTTGGTGTGCCGGCAATGTTGGTTCGTTTCAACTTTCCAGGCTCCAATGGCAGTGGCAGGCAGCGTCCGACTCCATGTCCCTCTCTGTTCCGCCTTCTGACATCATCACGTCTTAACGCGAGGGCGGGACAGAGAGGGAAGTCTCTACTGCGCATTTGCGGGTGAGTCGGTCATTTGCCATTTATATGTTTGATGTTTGATTGTGGAACATCAGTATAGTCACCGTATTGATGACTAGTTTCTCCTTTTCTCTTAATAGATCACTATAAAAAGCAAGATTCCTAAATTCATTTCCACAATACCACCCTCTACCCCTGTTCCTGGGAAGATTCAACAATGACCAAAAAGAAACCAGAATAAAACTTTCAGTCTTGTTGCAGTCAACTAGTTGTATCATAGCAGACTTTACATCAGTTTCAGATTTATGTTTGCTTCTTCTTTAGCTAAGTATTTTACATAGAACACTTCTTTTCTTCTAATGATATGTTTTTGTTTAATTGAAGTTCCTCCTGAATCATAATTTATCATTATTAAAGCATTACTGATTCAATTCTGATACTAATTTCCTTTAATACAATTTCCTGTAATACAATTTTTGGCTATCCTATTATATGCTTTGCACACTATCACATCTGACTTCTATTTATCTATCCATGTAACTATATAATAATTTATAGCAGATATGATCCTACAGAACATCATTTACAATCGTTAGATACTGACCTTTACATTCTATTCATCAGAATTTGTTTATAGGGTGACCAAAATATACCTACTTCCCTTCAAATGGTGATGGCTGGTATATAAAACCATCATCTACCTCAGAGGGTCTTTTACTAAGGCACGCTCACATTTTTGGTGCGTGCTAAAATTGTGGACACGCTAAACGTTAGAGACACCAATGCATTCCTATGGGCGTCTCTAACATTTAGCGTGCGCTAAAAACATGCGCGTGCCTTAGTAAAAGATACCCTCAGTCAGTCTTCAGTTTGTAACTGAAAGGAAGGTAAGAAGATATATTTAGAATTTTGTTTAGCAATTTTTTAAAATATAAATTCATAATGTCAAAGAAGCTTCCCATAAAGTCAGCTGTATTTGAACATTTCTCCATAACTCAAGATGTAAAATATTTTGTGTGTCAGTATATGACACAGGACCCATATGCTGTGATGCCAAGATCAGCATATATTCAGGCAGCGATAAAAATGCTCCTACAGGAGCTTCCAATCTCAAAAGACATTTACAGCACTTTTAACCAGAAGTACTCAAAGCTGTGAGTGAGAAAAATGACAGCAAAAGCAAGGAACCAATGCTCAGTACTTCCAGTCAGGCAGAGGACCAGAAAACTTCACAGACATCACACATATGCTGTATTGTGCACACTCTGCAGCTGGCAATAAGAGACAGTATGCAAGAAGGACATGCTGCTGCTCTGATTGACAAGGTGAGGAATGTAATAGTTATTGCTGCCAGAACACCTAAAGTTGTTTAAATTTTGAAGAGATGTGCCAGAAAAGTGGCAATTATTGATCAAGCCATACGCTGGGACAGTATCTATTTAGCATCAACTGAGGACGAATTTGATTTTGAAAGATAACTGGATCAGACGGAGCATGCAATGCTTCTCTGCATAGAAAAGGATTCCACTGAACCCAAAGAGAACAAATTGAGTAAATTTCAACTAAATTTGTCACTTACACTAAAAGTCTTACCCTCTAATTTTTTTCACCGTGTGTGTTTGTCTGTTCATAATCTGTCTCCCTGCAGTTTTGCTCATCCTCTCTCACTGTTATGTCTTTTCTCTCCACCATGAACCCCCACCCCCCCCAACACACACCCAGCCTCTCAGCCCCTTCGTTCCCAATCCCACTTACGTACTCTCCATATCTTCCAGCACAATCCTCCCGCACTTGTTTGACAGGTCTCCCTTATATGGTTTATAGCCACGCCTAGCGCATCCCAGGATACACTGGTCAGGGCTGGGCGTCGCCATTTTGCGGTGGCGCAGGAAGAAGAGGGAGGCAGGCAGGCTACCCTCCCTCCTCTTACACACAAGGTAGGAGGTCTGGACAACCAGGGACCCCCTTGCTGGGGAACTAGGGGAGCCGGAGACCCACCAGATCTCCAGCCCTCCCTGAACCTGAGGGGAGATCGTCGGGGGGGGGGGGACCGGAGGTCCAGCAGACCTCCAGCCCCCCTGTCGCTGGGGAGGGGGGTTGGTTGGTCATCCACTAGGCCACCAGGGACCTTTTGCTGGGGGAGTTAGAGAGGGCTGGAGACCCACCGGATCTCCAGCCCTCCCTGAATCTTGGGGGGGGGGGGGATCGTTGGGGGGGACCGGAGGTCTGCTGGACCTCCAGCCCCCTGTCGCTGGCAGGTTTGCTATTGGGGGGAATGGACAGGGCTCACCATTTCTCCCCAATGATCTGCAAACCCTAACACCAGCTCGGAGCTGGTGTAGGGTTTGCCACGGCCAGTGACCCAATCTTTGGCACGCTGGCCGTTGATCACTGGGGATGAATAGGTTTAGCCCTGTTTAGTATGCATTTGCATGATAGTTGCGTTCAGAGCCATCAAGCGTGTTGTTTCACGTGCTCGAAGGCACTGATCATGGGGTGTTAACAAACGCTGGCGCTAGTAAGTCGCTAATAGCCTCTAGCGCCGGCGTTTGCTTCTGATCATCCCCCTGTTACAGCCCATGTTCTCTTTCCAAGTTTCTCATACGCTGTTTCTATTCCTCTCACAAACCTCCACTCCCAGCTCCTGTCCCCATCACTCAGCCTCTCTTCCCCTTCCAGATCCTTTCCACCTCTTTCAGCCCTTCACAGCAGCATCTTTTTCCCAGTGTTTCTCTGTCTTCTTCATATTAACTGCTTAACATTTTACTTTTGGCGACATATGTAAACTGTCATGCCAATAAAGTTATTTGTCTCCTTCCTTTCTACACTGACTATCTGCAGCACTTCTCTTCCCCATTGGCAGCACAGGCAGGAAGTGTCTCTATCCCAGCCCATCAATCAGACACAGCCAGCCAATAGGCTGCAGCAGCTCTCTCCTCTCCATTTAGCCTAATTGGTTATTTTCAGTGGCACTATCCACAAGTGCTGCTGAAAATTAGCAATCAGCTCGGAACAAGCAATTTAACTGGCCAGGAGCCATTTCTGGCTGGTTAAATTGCTTTGAATATTAACCCGATTAGTGTTTTAATGAGGGTTGATAATAGGCTCTTAAAAGAGGCATCACCTAAATATTGCTTGTTGACCTTTATTTTTGTGAATGAAAATTAAAAAAAATATTTAATATGGCAGCAACCAGTTCAGAAATGTGAAATGCCTTACCTCTGGAAGTGAGGTTCATAAACGATCTGCTTAATTTTAGAAAGGTGGATAAGGTCTCATAATTTTCTTTCCTTTAGTCCCAAAGGATCAGTCCAGACAAATGAGTTGTGACAATCCGCCAGCAGGTGGAGATAGAGAACTCTGAGTCGTGCCTCATAATCTCCTGCGCTTAGCAACCAAGCCAGTATTTGATAACAAAGCAGCGAAAGAGAATGACTTCCAAAGAAAAAAACATCAGTTTCTAGATAGAAAAAGAACTATGAAGTAAAGGGCAAAACTCGTGCCTTAGAAATAATGAATCATTTCAAATTATAAGCCTCAAAGAGAGAGATAATTCAATCAAAGTCCAAAAAAGGAAATCAAAGCACAAATATATATGTATTTCATTTTATTGTTAATCACTTAACAGCTGTCTCAGGAATATTATACAAACTCTAACAGATTATAAAGGTGAAGGAATAATGAGAAACTTTCAGTATAGGCTGTTCACTACAGCTGAGCCAAATATTTAGTGAGAAAACGCCGAACTTTGGCTCACTTAAATGCTCTATATATCATAATGTTTCCCAGTGTTTTCCAACACCATTTGTTTAAATAAGTAATTTTTAAGCAGACAAAATTTTAATGCAATAAAAGTTTCTTGTCGTGTTCCTCACCTGGAAGCGCTGCAGCAGCGTGTGGGTGGGGCACTCGGCGGAGATTGGGAACCCATCTTTCCTGTAGGGGGGCACTGCATGGTCTCTGTTGCGCGGTTCTGAGGCAGGAGGACATGCGCTTGAGCGACTGAAGTCATTTACAGCCCTCCGGCAGCGCTCGCTTGGTCACGTCCCTGACGCCAGCCTCTTTAAATTCTTGTAGTTTAGGGCATTCGGGGCTTCAGCAATGGCTTTCATCCTCTGTTCTTTGGAAGAATTCCTGAAGCTGCTGTGAGCGTCTGCTCGAGTTACAGAACTTTCTTGCTGTGAGTGTCCGCTTGAGTTACAGTACTTTCTTGCTGTGAGCTTCTGCCTGAAGTTTCAAACCTTTCTACCTGTGAGCGTCAGCTTGTTGACCCAGGATCTGGGTGGGGGTGAGATTACTTTTGCTGTAGTTTACCACCCAACCCAGCATAGAAAGAAGAGACAGGACTGTCTGTGTACTGCAAAGGCGCCCGAATTAGCCAATTGTCCAGGTAAGGGTACCTGGATCCCTTGCCGGTGAAGAAAGGCTGCCACCACCACTATAACTTTTGAAAATGTGAAAGGTGCAGTGATGAGGACAAAAGGCATGGCCTTGAATTGAAAATGATCTCCCAGTATCGAAAATCAGAGACATTTCCTGTGAGGAGGCCAAATTGGGATATGAAAATAAGGGAAAGGGAAATGGGACTTGATATACCGTCTTTCTGAGGTTTTTTTGCAACTACATTCAAAGCGGTTTACATATATTCAGGTACATATTTTGTACCAGGGGCAATGAAGGGTTAAGTGACATGCCCAGAGTCACAAGGAGCTACAGTGGGAATTGAACTCAGTTCCCCAGGATCAAAGTCCACTGCACTAACCCACTAGGCTACTCCTCCATCCGGTCCAATCCACTCCCTGAGGTCCAATAAGGTGCCATCCGGTCCAATCCACTCCCTGAGGTCCAATAAGGTGAGAAACGTGCTTGGCTGGAGTGAGGCTATGACAGAACGAAAAGTCTCCATGCAGAAGTGAAGCACTCTGAGAGACTTGTTCACCCCGCTGAGATCCAGAACCAGGTGTAAAGAATCTTTCTTTGGGATGACAAAATAGATGAAATATTCACCCGTGCTGCTGGAAGAATGTGCTCAATGGCCAAATGGCCTCCAGTCACCTTAAAGAGGCCAAGGTAGTTAGCACTGCCTCTTTGCAGAGCTGCCGTAAGGGGACCGCATAAAAAAATCTACGAGTGGCTTTGAAAATTCTACCTTGGAGAATGATATTGAGGACTCATCCTCTGCAATAATGGTACTCCTTGTGAAAGCGGGAAAGACGTCCACCTATGTCTATATACAAGGAGTGAATCTCAACCCTGTCATTTGAATGGCTGCGAAGAGGGAGAGGTTCTTGAGAAAACAGAAAAGGGCTTTTTGCCTCCTCGAAAGGATGACTGAATCTGAGGAAAGAGAGGTTTTTGAGCAGAAACACAAGCCTTCCTTAGTCTATACCTCCGCATTTCTCGAAAATGAGACTTAGCCGCCCAGAGATGAGACTTAGGATTGTCCTCAGGTAGTCACTGGACCTTCGAATCTCCCAGGTCTTTAACAATCTTCTCCAAATCTACACCAAAGAACAGTTTCCCCCGAAAGGGCAACTTCACCAGATGAGATTTGGATGCCACATCAGTGGTCCAATGCCTCAACCATAGCAGCATCGCGCCGAAATGGCCAAGGCCATACTCAGAGAATATCATAAAGAACATCTGACAAATAGGACAACCCTGCCTCTAGGGTAGGGAGAAAGTCTGGAGGCGAGTCCAATGTGGACAATTGTTGAATCCACAATAAAGAAACCCTGGCTACAAAAGAAGAAGTAATTGCTGCTTGAGAATTTAACACAGCTAATTAAAAGGAAAGCTTCAAGGAAGTCTCAAACATACATATCCTTTAATGCAGTGCCGCCTTCAACAGGGATAGTGTACATTTAGTGACAGCCATAATAAGGGCATCCTCCTTATGTAGAGCAAACTGCTCTAAATCAGATGGCAGAAGGGGGTATTATTTGGGCATAGTGCAAACCACCCGGAGGTTAGAATTAGGGGTCTCCCACCAAGCTGCCTCACGAATATGGAAAGATACAGGAGTTCTCTCTTTTTTATTTTTAATTTATACACCACCTTAAAACCTAGGTGGTTTCTAAAATTGCATACATAATAAGAACAAGACACACAAAAAACAAAACAATCCAATTATTACCCATTAGATTAAATCAGATAAACAGTAATCACTACTCAATAGAATGCTGCCACAAAAAGCTGTTTTAAGCTGCTTCTTAAATCAAAATACATCATTACATAAATGTAAGTGACCTTTTGAGTGCATTCCACAGCTGTGTACCAGCCACTGTAAATTATGAGGATCTTGTTTCTGCATAGTGTGACTGAATAATTGGATCCAGTGACAATTGCATTGTTTTATCCAATCTCAAAGATCTGGTAGAATGATATACTTTCAACATTTCCCGAAAGTAGGCAGAAGCAACCACATACAAAGTGTGATGGATTTGTGTCAGAACCTTATACTGTATCTGCTGGACAACAGGTAACTACAGCAACGTCTTAAGAAATGGTGAGACATGAACAAACTTACCCACCCCAGCTATTAATCATGCTGCCACATTTTGGACCATCTGCAAAGCCCTAGATGATGATATTCCGAGATATAGGGCACTGCAGTAGTCCAGCCATGACAACACTAGCCCTTGTACCACAAGTCTCAGATCATAAGTAGATAACATCGGTTTAAGCCTATGGAGCAAATGTAGCTGAAAAAAACAAGCCTGAACAACTTTACTAACCTGGGCATCCATGTTCAAAGCACTGTCTAATTGAACCCCTAACAGTGTCATCTCCTTTTGCACATGTACGTATTTATCACCCACATGACCCTTTCAAGCCATGAATTGTCTTCAGTTTTCCCCACAATCATGACCTTGGTCTTATCCACATTCAAACACATTCCATGCAACACCATCCAATCTTTCACCCGCCCCATATACCTACTCAGTTGATCATCCAAAGCAATCCCCCAAACAGTTATGGGGAAAAAAAAAACTGTACATCATCAGCATAAAACAGGCAAAAAACACCCATAGAATCAGAGCTTGCACAACTGAATAATAAGGCAGAAAGAGCCGACCCTTGTAGTACACCCCACTCAACTGGTACCTCTCTTGAGACCCGTGAACCAACTCTACCATAGATCTTCCACCCAAAAATTACTGAAACCAATGCAACATTCATCCTCCTAAACCCAACTGTTGTAGTTTACCAATTAACAGCTCTAAACCAACTGAGTCTAAAGCACCTGAGATATCCAAGGAGACCAAACAAAAACATGTTCCATCATCCATCCTCATCCTGATACAATCTACAGTGGATATCAAAAGACTTTCTACACTATGAGAACACACCTAAAACCAAACTGGTATGGATCCAACACATCACATTTCTCAATAAATTCCTCCAACTGAGACAGAACTACTGTTTCCAAAAGCTTAGTACCTGATATAATAGATGGAGCAGGGCCAGAGGACTGAGAAGCAAGGAAAGAAATGTTTAAAATCTCCATAGGTTTTGTGATCAACAGAGGCAACTCCATTCTCAAAAATGGCCTAGCTATAGTAGGATCATCACCCCTGTCTGCCTCTGAAATGTCCGAGTCAGGGCCATCAGCAGAACTAGGTCAGACAGAATACACAGCTAAAACCTCTTCCGAGTCCTTAAGAGGAAAATTCTCCAAATCAAGCAAAACAGAAAGTTTTCATTTCTTAGGAAGCTGCTCTTCAAAAGCAACATGAGGGGACGAAAGAGAGGCAGCTTGAGTTGACTTTAATAAAAAGGCCTGATGTAATAAAAAAACAAATTCAGGCGAAAATGGCAGGGCAGAGACTTCTACCCTGAAAAACCAGCATCCGAGGACACGGTAGCAGGTGAGGAAACCGCTGACAAAATGGTTTGAAGCCTCACGGAGCGCAGGAGCCATTGGCATTGAGCCCACCAAAATTGTCATCAGAGTAGGACCAGATTGAACTCCCGGAGACAGAGTACTGATGGCCAAAGTAGGCAAAAGTGGCATGTCCACAGAAGTAAAGTAAAGTGTGCAGGAACTGGTAGCTGAGAGCTTACCCCCACAGCGTGCACAAGACTTAATAGGATCAGACATAGAGAATAATAAATCTACTCACAGAACAGCCAGTCTCATGAGCTCCAAGGCATTGAAGCCCCACAATCTTCCCACAGCTTTTTCTTTTAGATAGAGGCAGGAAAAAAAGAGAAGGAAAGAGTGAAATAAAGCGGTAGCAAGTGGCAATGGGGGAGCAGTGAGGGATTTAGACCACTAGTTTTATACCTGAGGCACAGTATAGTCTCAACCCCAAACTCAACTGAACCTGCAAGCAGGACAGGGGGCCACACAAAAGCCACCACAGCGCACAGGAGCTACTATCCTGCCTGCCGGAGATAGAGAATACTGGCTTGGTTGCTAAGTGCAGGAGCTTATGAGGCACAACTCATTAGAGTTCTCTATCTCCACCTGCTGGCAGATGGTCATAACCCATTTGTCTGGAATGATCCTTGGGACGTAATGGAATTAGAGTTATACTTTCCAATATCATCTTCACCACTCTCCTTATTTAGTAGAGTTCTTTCCACAAAGCAGTTTCTCTCCCCAGAGGAAAATCTGGTATGGAGGACTTTCTCTTAGTTACTGTGGTATGCCATCTGGATTTTATTAACATTTGTTTTTCCTTTTCTCTTTTTGCTCTATGTAAGCAGTGGTGGAAGATAGGGTCCTCTTACCTGTACAACCAGAGATAGTCCAGCAGCTTTATAGGCTCTGAAGCTGAATCACTCTTCTGCCTCCTTACGATCAATAACTATTAGTCAAGAACCTTAGTATAATGGATTAGAAGATGCTGGAGTATGAAGTTTAAAATATGTTTTAATCCTCTTGCATTGATATGGGAAAATTAGGTTCTTACCATGATAATTTTCTTTCCTTTAGTCATAGCAGATGAAGCCATTACGTATGGGTTGTGTCCATCAACCAGCAGAGGGAGATAGAGAGCACTCAACTTTTCAAAGTGCCTCATGGCCAGCTAGCTCCACTGTCTCTTCAGTATTTGAAGCTTCCAAATAAGTATGGCAAACCGCAATGGGAATAACATGAACTTTCCTCACAGCGAATGATGGCCCCTTATCAAGGGCATAAACTCCAAAAAAGGAGGGAATGAACTCATCCTCCTGGAGGGAATAAACGGAGGGAATACTTGCATCCTCCTGGAGGGAATAAACTCATCCTCCCAAAACATGAACTGGAGGGAATGAACTCATCCTCCTATAACTGTAACAAGAATCCTGAAGACTGTTTTCCGACTCCCCAAGGAAGGACTATAACTTCAGGAAACAAGAACAGCACCTAAATCAGAATCACTGCAATACAGACAATCATACAGGGAGGGCTCATGGCTTCATCTGCTATGACTAAAGGAAAGAAAATTATCATGGTAAGAACCTAATTTTCCCTTCTTTGTCATCAAGCAGGTGAAGCCATTACGTATGGGATGTAACAAAGCAATCCCTAAATAGGGTGGGAACAAGCCACACCACGCATCCCTCCTGGCAGCCACATCCAGCCTGTAATGTCTGGAGAAAGAAAGCTTAGAAGCCCATGTTGCAGCACTGCAAATCTCATGAAGAGATAGTGCTCCAGTTTCCGCCCAGGAAGAGGAAATCGCTCTTGTGGAATGTGCCTTAAAGGCTTCAGGCGAAGCCCGGCCAGACAGCAGATATGCTGAAAAGATAGCTTCTTTGAGGCAATGGGCAATAGTGGCTTCAGACGCTGAAGACCCTCTGCAAGGACCTGCAAACAGCACAAAAAGATGATCAGAGGTCCTGAAAGCATTTGTAATTCACAGATACTGCAACAGAGTCCTGCGCACATCCAAAAGGTGCAACTGCCCAAATGAATCTGGAAACTCCTCCTCAACAAAGGAGGGAAGAAAAACAGGCTGGTTTAGGTGAAACGCTGAAACCACCTTAGGCATGAAGGAAGGCACGGTCCGAACCGTGACCCCTGACTCTGAGAATTGCAGAAAAGGGTCTCTACAGGACAGCGCCTGAAGCTCTGACACCCGTCTTGCCGAGGTAATGGCCACTAAAAAGACGGCCTTCAGTGTCAAATCTTTCTCTGAAGCACACTGAAGCGGTTCAAAGGGAGCCCCCTGAAGGGCCTTCAATACTAACCCCAGGTTCCAAGCTAGGTGCCCGCACAGGAGGACGGAGCCAAAGCACTCCTCTAAGAAACCGTGCCACATCTGGATGAGCAGCTAAGGACACGCCTTCAACCTTGCCACGCAGGGAGGCCAATGTTCCCACTTGCACCCGCAGGGAATTATAGGCCAAGCCTTTGTGTACACCATCCTGCAAAAAGTCCAGAATCGGCGAGACAGGAGCCCGCAACGGAGAAAGCGCTCTTGAAACACACCAGACTTCAAACTGGCGCCAAATCCTGGCATAAGCCATGGAAGTGGAGTGCTTACGGGGCTGCAGGAGAGTGGAAATTACCTCATTTGAGTAGCCTTTATCTCTCAATTGCGCCCTCTCAATCACCATGCTATAAGACCAAAGCGGCAGGCATCCTCCATGGCCACCAGACCCTGTGACAACAGGTGCGGAACCAGAGGTAACGGAAAGGGAGCCTCCAACAGCATCTGTCGGAGGTCCGCATACCAAGGCCTCCTGGGCCAATCCGGGGCAATGAGCACCACTTCTCCTGGATGCAGCTGAATCCGCAGGAGCACTCGCCCTATCAAGGGCCACGGAGGGAAGACATACAGCAAGCCCAGGGGCCAGGGTTGAGCCAAGGCATCCAACCCAGCAGAGCGAGGATCCCTCCGTCTGCTGAAGAAGCACGGGACTTTGGCATTGGAACTGGTCGCCATAAGATCCATCACTGGCTTGCCCCATTTGGCACATATCTGCAAGAATACATCGTCTGCTAGTTCCCACTCCGCTGGATCGATCTGATGCCTGCTTAGATAGTCGGCTTGCACGTTGCTCTGACCTGCAATGTGAGCTGCTGACAGGGACTGTAGATGCAGCTCGGCCCAGTGGCAAATTTGTTCGGCCTGCGCGGCTAGAGCTCTGCACTGAGTGCCGCCTTGTCGATTTATGTAGGCACTGCTGTCGTGTTGTCCAACATTACTCGGACAGCCAATCCTTCCAGGGTCACTTGAAAGGCCAGAAGAGCCAGAAACACCGCTTTCAACTCCAGGCGGTTGATAGACCACTCCGACTCGTCGGGCATCCACAGACCCTGGGCATGCTTCCCCTGGCAATGTGCGCCCCAGCCCTTCAGGCTGGCATCTGTCACCACTAGGCACCAATCGGGGAGTGCCAGCGGCATTCCCCGCCGCAACATGCTGTCTGAGAGCCACCACTCCATACTGAGGCGGGCCGCAGGGTGCCAAGGAAGTCTGCACTGATAATCCTGAGATACTGGAGACCATCGTTGAAGTAGAGAATACTGTAGAGGTCTCGTGTGCGCTCTCGCCCATGGCACCACTTCCAAGGTGGCCGCCATCGATCCCAACAGCTGGACAATGTCCCAAGCTCGCGGGCGGGGCATCCTCAGGAGCAGACAGACCTGAGTCTGAAGCTTGCACCGCCTTTGCTCGGGAAGAAACACATAGCCCGAGGCTGTGTCGAACCTGGCCCCCAAATATTATAGAGATTGCGAGGGGGTCAGGTAACTTTTGGCCATATTGACGACCCAGCCCAGAGATTGAAGGACTGAAACCACTCTGGCTGTAGCTAGATGACTCTCTTTTTCTGAGTCTGCTCTGATGAGCCAGTCGTCTAGGTACGGGTGAACCCGGATACCCTCTCGCCTGAGAAAGGCAGCTACTACCACCATTACCTTGGAGAAGGTTCGGGGAGCTGTGGCGAGGCCAAAAGGCAAGGCCTGAAACTGGAAATGTTTTCCCAATGCCGCAAACCACAGAAACTTCTGGTGCGGGGGCCAAATTGGTACGTGCAAGTAAGCTTCTTTCAGGTCCAGAGACGTGAGAAACTCTCCTGGCTGTACCGCCGCAATGACGGAGCGCAGGGTTTCCATGTGAAAATGCCGCACTCTTAAGGACCTGTTTAGCTCTTTTAAGTTCAGGATCAGGCGAAAAGACCCGTCTTTTCGTGGCACCACAAAGTAAATGTAGTAGCCGCCTAGACCCGCTCCCTGACAGCCCGGATCCTGCCCAGGGCTATCAGCTCTATTATTAGCCTCACTCAGAGGACCCCCCCCCCCCCCGGATTCAGGGCTCTCGGTCGCAACGGAGGCCGTGTCATGTGGAAAATCCAAAATGGTGTCCGCTGCCAGCTCAGAGCGCAAAAGATCGCCGCTCGCCATGCTCGGGCCGGCTCTACCGTCTGTACAGCACGAATTACAGAGCCCTGCTGCTGATTTGCGCTTGCCACATTTAGAACAGCGCTTTACAGTCTCCGCAGCCATCGCCGAAAACAGCGGTAAAATTCAAAAATGGTGGTTCGCGCCAAAAACGTCCCGATCGCGGGCCCACCCCGGAGGATATTGAAAGCAATGGAAGTAAAACCCGGCTGGCTCAATCCGTCCTCCTTTTTCTGGAGCCATATGGTAACCCTACTCTTACCTCACTAGACCGAGTATCACAGCTCCGGTCCTGCAGAAGAATCTCAAGAAAAAAAAAACCTCTTTTTTTTTTTTAACGCTGTGAGGAAAGCAGAGGCAAAAGAGGTAAATAAAAACACTCCGGAGGCTCAGATAAGTGGGAAAGGCAGGGAAAGGCGACCCAATGTGCCTGCATCCACTGAGTGGGAAAGGACAAGGAAAAGCAAGCTAATATGTCCACATCCACGGGGGCATGGGTACGGCAGGGAAAGGGCTGACCTATGTGCCTTCAAAGTGAAGCTGCTATAGCCTCTAACACCCCGGCTAACAACTGGCAAGCCAGGAGCCACCCCCAGGCAGAGTTTTGATGGAGCTTGAAGAAGCTGCAGCCACCCTGCTTGGGGAGATAGAGAATACTGAAGAGGCAGTGGAGCTAGCTGTCCATGAGGCACTGTGAAAAGTTGAGTGCTCTCTATCTCCCCCTGCTGGTTGATGGACACAACCCATACGTAATGGCTTCATCTGCTTGATGACAAGGAATAGGGGAATGGCCAGGGACTCTGCCAAACTCTAGTCCCCTTGCCTAGATGGTGCTCTGGTGGAGGAGCTGAACCAAATTCAATAGCCCTCCCCCTGTTTTCCCTCCAGGCAGGGAAGGTGTTACCCATGTTCTGGAAGTTATGGGGGTTAGTAAAAGTCAGAACTGTCTTTATTCTGGTATTTCTGCACAGGCAGAACCTTAGCTATCTCTACACATGCAGTACATATACGCATCAATATTCTCTACTGAATCATCCATTTCCTTGTTTGAATTAGCATTTTTAGTATATGATTTACGATAACATGAAGGATGACATAAAACATAATGCAAATCCTTTTTACAAAGACAAAAACATATAATTCTACAGTACTTCTACAGAGTCTCACAGCAAAAACTCAGGAGTTGGCAACGTGTAAAAAAGCCCAGCAGAAAATTACCAACAGCTGGAGATGACAGTTGTTTTAACAGCTGAGCTGACAGGATTAATTTAAATGCACTAAAATCAAAAGTAGATAACACCTGTTTAGTCTTCCAGGGCCATTCAAAAAGGTAGGCCAAAAGAAAAATACAGAGCCAAAATATGATATGAATGTTTGTGTGAGTAAATGTCTCTCACTGAAGGACAGAGAGGCTTCAAAAACAAATATCACACTTTGAGCAGGAGGAGTAAAGAGAATAAATAACAGTGAGAATGTAGTCATCACCCTTCACTGCATGACACATCTGATTCAAATAATACACCATCCTCTTTTCTGTTGTTCAGGGTTTTTGACCCAAACCTAACAGTGGACAAAGATCAAGGAATTTCAAGAATATGATTTCTTGCACCAGTACTGCAGCAATCCTCCTGGGTTAACTAATACATCTTCTTTGATCTTCTAGTCACAACATTTCTCTGTTCTAAAATAGCTCACTCAGGGGTCTTTTTAGTAAGCTGCACTAAAAAGTGCCTGACACTGTTGTCAGCTTGTGGGATTCCCGTGTGCTGTGGCTGCTTTTAGTGTGGTGGTAAAATGGCCCCATTTCCATATTTTTCTTTAATGGCCATACGCTAATTTCCCAATGGCCATTATTGCGGGATCCCCTATCCAACACCTATTTTGTAGGTGCTAAGGGTTCTCTCGCTATCCCTGTGGTAATCAGACCATGTACAGCAATGTGCTCATCTTACCCGATTAGCGTAGGATATGCCTCCTGCGCAAAAAAATACAAAAATTCATTTTCAGCACTGATGGACATACTATCATGGGACGCCTCAGTGCATCCCAAGGCAGTGCTTTGTGCTGTGGGTGCGCGTTAGTACCTACTGCAGCTTAGTAAAAGGGTCCCTAAAAATTCTATAATGCTTGTGGCCACAAAGCAGATGACAAATGCTTTTTTTGTTTTCTAAAATGTATGTTATTTATAGTGGAATTTTTACATACCAGTTCTATATAAATTAAAATGTAGTATGAATACGATTATTTAAAGCACACACTGGCTGAAAAAGGAAGATTTTGAGCATAAATGTATGCATAAACAGCAACATCTTAAGCAGAAAGGTATTCAAATGTAAAGTTACATCGTTATGTAGACACTAGATTTACATTAGTTTAATGAGAACTGGGCACTAGTAGATTTTCCCATTATTATGAACACAGCTGGTAATTTGGATTTTTCATGTGAATTAAAATAGAATTCCATCTGTAATATGTAAATTGAGACTCTTGTATTACTGTTAGCTAAGTGTATCACATATGCTTGCCCATATACAAAAAACACACACACATACAGATTATACTAAATCCCTTGCCTATATGGAAGTGTTTCAAACTATAAAGCATAACAGGAAAACGTACCCCAAAAGAGTCTTTTTTTTCTGGGGCACATGCGTGAATGTGTCCACGGTCCACAAATATGTGCAGTTCTGCAAAAAAGAACTTCTGAAGAATCCATATCTGTTCTGGCATGTTCTGAAAATTGATAGCTAGAACCTTGAACATAGGAGTAATAAGGTGCACATAAATTTCAGAAGTCATCCTTCCCTTCAGAAAGAAGACCGAAAATTCCATATTTGAAAACACTTATTCCAATAGCAGCATCTGCAATTTGGATAAAAGGCACTGAGCAGGGTCAGTCATCAATTTTCAGTGACATTATCTGGTTAATGAAAATCATTTTGGACTGTTTCATCTAGAGCAGTCCATGGGTGGAGCAACAGCAGTCCCAGGAGCTATCCAATTAGTAGCAATATACAGGGGGAAGTTATAAAGCTGTCTTAGGACTTTAAGTCATGTTATTTGCCCCTTAAAGTGACTTAAGGGACCCTAAGGCAACTTGACTTTTTTACCATGGCGATATATAGATTGTGGCAAGTTACATAGTAATGAGGTGCAAAACATGCAAATACATACAAATCAGCTCATTACTATGCAAAAACCAGAACATGGCTTGTGTTGTGTACCAGGTGCACACTGCAAGTCATTTTATTGGTCACAAAATCACAATAAAATAACGCCAGCATAAGCTGGGGTTATTTTAGTGTGCCAGGAACATCAGACCTCAAAGCAGTGGCGTGGTATGCCCAGGACAGATACTGAAGGCTGTCAGAGCTTCTATCCACTACCCTAAAGCACAACCCCAATCCCCCCGATCCAATCCCCTCACCCACAAAGTATACATCACCCCTGAAAAGTCCTTCCAATTGATTCTCTGCAGGTCCAGTGGTGATGGGTAGGAGCGATCTCCAGTCGCTCTTTCCCTATCCAGTGCTCTATCCAAAATGGTACCTCTAGCAGTAGTCTCTAGCTACTATCACTAGGGGATCATGCTTCAGACTATCTCAGCCACAGCAGTCTATTCTCTTCAGGTTAAGAGTATTCCCATGAAGTTACCCAGGAGCTTATCTAGTTGAAAATCTGTCAGAAATGCTTCATGTTGTCTTACGAGATAATGGGACCAACAAAACAAAAGCCCTCGAGGATGCAGAGATAGTTGGCATTCATGACTCTTTATGCTCCC
This sequence comes from Microcaecilia unicolor, assembly GCF_901765095.1. Taxonomy (NCBI): domain Eukaryota; kingdom Metazoa; phylum Chordata; class Amphibia; order Gymnophiona; family Siphonopidae; genus Microcaecilia; species Microcaecilia unicolor. The sequence continues at coordinate 92,704,483 of NC_044039.1, forward strand.
AAGTTTCCATAACAACATTATTATATCAAGAAAATTATTTGACATTTTAAACATTTATCCAATGGCTCATCTCAGAAGAGTAGCCTAGTTGGTCAGTGCAGTGGACTTTGATCCTGGGGAACTGAGTTCGATTCCCACACTCCTTGTGACTCTGGGCAAGTCACTTAACCTTCCATTACCCCTGGTACAAAATAAGTACCTGAATATATGTAAACCGCTTTGAATGTAGTTGCAAAAACCTCAGAAAGGCGGTATATCAAGTCCCGTTTCCCTTTTCCCTTCCCTACATTGGGTGAATCTTTTCATAAAGGCAGTTAACAAATTCCAATAAATAAATAAACAAAATACATGCTATTCAGTGTGAGCTGGGTCTGCCTCAGCATCAACTTCTGGTTCTTGTCACTAGATGAAACTCATCCAATCAACAAAAAGTGTAAGACTCCAAACTGATGCAAAGAAACTCTCAAAGAACAAAAAGCTTCCAAACAGTCAAGGTTTATTCTCCAATATAAAATACAGGATATGTTGACAATACGTGACCCAGCACAGGCCGTGTTTCAGCTATAGGCTTTCCTCAGGGGTTCTCACAAATAGACAAGCAAAATAATAGGATTAAAAAAAAAAAAACCAAATCCCCAAGAAACAAAAAGACCAAAAACCCAGCGGTACTAACTAGAAGCACTATTATAAAATAAAATATAACTCACCATGATGTGCAAAGGCAACACAAACTTAAGTCACACTTTGGACGTTTTGCACAAAACGACTAAAATCCAAATAGCAAGAAGGTCCATTTTCAAAAAAAAACAAGAAAAAAAGAATAAGTGCAAAACATAGAGATTCATGCTATTGGGATGTAGGAGGAGCCAGAATTTTTACTAGAATGGTTCCAGAGCAATGGGGCACCCTAGAGAGCACTTCTGTGCAGTTCATAAAAATGCTCCCAGGTACACATCTCACCTTTGCTCCCTTTTCTTGTCCCCTAATCCCTCCAAAACCCACTGTCCCCCACTACAATAGCCTTATGGGTGAAAGGGGCACCTATATGTGGGTACGTGTAATTAAACTCTGGAATTCATTGCCGGAAAATGTGGTGAAGGCGGTTAGCTTAGCAGAGTTTAAAAAGGGGTTGGACGGTTTCCTAAAGGACAAGTCCATAAACCGCTACTAAACGGACTTGGAAATATCCAAAATCCCAGGAATAACATGTATAGAATGTTTGTACGTTTGGGAAGCTTGCCAGGTGCCCTTGGCCTGGATTGGCCGCTGTCGTGGACAAGATGCTGGGCTCGATGGACCCTTGGTCTTTTCCCAGTATGGCATTACTTATGTACTTATGTACTTGGGAGGGGTCACAGTCCCCCACTCCATAGTGCACTGCACCAAACACTACAGTACACCAGGGACCCGACCTAACATCTGAGACTGTCATAGAGGCTGGCAAGTCATATTTTCCCACCCATTTGGGGGTGGGTGGGAGGGGGTCAGGGACCACTGGGGGGTCACCCTTGATTCCCTCCAGTGGTCATCTGGTCATTTAGGCCACTCTTATGTAACTTATTTGATATAAAAACAGGTCTAGCTCAAAACGTAGTCCTGGACAGTTTTATTTTGTTCCATTATGGCTGAAAAACATCTTAGGAACACCACATCCAGCCCTTAACATGTCCCCTTGAGATTTGGATGCACTGCAGAAGAACAGCAAAGAAAAACATCTGAAAATAGGTTTCAAAAATACTGATTTGGATGTTTTTGTGAGAAAAATGTCCAAATGCTGCTTTATGCCATTTTTTAGATGTTTTTCTCTTTCAAAAATGAGCCCCATAGTCTCCAAGGTTTCACAGTTATGAAAATCGCATTAAGATAAGATATTGAGTCACATGAAAACTACAGAGACTGCGAAACACAGTTGACTCAAAAAACAGCTGTCTAAGCCTCTATAGCTAGGTACAAGTAAGAGTGGAAAACATGAACAAGGATCTGCGGAAACTTGAAGAATGGTCTAAGGTTTGGCAATTAAAATTCAATGCGAAGAAATGCAAAGTGATGCACTTAGGAAGTAGAAATCCACGGGAGAAGTATGTGTTAGGCGGGGAGAGTCTGATAGTTACAGACGGGGAGAGGGATCTTGGGGTGATAGTATCTGAGGATCTGAAGGCGACGAAACAGTGTGACAAGGCGGTGGCCGTAGCCAGAAGGTTGCTAGGCTGTAAAGAGAGAGGTGTGACCAGCAGAAGAAAAGAGGTGTTGATGCCCCTGTATAAGTCACTGGTGAGGCCCCAGACGTTCAAATATTTGAAAGGTATTAATCCGCAAACGAACCTTTTCCGGAGATGGGAGGGCGGTATAACGAGAGGACATGATATGAGAGTGAAGGGGGGCAGACTCAAGAAAAATGTCAGGAAGTATTTTTTCACGGAGAGAGTGGTAGATACTTGGAATGCCCTCCCGCGGGAGGTGGTGGAGATGAAAACAGTAACGGAATTGAAGCATGCGTGGGATAAACACAAAGGAATCCTGTGCAGGAATGGATCCTCAGAAGCTTAGCCGAGATTGGGATGCGGGGCTGGTGTTTGGGTGGTGGGGCTAGCTCTGGGCAAGACTTCTACAGTCTGTGTCCTGAAAATGGCAGATACAAATCAAGGTAAGGTATACACAAGAAGTAGCACATATGAGTTTATCTTGTTGGGCATAGATGGACCGTGCAGGTCTTTTTCTGCCGTCATCTACTATGTTATGTATGTTACAAGTACAAAGCTGTAACAAAAAGACCTCAGTGTCTTTGAAATGCTAGAAGCGGTACTGCACCACACTTAGCTGCTAGCAAATAAATCCTTGTAATGGTGACGGTATAAAGTAAAAAATAATAATGTGAAAGACCACAAAAATCTTACCTGAATTAGTGCTCAAGAAAGTGTTAAAGTATTGTTTAAGTCTGTAGACTGTGAATGGCACCACAAAATAACTGCCTATTTAAATGGAATACATGCCACGTAAACAGCTGACAAAACTGAACATGCCTAATACATATGTAACAAAAATTACCTTGCTGGCTCATGCATAGTAATAAGAATAACGTGCTGCCGTTGCATGTGTTTGACAAAATCCTATTAACATACTGAAATTAATCAACTGGGTTGTGACAAGTACGGTAAAAAAATAAATAAATAAATGGGCAGAAAATAGCCTTAATTCTAAATGGTGGTTCTGTCAGAAAAATATGTGATTTGCGCCCATAAGCTGCAAATAAAGTGTAAATAAGAAAGGAAATACTATAACTAAAAATAAACAATGTAAATTAGAATGAATGTGATTAAAATGATTGTGACTAAGTGTGAATAGGTGAGGAAAACCATGCTTCTAAGGAAGAGTATAAAATCAAACAGTATACCATGGGGTATGTTAAATGATGTGAGGTGAAAGGTCTATTTAAAATGCAAAAAATATTCATGCTGAAGGGATTCATCACATAAAAAATGCCTTATATGAATGTGGTAAACATATAAAAACATTATATTTGAATTGGCGTGAACCAGATATTAAAAAATAGCCATGTGGTGCACTTGTATGTAACATGAAGAATTCAATATCACAGTGGAGTAGAAATGGCATGTTTCTTATCCTGAATAAAAATATGTAAAAACACAGCAACGAATCTCATTAAAAAATTATAAAATAACATATTCCTAAAACAAAGTGTATATATATAAAATAAACACAGCAAATCAAAACAGAGGAATGTGCATGTTAAATATATACATGATGGAAATCAGCCCATATGGATACTCATAAAAAATGTATCACCTCTATTTCTTTGGTAAGACCTAATGGATATACAGTATTAAAATTATAAACAAATATTTGCTCCAGCTTAAGTAATCCATTATCCAGTTCACCACTCCGCAATTCCTCCTCAACGTATGAATGGCAGAAAAATGCAGATCATACATAGTATGTTGGGCTTCCAACCAATGTTCTACCAAGGGTGTTGATCTAACCTGCCTTTTAATACAACCTCAATATTCAATAATTCTGGTTCTTAACATCTTTTTAGTTTTCCCCATGTATAGCAAATCACATGGACAAATGATCACAAGACAACGTAATCTGAATTATCTGCTCTGGAAAATTTTAATTTATAATTTCTGCCAGTAGAGGGATGAATGAATGTTGATAATGTTAGTGAATGCTTACATTCTGAGCATGAACCGCAGGGGACATGGCCAGTGTAATTAGATCTGGAAGGGGATTCAGCTGGTAAGGCAAAGAGTACTAGCCAATGCCTGAGATTTTGATTGCGAGAGTAAGCAACTACTGGTGTAATGTCCCTGAAATATGCATGTGATTGTAATATATGCCAGTTTTTCTTTTCTGAGTTTCTTTGCATCAGTTGGTATCCTTAGGACCCCTTCCTTTGGAGTCTTCCACTTTTTGTTTGATTGGTTTGACTACATGAAACTCATCATATTATATACCAGAATGTTTGTGAGAGCAAAAGAGGGCTATACTGCTTTACATTACTGAAGAGAATGATATTAAGGCCTAAACATTCAGCAATGATATCTCTGTTAAGCCTTTTGAACAGATAACCTGTGAAATAAGTAATTCCTGGTCAACTGTTTCCATTGTTTTGCCTGTAGTGAAGTCTTAATTTTTGTACCTTATTAACATCTCTAATAATGAAATAAAGAAAGCACTCTTAGAGGCAATAAAATGTGTTGCAAAGTGATTTTCACATCTGTTCAAAGGTGCATTTCTTACAATTGCCACATGCATCACCTCAAGGTTTAAATTACATAAATTTCAGAACGCCCATGAAATGCCCATTTCCCTGACCATAACCATGCCCATTTTGCCTGCACGTTAGAATTTAGGCACACTGCATTAATGTGCTTAAGAGTTGTGCGTGTAAATTCTAATTATTGCCAGTTAGTGCTCCTTATTGCTTGTTAAGATCTGTTATCAACGCTGATTAGCTTGTTAAGCAAATTAATTTATGAGCATTGTTATAGAATGTGCTTGGATTTCAGCGTGAATGTCTAGGCGCGCTATATAGAATCCAGGGGCAATTGACCTTTCTCAAGAAACTATGGAGAAATTTGTTACTGTTGATACTATTGTTTCTATTTTGGATAAACATTTGTCATCTTTGGAAACTCAGGTGGCTCCTCTGTGGGAAGGCTCAGTTTCAGCAATTAAGGATTCTATTAACATTCGCTTTAAATTGGAAGCAATGGAGAATGCCTGCAGAGCTAGAAACCTACATTTCCCTAATTTCTCTTATATTTATCTTTTATCACCAGGGATCCTTTTGAGAAATCATAAAGAGGTATTGGGATCTGTGGCTCGGATACTATGAATATTTTTAATTATTATCACATATTTACTGTACATTGTCTTGAGTGAATTCCTTCAAAAAGACGGTGAATAAATCTATCTATATATCTATATATAGATGGATAGCATCAGATTAACATCAGGAAGTGGATCAGTTGGTGCCCTCAAAGTTTAATTTAATGGGTTTCTTTGAGGATTCCCAAGATACTATGGGGGCAGTTCTATAAATTTGCACCAAGATGTAGGTGACACAATGGAATTCACATAGCATCAATGGGTCAGAGCCTTAATATTTCCAGATGTTGCTAACCTACAGAATGTAGATAAAAAGTCTTATCGGCTTTGAAATCTAGAACTTTGGCTCTTGTGCCATGATTTTGGTTTAAATTTCCTTGCAAAGATATGCTATCCTACCAGGATAAGGATTGTATATTTTGAATATGGTGTGGGCATGGTTTGGACATGGCTCAGGATCAGGAGGGACTAAAATCTAGAAAGGGAATATACACGTATGGGGGAAAATTTTCCATGTTGAGTTTTGTACTACCTCAAAGGTATATATAGTTTTTAAAAAATGCCTGTTTTAGTCAATACATTATGCAAGGGATTCAGGGAGTTATTTTTTAAAATCCCATGTAGTTTATTTCCACAATCAAATAAAAATTGTCATCTCACTTCTTAATTGGTGGCACTTACATTGTTTATCATTTATTGGTTTTACTATTCTGTCTCTATGTGTAATGCAAGCCACTATGGTTTACAAACATAGTTCATAAAACATAGCAAAATAAAGGAACTCCATAAAATGATAGTAAAGACAAATACCTCATTCAAACAAAGAATAGCACACACTTTCCAAATCAAAATAAAAATACGACTTCAACAAATATACAATAAAAACATGACCTAACATGTAAGTTTGTAAAATGGAGTAACTACACATGAAAGTGGTACCACTTACATGTGGGAGCTGCAAAACTGTCTTTTCACATGTAAGTGCTGACACATCCATGTGGAAGACACTAGTCTGTGGTTTGTTTGTTTTTTTGCATGCGCATTTCTAAAATGGAGGTTCCTGCTACCCATACCAGCAAATACAAATGCACTCCTGCAAGTATTTAAAAAAAAGGCTCTGTGTCAGTAGATCCTTTTCTAAAATCCACTGGAACTGAGAACATCCCAACCTTGATGTCTGAATTATGACTCATGTGGTGTCGCGTAGGGTAATCCACATTACCGGGTCTGCCCACTCTTACACTTCCCTTTGAAGAAACCAGGAAAAATCCATAAATCCGGATCTAACTATGGCCTGGAATTTCCAACTTTCCAGCTCAGGCATTCACAAAGAAACCATGTTTCAATACAAGAAGACATTTATTCCGCTAAAAGAATCCATCTCAATAACCAGTTGAGTGTACAAAGTTCTAAGAAAAATCATCAAGCCCAGTCTCTGTGAGGTCTTGCCTCTTCAAGCATCAGGTGTAGTTAATCAGCACAGGAGTCTCAAAACACTGCACAAGCCTGTGTAACATGTGGGTTCAGGATTCAAAAGGAAAAGCAAACCAAAATGGTTCAGACAGCAAGTTTACTATTAGCACATCCCTCACTGCTTTCACTAGGCTTTGTCACCAAAATGATTTCTGCACAACAGCACAGGAAGGGTTTAACTTTTCTTATATCACCAAATTTTCAGTTTGAGTCCATGACAGTTCATACACTTTTTTTTTTGTTACATTTGTACCCCGCGCTTTCCCACTCATGGCAGGCTCAATGCGGCAGGCAATGGAGGGTTAAGTGACTTGCCCAGAGTCACAAGGAGCTGCCTGTGCCAGGAATCGAACTCAGTTCCTCAGTTCCCCAGGACCAAAGTCCACCACCCTAACCACTAGGCCACTCCTCCACTTCTCTCACTGACCAGGTATTTTCCAACTTGATCCCAGCCACAGGCTAGGACTGCCAGGAATAGTCTCTGTACCTTCTATATGGCTGAAACTGAAGATATGGGTTATACAGGAGAAATTCCCATATCCTCCTCCACTGGCAACTGCTCCTCCCCCCCCCCCCCCCTCCCCACCAGAACAAACTCCATTTGTTCAGGCAGTAACTTCCTGACCCTCTCCTCTCTCTCTCTCTTCAGGCAGGTCAGTCCCTATCTCACGACAGCATTCTCCCAGTGAGGAACGGGCTCTAGTTCCTTCCCTTTTCCCCACTTCCTGGTACTGCATTAACACTGGATCCTCCTCCCCGGGATTGGGTAGCCAGTTCTCTGTGAGGAAGGCTTCTGCTCCCCTCAGGCAGGTTGCTCCCCTTTTCTTCTTCAGGCAACAAAAGTCTTTTTACTTTGGCATCTTCCCAAAGAGAATGGGCCCCACCCATTTCCAAGCCTCTCTTTGGCTTCCAAGGTGTATTGCTTAGTGAGTCAGGGAATAGGACTTGCTCTAAATCCTGACTCGTCCGAAATGACTGACTTCTTTCCTTCCAAGAAGCACTACAGGTGTGGAACACCTCCCTTCCTGAGGCTGTACCAGTTTTTCTCCCTTCCAGGGGTTCTGTACCTGTCCTGGGGAAAGACACCACTAAGCCTTACTGGGAAGGGTTTAGAACCTTGGGAATTTGCACCCAACCCCTGCCAGCTGAAGCCTTCTTCAGTGCCGTCTCCGGTGCAGCCGCGTTCCTGCCCTGCTCTTCTTGCGCCTCCTGTCCTGTGCACACTGATGCTCCTGAGGAGCGTCAGCGTACACAGAACAGGAGACGCAAGAAGAGCAAGCCCCCCACCAGCAAAGGTATATGCGAGGCGAGGTGTGTGAGAAGGCACGGGGCAGTAGCGGGGGGGGGGGAGGTGAAGCGAGGCGTTGCGGCACTGAAAATGTGCCCCCTCCCACTGTAAGGTCTGGCTACTCCCCTGGTGTGGAATGGGCAGGTCATGGGCACTTCTAAAATCCTATGTGTATGGTTATAGAATGCACCCAGTCTGGCGTAATTGCACACGACTACATTTAGTTGTGCCTATGGGCGCTTGGTGTATTCTATATAAATCGCATGGAAAATGAGACATTAATTTGGGTGTACTTTATAGAATACTCCTAGAAGGGTTTTTTTTTTTTGGCACAGGCACCATATATAGAATCTAGCCCTTTGTGCTTTATGCATTTTTCTAAGGGGCCCCTTTCTTTCTCTCTTTCTTTCTCTAACACTACCAAAATGTGGCCCTTCTTTTTTTAAGTACACTATCCACTCTTATTTACTTTCTCCTCACCTTTCATTTAGACTACTACAACTTTCTTCTCACAGGTCTTTTTTTAAGGCAGTGATTCCCAACCCTGGTTCTGGAGGCACCCCAGCCAATCAGGCTTTCAGAATATCCACAATGAATATTCATAAGTACATAAGTAATGCCACACTGGGAAAAGATCAAGGGTCCATTGAGCCCACAATCCTGTCCACGACAGCGGCCAATCCAGGTTAAGGGCACCTGGCAAGCTTCCCAAACGTACAAACATTCTATACATGTTATTCCTGGAATTGTGGATTTTTCCCAAGTCCATTTAGTAGTGGTTTATGGACTTGTCCTTTAGGAAACCGGCGAACCCCTTTTTAAACTCTGCCAAGCTAACCGCCTTCACCATGTTCTCCGGCAACGAATTGCAGAGTTTAATTATGCGTTGGGTGAAGAAACATTTTCTCCGATTTGTTTTAAATTTACTACACTGTAGTTTCATCGCATGCCCCCTAGTCCTATTTTTGGAAAGCGTGAACAGACGCTTCACATCCACCTGTTCCACTTCACTCATTATTTTATATGCCTCTATCATGTCCCCCCTCAGCCGTCTCTTCTCCAAGCTGAAAAGCCCTAGCCTCCTTAGTCTTTCTTCATAGGGAAGTCGTCCCATCCCCGTTATCATTTTAGTCGCCCTTCGCTGCACCTTTTCCAATTCTACTATATCTTTCTTGAAATGCGGCGACCAGAATTGAACACAATACTCATGGTGCGGTCGCACCATGGAGCGACACAATGGCATTAGAACATCCTCACACCTGTTTTCCATACCTTTCCTAATACCACCCAACATTCTATTAATGCATGCAGTGGAGGCAGTGCTTGTAAATCTCTCTCATGAACATTCATCGTGGATATCCTGAAAATCTGCATGTATGTTTCCTCTCTGACCATATTGAAATGTCTCTTTTTTGAGGCTGTTTATTATTGTTAAAACATGGCTTTCCCTAAACATAGCTTTGTTGATTTTAGCCATGTATTCTATAACATTTCCAGAAGCCTCTTCTGAGATTTAAGCTCTCACAAAGCAGGAACTGTCTCATGTTCTGAGCTGTGCTGTGAACATTTAGTAGCACTGTAGAAATGCTACTGTAAGTAGTCATAATAGTATGCTGGTAGGGAGCATTTGCTGCTGTGATATTATTGACCTAGCAGCTTTTCATGCTGTTCTGAATCTAATAATTAAGATATGCCAGCTTTGCTAGGTGATTTTGTTTAATGGCCTTCTCGGTCTTATTGAACTCCTTTTCACTTTGAACTTTTCCATAGATTTTGTTTCACCTACTTAACCATGCCAAATAGCCAGAATAATATGATATTTCAAACAAAATACTCCAAATGTATTACCTTTTCAGTGCATTTTACTTCAGAGTCTATCCAAAAAAAATATGTTTGCACATGTGAATGCTGAAACAGTGCAGTGGCAAGGAGGCCAAGCCCTGCCACCAAAGATTTGGAGAAGAAAGTGGAAAAAGTGTGATGGTAGGGAGACCAGGCTTGAGGAAATTATGAATGGGGTGACAGCTGAAGAAAATCTCTCCTTCTACCAGAAGAGACTAGGGGATAAATAGCCATTGACTGAAGTGGTCCTTGGATCCCACCCAACAGCGCTAATCTGGCAGCATCAGTGGTGGTTTAGGTACTACACTCAACCTGGTGAAAGGGAAACAAAGAAAGAGGAAGCATGCCACCCCATCTTCACCATCCATATTTCTAAACTCTTACATATATCTTCACACAAACTTGAACCCATAAGTACCTTCACCCTTCCAAACATCACACACACACACGTGCTGCCATATGCACCCCTTCTACCCTACCACTCCAACTTCTACCCATCTATAGGCATATACCCATCCCTTCACTCGCACACCATGCATACAGACCTCCCAAACCAGGAAAGACAGATAGACACACACACACACACACACCCTCCTTCTCCAACTCCCAATACATACACTCATACACCTTGCTTATATCCCTACTATATATATATATATATATATATATATATATATATATATATATATATATATATATGTGTGTGTGTGTATATATACACACACACATGTACACACACACACACACACATACATATATATATATATATACACACACACATGTACACACACATATATATATATATATATATATATATATATATATACCTGACACACAGCCTGCATATACTCTCATAAAACCCACAGAACCCCATTCCGTTAATAGCCCCATGACACACACAGCAACCCGTCTTCATACACCACACACCCATACTTAACCCACTGTGACACCCACACAAACATACATATTTCATGTACACTGCCCATGACATACACTCATACACCACCAGACATATATTCATAGTCTTTCTTTCTCACACATATATAAACACACAAATATACAAAACCTATTTATGTCCCCAATACATACTCCAAATCTACCACCATGACACACACATACATACTCCCCTTCACACCTCATTATACTTACACGTGCACGCACATACACCCTATTTAAACTGCCCATGAAATACACCACTCCACAAATAATTCATATACCCCCTACTCATGCATAAAGCCCACTTACATCCCCCAAGAAACACACAACACTGACTTCTTATGACCTACACATATTCACTCCACTTACACCCCATAACTTACACATTCTTCATGACACACACACACATATCTCCCATGACATAAACGCATACTCACACACCAATATCATTAACACTGCCTATACTGGTATACATACCCCTCATCTAAACCCTCAATGACACATAGTAGATAGTAGACTCATATACATTTACACCTTCACAACACACAGCCATATGTCATATCTACACCTTTCCCCACAATACTCATACACCAGTCCCAACCACACACCCATATGCTTCCTATCACCCTACTGCGATAGACTTGGGTAGTACCATGACGCTGCCTCAAGAGGCAGCAGCAGCCATTGTCTAAAGGCAGTCATTAGAGGCAGGAGTGAGTTGGGTTTGCTTCTGCCCCCATCACCTCCATTGGACTAAAAGGGATTTTAGGTAGCTCCCTGGGGAGACCTATCTTGAGTGGAGATTGGGTGGGAGGGGTATAGAACTGGAGAGGGGGAACTGAGAGGTGATGTCTTGCCTAGAGAGGGAAGGATGGGAATTGCAACACATTAGGCTAAGATTCAGAAATTAACCAGGCCCAGGCTAATATTCAAACTAGTGCTTGGTTAGCTCCCTGCATAAACTTAGGACAACCTTTCTTCTTTCCTAACTTTAGGCAGTTTTTCAGTTGGTTAGTGAACTAACAATTGCCGCTAACCAGCTAAGCTTCTTCTCCTCCCTAATTCCATCCCTCAACACTCCATAAACTAGCTAGTTGTGGCATAAGCAGTTAAGAGGGGATATTCAGCAGCACTATTCAATTAAGTGCCATTGAATATCCTTGGATAACCCAGAAAAAGCGATTTAAATGGTCAGGAGCCTCTCCTGGCCATTCAAAACACTTCAAATATCTATACTAGTATTTTTATGAGAAGAATAAAAATATGTAGTGCACACTGTAGTAGTCTGAGACCTACATAATATCTTTTATCTGGTAAGGAAGCAGGGGCGTAGCCAGACCTTACAGTGGGAGGGGACAAGAGCCCGAGGTTGGGGCACATTTTGAGTGCTGCCCCGCCATGCCTTGCTTCACCTCCCCCCCCTCCCCGCCACTCAAATACCTTTGCTGGTGGGGGTTTGCTCTCCTTGCTCCTCAGGAGCGTCAGCGTGCACAGGACATGAGGTACAAGAAGAACAGGGCAGGAACGTGGCTGCGTTGGAGACAGCGCTTAAGAAGTCTTTGGCTGGCGGGGGTTGGGGACCCCCGCCAGTCAAACCAGGGGCCCGAATATAATTTGCAGGGGCTGGAGCAATGGTACAATCTTTAATAAAATAGGACTCAACACGGCCATGTTTTGGCGCAAATGTGCAGCTGCCTCAGGGGTCCAACCGATGCCCTTTAAAGTGATAAAATGTCTCAAATCGGTTGTGCAGAAACACGTCCAGTGTCAGGTCCTATTTTATTAAAGAGTGTACCATTGTTCCAACCTTGGAGGCCCTTTTATGCTTTTTTTTTGTTGTCTTGATTTGTGCACTTTTGGACTCTCTCTTTTGTTATTTGGTCCAGTTAACTTATAATGGTATGCCTGGTAGACAAGTAATAACAAAAGAGAGGGTAATACAGCATACAAATATACAGCACAGACAAAAAAGCACCACTGGGCCTTCAAGAAAGAGATAATAGCCGTCCTTTTATTGTGAAAAAGACCTGACATGGGCCGTGTTTCGGCTCACAAGCACCTGCCTCAGGGGTCAAGGTGTATCTTCACAATGTATATAAGCAGAAATCCTAAGTGAATTGCCAGCTACCGCTGGACGTACTTTCAATCACGCTGAGAGCTGGCTAGTATCCAAAAGAGCCAAAAGCTGTAGCTGGCTATTATCTCTCTCGTGAAGGCCCAGTGGTGCTTTTTTTGTCTGTGTGGTAGACAAGTAACCAATCTCTGCTTGACTCCTTTTTCCCTCTCTTTCCTGTTTGCCCTTGTACCCTGTTTTCCTTAATTGATGAGTATGTGTGTTATCTTTCGCATCATTATGTTGGCGTTCCTCTTCTTGAACATTTGGCTATTTTAGTTATTGTAAACCATCTTGACCATATTTACAAAGGTGGTATATCAAGGTTACAACACATAAATGTATTACCTCTAGCTATAGTGGATACATCATTTTCCACAGTAAAACAATATTTAACCTTGCTCAGGTTTAGCTCAAACTGTGTGTAACGACCTCTAGGGTTCTGCCTTGCTTGGATAGCAGACTTCTAATGGGTTTACGAGAGTATAGTGTTGTGACCTGTTTATACCCCTGCAGTTTCCAGGCTCTCCTGATCAGTGAGATAATGGCAAAAGGATATCCAATTTGGAGGGAAATGGAACAGGTGTAAAACCCCAGCCCCACTGTAATCTTTGTATTTGGCTCTGAAGTGTGGATCATTTAGCTGTTGCACCAGAAGGGAGTAGGTGGCCCGCTCCTCAGTGGGGAGCTGAGGCTTGCCTCATCGGCCAGGACATCTACAGAAAGGAAAGAAGAAAGGGAGTCCAAAGATGCTTAGAAGTGGAGTCTGCATCTTGCTACGGAAGGAGGATTTCCTAGACAAGAAAGAAGGGTATGCAATTTTTGTCCACTCTGTTAGTTGTGTGCAAACTTTTACATCTGTCACCTCCCCCCCTTTATCTTTGAGTAAAACTCTGGCTCAGAACAAATCCAGGCCTGGATGAAGTTTATAGAGGTGGGTATTCATGCAGAGGCGATAGTGGATTCTGATGCCATTGGCATCGAAGATTTTTATGCTCTCAATCTGGAACCCTAAACTCTCAGAGATTAAAAACTGCAAAAGCCAGTGTGGTTCCACTGATGTAGTTCCCCCAATCCACCATACAGTTGAAAATAGCCGCAGTATGGGCCCTCTGTCTGGTAGGGGTTACATATTTATCTATGGTTCCTGATTTTAGATTTTAGCTGATAAACACTAATAAAACACCACCAAAGCAAAATAAATAAATACATAAAATAAAATTAAAATAGATGTTTATTGTATAAACATCAGAAAAACACCACTTCCTTTAGTAATCTCTCACCTCTCCCCTAAATCTTCCAATCAGGGGTTAATGCAGAAAGTCAAGCATTAGAGCTACTGACTGCAATTTCTACCATGAGCTTTCCACACAAAATTGCTCCTGGGATGCACTATTACTGCTGCATTAAGGTCCCTTGTCAATCTTAAAAATTCTAAGAGCTAACCATTTTCAATGATGTCCGTAATCGAAATATGTGCAATGAATATCTCCAAGACTAGAAAGAAGCTGTATAGGTGCCCATTTACTTGCTGAGGAAGGCTGTTTTTATGAATCAGAACATGTTGGTCTGTACTACCCTGTTATGAGGAACTCTCCTACAGACCAACTCCAAGAAAAGTTCCCGAAAATGAGATCTTAAACAAAACTTATATGATCTCTGGAAATGTTTAATACAGGAATCACTGGAAAAGTGGGTCCAGTTTTGTCCTTATGGGCCTTCTGAATTTGAATTTCAAACTAAAGGTATTTTAAAAAGGATTTCAATTTGTGACTCTGAGAAGAACTATCTGTGAATCAAGTTTTCAGACTGAAGCTACTCTTCATACCACTGCCTTGTAGGTTGCACCTGTCAATAAGGAGGCAATTCTAAAAGTGAACACCTCCCTTTAGGTGCCCTGATAGTAACATAATAACATAGTAGATGACGGCAGAGAAAGACCTGCACAGTCCATCCAGTCTGCCCAACAAGATAAACTCATATGTGCTACTTTTTGTATCTTCCATTTTCAGGGCACAGACCGTAGAAATCTGCCCAGCACTAGTCCCGCCTCCCAACCACTAGCCCCGCCTCCCACCACCGGCTCTGCCACCCAATCTCGGCTAAGCTTCTGAGGATCCATTCCTTCTGAACAGGATTCCGTTATGTTTATCCCACGCATTTTTGAATTCCGTTACCGTTTTCATCTCCACCACCTCCCGCTGGAGGGCATTCCAAGTATCCACCACTCTCTCCGTGAAAAAATACTTCCTGACATTTTTCTTGAGTCTGTCCCCCTTCAATCTCATTTCATGTCATCTAGTTCTACCGCCTTCCCATCTGATAGAGCATGGTGAGAGCCCATTCTATAATGGCATCTGCGCTCCCAGATTCTGTAACCCAGCATCGATGCACCCTTCTATTTAGGCTCCCACAGTTAGACCAGCCATACACTTCGTGTAACTGTGGGTACTCAAATGTGGCAAGAGTGCCTGTAATATACAATATTCTATAGGTTTCATGCACAACTGTGAGTCCCAGCCATGCTCCATCTGTGCATACAACACTTTGCAGTTATGAACTATGGGGCTATTTTACAGAGCGGTGGTATGCCCGACGTGGGCTTATCGCTCACTCTTCCGGGACTACCACTGGCCCAACGTGGGTGCTGGTGGTAATCCCACCCTGAGCGTGAACCATGTCTGGGGGAAAAAGAAACCCCCTGGAAATGGCATGCGCAGTGATAACCTGGCAGTAATTGGGCAGCGCGGGGTTACCACCAGGTTAGCACAGAAGCCCTTATCACCACCTCAATGGGTGCTGGTAAGGGCTCCCCGCTGCATGACTAAGCAGTAAGAGTTATCTCACCACGTGGCCATTTTTTGGGCGGACTTTTATCGGCTGCGGAAAAAACTGGGCCATTTTTCCTGCAGCTTTGTAAAAGGACCCCTATAGAACTTATGCCCTTACAGAACAGTGCTTAAGGTGCTTAATTGCATATGTGCTATTTTGCCCAGAGGAATACAGGAGACAATATTGAGGTGCTCAAGCATCCACTGAGCTGGCACTTATCATACTGGTTGTCTCTCTAGGGTTTAAGGTAGCATCGCTTTCATGGAGATGCTTCATTTGGTGAATCCCAGAAAAGCGCCATGAAAATTGTACCTACTAAGTATGTGTATTTCATTTCTTAGTGTGTCTTGGAAATTTTAGTGCATACTAAATTGATTTAATGTGCACTAACTACAAATTAAACATGCATAAAGTTAATTACTGTGTATTAACATATTTTAGTATGCAATAAAAAAAATATTCTATTAAAACAAATGCATGAAACTGGAAAAAAAAACAGTCAATATTCAGCGTTTTTAAACACTGACAGCTGTGGGCAACATTAGGTCCTGATATTCAATGCCAGGTCATGTCCAGGCACAAGCACTGAATATCAGGGATCATGCTGGCATGTGCTGGCCACCAGATCTTATGAAGGTCAGGTCCCGGCAGATATTCAGCCAGAACCTGCATAATATACTTATGTGAAACCTGGCAGAATATCGACCAAGTTTCCCTTAAGGGGAAGCAATGCCCTCACCCATTCTGAGTCCTCCTCCCTCCCCACTTATTCTGACCCCCCCCCCCCCTCCCTAACCATGAAGCAAAAATATGCTCAACAGCTCTGTCCATTCCTCCCTCTCTCTTGAAGTCAAAAATATACCTGACAAGCCTCCACCCCCCCCCCCAAAAAAAAAACCCTGTAGACCTTTCTAGATCTATAATAATAGTCCTGGTGGTCTAGAGGGTCCTAAGGGCAGGAACAATGCACACACGCTCCTGTCTATCATAGCTCGGGCCTCAAAAACATCTCTAGCGGCAGTCTCACGGAACAGAGGTGCGGGGGCCATTTTGAGGTCAGAGCCTCGATGGACAGGTGGGCATTATTCCTGCTATTAAGACCCTCTAGACCACCAGGGCTATTAATATAGGCCTGGAAGGGTCTACAGGGGTTTGTGGTGGGGGGGAGGTGGAGGCTTATCAGGCATATTTTTAATTTCAAGAAGTAGGGAGGGAGAAATATGGGATGTGAATCAGGGAGAGGGGACTGGAATCGAAGGAAGGGTAGGGTATCTGAACAGGGGAAGGGGATTTGAATCTGAGGGGGAGGGAAGGGGATCTGAACTGAGAAGCAGCCTTTGCCCTGAGGGAGGACTAGGTAGTGGGGGGGGGGGGGGGGGGGGGAAAGAAAGAAAATCCTTCAGGCCTCCACCCAGAAGTTAACTGGTCACCAGCTGTTGCCTGGTTAGCTTGGTGGATAAAGTTAGGACAACCTTTTTACTGTCCTAACCTTATCTGCCTACTTAACATGTCAGTGGTCTGAACATTGCTGCTAACTGGTTAAGTACCAGCTCCACCCAAGCTCCACTCAGAGTGCCACAGCACTACCCAGATGCTGATATTTAACAGTACTGTCCGGTTAAGTGCCACTAAAGCCACCAAATATTGACAGATAGGCAGGTACAAGTGATGTAACTGAGTAGGAGGCTCTCCTGCCTAGTCAAATCACTTTGAATATCGGGCCTCAAGAAACACATCCCTAGTTGCTGCTGTAGTATATTTCCTCTTGACACCAGTATAACACTATGCATTAAGGATTGTTACAGAGGGAGGAGGAGGAGAAGGGCCAAGGTGTACTATGACACAACTTTCAGTTTGAAGCTGTAGGTCTCAATGACATTCCCTGAGTAATACTGCCCAAAGGTAAGTCAGCTGGGGATTGTAATAGAATAAAACTTAGCAATAGTTTGTACCACTACAAGGAAAATAGCACATTAGCATATTTTATACTTTATATATTGAGCTGTTATTACTGAAAGGCATAATCTTCAAAATCTGATCACATTTGCTATTAGCTTCTATGAGATTTTTTTTTTCCGCTGAGAATTTAAAGTTTTCAGTGTATTGGACATTCGGCAATAATTGTTCCATTCTGCCTAATGATAGATTGTTCTGCTTGAATGAAATAAGTAGCCATTTATTCTCTGCTCTTTATTTTTTTTTTATATACAACTAGGAGGCTCAGAGAAGATAATTACAAACAATGCTTGAAGAATGGTTCAGTTAATGTTAATTTATACAACAAACTAATTACTGCCAAATGGTAAAAATTACATGTGGAAGTTCCTCTCTCCCCCGCACACAACTAAACTAACAGCCATCTGCCTCAGCGTCAGTGTATTCAATGACAACTGAAGAAAAGAAGGCAAGGGACAGACATACACTGGCCATTTCAACTAATTATAAAGTATATTTTGTAACACTGTATAAAATAAGTTTGATTTTTTAAAATTATTTTAATTTATTTTTTCCTTCTACAATATCATGTCATTCAATGGAATTACAAAACAACTGCTATGCTAGCTCACAAATATAAAATTTACTAAACTATGCAGAATTAGGAAGAAATAATACTTTATCAGGCTAATAAATGTTTTACATGCAAGGTCTTTTCCTCTAGCAAGGCACTAAAAGCAAGCTATGCACAATAAGGAAAATACAAGTTGTGAATGAACTACATTTCATTTACATATTACTAATAAAGGCTGGGGGGGACAGTGATGCAAAAGAAAACTTGAAAGAGGCTAAGTTATCTAGTCATATTTGTTTTCTATGGCAACACTTGTACTTTTTTGATATAAGAAAGCTGGTGTGTGAAAGGAACAATCACACATTGGCTATTTATTGATTTATTGTTTTTCTCATTTGTTATCGGTTTTAGTAGAAAGAATTTAAAAAACAAAAGACTGCACAAATGTGCAAACTTGTCAAACTGTTGGTAATCTAAATAGTGTAAGGGGGACTACTGTTGAGATGTGTTATTTTCTCACTAACTTGTGCTATTTTAGCACTCCCTAGTTTCTAATTAATTGGGGTCAACAGTAAAACAACACATCTGAGGAAGGAGATAACAGGGAAAATACCAAGATAGATGCCAAGGAAGGCATAGGAATATACCAGGATGAGTAGTAAAGGAGAGACAGGAGTCCACAGAGAACACAAGGAGAAAACAGTTGACCCCAAGGAAGCAACAGATATAATCCCAAATTAATGACTATTACTACTCTTTAATTAAACATTAAAATCCCAAATTGAAAACAAGTATGGTCATGTTTCAGCAAAAAGCCTGCTTCAGGAGTATACAAATCTTAGGAACCTTTTCACAAACTGCACTAACACATGCTTACCACAGCAAAAAATGGCATATCACAGGGCACGCTGAGGCATCCTATGATAATTTGGGGATGTATGCATGCATGCCACCCATAAGTTAAAAAATAAAATTAATTTTTTAGCACAGAGGGCTGCTCTGGGGGTAGAGAGTAGGTGTGTCCTGTACTAATCAGTTAGTACATGGCCTCTTTTATCAAGCTGAATTAATGGTTCCCATGTGGCAATGCCGATGAGCCCATTCAAAGTGAATGGGCTTTGTCGGCATTATCACACTGGGAACCACTAGCTCAGCTTTATAAAAAGAGCTCCTAACTGATTAGTGCAGGTTTAGCATGAGTCCCAACCACCTACAAAATAGATGGTGATAGGGCTCACACACTAATGGTTACGTTAATAAGAAAAATTGGAAAATCAGCCATTTTACCCCAGCGGGTAAATGGCCCACATAAGGATGTGCTAAGGCCAATATTTACTGCAGTTTGATAATAGGGCCCTTATGGGCTCCTTTTGCAAAGTAGCTGTATCTTTACCACTGCTTTGCCGCACCAGGGACTTACCCGGTGGTAATTGGGCAGCCCCGTGCACTGCCGGGTTAGTGGAGAAGCCCTTTTTCCATCCTAAATAGGTGGCAGTAAGGGCTCCACTGGGAAGTGGCTGCATGGCAAGTGCTTCACTTACCACAAGGCCATTTCCTGTAAAATAGTTTTTTTTTAAAGCCTTTTACCTGCTGTGGTAAAAGGGGGCCTCAGCACTTGGCAAATCCACATGCCAACACTATCGCAGGGCCCTTTTTTACCACAGCTTGGTAGATAAATAAAATAAGTATATATGCATACATTAATAGCAAATAAAAATGGCATTTCTTAAGATAGGAAGCATAAATGATTTAAAACTGTTTTGAAACAGATGTAAATGAAATATAAGAAACTAAAAAAAAGAAAAGAACATAATTGATCCGGAATAAATAATTCATAGAAAAAAAATGTAATCCTTCATAAAAACTCTTTTCACAATTCTATGTTTAAATGAAGTAATCTGTTGAACCTTTTTTTAATTATTGTATATAGCTGTTTTCAAAGACAGATACCACCCTATCATATTTTTAATTAAAAATAATCTAAACTTCAACATGCAAATCCAGGGTTATAGCTACACAAGTGGCTGTTTCTTTTTCTTAAATACTGGCCTCCTTGGACTGAATCAGGCCCCAATATTCTATTTGGATACTGGCACTGAATATCCACGCTCTGGCCAGCCTCTGGTCATACCCAGAATGCCTATGGCAGCTGCAATATTAAGTCCACATCCAGTGACCTAACTGTGTAGTGGACTAAATAACAGGATTTATGGTAGAATGTACCCCCCAACCTCCCAAGAGCTCTCCACCTCAATTCTCATGGCAGCTTAATCCCTAATGGTATTAACCACAGTTAGTGGTTACAGTGCCATTTTGAACCCAGTCCCAGAGCTGGCAAGAAGCAGGAGCAACTGGGAATTGATCCTGCCCCAACTCCACTAAACACCTAAAGGGCAATTATGTAATTAGGTGCTTGCAGGTAGGCAACCCCTTTGTGCATGTATATGTTTAAAAAAATAGTATTTCCATGTGTTAGCACCCTAAGCATCATTATATAGGGGTGTGTGTAAGTGCTATAGCACAAAAATGGTAGCTGGGCAAATATGTGGATGGAAAATGAGAAAGGCACTGGCAAGGCTCACAGTTAATGCACATATACACTTTTGCCACATTAAGGTGCCCCATTTATGTGGGGCAGACTTTACGGGAACTATATATCAGACTGGTGCAACATAAAAGCGCGATCAAGACTCAGAAGAGCACCTCATCCTTAGATCTTCATTGTGCCAGGTTTAAACATGAATTTGAAACATTACGTTGCTTTGTCTTGCAACAGATCAGTGCCACCAAAAGAGGAGGTGATCGGCGCCAGACCCTCCTACAGAAAGAAGAGCAGTGGATCGTCAGACTAGGGACTTTAATCCCAGATGGGTTAAACTCTAAATCAGAATGGATCCATATTTTATAAGATGCGCTTTTTCAGCTAATGCTGTTGATGTTACGGTAAGAGCTGGCTATGAGAAGTTTTTGAAGGCTTTTTTTCACTGGTTGCTCCAACAGCAGCGTGTGATGTCACCCTAACCTTTACAGAGGGTCGCCATTTTCCAGAAGTTATCTCTGCAGCCTCTGTCGGCTTGTTTGAATGGAATTAAAGTAAGAAAAGGAGAGTGGAAGGACTGGTATGAAAAGAAATGCTGTTTATGATATTTTACCTCTCTCTTCTACATATCCTTCTGGCCTACGATCCTGATGCAGTTATTCGAAACACTGGCCACTGTTGATCACAGTTGGTTCAAATAGATTGTTTGAAGGAAAAGAGACCCGGCAGCCAAAACTAAGTTCTTTGTATTGATTTTTGGTTGCACTTATTTAGCGGGCTTTTTTTTTTTTTTTTTTTTTTTTAAATGAAAGGAGGTTTTTGCCGATGATGAAGAAGTCCTGCTCCTGCAAGTTGTAAAGTACATCTAGGAGCTTCTTGAGGCTTTTCCTCCTTGAATACTCTCCATGTTTGCTCACTGTTTATAAGAGAACCCCTTGTATTTTGTATTATTTGTTGATTGGGTATCTCTTCCTCTAATTACTATTTAGTACATTTCAATTTGTTACTATGTTAGTTACTATATAGTGCATGCTGATGTCCATTAGCATGCACTAAGCTAATTTTTTTTTATTTCTCAGACCCTACTGTTCTTGGTGGAAAGAGTTGTATTTTTTCTAATGTGTCAAGTTGGACTCAGAGGACTTGAGGCGGAAACATTTTCTTTCTTATCATCAAAAAAATATTGGATTTGGGTGCTAAGTTTCAGTTTCAGTATCCCTGTAAATATACTGTTATTGATGATCATTCCTTTCTCTCTCTTTTCTCCTCCCAACCAACACCCCCTCCCCCTCAATTAGTACCTTCTCTCTCTCCCCTCCTCCTCTCCCAAGGGGAAGCAGAATGCATTTTTGTGTGTGTGTGTGTGGGGGGGGGGGGGGGGGGGGGGGGGGGAGAATCCAAGCTCTGCCCTCAGTTTCAAAATTACATAAACATTCTGTTCAAACTTTTGTTTCACATAACAACTCAAACTCCTCCACTACCAAACACTGAGAAGTAACACAAAACCTTGAAAATAGACACTCAAACTGCATTAACCGTACCTATGAAAGTCAGCACTGCAAATATTCTAGAATACTAGGACATCTCCAGAGTATACGCAGTGGAAAACTGAGAAAAGAGAAACAGAAATGCATTTCCTCCTACATAAAGCAAAGTAAAAGAAATCCATATTTTCAAAGCTGACATCTCATTTCTCTAAAAAGTGATCAAACAAAATAAAACATGGAAAAGAAAATAAGATGATACCTTTTTTATTGGACATAACTTAATACATTTCTTGATTAGCTTTCGAAGGTTGCCCTTCTTCGTCAGATCGGAAATAAGCAAATGTGCTAGCTGACAGTGTATATAAGTGAAAACATTCAAGCATTACTATGACAGTCTGACAGGGTGGGAGGATGGGGGTGGGTCGGAGGTATGCATGGGGACATCAAAGCATATCATTGATATTCTAACAGGATGGGTGTGGATAGGTGAGGGGTGGGGTGGGGTGATCAACAGAGACATACAGCATTATGGTTTATAATGGGCTAGGAACCCCAGATCCTTGTTAAGTCCTTTTTGTTGGGTGTTAAAATATTCAATCATTCTGACTTCAAAGGTCTTACGTTCTTGTATGGTTTTAAAGTTACCTTTCAGTATTCTCACTGTGAAATCACTGGTACAGTGTCCTGGTTCTGTGAAGTGCTGCCCCACCGGGGTGGGGGCCCTACTGGTTGTATTGTTCATGTGATGTCTATGTAAATTGAATCTTGTCTTAAGCATCTGGCCTGTTTCTCCAATATAGCATCCTTCGTTACATTTTTTACACTGAATGATATATACCACATTGGAAGATGAGCAAGTGAAAGATCCCTTTATGTTGAATATCTTTCCTTTGTGGATCTGTGGGGTCCTGTGAAATATTTTGGCATAGTTTGCAACTGGATAAATTACAGGGACGTGTGCCCTTCTGTTCCTTTTCAGTCTGTGATGGAAGTTTACTTCTGATTAGCTTGTGTTTTAAGTTGGGTGGCTGTCGGAAGGCCAGTACTGGTGGGGATGGGAATATCTCTTTCAGTAATTCATCCTCCTGGAGTATAGGTTGTAGATCTCTTATGATTTTCCTCAGTTTTTCCAGCTCTGGATTGTATGTCACTACAAGGGGGATTCTGTCTGTGGATTTTTTTTCCTTGTATTGTAGCAGATTCTCCCTGGGTGTTTTGAGGGAGGAGGCAATATTCTTGGAGATTATTTTGGAGTTGCAGCCTTTCTGCTTTTCACTGTCCATCTTCTCTAATCATGTATCTACCTCTGACTTGGATCCTTCTGTCTCATTTTTTTCTACATTTCTCTCATCTGCTTTTTTAACCTACAGGTAGATAAATTTTATTTCTCCTTCTCCTCCTGCCTGCCCCCCCAATCTTGTCTCTGTGTCATTCCTCTATTTTACCAGCTTTTTATTTATTGCACATCTCCCTAATTCTCCCATTCCTACCAGTGTCTTATCCTTCCCTGTATCCTATTTCCAGTATTTCACCCACTTTCAAGTTGCCCATTTCCACTTTCTCTATTCATTGTCTTCCCAGGTTATCTTCTCTGCTTCTCACCTTTTACCAACCTCCAACTCCTTCCCTGTCACTCAGCCCCTTTATGTCTTATCCCCTTATTCAGGCTCTCATTTCCCCTGTAACCTTCTTTATTTCCAACCTTTCTCAGCTTCTTCAAAGATCTGTTCCCTTCCTTTGTCCTTCGCCCTCTTCACAACTATCTCTTTTGCCCCATTCCCTATCATCCTTTGCCTCTGCCTCTTCTCCCATACTTCCTTCTCCAATGTTTATTTACTCTATATTTCCTCCACCTTAACCCCCATTACCCATTCCTCTGCCCCTTCATATTAATCTTTCCCTGCATTTACCCTTGCTTCCCCCATCCCATCTTCCAGCCTCTGCATCAGCCCCCAACCCCCATCTGCCCCTTTCATGGTTAGATCCCTTCTCCCACCCCCATCCCCAACCCCAGTCTGATAACTCTGAGCTCCCCTTCTCTCTGCTCCAGCTCTAGCATCAGTCCCTTCTTGCATCTGCCCCAGGCAGACCACTTCTGTCACTCTTACTATCTGGCAGCATAAGCCCTCATTTCCCATCCCCAGCCACCTTCTCCTAGCACTTAAATCAGGGCCATTGCCAAGCCTCTGCCTCTCCTTGCAACCCCATTATCCCACCTGCCCCCAGTTCCAGCCCCAGCCCACTTCTCCTACCCACTTTCAGCCCATTATCCCACCAGTCTGTAGTTTCAGCCCCAGCCATTTTCTCACACCAGTCACCAATATCAGCCTCAGCTCCTTTCTCCCCTGCCCTCTTTCCAGCCCCCTTCTCCCACCTGCCCTGCATTAAAGCCCCACTTTTCAGCCCCAGCCCTATTCTCCCATCTTCCTCTTTTTTCAGCCCCTGCCCCCCTCTCCCTCCTGAGCTCCCCTTTTCAGCACTGAGTTAAAGCCCTAGCCCTCATTTTAACTGCTAGTTCAAGCCCCGGCCGCAGCCGCCAGTCCCCACCTGTCCATTCTCAGCTCCCAGGACACCCCCCTTCTCATTTCTGCTGCCCTGCATGCATTTTTTAAATCTTTGAATTAGTGTCTGTGAAGGAAGCAGGCTGCCTCGGGCCTTCCGTCACTGTGTACTAAGGGCGGGACACAGTGAGGGAAAGCCTGAGGCAGCCTGCTTTCTTCACAGATGCTGCCAATTGATTTTAAAAATGCATGCAGGACGGCAAAAACAAGAAGGGAGCTGAGGGCGGACAGGTGGGGACTGGGGTCTGTGACTGGGGCTTGAAATAGCAGCTAAGAAGGCTAGAACTGGGAGCTGACAGTAAGTATGGCTTGTAGGGCATGCTCCAGAGGTTGGTGCTTCCCTGCCACGCTTACCGGATTACGCCAGCCCTCAGTACGGGAGATGACCTACTAAAGTGGGATACTTGGCAAGTCTGGAATCAGTCATGGGAGGGGCCTAAGCCAAGATTTGGGGGCCTCGGTCCCCAACAGCTACACCCCTGCCTTGGAGGAATGTGGGCAGGCTTGTTGTTCCAAGTCTTTTCCATTTGGAGAAAATGGCTCTCACTGTGGTCAGTGGAGTCCCGGAGCTTTACAAATGGCTTTGTAATCCTACCCAGATATATTTCAACAATGTTTCTGGCACAGTACTCTTGTAGAAACTTTGTGATGACTACTTCCGTCAGATTTAGATTTGGCTGCAATCAAATCTGACTGTGTTTAATTAGCTGAATGTAATTATCAATTAAATTTGGTGCAGATACTTTTGCACACAGGTGATATGGGTGTTGGAAAGGCAGACTGATTGAATGAGCCACATTTACACACTAGAAAAATAATGCAGTACCTCTGCTTAGCGTCTGACTCTGAAGGCCATGCAGCATGTGCTGTCAGCATGCAATACTCCATGGTAGACTCACACTGGTCTGCTTGACTGCCCCAGACTACCTTGGTCCAGGGCTCTAGCATTTCTGCTGTCCCCTAGCCCTCTGGGTGCACCTAGTGGGACTTTCTGTACTAAGTACATAACAATAGCATTAGTCCCTGACAAAGGGCATGAAGCTAGCCAGGCCAATTGAATTATTAGTAGTATTATCATTATTATTTGGGATATGTGTTTCTGAATGGAGCACTTTTGGAAAGCCTGGGTGCTGTAGGGGGAGCCTATGGGGAATACACCTAAACAGGATGAACAGGCAAGAGGTGTGGGGGGATAGGGACCCGCACTCCTCAGGCAAAGCCCTGTAGGACCAAGCCAAAGCCACACACAGTAGCACTAAATAGTGTGACTGGGACTGAGGAGCCAAGTTCTGAGCTCAACTTGGTAAGGGCCCTGAGACTATAACCTGGGTGCGGCTGTTAATCTTGACCACGCTGTATGGCCATGGCCAGCAGAGCAGAGAGCTAGGCCAGAGACAGGAGCAGGTCAAGATGACCCAATGTCCTATCCTGCACATCCCTTAAGGCCATTCCACTCTCCTCCGGCAGGGTGTGGGTTTTTTGTTTTTGTTTTTTTTGTGCCTGCAGTCACCAAAGAATCAACTTAAGGTAATGTAAGCCTCCCAAGCTTGCCAAGAGTAATAGAAGAAAGGCGAGTTGTGGCCCAGGCCAACCTGAGACTGGAATATATTTATTTTTTATTTGTTACATTTGTATCCCACATTTTCCCACCTATTTGCAGGCCCAATGTGGCTTACATAGTACCGGAGACGATTGCCAACTCTGGTATGAACAAATACAATATGATGTTGAGGTAGAGTAAGGTTCATGTGGAACAGACATTATGGAATCGTAAAGCGGAAGAGTTATATTATGTCCATTACGTGCTTTGATTTCGTAGTGTTGCAGAGCTCAGGCATTTAAGGTGGATCGGTAGCAGTGGTGTGCTGGAGCCAGCTCGCACCGGCTCGCAAGAGCCGCTTGTTAAATTTTGACAGCTCTTGCGAGCCGGTTGTTGTTGGGGGCGAGCCGGCTCCATTGCGGGAGGTAAGCTTGGCAGGAGGGCGCCATCACTGGCCATGCTTACCTCCCCTGCCACTCCGAAGCATGTACAACCATGTCCTTCGCCCCCACCCTTCCCTCTCGCTCCCCTCCGTCTTTTTTTGATTACCTCCGTCGAAGCGCCGCCATTTAAAGCCCTGCTGCTTGCTGGCCGGCCGTCTCCAGGCTTCCCCTGCTTGCTTCGGATGATGTTCGTGCCTTAGTCCCGCCTTCATTCTGACGTCATTTCCTTTTTTCGCGAATGCGGGAGTAAGGCACGATCATCATCCGAAGCAAGCAGGGGAAGCTTGGAGACGGCCAGTAAATGGCGCGCGCTTCGACGGAGGTAATTAAAAAAAGACGGAGGGGAGCGGGAGGAGATGGTGGGAGCGAAGGACATCTTTGGACATGCTTCAGAGCGGCAGGGGAGGGAGGAGAATCGCTGGATGGGTAGAGGGGGGCAGGGGAGAGACTTGCTGGGCATGGGTGGATAGATGGGGGCAGGGGAGAGAATTGCTGACCATGGATGGGCAGGGGAGAGAATTGCTGGGCATGGATGGGCAGAGGGGGGCAGGGGAGAAAACTGCTGGGCATGGATGGGCAGAGGGAGGCAAGGGAGGAGAACAGCTGGGCATGGATGGGCAGAGGGAGGCAGGGGAGAGAATTGCTGGCCATGGATGGGCAGGGGAGAGAATTTCTGGGCATGGATGGGCAGAGGGGGGCAGGGGAGAGAATTGCTGGGCACGGATGGGCAGGGGAGAGAATTGCTGGGCATGGATGGGCAGAGGGGGGCAGGGGAGAGAACTGCTGGGCATGGATTGGCAAAGGGAGGCAGGGGAGAGAATTGCTGGCCATGGATGGGCAGAGGGAGGCAGGGGAGAGATTTGCTGGCCATGGATGGGCAGAGGGAAGCAGGGGAGAGAATTGCTGGGCATGGATGGGCAGAGGAGAGAATTGCTGGGCAGAGGGGGCAGGGGAGAGAAGAGAATTGCTGGGTATGGATGGATAGAGAGGGGCAGGGGAGAGAGGAGAGTTTCAGGACATGGATGGCGGGGAGAGGCA
Organism: Microcaecilia unicolor; assembly: GCF_901765095.1. Classification (NCBI taxonomy): domain Eukaryota; kingdom Metazoa; phylum Chordata; class Amphibia; order Gymnophiona; family Siphonopidae; genus Microcaecilia; species Microcaecilia unicolor. Next base: position 92,732,436 of record NC_044039.1, read on the forward strand.
AGAGAAATTCTGGACATGGATGGAGGGGAGGGAAGGGAGAGAGAAGAAATGCTGGACATGGAGGGAAGATAGAGGAAGGAGATTAGATGAGGGAAAAGGAAGTGAGGAGAGAAACTGCACATGGATGGAGAAAATAGGCAGAAGCTGGATCCACTGTACAGTCAAGTATGCGGAGGACCAGAAATGAAGAAGAAAGGAGGAAAGAAAAGAAATAAATGGAAAGGAAGCCCTGGAAACAGAGTCAAGGGAACAGATAGAGAGCAGCAGAATCAGATACTGGACCAGCACGATCAGAGAAACAAAGTCACCAGACAACAAAGGTAGAAAAAAAATAATTTTATTTTCATTATAGTGTTTGGAATATGTCCACTTTGAGAATCAGGTGCTGAACGTTAAAAGCTTATGTTTATTTACTTATTTATGGCATTTTATCCCATATTAAACATGAATTAGATTGGAACCTGGGATCATTTAATTTTTTTTTCCTGGAGAGAGTAATGTGTTGGCCGCTGCCCCCCCCCCCCCCCCCCCGGGGTATAGCCAGCTCTGCAATTTTTGTTTTTTTGGGGGGGCGGGGGCGCAGGGGTGGACGGGGGGGGGGGGGGCGCCAAGGTGGACCGGGGAGAGAGCCTGTTGTTAAAAATTTACCAGCACACCACTGATCGGTAGGGTATGCCTTCTTGAACAAATAAGTTTTTAGTGATTTCCGGACGTTTATGTGGTCATACGTTGTTTTCACGGCTTTTGGTTGTCTTGTCCGCAAGGAAGGTGAGCCCTTAGTCCCACAAGGCCCCGAAGGACCTCAAAGGACAGCCGTGCAACCCCAAGTCTTCACCCGCGGCGACCGCCGTTCACCAAGGGTTGAGCCCCCAGCTGCAGGCGGACAACGGGACTTCTGGAACCGCGGGGTTGACGAACTGACCCAGACTGGAACCAGGAGAGAAGAGGGCAGATGGAAAATGGAGACGTCCAAGAACAGGCAACAGTTCAGGGCAGGCAGCTAACAGCGTAGTCAGAATCAGGCAAAAGGTCAAGGCAGGTGGCTAGCAGAGTAAACCAGGAACAGTCCAAAAGTCAAAACCAGAACCACAAGGAAACCAACTGAGCACAGGAACAAGCGGAGACTGGCCTCGGGAAACAGAACCTGAAGCAATGTCCTATCTCAGGCCCGCTCCTTAAATACTGTCAGCATTCAACCGCCCAGCCCCCGTAGACATAGCCGGCCAATCAGAACCTGGTTATCGACAGAACCCTTCTGATTGGCTCTGTCCGACCTCCCAGGCGGGACTACAGTACTGGCCTCCCAATCTAACTCCTCTGAGGCGGAGCTTCGGGTTCCCACGCCCGAGAGTGAAGGAGACGCCAGCCATCGCGCCTCGGCGCCATTTCCCCTACTGGCGCAAGCACAGCCCCCATAGCCGGTGATCGAGAGTCCGGCAGCCACGATCGCCGGCCCCCGGCCTCGGCCCCCCGGACTGGGCGGCCATCACCGCAGCGAGCCCCGGCTCCCCGCTGCAGCCTCAAGAAAGCCGGCCTTCGCCGTGGCGGACGCAGACTCCTGCTTCCCGCGGAGGAGCAGCCGGAGGGAGCGACGGATGTGACATTGGTAATGTGCTCCACAGTTGTGTGCTTATGTAGGAGAAACTGGATGCATAAGTTGATTTGTATTTGAGTCCTTTGCAGTTTGGGTAGTGGAGATTTAGATATAGGGTGGCTCACTGAGTCAAAATGAGCATGTGCATAGCCTCATATACAGGGAACGCTTGAGGTGGCTTCCAATGCGCTAGCAATCCTAGGAGTAGAGACTGAGGAGTTTAGTGACTCCAAGCTATAAACATTCAGAGCCTCCAGAGCCCTAACCATAGAGGAAGTTAAGCCCTCCTTGGGGAAAATAATGCTAACAGCTGTAGGAACAGTCTCCTCTATCAGGCAGAATCTCACTCTTCTCAACTCCCACAGAAAAAGCTTCAAACTTTACAGAACACTGCTGCTCGTCTCATTTGCTATGCCAGTACATATGATTCAGTTTCACCACTTTTTCAGAAGCTTCATTGGCTTCCCATTTCCTATCGAATTCAATATAAAATATTTCTTCTGGAATTCAAGGCTTTCAGAATGGGTTCCCCGCCTTATCTCTCTTCTCTTACTATCCCCTATTCTCCTATGCATTTGCTAAGTTTAATAAATGACTGTCATATGGTATTCCCAGGCCCTAAAGCTGCCAAGTAATGAACACGTCATAGTGCTGGGGGGGGGGGGGGGGGGAGGTTTGAGAAGCGGAGATGAGATGTACATCTTGGGAAGTAAGGAGGGGAAAAGGAAATGTTGAGGGGAAGGGCAGATGTTGAATATGGGGTGCTATGGAAGTAGAGGGGATGCTGGACTATGGGAGGGTGATTGAGACTTGGGGGAGAAGAAAATAACGGAAGGTTCACCTAAGGCATCAGATTCCCTTCGGCCAGTGCTATTAGGATGAAAACTTGCTTCAAGACCCCATCTTTACATGGTTTTGCTGTAGCCAGTTTTTCACATGCTAAGTGCGCATTAGAGCTTAACGTCTTTTACTAAGAGGACCCCTAAATGACTTGACCAGCATAGAAGGAGCCAAGTGGGATTTGAACCAGACTTCCCTAGTTTCAGCCTACTACTCTAAACATTAGGTTACTCCTGCACTCTCTAAAAGCATGTTAAATGTTAATGTACCAAAATGTGTGTTATCTACTACAGATCCCATTATTTTCAATGGGGTCTATTCACACATATTTCTCTAAGGGCCTCTTTTACCAAACCACGTTAGCGATTCCTGGTGCGGTAATGCTTTGAATGGGCTTCGATGGTATTGCTGCGCAGGAATCTCTAGAACGGTTTGGGACACGAAGCCCTAAGCTAACACTTATTGTACATTTGTGCAAAATAGTTAATATGTACCCCTGCAACAGGGGCGTAGCCAGACACCCAATATTGGGTGGGCCTGGGCCCAAGATGGGTGGGCAGAAGAACTCTGCCTTGTCCCGCAAGTGATTTGGTCTCTCCCTCTCTTGCCTGCATGCCATTTGGTCTCTCAAACATCCCCCTCTCCCCTGCATACCTTTTAAATAGCAGATTTTCACAGGCAGCAAGCAGCAACTAATACACACTGCTCATGTTGGCCCCACAGCCTTCCCTCTGATACAACTTCCTGTTTCCGCATAAGCGGGAATACATCAGAGGAAAGGCTGTGGGGCCGCTGCAAGCAGTATGTATCGGTCACGGTCACTGCAGGCAAAGATCTGCTATTTACAAGGTATGCAGGAGGGAGAGTTGTTGGGAGTTTTTGGCTGCCTGGGGCTTGGGGATCCCTGTCAGTCACATCATAGGTGTGCTGCTACTGGGTGGGCCTGAGCCAAAAGTGGGTGGATCTAGGCCCACCCGGGCCCACCCTTGGCTACGCCACTGCCCTGCAATGAATGAGGGATACGTGCAGAAAAATCTGTATCAGCAAATCTGCATGGTATAGGTTGTATTCTCTGACATATATTTCCATTCCATGTGTTTAAATTTAACTTGTAAGCTCCTCCTGGTAGGGCTATAGTAAACATTTCAATTATCTTGAGCAGTGTTTTCTATATTGATGGAGTTATATAAATAATAAGTATGATTTTTCTAAGTACCATAGGAGAAAAAAAACAGCTTAGTAAAAGAACTCCAAAAGGTAGTAATAAACCGTCAAAAATAAATACTCCAACAAAACTATATGCATACTTTTATACCTCTTAGTACACAAAACGTTTGAGATAACGTATGTGCATTACTTTTGAAAATCCAAACCTACATACACACATATAGGGACCCTTTTACTAAAGGGCAGTAGGGCTACTGCATGAGTAGCCTGAATCAAAAGAGCACCACTGTGGGGCGTGCTGAGGCGTCCCACGGTATCGTTGTGATCAGCGCGCGGCAGTCCCAGTACTAAAAAATAGAAATTATTTTCTAGTGTGAGGGGCGGGGAGTAGGTGTGTCCTGAGGTAATCAGGCAGTGTATGGTCATCACCGCACACTACTCGATTACCACAGGATTAACGCATAAGCCCTTACCACCAAATAAAGAGATGGCGGTAAGGACTCAGGCAGGAGTGACTGCATGCCAATTATGAAACTAGTGCATTACCATTACTGACATAAATTAGAATTCCGGAGCTTTTCTGCCATACTAGAAAGTGGCCGACTTGCATGGCAAACTCACACGCTAATTGCAGCCCCGGCCACTTTCAAGCATAGCTTGGTAAAAGGATCCTATGATGAATTGTGTACATATTCCCCTGAATTCTATAAAAGTCGCTAAAAATGTATGCACAAATTTGGGTGCACTCCCAATTATTTATGCAATATAACTGAATGAGCTAATTAGTGCCAATAATTGGCTCGTTAACAAGTAAAAATTGGCACTAATTAGATATAATTAAAATACAGGTGCGTAAAATTAAGTGCAGGACTTGCACCTAAATTTTATACATGAATTCAAAAAGGGGACACACAAATGGGAGGGCCATGGGCAGAATGGGGATGTTCCCAAAATGTACATGGGTACTTATAGAATAATGGAGATATGCACAAAATTTAGGTGGAAAAATTTGCAGCACATTTTGGTTGCTGCAAAAGGCCACACCTAAAGTTAGGTGTGATTCTCGGGCGCAAGCACTATTCTATAAACCGTACCTAACTTTAAGTACGTTTTATAGAATGGCGCTTTTTTCAGCACCACGGTTTTTGGGGGGGGCACCATATATAAAATTCAGTCCTTTACGCTCTTGCGCACATGCAATGCACACTAAAATAAATTGGTCAAACAATTTAAAAAATGCCTGAAAAGCAGGATAAAATCATTCAAAACAAACATGAACCAAACTTTTTTGGGGGGATGTACACACCCCTAGTGTGTGCGAAATGGCATTATCCATAAACTTTAACTGGTAATGTTTGAGATTTTTTTTTAATGTATCTCATCCTGGGCTTTATAGAGTTGGCTAAAGCAATCAAATAAATTTAAAGTAAAATAAAATAAAGTAAGGCATAAACACCAGGCAATTTCATAACAAATCATTTCTGCACATAAACCTGTTTTATGCATGTAAATGGCTTTTAAATTATCCCCTAAATTATTTGTGTTGAAGGTAAACAGTTGTTCTAGTAAAGATCCACAAGCATCCAGTACTATTTACATTGCACTTCTTCAGCACTGCTGTCAGTCAAAGTATAAATATTGAGTGGTACAAAAGTGTGGCATGATATTAGACAGCAACAAAATCAAAGAGGAAAATAAATAGAGCAAAAGAAAATCATGTTCTTTGTTCATTTAAATGGTTTCTACTATCTACAGTAGTCTTCCACATGTTGTGTAAGCTTCTAGGGTATATAGGGGCTCATTTTCAAACAACTTAGAATTACAAAGTTCCATAGGTTACTATAAAATGCTACTTTGCAAGTCTATGGGCCCCTTTTACAAAGCATCAGTAAGCCTAACGTAGGCTTACTGCTCGCTAAACTAGAAGAACCGCTGGGCTACTGCAGCAGCCCGGTAGTACTTCCCACCCCCAGCGCATCAAAAATGTATTTATTTTTGTAGCTCCAGGGTGTACCTAGCGGTAATTGGTCAGTGCCGTGTGCTGCCCGGTTACTGCTGGGTGAGCGTGGGAGCCCTTACCGCCACCTCAATGGGTGGCGGTAAGGGCTCCCACCCGAAATGGCTGTGTGGCAAGTGCTTTACTTGCTGCATGGCCATTTCCTGCAGAAAAGAAAGACTACCTTTTCACCAGCTTTGGTGGGGCTTGGCACATGTTAAAAACATGCACTGAAAATACACCCCCACGTAACTCTATAAGTCTAAGTGCTTTGAAAATACATCCCCACGTAACTTTGTAAGTCTAAGTGCTTTGAAAATACGCCTTCACATGAACAAAACTTAGCTTGGCCTCAAACAAAAGTCTATGAAAAGTGATTGAATTCATCTTTAAAAAAATACACAAATCAATTCTTCCTTATTAATGTGCTAAATATCAGCGTAGGAGAACTATCCTGTTGTAATAAACAGCCATATGTTCAATTACCTTCTGTTTTTCAGCTGCTGTTCTCTTCAGTAATTACAGCATGCAATGCATTCTGCATTGACATTATATTAACGTGTTGGGCGGATGGATCTTAAATACGAGTTAAATCAGGCTAAACATTTCAGAGACGCTTGCAAGAAGCATGACTCTTAACCATGCATTATTTAGCAGGAAATAGAAAAAGATTGGTATACAGTTGATCTCTGCTTTTCTGCCCTGATTAGCAGTGTTATGAATGAGAAAAGCCAAAGGGCATTACCTGTATTCAGTAGTCCAATTAGGAATATGAAATGCTCATTTTGGTTACAGGTGCACTCACAGCCACCATTTTACATATGCAAGGATAATAAACTTACAATATCCAGGTAACTAACAAAGCAAAACTTCTATAGACAAAGAAGAAAAACATCAAAAGAAAAATAACTCTAACATGTGCCTAATATAGCTTAAAATGGCATACCATGTTACATACTCAGGTGTCCTGTGGTAGACTAGACTTCTCTGTATTATTTTGCTTTGACGGATGATAATAAGTGTTTGATTCTATTTTGCACTACGCCATCATGGAAATGTTTAAGCATCAGCGCATATCGGTCTAGTGTTTTAATGTTTTTCCTATTTATACACTCTGATGAGCTGATTTATCTGAACCGCTACAACCCCTGACATAGGAGTCAACTTTTCAAAATGATTGGGGGTGCTGATTTTATTTTTTTTTACAGGTGGTGCATTCCCCCCTCCCCCAGGGTACCTTAACATCCTGTCTGCTACAGTCTTCACCTGGGCAGTGGCAGCGCCACTTAAAGGCTGCCTGCAACCTGCTCCAGGACTTCTTCCCTGAACAGTCCCGCCCCTCAGTCCCCCTACACTGTGCAAATATAAGGAGATGCAGATTTCAAAAATTGACATATTTCAATCACTATACTATAGGTTAACAAATACAAATAAAACAAAAAATGGAAAATATGATATTTTATTGGACTAAATACATTTTTCAGTTAGCTTTCAGAGGCCAAAACCTCTTTCCTCAGGTTAGAACAGTACACTGCTGTTATGGTATTCTGTTCTGACATGGGAAAGGAGGGTTTGGTCTCCAAACATTAGTCAAAATGTATTAAAACTAGTCCAATAAACATATTACCTTATTTCCATTTTCTGTATTTATTAACACAGCTACCACACTACTTTATACTAAACTAAAAATAAAATTCATTTTTTCCTACCTTTGATGTCTGACCATTTACTGTTTCTAATTGTATTGGTCTCAGTCTCATGTTTCTTCTTTCCTCGATCTTAACTCTCCCCCCTTTTCCATCCAATATATACCCCCCTCTCTCTGCCTTTTCCATCCAGCATCTGCCCCCTCTCTTTCCCCTTTCCATCCAGCGTCTGCCCCCTCTCTTCCCCCTTTCCATCCAGCATCTGGCCACTCTCTTCCCCCCTTTCCATCCAGCGTCTATTTTCTCCATCCATGTGTAGTTTTTCTCCTCTTTTCCCTTTCCCTCATCTTAGTCAGTATGCATCTCCTTCCTCTTTCTTCCCTCCCCTCCATCCATGTCCAGCATTTTTCCTCTACACCCTCCATCCATGTCCAGCATTTCACCTCACTCTCCACCCCTCCATCCATGTTCATCTTACTTCCTCTCTCTTCCCTCCCCTCCATCCATGTCCAGCATTTCTCCTCTCCCCCCTCCATCCATATGCATCTCCTCCTCTGTCTTCCCTCTCCCTCCATCCATGTCCAGCGTTTCTCCTCTCCCCTCCATGTGCATCTACTTCCTCTGTCTTTCCTCCAATCCATGTCCAGTCCAGCATTTCTCCTTTCTCCCCTGCTCTCCATCCATGTGCATCTCCTTCCTGTCTTCCCTCTCCTCCATTCATGTCCAGCATTTCTCCTGCCCTCCCCTCCATCCATAACCAGCAACTCTCCTCTTCCTGCCCTCTCCTCCATATCCATCAAATTCTTCTCTCTCCCCTGCCCTCCCCTCCATCGATCCATGTCCAACAAGTCTCTTCTCTCCCCTGCCCTCTCCTCCATTCATATTAAGCAATTCTCCTCTCTCCCCTACACTCCCCTCTCATCCATGTCCAGCGAATTCTCCTCTTTCCCCTGTCCTCCCCTCCATCCTTCCATGCGCAGAAAAGTCTCCTCTCTCCCCTGCCCTCTCCTCTATCCATATCCAGCAATTCTCCTCTCTCCCCTGCACTCCCCTCCATGTCCAGTGATTTCTCCTCTCTGCCCTCTCATCCATTTCTAGCGATGTTTCCTCTCTTCCCTGCCCTCCCCTGCCCTCCCCTCCCTCCATCCATCCATGTCCAACAAGTCTCATTTCTCCCCTGCCCTCTCTTCCATGTCCAGCGATTTCTCCTCTCTCCCCTCCCCTCCATGTCCAGCGATTTCTCCTCTCTTCCCTGCCCTTCCCTCTGCTCCCCTCCATGCCCAGTAACTCACCCCAAACTTCACCACCTGCCCCTTTTCAGCACCCCCCCCCAAGATCCAGTCCCAACCCCAGCCCGACCTCTTCTCCCACAACAGACCTCCGTCCTCACCTTCCTGCAAACTCAGAATTTAAAACCCATTTTACCTCAGGTCCCAGCAGCAGTGAAAGGTGAGCAGGCTCGCCTTCAGCCTTCCCTTCTCTCTTAGCTCTGGTCCTGCCTTTGTGGAAACAGGAAGTGAGGGCGGGACCACAGCTGAGAGAGAGAAGGGAAGGCTGAAGGTGAGCCTGCTCGCCTTTCACTGCTGCCGGGACCTGAGGTAAAATGGGTTTTAAATTTTGGGCAGCAGGAAGGCAAGGATGGAGGACTGTTGTGGGAGAAGAGAGTGGGTAGGTCGGGCTGGGGTTGGAACCGGAACTTCCAATGGCTTGACAGCGGAATAGAAAATATTGGGGGTGCTCGAGCACCCACGGAGTCTGCACCTATGACCCCTGATCCGTGTAGGGTTTTTTGGGTCAGCTAATTTTGGCAAATAAACACTTGGATGCTCTTATTCCTTGTTTGCCTTGGTTATTTGCAACTTTCCTCACTTTCACCTGTGTTGTGACTGTCCGCCGGTAGCTGCCAAATTAGCATATAGTAATCTGGGCACTCAAAAGGTTTTTTTTTGGGGGGGGGAGGGGTGTGTCAGGGGGTGGAGAGTGAGTATTCCTGTGTTAAACAGTGCATCTACATTAGCACATGCTACCTGGTTAGTGTAGGATTATCACATGAGCCCTTACTACCTACAAAATGGGTGGTGGTAAGTGCTTAAGTGGTAATTTTTTTTAATGGCCATGCACAATAGCACATGGCCATTAATACAAAAAAAAATAGAAAATCTGCCATTTTACAGCTGTGGTAAAAATGGGAAAAACCCATGCAAGGGAATGCTAAGGTACTTCTTGCTGCAGATTAGTAAAAAGATCCCCTAATCTGTGATCAGACAGGAGATCATGCTGAATATCTACCCAGCTTTGAGTTCATGATTCACAGTCAGTATGGGAACGCGATTTGTGCAAACAGAATTTCTGAGATTTTAGGCAGTTGTTACAGAACAAGATTAAACTATTATGCAGATCATATTTTGGTTACACTGAATGCTGTTCATCAATTGTTTCAGTTGGCACTGGAGATGAAAGAGGGGGGCGGGGAGGAGAGGGGATGTGCAGTGAGATACTGAATCTGGACATCTGATAGGGCAGGCTTTGTATTGTTATTTTGTGAATAAGATTAGTATGTTGAAGAAAGAGTTGAGAAGAACTATTGAGGATATTAGGAGGAGGGAGGGAAGAGAGGGGTTAGACTTTATAGCAACAGTTCCCAAATCTGGTCCTGGACGCACCCCAGCCAGTCAGGGTTTTAGGATATCCTCAATAAATATTCATGAGAGAGATTTGCATGCACTGCCTCCACTGCATGCAAATCTCTTTCCTGAATATTCCAGTGGCATAGTCAGACAGCCAATTTTGGGTAAGCCTGAGCCCAAAGTGGGTGGGCACAAAATGTTCTCTGCCCTGTCATACCGTCACTTCAAAATATAAATACTTTAACTAATGAGAATCCTCCAGCTCTGTCAGCTGAAGACTTCCTCCGAAGGTGGCCAGAACTCCCTTTTACCAAGCTTAGCAGACAGTAACAACGTACCTAAGCAACCAATGCCAGCAGGCACCCCATTCATGCTTAGTTGTCAGTGGATCAAGGATGCCGTCACCAACTGGGAGAGCTTGCCAAAGGGAGTTCTGGCCAAATAACTTGATAATTCAAAAACCTCCAACCTGAACCCCCAAAGAAACAACTTCTCACACTAATCACAGCACCACAGTAGACCAATACTAGAATGCTTTCTCACCCATCTCTAGAGAGGAAGTCACTTCCCTATTAAAAAACGGGTACACTCAAAATGCACTGCACATTGGACACATGCTCCTCCGAAATATTCTCCTCAATCCCTTCTTCCCTAACCAGCTGAATAACTGAAATGACTAATGATCTATTGTGCAAGGGCATCTTACCTGCAGAGATGGGTCAAATAGCTCTGACACCCATCCCGAAAGCAACTGGCTTAAACCTAATAGAACCTGCCAGCTACCGTCCAGTGGTAAGCATTCCAATCTAATCTTCACCAAACTAATAGAATCTTATGTCAGCAAACAATTCTTGAAATATCTAGCCAACCACTCCTGCCTTCTCCCTATTCGATTTGGCTTCGGAGCAGCCCACAGCATGGAATCACTTCTGCTAGTTCTGATATTGTTCGTCAAATCTCAATTATCACTAGGAAAACAAACTGCACTCTTACAATTCGACATCTTCTCAGCCTTTGATGCAGTTGACCACAACCTGTTATTAAGAAACTGAGATTGGGCTGTCAGGACCAGTGCTCAATTGGTTCTGCGATTTCCTGATCAATAGGAGCTGTTGCGTCCATAAAAAACAAAGAGATGTCACAATTCTGAATACCACCCTGCGGAGTACTTCAAGTTTCACCACTCTCACCGCTTCTGTTCAATGTAGTCATGTCTTCCCTCAGGATCATCAAGATGAGGGATGACGAACTCCTGCCAACACCGGTGAGTGACAACCTATCAAAAATTACCTTTCAGATTTCCAATGGCAGGGAACACATCCCAAACTGGGCCATTGAAACTGAAGCTGAACAGATCAAAACCAAACTGCTATGGTTTCACAACCCAGCAGACCTCATTCCAAACATACTAGCAGTATCCACCAGCTTATCTCTACCGGTAGAGAAAATAAATCTAATATACTAGGAGTGATCCTACATTCCTCATTATCCTTTGAACCACAAATCAACCATATATAGCAAAAACCTTTATAAACTCAATTAAGACTGATCAGAGCCTACTTAGATCAATCCTCCTACACCTTACTCATCCAAACACATATTCTCTCCTACACAGAATACTGTAATGCTCTATATCTAGGCCTTGCACAAAAGAAAGTGCCTCCACAAAAATATCAGATGCAATTTAGTGATGGAGTTTCTTTTTGATTTTTAGATATAATGCCTGTACTATAATTGACCCTGACAAAGCCATTTAAAGTGGCGAAACGGGTCCCATTGGCTGAATTTGAGCAGGCCGAATCTAACTGAATTTGAGCAGGCTGAGTTTGAGCTTGGATTACAATCTCGATATGCTCAACACTACTATGGCCTAAATAGGTGCTTTCAGGATTTAATTTTGAAATCTTGGATGTGTTTTTTGAGCTCCATTGAATTTAGAGCATTCTATGAACAGTAATTTTGAAGAGAATTAAGCATATTTTTTTTTTATTACTGTCCCACACCTGGTATTTTTGTGGAGGAACTTTCTTTTGTGAAATGTGTTTGTGGCCTTCCTATCCTTTTCCTCACACTTATGGTAAAGATATATCCAAGCCTACAAACAAAATTGATGTCCAAAATCCAACTTATGCAGAACACATTGGCCCGTTTGATCGTCAGATTGTGAAAGTTTGACTCACACCCTACTTGAAACTACTTCACTGGCTTCCTATTCAGAAAAGAATTCTCTTCAAAACTACTTGCCTACTCTTCCATATTGTATATGGATCAACCTCATAAATGCTAATTAATATCTTCAAAGACTTTATATTTGGTCACTCTACAAGATTACATCTCTTGATATTCTGTTCCCTGAGCAAGAAAAATGTCCGTTTCTTCAAATTCTTCAATACTCTATTCTTATTCATGACCATACCTCAATGAAACACTCTACACACCATAATCTGCCTCGAGCTCTCCTACTCTGCTTTTAGAAAAAAACTGAAAACCTTCTTTTTCGTCAACTAATGGCCAATGCACATATTTGATCCATTCTACGTGACTGAGACACTCATGATAAAAGCTTTATGTTAAGCGTTCCTAAAGTTTATTGAATATATATGTATATGTAACAGTATGTAAATCCCTAGTATAATTTACTGTAAACCATAGTGAATCCTTCTAGGGGATACAGCAGTATACAAACAATAAATTAATACTGATATTGATAATTGATATTAAAATGTTATATTTGGGTTTGCCACAATACTTTTGGAGGCGTTTGAGGCCTTTGCAAAATTGTGTTATTACTGTAGATTGCTGGGTGTTGTTGGAGCTAGAGACCATGTGATCCCATTATACAAACAGTTTATTGGCTGCCTGTTGAATATAGGGCATTATGTAAGGTCCTAATTTCTGTGCATCGGGTTTTATATGACGGACGTCCGCTCTATCTGAAGCCTATGATTCGATAATAGGCCCCAGAGAGGACTTTGCGATCAGGTACTACCCATTTGCTTGTAGTTCCCAATAATTCGAATGCACGGTTGGTTACCAGCTAGAGGTGTTTTTTGGCATATGCCTTTCAGGGGTAACTTCCAGGAGCAAGATGTCTTTTTGCTAGGGTGAGAGAGGTTGGCGTACCAATTGTTTGAAATTGAACCCTTTTAAGATGCCTCCAGAAGCATTAGGTCACATATCAGAAGTCCAGTGATCCTGGGGCAAAATTGCACCAGATGAAAACTGGCACAATTTCTTCATGAATAATGCAGATTGAAAAGTCCTATGCAAGCTGTATTTTTTTTTTATTTACATAATAATGAGATGCTTTGCCTGCTTTACATTTCATAGAAGCACAGAAACAGAGAAAATGATGGTAGAGAAAGGCCACATGGCCTATCCAGTCTGCCCATTCATACTATCCACTATCTCTTCCTTCCCCTAGGAGATTTCACGTGCTTGTTCCATACTTTCTTGCTCGTCTCCATCACCTCAACCAGGCAGTTGTGCCACATATCCAGCATCCTTTCCATAAAGAATTATTTACTTAGAATACTTCTTAATCTATCCCCTTTTATCTTTGTCTTATGCCTTCTATTTCCAGAGTTTCCTTTCAGTTGAAAGAGACTCACCTCCTGTGCATTTATTCCATGGAGACATTTAACTGTCTCAATCATATTTCCTCTCTCTCATCTTTCATCCAAAATATACATATTGAGATCTATGAGTCTGTCCCTATTTACTTCACACCACTGACCATTTTAGCAGTGCCTTCTGGATCAACTCCATTCTGTTTATATCTCTTTGAAGGTACAGTCTCCAGAGCAGTACACAGTAACCTCACTATTATGAAGTGCACATTAGAGTAAGCTAACTTGAATTATGGTAAAATAATGCATTATTTTGCCATTTAATGCATGTTAAGAGCTATATATCATCTTTTGTTCCCTTAAAAATTAATGCAATGGCCACTAAGGTATGTTAAGTGTAGACATCAGCGCTTAATACATGTATTCAGAGCCACTGTCTGCAAAAATGTGGTTAGATTCTTTTTTGAACAGGAGAGTGCTTTCACAGTTAATAGCTTTATCAACCATTTCAATGTAAAAGTGAGTTCAATTCAAGCAATTTTTGTTTTGCTACTGTAATTAGGGGGAAGGGGGGAAATTTTATAATAGGACACCTATTTTACAAGTCCAAAAAGGTAGCTATTTTCAACTACTTTATAAGGGAAACACAGTTGCCTATGTGCTTTTAAAGTTGGCTCCCACAACCAGCCAGCCCTCATAACGCATAAATGCCTGTGCACAAAATTTACATATTAATTGTATGGAAATAATTTATAAAGTCATTCCCATGTGTATGTGGCCACATGTGCCTGTGTATGAGCTCTTATAAAATAGCAAAGGACATGTAAGTATACACCATGACATGATGGTACATTCTTTGCCAGTAAACATGCATAAGGATGGAAGGATGGAGTTTGAGTGGAACACAAGAAAACTTGATACACATATGCACATGTACCCCTAGATTCTATAAATGGCATACAAATTTTCACATCAAAAATTGTTTGCTATCATGAGATGCACACACAATTAAACTGGCTATCAAGCCAATTTGCACTGATAATTGGGTGCTATCAATTATTGGCATTAATTGGCAACAATCTGGATTTGCACATGCATTTTGCTAAGTTATTCTACAATGATCCATGCTCAAATCTTATAGCGCACAACTCAAAAGGAGGCATGGCCATAGGAGAACCATGAGCAGGTTGGGGGCATTCACTATAGATGCACACAGTATTACTAAATACCAGGGATCTGTGCCTTAATTATGTGCCAGGAGTTCCACCAGGTTTCAGTTGGTGTAAATCCTCATGCTCAAAGTGTGGTGCAGAAATTGGCTCTAAGTGCTATTCTATTTATGACGCACAACTTGGAGTTCTGTTTATAGAATAGTGTTCTGCGTGATTTGTTTTTTTTGGCACCATTTTTTTGAGCACCATTTACTGATCTAGTCCATATTGTGAAATGCCTTAATTTACATGTGTACATGGAAAAAGTATGCATCTTCATTTATACCAACTCTCGAACACATGTAAATGATCATACTTATAATCAAGGGACATTCTCTGCTACGTATGCTAATATTTTATACAAAGTAGGTCCCTACTTTTCTTTATTAAATAGTGCCTGCTACAAAATAACCCTTAATGTGAGCAAGATAGTCACATACATACAACTCACCTAGATGTAATTGGATAGGGCTTTGACCACAATAACAGCTTTCTTGCTGTCTTTTTAGACATAGCATCCACTAAATAATGTATAGGGTGGGTGTGGAAATACTAAATTGCTCAAAAAATTCAAAAACATTTTCCACAAAAAATTATCAGCATTATTAGTTTGTTTAAAATTCTTTTTCGATTTTTTGGAAATCATTTCTGGCCAAATTCTTTGAAGTAATCGTGGAAGGGTTTTTGGTGGCCAATGATGAAGAGTTGATCGTTACAATCTATTTCAGCTCTATAGGATTTGTTAGATCCTGGAGTTCTTTGAGGCCTTTTTCCTTCCTTATCTGAAATGTGTTAGTGACAACTATTGCTTTATGCCAAATACATATTTTGATATTTTGTTTTTTTTTTGTGGAAAATGTTTTTGAATTTTTTTTAGACATAGCTACATTCAATACTAATTAGCTTCAGTTGTTTGGGCTGGATAGTGTAATTTGAGGTAGTCTTCAAATTTTCTTGACTAGAAGAAGGATGTAAAGCTAGGTGATAGAATATCTTCTCCAATTCTTTTGAATGCAGGCATTCCACAGGGTTCATCCTTATCTGCAATTCTGTTTAATGTGCAACTTATCACGCTTTGTTGGAGGTTGAAAGAGCTGAATGCACAATACAGAATTTATGCTGATAACATTTAGTTCTTCTTTTTTTTTTTTTAATTGTTTCTTCTGTGGATATAGCACTGATTAGGCTACATGCTATTTTGGATGAAACTGCTTAATGGTTGTATAATAATAAACATGCTTTCAATGTGGCCAAAACAGAAATCTGTTCATTACACTCTGGCTTTGACAAAAATGAATGCTAAATGGTATTCTATAAATGGCGCTTCAAGTTGTGCGTTGTTTATACAATAGTGCCTAGTGCCAGGATCTGCTCCAACTTTTAGGTGTGAGGATTTACACCAACTGAAACCTGGTGTAAATCCCCGTACATAAATTAGGCATGGATTGGGCGTATTCTTTAACGGTGCACACAAATTCTTGGAATGTCCATGACCCACCCATGCTTCTCCCATGGCCATGTCCCATTTTCTGATGCACAAACTAGAATTTACGTGCACATCTTTATAGAATATATTTAGCAAGATGCGCACATAAATTCTAATTGTTGCCAATTGCCAATAATTGATTATTAGCATCCAATTAAATTATGCACTGAATTTGGGCACATGCCCAAATTACTGCACACAATTTTGAGTGCCATATATAGAATCCTGGGGATTATGCTTGTATTAGCTATTGTACTCTATCAATTTATGAAAGAATGAGATTCAAAATAATTTGGTTAACATAAAAGTACTCTTCCAGCAAGCAACATATTAATTATCAATGGTATTTGAAAATTTACAAGCCAAGTCACTCAGGCCCTCTTTTACAAAGCCACGCTACTGATTATTAGTGCAGCAAATGACAGGAAGCCCATTCAATTCCTATGGGCTTCCTCTCATTTGCCACACTGGAACTGCTAGCTCTCACTAAGGTGTGAAGGTGCCCATTTTTTTTAACACACACTATTGATAAAGGAAATTCATTTTGCAGAAATGAGGGCTTCTGAGGGGTGCTCTTGAATGCGATCCAAGATGGCTGCTTGAGCCTTGTGCTCTTGCTACCCCAGGGCAGATTTTAATCCTTAATAGCATTTAAAAGAACTTAAATGTTTTCTGCAGCAGTTCTACTTTCATAGAAACACATAGCCATGAAGTCAACTAAATTGGAATACTCTACCTTATCCTCACAAGTTCAAACTCTCTAAAATGAACTGCCATTGCCGCATAAAACAGCTGTGGAGAAGGAACAGGAAATATTGCTGGAAACGGTTATGGTGGAGCTTTTGCAAATTAAGGATCTTCTCAAGGAAAATAAAGATATTATGCTTACTCTGCAAGAGGATGTAGCCGGTTTAAAGCAGAACTTTGGGGAAGCTTCACAATGCATAGATCATATAGAGGCCAAAATAGTGGCACAGGATCATGCCGTAGTAGATGTGCATCATAACTTGAAGCGTTTAGCACTTTTGAAGAGAGATCATGAAGATATGAATAACAGGATGTGCCACAATAATATTCACATACTAGGCCTTCTAGAGAGCTTGAATCAAATAATATGAAGGCTTTTCTGGAGTCTTTCCTTCCTCAATTTCTATAGCTGGAGCAGTTGTTTGAAGTTGAGCAAGATCATGCTCCCTCGTGCTCTTCTGGAATTGGCAGCCATCATTGCCACATGGTGGCCAGAATTTTGTGATACCTTCATGCTCTGGCTATTTGCCAGCTGCCAAGCTAAAGTCCACATTACAACATCAGAGGCATAAGATTACGATTTTAACGAATCTCAATGGTAATACTTTAAAAAGGTATAAGGAGATACTTTTCTATTGTGGCTAGCTTAAAAAGGCGCATGTCAAATATGGTATGCTATATCCTGCTCACTTACGGGTTGCTTTGAATAATTTTACTAAAAACTTTGAGGATCCTGACAAATTAGAAGCTTTTTCGGAAGAATAAGTTGGAGCTAAAATGGAGGTTAAATTACATTCTTTGTACTGCTCTGCTTGGTGTTTGATGGTATCAGCTTAGAGAGTTTATCATCAACTAGGCTGGTCACAATGTTGACAAGTAGTGTCAGTGGACTGTAGTGTTAAACGTATTGTTATAGAATGTATTATATTCTCAACAACTGCAGTTTGATTCTTCTCTATCTGCTCAGCAAATGTGGGTCCCCTTAGGTCCTGTTCTTTATCCTACAGGACATATTGTTTGGTTGGTTGAATTGGAGAGGCATTTTCAAGATGACATCTAAATCCAACTTTAGATGATTTGTGGAAAATGTCCAAAAATCTAGTAGTGAAAATGGCCATTTTTGAACCTGAAAAAGTCTATTTTTTTTAATGGCCATTTGCTAGATGTTGTTTTGCTCAGTGCATCTATCTTTTTGGACCATTTTTTGGGGAAATAAAAAACGCCCAAGTGAAAAACGACCTAAATCAAGCTATTGGGATATAAGAGGTGCCAGTATTCTTAGTAAACTGGCCACACAGACATCCCAGCACCGCAGTGGAGCACCCTAGGGAGCACTGCAGTGGATTTCACATAAAAAGTCCCAGTTATACATGTCACTGTTACAACTTATATTGTATGGTGAACCTTCCAAACCCCACCAAAAACCTACTGTACACCACTACAGTAGCCCTTATGCCTGCAAGTGTCACCTATATGTGGGTATAGTAGGTTTTGGTGGGTTTTGAAGGGCTCACACTTTCCACCACAGAGTGGGTTATGGGCCTGGGTCCCCTTCTCTACAGTGCACTGCACCAACCACTAGGCTACTCCAGGGACCTGTTCGCGGTTCTAATAGGACTGGCCATAACATCTGAAGCTATCATAGAGCCTGGCATGTATTATTTCTTTTACATCTTTAGGGGGTAGGCAGGGTCATGCCTTCATCCCTCCAGTGGTCATTTGGGTCACCTGTTTGTGACTTAGTCATTAGTAAAACGGGTCTAGCCCAAAACATCTAGGATTTAGCCTTGGACGTTTTTGCTTTGTTCCATTATGGCAGGAAAACTTCCAAGTGTTAGGAACACCCAAATCCTGCCTCCAGCACACCCTTGACATGCCCCCCTTGTGATTTGGATGCACTGCCAATGAACTGCATAGCAAAATGTCTAACAAAGTGTTTTGAAAATGGAAGTCAAAAGGGTTAAATACTGCCATCTCATATAAATACTGGAAGCTGTTTGACTTCCTAATATTGATAGCACTCTTAGTGTGATTCTACTTAATTTAAAGACGTACACTGCCATAACTGAGCTTTCAGTGGAATGGTTTGTTTGTATTGCAAATATGAAAGAGTTATTGTTGCTTTGTTTTTTGGTTTATAAAGTTAAATAAAAATTATTTGAATTAAAAAAAAAAAAACCAAAATGAGGGCTTGCTGTTTCTCAATTGCAGGGCCTGATGAATGGAACCATCTTCCTAGATACTTGTGACTAATATCTGATACCTCTGCATTCAATAAACAAATAAAGACTGATCTACCATATTACTGGGGGATAATCTGACTGGTTTTATATAATGAGCATATTATAGGTCTACCTTGCTTGTGCTATTTTATAACTGCAGTTCAGCCAGTGTATGAGATATTTTGGTCTGTTAAGATATGTGTATTTGATATTTTACATTTGTTTTATTTGGTTTTACAATTGTGTACATTTTATTGTAATCTACTTAGCAGTAGATGGATTATAAAAATGCTGGTCGATATTCAAAGTAATTTAATAGGGCAGGAGCCTAAATCACTAGTCGCTGCCTAACTGCTGATATTCAGTAGCATTTAACTAGACAGTGCTGCTGAATTATCAACAAACTACCCCTGAACTGTCTGGTTAGTGCAGGGGTGGCCCACGGTCAGAGCCAGTACTTAACTGGTTGGCAGTGATATTCAAATCGCTAACCGGTTAAGTAAGCAAATTAAGTTAGGCCAGCAAAATGCTGTGAGGGGAGTTCTAGACTTGATGTTTATATCTAATTTCTTGAGTTGGAGTACTGCAGATTCTTTGAACACAGTACCAGTCCCTTGGACAGATCAGCATCTGTAGAATATAATATTGATGGAACTGGCCAGGCTCTGTCCCAGCTTAATTTTGGTGCTGGGCATTATTAGTTTAGAAGGATAAAGATTTGCCCCCCCTCCCCCGATATTCAACCAGCAACAGTCTGCATTTAAAACTGCTGATCGTCACCGGCTATATTAGCCCCCCAAATTTAGTGCCAGGCCATGTATGGGCACCGGCACTGAATATTGGGGGCTAATTTTGGGCAGGATGGCCGCCAGAGCTTATGTGGACCCTGCTAATATTCAGCTTGGGACCAGTTATGCAGATTCCGGATGCATATCAGCCAGGACTCAAATAACTTTAAAAATGTTTTAAAATTGCCATGATTCCCCACCCTCCGCCAAATTTGAGCCCCTCCCACAATGTCAACTCCCCCAACCCCAACCTCAGCCCCCCCCCCCCCCCCCACAGTGCTCTAGGTAGGCTCCCAGGCCTACCTCTGATCCCTAGGGTCCGGAGGATCATCAGGGGCAGAAGTGCAGCTCCCTTGCTCCTGCTTCTAATAGCTGGTCTCAAATTGCTGCTGCGACCTCTCGCAGCAGCCTCACAATACTATCCCACTGCTGCTCCTTGTGATCTTGGGCAAGTCACTTAACCCTCCATTGCCTCAGGTACAAACCAAGATTGTGAGCCCTCCTGGGACAGAGAAATATCCAGTGTACCTGAATGTAACTCACCTTGAGCTACTACTGAAAAAGGTGTGAGCAAAATGGAAATAAAATAAATAAATACACTAAAATAGGCCGCTTAGCAATGTGGGTGCTGGCACTGAATACTGCCAGGACCTGTAAAACACCAGGCTCCCCCCCCCCTAACACTGCCCCCCAGTACCACCCCTGACCTGCCCACTTTTTCAGGAGCCGGTCAGAGGTTATACTTGGCAGCACTGCCCAGTTTAGTGCCGCTGAATATCAGGGGTTAGTAGGCCTTAGAGGATTTAAGCGGGCAGGAGCCTTTCCTGCCTACTTAAATCATTTTGAATATCGGAGGGTTGGTGTTTGTGAGCATTAATAATATTTTGGAAAATGCTACAGGGAACAATTTACATGTTTTGGTTCAGAGATAGGATAGGGTGATTGGTGTGGTTGTGGCCCAACAGATGGTTAGTAGACCAAGTGTCATTAAATAAAAAGCAGACAGATTTTCAAGATTGCAAATTATCACTGTCAACTGCTGAATAAGATGTAAATAGGAACAACAAACATAATTTGAAATGTCTATATGCAAATACCAGAAGCCTAAGAAATAAGATGGGAAAGTTAGAATATATTGCACTAAATGAAACATTAGATATAATAGGCATCTCTGAGACCTGGTGGAAGGAGGATAACCAGTGGGACACTGTCATACCAGAATACAAATTATATTGGAGTGATAGGGTGGATCAAATTGGTGGAGAGGTAGCACTGTATGTTAAGGAGGGCCTTGAATCAATTAGATTGAAACTTCTGCAGGAAATAAAACACATCTTGGAATCCCTATGAATTGAAATTCCATGTGTAAAGGGGAAAAGGATAGTGATAGGAGTGTACTATCGCCCACCTGGCCAGGATGAACATCTGTTCATCCTGTAGAAATGTTATCAGAAATTAGGGAGGCTAACAAACTGCAAAACACAGTAATAATGGGTGATTTCAATTACACTGATATTGACTGGGTAAATGTAACATCAGGGCAAGCTAGGGAGATAAAATGTATTGACAAAATCAAGGACTGCTTTATGGAGTAGCTGGTACAGTAGCCAACAAGAGGAGGAAAAATTCTACACCTAGTCCTTAGTGGAGCACATGATCTGGAGCAGGAGGTAATGGTGCTGGGGCTTCTTGATAACAGTGATCATAATATGATCGGATTTGATATTAGCTTTGAAGTAAGTATACATAGGAAATCAAATACGTTAGCGTTTAACTTTCAAAAAGGAGACTATGATAAAATGAGAAGAATGGTGAAAAAAAACTTAGAGGAGCGGCTGCGAGGGTCAAAAATTTATATCAGGAGTGGATGCTGTTCAAAAACACCATCCTGGAAGCCCAGGCCAAACATATTCTGCGTATTAAAAAAGGAGGACGGAAGACCTGTTATGGTATAAGCCAATCATCAGAATTAAATGTGTAGCATGATGTTGTGTTGGATCAGATACATATATATATATTTGTGCAGCTTTTAGCAGAACTGGCTTTCATTCCAAAAGCCCTCTTCCCTCTCCCTTTGGGGAATATTTACAAGACAAAGGTACTGCTGCAGTGGCAGGGACCTCACCTTGCCTTTTCTCATTCCTTAAACAAAAGACTTAAGACTGCTTTAAAGTTTTAAATTGACTCTATTCCTCTGATCAACAAAGCAAAGATTGGACCTAACCAGAGGATGCAAGGAGACAGACAGGTGGGAAAGGTGTGAAGAGCCCATTGAAGACAAAGACTTCAGAGGGGAAACCATAAACAGGATACCTGCCCCTCCCATCAGCTTTCAGACATGTGCAGAAAGGAAGGACTTATAATGTGGTCATGTGAACAGACTACATTAACCATAATGCCTTGCAAAATATCCAAGACATGCACACACCATGCTTCTCTGCTAACATTATAAAAGGCCTGGAAACAGCCCAGCTCTCTCTCTTGGAACCTGCCTCCTCTTGGGACCTGCTGCTCTCTTTGGGGTCTGCTGATGCCTTGCTCCTGAAACATGTGCTCATCAATCAGCTGGACCACAGCATGCTTGTAACAAGGACTTGTAAGTTAACCTACCTGCTACTTTGTTCTATTTTATGCACAGATTACCTGTAAAGATCTCTTAAAACCTACCTCTCGTGTGCAAGTGTATATTAAATCAATCTTTTTGAAGCTAAAAATACGGTCTCTTTGTGTTCTGAATATATATATACTTAATATATTTAATTTATTGCAATTATCACCTTTGGTGATTGGTGGAGAAATTAATATCCTAAAACTTATAAATATAGCACCTGCTCTTAAATTATAAACAGTGGCGAGTTGCTCTAGAGCTATTTTCCCCAAAATAAATAATTTCTTGTAACAGACCGAACGATGGCCGGCATGGTTAAAAAGTGAGGTGAAGAAAGCTATTAGAGCTAAAAGACAATCCTTCAGAAAATGGAAGAAGGAATCGACTGAAAATAATAAGAAAAAGCATAAGGAATGTCAAGTCAAATGCAAAGCGCTGATATGGAAGGCTAAGAGGGACTTCGAAAAAAAGATTGCATTGGAGGCAAAAGCACATAGCAAGAACTTTTTTAGGTATATTAGAAGCAAGAAGTTGTCAAAAGAATCAGTTGGACCACTAGTTGATCGAGGGGTAAAAGGGGCACTCAGGGAATACAAAGTCATAGCAAAGAGATTAAATTAATTCTTTGCTTCGAACTTCACCTATGAAGATTTGAGAGAGATACCCATCCCAGAAATGGTATTCAAAGCTGACAACTTAGAGAAACTGAAACAAATCTCTGTAAACCTGGAGGATGTAATGGGGCAATTTGACAAACTGAAGAGAAGAAAATCACCTGGACCAGATGGTATTCATCCCAGAGTACTTGTAGAATTGAAAAATGAACTTGTAGAACGATTATTAGTAATATGTAATTATTCTTTAAAATCAAGCATGGTACTGGAAGATTGGAGGGTGGCCAATGTAAAGCCTATTTTTAAAAAAGGTTCCATAGGTGATCCAGGAAATTATAGACCGGTGAACCTAATGTTGGTGCCAGGAAAAATGGTAGAGACAGTTATAAAGAACAAAATGACAGAGCATAAAGCATGGATTAATGAGACAAAGCCAACAAAGATTTAGTGGATAAAGGTGAACTGGTTGATATTGTTCATCTGGGTTTCAAAAGGCATTTGACAAACTACCTCATGAAAGATTCCATAGGAAATTGGAAAGTCATGGAATATGAGGTAGTGTTCTATTCTGGATTAAAAACTGGTTAAAAGACAGAAAACAAATCAAAATTTCTGTTGATGATACGTTGAAACCCTCTGCTCAATATGCAGCGGTGGCTAAGAAAGCAAATAGAAGTTAGGTATTATTAGGAAAGGAATGGAAAACAAAAATGAGGATGTATAATGCCTGTATCGCTTCATGGTGCAACTTACCTCGAATACTGTGTGTAATTCTGGTCATCGTATCTCAAAAAGATACAGTAGAATTAGAAAATGATAAAGGGCAATGAAAATGATAAAGGGAATGGGACGACTTCCCTATGAGGAAAGGCTAAAGTGCTGAGGGCTTTTAGCTTGCAGAAAAGATGACAGGGGAGATATGATAGAGGTCTATAAAATAATGAGTGGAGTGGAATGGGTAGACATGAATCGCTTGTTTACTCTTTTCAAAAATACTAGGACTAGTGAGAGCATGCAATAAAAATACAAAGTAGTAAATTTAAAATAAATCAAAGAAAATATTTCTTCATTCAACGTGTAATTAAACTCTGGAATTTGTTGCCAGAGAATGTGGTAAAAGAAGTTAGCTTAGCAAGATTTAAAAAAGGTTTGGATAGCTTCCTAAAAGAAAAGTCCATAATCCCTTATTCACAAACTTGAGGAAAATCCACTGTTTATTTCTAGGATACGCAGCACAAAATGTATTGTACTGTTTCAGGATCTTGCCAGGTACTTGTAACCTGGATTGGCCACTGTTGGAAACAGGAGGCTGGGCTTGATGGACCTTTGGTCTGTCCCAGTATGGCAAAGCTTATGTTCTTAAGTCTGCAGCTCAGTCAGCTTTTACATCATGGTATAGTTGTGAGCTTAGTTTGCAGTAAAGGCTGTTGAAACAGGTGGAGAGAAGACAGAAGTTGTTAAGTAGGCAACAGGTGTCTACTTTTCTTTACAGAATAAGCTTGAAATAGGAACCTGCTTACCCTCTTATCCTAGGTCTCTATTATAGAATTTGCCTTCACATGTGCTGTATCATGTGTACACAGTTATTATGATAAATGTGCCAACTCAGTTGGAGAAGGATTTCCTGCTTAGACAGTCAATTGAGCATCCATCCACAGGCAGTGTTTTTATGTGTATTTTGTGCCAGTGTGTCCACTTTTACATTTGGTTGACTTAGAATGGTGTTCCAGGCCTTAGCATTTCTTTCTTATGACTACTGTAGGTGCTATTTATGATGGGTTGCTGAAATCCACACTATGGTTTCAACGTCAGTTGAAATCTTATTTGTTTGAACTTTAATTTAAGGTCCAGCTGTAGTGCTCTGGTTTTACAGCCTGCCTAATCAATCACTAACACAGACTACTCAACGATTACTACGGATTCTTTTGGATTCGTATTAGATAAATGAGACTTTTATTAGAGGTTCACTTCAGATGGAGAGTGTATAAGTCATTATTGAGTTGAGATGCACAATGATTAAGAAAAAAAAAAAAAAAAAAATATATATATATATATATATATATATATACACACACACACACACACATCACTGGTCATGTATCACCACATTTAGGCTTTTCTCATCAGCTGGTAAGCCCGTTCACCAAAGCCAAAAGTCTCGTGACTAGGCAATCTCCTATGCAGCACATCTGCTCATAGGTGAGCTTCTAATTTCGCTATCAGAGGCTTCCCTTTTTATTAAGCTTAGAACTCATTTTCAGAGCTAAAGAAAATTACAAACTGTGCGTGAGAATTGTGGGCACATGTTTCTCTGTCCAGGTGGCCAACCTGAACTCGAAACATGCTCCACCTCCCCCTGCACATACCAAATTAATTAGAGTCGTGCCTTATCTTCCACATTCCAAATCATTTTCACAAAAACAGAATTACTTTTAATCAAAAACATAGACTCAGAGTGCATTGTCAGTCACTCAGACAGAGTTGAAAAGCAATCTTTAAAATCCTTCCATTACGCCAGTGTTGTTGATCTATTGTTGTACATCAGGTTAATTGTATATGTTTCCTGTAACCCTGGTTGCTGCAGAAAATGAGAATCCTTGAATATGGAATACTCTTTAGATCTGTGTCATAGAAGCTTTCCTGTGGAAGCAGGTTAAGGGGGAAGTTATCAATCTGAGCTACTGTTAAGACATGCCAGCCAAAATTCACCCAGCAACGGTCAGCATCTTTTTAAATGCTGACTATCGCTGGCTAGATTAGTCCCAGATATTCATTGCAAGGCCATGTGCGAGTTCCAGCACTTAATATCCGGGGTTAATTTTCTTGATGCTGGCTGCTGGGGCTTATGCGGGTCCTAGCCGAATACCAGCCAGGACCTGCATAACTTGTTTTTTGCTTTAAAAAGTCCCCTGATTCCCCTCCAGGCCTCCCAACAAAGCCCCCTCCTTTCCTCTCCCTTATTCCCAACACGACACCTTAAACATGTCCTAAATATTACCACTTAGTTATGTGGGTACAGGCATTGAACATTGCCAGCACCCACATAACCCCAGGCTCCTCCCTAATGCCGCACCCTGTACCGGCCCTGACCTGCCCTTTTTTGCAGTTGTCAGAGGCAATATGCAGCGGTATTGCCCACTTTAGTGCTTCTGAATATCAGGGATGGGCTGCCCGCTTAAATCACTTTGAATATCGGCTGGATACTGTTTTACTATTAACCCCAGTTATTATAATTAGGTCTCATCACACCAAATAGAATTTATGCTAAAAAAAAGCACACATTAGTAGTAAAATAGCACATCTTAAGAGTAGCCCACATTGATAACTGTGCCCTTAGTTGAAGAAGTACAAGCATTAGACCCCGATTAACTTGGCTCTTTACTTAAAAGTTATGAGGTAGGTATCAGCATTACATTGTTAACATCTCTTTCCTTCTTAACGATTTATGTAGAGCAGTACGTTTCAGGCTGATTCTCATGGACTGCCTGGCCACTCTGGTTTTCATAAAGTGCTTAATAAATACACTCAAGATATAAGGAAGCAGTGCATGCTGATAAACAGATTGGATAGGTGGCCCTCAGGGAATGGTTTGAGAACTGATGATTTTGAGGATATAATATACAACTATGAACCAGAGGGATGTAAAGATGTTTCCTGTAATAGTTCTGCATCTGCTAATATATATGACTTTAGTTAAATCGCTATGGGATCCTTTTTAGTAAGCTGCAGTAAAAATAGGCCTTAGCATACCCTTACGCAGGTCTTTCCCACACTCTAAGGCCATTTTTACCATGGCTGCCAAACCCCCAATTTTCAACTTTTTGCAATAACGGCCATGCACTAATGTTGCCATTAGCATATGGCCTTTAAAAAAAATTACCTCAGAAGCACTGACCACCACCCATTTTGTAGGCAGTACAGACTCCTGTATTATTCATGTGACAGCCAATTACTGCATGGTAATGTAGATGTGCTAAATCTTTAGTGCAGAAATGCCCACTCTCTCTGTCCCTGAGAAGCCCCCTCAAAAAAAGAGAAAAATTTTAACAGGACACTAAGTAAAAGGACCCCAATCTTAGTGCACATCATATATGGACGGCTGATCTCTAGTGGTACTACTGCAAGACTACCACTAGAGTGGCAGTTGCTATTTTAAAGCAGCAGCCACTAGGAGCAGGAGAGAGTGTAACATAGTAGATGATGGCAGGTAAAAGACCTGTATGGTCCATCCAGTCTGCCCAACAAGATAAACTCATTGTATGTGATACTTTATATGTATACCTGTCTTGATTGGTCCTTGCCATTTTCAGGGCACAGACCATAGAAGTTCAGTCCAGCACTGGCTTTGCTTCCAAATTACCAATGTTCCCACCCAATCTCTGCTAAGCTTCTGTGGATCCATTCTTTCTAAACAGGATTCCTGTGTGTTTATCCCACGCATTCTGCTACTGTTTTCATCTCCACCACCCTCCACAGGAGAGCACTCAAAGTATCTACCACACTTTCCATGAAAAAAATACTTCCTGACATTATTCCTGAGTCTGCCCCCCTTCAACCTCAATTCATGTCCTCTAGTTCTACAGCCTTCCTGTCTCTGGAAAAGGTTCGTTTGCTTGTGGATTAATACCTTTAAATATTTGAACATCTGTATCATATCACCCCTATTTCTCCTTTCTTCCAGGGTATACATGTTCAGGTCAGTAAGTCTCTCCTCGTACGTCTTACAATGCAAAACCCATACCATTTTTGTAGCTTTTCTTTGCACTATAGTGAATAGTGCTCATAATTGAGTGCATATCATAGATTAGGAGCCATCTCCTCTAAGTTACACTGTACTCCACCATCATTGCAATAAAGTCCACCTCTCTACCAATAACTTTGCCATAACTTGCAAGCACAATGATCTATATCATATCTGTAGACTCAATTTGTTTAATTGTGCAAAATCCCAGTTATTAATTCTCTCCACCATTACGTCAGTCTCTCTATGATGCACCCAGTTCAATCAATCCATGTAACTGTGTGTGTAATCTTCTCCATGTTCTCTCTTCGTTCTCTACATGCTGGCATGTTTCACCTTATTGTGGCATCATCAGGAGAACGTTAACTGCAATGGAGACTACTACTTGTCTCTCTTCACCAACACAGCCATAATATTCTGGCTGTGTTTGTTGAAGAGATTTTAACTGCCAGACACTTGACCATTCTTGTAACACTTGGAGATCCCTTTTCATGGTTTCTACTCCCTTCCAGGGTATCCACTCTATTGGCTATCTTCATCATCCACAAAAAGGCAAACCTTTCCTTCTAACCCTTCAGCAATATCTATCACAAATATATTACACAGAATCAGCCCCAGCATCAACCCCTGAGACACTCCACTACTCACTTTTCTTTCCTCCGAGCAGATTCCTCCTGTCCCAATGACCCACTTGATCACCAAGGACCTTGAGGTAGGTCAGTGGGACTATTTACACTTGAGAAGATGTGGAATTGTTGGGGGGGGGGAGGGGAGAAATATGTGTTCAGCTGTTTCAGTCTGGGATAATAATAATAATAATAATAATAAAACAATAACAATATTTATTCTTCTATTCCACATGTGCCAAAACTGGTTCAATGTGGATCACAACACATAAAAAACCCAGTACAGCCCAGAAATATAACAGTTGAATAATAATTGAAATTACATAGTGTTACTTATTTTAAAAATTGTGGCTTATAACACGTACAATATCATAGTAACATAGTAGATGACGGCAGAAAAAGACATGCACGGTCCATCTAGTCTGCCCAACAAGATAAACTCATATGTGCTACTTCATGTGTATACCTTACCTTGATTTCTATCTGCCATTTTCAGGGCACGGACAGTAGAAGTCTTGCTCAGCACTAGCCCCGTCTCCCAATCTCGGTTAAGCTTCTGACGATCCATTCCTTCTGAACAGGATTCCTTTATGTTTATCCCACGCATGCTTGAACCAGTTCTGGCCTATGGAGTGGGTTCACTTCTGTGCTGGGGAGTGTATTCATTTCTCTGCGCTTTTGCTTTTCCAGACGTTTGCTCCCTTCATTGAACCAGTTCTGTGCTCGGGAGTGGGTTCATTTCTGTGCACTTTTGCTTGTCCAGACATTTGTCCTCTTCGCTAAACCCCATGTCCCAGCATGCACTTTGGTGGCCAGAGAGGTTTGGGGCCCAGAACCTCCGCCGACAGGGTATCGGCCCTTCCTGCACGGGAGAAGCAGCCCCCGCTGCAGCAAGCGCAGGGACCGGCTGGCGCAGGCCCTCTCCCGTGCTTGCTCCGGGCTGGGCCTGTGGCCACCGCGAGCGAATGGTGCCCCGCCGGACGGGACCCTGGCACTTAGTGCTTTCTTTCTTCATACTTACCTGGCAGTATGAAGAAAGAAAGCACTAAGTGCCAGGGTCCCGTCCTATATAATAATACTCACCTCCAACTTTCTAACCTGCCTGGGACCGTGGACCCCTCGATGTGGTCTGCTAAGCTGCTTAGAACGTAATGACGTCAGTAACGTCACTGACAGCTGATTCCAAGGCAAGGGGAGGAGTGTTTCCCTACTCCTCCCCCTGCCTGAGAATGAGCTGACAGTGCTCCCTGCAACACCCCCCCCCCCGCGCATCACAAAAGCACCCCCCCACACCTGAAGAACATCAACACCCCCGCCCCCCCACACACACACATCCCATCCCATTCAAGGCCCCCTCACACCGACTTCAAAACTCCCCCCCCTCCAATTTCAACACACCCCCTCGCATGAGAAGCTGCTCTAGAAATAGGCCCCACCATCAGGAGACAGAGGATCAGCTGTGCAGCAGAGTCCTCCGTAGGCTAATTCTCCGGAGGGGGAGGAGTCAGGCCACAAACTCCAATCACGATGAGGCAGGAGGCGGGGCGAAAATGGCCACACTCCGGGACCAAGCAGACCAGCCGAGAACGGATTACCCCAGGCGCGAAGCATGCAACCCGAAGACGAGGCACGGAACATCCTCGGAGCGCCGGCTCTGCCAAGATGGCTGGCGCTCCTCTCTGAACCACGAAGGAGAGACCCGGAATATCCTCAGAGCGCCACCTCTGCCAAAATGGCTGACGCTCCACTCCCGACGGCCAGGCCCACACGGAAGGGCCCTTAATGCGGAGAAGAAGACAGCAGGTGCAGAGTAATGCCAGCAGCTAGGTCCCCCGCATTCCACGGGGACGTCACGCATATGGTGTCCTCTGAGTCCTTTCTGCCTTCTAATTTCATTCCCTTGCTTCCCATGCTGCCAGGATTCACATGAGTCCACCTACATGCGCATTGCAAGTTTCACTTTCGCTTTCCATTCCCATTCACGTTACAGACACTTCCTCATCCAAAGAGCTCATGACAACCCTGAAAGGCGGAGGGAGGGGTGGGGGTGACCCTAAAAAGAGGAGGGAGGGGTGGCAGATGACCCTAAAAGGAGGAGGGGGGTATGACCCTAAATGGAGGAGGGAGGGAGGGAGGGAGGAGGGAAGGACAGAGGGGGAGGGGAGGAGAGGGGGCAGGGGGAGGGGAGGAGAGGGGGGAAGGAAGTGGGGAGGGGAGGAGAGGGGGGGGAGGGGGGCCCCTGCCACACACTCTCATTCTCACACACACAGTCTCACTCTATGACACACACACACACTCGTACATTCACTCTGTCTCTCTCTCACACAGTCACTCTCACACAAACTCTCTGTCTCTCTCAAACATACACACTTCGAGGAAAACCTTGCTAGTGCCCGTTTCATTTGTGTCAGAAACGGGCCTTTTTTACTAGTTTCATATAAAACAGATTAAACTTTCATGCACTAAACATAATAATTAAAGTCATTATGGGTGTATGACAAATATTTGAAATAAAAATGTCTTTAAAAAAAACTTCCTTAAAGACATATAATCAGTAAAAAAACATAATTCAGTTGGAATAAATTTCCAAAAGAAAGATTCAAATAAATGTGATAGTTCCATTCCTTTTGGACTAGGAAAAACAAAAGGGTTTGCATGTCTAAATGACCAGGCTCTTATTGAAGATGCAAATGTAAAATAGAATATATATACAATAGTGTCAAACCACACAAAATCTTATGAAGAATACAGTAAAACTTAAAAAGCACCCTAGCTTCTAACAGAAGCTAGTGCAGGCGAAAATACAACCTACACAAGTGATCAAATTTTGGTAATGAGAAATCAATCTAACTGCTGTATTTTGAATTGTTTGTAATTTTTTTTAAAGAATGCCCATTGAACAATTTAGATAAATCATGTTGCAATAATCAATTTGAGAGAAGAGATTTAACCACTAATCTGAAGTGTGCAGTGTCAAAGTATTTGTAAATTCTACACAATTTTCTCATTAACAAAAAAGATTTTCTGATAGTATGATTAATTTGTACATCTAATGATAAAGTTTGGTCAATCATTATTCCCAAAACTGTAAATTGAGGATGAAAACATACTCTAAATTATTTAATTTAAAAGAACTGTCACAGGATGAAATAGCATTGCTGCTCAGCAGCATAAACTTTGTTTTGTCATTATTTGATTTCAGGCGATGTGGCACCATCCAATCACAAATTATCTGCATACCATTTTTGGTTTCCTTTGTAGCCTCAAAGGATATTTGAATTGGGACTAATAGAGTAATGTTATTTGCATATATATAGGTAAAAAACCCAGCCGTCTCTAAAACAACCCCCCCCCCCCCCCCCCCAAAATGAATAAACACATTTTAAAAAATTGGTGAGCATGAAGAACCTTGGGACACTCCAGAAGAAATAACCCATCCATCTGAAACAACATTATTCATCTTCATCTTATAGACCCTGGATAAAAAAAAAACCTCAAAAACAGCTCAATACCTTACCAGAAATATCAATTTCATCAAGTGCATTCAATACTGTATCATGATCAACTAGATCAAAAGCTGATGACAAGTCAAATTGCATTATCAGTACTTCTCAATATTGACCTAGCAGTGTCCAAAATGGAACCAACTACTGTTTCCGTACTATAATCAGTACAAAAACTGGACTGAGAACTATGCAGAATTTTCAGCTATTCCAAATAAGATGATAGCTGTGTAGCGACTGCTCTCTCTCTCTCTCTCTCTCCATAATTTTAAGAAACAGGAGGATAGACACCACTAGCCTACATTTTGACAATAATGATGGAGATTCCTTAGGATCTATAACGATAGGAGCCAAACCTATGTCCCTCATAACAGCTGAAAAATTACATCTGAAAATGAATTTACCTAATTTAGTAATACGATTTTAAACTCAACTGGGGCAGATTTCAACAAATATGCTGAAGAAGCATTTAATATTCAAGAAGCTGTTCCATAGGGCAAAAATATGGAACTAAACTCTGACCAATGAACTGGGCCAAATTCTGACCAGCTCCTATCTATTGGTAAATACTTAGACAAAGATGAAAAAATAAAGGACGGTTGAATGAGAACTGGGCTCTAATTTGTTTAATTTTCTTTTCAAAAAATCCTGCAAGTTGATTAGCACCAGTATCCTCATTTTTATTTGACACTACTATATTTTGAGTCATTGTCAACTGAGAGAAAATCTGAAATAGTTTCTTAACATTCACTGAGGATTTCCCTATCAATTTCGAATAACACTACTTTCTGGCTTTCTTCAGTTTAAAAAAAAATATCTTTATTGACACCAGAAGAAGCATGAGAAACAAACACAAACCAGTAAATGAAGAATGAACAGAATGAAACAGCCTGGTCATAAGGACACAACATCAAGATATAGTTATAATATGCCTATGGTGTTTTCCATAACAAGATAGCCTCTTCCCCCCCCCCCCCAACACCCCTTTTCTAGCTAAGCGGAATGAGGAAACAAATAAGTTCTCAACAATTAGTAGGGTATAATTCCAGTAAATGCTTCCATAGAGCACACTATTGACCCCCATCTCCCAGATAGCGACAAAACCTGAAAAAACTGTATCACCACCCAGGCGGCCATCTCATGCATCAGGGTAAGCCAGGCCGCACGAGAAGGTGCCATTGGGGTGATCCAGGACTGTAGAATATATTTCAAAACCAAAAGAAGGGCCAACTGTACAAACTGACACAGGGCATCAGTCAATCCTTGTTCTCGCAAAGTACCCACATCCTCCTGGAGCAAAATACTATAAGCCCAATCAATATCCAACTGTAAGATATGGCCCATGACTTTTAAAGCAACAGTCCACAATTCCTGTAATTGTGGGCATTCTAGAAAGGAATGCAACAGAGTCCCTACAGTGCTCTGACAGCGTAGGCAATGCAGATAGTTTCAAAGACCCATAGTCACACCCTTCTGTTGGGTAACATACACCCGATGTAAGAGCTTATACTGGATATTCTGAATGGCTGCATTTGAAGTAATCTGGTGTATGGCTTGAAAAACTTGTTGTAATCTATGAGTCGAGACAGGCTCTGCTACATCCGTCTCCCAATGTCATGCTAAACTATCATCCAGGTTCAACATCATATGGGTGGTAATTGCCCAAATTGTTGCCTCATGTAGTTCCAATACTAGGGCCAATGGAGGTGGAGACGCCATCTTGTTGTCAGGGGTCTTTTCCCGCTTTCCTTCTGCTGTCACAGCATTTTTAACAGCAAGTTTGCTAGTAACTCCCACAAAGATTCAGCGCCCCACCAGCTGTTTCACAGGTGAGTCAGACAACAGTAGCGCTAGGAAAGAGATGGATATCCTCACGGTAGACACAAGAAAAGGGAGAATTTAGCAGAGCTGAAGGAGGAGAGCAAACGCAGGGCAACCGCTCAGGAAGCTGCCATCACGTGACCCTCAGCTTCCTTCAGTTTTTGTTTGTATTGTGTAATAGTCTGTCTGTATGATAATTTATTTTGTAAAGTTCTATTTTTATTCCACTTTCTTTCTAGTTTTTTGACACCCCTTTTTTTAATACAAGAAGATTAGAACTCTCTTTCTAGCTACATAGTTGGTACCAATTAATATTAACATATAGGGCCCTGTTTACTAAGCCACTCTGTAGACACACTAACTTTTTAGCATGCACTAATGCTAGAGATACCCATAGGAATATATGGGTGTCTCTAGCATTAGTATGCTCCAGGGGCATAGCCAGACTTCGGTGGGAAGGGGGTCCAGAGCCCGAGGTGAGGGGGGCACATTTTACCCCCCCCCCCGGTGCTGCTGACCTCCCCCACCATTTTTACCCCCCCCTGCCGCCACCACCACCAACAACTTTGACCCCCCCCCCCGCCGACACCCTCTTGACCCCCCTCCCACTGCCAACCGTCTCCTGCCACCGCCGTCCTTTGCTGGCGGGGGACCCCAACCCCGCCAGCCAAGGTCCTCTTCTTCCGGCGCAAGGCTTCATTCTGTTTCTGTGAGTCTGACGTCCTCCACGTTGTACGTGCAGGACGTCAGACTCACAGAAACAGAACGAAGCCTTGCAGATCAGCCAGCAACGAAACCTTGCACCGGAAGAAGAGGACCTCGGCTAGCGGGGGTTGGGGGTCCCCCGCCAGCGAAGGTAGGCGACAGTGATGATGGTGGGGGAGGGTTGGCGGCGGGAGGGGGGTCGAGAGGGTCGTTGTCAGGGGGGGTCCAGGGTCAAATCTACGGGGGCCCAGGCCCCCACGTAGCTACGCCACTGGTATGCGCTAAAAAGTTAGCATGCCTACAGCGTGGCTTAGTAAACAGGGCCCATAAAGTATAATGATCTGACCACAAATTAGGGGTCCATGAAACATCTGAAAAGGCAACCGTTTTATCTTAAGTTTAAAACTTAAGTTATTAAATCTAACTGATGACCATGTACATGTGTACTCTGGGAACTTGATACTGTAAAGCCAACAATTGATAAAATAGGAATATAACTCATTCACCTGATTTTCTAGATGCAAATTTGCATTCCCAAGCAACAGAATGTTCTTAAACTATGCTACATTATGGGCAATAAAATCAAAGAAAACATCTTTGGTTTTACTTCATTTCCCAGGAGGGCAAGAAAAACAATAAAAGTTAAAGTATCCTCCAAAGTACTATCTCCTATCTGACAAGCCAAAAGTTCCAAATTATTATAATTTATCACATTTAACAATTTAAACCCAAAGAAACTTTTATATAATACTGCCCCTGAGAAGATTTCTACATAAAAGAGGAGGAAAAGCCTTAGAGCTCAGTTTGGAACTCAAATTCTCTCACAAAAACTCTTTCTCTGCATTAAAAAGATGTTCCATTCAATGTGGAAATTAAAAAGAATAAGACCATTCTTCCCAAGGACTGTCTTCCGTAATTTGGTACAATCATTAGTACTCAGTCATCTAGACTACTGCAACTCACTCTACGCTGGCTGCAAAGAGCAAATACTCATAAAACTCCAAACAGCCCAGAACACGGCAGCCAGACTCATATTCGGAAAATCAAAATACGAAAGTGCAAAACCCCTACGAGAGAAGCTACACTGGCTACCACTCAAAGAACGCATCACGTTCAAAGTATGTACCCTAGTTCACAAAATCATCTATGGCGATGCCCCAGCCTACATGTCAGACCTGAAGGACCGTCCACCCAGGAATGCTAAAAAATCATCTCGGACATTCCTTAATCTCCATTTCCCCAATTGCAAAGGTCTAAAATACAAATTAATGCACGCATTTCTGGAACGCGTTGCCACGCAACCTAAAAGCGATCTATGAACTGATCAACTTCCGAAATCAACTGAAGGCCCATCTCCTTGACAAGATATACCACAGAGATCAACACATATGAAGCTCCCCACATATATCCAGAAATGTTTAATAATGCCTTCTGTTATATTACTATCATGTATTCCATTACTATGCAACCCAAAATCCTTCTGTAAACCAAATATCTATTCTCTTCTTACTTCCACTATCCATGATGTATTGTAAACCACATTGAGCCTGCAAAGAGGTGGGAAAATGTGGGATACAAATGCAATAAATAAATAACCAACAATTATTATTGCAAATGAGGTTTTTATGCCTACGAGGCAGCTTATATATGTTTGTGAGAGCATTTGAGCTCTGAATTACGCTATGAGGCTTTTTCTCCTCTTTTAGGTACAAATCCTTTTTGCATTGCATCTTAAACATATGTGAGTGGTTCAGTTTATATTTAGAGTTCTTATGCGTGTTTTGATAAACACAGAGGATCCCTATGCAGCGAGAGAATGGAATCAAGGCAAAAGTTAAATCAAGTTTCAAGTTTATTGTAGACTTACTGTTCCGCTTATCAACAACGCCAGCTAAGCGGCTTACAGACTAAAAATAGATGAGAGAGAAAAGGAAAGGACAATGTAGATTAGATGGGAGAAGGGAGGAGAACTACAATAATTGTGATGGGAAAAAGGGAAACATCATATGGGGGAGTAATTTCCACGCCAATGGTGCAAGAAGCAAGTGGTGGGATAATAACTGGGAGTGGAAGGCTTCTTCAAAGAGATGAGTTTTGAGATCTGCCTTAAACCGTTCCAGTAAGGTTTGGGATCCGAGATGCTCTGGGCCCTGTACTGAAAATAAAGAACATCAAATCCTAGCATGAGTAACAGTTTTAACCAACAGTGTTGTGTGGCGGAGTAGAGACATTGGGTTGGGACGTATTGAGAGAGCAAACAAGCAGCAAGATTTTATAGGTGATACGGAAAGAGAGTGGGAGCCAATGAGAGGATTGTAGTAGAGGTGTAACACGACTGTACCACTAACAAACACATAAAGGAGGTAACCTTTATTTTCTGTACAGAGCACAGGTACAACTCTAGCCACTTTATTGGGCAGACTAGATGGGCCATGCTGGTCTTTATCTATCATCTGTTACTATGTTAAATTTCAGAGAACAAACATGTATTTCCAGATCATCTGCATATTGATATTATGAGATCTTATCTTAAGGAAAGAGATTATATTAATAGACCTTAATATTGTTCTACAGCAGTACATATACACTCTTCTATACTTGAAGAAACTCAGGGGTCCTTCTACTAAGCTGCATCAGGCACCAACGTGTGCCTAATGCTGCTAAAAATAGAGTACCATGGGACAGGCTCAGGCATCCTGCAGTAACTTCAAAATGTGCATGTGTTAATTGTGTGCCAAAAAACTGTTCTATTTATTTTTTGAGGGGGCTTGTCAGGGCGAACAGTGGGCGTTAATGCGCTAACCAATTAGTGCATCTACATTACCATGTGCCAACTGATTAGCGTAGGGATATTGCGTGAGCCCTTACCATCTACAAAATAGGTGACGGTAAGTGCTCACATGGTAATTTTTAAAAATGACCACACACTAATTGCAACACTGGCACATGGCCATTAATATAAAAAAAAAGGAGAAAGAAAACAGGCCATTTTATAGCTGCAACATAGTAAAAGGACCCCTCCGTTTGAAGACATGACCCAGATTATTTTTAACTAAATCCTTTTCAATAAGAGAATGAATTAAACTATAAAGCAACCTGAATCACAATTTCTGCAAATCTAGAAAATTTACAGACCACAAGCAAAACAGATAAAATATTTCTATGGATAATGTATGATAAAGAAATGAAGTCCAGGACTTGTCAGTCAGAAAGTAAATATGTTTTTTTTTTTTACTCATTTAAGTCCACCTTTCCCTTAGCTGGTCCATACCTTATTTGAAAAACTAGAGTAGTTAAGAAATAACACTGGAAACTGTTTAGGTCTTAGTACTCTGGGAACAGATGGTAAAGAAAACTTTGACGTGATTTATCCACTACAACTAGTGTTAGCTGTGCCAATTCCATAAGCAGCTCCTATTACAGAGGTCCAAGTAGCCTCTAGAATAAGACCAAGTACTCAAATTAATTAGGAGAACTGCTTGATAACCACTTGTCAATGTTAAACATAGATATACACAGGCATGGGAGGTCTGATTAATTTTAATATGCACGCTCATGATATTTGTCTCGTGGGTAAGGTGAACCTGACTAACTTGACAAATTTGTTTCTGCTCAATATTGTGTATGCTGCCCAGATTGAAGAGTTACTATGCAGCAAGGGTATGAACCTTGAACATTAGAGATAAGAGGCTTCATAAACAGGTGGCTGGCTCTTCACTCCTGAATAAATAATGTTTTCAAAAGCTGTGGTACAATCAACATACAAAAACAGCTTGCATATTCACTTATCTAGATTTGTGTATTAATATGCTGAATCAAAGACCTTTCTAACTAAAGTGGTTCATATATTTTTTTAAAAGTTGATCAGAAAATGGCTCTCGTTACGCAGATGTCACCTAATCTGTATCTATGGCAAAATCTAATTAATTTAACCTGAAATCTGCAAGATACCAGATACTCATATATTATTTGTTGAAATAAACCAAAAATAAACTATTCAGCAGACATTTCAGAGGAGACAATAATAGTAATATATCCAAAAATAATTAAAGCATTAGTTCCTCTTTTATATTTGATTTAGGGGCTCATTTTTGAAACAGAAAAATGTACAAAAAGCAGCACAAAGTGGCAGATAGACTTTTTTGTTTTGCCAAAACGTCCATATTGCTATTTTCGAAATCCAGTTTGTATGGTGTTTATCCAAATCACAAGGGTATATCTTTGGGGGGGGGGGGGGGGGATTTTGGCATTCCCAGATCTTGGATATTTTTCTGCCATAATGCAAAAGAGTAAAAATGTCCACGGCTAAGTTAAATGTTTTGGTCTAGACCATTTTCAATCACGACTAAGTTATAAAAAGGTGCCCAAAATGACCACTGGAATGATTAAAGCATGACCCCCCTCCCCCTTACTCCTCCAGTGGTCACAGAACTCCCCCCCCCCCCCCCCCACAAAAAAAAAAGACGTGAAAGAAACATTACATGCCGGCCTCTCTGACAGCTTCAGATGTTATGGCTAGTTCTATTAGAACAACAAACAGGTCTCTGGAGTAGCCTATGGTTGGTGCAGTGCACTGTGGAGAAGAGGACCCAGGAAACCAGAGAAGTAGAGGATAACACACTGACTTCCACATGGGGAGGTGTCATCAAGAGTGTTCTTTATTCAGGCACCAGAAAAAAACTCAATGAGGTGTTGTGTTTCGGTGGGAACGCCGCCTGCCTCAGGGGTCAAATACAACAGTACTTGATGGTGCATTAAGTACTGTTCTATTTGACCCCTCAGGCAGGTGGGCGTTCCTGCCAAAACACGGCCCCATTTTGTGTCTTTTCTGGTGCCTTAATAAAGAACACTCTTGATGACACTCCACGTGTGGAATTCAGTGTGTTATCATCTACTTCATTGGTTTCTTTGGACTCTCGTAGAGGTTACATTCCTATTCTCCTCTGGACATTTGTGGCGGAAATGTGAGCCCTCCAAAATCCATCAAAAACCTACTGTACCCTCATACAGATGACACCTGCAGCCAAGGGTAGATTTTTGGTTGGTTTTGGAAGGCTCACCATACAATATAAGGGGGTAATGGTGAGATGTGCACCTGAGACCTTTTAGTTCACTGTAGTGCCCCCTAGGATGCCTCATTGCTCTGCTGGGAAGTCTGTGTGGCCAGTCTACTAAGAATGCTAACTCCTCATACATTCCAATGGTTTGATTTTGTGCATTCTTCCACTGGATATATTTTTTCAAAAATGGTCCAAAAAGACTGATACACTGAGCACAAAGGCATCTAGCAAATAGCCATTTTCAAAATAAAATGATAGACGTTTTTCTGGTTAGAAAACCACTATTTTACCATTTTTTGGACATTTTGAGCAAAACATAAAAAATAAGATTTAGACATATCAAAAATGCCCCTCCTCATGCATTAAGAGGCCGTTTTACTAAAGCGCAGTGAAATCTGGGCTTAATGTGGGATTTTAGCGAGTATGAAGTCCAGATTCAAGGTGGCACTTTTAGGGTATTTTCCATTTTTGAATTTCAAGATAAAGTTCTCATTAACATGCTAAGAACATGACCAAGAAAATGTTCCACACTATGTGGAAGTTGAAATGTATAAAACCTTACTTTCCCAGGAATTCATTCTGCAACATGATCCAAACCATGGTGCTAACCCATGTAGACTACTGCAATAGTATTTATGTAGGCTGCAAAGATCAAATCATAAGAAAACTACAGACAGCACAAAACACGGCTGCCAGACTCATCTTCGGAAAAACACGCTTCGAAAGCACAAAACCCCTCCTAAGAAGCTTACATTGTCTTCCTATTAACGCTCACATAACATTCAAAATATGCACAATAGTCCACAGAATCATTAATGGACTCGAGCCAGATTACATGACGGAACTCATCGATCTACTATTAAGAAACGTTAGAAGAACAGCAAGAACCTACCTAACCCTTTCACTACCCCAATTGCAAAGGTATAAAATACAAATCTTCACATGCCACCAGCCTTTCCTGTATAGGCACACAACTTTGGAACTCACTACCCAAAGACCTGAAACTCACAGAAAACTACCTACAATTCAGAAAAAACCCGAAAACACATCTTTTCAAGAAGTCTTTCCCCCCTGGATCTGTATAATCCCACACCACCATAAATCACAAAAAATTCAGAAATGGAAAACAATAATATTACCCTCTCTCACAATATGCTAATATATCAACCTAAGCGTTTATTGTACTTCTGTATTATCTACTAGACTTCTACAAATCTACATTTTGTAACTGCCTTTTTAGCAATATGTAAGCCATATTGAACTTGCCATACAGTGGGAAAATGTGGGATACAAATGCAATAAGTAAATAAAATTAACCCATGATACCTCTAAAAGATTAACATGGGATCCATGAGGTGTTAAGGGCTCTCATTTTAACTGTCTGTTAGCCAGTTAGCACACAATAATGTGAACATGCTAGCTGGTTAACATTTCCACACCCATTCTCTGCCCATGGCATGCCTCTTCAAAGAAGTAGTTTTGAAAAATACCTAATACACGAATTTGCATGTGCAAACAGGCAAATTGCCGCAAAACACTTTAATGCATTTTACAGTAGCCTGGTTTTCCTAAACTACAAGATGGATTCATTAAATGGCATTCAAAATTTGATGCTAAAAAAATCAGCACTGAACAGTATTCTATAAAGGGAGTTCCAGAATCAGTGCCCTTTATAGAATAGCGCATAGCACCAGGATCTAAACTCAACTTTGGGCAAAAGGAGTTATACCAACTGAAACCAGGTGTAAATCTTGGCATAAAAGTCGGGCTTGGATCTGGACTGTTCTAGAACATCCTGTGCATTTTAAAGGAACGACCCTAACTCACCCATGCCCCTTCCATGGCCATGCCACCCTTTGCAGATCCGGACGGAAACAGGCGCAAATTTCAATAAATGGGTATATAAGTGTGTTTTCATGTGGATCTGCTGTTTCTGCCCTGTTTCAACACCTTCCATCCATTAGAATGTTTTTCCACACCAAAAATTCAACGTGGAAGTGGCACCTGTTTGTCGCCATATATAGAATTCCCTCATAAGTGTGTTAGAGCTTAACGCCCTTTTGATAAAAGGGCCCCTAATATAAGAAAATATTGTGGTCAACTAAATAACCAATGTAAACTTCTCTGCAAGCCTCCATAGTTTATGATAAGAAATCCAAATGTCAGGAACCTATGAGGATCTAAATCAGAGAGATATGAAATAAAATGAAAACGAATTTTAAAAGTTCTCATTCAAAAAATAATGCTAAGAGAAAAACATTCAGAACTGGAGTTGACTAAGAGCAAAGTTTACTTTGAATTAGCAAGAGAAGGTGAGACTTCCTGTTGAAGTCTCTCTATTCTTATGTATCACTCTCGTTAGTCTCGGATTAAGCCAAATAACTGATTTACAAAGATGTTATATATCCAATGTTTAAGTAATTATGTTTGTTATTGACATTTTATAAACCATTTCCCCTTTTTTCTGTGAGTAGTCAATATGGTATTACTTTAAAATGATGCATATAAGATGACCCTGGGTTTAACTCCATCCTGGTAACAGATGCACAGATAAACTGTAGTAAGCTCAACACACATGGACCATTTTCAAACAGCAACAGAAGAATGAGGAGCTGAACTTCAAGAGTGTCTAAATGAAAAATATTGTGGCCTTTATGCTAAGGCAGTGGTTCCCAACCCTGGGTCTAGAGGCACCCCAGCCATTCAGGGTTTTGGGATATGCACAATGAATATTCATGAGAGATATTTGCATGCACTGCCTCCACTGCATATAAATCTCTCTCATGAATGCTCATTGTAGATATCCCCCAAACCTGGCTGGCTGGGGTGCCTCCAGGATCAGATTTGGGAACCACTGCTCTAAGAGGCTATTCTGTAACTGGGCATCACAAATATGGTGCATCAATGCAGCACGCTGAGCGCTAATTCCATAATGGCATCTGAGCACCCAAATTCCATTATAAAGCTGACATTTAGGCACACCCACTGACATCATGGTATGCACACCTAAATGCAACACTTTAGCATGTATCTTACTTTATTCTGTAAGTTATGTGCATAAATGTAGGACATACCCATGCCCTGCCCATGTCGCTGTGTCCACACCTTGCAATTACGCATTGAACAAGTTGTGTGCTAAAGTTATAGAACACTACTTAACACCCAACAGGATGCTAGGACTTATTAGGAAAGGGATGGTGAATAAGACTGAAAATACTATAATGCCTCTGTATTGATCCATGATCCAATCTTGAGCATTGCGTTCAGTTCTGGTTGCCGCATCTCAAAAAAAGATATAGCGGAATTAGAAAAGGTTCAAAGAAGAGCAACTAAAATGATAAAGGGGGTGGAACTTCTCTCGTATGAGGAAAGTCTAAAGAGGTTAGAGCTCTTCAGCTTGGAAAAGAGACGGATGAGGGGAGATAAGACTGAGGTCTACAAAATCCTGACTGGTGTAGAACGAGTAGAAGTAAATCGATTTTTTACTTGTTCCAAAAGTACAAAGACTAGGGGACACTCGAGGAAGTTACATGGAAATACTTTTAAAACAAATAGAAGAAAATATTTTTTCACTCAATGAATAGTTAAGCTCTGGAACTCTTTGCCAGAGGAGGTGGTAACAGCGGTTAGCATATCTGGGTTTAAAAAAGGTTTGGACAAATTCCTGGAGGAAAAGTCCATAGTCTGCTATTGAGAGAGACATGGGAAGCAACTGCTTTCCCTGGGATTTGTAGTATGGAGCATTGCCACGATTTGGGTTTCTGCCAGGTACTTGTGACCTGGCTTTGCCACTGTTTGGAAAAAAAAGATACTAGGCTAGATGGACCACTGGTGTGACCCAGTATGGCTACTCTTATGATCTTATGTAACTAGCACTTAACTGCATAATAGTATAGGGAATGCAGAAGACCCCATAATGCTGAGGCAGGAGAGTGACCAGTTTTGACAGTTCCTGATCTGAGATGTCCCCTTCTAGAGATATGAAAGCATGGCAACAGGACAGTTAAGGTTAGTTCTGGCAGGTCTAACCTGCCCTTCTCAATGTGTGTGTGTGTGTGGGGGGGGGGGGGGGGGGCACTCAGTGATTGGGTTAATGAATTCAGGTGCAGATTCCACATTGAAGTGCTTAAGATTATCCTGCCATCCTTCAGAAAGAGTTTTTCCAGAAGCTGAGAGAGGGGCTAAAGTATTATATTAGCTTATTCTGAAGTACTGTCTGCCAATGGAAAAGGAGAGGAAAGACTACATAAGAAAGAAAAGTTCAATGGATGGCTCAAAACTTTGTGTCAACAAGAAGGTTTTAGCAGGGCCACCGAGAGACTAGGCTGG
Source organism: Microcaecilia unicolor (assembly GCF_901765095.1). NCBI lineage: Eukaryota > Metazoa > Chordata > Amphibia > Gymnophiona > Siphonopidae > Microcaecilia > Microcaecilia unicolor. The sequence continues at coordinate 92,776,336 of NC_044039.1, forward strand.
GCCCGGTGCAAGGCCGCCCTGCCGCTGCAGTCCCCGGTCTCACCTGCCTGCCTCCATGGCTCCAGGCTCCTTGCATTCAAAGCGGCAGTCGAAGATCGCCACTCTTCTGGCCTTCCCTCCCTGTGTCCCACCCTTGCCTGATGTAACTTCTGGTTTCCTCGAGGGCGGGACACAGGGCAGGAAAGCCTGAAGGGAGGTGATCTGTGACTGCTGCTTCAAATGCAGGGGACCTGGAGCCCAGGAGGCAGGCAGGTGAGACTGGGGACTGCAGCGCCGGCGCCTGACCCCGGCGCCTGGGCCTGGGGAATTTTGTCCCTCCCTGCCCCCCCTCTCGGCGGCCCTGGGTTTTAGATACACTGGAGGATGGGACAATATATAGAAACAAAAGGTTATATAGGCTGCCCATATTCAACAGATTGCTAAAACCTGTCGTTTCTTCCTTTATAACATCGCCAGAATTTGCCCTTTCCTTTCTGAGCACGCTATCAGAACCCTCATCCACACTCTCATCACCTCTCGCTTAGACTACTGCAACTTGCTTCTCACAGGTCTTCCACTCAGCCATCTCTCTCCTCTTCAATCTGTTCAAAACTCTGCCGCACGACTAATATTTCGCCAAAGTCGTTATGCCCATATCAGCCCTCTCCTGAAATCACTTCACTGGCTCCCTATCCGTTTCCGTATACAATTCAAGCTCCTCTTGTTGACCTATAAGTGCATTCACTCTGCAGCCCCTCACTACCTCTCCACCCTCATCTCTCCCTACACTCCTTCCTTAGAACTCCATTCACTAGGCAAATCTCTCCTAACTGCACCCTTCTCCTCCATCGCAAACTCTAGACTCCGCTTCTTCTATCTCGCCGCACCTTATGCCTGGAATAGGTTTCCTGAGCCATTACGTCTAGCTCCATCCCTGGCTGCCTTCAAATCCGAGCTAAAGGCCTACCTGGTCTGTGCCCTGAAGAGGACAGGTACAAATCAAGGTATACACAAGACGTAGCACATATGAGTTTATCTTGTTGGGCAGACTGGATGGACCGTGCAGGTCTTTTTCTGCCGTCATCTACTATATATATATGTTATGTATATGTTTGATGCTGCTTTCGACTCCTGACTTGTAACTTTTATCTTATCCTTATGTGTCCTTCTGTCTGTCGTTCCCTTATCCTTTTTGGTCCTGTCTGTTTGTCCTCATTTAGATTGTAAGCTCTTTTGAGCAGGGACTGTCTTCTTCATGTTCAATTGTAAAGCGCTGCGTACGACTGGTAGCGCTATAGAAGTGATTTATAGTAGTAGTAGTAATGATGGACTACATTTTTCTATGGCAGGAAAGAAGATTCTTAGAGAGAAATTCAGACAGTATATCTCGATGTATGGGACACAACCTCAATGGGCTATAATCCCTTTAGGGAGGATAGAGATGGAGAAGGTGAAGGAGTAGCACTGTATGTGAAAAATAATATTAAAGCAGCTGAAATACAGGTGTCCTGCAGAAAGGAGGATGCAACACGAATCATCTTGAAAAGAGAACTTCTATTAACACAGGTCCAAATCACAAAACCTTGTTCAAAACAGTATTTTAAAAAAAAAAAATTTAAGACATTTTTCTTTTTTGAAAATGACCTCTTTTCCTATTCAGATTTTGGATATTTTTTGCAAAATGTCCAATGTCAGACTTAGGTGTCATATTGAAAATGCCCCTCCATGTTACTATGATTCAGGGATAGGTATTGAAATAGGATTCAGATAATCTTCTACTGCAGGGTCCAGTGGAGTGATCATCGTTGTGGGCAGAAAATGTTCCAGCGACATCACATAAAGAGGCCTAGAGAAAGTCCAGCCAATATTCATAGCGAGTTAACCATCTGGGAACGGCTGCTGACCAGTTAAGTCGGATCTTGGTGGATAACTGGTCACTTTCAGTGGCATTTAACTGGTTATCACCGCTGGCTAGTGCAAAAAAAAAGACGGCAGTAGGAGCCTATTGGGGGTGTGACCGGTTAAGTCCCAATATTCGAAACTTAACTGGCCAAGTTTAGCAGGCAAATAAGAGTGCATAAAAAGCAGACCTATCTTTGCCTGCTAAGCCATGGCCGGTTAAGTCTAAATATCGACTTAACCAGTCAAGTGCTAGCTGGTGTTAAAAAACCCGGATATTCAATGCCGGTCACCGGGAATGATCCGGCATTGAACATCTGAGTTGAACATCGGCGGCGGGCAGTTAAAGCATAGCCTTCCGCCGGCTAAATATCAGGCAGAGTATCCTTACAAAAGTTCATAGCTGATAGAGGGAATACTAGCAGACTCAGGCATCGGGATAGCTTGAGAGGAAAATTTTGGGATTGGTGAGCTTCATGAATCATAACAGGAACAGCAAGGGAACATTCTGGGAAATATGTGTGGCAAGAGGCCACAGTGTCTAGCCATAGAGCAGAGAAAAGGAAGTAAAAGGCAGGTTGAAGTAGAGGAGAAAAAGATGGTCTTCGATTTCATTAGAGTTGTGTGCCTATCTTTAAGATGGTCCTATATCAGGTTCCTTTCACTAATATTTTTCAGGCTATTCAAGGCAGGGAAGCTTGTGTCTGATTCCATCTTAAATGCAGGATTTCTGGAACTTTCATCAGAACATGTATGGGTATTTAAAATTAGTTTTTGGGATTGAGATTTGATACTCCAAGATAGATAAGAAGAGGGTATGGTTTTGATTCTTTGAAGAGCATGGAAGTGATTGACATATCCAGTGAGGAATGCAAAATCATATATAGAGCAAATACCATCTCTGGAGGTCAATTGTTGGATCACAGGGGTGGTCATCTGCTTACATATCTATTTTAAGCAGAACTACAGCATTTGTTGGGGGAGACTGGATAAGAACTAGATAGTTTTAGAGCCCATCTCTTAGGGACTAAGGCTGCAATTTACACTGCAGAATTGGGATTACTTGTGTGGTTATCAGTAGGTGGAAATCAGAAGTGTCTGAATGCTATGTCAGGCTGGGGTTTAATGGCCCTTAAGGACAGTTACTAATCTTGTGTCAATCCCAGTCTCATCCTTATAGAACACAGCTGCATTTGAACCTGCAAGGAGTGTTGGTGGCATGGTTCAGCCAGAAAACAGCAGGAGAAGGGGATGACACAAACCGCACCCAGCCTCTGTTGAGATGGAACTTTGTTCCAATGGCTTTGTTTCTCTGATCAGGATTGCCCAATTCATTTATTTTAGAAATACTGCACCAGGCACACTTGTTTCTTACCTTCATGTGGAAGTTCGCATGTGACCCCTGAGGCAGGTGGCTGTTCACATTCAAAAACTCTGGTGCTTTCATTAAAGGATTCTCATCTCTTTATAGAGGCTGGGGTGTGGTTTGTGTCATCCTCTACTCCTGCTGTTTTCTGGCTTTTACTTAGAGGTGACTACCTAATTGTTTGTTTTGGATATGCTGCCCTGGTTCATCTCAAACTGGCTTCGGGAGCTTAAGCAAACATTTTGTTGGTCCACTTAGACAGCAATGATTTAGGTTAATCGGACAGGATTAATAGAAGAGTTTCACTGAGATGTTATAAAAGGATTTCTTACCAATGAGGAGGTGGTTAACAAGGGCAATTTTGTAATTTGCAGAACCCATAGTTGATAAAAATGATTATAGTTAAGTCAATAGACAAATTAGGATATGGTTGCAAGTTCATGGTTGGACTAATGGGTAAATTAAGGGCACAGTTAGAGCTGATTGAGTGTATATATAATATATTTGTATTAACTGATAATTAATAATATCCAGGAGGCTTTATAAAAAATGGTAATCCTATTAAGTTAATGAGTTGCACTTTATATGAGGGGGTCCAGAGTAGAGGTGAGGAAGTTTAGCAAGTCACTTGATTGTAGGCCAGCTCTTTGTAAACCATTGGAACAATGAGAGGTTATTGCAATGGGTGACAAGAGGCCAAGTGTGGTCAGATATTGTCCCCAAATAAAAACCACAGTTGGATTACAGAAGGAGCCTGGATCCAAGGAGATAAACTCCAGGCAGTAGCAAATACTCTGGATGAACTAGAGAAGACTCATTTCACATGAACTTGATTGACATAGCTCCCAAACCTTGGTTATAGAGGTAGGTATGTTAGTTGGCTCTGGAGGCGGCTGCATTTATCACAGGTGTGGCTAACTGGAAGTTGTTGCAAGGTCCATCAATCAATGAATGGTTAAATAGAATTTGGAATGGAAAGATTAACTGCCTTGAAAAATGTTGCAGAAAAATATATGAAGAAATTATATTTAATATTAAGTAGTGTTTAAGTAACAAAAGCAAGAATAATATGGAAATTAAATGATTGCCTAAAGAGACAGCAAGCCTGCAATTAGGGAAAGGGGAAATTGAGATAAAAAAAAGAGAAAAAAGCTGAATGTTCTTTTATATGTGTTCATGTTTTAGAAGCTATAAATTAGCAGCTTTTTTTTTTTTTTTTTTTTTTTTTAGAAAATCATAATGGTTGGAGAAAAGGGGCATGTTGAAATAGGACCTCCTTTTAATGGACATGTATAAATCCAGTGCTTGTTTACCACAAAGGCCTCCTTTTTGTCAGGCACATCACTTTCTCATCTCTGCAACTTCCTAACTTTTGTTCACGAGTTTTCTATTAGAGAAAAAAAATGTCTGCTCTATTCTTGTTTTTCTAGATGGAGAAGAAACAAAGCTATGAATATGGCACCCTCATAATGATTTAACAAGTGCTTAATGAAATTTTCATCACAACCTGCTGTTCATTTTAATGGCCTCTGAAAAACAATGGAACAATAGCTAGAGGGAAAAAAAGATTTTCCATGGCATACATTTGTAAGCCCAACATTCAGTTGCTTTCTCTTTTTTCGCCTCTCTATTTCAAAGAGCTGTAGATCTTTTGTTTGTGCATTTTCACTTTGGCAGAGCTCAGATAATGCATAGAATCTAGCCATTCTAACATCTAAGTGTAACCTTTGCTAATGGAGTCTCTGGAGCATGTACAGCCTTCAACTCAATGCTGTATCCTTATACATTGCCAATTGTTTTTCTTCTTCTTTCTCCACAACCTTGTGTTCATTCTTTACTTTCTTTTCAGACACACACATATGGTTTGGCCTGTTTGGAAAATGTCATTTTGGCAAAGAAGCTAACTAGATCATTAAATTCAAGAAAGTCTTTTCAAAACAAGCAGAACATTTCATATTTTACAAATATGCTGTATTAAGATTATTTACCTGAATGTAATTTTTTGATGGATTTGTCATGATCTGTTCTTTGGTTGATGTTCAAGTTTGTAAATGATTTACCCAATAAAATATGCTGTATTTGTGGTTCTGGGAAATATGCATGTTGCATCTAGCTGTACTGCATATGTACAGTGGGGCTTGCTCCATGGTAATAGCTGGCAGTAATGATTGACGCTGTCATGCCCTGAAATAGTGGCAGCAGAAGAATGGCCCACAGGGGTTGGCAAAGAGGCATCAGCAGCCAGGGATAGTCTGTGAAAGATGCAAGGCCATATGCAGAGACTCATTGTGGGGCATCATTGCATAAGTCAGTATGGGTCGAAAAGTACAGCTGAAGAGAGGGGCCATGTACAAAAAACACAGTTGCTCAGTGATAGGGCTAGTCCTGACAATAGCAGAAATATTATTGACTAGTGAGGCCTGAAACAGAGGGACTGGGAGTGAAAGATCATAAGTACATAAGTAATGCCACACTGGGAAAAGACCAAGGGTCCATCGAGCATATCATCCTATCCACGACAGCGGCCAATCCAGGCCAAGGGCACCTGGCAAGCTTCCCAAACGTACAAACATTCTATACATGTTATTCCTGTAATTGTGGATTTTTCCCAAGTCCATTTAGTAGCGGTTTATGGACTTGTCCTTTAGGAAACCGTCTAACCCCTTTTTAAACTCTGCCAAGCTAACCGCCTTCACCACGTTCTCCGGCAACAAATTCCAGAGTTTAATTATGAGTTGGGTGAAGAAAAAGTTTCTCCGATTTGTTTTAAATTTACTACACTGTAGTTTCATCGCATGCCCCCTAGTCCTAGTATTTTTGGAAAGCATGAACAGGCGCTTCACATCCACCTGTTCTACTCCACTCATTATTTTATATACCTCTATTATGTCTCCCCTCAGCCGTCTCTTCTCCAAGCTGAAAAGCCCTAGTCTCCTTAGTCTTTCTTCATAGGGAAGTCATCCCATCCCCGCTATCATTTTAGTCGCCCTTCGCTGCATCAGGACAAGGGGGCTGGCACAGAGACAAGGTGTTGGAGGAAGATCAGCCTGTTGAGGCTTGAATTGAGAAAGTAGAGGCAAGAGTTAGATTGGCCTGGAGGGGTTGACATACATGCATTGATTGTGGGAAGATCAGCCACATGATTAAGGTGAGACAACTAAACTTTGTAAAGAAGCAGCAATTGAAGACAGACACTGACTCACCATGGGGAAAAGTAAATGGGGGGAGACGGTCAGAGAGAACAAAACTGGTGGTGAGTTTGAGTTCAAAGAAGCTACGTTTGCAGGAAGAAATAGGGAGAAGACAGAGTGACAGAGAGAGTAAAGAAAGAAAGAGCTAAAGCAAAGAAAGAGTGGAGAGTGTTAGGTGGGGAGTAGATAAAGGGGAGAGAAAAACTGAAGGGATGCAGATAAAGTAAGGCTGGTGAGAAGACAGATAAAAGAGACTGGATGGGGGATACAATTATAACATAGAATGAGACAGTGGCTGGAAAGAAAGAGACCGATTGACTGAAATGAGAATCTGTGAATGTGCGTGAGAGAGAAGGTGGTGGACAGAAATGAGAGAGAGCAAGGGTGGCAGAGGGAAAGGAGAAAGAGTGAGAGAGGCTGATGTGAGAAAAAAAAAGTGAAGAGGAAAGTAGGGGAGAGGAGATGGAGGCTAGCAGGGCAAAGACTGCAGGGAGATGAGGTAGAAATCCTATATTTAAAGAGACTTTGTTGCTATAGAAGTTTGACTATGACTGTAACTCTTCAGTGGGTTTCAGTTAGTTTTATTAATAATTCTTTCTGAAGTCAGAAAATCAATGCCCTATTTGTCTGCTTATTGCTTGTATGTGTATATTCTTTTTTATGTACCTATTTATGGATTTTGGTGAAAGTATTACAAGCCATTTGTGCAGGAAATTAGTATTTTATACATATAGAAATAGACATTTATAAAATTACTTGAATGTATGCACACACAAAAGTACACACTACCAATACATAGCACATACCCTCTCTGCGTAAAATGAAGTCTTTTTACTTTCACAGAAGCCTTTGGTTCCTCCTCTTCCTAACCTTTATCTATTTGTCCTGCTTCATTTTGCCTCTAGTTTCTCCTCCCCCCCCTCCTTACTTTTCACCTATATTTTAAGTTGTAAACCACATAATCATCACTGACTCTCTTGCGGTATATCAGGCAATAGATATAGATTCATACACACACAGGTCACTGTTGAACCGGTGGTGGTGGAGAGTATTTTTAAAATGTTGACAGTCGCTGGCTAAATTAGATACGGATATTCAATGGCGGGTCATGTCCAAGCACCGGCACTACATATTTGGGCATATCTGCAAGTACTAGTCACTGTCACTTATCTAGGTCCCAGCCTATATTCAGCCAGGATGAGGATAAGAACACATATGGCTCCTGCCTGGCTGAATACTGGCCTGGACCCAGACAAGAGGATCACCTAAGCTGCCTTAAGCAGTTCATGTGGCAGATCTTCTACTCCCCCTCCCCATTGCCTTCCACTCCTCCCCGATTCTGATCCCCCCGATTCTCCATCCAAAGCCCACATCCGATTCTGATCCCTCCAATTCTCCATCCAAACCTCCCCCCCCCCCCCAATTCCAATTCCAACCCCCTACTCCCCTTTCAAGTTACCATTGATTCCAATCCCCCTGACCCCTTTTGTAAGGTGCCCCTGAACCAAAGCCATACCCCACTTGACCCCCAGATGCTCTAACATTCCCAGCACTTATCTGGAGATGATACCTAGTGGCCTAGTGAGCCGGTAAGGGAGAGACCCCCTTCTGCTCCTGCCCCATTTAGCTCTATTCAAAAATAGTGGTGCTGACCCCTAGCAGAATCCTTGTGGTACTAATGCTAGGATTCCACCTAGGGGTAGTACCACAAGACTACCATTAGAGGTCAGTGCCACCATTGTTTCCATAGAATTGCATTATATTTCTTTTATTAAACAGGTGCAACACATGCACTTATGTGTCTTCACAGCCTAGGCACCCTGATATAAAATTAGTGTCTATAGGTACCTAGAGCTGCCAAATATATTTCATTAATATGAAAACTCCCTTATTTTAAATACGTGAAGAAGGTTTATAAAAGAATACAGGAAAAATACCAAATCAATTTTGTCCCTGTCATTCACAAAGACCTACTCATGGAATAACACTGTAAGCCAAAATTTAATGCATTCTTCAAGCTATTGTATTATTATATTATAGACCCATTTTAGTAACAATAGGCATGAGAAGAAGTTGAATGTAAGACTACAACAAGATTTTACAGTTAGAATCATTCAAAGCAATAATACTTTATTTTTAATTATATGAAAAGAAAATTTGAACTATTTCATAATCCTTACCTTCAGGTTCACTTTTGATTAGCTCCTCCATCTTTCTCTGCTTTAAGGTGTCCACAACATCTGCTAAACTACCCTTGCGCCTTTCAGGAGTACCTAAGGTTAAACAGCACAATGATTCACCACTCTGACGGCCACTTTCTTCTGCCTTCATAGGTGAGGTAGCTGAATTGTGTATGGCAAATGGAGACATAATTTTATTGCCATCAATTTCCTGAAAGGAAACACAGAAAGGATTATATTACATTATTACAATTCTTATAGCCCGCTACTTCTTTAATTTGGTTCATTGCAGATTATACACAAGAAGTCCTGGACAATACCATGGAGATGCAATAATATGTGAATTAATCTTTTAGCCCCAATATCCACTGAAAACCAATGAGTTCCTGAAACAGAATAAGCTATCTTTCAACTCCCTTTAGCAATAATAATGCACACTTTTATCACATGACATGCATAACTGTAACATGATGTATGCTGGTTTAAGTCAATCACATTCATAGTCTTCATTCAAAATACCAATCACCACATTCTATGAGTTCATATGACCATAAAACACCAACTCTTAGATCTTTACATTTTCTTCTAAGATTCAGTTTAAAATTGTATCAACGGTATACCAGAGATAGGGGAAGGAGAGATTCAGGGGGCAGTGGTGCTATGGCCTCTGGGCATGGCCTGAAGTATGTAGTGGAGAACCAGGGATGTCAGAATAGAAATTTCTGGTCCAAATTTAAAAGCCCTTTCCACTTGCTGCTGCTGCCTCTCTGGGCCTGTAGCGGCAGCAATAATAAAAGTAAGTGGAACGAATACCATGAAGCCTTTGACCTCTGGGATCTCAAAGGCCCAGAAAGTATGACTCAGAGGGAGCAGGGCATGCAGGGCCTTTAAGAGTATAGAAGCCCAAAGGCTCCACAGCACACTTTTATTACCACCTCTGCCATTGTCATGGCTCTAAATGGGCTGCAGCAGGAGACAGACAGTGTGTGTGTGTGTGTGTGTGTGTGTGTGTGTGTGTGTGTGTGTGTGTGTGTGTGTGTGTGTGTGTGTGTGTGTGTGTGTGTGTGTGTGTGTGTGAGGGGGGGTAGAAGGAAATGATGGACTGGAGGGGGGCATAGGGAAGAGAGACAGAGAAGAAAGAGAAGTTAGACACAAGGTAAGTGATGAATAAGGAGACAGAGGACAAATGCAGGACACAGAGGAGGAAGGAACAGGGAGACAAATGGGGATGCTGGATGAGGGCAGAGGAAGAGGAGGAAGGGGATAGGCTTGATGCTGGGGCTGGTAGAAGGTGATTAGAGGCCAACTAAGGGGATGGGGGTGGCTAATATTGAGAAAAGGGTATGATGCTGGGGCTGGGAGGAGAAGAATAGGGGATGACATAGGATCTGGGCATGGGAGAAGAGGACTAGAGAGAAAAAGAATAAGTTGGATATAACCTAGGCAGGAAGTGAGAGAAGTAGATGTAAAGCTGGCAGGTTGGTGAAAGTTTGAAAGAGGGAGACAACTAGAGGGTGAGGAGGAGGGCTGAAATTTTAATTTTTAGACAGGTAGAAAAGAAAGATATGGAAGAAAAAGCTGAAACAAAGAATATTTAATTGATGTAAAGAGGAAATGGAAGTAGACAACAGTAAAAATGTAAAATGGATCAGGAACCCTGGAAATTGAAGACAAACAGTGGGAGACATTTAAAAAAGCCAGAGACCAGCACAATTGGGAAAAATAAAAATGTCCAGACAACAAAGATTAAAAAAATGTATTTTATTCTGCCTTTAGTAAATTGGAATGTCAGCTTTGAGAAATGTGCATCTCTGATGTCTTTGTATTTTGGATAATCATCCAGCAAAACAAAAAGAAAGGAATGTGCACCTCACAAACAGTTAACCTGAAGAAATGTATAACATATTAAAAATCATACACAAATTTCATTCATATTACAGCTTTGCATTTTGTGTGAAATAATATGCATTTGTCTTTGTATTTTGCTCAGCACAGAAGGAAATATATTTCTGTGTCTATACCTCTAAGAATTGCACTGCACATACAGTCTTGACTTTTTGGGGTTGCAGTTCAATTTTTGTCAGCATATATTTCTAGTCCCTTCATCTCTATAGCCTGTACTTTGCAAATGTAATCAATGTGAATTATTTCCTAGCATAAATTTTTGATGTACAAATCTGTAGAAGTCTATCTTGTTCAGTTTCACCAGTTGTAGGTGTATTGGTTTTCAGGAAACTGCTGCAAATATTTCTAGTGCTACCTTTTCAAAGGTAAGACTGATGGTGTAATGGTATGAGATCAACTGGGCTACTTTTGGAGATGAATGGTAGACTCGGTGGATCCTGGTATGACTTAGCACTATTTTTCTTGCGTTCTTTTGGCAGTTTTGTGATAGGCTCTGAATGGAAATTTTGAAGAGTTTTCTGTATTACTTAATATGTACCTGACAGGTGGCACTAGAGAGAATCTATGTTACTGCTACTAAGGTGACACCAACATTAAAATATAAAAGTTTCATATTAAGAGTATGGGGGTCAATATTCAAAGCATTTTAACTGGGCAGGAGAGGCTCAGGAAAAATTAGTTCTTACCTGATAATTTTCTTTCCATTAGTCCCAACAGATCAATCCAGAGACTTGTGGGTTGTGTCCCTCTACCAGCAAGTGGAAATAGAGAGAACCTCCGAGGTTTGCTATATGTGGACCTGTGCAGCCAACTGAACCTCAGTATGAACAATACCAAAGCAGTGGAATGGAAACAACAGAAAACTCTCCTGACATTGTCAGACCAATTGCCCAACATACTTCCACCACTTCTATATTTATTTATTTATTTTATTAATCAAACGAAGGAACATTCAGAACAACGGAACCCGAAAAAAAAAAAAAAACTAACCAACCGAAACAAAACCGCAGACAGTAAACCCAGGGGTGCCTCTGGATTGATCTGTTGGGACTAATGGAAAGAAAATTATCAGGTAAGAATGAATTTTTCCTTTCATGGCGTCCCACAGATCAATCCAGAGACTTGTGGGATGTACCCAAGAAGTCCTCAAGTAGTGCGGGACACCCCCAACCCGGCAGAAATCACCGATGAGCCAAACACCGCATCTTGACGAGCTGCCACATCCACCCAATAATGACGGGTGAACATATGGACCAAAGCTCATGTAGCGGCTCTGCAGATTTCTTCCAGAGAAACCAAACGGGACTCTGCATAGGAAGAAGCTTGAGCTCGCGTAGAATAAGCATGAGCTTGCAAAGGGGCTTGCTTGCCCAATGCCACGTATGCCGAAGAGAAGGCCTCCCGCAACCAACGGGCTATGGTGTCCTTGGACGCCATATGACCCTTCTTACTGCCTTCAAAAAGGACAAAGAGATGGTCAGAAAGACAAAATTCATTCGTGACCTCCAAATACCTGAGAAGAGCCCGTCTCATGTCGAGGTAGCGAAGAGCCCAGAATTGCTCAGGGTAATCTTCCCGGCGGAAGGCCGGCAAATGCAGGCACTGCCCCAAGTGGAAACGAGAAATCACCTTGGGCAAAAACGAAGGAACTGTCTTAATCGATACCCCCGCCTCTGTAAAACGCAGGAAGTGCTCTCTGCAAGAAAGGGCCTGCAACTCTGAAATTCTCCGAGCAGAAGTAATAGTTACTAGGAAAATTGCATTCAAGGTGAGATCCTTAATCGTAATCCCGATAAGGGTTCGAAAGGAGGACGCTGAAGCGCTTTGAGACCTAGATTAAGGTTCCAGGATGGCAGAACTGGCATGTCAGTGAGGAGAGCGCAAATGATTTATGCCCCTCAAGAAATGAACCACATCCGGGTGGGAGGCGATGGACACCCCCCTGAAGCCAGCCTCTAAAACATGCCAGAGCTGCCACCTTAAGAGAACTCAACGGGAGTGATTTTTGTACAGCCTCCTGAAGAAACGCGAGGATAACCGATACCAAAGCTGAAGCTGCTGACAATCCCGAACTCGCACACCACAAATCGAAGGTACGCCACACCCTAGCATAAGCTATCGAGGTGGATCTTTTCCGAGCCTACAGCATCGTAGTGATAACCGCGTCTGGATACCCTTTTCTTCTCAACCTCGCCCTTTCAAGGGCCAGGCCGTAAGACCTGCGCTGGTAGCAGAAAAGGATGATGGAACAGAAGCCTGATCACATCTGCGTACCAAGGTCGTCTGGGCCAATCCGGGGCCAATAGGATCACTGGACCGGGATGACTGGCAATGCAAGTCAGTAACCTGCCCACCATTGGCCACGGGGGAAAGGCATAGAGCAGGCCCCTGGGCCAAGGTTGAAGAAGGGCATTAATGCCTTCTGAGCCCAGCTCTCATCTCCTGCTGAAGAAATGGGGAACCTTCACATTGAATGCGGTGGCCATTAAGTCCATCTCTGGCATCCCCAACGGGCAGTTATCTGATCGAAGGCCAGAGGGGAGAGTTCCACTCCCCCGGCTCCAACTGGTGGCGACTGAGAGAGTCCGCTTGCACATTCTGTGACCCCGCTATATGAGCCCAACGGCAGATCAGAGCTGCCTCGCGCGCTAAGGGTGCACTCCTGGTGCCCCCCTGATGGTTTACATAGGCGATCGCCGTCGCATTGTCCAAAAGAACTTGAACTGGGCAACCACGGAGAAGATACAGACTCTCAAAGGGCCAGACGAATCGCCCGTAACTCCAAGCGGTTGATAGACCATGACGCCTCCGTTGAAATCCAAACGCCCTGGGCCATCTGTTGAAGGCAATGAGCCCCCCAGCCAGACAGTGACACATCCGTGGTCACTATCTTCCAGTCCGGGGTTGCCAGAGGAATGCAAGACACCAGATTCTTTTGAATGAACCACCAGTGCATGATTGTGTGAAGACGGCCTCTTGTCTGTCAACCGCCACGTGCAGAGCGAGTAGCGCCTGAGAGGAAAAAATGGTGCCCGCAAACACGTGCTGCACTAACTGCCCCGAGGAAACTGCCAAAACTATCCCCTGTGCTTCCGACTCACCCGATGCCTGTGGGGAACCCCCGTCACGCTGAACATCTGCTGTGGGCTGACAGCAGCACAACTCACACTCCCCTGATGCTGCTCTCTGGCCCCCACACCGAGAGCAGCACTTAGCCATTTCAGAAGGCACTAACATGCTCCACAAACGCCTGCCCCAAAACTGACTCGGCAGAACATCTAGTTCCTCCGTATGATTAAACAAAAACAAAGTCTCTTACCTTTTTTTTGTCAGGAGAGAAAGGAAACACCCGATCAGGCCAACAGCCCCGGGCGACGGAGGAAAGGTAGGGGGAGACCGGGAGGGACCTGGCACCACCAGGTGTACACCACAAGCTGCAAACAGCCACTCAACCCCTGTCTGTGCTAAACTAGGCCCAAAGGACACCAGTAGCCAGATCAAACCAGAGCTGCACAGAGATGTCCCTCCACCTGCTAGATAGAGAGAATACTGAATAATGTAGCGTTTCTTTGCTGTAAAGCTGTTACAGAGAACTGAATTTTCTTTAACTGAGAAGCAGTATATTTTTGAAATTTTGTTGACTGGGCTTTAATTGGCCCAGGTGTTCATTTCCTTTAGAGTGTACTAGGTTTGCCCCCAGTCTTAGCCAGGGAGAAAAGAGACAGATCTCTTTGTTGAGGCTCGGTGAATTATATGTTCTGATCGTCCCAAGTACTTTTTAGAAAGTAAACAAATATTTAGTTAGTGTTATAATTGATCTATATTTCAGCTACCTGTTGTTTGCGGACTGCACATTTTTTTGTGCATTGTTCAATATATTTTTACGGCAATAAACAATTGTTTATTGCCTCTGCCTGTCTGGACTGATAAAGAATACTGGTGGTTTGTGTGTTGGGTCTGTGAGTGCTTTCTGGGAACCTGAGCTATGCTGGGGACTGACCCTCTCAGTGACTGCGGGGTAACCTCAGGAAGTTGAGTAGGCGTTTTGTGACATCGACTCTAACTAGTCATTCCCTAATCAGTTAGAGTCAATGTCAGGAGAAGTTCAGAGGCAGAGTTTGGGCAGAGCTACTACTTACCCAGTTTGCGGCGATGTTCTAGCACTGAGTATCAGGGGTTAACATAGCCTATTGAGGGGCCACCCCTCTCGCTCTCTCCCGCAGACGCGGTGCACCCACAGTGTACAGCGCCGGGGCCCTCAGCACCCATCGCCACGGCCACCCCGCGTCGTCGCTCGAGCCTTCAAACCTCCTCCTCGCCCCGTTGCCGGAACCATTGAGAGGGAACTGTGCTCTACAGGACGGGGCGCCCCTCACAAGAGTTCGGGGACAGGGAGGAGGGCCGTCTGGGCACCTGCCTGCCCATTCGGTTCTCTCCCCCGCCCCCTCCGCCCATCCGCAGGGTGCATCTGTCCAGCGCACCGGGTCCGCCGCACAGGGGCCCCTTCTCCCTTCATCCCCAGGTCGATTGAGTGATCATCGTGGATTAGTTGTTTCAATTTAAGTGGGAGGTCTTAATCTATTTAAATAGTGCTCTGTGGGTGTCTCAACAGGACTGTTTATTAGCATTGAACTGATGCATACTGAACTGATGCATACTGTATGTAATTGAACTGAAAGGAATTGGATTTGAACTATACTGTGTGTTCTACAAATATATACACGTTTGTCACCTTATCGTTTTTTGGGGGTATCTGTTTTCAGCATATAGCTTGATACATTAAAGAGCATTACGGAGTGGAGTTTTTTTGAGCCATATGATGGTGCACGGGCCCACGCCTTATAGTCTGAATTCTTGGGCTGGCTGGGTGGCGTTACTGATGCATGGCTTGCTTGGCTGTTTGGGTGGCAGCGGGAGTATTAATTGATTTTTGTATGCAGCTTTTGTGCTGCCGAGTTAGATTTTCTTATCTAATTTGAAAGCTTGAGTGGATTATTAGTTAACATTTAATGCTAAGAATTGTAGAGTGATGCACTTGGGGTGCAGAAACCTGAAAGAGAGATACTGAATAGGAGGGGAGAGATTAGTAATCTCGACTCAGGAGAGAGACATTGGGGTTTTGGTGTCTGAGGATCTGAAGGTGAAGAAACAATGCGACAAGGCAACGGCCGTGGCCAGAAGGATGCTAGGCGGCATAGAGAGGGGCATAACCAGCAGAAGAAAGGAGGTGTTGATGCCCTTCTACAAATCGTTGGTGAGGCCCCACTTGGAGTATTGTGTTCAGTTTTGGAGGCCGTATCTTGCTAAAGATGTAAAAAGACTGGAAGCAGTGCAAAGAAAAGCTAAAAAAATGGTATGGGGTTTGCGTTGCAAATCTTACGAGGAGAGACTTGCTGACCTGAATATGTATACCTTGGAGGAAAGGAGAAATAGGGGTGACATGATACAGACGTTCAAATATTTGAAAAATTAATCTTCAAATGAACCTTTTCCGGAGACGGGAAGGCGGTAGAACTAGAGGACATGAGTTGAGGTTGAAGGAGGGCAGACTCAGGACTCATGTCAAGAAGAAGCATTTTTTCACGGAGAGGGTGGTAGATATGTGAAATGCCCTCCCGCAGGAGATGGTGGAGATGAAAACGGTAATGGAATTCAAACATGCATGGGATAAACACAAAGGAATCCTGTTTAGAAGGAATGGTTCCGCAGAATATTAGTAGAGATTGGGTGGCAACGCCAGTAACTGGGAAACAAAAAGGGAACTGGGCAGACTTCTATGGTCTATGCTCTGATCATGACTGAATTGATAGGGATGGGCTGGAGTATAAATTTTAAGGGGCTCCGACATTAGCTTCAGAACTTAGTACAAGAACAGTGCTGGGCAAACTTCTACAGTCTGTGCCCTGAGAAAGGCAAGGACAAATCAAACTCGGGTATACATATAAAGTATCACATACCGTGTAAAATTAGTTTATCTTGTTGGGCAGACTGGATGGGCCACAAAGGTCTTTATCTGCCGTCATTTACTATGTTACTATTAGGAAAGGAATGTAAAACAAAAATGAGGATGTTATAATGCCTTTGTACTGTTCCATGGTGTGACCGCACCTCGAATATTGTGTTCAATTCTGATCGCAGCATCTCATAAAAGATATAGTGGAATTAGAAAAGGTACAGAGAAGGGTGACAAAAATGATAAACAGGATGGGAACATTTCCCTATGAGGAAAGGCTGAAGCGGCTAGGGCTCTTCAGCTTGGAGAAAAGACGGCTGAGGGGAGATATGATAGAGGTCTATAAAATAATGAGAGGAGTGGAACGGGTAGACGTGAATCACTTCTTTACTTTTTCCAAAAATACTAGGACTAGGGGGCATGCAATGAAGCTACAAAGTAGTAAATTTAAAATGAATCAGAGAACATTTTCATCACTCAACGTGTAATTAAACTCTGGAATTTGTTGCAAGAGAATGTAGTAAAAGCAGTTAACTTAGGGGGGTTTAAACAAGGTTTGCATAACTTCCTAAAAGAAAAGTCCATTGAGCATTATTAAAATGGACTTGGGGAAAAGCCACTGCTTATTTCTAGGATAAGCAGCATAAAATGTATTGTACTTCTTGCGATCTTGCCAGGTACTTGTGATCTGGATTGGCCACTGTTAGAAACAGGATGCTGGGCTTGATGGACCTTCGGTCTGTCCCAGTATGGCAATACTTATGTACTAAATGCTTCCATCTTTCTTTAAGGTTGGTTTCACATGCTTATTGGAAGGCTGATGACCATTACTCAGTACTGTCCAAAATACACACTTTTCTCCTGATGATTTACTTCTTCCTTACACTACACCTACCATGGTGATTTTAGAAGCCCTATTTGTGATTCATACATGTAAATACAGGCATCTGCATGTGTATCTCAGCTACATCTAGAAAACTAGATTTTAGAAAGCCAGGATTTACACATGTAAATCTGCAATAAACAAATTTGGCCAAGGGACATTGCTTTTCAGTATCCTTTGGGAGGGATTAGTGAAGAGGCATGCATGTCTATGATCTCCAAGATCAACACTGATATTTGCAGTTGCTCCCGGGGATATGCAGGTTTCCAAAATGGCAACCATATGCATATAGATTCTGAAATAGCAGCATACATATGTAGGTGCTGACACAACATGTATGTTGCCACACTGTCCCAATCGATGCTACTGCCGCCACATATAGCTTGGACATAATATGCATTCCTACATGTATTTTAGAATAGTTTCTACGCTGGCAGATCCTTTTTGAAATTATTACAGGAATATGATACATCCCAACCTGAACATCAGGTCTGAGGGGTAGCCTAGTGGTTAGTGAAGTGGACTGTAAACCAAGGGACCCAGGTTCAAATCCTACTTTATTTCTTTTTATTTGTATTTCCTTGGTATGCCCAGCTCTTATGTAAACTACATAGAGCTCACTTAAGGGTATCTGCAGGATATAAGAAATAAGAAACAAATAAAAGAATTTCAATTCCTACTTTCTAAAATCTGCCTTATTTTTTTTTTATAACGGTAAGCACTTTCTTTTCTACCTCAGCCTTGTTTTGGAATGCATTTAACAGTGTGTAATATGCACATTTTAAAGAGAAGCATGATGTAGTTAAAATATGCAGATTTATGGGTTTTTTAAAGCTATATTAGGTGTATACCGAACATTCGGATTTGATTTGGCCTCAAATAGAGCCCTGAATATTCAGCCAAATAGCGATTTAAATTAGAATACAAATAATCTAGGACTCTACAGTGCTAAATCCTTCTGAAATAAACACTTCACCTCTGATTTCACATTGCTTCTTTTATTATTTGTTATGCTAAAACTCAATGCTATTATACATATTCAGTTCGTATTCAGCCGAATAATATTTTTCATTATTTGTATTCGGACGAATAGTAAAATATGTTATTCGGGACAGCTCTACTATGTACAAATGTAAACTAAGGAAGAGAATTCATTAACTGCTAGCAAAGACTTAAGAAGAATTAAGGACAACAAAATAGGCTGCAGGCACACCTGTAAAACAGGGCATGACAAGTATTTCTTGATAAAAGAACGATCTTGCCATGAGGAGCTCTCTACTAGATGACTATGAGTAGTTTTCTTGTTTTAGCATAGTGAATCCTAAATGAAATAGTACCACAAACATAAAACAGAATTCACTTCTAAATTTTTAGTTATGCCGTTTCATTTTATCATGCACTACAACATAACATAAAACTAAATGGGAAAAAAAACTACATTAGAGCAACAAAAAAAAGTTGAAATGAAACAAAATGAAATGAACATTTTCTGTTTGTACACCATTGAATGTAATATTATATGTTGAGGCTAATAAGAAAATTTACTAGTGATGTGATCTTTAGGGAGTAAGGGCAAGATGAGTCAAGAGTGTGATTATTATCTCTATAGTGATAACTGGCCACTAATGATAACCTTTGATGGTCCAAACCTCCTGTGCCAGGTTCTCTGCCACTATCTTGAGGCCTTGGATTTCAATTAAAGTCTACATCCAAATAAACTATGGGTTCCTCAGAGAAAGGTGTTTTAGAGTGTTCATATCATGGTTCTCATCAAGTGGGCAAGGTCCACAGATCTGAAAGCAGCACCCCAGGTGTGGAAAGGAGGCAGGGTCTTCTGTCTATTACAGTCATTTTCCCTTTGGGGTGAGCCCTCTAGTGCTGGTGGCTGATAGAACTTAGCTGTTCAAACCCCATTACCTAAGGTGGGATGTCAGATGCCAGGGGAGCCCGGCAAAAAAAGCAGAGAGCCTAAGTACAGAGAATCTCAACAGAAGGACTTAGAATGGATACAAGGCTGGAACTTGACAGGAATCTAGCAAACAGTTAAGACAGCTTCTGCAGAGAAGAAATGGAAATGCAGCATGGGAGCCAGAGCACTAGACCACACAGCAAGGTCTGGGTTTATATACACACCCTAGAAAGGAAAAAGATGGCCTCTGAAAGGAAGTGGTAGGTATAGAGCAGCCAGTAAATATAGTGAAACCTACTGACACCTGATGGCTGGAGGTCACCAGTACTGAGTCATCTACATGACTATCAGATGCCCTAGGTGAACCTTCAGTCATTTGCCCCCCACATGAACAGCTCATGACCTACCCCTTTCAGTTTACCATATTTCGTTCCCCTCTCTACACCCCCACCCCTCAGGTGGCCAGTATATTCCCCCCAAGATGTCCAGCATCTCCCTATATCCTTTCTACCCCCATCTCACCACCCCCTCCTCAGTTGGACAGCATTTGCTCTCCCATTCCCTTCCCTACTCTGACCCCACATCCAGAATATCTCCATTTCCCTCCCCACTTCCATGCCTCTCACCACCATATCCCTACTTCCTTCCATGTTAGCCCCAAAGTTAAATATGAGTGAGAGCTGTACAGTCCTATAAGTACAGGCCTATACTGAAGTGATGTCTTATCTCATCCCCCTCCAATAAAAAGTCTGCTTCAGAGGGAGGAAGATAGAGCCCTTGAGGAATTCTCTCTTCATTAAGCTTTGGGACTGGAGCAGATGATATGGGGGGTGGGGGGGGCAGGACAGGACAACAATGGCAATAGGGTGATGTTCTGCCCTCATGTTCATGGAGGCAGGATGCATTGTTATGTATATTTAGTATGATTATTATTTGTATTTAATTGCATTGTCTGTGTAATAGATAGACCTATGTACTGGGGCTTCCCCCCCCCCCCCCCCATTAGTTCACAGTTCCCTGTGACTCCTTCTGAGGGTGTATTCTTGCTCTCTATGTGTATTGTGAGCTTTCCCTGTTGGCTCTTTGTCAGGGCCAGGGGCCAGCCCTCACTCTCTGCTCCCGGATCCTGGGGGCTGCGCGAAAGAGTACCAGTCTTCCTAGCATACCTTTGTGATCAACAGCTGTTCTAGGGGCTGATCCCTTCATAACCTATTGTGATTCTATCAAAATTCTTCACTATTTTTCCCCAAAGCATTTGTTCCCAATTCTTTATCAATATTCCCTCACTTCCCCCCTTTGAGTATAACAGCTTTTCCTCTCTGTAATTGGATTGATTTTTTTTTTTCTGTGATGAAGATCCAATGGATCTAAGACTCAATTTGCTACATGGAGCTTCAAGCACCTATTCCTTTTGGAGAGCCAAACTGTCACCCACATTGAATTGAGATTTAGGCCGGTGGTGTTGGTCTGCAAACTTCTTTTGTTGTACTACCACTCTCTCCATGCTGGAATTCACCTGCTTCCAGACGTCCTTGGGTTCCTGAACAGAATCATCAGATGAAAAAGCTTCATCTTCCCTGTCAACTGCACAGGTGAATTAGGCCCACCTAAGTTCTCCCTGGGCACATCTCAATTGGAAACCCTGATAGAGTAATCTTAGGCTTTTATTCTCTTATGCTGCTTTCAGGGCATAAAGAGAAAATAGATAGATAGATAGATAGATAGATAGATAGATAGATAGATAGATAGATAGATAGATAGATAGATAGATAGATAGATAGATAGATAGATAGATAATTTGTTGAAAAAGTAAGCCTTTCCATTTCAGCACTGAAATACAAGACATCAACTGTTTAAAATTTAGAGAATAATCATTGTAACTATTTTGGTGAACTTATCCAAATAAAAGGTTAATATTTCTCATTAGAGTGGAAATTAATCAAACAACAGAGATTTAATTTCAATTAGCAACTAGCTGTTATTTTCTTAAGTATTTATATATAAATATTTCTTTTATGAAAGCTCTTTTTAACAAAGTATCCTAAAAATGCCTGGAGGCCTTAACAAAAAAACGAGATAGTCAGTCAGTCTTAAATACCATCTCTCCTCTAGGCAGCAATTTCCACAGATAAAGAGGTCACCACTGTTTAACAGTGTGCTGCCACATTAATTTAGTATGACAAGATAAAGCAGTAATCTCTGTTCGAAGAGGTTGCAAGCTGCCTGCTATCCAGGGACATACTCCAGTCAATTTGCTCTGTATATCACTTTATACAATTGCCATGACAAAGCCGCCTGAGTTCTCTCATGTAAATCTGTCTCTTTCTCTGACAACTTAACTGCCAGTCAGACGGCACTGGATCATTAGTAAACTACACAAGCATACAGTTTTACACTTGCAAGGAGGCTTACAAGTTCCCTTACCATAGCCCCCAAAAGAAGATATTTATAGCTTGGTCAATCCATTGATTCCACTTTCATATCAGCTTGTATTTTCAGTTTGTCATGCTATATTGTCAATGGGGGTGATTAAACAGATGTTTCATAGTTTAAAATTTGTGTTCTTAAGAGTAAAAGTTTTGAAGCTTTCTGTGAAAGGTTTTGACTAAAGATTATCTCTGAGAAAGATGAAGAGAACATGTTTATTAACATAAATCTCACAATAAAACTATACTGGTCGATATGTATGTGACAGTGAACAACATTCTTTTTTAAGCACTTTTACCAGCTAAGGCCCAGATGCACAAAACCTAACGAGCCCACAACTTGCGTTTTAAACTGGTTCCAGCCAGTTTAAAACGCAAGTAGTTCACCCCGGGCATGCACTACGGGCATTTTCCCTGCCACGGTAGCAGGCAACGAAAACGGAATGCAAATGATTGAAAAGCTATTATAATGAGCTGCACTACCGTTGCAGCCCATTATAATGAGATGCACTACCGTTTTTCCGATTCCCTTACCATAGGAACCCTAACGAGATGTCTGACCTCTTGTTAGGGCTCCTGTGAGGGAATCGGAAAGGAAAAGGGCCCCCAAAAAAGGTAAAAAAGAAAAAAAAAGCAGGGAGCGCATGTGAGGTGCGTCCTTTAAGGACGTACTCTCCCTGCGCTTCTGAGAGACATCTTTTTTTTCGCATTTTTTTTTTAGCTCTGCCGGCGCTGGTGTTTTTTCCCCCCTTCTATTTTGTCTTCGCCGCCCCTCCACAGCAAAACTTTTATGTTTTCCTGGTTGCCGGAGAATCGGGACGTCCCTTTAGATTAGGCTCCTCTTCCTGGTCTCTTCAGCCAATCAGAGCGCGTTTCGCTGACAACAGCCAGCTAAGCCCGCTTTGATTGGCTGAAGAGACCAGGAAGAGGAGCCTAATCTAAAGGGATGTCCCGATTCTCCGACTCAGGTACCAAAGGACTAGAGAATGCAAGTGAGCTACAACGAGTAGCTCATTTGCATTCCCTATCGTTGATGCATTCCCGTTCCCTACCGATTCGCTATGGTATGTCTTTAACGCATCTGGGCCTCAGTTAGACTCAATGCCGTGCCATGTCTGGGCACCAGCATCAAATATCCAGGTCTGACTGGCCTGGCTCCTGGTCACCGGGACTTATGTAGGTCCAGGTGGATATTCAGTGGGGACCCAGATATGACATTTATGTGGGTCCCAGCTGCATATTAGCTGGGACATGCATAAGGGGATGTGTTATGTCCTTTCTAACCCCTCCCCCCTACACAGATTCTGATTCCCCCGCAAAGAACAGTAACCTCTTTCTTTTCTCTTCCCCCACTCTAGATGAACAATGTCCTCCTCCAGTAGCCCCCTACCCCCAGTAGGCTTGTCTCAGGCTTTCCTTTTAAATCCCCTTTTGGTCAAGTGGTCTTCAGTGATGCCCAGTCACTCCTGCCCAGGCTGACTCCAGTGTTAAAATGGCTGCAGCAACTTCAAGTGGCAGTCTAGCAGTAGTGCAGTAGTACTGCAAGTTTACCACTAGAGGTCGAAGCAGCCAATTTGATGCTGGAGCTGGCATGGGCAGGAGTGACTGGGCATTAATCCTGACCCAAAGACCACCTGACCATCAAGGAGTGGAAAGTTAGGTAGAATGCTACCAGAGAGGGATTTTGGCCATTGAGGAGGTACGAAGGGGAGAGCACAGGCAGCTTCAAGCCAGTACCTAGAAACTATGCAGGTGTTGGCTGATATTCAGTGTTGGCACCCACATAGGTAACCAGCCAAATTTGGAACTGCTATTTATGCTGTCCTTGATGCTCAGTTATCTATGTGAGCACTGGCACTGAATATTGCTGGCATTCGCTTACCTGCTGGCGCTTCCCTGACTTTGCCCCATAATACCCCTCTTCTGCTCACTTCCTAAATGGCTGGTTAGTTTCAATATTCAGCAGCACTGCCCCGTTAAGTGCAGCTGAATATCGGTGGCCGGTTTGCTTAGCATGATTTAAGTGGCCAGGAGCCTGTCCTGCCCCTTTAAATCACTTTGCATATCGAGCATATAAAATAATTTAAGTGAAGACATTTAGGGGCCTTTCGCTTAAGTGTGGTAAAGGTTTGCACTTACTACACGATAAGTGCTCAAATTATTGCACATTATCCCCCAGATTCTATAAACGGCGACTAAAGTTCCATGTGCAAATCAGACATGGGCATTTGCACCAGGTTTTAGCTGGCATAAATGATTGCGTCTAAATTTTAGTGAGAGAACGGCCACTGCACATATTCTATAAACCTCACTGAGATGAGGTTTATAGAATAGCACTAAGCACGGTTTTTTTTTAGCACCAATTCTTTTAGGTGCCATTTACAGAATTTAGTTCTATAAGGTCAATTCTATAACAGGTTGCCCACATAAGGGCATCTGTAAGTGGCAAAGTGCATAAAAGCAAGGGGGCATACACATGGGTGGGCAGGGTACCCACTTACATTAGATTACATTAGAACTGTGTTTGGAACCTGGGCCAAGTGACTTAATCCAACCAACTTGGTTACACAGAATTTGGTGAGTCTGGTGTCTGTCATAAAGGTATGCTTATTATTATTATTTGTTACACTTTCCCACCTATTTGCAGGCTCAATGTGGCTTACATAGTACTGTAGAGGCAATCGCCAATACCGGTTATAACAAATACAAAGTGAGGTTGTGGTAAAGTAAAGTTCATGTGTGACAGACACATTGGGGAATTGTAAGAAGAGTTAAGTTATGTCCAGTATGAGCTCTGGTTTTGTTGTGTTGCTGGGTTAAGGCATTTAATTTGGATCGTTAGGGTATGCCTTTTTGAACAAGTTAGTTTTTAGTAATTTCCAGAATTTCAGGTGGTTATGTGTTGTTTTCACGGCTTTTGGAATTGCGTTCCATAGTTGTGTGCTTATATAGGAGAAGCTGGATGCATAGGTTGATTTCTATTTGCCAGAGTTCGCCGGTTTTGTTTTTCATCGATAATGGAAAAATAAGCCGGCCATCCCGAACCCGGCGAAATCCAAGGCATTTGGTCGTGGGAGGAGCCAGCATTGTAGTGCACTGGTCCCCCTGACATGCCAGGACACCAACTGGGCACCCTAGGGATCAGTGCGGTGGACTTCAGAAAAAGCTCCCACATGCATAGCTCCCTTACTTTGGGTGCTGAGCCCCCCAAACCTCCCCCCCAAAAAAACCCACTACCCACAAATGTACAACACTACCATAGCTCTTAGGGGTGAAGGGGGCAACTACATGTGGGTACAGTGGGTTTTGGAGGGCTCCCATTTACCAAAACAAGTGTTACAGGTAGGGGGGATGGGCCTGGGTCCGCCTGCCTTAAGTGCACTACGGTACCCACTAAAAGTGCTCCAGGGACCTGCATACACGCAGGCCTCTAGGACTTGTTGCTGCTGTATAACCTTGGCACACCAGTTGACACCTGAAGACTAATCTCTTTGAAAAAGTCCTTTATTTGAATAAGCACGTTTACTCACAGTTAACTGCAGATCAGAGGTTGTGTCCCACTGGCAAAGAGTCTCCCTGATACTGAGATTAGCAATAGGTCAGAGCTGGCAGAATGGTGTACAATGCCCTCTTTCAGCAACATTCAAGGTAATAACTAAGTTCCCTAATGTGGGTAACACATGAAAGGGATCTAAAACTGGCTTACAAAAAATGGCCACTACCTCATGGACTACCGGAAACAAAACTGGACACACTCTGACCCAGTTAGCAGGGGGAAAAGCACCATGGGAGTACAGCCCACTATCCTACACCCACCACAATGCATTGCTGATGTGACTCTGCAGTGCATCTAACAGAAAAGGTGTCACACTCACCCGAGATCCACATCACAACCAGGGAAAGGCTGTCAGAGGATAGAACTCATTCTGCTGTCATGGAGGTGGGTACGGCATTTGAGGCTGGTATAGAGGCTGGCAAAATATGTTTATAATTGTGTTTTTTAGTGTGGGAGGGGGTTGGTGACCACTGGGGGAGTACGGGGAGGTCATCCCCGATTCCTTCCAGTGGTCATCTGGTCAGTTGTGGTACCTTTTTGAGGCTTGGTCGTGAAAATAAAAGGACCAAGTAAACCCGGCGAAATACTGATGAACGCCGCTTTTTTTTCCATTATCCGCGAAAGCCAGCCATCTGGTAGCCACACCCATGCCCGCCCATGTCCCGCCTTCGCTACACCACCGACATATCCCCGTGAACTTTCACCGGCAAGGCAATGGGAAAGCGGCGATGCTGTCAAAAACGCTGCTTTCGATTATACCGATTTGGCCTTGATTGGATAAAGACTTGACTAGTGTGGTCATC
Organism: Microcaecilia unicolor; assembly: GCF_901765095.1. Taxonomy (NCBI): domain Eukaryota; kingdom Metazoa; phylum Chordata; class Amphibia; order Gymnophiona; family Siphonopidae; genus Microcaecilia; species Microcaecilia unicolor. The sequence continues at coordinate 92,802,386 of NC_044039.1, forward strand.
CAGTGGCATACTAAGGGGGGGGGGCGGTGGGGGCGACCCGCCCCAGGTGCACACCGCTGGGGGGGGTGCTGCGCCGGTCAGCTTCGTTGTTTCCATGCTCCCTCTGCCCCGGGTTACTTCCTGTTCCGGGGCAGAGGGAGCATGGAAACAACGAAGCTGAGCGGCGTGCACCCAGGGGGGGGGGTGACGAGGGGGTTCGCGCTGCACCGGGGGGGGGGGGGGGCAGGGCGCATCGGCGACCGCCCCGGGTGTCAGCGCCCCTAGGAATGCCACTGGGGTCATCATTAGGTTGAAAAGGAGTGGTGATAGTGGTGATCCTTGAGGTACTCCACAGTCTGCTTTCCATGGTGATGATATATTCAAATTTGATTTCACTTGATATGTTCTACTGGTTAGGAAACCCTTGATCCAGCTAAGTACACTTCCACCAATCCCGAAATATTCTAGGATGCTTAGTAGTATGTTGTGATTTACCATGTCGAATGCACTAGACATGTCGAATTGTAGGAGAAGTACGCTTTTGCCTGTTTCAATCTCTTGTTTGAATTTGGCTAAGAGAGTAATTAGAACTGTTTTGGTGCTGTGGTTGGAGCTGAATCCTGATTGTAATTCGTGCAGTATTGTGAATTTGTTTATGTAGTCAGTTAGTTGTTTAGTTACCATTTTTTCCATCAGTTTGACTACTAGTGGGATTGATGCTACTGGGCGGTAGTTGGTGATATCACTTTTTTCTTGGTATCTTTTGGTATTGGGGTGAGTAGGATGTTGCCATTTTCCTTAGGGAAGAGACCATGTTGAAGCATGTAGTTTAAGTGGGATGTGAGATCTGCTGTGAAGCAGTGGGGAGCAGATTTTAATAGGTGATTAGGGCAGATGTCCAATTTACAATGAGTCTTGGAGAACTTATTAATCGCTTGGTTGACTGCTTCAGCGGTGAGTGGAAGGAAGCTTGTCCAGAATCTGTCCGCTGGATATTCGCCGTGGACTAGGTCCATACAGTCGATGAAATTTCCGATGTTGGTGCTGTTCTGAGGTAACATGTTGCGTAGGTTTACAATTTTTTCTTTGAAGTATTTGGCAAGTTTATCTGCAGGTGGGATATCTGTGTTGGTTGTGGTAACCATGGTGGTGTCTAGTAGTTTGCCCACTAGTAGGTATAATTTTTTTGTGTCTTTGTAGTCAGGCCCTATTTTGGCTTGTCTTATTGCGTATTTGCATTTTCTTTGATTGTGTTTCCATGCAGTGGTCTGAATAGGGAAATAGAGTGGCAATCGCTTATTTAGATTTTCCTGCGCTAGTATATCAGTTGACAGCCTATAAGAGTAGGGCGCATGTGTGGGCGTTCATGCAGACCTTAACTCTGATGGGAGAGGTTCCTCCCTATAGTTGCTGATTCGTAACAAATTTATACTTTATAACAGTTTTGAATAGGGATAAGTGAGTAACATACTTATTTTTGAGTTTTGTTTCATTTTATGCTTGTTTTTGTTTTGTTTTGTTCTTATTTTTTATACTTTGTCCACATTGCTCTTAGATTAGTTCCCCTGAAGACACCAACATAATGGTGAAACATGGTCCATGTCAGCAACCATGAACTCTGAACAATGGATACCGTATCTATGAAATCACAAAATTGAAGTACAAAAGTTTTACTCTGCCTTGAGACTCGCATCAGTTCCTGCATAGCAGCACCCTATTGATAACTGGAAAACATCGCACTCGCTAAAGTCAACACAAGCTAAGTAGATACCAGGATATAAGTTTTTGAAAGCTGTATTTGTGGACTGGTTTAGCTGATATACTACTACACAGTGGAGTGGAGGTAGGGTGTGCTATGATGGTGGTAATGGTGTTTTTGCATATCTCGAGTCTTCGGGTCGTTGGAAAACACCAAAAAAACTGAGCAAAATTTGAAATTTTATTCACAACTATCTATATATATATTTTTTTTTTGCACAATAAGTTTTATAAACCATATATTTAGCTTTGACTTTCTCTTTGGTTTCTGTAAAAGTTCCAGTTAAAATTTAATGACAAGCAAAGAAGAGTGGAGCAAAAAAAAACCTCTCTCAGATGGTGTTCACAAAAAAATGTTTATTCAAATCGATAAAATAAGCGACCTGACAAGAGTCGTGTTTCGGCCAAAACGGCCTGCCTCAGGGGTCTATGACAAGTAAAAATGGTAATAACAATAACTATAATAAATAATGATAATGATAAACACAATAACATTCACAAGGTATAAATGCAAACAAATCAGAAAAATTAATAAAAACAATGAATAAAAATGTATCAATAAAAGCAAACATACATATTGAAACAATATACCTAGGAATATGTAACAACAGCATGTTTTCCTAGAACAATAAGATTGCAGCCAATCTCATATGGTATGTAAGATCTATACAGTGGTGGAAATAAGTATTTGATCCCTTGCTGATTTTGTAAGTTTGCCCACTGACAAAGACATGAGCAGCCCATAATTGAAGGGTAGGTTATTAGTAACAGTGAGAGATAGCACATCACAAATTAAATCCGGAAAATCACATTGTGGAAAGTATATGAATTTATTTGCATTCTGCAGAGGGAAATAAGTATTTAATCCCTCTGGCAAACAAGACCTAATACTTGGTGGCAAAACCCTTGTTGGCAAGCACAGCGGTCAGACGTCTTCTGTAGTTGATGATGAGGTTTGCACACATGTCAGGAGGAATTTTGGTCCACTCCTCTTTGCAGATCATCTCTAAATCATTAAGAGTTCTGGGCTGTCGCTTGGCAACTCGCAGCTTCAGCTCCCTCCATAAGTTTTCAATGGGATTAAGGTCTGGTGACTGGCTAGGCCACTCCATGACCCTAATGTGCTTCTTCCTGAGCCACTCCTTTGTTGCCTTGGCTGTATGTTTTGGGTCATTGTTGTGCTGGAAGACCCAGCCACGACCCATTTTTAAGGCCCTGGCGGAGGGAAGGAGGTTGTCACTCAGAATTGTACGGTACATGGCCCCATCCATTCTCCCATTGATGCGGTGAAGTAGTCCTGTGCCCTTAGCAGAGAAACACCCCCAAAACATAACATTTCCACCTCCATGCTTGACAGTGGGGACGGTGTTCTTTGGGTCATAGGCAGCATTTCTCTTCCTCCAAACACGGCGAGTTGAGTTCATGCCAAAGAGCTCAATTTTTGTCTCATCTGACCACAGCACCTTCTCCCAATCACTCTCGGCATCATCCAGGTGTTCACTGGCAAACTTCAGACGGGCCGTCACATGTGCCTTCCGGAGCAGGGGGACCTTGCGGGCACTGCAGGATTGCAATCCGTTATGTCGTAATGTGTTACCAATGGTTTTCGTGGTGACAGTGGTCCCAGCTGCCTTGAGATCATTGACAAGTTCCCCCCTTGTAGTTGTAGGCTGATTTCTAACCTTCCTCATGATCAAGGATACCCCACGAGGTGAGATTTTGCGTGGAGCCCCAGATCTTTGTCGATTGACAGTCATTTTGTACTTCTTCCATTTTCTTACTATGGCACCAACAGTTGTCTCCTTCTCGCCCAGCGTCTTACTGATGGTTTTGTAGCCCATTCCAGCCTTGTGCAGGTGTATGATCTTGTCCCTGACATCCTTAGACAGCTCCTTGCTCTTGGCCATTTTGTAGAGGTTAGAGTCTGACTGATTCACTGAGTCTGTGGACAGGTGTCTTTCATACAGGTGACCATTGCCGACAGCTGTCTGTCATGCAGGTAACGAGTTGATTTGGAGCATCTACCTGGTCTGTAGGGGCCAGATCTCTTACTGGTTGGTGGGGGATCAAATACTTATTTCCCTCTGCAGAATGCAAATAAATTCATATACTTTCCACAATGTGATTTTCCGGATTTAATTTGTGATGTGCTATCTCTCACTGTTACCAATAACCTACCCTTCAATTATGGGCTGCTCATGTCTTTGTCAGTGGGCAAACTTACAAAATCAGCAAGGGATCAAATACTTATTTCCACTACTGTATAAACATGAAAAATAGATTTATATCCATGGTATAATGGTCACAAAGGTGTACAGGTCATTATACATATATTCATTTTGTTTACAAACTGTAACAAACCGAGCAGAGACTAAACAAATGTGTTATTATATATTTCTATTAAATCTATGATCTGTGCAACCAAGAGTTATAAAACTGACAAAGACATGTAAAATGTTACATGATACTGAAGATTAAATTTTCTTATCGTGCACCCAAAGCTATATAGTTTTGCAATCTCAACTTTGACATCAAACTGAGTAAGCAAATAAACAAAGCTGGGACTAAACAAGTGTATATCACAGTCAAACATATTCAAGGAAGTGTTTACCCAGTCCATATAAATATATTCATAATATGAATATGCACACAAGAAAGACTGTACGTGTATATATTTTTATATATTTAAAACTGGTAAAACCAAGCCAGTGGCTGGCAGGACTAAAATGTAAGCTGAAAAAATGCTAGATAAAAAGCTAAATAAAAACATAATAAAAACACTGCTCCTGAAAGGACCTCATGAAGGCAGTTCCTGTACAAAAAAAAACTTAAGGTGTACACGCAGAAAACTTAGTACAGCACGATTCTATAGATGCTGTTATGAACAGACTGAGAACTCATATCGTCTTTGCTAAGTGGGAGAAACTACGAGTAGTTCTGTATTCTTAAAACATTTAAATTCAAAGCGTCGCCAAAACACCAAGGGCATTCTAAGTCCAGCATTGCCAATGAACATCGCTTATAGCGTTAAAAACTAGTATAGAATAAAGCGGACAAAAGTATATTAAATTAAAGCTTACCACACACGGATATGATGAAACAAGATCCGCGGTTAATCTCTCTGAAACGCTGTCCACTACGTGGTGAAAAAAAGTGTGGGCGATACTGCAGAGATTTAAAGCGTACCCATGATGACGTAACGCTGAATGGCGCAAAAAAATTTATATGGAATAAGGTTATACAAGAATGTGGGCTGTAAAGTAAAAAATATATGCAATTATAATTATAAAAAACAGAAGGATTGCAAGAAGCTAAAAAATAAAAAGATCAAAAACTGTGGCCAATGATGTCACACGCATAAATTAATAAACAGTAAAGCGGAAAAAACATCGCTAGGGTTCTCAAAACCAATAAGAGAATCCGAAAATATGTGAAATCTAAGACATAATCTATAAATCAAGCACCGATATCCGATACCTCTGCTGGCCTGAGAAACCTGTACAAACGAGCGGAGATCATAAAACAACTGAGAGCTTACCTGACTTGGTGCTCTCTATGTATCACAGTACATTCTAAAAAAAGTGTAGCAGCAGCGAAAAATGGCATAATACTCATTATAACCAACCGCCCCCCCCCCCCCCCAAAAAAGATAAAAAGGTAAAAGGTGAATAAATTGATGCTTAAAAAAATATGTGGAAAATATATATATATGCTTCAACAAATATGCATTAATAAATATGAACGAGGGGACAAGTACCAAGGAGCTAAAGAAAAAATACAAAACAAAAAGATAGTAAAAAAGGATAAAATAAAAAATAAAATTATTAAAAATAAAAATTTAAAATTTAAAAAAATAAACAAAAATAAATACTAATGTACATGTCAAATGTTATCTTTTGCATCTGTGAGTAATAAACATAAAACATGCATATATAAAAATATAAAAAATATTTTTAAATAAAAACAGTAATAAAAATAATAAAAAATACAAAAGCAAAATGGGTGATAAAACAAAAATGTAAGAAAAGTGAGCGGAAGCTATCCAGAAGGACCAGACTAAAGCCACAAATGTGAAAGCCAAAAAAGGTTTATTATGACCCAACACGGTCCGTGTTTCGGCCAAAGAGGCCTTCCTCAGGGGTCTAAAATAAAGATACAACATATATAATAATGACATAATAAAAACACAATAAAAGCAATTGAAACCATATTATGTATAATGAAAGTAACTTTGAAACGACATTTTTTTAAAAACATATGTTTAAAATACATATATATGATCGCAAGTAAATTTTACCAATAATGTGTACTAAATAAAATCTATTCAATTTATTTATGTTTTAAGCGAAATGTGTATAATAATGTTTAGACAGAATGTGTAATATATGTATAATACATGCAGGAGAGATACAAAAATGTGATATACAATATATTAACCAATAAAATATGTTTAAAAATATGTATGAAGATTATAATTAAAAGTCCATGTAGAAATGCAAACAACAGGATATCAGGATAAATGTAAACATATATGGAGGTAATTATTAGCTATACAGACACCAACTTTTTGCATAAATGTGAACTAATAGTCATACCTTCAAACTGGCTTATACTGGTATTTCTCCAAAAGGAGTCTCACAAAAAAAGTGAGATGATCTGGACGAAAATATGAATGAAATTGAGTATTAATCATCAGTTTAAAATTCCATACGAGGTATTTTTTAATAAATATAAAAACATTGTAAATATAAATTTTGAGATGTGCATCGTTAACTGGTATCAAAGTGTTCTTTGAAAATGATAGTAACAACAGTACTGATAGTGCTAGTGCTGGTGCTGTTTAAATGACGGTTAGTAGGGCAGTATTGAAAGGTACCGTTATTTTAACAATATACGCAGTAGTATTAGCTTTGATGTTCGACAGTAATTTGAATAGTTACTTGAAAAAACTTTAGATCCAAACAGCGATTATAATTAAAGTAGACAATGTGTTTTAAAGAGCAAGCCTATGAAGGTGGATACAGAGAAACTGAAGATTTACCGCTAATGCTATCGAAATGAGTTTATAAATGCTATCCACATAGACCTGCTAATGCGTTGAAAGCCGGCAGTGGCAAATGTTTAAAGAGCAGAATCTGTGGATAAAAGTGTCTATGAAAAAGAAGAAGAAGAAAACGAGGTTGAAAACTTACCGCTGATGCTGTCAGAGTGAGTGTTATCTGCATAGACGTTGAAAGCCAGCAATGGCGAGTCAGCTGTTATTTATAATGAATATGCTGACATCGCTAGTGATGTGAATGGCACAAGGTAGCCTATAATGGCTGAGATTCTCAATATTTGAAAGGAAATACGATGACGCTACGAACTGCCTCGGTCAATTAGTGACGTGTATAGGATAATATAAGTTGAGGGGTTTGATGTCTTAAAAATGTCCGTATATTGAACCAAACGAGTTTATAATCAATTATTTAATTGAAAGGATCTAATGAAACTAAGCGAGTCTATTTAATGTATTCCATACAGTTTAATGTCTAGGAGTTTAAAAACGACTGAAGTAGAAGTGTACAGATATATGTCTAAGATGAAAGAATAGAAGCGCTGACAGTTGAAGCTAACTATAACCAATAAAATTAAACTGTCATCAATCCTATCCATTTACACATATAACATTATGATATTGTGGAAACGGACAAGTAAAGTTTTAAGCTAGTACTATCTTAATGAAAGAGCAAGTGCTGTTCAGCTGAAGACCAGCGGTGGTGGCTCAATAGTTATTTATGAGGAGTGTATTGACATCTCTGATTAGTTTGAATTCTATATGATAACGTGTTCTGACTGACAACCTTGATATTCAAAAAATATGAAATAACATCTCAAAACTGTCTGAATCAATTAGGGATGTATATGGATTGGAACAAACGTACATCAAATAATTTTTGCAATCTATCAACATAAACCAGCCATGAGTAATTTTAAAAGTCATATGAATGAAAAGGTGAATTCTCTAATATATGGACAATAGGTAAATAATGATGTTATATATGTAGGTATATGTTTGTATTTTAAAGGTTAACCAAATTTGAAAAATATAAAAACGGAAGTAATTAATTAAAACAGATTTTGAAGCCAGATCCGAGAAATATAGTGGAAGATGAACAAATACTATTATATAGATGTGTGTTGTAAAAGTGAACAGATGAATCGTTTTTGCAATATTCCAACTTAAACCAGCCATGAGTAATTTAAAAAATTTTTTGAATAAGAAAGTGAAACTTTCTATTATATATATACATGATAATATAATCTAATTAGGACAGACAAACAGGACAAACAAGAGATATGGGAATATTATAGTGAGGATGATGAAATAAGGGTTCTGAACAAGTGAATAAGGGTTAGGAGTTAAAAGCAGCATCAAAAGGTGGGCTTTTAGCTTAGATTTGAAGATGGCCAGAGATGGAGCTTGACGTAGCGGCTTAGGAAGTCTATTCCAGGCATATGGTGCAGCAAGATAAAAGGAACGGAGTCTGGAGTTAGCAGTGGAGAAGAAGGGTGCAGATAAGAGAGATTTACCTAGTGAACGGAGTTCCCCGGGAGGAATGTAGGGAGAGATGAGAGTGAAGAGGTACTGAGGAGCTGCAGAGGGAATGCACTTATAAGTCAATAAGAGGAGTTTGAACTGCATGCGGAAACGGATAGGAAGCCAGTGAAGTGACTTGAGGAGAGGGCTAATATGAGCATAACGACACAGTGGCGTTCCTAGGGGGGGGCGGTGGGTGCAGTCCGCCCCAGGTGCACGTCGCTGGGGGGGTGCCGCGCACGCCTGTCCTTCCTTCGTTCCATGCTCCCTCTGCCCCGGAACAGGTTACTTCCTGTTCTGGGGCAGAGCGAGCATGGAATGAAGAAAGGACAGGTGCGCGCGCGGCACCCCCCCCCCCCCCAGCGGCGTGCACCCGGGGGGCGGTTCTTTTGCGGGGGGGTGTCCTTTCGCCAGGGGGGGTGCTGCGCTGCACCCGGGGGGCAGGGCGCATCGGCGATCCGCTCCGGGTGTCAGCCCCCCTAGGAATGCCACTGTAATGACACTGGCTGAATACTAGTCATGCAGCAGAATTTTGAACAGATTGAAGAGGAGAGAGATGGCTAAGTGGGAGACCTGTGATAGTCTAAGCGAGAAGTGATAAGAGTGTGGATGAGGGTTCTGTAACAGTAAACAAACTCACTTTACACAAATGATGCAAATTCAGTGTCTGTGTTGAGACCATTGGGTGCAACTGTACCCAAAGTGTATATTGTCCTTTGTTCATCTCGTAGGAGTCTAACGTCTATATTGCCCCCACGCCATGTTGTGTGTATCATCTTCATTACAAAAAACTTTGTCAGCTATTGTGTGATCTTTCTGTCGTCAATGCATAACTAATGGAGCATTTTGAATGTTCCTCATTATAAAACTCCTGTGTTCAATTATTCTGGTTTTAATAGCACTCTTAGTTTTCCCTACATACAGTAAATTACAAGAGCATGTAATAATATAAAAGACCCCAACTGTATTGCAATCTGAGAAATGATTCAAAACAATGGCCTTTTTGGTGTTGGGACAAACAAAGGATGTCAAAGTCAAAGTGTGAGTGCAAACTGAACACTGTCCACACATTTTATGGCCCTTATCAATGGGTCTCACAGCTTTTAATTCTGGAAGACTTGATGGTACTAGGAATTCTCTCAAATTCCGATTTCTTGAGTATGCTATTACTGCTAACTTGTTAGTAAAGCATTCATGTGTCTCAAGAATATGCCAGTGTTTCCTAATGATTTTCTTGATACTGCCTGAAAATTTAAGTGTGCACATTAAGTCTGGTCTTTGTTTATCAACAATACAGTCCAAAAAGTCATTTCTGTCTTTCTTTATTGCCCTTGTGAGACTCTAACTCATTTATGAGGGTAACCTCTATTTTCAAATCTCTTAGCCATATCTATAGATTTGTCTTGAAAGTCATTGAAGTTAGTACACAACCTACGTAATCTTAGGAATTGTGAATATGGTAGATTTTCTATAAGTGACCGGTTATGAAAATGGTAAAATGTAAATAATTATTCCTATCGGTGGGTTTTCTGTAAACTGTGGTTTTGAAACAATATGTGGTTTTATAAATTAAAATATCCAAGAAGGGGATTTCTCTATGATGATGATGCATCTTGAAACGTAAATTTGGGTCTCTTGTGTTTAACCAATTGAAAAATGAAAATAAACCATCAATGTTACCTTTCCATAGAAGAAATATATTGTCTATATACCGTTTGTAAACTTAATTTCTTTTTCGAATTCTGCAACATAGAGGTTGGCTATATCGGGGGCCATTGCTGACCCCATAGCTGTGCCTCTAATTTGTTGAAAATATTTCCCATCAAAACTAAAATAATTTTTCGTGAGAGCCATATTGGCCACAGTTATAATAAAATAGTTTGGGATACATCTTGTATGAGTTCTTTTCGAGAGAGCATCTTCTGTAACCATCAGGGCTTCCAGTTGAGGAATGTTAGTATATAGTGATGGTATCCTCTAAATCTCCATCATAGTTTTCTAGCCATGTGATCATCTGTGAAGAATCTCTCACGTATGATTTGATGAGTGGAATGAACGGTCGTAAAAAATAATCTACAAATTTTGAAAGTGGTTCTAATACAGACCCGTTTGCTGAAATAATCGGGCGGCCAGGTGGATTTTCTAATGTTTTATGTATCTTTGGTAGCATGTAAATTGTAGGTACAGTTAGGAATCTGACCATGATAAAATCCCTTTCTTAAGATGTAATATATCCTGCATTTAATGCGAGGGAAACCAATTGAAGTATCTCATTCTGAAGTTGTGCAGTAGGGTCTTCTTGTAATTCAACATAATATTGTCTGTCCAGGATTTGTTGTTCTACCTCAGTTACGTACTTGTCTCTATCTTGGATGACAATCGCTCCACCCTTGTCTGCAGGTTTCAAAACAATATTGCAATTGCGTGATAATGATAGCAGGGCAAAGTGTTTATCCTTTGTGAGATTATAAAAGACTTTGCATTTCCTTTATTCAAGATTTTCAATATCTGCTAGGACATACTTATAGAATGTAAAGATAACTGGATCAGGGGGACCAGGAGGCATCAATTCAGATTTGTCTTTCATCACTGAGACATCACCGGGCTGAACTGTACTACCAGAAAAAAAAACGTTTTAATCAGTAACTTTCTACAGAACCAGAACATGTCTACCCTGGTCTGGAAAGAATCGTATCTGGTAGTGGGTACAAAGGAGAGCCCTTTCTTTAAGACATTGATTTGATAATCAATGAGACTAACACTCGAAAGGCTCACAATAGGAGTTTTTTCAATTGTTGTGCCTGTATCTAATATGTTTGATTGTACTGATTCTGGAAGTGATAGCCTCTGCCATGGTTGTAATAATGGCCTCTCATATATGATCCTCTGTTTAATGCAAACCTGTGTGTCCCATGGAGCGATACAAAGGCATTATAACATCCTCATTTTTGCTTTCCATTCCTTTTCTAATAATACCTAACATTCTATTTGCTTTCTTAGCGGCCACCATACACTGAGCAGAGGGTTTCAACATATCAGCGCCTAGATCCCTTTCCTTGTCAGTGATTCCTAACGTGGAACCTTGCATTGCATAGCTGTAATTCGGGTTCCTCTTTCCCACATGCATCACTTTGCACTTGCTCATATTAAATGTCATCTGCCATTTAGATGCCCAGTTTCCCAGTCTCTTAAGGTCCTCTTGTAATTTTAAACAATCCTCTCATGTTTTAACAGCTTTGAATAACTTTGTGTCATCAGCAAATTTAACTACCTCACTAATTATTCCCATCTCTAGATCGTTTACAAATATATTAAAAAGCAGTGGTCCCAGCACAGACCCTTGGGGAACCCCACTATCTACCCTCCTCCACTATCTACCCTCCTCCATTCAGAATACTGACCATTTAACCCTACTCTCTATTTTTTTATTTTTTAACGAGTTTTTAATCCACAATAGGACACTACCTCCTATCCCATGACTTTCCAATTTCCTATGGGGTCTTTCATGAGGTACTTTGTGAAATGCCTTTTGAAAATCCAGATACACAATATCGACCGGTTCACCATTATCCACGTTTGTTCACCCCTTCAAAGAAATGTAATAGATTGGCGAGGCAAGATTTCCTTTCACTAAATCCATGTTGACTATCTCATTAATCCATGCTTTTGAATATGCTTTGTAATTTTGTTCTTTATAATAGTCTCTACCATTTTGCCCCGCACCGACATCAGATTCACCAGTCTATAATTTCCCGGATCTCCTCTGGAACCTTTTTTAAAAATCAGCGTTACATTGGCCACCCTCCAATCTCGATTTTAAAGATAAATTACATATTACAAACAATAGTTTTGCAAGTTCATTTTTTAATTCTATGAGCACTCTGAGATGAATACCATCCGGTCCAGGAGATTTGCTACTCTTCAAGTTGTCAAATTGCCCCATTACATCCTCCAGATTTATAGAGACTTCATTCAGTTTCCCCAACTCATCAGCTTTGAATACCATTTCTGGCACCGGTATCTCTCCCAAATCTTCCTCGGTGAAGACCAAAGCACAGAATTCATTGAATCTCTCTGCTATGGCTTTGTCTTCCCTGATTGCCCCTTTTATTCCTCAGTTTTCTAGCGGTCCAACTGATTCTTTTGCTGGCTTCTTGCTTTTAATATACCTAAAAAAAATGTTACTGTGTGTTTTTGCCTCCAACACAATCTTTTTTTTCAAAGTCCCCCTTTGCATTCCTTATTAGCACTTTGCATTTGACTTGACATTCCTTATGCTGTTTCTTATTATTTTCAGTCAGTTCCTTTTTCCATTTTCTGAAGGATTTTCTTTTATATCTAACAAGCCATTGAGCCCATTAAAACGGGCAAGAAAGCAGTTGGTGCCCTGCCGGGTCCAGTCGAGCCCCCGCCCAGGAAAGCTGCCTCGGGGGATGGTGGCAGAGGAAAGCGCCCGGGTCACAGCGGCAGCAGTTCATCGGGCCTGTCGGAGTGCGCCTCAGAGCTGCTGTCGGACGATCCTCGCCCGGTGTTCACCGGTCACCTGTAGCTCTGTTCCTGCCTCCTTTAACAACGTTGGAAGATATTTGTGACGTGCCACGCATGCACGGCACGTCGGTCACTCTTCATTTATACAGTAGGATAGCTTCCTTCACCTCACCTTTTTCAAGCTATGCACCTTCATTCACAAAATTTTGTATGGTTTAGCCCCCATATACATGAGGAACCTCACTGAATTACCCTCACATAATACCTCTAAATCATCTAGAGAATTTATCCTACATTTCCTAAATTGTAAGAAAGTAACCTACAAAACAATCCATACTGCAGGCATTTCATATCAAGGCACTAAAATTTGGAATTCCTTACCCGAAACCATCAAATGCACCAATGATTCTTTGTTATTCCAAGTCTACCGAAAACTCACTTCTTCAGTCTAGCCTTTACGGAAATAAACACCCTTCTCAAATAAACTCATGGCATTTTTACCTCATCCCACCTCCCATTACTCCTGTCTTTCCCAGCTAATTCTAGCCCTTACTTTTTCCCTCCATATTTCAATTATGTCGCTTAAGTCACTAAGTATTTAATTACATCTGCTCCTAACTCAAGTTTTACTGGACTAACATTATATGATGTATTTTACTTTCTGTTAATATATTTTGAATATGTTCATGCTTGTCTAATAGTTATGTAAGCCACATTGAACCTGAGTTCTACTAGGGCTAATGTGGGTTATATAAATGCCATCAATAAATAAATAATGGCTACTGTAGCCATCTGCTAATAATTACCACACACTAATTCATGCACAACTTAGCACACTTCAGTAGATCTATTCAAAGTTAGAAATATAAGGAGTTGATATTCAAAGCTATTTAAATTGACAAGAGAGGGTCCATTTAAATCGCTTGTCCAGGGCTAACCATAGATATTCAGTGGCACTTTACCAGTTAGTGCCACTGAATATCAGCACCTAAGCTGAAACTGGTTAATTTGTGGGCAGTCTGGGAACAGAGTTGGCACATGCAGGTAAGTACTGATATTCAGTATTTAACTACATAAATAAGACTGCATAAACACAATCCTACCTTTATGTGGTTCACCATATATGGTTAAATGCTGAATGTTGCACTTACCCAAATAAGTGTTAGCCGGCTGTGTATGACTGGATATTCAATAGCAGTGCTCAAACATGGCCCAGAATTTAATATCCAGGGATAATAGTATCAGTAGCCAAAAAAATTGTGATTGCCGCTAGCTGAATGTTTACCCCATAAGATTATAAAATAGTTCAAATGCACATCCACTGCAGATTGCATATATGTCATAGACACAGTGCATTACTTATTCAGTGCAGATAGGGCTGTCCCAGAACAGACTTCGCCTGGACTCCAACATGTCTCTGCGTAACAGCCTAATTAACTCCTGTGTTAGTCACAGCAGCAGATAAGTTTTCACCATCTGTTTCACTACTTCTTCTAGAGTAGCCACATTTCTTCCTGCAAAACATATTTAATGAATTTGTCAAAGAATTAGGCTCAGACCTTCCAAATGTGCAGTACTAACAACCTAGTGCAAAGCCACTCTTTCAACAGTAGTGCTGTTCAAAGTACTAGGTCAAAGTACTTTGCAATAAAGAGCAATAAAAAAATTAAGTGAAAGTAAGCCTAATACTTTTTGAGTAAAAGTACCACAATTATAACGAATGTAACTACTGTTAACATTTTTATCCCAAAAACTTTATTGCTCTACAATTCAATCCACTTTGGTTTTAGTAAAGCTAAATTTTGAAAATGACTGTCACTCACATGGGTGGTTCTTGTAAGCCATTATAAAACTAGTACAGCTAAAAAAAGGTGTTTAGCAACTGCATTGGCAGAAAGTAGAGTGTTTAGTGTGATAAGAAGTTCTTTCAAATTAGATCAGGCTGTGGTACTACTGATGTCTTCTGACTGAGTCTGCAGGTGTTGATCAAGGCAATCTCTGAAACACTTGACATAGCAAAGAATGCTTTATCATCTAAATTAGAAGTTGTGCTGCCTAATTCATCACTTTAATTCTCATCTTCATTATCTTCTTCGTGATGGTCGATTACAGAGAAGGCTTTCACAAAATTGGAATTATTGCCTGTAGTTGTTCTAACAATTTTTCATCTTATGACAAATCCATATGAATGTCTTTGAGAACTGATGCAAGAACATGAAACATGCAAATCCTTCAATCTTCTTAAGACCAGAGAAGAAGACTTCCAGTGGACAGTCACCCAAATGTTAAATTTTCTGTGAGGATGACCAGTAGTCTGTTACGGTGAAGACATGTCTGTTCATCAAGAATTGCAACCAGCTTTAGCTTCATCTCCACTTCAAAACGACCCAACTCATCATTGTTCTGTTTGTTTGGAAACAAGTAACCAGTTCAACAAACATAGGTGTATTCCCTAGACAGCCCATCCAGTCTGCCCTTCCTCAGTACCCACTAACTCCTCCTTTTCCTAAGGGATCCCATGTGCCTGCCCCAAGCTTTCTTACATTCCGACACAGTCATCGTCTCCACGACCTCCACCGGAGGTCATTCCATGCATCCCCCACCCTTTCCATGAAAGAGTATTTTCTTAGATTCCACCTAAGCCTATTTCTTCTTAACTTCATCCTATGCTCTCTCATTCCAGAGTTTTTCTTCATTTTAAAAAGGCTCACCTCTTATACATTAACACCTCTGAGGTACTTAAACATTTCTATCATATCTTCTCTCTCCCACCTCTCTTCCAGTGTATACATGTTAAGGTTCATGAGCTTATCACCTCTGAGGTATTTAAATGTTTCTATCATATCTCCTCTCTCCCAGTGTATACATGTTAAGGTTTATGAGCCTATCACTATATGTTTTATGACTGAGACTGATTAACAATTTGGTAGCCGCCCTCTGGACTGACTCCATCCTGTTTATATCTTTCCGTAGGTGCAGTCTCCAGAATTGCACGCAGTACTCTAAATGGGGCCTCACCAGAGACTTATACAAGGGCATTATCATTTCTTTTCCCTGCTAATCATCCCTCTCCTTATGCACCCAAGCATCCTTCTGGCTTTGACCTTAAGGTCATCAGACACAATCACCCCCAAGTCCCGTTCTAGTCTTAAGAAGATTGAAGGGTTTGCACATTTGATGTTCCTGCATCAGTTCTCAAAGACATTCATATGGATTTGTCATCAGATGAAAAATTGTTATAACTACAGACAAAAATTCCAATTTTGTATAAGCCTTCTCTGTAATCTACCATATACACATATAGACATATTAAGAACTGTACTTCAAAACTTGGGCATTTGGCAAGTGGCAAGAGGAATAAAAATGGGCCTAATTTTTCTACTACATCTGGTCTTAATAAGCAGGACCCATTGTTTCTAGACAAGACTGCCAACAAAACTTCTGGTCCTGCCTCAAAGGTTTTGCTAGATCAGTTCTGGGTGTTGTGGGCTGTGGTGACTGCCAACCATATATAGGCACCCTTAAGATAAAAACTGAAATCATGAAATAGCACATTTCAGTAGTGGCTTTTCAAGAGGTTTCCATATGTACATGGGGAGTTGAGCACTGTACTTAAAGCACCAGGACACTCCTAACTTGTCAGGTTTTCAAGATATTCGCAGTGGATATGCATGAGACAGACTTGCATACAATGGAGGTAGTGAATGCAGATTTATTTCATGCATATTTATTGTGGGTATTCCAAAAGCCTGACTGTCTAGGTGGGTTGAGATCCACTGCTTTAAAGGTATCTCAAGACTGAAGTTTTTTCTTCTTCTTCTTTCTGAATATGTTATTGCTTGGCTGTGATTTTCTTTAAGTGTTTCTGGTACTATTTCTACATTTATTGCTGTGACATATATTGCTTAATTAATTGCTTCTTTGCTGGCTGACTATTAATGTAAAAAAAATCTTGCCTTGTTTTTCTAACAAAGAAAACAGTTTGCTAATTTTTGGATCATAGTTTTTGAGTCCTACAATTCAATTAGTCCTCTGGTTTGTTATTGTTGTCCTACTACACCTCCCTCCCATCTATGGCTTATCTTTTTATGTCACTGCAGTGTACCAGAAGTCCTTCAGGCAATGTCAAACAGAAAACTGTTGCTCCTTGGAGACTCCAGTATTAGAGGAATTAATTTGGAAACACAGTTCAAAGGACTAAAATTTAAGAGCGGCATTTTAGAAAGGATGTATAAATCTGAATGAAACATTCAGGTCAAGATGTGTTAAGTTACACTATTAATTGAGGAGAGGATCTGCAGATGTAGAGCTTGTTCTAAGATACATGGAGAAATTGATGTTTATGTGATGGTTACATATGGCAGAAATATCCATTTTAGAATCATAAATGTCTAAAATATCAACAGGGACAAAACAGGCACATAAAAATTTATGTTCTGAAATGCCAACATTCATATTTCTGTGGTAGAACATAAATACTTAGGCATTTAGAAACAAAAATATATATAGAACCATATTTCAGAAGGCCAGGGCTGTACATGTATATGTAAACCAAAATCAATGTGTCTCCATCCCTGATCTAGAACAGCAGCGACTCTTGCTGGTATCTTGTGAGTTCTTTTGTATTTTTGAATGACGAATGTACATAGACTACAGACTTGAATATTCACCCAAGAAATAGGATGTGATAGATATCTTTAATATGACGCCAGCAGAATAATCAGCTCACACAGCTTCTGGTTATAGATAGAATGTATTCATGGCAATCTCTTGCCTCTCTTGCACAAGGAGGGGGTATGAAGGATCTGGACTGTGAAGACTTGCAGTTATATTTGCATAGTGCACAGAGATGGAATATCAGAGAAAAAAGCGAAGGAAAAAGAAAAGAAAAATAGCTTCAAATGTACCAGTGCATAGTGAAGTTTTACTCTTGTTTTGCTCAGCCCAAAACAGGGCAGAGCCTGGACAGGACGACCAATCAAAATATGCACATGAGCACAGAGCCTGGTCAGAGTAACATGTTCATGTGTACTGAAAGGAATGTTTTTCTCCCTCAGTTATGAACTGATAAGAGAAGGTAAAGGCCTCTGGCTGTGGTAGGGGGGATTCAATGACAAAGCAGTGCAAACATGAGTATGTCAGATAAGAAAAACATATGTGAGGCCAAAGGTAAGGCCTTGGGTACCTAGGAAGAGGCCTCTAAAAATCCCAATTCACAGCCTGTGTGTGCCCAATTTCCAATGAAAAAATAAGGTTTGTTCCATTTTTGTATCATTCCATCTCTTAGAAATTGGGTCACAGGTGTGCCCTATACAGCAGATTAGCATCTGATAGGATAGTCAGGACTAAGACTATATATATCACAAATTCTTGTCAGCTGTATGATATGTCTTCTCCTAGTAAACACCTTATGAGGCATATTTTCAAAGCACTTAGCCTTCCAAAGTTCCATAGGTTTCTATGGAACTTTGGAAGGCTAAATGCTTTGAAAATATGCCTCAAAGTATCTCTAATTTCATTAATTAGGGTCCGGTTGGTGTCCTGGCATGTCAGGGGGACCAGTGCACTATGAATTCTGGCTCCTCCCATGACTAAATGGCTTGGATTTGGTCATTTTTTAGATGGGCGTCCTCAGTTTCCATTATGGCTGAAAACCGGGGACGACCATCTTTAAGGTCGACCTAAATGTTGAGATTTGGGCGTCCCCAACTGTATTATCGAAACGAAAGATGGACGCCCATCTTGTTTCGATAATATGGGTTTCCCCACCCCCTCGCGGGGCCATCCTGCAAAGACGCCCTCATGAAAACCTGGGCACCCCATTCGATTATGCCCCTCATTGTCTCTGGTCATCCATCCATTCAGATAGTCCTTTCAAAATCCACTCAAAAAAAATAATCCAAGTCGGACTCGGGCTGGGTTTTGATCCAAGATGGCCGCTTGACGAGTTTGCTGCACCAGTTGCGCTTGTTTTGCTCGGAGCACAGCAGGACAGAAGGCACTGATTTCCCAAGTATGGAAAAGCGGAGAGGGAAAACTCGGGTGAATCTCTCTACACCGAGTGGGACCCACCTTCTGAACCAGCCAACGCTGGAGCATTTCGGAGTGCTTCTGGGACCAAATCGGGTCTCTTCCCCTGCTATCGAGGCCGGCGTTAGTGGGCTGGCCAGCAGTGATAATGGAGTTTCATTTAGCCCTGTCGAACACACGGCGCCCCCGCAGCCAAGAGGATTGGAAGGTGAAGCGAGGTCTGCGATGCTTTCTCCGGAGAGGGAAGGACAAATGCAGCGAGGGAACCTGCTTTCACCGTTGGAGGGCTCAGGAACGGCCACGGTGGAAGATGGTACCGTGAGTACGCTGAGTCAAATTGTTAACACCCCACTTTGGCTTTAGAAGCGGGTATATTGCAAAAACCTCCCGTGGTGACATTAGAAGCACTCTGGGACAAAACTTTTACTATGCATTCCAACAAGCTTAAACAATCACTAACAATGTTTCTAATTTGGAAAAAATCGGAGAAAAAATACAAACTTTGGAAGTCCTTAGTCAAGTTACAATTAAGGACAGGAGTTACATGATACGACGTTTAGAATATTTAGAAAATAAATCTAGAAGATTAAATTTGAGGTTTACCAACTTTCCCAGATCTCCCTTAATCTCCTCTATTGATATGGTATATAGTAAAAAGATATTGACTGAGATATTGGGTATGTCGAGTGATTCCTTACCTCCTATTGTGCGGGCACAGTATTTGCCAAATAAAAACAGTGTGGAGAGTTCTACTTTTCAACCCAATAGAGGAGACGGCATGAACTTGACATCATTTCTAGAATCCTTTTTGAAGGTTGTAACTCAGAGGTCAACTTTACTGGTTGTTTTTGCATTAGAAATGGATCGAGATGTGGTTTTGAGACTTTCGCTCAGGCATTTACAAACAACTTTTTTTGGATCAAAAGTAAGAATATATCCAGACTTGGCGAGAGAAACTCAAAAAAGGCAAAGTGCTTTTTTAGCACTACACCAGAGAACTCTGGCCATAGGAGCCAATTGCATGTTGAAATTTCCTTGTATATGTAGAATTGTGTATCATACAAAAAATTTTCAGTTTTTTGATCCTAAACAGTTGATAGAATTTTTGGTTTCTAAAGAGGATGTTAATGTAACAGTTGGATCACCAGATGACACTGCTAGATAGGCTAAGAGGCGAGACACTTTTTGGCAGCAGTAACTACTGTATTTTCTATTATTACTTGTAAATTTTTTACTTTTCTTTTTCTTAAATCTTGAATTAATTTACTTTACTATTGGTCGATAGAATGATAAAAGAAATGATTTGTTTATATATGGATATTGGAGTGTCATTATTTCCTGTATTTCTGGTATAATATTAAAATTGATAAATAAAAAAATAAAAAAATAATCCAAGTCTTCTTTGGGAGTCTTTTTTGACAAACCTGGGACTGGAAGGGCTGCCCAGAAGGTTGTCCCCACCACTTCTTGGGACCTTTTAGCTAGGTAGTTCTTATGTAGCTCAAGTAACTTTTGGAAAGATTGCTGTGGCTTCCATTGTGTCTACAACTTGCTGCAGTGGCAATATGTCCTGGAGTATTATTGGAATACTAGTATAAAAGGCCCGTTTCTGAAACAAATGAAACGGGCGCTAGCCAGGTTTTCCTCGTAGTGTGTATGTTTGAGAGAGTGTGTGTGTGTGAGAGTGACTGTGCGAGAGAGAGAGTGACTGTGCGAGAGAGAGAGTGACTGTGTGATTGTGTGTCAGAGAGACTGTGCGAGAGAGAGAGTGACTGTGCGAGAGAGAGAGTGACTGTGTGATTGTGTGTCAGAGAGAGATTGAGACTGGGTGCTTATGTATCTGTGAGTGAGTGTGTGTGTTTCAGAATGACTGTGTGCGAGTGCGTATGTTGGACACAGTGAGTGTGAGAGAGAGAGTGCTCACACAGATACAGTGTGTTGGACAGAGAGAGAGTGTGGTTTCCACCCTTCTCCCTTCCCCCCCTCCTACTCTTCCCTTCTCCTTTGCCCCCCTCCTCTTCCTTCCTCCTTCCCCCCTCCCCCCTCTCCCTTTCTCCCTTCCACCCCTGTCTGAGTTCCAGAAACCCCTCCCACTTCTTCCCATCTGAGTTCCTGGCCCCCCCTGCCACCTCTTCCCATCGTCCTCTCCCCTTGCCAGTCCGCCTCTCCCCCCGTTTGTGTGGAAGGCTGCGTTTTGATTGGGGGGGGGGGGGTTGAAGTGGTAGGCGACTTGTTTGAGGTGCCGGAGACGTTGGGACTGCGGGTAGTTTTTTCTTGTAGGGCGTTTTGTAAGGATGCTGCTCCTACCGGGAGCTGGAGCATGGGCCTGACAATTGTAATCTCCTTCCAGCTATGTTCGTCGTCTTCGTGCTGTTCAGAAAGTGACCGCTTGTGCTGCTCATTCTCCTCCCTTGTCCCCATGCAGTTGTTCATGCGTGTTCTGTTTCGCGAAGCGTTTGACGTCAGGCTTCGTTGCGTAGCAGTGGTTCCATGATCCCTTAATTGTCATCTGCTGGTAGTGATGCGATTCGTTGAGTGTTATTGCTCCGCCCTCGACGTCATCAAGTTTGACGTGAGGGCGGGGCAAACATGGGCAAACTTCAATCTACACCACCACAGATTTAGAACGTTGGGACTCTTGGAGGCTTCATTAGAAGGTTGGAGGTGCGTTTTATATAGACACTAGTAAAAAAGGCCCGTTTCCGAAACCAATGAAACGGGCGCTAGCATGTGGCTTTTTTTTTGTGTATGTGTGTGTGTGTATGTGTCACAGAGTTATTTTGTGTGTGTGTGTGTGTGTGAGGGTGTGAGGGTGCGGTGTGTGTCTTTTTTTGTTTTGTTTTTTGCTTGGGGGTTGTGGGATGTGCTGTGCTGTGCTGGCAAAGTGGGTTGGATTGGTGTGTGGCTTTGAGGGTGTGTTTCTGTTGTATTGTGTGTGTGTGGTTTTGTCTGTAATGGAGGTTTGTGGAGGGGGGTCTTTCTGTTGGTGAAATGTAAATGTGTGGTTGTAGGGGGGTCAGCCTTTGCTGAGTGGTGGTTTTTTTTTTCCAGGTTTTTTTTTGTGTTGTGCTGAGGTAGCAGTGTTGTTTTAGATGGGCGGAAGGTAGAGGAGCACGTTCTTTGTCTGTTGGTATTTTTTGGCTGTTTCAGGGCTGCTGTAGGGGAATGCTGGAAGAGAAATGTGCTGTTGGAAGCAGCGCCATCTTTTTCCATTGGGCTGGGGTTCTAGGCATCCTGGAGGTGGGTGACGGCTTGCCTGAGGACGGGGATGGTTGTTTTAAGTTGGCGGAAGGGAGAAGAGCACGGTCTCGGGCCATCTGGGGGTGATCCGGTATGTTTGGTCCATTTCAGGCCGGCTGCAGGGGAATGCTGGAACATTTATGTGCTGCAGGAATCAGCGCCGTCTTTTTCCGGGTGCTTGGGGAATCCCCGAGGTAGGAGACAGCTTGCCTGAGGCTGGGGATGGTTGGGCACGTCCTTGGCCGCTTCAGCAAAAGGGGAAGAGGAAGGGGGTGGGGAGTTACCTGCAACCGCCTGAGAAACCATGTATTCTTTGTTTGTTTTGTATTATTAGTTTGCATTTCTGTTGAAGAAAGAGTGGGTGCCTTTCGAATGATGGAGGTGGTGCGTCGGTGTGCGGTTGTTTCGTTAGTTTGGCAGCCAGTCTCCAGCGATTCCTAGGCAGGGAAGGAGTACTCCTCCCCCTTCGTTGGTCGCTGTTTGCTGCTGGCTGGGTCACGGGTAATCCTTCCAGCTGGACCGCAGCTTGTCCTGTTCGCCCACGTCCCAGATGGTGACGGGCACGTTGTTTTCCGGCTCCTTCGACTCCATGTCAAGTGATCCCAAATATAGTCTTTGCTATAGGCCCTCTGGCACTCTTCAGTACTGGCATTAGGCATTTAAAAATTTCTCCTCCCCCCCCCCCCCCCCCGGTCTATTTTTGCACATACCCACAGCAGGAATATTCACTTATATTTTATAACGTACTGTATACCCTTATGAGCTGATTCCTAGCAACAGGAACATCACAAAGTTCACTATTGCTCTGGTGCAGGTATAACTATGTGTGGGACCTTAAGAACAGGCTACTTTATAAAGACACATAAGTGCAGATATTGTCTGTATCAAACAGGTGTAAAATATGCACCAAATGTATATGTCTTCCCTGCCAATGTGTCCTTTTATGAAAATACTCTCACAAAGGGGCCCTTTTACAAAGCATCAGTAAGCCCAACTCAGGCTTACTGCACGCTAACTCAGAATTACCCCCGGCCCAACGCGGCCGCCAGCAGTAGTTCTGCCTCGAGTGCACGCCACTTGCAGTGCATTAGAAATTTTGATATTTTATATAGTGTGGCGCTAAACCGGCGGTAATTGGGCATCACCGTGCACTGCACTGTTACTGCAGGAGCCCTTACTACCATCTCAATGGATGACAGTAAGTGCTCTCTGCTGCATGGCCATGCAGTAAGAGTTATCTTAACTCACGGCCATTTTTTTTATAGAGGCTTTTTACCAGCTGTAGTAAAAAGGGCCCTGTTGTGCGGGAAAAATGGCCCCTGCCACTACTGCAAGGCCCTTTTCCCCGCAGCTTAGTAAAAGTACCCCCATAGTCCTGTAATTCTGCTTTAATCCCATGGATCATAGAAAACCTATCTACTCAACCCTTATCAAAGCGAGGTATGGTAGTAAATGGAACTAATACAAATGAAATACCTTTAAGGTGAAAAATAAAATTTTTAACTATTACCCAGGCATCATCATCAGACTGTAGCAAACTTCACCATCATGATATCTGCTTGAAGATAAAGGTTTGACTTACCACTGCAAAAAGCACTGAACCACATGGAATTATTTTTATTTTCTTCCTTCCCCTTTGGACTTCCAGTTGAACCAGTGAAATCTGGTGCATTGAACCTCCCTTCATAACTACCGAATAATTTCTTTTCCCATTATTTCATACTCACTTCAAAATTACTTCAACCTATTCAATTCATGGGTGGGGAACATGTGCTTTTATATATCTGTAATCATGGACACTAAATACAGCTACTAGGTGTACTAAGACCCCCCCCCCCCCCAACCCCCCAGGTGATATGAATGATGTATGTTAGTAAATACAGCCTTTCAGACTGAGAAATGGAAAATCCCAACTAGCATATCAATTGAATCCAGGGCCTCTCAAAGAAACTTGTAATGAATGAAATAAGTAATGGAACTTTTCAGAACAACTTCACACTAGAACAAAAAAGTGCTTAGTATTCTTGTAGGAATGAAGAATCTTTAATGTTTAAAAACTTGTTCAATCACTTTTCATAGTCATATCAAAACATGTACATTAAAATACAGAGGAGGTGGGACATAAACTAAAAATGACAAAGGAAGAGTGTGCACTGAAAGGGCTGTATTCCCTTTAATGCCAACTTTTGGTTGCATGTAACTAATGTATTTACTCCCAGATTCTATATAGCGTGATATAAGTTGCACATGCAAATCCAATCGTATTCTGGATTTGCACATGCAGCTTCATTAGTTAACAAGCCAATCAGTGCTAATTGCCAATTAACAAGCAATTATTGACACTAATTCGAATTTATATGCACAACTGTTCATATTCTGTAATGAGATGAAAATGGGGTGACCATGGGTGTGGAATGGGTGGATTGTGGCTATTTCTGAAAACTTGGCTTAACTCCCCATGACTACTTTAGTTGTGTGGATGGGTGCTCAGCATATTCTATAAATTGCGTGGAAATGGAGAGATGCAGGACTTTAGGGAATAGGGAAAGGGAGGGGCTAGGGAAGGATAGGGGATATACTGGACCCCTTCGGCAGAAGAGAAGAGGAGATGCCGGATACATGGGATGGGGTGGGTAGACAGGGAAAAAGAGACGGTGAACTTTGGGGTGTGGAGGGAGGTAGAGAAGAGATGGGAGTAAAGTGGAGAAGGAGAAGGGACATGCTGGACTCCGGGGGGGGGGGGGGGGGGGGCGAGTTCAGGAGGTGGGGTAAGACCTTGAGCCAGCCTTGTGGAAGGCACATGGTTGAAAGTTTACCTAGGGCATCTGATATCCCTGGGCCGGCTATGGGAAAGACACACAGGCAGGTGTACTTTTGTACATGTATGCCCCCAGGCAATTTTATAAGATCCTATGTATGCATGTGGAGAATTGTTTTGCATGTGACAGTTGATTGTGAAATTACTTTAAGAGGAACATTTTCAAAGTTATTTCCACAGGGGTAAAATAGTTTGGCTTAAAATTACCCTCCTCTGACTGATTAAAAGTATGCACCACCAGCATGTGCACTTTTATGCCACGTTGAAATGAAGTATTCTGAAGAAGGAGGATATTTACATAGGTGAGAGTATCAAGCATGTGCTCATTTGGGAGGCAAGTGGGCACCTAGGTTCCATTCTAGAATCATATGCCTCCTCCGAGTCCACCTTCACTTTTTTGTTCCTACTCTTTTTTCCTTCTTTTATGGAGTGCTTTTAAACTGCTTAACCAAATCACAGGAACGTAGGTTTGATAAAGGTCCTTATTATCTTAATAGCAGGGGTCAGTGTTCTCAGCTAAACCAAACCTAATGCTATAATCAATTCACAACATTTAATCACATTTGACAATGTTCAAGATTTTAAAATGTTGAACATTGTCACACGTGGTTAAATGTTGTGAATTGATTATAGCACTGTGTTTGGTTTAGCTATAAACTACTTAGCGGCACTATAGTGTGATTGGCGGTATAGCAAGCCTTTGTAAATAAAATTAAATAAACTGTAGCATTTAGATGCCTGTGATTATACCAGCCCTAGAGCTGGTGTAGGTGAAAGTGCTTAAACAGAACAAGGATGTGCATAACATACAGTATTCTATAGGTTACATGCATAAGTGTTGACTAAGTCCTACCAATGCTCCTCCCCTATATACAACATCCCTTATAAATATGTGCTAGGTATTTTCAGAAGTGCTTAGGGGGCCTTGTTAGCACTTATAAGGATATATGCATAAGGGCTAGTATTCTAAACATTTACCTGTGCAACATGCATATAAATATGGACACCTAGGTTATAGAATTGCCCTATACATTTCCAAATTCATGCACTGTATTTTGCTCCTGCTCAGCTACCAGCAAAAATAGTATATGCAAAGTATATAAAGAAAATAAAGTAGACAGATTCTCTTTCAAAATCAGCTGCGACGTATGCAGGCTAAAAGTAACCACTTAACATTACAGACAACATGAACTATTCAAACTGCTCACAAAAATTCACTGTTCTCACAAAACTTTGTATTCTAAATGTTGCAAAAAACTTATGACAAACAGAAAGTGCATTTGAAGGATAAATAACCAGCAACAGGACTACTGTTATAATGGAAATCTAAAACAGAATTAAACAGTATGCATTACACTTATAATACTAAATTGCAAGTGCCTCAGTATGCAAAGTAGTATGGTGTCTTCACTGCTACATTATGACATCATAAAGAGCGATATACATATATAATAGAGCACTACGGTTGCAAAAAATAATTTGAATGTAAATGAAAATATGATTCAATGATTTATCATCACAATTTAGTAGCTGATCATGTTTTTAGCTACACAGGTGAAGAGTTGTATGCTTCAATTATTACGGTTAAAATAAAATTATATATATATATACACTATATAGTGGTATACAAATAAAGGCTTGAATGCCAAACCATGGAAGACATAGAGGTCAAAGACCGATGTTGCACAGTATAAAATGAGCAGAACCTACCATTGTGTTGTGCTGAGAAGTGGGACTTCTGTGGCCACAACTTTCTTGTGTCAGCAATGCAACTGCCTGAAATTCCTTACAGTGAGGCTTGTTGGGAAAATTCACATGCAAGGGAAGGTGAAAGGCTGTGAGCCCATCACTCTCCTCTTCTTCCATTTTCTTTCTGCTTGTCACCATGGCTACCTCCCCATCTGCTTCCCCATACGGTGAGGCTGGTCGCTTGGAAGACATCCTGGAAAGAACAAAAGAAGAGAAAATAATGAAACCTTCACATAAATCCTTAGTGCTGTCATTGTGTAGTTAAGAGCCATTGTAATAGAAATGCCTTTCAGTCCTGGTAGCAAACAGGAGACCATCCAAGTAGCACTGCAAAGCATACACAGCCAAGAACAACAACCAAGCTGGTATGAACAAAAAACACTTTTTTATGATGATAATAATAATAAAGTCATATTGCACTCTCATGTATTCTGGAAAACAAAAATTCATCCACAAGCACTATCACTATTTACAAGAAAGAACCTACTTCAGAAAATGTTTAAGCATTTTTATAATTTTTGAGGCATTGTCAAGATGAAGATAGGATTCAGTATGGAACAGAAATAGAATTGTAAAAGCATAATTAGTATTATATTAGATAATTGGAGTCACTGAATTTCTGTGATGTAAGGAGGATCTAATTTACAAAGGCACAGCAAAGAACACAAAATCACACTATGAAAATAACTTTGTATAGGATATTTAGTTTGGAAAACTGATGTTTTGGTCCATGCATTAAAAAAAAAAAAAAACCTACCCCTCCCCCCCCCCCCCCCCCCCTCCCGACATTCAAAACTATTTAATTGGCGAGAAACTGTTCCTGGCTGGTTAAATAGTGTTTAAGCGCCTAACCAAGAATATTCAGTGGGAGATAACCGGTTACCTCTCACTGAATATTCCAATTAGTGGCTAGCTGTTAACCGGCTATATCATGCGACATAGCTGGTTAGGTGTGGATATTCAGCACTAAACTGGCTATGTTGAGCGGTCAAAATAGGCCGCTTAAATAACAGGCCTATCTTTGACAACTAAAAAGTTAAGTGGGTTAGCGCTGAATATTGGCACAACTGGTTAACTCTTTAGCAGCTCACATAAGTCACTTTGAATATTGACCAGTATGTTTCTATTGACTTACAAACATAAAGGGGTATGTTTACTAAGCTGTGTTAGCATTTTTAACATGCCAGTAAATTTAAGGTGCATTAAACACTAGCACGCCTGTACATTCCTATGGGCGCATTAGCGTTTAACGCACGTAAACCATTTACATGAGTTAAAAAGGCTAACACGACCATTGCACCACTTATTAAACCTAGCTCAAAAGTTCACTTTCCAAGGAAGAGCTTCATTTAGAGTAAATCATGCAACATAAAGCCTTCCCATTCCATGACTGCAATCCATACTATCTTCATAAAAAATAAAAGCAGAACAAAAACACAAAGCATAATAGCATAGCATCCCTACCTTTGGTACAGTAGTGATTATCTAACTCCCATATGCAAAATGCACAAAACAGAAAAACAACATAGTTAAAAATTAATAATCCAGATGATCCTAATTACCTGGAATCGAAAACAGAAATATGTAGAACCTCATTTTAGAAAGAATGCGGAAAGGGGAATTCATATATTCAGGTTACGATATGCAAAATCTCCACAATATTTTACAAGAAGCTTATTTATTTATTCATATATTTAGCCCGCTTCACCAATAACACCCAGAACAGGTTACAAAAAATACATACATAATCATAAATAAACAAATAAATAGATCAAACAAGTCTTACCAAGGAGTCTATCCAAGATGATTGTCAGCTGACTTGAGCTACGGGATGCTATCCCCTACCTTACCGTCTTCCAGTGGAACCCAGGGTGAGTTCTGCCCAGGTCAGGCCAATGGATGCCTTTGTGGTGCAGGGCACGTGTATCATCTCTGGAGGGAAAAGCTTTGGCTTGGAGTGGTGGCATGCTGGAGGCCTCTCCTACCCCCATTAAAGCAGTCAAGTCTCTCCCTGGAGCAGCAAAGCTCTCCTGCACAGTCACTGCCACCAGCGCCATTTGATGATGCTAAGGCTGGAAACGTGGCACTCCAGCATCTGAGACACAAGGAGAAAGAAGAACCCGCAGTTTCAAGGCTGGAAGGTCAGTCATCGTTGTAGGAATTTCAAATTGTCAGGCAGGTCGGCGTCGAGTCCAGGAAAGATCCTTCTTCATTAAAGTTACCAGGTACTGAGACTTTTTCCTTATTAAATGCTGGGGTTGGAGTTGTCCCTTTACAGAGG
The DNA here is from genome assembly GCF_901765095.1 of Microcaecilia unicolor. Classification (NCBI taxonomy): domain Eukaryota; kingdom Metazoa; phylum Chordata; class Amphibia; order Gymnophiona; family Siphonopidae; genus Microcaecilia; species Microcaecilia unicolor. The sequence continues at coordinate 92,831,309 of NC_044039.1, forward strand.
CCAGCAGTCTTCAATTTGGAGTCTATTTGGGAAGTTATTTGTTTATGACATTTATATACCGCATTATCCCAACCAAGTATGGGTTCAATGTAACTAACAATAAACATTTGCAAAAAGTACAATACAATTAGTAATAGCATACGTAGTAATAACACAATATATAAACTTCACTACTATTGAATAACAACAGCAGAGTTCCAAGCATGCCTGAGAGCTTACAATTGCTACTGTGACTAAGGGATTTACTAAATAAAAATGCTTTCAACAGCTTATGAAATAAGAGGTAAACTGTAACGCATCTTAATGGGTTAGGCAGAGAATTTGATATCGTCGTACCTTGATAGGTAAAGCCTGCATTATGAATAGATTTTTAATGAAGCTTTTTACAACTTGGGTAATAAAGGATAAGATAGTCCCTAGATGTAGGAAAAGCATTTCGTAAAGGCAGTTTCTATCAGGTTTTGTATGTACCACGGTAATAAACCATACAAAATTTGATAAACAAGTACACAAAGTTTAACGGTAATCTGAGAATTTACTGGAAGCCAATGTAAATTAGACAGGAGAGGAGTTGTCTTGGTATAACAAGGAACTCTACGAACAAGATGGAAAGTGGTGTTCTGCGCTGACTGAAGTTTCTTGACTAAAGAGTACTTTAAACTTGACTAAACATCATTCCAATAGTCAAACTTAGAGAATACTAGTGTTTGTACCAAAGAACGGAAGACTGAATTCAGAAAGAAAGGTCTCAATCACTTCAGCCTCCACAATGTATTAAAGACACTAGCTATCACCTTAGACACCTGAGGTTCAAATGCAACTACTGGTTAATGGTTATACCTAAGATTTCCATAGTGGTAACTAATGGGTAAGTTATTATCTATAGTGAAGTTCCTAATAGCCATAGGGTGAAAGGGTTTAGTCAGGATTAGGAACTTGGTTTTGTCTTTGTTTAATTTTGATTTGAAATCAGTAGCCCAGGATTCTATCAGATCCAAACCGGATTTCATAGTAGACAAGAATTCAACTATATTGTCTATAAATGAGATGTAAATGGTAACACCATTGGCAAACATAAAGGTATTAAACACCTCTGGATTACAGTAAACTACCTAGTGGAGCCATCATTAATTTGAACAGAATAGGGGAAAGAGGAGAGCCCTGGGGAAGACCACAAATAGAGGACCAAGGTGGAGATAAAAGACCAGTCTGTTTTTCTTGATATTGTCTAGATTTCAGAAAACCATTGAACCATTGCAGGACTACAACAACAGATGCCAAAATGATCCATCAAACTTAGTAAAATACAATGGTCAACTGTATCAAAAGCGCTAGACATATCAAACTGCAGAACTAAAATTTTCCTACCTGAACTCAGTCCTTTCCTAAAATTGGCTATCAAGGTGGTAAAGACAGTCTCTGTACTATATCCAGGTCTGAACCCAGATTGAGAAGTAGGCAGAATAGAATGTGACTGAAGATATTCCATAAGTTGAGATGGCACCAATCCTTCCATCACATTTACTAACAAAAATATAGAGACCATGGCCTATAATTGGATATTTTACTCCTACTAGACAAGGGTTCTTTGGAATAGGAATAAGAATTATTCTGTTTTGTTCAAACTTCTTTGGGACCATTTCCTCAAGAGAATGGCTAACATTATCAGTGAACTAATTAAGATTTGAAAAAATTAAAATTAAAACATTTTTGAAAAAAAATCTCTGTGTTTAAAGAAGAATTCACAATAAAGTTACATAGTAAAAACAATTCCACTTGTGATTGGTTTCAAATTGATGTGGTTTAGTTCTTTAGATATTTGGAAACTTCTTTGGGATCTCAGATACTTAAACTGAGTTCACACATGGACATGATTGTACCAGATCTAACAGCCTTAGGGGTCCTTTTACCAAGCTGAGCTAGCCTCAGCAGGTAAAAGACTGTCTTTTTTGACGGAAAAGAAATGGCCGTGTGGTAAGTGAACCACTTTCCACACAGCCATTTCAGGGGGGCGCACTTGGGTGATGGTAAGGGCTCCCACACTAACCTGGCAGTAACCAGGCAGCACACAGCACTGGCCAATTACCACCAGGTAAGCACTGGTGCTACAAAACTTTAAATGGTGCGCGCTGGTGGTAGTTCTAGATTGGCAGGCTGCAAGCTTGCTACATACCAACCCTTTAGAAAAAGGGCCCCTCAAAGAATATAGAGGGTCTTTTACTAAGGAGCGCAAAAAATTGTGGGTGTGCGAAACATTAGAGACGCCAATGCATTCCTATGGGTGTCTCTAACGTTTAGCGCACCCACAATTTTAGCGTGTGCTAAAAACATGAGTGTGCCTTAGTAAGACGCCCAAAGTGTCTGCTTTGGGGAATAAAATGGACATAGCTGAAACAAGGTTGAAGGCATTGGAAACCCGAGAAGAAACTTGAATGAAAGAGAGTGAGAACATCCATGCTAAAGTTGAGAATTTGGAAAATGCTGCTAGGCATCAGAATCTTAGATGAATAAACTTTCCTAAGTAATGTTCTACTTCTGCATTGGATATGTTTAAGAAATATTTGACAAAAATATTGAAGGTTCCAGAGTCCTCATATCCACCAGTCTCAAAAAACTATTACCTTCATGTTGATAAAAGGCAAGCTCAGCCCAACCAACAGGGTTTCTTAGAACGGTCAGATTTGGAGGTCCTGGCTCCTGCTATATTATTAGTTCAGCTAGCATTGGACTCTAACAGGGAATGGCTTTTGAAGCTATTCTTTAAATATAAAGACGTTTTGTTTATGAATTATAAAATAAGGATGTATCCTGATGTACGTAACACCCAATTAAATCTAGTGTCAATAATTGCTTGTTAAAAAGATCGACACTGATTGGCTCATTCAATTAAATTGCATGTGCAAATCAGAACCGAGCCTAAATTTGTGCACAAAAATTTTGGCGACCTTTATAGAATCAGGGAGGATGATCCTTACCTGTAATAATGGATCCATCCCAAGATAACATAGAATGAGGAAAAGAACAATTCTCTCAATGAGCCCATAAAAATTCTATTTTTGATGTATTTTGCTCATCATAGTAAGGTTTTAAGAATATGTGAATTGAACATGGAAAGGTAAACAAGGTATGCCTAAATTAAAGCATACTTGATAGTATATGCTTTGATTTCCATGTAGAAATCAAGGCATGATATATAGAATCTAGCCCAATATGTCCAACCTGGCTCGAATCTTGACAAACGTAGAGCCTCTGGTATAACAGGTCAAGGGCTGCACATGTATGCTCCTCCACAGCCGGTGGGAAAAGCACACAGGGAAAGCACATGTGCAACACCCTCCACATGTGCCATGGTAGCAGTCTTTTGAAGTCACTGCTCCTATGCTCAATGTTCTTCATATCCTCTTGGCATCATTTCCTCTGATCACAACTGCAGGCGTCCAATGCCCCCCTCCCACTCCTCTGCAATCACATCCAATTCTCTCCCCCTCACCCATGCTGAACACATCTGATCCCTCACACCCTCCTAAACAGCTCCAGTTCTTCATGTGCTCCTCACAAACACATCCAAACTTCTGAAAGCAGCTTCCTCCCAGTACAGAATACCCCCCCCCCCCCGCCCAACCAAACCTCCTCTCAGGAACACCACCCTCCCCTTGAGGCCCCTGAGCTTGATACCAGAATGGCTGTTGTGACCCCTAATGGTGACTACAAGGGGTCACAGTAGCAATTTTGAAACCCAAGGTCATCCGAGCAGGAGAAAGTGGGCATTACTCTTATACCCCAATAGACACCAAGGACCTAGAGACTTGCACAGGAACGGGGTTCCTGTGGGGACGGAAGCAGTTTTCTTTATATATATCTTTATTAATATTTTATAATATATCACAAAACAATGTGAATATGCAATCGGCATTCATTTTACAGATGGAAGCAGTTCTGCGGGGTTCCTGTGGGGACAAGCCATTCCTGTGGGGTTCCTGAGGGGACGGAAGCTATTCCTGCAGAGTTCCCATGGGGATGGAAACCATTTCTGCGGGGTTCCCGTGGAAGTGTACGCTGTACTTGCGCCAGCCTCTCACTTCCCGAGTGCCACGCTCTTTGGATGCTGTCTCCTCCTCCTCCTCGCTTTAACAGCACAGATGCAGAAAGTCTCCATTAAGGAGGTGGTGGAGACACAAATGATGGAATTCAGAAAGGCATGAGATGAGCATAAAGAATCTCTAATTAGAAAATGGAAGTTATAAATAATCTAAATTTAAATGGCTGCATGTGTGTGGATGTGTTGAGTGACACTTAGATGGTGACTCCAGCTGTGATGAACTAGGGACGATACTGGGCAGACTTGTATGGTCTTGTCTCATATATGGCAATCTGGTTTAGGATGGGCTGGAAAGGACTTAGACAACAACTTTAGTGGATGGAACATGAGAACAGTGCTGGACAGACTTTTAAGATCGGTTTCCCACAAATGAGAACACAAATAGGCTGGCATGGGCTTCAATGACAACTCCAGCAGTTGGAACATAAGGATAGGGCCGGTCCATGTCCCAGAAACGCCAAAGGAAGACCATAATCAAGTATATAATATCATGTTCAATGTTGATTTAATTATGAATTGATAATGAGTGTGACTATTGGGCAAACTGGACAGTTCAGGTTTTTATCTGCTGTCACTTACTATGTTACTATTAATCCTCTCTGCTCCTGGGCTGATGCGCAGACCTCAGCTCTGACACAGGTACAGGCATCAGATGTCACCTGACTTACTGGCACATGCATGTGGTAACATCTCAGCACACATTGCCAGTGAATCAGAGACAAGTCTTACATGTGTGCACCAGAGTGTTCCAAGTTCCAACTTCTGTTCCTTCCTTGCCTGCAGTGCTGCGGCTCAAACCCAGAGAGAGACAGAGAGCTGATCGGAATTTTTTTTATATACATTAAATTCTTGCATGGACGGGTGGGGACAGGTTAAATTCTTGCGGGGAAGGGCAGGGATGGGTAAGATTCCAGCGGGGACAGGCGGGGATGGATAAGATTGCTGTCCCCGTGAACTCTTTTCAAGGACCTCCTGTAAGGCCAGGAATGGAATTGGGTGGGAGGGGGTTGGGGATCTTCCAGAGGGACAGTTAGGAAGTTCAGCGTTTCTGCGGATCAGTAGAGGGGGTCTTCTGTGCAGCTAGGAGGTGCCGGGGGGGGGGGTCCAGTGGGTTTGGGGGAGGGGATATGTAATCATGGGGGTGATCAGAGGCGAACCATGCTTGGAGTGGGGGTGATCAGAGGGGTAGAGCTTCCTTTAGAGCAGAACTCATGCATGTTTGGGGTGTCAGATGTAGATACTGAGGTCTATATTTTTTCCTATATATGCAGATTCTCCTTGTAAAGTGGGGAATCCATATTAGTATGCTAGGCTCACTCTGCCACTCCCTCTCTGATTCCCAACCAGGTCAATTGAGGAGGGAGAGTATTTTGCTTGTTTTTGTTTTGTTTGACTTTATGGGTATAGTGGAATTTATATGTATTTTTCCATATCTGAGTTTAATGTAAAGTTAAAAATGTATAAATAAATATCAAAGTTTTAAAAAATGTGATAAGCATTACCACATATCCATAACCCCATTTCTAAAATGGTTTTCATGTATATAAAATAAATAGATGGGGAAAAATCATGAATTATCAAAAATGTATTCTTGGTCAAAGGAGTGAAACTACACAAATAGAACCAAATTCTGTAAATAGCGCCTAAAAAAAATCAGCGCCAAAAAAAAAAAAATACATATATACCTAGCAGTTTATAGAATACACATAGCACCTGGTCCGTGACTAAACTGTAGGCACAACTATTTATACCAACTAAAACCTAGTGTAAATACCTGCTAAATTTACAAAACATGTCTTTGCAAAGGGGTTGTAGACAGACGTAGAGCGTGGGGAGGAGGGGGACAAGGGGGCTCCCACTTATACCCGTAACATACAGAATACTGCAAGTTATGAGCATCCATGCTACATTTAGGTACATGCACTTATACCAGCACTATAGTTGGCCTAAGTGTAGGTGCCTAAATATTAGGGGAACTGATAGTGGGTTGCAATAGTATTCTGTAACAGAACCTAGGCCTCTATGCCCCCATACTGTGCATCTCCCAGAGTTTTTGCAACCCACTTTAACACGGAATAGCCAATTTTGAACAATGAATCTCCATAAATGCACTTAATGCAAAAACCTTTGCACATTAAATCTTAGCTGCTGCTCTCTGGACCACTTCCCTACCTTCTTTAGATCATACTCATGTTTTCCACACCTTCCAGGGTATTATGGATGTGCAGGCAGAAAATTGTTTAAATTTTTGCTTCAATTTGAATTGTTTTGTTTCATGTTCATGCATGCTATTTTAAAATAGCCTACATTAACACAAAATAGTAAGGATGTGCAAAGGTTCATAATTTTTTGGTTTATTTTTGGTTTATTTGGTTTTATTCTGCATGTTTTTCATTTCTTTTCACACATTTGTTCATTTTAATAACTTTTTAAATACCGATTAGAATTTTTTAACGTGTGCAAATCAGTATTAAATACCATTTAGAACTTTTTAAAGTGTGCAAATCAGTATTATATTTCCTAATTTTTAGGTTAATGTATATTCAGCTAATTGTTTATGCATTAAGGCTCTTTACAAACCAAATGCATGATAATTTACATTCCTAGAAAAAAGAATGGCAAATAGCATATACTGTTTTATTATGTTATGTTATACTTACAAACTGCCATTCTTAAACCAAAGCTCCAACCAAGGTGGTTTATAAAATAATCAAATATACAAAAAATAGAATACATCACAGCAATTACATCAATTAAGTAAAATTATCTTTCTTTTTTGAAAAGCAGGCACCCTAATTTCTACAAATCTTTATTTCCTTTCTGTTGCTTTCTGGGGGATCTAGGTCTCAAGTATCTCTAAAGGGAATGTAGGAAATTCTTCTGGGCATGAATTTATTTTTTACAGAAGCCACTAAGGGGCCCTGTTACTAAACTGCGGCAAAAATTGGCTGGGCACACGCCGGGCCAGTTTTTACCGTGTCCTGTAAAAAGGGCCTTTCTTTAAGGGGCCAGAAAATGGACGTCCTGCAAAATAAAAATTAGTGAATGAATTATAAGAGCCAGATGTTTTCTAGCCAGTTAAGGCTGTAGTTGATGCATCCCACATGTTCTGTTATATTAAAATGAAACTAAGTAGCAGGCGCTGCTGAGCACCATGTGAGACAGCAGCACTGAAACTGAGCTCCTGCTGATCCCCTTTTTAAATTAGAAGATATCCACATATCCACTTCAATCCACTTTTTTTCCCAAATTTTCTGCAGTACTTTGTTTCCTATTGCGACGGCTAAGGAGAAAACTGGAAAAAGACACAGGATTGAGCCCAACTCTCTACAGTAGGCCTCTGCATCCAAGGCCGAGGATGGTGGCTCGGCAGCCATCAATGAGATCCGTGCTCTGAAAGAGCTCGTCTGAAACTAAAGAAGTGGCAAGTGAGAGGGTAAAACAGTACACAAATATAAACAACGAAAAAAAAGGCACAGTTGGGCCTTCAAGACTGAGACAACAGGAGTCCTTTATTGCTGAAAGACCAGACACAGGCTGTGTTTTGGTGTCAAACTAAAGAAGACATCGGGGAGATTAAGGAAGATTTTACCTCGATCAAAAACAAGTTGGCACTTTTAAAAAACAGAATAGAAACTTTGGAAACCAAGCGACCTATGGCAGAAGACAATATTAAAACTCTTCAGAAAAAGTTTAAGCATATTGCGCAACTTGAACGTGATCTCAAAGATGGCAACAATCAAGCTCAAAGAAACAATATTAGACTTATTGGATTACCTAAGGATGTTGAAGGCTCCAACACGGTTATGTTTCTAGAGTTTATTCCTTTTTTGCTGGAAATTCAATTTTTGAAAGAGACAGGGCCCACCGCGTGCTTTCTAATCGCAGCTTACAAGCTAAATATCCATGACCAGTAGTCTTGAAAGTGTTACGATACTTCAGGTAGTAGAAATCATGCAACGTGCTTGTTTAAAGGCTCTGGTCAAGTATGAAGGTAAATGTTTTCCTGATTTTAATAAGAATACAGTTAAACTTCGTAAACAGCTACTTGCCTTCCAACTTAAGCTTAAGAAAATCAACACCCAATTCTGGCTGTTCTACCCTGTTCACATGCGGGTGACATACCATAATCATACAAGAGATCTTGTTGACCCAGCTGCTTTGGCAAACTATTTGGAGAAGATATCTCGTAGTACAACAGATTCTACTTCAACATCGCCAAGATTTTCCTGTGCTTACACCACAAGTACCATTCCTACTGTGGATCTCTTATGTTATATCATGACTTTATATAAGTTACTTTGCTCATTTCTGATACATCACCATCAAACTGTTTGATATCTTCTTTCTGTTTACACAACTAGGGTGTCAGTTTGGTTGCTGATCTTTCACTGGGCTCCTCATCTCATGGTTGTTTCATTATGTACCATATGTTTACATAATGTTTTCATGCATATGGTTAACTGGGTGCTTTTTGATATCTTCCTGTTTTTCTTTATGATGCTGATATGCTCACAAGTGCTGCTTTACCATCATGTCTACATCCCTTAAATGATTCTAACTTTTGTATCACTTAATGCTAAGGGTTTTAACAACCCAATTAAACAAAAGAAAATTTTAGCACAATTATCCAAACAGAAACCTGGCTGTTTTCTTTTTCAGTAAAGTCACTTTACAGCTACTGAGTCCCTTAAACAGCAGACAAATTGGTCTCACCCACCCATTTACTCCCCTGCACATGAGAAAAAAATGGTGTTGTACTAGTTAGGAAAAGATCAGACATAATGACTGTATCTCCAGATAATGATGTCTTTGGCAGATGGGTGAAGGTCAAACTTAAAACCCAAGATAAGTTGTTTACTTTGTTTAACTTATATGCTCCAAATGCGGATGATCCAGAGTTTTTTCCAAGCACTGGTTGACTTAGTAACTAATGAGGGCTCTGTACCTTGTGTTATTGGTAGTGATTTTAACTTAGATTTGGATCCTGTCATGGCCAGATTTTCACATTACTCTTACAAAAAATCCAAAGCATGGTTTGCACTACATGATGTTATCTCCCAATTGAATCTCCAGGGTGTATGGAGGATTGCACATTTGACTGATAAAGATTAAACTTTCTTTTCTCCACCTCACAACACCTATTCCTGTACAGGTTATTTTTTGGTCATCCCCTCTTTACAAAATAATGTCATTTCTTCTAGTATTAAGGGAATAACCTTATTAGATCATGCCCATAAAACCATGCACTTAGATGGTATAGGCCACCCTCCAATTTGGCCTCAATGACGTTTCAATGCCTCTTTAATTGCTCAACCTGATTTTCAAGAACTAGTCTCTAATGCCATTAAGGAATATTTTCAATTTAATACACTCCATGACTCCTCCTGGATAATGATATGGGATGCATTTAAGGCTTATATCCGAGGTACAATAATATCCTTTGCTAAATCTACACATAAGAAGAATGATGATGACTTACATAACCTAGCCATTTCTATTAAAAGTCTAGAAGGTTTGCATCAGGCTAATACTTCTGATATGCAAATACTTGATAATTTAAGGAAATCTCGCTTTCAATACAAATCTCTTTTAGGGAAACAGGCTAGCAAAGAACTATTTATGCAATCAGCCAAATATTACTCTGAAATTAATGTCTAATCACTTATTAACTAATTACTTGAAAGCTAGAAATGAGTGTAAGACTATCTCTGCTATTAAAGATGAAAGTGATAATGTTCTTACTAACAATATTGATATAGCTAACAAATTCAAGGCCTTCTACACTATACATAGCTGAAGTCAATTTTTCATAAGTTTACCTTTCTTTTTTTGATGTTCTAAAACATCCCGCTCTTACTTTAGATGACATTATAGGAATCTCAGGCCCTATTACTGAATCTGAAGTCCTACCTGCTTTGAAAACAATGGCCCTTAAGTAGGAAGCGTTGTCATCGAATGAAATAGCAGCCTGAGGGTTTTGCTCCGAACAACCCTGCAGCAACTTCCTCAGCAGCAGACACAATTGCGAGTGATCCTCTCTTAATCTGTGATATGTACTGCAGTCCTGGCTATACAGTGCTGATCAGATGAGTGGGAAGCCACGCTTGCTGGATTTAATGGAGTTCACATATACTAAGAGAACAAGGCCGAACTGCATGGTGGAGGTGGGAGGTGTTCTGTTTGCTTCGGCGAAGCTGGATGTGCTACCATCTCAGCTGGAATTATTTACATTGCATGAGACAACTGGAGTTCACGACCTGGACCTGATTTCCTAAATCAGGGACTGGTTGAAGGAAATTAAATCCGAAATAAAAGCAGTACAGGAGGAACTAGTAGCACTGGGAACTGACTTGCGTGGCAAAATTAAAGAGAGAGTTCCACAGAGTGGAAGAAGCTAAGCAAAGGTTGAATGAGCACGACAAGGCCTTAGGAACATTAGATAAAAAGATAAGGGAGGCCCAAACTGATGCACGGACTATCTATGATAACTGGAAGATTTGGGGAATCGGAGCCACCGTTGTAACCTGTGATTCTGCGGCATCCCAGAGATCCCAGAATATAGACATTATTGCTTGCTTCAGGGATTATAAACTGAAAGAGCAGGTGCTTCAAGTAGCACGCTCCAAAGATAAAATACTATGAGGCATATTTTCAAAGCACTTAGCCTTCCAAAGTTCCATAGAAACCTATGGAACTTTGGGAGGCTAAGTGCTTTGAAAATATGCCTCTATGGGATACATACCAGGTAGATGTATATCAGGATTTTGTGGAAGCCACACTCCAGTGGCGAATGGAACTGCGCCCTTTTACACATTACTTGAGGTCGTTAGATATTCGATATAAGTGGAAGCATCCATTCGCTTTATTGTTCTATTATGAAGGCAAGCACCAACAAGTGCGCTCCCTGTAGGAGGGGCAAGCACTTTTTCCGGGATTGGAAAAGGCTGCTCCAAAGTGACCCCCTATGTGGCACAGAGTCCCTGGAGACACTGTGGACAACAGGGGACTATGTATCATATATGGTGGTCTTGCCCGCGGGTACAGCCCTTTTAGACTTCTCTACTGCAGATTTTACAACAAATGCTTCAAGTGGCTTACCTAGTTAGAACGGAATATTGTTTGCTTCATTTCAAGCCAGTGGGCATTAAGAAGGAGTTACATAAATTGGCTACCAGTATTTTCACGGCATGTAAGTTGGTTTTTCCGGCAGCCTGGAAGAATCCATTTCTACCCTCAGTTGCCCAGGTTCTACAGAAGATGGACTATATCTATCAGATGAATAAATTCACTGATTTGTGAGCCAACCAATTGCTTTCCTTCAATAGGACATGGGACATTTATCAGAAATGGCGCTCACAGGGAGCATCAGGCCCATCATAATGATTTTAGCATAGATGCTAATCTGATACTTTGCTGGAGGGTGTCGGGGAGAAAGGTTCTGTGGAGTGCACATGCTCACTTACAAAGGGGATTGTATATAGTTTGGGTGGGTGGGGGGAGTACAGGAGGGTTGGGGCAAAGTTTGGTTATGATAGAAGATTTGACCGCATATTATTGTTGTGCTATCTTTTCAGTCTTGTATTTTTTGCTATGATTTGCAATAAAAGTTTTAAAAATTAAAAAAAAGAAGACAAAAAAAAAATTAGAAAAACATGGCCCTTAAAAAGGCCCTAGGCCCAGATAGGTTCACTGTAGAATTCTGTCTCACATTTTCATCCTTGCTGATACCCAAGCTGTGTTTATTTTCTAATCACCTCATTCAGTCTGGGGACATTTGTGGTTCCTTCACTGAAGCCACTATTCTAGGTCTATTAAAACCTAATAAAGACCCTCACTTACTACAGAATCACCATCCCTTATCTCTTATATCGCTGCTTAAATATTTGCAAAAATAATAGCTCAACGTTTACTTACTATATTATGCAAATCGATTAATACTGACTAAACTGGATTCATGTCTGGTAGACATTCCTGAATTAACACCTGTCTATTTACCAATGTATTGTTATAAGGTCAGTTATCGTCCTTGTAGCTATTGGACTTGATGCCGAGAAAGCTTTTGATCGTGTTGAATGCGAGCATATGTTTTATGTTTTACAATGGTTTGATTTTTCTCCAGAATTTATCAATGTAATTAAAACACTATATGCTAAACCTACTACTAGAATCCAATTTGTCTCAGACTCCTTTCACCCTACTAGGAGCACTCGCCAAAGCTGCCCGTTATCATTTTTATTATTTAATTTGGCACTGGAACCTTTTTTTTACTTGCTATTCGGCAGTCTCCAAATGTCCAGGGTGTTCCTTTTGGTCAGCACATGGCCAAAATATCTGCTTATGCAGATGACGTGTTACTTTACATTAACCCCTCATCTGTACCTGTGATTTTGGACATAATTTCCAAATATTCTGCTTTATCTAGTTAATAAATTGAATGCCACTAATTGTCCAACTATCAAACATGAGATAATGCCCTAAAAATTCATTTAAGCCTCAGAGTCTATGAAGTATTTAGGCATACGCTTTGGTCCATCTACTGAAGACACCGTGGGGGAGATTCTATATAAGGTACCTAAAAATTGGTGCAGAAATCAATGAAGGCTAAGCGTATTCTATAAGCAGTGCTTAGATTTAAAAGCGGTATATAGAATACACTTAGTTGATATCTTAGCGCCTAACTACAGGCCTCCATTTACACCAATGAAAACATGGCATAAATCCCAGCAAGTAGATTTAGGCACACTGGGCCATATTCTATAACCATGTGCATAAATTTCAGAATGCCCACTATGCCCATAACCATGCGTTAGAAGTTAGGTACAGTGCATTCAGAATGCACTTAGCGAGTTGTGCAAGTAAATTCTAGTTATTGCCAATTAGTGCTCATTATTGCTTGTTAAGAGCTGCTATCAAAGCTGATTAGCTTAAGCCAATTAAGTTACACGCATTGTTATAAATATGCTTGGATTTTGGCGCATATCTCTAGGTTCGCTATATAGAATCTGGGGGCATATGACTGAATACAGCTTACATTTTGAAGATCACTAAATATCTTTTTTTTAATCATTTATTTATATTTTTTTCATTTTACAAGGGTCACTTGCAAAACAGTAATACAGAGATGATTGTACATTAAAACAATGTTAGAAGAAAACAATCTCAACAAGATAAATGGCCTTTATACAATCTTTCTCTTTCTTAGACCACAAAATAAATAGGGAGAGTGAAACAAGACAAGGAGATCAATTTAAACAGCAGCAAACAAAGAAAATGTGGTATTAACCCGATTATCCCCAGTTATTATTAATCTAAATCATTATTCCACATTGATCATCTGGTTGGTTTCTTCAAGACCATAACGGTGCATAGTCCATCAATTTCATTGGAAACATACTTATTGTCCAATAAGATCACTAAATATCTGACACAGAAATGGTCTCTATGTTTAACCTGGTGAGGGAGCTTGGACACAATAAAAAATGATGATAGTTCTGAGGGTGAACTAAATACTCTATATACTGCTTTTCCTTCTACAGCATAGCACATATAAAGCCATTGAGGCTATTTTGTCTACATTCCTATGGGCAAACAAACCCCCTCACATTGCCTTACAAAGATTGAAAGCTACTAAAAATACAGGCGAGATAAATTTCCCCCATTTTTATGATTATCATGTGCCTTTCATATTACTCCAACATGCATCCTGGATAACTGCTGTTGCTCCTATATGGATGCAAATTGAAGTAGATTGATTCTCCTATACTATATTAAGATTCTTACCTTGGGCATATATAGAAAAATCTAAATCCAACCCTATAATTTTGACCACTCAGGCAATTTTTGCGGAGATTGATAAGTATGCTCAGCATCCACTCTTAAATACTAACATCCCCATATGGAATAATTCCCTCTTTAAAATGAATAACGTGTGTATTAATTGGTCTGCATGGCAAGCTGCCGGGATTTGGTCTTTGAACCAACTCTGGCTTTCTTTTAAGACTTTGTGTATACAGTTTAACCAGAATCCCAATTACTATTTTCAATGGTTACAGCTCAACCATTGTATTTTCTCGTGCTTAAATGTAAGCAAACTTACTTTGGATACACCTAGTTACTGTCAGCTATGTTCACTGCTTGTCAATGTTCTTGGTGCTGCATCTAAATGGTATAAACTTGTAAAGCAATTGAAATTCTTCAGCTCCAAGGGTTCTGAATCTGTATAGGAAAAAGATCTGAATACTAAGCTATCTACCACACAATGGCAGGATTTTTGGATTGCACTAACTAAAGCTACCTGCTCTGCTGCTATATCTCAATCTATGCTTTACCAGATACATAGGGCCTGCAAAAACAGCATTGGTACTCTTGAGCACATTACATATGCTTGTCCTCACTTAAAGGTTTACTGGATGTCTGTATAGAAAACAATATTCCAACTTCTGGATTGTCATTAATCTTTCTTGTTTAAAGTTTTAATTCTAGGCCCTGATGGCTAAGCACAGTGAGGTTTCCCATTTCATTTTATCTTGCTAAGACTGAGCGATCATCCATTGGGATATTATTATTAAAATAAGTGTTCACACACTGTGACTTTAATTTGTATGCCACAAATATGTTGAAGATTTTGTGAAACATTTGACTCTTTTTCTATTATGATTGCACTTGATTTAGCTGGCTGGTAAGAACTAAGGGGTCATTTTACAAAGGCGAGCTAGCGTTTTAAGCATGCACTTAAACTGTTTAAGCAAGTTCGCATAGATACTGTGTAATTAATTTATACGTCTAATTGTACAATTATTTCTCAGTTCCATTTTAATTATTATACATGGATGATGTGATAAGTAAGAGGCTGTCCTAGCAGGGGTAGGCCACTAGAGGGCGCTAGTAGGAGAATAGATGGAGGTCGCTAGGACCGGGGAGAGGCCTGGGATGTCCACAGGTGTAGGAGGTTATGGGCTGGGTCCTATGTAGCTAATTAACCACTTTATACCCCACCTGAGTTGTGAAGGGAAGAGAGGTGAGGTGGCCGCAGAGAAGAGATCCCCCTAGAAGAAACTGGCAAACCTTATGGACTTATGGTGGACTGAGTGTCCAAAGGAGACAAGCAGGCTGAAAATCCTGGGGTAAGGAGACCCTAAAGCATTAGTGAAGGACTGTGTGTCCCCAGTACTTGTAAGGAACTGTGTGTTCAAAGGAAGGACTGTGTGTCCCAAGTACTGGTAAAGAACTGTGTGTTCAAAGGGAGGACTGTGTGTCCAAAGTACTGGGAGAAGCAGGCTGCAAAGCCTGGGGGTTGGGAGTCCCCAAAGTATTGAAGCTAGTACTGAGCCCATGTATCTGTGTTGGGCGGCTCAGTGTGAAAACCTATGAAAGCATAAAGTATTAAGCTAGAAGAAATGTGCCCAGGTGCTAGAATAAAGAGTTGCCTGAGAAATATGCAGTTGGTGAGACCTGTTTAATTTGCTTAGTGGGAACCAGGTCACCCTGAGCGAGATGGGGTAGCACACTAATTTGCATCTGATCTGCATATTGAGAACCAGGTCACCCTGAGTGAGAAGGGGGCTATCACAATGACTATCAAAGAAATCTTCCCACTGCCCCTCAGTAGTTCAATACAAGGCGATAAGGAGAGGTCTTACCTTCCCACACACTCCTATTATCTGTTGGTCCCTGGAGTTGCTACTCATAATTCACATGGGAACTGCAAATACATATATTTGATCTAAATCAGGAACAATAGTGATCAAATCTCTCAGTACCTGGTGACTGACACACAAACAAAATAAGACCCTGATGAACATAAGTCAAATAGCAAATATCAAATTGTCTACCGAGAAGGTTCAAAGGAACCTGCAGGAGTAGGACAAAAATAAATAATAAAACAGAAGAAAAGAGACCCTCTGAAAAAAATGTTTTACATTTTTGAAGATATGTTAGATACTATTAAAAACAAAAAATATTGTATATAAACTCCTCTTCCAAATCTACTTTGTTTGTGTTATATTACTGCTTCCACATGGTGCACCAATTTATTCAGTCTTTTCTTTTATTCTGTCTATAGGGGAAAAAGCTTAGTAAATCAGGCTGAGTAATTCTCCTCAATACAGTAGTTTCCTGATGTATATGTATTTAAAAAGTACAGTAGCTAGAAAGAGCTTTTTAGAACTTAATACTCATGAGAAATTATATTGAATTTATAATGAAAAAGGATGATCTTAATGCCTTTGTCTGTTTTTTTTTCTATTATTACTTCTTCTCCCTTGAAATCATCTGTGAATAAAATAGGCTTTCCTGCTGCCTGAAAGCTGAGGAAACCTCTCTGAAACCAGTAGGATGATTTCACACAACTGGATATCTTTCCTCCATATCAAAGTCCAAGCACATCAACTCCACAATCACCCCCCCCCCCCCCCCCCCCCCGAGTCCGCTAGCAGCGATTCATAGAACACTTCAAGCAAAGTCCTCCTGCAACTGAGATATAGGATCAGTAGCTGCTTTGGTTTGTTTTAATTAACAATAAAATTGTCTATGTTTATTTTATTAGTAGTTGCTTTAAGGCATATGAACATGCCTGACAGCTTTCGAGTTTTGGCCAGACTGAGACTGATGTGAATTAAGAGGAGGGGGAAACACATCAACTGCCATTCTTCCAGCACCACTCATTGACTCTTTCTTGCACACACACTTGGTCTACCTCTCTTCCCATCCCTATATTAGTGTTTCCCAAACCTGGTCCTGGAGGCACTCCAGCCAGTCAGGTTTTCAGAATATCCACAATGAACATACATGAGAGAGATTTATGTGCAGTAGAGGCAGTGCATGCAAATCTCTCGCATGAATATTCATTGTGGATATTCTGAAAACCTGACTGGCTATGGTGCATCCAGGACCAGGTTTGGGACCATAGCTCTATATAACCTCAGCACTTTCCCTGTCCTCCTCCTCAGGCCTAAACACAACATTACCCCTCTCCCCTCCTGAATCCAGCACCACCTTCTCGTTTCACCAACTCTGTAGCTGCTGGCCTAGCTAATTCTACTATTACCACCAATTCTTCCTGCCCCTATGGCCCAAGGTATTTACTGTCATTTATTCCAGCCCTCACATGCTGATTGCTGCTGCCATTCTCCAGCCCATAAAGGCAAATTTAGGCGCCTCTATTTTCTCTAGCTTATGCAAGTCAATACTTCTGGCTTTTTCTTTGCGCCAGAATTTGGAGATTTCCTGGGTGTTTCCAAAGACCAGTAATGTATATAAAATTATGGTGTCTCTGGATCATATCCAGAGGGTATTCCCCTATATGCATACCTTGGGGTATATATTAAGTATGATTCAAATGGGCAGGAGAGGCTCCTGTCCAATTAAAACCCAGTGAGATGGCCATCCCCAGATTTTACACAGCTGAAATTTTATGTAACCACCATGGCGCTATCTGGTTAGTGCTGAGATGGTCCAGGGCAGAGTAGGGATGACACTGGGATTTACCCAGTTAAGAGAGATTCAGTCCACTAACCAGGTAAGTATCTGATAAGTTATGACAGGAAAAAGTCTATCATTACTTTATCCATGCACATATCTGGGTTCCGTCCTGAATCGATGTTACCTGAATAATTTCCAACAGCTGGCCATAACTCGGATATTCAATGCCAGTGCCCAGAGCCATTACCTCAATATTGACTTTTTTTTTAATAAGACTGTAATGCTAACTAGGACACTAATGAGATTAAAAGTCTACAGTGAAAACTCTCAGATCATAAGCATACAATTAACATAATTCTCGCAAATCTCTAGGACTTGCTGTATTATAACAAAAGCTATTAGAGCAAAATAAAACTGGAGGAGGTATAACATGGATCCAGCTTTTGCCTATTTTTTCCATCCATGTGCAGTTTTTCTCCTCTTTTCCCTTTCCCTCAACTCCATCCATGTGCATCTTCTTTTTTCTTTCCTACCCTCCATCCACGTCCAGCATTTCTCTTCTCCTCTTCTCTCCTCCCATCCATCCATGTCTAGCATTTCTCCTCTCTTCTCTCCTCCCCTCCATCCATGTCCAGCATTTCTCCTCTCTTCCCTCCCCTGTATCCATATCTCTCTGTATAAAAGGCAACACCAACGTTCTATGAAGCCTCCAGCCAGAAGTGTGAAGGGGGCGAGATATCCGGTTTCCCTATGAGTGTCTGCCCCGCCCTCTCTGTAACACAGTCAGTGAAGGAAAACAGCAGAGCACGAAATCAAATCGCTGGCTCTGTAACAGTGAAGGACTCAGAGGGGGGAGGGGAGAGAGGCCAGAGGGCAGGGACACACACACTCCCACATGCACACAGAAGAAAACGTTGCTAGCCCCCGTTTCATTTGCATCAGAAACGGGGCTTTTTTTACTAGTAAAGCAATAATTCTCTCTCCCCTCTCCGCCATCTAAGTCCAGCATTCTCCTCTCTCCCCGCCAACCCCTCCATCCATCCATGTCCAGCAATTCTCCTCTATCTCCTGCTCTCCTCTCCATTTCTAGCATTTCTCCTCTCTTCCCTGCCCTCCCATCCACGTGCATCTCCTTCCTCTCTTCCCTACCCTCCATCCTTGTCCAGCATGTCTCCTCTCTCCCCTGCCCTCCCCTCCCATGTCCAGCGATTCTCCTCTATCCCGTCCTCCCCTGCCATCCATGTCCAGCAATTCTCCTCTCTCCCCTTCCCTTCCCTCCCCTCCCTCTCATCCATGTCCAACAATTCTCCTCTCTCCCTTGCCCTCCCCTTCCATCCATGTCCAGCAAATCTCTCTTCCCTGACCTTCCCTCCCATCCATATCTAGTATGTCTCCTCCTTCCCCTGTCCTCCCCTGCCATCCATGTCCAGCAATTCACTCTTCCCTCCCCTCCCCTCCCCTCCCATCCATGTCCAGCAATTCTCCTCTCTCCCCTGCCCTCCCCTCTCCCATGTCCAGCGATTCTTCTTCCCCCAGCCCATCCTCCTTCTCCACTGCTTGCCAACGAAGTGATAGAAAGGATGCCAGCGTTGGACTCAGCAGCGCGAACGGTGCAGCAATTGAGAGAGGCTGGCAGCGTTGGAGCTTCCCTCTGCGAGTCCCGCCTATGCGGAAACAGGAAGTTGAAACGTAGGCGGGACTCGCAGAGGGAAGCTCCGACGCTGCCAGCCTCTCTCAATCGCTGCCTGCACCATTCACGCTGCCGAGTCCGAAGTAGTAGTAAGTAGGGGAGTGAGAGGAAGGGGACAGGACTCTATAGAGAAAGAAACAACAGGTTTTAGCAGTCTGCTGAATATGTGCAGAGAAGGAGAGAGAGGAGTCGAAGATGACCCCAAGGTTACGAGCTGATGAGACAGGGAGGATGAGAGTGTTAACCACAGAAATAGAGAATGGGGGAAGATGAGAGGTTGGTTTAGGGGGAAAGATAAGAAGCCCAGTCTTGGTCATGTTTAGTTTCTCAAAAGCTACCGTAGGCCATAAAGTTTTAAGAGATCTGGCTCTTCCATCATGACAGAGCCTTGCCTGAGAATGCTCTGCCACCTCAGCAATAGCAATGAAGGGTCTGCCAGAAGGCAAATAAAGTCTGCATACCATGGATGATGGGGTCAATCCAGTGCTACCCAAGATAAATAGCAACAGGTGCATCACTATTTTTTGTAGCACAAGGCCAATTAATGGCCATGGCAAAAACAACACATAAAGGGGCTCCTGCTTGGGTCAAGGATGCATCACTGTATTAACATAGTAGAAGACAGCAGATAAAGACCTGTACAGTCCATCCAGTCTGCCCAACAAGATAAACTCATATGTGCTATTTTATATGTATACCTGACCTTGATTTAGTCTTGCCATTTTTGGGGCATAGACCGTAGAAGTCTTCCCAGTAATTGCCCTGCCACCCAACCACCAGTGCTGCCACCCAATCTCCGTTAAGCTTCTGAGGATCCATTCCTTATGAACAGGATTCCTTTATGTTTATCCCAAGCATTTTTGAATTCCATTACCGTTTTCATCTCCACCACCTCTTGCGGGAGGACATTCCAAGTATCCACCACTCTCTCTGTAAAAAATATACTTCCTGACATTTTTCTTGAGTCTGCCCCCCTTCAACCTCATTTCATGTCCTCTAATTCTACCGCCTTCCCATCTCCAGAAAAGATTTGTTTGCAGATTAATAACTTTCAAATATTTGAACATCTGTATCATATCACCCGTTTCTCCTTTCTTCCAGGGTATACATGTTCAGGTCAGCAAGTCTCTCCTTATATGTCTTGTAATGCAAATCCCATACCCCAATGGTTCTGCAACGGAATTTATGCGGGATGTAAAGAACAACTCACAAAGAAACTCCAGACTGCCCAAAACACAGCAGCCAGGTTGATATTTGGTAAAACACAATTCGAAAGTGCTAAACCCCTCCGAGAAAAATTGCACTGGCTCCCAATCAAAGAACGTATTAGCTTCAAAATCTGCATTCTAGTCCACAAAATTATCTACGGAGAAGTCCCACGATGCATGACAGACCTCATAGATCTACCAACCAGAAACAGAACTGGATCATCACGAACATTCCTGAACCTCCACAACCCAAATTGCAAAGGTCTCAAAAGCAACCTACGCATCCAGCTTCTCCTATATAAGCACACAATTATGGAACGCTCTACCAAAAGCTGTGAAAACAACTTACGACCATCTAAACTTCAGGAAATCATTAAAAACCAACCTGTTCAAAAAAGCATACATTATCGACCCAACATAAATGCCTACACTCAGCAACACATCAAAACCAATGATCATACTGGACTACACACAACCTTCCCTCTCTTAGACCCCCATTGTGCTTGAAACACACCTACCTTACCCCACCACAACATAACTTTTATTTGTTTCTCTACCGGACTTGGCGAACGCCTTTACAGTACTATGTAAGCCACATTGAGCCTGCAAATAGGTGGGAAAATGTGGGATACAAATGTAACAAATAAATAAATACAATTTTTGTAGCTTTTCTTTGCACCACTTCAATTCTTTTTACATCCTTAGCAAGATATGGCCTCCAAAACTGAACACAATACTCCAAGTGGGGCCTCACCAACGACTTGTACAGGGGCATCAACACCTTTCTTCTGCTGGTCACACCTCTCTCTATACAGACTAGCATCCTTCTGGCTACGGTCACCGCCTTGTCATACTGTTTCTTCGCCTTCAGATCCTCAGATACTATCACCCCAAGATCCCTCTCCCTGCCTGTACATATTAGACTCTCACCGCCTAACACATGTCTCCCGTGGATTTCTACTCCCTAAGTGCTTCACTTTGCATTTCATTTTAATTGCCAAACATTAGACCATTCTTCTAGCTTCTGCAGATCCTTTTTCATGTTTTTCACTCCCTCCGGGGTGTCCACTCTTACAAATCTTGGTATCATCCGCAAAAAGGCAAACTTTACCTTTTAACCTTTCCCCACTGACCTAACTTAGATGCCTCAACCCTGCAACATAGCAAAACCATAGATTGTACTGGACATTATATATTCCTTCCTATTTTCTATCCCTCTGTACCTGAAGACACTATCCTTACCCGACCCCTAATATCAAATTGTATTTGTTTCCATACCGGACTTGGTGATCGCCTTTACGGTATTATGTAAGCCACATTGAGCCTGCAAATAGGTGGGAAAATGTGGGATACAAATGTAACAAATAAATAAATAAATCTTTCCGCAGTCGCTCACAAATATATAGAACAGAATCGGCCCCAGCACCGATCCCTGAGGCACTCTGCTACTTACCTTTCCCTCATCCGAGCGAATTCCATTAACTACCATCCTCTGGCATCTGTCCATCAACCAGTTCACCACGCTGGGTCCTATCTTCAGCCTGTCAAGTTTATTCAAGAGCCTCCTGTGAGGAACCGTGTCAAAGGCTTTGCTGAAACCTAAGTAGATTACATCTATCGCATGTCCTTGATTCAATTCCCTCATCATCCCGTCAAAGAATTCAATTGATCCCTGATGATCCTACTTCCTTCCTTTGACTGAAGAAACATGGATACTTCATATTCTACTTTGCCATCATTAAGTCAAACAGCAGAGCTTCCCAATACTCTGCCAGTACTCCCCAGATCCAGAGCCCACCTGCTGAGGAAGCCTGCTTGAACATTGTCTACTCCAAGAAAATGAGCTGAAGATAATGATGTCAAATTGAGCTCTGCAAAGCTGGTTGATTTCCACTGCCACTCCTGGTTCTTCCTTGTTTGTTGATATGTGTATGCTACTGTGGTTGTGTTGTTGGGTATCACTCAAACTGCCTTCCCTCTTATCAACAGCAACAAGAAGATGGTTTGCATCTCCAGGCAACTGATGACCATTGCCTCTGAACAAGGTGCCCTAGGCAGTGACCTCTCTAGCCCCACAGACTTGAATTAGATCCAGAGGATCTACCTCAAGAGATGAGACAAGGAAATCAGATGTTGCCATAGAAATGAAGAAAGCGGGAGGCAGAACAACTTATTTATTATTTCTACAATTGAGTTTTATGATTTGTCTCTGGGGTTTTTTTAAGATATTGAGTAGTTTAAAATGTCTCTATGTTCTTTTAAATGATCCATCTGTAAGCATTTTAATTATGATTTATACTATTTTATTTATTTAGATTTGCTCACAACTTTTTCAGTAGTAGCTCAAGGTGAGTTACATTCAGGTACTCTGGAAATTTCTCTGTCCCAGGAGGGCTCACAATCTAAGTTTGTACCTGAGGCAATGGAGGGTTAAGTGACTTGCCCAAGATCACAAGGAGCAGTAGTGGGATTTGAACTGGCCACCTCTGGATTTCAAGACCAGTGCTCTAACCACTAGGCCACTCCAGCAGTACTACCCCCTGACAGTCCAGATGTGAGTGAAACATGGCCACAGTGGGAAATTTTAAATAAATAATATTTTTAAATGTTCAATCCTTGTGATCTACTTTCTTCTGTTGCTGTTACTGGTTGTGGATCCTACCAAGTTTCTCCTGTACTGCAAGTTTATATATTACTCACATGAAGCGATTTGGCTGAAAGTGTTTTAAAAGCTAGAATGCCACGTTTGATTTTTGCAGCAATGAACTAGTATGCACATTTGTGAAGTGAGTATGAACATTTCACATCTATTTGTATTATATTTATTTTTAAATTGTAAGAAGTTTCTGTTTTTCGATTTTGTAGAATTTCAGTACATTCAGGCCCAAGTTTTTCTCTGATGCAGAATTGTTAAACACTGACCACTGTCAGTAGAAAACGGACGGCTTTGCTCTGA
Source organism: Microcaecilia unicolor (assembly GCF_901765095.1). Lineage (NCBI taxonomy): Eukaryota > Metazoa > Chordata > Amphibia > Gymnophiona > Siphonopidae > Microcaecilia > Microcaecilia unicolor. The sequence continues at coordinate 92,854,684 of NC_044039.1, forward strand.
GACAGGGAGACAGTTTCTTTGAGATAATTTCTGATATTTAATCACACATTTAAAAGAAGTTGTTTTATGAAAGAAGTTGTTTTATGCCAGTGATTGTACATTAAAATTATATGGTGCTTCTGCAAGTATTCTGAGACTTTTTCCTTTCTACAGGTTGAGGCAAAAAAAAAAATGTAACCCCCTAGAGATTTTGTTATTTTCACAGCAACCACTTGCAATTTCAAAGTGAAATTGTACAGCTTTATTTGTTGTTACTATCTGCGTTTATGTGCTGAGTGGAATAAGATTATCTTTAAACACGACACAGTTATACCGGCCAATATTCAGCGCTATTTAACCAGCCAGGAATGGCTCCTGGCAGGTTAAAGTAGCATTTAACTTGTTATCCGTGAATATTCAAGCAGGGGAATCTGGCTATCCCCCACTGAATATTCACATTCAGCACCTATCGACTAACTAGCTATATTGTGTGATATAATCAGCTAGCCACAAATATTCAATGCACTGCCAGCTAAGTTTGGCGGCCAAATCAGGCCATCCAAATAGCAGGCCTATCTGTGGCTGCTATAAACTTAACCAGCTAGTGCTGAATATTACATAGCTGGTTAAGTTTAAGCTGGTCAACCCCCCCCCCCCCAATATTCAATGTCAGTCACTGGAAACAGGCTGACATCTATTTATGACATTTATTTGAAATCATCTTTATTAAGGAAGTAAGGAGCACAGATGCAATCTACTTCAACAAACATCAATGAAGATCGCTATGATGATACACACGCTAAACAGTGTCAACGATAACAATTTCAACACATTCTTCTTTTGTTATATCCAGAAGAAGGCCCTCCCTCCCACCTCTCTACCTGTTTCCCAGATTAAGTTTTATTTTATGACTGTGGTGGCCGGGGCCTATCTATTCAAAATTCTGCTTCTTGCAGCTGGCTGCAGCTTTGCTCAGAATCGCTCCCATTGTATCTGAAATTTTTCCCCCTTTGGGGTATCTAAGTCCAAACAGTCTAGCCATTTAAGATCATCTGAGATCTCCAAAGCGTCAGCATCGGTGGAGTAGAGTCTAATCAGCTAATAAGTATTGATTTTTTCCCCATAATCATTGTTCAATGCAAAAATCCCTTGAGGCCCGATGGTGCTGATACAAGCAACTGGAAAATGTCAAAAAGAAGATGAGGGTATAACTGGATCTAGTAATTCCATAATTGCTGGACGTGATGAAGCACTTGTGACCAAAAATCCTGAATCGGGGAACAATGTCAAAACATGTGGCTCAAGTTGGCAAAGTAAGGCAGCACACTTTTTACAATTGCTTGTAGGGCACAAAGCTGCTTTATGCACTCGCGTGGATGCTATGTACAGGCGAGGCAGAAATTTGTATTGAAGCTCCCGTAAAGCCACACTCTGCGACCAGCGTTGAACACCCAGTAAAGTATCTCGAAACTGTTGCGCCGTAAGAATCATCTGCAATTCCCGGGGCCATAGTGCAGCAAAGCGTCCATAATCCAGGTCTTCTCTTGTATCCTTCAAGAATTTGTGATGGAAAGCCAGGGGAACAAGGTTTTGAGAACCAAGAGTAAAAACTTCATTTAATACGTCTTGAACATATTCACTAAGATTTTCCTAGCCAAGACCTGTCGCATAGTGTTGCAGTTGGAGGAATGCAAATTGGTCTGTATGTGGGAGTTGGCACTTGGCTTGTAATTCCTGGAACGGTTGCAGTTTGCCCTCCTCTGTCAACAACTGATGTACATACTGGATACCCTTGGAGCACCATTGGGCGAACACTGCTGAATCCACACCAGCTGGAAAGTCAGGGTTGTTGTGTATGGCTATAAAAGGAGTTGATGTTGCCAAAAAACAATGTCTTTTGCAAATCCATTTCCATGTCACTCTCGCTGATTTTAGAATTGGATTTCCACTAGGTAGTAACGCTAAAATGTCAGTAACATCAACATAATTTCAGATAATTAAATGTTGCTTACCAGTAATACGCAAGTATGATGACTAAATCAGTATGTAAAATTTCCTCACTGAAATTCAAAGCACTTGTTGAGAAAACAGCAAAAAAAAAAACTCCACTGGGTTACTTTTTTTGCCTCACCCTGTATTTTTGTTTTAGGAGTACATTTTTGAGTCTTTTGTCACTCTTAATTGTTGAAAGATCGGGTTTATGATTATAGCTATTGTTTGTGTTAATGCATTATATATACATAGATAAATAATATATTTTTTTTTTGGGGGGGGGGGGCAATTTTATAAACCATTTTCATTCCTAAAATGCTGTTTTGGACATGTAAATGGGCAAATGGGTTATATAAAATTAGGTCATGTCAAAAACTATGTGCAGCAGAAGCCAGCATTCACTTTTGCAATAGGCCTGCTCAGGGGCAGAGAAACCATAGAAATGTCTATTCTTTTTATTTGCAAATGACTTTCCTAGACTTTGTTGTGTTTAGTACATTTATCGTTTGGACCATTTCTAAAAAAAAAAAAAAAAAAAGTCCAAGTGAAAAACACACAAAATCAACTCATTGGGACATAGGAAGAGCCAGCTTTCCTAGTAGAGCAGTGGGGCATGCTAGGGGACACTGCAGTAGACTTTACATAAAAAGTCCTAGATACACATCACACCATTACCCCCTTATGTTGTATGGTGTGCCCTTCAAAACCCACAAAACACATACTGTACTCAACTATACACCACTTGAATAGCCCTTATTGCTGCAGGTGTCACCTATATTTAGGTACAGTAGGGTTTTTTTGGAGGGGGTAGGGGGAGTTGACACTTTCCACCACAAGTGTAATAGAGTGGATTATGGGCCTGAGTCACCTTCTCTACAGTGCAGTGCAGTGCACCCACCACTAGGCTATTCAAGGAACCTTCTTACTGCCCTAATAGGACTGGCCATAACATCTGAAGAGTCATAGAAGCTGGTATGTACTGTTTCTTTTACATCTTTGTGGGGTGGAAGGGGGTTAGTGACCACTGAAAGTGTAAGAGGGTGTCATTCCTTTATTCCTGCAGTGGTGATCTGGTCATTTAGGGTACTTTTTTGTAGCTTATTTATTAATAAAACAGGTCTAAAGTGTTCAACTTATAGCCCTGAATGTTTTTGATTTGTTCTATTTTGGCAGAAAAACATCCAAGTTTTGGGAACGCCCAGATCCTGCCCTTAACATGCCCCTGAAATGCTCCCTTGTGATTTGAATGCACTTCTGACGGACTTCATTGAAAACATCTAAAAAGTGATTTAAAAAATACTAATTGGCAGATTTATGCCATTTTTTTGATGCTTTTCTCTTGAAAATGAACCCCAAAGTCACGTGGAGGGGCATAATCGAACAGAAATGCCTATCTCCATGGGCGTTTATCTCCGAGAACGGGTCCGTGAAGGGGCAGGCCGAACCGTATTTTCGAAAAAATGGACGTTTTTGAGCTGGGCGGGTTTTTTTATTTTTAGCGATAATGGAAACTAAAAACGCCCAGCTCAAAAATGTCCTAATTCAAGCCATTTGGTCGTGGGAGGGGCCACGATTCGTAGTACACTCGCCCCCATGACATGCCAGGACACCAACTGGGCACCCTAGAGGTCAGTGCGGTGGACTTCAGACAACGCTCCCACATGCATAGCTCCCTTACCACGGGTGCTGAGCCCCCAACCCCCTCCCCCAAAACCCACTACCCACAAATGTACAACACTACCATAGCTGTTAAAGGTGAAGGGGGCACCTACATGTGGGTACAGTGGGTTTTGGAGGCCTCCCATTTACCAGTACAAGTGTTACAGGTGGGGGGGATGGGCCTGGGTCCACCTGGCTGAAGTGCACTGCGGTACCCACTAAAAGTGCTCCAGGGACCTGCATACATGCAGGCCTCTAGGACTTGTTGCTGCTGTATAACATTGGCACACCAGTTGACACCTGAAGACTAATCTCTCCGAAAACGTCCTTTATTGGAATAACCGCGTTTACTCACAGTTAACTGCAGATCAGAGGTTGTGCCCCACTGGCAACGAGTCTCCCTGGTACTGAGATTAGCAGTAGGTCAGAGCTGGCAGAATGCTGTACAATGCCCTCTTTCAGCCACATTCAAGGTAAGAACTAAGTTCTCTAACGTGGCTAACACAGGAAAGGGAACTAAAACTGGCTTACAAAAATGGCCACTACCGCATGGACTACAACAGGAAACACAACAGGGCACACTCTGACCCAGTAGGCAGGGGGAAAAGCACCATGGGAGAAGAGCCTACCAACTACCAACATCGTGAGACTGTAACACAAGCTAATGAAATCACGGAGCCCAATACCTTACACCCACCACAATGCAATGCTGATGTGATCCTGTACTGCACCCGAGAGCCACATCTGACCCAGGGAAAGGCTGTGACAGGATCGAACACATTCTGCTGTCATGGAGGTGGTTACGGCATTTGAGGCTGGCATACAGGCTGGAAAAAAAGTTTTTAAAATGGGGGGGGGGGGGGTTTGGTGGGAGGGGATTAGTGACCACTGGGGAGTCCGGGGAGGTCATCCCCGATTCCCTCCAGTGGTCATCTGGGCAGTTGGGGCACTTTTTTGGGACTTGTTCATGAGAAAAAAGGGTCCAAAGAAAGTGACCCAAAATCGCGGTCAAAACGCCTTTTTTTTTTTTCGATTATCAGCTAAAGACGCCCAACTTTCCTCAGCTGATAACCACGCCCCAGTCCCGCCTCCACCACGCCTCCGACATGCCCCCATCAATTTTATTCGTTTCCGCGAAGGAGTGCAGTTGGAAACGCCCAAAATCAGCTTTCGATTTTACCGATTTGGGCGCCTTTGCGAGAAAAACACCCATCTCCCGATTTGGGTCGAAATATAGGCGTTTTTCTCTTTCGATTATAAGCAGGATAAAAGCCCAAAATATTGACTACAAATTTGCAGTATTTGCAGATGATACAAAACTTGAAAGCTCCCTTCCACCATTAACATGGTTAATAGACAACTTCCATTCTTTCTCTGGTTATAAAATTAAATGGAATAAATCAAAAATTAATAATTTCAAATTATATCAATGAATGGTAACTGAAGACAATCTTATACAGCAGAGTAAGATTTTCATTGGGCATCCTCTAGAATTGAATATTTGGGAACAGAATTATTTAGGGCTCTAGAAGAAATGAAGTAGTGCAGCATGAAGAAAATAATGCAGAACAGCCAAGATAAAACTGTAACTAATTTGTCAGCCGATAACCACGCCCCAGTTCCGCCTTCAACACACCTCTGACACGCCCCCATCAACTTTACCCGTTTCTGCGACAGATTGCAGTTGGAAACACCCAAAATCGGCTTTCGATTATACCGATTTGGGCGCCCACGGAAGAAAGACGCCCATCTCCCGATTTGGGTCGCAATATAGGCGTTTTTCTCTTTCGAAAAGCTGGATAGGTGCCTATGAGGGGCATAATCGAACAGCGCCGGCCATCTTCAGGGCTGGCTCTGCAAAGGGGCAGTGCCAATCGTATTATCAAAAAAGATGGCCAGCTATCTTTTCTTTCGATAATACGGTTGGGGCCAGCTAAATCTCAACATTTAGGTCAAATGTGTTTTATTATTATTTGTTTAAAAATCATTAAATTTTGTTTATTCTGAAAGTCAATTTTTTTGTCCTGTCATTGGTTAGCCAGGCTCATATTCCCACCTTTTTGGTTACATTTTATGCTTCGTGGGATCTATTGAGTTCTCCACGTCAGTGGATTCTCTTTAGACTTTGGTTGTAAGAAAAACAGGACCAGGTAAAGTCATCCAAGTGCTCGTCAGGGACGCCCTTTTTTCCCCATTATGGGTCGAGGATTCCCAAGTCCCGCCTTCATTACACCTCCGACATGCCCCCATAAACTTTGGTCGTCCCTGCGACGGATAGCAGTTGGCGACGCCCAAAATCGGCTTTCGATTATGCCGATTTGGGTGACCCTGTGAGGACGCCCATCTTCCTATTTGTGTCGAAAGATGTGCATCCTTCTCTTTTGAAAATGAGCCTGATAGAGAATATTGCATAAGTGCATTTAAGAGCCTAATTGTCATTTCAACCCCCATTTTAGTGTATAACTTCTGTTTCAATGCCAAAAGCTAGGTGCATACTTAGCGCCTAACTTTTGGTGCACTATATACAATTAGGGGGTTAGTATGGAAATGCAAGGAGATACACACATGGCTGGGGCTCTCAATTTCTAAAACTTAAGAGTACTGTAAATTATGCGCTAAGGTGCCGTATTTAAGCATGTGCATTTATGCCTGCTTTTGACTTGGCACATATAACTGTAGGTGCAGCAATGCTGATTTAACCTAGTATTCTATAATGGAATCTTGATGCCCAGATGTCATAATAGAATTTACACTCAGCCAGCTGTATCTAGAAGCCCAATTTTGGTGCCCAGTTATAGAACTGGCACCAAAAAAGCGCTTTTCTAAGCCCCACTTAAAGTTAGGTGCGGTATAAAGGATAGGGCTTATACTCTGGAATCGGGCCTAACTTTTAGGCACAGCCATTTGCACCAACTGAAATGTGGTGCAAATGTACATGCCTAAATTAGGCATATATCCCCGTTATTCTATAACAATGCAAGTACATTTTAGAAACGCCCTTGTTATGCCCATGACCCTCCCATTTACACACCACGTTTTTCAGAACACATACATATTCTAGATGCAGATCCCACACTTAAGTTTATACATGTAAATGCTAATTTAATCTAATTAGTGCCAACTGCTTGTTAAAAAGCCAATCAATGTTGCTAATTAGCTTTTCAATTAAACTGCACATGCAAATGGGGCACACACAATTTTTGGTGACTTTTATAGAATTAGGGGGTATACATGCACACATTTAAATATATGCACATTTTAAACTTCATATCAGATCATTTTGGGCTATGTAGAGTCATTGTGGGAGTCTATTTTATGAAGGCACAGAGGCACCTATCTTGTCTTTAAAACAGGCATTTCACAACTTTTACACAAGTGCCATGTTATAAAATAACCCCCTTTCTGTGAATGTCAAATTAATTATTCCTCTTCAGCAATCCTTTATATCGGAATTAAATTTAAATCGTCAATAGAAAATATCCATTGTTTAAAATATGCTTTTATATGGCAAGAATGATATGAATCAGAATAAATGAACAAGGAAAGCAGCAATATCCCATTTCATGTGAGTCCTCTAGTAGAACGTTAATTGATCTGTACAAGGTCATTCATGAAACAAGTGAAATAAAAAGGAGAACATTTACAAACTAAATTAAAATGAACATTAATAACCTCTTATAAAATAAATACAGAGTTATTTTAAACATATCAGAGATCATATAATTCTAACTGCTGACATTTCAATAGGAAATTTTACTCCAAACAGGTTGGAAACTCTGGGGTTGTTTGTGTCTTTCCACAGCATTTATCAGTTTAATATATTAACAGAAAAATAAGCTATCAAGCAACAGGGAAGGAAAAATTAATTCTTACCTGATAATTTTCTTTCCATTAGTCCCAACAGATCAATCCAGAGGCTTGTGGGTTGTGTCCCTCTACCAGCAGGTAGAGATAGAGAGAACCTCTGAGGTTTGCTATATGTGGACCTGTGCAGCCAAGTAAACCTCAGTATGAACAATACCAAAGTAGTGGAATGGAAACAATAGAAAACTCTCCTGACATTGTCAGCCCAAATGCCCAACATACTTCCATCACTTCCAAATTTATTTGTTTTTATTATTTAATCAAATGAAGGAACATTCAGAACAATGAAACCCGAAAAAACTAACCAACCAAAACAAAACCGCAGACAGTAAATCCAGGGGGAGGGGGGGGGGGCCTCTGGATTGATCTGTTGGGACTAATGGAAAAAAAATTATCAGGTAAGAATTAATTTTTCCTTCTCTAGCGACCCACAGATCAATCCAGAGACTTGTGGGATGTACCCAAACAGTCCTCAAGTAAGGCGGGACACCCCCAACCCGGCAGAAATCACCGATGGGCCAAATACCGCATCCTGCCGAGCTGCCACATCCACCCGATAATGACGAGTGAACGTATGGACCAAAGCCCATGTAGCAGCTCTGCAGATTTCTTCCAGAGAAACCAAACGGGACTCTACATAGGAGGAAGCCTGAGCTCGCGTAGAATGAGCACAAATTTGCGCAGGGACTTGCTTGCCCAATGCCACGTAGGCCAAAGTGATGGCCTCCGCGACCCAATGGGCTATGGTGGCCTTGGAAGCCATATGACCCTTCTTACTGCCTCCAAAAAAGGACAAAGAGATGGTCAGAAAGACGAAATTCATTCGTCACCTCCAAATACCTGAGAAGAACCCATTTCATGTCGAGGCAGCGAAGAGCCCGGAATTGTGCAGGGTAATCTTCCTGGCGAAAAGTCAGCAAATGCAGAGACTGCCCCAAATGGAAATGAGAAACCACCTTGGGCAAAAACGAAGGAACTGTCCTAATCAATACCCCCGCCTCTGTAAAATGCAGGAAGGGGTCTCTGCAAGAAAGAGCCTGCAACTCTGAAATTTTCCAAGCCGAAGTAATGGCTACTAGGAAAACTGCCTTCAAGGTAAGATCCTTAACCGTAATCCCCGATAAGGGTTCAAAAGGAGGACGCTGAAGCACTTTGAGAACTAGATTAAGGTTCCAGGATGGCAGAACTGGCACGTGCAGAGGACGCAAGCGATTTATGCCCCTCAAAAAACAAACCACATTCGGGTGGGAGGCAATCGACGCCCCCTGAAGCCGGCCTCTAAAGCATGCCAGAGCTGCCACCTGCACCTTAAGAGAACTCAACGAGAGTGATTTTTGTACAGCCTCCAGAAGAAACGCGAGGATAACCAATACTGAAGCTGAAGCCACTGACAATCCCGAACTCGCACACTACGAATCAAAGGTACGCCACACCCTAGCATAAGCTATTGAGGTGGATCTTTTCCAAGCATACAGCATCATAGCGATAACTGCATCCGGATACCCTTTCCTTCTCAACTTCGCCCTTTCAAGGGCCAGGCCATAAGACCAAAGGGGGAGGGATCCTCCATTATGACTGGTCCCTGCAGCTAGAGACCATTCTGCGCCTGGAGCCTTAGAGGACGATCGAACAGGAGCCTGACAATATCTGCGTACCAGGGACGTCGGGCCAATCCGGGGCCAACAGGATCACTGGACCGGGATGATTGGCAATGTGAGTCAGTAACTTGCCCACCATTGGCCATGAGGGAAAGGCATAAAGCAGGCCCCTGGGCCAAGGCTGTAGAAGAGCATCAATGCTTTCTGAGCCCATCTCTCTTCCCTTGCTGAAGAAACGGGGAACCTTCGCATTGAATTTGGTGACCATTAAGTCTATCATCGGCATCCCCCAACGGGCAGCTATCTGATCGAAGGCCAGAGGGGAGAGAGTCCACTCCCCTGGATCCAACTGGTGGTGACTGAGAAAGTCTGCTTGCACATTCTGACCTCGCTATATGAGCCACTGTCAAGAGAGAGAGAGAGAGAGAGAGAGATGAGTCTCTGCCCAACGACAGATCAGGGCACCCAACACGCTAGTGGTGCACTCCTGGTGTCCCCCTGACGGTTCACATAGGCGACCGCCGTCGCATTGTCTGAGAGAACTCGAACCTGGCAACCACGGAGAAGTGACAGAAAACTCCCAGAAGGCCAGACGAATCGCCCGCAACTCCAAGCGGTTGATAGACCAAGACGCCTCCGTCGAGGTCCAAATGCCCTGGGTCGTCTGTTGGAGGCCATGAGCCCCCTAACCAGACAGCATCCGTGGCAATCTTCCATTCCTGGGTTTGCAGAGGAATGCCCGACACCAGATTCTTTTGAATGAACCACCAGTGCATGATTGTGTGCAGATGGGTCGAACATGGCACCCGAGCCTCGTAATTCTCTGAGGGAGGAGACCAACAGCTCAGAAGGTGCCACTGCAGGGAGCACATGTGAGCTCTGGCCCACTTTACGACGTCCAAGGTGGAGGCCATGGAACCCAGAACTTGTACATAGTCTCAAGCCCGCGGGTTCGGAGTTTGGAACAGAGCTCACAATTGACCCTGCAACCGCTGAGCACATAAATACATAAGTAATGCCATACTGGGAAAAGACCAAGGGTCCATCAAGCCCAGCATCCTGTCCACGACAGCGGCCAATCCAGGCCAAGGGCACCTGGCAAGCTTCCCAAACGTACAAACACTCTATGCATGTTATTCCTGGAATTGTGGATTTTCCCCCAAGTCCATTTAGTAGCGGTTTATGGACTTGTCCTTTAGGAGACCGTCTAACCCCTTTTTAAACTCTGCCAAGCTAACTGCCTTCACCACGTTCTCCGGCAACGAATTCCAGAGTTTAATTATGCGTTGGGTGAAGAAAACGTTTCTCCGATTTGTTTTAAATTTATTACACTGTAGTTTCATCGCATGCCCCCTAGTCCTAGTATTTTTGGAAAGCGTAAACTGACGCTTCACATCCACCTGTTCCACTCCACTCATTATTTTATATACCTCTATCATGTCTCCCCTCAGCCGTCTCTTCTCCAAGCTGAAAAGCCCTAGCCTCCTTAATCTTTCTTCATAGGGAAGTCGTCCCGTCCCTGCTATCATTTTAGTCGCCCTTCACTGCACCTTTTCCAATTCTACTATATCTTTCTTGAGATGCGGCGACCAGAACTGAACACAATACTCAACGTGCGGTCGCACCATGGAGCGATATAATGGCATTATAACATCCTCACACCTGTTTTCCATACCTTTCCTAATAATGCCCAACATTCTATTCGCTTTCCGAGCTGCAGCAAAACACTAAGCAGAAGGTTTCAGTGTATTATCAACGACGACACCCAGATCCCTTTCTTGGTCCGTAACTATCCCTGTTCGGGTATCGAAGCACACTCCCAAGTATTCCAGCGTCTGGGAGGGCATAAGGCTGCACTTTGGGAAGCTGACCACTCAACCAAGTGATTGAAGCAACCCGAACACTCTGTCGGTTCCCGTAGACTCTCCTCGAAAGAAGACGCCTGAACCCGTAAGGACCTGTTGATGAGCTTGAGATCTAGGATGGGTCATCAAATACCAGCCTTTTTTGGCACCACAAAATAAATGGAGTATCGACCACACCCTCTTTCTGCTGGGGGTACAGGCTGGACTGCTCCCAGTCGTTTTAAGTTGAGGAGGGTGTGACGAACTGCCCGCACCTTGGCGGGATATTGGCAAGGAGATTCCAGAAACAAGTCTACTATCGGATGAGCCAATTCCAATTTGTAGCTGTCTCTGATAACCTCCAAGACACATCCATCTGATGTTACTCTGGTCCACTCCACCAGGAATAGGGACAGCCTGCCCCCAATAACTGGCTGGAGATGGACCAGGGCCCCATCATTGGGCAGTCCTGGCTGCAGGCTGATTTCTGTTACTGGAAAGGAAAGCCCGCCTGTCATCTCAACAGGGCTGAGGTCTCTGAGGAGACCTTGCTCTCTGAAAAGAGGCTCCGCGACCTGGACGGTAACGACGTGTATCCATAAACTTAGGTCTAGGTCTTGCCGGTCGCAAAAATTTGGACCTGTCCTCCGGGAGGTATTGGCCCTTAGAGTCACCGAGGTCCTTCACAATCTGTTCTAGGTCTGTCCCAAACAAAAGCTTTCCCTAAAAGGAAGCCTTGCCGTGACTTAGAGGCCACGTCTGTAGCCCAATGTCGCAACCACAGCCAGCAACGTGCAGTGACCGCTAGAGAAACCTCCTTTGCTGAAGCCCTCAAAGGATCATAAAGAAGATCCGCAAGGAAGGCTAAACCAGACTCTAAGGTCGGCAAAACAGCCACGAGGTCCTCCAGCGAGGAGGCTTTCTGCACCCACTATAAGCATGCCCGCGCCGCATAGGAGCCACAAACTGAAGCTTGCAGGGAAAGGGCCGCTATTTCAAAGGACAGCTTCAAGCAAGTCTCCAACTTATGATACTGAGGGTCCTTGAGCACCGTGCTACCCTACACAGAAAGAGTGGTTTTCTTAGTGACTGCTGTGATTAATGAATCCACCGTAGGAACCTTCAGCAAGTCTAAGTCAGCAGCAGGCAGCGCGTAAAGACGTGACAAAGCTCTAGCAACCTTAAGCCCACTGTCCGATGTATCCCACTGCGCCGAAATAAGGATTTTCATGGCCTCATGCACATGAAAGGAACGAGGTGGGCATTTGGTGCCAGACATAATAGAGGGCACCAGACCTGTTCCCCCTGACGATTCAGGGGGTGAAATAGCCAAAACCTCAAAAGCCCTAATAATCAGGGAGGGGAGCTCTTCCCTGCGAAAAATGTGGGCAGCCGTCGGGTCATCCCCCTCCTCAGATAGCAGGGTGAGCTCATCTGCCAAATCCAGTGATTCTGAGGAACAGCCCGGAGACAAAACCAGGCCATCTGTGTCAGATAGCTCCTCGGGATCCAAAATCTCCACCCAGGGACGTTTTGGCAGGAAAGACTGAGAGGCTGCAGCAACCAAAGTTTGCTGAGGAAGAGACAGGGCTGCCTGAAGAGAAGCTCCTGACTTCTTCAGAAGAAAGGCATTGTGCATTAATAAAACAAAATCTGGGAAAAAAGGAACTAAAAGGGTCTCCCCTGCTCCCTCTAAATTGCTTTCCTCCATCGGAGCCTGTGCCACAGAAGCGAGCTGTGCCTCCTGTCTGCCAACTGCCACGTGCGGAACTGGTCGTGCCTGAAAGGAAAAAATGGCGTCCACCAACGCGCGCTGCACTAACTGCCCTGAGTAAACCACCGAAACTATTCCCTACGCTTCAGACTCACCGGATGCCTGAGGGGAACCCCCGTCACACTGAACACCTGCTGTGGGCTGACGGCGGCATGACTCATACTCCCCCGGCGCTGCTTTCTGGCCCCTACACTGGGAGCAGCACTTAGCCGCCTCAGAAGGCACTGACATGCTCCACAAACGCCTGCCCCTCAAACAGACTCGGCAGCCCATAGAGCTCCTCAGTATGATTAAACAAAAAGAAAGTCTCTTATTAAAGAGATATTTACCTTCTTTTTTTTTTTAATCAAGAGAGAAAGGCAACACCTGATCAGGCCAACAGCCCCGGGCAACAGAGGAAAGGTAGGGGGAGACCAGGGGGGACCTGGCACCACCAGGTGTACACCAGAAGCTACAAACAGCCACTCAACCCCTGACTGTGCTAAACTAGGCCCAAAGGACACCAGTAGCCAGATCAAACCAGAGCTGCACAGAGATGTCCCTCCACTTGCTAGAGAGAGAGAATACTGAGGTTCCGTTGGCTGCACAGGTCCACATATAGCAAACCTCAGAGGTTCTCTCTATCTCCACCTGCTGGTAGAGGGACACAACCCACAAGTCTCTGGATTGATCTGTGGGACGCTATGGAACACTGTTTTATTGAGTTAGTATCTATCCACTATGCTTTCAAGAGAGATTATTGGGGTTTTTTTCCAGCATTCCAGTTCCTAATCAATAGTAGAACATTGAATCTTATCTCATCACTTTTTAATTTTCCCAGGAGGCTCTATAAAACGTCTTCTGAAAATCCACATATGTCCAAAACATCCAAAATCTTCCCCTATGTTACAAATAGGACATTCTGAAGTCCCCACTCATAATGCCCTACAATTTAAAGTAATAGAAGATGTGCTAGCTTGCTTGCTTGGTTAGCAGCCTGCTTGTGGGTCTCCTCCTGTTTTTTAGGAGGGAAGCTTAAGAGGCCTTGTCCCTAATGGCCACAGGTCTTCCTATCTCCGTCAACAGGTGTCTAACAAAAGAGGAACTGCAACAGTGTGGGGTCTAGGGGAGGGGTGCTCAGAAACAGCATGGGAGCTACCTTCCTGATGAACTGCAGGCCATACAGCTCAGAGGGAGCTGTTACCCTAATCCAGCTAGGTTTGATAAAACAGAATTCTGTTATGGGAAGAAGAAGAAGTGGGAAAGACCCATGAAGAGTCTACACTGCAGAGAGCAGCTGAGAGGAAATATTAAGAGCAGATGATACCAGGAACTCAGTGCAGGATTGTCACGGTGTTTCTCTTCAGTAAAGTGCATGGGACCAAAAGGCTGCATTCTATCTTTACCACAGAGAGACCCAGAGCTGAGGTTCAAAGGGTTGGTCACCCTTATCAGTGTTGTTCAAAGTACAAGGTCAAAGTACTTATGTAAAAGTACTGTGAAGAACACATTAAAAAATGTACGTAAGTGAAAGTAAAAAAGTAATTGCCTAATATAATACTTTTTGAGTAAAAATAAAAATACAGCAACTACAATGAATGAAACTATTGCTAATGTTGTTACCCCAACTTTATTGCTCTACAATTCAATCCACTTTGCTTTTAGTAAAACTACATTTTTGAAAAATGACCGTCATTCATGTGAGTGTGAGTCATTAGTCCAGCACAGCTTTAAAAAGTTCAACAACTGCACTAGCAGAAAGTGGATTGTTTAATCTGATAAAAAGTTCCTTTAAATCAGGTCAGGTTACTATATTACTGATGTCTTCTGACTGGATCTGCAGGTTATGATCAAGAAAATCTCTGAAACACCTGACTTCTACATAGCAAAGAGTATGTTATCACCATTGTCGTCATTATCATTGCATTTTCATCTTTGTTATCATCATCATGCTGTCCAGTTACAGAGAAGGCCTTACAAAGTTGGAATTATTGTGTTCTAACAATTTTTCATCTGATGGCAAACTCTGAATATCTTCCGGTTTAAAAGAAACCAACTCATCACTGTTCTGTTTGGCTGGAGACCAGTAACCAGTTCAACAAACACAGGCTACTCCATTCTTCTTATAGGCTATATTCACTGAACAGCAAAATTTAAGATGCGATGATCCACTGTTTTGCAATAACAAAATCCTGTTCCCAGTTTTGCTGTTTCATTTTGTACACTGAGGAATTGTCATTTGCATCTCCCGTCTGTGTTCTACTTTTAACTGCAAGCATCAGATGTAACCGAGTAAAGGTAGTAAAAATTGGTGAAATTATTACTTCAGTAGTAAAAGTAACACATTTTTCCTGTATTTCTTTACAAGTAAAAGAAAAAAACTTTTACTTAAGTACAGTAACTAGTTACATTACTTAGGGTGTCGGCATGTGTTTTTCATGCATGCCGAGGCCCCCTTTTACAACAATGGGTTATCAATAGAAATCAAACAAAATAAAACATGGAAAAGAAAATAAGATGATACCTTTTTTATTGGACATAACTTAATACATTTCTTGATTAGCTTTCGAAGGTTGCCCTTCGTCAGATATTTCCGATCTGACGAAGAAGGGCAACCTTCGAAAGCTAATCAAGAAATGTAATAAGTAATGTCCAATAAAAAAGGTATCATCTTATTTTCTTTTCCATGTTTTATTTTGTTTGATTTCTATTGATAACCTTTAAGAGTGGACTAACACGGCTACCACACCTCTCTACAACAATGGGTAAAAGGGAAGTCTCTCTTTCCTGCAGAAAATGGCCATGCGGCAAGTAAAGCACTTGCCATGTAGCCATTTCAGGGGAAGCCCTTACCACCACCCACTGAGGTGGTGGTAAAGGCTTCTGCACTAACCTGGCAGTAACTGGGCAGTGCACAGTACTGCCTGATTCTGCTGGGTACACTCCAGCGCTACAGAAATAAATATTTTTTGTAGCACTGGATATGACAGTGCACTAGGGGTGGGAAGTACCACCGGGCTGCTGCAGTAGTCTAGTGGTACTTCCTGTTTATTGAGCAGTAAGCCTGCATTGGACCTACCACTGCTTAGTAAAAGGGGCCCCCAGTTACTGTACAACACTGACCCTGGTACATCCTAAACACCTAGACCATGGGTGAGTCTGAGCTTTAACTGGAAATTAATTTCTAAATTTGGTTCTTTGGGGAAGAGGGAGAATTTTCCCATTTTTGTCTCACCAACAAGAAAGTATTTATTGTTGAGCCTGTGGAATTTTCATACTATTAGTGTGAAGAGATTGTTCCAGATATGTATAGGTATGTACAGCCTCAACCAATGGCAGTGCAAATTATGTATTCTGTGACATCACTAGTCACTGTGCAGAGAAGTACTTTGGTGATCTCTCAGTGTCTATTCTATCTTTAGGAAGTAGGAGTGTCGGGGCGAAGCTTGGCTAGCATTCTGTGCAGACGCATGGGGTGAGTGCTTCTCTGTTCAGAGCCATTTTATAACAGAAAATTGTTTCTTTTCCTGATTTGTCACAACTTTTGGCTCATTGTTTTCTAACTATCTTAATGGCTTCTGGTAAAAACAGCAAGCAAGATCAGTTTACTTTATCATCTCCAAGTGGGAAGTGACCTAAATTTACTAGAGCCATCCATGCCACAGAAAATGTTGACAAAAATATCTTCAGTCACAACTTGAGAGCAAGTTGAAGCCACTAACATGGTCCACAATTAGACAATCTCTAAATGCACAATTTATTGACATTCAAGCCTACCTAGACTATCTGGAAGTCTCATGGATTCGCTGAAAAGTTGACTCATATTGAAAAACACAATAGAGACATTCAAGAGGATTTATCCAACCGAAACTGCAGATCTAATATAAGGATTTTGAGCCTACCTGAATCATCCAAAGTCTCCAACCCCATTGTCTTTTTGAAGGAGCTAATCCCCAAGCTGCTCAACCTTCAGTTTTCTCTTCCATTGGAATTTAAAAGAGCACACAGGTCGCCTCGAGGCCTATACCATCCGCAAAATTTCCAAGGCCTATTGTCGCCAAACTACTCAGATATCAGCATGCATTGGCGATTCTGAATACAGTAAAGTCTTAGCCTCATCTATTATACCAAGGTAAGCACATGCTCTCTGTTTCTTACTTATGTAAATCTACCGCTTTGAGGCAAAGAATTTCTTCAGCTCCAGCAGCCCCTGAAAGAGATCAGGGCCAAATTCGGTATCCTTTATCTTGCCAGAATAAGCATAACCTATAATAATCTACTACTACTACTTATCATTTCTATAGCACTACTAGACGTACGCAGCGCTGTACACTTGAACATGAAGAGAATCATACCTATACATATCTGGAACCATCAGAACTCAAACCTTTTTGGAATCACTTAAGAATCACTTAAGATGCAATCCTTGTCCTTTTTTACTTTTCAACTCACAAGGCATTGACTTGCTGTACACCATTTTTGAGATCTTTCTGCCATGAACTCAGCAACCTTAACTCATCAGATCTGCTTTATTTATGCCACTCCACCCATTAATATATCCTTTCACCAGGAAAGTATTTCACTACTATGTTTAAATCTTGGCTCTTGTCAGAGTGAACACTCCCAGAGTGATCTCATGGACTCCAGTCCATTCTCACCCATGATCTCTTTGCCTTTTTTTTATTGTTATTATTAATCCTGCCTTTTGCAGTGGATTGCTTTTCTGTCTGTTTTAAGGAAACTGCTAATTAATGATAAGTGTATGATTTCTACTTTTTTTCTCTTTTGTTTTAGCGATTATGTGGAAACTCGAATGGTATCCAAACTTTTACACTAATCCATGTCTGATTTTTATATTCTAACTTACAATGTCAATGGGTTGAATCACCCCATCAAGAAAAAAAACATTTCTAATACCTGAACTTATTACATACTGACATTTTTTTTTCAGGAGACTCACTTATCTCTCAATGAATTTCTACTGCCTTTCATTCTCCTGTAATACATTAAAAAAAAAGGTGTCTATACCTTATTTAAATGGTAAACTCACTAAAAACATGTCTGATACTGATGGCAGATGGACTTTAATTTGTGCTACTATACACTCCTCCGATTACACCTTTGTCAATTTGTATGCTCCTGTAAATGATGCCCCTGAATTTATTAGATTATTGTATCTATTTTGCAACATCAATCAGGTTCTGTAATAATTGCTGGTGACTTAAACCAACCTTTTGATATTTACCTAGATAGATCATCATGTAGACCTTCCAAATCGAAAATGCTTCTAAAAGTATACAATCTCTTGTTAAATGCTAACCTAATTAATACATGGTGTATTCTCCACCCCACCACCATTGATTATACCCACTTCTCACCCCCACATAATATATATATATATGCCTGACTAGATTATTTTCTCATCTGCTCCTCTCTCCTCCATATCGTCTTCTACTATACATCCAATTCATTTATCTGATCATGCTGCTGTATCTTTACACCTACTGACACCATCTAAACAACATTCCAAAACTTGGAGACTTAATAATGCCATATTAAATGATGATGAATCCATTACCAGAATTGCTAATTTTAGTAAGAAATTTTTTTATCAGAAATAATTCTCCTGATTTATCTCCTACTACCATTTGGGAAGTTCATAAAGCTTCTCTCCGTGGTGAAATTATAAGCATGATGGCGTGGAAACACAGACAACATTCTATGAAAATTCAAGAATTAGACCAAAACATTAAAATTTTAGAACTTAGACACATGATGACTCCTGATCCTTCGTCTTACCATCAAATACTTAAAGATAAATATATGAATATAATTCTATACTCTCAGAAAAAGTCAAACAATATCTCTTTATACAAGCTTCTGGCCATTACTCTGGTAACAACAAAGTTGGTAAGCTTCTTGCAAAATGTTTAAAAGGGAAGAGGATAAAGAAGAATATCTTCACCCAATAGAACGATCAGGGTCAAACTTAATTCCTCTGAGGATAAAACCTGTTATTTGAGAATTTCTATTCTGCTGAAGGGAAAGGTTCTGCTTAGAATATATCCAGCTTTCTATAATGGTGCATATAACAAAAAACCACACCCATGATCTGCCCTGAACCACCCATGCTCCTCCTATTTCCATGCCCCCTTTTTTGGGACATGTGTAAAATTTAGGCATGGATCACAGCCTAAATTTATGCATATGCATCTTAATTCATTCCGATTAGCGCCAATAATAGCTTGTTAAAAAGCCAATTATTGGCACTAATTTGTTAGTTATTCAATTAAGATGGGTATGCAGTCTGGGAACACACCTAAAACTGTGCGCACATCTCAAAGAACCCTTTATAGAATTAGGGAGATAGTACTAAATTCTATTCTAAAAAATCTTAGCTTATAAAAAGATAAGATATCCAATTGTCTATTATAGAGGGACTTGTTACAGACCACCTGAGGGAATATCTAGAGAACTGGAATATTCTTCATAACTCACAGTCAGGTTTCTGTAGTGCATATAGTACAGACATAGTTTTGGCAACATTATTATCCAATGTTAGGTGGGAAGTAACTTTAGATAAAAGGGTCTCGATAATGCAACTTGATAGGTCAAGTGGGTTTGATTTAGTAGATCATGATATATTACTAGGTTTGCTTGATATTATGGGATAGGAGGTACAGTCTATCAATGATTCCAGAATATTTATAAATGATCTAGAGATGGGAATAACTAGTTTGGTAATTAACAACTTTGAATAACTTTGTGTCATCAGGAAATTTAAATCACAAGAGGATTGTGAAAAATTGCAAGAGGACCTTAAGTGATGCATGTGGGAAACAGGAACCCAAACTATAGCTACGTGATTCAAGGTTCCACATTAGGAGTCACCATCCAGGAAAAGGATCTAGGTGTCATCATTGATAATACTTTGAAACCCTCTGCTCAGTGTGCAGCAGCGGCTAAGAAAGCAAATAGAATGTTAGGTATTATTAGAAAAGGAAAGGAAAGCAAAAATGAGAATGTTATAATGCCTTTCTATTGTTCCATACTGCGACCGCACCTCGAATACTGTGTGCAATTCTGGTCACTGCATCTCAAAAAAGATGTAGTAGGATTAGAAAAGGTACAGAGAAGGGTGATGAAAGTGATAAAGGGGGTGGGACAACTTCTCAGTGAGGAAAGGCTAAAGTGGCTAGGGCTCTTGAGCTTGGATCACAGCCAGCTGAGGGGAGATATGATACAGGTCTATAAAATACTGAGTGGAATGGAATGGGTGGACGTGAATCGCTTGTTTACTCTTTCCAAAAATACTAGGACTAGGGGGCAGGCAATGAAGCTATTAAGTAGTAAATTTAAAACAAAATGGAGAAAATAGTTCACACTCTACATGTAATTAAACTCTGGAATTTGTTGCCAGAGAATATGGTAAAAGCAGTTAGCTTAGCAGGGTTTAAAAAAAGGTTTGGATAACTTCCTAAAAGAAAAGTCCATAAGCCATTATTAAGATGGGCTTGGAGAAAATCCACTGCTTATTTTATTATTTTTATTATTTGTTACATTTGTATCCCACATTTCCCCACCTTTTGCAGGCTCAATGTGGCTTACATATAATCGTTAGCGGTGTTAGCCGATTACGGTTTGAACAAAATCATAGTATGAATGAATACAAAGTGATATTGTGGTATAATGAGGTATATGTATGGTAGGGAACAGTTGGGGGGAACTTAGAGAGGGAAAGGGGTAAGAAGAGTCAGGTAATGTCCATTGCAGTCTTTGGTTACGTTGTGTCACAAGTGACCGGTATTTTTATGTTGGGTCAGTGGGGTATGCTCTTCTGAACAGGTCTGTCTTTAGTGCTTTCCGAAAATTTAGGTGGTCAAGCCTACGCTTTTGGCAATATGTTCCATAGTTGTGCGCTTAGGTAGGAAAAGCTGGTTGCATAGGTGGATTTGTATTTGAGTCCTTTGCTGCTTAGGTAGTGGAGGTTTAGATATGATCATGCACATTTTGTGTATGTATCCCGGTGCCTCGCCGTAAATAATTTTGTGAACAATCATGCAGATTTTCAAAGTGATGCATTCTTTGATTGGTAGCCAGTGCAATTTTTCTCGGAGTGGTTTGGCGCTGTCAAAACGTGTTTTTCCAAATATAAGCCTGGCTGCTGTATTTTGGGTGGTCTGAAGTTTCTTTACGATTTGATCCTTGCATCCCGCATAGATTCCATTACAGTAATCTGTGTGGCTTAATACCATGGACTGTACCAGGTTACAAAATATTTCCCTCGTGAAGAATGGTTTTACACGTTTGAGTTTCCACATTGAGAAAAACATTTTCTTTATGGTGGATTTCACTTAGGTCTCTAGCGATAGGTTACGGTCGATTGTTACTCCGAGAAATTTCAGGCTGTCTGAGACAGGGAGGGTGTATCCTGGGGTGTTAATGTTTGTGGGCCTGTATGTATTGTATGGGATGAGATGATGAGACGGTGTGTTTTTTCTGTATTGAGTTTTAGTTGGAATGCATTTGCCCATGAGTTCATGATGTTTAAGCTTAGCTTGATTTCGTTGGTGACTTCTACCAAATCATGTTTGTATGGGATGTATAATGTACCATCATCAGCGTAGATAAATGGGTTGAGGCTTTGGGTGGATAGGGTCTTGGCTAGTGGAGTCATCATGAGGTTGAAGAGGATCGGTGACAGTGGTGATCCTTGCGGTACTCCGCAGCCTGGTTTCCACATTGATGATATGTTTGTTTTTGATTTCACTTGATATGTTCATGTGGTTAGAAAGCCCTTAATCCAATTCAGAGTGCCACCACTGATTCTGAAGTATTCTAGGATTCTTAGCAGTATGTTATGTTTAACCATGTCGAATGCACTTGGATAAGCAGCATAAAATCTATTTTACTGTTTTGGAATTTTGCAAGGTATTAGTAACCTGGATTGGTCCCTGTTGGAAACAGGATACTGGGCTTGATAGACTTTTGTGGACCTTTGGTTTGTTCCAGTATGGCAGCATTTAGTTCTTATGTACTTATCAATTCTATCTGGCAAAAATGACTTCTTGGAGTTCCCAATGTAGAGTGCCACAAGGCTCACCTATTTCACTAATTCTTTTTAACATACTTATGGCACCTTTGGGTAAAACATTTATGCAATGGATTTTCATCCATTCATCTATGCTGATGATGTTACAATTTACATTTCCCTTTAATGACAGTCTTCAGGCAATTATACCTAAAAATCAAACAAGGTCTTAATATTCTAGACACCTGGGCTACAGCATTCAAATTAAAACTCAACAGAGAAAAGACCAAATTTCTGGCATTGAGTAGTCACTTGAATCCATTTTTGTACAGGAAGTTAGAAATTGATGGCACTGTCTATGTATTAGAGTCACAGCTTAAGATTTTAGGAATAAGTTTTGATAACTTCCTCGCCTTTAAAGCCCAAATACAGGCAGTCACCACTAACCTATTCAAACTTATACGGATGCTCAAGCGGATTAGATCATATTTTGAGTTAGATGTATTAGGGATTATTGTACAGACATTATTACTTGCCCATTGTGATTACTGTAACATCTGGGTTATTGAGATTCATTTAGGCAGAAGCTCCAGACATTAGAGAACACTGTGCCATGCTTGATCTGCAGAGTTTCAGAATCTGGGATAGTGGCGGCTCTGTATTTAAGACTTCACTAGCTTCCTATTGACGCAAGCTCCATTTTTAAACTGTGCTCCTTAATTTTTCTTATTCTCCATGTCAAGCTTATGACTATATGTTTCATTTTAACATAACGTACCTCCTACAAATTGTTGAACTAGATGTTATTTAGTTCTACCCTTTCCCACTTATAGTATATAAGTTTAATCTATCAAAACTGTTTCCAAATCAATCAACAAAGTGGTGGAATTCTTTTCCTCAACATATAAGAACAGTGACTGGGGGGGGGGGTCACGTGATGCTAGTGAGCTGAACAGACACTTCTTTACCCAGCTCCGCTCCTACTGCCCCGAAACCTGCTAATTATCAGCACACTAGCCCCCGAACAGGCTCTAAGGTTACCTGGCTGAAGACAGGAGGCACGAGTGCTTCTCGCGATGGGTCACCAAGTCCCATAAAGTCGGGAATCGATGCTTATGCCCACAAAGACCCCACAGGTGAAGAAGCACTGCGCACAAGGTTCGCAGTCCAAAATGGTGGCAGCGCAAGAGAGCTCCCCCACAGTCAGTTTACCTGCGGACATCGTCAGAGGTTTAATCCAGCAGATCTCAGTGGTCCTTGAGGAGAAGCTGTCCAAGCTCCAGGCCTCCATGGACCATATTCTGGATTCTCTAGAGAGGCAGGGAGTGCGTTTACAGCAAGCTGAGGAGCGCATATCATGCCAAGAGGACTGTACTGAGACTGCGAGCGCGAGGATTACAGTGTTGGAGCAAAAGTGAACGCAGCTAGCCCAGCAAGTGGATGATCAAGAAAATAGAAGCAGGTGTAACAACCTCAGAATTATTGATGTCCCTACATCAGTAAAATACAAGGGCCTGTGGAGCGCTGGCTGCCTGCGCATTTGAGCCTGCAGCTAACTGACAATGTGCTGCGCGTCGAGAGGGTCCATAGAGTAGGCACCACACGATAGGGTGATCAGAGGCCGAGACAAGTGCTGGCTCGGATTCTTAACTACGGCAACAAGGATAAAATTTTGCAGGTGTACAGAGGAAAAAAGAACGTGGAATATGAAGGCCAGAAAATATTACTTTTCCAGGACTACTCCGCGCTTGTTTCTGACCAAAGGAAACAGATGGGGCGCCACTGCAAGTATCTCTTTGATAAAGGGATCCACTTCGCACTGCTATATCCAGTCAAAGTGCGTGTATTGCATGATAACAAGGTGCTGTATTTCCCTGATCCCAAGGACCTAAGTACTTCTGTGGATAAATTACAGAGACACTATGAATCCCCGGGAATGGCGCGGCCTACAAAGTCAGTAAACGTGGAGCCCTGGAACCTTTCAAGCCAACATGTTTTGAAATTTATACAGAGGAAGGGGGCCCGAGTCTCTGCATCTGCGCTACCAGCTGAGAGCATTGCTGGAGGGCATAAGCACCTTTCTGGATGTTGCAAGGGGACAGGAAGTTCTAATGTTGTTTTTCCCAAGTTCATGGGAGGGGGAGGGGGAAGTCGCATCTGTGAGAGGGCGGGTGGGGGGGGGGGTGAGGAGTGCGGGGAGGTTGGTGGTGAGGAAGAGGGGGAATAACTGTTGTGAACTGGTATGGTTTCGGTAGTTTGTATGCAATATTTTTTGCAGTTTCTATGCGTACCAATGGGGGGGTAGAGTTTGCATTTGGAGAAGTTGGGAGAGGTCAGGAGGGTTGGGAGTGGAGGAGTGGCCTAGTGGTTAGGGTGGTGGACCTTGGTCCTGGGGAACTGAGGAACTGAGTTCGATTCCCACTTCAGGCACAGGCAGCTCCTTGTGACTCTGGGCAAGTCACTTAACCCTCCATTGCCCCATGTAAGCCACATTGAGCCTGCCATGAGTGGGAAAGCACGGGGTAAAAATGTAATAAAAATAAATAAAAATTATCATTGTGGGCTATTGGCCCCTCAAAGTGGGGCATGAAAGTTTTTGCTACAGAGGGAGGGCTTTGCATGTTTGTTTGACCGCTTGGGGGGCCCAGCTGGGAGGCTTCCTAGGCACGTGCATGTTTTCAACTTACCTGCATGTTAATCAGATAGCAGAGATGGCCTATGGCTAACCTTAAAATATTGTCTCTAAATGTTGATGGTGTGCACTCTCCAATAAAGCAAACTAAGATACTGCAAGACCTTAAAAGACAGAATACCAATATAGCATTGCTACAAGAAACTCACTTAGGGAAATCAGAACATCTTAAATTGAAGAGATTGGGTAGGTGATCTCCTCTTTGCCTGCTATTGTAAGCCGCAAAGTAGAGTGGCCATATTGATAAAGAAGACTGTAGTGTTTACTATGCACAGGCTATACCAGGATCCAGAAGGCCGCTTTGTAATCGTGGCAGGATCTCTGCAAGGAGTCAAGGTGGCGCTTTGTAGCATCTATGCACCTAACTACTCCCACAAATTCTTCACACTCCTGACAGCCCACCTAGCGACCTTTGATGATTAACCACTTATCGTAGGGGGTGATTTCAACATTACTAGTGACCCCTTGATAGATTGTCGACCCCCTAAAAGGCCTAGCAAAGACCATGATGGGCAGGGGGTGAACTTCATGGCTAGGGAGCTGGAGGTGATGGACATATGGCGCCTTCTCCACATAGATGAACGTGACTATACTTTTTTTCCCATCCCCATGGAGTCCATGCATGCTAAATTATATACTTGCATCTCACTCACTGATCTGGGTGACCGACCAAGCGGGAATAGGGGAGCCTGACGTCTTTGACCACGCCCCCATGTGGGCTAGTCTGCGATGGGGGGAAAGGGCAGCTCTTTCCGGTGGCGCATGAATCCTGCTTTATATCAGGACAGGGATTTCCATATGTATCTACGGCAGGGTTGGGTCGACTATGTGGCTGAGAATGACATGCACTCTGTGGGCCCTAGAATGAACAGCGAAGTGGCTAGGGCTGTGCTTCGGGGTAAAATCATAGCTTACATGGCATCTTTAACTAAGCGCCACAAGCTTAAAATCAGGGATCTCACGACTAAACTGAGAAATGCTCAAAGGCTTTTTATTCTTTCCCCCTCTGAGGCTGCACGCAAAGCCTACTTAGAGAGCAAGAAACACATGCAAGTACTGCTGGACGCTAGGGCACTCTATAACATAAAGCTTTATAAATATAGGTTGCACCAGTGGGGTAATAAGATGGGCAAGCTACTTGCTTCTCTGGTGAAACATAGATCAGCAAAAAGTTACATCAGCAGAATAAGAGATGCGAAGGGAGCCAACCACACAGGGGTAGAAGCCATAAAACGGGAATTTATTCAGTTTTATTCCTCTCTTTATAGTAAGGGTTCTTTCTCTGCTGACAAATATGCTGATTTTTTTACCAAGTTGAACCTTCCCTCTCTGGCAGCGGATCAGCGAGCGTATCTCAATGCACCGCTGCAGGGAAAAGAAGTACAACAAATTATCAAAAAATTGAAGTTAGCCAAAGCACCGGGTCCGGATGGCCTGGGCACAGAATTTTATAAAATAGTAGTAAAAAAGGCCCGTTTCTGACGCAAATGAAATGGGCGCTAGCAAGGTTTTCCTCAGAGTGTGTACGTTTGAGACAGAGTGAAAGTGCGAGTGTGTGTGTGACAGAGAGTGAGAGAGACTGGGTGCGAGAGTGTCTGTGTGAGAATGAGAGTGTGTTTGCCAGGGGACCTCCCTCTTCCCCCTCCCCTCTCTCCCCCTCCCCCTCTCCCTCCCCTCCCCTCTCCCTCCGAGTTTCAGGGTCATCCCCTCCTTATGATGCCAAAAACCAGTACAGGGTTGAATGGGCTGGAAGCGGTGTCCCAGTGGTGCGTTGGCGGCGGGAGGGAGGAGGTTTACGCAATTCTTTGTTTTTTAGTGGGTTGGCCAAGCATGGCGTTATCGGTGGGTAATAGTAGGCTAGCATGAGGGCAGGTTCCACTGGGCACGGGCGGTTCCTGATGGTCAGGCGGAGCGTGTTATTTTGCGGAGGCTGAGCCGGCCCGGTTCTATGGAGACGCTTGTTGTGTGTATTTCCGCGGGGTCGCCCTCTGTCGCCATCCCCACACATTTGTGAAATCTCCGCTGCCATTCCTGAAGGGCTGTGTTTGAAGAAGTGGAATTGTGTCTACAGATAGGCCCCCTCCCTACGAAGTTTTTAAATCATCTTCACTCCTTCACTTACCTGTTTGGGTCGGGAGGGCGGCTAATTCGGGAGGCATGGGAGGGCGGCTGTTGAGCGCATGGGGGGGGGGGGGGGGGTTAGCATTGTTGAGCTGGGAGGGTGTGCGAATGTATGTATACATATTTATTTTTTATTTTTTTAAATCATCATATTGTGAATTATATGTAATTAAATTTTATATTCTGAATGCATGATTATAAACAAATGGTTTTGTGCATGATAATATATTTGATGAGTGCATCTAAATTTCATAGGCTTGTATATATATGTATGTATTTTTATAAAAATTATATATATATATTTTTAGAGAAATATCACATCTATTTTTTGTGAGGGATTATATATATATATTTTTTTTTTACGTAAATGTTCTTTGGTTCCTTTTTATTTACATTTTTGAACATATGATTGTATTTATTTGTATATACCAAGTTAATTTTTAATTTTTTTATGTTATTGTGTTCTATGTAGACCCCTGACGCATGTGCGGTAGCACCGAAACACAGCCCGTGTCGGGTCTTCCTCCAATCAAATTTGATCATTAAAAGGTTTTTCAATGTAAGTTTTGTGTCCCTTTCGTTTTTAAAGGCCCTTTGTGCTGTTTTTTTGCTTGGACTTTGTTTTGTGCTTAGTTCCCTCTCTTTGTTACACTCAAATTTAAGCACCAGGAAAAATCTGCGCTAACCCCTGGATTCTATATAGTGTGCCTAGAGATCTGCACTAAAAATCAGTGTGGATTCTATGACAATGCACACAACTCAATTGGCTTAATAAGCTAATGAGCACTGATTAAAATTTAGGTGCACAACTCGCTAAGCGTATTCTGTAACAATGTGCGCCAAACTTCTAACTCACAGAGGCAAAAAGGGGCGTGGTTATGGGCAGGGAAATGGGCATTTCATGGGCTTTCTGAAATTTATACACCTACTTATAGAATATGGTCAGTGCACCTAAATCTACATGCTGGGATTTACGCCACATTTTCTTTGGTATAAATGGATGCGCGTTGATTTAGGCACTGAAATATCAACTAAATGTATTCTATAATTGGTGCCTAAACCTAGGTGCTCATTACAGAATATACTTATTCAGAACTTATTTTAGCACTGATATTTTAGGCGCCATATATAGAATCTCCCCTTAAGAGCTATTCTATAAAAAGCGCTCCAAGCAGCACACCCTTTGTTGAATAACGCTTGGAATGGATTGGGTGGGAGGACTTATGCTTGCTAATACCTAGTATAAATCCTGGAGCCCAACCACGGTATTCTATAACACTCCACTGCTTATTTCTGGGATAAGCAGCATAAAATGTTTTGTACTTTTTTGGGATCTTGCCAGGTATTTGTGACCTGGATTGGCCACTGTTGGAAACAGGATGCTGGGCTTGATGGACTTTTGGTTTGTCCCAGTATGGCAATATTTATTGACTTATGTAACACTCATCTAACATCTTGGAATGCCCAACCCACCTATGCCCCTTCCATGACCACATCCCATTTTGGGTTTCATGAAAGAGATTTTGGACATGCTGCTTTATAGAATAGCATATAGGCAGATGTGCGCAAAAATCGTAATCAGTGACAACTTAACTCCAATTTGTTGAGCATATACAGATTACACTCTTTTAGGTGTAATTGGGGAACATAATACTAGTGTATATTATGGGAAAAATGCAACATAGGCACACTTTGGTATTAGATAATGCCCTGTCGGGAACGTAACCTTGTTCCCTTTATCTATAGATTCAAATTCTCATGCCCAATTATAGTAACATAGTAGATGACGGCAGAAAAAGACCTGCATGGTCCATCTAGTCTGCCCAAGATAAACTCATATCTTGAATTTGTACCTGTCTTTTCAGGGCACAGACCGTATAAGTCTGCCCAGCAGTATTTCCCGCCTCCCAACCACCAGTCCCATCTCCCATCACCGGCTCTGGTACAGACCGTATAAGTCTGCCCTCCCCTATCCTAGCCTCCCAACCACCAACCCCTCTTCCCCCCACCTGCTCCGCCACCCAATTTCAGCTAAGCTTCTGAGAATTATACTAACAAATACTGACACAACACCCCAAGATATTACAAAATAGACAATAATCTATTTACATAGCAGCAAAACAGTGAAAGAGATGCAAGAATACTAACACAGATGGTCTTATCTTTATTCAGCATAAAGCAAATACACACAAAACCCTAGAAAAGGCTTCTGTTTCAGCCAGTTCGTAACCCCAGAGCAGCAATACAGGCAAGTATACAACTTGAGAAGAGATGTCACACCACGTCCAGTGGGTGTCAGTCTGTTCCTCAGATGGGTCAAACAGCCAGCCGGGACAGCACTTCTTATCTGTAGGAAGCAAAGACAGCAATGACCCAACCTGTTTCCAATATCAGCCTCCTTTCTCCTTCCAAGTGCCAGCTGCTGCTAAGTTGGTGATGTGCATTCTTGGCCTTGTTTTTAATGCACAACAACTTTGTCTTCCAATGTTGTAACTTGAGGGGACACAATATTGTCTCACTGGCACATTGAAGGGGCACTTTAACCCTGACATCATCGTACCAGTAATCAAACGTGCTTTTCTTGGGGGAGAGCGAGCCTAAAGTCTGCAACAACAAGTTTGTGAATTCTCCTTGTGGTGTTGTAATGTAGTTTTTATTTTCCTTGTCCACTGATAACCATATTGATATTTTGCAGTGACCTTGCATGCAAGTCCGAGGCCTAATAAGCAACAGGTTTTGCAGTGAAAGATGAAGTTAGAGTCTGTATTTTAACATTAGGTTGATAATGCTGAAAGGTGCTATGTAGTGCTACATATAGTGCCTTTTGCTCCTACAAATTAACCTCAATAATTGGTTCTTACCACCTGATTGGCTAATAATTTACATGCGCATCTGAGCTCTGTGCCCAAATTTGGGCACCCAAATTTGGACAACCTATATAGAATCTGGGAATGACTGTCAACACAAAATCACCCTCCAACTTTCAATAGTTCTAAATTTCAAATCTTGGCACAGCCTCCATTCTAAAGACATACACCAGGTAAACATTGTCAGCTCATTTTTGTGCGATTTTTGTACTTGGTTCATTGTAAGCATCAATTTGAATACAATTTTATAATGCACATTAAGGGCCCCTTTCACTAAACGGCAGTAAGCTCCCAACATGGGCTTACCACTCGCTAAACAGGAAGTACCGCCAGGCTACCTCAGCAGCCCGGCGGTACTTCTCACCCCTAGCGCACCATCATATCTGGCACTGCAAAAATATATTTTATAGTGTCAGAGTGTACCCGGTAGTAATTTGGCAGTGCTGTGTGCTGCCCGGTTACCGCCAGGTTAGCACAGGAGCCCTTACCGCCACTTCAATGGATGGCGGTAAGGGCTCCTCCCTGAAATGGCCATGCGGCAAGTGCTTTACTTGCCACACGGGCATTGTCTGCATGAAAGAGAGAGACTTCCTTTTTACCTGCTGCAGTAAAAGGGGGCCTTGGCACGTGTGAACACACGCTGACGCCAATGGAGGCCCCCTTTTGCCACAGCTTGTTAAAAGGGGCCCTAATTGACTTAATGTGCATTAATTCATAGGTTACTGTGGGTTAACTTGATGTAATATACAATAATAAAGTGTAGTAAAATCTGAGCTTAACAGGCCTGATATTAAATGCTTTAAATGGCCAGGAGAGGTTCCTGGCCATTTAAATAACTTCCCTGGGGCTAACCGGGCATTTTCAGTATCACTTAACCGGACAGTAACGCTGAAAATACCCAATTAGCGCCCAAGTCAAAACCGGTTATTTGGGGGGCATTCTGAGGGCAGAGTTGTCACTTAGTTGGTTAAGTGCCGATATTCAGTACTTAACTAGCTAAAATAACCACATAAATAGAACCACATAAAAAGCAGTCATCATTAAGTGGTTCTTCATAGCTGGTTAAGTGCTGAATATCACACTGAACTATGAATATTTGAAAATTCAATGTCAAAGCCTGGACATGGCCTGCCATTAAAGTTTCAGGTATAATGCCAGCAGTGGTCAACAAAACGCTAACCACCAACAGCTGAATATTCAAACCCCAATGTGTCTTAATGCATGACTTTCCCTTGCACTGAGACCAGATTTAATGCAACCCTTTTCAGGGCTTTTTATTTTTTATTAATAGGTCATGTACTAGCACATGGTGCCTACAAAAAATTAATGCAAGAGAACTTACTGCCTCCTATTTAGCAGGCACTATGTGCTCCCAGTGCAAATCATAATATACTAGCCGGACAATATGCGAACACCCACTCTTTGCCCATAATACACCTCCTCCCACAAAGATTTACTGAAAAAAAAAAAAACAGTAACACGTGGGTTACCATGCCCTAACAGCAAAATACTGCAAACCATTTTAATACATTTGTGCAGTAGGCTTTTGGTGTGTGCTAACAGTGTGTTAAGGGATTAATGCCCTTTAATAAGAGGGTCCCTACATTTTTTAAAATGAGCCAGTGAACCAAATGTGCACTAAGAAAGGCACTCCATTACTCCCTTCCCTTTACCAAAGTCACTTTGGGAGATTGGTCCAGGGAGATCCTGCACTACGGAGGCACTCTGGCTGAGGACCACCCTGTGTTAAGTGTCAAGTTCAAGGGTGCCCTGACTTAAGGTGACTGGCCTGGGGATACCCTGAAACATGGTGTGAGCAAAATTGATTTAATATGTGCTAGACTATGACTTAATGTGCATAAAATTGCTTTGCTTGCCTTAAAAATTTGTGTATGATAATGAATGGGAGGAAGGAATCTCAGTCATTGTTTAGCAGTGAAACCTAGTAACTGGACTTTGGGTGCAAACAGGTTGGATTCAGTGGTTTGTGCCCTTAGGCCTAAGTCTCTATAAAATGACTGAGCTAGAAGGGTGAGGAAGGGTTATAAAATAGACAGAAAACTGCAGATAATTCTGAATGAAGACTCATAAAACTGTAGTCAAAGGCCATTTCCAATTGAGCTGAAAGCCAAGAGAAACAGAGGGAAGTAGTAGACAGAAAAAAGAACATCTCTATTACCAAACATCTGATCTTGCCTTAAATAAGCAAATAAATATTATATCCTTTATACATGAAAATGTTTTTATTTCACCAGACTACTCAGATTTAGAAATACAGAAAATGATGTGAGATAAGAACCCTAAGAGGCTTATTTTCAAAGCACTTAGCCTCCCAAAGTTCCATAGAAACCTATGGAACTTAGCCTCCCAAAGTGCTTTGAAAATATGCCTCAAAGTCCATTTTGGGAATGGCACCAGAAATAATATGGGCAGCAGACCGTGGTTGATTTTTGGCTGTCCCCTTACTCTATGCAATCAATAAGCTTCTATGCTTATTCCATGCTTTCTTGAATTCCATTGCCATTTTGACTCCATACCTTCTAGTGAAAGACTCTCTCCTTAGAGACTCATATTTTTCTTATGAATAACAGAGGCTCTTTAACTAAAGTGAATTAGTATATGAATTAGTACTGCCATCTAAACTGCTTTTCCAAACAGTTAATAAGTTACCATCCCCACTAGAACTAGGTTCTGCTACTCTTGCTGAAGAGCCCAACACCCAATCATTAGAAAAATGTCTTCTAAAATTCGCAAGATGAGAGGAATTGGTTACGCAGCAATTCTTTGTAAAACAATGAGAGTGAAACTAAAGAGGATTTGGTTAAGGGTGTCCCTGTAGAAAGTTCTCTCAAAAACATAATGCACTAGACAGTTGCCCTTCTTTTTTTTCCCACGATATCGTATACAATAATTCTCACCTCCAATGTTCTGACTTGCCTGGGACCGTGGCTCATTCCGATTTGGTCTGCTAGGCTCCGTAGATCAGGCTGACATCACCATAGCCATTATGATGTCAACTTCAGAACCCGGGGGGGGAGGAAACATGCCTCACGGCTGAACCATGTCCAGAGGAGGGTCGCTGGACATGGGTGGCTGGAGGGGGGCGGGGAGAGAGGAGGGTCGCTGGACATGGGTGGCTGCAGGGGGGGCAGGGGAGAGAGGAGGGTCGCTGGACATGGGTGGCAGGAGGGGGGGCAGGGGAGAGAGGAGGTTCGCTGGACATGGGTGGCTGCAGGGGAGCTGAAGAAAACCTTGCTAGCACCAGTTTCATTTGTGTCAGAAACGGGCCTTTTTTTTACTAGTTTTATAATAATTTTTAGAAATACAAAAGGAAATACAAGAAAAAACACATGTGTAAGTTATGAACAAAAAGAAGACTTACACACAATATGAAGTGGAGTAACAGTGATAAAAGTAATAAGTGAAAAAAGTCACTTCAGAGACAACTATATAAATAAATATGGATGATGTGGAGGAGCATTTTTGAAAGGGACGTCCAAGTTTCGATTTGAACGCCCTTGGAAAACATCCCAATCCAGGGGCGGGGAAACCCGTATTTTCGAAACAAAATAGATGTCCATCTTTCGTTTCGAAAATATCATCAGGGACGTCCAAATCCTTAAATTTCGACATCCCTAGACATGGACGTTTCTGATTTTCGGCGATTTTCGAAACCAAGGACGTCTATCTCAGAAACAACCAAATGCAAGCCATTTGGTCATGGGAGGAGCCAGCATTTGAAGTGCACTGGTCCCCCTGACATGCCAGGACACCAACCGGGAACCCTAGGGGGCACTGCAGTGGACTTCATAAAATGCTCCCAGGAACATAGCTCCCTTACCTTGTGTGCTGAGCCCCCAAACTGTACACCACTACCATAGCCCTTACGGCTGAAGGGAGCACCTAGATGTGGGCACGGTGGGTTTTGGAGGGCTCGCTGTTTCCTCCACAAGTGTAACAGGTGGGGGAGGGGGATGGTGCTGCGTCCGCCTGTCTGAAGTGCACTCACCCACTAAAACTGCTCCAGGGACCTGCATACTGTTGTCATGGATCTGAGTATGACATCTGAGGCTGGCACGACATATTTTTACAGATGTTTTTTTGAGGGTGGGAGGGGGTTAGTGACCACTGGGGGGAGTAACTGGAGGTCATCCCCGATTCTCTCCGGTGGTCATCTGGTCATTTCGGGTACCTTTTTGTGCCTTAGTCATAATAAAAACAGGTCCGGGTGAAAACATCCAAGTGCTCGTCAGGGAAGTACTTCTTTTTTTCAATTATAGGTCAAGGATGTTCAAGTGTTAGGCACGCCAAAGTCCCGCCTTTGCTACACCTCTGACACGCCCCCTTGAGCTTTGGCTGTCCCTGTGACGGGAGTGCAGTTGGGGACGTCCAAAATCATCTTTCGATTATATCGATTTGGACGTTTCTGTGAGGACGTCCATCTTCCGATTTATGTCGAAAGATGGGCGTCCTTCTCTTTCGAAAATGAGCCCAATAGTAAAAAGATTACAAGAAGAAAAGAGGTAATCTGTGTGAACAGATAAAGTAGTACATACATTTCAAATGTGAATTTCA
Source organism: Microcaecilia unicolor (assembly GCF_901765095.1). Classification (NCBI taxonomy): domain Eukaryota; kingdom Metazoa; phylum Chordata; class Amphibia; order Gymnophiona; family Siphonopidae; genus Microcaecilia; species Microcaecilia unicolor. The sequence goes on from NC_044039.1 coordinate 92,888,659, forward strand.
CACGTTGTTGTGACTGCAGATACACTGCTAGGGGTGACCAGATCAGATTTTTTTTCACAGTCATACCCATTAGTTCAGCAGAGGCTAATTCAAGTTTATGATGAAATAGCACAGTTTGCCACCAAAAATGGGTGTTTAGATTAGAGGAAGATTTCCAGTTGGTGAGCATGAATTTTTGAGTAACAGTAATTAGTATATCAAAAAGTCTTGTGTGTATCCAATAATAGATGGGGAATAGAATAAGTTTTAAAAATGACTATGGGGAGTGAGATGGAGATGTTAAGGTTAAAAATTTTTGTCATGACCAACCAAATGTCTGTCCAAAAGATATTAACTAATCTACATTCAAACAACATGTGTGTGAAAGTACCCATTTGAGAAGTATAGTTCCAACAAGTGTTTTGTGTGGTTAATTTAGCCAAGTAAAGTTAAGTTTTCTTGGAGTCTATAGCTATATGTCCCTATGATAAATAAAGAGCATTGATTGCAGGAAACAAGTTGCAGAAATAGGTTTCAAAACAGTAGACTATAGAGTATCATACAAATATCTGTCTAACTTGAAGTTTGTATGAGTTCCCAAAGTTTTGTATTAAAGCACGGTGCTTATATTTATTATCAAGCAAAGGTTTGTTTAGAGATGATGCTATATGACCAGTAGCTGATATAGTTACTATTTGAGTTCTAATACTTGGAATGGAAGATGATCAGTTTGAAAGTAGTTTGGACTTCTGAATACAGGTTTTCAGCTACAACCATCTGTAAAATTGTGAAAAGGGTAAGGAGAAGGACTTCTGTAAATAATCAAATGGAAGGATTGTTTTGGTTGAGGCAGCACAGATGTCCACTACTGTTAGTATTCCTTTATGGTGCCATTGCTTCTAATATATTGGTGCATTGTCTATCTTGATGCATGGATTATGTCATAATGAGGTGGAACTTGAATCACGTAGGGGATTGTTCATGTTGCTATCCAGTATAAGCATACATTTTTGAGTACTAATGATTAATGAATTAACTTGTTTCGAAGCTGGTATAGGCATATAAGGTAACATATTGACTTGACCTTCTTATTTGTTAGGTTATGCACCTCCTTTTATTATACTCTGGATATCAGCCTTGATCAATCTTATTTTAAGAACCAGGCTGCTTTACAAGAGAATTAGGACAAATTATAGTAACTCCTCTTTTAAAATCTAATGAATCTGATAGGACTATACCTTCTAATTATAGATCACTTGCTAGCATCCCATTGTTTGCCAAACGGAAGCTATTGTCAGAGCTAAACTGTCTTGAAATTTGGATACATTTTCAGTTCTACATAAGTTCCAGTTTGGATTTAGGAATGTTCATACTACAGAATCCTAAATTATTGTATTGTTGGCAAAAATTAGGATTTCCTTGAGTCAAGGTATTCAATTTTTATTACAGTTTGATATCTCTGGGGCTTTTGACACCGTGGACTACACAGTTTTACTTTATAGACTTGCAGATTTGGGATTAACTGGTACAGTTCATAACTGGTTTAGGAATTTTTTTGACTAATTGGAGTTATTCAGTTCTGAAACAGAGTGATAGGTCAGACCCCCGGATACCGGAATGCGGTGTACATCAGGGCTCGCCCCTATCGCCTATCTTATTTAATATCATTATGAGTACACTGAGGGCCCAATGCACAAAAGTAACTAGGCCAGCGGGCAATGCACAAAGGGGTTCTGTGGACTCTTAAGAATTGCATTCAAATACATGTAAATTAGGTGATTACTATTTTAATGTGTATTCTGTGGGATGCACAGCTGTTTACGAGCAATGCGCAGCAAGGACTGCCTATCTTTAGCAAGCAACATTTACCGGGAAGTTTGGAGCAGCCGTAAGAAGTGAAATCTTGTCACTTTTGTGCAGCTGGACTCTCTCTCGTGGCTCCACACAGTACAGTCAACTCAGGGATAGCTCTGGTAGTTGGCAGGGGAGGAAAACAGCTCTCTCCTGCTACTGCTGCTTCTCGGCCTCCTGCAACAGCCTTCCTGGCTCTGGAATACGATAGGCTCAGCATTTTAAAATTATACCCACCAGTTCAGCTCCTCGCAAAAGCATTGCTGGAAGTTTTCCTACATCATTTGCAAAGCCCTAGCTTTTAGTGTACGCTCATAGTTCACGTTTAAACAGGCACAGTGTATTGGCGATACACACAGCTTTCATACATACAGCTTGTATGCATCTATGAAAGCTGTGAAACGCTGCAGAGGGCCATTCTGGTCATGCACAGCTTTGCAAGTGGATGCTGTGCACATGCCTTGGCATTCTTCCCTATGAGCTGCACAGTAAAAAAAAAAATCCATGCAGCTCATTTGCATGCAATTTCTGAGAATTGCTTGCTATTTTTACCTTGGTAATTTTTATCGAGGTGGAAATAATGAGCAGTTCTTTCCGGGGACTTTTGTGCATTGGTCCCCCAGTAAGGTATCTCTGGCTCCAGGGGCTTACTTATTTTTATATGCAAATGCCATCGTTATCTGGCTTCCAACACTAGGTACTGTTTAACATACTAACCATGCTACTGCTACATGTATTTGTTGTATTAAATCATGGGCAACTGCAAACATTTTAAAACTAAATGCTGCCAAAACAAAAATTTTATGGTTCAGCAATACTATGGATGGTATCCCTGTGTATCAATCTCTGTTACACAGCCTTTACCACCTTCTCTGGGACACGTTCCATCTAGCCCTGCAAATCCAACTTGATCAACCCTGTGGTGAGAACATTTTGGGTTTTGGGTATTATTTTCAATACTATCTTGTCCTTTGTACCCCAAATTAATAATGTGGTGAAGAGAATATTTTTCAGATTAAGACAATTAAGATCGATGTTTATAGGAAACATTTTGCTTTGCTGATACAGGCATATCTACTGTTGAACTTGGATTACTGCAATTCAGTTCATGTAGGGTTGCCTAGGAAACAACTGCTTCGATTACAATTGTTAAAAAGCACTGCTGCCAAGTTCATTTTGGGACATCAAAATATGATAGAATAAGACCATTGTTAATCAAACTGCATTGGCTGGCTGCCAGTCAGGGCCAGGATTATTTATAAGCTAATGTGCCTGGTCTTTAAGACCATTAATGGTTTGGGTTCTGTTCACTTATATGATCTGTTGAATCGTTCTACTTTCGGACATCCAGAATTAAGGATAGTAACCTTCTTATATATCCAACTGTTAGACATATACCCCCAGATTCTATATAGAGTGACTTAAGTTGCACGCACAAATTCAGTCATATTCTGGATCTGTGCAAACAACTTAGTTAACAAGTCAATCAGTGCTGATGACTGCCAATTAACAAGCAATTCTTGACACTAATTTGCATTAACTAGAATTTACGTGCACAACTGTCTAAGCATATTCTATAAAGTGATGAGCTGCATAGCTGAAATGGGGGCATGGCCATGGGCATAGAATGGGTGGGTTACGGGCGTTTCTAAAATCTATGTTATAGAATGCACCTGGTCTGTGCCTGATTTAATCACAGGCATTTATGCCAAGTTTTACTTGGTGTAAATGCCCATGACTAAATTTAGTCAAGTGGAAGGCCGCTCAGAGTATTCTATAAACCGCACCAAAATTTAGACATATTCTATAAAATACACCTACCGTATTTTTCGGACTATAAGACACACTTTTTTCCCCCCAAATTTGGGAGGAAAATGGGGGGTGCGTCTTATAGTCCGAAGGTAGAGATTTGGCTGGCTGGCTGGCTGGCTGGCAGGCCACCCGCCCGCCCTCCGAGTTCGGGATCGCCGTCAGGGTTACCTCCTCCTCCCCCCCCCCCCCCGCCCTGTCACCACTTCTCCCCTTACTCACGCGATCTTCCTTGGTGGTCTAGTGATGTCGGGGCAGGAAAGAGCCCCCTCTTTCCTGCCCAGCGCGCTGCTCTCCATCCTCCTGTATGCAGCCTGACGGTCTCGGCGAGATTCAAAATGGCCGCCGAGACTTGAATTCTCGGTGGCCATTTTGAATCTCGCCGAGACAGTCAGGCAAGCAATGCATACAGGAGGATGGAGAGCAGCGCGCTGGGCAGGAAAGAGGGGGCTCTTTCCTGCCGCGACGTCACTAGACCACCAGGGAAGATCGCGTGAGTAAGGGGAGAGGTGGTGACATGGCGGGGGGGGGGGGGGAGGCGGTAAACCTGATGGCGATCCCAAACTTGGAGGGAGGCGATTCGGACAAGACGCACCGGAGCACCTAGGTTTTAGAGGAGGGAAAAAGAAAAAAAAATTTTTCCTATTTCCCTCCTCTAAAACCTAGGTGCGTCTTATGGTCCGAAAAATACGGGTAAATCTATGCATACTTATAAGATATGCCTAGGCATTTTTTTTTCCACACGGATCTTTTAGCCATGATATATAGAAACTAGCCCATAACTTTGAAACATAACCATGAATGTTCCTATTCATATCAGGTTACCTGCCACTGGAACTCTCTGCCATTATATCTTAGACAAGAAATTACTTATGGCTTATTCCACAAAAATCTGAAAACATTTTTATTTCAGGAACATTTAGTATTTGCCTGAACCCAAATAAAACAGGGATTCTTTGGGTACCAAACATAAGTGGACAAATACCTGACTTCAAAATACCTTTTGGGAAGTATGAACTCTTCCTAAAATTACAAGTCAGGAATCTTGGAATACTGCTAGACCATGGCAGCTACAAAATCTCTCTCCATATACTGAAAACACGAGTTTGACCACAGTGGTCCATTGAATGATAACATTATGACTAGACTACTGTAATGCCCTATAAACTGGCCAAACCAAAAAGAGTTTGTATCAGCTCCAACTAATTCAGAATGCTGCAGCATGACTGATAGAAGACTGCAAGTGGCGTGACCACATCACACTCTTCCTGCAAAAGCTACACTGGCTACCAATACCTTACAGGGCTAAATTTAAAACTCTTATGTTTGATTTTCAAGATCCTTAGACAAAATGAGGCAGAGTACTTAAAGAATAACTTAGCCCTTTACATACCTTTAAGACCTCCAAGATCCTCTCAAGGATCATCATTATCTGTACCTTCGTCAAAAGAAATTGTATGACGTGATACCCGCCAGCGAGCCTTCTCAGGAGTAGCCCCCACGCTCTGGAATTTACTCCCAGAGGGGCTACGTATAACTCAAGACTACCTCTACTTCAGAAAGCAGTTAAAGCCTGGCTCTTCTTCCAAGTCTTTAACACATAGGGTGACCGACTATACACTCATTCTGCACCTGGACTAGCTTGCTACACACACTATAACTTAGATCAGTTCCTTATCTCATGCTTAACTATACAACGAACTTGCCTTGAGTTTAGCTAACCAACAAATTATCCTAACTGACTCTGTATCTCGCATCTTGTTCCCATCATATATCTGCTCTTGGTCCCTCAGCTAAATGGTAATCCGCATTGAAGAAATTCTTTAGCATCATATTAGTTGAATGTTCTAATGCATGCTTATTAGATGTATCATTAGTATTATGCTACCATTGTATTATATCTCTGGTATTTGAATTCCAGTGCTGTTAAATGTGTATATTTTTGATACTGTCTCATGGTAGTTCTATTATTAGGTTTCAATCTACTTTTTTCACGTTTACCTCATTTATTGTATTTATGTTTATTCTTGATTATTTTGCTATTGTTATGCTGTTAACAAAATTGTAAGTTTTATGTTAAAATCTGCTGTACACCACAGTTAATAAATCCCAATAAATCAATAAATATGGGAATGGGACTTGATATACCACCTTTCTGTGGTTTTTGCAACTATATTCAAAGCAGTTTACATATTATATATAGGTATTTATCTATACCTGGGGCAATGGAGGGTTAAGTGACTTGCCCATGGTCACAAGGAGCTGCAGTGGGAAATGAACCCAGTTCCCCAGAATCAAAGTCTGCTGCACTAACCACTAGGCTACTCCTAGATGACTTGGTTATTTTATATTGATCTGTGCAAATTGTATTTATGATTACTTAATTGTATATTTGAGGAGTATTATTATACACTACTTTAGACCCATTAGAGGAATTTAGCAGTATATTAAGTGTAAGATTAGATTAGGGTGACACTGCACAGCCGCAGTAAACATTACCATATTAGCATGACCTTTGACACATATAGGGGCTCATTTTCATTACAAAAAAACATCCAAAAAAACACCATAAGGTGGCATGAGGATGATTTTCTCTCAAAAATGTCCACGTTGTGATTTTTTGACATCCCAATTTTAGACATTTTACTCCACAGTTTGTCCGAATTTCAAGGATGTGTGTTGAGGGGGGGGGGGGGTGTTTTGGGCAGGACATGGGTGACACCAAAAAGATGGATATTGTTCTGTAATAATAGAACACAATGAAAACATCTAGGGCCAAAATTAAGATGGTTTTGGCTAGACCTGTTTCAATCACCACTAAGTGACCAAAAGGTGACCTAAGAAGTGGCATTGACAGTATATACCAGGCTCTATGACAGCTTCAGATATGATGGCCATTCTTATTAGAGCAGGAAGCAGGTTCCAGGAGTAGCCTAGTTGTCAGTGCAGTTGACTGTAGAGAAAGGGATCCAGGCCCATATCCCACTCTAACTTGTGGTGGAACGTGCGAGCCCTCTAAAAAACACTAAATACCAACTGTACCTACATATATGTGATGCCTTCAGGCACAAGGGCTATTGTAGTGGTGTTCAGTTAGGTACAGCAGGTGTTTGGTGGGTTTTGGAGGACTCACCACACAATATAAGGAGGTAATGGTGAGATGTGTACCTGGGACCTTTTATGTGAAGTCCACTGCAATGCCCCCTAGGGTGCCCTACTGTTCTGCTAGGATTTCTGTCTGGGCAGTCTACTAAGAATGCTGCCCCCTCCTCCCAGTACATCCCAATGACTTGTTTTTGTGCTTTTTTTTTCCCTTGGAAATCTAGCAAATGGCCATTATCAAAACAAAAAGTTGGACATTTTTCTGGTTTGAAAATGATCATGTTCACTACTGGATTTTTGGACGTTTTTCACAAAAACATCCAAAATTGGATTTAGACATCATATTGGAAATATCCCTCTTAATGGCAAAGCCTCTTATGTGGCAAGAAATGGGTGGGTTATGGGTGGAGTCTGTGCATTGCAGTTAGCGCAAGGTCACTTACCTGCACTGTCACTGCTGCAGATAGCACAAGTTCACTTACCACTACCTAAATAAGAGGCAATAAGTACATTTGTACCGCCAGTACACTTACCGCATAGTAAAGAGTTTTTCTCTGCAGTAAATAGAAAGTTGTTGAGAATGACTCCAGCAGTCAACGTGCAAGCTTTGCACTTAACACAATGTAAGTGCAAAATTTTATTGCACTTTAGTAACAGGGTCCCTAAGTAAAACAAAACACCTAACCTTTTTCAAATGTTATACTACTATATACTAATTTACCTGTCAAAGAAAATTAAGTGCAATAATGCCTACCAGTAGAATTGTGCATTCTGGTTTTTTTTTTTAATAAGACACTTAGGAGAGAAGTACAAAAAGGCACTTCTTTTCAAAAGGCAACATGGCCCCCTTTATACCTTTATAAAATAGGCTCCCAGAACCAGACCCCATACAGGACAATTCTAAAGAGTATATACATGGGTTTTCAATCGGACATGGCTTGCGTGTTGAAAATCAGACTGGTACTTGGTTTATAAGACCAATCTGTGAAGCAGTTTTAATAAGCCATAGTTGTGTGCTGGAGACAGCCTGTCAGTTGAAATGTATCTTCCCTTATTCTCCCTAGCAATTTCACTCTGATCTCAGTGTGTGCTATAAGAGAAGGGTCATAGTCATATAAATTATGGAACGAACTGTGTGAAAAGGGATCATATGGTGTGATAAAACTGCAGATATAAAATGAGTATAACTGAGTATGTTTCAAGAAAGGAACAGACTGTGCAGGCATAATGGATGTGTTTTTGATGGTCAGGCATATGCCTAGGGTATCTCTGTGAGTTTCATGGATATGGTGTGGGAGACGAAAAACAAGGAAGTGGAGTGGGAATTGGATTGGATAGGATAAAGGGATGGCCGAAAGCCTGCAATGAAAGTCCCAAAAAGCATACAGGCAGGCGGTCTGCAAGATCCAAAACAGCAAAAAGAAGAGCAAACCCATGTGGTGGAGTACAACAATATTTATTCAACTCAGGTAAGTCAAATCAACTTTCCTCTAACAGCCCAACATGGTCATGTTTCACCCTCTCAAAGATTGCATCAGGGGCTTAACACAAACTAGCAGGAGCAAGTCAATTCTTTCCTTCTCTGATTGATACAAAGGAGTATAGAAAACAGTGCTCACAAGCACCAAAGTTGTCTCAAAGCAACTGCAGTCTGTCACACAGGCTGCTCCCATATGCAAATACCTAAGTTGAGCACCTGATACAGCCCTTAAGAGACCGAAACATGGCCATGTTGGGCAATTAGAGGAAAGTTGTATGTTGATTTTACATCTGCATTGAATAAATATTCTGAAACTCTGCAATTGCAGAGTATAGCACACAGCCAGATGTGATTCTAAAGGATCTAAATAGAGGGAAAATCTCTCTCTCTCTCTCTGTACTTGATAGGAGGGGAGGGGTTTCCCTCAGTGCTGGGACAACTGCATTTACAGGACTTGGCCAAAAGAAGGCTGAGGACCCTAGAAAATGATTACAGCATGATTTCTCTGCTCTGTGAAATCTGTCAGTAACGATCATGAAGACTGTATGCTCTTAGAATTTTCCAATTCACAGAAGTGTTTACTGGAATTATTTCTGGGGAGAAGGGAGGGAAATCTCATCCACTAAAACCCTTATACCCTAGATGGAGGAGTGCAGAAAGCAGGAAGTAACCTGTTCTGGGGCAGAGGGAGCAGGGAATCAGCGGAGCCGACAGCCGCGCAGCTGCTCCCAGCAGGTAAGAATGCACCCGGGGGAGGGAGGGTGTCGATGCACCAAGGGAAGGTGTCGTGCTGCACCCGATGGGGGAGGGGTGCACAGAGGCATAGTTTGGGGGGGGGGTGCAAGGGGAGTGGCTGTTCCTCCAAATGGATTTTGAATGGAATGGTGCCTATGTGGATCGGCCCTTCAGCCTTGTACCTGCACCTGTTTTACAAAAGGTCTTCTCCTCTGACATCAAAACCGGTCTATGCTTCTGGTGTTACAGTTACAGGCCAATTATATGTGTATTTCATTAGAATAGTGGCATATATGTGCATATATGCCCAAACACCATCAATGCCCTATTGTGTAGGTATACAGGTATCTTAGACAGTACATATTTTACATGTGGCATACCCACAGGAGGAGTCTGGCCAAAAATGGGTGGGACTCACACTTATGCACATAACTTATTGAATACTGTTAAGTTACACATATGTTTATTATTTATTTATTTTAACCATGCCTAAGCAGCTTACATCTCTGGAACTTATGTATACACACTTACACTAACTCTGTGACTGGTGTGAATGCATGTGCCTAACTTATGAGGTGTATATTTTTACAGTTAGGTTACTATTCTATAAAGGAAAGTAGGCATCTACATTCCTATATAGAATAGGCTTCTACCATGTGCCCAGTTCTAGAATCACCTCCACAGCATGTAAATATTTATGCACAAATTTGCACCTGCTCCAAAAAAAGTGCAAATGTCAATAGATGCTTATAAACTGTCTCCCTCCCCAAATGGGTCCAGGGCAGTTTACAATTATCTAGAATTAAAACAATTCATAATATAATACAAAACAAAAATACATAAAATCAATTACAGTTCATCATAAACAGGATAAGATTAAGAAAACAAAAAGGTCTTAATTTTCTACTGAAGGAAAGATAATCAGTTACTGTTCTAATGCCAGTAGGAACCACATTCCAGAAAAGCGGTCATAAAATCAGCAAAAAGCGTTTTCCGCCATCCTATGGAATAGAACTCCTTTCAGGCAACTGGATGGAATATCAGTAAACTATATAATATTTTTATTTCAGACTTGATATACACAATGTGAATCCATGAGGTGACTATGCAGTTTACAATTTCCATTGCACTGTCCCTAATGGGCTCACAATCTAGTAGTATTTTGTATCTGGGGTAATGGAGGGCTAGTGACTTACCCAGGGGTCACATGGAGTTGCACAGGGAATTGAACCTGGTTCCCCAGGATGTCAACCCACTGCTGTCAAGCAGCAGTGGGAATTCAACTTAGTTCCCCAGGTCCCTAACCTACTGCACTAAACATTAGATCTAATAAATGGGACCAAGTAACTTAAGTGCGGGGACATCGACCATATATCAATAATTATAATTGTCCCAAGCAGCTATATGTTTATACAAAATGCAAAAGCCATACAAACATAGTTCCTAAGAGGATCATCAGAGTTCACAGCATCGTTGATGCTGTGAACTCTGATGATCCTCTTAGGAACTATGTTTGTATGGCTTTTGCATTTTGCACTGAACATTAGGCCACTCCTCTACTCACTCCATCTCTCTGAAGTTGAACATGATGTAACACACATCAAATCAGTGAGTAAAGATGAAGAGAAACCAAACACCACCTGAAAAAAAACAAGCAAAGAGATTTATACAATATCCTCTGATGTATTGGGAGCCAGTGCAATTGAATACAATAAGATGAAATATCAAATTTCCTGAGGTTAACTATCAACATTATGGCTCTATTTTGAATAATTGCATTGTTCTCACCATTTTAAGAGACAGATTCAATAGAGTGCATTACAGTAATTTAAATGTAATAGAACTAGCATTTGTATTAATAAGGTGTATGCGGATTGACTAAGTAAGATCTTATTAGCCTTAGTTGTCTCAGCTTAAAGGATGTGTGTAATCTACACATGTACCCAGGTATTATATAAAATAAGGGTGTGCCTGGCAATATCACCTCCCCACATCTATGTGTCAGCTGCATTCATGGAGTGGCCTAATGGTTAGAGCAGCAGGTTGCAGACCAGGGGAACCAGGTTCAATTCCTGCTGCTACCTGATGGGTCAGCAGCAGGTTGAGATCCTGGGGAACCCAGGTTCAATTCACTCTGCAGTTCCTTGTGTCCCTGGGGCAAGTCACTTAGCTTCCACTGCCCTAGGTACAATATATAACCAAGATTGGGAGCCCATTAGGGACAGTATAAATATCTGTAATAGAAATTGTAAGCCACATAGTCACCTCAGGGATCACTTGCGGTATTCCAAGTGCTATAAACAAGTATAGGTGCATTCTTTCCATGCACCTACATTTTAGGCACTTATAAAACCACACAATGTTATTAAAGCCTTTTTCTTCAAGTAAAATAGGCTTTAGATGAAAAAAAAGCCTTTAAACAATTACATCCTCTGGGTAATACATAAAAAGTATGCAAATACATTTCCATGTGTGCACAAAGGGAAACTTTTAAAGCATATCTCAGCTTTGAAATTACCCCAGGACAACTTTGTGGACATATTTACACTTCTTTTTTGCAGTCACAAATTTTCTGAGTTAATTTATACATAGACATCTACTTTCAAAAGTAATTATTTTTTGACAATTCTTATAATCTGCATATCAAATTCCTATGTGGCATACAAAAACATAAGGCATAGCATCAAGAACAAACAAAAAACATTACAGCAGGGACTCTGCACAAATATGAAAGCTTTAACCAGCTTCCTAAACTTCATAGTCTTTCTCAGCTCTCAAATGTTTTGGCAAAGCATTCCAATGCACAGGGGCTACACAGGTAAATGCACGCAAATGGGTTTCAACTTTGCAAAACACGTGTTATAAGAATTACAAATAACTCTTGACCTTCTAATCTCAAAGACCATTGAGGTATATACGTTTGAATAAAATAGCAGGACCAAACCCAATGAGTACTCTAAATGCAAACTTAAGGCGCTCAGAAAACAGTAACAAATGGAGTTCTATATAATGGGAAGAAATATAGTCATACTTCCCAAGACCCCAGGGAATGCTTCAACTGAGTCCAGGTAGATTTAAATGTGTGAAAGCTAAGTATAGATAAGAAAAATGATATATTAAAACATGCAACTAGCTTTAATTTCCTTTGATGATTATGGTTTTAGCTAGTTTATTTTTGCTTGCTGCTGCATTCCTTCTAGCAGTTAAAAATTCTATAATTAGCACAGTATGAGAAAAAGTCACAGATCCAGAGTGCAAGATACAAATAGAAGCATCTAACACCTACAAATGATTAAAGCAAAAATTCCTATTTATGAGCCAAGTCACTTTCTTCACTGTATATGCATTCCAGAAGACCATGTCTGTGCTTTATGAAAAAAAACTTTTAAATTGTTACATTTTAGGAGTTTTGAGGGAAAGAAAATAAAGTATTAAACAAAATTGAAAATACTGAGCGAAATCAGCTAGTGTTCACATCAAAATGATGCCTTTATAAATAAGTAATGGTACAATGTGTTCAGAACAAATTAACACAAATTCACAAACAGTTTGATAAACTCACTGTTAATGTTTAAAGTAAATAAGACCTGATCTTTGTCTGTTTCCTTGAAAAAGCAAACATTTCCAAATATAGGCATACAACACAATAAAATGGTGTACTTCTTTATTTTATTTTATGTTATTTCAAAGTATTTGGTATACCACATTTCATTAAACTTATCTAGGAATTTCACAATGTGAAAATGAATCAGAACATTCATAGTTCACTTAACACACACATTAAAAAGGAAACAAAAGGAAGGGAAATGCACAGCATAACATTATATTACCTGCAAACACTGATTTACTGCGACACATAAGGAAATTCATGTAATAACAAAATCGTGTAAAAACTACATTTTGGAACTCATTTTCAAAGCACTTAGACATGTAAAATTCCATAGGTTACTAGAAGGGGCATTTTCGATGTGATGTCTAAATCCGACTTTGAATGTTTTGCAGAAAATGTCCAAAAATCCAGTAGCACCCATGACCAAAGTCTTTTTTTTTTTTTTTTTTTTTCAAAAATGGCCATTTGCTAGATGTTGTTGAGATCAGTGTGTCTATCTTTCTGGTCCATTTTGGAAAAAAAAATGGACCAGTGAAAAACGCAAAAAAAAATCAAGCCTTTGGAATGCATAAGGAGCCAGCACTAGACTGACCATATAGACATCCCGGGATAGCAGAGTAGTGAGGCACCCTAGGGGGCACTGCAGTGAACTTCACAAAAGGTCCCAGGTACACACACCTCACTGTTACATTTGGGCTTATATCCCACTAACACCTTTTCAATTCTAAGCAGTTTAGAAACATCTTAAAGGGATATTGGAATAAACCAATCAGAAGGAACGCCAAGTGGTTGATATTACCTCCCGCTCCACTCTGAATCTGTTTACAACTGCTGAGGTTTGCACCCCTTCGTGTGTGATTTCAGTAGTGTCTTTGGAAGGACTCTGAACCAGGTTCGTTAGTCAATACCCTTCCAGAACAACTTCAGGAGTAACTTGACAAATGCATTCCACTGACCTGAGAGTCAACAATAGTGGAATATCAAAGTGCATCATTTCCCTCTACTTGGACTTGCACAGATGTGAGTGAGTTTACTATTTATTAACATGTATAATTAGTTTATCTCATACCCCTCTATGTTCTCATTATTTGATTCCTCACACTAATTCAGGTCATTTTAACACTGTAGTCTGACATACAGTATTTCTTATTATTCCTTGTCTGTTTTGGTTTGCAAGATACCTTCCATCATCACTAGGAATCAACACTGTTTCGTCACCATCTTTACCTCACATTACATTATGTACAGTTACCAAAAATAAATAAAATCACTTCTCTCAGTGCTGTATAATGAGTTTGCTAAAAAATCTTGTTATACTGGTTACTTTACCTACTCTTTCTATCAAGACACAAAAGTAATTTCACCAATGCTTTTGAATTCATCCAGAATATTCCTGTGAGTGATATACACCCCTAGGCACTATCCATATGGGTTACCTACCAGATACCAAAATAATCATTTAACTTTAGAATCTGAATACCTGGTTCATAATGCTCCAAATATCACATTTCCCATTAAGTATCATAACAAAAAAATTTGAAACACCTCATACAACAAATGCATACTCATTAAAGTCCCATTGTCAATTACTGGCAAGCATTCTTACCTGCCCCTACCCACAGAATATACCAATGCTCACTCAGTTGTCAACAAAACCAAAATCATCAAACATTATAACTGAAACTCAATTCGGTCTAGCCCTTATCTCCGAAACTTGGCTACATGCAAAAGATGATCTGGCAATCCTAGACATATGTCCACCTGGATACTCCATTCTTCATTTCCCCAGAGCCAAAAAGAGAGGGGGTGGCATAGCTATTATTTATAAATCATTCCTCCAGGTAGAAACTATTGCTGAATTGCAATCCCCTAACCTAGAAATTGTTGCCTGCTCTGTAAAAGATTACTCCTTATCCAAATCTATCTGCCTCCTATTACTATATCATCCTCCCAATAGCTGGAACCGAGGATGAACTTTCTGAATTTATATCATTATGATTGGAGAGATCAACTTCAATCTTGAAAATGCTACTAATCTATATACTAAACAATTCCTTGATTTTTTAATGTCTGGCAATTCTCACTCTTCAATGGAATGTCCTCACATCAAATCAGCTAGATTTACTAGCAACCACATTTAAAGACCCTATTAACTTTCACATACCTGATCCACAATGGTCCCCGATACCTTGGTTAGATCATAGCAGCCTTTCTTTCAAGATAAACTATAAAGAATCCACCCATTCATCTAAGCCTAACACATCACATACCTTCAAAACCAGAGGTAAAATTAACCCCTCAAAATTTTTTAAAACGACAACTTACTTTTCTCTAATCCATCTACTGATGTCATCCAACAATGGAATGACACTTGCAAAACTGTTCTAGATGAACTTGCACCAATTACAAATAACCTCACTCCAACAGCTGATCAATTGGAGTCATATTTCAAGCAGAAAATAAAATCAGTCAAGAACTAAATTACTCCCTAACATCAATAGATCATCATTTTCTTAATCTATATAATCCTTCATCACTATGCTCCCAAGCAGACAGAATCTGGTCAGCCTTTCACCCAAATCAAATGCACTCTTCACAAATACGCTAAATCACAATGCCTACTTGATAGTTGCCCTAGTTACCTTCTCAAATCAGCCCCTAATTTACTCATAAGCTATTTGCACTCAAAACATAACTTTAATGCTATCTCAGGGACTATTCCCCCCCCCCCTCAAAATGGCAACATTATTTTGACTCCCATACCAAAGAATACCCTAACCAGCCTAAATGTATTCTCTAACTACAGACCAGTGGCTTCAATCCCATTATTGGTAAAAGTAATAGAGGAGACAGTCATGCACCAACTAATGGACTATCTCTAACTTCACTCCATTTTACATAGCTCACAATCTGGTTTTAGACCTCCCCACAGTACTGAAACCATTCTCACAACCCTCATAGCTAAATTTAGACAAGAACTTAGCTTTGGTAATAAAATATTAATATTCCAATTTGATATGTCCAGTGTCTTTGACATTATTGATCATAATATCCTTCTAAACATCTTTGACCAATACAGAATCTGTAGAGCTGTGTTAAAATGGTTATCAGGCTTCCTAAGTTCTAGATCATTCCAAGTGAAACAATCAGGTACAATTTCATCAGCATGGTCCCCTGCTTGTGGAGTGCCCCAAGGCTCTCCATTGTCCCCCATCCTATTTATCATCATGTTGATTCCATTAGGCAATTTACTGGAGAAAAATGGCCTCCCAACATTCATTTATGCAGACGATGTTACCATCTACATTCGCTAAAGAAATAAATGAAATTACTCATACCATCAGATTAGGTATCTCTCTAATGGAATCTTGGGCATCCAATTTCAAATTAAAACTCAACACCAATAAAACTAAATTCTTAATAGTTACTAATCCTCATTACGCTATAAATCTTAAATCATTTACCATTGAGAACATCACATATCCTCTTGATTCAACTATGAAAATGTTAGGAGTCACAACTGACCAATTCTTCATGCTAGATAACCAAATTAGCAAAGTGGTCTCAAGTGTTTTCAATTCATTATGGAAATTAAGGAGACTAAGGCCATTCTTTGCGAAATCAGTCTTCTGTACCCTAGTTCAATCCCTAGTCCTAACAAAATTTGATTACTGCAAATCTATTTACGCATGACTTAAAGGGGATCTCCTAAAAAAACTACAAACCGCCACACGTCTCATATTCAGACAACCATGCTTCACCAAAGCAACCCCCCTTCTGTATAATTTGCATTGGCTGTCAATAAAAGATAGAATATCATTCAAGCTATGTACCTTCATTCACGGTTCGGCGCCAATATACATGAACAACCTCATTGAACTACCCTCACGTAATGCCTCTAAGTCATCTAGAGAATATCTTATTCTACATTTCCCGAATTGTAAGAAAGTAATCTACAAAACAATCCACACTGCTAACTTTTCATATCAAGGCACTAAAATTTGGAACTCCTTACCTAAAACCATCAAATGCACCGATGATTATTTGTTATTCTGAAGTCTATTGAAAACTCACTTCTTCAATCTAGCCTTTAAGGAAATAAGCACTCTTCTCAAACAAGCTCATCCCGCCTCCCACTACTCCTGTCTATTCCAGTTAATCCTAGCCCTTTACATTTTTTCTCCATATTTCAATTATCTAGCTTAAATCACTAAGGGGCCCTTTTACAGAGCAGTGGTAAGCCTAACATGGGCTTACTGCTTGCTCTTCCGGGACTACCACCGACCCAACGCAGCCGCCAGCAGTAGTCCAGCCACGAGCACAGAACATTTCCAGGGGAAAAAGAAAACCCTTGGAAATGGCTTGTGTGGCGGTAACCCAGTGGTAATTGGGCATCACCATGCGCTACCTGGTTACCACTGAGTTACCGCAGGAGCCCTTATCGCCACCTCATTGGGTGGCGGTAAGAGCTCCTCGCGGCATGGCCACACATTAAGCACATTAAGAGTTCTCTTACCACATATCCATGTCTGGGCGCTTTTTTATCCACTGAGGTTAAAAGGGCCCTGGTGCACTGGAAAAATGGCTTACGACGCTAGCACAGAGCCCTTTTTTCTCTGCAGCTTGGTAAAAGAACCTCTAAGTATTTAATTACATCTGTTCCTAACTCAAGTTTTACTGGTCTAACTATATGATGTATTATTTTGAACATGTTCATGCTTTTCTAATTGTTATGTAAGCCACATTGAACCTGAGTTCTACTCGGGCTAATGTGGGGTATGAATGTCATAACTATAGAGATCAGAACATTTCTTTGAGAATTACAATGGTTGCTTTGGAAGCAATCAGAAATCTAATTATAATACATATTTCTTAAAATAAGAAAGCTTTTATCTACTTTCAAAACATAAGATATGATTTTGAAGGAGAAAACATTCTGGCAATACCTTTCCAAAATCTAGCTGCTTGAACGGCAAGAGATTTGTCAAAGAGTGCTAGTCTCTTCTTACCCTTAGATGAGGGGAAAGTGAAAGCATTAGCAGCTTCCTGTCTCCTAGATCTGGTAGAGGTTGTGAAGCAGAAATGAGCAAGCAAATAGCTAGGGATCAGTCCTTGTAGTGTTTTAAAAAGGAAGCATGCCAATTTGAAAAACACTCTCGCCTCAATGGGTAGCCAATGTAGTTTGATATAAAAAGGGAAGACACTGTTAAATTTTGATAGCCTGAAGATTAGTCTAAATTGTCGTATTTTGAATGGTTTGACGTCTAAGTAAAGTATTTGTGCAACCCAAGTAAATTTACAGTAATCAAGAGATTATAGTAACAATGCATATGGTAAGCCTTCCAAAACCCAGCAAAAACCTACTGTACCTAACTGTACACCACTACAATAGCTCTTATGCCCGCAAGTGTCAATTAGATTGAAGGGGGGCAGACTCAAGAAAAATGTCAGGAAGTATTTTTTCACGGAGAGAGTAGTGGATGCTTGGAATGCCCTCCCGCGGGAGGTGGTGGAAATGAAAACAGTAACAGAATTCAAACACGCGTGGGATAAACATAAAGGAATCCTGTTCAGAAGGAATGGATCCTAAGGAGCTTAGCCGAGATTGGGTTGCAGAGCCGGTGGCGGGAGGCGGGGATAGTGCTGGGCAGACTTATATGGTCTGTGCCAGAGCCGGTAGTAGGAGGCGGGGCTGGTGGTTGGGAGGCGGGGCTGGCGGTTGGGAGGCAGGGATAGTGCTGGGCAGACTTACACGGTCTGTGCCCTGAAAAGGACAGGTACAAATCAAGGTAAGGTATACACAAAAAGTAGCACATATGAGTTTATCTTGTAGGGCAGACTGGATGGACCATGCAGGTCTTTTTCTGCCGTCATTTACTATGTTACTATATATAGGTACAGTAGATTTTTGGCAGTATTCTTAAGATGGACCACAAAATTTAGGTTACAAGCAATACTGTATTGTGATTATGTACCTACCAACTTGTAATCTGTCTAGATCTCTGTGGGTATAATGGAAGTGAAATGGAATTACAAATTTAAATTAGCACCTTTTTAACAAGCTTATGAAATGTATTTGTGAGAGGATGGAGGAGGGAAGGAGTTTTGGGTTTTATATTTTCAAATCACTGCCGCTATAAAAGTTTCAATAGCTCACCTAAACGCGTTGTGATTGGCTCAGAGACTTCCGGGTCTCTCAGCTGAGTGAAGGACGTCCAAAAAGGAAGTTTTTATTATTGCGGGGGAAGGACATACAAAAAGGACGTCTTTTTTTGAAGCGGAGTGCTAATAATAACCTCTAAAGCTTAAGGATGGGTTTTGTTGTGGGTTTTTTTTTTTTTTTTGAGTGAAGAACGTCCATAAAGGACGTCCCTGACGAGCACTTGGACGTTCCCCCCCCCCCCCTGATTTTTTTTGTTACATTTATTGAAGTTTTCAATCCCGCGCAGCCCCAACGAGAGGTACAGACCTCTCGTTAGATTTTCCAGCGTTAAGGCAATTGGTAAGGTAGTGCATCTCAATACAATAGGATTTCTACACAATTTGCTCATCTGCATTCCTTTTTCATTAGCTGCTACCATCATCGAAAAATGGCTCGGAGAAGCCTTTAGTGCATGCCAGTGTAATCTACTTGTTCATTAATGGCTCTTTAAGTTTAGTGCAGCTGGCCCTTAGTCGTCATTAAAACAGGTCAAACCCAAAATGTCTAGATTTTAACCCTGGCCGTTTTTGCTTTGTTCCATTATGGCAGAAAAACATCCAAGTTTAGGCACGCTCAAACCCCACCCTCCAACACTCCGCGATACACCCCTTTGATTTGGATGGTCTTCAGATGAACTGCATAAAAAAATGTCTTAAAATAGGTTTCAAAAATAGCAATTTGAATGTTTTGGAGAAAAAAAGTCCAAATTCCATTTTGTGCTGCTTTTTGGACATTTCGAAAATTATTCCCGATGTAACTTTGCATGTCAGTGCTTTGAAAATACACCTCAAAATCATAAAATCATTGTAAAGCTCTAAATCTCATTTAAAAAAAAGAATATAAATGTCACTTCACCTTCATCCATAAGCCTGAATAAACAGCAAAGTTTTCAATCCTGAATTAAATTTACAAGATGATATTTCTTTATACAATTCTGTTTTTGGTCCTTAATTTTCATGTTTCTTTCTTCTATATAAACTATTAAGTCCTAATATATTATTTTAAATACTTAAAGCTCATAAAGGTTTTGAAGAACCATACTGTAAAGCAAAGACTTTCTTTCATCCTGAGAAATAACTCCCCAAACCAGTTATGTACACAAACCTCTGTCAGTTCAATGTAGGCAAATTTATAGTGTAATATTGTGAAATATTCATTGTCGATACCCTGAGTGCCAGACTGGCTGAATATTCCAATTTGGGAATTACTAATCCAGAGTGTAAGCAAAGCGTTGACCACAGAACTATCTGCCTCTGCCATGTTTTAAATTTAAAAATTTAAGCAATTCTACATTTATCTGAAACAGAAGCACAAATACAATACATTCTCATACAAATGAAAAGTAAAATATCAAAACAACCTTATAGACTAGGAATGTGTACTAGGTAAAAAAGATAGTTCATTCTGGAACTTTCCCATTTTCTCCCAATTTTTGAACTTTTCTGATTCATTTTACACATTCATGTTAAAAAAAAAGTTTAAGGGCATATACACTAAATTGCAATTACGTCTTGCATTATCATATGTTAAATGCAAAACTTAAAATGCAAAGTCTGAATGCTAATGATTGGGAGCATTCCCATCATGTCCCTGTACAGTTATCATGTAAGTGTTGCCATACTGAGACAGACCAAAGGTCCTTCAAGCCCAGCATCCTGTTTCCAACAGTGGCCATTCCAGGTCACAAGTATCTGGCAAGATCCCAAAACAGTACAATACATTTTATGCTGCTTATCCTAGAAATAAGCAGTGGATTTTTCCAAGTCCATTTTAATAATGGACTAAGGACTTTTCTTTTAGGAAGGTATCCAACCCTTTTTTTAAACCCCGCTAAGGTAACTGTTTTTACCACATTCTCTGGCAACAAATTCCAGAGTTTAATTACATGTTGAGTGAAGAAATATTTTCTCCAATTTGTTTTAAATTTACTACTTTGTAGCTTCATTGCTGTGATGGAAAATATAAGGATTGCTTTTCAGTCTTGCTTTAATCGATAATACATTTTTAAAATCCCCTGTCTTTGACCAAAAGTGACTTTCCTGGTATATCTCAAAGAACAGGCTGGAATGTAAGGCACATCTCAAGAACAATATATGAGATAAGGCACACTCAAGAACAATGTGTAAGATAAAGCACATCTTAAGAACAATATATGAGATAAGGCACATCTGAAGAACAGGTTGGAATGCATCTGAAGCCAGCTTGTGCAGGAGGGAGGTGGAGTATGCTTGAGGTTCGGGAGATAAGCCACCTGGCCAGTGGTTTGTTTACCTGAACTGAGAGCATATGACTGAAACCTCATGTACATTCCTGAATAAGTTTTAGCTTAATAAAAAGGGGGCTTTTTGCAGCAGAGCCTTGGGGCTCATTCTGTGGATGCACGCATCGTGCAGAAAAGACTTGTTCCTGGTCATATGGAGACTTCGGGCTTTTTCTGCGACGGGCCCCCCAGCTGATGAGAAAAGGGCCTGAATGATGTAATTCCTGACCAGTGATGATGTGTGTGTGTGTGTGTATATATATATATATATATATATATATATATATATATATATCTTTCTTATTTTACTTTTCTATAGCCTTCCTTTAGTAATGTACTCGATTAGTGTGTTTATTTCTTAATCATTGTGATGCAGTAACAATAATGACTTATACACTCTCCATTTAAAGTGCTAATAAAGAGTTTCATTTACCCAATACGAATCCAAAAGAATGTGTAGCATTTTATTCTGTGAGCAGTCTATGGTGATCAAGTGAGCAGGCTGCAATACCAAAGCAATACAATTGCATGACCTCTAGTCCTAGTATACTCGTTCCACTCCATTCATTACTTTATATACCTCGATCATATCTCCTCTCAACTGTCTTTTCTCCAAGCTGGAAAGCCCAAGCCGTTTCAACCTTTCCTCATAGGGAATATGTCCCATCCCTTTTATCATTTTTGTCGCCCTTCTCTATACGTTTTCTAATTCCACTATATCTTTTTTGAGAATTGCACACAGTATTCAAGGTGCAGTCACATCATGGAGCGATACAAAGACATTATAACATCTTCATTTTTATTTAACCATTCCTTTCCTAATAATACATAGCAAAATACTTTACTAAACAGTAAAGTGCAGATGCTCAAAACTCCAGCACCTTACTGAACAGTACCAGAGAAGTAGTGCCAGAATAGTGCAAAAGAACAACTTCCTAATGCTCAACGCTGAGATGCAAATATAGGCAGGCTGATAGCGTTCAGCATTAGGCAAGTATGACAGTGAATATTCTGGGTGAGAAGGGGGATGCGCCTATTGATCTCTATCCTGTACTGCTCAACCATGTTGGCACAATTGATACTGCTAGGTATCCTACTGAACATGTCAAACGTGTATCTATGTTTCTATTACCTTTCTGTAACCTTCTGCAATTGGGGTTGGATGTCCATCTTTTGGCCTCTCGCTAGCTCTGCACAAAATAAGCCCAGACCATGCTCCTTCTCCATATAGACATACAGCAGTTTTAGACATTCGTATTCTGGCTTTATAAAATTGGTATTTGGTCATCCATGCAATATGGGTGTCTAAATACTGGTGTTTAGACATCCAAAACATGAATAGAGTTCTAAAATAAGCACTAGAAAGTCTTAATGTTACATGAAAGTAATATGTGTTACATTGATTTAGCAAGCACTGTTTTCAAATTAACATTAGTATTTTAAATTTAACATTTTTACTAATGAACTGAATGTGTGCTAATAAATGCACATCCTTAGAACTACAGAGAGAAGATGAATAGCAGTTACAGCAGCGGGCTAAGAACCAGGGTGGCTAGGGTTCAAATCTTATTTCTCCCACAGTCCAATTTGTCTGACTTTGGGTAACTTCAACCTCCATTGCTTCATTTAGCTTGACTTTCAAAATGTATAAGACTAATATTCGGCTCATCAAAATACAAACGCGCGAAACCCCTACGAGAAAAACTACACTGGCTCCCATTAAAAGAACGCATCACATTCAAACTCTGCACCCTAGTCCATAAAATAATCCATTGTAACGCCCCAGCCTACATGTCAGACCTAATAGAATTACCACCCAGGAACGCAAAAAAATCTTCTCGCACATTCCTTAATCTTCATCCTCCCAAATGTAAAGGTCTGAAATACAAATTGATGCACGCATCTACCTTTTCCTATACGAGCATGCAGCTCTGGAACGCGTTGCCATGGAACCTGAAAACGGCTTATGAACTGACCAGTTTCCGAAAACTACTGAAAACCTATCTCTTCGACAAGATATATCACAAAGATCAACATGTGTAACTGTACTATCTTTAAAACTTCCAGAATTGTCTTTCAATGTCTGCTACTTTAACACTATTATGTATTTCACCATCATGTAACACTTAACCCTCTGTGAACCAAATGTATATTCTCTTCTACTGCCAGTATCCATGATGAATTGTAAGCCACATTGAGCCTGCAAAGAGGTGGGATAATGTGGGGTACAAATGCAATAAATAAATAAAATAAATAAATAAATATATTTTAGACATATGAGGACGTCCCACCTTCCCAAGGAATGGTTTGTTGAGGCATTGGAGAGAGAGGGGATTTTGTGAATTTCACAAGCAGACTTGCTCTGCATGTATTATACTGAGAAAATAAGAGAGGTTTCAGTCATTTTCCCTTGGCAGCTACCCTTGAGGAGAAATGTATCAATATGATGAAATGTTAAAGGGCTAAGCTAAGCAGAGAGGAGGGTGGACAGCACATTATATTAATTATTCACTGAAGGAAAGACAGGCAGAGTGATGGAGTCACATTTACATACTTTGAAAATATTATCCACTAAAGGGGATAAAAGTAAAGTCAGCTTAGTAATGTAAGGCCATGATCCGCCTAGATATCACTCCTATCCAAGCAAAGCAACTTATGCTACCTGTTAGCACTGCTCCAAGCTAATAGCTACTGTATGTTAGCACTTGCATTAGCTCCTTGTTGCAGCTTATTGAACACCTGCCTAAGTTATCATGTTTTTAAACAAGCCTGTTCTTCCATTCATCCTCACTCTATAAATTAAAGTCCATTCCCCCAATAACCTGGTCCTTCCTTTCCTCCTTCAATCTCTCCAAAAATGTTAAAATAAATTATCCCACCACTAAATGTGTCTATTCCTCCTTCCTCCCCCCAACATGAAAAAAGAAAACAAAAAACAGTAAATGAGCAACACTGAATCTCACTCCATTGTGTAGCCCAAGTTTAAAAAAAAAACAAAAACAGGTCAGTAGTGATGTATCCTCTACTCTTCCCATCCACCAAATAAAAGTGAAGTGGAGGAGTAGCTCGAGAATCAGGGGGACCAGATTTGATTTCCATTGTAGTTCTCTGTGACTCTTGGCAAGTCATTTAAGGAAAAATTAATTCTTACCTGATAATTTTCTTTCCATTAGTCCCAACAGATCAATCCAGAGACTTGTGGGTTGTGTCCCTCTACCAGCAGGTGGAGATAGAGAGAACCTCCGAGGTTTGCTATATGTGGACCTGTGCAGCCAAGTAAACCTCAGTATGAATGATACCAAAGCAGTGGAATGGAAACAATAGAAAACTCTCCTGACACTGTGAGACCAAATGCCCAACATACTTCCACCACTTCCAAATTTATTTGTTTCTATTATTTAATCAAATGAAGGAACATTCAGAACAATGAAACCCGAAAAAACTAACCAATCAAAACAAAACTGCAGACAGTAAATCCAGGGGGGGCCTCTGGATTGATCTGTTGGGACTAATGGAAAGAAAATTATCAGGTAAGAATTAATTTTTCCTTCCATAGCGTCCCACAGATCAATCCAGAGACTTGTAGGATGTACCAAAGCAGTCCTCAAGTAGGGCGGGACACCCCAACCCCGCAGAAATCACCAAAGAGCCAAACACCGCATCCTGCCAAGCTGCCATATCCACCCGATAATGATAAGTGAACATATGGACTCAAGTCCATGTAGCAGCTCTGCAGATATCCTCCAGAGAAACCAAACGGGACTCTACATAGGAGTAAACCTGAGCTTGTGTAGAATGAGCACAAATTTGCACAGGGGCTGGATTGCCCAATGCCACGTAGGCCAAAATGATGGCCTCCGCGACCCAATGGGCTATGGTGGCCTTGGAAGCCATATGACCCTTCTTACTGCCTCCAAAAAGGACGAAGAGATGGTCAGAAAGACGAAATTCATCACCTCCAAATACCTGAGTAGAGCCCGTCTCACGTCGAGGCAGCGAAGAGCCCGGAATTGCTCGGGGTAATCTTCCCGGCAAAAAGTCGGCAAATGCAGACACTGCCCCAAATGGAAACAAGAAACCACCTTGGGCAAAAACAAAGGAACTGTCCTAATCGATACCCCCGCCACCATAAAATGCAGGAAGGGGTTTCTGCAAGAAAGAGCCTGCAACTCTGAAATTCTCTGAGCCGAAGTAATGGCTACTAGGAAAATCACCTTCAAGGTAAGATCCTTAACCGTAATCCCCGATAAGTGTTCGAAAGGAGGACGCTGAAGCGCTTTGAGAACTAGATTAAGGTTCCAGGATGGCAGAACTGGCACGTGCGGAGGATGCAACCGATTTACGCCCCTCAAAAAACGAACCACATTCAGGTGGGAGGCGATCAATGCCCCCTGAAGCCGGCCTCTATAGCATGCCAGAGCTGCCACCTGCACCTTAAGAGAACTCAACGAGACTGATTTCTGTACACCCTCCTGAAGAAACACGAGGATAACCAATACTGAAGCCAAAGCCGCTGACAATCCCAAAATCGCACACCACAAACCGAAGGTACGCCACACCCTAGCATAAGCTATCGAGGTGGATCTTTTCTGAACCTACAGCATCATAGCAATAACTGTGTCCGGATACCCTTTCCTTCTCAACTTCGCCCTTTCAAGGACCAGGCTGTAATAACAAAGGTGGAGGGATCCTCCATTATGACTGGTCGCTGCAGCAAGAGACCGTTCTGCGCCTGGAGCCGGAGAGGATGATCGAACAGGAACGTGACCATATATGCATACCAGGGATGTCTGGGCCAATCCGGGACCAACAGGAACACTCTACCGGGATGACTGGCAATGCGAGTCAGTAACCTGTCCACCATAGGCCATGTGGGAAAGGCATAGAGCAGGCCCCTGGGCCAAGATTGCAGATTGCAGAAGAACATCAATGCCTTCTGAGCCCAGCTCTCTTCCCCTGCTGAAGAAACAGGGCCATTAAGTCCATCACTGGCATCCCCCAACGGGCAGCTATCTGATCGAAGGCCAGAGGGGAGACTGTCCACTCCCCCGGATCCAACTGGTGGCGACTGAGAAAGTCCGCTTGCACATTCTGTGACCCCGCTATATGAGCCGCCGTCAAGAGAGACATGAGTCTCTGCCCAGCGGCAGATCAGAGCCGCCTCGCAAGCTAGTGGTGCACTCCTGGTGCCCCCCTGATGGTTCACATAGGCGACCGCCATCACATTATCTGAGAGAACTCGAAATGGGCAACCACGGAGAAGAGACAGAAACTCCCAAAGGGCCAGACAAATCGCCCGCAAATCCAAGCGGTTGATGGACTAAGATGCCTCCGCCGAGGTCCAAATGCCCTGGGCCGTCTATTGGAGGCAATGAGTCCCCCAACCAGACAGCAACGCATCCATGGTCATGATCTTCCATTCCTGGGTTTGCAGAGGAATGCCCGACACCAGATTCTTTTGAATGAACCACCAGTGCATGATTGTGTGCAGACGAGTCGAACATGGCACCCGAACCTCGTAATCCTCCAAGAGAGGAGACCAACGGCTCAGAAGGTGCAACTTCAGAGGGCGCATGTGAGCTCTGACCCACTTTACGACGTCCAAGGTGGAGGCCATGGAACCCAGAACTTGTACAGAGCTTGCAATTGACCCTGCAACCGCTGAGCTCGAGCTGAAAGAAGAGAAACTATCCCTGTTCAGGTATCGATGCACACTCCCAAGTATTCCAGTGTCTGGGAGGGCACTTTGGGAAGTTGAGCGATTGAAGCAACACGACCCTCTGTCGGTTGCCCATCGACTCTCCTCGAAAGAAGACGATTGCACAAGCCAGTCATCTAGATAAGGATGGACATGAATCCCTTCCTTTCTGGGATAGGCCGCCACTACGACAAGGACCTTGGAAAAAGTCCGAGGTGCTGTGGCTAGGCTGAAAGGCATCACTTTGAATTTAAAATGATGACCAAGCACTGCAAAGCGAAGAAAACGCCTATGGGGAGGTCAAATTGGAATGTGTAAATACGCCTCTGAGATCGAGAGATGTCAAAAACTCCCCTGGCTGTACTGCTGCTATCAATGAGCGGAGTGTTTCCATGCGGAAATGCTGAACCCGTAAGGACCTGTTGACGCACTTGAGATCTAGGACGGGTCGCCAAGAACCACCCTTTTTTGGCACCACATAATAAATGGAGTATCGACCGCACCCTCTTTCTGCTGGGGGTACAGGCTGGACGACTCCCAGTCGTTGTAAGTTGAGGAGGGTGTGACGAACTGCCTGCAGCTTGCCTGGAGATTTGCAAGGAGATTCCAGAAACGAGTCTACTATCAGACGAGCCAATTCCAACTTGTAGCCATCTCTGATAACCTCCAAGACCCATCCGTCAGATGTTACCCTGGTCCACTCCACCTCCAATAAACGGCAGGAGGAGGACCAGGGTCCCATCATTGGGCAGACCTGGCTGAGGGCTGGAAGGCCCACCTGTCACCTTGAAAGGGCTGAGGTCTCTGAGAAGACCTTGCTCTCAGAAAAGAGGCCCCGCAACCTGGACGGTAATGACGCGTATCCCTAAACTTAGGTCTAGGTCCCACCGGTCACACAAATTTGGACCTGTCCTCCGGGAGGCGCTGGCCCTTAGAGTCACCGAGGTCCTTCACAATCTGTTCTAGGTCTGTCCCAAACAAAAGCTTTCCCCTAAAAGGAAGCCTTGCCAGCCGTGACTTAGAGGCCACGTCTGCAGCCCAATGTCGCAACTACAGCCAGCGACGAGCGGTAACCGCTAGGGAAACCTCCTTCGCTGAAGCCCTCAAAGTATCATAAAGAAGATCCGCAAGGAAGGCTAAACCGGACTCTAAGGTGGGCAAAACAGCCACGAGGTCCTCCGGACAGAAGGCTTTCTGTACCCACGATAAGCATGCCCGCGCCGCATAGAAGCCACAAACTGAAGCTTGCAGGGAAAGGGCCGCTACTTCAAAGGACAGCTTCAAGCAAGTATCCAACTTACAATCCTGAAGGTCCTTGAGCGCCGTGCCACCCTGCACAGGGAGAGTGGTTTTCTTAGTGACTGCTGTGATTAATGAATCCACCGTAGGAACCTTCAGCAAGTCTAAGTCAGCAGCAGTCAGCGCGTAAAGATGCAACATAGCTCTAGCAACCTTAAGCCCACTGTCTGGTGTATCCCACTGTGCTGTAATAAGGATTTTCATGGCGCACATGAAAGGAACAAGGTGGGCATTTGATGCCAGACATAATAGAGGGCACCAGACCTGTCAGGGGATGAAATGGCCAAAACCTCAAAAGCCCTAATAATCATGGAGGGAAGCTCTTCCCTGAGAAAAAGGCAGGCAGTTGTTGGGTTATCCCCCTCCTCAGAAGGCAGGGTGACTTCATCTGCCAAATCCAATGATTCTGAGGGACAGCCTGGAGACAAAACCAGGCCATCTGTGTCAGATAGCTCCTCGGGATCCAAAATCTGCACCCGGGGACATTTTGGCAGGAAAGACTGAGAGGCTGCAGCAACCGAAGTTTGCTGAGGAAGAGATAGGGCTGCCTGAAGAGAAGCTCCTGACTTCTTCAGAAGAAAGGCATTGTGCATTAATAAAACACCCGCTGTGGGCTGACGGCAGCACGACTCACACTCCCCCGACGCTGCTCTCCGGGCCCCACAATGGGAGCAGTGCTTAGCCACATCAGAAGGCACTGACATGCTTCACAAATGCCTGCCCCTCGCCTGCCCCTGAAACAGACTTGGCAGCCTGTCTAGCTCCTCTGTATGATTAAACAAAAACAAGGTCTCTTAAAGACATGCTTACCATTTTTTTTTTTTACTCAGGAGAGAAACGCAACACCCTATCAGGCCAACAGCCCCGGGCGACCGCCCCGGGCGACAGAGGAAAGGTAGGGGGAGACCGGGAGGGACCTGGCACCACCAGGTGTACACCAGAAGCTACAAACAGCCACTCAACCCCTGACTGTGCTAAACTAGGCCCAAAGGACACTAGTAGCCAGATCAAACCAGAGCTGCACAGAGATGTCCCACCACCTGCTGGAGAGAATACTGAGGTTTACTTGGCTGCACTGGTGCACATATAGCAAACCTCGGAGGTTCTCTCTATCTCCAACTGCTGGTAGAGGGACACAACCCACAAGTCTCTGGATTGATCTGTGGGATGCTATGGAACCTTCCATTACCCCAGATATATATATCTCTCTCTATCTACATATATATGTAGAGAGAGAGAGAGAGATTCACATTTATATGTTACACATATTTTTTATATATGTTATACGCATGTTTAGTAGTTTAATTGCTTGTTTTTTTATCATCTTTACCATTTTTTACAATGTATTAATTCCTTTTACGTGGTGACACATATGCACTAAGACACTAATTTGTTTGTATAATGTGGTTTTTGAACCATTTTGTATCTTTTAGTTGACACGTTTCATCAAAATCCACAGCATTTTTATCACTTGTTTCACATCCAATGGGTGTTTCATATTGTTTTACATAGAGATGCTCTGAATTTGTTTTGATGTCTTTTATAATATTTTTATAAATGTTAATTTAATGGTCTCGATAAGAGTTCATCTTTTGTTTTCTTTTTTAAATTGAATATTGTCAATTTTTATTTAGAAAGTCTTAAATTATGATTGTCTCCACAAATACATATCTATATCTATATACACACACATACATTTTTTTAAACTCCTGAGGCAAGCCAGGTGGTCGAAATACAGGCCCATGTCAAGTCGTGCCTTGCTTGGATTAAAGTTCAATCAACACCAATAGTGACTATCTGTGATTTCATTGTCATCTTCACTGTGATTACTTTCTGTGATATCTGCAAGGATTGTTTCTTCTGTTGTGTTACCTAAAAAAGTAGCCTTAGTTTGTGAACCACTAGGGACAGGAAAAATACCTGTATATAATATGTAAACCGCTTTAATTAAAACACAGAAAGGCAATATATTAAATTCCTTCCCCTCTAGCAGCTGAACTCTGGTCCCTCACATCATCTTCCTAAAATGAAAAGTGCAACATCCAATCTCCACCCTCAAAACTACAGAACTGTTTCTAATCCAACCCTAAGGGAGGGAGGCTCTTAACACCTATCACTCATCTGACTACTAACTGCTCAACTGCTGTTACAACCGACATCTAACAGCATTTAGGCAGGACGTTATCAAGGTGTGGGAAAAAATAGCTTTTACTGAACCTTGATCTCTGTAGCACAGGTTGCTGACTCCCATTGTACAGGGCAAATGCTGCAGTCCATTGGTACATTTCTAGATATGTGACATGTCTGCTTATATTAGGTCGGATTCAGTAAATGGCACTGAGAATTATGCGTCTGGGAAAATCAGCGCTTAGCGCTAGTCTGTAGAGGGTACTCCAGGAGGAGCTAGAGGGGCTGGAGTGGGGTTTCAATGACAACTTCAGAAGCTGGAGAACAAGGCCAGGGCTGGGAAGACTTCTATGGTCTGTGCAATGAAAATCGCAAGGACAAATCAAGATCAAGTATGCATATGTAGTATCACATCATACCTTATGCTATGAGTTTATCATGTTGGACAGACTAGTCTTTATCTGCCGTCAATTACTATGTTACTATGAACCATGCAGAATACCAGATCCCGTGCCCAACTTTGGTCATGAGGACTTATGCAGCTGAAACCTGGTGTAAATCCCGACACACAAGTGCCACCATAATTGTACAACAGTGCACAAATTTTCAGAATGCCCTGACCTGTGCAGTCTCCTTTTTGTGTTGCGCTCTATGGGATCTGTGCAACCTGTGCTATAGAACAGCGCAAGTTGTGTGCTCAAATCTTAATTGATGACAATATCAATAATTGATTGCTATTATCGAATTATTGACTAATTGCTTATTAGCAAATTGAATTGATGCGCAAAGCAGGTCCACGCCCAATTTTCAGCACACAACCTTTGACGACCTTTATAGAATCCGAGGGATAGTGTGGGCAACACATTTTATATGCATAAATGCATTAGAGCAGAGAAAAAGGAAGCTTTCCTTAGAAAATCAAACTTTTTCACAGGCAGGTGGATTTGCTAAGAGCAAACCTCCACTATCATGTACTCCTCCAAACCTCAGATCTGAAAAGACAGGTGATTTGGGGGTTATGCATGATTTTGAGTAGGCATAAATGATAGGCAATATTGCTGAAGTATCAGGGCCGCCGAGACAGTGAGCCGGCCTGGGGCAGGGCTGCCCCCGCTGGGCCTGGGGAAAAGTTGCTGCCCCCCCATAGAATCGTCATCGCTTCCACCCGCCCACTCGAAGTACCTTGGTTGGCCCTGACAGCTGCAGGCAGTGCGGCTCCTTCCTCTGCTCAGCAATGCCTGCCCCTGCTTTCCTCAAGTCACACATGGTCGGTCTCAAAACTAAGCATGCACAACCTGAGGGCCCAGCAGCTGCTACACAGGCTATGCAAGGGGGGGGGGGGGGGGCTGACGCCGGAGTTCTCTCTCTCCTGCTCCTGTCGGGACGTGA
Source organism: Microcaecilia unicolor (assembly GCF_901765095.1). Lineage (NCBI taxonomy): Eukaryota > Metazoa > Chordata > Amphibia > Gymnophiona > Siphonopidae > Microcaecilia > Microcaecilia unicolor. Next base: position 92,920,200 of record NC_044039.1, read on the forward strand.
TCACCTGGGTCCCATCTGGAGCAGGAGAGAGAGACCCCGGTGCCAGGCCCCCCTTGGAGGCCCGTGGAATTTTGCCCCCCCCCCCCCCTCAGCAGCCCTGTGAAGTATAGATGAACTGCTGTTATAAACTACAGTATAAACCTACAATTGGAAGGACCACCCAGAATATATCTCCTTTCCAAACATGTTAATCTGTGTTTTGCAGAGTACACACTTTAGTGGTGCCCTTTATAAAATCTCCAATTGTATGTGTTTTACAGGTAACAGTGTAGCTGGCCTTTGTACCTAAAGCCTACCGAGTTTAAATTCACATTCTTAAAAGTACAATGAATAAATGAGAACTATTCATGGTAATTGACAAAGCACAGCTGCTGAAGAGCCTCACAGAAGTGAAGAGTAATTCCTCTTGGTGGCTCCAATGGAGGGCGAGTCTAGTAAGAGGTATGTGTGTAGGAGATGAGAAAGGGATCAATGTGGAGGGCATGGAGGGGGAACTGCAACCCCCCCCCCCTCCCAGGCTTTATTAAAACATCACAACAAAGTGCCAAGAAGGAGGTGAAGGGATTGGGTTGGGTGGGGTTTTGTAATCTAAATGAAGTGCCAGGAGAAAGGAGGAAGTGGAATTGATTACTGGGATTACTGTGAGAAGCAGGAATTATCTGCTTGGTTTTTTGTTTCTTCATTTCTTAAAGAAAGCTTGGCTGATCTGTACCTGATTTTCGGCACTAACCAGCTAAGTATAGCGGGGGAACTCATGTGCATTACATCTAATTCTTCCCTCAGGTAGATTTAGAAAAATATTCAACTAAAAACCTAGCTGGATGGGTTCATCCGAATATTCTCCTAAAAACAATGAGCTAAAGTTTGTCAATTATCTTATTCATGCAACATGTATTTGAATAATCACCTCAAATTTTACAAAGGCTGATACTCTGTACTTGTTATGCTGTGCTGCTTATACAATACAAAGAAATAAACCACATGCCTACATTCTCATTTAGTGAAAAGTGTGAACCACTGAGAAAACTGCTGCTCAGATTTTCTGAACTATCAATTTGCTTGTTACCAAAACCTGGTTAGAATCTATTTTACTAAGGTCTCTAGTCTTAAGAAAATAATCTTCAAATAATTAAGCTCACAATTGTCCATTATTTATTTATTTTATTTATTTGTTACATTTGTATCCCACATTTTCCCACCTATTTGTAGGCTCAATGTGGCTTACATTGTGCCGGAGAGCTGTGTGCAGCCTCCGGAGTAAACAAATACAAGGTGTTGTTGTGGTAGGATAAGGTTCATTTGGTATGATCGCATAAAGTGATCCTACAATGGGAGAAATTGTGTAAAGACTATGACGGACTTTAGTGTTGTTGTGTCGCAGAGATCAAGCATTTATGTTGGATCAGTAGGGTATGCCTTTTTAAACAGGTGGATTTTAAGTGTTTTTCTGAAGTGTAAATGGTCGTTCGTGGTTTTCAAGGCTTTTGGTAGTGCATTCCACAGTTGTGTGCTGATGTAGGAAAAGCTGGATGCGAAGGTTGATTTGTATTTGAGTTCTTTGCAACTTGGGTAGTGGAGGTTTAGGTGCATTCGTGTTGATTCGGTTGGTAGGTCGATCAAGTCTGTCATGTATCCTGATGCTTCACCGTAGATAATTTTGTGAACCATAGTGCAGATTTTGAAGGGAATGCGTTCTTTGATGGAGAGCCATTGTAGTTTTTCTCATAGGGGTATTGCACTTACAAATCGTGTTTTCCCAAAGATGAATCTTGCTGCCGTGTTTTGAGCGGTCTGGAGTTTCTTTAAGGCTTGTTCTTTGCATCCCGCATAAATTCCATTGCAGTAGTCCGCATGGCTTAGTACCATTGTTTGTATCAAGTTGCGAAATGTTTCCCTCGGGAAGAACTGTTTTCACATGTTTGAGTTTCCACATTGAGTAGAACATTTTGTTTGGATTTACTTGGCTTTCTAGTGCTAAGTTGCGGTCCAATGTAATGCTGAGGATTTTCAGGCTATCTGAGACAGGGAGGGTGTGTTCTGGGGTGTTGATAGTTATGGGGTTGTCTGTAATGTGTTGGGAAGAAAGAATGAGACAGTATGCTTTTTCTTTGTTGAGTTTTAGTAGAAATGCATTTGCCCAGCAGTTCATGGTGTTCAAGCCAGTCTTGATTTTGTTGGCGATTTCTGTCAGTGTAGATTTGTAAGGGATGTATATAGTGACACTTCTTAACATAGTAACATAGTAGATGACGGAAGAAAAAGACCTGCATGGTCCATCTAGTCTGCCCAAGATAAACTCATATGTGTATACCTTACCTTGAATTTGTACCTGTCTTTTTCAGGGCACAGACCGTATAAGTCTGCCCAGCAGTATTTCCCCCGCCTCCCAACCACCAGTCCCGCCTCCCATCACCGGCTCTGGTACAGACCGTATAAGTCTGCCCTAACCTATCCTAGCCTCCCAACCACCAACCCCTCTTCCCCCCACCTGCTCCGCCACCCAATTTCAGCTAAGCTTCTGAGGATCCATTCCTTCTGCACAGGATCCCTTTATGCCACTTACACAATGAGATAAATTTTATAGTAGGTTTGTTTAGCACCATATTACTGACATGTTTTTGTGAAGAATATTGCTGTTATAAAACGTTGGGTACATTAAAACATGAATATTAAAGGAAAATTGTTTTTATAAGAACTGGATTCTGGATTAAAAAGGTGTAATTTTTATTTCTAACAATTACTGTATAGAACTATATTTACTAATTAGAAATCAAAATTGGTGCTGCATTATTTCCCATTATTTAGGGACTGAAATTTAAAATCTTGTGTTTCTGAAGCATCGAAGTGTGAGATTTCCCAGTATTTTGAGGTAATGTTTAGTGTTTTATCTTACTGAATTATAGTAATTTATAAACTCCCCATCCAATACAGTGATCGGTGATGTACATAAAATATAGGAAATAATCTCTTCACAAAACACTACATCCACAAAAAATGAACATAACTCAGAGACATCCACAATCAACTAAAACTCACCAGTTTTCTGTATATAAGTACCACACTTCAAATATTCAATCTAGCTTTTGAACCTTTACTTTTAGGAATTAAAAAAAAATACTAGACTTTGAGGGGCATAATCGAACGCAAACGTCTATCTCCATGGGCGTTTATCTCCGAGAACGAGTCCATGAAGGGGCAGGCCGAACCGTATTTTCAAAAAAATGGACGTTTTTGAGCTGGGCGTTTGTTTTTTTTTTTAGCGATAATGGAAACTAAAAATGCCCAGCTCAAAAACTTCCTAATCCGAGCCATTTGGTTGTGGGAGGGGCCACGATTCATAGTACACTCGCCCCCCTGACATGCCAGGACACCAACTGGGCACCCTAGAGGTCAGTGCGGTGGACTTCAGACAACGCTCCCACATGCATAGCTCCCTTACCACGGGTGCTGAGCACCCAACCCCCCTCCCCCAAAACCCACTACCCACAAATGTACAACACTACCATAGCTCTTAGGGGTGAAGGGGGGCACCTACTTGTGGGTACAGTGGGTTTTGGAGGCCTCCCATTTACCAGCACAAGTGTTACAGATGGGGGGGAGATGGGCCTGGGGCCACCTGGCTAAAGTGCACTGCGGTACCCACTAAAAGTGCTCCAGGGACCTGCATACACGCAGACCTCTAGGACTTGTTGCTGCTGTATAACATTGGCACACCAGTTGACCCTGAAGACTAATCTCTCCGAAAACGTCCTTTATTGGAATAACCGCGTTTACTCATAGTTAACTGCAGATCAGAGGTTGTGCCCCACTGGCAATGAGTCTCCCTGGTACTGAGATGAGCAGTAGGTCAGAGCTGGCAGAATGCTGTACAATGCCCTCTTTCAGCCACATTCAAGGTAAGAACTAAGTTCTCTAACGTGGCTAACACAGGAAAGGGAAACTAAAACTGGCTTACAAAAATGGCCACTACTGCATGGACTACAACAGGAAACACAACAGGGCACACTCTGACCCAGTAGGCAGGGGGAAAAAGCACCATGGGAGAAGAGCCTACCAACTACCACAATCGTGAGACTAACATGAGCTAATGAAATCACGGAGCACAATACCCTACACCCACCACAATGCAATGCTGATGTGACCCTGTACTGCACCCGAGAGCCACATCTGACCCAGGGAAAGGCTGTGGACAGGATCGAACACATTCTGCTGTCATGGAGGTGGGTACGGCATTTGAGGCTGGCATACAGGCTGGAAATAAAGTTTTAAAGTGGTGGGTTTTTTTGGTGGAGGGGTTAGTGACCACTGGGGGAGTCCGGGGAGGTCATCCCCGATTCCCTCCAGTGGTCATCTGGGCAGTTGGGGCACTTTTTTTGGGACTGTTCATGAGAAAAAAGGGTCCAAAAAAGTGACCCAAAATCGCGGGCAAAAACGCCTTTTTTTTTTTTTTTTCGATTATCAGCTAAAGACGCCCATCTCTCCTCAGCTGATAACCATGCCCCAGTCCCACCTCCACCACGCCTCTGACATGCCCCATCAACTTTATTCGTTTCCGTGACGGAGTGCAGTTGGAAACGCCCAAATCGGCTTTCGATATACTGATTTGGGCGCCTTTGCGAGAAAAACGCCCATCTCCCGATTTGGGTCGAAATATAGGCGTTTTTCTCTTTCGATTATAAGCAGGATAAAAGCCCAAAATACTGACTACAAATTTGCAGTATTTGCAGATGATACAAAACTTAAAAGCACCCTTCCACCATTAACATGGTTAATAGACAACTTCCATTCTTTCTCTAGTTATAAAATTAACTGGAATAAATCAAAAATTAATAATTTCAAATTATATCAATGAATGGTAACTGAAGACAATCTTATACAGCAGAGTGAGATTTTCATTGGGCATCCTCTAGAATTGAATATTTGGGAACAGAATTATATAGGGCTCTAGAAGAAATGAAGTAGTGCAGCATGAAGAAAATAATGCAGAACAGCCAAGATTTTTATTTATTGCATTTGTATCCCACATTTTCCCACCTTTTTGCGGGCTCAGTGTAAACTGTAACTAATTTGTCATCCAAACTCAGCCTACTAGCTCCCCCCTTTCCTTCCCTGGCCTTTTTTCTCTGATCTCAGCGCCTCCTCTAATCCCACCCCACCTCATTTCTTAACTCTTGCCAACTGCTTTTTGACCTGTCTCTCCCCTTCCAAACCAGGACCTAAATCCTGGGCCAAGTTATCCCTGCTCAGAAGGGACAAGGTTCTCGGGCTTCCCTTAACTTTGCAAAAAAGTTAAATGGTCAAAATAAAAAATCTGGACAAGCCAAGGAGAATACGTGGGATTTTAGAACAGTCCATAGGAGCACTCAGTATGGAGATTCATGGGAAGGGAATTCCACAAGAAGAGGACAATGTAAAGGAAAGCAGAGTGATGAATGATAGTAGACAGGAGGAATGGACAAGAAGTGTTCAGATGGCATAGTTTGTATAGAGTGATAAGGCAGGAAAGAAAGGAAGAAGTCCTGGAATAGAGCAACCTATGGGTTAAGTGAGAATCTTATGCTGGACCCAGAAAGAGATAAGGAGCAAATGGTGATGTGCTAGAAGAGAAGTAACATGATCCAACCAATTACCATGGGAGAGAAGTCAAACTGTGGTATTCTGGATGGCTTGCAAGCATTTTAAGTAGACACATCCATTTGGTGAAAATGTTCAACTGAAAATAGGAATATACTTCACTGGTCAGACTGACATACCAGAGATATTTGATCAGTGGACCAAATCTTTGACAGTTCATATTTCAACACATTTTCAACCCTTTTTCAATCTCAAAACACTATGGGCTAAATTTAGTCAATGATGCTCAAAATTTGACGTCTAAATTGGGTGCCAGTGTTTATACCAGATTTGAGCAGGTGTAAGTCTGGCGTCTAAAGTTATACATAGGAATCAGCGCTAAGTGCAATTCTATAAAGGGTACATGCAGAGTGGTTTTTGGCATGAGAGGAGAACAATTGCTCCTGGACTGCAAAGGAAGTACCACTAGTAAGTCTCTCAAGCTCCCAATACTCTGGATTTCTATTCTGGACTATTGGCCCACTCCCAAGCTCGAATGCAGGTGAATTGGGACTTCATTGCGGAGTGTGTGCGATTCCCTGTGACAATATGACTGCAGAAAAGAGAGTGGTGTTATCCCTGTGACCCAGGTTCAGATTTTTGGACCTGAGCTAGTAGCAGCGAGACCCGGGTTACATAAAAGTGGTGCCCAACAAAGGGCATTGAGAGCAAAGTGGAGAGAACTGCTATTTGAGGATTACAAAGTTAAATGGAATTGGGAGTAAAGTGAAAGAACTTTGTATATGAGGATTTCAAAACTGAGTTGCCTCACCACTGGAGAACAGAATGAGGGTTAAAGAAAACCCAGATAGAGTTTGTTTCAAACCTGGATTTACAAATTGTTGCTGAACTGGGGGAGAGACTGGTGGAGCAGAACTGGTAAAATGTGAGTTTTCCTACCCTGAAAAGATCGTGCAAATGAACCTGAGTGATATCGGCAGAAGTGTGAGTACCTGAAAGTGGCAGGAAGGGTCTGTGAAACTTAGATGGCCACTGTTCCCGTGCTTGTGGTGAAGAGAAGGAGGAAAGAACACCAAATTGAGGATCATTGCATGGAATACTGGGAGCAGCCCACCATTGGTGAAAAGGCACAAGTGACATCACTCGCCCTGAAAGAGGGTGGAGGTCGAACAGGAGGACTCAGGGCAGTGCACGAGGAGAAAAACTGTGTTGGAAGGCTCATTGCCTGCATTCCATCATTGAACTGGCGGTGGAAGATGGATGACCGTGGATGAGTCATCTGCCCGAGTTGCGCTCGTTGGGAAGAACCAACCCCAATGCGTCTGTGTTGTGACCAGTGCGACAACGGTTTCTATCTTCGGAAGGAGAGCTTGCTGACTTTCCCAGTAGAACCCTTGGTCCCTGAACACACCAAAGTGGAGTAGTGGTTCAGTAGCAGCCAGAGTGGTGTCTGGACCCAGAGCAGGGGACAGAGTGGAGAGTGGAGAAGTAAGCTTGACCCAAAGTGGTGTGGGTGAGGAAAAGCAAAATGAGCAGACTCAAGTCTGAGACTTATGAAGCATTAAACCCTGACTGGTTTGAGTGCTGGGGAGAGTTAATAAATGAAGAGGAAACCATGTTTAATGCTATAGGAAGAAGAAAGATTGGAGTTTATGTGTTTGCTTCAAATGCTTAGTAGAGAGTTGCTGCATTTAAGATATGAAGATTATGTTAAACAAAAGTTTGGGTTTATTTGTTGAATAAAGCTTCTTTACTAATTGTTGGAAACTGAAGGGAGGAGTGTGATGTAAAAGAAACATGGAAATCTTGTAAGAGTAATAGTGGGGTAAGAGAAACCTCGTGGACCTGCCTCCCAGAAACGCCATAAGATCAGCCCACAAATGTCTCAATCTGCACTTCCCCAGCTGTAAAGGACTAAAATACAAGCTAATACACGCCACCACCTTCTCTTACAGGAGCACGCATTTGTGGAATGCATTACCTACAGCCCTGAGAACCACTGACGAAATAACTAACTTTCGCAAATCTTTGAAGACACATTTCTTCAATAAGGCCTACAAAGAGAACCCATAGCCTTACAAAACTACCTCACCAACCCACCCAGTTATTAAAATCCACCATCTATACTATCCTGCCCAACAACTTCCTTCTCTCTTCCCTTTCTTAATCTCTGTATATTACTAATTGTGTCTGATATCTTGGAAGGACTATGTCATAACAAAACTCTGTAAGCCACATTGAGCCTGCAAATAGGTGGGAAAATGTGGGATACAAATGCAATAAATAAATAAAATAATGTAATAGTAAAGGCTGAGCAGGTTGCCACCCCTGAGTTATCTGTGTGTTCTGGCTAATGCTAAAAAGATAATTGATGTTCTAGTTTAACCAGGTTGTCACCCTATAGATATCTGAACTAACTGAAGAGGTAAACAAAAATCAATATATGGGAGGTAGAGCATGCTCCCTTAAAGGTGGACAACGCACATAAAAAGTTCTAAAGAGTTTACCTGCAGGTTGCAGAAGGTCCGGTAAAATTCTTTTGTATTAAAATACAACCCTTGGAGTGCAAAGTGGTTTTTGGCGTGAGAGGAGAACACTTGATCCTGGACTGTGAAGAGAGTACTACTAGTAAGTCTCTCTTAAGCTCCCAATACCCCGGATCTCTTTTCTAGACCACTGAACCACTTCCCAAGCTCGATTGCAGGCAAATTGGGATGAATGCAGTGTGTGTGTGATCCCCTGTGAAACCGTAACCATAGAAAAGAGAGTGGTGTTATCCCTGTGACCCGGTCAGGTTTTTGGACCTGAGCTAGTAGTGGCGAGACCCGGGTTACATCCAGACTGGGTTACATGGCTTACATCCATAATAAAAATACAGCACATACAACCACATATAAACATAAAATCAATTAAATCAACCTGCCAATGCAACAATTAAAGAGTCCATCAGAACTCATTGAAGCAAGTGAGATTTTCACAGCCGTACGGAAACTTAAAAGATCATCAATGAATCTCACCGCAGAAGGCAGTGAATAAGAAAAAGCTCATGAATGAGTACATTTCAGCTGGAAAAATCTTGCAGAAAGCAAAAGAAAATGTCTCTCACACTGATAGCATAACACCCAATTTGGTGAAAATATTGGTAGCTTTTTGGACACATTGATCGGAACCATATCATGAAAATCTTTAAAATAGTACCATCATCGTGAAGATACACCATTTACTGTTAGGAAGCCAATGTAATGATAGAAAAAGAGGGTGAAACATGATCATACAATGCCAAATTTTTCAAAAGCTGAACTGCTGAATTCTGAATCCACCGAAGCCTTTCAAGCTCTTACTAGACAACCCCACAAACAGCAAGTTACAATAATCTATGCACAAGATTACATACACATACAACAATTTAGCAAAACCTGACTCAGAGATGTAACCTCAAATTTTATGCAACTGATTGAGATAAGAAAAAAAATAAACAGTTCAGAAATATGCTTATCAAAAGTTAACCCACATCGAAAGGTATACCCAGACTACGAACCTGTGGAGGAGTGGCCTAGTGGTTAGGGTGGTGGACTTTGGTCCTGGGGAACTGAGTTCAATTCCCACTTCAGGCACAAGCTCCTTGTGACTCTGGGCAAGTCACTTAACCCTCCATTGCCCCAGGTACAAAAAAGTACCTGTAAGCCACATTGAGCCTGCCATGAGTGGGAAAGTGCGGGGTACAAATGTAACAAAACAAAAAAACCTGATCCTTAGCCACTATAGTAGTCTCTTCCCACTCGCACCGGCTCGCAACAGCCAGTTGTTAAATTGTGCTGAATTTTGGAGCCAACCAGCACACAAATATCTGGGGGGGGGGGGGGGGGGGGTTTCTTCCCCTAGCTAACAGCATCATTCTCTCTCCCTCTTCCCCCGCCCACAAGTCCAGCATACCTCTCTCAACTTCCCACCTCATATCCTCCCTCAGGTTCATCCTTCTCATTGCCGTGCCGTCTGTTAAACATCACTACTCTTCCAGCAGCGCTAGTGGTAACATGCTGCTTGGCCAACCCGGAGCCTTTTCTCTGCCAGATTCTGCCCATGAGTAAGCAGGAAGTTGCATCAGAGGGGCAGTGCATGGCAGAGAAAAGGCTCTGGGTTGGCCAGGCAGCATGTTACCACTATAACTGCTGGAAGAGTAATGAGGATTGAAGGATGGCTGGTGAGGGGAATGGATGATCTGAGGTGGGAAGTTGAGAGAGGTATGGCTGGATGGGCAGGGAGATGATGATGCTCTGTTAGCTCTAGGCAAGGAGATTTGATTGAGAAGAGAAAATGGCCTTAAGTCAAAAAGTTGAACCTAATTAGGCTAGTCTCTGTTTCCCCTTCCCCGAGCAGTTGTCTTCATCATAAACTCAAAACAAAGCAATTAAACCTATGAGTTGATGTAGTCACGTTGTCATACTTTATTACTGGTAGCATTTTTATTTAGTCTCACTTATATTTTCAAATATGCCAGCTTGAGCACTGTAGGGATGTACACAGAGGAAGTATAATAATGGAATAACTTTTCATAGGTACAGTAGAAATTTGTTATAAATGTCATTTGGAGGGGCTGGTTATAGGGACACCCTAGCACTGTTATATTCATGCAGAGATTTTTTTCTCAGGTAAACAGCCACTAAAAAAGACATCATGTTATGAGAATCAGGTGCTCTACATTCAGAGCTTCTATCTATGTTTTTATTTATTATGACATTTATATCCCATATTAAACATGAATTAAGTTGAAACCTGGGAGTATTTAAAATCTTTTTTTTTCCTGTGCCTAGATCATAAGAGAGATGGTTTGTGGGAACTTGCTCCTTTTGCTTTGTTGGAATGCAATGGTATATTATTATTATAGAAATGCACTTAATATTGCTTATTATTTATATTTAAAAGAGAGAGATTGAATAATGAGGGCAGAACTACCTTCAATCAGAAGTCCAGAGTCAGTCTAAATGTGTCAGCATTTCCAGTTCTGTGATATAGACAGTATTTATTTCTTTTTCAAGTCTGTTTGGTTGTAAAAGGCTTTTTTAGGGGGGGGGGTAATCTTTGTCTCCCAGCTGTATGTTTGTATATAGATAAGACATAGTAATAATAATGGCTAATGGAAAGCAGCAGTAGAACAGTTGTTGCTGAATGACATTTATGTTCAAACAAAGTTCATTATTTTCAGTAGAAATTAAATCTGCTGGCTGCCTGTATGTGAATATTCCATCACTCTTTCATTATTGCTACAAAGTATTACATAGATTGTTTAAATTCATTTATATAGACCTTGCATGCACATGGAATTGCTTGTTAAACCCAAAGGCAAAACCTAAGGGTGGTTAAACTATTTAGTATAAAGTGTGTTTATGGCTTTACTTGTTTTGTACTGCTTTAGGTCCAACTGATCTGTATATCTGTTGTGTTATTTTGTTGAATGGAAAAAGTCAGGTGGTTTTATAGGAAGGGAGGGGAGTACAAGGGAAGGGTTCTTGGGGTTGCTACACTGTACCTCTGTACCAATGAAAAGTATAATAAAGTTACATACATATATATATACTTTTATATTTTGATTGTCTGACCTCTATACTTTATCAGCTATGAACTTCAATACAATACCACTATATATTCTCAACCCGGAAATGGCGATCGCCATTACGGCATACTGCAACCTTTAATAAGAGGCCTAATGTAAGTTTAAGCTCTTTTGGACTCAAACCACAATTAAGCAACAAACATCATCAATGTATCTTGAAATGAAGAAGCATTTCACTTATACTATCTATCTTTTCCTCATGTACTGAACTTGTCTTGTTCATGCTTTTTGTTATTATGCATTCTTTGTATAATAGTAACATACTAAACTTAAAAAAAAAATTAAAAACACACTGCCAACAGACTACACAAAACAAACAAACAAACAAAGTTAAGGAACTGATTTTCAGCTAGTGAGGTCATCATTTTAAGTTAACTGTTTGTGTCAATTAGTTTAATCTGTACAGCAGCAAAAGACAGAGCAGACCACCAGGATACTAGCAAATAGTAATATAAGAGGCTTTATTTCACCAAAGAAGAAAATTTGTCCAAACTGACCACCTTTTGCATTAAAGGCTACATCAATGTGCATATGATTCAACTTAATTCAAGAGCAGCAACTAGAAGGAATTAACAAGGCACAAACCACTGACAAATAGCTAAAGCACTGTTCCTTAGTAAACTTTCTGCAAAACCTTAAGAGTGTAATTTTTTTTAAATTCAGATAAACATAAAATGTGATTTCTTTAATGTGCAGGGAATGTGGATGTGGGAAGAATATGCGCTAAGGTTATAGAACACTGTCAGTTATGCACAAGCATTTACACCAGCCATTGAACTAGTGTAAGTGATCATGCCAAAATTTAGGCACATAACTGTGGACTTACACTAGTATTCCATAATGACATGTGTAATTGCCTTTATAGGGAAAGCCATTCAAATCTTTTCAAATCAAAGCTAATTATAATTTCTTATACTTCGCTCTTTCTCTATCGGAGGAAAAGACTTCAGATTCTCTGTGCTTCGCCCTACTATGTGTGCTCTCATAAGCTGCTACCTCTCTCCTTTGCAGATTGCTTGTCTGCTTTAATTAGGAACAGGTGCAGAATCGTCAGTCTAAAACACCTCCGTGTCTTTTACTTCTTTATATTTGGTTTGTTTTATTTTCACTCCTTACATACTTTATAATGTCTTCACTGTGCACTTATCTGGGCTGTAGAACTGTCTGTCGGGAACGCTCGCAGAGAGCCTCCGTTTCTCTACTCGCTTCCTCAGAAGTCGTGCCCTTATGTCGGTCCTGCTAGTTCCTGAAGTCTTTTCCTCCGATAGAGAAAGAGCGAAGTATATGAAGAGAGTATAACTAGCTTTGATTTGAAAAGATTTGAATGATTTTCCATTAGCTAGTACCAACTAAGAGTTACATTAAAGGGAAAGGAAAGGGATGGGACTTGGTATACCACCTTTCTGTGGTTACAATCAAAGCAGTTTACAAATTATATGCAGGTACTTATTTTGTACCTGGGCAGTTTTGCCCAGAGTCACAAAGAGCTGCAGTGGGAATCAACCCCAGTTCCGAAGGTTCTCATGCTGCTTCATTAACCACCAGGTTAATAGAATTCAAGCATACTACCTACACTTTGGGCACCTATCTTTAGGTGACCTTTCATCCCATCCCCTGTAATTATAGCAAGTTGTGTGCCCGTTCACTAGCCTTAATCAACTTGGCTATAATCGGTGCTAAATGGCAGTTACATGTGTTACTGCCCTTAGTTGGTATTCTGTAAGTTGAATGCACTAGGGTTATAGAATACTAACATTTACACACCTAATCATCTACAGTTAGGTGCAAGTATTTATACCAACCATTTGAGGACCACATTGCACCTATGCACCTAATTGTGCCACTGTACTGGTAAATGAAATTGAACATTTTGCGGTGGGTTTTTTTTTTTTTTTTTTTTTAGAGCATTAAGGCAGTGTGTTTTTTCAAGCAAAAAAGGTGTTGGTACTCAAATGCCAGGCCACCTTTCAGGGGTGGTGTGATCACTGTGGGACCCACCCCACAATAGCCAGGTCCCCTGAAACCAGTCACAATATCTATGACAAGGCAGAATTGGTGTGTAGAGCCCTGAGCTCTTTCATTAAAATGTGGGGTCCCTGGGTCAATTTTAGCAGACAATGGAAAAGGTGCTGGTACTCAGTACCCCCAAGTACCCCCTCAAAAAAAGCCCTGATTAAGGGGAGAGATTAACTAGTACTTTGAGGCAGTTTTTCAGTTTCATGTAGCTCTTTATGCACTGCATTCAATAGCAGTAGCTTTGTTAGAAGACCCACAGCAAAGATGTTCCATGTACATGAAACTCAGAAAAGGACATCTATTGTTCAGGCAGTCCCATGGAATTCTCTGCCAGTCAAGAATGTAAAGGAATTTAATTAATTGTTTTTTGTTTTTTTTTTTTTGGGGGGGGGGGGGGTCAGAAATTGTTAAAAATCTAAATCCAATATTCAACGGCAATAAGTGCCCTATCTATACCTTTTCAAGTCATATGGATAGTATTTGGTCATTTTAATCACCAAGAATATTTTCAAAGAACCTAGAAACCTATGGAACTTTGTAAGTAAGTGCTTTGAAAATGAGCCTCACAGCTCAAATGATCTATAAAAACCTGGACTACATTTGGGGTAGAGCAAGCATGGGCCAAAAATCATCTAGATAGCACTACTGTTCTGCTGCTCTCTGCAATTCAGACCTCTGAAAATCAGCCTCAAAGATGAGGGGCATGAATGATGTGGGTCACGGAGAGGCCAGATCCCATAAGTGGAACAGAAGGTGACACAGCATACACTGTGCACCACACAGGCAGGGAGCCCAAGCCCCATCTCTGTAACAGAGAAGAGGTTTCAATGCTGAGATTTATTTGTGTCTTGTAACACAAGTTAGCCAGACATGTATTTCTCTTTGGGGAACAGGCGGAACCTTAATCAACAAACCACCAAGGAAACTCACAGGTTGGGAGAGGGGGATAAATGGCATCACACATACATCTTATTTTGATAGATTCTTCTATGTCCCAGTGCAACTGGCTGCTTTCTAACCCTGCTGAGCTTATTGAATTGTTTCAGGAATGTCACTGGAAAGCCATCCTATCTACAGAGCTAACATGGTTTTTGAGCTATTTCACTCACCACACTAAGGGATGGATTAATACTATATTGGCTCTAGGCAAACATGCATTTGTGCCCCCCCCCCCCCCCCCCCCCACCCACCCTAACACTCTTCCAGTTTACTTCTTTCTCACTAGCATCACCCACTCAGAAGTATCAGGGGAAATGCTGAGCCTAGCTGGGGGCAGCAGGAGTGGAGGAGTGGCCTAGTGTTAGAGCACTGATCTTGCAATCCAGAGGTGGCCAGTTCTTCAAATTCCACTGCTGCTCCTTGTGATCTTGGGCAGGTCACTTAAACCCTCCATTGCCTCAGGTACAACTAGATGTGAGCCTCCTGGGACAAAGAAATAATCCAGTGTACCTGAATGAATACAGGCAGAGTGGAGGCAGTATTAGGACAGTTTTCAAAGGAATTTTCTCAGGGAATTTAACAGTTAACTGGGTTAAATCACCCAGGCTGAAAACTTTCCTTCACTTAATATACACACAGTACAATTTGTACCAGTGGAATTCTACTCCAGCTAAAATTTTCAAAAAGGAAACTATTTATATAAGACTGTCCCAGAGACAGAAAAACAAACGTATATACAAGCATGCATGATCTCATTCTTCAGACATACCACAAGCAGAGATGCATGCACTCTCACTCTTTGGACACATACATGCACAGTTTCACTCTTCAGACACACACATACACTCTTGCTCTTCAGAAACACACACACAATATGCATGGTCTCATCCTTCAGATATTACAAACACAGAATCATACTCTTGCTCTTCATATAAACACAGACATACACATTCACTCTTCAGGCACATGTATGAACCAGTGGCGTAGGTATGTGGGCCACGGGGCCTGGCCCCTGTAGATTTGGTCTGGACCCCCCTGCTGATGACCCTCGACACCTCCCTCCCGCCGCCGTCCGCTACCTTTGCTGGCGGGGGACCCCAACCCCTGCCAGCCGAGGTCCTCTTTCTTCCGGCTTCCGTTCTGTTTCCGAGTCTGACTTCCTGCACGTACAAGAGGGTCCGGCGGGCGGGGGGGGGGGGGGGGTCAAAGTTGTTGTTGGCGTGCGGTGGGGGGGGTCAGCGGCACTGGAGGGGGGCTAAAATGTGCCCCCTCACCTCGGGCTCTGGATCCCCCCATAGGCGCCCCGTATAAGAGGCTTGGGGAGGCTAAGCCTCCCCATGCCCAATCTTGACGTTCCCCTGGCTGCTGCCCTCACAAACGCAGGGCTTCCGCAGCAGCCAGGGAGCTCTCCCACCGTCCTTTCTGCTCTCCCATTGGGGAGTGAGTCCCCGACCAGCAGCTCTCCTTGCACCCCCCCCCCCCACGCGTGACTCCAACCCCCCCGCCAAGGCCCACCCAACATCCCCTCGCAATTTGCCTGCCTCGGTCCCTGACTCCCCTAAAGCATTCTTATCTTCACCCGTACCCGTCAGCGCTGCCTCACTGCCTGCCATTCATTCTCACAGGCAGCTCGTTCCCGCTCCCCTTTGCCGCGTCCTCCGGCTCTCTCTGATGCACTTCCTGTTTAACAGGAAGTGCATCAGAGAGAGCCGGAGGAGTGGACGCTGCAAAGAGTGAGCGGGAACGGACGGAGCTGCCTGTGAAAATGAATGGCAGGCAGTGAGGCAGCGCTGACGGGCGACGGGTACGGTG
Organism: Microcaecilia unicolor; assembly: GCF_901765095.1. Lineage (NCBI taxonomy): Eukaryota > Metazoa > Chordata > Amphibia > Gymnophiona > Siphonopidae > Microcaecilia > Microcaecilia unicolor. The sequence goes on from NC_044039.1 coordinate 92,936,152, forward strand.
AAGCTAAGAATGCTTTAGGGAGTCAGGGAGCCGAGGCAGCATGCTGGCTGGTAGAGGTGAGAGAGGGAGGTGGGAAATGTTGGGGGAGATGCATGGGGAGAGAGAGGGAGAAAATGCTGGATGTGAAGGAGGACGGAGGGACAGATGCACAGCAAGAGAAAAGGGGAAATGTTGAACATGGATGTGGTGAGGGAGGGAGACAGAGATAGAGAGTGCTGTATGGGGATGGGAGGGATGCTATAAGGGGAAGGAAGAGGACGAAAGAGATAGATGTTGGGCCCAGGGTGCAAGGAAAGGAGATACGGAGAGTGATATGGGCAGTGGGAGAGAAGAAGGAGGGAAGAGAGGTTGTACATGGGGATGGATGAGAGGGAGGGATAGATATACACTAGAGGGGAAAGAGGACAAAGAGGGAGATTGTGGATCCAGGGACAGAAGTGAGTGAGGAGAAATGCTGGATATGGATGGATGGAAAATGGCTGAATTTAAGGGCTGGATTGAAACACTTTGAGGGCAAGATGTTTAAAGTGGAGAAAGGATAGGGACAGGGCTACAGATAGTAGACAGGACACAGGAGGGATGGTGGACATGGTGAGAGAAATAATATCAAATGGAAAGAGACACGCATAAAACAGAAGACACTGGGACCAAGCGAATAGAAAAACTAAATGATCAGACAACAAAGGTTGAAAAAAGTATTTTATTCAGAATTTAGTAACTGGAATATGTCAGCGTTTGGAAATATGCATTTGTGATGTTTTGCATGTAAGTTTCAATTTTTTAGTATTGCTGCGTGCTGAGTCTGACTTCTTGAGGTACTTTCCAGTTCAGTATTTTGCCTTCATATCTGTTGTGTCATGTGTTTTTTCATGTGTGATCAAGGTGCAGTATTCTGCTAGTGTGTAGTATTTTCAGCCCTTTTGGGGTTTTTTTTTTTTTGTTTCACTAGGTTGTGCACTGGGTGTTTTAGAGCCCGGTGTAATTACAGTGCTGCCTTTCCACGCATAAGTTGTAGCTCGTCCTGGTCTTGGAATTAGTACTGTTATGGTTTGGTAAGGTTATAGTGTGTTTTTGCACAAGTTTGTGTACAGTGTTTTGCAGTGGGAGAAATTGGGTATGACCTTACTGACGTGGACCCAAATCATCAGAAAGGGTTTTAAAGCCTAAATCATGACACACTACCTCTTGAAGGATCTACATATAGTCATTTATAAAAGGAGCTTATTGTGAACACTTTCCACCCTAAAAGGGTGTTTTTGTGGCTCTACATGAGAATTGTGATATTATGATCCCTTGTTGACGGTCTGCATTTTCCGTATAGGTGGTATATTGGTTTATTAGGGTCTGCCCAGTGTTATGGTACAGTAAGGTTTATGACTGTGTTTTTGCACAAATTTGTGCATAGTGTTTTGCAGTTGAGCAATTTGTGGTTAGTACATGCTTGAGCAACCACTTTATTCTTTGATATATGATACATATTAATATCTAAATTAATAAAAGGTATTAATTGTGACTTATTTTTACTTATTTTTTTTCTGTGTTGTCAGACAATTATAGATGTAAGCCCCGCCCGTGGCCCCCCCCTAACCCCGCCCCCTTTAGCCTCCCCAAACAGTTGGGCCACCGACCGCCTATGATCCCCACCCCCTCCCGCCGAAGTCTGGCTACGCCCCTGGTATGAACTCTTGTCATTTTTCAGACACACAAATACTCTCTCTCTCCTGCTGCTCATCCAGTCAGTGCCACCCCCCATCAAGCCTCTGCCCACTGTTAGGCAAAGTTCTTGCCCACTTAAATCACAATGAGTGGGTTGGCCACTGATATTCAGCAGCACTTAATGAGACAGTGCCATAATCAGTTCTGGCCGCCACATCTCTATCCAAGTGAAGTGGAGGAGTAGCCTAATCGCTAGCGCATTAGTTGGGAATCAGTGGAACTGGGTTCAATTTCTATCATGGCTCCTTGTCACCAAGAGCAAGTCACTTAACTCTCCATTGCTCCAGGTACAAAAACTTAGAGTGGGAGCCCAGCAGGGACAAAGAAAATATGCAGACACATCACAGAATGCAGGTTGTATCACAGAACTGCAGAGTACACTTACATTCGCTCTTGACCAGGCATGTCTGCCAGGGCTGCCAAGAGACTGAGTCGGGCCCGGGGCAAGGCCGACCCCGGGGCCCCCGCCCACCCCCCCATTTGCTACTACTGTCGCCCTCCCTCTCCTGCTCCCAAGGCCACCGGCACTGCAAGCCCCCAGGTCTCCACCTGCCTACCCTCAGCTCCGTCGACAGCCCCCTTCTGTCACCGGGCCCCCTGCATTTACAAAAAAAAATCTCTAAATTGGCAGCGCAGCGCCAGTGCCTCACTCTGTGTGAAAGCAGCAGATTGCCTCTCCTTGGGCCTTCTCTACTGTGCCCCGCCCTCACAGAAATAGGAAGTTACATCAGACGAGGGCGGGACACAGTGAGGGAAAGCTCGAGGTGATCTGCCGCTTTCATACTGACGTGAGGCACTGCCAATTTGAGATTTTTTTTTAAATGCAGGTGGCCCGGTAGCAGACAGAAGGGGGCTGTCGACGGAGCTGAGGGTAGGTAGGTGGAGACTAGGGATGTGGCGCCGGCGGCCTGGGAGCAGGGAAGGAGAGAGACCTGGTGCCAGCTGCCCCCCCTTGGAGGCCGGGGGATTTTGTCCCTCCTGTCTCCCCCCCCCCCCCCCTCTTGGTGGCCCCGATGTCTGCACTTTCAGTCTAGGTTCATCTAGGTGTGCTTCTACCCCATTACTTAGGTACTCTGTTTTAAGATTACCCATAAGAGGTACCACCTATGAATATAAGTAGGTGCCTTGTGTCCTTTCTTTTTGGTTAATAGTAGCATAAGCTACCTGGTCTTGCAGGTATGGAGATTTATACCTGCTCTCAAGTAAGTGTATCTGTGCTGGATTGTGCAAATACATGTATAGATTAGCGTAGCTGCTCATCTATGCATATGCTTGCAAACTCTCCCCACACTCTGCCCCTGTGCACTGGCAAACTGTGTACCATCATGTCAGGACATGTACTTGTGCACCAGCTGCTATTTTTATAAGAGGCCCATTTACATATGTAAATTGACACGTTTTATAAAATTGACCTTTATAATGTGCACAAGTTGTATTTTGTTCTTTTTCGCCCAGGTAGTTCAATTTTTGTAGATCTACAAAAAAGGAATGAAAATAAAATTTTTACTACATAAAAGAATATGTTCTGAAATATAGCAGTAAGTTAAGTGATTATCAAAAAAGGAGAAAAAGACTCAGTGGCTCAGTAGTTGCCCATTTTTATGATACTTCTACTGCGAAGCTTTGTCATCAGTCTTGAAAAACCTGAAGGCAAAAATTTGACCGGCCACAGAATAAGCTCTGGTAATGAGGAGATTTATTTTTATAGAGAAATACCAATAGGTCAGCAATGCTCCTGAAGAAGCTGTGAGTGAAACAGTGGTGCCCGGTAGAGCAAAACAATACAAGCCAGCAGTTTTTTCAAATAAGTGTCCTATCTTTTTGAAAATTTAAAACATTTTTGAAAGTAGAACAAAGATGAAGAAATGAGAAAGATATGATATAGGCCTATAAGAATACAAGAAAAATAAGTAAGGGTTTTTTTTTTCCAAAATAGATGACAACGCTTGCACAGTAGAAGTCCCTAAAACTAGGGCAACTTAGTTCATGGTATTGCATACCTCCTAATTCCCCATCCTCTTATCTCTCACAATGCTCCAGCCCAATTAGCAATATTATATCTCCCACACAATAACAACTGGGTTGCTTCAGTATGAGGAGAAGCTAATAATTTTCAAATTGTTGTACCTGTGGCTCAAATCTATCCTCTTTCTCTACTTGTTCTTGACTTTTTCATTCTAGTCTCATACCTCACTTCACTCCTTAATGCCTCTAACTTTCAACCATGATCCTCTCTCTCTTTTCAGAACTATTTTCTTAGCCTATTTCTCTATTAGCCCCTCCTCCACTCATAGTTTATCTGCCCCTCTCCCAGCTCTTTTTTTCCTTCCCATTCTTCTTTTTCAGATCCTCATTAATTTTCTGGGTACCTCTATCAGCACTTCTCCACCTCACTATTGCAGACCAAAGGCAGGAAGCCTGTCTTGCCTACACTGTGCAGCTCTCTGTAGCCCATTGGTTAGAAATTCCTTAGTCAGCTAATAGGCTACAGAGGTGACTTAAGTCATAGCTTAAGAGAAAAGACCTTTCCTACCGGCTTTCCCCTACTGGTCTGTATGCTGAAGGTTTCAGCTCTGATGTCTGGGCAGTCCTGGAAAACTTACTGGGGTGCCCTGGCACCCACAACACCCATACAGCTGGCACCTATGGACATCAGTCCTTGGTGGGATGGCAGATATAGCAATTGCTTATTTCATTATGACCTTTATTTTTAGTAAATTAAAATATGGTGATGCAGTGATACACAAGATGTCATACTATAGTAACAGTTCTGAAAAATGTGTTTTACAAATAAAGGCCAGAATGTTACAATGGAAGTATATTTGAAACTGAAATGCTATTTAAATAATTTTATTGTAATAAAAGACAATGATTTCACAAAAAGAGCACTTTGGCATACGTATTACAAAACCAGAAATGCAGCTAGCTTAATGGAGAGCATTAGTGGTTTAATTTCAAGCAAGTTAAAACCTAGTTTGAAATGCTATTTTGTAAACAATACAATAATTTTAGTATTGTCTCCATGTGCATATATCTACAGGCAATGTAGCAGTAACATATAATTCTCTTCTGTACATCAAAACTGGAAAGCAACAAGTTGTTTATTATTTTCTTCCTCTACTTATAATTTTATTTTAGGAATTTTTTTAAGAGGAGACTTCCTTTCTACTATGTAGCATTACCGCACTGCCAGAGAAGACTAATTATGCCACCAACCTAAGAACAATTACAGCACACAGAATTACAGGAGGTCCTAGATAAATAAACAAAATAACTTCCCCTAGTCTCCTTTTTCAGCAGGATGATAACCCTATATCCCATCAAGCCTCAGAATTCTCCTTAAAGAGACTAAAGCAATCTTTGTTCCCCCATCCAATGTTTGCCAGCGGAACTTCCTGTTCATTTTGGCTGCAAAAAAGGGCAAAAACAAAGTCCCCAATGTCAGGCATCCATCAATTCTCAATGGAAAACATTCAGGAGTCGGGAACATCATCGTCATTGCAGCTTTGAAAGATGCAGTTTGCATTTAGTATAATTTCTGGGCAGACTGGTTACCTTACCACAGTTGACTGCAGAAGTTATAAGGGGTATACCAGAAGAAAGATCCTTCTCTATGAATTTATTATAATTGTTCACAAATATTTCCGAAGTTAAAACTATCAATATATCAAGAAACTAATGATTTTTAATGATAAATACATTCAGAACTAGTCACTGCTCTAGAGGTTAAAGTTGTAGAGGCAATGTAAAGTAGGCATGCATTTATAAGTCATCATAATTTGAATTAAGACCATTTTTATTCATACTATATCTGAACATATTTTACAACTCAGAGTATTTGTGTAAGGAAATGCCAATTAATATCCTATTATTTATCAATAAAAAGTATTTCTGGCACAAAATGAACATGCTCAAACCATAGCTACTCATGTATAATATAGAGATTAGGTGAAGGGAGAGTTCAAACTGAGGTGTCATGAATCTTCAACCACATTTACCATGTTTTGTTTTTTATTTTACAAATTAATTGCCTCCTATCTCCTAAAATTAAGTTATTGAAACAATGCTGTTGTACCTGCATGTTGAAGGAATGAAAGGACTTTCTATTGCAATAGAAGACATTTTTGTCTGCAGGTGGTCTGATGGCTATGTGGGTGCAGTTGCTTGCCCCAAGCACAGAGCACCATTGTTTCACTCACGGCTTCTTCAGGAGCACTGCCAAACCCATTGGTATTTCTCTATAAAAAGAAATCTCATAATCAGAGCTTATTCTTGTGCCGATCAAATTTTTTGCATTCGGGTTTTTTCAAGACTGATGACGAAGTTTGCATAAAATTGCTTCATAATTTCACGCTGCTGCTGCTCGTATTTAGGGAAAGGAATATACTGGGTGTCTCTTCTGAGAAAAGCCTATAGAAACCGCAATTCAGCATATGGTCGCTGGCTGGGTAATGCTTTCATTGGCCCCAAAGGGTATCTGGAACAATTCAGTGGTGAAAAATGCTAGGATTGTGGTGACCTTCAGGTGCACTGGCAGGGCTTAGCCTCTCCATGCAGTGCGCTCTAGGTCTGCCTCCAGCTGGTTGCACAGGTGTACCATTGCCTTCTTATTTAATCTGGACCTGTGTGTGTATTGCTCCTCTGTCATTGTCTATGAACTATGTTCTGAGCCTGTATATCCTCTGCAAAGGGGTCCTCCTCCTTCTCTGTCGCATCTCTCTCCTGTGAGCCAATGCCCACAGGAGCAACACCTCTCTTCCACTCATGCTTGTCACCACCAGCAAGACCCAGTACCCATACCCACCACCAGCTATGGCATAGGAAACAAGCGTTGCACACACACACACAGGGAGGACAGATACAGAAAAATACGGATACCACCAGACAAGATGTAGCAAAGTGACACATCCAAATACATATACACACACTGGTAGAAGGATACACACAGGCAGGACTCTTCTGCACACGTAGACTGACATAAGAACATAAGAGTTACCTTACTGGGCTCAGACCAAAGATCCACCTAGCCAAGTATCTTGAAATAAACAGTGATCAATTTTAGAATCTGGTAGAGTCCTCAAAATAGCAAGATTCTATGCTACTTAATCCCAGGGACGAGCAGTGGCTTTCTCTTGGTCTTCTTTAAAATGGTTATGGAGTTTTTCTCCAGAAATTTATCAAACCCTTTTTAAATCCAGCTACATTAACTGCTTGTACCGCTTACTCTGGCAATGAGTTCCAGAACTTAACTATAGGTTAAGTGAAAAAATATTTTCTGGTGTTTGTTTTCCATGTGCCTACTATGTAATTTCATGGAGTTGTCCCCTAGTCTTTATACTTTTTGAAAGAGTAACAAATCGATTCACATTTATCTGCTCCACTCTACTCAGAATTTATAGACCTCTATCATATATTTCCTCAGCCATTTATTCTCCAAGTTACAGAGCCCTAAGCACACTTAATCATTTTTGGTCACAATTCTTTTTTTCCATTCCAGTTCCCTTATATCTTTTTTGAGATATGGTAATCAGGATTGCATACAATAGTCAAGTGAAGTCTCACCATGGAAACAATAAAGAGGCATTATGATATTCTTGTTTTATTCACCATTTCTTTCCTAATAATTGCTAACATCCCCCCTGTATAATTTTTAAAGCAATTAAATGGCAGGAAAGTCTCCTGCATGCTTATATCATTCTGAGCTAACTCCCCAGTATCAGCAGCACTAAACCGGGCAGAGCCACTGAATATCACTCTGACCAACCCCAGAAAAGTGGGCTGGTCAGGGGCAGTACTGGGGAGGAGCTCTGGGTTATGTGGGTGCTGGCAATATCCAGTGGAGTGGAGGAGTGGCCTAGTGGCTAGAGGTGCCTGGTTCAAATCCCACTGCTGTTCCTTGTGATCTTGGGCAAGTCACTTAACTCTCCATTGCCTAAGGTACAAACTGGGAAATACCCAGTGTACCTTTAGCTACTACTGAAAAAGGTGTGAGCAAAATCTAAATAAATAAGCAGGTTAATTTCGGACAGCTCAAAAGGTAAGCTATGGGGGCTCTGGCACTGAATATCAGCCAGGATTCTCATAACTAAGTTGGTACAGGAAAGCCCTTCCCAGCCTCCCAAACAGCCCCATCCCTCCTACTCCCCCAGCATGCAAGAATGAAAGCCTCTCCCTTCCAGGAGTGAGCCCCCCAACCCCTTCCCTGGTGGTCCGTGAGGTATCACTGGGGGGAGACCCTTCACTCCTGCCCCTTGTGGTGGGCCTTAAAACTGGGTTGCCACATCATCTTGTGGATGGCACTGGTAACCTAAACGTGACCCTTTCTATTTCTAGTTGCCATATGCTTTGCTACCTATCATGCACTTGCACATCCTTTTCTATCTCCCTTTGTGTGATGCTATTTGATGCGGGCCCTAGCTACAACTCGTACGTGGTGTTGAGGGCAGAAAGTGTGGAAATGCAGGATATAGGGTGGCAGCTGTTCTTTTCATGGAGCAGTTGTATCACACCTTTCATATGTTTCTTTCTTGGGGGGTATATCAGCTCCCCGCTTCACGTATTTTCTCTTACAACTCAGTGAACAACCCCTTCAGAGCAGGCAATTGGCACACATCAGAAATGCATTATGCAGATTTGAGATCTGTCTCCCTCTCTCCTTCCTTAGAGCCTTAGGACTAGTTTCATGTAACAAGTTTTTGAGAGAGCTGTCTAAAAGTGGTAATGGCTAGTGGGCCAGGCAGATAGTTCACATCTTTGTGCACTTTCCTGGATACTTGGTCTCCTCCTCCTTCATTATCAGGTTCATGTGAAGTCAGACATGTGCATGTAATTGTAAGCAGTGGGTGAAGATTAAATGTTTTGGGGGGAATGAAAGGTGGATAACTTCTTGGTAAGTGCACCTGGATCTTTAGAAATCTTCATTTTATGACCTCCGGTTCTAACGGATCACCGTTTTTGGAAAAGGTTTGTTTGTTCATTTTTATTTTTCAAGTATTTAAATATCTGCATCATATCTCCCCTGTCCATCTTCTCCTCCAGTGTATACATATTCAAGTCCTCAAGTCTCTTCTCATATGTCTTCAGGTGGATACCCTATACCATTTTGGTCACTTTCCTCTGACAAACTTTGAGTTGTTTATCTTTTTGGCAAGATACAGCCTCCAAAATAGAACACAGTATTCCAAGTGCAGTCTCAACAACCTGAACAGGAACATTCTCACCTTCGTTCTGATGGCTATGCTCCTCACTATGCAGACAGACATCCTTCTGGCCTAGGCCACTGCCTTACCACATTGTTTTGAGGGAGGAGTGGCCTAATTGTTAGTGCAGCGGGCTTTGATCCTGGCAACCTGGGCTCGATTCCCACTTCAGCTCCATGTGACCTTGGGCAAGTCACTTAACCCTCCATTGCCCCAGGTACAAAAACTTGGATTGCGAGCCCTCTAGGGACAGAGGAAGTACCTGCATATAATGTGTACAGCGCTGCGTATGTCCAGTAGCGCTATAGAAATGATTAGCAGTAGTAGTTTTGCCACCTTGAAATCCTCAGACAACATCTCCCTGAGGTCCCTTTCTTGGTCTGTGCATATCAGCCTCTCACCTCCTATCACATACAGTTCCTTTGAATTTCTACACCCTAAATGCATCGCTCTACATTTCTTCACAATAAAACTTAACTGCTCATACTTTCTCCTCCCTCTGAGCTGTTCACTCTGTTGCTAATCTTTATGTCATCTGCAAAACAGCATACTTTTCCTTCCAACTTTTTGGTAACATTGCTCACATAAATATTAGAAATGTAAATTACTTAGAGAAAAAAACTACATCATAAATATAATTCAAAAATTGAAACCCACTAATTTTATAGGGAGAAAACCATGTGCTCAGACAGGCAACAAATAATGCCTTGCTATCGGCAAGCAACAACTAGCCCAATTCAATCACTGAAACATGGAAAAAAAGCTCCAATATTTCTATCAAGGGAATGAAATGTTGAAAAAAAACCTTTAAGAAATTCACACTATTATAAATCTCAAAATAAAGTCACACTTATCTGTAGTCAATGTCTGTGAAATGAGTTGTCTTGCTGGTTTCACTGGACATCTGTACTTGCTGGCTTCACCTCTGCAAAATGGAGAAACCTTCTTCAAAATATAAATGCTCCGACATGGATCATATGTCACTCAAAAAAAGACCTTCCTCAGGAAGAAAATTGTATAAATTCTGCAGAAGATAGCTATGGCATGGTTCAAACAACTTACAGTAGATTCCAAAATAATTGGCTGTACTGTGCCTCTCAACTCGCATCAAAGGACCAATGTTTCATTTCTCCCAAAAAATGGGTTCCTGAGGCACTCCATTGCTCATCTTTCTTTCTTCTGAGTAAATTTAAGTTACCACCACTCTCTGTCACCTGTCATTTCTGACACGGTTTATCACTTTGGATCCCATCTTCAAGTAGCTCAATTTTTCTCATGAGTCTCCTAGGAACTGTATCAAAGGCTTTGCTGAAATCTAAGTAGACCACATCCTGTGTACGTCCTCAAGCCAGTTCCTTTGTCACCCAGTCAACAAAATCAGTCTGATTCATTTGGCACAATTTAATATAATTATTTATTGCATTTGTATCCCACATTATCACACCTCTTTGCAGGCTCAATGTGGCTTACAATTCATCATGGATACTGGAACTAGAAGAGAATATACATTTGGTTTTACAGAGGGTTTGGGGTTACATGATAGTGTTAAAGCAAAAGATAGTATAAAACACTTCTGGATAAATTTATGATTGTACAGTTACATGTGTTGATCTTTGTGGTATATCTTGTCGAAGAGATAGGTTTTCAATAGTTTGTGGAAATTGGTCAATTCATAGATAGTTTTCAAGTAGCGTGGCAGTGCGTTCCAGAGCTGCGTGCTCATATAGGAAAAGGTAGATGCGTGCATTAATTTGTATTTCAGGCCTTTACACTTGGGAGGATGAAGATTGAGTAAAGTGTGAGAAGATTTTTTTGCGTTTCTGGGTGGAAGTTCTATTAAGTCTGACATGTAGGCTGGGGCGTCACCATGGATTATTTTGTGGACTAAGGTACAGAGTTTGAACGTGATGCGTTTTTTGAGTGGGAGCCAGTGTAGTTTTTCTCGTAGGGGTTTTGCGCTTTCGTATTTTGATTTGCCGAATATTAGTCTGGCTGCCGTGTTCTGGGCTGTCTGGAGTTTTTTAATTATTTGCTCTTTGCAGCTGGCGTAGAGTGAGTTACAGTAGTCCAAATGACTGAGTACCAATGATTGTACCAAGTTGCGGAAGACATTCCTTGGAAAAAATGGTCTGATTCTTTTTAGTTTCCACATTGATTGGAACATCTTTTTAGTTATGTTTTTCGCATGATTCTCAAGTGTTAGGTGTCGGTCAATGGGACCTCCAAGAATTTTTAGGGCATCCGAAACTGGTAGACTTAGTTTAGGTGTGTTGATGGTGGTGAATTTATTCTTATTGTATTGCGAGGTGAGTACTAGGCATTGAGTTTTTTCTGCATTTAGTTTCAGCTGAAATGCGTCTGCCCAGGAATTCATAATGTGTAGGCTTTGTTTGATTTCATTGGAGATTTCCCTTAGGTCTTGTTTGAATGGGATGAAGATCGTTACATCATCGGCGTATATGTATGGGTTTAGATTCTGATTCGATAGTAGTTTGGCCAAAGGTGTCATCATTAGGTTGAATATAGTCGGTGAGAGGGGGGATCCCTGTGTAACTCCGCGTTCAGGTGTCCATGTAGCTGATGTAGTCGAATTTGATGTCACTTGATATGAGCGTGTAGTTAGGAACCCCCTAAACCAATTGAGAACGTTGCCTCCGATTCCGAAGTATTTGAGAATGTGTAATAAAATTCCATGGTCAACCATGTCAAATGCGCTCGAATTGTAACAGTAGTATGTTGTTGCCATTTGCTATCAGTTGTTTGAATCTGGTCATGAGCGTAACTAGTACGGTTTCAGTACTGTGATTAGAGCGGAATCCTGACTGGGAATCGTGTAATATTGAGAATTTGTTTAGATACTCTGTGAGTTGTTTGGTCACCATACCTTCTGTTATTTTGGTAATTAAGGGAATGGATGCTACTGGTCTGTAGTTCGTTATTTCATTAGCATTTTTCTTTGCATCCTTGGGTATGGGGGTGAGTAAAATGTTACCTTTTCCCTTGGGAAGAGTCCATTTTGTAGCATAAAGTTCACGTGGTTTGTTAGGTCTGTTATAAATTGTTTAGGGGCTGACTTCATGAGGTTGTTTGGGCATATATCTAGTTTGCAGTGAGATTTGGCGAATCTTTTGAGTGTTTGTGAGATAAGATCTTCTGGTAGTATTGTGAATTCATTCCATATCCTGTCTGCTGGGTAGACTCCAGGGTCCAGGTCTAGGCACTCTAGGAGTGTAGTGTAGTCGATTAGGATGACAGGTATTTTCAGTCGCAGTTGTATGATTTTCTCCTTGAAGTATTTTGCCAAGTCGTCAGCTCCTGGTTTGTCTATGCTGTTGTTGGTGACTGGGGTGGTATCTAATAATTTATTCATGATTTGGAAGAGTTTGTGTGTGTCTTTGTAATTTGGTCCGATTTCAGTTTTGTAGTATTGTCTTTTGGTTTGTCTTATGGTATATTTATATTTCCTTCGGAGTTGTTTCCAAGCGTTGAGAGTGGTATCGTCTTTCTTTTTGTTCCACGCACGTTCTAGTTTCCTAACTTGTGTTTTGAGTTTTTTCAGTTCTTCGTTGAACCATGGTGTTGAGTTTTTTTCTGTGCGAGGTTCTGGTTTGGATTGGGGCAATGGTGTCTAGTATTGATTTACATCTATTATCCCATTCTGAGAGGAATTGGATTGTGTCTGTTTTTATTGTCCATCCGTCAATGTAGATCTGTTGCCAGAATTCAACTGGATCTATTTTTCCTCTTGTGGTGTAAGTTTTTCGTGTTTGCTTGTTAGGTAAGTCTTTCATTCTCCATTGGAGGGTGATATGTGCTTTGTAATGGTCTGACCAAAGTATAGGTGACCATTTAGTGTTCGTTAATAAAAAGTTTGCATCGTGGTCAAATTTGTGTGTTATGATGTCTAATGTGTGTCCTTTTTTGTGTGTTGGTTGCGTATTTGGTCCTTGTAGATCTCATATTTGTAGGAACTCTTTACAGTCTTGGGTACTTGTTGTGGTGAGATCTTCCAGGTGTAGGTTAATGTCTCCTATTATGATGAGGTTAGAGAAGGAGATACAGGTATTAGAGATAAAGTCCATGAAGTGTGTTTGGCAATCTCGCCAGTTGCCTGGCGGTCTATAAAGTATAACTGCGTTAAGGTATTCCTGCATTTTGGGTGAATGATTCTTATGGAAGCGATTTCACGTTGTGGCAGTATGAATTCAGCTGTGTTTGTGATGAAGAACTCAGATTTGTATATTATGGCTATTCCTCCTCCTCTTTTTCCGTTTCTTGTCCAGTGTGTAATTTTGTATCCTGGTGGGCATAATTCTAAGATTATAGGGTCTTGGAGGTTGTGGATCCAGGTTTCAGTAATAAATAGGAGGTCAAGGTTGTCTGCAGTGATCCAGTCAGTTATGGTCTCTGGTTTTTTTTTACTACTGATCTGGCGTTTATGTATCCCATTTGGATTGAGTGGTAGGGTTCATCTTGGGGCGTTGATGTCTTAATCTTTATTAGTTGCCTGTTGTCCTGGTGTCTAGTTTTGTTGAGAATAGCCCCTGGGCAATTTAGGTTTTATTAATAATTAATTAATTTATTGACTCATAACCACTTGTAACCACTTGCCTCCACCTACCCTCCTCTCCTCCTTCCTGTACACATTAATTGATTGATTTGCTTACTTTATTTTTTGTCTATTAGATTGTAAGCTCTTTGAGCAGGGACTGTCTTTCTTCTATGTTTGTGCAGCGCTGCGTACGCCTTGTAGCGCTATAGAAATGCTAAATAGTAGTAAATAGTAGTAGTAGTTGTGTCCTTTCTTCCCTTTCTTTTGGTTAACCTCTGGTTAAGCCATGTTGCCTTAGATCTTGCATTAGATTGTAGAAAGTTCACTGTTCTTTCATTTTTAAACCATATGAGAGTGCATTCAAATATTTACATCTCCTTCAGAGTGGGCATAAATGTGTGCATTGGGATTTGATCACTGGATCTGGGAGCCTAATTATAAAGACTCCCATGTGCCTATACTGCTATTTTAAATAAACTTAAAAACATGTGCCTTTCTGTACTTCTCACATAGGAGTCCTTTTATAAAATCTGGTTCACTATTAGCAATCCATAAGGATCCAGACAGCAGTATTCTAGACTAGCTGTAGGACTTTGATAAGGATTTAGGAAGTCATAGGAAGGATGAATTGCAAAAATCAAGGTCTGACATTACCAATATTTGGATAAAAGATTTCAGGTAACATATCACTAGGAGTCAGGTGCTGCTAATTTGTAAGAAGGTTTGTGGCAAGAATGAGGTAAGGTGCTAACAAGGTACAAGACACAAAACTCCTCATTACTTATTAACACGTAGAAAAATAATGCATTCAATGCAAAAACTTAAACAGCGCTATTTATCTAAAAATCTTAACTATAAAGCAGAGATTTTGGAAGCAATTATAAAAGGCTTAGATGCTGTTTACATGTGCAAATGGAGGTTTGACATAAGTAAATCAGCTATGCATAAAGGGTCACAGATTTGACATACAGCTTTTCTGTGATACAACCAAAATGATTTACATTTATTGTATGCAGATACTTTCTCTGTCCTTAGTGAGCTCACAATCTAAATTTTGTACCTGGGGCAATGGAGTTTAAAAATTAGATTCTATATATCATGCCTACAAAATTGGTGGCACAACAAAATATGTCGAGGCATATTCTACAAAGTATGCCTAAATTATACAATAAGCTGAGTGCCCGTTCACATAACGGAATTTAGTCACAGACAGTTATGCCAAGTAAAACTTGGTGTAAATGCAAATGCCAGATTGAGCCTGCAAATAGGTGGGAAAATGTGGGATACAAATGTAACAAATAAATAAATTACACGTGGACTGGGTATATTCTATAAAAACACACATAGATTTTAGAAACACCCAAGACCCGCCCATTCCACGCCCTTGGCCACAACATCCTTTTCAACTATGTGACTTAGAATTTATGTGCATCGAGTTATAGAATACACTTAGTTCTGAACGTAAATTCTAATTAATGTCAGTGTTAATTGCTTAAGTGGCAATTATCAGCACCAACTGGCTTGTTAACTAATTAAGTAACATGCACAAATCCAGAGTATGACTGGATTTGCACGTGCAACTTAAGTCGTACTATATAGAATACGGGGGTAAACGACTATGTAAGCCACATTGAGCCTGCAAATAGGTGGGAAAATATGGGATGCAAATGCAATGAATAAATAAATAAAATAAATACCCTGGGACACAAGGAGACAGTGGGAATTGAGCCCAGGTCCTCAATTTCTCAGCCCACTGTGCTAGCCATTAGGCTAGTGGTCCCCCAAACCTGGTCTTGGAGGCATCCCAGCCAGTCAGGTTGTCAGGATATCCACAATGAATATTCATGAGAGAGATCTGCATATACTGTCTCCACCTCATGCAAATCTATCTCATTATAGATATCCTGAAAACCAGGATCAGCTTTGGGAACCACTGCTTTAGTCTACTCCTTTACTTTGTACACAAGGTACTACTTGTGTATGTATGTGGTAGCACACTGAGATTTAAAGAAGGTGTGTTCTAGGCATTATTTGGGTGGCCCTTAGTACAAATGTATTCCTTAGTTTAAAATGGCAATACACAAGTATGTGATATGATATGATACTTGTAGTCCGCCAACTCCCATAACTTAGATTCAAAGCAGATAACAAAGGTTAAAAAACAAAACATTGATTTATGTAATTAAAAATATGATTTCTTAAACAAGTCTTCAAAGTTTTAGGAAAAAATAGATAAGAAGGCATAATCCTAAGTTCAATAGGCAAAGAGCACCAAATATGAAGTGATTGATATGAAAAAGTTGTTTGTAAAGATTTTTTGTATTTAACCCTAGAGAATGAAGGAAAATAAAGAAGATGGGAATCCCCAGCTCGAGAAGAAGTAGAAAACAGTGGGAAAGAAAATAAACAAATATTCTGGACATGTGACTTCAAATATTTTATAAACCCAACAAGCTAACTTAAAAGAAATACGAGCATTCATAGGCAGCCAATGCAATTTAACTAGAGAAGAATAGAATGGTCAAACCTTTTTTTTTTTTTAAAAAAACCATCTTAGCTGCCGTATTTTGTAAAACTTGCAATCTAGAAAGTAAGTGAACTGATAGAATAAAGATCATTAGAATAGACCAACTAAGAAAGAATCATTGACTAGACCAGTAAAAAAGTGAATATTTCTAAGTTGATGCAATTTAACAATGAGAATTTTAACTACAGCATTAATCTGGGGTTTCAAAGATGAGGAGGTGTCCAAATAAGCTCCAAATAGCTTGAAGATGTTATTTACTTTCAATGTTAAACCATCCAGAAGGAATAGACTAAAATTTGCAAATCAACATTTACACCTGCTTTCACTCATGTATAATCCCTTTCTAACCTATCCTTTTTAACTAGGGGTTGAGTAGAGAGGTGTGGTAGCCGTGTTAGTCCACTTTTAAAGGTAATCAATAGAAATAAAACAAAATAAATCATGGAAAAGAAAATAAGATACCACCTTTTTTTATTGGACATAACTTAATACATTTCTTGATTAGATTTCGAAGATTGCCCTTCTTCATCAGATCGGAAGTAAGCAAATGTTGGTAGATGACAGTATATATACAAGTGAAACATCAAAGCATTCCAGTGACAGTCAAACAGGATGGGGGTGGATAGGTGAAAGACAGGAAGAGTCGGGTGGATGAGGGACAGGGAGATATGCATGGAGACAGGAGGGTGACAAAGCAGTACAATATTATGTTTTATATTGGGCTAGCTAGGTTCTGGAAGAGTTCCTGAGGAGGAAATTGTGCTAACCTTTCTCAGACTAAAAAAGGGTCAATACAGGGGCGTACCTGCGTGGGGCCACGGGGGCCTGGGCCCCCACAGATTTCGCCCTGGACCCCCTGCCGCCGTCACCTACCTTTGCTGGCAGGGGACCCCAACCCCCGCCAGCCGAGGTCCGCTTCCTCCTGCTGCTGCCTTTAAAAATATTCCTTCGGCTGGCGGGGGACCTCAACCCCCGCCAGCCGAGCCGAGGTCATTTAAAGTTCTTTTTCGTCCTCCGGAGTCCATGCTGTTCAAAGCTGCTCCTTTCAGAGTCTAACGTCGCTGCACGTTGTATGTACACGCACAACGTGCAGCGACGTCAGACTCCGAAAGGAGCAGCTTTGAACAGCACGGACTCCGGAGGTCGAAAAAGAACTTTAAAAGACCTCGGCTCAGCCGGCGGGGGTTGAGGTCCCCCGCCAGCCGAAGGAATATTTTTAAAGGCAGCGGCAGGAGGAAGTGGACCTCGGCTGGCGGGGGTTGGGGTCCCCCGCCAGCAAAGGTAGGTGACGGCGGCGGGGGGGGGGACGGCACTGGCGGTGGTGGCCGGGGGGGGGACGACGGCGACGGCAGAGGGGGGGCTATAATGTGCCCCCTCACTCTGGCCCTGGCCTCCCTACCGCCGCAATTCAAAAACGCCTCTGGGTCAATATTCAAACACATCAGGCAGCATTAAATTTAAATGCCAGCTGCAGCATTTACACTTGCTTCCAACACCTGTGTGCTGTGCCTGCTCTTGAATGGAAGGCGTGGACCCCCCCTTTTGCTTCCCCTGTATATTCACTGCCACAGATTGTATGTATGAGCAGCACTAGGGACATCCATTCCTACATAAGTACATAAGTAATGCCACACTGGAAAAAGACCAACATCCTGTCCACGACAGTAGCCAATCAAGGCCAAGGGCACCTGGCAAGCTTCCCAAACGTACAAACATTCTATACATGTTATTCCGTGAATTGTGGATTTTTCCCAAGTCCATTTAGTAGCGGTTTATGGACTTGTCCTTTAGGAAACCGTCTAACCCTTTTTAAACTCTGCCAAGCTAACCGCCTTCACCACGTTCTCCGGCAACGAATTCCAGAGTTTATGCGTTGGGTGAAGAAACTTTTTTCTCTTATTTGTTTTAAATTTACTACACTGTAGTTTCATCGCATGCCCCCTAGTCCTAGTATTTTTGGAAAGCGTGAACAGACGTTTCACATCCACCTGTTCCACTCCACTCATTATTTTATATACCTCTATCATGTCTCCCCTCAGCCGTCTCTTCTCCAAGCTGAAAAGCCCTAGCCTCCTTAGTCTTTCTTCATAGGGAAGTCGTCCCCCATCCCCGCTATCACTTTAGTCGCCCTTCGCTGCAACTTTTCCAATTCCACTATATCTTCCTTGAGATGCGGCAACCAGAATTGAACACAATACTCAAGGTGAGGTCGCACCATGGAGTGATAGAACGGCATTATAACATCCTCACACCTGTTTTCCTTACCTTTCCTAAAAACACCCAACATTCTATTCGCTCTCTGAGCCGCAGCAGCACACTGAGCAGAAGGTTTCAGTATATTATCGACGACGACACCCAGATCCCTCTCTTGGTCCGTAACTCCTAACGTGGAACCTTGCATGATGTAGCTATAATTTGGGTTCTTTTTTCCCACATGCATCACCTTGCACTTGCTCACATTAAACGTCATCTGCCATTTAGCCGCCCAGTCTACCAGTCTCGTAAGGTCCTTCTGTAATTTTTCACAATCCTGTCGCAAGTTAGCGACTTTGAATATCTTTGTGTCATCAGCAAATTTAATTACCTCGCTAGTTACTCCCATCTCTAAAACATGTATCAATATATTAAAAAGCAGCGGTCCTAGCACAGACCCCTGAGGAACCCCACTAACTACCCTTCTCCATTGTGAATACTGCCCATTTAACCCCACTCTGTTTCCTATCCTTCAACCAATTTTTAATCCACAATAGGACTTTTCCTTCTATTCCCATGACCCTCCAATTTCCTCTGTAGCCTTTCATGAGGTATCTTGTCAAACGCCTTTTGAAAATCCAGATATACAATATCAACCAGCTTCCCTTTGTCCACATGTTTGTTTACTACTTCAAAGAATTGAAGTAAATTGGTCAGGCAAGATTTCCCCACACAAAAGCCGTGCTGACTCGGTCTCAGTAATCCATGTCCTCGGATGTGCTCTGTAATTTTGTTTTTAATAATAGCCTCTACCATTTTCCCAGGCACCGACGTCAGACTCACCGGTCTATAATTTCCCGGATCTCCCCTGGAACCTTTTTTAAAAATGGGTGTTACATTGGCCACCCTCCAATCTTCCGGTACCACACTCGATTTTAAGGATCAGTTGCATATCACTAGCAGTAGCTCCGCAAGCTCATTTTTCAGTTCTATCAGTACTCTAGGATGAATGCCATCCGGTCCAGGAGATTTGCTACTCTTCAGTTTGCTGAACTACCCCATTATGTCCTCCAGGTTTACCGTGAAGTCTGTAAGTTTCTCCGACTCGTCCGCTTGAAATATCATTTCCGACATCAAATCTTTCTCGGTGAAGACCGAAGCAAAGAATTCATTCAATCTCTCCACTACGTCTTTGTCTTCCTTGATCGCCCCTTTTACCCCTCGGTCATCCAGCAGCCCAACCGATTCTTTTGCCGGCTTCCTGCTTTTAATATACGAAAAAAAAATTTACTATGCTTTTTTGCCTCTAATGCTATCTTTTTTTCGTAATCCCTCTTGGCCTTCTTTATCTGCGCCTTGCATTTGCTTTGACACTCCTTATGCTGCTTCTTGTTATTTTCAGATGGTTCCTTCTTCCATTTTCTGAAGGCATTTCTTTTAGCCCTAATAGCTTCCTTCACCTCACTTTTCAACCAGGCCGGCTGTCTTTTGGAGTTCCGTCTTTCTTTTCTAATTTGTGGAATATGTTTGGCCTGGGCCTCCAGGATGGTATTTTTGAACAGCGTCCATGCCTGTTGTATAGTTTTTACCCTCTCAGTTGTCCCCCTAAGTTTTTTTTCCACCGTTCTTCTCATTTTATCATAGTCTCCTTTTTTAAAGTTAAACGCTAACGTATTTGACTTCCTGTGTATAGTTACTTCAAGGTTGATATCAAAACTGATCATATTATGATCACTGTTATCAAGCGGCCCCAGTACCATAACGTCCCTCACCAGATCATGCGCTCCACTAAGGACCAAGTCTAGAATGTTTCCTTCTCTCGTTGGCTCCTGCACCAGCTGCTCCATAAAGCTGTCCTTGATTTCATCAAGGAATTGTACCTCTCTAGCGTGTCCCAATGTTACATTTACCCAGTCTATATTTGGATAATTGAAGTCACCCATTATTATCACATTGCCCATTTTGTTTGCATCTCTGATTTCTTTTATCATTTCTGCGTCTACCTGCTCATCCTGGCAAGGCGGACGGTAGTACACTCCTATCACCGTCCTTTTCCCTTTTATACATGAAATTTCAACCCACGATTCAAGGGTGTGATTTGTGTCCTGCTGAATTTGTAATCTGAGTGAAGGCTCTCATTAATATACAATGCTACCCCTCCACCAGTCTGGTCCACCCTATCACTACGATATACTTTGTACCCCGGTATGGCAGTGTCCCACTGGTTATCCTCCTTCCACCAGGTCTCAATAATGCCTATTATATCCAATTTTTCATTATTTAAACCGTGCCACTATTTTCAATTCAAAAATTCAGCAAACATCTGCTGAATTATAAAGAGCAGTGGTGGATTTTTGAATGGAAAAAACAGTAGCCCCTGGTGGTTTAAATGAGGAATTAGAGAGGATGTTCCCGATTTAAGGGGTCCTTTAGGGGTCCTTTTACTAAGGTACGCTGAAAAAATGGCCTGCGGTAGTGTAGATGCACGATTTGGGCACGCACAGAATTATGTTTTGTGCACCTACAAAAAATGCCTTTTTAAAACCTTTTGCAAAAAATGGACGTGCAGCAAAATGAAAATTGCCGCATGTTCATTTTGGGTCTGAGACGTTACCTCAAGCCATTGACCTAGTGGTAAGGTCTCACACAGTAACTGGGTAGTAATGCTGTGCGTCAAAAAATAAAAAATATTTTTCAGATGCACGTAGCGGATGCGCGCCAAAATTGAAATTACCACAAAAGCCACATGGTAACCGAGCAGTAACTCCAATTTGGCGTGCATCGGGCATGCATAGGCACCTACACAGCCTAGTAAAAGGGCCCCTAAGTTCATTGACTGTCTAACCATATAAGATTTACGTCAGACGCTATCACTATTTTGGATGCATGGCATTTGATGTGAATGTATTTGTGCCAGAAACAATAGTATGTGTTGTGAGAAGTGGATTATTGGTGTGTGCTTGGAAGAGGAGAAAGCACAATTTAATGAAGAACTTTTCTGTTTCAGAGAATGTTTCCCCTGATGCAGCGAATGTGAAACATAGTGCTATGATGAAGACGCACCTGTGTTGAAAAGGAAGCGGTCTGAGAATGGAAGCTACTTGGAAATATTAGAAGTCTTTTGGGATACAGTCTTATCATTACTTTAAAGATAAGTACTGATTTAAAGTTGAAAATATTTGGAGAAGATAGTTGGAGATTTTTTTATTTAAAGACTGAGAATTGAATTATTATCCAAGTACTATAAAAATGAACCGATGAGGAGTATAGGTGTGGTTACAAAAGCTTTTGCTTTGTGTCTCACCGTCCAATGATCCACAAAACATTTTTTTTTGAGAACTATATGGTGAATATATTGGGTTTTACAAACCTGAATATCCTAAAGAATTCAAGCTGCAAAGCTATTTTATTATTATTTCAAGGTGGTTTTAACCCCAGAGAGGTAAGAACAAAATTTCCCAGTATGGTCTCCCTCAAAGCCAAATCCAACAAGTTAGCTGGCATTTCTATGTGACCAGCTGAAGCAGGGTATAAATGCCTACACTGAAATTTTCCAAGGTATATGTGTACTTCTGTTCTAAAATAAACGATACATGTATACTTTGAAGAACCGCCCATAATACACATCCTTGAAATGTGTGTGTATCATGAGCATATATGTACATATAGACCCAGGTCTACTGAAAAGTCCTCCAATATTGTTACAGATCCTTGGAGAGTACAGTACAACACCGATTATCTGAACACCAACCAGATGTCCAATTATCTGGAACGGTGGTCTATGCGTGTCTGTCAGTGTTGCAGTACTTCCCGGTGAGTCAGCTGGTGCAGTGAGAGCTTTGGTGCAGCTGCAGGAAGTGGATCCTTGCACATCGGGTGGTGGATGGGTCGGTCTGGTAGTGTGGAGTGTGGGGGTTTGTGGGAGAGAATGCAGCATCACAAATTTTGCACTCACTTTCTTTTTTTTTGGCAAGGTTAATTAATTTATTAATTTTTGAGTTTTTGCTGCATCGGGGACAAGGACTGGTTGGTTAAGGTTATGGGTAGTGGGTATAGGTTTGTCCAATCATCCAAATTTATGATTATGCAGACCAACCCCTGCCGAGGATGGTCTGGATAATTGGAATTGTTCTGTATTTCAATACAACCAATTTTAAGTCAGCAAGAAAATGACATTCAATAGCGCAGAAGAAGTGGTATGCCTACAAAAAAGAAAAACCTGAAATACGCTCCTGGGGCCATGATTAAATTGGTTGAATAAAATTAAATCTTAAATATGAAGTTTTTTTTTTTACTAGATTATTTAGACAGATAGGCATACATCGTTGTATTGCTCACTATAAGCCAACCAAAGACTGAGTAAACAGGAAGTCATTCAGCTTCGTATTTTAGCCACAGGTTTCAACCACTGGAAATCATTGGAGAACAAGCAGTAAGATGAAGTATCATGCAAGATATCTCAGTGCTTTTCATTGGAATATTGTATAAAATCCTACTCCTACCCATGTTCGTATTACTTCATAATACTTGGCATTGTATTTGCAGTGTTTATACACTTTTTATGTGCCAAAAATTTTAGGAGAAATTTCTCAGGCAGAACCATATATATACGCTATTTGCTTTCAGTTGCCCACATGTGAAAGGGCATCACACACCATGTGTCAAAAACTGATTTGCTGGACTAACTCTACTCCCACACAGTCACACTTTAAACACTCCATATGTCTAGATTCATTATTTCTTTTTTTTCTCTTTTCTTTTTTTAAAGAACTTTTAAAATGGTTATCTGAATACATGATTTAAAGTATAAAAAACCTTTCACATAGAAAATAGCCACATGGTCAGTACTGTGAAATGGAAACTAATATACATTTGCCAAAAAATAGTTTTGAGCATCAGAATATTGAATTTCAAATAAATAAACAAACAATGTTTAACATTTTCTCCAGAGAAAAGAGATCAAAGAATTCAAATGGATCTAGGCTAATCAATGCATGCAAGTCAATGTTTCTACTTTACATGAAAGACGCTACAGGGAAGTCAGCAACCATTATTACAAGATTATAACTTTACAAAAAGACAGGAAATCTATACCAATTATAATCATCTTAATGCAAAATGCTCAGAAGAGCAATTTTAAAAGCCATGTCCATGGGTAAATAGTGCTTTATCGTAAAATTATGTGCATATAGTCTCTATGAGAGTAATTCTATAACACTAGTGCTAATATTTATGTGCCAATTATATGCATAAATGTTTAAAACAATTAGGTTTATGGACACGTGTGCATATGTATGCGTAACTGCTCAAATTCCACCTAAGCACTACTCTGTAAAAACCTTCTTAACTTATAAAGCATGTATTTGCAAGAGAATGTATGCAGGCATCTACACCACTAAGAGAGGGAATTCATCAAGGTGCATTAGGGATTTAAATCATGTTATTTGCCCCTTAGTGAAACT
This sequence comes from Microcaecilia unicolor, assembly GCF_901765095.1. Lineage (NCBI taxonomy): Eukaryota > Metazoa > Chordata > Amphibia > Gymnophiona > Siphonopidae > Microcaecilia > Microcaecilia unicolor. The sequence continues at coordinate 92,959,801 of NC_044039.1, forward strand.
TAAACGGCCCTAACACTGCTTGACTAAAATTACCACAGTGATATTTTAGTTGCTACGAGTGAAGCTTAATCAGATGCAAAACATGCAAATAGTATGCAAATACAAAAAAATCATGGTGAAATAACCCCAGCTGGGGTTATTTCACCACCTGGAAGCATTGGACTGCAAAGCCACAGCACGATGCTTGTGGGCTGACAGAACTGGACCATCCTGGCTTCCAAGCCCTCTTGCTGAAGCCCAACCCCCCTCCCGGCCACAAACTCCAAGCTCCCTCCCCCACTTCTAGGGTAGCCCTCGCTCCCTCAAAGGGTTACATTTAGAACATTGGTGATCCAGTCCGGTGCCTGCTGCAAAATGGCATGACAACCACTAGGGTTCATGTTTCCTTATACGATGCAATCTTTTACCGCAACAGGGGCAGACTGACCGTTCGGGCAACCGGGAAGTGCCCAAGGGCCCAGAGGCTCTGCCCGGATGTCCGCCGTTCTGCCCATTCCCACACACTACCCTCCTGCCGCAGCCACCACTGTTGCTGCTGTTACAGCAGTAGTGGCAAAAACAGAAATAAAGATCAGGAACCGCACTGTTCCTCCTGTTCCCGCCTTCCTCTAACAATTTCCTGTTCCGGGGCAGAGGTGGTCAGCTCTGAGCAGGAAGGGAACGGTGCAGCCCCGCGATCTTTTTTTTCTATTATTGCCGCCACTGCTGAAACAGCAGCAGGGCAGCAGCAGTGATGGCCGCGGCAGGGGGGTATTGGGTGGAAGTGGAAATAGCCCTGGTCCTGGTGTGCCAGTGGTAGTAGGGGTGTCCGGTGGGGGGAGGGGTAGAGAGGGTTTGGGTGTTGGGATAAAAGATGCAAAAACATATTAGACAAAATAGCACCCTTAGAAACAAGAACCTCACGTAGGCATAACTCGTTATCATGGTTCAACGAAGAACTGAAAAAAATTAAAAACACAATCCAGGAAACTCGAAAGAGCATGGAAAAAAATAAAAGATGCACAAACACTCAACGCATGGAAACAAACTCAAAGAAAATACAAATACGCAATAAGGCAAGCCAAAAGGCTATACTACAAAACCAAAATAGGGCCTGAATATAAAGACACGAAAAAATTATACCAACTCGTGAACAAACTACTAGACACCAGCTCGATCACCACAACTAACACAGACACCCCAACGGCAGACAAGCTTGCCAAATACTTCAAGGAAAAAACTGTAAATCTACGCAACACACTACCTCAGAACATCACCAACATCGAAAATTTCATCGAATGTATGGACCCTAACCCCGGTGAATACCCAGCGGACAGATTTTGGACAAGATTCGCTCTCCTCACCACTGAAACAGTTAATCAAGCGACTAACAGATTCTCCAAGACCCACTGTAAACTAGATACCTGCCCCAGCTACCTAATAAAATCCGCCCCCCACCGCTTCATAGCAGACCTCACATCCCACATGAACTACATGTTTCAACATGGTCTCTTCCCCAAGGACAGTGGCAACATCCTCCTCACCCCAATACCAAAAGATACCAAAAAAACCCCGAACGATATCACTAACTACCGCCCACAGTAGCATCCATCCAGTGGTGTGCTGGAGCAGGCTCTCACAGGCTCTCGAAGGCTCTCGAGAGCCGTTTGTTAAGTTTTTAAGAGTTTTGGGAGCCGGTTCTCCATGGCTACTTTAACAAATGGATCCCAAAATGTGGGATTGGGCCCCTCCTGAATTCTCTTTTACTTTGCTGGCGAGAGAGAGCCCCCTGTTAACAATTTACCAGCACACCCCTGCATCCATCCCACTGGTAGTCAAACTAATGGAAAGCATGGTAACCAAAGAACTTACTGACTACATAAACAAATTCGCAATACTACACGAATCACAATCAGGATTTCGCGGCAACCACAGCACCGAAACAGTACTAATTACTCTCTTAGCCAAATTCAAACAAGAAATTGCATTAGGCAAAAGCGTACTTCTTCTACAATTTGACATGTCTAGTGCGTTCGACATGGTAAACCACAATATACTACTAAGCATCCTAGAATACTTCGGGATTGGCGGAAGTGTACTTCGTTGGATCAAGGGTTTCTTAACTACTAGAACATATCAAGTGAAATCAAATTCGAACATATCATCACCATGGAAAGCAGACTGTGGAGTACCCCAAGGATCACCACTATCACCGCTCCTTTTCAACCTAATGATGACCCCACTAGCTAAGTCCTCATCCACTCAAGGCCTGAACCCTTTCATTTATGCAGGCGATGTCACAATAAACATCCCTTACAAACATGACCTAGCAGAAATCACAAATGAAATCAAACTCAGCCTAAACATCATGAACTCATGGTCGAATGCATTTCAACTAAAACTTAACACAGAAAAAACACACTGTCTCATCCTCTCATCCTAATACAACACAAACAAACCCACCAACATAACCACCCCAGATCACAACCTCCCTATCTCAGCCTGAAAATTCTCGGAGTTACACTTGACAGAAATCTCACACTGCAGAGCCAAGTGAAAGCTACCACAAAGAAAATGTTCCACTCAATGTGGAAGCTCAAATAAGTAAAACCTTTTTTCCCCCTGAGGGAAATATTTCGCAATCTGGTACAATCCATGGTACTAAGTCATCTAGACTACTGCAACGGAATCTACGCGAGATGCAAAGAACAAATCCTAAAGAAACTTCAAACTGCTCAAAACACAGCAGCTAGGCTTATATTTGGAAAAACGAGATTCAAAAGCATCAAACCCCTACGAGAAAAACTACACTGGCTACCAATCAAAGAACGCATTGCATTCAAAATCTGCACCATGGTTCATAAAATCATCTACGGTGATGTCCCGGGATACATGACAGACCTCATAGACCTACCAACCAGAAACACATCAACATCAACACAAACATACCTAAATCTCCATCACCCAAGCTACAAAGGACTCAAATACAAATCAACCTATTCACTCAGCTTTTCCTATATAAGCACACAACTATGGAACGCATTACCAAGCACCGTGAAAACAACAAACAACCACCAAAAATTCCAGAAACTACTAAAAACCAACCTGTTCAAAAAGGAATACCCTAACGACCCAACTTAAATGCTTTAACCCTGCAACACAATGAAACCAAAGCTCGTACTGGACATAACTCTTCCCCTTACGATTCCCTAATGTGTCTGTAACCCATGAACTGTACTCTACTACATTACTACTCTGTATTTGCTCATACCAGTTTTGGCGATCGCCTGTACGGTACTATGTAAGCCACATTGAGCCTGCAAATAGGTGGGAAAATGTGGGATACAAATGCAACAAATAAATAAATATTTTACTGCATGAGCACGTGTAAAAAGTAATGGCTCATGCGATATTCCTGCACTAACCAGTTAGCATATGGTTATATATCTGCACTAACTAATTAGCACAGGAACACCCACTCTCCACCCCAACACTCCCCCCCCCCCCCAAAAAAAAAATGCTAATTTAGTAGTTACTGCAACATGCCTGAGTGCATCCCACGGTGCACCATTTTAAGCTGTTTTAGGCTTGCGTTAGTGATTAATGAAGCTTAGTAAAAGGGCCTCATTGCTTATATCGGAGAGAGGAATAAATCTACTGCTCAAAAATTACAGTTAAGCAATTCAATATGTAAATCTACATCAAGAAGTTGATTTATCTAGCAAAAAGGCCTCCAAATGGGATAGATCTTTGTAAATATATTTCATCCTGATAAGTAAACAATTGCAAAAGGAAAAAAACAAATAAACAAAAAACACAGAAATAACATGAGCACAGACCTTCAGTAGTAAAAACTGCATCCTCTAGAGCTCAGTAGCATGAGATATACCCAGGAAAATACTTATCTTTTGCCCAAAATATAATATTTTTATTTTTGTAAAATATGATTTCAGCACTTTTGGCTTTATCTTTTTCCACTGAAATAGCAACTACTGAGGTAGCTCTGGAGGAAATTAACTCCTGAAAGTTCTCTAAGAAATCTGTTAAATTCAAAATTGAAGGGTCATCCTCCTCCTGAGAAACCCGAGCTCTGTCATTCCCAGGTACTGAAACATAATACAACTTAGAAATCTGAATACTCTCATAATTAGTTAATTGCAAAAATTTCCTTTATACCAAAAACACTTACTGCATGCTCTGTGTTCAACCAATAAAGTTTCCAATCCACGGACTTTCTTATAATGTAGGGCTTCTTTGACTAAGCTGCAGTGAGAAGTAGAATCCGCCTACTGCAGTTTAAAAGGGATTACAGTGGGGCATGCTGAAAGGCATCCTGCAATAGAAGTCCATTGTGCATGTGCAAACCCCAGGAAAAGTGTTTGTTTACTTTTCTCAGAAGGGGCATGTCTGGGGGGTGAACAGTGGATTACAGTTAATTCATTTATAGCCTGCCAATACCGATAAGACAGTTCATAGCAGGTTACAATCAAGAGACTAGGACCTAATAAGTCTAGGAAATACAAACAGATCCATTATAAACAACTACATAATCAAATTTTACAAAATAGGAACCTGATTCTGATAATAATCCTTATGATCTAGTTCCTCATCACATGTTTATTAAAAAGAAGTGTCTTCAGTCTTTTCCTAAATTGACTATAAGGGGTCCATTTACTAAGGTACCAAAACAGCCAATAAGATATTGTGGAAATTAGGGTATAAGTATTTTATTATTAAACCACATTCGACCACCTAAACTTCCAGAAAAAAACTAAAAACTAACCTGTTTAAAAAGGCATATCCTACCAATCCATCATAAATGCCTGATCTCTGCAACACAACAAACCTAAAGTACAAAATGAACATAACACAACTCTTCCGTTGAACGATTCTCGAATGTGGCTGTATCTTACCACAACATCACTTTGTATTTGTTTACACCGGAGTCTGCAACCGCCTCTCCGGTACTATGTAAGCCACATTGAGCCTGCAAATAGGTGGGAAAATGTGGGATACAAATGTAACAAATAAATAAATAGCGCTGAAAAATAGGCTGTGCTAGTGTAGGTGTGTGTTTTGGGCATGCGCAGATCCATTTTTCAGTGCACCTGTAAAAAAAAAAAAGCCTTTATTTTTGCTTAACATGGATGTGCGGCAAAATAAAAATTGGCACCCATTGGCTTAGCGGTAAGGTCTCATGCGGTAATCATCTACGAGCGTGGAATGACAATTACCACCTGGTTTCCGGCGCACATAGCAGACGCACGTAAAAAAACAAAAATAACACCCAGGCCACGTGGTAGCCGGGCGGTAACTTATACCAACGTGCATTGGGCACGCGTAGGCACCTACGCGGCTTAGTAAAAAGGACCCCGAAGTAACGAAATGCCTCAAACCAATAAAAAGAGAATTCCATAAACTAGCAGCTCGATAAGCAAATAAACTAGTAAATAATTTTTTAGATGTTATTCCTCTGGGACTAGAAAAGGAGAAAAAAAGATGATTCTTGTGTACAATAGAATTGACCCACGCAAGAATATTTAACTAAAGAAAGCATATATCGAGGAATCAAACCTTAAACTATTTTAACTAATCAGTTAGCACAAATCAGTTATCACAGCCACATTATTGTGCACTAAGTGAATAGTGAATGTGAGCCCTTACTGTCTACAGAATGGGTGGTGGTAAGAGCGCACGTGCTAATTTTTGGTAATGGCTGAATGCCAATGGCAACATTAGTGTATGACTATTAATTCAGAAAATGGGAAATCAGTCATTTTCTGGCTGCAGTAAAAGTGGCCTGAGCATCGGAAAAAACTCGCGGTAGGGCACGCTAAGGTAACGTTTTACTGCAGCTTAGTAAAAAAGACCTCTTGGTAACTATCCAATATTAGCTCATCTCTGAAATGATATTAATGGAGGTTTGTGAAAGTCTGAGAGCACATGTCAAAACTTGAACAGTATCTTCACTACAAAGAAGATCCCTGAAACGGAAGGCAGTACAGAAATAATAATGTCAGTAAATATCTCCGCTGAGCATATCTAGCTTTTTTTTTTAATACGTATGCATAATCATTGCACTTGGGTGTCACCTCTGTAAAAAGCGATCCATTTAATTTGCTTTGTCATCAAAATCATCGAGAGGAACATATGCATTGCAGTCTAAGAAAACTGACTGTTTAGCAATCTGGCTTTCAGTTGGTATAGATTAAAACTATGAAAATTTAAATATCAACATTTTTGAAGTACGAGTTGGTAACAAAAAAATAACATGAATATCTAAAAAAAATTATAGTTTGCTGATGACAATGAACAGTAAAATACAAATTAGCATTTACTGAATTCAACCATACTGCCAACTGATTTAGCACATCATGCAGTCCTGTCCAGATGTCATCCAAAAATGTCTCCAGACTAAAATTTTAGCATAATCTGCTTAGAGTATACAAACGTCTCTTCAAATTCTCCTACATATAAAACAGACAAAGATGGGATATTTATAAAATGGCTTATCATTAAGGAGCACTTATACTAAGCAGTGCTAGTAAATGGGCTAGTGCGTCCTTACGCAGGCCTTTCCTAACGCACTAAGACCATTTCTAACATAGCTGTCAAAAGGGTTTTTTTTCCCATTTGTTGCATATTTTGCAATGTGCTAATGTTAGTATTAATGTGTAGCCATTTAAAAAAATTAATATGAGAGCACTTACTACCTCCAGTTATCACAGCCATAATGCTTATGTTTATTCCACACTTGATATACCGCCTTTCTGTAAATACAAAGTGGTTTACATATACTATGCTTGCACATCTTGCCCATTCTCCTCCCTTGACATGACCGTTCCACAAAATAAGAAAACGTAAATACCCTGCAAATGGCACAGCATATCACCTCCACCTGGGATGCAACATCAGGCTCCTGCAACTTATAAATAATACACTTTTTGTTTATTTACAACTCAAACTTTACAGATTTCTGCTCAGTCTGTGTTGAGGCACCAGTCCTCAGTTTTTCTTCAAACTTATTTCATTTATTTTGTCTAGAGAGAGAAAAATGTATCTTCCCTTCATATTACAAACAACTCTCTTCGTGTCCTGTGATCTGAGCTGGATCTATATTAACATGTAACCCTCCTCCGGGACAACAAAGAAAAAGACTACAGCAACCTGCTTCAAGTGGACCATCCAAGGACATCAGAACCAGAAACTACAACGTGCATAACTACAATCTGTGAGTTAAAACTTTATTTTAAGTACATACCAATTTTTAAGAGTCTGATTCTGTTAAAGTCCACCATCAACCCCCCCTCTGTATCAAGTCTCTGAGAAATTAATACAGAAGTGCAAAGTACAATCATTTGTTTCTCTATTACTGGAAGACTTTGATCTCCCAGGCCTGTTTTCTCAAACCTGATAATTTAAAGCCTTTAATCCCACAGTGCCAACTGGTAAAATTTCTGATAAACAGAGTCTTTTAGGACTGCAGCGCCACCCAGTGAAATTGGGCTAAGGAGCTTCTGATACAAAGAATGTGCCTTGTCCCAGCAGACCAAGAGACCTCAGGGATCCCAGTGGTGTGTGGGACAGGAAAATATAATCCCCAACCAAAGAGAAGACAAAAGTGTAAGAGGTCAAACACCTACATCAGTGGTTCCCAAACCTGGTCCTGGAGGCACCCCAGCCAGTCAGGTTTTCAGGATATCCACAATGATTATTCATGAGAGAGATTTGCATGCAGTGGAGGACGTGCATGCAAATCTCTCATGAATATTCATTGTGGATATCCTGAAAACCTGATTGGCTGGGGTTCTTCCAAGACCAGGTTTGGGAACCACTGACCTGCACAGCAATGCTTAAAAGCACCTCACTGCCATACTAGAACTACCCCAAGCACCCCTAGACCACCCTTTGCAACTATACAACTGGTGAATGCCAGATCAGCTGCTAAGAAATCCTCAGTGATCCATGATGTCATCTATGAACAGCATCTTGACATTTTAGGAGTACCTGAAAACTGGCTACATAAAAACAGGGATTTACCACTGGTTGAACTATGCCCAACAGATTTTAACATCCAATATCAACTAAGACCAAGAAGACAAGATGGAGGGGTAATAGTCCTGACTTGGGATGCAATGAAAACTGTGCAGAATTGCCATTCCCCAGCTAAATTAATCAGAGTCTCTTAATCCAGAAGCAGAGAAACTAATCTGGCTGCTCATTGTATACCGAGCACCTCATAACAACACATCATCTGTGCAAGACCTCCTTGATTTGATTACACAAATTACCCTGAATTGCCCTAGGATGGTGATCACAGGCGATTTCAATCTACATATTGAAACCCCAGATACCACCATAGCTGTTTTCATGGACATGAAGACAGCACTAGGATTCACACAGGTGATCAATTCTCCCACCTATGAAATGGGTCACATACTAGATTTGGGGGCTCATTTCTAAAACAGACACCACCTAAAAAATAAAAAAAAAAGTGCCATAAAACACCATTTGGATGTTTTCTTCTCAAAACATCCAAATCAGTACTTTTGAAACCTATTTGGCAGACGTTTATCTATGCAATTCGTCTGTTGTGCATCTTAATCACATGGGCGCATGTCGGGGCTTTTCAAAGGCGGGATTAGGGTGTGCCTAACAATTGGATATTTTACAGCCATAACGGAACAAAACCAAAACGTTCAGGACTAAAACTAAGACATTTTGGTCTAGACCTGTTAGAAGCATTAAGGCACAAAAAGGTGCCCTAAATGACCAGATGACTACTGAAGGGTGACCCCCCCTCCAATATCTCCTTAATGGTCACTGACCCCTTCCCACCATCAAAAAAATGTGAATGAAAATATCTTACCAGCCACTATGACAGCCTCAGATGTTAAAGTCAGGTCTATTAGAGCAGCATGCAGGCCCCTGGAGTAGTGTAGTGGTCAGTGCAGCAGAGCTGCAAAGGAGCCCCTATTTTTGAGAGGGAGATTTTAGTACATGCTCCAGCCCCGCCCCACTTTGCATTGGCACACCTCAAACCCACAGCCATTTCAGAAAATATTTTATTTAATAGCCTAATACCCTTTTCAATTAGCTTTCAGAGGCCAAAACCTCCTGAATCAGGTCAGTATAATGCTGTTATGGTATCCTCTCCTGACCTGAGGAAGTGTTGGTCTCTGAAAGCTAAACAAAAATGTTTTAAAATCAGTGAAGGTATCACCTTATTTTTTATTTTGTGTTTTATTTGCATTTATTAAACTTTATTAACACAGCTACCACATTACTTTATCCTAAATTAAAAATAAAATTATTTTCTTTACCTTTGTTGCCTGGCCAATTACTATTTCTAATTGTGCTGCTCCCAGTCTCTTGATACTGCTTTCCTTCATCTTCTCAACTCTTTTGCCAGGGTTTCCTGTCCATTTGTCATTTTCTCTCCTTTTTCTTTGTTTTCTTCAATATTTTTCTGCCTCTCTCTCTGTCCAGACTTAATTCACTTACTGTCCATTCTTTAATTTCCTTCTTTTTACTTCATCTACCTATGGCTTTTCGTCTTTTCCTCACCCTTGTTCTCCCCATGCCCCTTCCTCTTATTCTCCAGTCTTTCACTACTCTGTCCTCTCCCCTTTTCCATCCAGCAGCTCTCCTCTTTCTCTCCCCATCCTTCCAGTGTCTCCCCTCTTTCTTTCTGCATCCTTCCATCCAGTGTCTCCTCTTTCTCCCTACCCTTCCATCCAGCATCTTCCCTCTTTCTCTCCCCATCCTTCCACTCATCTACCCTCTCTCCTGATCCTTCCATCTAATGTCTCTCTCCCCCTCCTTCTATCCAGTGTCTCTCTATCTCTCTACCCTTTTCTGTTTAGTGTCCCCTCTCTCTCCACATCCTTCCAGTCTCTCCCCTTTCTCTCTGCATCCTTTCATCCATCCCCCCTTTCTCTTCCTATCCTTCCATCCAGTGTCTTTCTCTCCACATCCTTCCATCCAGTGTCTCTCTCTCTCCCCCCTTCTTTCCATCCAGTGTCTCCCTCTCTCTACTCTTTTACATTCGTCATGTCCCCCCTTTCTCACCATCCTTCAATGTCTCTTCTGTTTCTCTCCCTACCCTTCCTTCCAGCATCTTCCCTCTTTCTACTCAGCCAGGATCCCCCCTTTCTCCCCCATCCTTATCTCCATTAGCTTCTCTCTTTCCCCAGCCCTTCTCCATCTCCCTTCCTTCTCTCCCCATCTTCCCACTCGCTCTATTTTGCCTCCTGCTCCTCCTTCCACCCAATATTCGTTTTATGGCCACACAGTGCTGCTTTCTCCTGTTGGGCAGCAGTGGCCACGACAAAAACAAAAAATTTAAAAAGCAAGCGCGGCGCCTCAGGCAGCCTTCAGGCATTGGCTGTTGGTTCTAAAGCCGCTCCTCTCTCCTCTCTCTGTCCCCAGAGGAGCATAGAAGGAAGTCGATCTCAACTTTATGCTCCAGGAGCAGAGAGAAGAGAGGAGGAGCAGCTGTAGAGCCGACAGCCAATGCCTGAAGGCTGCCTGCGGCGCCACACTTGCTTTTTTTATTTTTTGGTTGCGGCCACTGCTGTTCAACAGGAGAAGCAGTAGTGGCCAAGAAATGAATACCGGGTGGAAGAGGGAGGTACTGCCGCATTTCTCAGCAGGAGACTTTCCCGCTTTGGCGGGAGTGCGGAAGATGACCCACCAAAGTGGGAGTCTCCCGCTGAATGCGGGAGACTTGGCAGGTCTGGTGCAGTGGACTATGGAGTGGGGGACCCAGGTCCCTATCTCCCTCTAACTTTCACACTTGTAGTGGAAACTGTGACCCCTCCCAAAGTCATTAAAACTCTACTGTACACATATATAGGTGCCCCCTTCACCCACAAGAGCTATTGTAGTGCTGTGCTGGGGGGCACTAGGTTTGGGTAGTTTTGAGTGCTCAGAGGACACTATAAGGGAGTAAAGGTGATGTTGCACCTAGCAGCATTTTCCTGACGTGCACTGTAGTGCCCTCTAGGGTGCCCACGTTCTCCTGGTGTGTCTGGGAAACCAATCTAATAAAAATGCTGGCTCCTCCTACATCCCATGGCATGATTTCTACGTTTTGCACTTGCGGTTTTTTTTTTTTTAATGGCCGAAAAAAAACATCCAAAGCATAAAACCTTGCTTGAACAGTATTTAAAAAAAAAAAAAAAAAAAAAGACGTTTTTCTTTTTACAAAAGTGACCTTTTTTCTATTCGGATTTTGAACATTTTATGCAAAAACGTCCAAGGTTGGACCTTAGACGTCATATCGAAAATATCTCTCTTTGCATTCTACAAAGGGGTTGAACGTCCCAGAATATCAGAATATCAGTATTGAAATAACGCCCCTATCAAGGACAGATCATTTTCTAATTAAGTTTTCTCAAAGTGACCACCTCACCTTAAACAAATGGCACCTCCCAGAGTTTGGAAGCAGATCAGAGACCAGAAAAAGCTGGCTGCTGAGAATTTCCTAGAGGCCTTGTACTATTCACATGTGGATGAAAAGGCAACTACAGTGTTAGAACAGGTTGATAACTGGAATGCACACTTAGGTACGACCTTAGAGAAAATGGCACCACTAAAAAAGGTCTTATGTCCTACTCACAAACGCTCAACTTGGTTTTCCCCAGAACTTCAGACCCTTAATCATGAAGGATGGAAACTGGAGATGGCGTAAATCTTGCCTAAATGAGAACAGGCTAAACTATAGGAAACATATGACAAAGTACCGCCAAGCCTTAACAGCCAAAACACATTATTTCTCTCAATGTATTAAACAGTCTGCCAATTCAACCAAGCACCTGTTCAACACAGTAAACAGCATACTGCAATTCCCACAACAGAACCAGCCTGCCCAGACAAAATGAACTTGTGCTGATTTTGCTGCATACTTTGCCAACAAAATGAAGGCTCCGCCAGGATGTACAGGTAGCCCCACCCAGTCTCCAATCAGCTAACCAGGAGTGCACAACTTTCCCCCCTCCTGACCCAGACATATGGGACTCTGAACCAGTAACAGAGGAGGGCCTTGACAAACTACTAAGAGACATTTGACCAACCAACTGCTCCTTGACCTTGCCCATCAAAGATAGTGCAGCAGGCAAGAAGGGGCCTTATAGAATGTGCCACAAAAATTGTGATCCTCTCTTTCTAATGGGCAACTACCAACAGCATTAAAAAAGGCAGTGGTGAGTCCTTTGCCCAAGAAAACAACCTTGACCAGACAACTAGAAAGTTACAGACCAGTATCTAACATCCCATTTCTAGGAAAACTTATAGAACAGTCTGTGTTCAACTCAATGATTGGCTAGAAGAGAGAAACTGGCTAGACCCATATCAAAATTAATTCAGACTCAGTTATGGAGCAGAAACAGCCCTTGTATCCCTACTAGATGATCTTCACAAAAACTGAGACAAGAGATTTGTCTTGGTGTTAGTATTGCTAGATTTTTCAGCAGGGTTTGATAATGTGGATCATGATATCATGCTAGCACAACTGGCAGAGACAGGTATCAATGGAATAGTACTTTTGGTTCAGATACTATATATCAGACAGACAAGAGTACTTACTGGATCGATACTGTCACCTATTCTTTTCAATACCTCAAGCCACAAGCCAAGCTGACTCAGTCGATGGACACACATTTCTACATCTATATGGATGACGTGTGGCTACTCATACCCACAGCCCTGAATAAACTGACTACGTGTCTAACATCAATTCAAGAATGGGCTAAAAACAACAAATTGTGCCTGAACCTAAGTAAAGCCAAGCTTCTATAGGTCCCTAACACAAGTGGGCATTCACCTGATATCAAAATCTCTTTGAATACAACTACTGGGCCAGACCGAAGGGCCATCAAGTCCAGCATCCTGTTTCCAGCAGTAGCCAAATTAGGTTACAAGTACCAGCCAAGATCCCAAAACAGTACAATAAATGTTATGCTGCTTATCCTAGAAATAAGCAGTGGATTTTCCACAAGTCCATTTTCATAATGTCTTATGGACTTTTTTTTTTTTTTAGGAAGCTATCCAAACCTTTTTCAACCCTGCTAACTGATTTACCACATTCTCTGGCAATGAATTCCAGAGTTTAATTACATGCTGAGTGAAGAAATATTTTCTCAGATGTGTTTTAAATTTACTACTTTGTAGCTTCATCACATGCCCCCTAGTCCTAGTATTTTTGGAAAGAGTAAACAAATTATTCACGTCAACCCATTCCACTCATTATTTTATAGACCTCAATCATATCTCCCCTCAGCTATCTTTTCTCCAAGCTGAAGAGCCATAGTCACTTTAGCCTTTCTCACAGGAAGTCGTCTCATCCCCTTTATCATTTTCATTGCCCTTCTCTGTACCTTTTCTAATCCCACTATATCTTTTTTGAGGTGCGGTGACCAGAATTGACAGAATATTCAAGGTGCAGCCCTCACCATGGACTGGATACAAAGGCATTATAACATCCTCATTTTTGTTTTCCATTCCTTTCCTAATAATACTTAACATTCTATTTGCTTTCTTACCCACCGCCACACACTAAGCAGAGGCTTTCATCATATCATCAACGATGATGCCTAGATCCCTTTCCTGGTCAGTGACTCCTAATGTGGAACCTTGCATTACATAGTTATAATAATTTGGGTTCCTCTTTCCCACATGCATCACTTTGCACTTGCTCACATTAAACGTCATCTGCATTTTTGATGCCCAGACATCTAGGGGATCCAGAGAGACCTTCTTCAAGATGGACTGAACCAAAGCTTCCTTCCAAGATGATGGACTGAGCCAAGGGTGAGGCTTTGTGAATTATTGATGGACAAATGGAAGAAGACCATGATGGGGTATTTTATTCCATTGATCAAGTGAACAAGTTTTTAAGCATAGAAAAGAGAAAAATAAAGTAAACGAGCCAGGGAGGGAACAGGAAAGTTGTCCCAGGTAGGAAAAGGGAAATGGGACTTGAATATACCGCCTTTTTGAGGTTTTTGCAACTATATTCAAAGCGGTTTACATATATTCAGGTACTTATTTTGTACCAGGGGCAATGGAGGGTTAAGTGACTTGCCCAGAGTCACAAGGAACTGCAGTGGGAATCAAACTCAGTTCCCCACTGCACTAACCACTAGACTACTCCTCCACTCCTCCACTAGAAGTAAGACAAGTGTCAGGGACAGAGTGGTCAATGGTGCTGAAAGAGGGACAGGTGGGGCTGGAAAGTGATGATTTTAGATAGATAGAAAAAACAAACAAACAAACAAGGCAAGTGTATTAGTTTTGGGCACAGAAGAGCAGGAGTAGAAGGGGGTGAGTTAACAATACAGAAGAGTTGTTTACTAGACAAAGGCGAGGTAGTGATAAACGGGACAAATAACGCCTGTTTAAGTGAAAGTTGTATGTGTGATTCGCAGTCTTTGGGAGAAAGAAGATTCTTTTTTTGTTTGCACCAAAATCATTCAGCACTATTTCAAATAGCCAAAGGCCCTTATGGAACCAGGGGTGCTTACAAAAAGAAAAGCAACTGGAGGAGGAGGAGAGAGGAGTGAGAGAATTAAAATAGGCAGACAGGATATTATTCGAACAATTGGTTTGAGTCTCGAGGTCCAATGTGAAGAAATTCTGAAGGAGACAGAGCTTAACAGGAGGCATTGGGCAGGATCGAGTTTATGTAGATGTCTAGCGGAATAGACAAGTTAGGCATCCAAACGGAAGGAGGTCAGGAGGTGCAAAAGAAATTTTAAAAAATGGTCTGACCATGAGACCACGGTAGAGGATAAACAAATTAAATGGAAGGAAGACTGAACAAGGGCTAAGCTAGATCGAGTGTGCAGCCCACAAGGTGGGTAGACCGTATATAAAACTGACAGAAACTTAAATCAGTGAGAAATGAAGTTTAGAAGGCATGGTGATAGGAATTAGGGTCCTCACAGTGGATATTAAATCTCCGATAAGCAGCATATTAGGAAATTGAGATATTATATCAGCTAAGGACTGGAAAGAGAGAGAGTATTGAGGAACCGGTGGACAGTAGAGAATAGAATGTAAAGTGGGAAGGGAAACAAGATCTTCATGAAAAGAGTTTCAGGGTAAGAAAAGGAACCAGAGGAGAGTTTTCTGTATTGGAAACTATCAAGAAGATGAGAGCTGTCCCTTCTCTCTGGCAGGCATGAGGAGAAAAGGAGAAGAATGCTGAGGACCAAGAGGAAGACATTGATAAGAAAGACTTCCTCACCCATATGGAGCCATGTCTCTGTTAGCCAAAGAAGCTGCAATTGGTAGTCTGAGAAAACTGACTGGATAAAGGCCTGCATCAGGACCTCTTCACAGGAAGAGTGGAGGAAAGGGGGTCAAAGGCCCCTGTAGCAAGGGATGGGTAAAACAGGGCTCAAGGGAGCCATAAGAACATTTTGAAAGAGAGAGCCAAGAAAGTGAAGTATAGATTAGGTCTCAATAGCCAGAAATAGAATGACACAAAAAGAAAGAGAGGATAGATTTAAGAGGTGTACCTGGAAAACCAAAGCCTTAGAACCTGCTCCTTGGGTGAACTCCTTCAGTGAATGCCAGTGACACACCACCAGTGAGTTCAGTATATGCCAACTCTTCTGAGTGGTGTGCTTACATGCAACAGCACGTGACTGAGGGGCAGAAGCATTGGGTTCAATAAGGAGAGGTATATGATATTCAGTCAAATGCCTAGAAAGAAAGTATAAACAGAAATCATACAAAAGATAAAAGGGAACAGTAGTACACCATCAATCAGTTCAATTTATGTTGACACTTCCAGGTGGTGTCCTTATGTGTGACGTCATGTGGTTAAGGGGCAGAACCATCGGGTTCAGTATAGACAGGTATCTGATATTCAGTCAAATGCATACAACATCTATAATTTTATTAGCAGGTTGTGTGCTAATGCTCCTCTGTTAACCCTGTGTTATCCCCTTAGATCATGCTAATCATAACACACTAGCTAGAACACAGAACAACATGGGAATGCCAACCCTCCACTCATGCCATACCCCATCCCCTCCATAAAAAATCTAAAAAAAAAAAAATCAGCCATGCACAGTTTAGTGAACACTAACAGGTAAAATACTGCACAATGTTTTAACGTGTATTGCAGTAGCCTGTTAGTGTGTGTTAACTGTGCATTAAAGGCTTTAGTGTTTGTATCTATCTATCTATCTATCTATCTATATATATATATATATATATATATATATATATATATATATATATACATATATATATATACATATACATATATATATACCCCCTATGTTTCTAGAGCTCTTTTGTGTCAGTCTCAAAGTGTTCATTGACATCATTTAGAAAGAATAACTCTCAAAGGTTGCTGATTCTAATTTCCATATATCAAAGAGGACCAACACAGCAATTACAATTCAATGCTTAATATGGAAAATACTGAAGGAAGAGAAAAATGCACAAATTATGGAAACCAACCTGAACAGCCACCTTTATTTTCTTCCACCATGCAAGAATAACAATATCATTCCTAAAGGTCTTAAGATCACTAACCCTCTGTCTGTCTAGTTAGAAAATGAGGAATTAATTGATCCACAACTGTACCAGAAAAGGGTATTAATAAAAATGTAAAAAGGAGTCATGAAAGAAATACAGAACTAGGTACCAATGTCAGAGAGCAGCTGGAGAAAGATCTACAAGAATTCCATGCTAAGAAACAACACAGGGCCATCAGAGAGAAAGAAAGAAAACTACATTCATCCATTACCAGCTGGAGACCAGTATCTCATCTCATAACAACAATATAACACCTGAGGTAAAGAACCAGATAACAACAGGAATAAATCACTTAATACTCTGGACCCATGGATGAATATGAATGTCAGAAGTAGAACATACAATTACCAAAAGCACATGAAAATTATCAAAACTCCCACAAACACTGCTAGAAGTACTAATGATGTGGGGAGAGTAGATCTCTCTGCCCATCAACTGTCACAGCGTGAAGTCTCTGTTCTATCAAGTTTTGCCCTTTCACCAAAATGGATGAAATTCATCTCTACTCTGACCAGGAGAAATTCTTCAGAAAATTGTTTAAAAGGTACATTTCCACAAAAGAGAGGAAATTTCCAATACATTTAATTACAAAATCAAAAAGAAAGAATGCCTACTTTACTCCTCCGAATAGACATAAACTAGGTAACAACACAGAAAACTTTCAACACAAGGTAAAAACACAGTTTTCCAATATGTATGAAAATAAGCAGACAACAAAGGGGCTGTAATGATTATGGACACAGAGAAATACATAGAAGATGGGTATAGACAACTCTTAGATACTACATATTACAACAAATTCAAGGTCCCAACATAGGAATATCCAAAACAAACAAACATATATCATCAGCCCATCTCCAAAGCGGCTGCAGTCTCAGATGGATACCACACCATCCCTCCATTGTCATCTTCTACATGTTACCCAAGATACAAAAACCTGGACACCCTGGCAAATTGATTATATCTGGTACTGGCACACTCACAGAGAAAATATCTGGAGTAATAATCTGGATCCTCAAGCCCTTAGTGAAAAAGACTAACAGCTTCTTACAAGATACCACAGATTTTCTGAACAAATTAAAGAACACCAAGCAGCTACCACTTGACACTCTCCTTGGCACAACGGATGTAGAATCACTGTACAACAACATTAAACATGCACATGGCACAGCAGCCTGCTACAAACTCCTAAAGACAACTTCTCTGGACCATGAATACACAGCAGAAACTGCTGCACAACTAACTGAATTCATCCAAACCCACACTACTTCGGCTCAATTTACAGATTATGGGTATTGCTATATGCCTCAGAATGGCACCACAGTATACCAGACTTTTTATGCCAGAATTGGAGGACACATTCTTAAATAGTTACAATAAACTTTTCAGATACTATCAGTACATAGATGATATCTTTGTAATCTGGAGTGACGGAGAAGAACTCGTAAATATTTTTACAAATCCTTCAGTGCACCCCATTGCACAATCAGACTCAAAATAGATCACTCCTTGGAAAGTATCAACTTTTTAAAACACGGGGTCGATATTCAAAGCAATTTAACATGCCAGAAATGGCTCCTGACTTGTTAGATAGCTCGTCTGAGGCTAATTGCCGATATTTAGCAGCACTTAACTGATTAGTGCCACCATCACCACAGTTCGCTAAAGTCAAAGCCAGCTATTTGTGGACAGGCCCAGGGCGGAGTCAGCAACTACAGCCACATCTAAAAAAAAAAAAATGACTAATTCCAAACCATCCATCTATGGGCACATTCTACATGCTGCCTAAAATCCATTAATCTGTAAACCCTGGCAGACCAATCATATCTGGTATTGGCACAATTACGGATGAAATATCAGAACTTATAGCTTAAACTCTCTGTGCACAAGACAAACAGTTTCATACAAAGACACCACAGTCTTTCTGAACAAACTAAAAAAACAAAGTAGCTACCACCAGATTCTCTTCTGGTCACAATGGATTTAGAAGAACTATAAAGCAACATTCCTCCTGCAGATGGCATAGCTGCATGTGATGAAGTCCTAAAAACATCCACCCTGGACCACCAATAGACACCAGAAACCATTAGAAAATTAATCAAATTTATTCTAACTTATAACTATTTCAGTTTTAACAATGATATCTACCTGCAAATCATGGGAACTGCTATGGGCACCAGGATGTCACCCCAATATGCTAACCTCTTCATGGCAGAACTGGAAGAGACGTTTTTGAATACATATCAAACTAAACCCTTAAAATAGTCATGATATGGACTGAGGGAGAAGAAACCCTAAAGACTATTTTACAGTTCCTTCAATACATACCATCCTACAATCAAACTAAAAACTGACCACGCCCAAGAAAAAAGTCAACTTTCTAGACACCACAGTTTCCATCAGCAATGGCTATATACAAACACTGATATACAGGAAACCTATGGACAGATGAAACTATCACCACACCTCCAACTTCCACAATTCACACACAAAAAAAAATCCATTATACACAGCCAAGCCACACAATACCACTGTATCTGCTCTAACCCAAGAGACAGAGATAAACACTTCAAAATCCTGACCAATTCCATCAAACAAAAGGCTACAACCCCAAAATAATCTCAAAGAATATTGCTTCTTCCCTTAAAATACCTACTGCAGTAGAAAGAGAAGAAAGCCACAGAGAGAGAATCCCACTTGTAGTGACATACAATCCAGAGCTAGAAAAATTGAGAAGAATCATAAAATATCTACAGCCACTACTCCAGGAGGCTGAATTATTGAAAGCGATATTCAGAGCCCCACCAGTGTAGGCCTTCTGACTGGCATCTAATTTGAAACAGAACTTAGTGAAAAGCAAACTCCCAATACAAGCTCAAAAAGAAGAGAATGGCACATGTCCAGCACATCTCACAGAATCTCACAATCACTCATATGGGAAAAATATTCAGCATAAGAGGATCCTTTACATGCTCATCCTCAAATATGATATATATCATTCAATGCAAAAAGTGTAAAGAAGGGTGCTATATTGGAAAAACAAGCCAGATGCTAAAAGACGAGGCTCCATTTACATAGCCATAATATTAAATATTCCAATTCCAGGATGTTACCTTTGTGAGACAGAAGAGGAGTGGCCCAGTGGTTAGAGCATTAGTCTTGACATTCAGAGGTGGCCAGCTCAAGTCTCACTGCTGCTCCTTGTGATCATGGGCAAGTCGCTTAACCCTCCATTGCGTCAGATACAAACTTAGATTGTGAGCCCTCCTGGGACAGGGAACTAACTACTTAGTGTACCTGAATATAACTTACCTTGAGCTGCTACTAAAAAAGATGCGAGCAAAATCCAAATAAATAAAAACAGAACAATAATAAAACAGAACACTGCATCAATTATCTTATGGTAAGAAGACTAAAAAGAAATGTTACGAAAATCCAGGAATGTATGACCTTTGAAGTCAAAATGATGAAATATTTTGATACCCATCAGACATGGCTTAACAAAGATCTGGGCTTTCTATCCCACTATAAACCATAAAATTCTACTGCTTTGTCACTCAGCCATCCATCTCTCACACAGCTCTCCCTGTTTCTCATCTAACCTACCCCACCCTCTTCATGTCAGACTGTCATTGGAATGCTTGTGTGTTTCACTTATATATTCTGATATTTGTAAACATTTGCTTATTTCTGATCTGAAGAAGGGTTAGCCTGAAAAGTTAATAAAAAATATATTAAGTTAGTCCAATAAAAAAGTATCATCATTTTGTTTTCTATGTTTTGATTTCATTCAATTTATTACCTTTAAAAGTGGACTAATATGGCTACCACACCACTTTACTCAAGCATACTTTTAGAAACTCCTAAATAAACTACATTACAGTAATCAAGTCTGGTCATAAAGCTAATATCAATGAGTGATGCACAAGACAGGAATAAACATCTTAAAACTCTAAAAGAATCCTTTAAAAATTCTAAAATCATCTACAAGTACATCTGTATTCAAAACCCCTACGGAAAAGCTAATGCCATACAAGGAAAGGAAAACCATGGCATGTGTACCGCTTGTTGAAGCATATAATCCAGAAGTAGAAAAAACAAAGAAAATTATAAAAGATCTTCAACCTCTATTTCTAGAGAATGAATCACTACAACATATTTCTTCTCCCGTTCCCCTGAAACAAAACCTTATAAGATATAAAATAGAAATAGAATCCCAAATAGAAAAACAACAACAAAAACAGCAAAGGCCTTTGATCTGTAAAGAGTCATGGTCTTGTCGCTCCTAACTATCCCCAACTCTCTTTCACTGAGCAGTGCTAACATATGCAGCCAACCTAAAATTTAGATGTATTTGTGCTATTTAAACCAAGTGTATCTGCATTATTTCTTCAGTGACCTGATGAAAGACATGATAATTCTCAAAAGCTTGTCAAGGATACTTTAAGTCAGTCCAATAAGAAGGTATCACTACAACTTGGCTGTTGGTTCTTATTCTGGGCAGATTTTATATCGGATAATTTTAAAAGTACTTGCACTGCAAGAAGATATTCAAACTAGAGTAGCTTTTGTTTGACATTCTACTTGCCTTGGCATTAAAAACCATTCTAGAAAATTGGAAAACATTTTCTTCAGCAAACTATCATTATTAGTGGAACATTGCCTATCGTATAGATTAGAAGCAGCAGCTAGTTAAAAAGACAGTAAAGTTTTTGCAGATCTAGCAGTCCTTTGACCTTTATGCAAAATCAACTTTGTAATTATGCCCAATTGGCTTTACTGTAATTTATGTGTTATGTAGAACTCTCGCCTACAGTATATTCATGGTTCAGTTGTTTTGCTGTACTTGTTGAAACAATAAAATAAGCTTGCACTAAAAAGAAGCATTTCTGGGGCTGGGGTTGGACTTAACACACACTTTTAGATTTTCAAAATCATACACACATTTTCTCATAAATGTGTGCATACTAAATTTTATGTATAAATAACTGAAGATATTTTTAGTGAGAATTGTTTTTTAAGGGAAAGTATATATCTACCTTATATTTTAGAATGAGGGCCCTGTTTACTAAGCTGTACTGTAGGCACGCTAACTTTTAGCAAACATTTAGCAGGGGCCTCTCAAATGTGCTAATTCAATAACTCCTAAAGCAGTTTTTTGCTCTGATAAGTCAGTTGCTGACAGAAACAAGAGTGGGGGGAAGGGCATTTTTTTGGAGGGCAAGTGGGTAGGGTTACCATATTTGCAGAAAAAAGAGAGGACACAAAAAATTTTCTACCTTTGCTAAAGAATTATTTAATCACAGCGAATGTGTAAATGGCTTTTAGTTAATGAGCACACACCAGTATCTGATTTACAGTACAGCAGTAGATAATCTACTTTTCAAAAATTTCCGGATTCAAGTTTTGACTGAGTCTGAGCCCAAGCATACTTATCAGAAAAGCAGATATGCTTAAAGTTGTGCTGAACGAACAAAATTCCTTTGACAGATTTAGCCAGCAGGGAAACCGAGAGGAGATCAGCAATGCTTTTCTTTCTTTAGCACCCCCATGTTTCCAGACTGACTAATAGGCCAGAGATGGTTTCTCTCATTATGTGGGTAGGTGTGTTGGTCATAGGCACATAAAAGAAAAAGAGGATATTCTCCTAAAAATTAAAATACCTGGAGGACATATCTGAAGAAGTCCAAAAACAGGACATGTCATCTTAAAAGAGCACATAGAGAAATGGGGCAATAGTCTGGGAGTCCCTTCATGGAACTGAGTGATAGGGTGGCCAGTAGCGTACCAAGCAACCAATAATAATAATTTTTTTAATCCTACAAGCTATTTGATTTAGCTTTATTCCCCTTGAGCAGGCAGCTAAATCAGGGAATCACCTGGTTCCCTCCCAGACCTTAGAATACCTGGGGGGTCTGCTTTGCCATTGCTCTAGGGGCAGTTTTTCTCATGGAAGAATGCACGAGCAAGTTGCTGGCCCAGAAATGCAGCATGTGCAGTCTGGAGATTCCTCAAGCCTGGGTCTATGTCTAGCTTCTGGGCTCAATGGCTGCAACCCTGGAAGTGGTACCCTGAGCTCAAGTCCATATGTGTCCTCTTCAGATGACCTTCTTGCTCATTGGGCTCCAGTCTCATAGGACTTCAACTGACACCTGCTGCTCCCTCTCATGGTGCGATGCAGCCTGACTGGTGGGACTGTCTCAGACACCTCCTTCAGCAGCAAATATATAATACTAGTAAAAAAGGCCCGTTTCTGAGTCCAATGAAACGGGCACTAGCAAGGTTTTCATCATAGTGTGTATGTTTGAGAGAGTATGTGTGAGAGTGAGTGTGTGAGAGAGACAGAGTGAATGTGCGAGTGTGTGTGTGTGAGAAAGAATGAGTGTCTGCCGCAGGGGCCCCCCTCCGTCTGCCACCCTCCTTCCCCCTCCCCGTCTTCCCTTCCCCCCTTTCCTTTCCCTTCCCTCCTTGTCCCATGTTTGTTCCCAGCACCCCTCCCAGCTTCAGGGTCGTGGCCCCCCCTCCCTTCCGCCTTTCAGGATCGTGGCCCCTCCGTCTCCTGGCATTTTTCCCCATCGTAGTGTGTGTATGTTTGAGAGAGTGTGTGAGACAGTGAGTGTGTGAGAGAGACAGAGTGAATGTGCGAATGTGTGTGTGTATGACAGAGTGAGAATGTCTGTGTGAGTTTGTGTGTGAGAGAATGAGAGTGTGGCGCAGGGGCCCCCCCTCCGTCTCCCGCCCTTGTTCCCCCCTCCCCCGTGTTCCCTTTCCCCCTGTCCTTCCCCTCCCCCTCCCAGCTTCAGGGTCATGCCCCCCCTCCCTACGCCTTTCAGGATCGTGGCTCCTCCGTCTGCTGCCCTCCCCCCCCCCGTCTTCCTTCCCCTCCCCTTTTTCCTGTTCTGCCCCCTTCCCCCCTCCCAGCTTCAGGTTCGAGTGCCCCCCTCCCTCTGCCTTTCAGGGTCGTGGCGCTCCCTCCCACTGTGATGTTCAAGCTGGCTCCCTTCCTCCGACGTTGAGGCAGGCAGGCTGGCTCCCTCCGACATTTGTGCTGCCTGACTGCGTCCCTCCCTCCCTCAGACGTTGTGTGGGGCAATGTTATTCGTCCGTTTGTGTGTCCCTCCCTCCGATGTTGTGTGGGGCAATGTTATTCGTCCGTGTGTTGCAGGTCGTCGATGGCGCTCTGTCAAAATGGGCACGGAGAGGGGGAGATGAGATCGCGTTTCGTCGAGTCGCTCCATGGAAATGGCCGCCGAGAGGGGGGGAGATGATATCCGGTTTGCCCAACAGTGTCTGCTCCACCCTCAATGTCATCACGTTGTGACGCGAGGGTGGGGTAGACACTGCTGGGCAAACCGGATATCTAGACTGCCTCAAAGTTCCGGCTTGAGGCTTCATTAGAACGTTGGTGGTGCATTTTATATATAGAGATTAATATCACATTCACCTAATAAAGGTAGCCGAGGAGGACTGGGCAACGCGGGGAGACCAGTTCCCACACCTCCCAATAAAGGTACCGGAAGGCGACTGCATCTCCCGCCTGAGGGCCGATAGGATCTCACATGTGTTACACCCCCCAGGCCAACCAAACAGGGCCCTTCGTCCTACCCCGCTGGTGCCCCGCAGACCCAGCGGAAGACCCGGTGCAACATCAGAGACGAGACGAGAGTTACCCCGGAGGTGGACGCTGAAACATCCTGGCACGCGATGGACGACATACACGACTTGGCTGTTTTGCAGAGGCAGGGAGGAGTGGAAAGACAGGAACAACACAACAGCACAGCGGCGAACTGGAGCCCCGTAACCAGGAGGACTGCAACGGTGGAGAGGAGTGGAGCGACGGGACACAGGAGCTCCCGATCTGCATCATGAGCAGCTGGAAATCTTCATAAGCAGGATCATCTGAATTCTCTGCCTTCCTACTTCTTTCTATGGAATACTCGTGAGCGATATCTAATTTAAATAATTTGATTGCTTTATCCCGATCTTATGCTTGTAGCATGCTGAAAGACTTTCTTTAAATGCTCTAAATGCACTAAAAGCTTCATCTATACGCTTTGTTTGTTTTTTATGCTTTATAGCATGTTTGAAAAACTTCCTTTAAATGACTAAATGCCTATATGCATTACCCACACCTATGCTTGTAGCATGATGAAAGACTTTCTTTCTCCAAATGCTCTAAATGCTCTACAAGCTTCATCTAAACACTTTAGTAATTGCTCCATACGCTTTATAGCACGTTTGAAATGTCCTAAATGCTTTAATGCTTTATTTATGCTTTGGAATATGCTAAAATCCTTCCTCTAAATGCAAAATATCTCACAATATTTCTGCTCTATCTATAGTACAATAATAGTTTGATACTAGAATTGTAAATTATTCTAGTCAAAATTCTGCGTAATTATGCATGACAATATCTTAACCCATTGTATCACTGATACATCCACTGACCTAATCCTCTAAAGCTTCTTGAAATGATGAATTAGCAGTACCTAAATAATTAATCAGGATAACACCTTAAAGCAACATTATCACTATTTGAGAACCAAATCCCCTAATGCTCCAAATACACAAACTAATACTCAAACACTGATATGAACCCCAACAAACTACTCCTAACTATCTACAACAACAACCCAACAAGCCACAAAACACTCACGCAACCCATACACAACATGCCTATCCAAAAAATCAACAAAGGCCACGAAAAAGCTACTATCCACGAACAACAGCAACAGAAAGGAAAAAAAGAATTTAACAAACTCACATATCAAGAATAAAGACAACCGATAGAAATTACCACTACCCCGAACTCAAAGGGACACCACCAACTAATACAAATAGGTTACAGTAATGCCAGATCAGCAGTAAATAAAACCACAATAATAACCGACTGGATCACTGCTGAACATCTCGATTTCCTACTTATCAGTGAAACCTGCATCCATGACTCCAAAGATCCAATAATCTTAGAGCTCTGTCCACCAGGATACAAAATTACCCACTGGACAAGAGAAGGAAAAAGAGGAGGAGGCATAGCAATAATCTATAAATCTCAATTCACAGTCACAACAACAGCAGAATCTATGCTTCCCCAACTCGAAATAGCCTCAGTCAGAATCAACCACCCCAACCTATGTGATCACCTAAACCTAATCCTATTTTACAGACCCCCGGGCAATTGGCAAGATTCACAAACGCACTTTATGGATTTCATACGAATACCTGCGTTTCCACCCAGGACCTTCTCATAGTAGAGACAATCAATCTTCACCTTGAAGATACTACTCAAGCAATGTACGTGAATGTAAGGACTTCCTCCAACTATGGAGCTCAACTGGCCAAATATGCAACCCACCCATAACAAAAGGGCACTCACTAGATATCACCCACAAATTCTCATCAGAACCAACCCTCACACTTATAGATACAAAATGGATAGCCACGCCATGGTCAGATCACTACAAAGCAACCTTTCCCTCCGCTGGAGAACAAAAAAGACACAACAAAAACAGAGAAAAAAAACCTACACTACGAGAGGCAAAATAGATCCACTAACATTCTGGCAACAATTCTATACTGACGAATGGACAACACCTACAGACTCGCCCCAATTTCTCCAAGAATGGGACAACAGATGCAAAACAGTACTAGACAATATAGCACGTCTTCAAACCAGAACCTCACATAGAAAAAACTCAATACCATGGTTTAATGAAGAACTGAAAGCACTAAAAACACAGGTCAGAAGATTAGAAAGAGCATGGCGCAAAAAAAAAAAAAAAAGACGAACACACACTCAAAGAATGGAAACAGCTACAAAGAAAATACAAATACACTAGCAGACAAACTAAAAGAACGTATAGAAAACCAAAATAGGACCAAATTACAAGGATACACACAAACTCTTCTCACTCATAAACAAACTCCTAAATACTACACCGGTTATCTCTAATAATACAGACACCCCATCTGCAACCAATCTCGCGAAGTACTTCAATGAAAAAATTATAAAGCTCCGACTCAAGATACCTACCAACAGTACTGAGTACACAAGTATCCTTGAATGTCTAGACCCAAAACCCGGGGAATGCCCAGCAGACGGATCATGGACCAACTTTGATACGCTATTGTCAGAAGAAATTTCACAATGGCTTGGAAAATACGCCAAGTCACAATGCAAATTAGACATCTGCCCTACTAGCCTAATAAGATCCGCCCCCAAACAATTCAAAAAAGACTTCACGAATCATCTATATCACAGACTTCAAAATGGTCTCTTTCCCACAGACAAAGGGAACATCCTACTTACTCCGCTGCCAAAAGATGCTAAGAAAAGCACAATGGACCTAACTAATTATCGTCCAGTAGCATCGATTCAACTCATAACCAAACTCATGGAGGGCATAGTAACGAAACAACTCACTGAATACCTAACTAAACACTCAATTCTGCATGACTCTCAATCAGGATTCTGGTCAAATCACAGCACTGAAACTGTACTAGTGTCCACAATGAACTCATTCAAACAAGCAATTGTAACTGGTAACAACATACTCCTCCTACAATTTGACATGTCCAGCGCCTTCGACATGGTTAGTCATGAAATACTATTACATATACTAGAATACTTCGGAATAGGAGGCACAGTTCTCAAATGGCTCAAAGGATTCCTGACCACAAGATCATACCAAGTAATAACGAACACGGACATATCACCCCCATGGATACCAGAATGTGGAGTTCCCCAAGCATCCCCCCTCTCTCCAACTCTCTTCAACCTAATGATGATACCTTTAGCCAAACTTCTAGCCAACCAAAACTTCAACCCCTACATATACGCAGATGATGTCACGATCTGCATACCGTTCAAACAAGATCTAAACAAAATCACCAACGAGATCAACCAAAGCCTCCAAATCATGCACTCCTGGGCGGATGCATTCCAGCTAAAACTCAACGCAGAAAAAAACACGTCTTGTACTCACCTCACAACACAACACAAACAAATACTCCACCATAACCACACCACACTGCTCTCTTCCCGTCTCACAAAATCTGAAAATTCTTGGAGTTACCATTGACTGAAACCTCACACTCGATGCCCATGTGAAGAATACAACGAAAAAGATGTTTCATTCAATGTGGAAACTCAAAAGAGTAAAACCTTTCTTCCCGTACCCTGGTACAGTCGATGGTAATAAGTCATCTGGACTACTGCAACGCATTATACGTGGGCTGCAAAGAACAGTCTATCAAAAAACTCCAAAACAGCCCAGAACACCACCGCCAGACTCATATTTGGAAAAACAAAATATGAAAGTGCAAAACCCCTAAGAGAGAAACTTCACTGGCTCCCACTCAAGGAACACATTGCGTTCAAGATCTGCACAATGGTACACAAAATCATTCACGCAGACGCCCCAATCTACATGCTAAATCTCGTGGACCTGCCTCCCAGAAATACCATAAGATCAGCCCGCAAATTCCTCAACCTGCACTTCCCCAGCTGTAAAGGACTAAAGTACAAGCTGATACACTCCACCACCTTCTCCTACATGAGCACGTAGTTGTGGAATGTATTACCTACGGCCTTGAAAACTACTGACAAACTAATGAATTTTTGCAAATCCTTGAAGACACATCTCTTCAACAAAGCCTACAAAGAGAACCCATAGCCTTACAAAACTACCCCACGAATCCACCCAGCTATGATAGCCCACCTTCTATACTATCCTCCCTAAAACCTCCTTCTCTCTTCCCTTACTTAATCTTTGTTTACTACCAATTGTATTTTATATCCTGTAATGACTATGTCATAACAAAACTCTGTAAGCCACATTGAGCCTGCAAATAGGTGGGATAATGTGGGATACAAATGCAATAAGTAAAATAAATAAATAAATCCATTCAGGAAGACCTACCCTCAGTTAGTCCTCTAGGGTAACAGGGATTAAATCAATACTTTCACTTCTTATTTTGCTCTTGTAAAGAGTCTTCTAATTGCTTAGGATCAAAAAATTGAAACTGTCTATCCTCATATATAATTACACAATTGCATGGAAATCACAAAGCAAAGCTGGCTCCTAGAGCCCTGGTCTTTAAAGCCGGAAAGTTAGAGATACACAAAAGAAGTACCAGGCCTAAGGGCCTCTTTTACTAAACTGTGCTAGTGATTTCCATACAGCAAATGCAATGCAGCTTTTATTCAAAATGAATGGGCTGTGGTGCATTTTCCACGCTGGGAATCATTAGCGCAGTTTAGTAAAAGAGACTAAGTCAGGAAAGTTTAAATTCCTGAAGTAAAGGTGCAAAATAGCGTTGCAATCCAGTTCCAATGCAAAAGTTAACCACTAAAGTCATTCTCTGGGTAACTATTTCCAAAGAAGATTCCAAAAAATCTGTAAGGTTCATAACCGATATCCCTTGCCCTTGTTAGCCAACTGATCTATATCTTCCTATCCCAGCAATATACTGGACTTTTACTATGAGGAGTAAAGCTTCAACAGGTATCTCTAGCATTTCAACAAAGTATTTTTTAACTATCCTAGCAGGGGAAATCAAGGGACATTTAGCAAAATTTAAGAATCTTAGGGCCCTGTTTACAAAGGCGTGCTAGTGTTTTTAGTGCGCTCTAAAAATTAGCATGTGCTGTGTTTATGCCCATAAATATTCCTATGGGTGTCTACACAGTTAGTGCACATAACTTTATAGCGTATGCTAAAAACGCTAGAGCACCTTTGTAAACAGGGCCCTTCATTTTGGGTTAATTTTCCAAAGTACTCCACTCTACAATGTACATAGTTCTTAGCTTTTACTAAAATTGTCCCAAGATCTTGTACTTCTTGTATTTTAACTCTCAGAGAGTCAGTCTTAACAACTTGCTGATCCATAATAACCTGAGCTGGGCTAATACCACATCAGACAAAACTTTCATCTCTCTAAAAAGCTTACTTAAAACATTTAGCAAATAATAGCTCCCACAGTGACTACATGGCCATGACCAACACCTTTTCCAAAGTTTGCATTTCAATTCTAGAAGTGATTTTATCCCTTATATTAAAATAATTCACTCATAGTTCCAGATGATAAAATCCATGAGGCTACTTGAACAAGTCGTGCTGATTCTTCAGGGGAAATTTTTATTGCTACAGGAAGCCACACATGCTGCTCTGTGTTCAATGCCAAAGCGGAGCTACCGGACTCAGCCACTGACCTGCCTTGAAGCTTCTTACAGGTTGCGAGGGTGCCTCCTGTTTGACAGGGCTGAGAAAAGCTCCATATGTATTTCTGCCAGTCAACTCCATGGTGAGTGGAACCAAGGAGGGCACCTTCTCTTCTCCAAACTTGTTGTTGTCCCATATCACTCCACAATGCAGGGATAGAAGCTGAAGCTGAGAGAAACTCTCAGATCTTTCCTCTCCTCTTCCCCATCTCAAGACAGGTGTGAGCGCATTAGCTAGCACAGCAGCACAGAGCTCTCAAAGAACTGCAAGAGCATCCTTCCTCTATGATATCATGTTGGATCTCTTCAGTCTGAAGCTGATATATGCTACAGTTGGCCTTAAGAAAATAAACTGGCTTCTCCTCTTCTGCATGGCTCTAGCTGTAACTGGAAAGGCCATAACTTTACACCCCATGAACTAGACCTCTAACTTACAAATAATAATAACTTTAAGGCCCAATCCCTATTTGGTTGAAGCACAATTAGATGATATCTCTATTTCTGCTTCAATTTGAGATTGGATCGATGACTGCCTACTTCAGGTTCCATATGAAGAACCTGGTCAATCTTTTATTCCACAAATGGCGTAAAATAATAAACTCTAGCTATGGGGGGGGGGGGGGGGGGGTGAGAATGTTGAAAGCACTAAGGGGAAAAAACACTTGCAGTTTGAGAAAATGCATAACACACAATACGTTGCACTCCACCAAACTGCACCTCCATTTTTTAAAATGTAACATCACATCATCTTTAACCAAAACAGTCTCGCTCCTACTGGATTTTTTTTCTACAGATACTTTTATTGCATCCACCCTTTTAATAATAATGTCTTGAACCTTGGACTTCATTTCCTGATATTTATGGAAGATGTTATTAACATGGGCTACTGTTAAAACAGGTTATTTTATCATAATTCATGCTATTTAACAAAGGATCTCTTCGCATAAAATGGGACCCTGTGCTAAAATAACCCATCTTAATAGTAGCTCATGTTGATATATTCCCCCCTTAGTCAAGGAAGTCTGAAGTTGAGCTAACATGGCTAAGTGACTGATGACTTTCCTCCATGATCTGTTAGCTGTTCTATCTCCTTTTTAAAATGTTAGCTTCAGCAGCTGGTTTTCACCATGGTTAAGGTGCAGCACAGTTTTTCAGAGCCCCCTTTCCCAAAATGTTCTTCAAGTTCCAACAAATCTCAAGCCATCTTATCTGCACCCTCATTACATCCATGAATTCAAACTCTGGTGCTAAAGTCCTGCATGTGGAATAGAGATCATTTCTGTGAATACTACCTTAGAGAATCTAGGTTTCTATTTCCTACCTAAAAGCCTACATTTGGCTTTCAAACTGAAGATCAACAGAGGATGTTAAAGCATTGAGCTTTTCAGCAAAGAAGTAAGAGGGGCATCAGCATGGAGTTTAAAGTCCTCAACAGTGAAGGAAGAGGAGGTTAAAGACTGTAGTCAAAGCTAGTGGGGAAATAGTATAGGGACTTGCCAGGGAGGTAATAGAAGACAGCTCCTCAAAGTGATGAAGGACAAACAAGTGGACAGAATATGCTACAAAAGAAAAGAGAACATGAAAGAGGTTGGAAAAGGAGTTGAAGGAAGAGGAAAATAAGAAACCAACATCACCACTCAGCCAAGAGAGCAAGGTGTGTGAAAGGAAAGGTATAAATAAACCAACTACCACAATTTCCAATCCCCCTTTGGGTAATCCATTGAAACAAAACTGTTCCCTTAAACCCTCCAGTCACCCATAATTTCCCTTACAATCCTCAACAGAAAAAAAAAATTCTGTTCCAACAAAACTTCAATTAACCTCCTCATCCTCTCTCTCAAAACAAATAAAAAAGGTACCTCTTAAACCTCAATTCCCTTTCTCTATTCATGTAATTTCAATTTCATTTCTCTCATATATAGGCTATTTGATAGATACCAGGCACAGTAAAATTTGTTTAAAAGTTATAACCACAAAAATTTTAAACCAAAAAAATTCTACATAAAAATTAATAACAAAGAAGAAAGTCTATGAGAAAATGTGTTTTACACTGTATATGAAACCTTTTTCAGCAACCCTCCAGAGAACCCCTCTAAAGAGAAGTTTGCAGGCCTCAAAACAACTATCCCCCAAATTCCCCACTTTTTCTGTTCCCTTCTTAACTGAGTGGAGAACTGTTTACGTGGATCAACATTCTGTAATCTGAACGTGCTGAGTACCAAGATTAAATATGGACATTCATCGTTTTAGACACAGATGTCCCTTTCCTTTCTGAAATCAGTACTGGACTTCCATATTTTGACATCTCCCTAGACCCACTTATAGCATGTCCAGACTGTGCCCCCCCCCCCCCCCAATATCTCAGCTTGATTTGGTTGTCAATGCAATATGGATGTTTAAATGACATTTTCAGACATCCAAACATAAATAAAGCTTCTAAAATAAGGGCAATGTCTGACATTTTTTTTACTGAGTCACAGTGCTTATAGGAGAACTGTCATAACCCTCCTGCTTAAACAGAAAGCATTTTAAGTAGGGCTGGAGAGCATAAAGCTAAGAAAGGTTCAGGAGGATGTTGCAATGCATTGGAAGGAGAAATGAAGACTGGAAAAAGAACCTGGGGAAACAGTTGTGCTTTCCCTTCTTTTTTTTCTCTCTCTTTTTTTCCTGTGGCCATTTTCTCCTCCTCCTCCTCCCTTATACTTCCAGCCCAATTAGAACCAGAGCTGAGATCAGGTGTCGTTTTTACTCATTAAACTTTTCCCTTTATATCCTTTCTGAAGCCTAAAGCCCAATTTTACATAGGCTGTCTATATAAGAAAAAACATGTCCAAGCCTAGATGTGCAAAATTTCCTGAGTATTTTATAAAATGCTCACGGAAAACGGAGCTTTCTATAAAAAATAAAAGTCACGTGTAGTTTGTAGCATTTACAGAAGGAATGGCCATTTTACAAAGAAAAATGTTTTAAAAAGGTGGAACTCTTGGGGCTTTGAAGATGTAAGTGTTAGCACTTAGATGCAAAAGTGCTGGATTTTACAAGCCTGAAACAAACAGGGAGCCATATAGGAAGCAAAGCTAGAGGACTAATATTCAAGGTACTTTTTAAACATCAAAGAGATAAGCACAATTTTCTCCTCTATCACTTTTGTAAACCCCAGTTCCAAACAAGCAGTTATTTGATACACTTGCATTGGAGCAAGTGTAAATACTGACATCTAGATTGTTTGCCATTGTAAGATCGAAAATATGTGCATACTTTTCTATCCACTCACACCATGTCCACAACTCAGCTCTGTTAAAACATTGCACATTTTAGTACATGATATAGGGCCCCTTTTACAAAAGTGTGTTAGCATTTTTTAGGGACCCTTTTAATGAGCCATGGCAAAAACTGGCCTGTGGCAATGCAAGCACATCTTTTGGCCAGTTTTTACCACGGCTTGGAAAAAGGATGTGCGGCAAAATAAAAACCAGCGTGCTTCCATTTTCAGCCTGAGACCTTACCGCCAACCATTGACTTAGTGGGATGGTCTCACGTACTACCTGGCATGCAGCGTGCGTCCACTGCTGTTTACCACCAGGTAAGCACCACACAGTAGAAAATAATTTTCTACCGCTTGTTTTCAGCGCGCGCCAAATTCAGAATTATCACCCGGGGCAGTAAAGCCCATTTGGCGCATGCTGGACACGTATAGGCCCTTATGTGCCTTTGTAAAAAGACCCTTCAGTGTGTGCTAAAAATTAGCGGGTGCTAAATGCAAAGATGCCCATTATATTCCTATGGGCATCTTAGCATTTACTGCACATGAATTTTTAGTGCGCACTAAAAATGCTAGCGCGCGCCTTTGTAAAAGACCCCCATAGTGAATTTCTTGAAGTGGCAACATCATTGATGATATATTCAAGCTCACAATGAGTTTCATGTTGGTAGCAGAAATTGGAGTTCATTTACTTAAGTACAGTAAATATTTGCACTTTTCAAGAATAGCCAAAATTAATATACAATAGGGGGAAATGCAGTGTGTTAACTGTTGGGGGGGGGGGGGGGGCATATCCAGCATTCTCCCTTCAGGTTCTGCACAGACATGTTACATACTGCACTCTACTGTCAAGCATGATTACCACAGATGCACCTAACACCAGCTTTTGAGGTGACATGAAGATCACCCATGCCAACTGCACATTTGACACTAATTGTAATGGGCAGTCCACACCCAATCTCCACCCATACTCTGCCCAGTCCTCGCCCTACCATATGCTATACAGACAGTGTGGGATTTTTACTGCACTGGCTGTTTTAGCATGCAGTAGCCAGGCCTGTGCCAGTGGTTAGTATGTGCTAAGAGTCATATTAACTGCTTAGACCACTTTAGTAACTATGTCCAATTGTCCTGTTTAAGATCATACAGAACAGAAGGAAAACAAATAATGAC
The DNA here is from genome assembly GCF_901765095.1 of Microcaecilia unicolor. NCBI lineage: Eukaryota > Metazoa > Chordata > Amphibia > Gymnophiona > Siphonopidae > Microcaecilia > Microcaecilia unicolor. The sequence goes on from NC_044039.1 coordinate 92,993,994, forward strand.
AGTAGAGTTCCTCATGCATTGTCATTCTATTATTTTGTTATAAAAAAAATATCTGATCATTATTGCACTTGAGCTAAAAAAAAATGGAATATTGCATCCTTTATAAAATATTAGCATAGAATCCCAGAAGGAATAAAAACAAAGCCAACATTAAAAACATGAGTATGCTATTGCCAGATAATCTGAAATCTAATTATTTCCATTCCCTACTCACTTTTTGTTGCAGGTTACAGTTAACAAGTGACAGCTATTATTTTTCCAACAAAGCCAAAGCATATAATACATGGCTTCTTCAAAGCAATTAAAGGAAAAATCCATTATATATTATCATGCTATTCATCATGCAATATACATTCAGGGGTCCTTTTACTAAGCTGTGGTAAAAAAAAGGGGCCTTAGCACACCCTTGTGCAGGTTTTTCCCATTTGCTAAGGCTATTTTTATCATGGCCAGAAGATGGCCAATTTTCATTTTCCGAATGGCCATGCGTTAATGTTGCCATTAGCATGTGGCCATTGCCCAAAATTATTACACGAGCCCTTACTACCACCTATTTTGGAGGTGGTAAGGACTCACGAGCTAATCAGTTACCCCCACATCGAATAACAAGCCAATCAGCACTGATAATTTTATTTGTTGCATTTGTATCCCACATTTTCCCACCTATTTGCAGGCTCAATGTGGCTTACATAGTACCGTAATGGCGAACGCCAATTCCAGTATGAGAAATACAGAGTGGTAATTGCGTTAAAGTACACGAGTTACAGAGTGAATTAGGTGGTTAAGAGGAGAAATTAAGTGTCCTGGTCTGGTAACAAGTTTCATTGTGCTGCATGATTCGGGTGTTTAGGTTGGATTGTTATGGTATGCCTTCTTGAACAAATTGGTCTTTAATGATTTCCAAAAGATTGTTATGTCATGCATTGTTTTCAAGACATTTGGTAATGCATTCCATAGTTGTGTGCTTATGCAGGAGAAGCTGGATGCATATGTTGATTTATATTTTAGTCCTTTGCAGCTTGGGTAGTGGAGGTTTAGGTATGTGCGTTTTGAACTTTTTGTGTTTCTGGTTGGTAGATCTATTAGGTCTGCCATGTAGGTCGGAGCCTCGCCGTGAATAATTTTGTGAACCAGGGTGCTTATTTTGAATGCAATTCGTTCTTTGATTGGGAGCCAATGTAGTTTTTCACGTAGGGGTTTAGCGCTTTCGTATCTCATTTTTCCAGATACGAGTCTGGCTGCAGTGTTTTGGGCATTTTGAAGTTTCCTCATAATTTGTTCTTTGCATCCGGCATAAATTGCGTTACAGTAGTCTAGGTGACTTAGCGGGTTTTACTCATTTACGTTTCCACATTGAGTGGAACATTTTCTTGTATTTTTTGCCTGGCTTTCTAGTGTTAGGTTTCGGTCGATGGTGACTCCAAGTATTTTCAGGCTGTCTGAGACAGGTAGAGTGTAATCTGGGGTGTGTATACTAGTTGGTTTGTTCGTATTGTATTGTGATGAGAGGATGAGACTGTGTTTTTTCTGTGTTGAGTTTTAGTTGAAATGCATCCGCCCATGAGTTCATGATTTGCAGGCTGAGTTCGATTTTGTTTGTGATTTCTGTTAGATTGTGTTTAAATGGGATGTATATCGTTACATCATCTGCGTAGATGTATGGGTTGAGGCCTTGGTTGGATAGGGATTTGGCTAGTGGGGTCATCATTAAAGAGGGTCGGCGATAGTGGTGAGCCTTGGGGTACTCCGCATTCTGATTTCCATGGTGGTGAGATATTCGAGTTGGATATCACTTGGTATGTTCTTGTGGTTAGGAAGCCCTTAATCCAGCTGAGTACCTTTCCTCCAATCCCAAAATATTCTAGGATGTTTAGTAGTATTTTATGGTTTACCATATCAAACACACTTGACATACCGAATTGTAGTAGGAGTACACTTTTACCTGTTGCAATTTCTTGTTTGAACTTGGTAAGGAGAGTGATTATTACTGTTTCAGTGCTGTGGTTACAGCGAAATCCTGACTGAGATTCGTGTAGTATTGAGAATTTGTTTAAGTAGTCAGTAAGTTGCTTGGTTACCATGCTTTCCAACAGTTTGACTGCCAGGGGGATGGATGATACTGGGCGGTAATTAGTGATTTTGTTTGCTTTTTTGGATCTTTAGGTATTGTTGCCTTTGTTCTTGGGAAAGAGTCCATGTTGTAGCATATAATTTAAGTGTGATGTGAGGTCTGCTATGAAGCGTTGAGGGGCTAATTTTATTAGGTAGTTGGGGCATGTGTCCAGTTTACAGTGGGATTTAGCGCACCTGTGAAGAGAGCAAAGTTTATCCAGATTCGGTCTGCTGGGTATTCATCGAGGATTGGGTCCATGCAGTCCATGAATTTATCGATGTCAGTGGAGTTCTGTAGTAATGTAGTACGTAGGTTTGCAATTTTTTCATTGATGTATTTAGCGAGGTTGTCTGCAGATGTGAATAAACTACTAGATACCACATCGGTCACCAAAAACACAGACACACCATCTGCAGACAACCTCGCAGTTGGTATAATTTATCCGTGTCTTTGTAGTCTGTCCTATCTTGGTTTTGTAATAAGACCTTTTAGTTTGTCTTATTGCATATTTGTACTTTCGTTGCATTTGTTTCCATGTGTTGAGTGTGTGTGTGCGCATCTTTTATTTTTGTCCATGCTCGTTGGAGCCTTCTGGTTTGTGTTTTTCGTTTTTTCAGTTTGAATTGTGTCTGCGTGAGGTTCTTGTTTGTAGTGGTGCTATTTCATCTAATATGCTTCTGCATCTGTTATCCCAGTTTAGGAGATAGTGTATCGAGTCCGTTTGTGCTGTCCATTCGTTGTTGTATATCTGTTGGCAAAATGTTACAGAGTCTGCTTGGCCTCTCGTGGTGTAAGTTGTGCGTTCATGTGTATGGTGTGAGCCTTTTTTCGCCATTGCAGGGATAGGTTTAATTTGTAGTGGTCTGACCATGGTATTTCAGTCTATTTTGTATCTAATAGTGCTAGGTTCATGTCAGAAATCAGTTTATGTGCAATGAGGTCGAGTGTGTGCCCTTTGATATGTGTTGCTTGCATCTACGGTCAGTTTAGGCCCCATAATTGGAGGAATTCCATGCATTCATGTGCATTGGTAGATTTGGGGTCTTCTAGGTGTAGGTTTATGTCACCTATTATAAGTAAGTTGGAGTTAGATACACAGGTGTTTGATATAATGTCCATGAAGTGTGATTGGCAGTCATACCAGTTTCCTGATGGTCTGTAAAACAATACACAGTTTAGGTGATTGAGCAAGGTTGGGTGGTGGATTCTGAGGTGATTTCAAGTTGGGGTGTTATGGACTCGACTACGGATTCTACGGTGAGGTGGGATCTGTGGATTAGTGCTATGCACCTCCGCCTCTTTTTTCATTTCTTGTCCAGTGAGTGATTTTGTATCCTGGGGGACATAGATCTAGGATTATGGGGTCCTTTTGATCGTGGATCCAGGTTTCGGTAATAAGTAGTAGATCAAGATTGTCTGACGTGATCCAGTCTGCTATTATTGTTGTTTTGTTGACTGCTGACCTGGCGTTTGTGTATCCCACTTTAATTTTTTGGTAGGGGTCTGTTGTGTTTGATGTTGTGATGATTTTTGTTAGTTGTCTATTCTCTTGTGATGTGGATTTGTCATGATTTTTCTTTCCTTTGTGTTAGTTTTGTCCTCGTATTGGGAGTCTTCTGCAATTTTGGTTGTTAGTTTGGAGGGGTGTATTGTATCTGGACCATCTATTGAAGTTATGTATTGTGGGTATGATATTGGTTTCTGTGAGAGGGGTGGTTAGTGTATAGTGGATCAGGGTTAGGGAGTAGATTATTAGTAGTTTGATGGTGCACATTGTGATGTTGGTTCCCTTTGAGTTACCAGGCACCCACTTTGGTGGTTATATTGTAGGTCTTTGTCCTTAGGATAGTGTCTGCGATGTTCTGTAGTGGCTCTGCAGTTCTATAACATTGTTGAGTAGGTTAGTTGGTTAAAAGTGTTTTGCTTGCTCACAGTTAGATGTGCAGGTGTTTTCCTGTGGATCTGTGTTTACTCACATTTAGATGCTCAGGTGTATTTCGTGTGGATCTGCAAGTTAAAGGTGTTTCAGTGATTGGAGGTAGGAAACTGGTGGGAAGGTGGCTTTAAGGAGGCAATTGTACCAGTTTATCCCAGTAAGCCAGTTAATGTAGTTGAGAAGTTCTAGCGCCGCTAGCCCCTCATAGGAAAGGTTCACTTGCCTCTCCCTTCTGTAGGGTGGTAGCGGCTCTATCGTCAGTCGGATCGGATTCGGGTCAGGTTCCTGTGCCATGTCTGCCTGATTAGATGTCCAAAAGGGTTGCACCAGGGTGCAGAGGCTCTATGGTTCTGAGAGCTGTGTCTTTATCTGGAGAGATATTATGATGCAGACGATTCATGTGGGTTGAGGTAGTTCGTTGTAGAGTATATGGGGAGTGCAGTGTCACATCCGAGGGTCCTGGACGCATGGGTATCGCCTTCTCCGCTCCATTATTGCTGGTCCTTGTGGCACTGCCGGTTCCACTCTGTGATCTGGTGGGCGGGAGGGCGGGCCAGCGCACAACTAGCTCCAGGCCAACCCTCGCAACGACAGAGGAACAATCTCCAAGTGCTTGAGACGTTGTGCGGGTGGGAGAGCCGCCCGCTGCTTCGCTATCCACAGATCCGCCATCCATTGCTCCGTCGATTTGGCGCTTCCACCGGGCGTGTATCTTGCAATCGTGAATGCCGTTGCCTGCCCAGCCCTGGCTCAGCTCCCTACGGCTTGTCCTGAGTTGGGCCGGGGTTATGTCCTCCTTCTGGTCTCCTATCTAGCGGGCCAGGGCTGTGTTTGTCTTCTAGTTTCCTGTCTGGTGGGTGGGCGGTCAGGCCAGCACACGTCCGACACCAGTTGAACCTACGCAGCCTCCGATTCACCTGTCTGGGGGTAGTCCGGGGACCATCCGTCGCTCCGCATGAGCTCGTCCTCGGTCAGCAGGGTAGTGCCGTGGCTCTAGACAGGAGGGGCTACGGTCGGATCTCATTGGGGGCGATGGCTGCCCTCCCGGCAGGATGCCCGCTTAAGGACTTGGGCTCAGTGGCGCCTTCCTCTTCATCCTCGTGGTGCGCTTGTGGTCTGGGCGGACAGCAGTCGACCGTTGATCCGTTATCCTTCATGCCCATAATTGGCACAACATCCAATTAGTGGCATTAAATAGCAATAATTCAAATGTACGCGCATAATTTTCAAGGCATATTCTATAAAGTGCTGTATGCCAATTCTAATGTGTGCAGCCAAAAAGGGGGCATGGCCACGGGCTTAGAATGGGTGTTTCTAAGAACTATGCGCACTGTTATAGAATAAACCCTATCTGCGCCTAACTTAGGTGCAGGTATTTAGGCCTGGTTTTCAGTGGCCTACATGGGTGCATCTAAATTTTAGGCACAATAATGGCCATTAAGCATCTTTATATATAAAAGGCACCACTGAAACCTCCAGCCGGAAGTGTGAAGCGCCAGAGATATCCGGTTTCCCCATGAGTGAAGGAAAACAGCACAGCAGGAAATCCCACGAAACAGTGAAGGACTCAGAGGAGGGAGGGGAGAGAGATGCCCTCACTCTCTCTGTAACAAAAACACAGAACAGCAGGAAACAACACTGAAGGACTGGACTCGGAGGGGGGAGGGGGAGGGAGAGAGGGCAGAGGGCAGGGACACACACACTCCCACATGCACACTCTGAAGAAAACCTTGCTAGCCCCCGTTTCATTTGCATCGGAAATGTGTTTTTTTTACTAGTATTCTATAAACTATGCTTAACTTTAAGCGCATTTTACAGAATCGAGCTAAGCCCATGGTTTTTCGGTGCTGATTTTTGAGGCACCATATATAGAATTTGGCCCTTAGTGCACAGTAATATGGCTGCACTAACTGCACACACTGTCATGCTCACTCTCCACCCCTAAATAAACCTCCTCCAAAAAAAATTAAAAGAATTTTGTGCATGACCAGCTGAACAACGAGCAGCTCCCAGGACTAGCCTAGTGGTCAGCACACTGAACTGTGAACAAGGGGATTCAGTTCCAAATCGCTCTCCTTCTAGTACATTTATTTTGGTGGAAATTGTGAACCCTCTGAAACCACCAAATTATCTACTATATCTAAATATAGGAGACACCTGAGGGTGGAAGGCAATTGTAATGGTACAGTAGGTCTTATTCTGTTCATAGAGGGCTCAGAATACAAAATAAAGGAGTTATGGCGGGAATTGTACCTGGGTACCATTGTTTAAAGTCCACTACACTGACCAGTGCTCTGCAGGGATGTCTGTGTGGACATTTCTCTCAAAATGATGCCAAACAGTCGTTCTAGGTGTTTATAATTTGGACGTATCATTTTGGAAAATGTCTCTTCTTTATAGACATCTTCTGTGCAAATGCATACTACTACTACTACTTAGCATTTCTATAGCGCTACAAGGCATACGCAGCGCTGCACAAACATAGAAGAAAGACAGTCCCTGCTCAAAGAGCTTACAATCTAATAGACAAAAAATAAATAAAGTAAGCAAATCAAATCAATTAATGAACGGGAAGGAAGAGAGGAGGGTAGGTGGAGGCGAGTGGTTACAAGTGGTTACGAGTCAAAAGCAATGTTAAAGAGGTGGGCTTTCAGTCTAGATTTAAAGGTGGCCAAGGATGGGGCAAGACGTAGGGGCTCAGGAAGTTTATTCCAGGCGTAGGGTGCAGCGAGACAGAAGGTGCGAAGTCTGGAGTTGGCAGTAGTGGAGAAGGGAACAGATGGGAAAATTAGGTTCTTACCATGATAATTTTCTTTCCTTTAGTCATAGCAGATGAAGCCATTACGTATTGGTTATGTCCATCAACCAGCAGGGGAGATAGAGAGCACTCAAACTTTCTCAGTGTCCTCTTGGCCAGCTAGCTCCACTGCCTCTTCAGTATTTGAAGCTTCCAAAGCAGTATGGCCAACCGCAATGGGAATCACAAGAGCTTTCCTCACAGCGAACGATGGCCCATCACAAGGGCATGAACTCATAAAGGAGGGAATGCACATCCTCCTGGAGGGAATAAACTCATCCTCCTTATTGTAGAAGTGGAGGGGAACACACGCACCTCCTGGAGGGAATCACATATCCTCCCAACACACTGGAGAGAATGAACTCATCCTCCTATTTATAGAACTGGAGGGGAACACACGCGCCTCCTGGAGAGAATCAACACATCCTCCAAAAAACATACTGGAGGGAATGAACACATCCTCCTAAAGTTAAACTGAACATGAATCCTGAAGATTGTTTTCCAACTTTCTCCCAAGGAAGGAACTTCAGGAAATTAGAACAGAACCTGAAAAAACCCAATTTACAGCATACTGACAATCCAACAGGGAGGGCTCATAGCTTCATCTGCTATGACTAAAGGAAAGAAAATTATCATGGTAAGAACCTAATTTTCCCTTCCTTGTCATCAAGCAGATGAAGCCATTACGTATGGGATGTAACAAAGCAATCCTTAGATAGGGTGGGAACAAGCCACACCACGCGCTAGCACTTGTGCTCCAAAACGTGCATCCCTCCTGGCAGCCACATCCAGCCTGTAATGTCTGGCAAAGGAGAGCTTAGAAGCCCATGTTGCTGCACTGCATATCTCTTGAAGAGAGAGTGCTCCAGTTTCAGCCCAAGAGGAAGAAATCGCTCTAGTAGAATGCGCCTTAAAGGCTACAGGCGGCACCCGGCCGGCCAGCAGATAAGCTGAAAAGATAGTCTCTTTGAGCCAGCGGGCAATAGTGGCTTTAGACGCTGGAGACCCTCTGCGAGAACCTGATAGTAAAACAAACAGATGATCAGAAGTCCTGAAAGAGTTAGTAACTCGCAGATACTGCAGCAGAGTCCTGCGCACATCCAAAAGGTGCAGCTGCCCAAAAGATTCTGGAAACTCTTCCTCTGAAAAAGAGGGCAAGAAAATAGGCTGGTTTAGGTGAAACGCTGAAACCACCTTAGGCATAAAGGAAGGCACGGTCCGAACCATAACTCCTGACTCTGAAAATTGCAGAAATGGGTCTCTACAGGACAGCGCCTGGAGCTCTGACACCCGTCTCGCCAAGGTAATGGCCACCAGAAAAACGGCCTTCAGTGTCAAATCCTTCTCCGATACTCGCCGAAGCGGCTCAAAAGGAGATGCCTGCAGGGCTTTCAAAACTAGCCCCAGGTTCCAAGCTGGACAGGGTGCTCGCACGGGAGGTCGGAGCCGAAGCACCCCTCTAAGAAACCGTGCCACATCTGGGTGAGCAGCCAAAGACACACCTCCCACCTTACCACGAAGGGAGGCCAACGCTGCCACTTGCACCCGCAGGGAATTATAGGCCAAGCCTTTTTGTACACCTTCCTGCAAAAAGTCCAGAATCGGCGAGACAGGAGCCCGCATTGGTGCAATGGCTCTGGAAGCACACCAAGACTCAAACAGGCACCAAATCCTAGCATAAGCTACGGAAGTGGACCGCTTGCGGGCTTGCAGGAGAGTGGTAATCACTTTATTGGAATAACCTTTATCCCTCAATTGCGCCCTCTCAATAGCCATGCCGTAAGACCCAAGCGGCAGGCGTCCTCCATGGCTACCGGACCCTGAGTCAACAGGTTCGGTACCAGAGGTAACAGCAGAGGAGCCTCCAGGAGCATCTGTCGGAGGTCTGCATATCAAGGTCTCCTTGGCCAATCCGGGGCGATGAGGGCCACTTCTCCTGGGTGCAGCTGAATCCGCAAGAGCAGGCGCCCTATCAAGGGCCATGGGGGAAACACATAAAGAAGACCCGGAGGCCAGGGTTGAGCCAAGGCATCCAACCCCGCCGAGCAAGGATCTCTCCGTCTGCTGAAGAAGCATGGGACTTTGGCATTGGAACTTGTCGCCATGAGATCCATCACGGGCTTGCCCCATTTGGCACAGATCTGCAGGAATACTTCGTCTGCCAGATTCCATTCTGCTGGATCGATCTGATGCCTGCTCAGATAATCGGCCTGCACATTGCTCTGACCTGCAATATGAACTGCCGACAGACACTGAAGATGCAGCTCGGCTCAGTGGCAAATCAGTTCGGCCTGCGCGGCTAGTGCTCTGCACCTTGTTCAGCCTTGTCGATTTATAAAGGCCACTGTTGTCGTGTTGTCCGACATCACTCTGACAGCCAATCCTTCCAGGGTCATTTGAAAAGCCAGAAGCGCCTAAAACACCGCTTTCAGCTCTAGGCGGTTGATGGACCACTCCGACTCCTCGGGTGTCCATAGACCCTGGGCATGCTTCCCCTTGCAATGTGCGCCCCAGCCCTTCAGGCTGGCATCCGTTACCACCAGGCACCAAATGGGGAGCGTCAGCGGCATTCCTCGCCGCAGCATGCTGTCCGAGAGCCACCACTCCATGCTGAGTCGGGCCGCAGGGAGCCAAGTGAGTCTGCATTGGTAATCCTGAGAAATTGGAGACCACCTCTGGAGTAGGGAATACTGTAGCGGTCTCAGGTGCGCTCTCGCCCAGGGTACCACTTCCATCGTGGCTGTCATCGATCCCAGCAGCTGGACAATGTCCCAAGCTCGCGGGCGGGGCATCCTCAGGAGCAGACGGACCTGATTCTGAAGCTTGCACCGCCTTAGCTCAGGTAGGAACACATAACCCGAGACTGTGTCGAACCTGGCCCCCAAAAATTCTAGATATTGTGAAGGGGTCAGGTGACTTTTGGCCATATTGACGACCCAGCCTAGAGATTGCAGTACTGAGACCACTCTGGCTGTAGCTTGTAAGCTCTCTGTTGCAGAGTCTGCTCTGATGAGCCAGTCGTCTAGGTACGGGTGAACCCTGATACCTTCTCACCTGAGAAAAGCAGCTACTACCACCATTACCTTCGAAAAGGTTCGGGGAGCTGTGGCGAGGCCAAAAGGCAAGGCCCTGAACTGGAAATGTTTTCCCAACACCGCAAACCTCAGAAACTTCTGGTGCGGGAGCCAAATCGGTATGTGCAAGTAAGCTTCTTTCAGGTCTAGAGACGTGAGAAACTCTCCTGGCTGAACCGCCGCAATGACGGAGCGCAGGGATTCCATGTGGAAAATGCCGCACTCTCAGGGACTTGTTCACTTCTTTTAAGTCCAGAATAGGGCGAAAGGACCCACCTTTTCGCGGCACCACAAAGTAGATGGAGTATCGGCCGCAGCCTTGCTCGGCGGGAGGCACCGGGGTCACCGCCCCTAACTGAATCAGATCTTGTAAAGTCTCCTCCACCGCCGCCCGTTTGACGGCAGAACCGCATCGGGACTCCACAAACACGTCTCTTACTGGGGCGTTGAATTCTATTCTGTATCCATCTCCGATCAGGTCCAGAACCCACTGATCTGAGGAAATCTTGGCCCACTCCTCGGCAAAGAGGGAAAGTCGTCCTCCGATGACAGGCATCGAGGAGAGGGCCGGCGCACCATCATTGAGAGGGTCGCCCTTGAACTCCTGGCCTTGAGCCACCAGCTGCGGAACGCTTGTCCGAGCGAAAGGAGTTCCTCTGCTGACCATGGGCACGTGAAGTGAACCCAGCCGAACGCCCCCGGCGGTACCTTCTAGCTTCACGGAAGCGAGGTCTGTACGAGGAGTGGACCGCCTGGCCCTTAGAGGAAGGCCTCTGCCTATCTTCGGGCAAGCGCTGGGGTTTTGGATCACCCAAGCCTTTCACAATTTTCTCCAACTCTTCACCAAATAGGAGAAGTCCTTGAAAAGGCAACTTCTAAATGCAGTTATGCGTCTTTACTTTAAATCTACTAATCGAGAATTTGCAGGTCAAAAGATTTGGCTTTATCCGGATGTGACTAAATCCACACAAGAAAAACGTAAAAAGTTTCTATCTATGAGGTCTAAAGTATTGGAAATGGGAGGTTCTTTCCTCCTGGCTTACCCATGTAAATGTGTCATCAGGTTGAATCAAGCTAAATACATACATTATATGCCTGAACAGCTTCAGACTTTTCTAGACACTAAACAACGGTAGAATTAGAATTATAAATGGGACTGACGGTACCATAAAAGTTTTATTAATATGTTTTGATTTTGTATATCTTCACTATTTCCTGCCTCCCCACTATTGAGGTCTAAGGAAGCCAATATTTGTCTTTATTTAGATGATTTGTTGGTATATAATGGCTGTATTACACTTTTGCAATATGATAATTTCTGTAATAAGTATATAAAAATTAATAAAAATTATGAATCAAAAAAAAAAAAAAGAAAAGGCAACTTCACCAACCTTTACTTAGAGGCCATGTCCGCTGCCCAGTGTCGTAGCCACAGACGACGGCGAGCCGCCACTGCTACTGCCATTTGTTTAGCCGAAGCTCTGACGAGGTCATAAAGGGCATCAGCCAGAAAGGACAAGGCCACCTCCATCCGCGGAGCCACATCCAAGAAGGGCTCCGCTCCATCTCCGGGCTGAGCCACTGCCTGTTGCAGCCAAGCTAGGCAGGCTCTAGCAGCATAACAGCTGCATGCAGACGCCCGAACAGTGAGACCTGCAATTTCAAAGGACCGTTTCAATGCTGTTTCCAGCCTACGGTCTTGAACATCCTTCAGGGCAACACCTCCTTCAACAGGGAGGGTAGTTCTCTTTGTCACCGCAGTGACTAGGGCATCCAATGTAGGCATTTGAAAATGAGCCATATGCCCCTCACGCAGAAGGTATAACTGCCCCATAGCCCTGGAAACTCTCAAAGGTCCCTCGGGGTCAGCCCACTGAGCCGACACAAGCTCTAGGATGGAGTCATGCAAAGGGAAGGCCCGAGCAGCTTTCTTGGTACTAGCCATCCTGGGATTACCCGAGGAGGCCATGCCACTGTCAGGATCTTCAATCGAGAGGGCCTGCAGGGTATCTGAAATAAGCGCTGGCAGCTCATCACGGTGGAAAATCCTCACCGCGGAGGGATCATCCAGATCCTGTGGTAAATCCGCACCTGACTCCGGTTCCTCAGACCAAGAACGTCTGTCAGAGTTCTCCGAATCCTCACACCCCGACCACGGGGGGTAAAAAGGTGCACCACAATCTGAAGGGGAATTAACCCTTCTGCGCTTATCTTTGGGCCAATCATCCGGGAAAACCTCACTGGGCAGTCCCAGGCCAGAATCCATCGGGGGGGCCATCAAAGGGGCCTCAGGCGACCCTTGAGGGAGGGCTCTTTTCATCGTGTATGCTTTATGCAGCAAAAGCACAAAATCCGGGGAGAAAATCTCACCCTGGGCACCCAAATCCTGTCCGGTGCTAGCCACTCCTGAAATAACCTCATCTCGAGGTGCCCCACCCGGCTCAGGTCTCTCCGTGTCCACGGAGACCGCGCCATGCAGTGTAAGCAAAATGGCGCCCGCTGCCAGCTCAGAGCGGGAAGAAACATCGCTCGCCATGCTCGGGCCGGCTCCTACGCCTGTACAGCACGATTTACAGAGCCCTGCTGCTGATTTGTGCTTGCCACACGTGGAACAGCGCTTTACATTGTCCGCAGCCATCGCCGAAAAACGGCGGTAAAATCCAAAATGGCAGTTTCGCGCCAAAATCGCCCCGATCGCGGGCCCACCCCGGAGGAGTTGGAAAACACTCTTACCTCAAAGGATCTAGCGTACAACTACAATCCTGCTGAAAATCAGGTCAAAAACCTCTGTTCCAGCGTCTCTGCGTTTAAAAACGCGACGCGACTTTTTTTTTTTTTTTTTAACGCTGTGAGGAAAGCAGAGGTATTGAAGACTCCGGAGGCTCAGATGAGTGGGAAAGGCAGGGAAAGGGCGAACCTATATGCCTGCATCCACTGTTGGTGGGTAAGGACAGGGAAAGCAATGCAATATGTCCACATCCACGGAGGTATGGGTAAGGCAGGGAAAGGGCTAACCTATGTGCCTTTAAAGTGAAGCTGCTATAGCCTCCAACACCCCGGTTAACAACTGGCAAGCCAGGAACCACCTCCCGGCAGATTTTTCTGGAGCTCGAGAAGCTGCAGCCACCCTGCTAGGGGAGCTAGAGAATACTGAAGAGGCAGTGGAGCTAGCTGGCCAAGAGGGCACTGAGAAAGTTTGAGTGCTCTCTATCTCCCCTGCTGGTTGATGGACATAACCCATACGTAATGGCTTCATCTGCTTGATGACAAGGAAAAGAAGGATTTATCCATGGAGCGGAGTGCACGGGAAGGGGTGTAGGGAAGGACATCTTAGAGCCATTTACAAAAGGGACACCCAGACATTTTCCAGTTTGAAAATGGTTCTAAGATAGACCCCTTTTTTTTTTTGACGTAATGAGTTAAATGTCCCAATTCTGAGTTAAACAATTTTTCAAAAAAGCCCCTCTGTAACTCAAGCATTCTTAAATTCCTAACTCACCAATAAAAATAGTGAAGCCCTGTTTTAATGCACTAGTTTAAATCAAATGGGAAACTGGTCAATATTGAAATTCCTTTATTGAATCAAGGGTGCAGCCATGAGTGGGCCTGGGCTCAGGCCCACCCTCAATTTCCCAAGGCCCACCCAGAAATGATCCACCCTGGCCACCCACAATCCAGCATCCCTGGTTGGCTGGCTGGATCCCTTCCGTCCACTCCCACCCCCTATCCCGCAGGTCTGGCACGTCTCTGTTTTTTGCCTCCCTCATTCTGCCAATGATACTTGGAATTTACAGCACTGGTGCTGCCTGACAGTGATTCACAAAACCTGAATCCAGGGCCTTCTCTCTGTCATGCCCCACTCTCTCTGATGCAACTTCCTGTTTAGGGCAGGATGTGGCAGAGGGAAGGCTCTGGATTCAGGCTGTGTGATTCGTTGGGCAGCACCAATGCTGTAAATTGCAAGTACTGCAGCAGAAGCGAAGGAGGCAAACAACAGAGAAGTGCTGGATCTGCAGGACAGGGGTGGAAGCGGAGGAAGGGAAGGGATGTGCTGGGGGGGAGGGGGTGGAGGCTGGAGAGAGAGGTGCTAGGCCTGTGGGGGGATGCTGGAGGGAAGGGACAAATGTATTATTAGACTGTGGTGGGGGCTGAGAGAAGGGAAAAAGGTGCTGGGACTATAGTGGTGGGGTGGAGGTTGGAAGGAAGGCAGAGAGGTGCTGGAGGGAAGAGAGAGAGGTGCTGGGCCTGTGGTGGGGGGGGGGGCGGAAGGGGAGGTGCTGGATCTGTGGTGGGAGGCTAGAACGGAGAGAGATACTGGACCTGTGGTAGTGGGAGGGATGGTGAGAAGGAAGAGATGTGCTGGCCCTGGCTGGAGGGAAGGGATAGAGGACCTGGACCTATGGGCGGGGGGAGGAGATGAAGAGAAATACTGGAACCAGGGGGCTGGAAAGAAGGACGATAAGTGCTAGACCCTTGGGAGAGTTAAGGGAAGGGAGGAGAAATGAGAGATAGATGCTGAACCAAGGGGATAAAGGAACATGGAGTAAAATACTAAACCTACGGCAGAAGTGAGAAAAGGAGGGAGGGCAGGCAAGCCGATGCTGGGGAGAAAGGGAATGGGAGGGAGAGAAGCTGGATGGAGTAGGTGAGAGAGGAGAGACACACATTGGTATGGGGGATTTCCGTTTACGTTTATATTTGTAGTCACCTATTCTGTATTTGGCATTTGTGTTTCGTGTGTGTGACCAAGATATTGTGTTAGTATCAATTTTCTATGTAGCATTCTGTAGTAATTTATTCATTTTCCCCAATAGATGTATTGATATTTTAGGGCCTCACTGTAATATTTAGGGCCCTAAAATATCATAGGCAGGATCCTTGTTTTAGAAGTTAGTGCTGGCATGATAGATTTGATCTAGGTTCTGATTAACTTGTATTACTTTACATTATGCCTGTTACTGAGATTACCCTAGAAACAATTTGTATGGTGAGTTTTATGGGGAAATGTCCTAGCTCTGCATCCACTGTTGGGGAAGGGCCAGGAGGTTCTACGAATGCAGAATGGATTTGGCTTCAATACCATATAGGGCAGAGCTTCCCAAACTGTGGGTCAGGACACCAAAGGGGGTCACAGACTTGAGTGGGCTCTCCATAGGTGCATCATTGGAGTGGAGGAGTGACCTAGTTGTTAGAGCACTGGTGTTGTCATCTAGAGGTGAATGGTTCAAATCCCACTGCTGCTCCTTGTGATCTTGGGCAAGTCACTTAACCCTGCATTGCCTCAGATATAAACTTAGATTGTGAGCCCTCCAGGAAGGGAAATACCCAGTGTACCTGAATGTAACTCACCTTGAGCTACTACTGAAAAAGATGTAAGCAAAATCCCAATAAATAAAAAAATTATTTTGCACCTTCAGGAGGTTGCACAGTTTTATTTGGCCATTATTATAGAGTTGTGGCCACAAAAGAATTGACGAGCATTGTTGAAGATCATGGCTCAATGGGGACTGAAGACTGCAGTCTCTTGGACTTCCAAAAACTTCAGTGAGGGTAGCAGTGCAGGCCATACTGAGGTTGGGGGGAGTGGGGTAGGGGTGGAGCATGGGTGCATCATGGTGGGTTTTTCTCTTTCAAAAAGTTGGCAACTCAATGCCCACCTATCCAACCTGTTGGCCCACCTAAAATTGCCTTCTGGCTAACACTGCTGTATTGCATTATTAAGGAATTCTTCAACCTGAAGAATAAATAACCTCATCAAACTGCTTCTTACAAGGGTATTTGCATTTACACACATATACTCACGCACACACATACAGATTTGTACTATATAACCTTTACTGAAAAACTATAAGAATATCTTGCTCCATCAGTTAGCTGCTCCTAAAACAGGGGATTCCGGTGAAAAGCTCAACAGGTGGCTCGTGGACCATTTATAAAGGATCAAACATTTCTCTGTATAGAGGCAAGATTCAAATAAAATGCTACCTTCACTTTCTAAAAGTATACAGCACTATGGTGGCAACTCTATGAGAGCCTATTGGAGGAAAGGAGTAGCTTAATGGTTAGTGCAGCAGCTCGAGAACCAGTGGAACTGGGTCCAATTTTCACTGCAGCTCCTTTTGACTCTGGGCAAGTCACTTACCCTTCCATTGACCCAGGTACAAAATAAGTACTTGTAGATAATATGTATACTGCTTTGATTGCAACCACTAAAAGGCAGTATATCGCTTCATCCCCTTTTCCTTTCTCTATTCTACAAGGGCACCTAGGCTCCTAGATTTTGTTATAGAATACTAGCATAACCCGGCAAAAGAACAGTTATATGTACACATCTGCAGTTACACCAGCCATAAATCTGAGAGTATTTTGTAAGTTACATGTATAAGTGACAGACCTGCTCATGCCCCTCGCAAGCTCCACCCACGTGATTTCACCTTGCATTTATGCACTTCCCATTTACACATGCAATTACAGAATAGTGTTTACTCATCCTGCTGCCACTTATGTGAGTAATTGTACACTTTATCTGTAAAAGTGGTAGTAGGTTCTACATTTACATGGAAAACAGCAAGGGGTGGGAATGACCACACCAATGAACCAGGATGACAACGGCAAGTCCTTTATTACAACTGTGGATAAATGACAAAAGCATAGACTCAACATGGGCAATGTTTCAACTGTAAGCCTTCCTCAGGGTACAGTGATATGCGTACACATCTTTACAGAGTCACATACAGAACAAAAATTGCTCTTTCAAATCCCTCAATGACCATAGTGATCACAAATACCAAATGCTGCTGTGGACAGCGTAACACAAATCTAAACATTATGTTGTCCAAAGTTGTATTTGATATTTGTGATCGTTATGGTTATTGTGTGATTTGCAAGAACAATTTTTGTTCTCCCTGTGACTGTACTCAAGGTGTGTATGCATATCACTGTTATCTGAGGAACATTGCCAGTTTTGGGTCTATGCTTTTGTCACTTATCCACAGTTTTAATAAAAAGACTTGCTGTTGTCATCCTGGTTCATTAGTGTGGTCATTCCCACCCCTTCCTGTTTCCATTTGGCTCTGTTTATGGGATTAATTTGGTTCTTCATGGTGCCTACATTTACATGCTCAAGCGGTGCATAAATTTGGGTGCCCAGTTATAGAATTCTCTTTTGAACAAACATGGGTCGCATTTCAGTTTAAATGGCATTTGGGTTAACCGAGCTGAAGTACTGGTTTAGCTCCAAGTAAATTCAGTAAATTCTGTGGTGTACACGAAGGAATAATAACAAATGATACTGCTCCACAAATTAGTTGCCCACACAATGCATCACATGCTAAAATTATGTACACAGTCATCAAGAATTACTTGGAGAACAAATATTTGGCTAAGACAGCTGTCTTCATTAATTTTTATTATTCAGCTACAGAAGATGATCTCGTAAGAATACACTGAAAAGTGAGTGGTTTATTTCTAAGGTGCTGGTAAAAACAACACTATTTGTAACTTGGGCAATATTCTCTTTTACAGACAGCCTACAGTTGTAACCTTAAATACATTGTGAGCAGCTCTGAGACAGATAAGTGCGGGTGCCTTCACTTATTTATAGTTTGGATTGAATGCTCTGATATAACAGCTTTGCAGAGAGTCACTGTTGGTTTGAACTGCACTGCTTGGATTATAGTTACTTGTCAAATTAGTATTAAATAGTGGAGGGTTTGGGGTTTTTTTTTTCCTGTGATGTGTTGCTTTGCTTTAAGCTCATTTAAGTTGATACAGCTATACCAGAGCTGCTTGAATTAGGCAAACGTTGAGGTTTTTTTCTCCACTATTGTTTTTCACGCATATGGACAATCAAGGGGAACTTCTTACCTCACTGGTTACAGTATCAGAAACAATTTGTATTTATTGGTTTTCCTTGTTTCATATTGTTTCACTCCAATTTGCTTTATTTGTGTAACCTTAAATACTAACTTGATGGTTGATACCTGCTTTGGAGCAGAAAGTGATAAGATGAAACTGCTGCCTGTTCCTTTGAACTTTCAATTCAATCAGAACTTGCTTCTACTGGGCTCTGGCATTTGTACTGGGTTCCATGGCACATAAGATTCATTTATTACTCCTTGGAAGGATTCCCATTTTATAGTCATCTCCTATCTCTATGCCAGTTGTAAGTGTCATTGGCACAGCCTTCGAGAACATAGTACATATGTAGCTCAAATCAATTAGATAGCAAAGAATGAGACTTAAGTTCCAAGTCTCCCCAAGGCTGTGAATACTATCACCATAGCATCCCTATGCCTTGTAGCTTAAGAAGCAGAAGTCAAACCTGTGGAGCAAAACTCAGATCTCCCATCGAATTACCAGTATGGCCCCAACTGCATTCTTTATAATCAAATCCAAGACTTAATTTTAGTAAAAGACTTAACCCCTCCCTTTTACAAAGCCACAAGGCAATACCAACACAGCCCATTCACTTTGAATGGGCTGTATCAGCATTACTGCACTGGCAGCCGCTAGCAAGGCTTTGTAAAAGGGGGGGTTAGGTTTAGTAACTTATCTATCCGGAAAATTTGCTGCATTCTAGTCAACTAGAAATTAAGGTATTTACTTTTCTCCAAACTGTGTTGCTAATATCTCACAGAGGTAAAAACTAATCTTTTTAAACACATCAGTGCATTACCTCTAGATTTTAATAAAAAATGAAAACGCCAACGTCAATATTCAAAGGGATTATGTTTCTACCTTTGAAAATTAGAATCCTTAATTGACCTCTCTGAAAGTTTTCTAAGTCTGAGTTCCCAACTTTTTGCTCAAAATATCACTACTCTCACAAACTTAGGGGCCTAAAATGGATGGCAACAGGAGCAGATTTCGGCAGGGACTTCATTGTCAGCATTAGGCACCTAAATAGGCTAAAAAATCTAGGCAATGAATAATAAGCCTAATTCCATGAACATAGGAAGCAATTATGTAACATGGTATCACTATTTAGGTGCCATATTACCCTGGGCAATAAACCTATTCTATAAGAATACTTACATGTGTATTAGAATGCCTAAATGAAGATGCTAACATTTATGACAGCCTATGACACATGTAAATGTTAGCACTTAGTTGTGATATTTACACACACAAGTTACAGTATTCTGTAAGAAGCCTGGGTAAATGTTGGACCCTGCCCATGCCCTTATAAATGTCCCTCTAACAACTACATGCTATGCTATTTAAGCATGTAGATCAATAATAGCACTCACATATGAGGAAGGCAATATTCTATCATTTTAATTATGCAAAAGGCACTTAAAATTATACAAAAAACTGTAATATAATGAAGTGGATAATATTTAAGCCACTAAATATTGGTGAATTTTCTGCAGAAAATGTAAGCCTCTATTTTGACTGAAAACAGGGTACAAATATGATCCTAAATTTAGGAACTCAGCTTTTTTTTTTTAAATGAATACCAGGACTGTCATATGTATGAAGAGCAGAATGACATCAATACATAGTTCCCAAACTTTTATTTCCTAAGAAATAAATTGTAATTCAGGTTCATGGAAAATCAATACTTGTCACAGCTTGGTAAAAGGGGCCCTAAATAAACAGAATGAAGTTGGCTCCGAGGGCTGCTACAAAACTGGTCAGTGGTCTCCTTCATACAGCGCATGAGAACAGACTTATAGACCTCAATATGTGTAAGAAAGGCGGGAGAGAAGGGATATGATAGAGACATTTAAATATCTTCCGTGGCATTAATGTACAGGAGGCAAATCTATTTGAACTAAAAGAAATCTCCAGAATGAGATGGCATAGGATGAAGTTAAAACTTCATGAGTAATCTAAGGAAACACTTTACAGAAAGGGTGGTGAATATGTGGAATGACTTCCTGGAGATGGTGGAGACAAAGACTGGATCGGAATTCAAGAATGCATGGGACACGCATATGAGATCTCTTAGGGAGAGGAGGAGATAGTGCATGGGCAGACTAAATGGGCCATGTTTCTCCATTTCTAAACGGACAAGAAACACAGACAAGATAAATTAATTGGGGGGGGGGGGGGGGAGTTTAAAAAATAAAAATAAAAAGTGGAGGCTCAGGAGGCCTCTTCCCAGCTAAATACAGACACAACCTGATAAAGGTCTGTGATGCTATGTGGTTAGACTATAAACTATACTATAGTATAGTTTATAATATCTTTCAAATCCTAAATGGCACAACTCCAGACTATATGGTACCATTAATAAACTTACCTCTAAGAAACATTAAATATGAGGCAAGAAACTCTCTCAGACTACACTTCCCAAATTGCAAAAAAGTGACCTACAGAACTGTCCACTCTGCAGACTTCACTTACTTAGGAACCAAATGGTTGAACTCCTTACCACCCAAAATAATATACAGGAATATGCTAGATTCCGCAAAATCCTCAAATCGTTCCTATTCAAACAAACCCTCACAAAGAACAACCATATCTCAAACAATTAATTACCTGAATTAGTTATTACTCTATTTACCATTAACTTTCTCTTTGCTTCATGTACAATTTCTCATTCATAATAGATTTTCTAAATGTTAAACATCCATTGTTTATCCTTTTATATTTATGATATTGTATTGTAAAATTGGATTCTTATGCATTATTCTTTGTTACGTATCCTATACTGTTTATTGTAAACCACATTGAAATCAAACTTGTTTATGATAATGTGGGTATAAATATCACAAATAAATAAAATAAATAAATACAGTCTTATATTCCACAGTTATCACTAGGAATCAAAGCAGATTACATCAAAAGAGTCCTATGACAATAGAGGAGAATTACAAATTTAAAGTCCTGTTAATGCAATAACATGCGTAACTAACTACATATTTAGGGCTTTGCAAAAATGGTAATAAGAAAAAAAAGTTGTCTAATGAGGATCAGAAGGTTATTCAAATCTCCGCCCCTAGATAAGGGAAAGATATGTTTTTATAATGGACATTTTAAAAAGTAGGAAAATTCAGCTTCTGTAAGTTTCAAGAGAAAAACCAATTATTAGGTAAATTGAGGGTTTGAATTCATCACTCAGAATTTAACCCATAAAAATATTCAAACATTAAAAAGTAAAAGAATATGTGAAGTAACTGAAGAGGCGAGACCTTATGAAATGTAAACAATTTAAAAATCAACCTAGTGCTGTGTTTTGAAGATGCTAGAGTTTTCTCTGCAACTTAATGGATGCTATATAAAGAATTGCAATAATCCAATTGCGGGAGAAGTACTGAGTTGTAACTCTAAAACTTTGGAAACTCAAAGATCATATGGCCCTGAGTTGGCATAACTTGAAAAAATATATATATATATTTTTAAAGATTTTAATTTGGGAAACAAATGTCAACTTGGGGCCCTGTTTACTAAGGTGCGCTAGTGTTTTTAATTCATGCTAATTAGCATTAGCCATATATTCCTATGGGTGTCTCTAGCATTAGCATGCACTCAAAACAATAGCGTGCCTACAGCACGACTTTTTAAACAGGGCTCTGATTCCCAGGAACTCTGATTCATTTTCTATTTTCAATTGCTCTCCTATCGCTAACATCAGTTCTTGTTCTGGGACTACATCATAGTTTCAAAACTATAATATTTTGGGTTTTCATTTATTTAACTTTGAAAAACTTTTGCATGTCCAGCTCAGGATATGAGAGGAAAATATCATCTGCATAGGATAAAATATAAATACGCATATCAGATGGCATTTTTCCCCAAAGAACTTAGGTACACACTAAAACAATAGTAGCAATAGAAGCGAACTTTAGGACACTCCACAGCCCAGTTCCCACAGAGATGACACTTTGTCGTACTTTTTTGTATAATACTTTCACTTTCTTAGGAATTCCTCAAACCACTTAATTACTGCCCCAATCAATCCCAGTTCGCGAAGCCTGAATAGCATCAAAAAATGGTCTATGGCATCGAAAGTTGCTGAGGTACCAAATTGTAAAAAGTATTATCTGCTTCTCTTTATTTAAACTATTTCTAACTTCAGAAGTCAAAGCAAGAAGTAATGTCTCAATACTCAAACCATGCCATGTAAAATGTAAACAATTGCATGAGAAAAGAAAATTGGATAATTGCTTGGTTCCTTCTGTTGATGCAGAGCTCCATAGGGAGGTTAATGTTGCTTCTTGTGTCCTATACTCTTGTGGATAACAAATTTAGGGGTCATATAGTTCCAAGTCTTTTCTCTTCAACTATGAGCAAATGATTAAAAGATTACTCAAGGCAGCCCAACAGCTCATTACTACAAGTCCCCAGCTTAATCATCAAGTCAGATTTTCTGCTTTCCAGATAGCTGTGGCTGAGGATGCTTAGGAGGCAGTATAAACATACAAAATTGCTTAGATTCTGTAAATTCATGGTTTTCTGACAATCACCTTATCATTAATCTCTCCAAGACACTGACTTGTTGGATTACAGGCTGCCCTTCTCGTTCTTCGCTTGTTTAATTCAGGCTGCCATGACTTCCTAGAGACCAACAGTTATCATTCAAAACCCAAGTTTCTGCACTGGTTAAAAACTGTTTCATTGTACTGCATCAATTTCTCACAGTCTGCCCCCATTTGGATGAATCTTCACAGATGACTTCTATATACCACAGCGGTATTGCAATAAGTTATATGCTGGTATTGCTCTTTATTTGAACAAATTTATTCAAACCATGCAGAATACTGCAATTAGGATCCTCTGCAAAGCTAGAAGATTTGATTATATAACCCCACTTATGATCCATGATCACTGGCTTCCAATTTATTATAGAATTAATTTAAAAATATCACCCAAATTCACTGGATCTTGCCTCGTTTGTCATTCTACATATTCCAGCCAGAGCATTATGCTCCTTGCATTATGGCTGGCTATACACTGCTTCTATTTCTCCATGCGCAATATGGAAGACTGCTTTCTATTTTATAGTGCCTTCAGTTTGGAATGCACTTTTCCTTCCCCTTTGTATGGAACCTTTCTATCCCAAATTCATGGCAGCTCTTAAAACCTTTTAAGATGACTTTGGTGATCAAGCAGTTGGCTAAGCAATTACCAAGGTGATGTTCTCTGCTTGTGTCTACATTTGAATTCTGTCACTCCTCTTGTTCCAGTTCTTCTTCCTGTACTATTCTCTATCCTATATTAAGCTGGTGTTCCTTTCTGCTTCTGAATTGTTTTGTAAACAGCTTTGATGTGTTTTAGGAAACACAATATTTCAAACCTATTTAAACCATAAACCATATACACAGTCTTCTGGAGTAAGAGAATAATGATCCTTGCTTAAGGAGGTCATATAGCAGCTGGATTTAGAGTTCAAAATTAGAGGTTTCTAAATGGAGCCAAAAGTAGCTCATGGCACAGGACTGCCGCTACAATGACCAATGTAGATATATGTTGGGGTAATTTAAAATATGGTAACAATCCCTGAGTAGTTGTGACTGAAAGCTTTTCATTTCACATTGTAACCCTAGTTATAGTCATAATTGGTCTGCAATTAAAGAGAAGTAAAAGGAAACAGATCAAATAAACAAAGACTACCCATCAGTTGCTGGGAGGTTTTAGTCTATATTATGATGGCTGATTGAGTGTTATTTCTTCATAGCTCCATGGACATATTTAATGTTTTGAGATCATTCTCACCAATCATTTATTATTTAGTAAATTAAAAGTGGCACAGTGATAAATTGTTGTGTGATGTGTCACGTGCTGACCAAACTCCCTTATGGATCAGGCGCCACATAGGCACCCTCTATACACTTAAATATAGGCACATGTTATACAGCTGCTCTAGATGCTCATAAATTAAGCTTGTAAATCTAGGCAGATGAACGGCAGGCCTAAATTCACAACTTTTAATCTCTTAAATTAAGAAGATCTGAGACTCCTAATTTTGGTTGAAAACAGGGCACACATTTAGGAGCTTAACGTTTTTGAATATCAGGTCAATTGTTTTGATGCAACATTGTAGTCAACATTTAAAAATAGGAAAATAATGTAGCCTTATCTACTACAGTAAAAGAATAGGATTTGTTCCAGCTAATTTCCCTATCTTCCCCTCAATATACACAACTGTTTTCAAAGTGTCAAAATCTCTCAGTTATAAAGTAACTGGAGTTGCATATTTGAGGCAGTGCTCCAGCCCAACGTAAACCAACCATGATATCTGGGAAGTAAAAGTGTGCAAATGTCTAGATGGATGGGTGTTTGCAGTTAGGTAAGTGGGTGAAATGAAGAATGAAAACTGAACATCTACAGTAACTACATTTTATGCAAACTCTAAATATCTTTTTTTCAGGCAATGACAACTATTTTACTTATTTTGCTGAATATCTTCTAAATATCTGTTTTCCATGCATTGTTACTTTTCATCTACTATTCATTCTCCAGAAGAAAAAAAAATGTGTGTGAATCACAATGTAGGCACAGAAATGAATCAGATAGATATACAAATGTGCCAATTATTTTAACATTCACTTTTCCCCTTCTGAACATATATTGTTAAAAGTATAGAAATGAAAAATTGCATTTATTTTTCACTGATTTTTAAAAGTATATTTAGCTGCTATTTACATATGGGGATCCATACCATGTCTAGATTGCAAAAAGGCATGCTTAGGGAATGGAGAAGGAGTGGTCTAGGTAGGCAAAAATGTTGATGTGTACTCTCCATTTTAGAAGGAAAATACACATTGATATGAAAAAATGTATATGTCAGCATTTACACCTACCCCAAGGCTTATGTAAGTGACTGCTGGAAAGAGCAAGGAGTAAAGACCACAGACAGCTTCCTCAGTAAATTCCCCATCCCAAGGCCACAGTCAGTTCCCCTAGTCAATCCCCACCCCTCCTCAATACTGTTACCCCCTACCTTCAACAGTGTCAGCAAACCTCCAGGGCACCTCTCTAAACATGCAAATCTCCCAGAGTAGACTCCCCTGAAAGACCTTACCCTCACCCCCAATCCCCATCTACAGCTTTTACAGGGGCCCCAGTAGCTTGTGGGAGGAGGAGAGGCACCAGTGATACCTAGCCGCAATCTCACTGTAGTACCATTAGCAGTTAGGCTGCCAAATAAGGGAATTTATATGGCAGTCTGACCCCTAGCAGTAGTACAGCAAGACTATTGCTAGAACTCACAGATGCCACTTTGAACCCAAGATCAACATAAGCAGGAGCAATTTGGAACTGTCTCTGCACAGTAAAGAGCTGTGGAGGGGGACTGAAGGTCAGGGGAGTAAATGTGGCAATGCCACAATAGCCACACTCTTGTGGAGCATATGAAAAGGAAGCATTCAAAATGTTATTCCAGTTCCTAGAATGCACCAACACAGTAACTGCAATACAAACCTTCCCTGTACTATGCAAATTGTGAAGTAATACAAAACTCTACAAAAAAATTCACTCAGGATCTAGGGCAATCGACAATGCCAAAACAAGGACTCTACCTATGAAAAGGCAGTATCCTAGATATTACTATGGACTCCAGAACATCAATACATTTGTAGGGAAAACTGAACAATCCAGATTACTACATATCACTGCACAAAATCTTGTAGTACACCACCATAAAAAATAGAAAAATGCATTTTCCCCCTGTACTGTGCAAAATATAAAGATAACAGATGTAAGGGATGGTGTTAAGGGGTACACCAGTGCAACTAACCTGATCAGTGAGGGCTCCAAGCCTGCCTGAGGCTAAGGGAAGCACAGCTCGGTGATGGTTTTGAAGTCCTCTCCCAAATTTCTGCCCTGGGCAAAAGCCATGTCTAACACCAGTTCTGGTAGATGACCATTCCAAATCTGACATATTCTAATTACTAAATAGAAAATAGAACTCTTTCTCTACCTTGGCTGTCTGGCCATTTTATTCTTCTAATTGTGTTACCAATTCTGCTTTCTTCTCTCTTCTCTAAACTCTCTTGCCAGGGTCTCCTGATCATTTGACATTTCGCATTCCTATATCCACCATTCATCTTCTCTCTCTGTGTCCCTCGTGTAGCATTGTCCCTCTGTGACCATATCCCTTCTCTAATGCTCAATATCACCCACTGCTGTCCATATTCCTCCTCCATGTCCAGTATCACCTCTATGTCCCTATCCCTCCTCTCATGTCCAGCATATCCCCCCCTTGTCCCTAGCGTCCCCTCTCAAGAATCTCCTTTCTATGTCCCTATCTTCTCTATCAGCATCATACCTCTGCTTCTCTACTAGAGAGTTGCACGGGGACAGAAATCTTACCCATCCCTGCTGGAATCTTACCCGTCCCCGTCCGTCCCTGCTGGAATCTTACCATCCCCCACCCATTCCCGCAAAAATTTAACCCATCCCAACCTGTCCCCACTCATCCCCGCAAGAATTTAATGGCACATAAAAGAAAATTCCAGTCAGCTCTCTCAGTCTCTCTCTGGATTTGAGCCACAGCACTGTAGGGCAAGGAAGGAATGGAAGTTGAAACTTGGAACACTCTGGTGTGCACTTATAAGAATTGTCTCTGATTTACTGGCACTGTATTCTGAGAGGTCACCACATGCACGCGCCAGTAGGTCAGGTGACATCCGATGCTCATGCCTGTGTCAAAGCTGACGTCTGCGCATCAGCCCAGGAGCAAAGAGGATTAATTGTAACATAGTAAGTGACAGCAAATAAAGACCTGAACGGTCCATCCAGTCTGCCCAATAGTCACACATTATCAATTCATGATTAAATCAACGAGTGTGATATTATATACTTGATTATGGTCTTTCTTTTGTGTTTCTGGAACATAGACCATAGAAGTCTATCTGGCCCTATCCTTATGTTCCAACTGCTGGAGTTACCATTGAAGCCCAGTCTATTCGTCTACTCATTTGTGGGACACAGACCGTACAAATCTGTCCAGCACTGTCCTTATGTTCCAGCCACTGAAGTTGCTGTCTAAGCTCTTTCCAGCCCATCCTAAACCAAATTGCCATGTATGAGACACAGACCATACATGTCTGCCTGGTATCAGCCCTAGTTCATCACAGCCAGAGTCAACATCTAAGCGTCACTTGGCACATCCACACACATGCAGCCATTTAAGGTTAGGTTTTTTATAACTTCCATTTTCTAATTAGAAATACTCTGTGTTCATCTCAAGCCTCTTTGAATTCCATCATCATGTGTGTCTCTACCACCTCCTTAATGGAAGACTTTCCATATTTGTGCTATTAAAGCAAGGAAGAAGAGGAGGAAAAGGAGGAAGTACTCGGTAGATGAGAGGCTGGTGCGGGTGCAGCTTACACTTCCAAAGGAAACCCAAACTTCTTCCATCCCTGCGGGAAACCCGCAGGAATTGGCTCTGTCCCCGCGGGAACCCCGCAGAACTGCTCCAGGCCCCGCGGGATTCCCGCGAACCGCGTTCCTATGCAGCTCTCTATTCTCTACTCCCTATATCCTGCAAGTCCATGTCCCTGATTTCCACAACAACCCTCCCCCTGCACAATGTCTACAGTCCCTCAAATATTGTGTGCAATTTTGGTCACTCCATTTCAAGAAAGATATAGCAGAATTAGAAAAGTTACAGAGAAGGACAATCAAAATGATAAAGGGGATGGAGTGATTTCCCTATGTGGAAAGGTTAAAGAGGCTAGGGCTCTTCAACTTGTAGAAGAGACAGCTGAGCTGCAACATGATAGAAGTCTATAAAAAACTGAGTGGAGTAGAAATGGTAGATGTGAATCACTTGTTTACTCTTTCCAAAAATAAAAGGCATGCAATTAAGCTACAAAGTAGTAAATTTAGAACAAATCAGAGAAATATCTCTTCATTCAACATGTAATTGAACTCTGGAATTTGTTGCCAGAGAATGTGGCAAACACAATTAGCTTAGCAGGGTTTAAAAAAAAGGTTTGAATAATTTGAACTTGGGAAAATCCATTACTTTTTTTCTAGAATAAGCAGCATAAAATCTGTTTTACTCTTTTGGTATATTGCCAAATATTTGTGACCTAGATGGTATACTAGGACTTGGCCATCATTTAATCGAGCAGCGGTTTGCAGTTGGGCGTCCTTCCCCTGACGAAGCCTTACCCGGCGAAATGGGACCGTTGGGGAGACCCTTGGTTTAAGCTGCAACAAGCTAAGTAGCTTTGCTCTGTATTATGGCTATTTTTGTATTATATTATATTTATACACTAACAGTTGTGTGAACACCTAGGGAGGAGGTTGGCAGGGACCTATGATTGAAATATGGTGACGATATATGTAATCTTATTAATTAAGATTAAGTTGTCACCAGTCTGAGGTCCTCTCCTTCATCCATGATTAATTCATTTCCTGCAATTGCACAAATTGATCCACTATTTTTTGTTAGAACTTTGTTAAATTGAGCGGAGTTCTTTTCCCATTGGTTTTTGTTACCTGGGTACAAATGTAACAAATAAATAAAATAAAATACATCTGAGGGTACTGAAGGAAATTTGGGAAGTTCTAACGGCTCTGCTGGCTGACCTTTACAATGCTTCTCTAGCGTAGGAAGTGGTCCCCTAGGACTGGAGATGAGCAGATGTGGTCCCTCTCCACAAAAGTGGAAGATAATCTTAAGGTGCCTAACCAAGTAAAAAAGGCGACAGTGAAAGCTAGAAGGATGTGTGGGTGCATAGGGAGAGGAATGCACCTTCAAAAGATATAAAAACATGATGGGGTCAGTCCAGAGGGTGGGTACTAAAATGGTCAGTGGTCTTCACCATAAAGCATATGTGGACTGATGATTTCAAAATGTATACTTTAGAAGAAAGAAGAGAGATATGATACAAGCATTTCTTATGCGGCATAAATGCACAGAAGGCGAGACTCTTTCAACTGAAAGGAAGCTCTGGAACAAGAGGATATAGGATGAAGGTGAAAGAGGACAGACTCAGAAGTAACTTGAGGAAATACTTCTTCATGGAAAGGGTGGTAAATTTGTGGAATGGCCTCCCGGAGGGTGGAAACAGTATCTGAATTCAAGACAGCTTGGGACAAGTACAAATAGGATCTCTAAGAGAGTGATAGGGAGAATAGATTACATGGATGGGCAGACTGGATAGGGCATATGGTCTTTATCTGGCTACATTTTTCTCTGTTTTCACTTCCACCCATACAGCTCCCACTCTCAAAATGGCTGCAATGACCACTAGATGCAGTCTCATGGTACCACTGCTCAGGGTCAGCCTTTTATATAAGGAGATTGCCACTGATGACCAGACTTCTGCTCCACCCCTGTCACGCCCATGCAGGTTGTTAAGCAGCTGACACAGATTTTTGCCACCCTGGCTGTTTTAACATGCGTTAGAGAATGTCATTGGTGTGCGCTAATGTCTAAGGCATGGTAAAAGCCATGATACCTGCTTAATATATCATAGTAAAAGGGCCCCATACTTACATAAAGAATCTTTCTACACCTCATTTATCATGTGAACTTTCCCGTTTACTGGCCCAGAATATTAAAATATCCTGTTTGAATCCATCATGAATACCACAATTACAAAAATGAAAACTGTATGAAACAACATCATTAATAATATTTACACAAAATACTTTCCTGTTGTGTGGAATACAAGTAAAAGACAAATGCTTGGTGTAATTAAGTCTACCACTCGCACAGCATGAGAAACTAACTTTCCATAGGAATGTGCAACACCTGGAATAAAATATGCCCCAAAATCTATTTCTAAGCAGTACCAAAACGCTCAACACGTCTTCTAAAAACAAAATGGCTCCAAATTATCAAAGGGGTCAATATTCAGCCATAAATTACAAGTCAAACTATTTTTCTCTGAACAGTCTGCTGCCCATGTAGATATTTCTATGTTAAAAAATGTTTCTAAATAGATTCCTTCTGGATCGCCAGACCCATTGATTACAGCCTTTCATCAATGTGTATTAAAAGAATTTCTATCCTGGAAAAATGTTTAGGTAAACAATTGTAAAACCTTACTAAAGCAGAAATGCAGGCCATACAATCACTGTCTCAGAATCAAAATATTGTCATAAAACTAGCAGATAGTAGGATAGTGCTGATGGATAGGGAGCTGTACATTGAAGAAATTCAATGACAGATTTCAGACACGGAATATTATTTACTTTTACATGAAGATCCAGCAAGTAGACTAAAAGAAAAGATTTCGCAATTGGTACATTTTGCTCATATTGCTCATAAAGCAGGATACATTACCCCTAAGGAGAAGGAGTTCCTCAACAACATACAGCTCTCACTATTCCACCAGGCAGACCGATCATATCAAGTAATGGGTCTGTCATAACCTCTTTCCAAAGTCGTTCATTTATTTTTAAGTAATATGTAATTTATCTTTAAAATCGAGCGTGGTACCGAAAGATTGGAGGGTGGCCAATATAACGCCGATTTCTAAAAAAAGGTTCCAGAGGAAATCCGGTAAATTATAGACCAGCGAGTCTGACGTCGGTGCCGGGCAAAATGGTAGAGACTATTATAAAGAACAAAATTACAAAGCATATTCAAAAGCATGGATTAATGAGACAAAGTCAACATGGATTTAGTGAAGGGAAATCTTGCCTCACCAATCTACTACATTTCTTTGAAGGGGTGAACAAACATGTGGATAAAGGTGAGCCAGTTGATATTGTGTATCTGGATTTTCAGAAGGCGTTTGACAAAGTACCTCATGAAAGACTCCAGAGGAAACTGGAGAGTCATGGGATAGGAGGCAGTGTTCTATTGTGGATTAAAAACTGGTTAAAAGATAGAAAACAGAGAGTAGGGTTAAATGGTCAGTATTCTCAATGGAGAAGGGTAGTTAGTGGGGTTCCCCAGGGGTCTGTGCTGGGATCGCTGCTTTTTAATATATTTATAAATGACCTAGAGATGGGAGTAACTAGTGAGGTAATTAAATTTGCTGATGACACAAAGTTATTCAAAGTTGTTAAATAGTGGGAGGATTGTGAAAAATTACAAGAGGACCTTACAAGACTGGGAGACTGGGCGTCTAAATGGCAGATGACGTTTAATGTGAGCAAGTGCAAAGTGATGCATGTGGGAAAGAGGAACCCAAATTATAGCTACGTCATGCAAGGTTCCACGTTAGGAGTTACGGACCAAGAAAAGGATTTAGGTGTCATCGTTGATGATACGTTGAAACCTTCTGCTCAATGTGCTGCTGCAGCTAAGAAAGCAAATAGAATGTTAGATATTATTAGGAAAGGAATGGAAAACAAAAATGAGGATGTTATAATGCCTTTGTATCGCTCCATGGTGCGACCGCACCTCAAATACTGTGTTCAATTCTGGTCGCCGCATCTCAAAAAAGATATAGTGGAATTAGAAAAGGTGCAGAGAAGGGCGACAAAAATGATAAAGGGGATGGGACGACTTCCCTATGAGGAAAGGCTAAAGCGGCTAGGGCTCTTCAGCTTGCAGAAAAGGTGGCTGAGGGGAGATATGATAAAGGTCTATAAAATAATGAGTGGAGTTGAACGGGTAGATGTGAAGCGTCTGTTTACGCTTTCCAAAAGTACTAGGACTAGGGGGCATGCGATGAAGCTACAGTGTAGTAAATTTAAAACAAATAAGAGAAAAGTTTTCTTCACTCAACATGTAATTAAAATCTGGAATTCATTGCCAGAGAATGTGGTAAAGCGGTTAGCTTAGCGGAGTTTAAAAAAGATTTGGACAACTTCCTAAAGGAAAAGTCCATAGACCATTATTAAATGGACTTAGGGAAAATCCACTATTTCTGGGATAAGCATTATAAAACGTGTTGTACTTTGGGATCTTGCCAGGTATATGTGACCTGGATTGGCCACTGTTGGAAACGGGATGCTGGACTTGATGGACCTTTGGTCTTTCCCAGTATGGCAATACTTATGTACTTACGTAAGACTTTAAATTAAATCTTATGTGAGAGGTTCTTCTTACATGATAAATATGTTGGATGATTTTAATGGAGATTTGGAGGATATTCTTTTGGTGACTCTTGACATCAACTCATTGTATGCCAATATACTTCAGGTCGAAGCATTGATGATAATAGAAAAATGTACTGAGATTGAGAACAACACACCTTAGAATTCCTAATCATCTCATTCTGGCAATAGCTACAATTGTGTGGAAAGACACCACAGTATCTGTCTAAGAAATTGGTTTGGTATGTAGCAAATCATGCATTGTGCTCTAGTCAGTGACGTTTTGTTGAAAATGCCTATTTTCAAGATTGTTATACGTATTCAGTGCAGAGCTAGGGCTTTCACAGTCTGTGATCTGATGTTGTGGATTAAACTTCCTCCTTAATTGTGACTGATGAAAAATATGGAAGTTTTTATAAAGCATTGAAAACCTAGCTTTACCCATAGTGTTTTACTGCAATGAATGAAGCTATTGCTGGAGCTGTTAATTTTTTTTTGGGGGGAGGGGTATTTTAGGGTTGGGTTTTTGGAGTGAAATGCTTTTAATGTTAGTAAAAGTAATTGAAGAAATTGAGCATATTATATTTCTTTTTTCATACTTGCATTCATGATTCTCAAACAATGGCAAAACGTTAGTAGTACTATTTCCTTTGGTCCATATTTTCTTGTGTCTTATGGAATTCAGTTAAAAGATAAAAATTACCTAGTCATTGATTGACTATTTCCAAGCCTATCACAACATTATGTGTAGAACAACTAATATTGATAACGTGAATTAAAACTTATAATCATTGTTTCATTGAGCTATTTGTAAGTAGATATATACAGAAAAGGATACCTGATAATGTTACTTCTTGAGGTAGCCGCATAAGCAGAGAAAACATGTAGTGGAATTTAAGTGTTCAATTATTAACAAAAGACAAAAGCAAACAGTTAATGTAAGTCAAACTGATAATTAAAATGAATAATCAAAAATAAATAAAAACTGGTGATACAGGTAATTCACTGAAAAGTTACTGAGAAGTGGAAGCTAAAACTCTATGATAATGCCTCCTTTAAACTACTGTCATGATCATCTAATTGTTTGTATACAATAAAGATACAGTGACATCATGTACTTAAGAAAAAATTAAGATGACTATTTACAAAGCATTGAAATAGCTCCGAGTAAATGCATCTCAGGTAAAAAAAAAAAATATATACTTTGATGTGCCGATCCAACAATACTCATGGGCTCACATTAGCTTTTGTAAATAATTTACCAGCATCCACAACCTTCATTGATATGATTTTCCTTTGATTAAATGCCATCATTTGAATTGAATTGTTCTAATACTTTAATACACACCTCTCTCCACAGAACTCTATAGTAGTATAATTTCAAAAATTAATATAAAAAGTTGTACCAAGAATAAGCTTCTCCTTGTTTATAAAAATGAGAAAATTAAATATCAACAGTTTTATACCGAGACCAATACAGTATTTGTTTTATGTGTTCAAAGAAAAAAAATCCAGCATCCTGGATACTACTTAAAAATCTATAGAGAACTTGCACGGGGACACTAAAGTCAATGATCTATTACCGTGATCATTTTTGAGTGCATGGCAAGTATTAGGAATGAAAAAAAACTGTTCAATTAAAGGCTATCATACATCTAGTATACAAATAAAGCTTAAATTAAGAATGTCTAAATTCCTATAGTTCTAAATAAATCATGCATATGTGTTTTATTGTACTAGTACATAGCACATCATGTGAAATAATGGCACCGTAAAAATAAGCATCATCTATGTGACGAATACATATGCATACACAACAGGTATGTTACCATGATTTAACCACGGTAAAATAAATTTGCAACACCCTAAAGGAATTTATTTGTATGAATATTAACACATATAAGAAAGGAATACAGGAGTAGTGTACTGCTTAGTGGGTCCCCCCCCCCCCCCCCACCCACTATTAATGCTCCTTATGATCCTGGGCAAGTTGCTTAACCTTTCACTACCTCAGGTATATTCTTAGGGCTCCTTTTACAAAGCAGGTCTACCAATTAACATATGCTGAATGCGAAGAAGCCCATGGGAATTTAATGGGCTTCTTTGCATTCAGTGCACATGCTAATCAGTAGTACCACTTTTTAAAAGGTACCTTTAGTTGTAAGCTCTCCGGCGCAAGGGACCACCGGCTGTACCTGTCTCTAGCTCACCTTGAGATTTAAAAGGCGAGCAATAAATCTAAAAAGTAAAAAAAAAAAAAACTACACATCATGACAAATATAAGATTATAGTTTTAAACAAGACTTTAAAATACAATTATGAAAAATAAGGTAGCAATGCCAAATGAGAGAAGAGTTTATGACCTGTTTGTACGGCCTCTTTAATCTTTGGCTCAATAGCTCTGAGAAACAGAAGAGAATAAGTGCAATGTCTGTATTTGACTTGTGGTGTTTGAAAACGGATGTATATACAAGACTATACCTCCACAGAAATCAAATTCCATGTTCTCACTAATACGTAGTTCTCCAAAAAATTCATATGTCTATGGTAGAAAACGACATGCTACAACTGTTGAGACTCTTACTTGCTTCACATGCAACAGTTATAAAGTAGTACTGGCTGGCTCTATTTACTAGCTTGTGTTCTACTCAGTAGCCAAATCTTAAATTGTCTGTTTTCTGACTGAAACTGTTCATGAAAATAGTTTCCATTCTGTAGTTAATATTCCCTAAATATAAAACAAAATTTGTGAGCAGAAAAATTCATCTGAGCTTCACTGGCTCTCTATTCTCGCCTAAAAGCAATACTACAGGATGACTTTTGGTTGAAAATAAACTAATTACAACTTTCTAATGGTGGCTTTTTTTCAAAACATCACACCCAAAGGCACAACTACAAAACAGCATATACTGTAGAACACATCTACTATAGTTAAGGTTTATATTTACTATTTAATCTAAACTTTTATAGGTGAATACCAAGGCATAGCATGTGAGTAAGCTTCTGAATAGATAAACAGACATGCAAATACAACATTTTTGAAATAAAATGATGCTTATAGTAAAACTATTTGATTATATTTATGGAA
This sequence comes from Microcaecilia unicolor, assembly GCF_901765095.1. Lineage (NCBI taxonomy): Eukaryota > Metazoa > Chordata > Amphibia > Gymnophiona > Siphonopidae > Microcaecilia > Microcaecilia unicolor. Next base: position 93,028,908 of record NC_044039.1, read on the forward strand.
TTTGTGATTTCCACATAAAAAATATCTAAAATTTGATTTTTTTTTTGGCACAACCCCAAATAATTTATATATATATGACCCTGAAATGACTTGTACCAGAGAAGTAATTTCTCCGTCCCAACTGATTTCCTTTACCTTCATGCATTCTCTATCTTTAGGCCAGTTCTGCCAGTTTTGACAGAGGGCTTATAATGGTGACCTCAAATATATACATTCTATTATCTTTATTTCTTTTAGTTAAAACAATTCCTTCCATTCTTTCTAAAGGCATTCTATGTTCATGCTCTTCTCATGTCATAGTTAAGGAAAGAAACTGACAAACTATTTTGTGTTGAGACTTTAGAATGGTAAAATATCTGGTTAGATCTACAGATTGTTTTTGTACTTTCAGGTATTAGCATTATGCATTAAACTGTGCACGCCTTTTGAGAAGATTTTGTGATTTAACAGTTCTATAGAAATTCAGTCTTTGCATTTGGAAGTCAGTCTTATGTTTTGTGAATATTAACTGCAAGAAAAAAAGATGCATGTTTTTAAGATGTGTTACGCCAATGTTTTTAATTGGCTTAAGATATGCTAAGGCACCATTCTTTTACAGACAAGGAATTGGTAGTAACCTCACAACTTTTATCTGTCTTACTGCATATTTTGACAGATTTAAGTAAATACATTTTATTGTTACAATATTTCACAATATTGCTTTTAGTTATGAAGCCCTGTAACTCCAGAGCATTCCTCCTCTTAGTTTCATTCCATATATCAAACTCCTTTGAATGTTACAACTCAGTTGTCAAGAACAGAAAATCACAAGATATGCCATGCTGGATCAGAGAGACCAAAGGTTCATCAGTCCCCGCATTATGACTTCAACACTGGCCAATCAGGGTCACAAGTAATTCTAAGGATCCCAAGGAGTAAATCCATTCCTTCTTGATCACTCTTAGGGGATAAATGTTGACTTTCCCAGCTCTACTTACTAATATTTTATGGATTTTTCCTCCTAGAACTTGTTTAAACCCATTTAAAACTTAGCTAAGCTATGTGCTATGACCACAGACCCACCAGTTTCGTTAGTGAATAGGATATTGTTTCTTATTAAGCTTTGTGTGATCAGGCCTTGCCCACTGTCTTTAGAAAACAGCATATGATCCTGAAGCCTCACCTATTTATTGATTGCTTTGGAATTCCCAGTTCATGTTGCCTCACACTGCCAATTTTGTCAAATTAAATAAAGCATGTCATGCTAGTTTTATCACAGTTTGAGAAGAAAATCTATAAATCAAAATTTCAAAGACAAATATCAAGCATCACTAATCAGCTCTTTCCAAGAGGCTTGAATTCCTAATACATTTGGCCATTCCGCTTCTCAATCCTTTAAAAAAGTTGCAATGAATTACTTTTCAAGCATTGAACTGTCTGAAGTTATCACACAATAAAGAAATGCAGATGTCCTGCCTTATGTAGAGAGGGCAAACAACTACTATTATGTCTGTATTCATTTTACAACTAAAATGCAACACCTATTGCATGTTAATCAATCAACCCTATCTATCCAATCAGTTGTCGAGGATTCTGTAGGTCCAAGGAGAGATGGAAGTAGAAAGTTGGATAGTGACATATTACTGTTTGAATAAAGCATGAACATCAAGAACTATTCTTCTAAGTTAACTTGTACATCGTGAACAGAAAGCAGAGCATTTGTGCTTATGTTTAAAAGCATGATACAGATTGTATATGAATGTTTACAAATTTAAGCGTACCATGCATGAAACTTTGCTAATGGATTTTTATACAGACTTAAGAAATGCTTCCGTAAAACATTAAAACTTAGCATTTTTATATATTGTGTTTTTAACCCAAGAATGTCTGCATAGAAATGACTGAATGTAAAAATATATACAATCAATCATTTGTACACCTTGAAAATGCAATATCTGCCTGAAAAAAACAATTAGAAGATCATGTTTTACTAGTATAGAAAACTAGTATTGATTTAACCAGGCCATTCAATGAAAACATATAAGGAATAAAAAGGAAAAGGATCTTAAAAGTGATCAACTAAAAAGATGATTTCATATAGACTACATCAACATTTTACACAAAATATTAACAAATGTAATATATGAACTAGTAAAGTGCAACAAATAGTTTCAAAAGGTCTGCTAAATGTAGTTATACCTGCTAGATATAATCATTAAATCAACAATAACAATTGTCCCTGTTTTCTGTTCTAGTATAGGGTAGTTAACAAAATATAAGGCCATGGTATATATATATATATATATATATTGAGAGAAAGAGTTAGCATTCAAGCACTCATATCAGCTCTTTAAAAATCCTGATACAGACCTTTTGTGTTCTTTTAATTAAAATACTAATATTTTATCTGAATTTGTTGTGCTTAGATGATCCTTTACCTTCATGTTGTTTCTCCACATGCTTCAAAAAAATCTATTATTCCCCGCCCCCACTAACTTTCTGTTTTAATAACTAATTATATGGTTGAATATATAAAAGTTTGCCTGAAAATATTTCAGTGATTAGCAGTAGTACATTTTGTTTTGCATGCCTTAGATTAAATGCTTACCAGTGGAAAGCTGAAAGGTGTGATTGATTTTGACACCAATATATTTTTCACTACCTACAAAAATGTTATCTTTTGATACAATAACAATCCAGAGTCTATTTCAGAGTTTACGTAAGAATAAACATTAATTTGTCAAAAAAAGTATTTAAGTAGACAAGCAAAGGCCTAGATATATTCTTGAAAGCAGATCACTGACCAGCCTGTAGTCTAAGCAACTAACACACAGCTCATTGCTACCAAAACTTTCGGCTAATAAGTCCTATCTAACAGGAATATTGCAAAGCTGAACTTGATCACGAGCTTGCAGTGCACGAAACTACTGAAAGGATGCCAGATATACACGTTTAATACTGAAGGACAATGTTTGGAATGCCATTTATATTGCAGAAAGTTATCCTCTAAGAACAGTCGTGCACTATTTGGTGCAAAAAAAAAGTTTCACTTGAAGGATCCATTTGCAACAACAATATTGCTTCTTTTACTTTAAAACTCATTCACCTGAGCATTTCCTCTGGAAGTGTCAGGTATATGCTTTGCACATTTCGCAAGACTGGGTCACGAAAAGCACGATCAGCATCACATAACGCTTAGTGAAACCTGTGTCGGGGAACTAGCAAAGCTCGTCAGAAGCATTGCAAATGATTAGGATTATAAGGATCCCTCCCAGTCAGTCTCAGAAAACAGCCATCACAAAATACACTAGCTTGTCATTTGAACGAGGTAAACTTATCCATCGAGTGCGGCTTTTTGAAAATGTCTCATAAGTGACACAAAGCCCGGTATCTAATGAACAGCACTGCTACGTGCAGATACACATACTATACAAAAACAGTATGTACATAAACATGTAAATTATTGTACAAAAAAAAAAGAACTCACCTTTCAAACTCCTGAGGTAATCAGGGTCAGTTAACATGCTGTAAAAGCACAGTTTCCTTTTGTCACACCAGCCACCTCTGATCGCCTCCAACTGAACCTGTCAAGTGAGTCCAAGCCTTCTAAAGCGATTGATTTTCTCTTCTCACACACTGTCTGAGCTAGGACTCCTTGACCAGGCTCTTAAAGGGCCAGTGCACCCAAAGGCAGCTTCTTACAGCTGAGCAGGCATGTCGCTGCCGCAAGCCCAATGCACTACCTTTAACTGAACGTTCTTTCCAATTAAATGCTATTCTGTAATGAAGAAGAAAAAAAAGTTGTGTAGTTGCTATCCAGCCACCTTCAGAAAACATGAAAAGTCAGACAATATAATATCCCCCCCAAAAGGGTGATGTCCTCAACAGAGAATAACGTCGAGAAAGCAGATTAAAAATCCAAAAAAACAGCAAAAGCCCAAATTTACTATACTCATCAACTGGTATTTATAGGTTAAATGGGAAAGAAAAAAAAGGTTAAAAAAGGATATTTTCTACTTTAACTATTCTTATTAGTTTTCTTTTTTTCCTTTAGTCTCCCCGAAAAAGACAGAAAAAAATACAAGAATCGGGCATTGTTCGGTGGAAGAAAAGCAACTTTGACAGATTGAAATATAGCAGAGGCCCCTTCAAGGAAAACCTGTAAACAAGTTGTCACTCACTCTGTCCGCCTCACTGTTAGCTCTTGCTTTCCACAAAGTAGTGCAAACGACTTGGCAACAAAACCAAAGTTTCCTCAGTTCCAAGCACTGCAGTTTGGAGGGGAAAAGGTAGCCAAAATATACAGGGGGAAAAACCTTTCAGCCTGCTCTCTTCCTTTAATTCTTTCAGCGTTTACAAAATGAAATATATATTTTTAGAAGGGACCCATCTCTCTCCGTTCGTATCTCTTCCCTACATTTTTTTAATGTTCAGGTAGTCACATAAGGTGGGCAGACAATTTTGTTTGAAACATCACAGCTCTCGCTTCCTTATTTATGTAATCTTCCTTTTTTTCTCTTTTACAAATTCAAAGCTGCCCGGCAAATTTCAGCCTCCCTCCAGCAGCGATGATGTAACTACGAATCTAGCAGGTGCTAAAGGCAATCCGGTAACTATACCTTTCGAGGTGAAAGGAGAGGCGGATGCGCGCACGTCCCCCTTCCGGAAGCGGAGCTCGCGAAGTGCTCGCTCAAAGTACCACCCTTCCCCCTCCCCCCAATCGCCACAAACTGTCCACTCCTACTGGGAGGGGTTCACGCAGTACAAAAGGCTAGATTACAAAAGCCCGCCCCGAGCGAAAAAAAAAAAGGCTCCATTGTTGAGAAAAAGGAAAGAGGGCGGGGAGAGAGGGGGGCTCAGTTGATTAGATTTGCTGTGGACTGAGAATTCTAGGAGTAAATTCCCCTTCTGAGCTCGAGGTGAACAATGGCTCCATAGTCTAAGTGGCCAGTGTCCTGGCTGACACTGAACTCTTTCAATTGTAATAATAAGTAAAAAGGAAAAAAAAAAGATGCGAGGTATTTTCTCTTTTCTGTTTCTTTTCCTCCAGCTCTCTCCCTTTTCTGCTCATCATAGTCTTTTCTGTTTTGCAGCTGGACGATATTAAAGCACTTTGATATGGCCAAGGTTGAACAGAGAATGACTTGATAACGTCCACCTTTAGTTGAATAAAAACACTGCAAGTTTACTGTTCGGTAGGGATTGGGAACAGCAGTTGCGATCTGGTTAACCCACTTGATATTCGGTTTAGTAAGAACTGACAGAAAAGTTTATTGTGAACAAAAGTTTGCAGTTTGTCTGCATTTGTCCTAGCAGTTCAGAAGTATCACTTAATTTGTGCAAGAAATGCTGCAAAAATAAAATGACCAATCATATTTTAAAGTTTTTAATAGGGAAATTTGAAAATGATAAAGAAGGAGATCTGGGGTAATGGAAATTTTTAGGGATGTGCATAGTAATACATTTTTGTTTTGTTGTTGGACATATTTTGGTAATTTTGGCCAGTTTCCATGCATTTTTTGGTTGAGTTAAGAAATCAGTATGCTGCCAGCCGGGTTTTACTTCCATTGCTTTCCATTGAAAGCAATGGAAGTAAAACCCGGCTGGCTCAATTACTTCCATTGAAAGCAATGGAAGTAAAACCCGGCTGGCTCAATCCGTCCTCCTTTTTCTGGAGCCATATGGTAACCCTAATACAGTATGCATAAAATTAAAGGTATGTTAATTAGTTTTGCATACACTTATTTGGAAATTTTACTCTGTCAATTTACATACATGTTAGAGTAGATATCCAGCCCATGACATTCAGTTAGTGGTCTAAATTTTGCCACTAACCAGGTAAGTATCAGCTCCGTCCAGACTCCACCTCCGGACAGCCCCATCACTAACCAAATGTACTGTAGTGATGTCGCTAAATTTTCAGTAACACTAAGAAGTTACCTGCCACTGAAAATCTGGGGATCATCCCGTCAGGGGAAGGTAAATTGTTAGGAGGGTTCCTAATCAGTTATCTCCTATTAATTATCAGCCTGGTTGTATTTTTCTTAATTCAAGAAGTAGGCCAAAAATGTTGGATAGTGCTGGCAAAATAAAAAGGAGTGCTAGAGAGTCTGAAAGGAAGCTGTAAAAATAAGGCACCAACAGCAAACTATATTCATCCAAATTTCACAAAGTTACTGATTTATCCAAGTTCACCACCCAACTCATAAGAATAGCATGAAATATTAATGATGATTAAGGGGCAGATTGGAACCAAACATAAAACTGAAGTGTTAGGGGTCTATATTCAGCCAGCTGCGCTTAATGTTTTGCTAATTACCGCTGGCATATATGTTGTAGTATTTGATTATGATGGTCTTTCCTTTTAATTTTAATTATGTATACGTTTGTCTATTCATTTTTTTAAATATTGTATAAGCAATAGAGGAGGGTGAATATTGAAGTGCCACAGGGATCTGTACTGGGACTGCTGCTATTTAACATATTTATAAATGATCTGGAAATTGGAATGACAAATGAGGTGATTACATTTACAGATGACACAAAACTACTCAAAGTTGCTAAAACACATGTAGACTATGAAAAATTGCAGGAAGACCTTAGGAAATTGGAAAACTGGGCATCCAAATGGCAGATGAAATTTAATGCAGATACTTGCAATCAGATCCACATTGGGAAGAATGCTAGGGTCCACCTTAGGAGTCAGCGTTCGGTTCTGGTTGCCGTATCTCAAAAAAGATATAGCGGAATTAAAGATTCAAAGAAAAGAGACAAAAATGATAAAGAGGATGGAATGGCTAATGAGGTTAGGGCTCTTCAGCTTGCTAAAGAGACTACTGAGGGGAGATATGATTAAGGTCTACAAAATCATGAGTGATGTAGAACAGGTAAAAGTGAATTGATTTTCTACTCTTTCAAAAAAATACAGACTAGTAGACACTCAGGGCCCCGTTTACTAAGCTGCGCTAGAGGCACGTTAGTGCTTTTAGCGTGTGCTAACTTTGTAGGCGCCCACAATATTCCTATGGGTACCTATACAGCATGCGCTAATTTTGTGCATGCACTAAAAACGCTAGCACACCTTAGTAAACAGAGCCCTCAATGAAGTTACATAGAAATACTTTTAAAACTAGAAGTAACATAGTAAATGAAATGACGGCAGGTAAAGACCTATATGGTCCATCCAGTCTGCCCAACAAGATAAACTCATTTTGTATGGTATGTGATACTTTATATGTATACCCAAGTTTGATTTGCGTTTGCCATTCTCAGGGCACAGATCGTAGAAATCTGCCCAGCACTTTTCTTATACTAAAAGTTCTGAAGCTAACGTCAAAGCCCCTTAAAATTTACACTCCAGCCCATCCATATCTATTCAGTCATGATCAGGGCGTAGACCGTAGAAGTCTGCCCAGCACTAGTTTTGCTTCTCAATTACCGGCGTTGCCACCTAATCTCCGCTAAGATTCCGTGAATCCATTCCTTCTAAACAGGATTCCTTTGTGCTTATCCCACACATGTTTGAATTCCATTACTGTTTTCATCTCCACCACCTCCCGCAGGAGGGCATTCCATGTATCCACCACCCTTTCCGTGAAAAAATACTTCCTGACATTACTCCTGAGTCCGCCCCCCTTCAACTTCAATTCATGCCCTCTAGTTCTACCACCTTCCTATCTCCAGAAAAGGTTTGTTTGCTGATTAATACCTTTTGAATATTTAAACATCTGTATTATGTCACCCCTGTTTGTCCTTTCCTCAAAGGTATACATGTTTGGTAAGTCTTTCCTCGTAAGGTTTGCAAAGCAAATCCCATACCATTTTTGTAGCTTTTCTTTGCACCACTTCCAGTCTTTTTACATCTTTAGCAAGATACAGCTTCCAAAACTGAACACAATGCTCCAAGTGGGGCCTCACCAACGACTTGTAGAGGAGCATCAATACCTCCGTTCTGCTGGTTTTACCCCTCTCTATGCAGCCTAGCATCGTTCTGGCCAATAGTGTCTGAGGACATGAAGATGAAGAAACAAACATCCCAAAGGTCTCTCTGCTGAGTAGAGTTTACTAATCTCTCCCCTCCTATTCGGTATCTCTCTTTTGGGTTTCTGCACCCCAAGTGTATCACTCTGCACTTCTTGGCATTAAATTTTAACTGAAGATCTATCTAACACAATATCTGTGTGTTTTCAATATCACGTGCATAGATACACTGGAAGAGGAGGACACGTGGAGGGGCATAATCAAAAGGGGTGCCCAATTTTCCTGAGGACGTCCTGGCGAAGGGGCGTGAAAACCCATATTATCGAAACAAGATGGGCGTCCATCTTCTGTGTCAATAATATGGTCGGGGATGCCCAAATCTTGAAATTTAGGTCATCACTAGAGACGGTCGTCCTTAGACTTGGTCGTTTCTGATTTTCGGCGATAATGGAAACTAAGGACGCCCATCTCAGAAATGACCAAATGCAAGCCCTTTGGTCATGGGAGGAGCCAGCATTCGAAGTGCACTGGTCCCCTTGACATGCCAGGACACCAACCGGGCACCCTAGGGGGCACTGTAGTGGACTTCAGAAAAAGCTCCCAGGAACATAGCTCCCTTACCTTGTGTGCTGAGCCCCCCAAAATCCACTCCTCACAACTGTACAACACTACCAAAGCCCTTAGGGGTGAAGGGGGACACCTAGATGTGGGTACAGTGGGTTTATGGTGGGTTTTGGAGGGCTCACATTTACCACCACAAGTGTAACAGGTAGGGGGGGATGGGCCTGGGTCTGCCTGCCTGAAGTGTACTGCACCCACTAAAACTGCTCCAGAGACCTGCATACTGCTGTCATGGAGCTGGGCATGATATCTGAGGCTGGCAAAAAATATTTAAAAATATATTTTTTAGGGTGGGAGGGGGGGTTAGTGACCACTGGGGGAGTAAGGGGAGGTGATCCCCGATTCCCTCCGGTGGTCATCTGGTCAGTTCGGGCACCTTTTTGTGGCTTGGTCATAAGAAAAAAAAAGGACCAGGTAAAGTCGTCCAAGTGTTCATCTGAGATGCCCTTTTATTTCAATTATGGGTCGAGGACGCCCATGTGTGAAACATGCCCAAGTCCCGCCCCCGCTAGCCTCTGACACCCCTGGGAACTTTGGTCGTCCCCACAACGGAAAGCAGTTGGGGACACCCAAAATCGGCTTTCCATTTTACTGATTTGGGTGACCCTGTGAGAAGGACGCCCATCTTGCGATTTGTGTCGAAAGATGGGCATCCTTCTCTTTTGAAAATAAGCCTGTTAGGCACTCGCCACAAAGTGGCGAAAAAAGTCTCAGTAAAGCCATCCAGTCAACCTGAGTTATAAGGCATAGGAATGGCTCACAATCACAGGACTGAAAAAAACTCCACTTCAACTGAGTGCTCAAAGTATTTAAAAATATTTAGCAGAGCATCAAAACGCATGTATATCTCACAGGAAATCAAAAATACAGTCGCCATTTAAACAGCTTCTAACCATGCTAGTCCCACATAATACTTCACATCTTCTCATCCACTGTAGAATATTGCCTGTATGTCCACAAATTTTTTATTTTTATTACATTTGTACCCCACTCATGGCAGGCTCAATGCGGCGGGCAATGGAGGGTTAAGTGACTTGCCCAGAGTCACAAGGAGCTGCCTGTGCTGGGAATCAAACTCAGTTCCTCAGGACCAAAGTCCACCACCCTAACCACTAGGCCACTCCTCCAAAGCTTTATATACAGTGGACATGACACAGGATTGCTACCCCTTATGCAGCTTCGGCAAAATGAGGAATCCCTTAATTTGATCAGGAGACATTAAATTTATGCCAAGGAGCATGCGCCGGCGTTCTGGTTGCAGGAAGGAGCTGGGAGAGAGATTCCTTCCTCAAGATGCCCGAGTAATGGTCTTTCAGTAAGAGTAGGTTAATATGTGGATTTATGTTCAAGTAGGTTAATACAAGTTAAAAATTAAGTAATAGTAATAACAGTGAGTGGTATTGTTGTCATTATAGTACATTCTCCTGAAGGCACCATCAAGGCGAAATGTGGCCTCACATTGGGAACATCAATGTTTTTCTGAGATGGAACAACAAGGCTCTTGAGAAGTTTTTTTGAACATGCACGTCACAGTTGGACACATTGTTTGACAGCAAGCACTACGAGATAGGGCACTGGACCTTATATATGGACCTGCTACAAGATATAAGTAACATAATAATTTGCAGCTGATGAAGTGAAAATGAACAAGAGACTGATAATAATTTTAAGTTGAATTCAGTTGCTTTGATAGGTGGGACAGGCATGGTCCAGTGTTATGATGGTATGAAAATTGTTGTGCTATATGCTGGGTCCATCACAAACAGTGGTTTGGCACTTCAATATACACTGAGCACTAACAAAATTTTAAATCAAATATTTGAAAATAATTTAAAAGGTTTATAGTAAATGGTCTAAGAATTGATCAACTGGTATGAATTAGTGAATGCAATTTTACAAGCTAACGATTAGAACCCTAATAAGTTACATTGAATTAAATTTTAACTACCAGACCCTCGACCATTCGAAGAATTATTTTTTCATTCAGAGAATAGTTAAGTTCTGGAACTCGTTGCCAGAGGATGTGGAACAGTGGATAGCATATCTGGGTTTAAAAAAGGTTTGGACAAGTACTTGGAGGAAAGACATGGAGATGCCACTGCTTGCCCTGGGATTGGTAGAATGGAATGTTGCTACTATTTGGGTTTCTGCTAGTACTTGAGACATGGACTAGCCACTGTTGGAAACAGGATTCTGGGCTAGATGGACCATTGTTCTGCCCCAGTATGGCCATTCTTATGTACTTTATTTTAGTTTAATCCCCTGATGCAGCTCAGGACTAGATGAAACATGGCCACATCGTTCAATTTTAATAAAATACACCTTTAATTTTCCAACCTTGTGATCTGCTTACTTCTGCTGTTCTACTGGCTGTGGATCCTATTTGCCTTTCCTGTATCAGTGCCAGTAAGTATATATATATATATATATTCCAGACAGTTATACACAAAATTGCATCAATTAAGTAGTGAAGGCTCAAAAGGTACATTTTTATATTTTAAAGCTAATACAAAGTAACTGGGGACTAAGCATAATTGCCCACTCAGTAACTTGTTTCAAACCCTAGCTGAAATGAGCACATTGCAGTAACTTATTTGTGCCTTAGAAGATGTGGACATTTTAAAAAATTGTAAATTTTGAAATACATGTGTAAATTTTGACTTACCCAAATAATGCCAATACATGTTCCTTTTAAATCTGGGCATCTTAAGCCACCTACATTGAAATAGAGGCATCTGAATCACCAGTTGTACATGTATGTAATCTATGTGTGTAAATTTCGCTCTTTTTGGAGGTGTAGATGTTATGCTAGACTTTTAAGATGATCTCCTTAATGTCATTTTAGATAGATTTTTTAATTTGCAGTTTTAGGATAATTGTACTACATTGTGAGAGTATATGTAAGATGGGCAAATGGTTAGTAATTATGGTTAAAGCTATAGGAACTACTGTTCACAAACTATTGATAAATAACCCATTTTTCTAGCCAGAAGAAAATGAAAAACTAAAATGATCAAATATAGATGCCATTCAACAGACACATTTTTTAAATAGTGTGAAAATTGAGGAAGCTAAGTACCAATACATGTAGAAAAGAGAAACCCAAACTATAGCTACATGATAAAAGGTTCCTCATTAGGAATCCTTGCCAAGGAAAAGGCTCTAGATGTAATCATTGATGATAAATTGGAACCCTCTGCACAGTGTGCAGCAACAGCTAAGAGAACAAATAGAGGGCCCCTTTTACCAAGCTGTGGCAAAAGGGGGCCTGTGCTGGTATTGGTATGTGTTTTTCCACACACGTCGAGGTCCCCTTTTACCGCAGCATGTAAAAGGGAAGTCTCTCTTTTCTGAAGGAAATGGACATGTGGCCAGTAAAGCACTTGTCACGTAGCCATTTTGGGGGAGGGGGAGCCTTATGACCACCCATTGAGATGGCAGTAAGAACTCTTGTGCTAACCTGGTGGTAACCGTGCAGCACACGGCACTGAACAATTACCACCGGGAACACTCTTTTGTAGCGCCAGATATAACAGTGCGCTAGGGGTGGGAAGTACCACCGTGCTGCTGTGGCAGCTTGGTGGTAATTCCTGTTTAGCGAGTGGTAAGCCCACATTGAGCTTACCACTGCTTAGTAAAAGGGGCCCAGAATGTTAGGCATTATTAGGAAAGAAATGGACAACAAAACTGAAAATATTATATTATTGTTTATTTATTTATTTACTATACTGTCACTTATTGCATGGCAAGTCAGAATGGTTTACAAGGTCTTTGTATCCTCCATGGAGTGACATCACCTTGATTACTGTGTGCAATTCTGATCACCATATCTCAGCAAAGATATAATGGAATTAGAAAAGGTACAGAGAAGGGCAATGGAAATGATAAAAGGGATGGGATGACTTCCCTATGAGGAAAGGCTGAAAAAGCTAGGTTAGGCTTGGAGAAGAGATGGCTAAGGAGAGATATAATAGAGGTCTATAAAATACTGAGTGGAGTGGAATGGGTAGACATGAATTGCTTGTTTACTTTTTCCAAAAATACAAAGACTTGGGGACATGCAATGAAGTTACCAAGTAGTAAATTTAAAACAAATTGGAGAACATATTTCTTCACTCAATGTGTAATTAAACTCTGGAATTCATTGTCAGAGAATGTGGTAAAAGCAGTTAGCTTAGCAAGGTTTAAAAAAAAGGCTTGAACAATTTCCTAAAAGAAAAGTGCATAAGCCATTATTAACTTGGACTTGGGAAAATTGACTGCTATGTATAGGATGAGCAGCATAAAAATCTGTTTTATTTCAGATTTTGCCAGGTACTTGTGATCTGTAATGGCTCCTGTTGTAGCAACAGGATAATGGGTTTGATGGGGATGCTTATGGTTTTATATCTTCTCTATCTCACCTTTCCTCTAGCATATAAATATTCAGGGCAAATATCTTTTGGTGCAAACTCTGTAACAATTTTGTAGCCTTCCTGTAAACCACCTGAAGTCTTTTTACATCCTTGGAGAGATACGACCTCTAAAACTGAACAAAATACTTGTACAGGGGCATCAACACCTCCTTTCTTCTGCTGATTATGCCTCTCTCTATGCAGCCTAGCATTCTTCTGGCTATGGCCACCACCTTGTCACATTGTTTCACTGCCTTGAGGTCCTCAGACACTATCACTCCAAGGTCCTGCTGCTGATCTATGCCCATCAATCTCTCACTCCCTAGTGCATATTGCTCTTATGAACTTCTATACCCTGAGTGTATCACTTTGCACTTCTTCACAGTAAATTTTAATTGTCAAACATTAGACCATTCTTCTAATTTTTGTAACTCCTTTCTCATGTTGTCCAGTCCCTCTGGGGTGTCCACTCTGTTGGTGATCTTTGTAACAAGTGCAAAAGGGCAAACTTTTCCTTCTTTCCCTTCAGAAATGTTGCTCACAAATTTATTGACTAGAATCGGGTCCAGTACTGATCCCTGAGGTACTCAACTATTTACTTTTCTATGCTCCGAGTAAATGCCTTTTACCACCCTCTGATGTCTTGTCAGTCAACCAGTTTCCAATCCAGTTCACCACTTTGGATCCTAACTTTAACCCATTGAGTTTTGATAAACGCCACTGGCAGCAGCAAAGGAGCTATTGGGAGCTGCCGCATTGGCCACGGAAACATCTCTGAATCCAGGAGAGCAGCAAACCCCCACCCCCCACCCCAATCTGACGAGATCTGCAGGGGCAGCGCTGGAAGTGACTTCAGTGTCAGATGCACTGAGAGTGGACCCAACATTGGTATCCCTGCAAGGAGCCAGGAATTTGGATAGTGGAAGTTCTTCACCACTCCAGGTGGATGGTGGGGCTGTTCTTTGATGACGAGATCTGGAACGTGCTGAGGGGAGTGCACAGGCTTTTCCAGCTTTACCTTTGCATTGCAGCATCCTACTGAGCTTTCCTTAACTTCAATTTGGACTGTTATAGAGGAGCTAGGTAAACTTTTGGTTACAGTTTTCTGCTCAGGCTCTACAAAATAGTGACTTTTTCAGCTAAGTTGCTCTCTTTCAGCAGCAATTGGATTTGATGAAAGCGTTGATTCAAAAAACTGGGTTCCAATCAGACTGTTTTTCAACAAAATCTAGTTCTGATAAAAGATAATTTACAATTACATAATAAGATTGAGAACATTGAAATGTTTTGAGAAAGAAAAATTTGAGATTTATAAATTTTCCAAAGTTCGTAAGATTTTCTCAAAAGAAATGTTGAGGAGATATCTTTTAGAGACTTTGAATCTTCAGAAAACTGAGCATCCTTCTATACTGAACGTTTATTATAGTCCTGTGAAGTCAAATCCTTCAGGAGCTTCTATGGAGCCTCGAAATCCAGTAGTAGAAGTGGAAGACATGGGACTTACTGCTTTTCTTGAGATGTCTATTGAGCAACAAGTAACTCCTGCAACTTTGATTCTAACTTTGAGCTTTGAATCAGATGGGATAAATTATTGAGACTATTTTTTCAGCATAAAGATATCCTATTTTGTGGCTTGAAAGTACGTGTTTTTCGTGACATGACTCATTCCACTCAAATGAAAAGGCAGCACTTTTTGTTACTACGTCCTAGAGTATTACAAATTGGAGAGACATTCTTTTTAATGTACCCTTGTAAATGCCTTATTAACTTTGGTAATACCTATGTCTTTTTTGAATCATCCCAGCTGTCTATGGGGCCCTTTTACAAAGCGGAAGGAAGCCCTATGCAGGCTTACAACACTCTAATCTGGAACTACCGCTGGCCCAACATGGGTGCCCTAGTGTGCGCCATTTGCTGTGCTAGGAAAAATAGCTGGCTATTTTCTAGTGCAGCGCTAATCCGGTGGCAATTGGGCAGAGCTGTGCACTACCCAGTTGCCGCTGGGTTAGTGTGGGAGCCATTACTGCCACCTCAGTAGGTGGTGGTAAGTGCTCCCCCTTGCATGGCCACACTGTAAGAGCAATTTTACCACATGGCTATGGAAATTTTCACTTCAAATGTTTTATGAAAGTTTAATGGACCTCAGCATGGGGATCAAGCAGTCAACAAACTTCAATGCTGCATTTGACTACCCCAAAATCGTCACCAGTCCCTCAATATTCTTATATTCTTAATTTTAATGCTCAATGGTGAGAATCAACTATCATCTCAAATTTTATGTGCTTAAACAATAGATATTATTTTATACTGTGGTAAGCCACTTAGCTGTTAGTGAATGAAGTCAGCTATGAAGGATTCTTCTATCTGACATGTAACATGTTTCACCAACTAGCGGCTGTTTCAAGGACGAGCCCCCCCCCCCCCCCCCCCCCTGAAAATGAATACACTATACAAATCATTTAAAGATAACTTATTAAAAGCTTATTATTTCTAAATCTCCTTTTTTTTTTCAAATTACTATTCATTTTCATATAACTTTAATTAAAGTGTATATAAGCCCCATTTACCTGTATACTTGTTGTGTATTCAAACTTGTGAACTACTACAACATTATTTGATTTTTATCCAGTTAAATGTTT
The DNA here is from genome assembly GCF_901765095.1 of Microcaecilia unicolor. NCBI lineage: Eukaryota > Metazoa > Chordata > Amphibia > Gymnophiona > Siphonopidae > Microcaecilia > Microcaecilia unicolor. The sequence goes on from NC_044039.1 coordinate 93,044,521, forward strand.
GTTATCATATCGTTTCTCTTATGGAATGGAAGTTATACAACATTGTTATTTTGTATTGAATTTGGATGATACCCTTAAAATCTAATAAAATTTATTAAATTAAAAGCTTATTATTTCTCACCAAGTTTAGACACCTGCCATACATACAGAGACATTACAAGCCCCACTGGTTGCTCATTGGCAGCAATTGAATCACCATTGGGAAGATCTACACTGGCAAATAATAGATTCAGTCATGATGGGTTGGGAGGGTGGTCATTTGGAAAAATTATTAAATTATCAAAAGCAATTTTGGATTTATACCTTACAAACTGTCAGCCCTATGGGACTGAACGCTGATTTAGAATGGTCCACCCTAAAGCTCCTGATAGGTGGAATTCAGGATCAGCTGTTCTTTATAATTTCAATTCAAATGCATAGCTGCCATCTTAACGACACTAGAGCTTTGTTCTCAGCATGTATGGCAAGCGTCTAAACTTGGTGAGAAATAATAAGCTTATAATTTATCTTTACTTTAAATAATATGTAAACTCTAATGCACTATATTCATTTTCATCTAGGGGGGTTGTCCTTGAAACAGCCGCTAGTCAGTGAAACGTGTTACATGTCGCATAGAAGAACCCTCCATAGCCAACTTCATTCACTAAAAGCTAAGTGGCTTACCACAGTATAAAATAATATCTATTGCTTTAAGCACATAGGATTTGAGATGACAGTTGATTCTCACCATTGAGTATTAAGATTAAGAATATAAGAATATTAAGACCAAATATTGAGGGGACCGGTGATGATTTTGGGGTGGTCAGATGCAGCATTGAAGTTTGTTGACTGCTTGAATCCCATGCTGAGGTCCGTTAAATTTCATAAAACATTTGAAGTGTTTATGTGCAAGCTTGGATTGTTCATTATCAGTGATATACAGAATTCAGCTTGTGAAGTATATTTTCATTCTGCTTGATATTGTGACTATCCAGCTTATTTTTGAAAGAGAAGGCCGGCCATCTTCCGACACAAATCGGGAGATGGCTGGCCATCTCTGAAGGCTGGCAAAATCGGCATAATCGAAAGCCAATTTTGGTGGAAAATGGGAGCCTTTCAAAACCCATGTAGGTGCCCTCTACCTCTTAGGGCTATGGTAGTGGTATATAGTTGTGGGGAGTGGGTTTGGGGGGGCTCAGCACCCAAGGTAAGGGAGTTATGCACTGGGACCAATTTGTGAAGTCCACTGTAGTGCCCCTAGGGTGCCCAGTTGGTGCCCTGACATGTGAGGGGGACCAGTGCACTATGAATCTTGGCCCCTTCCATGACCAAATGCCTTGGATTTGTTCATTTTTGAGATGGGCGTATTCGGTTTCCATTATGGGCGAAAACCAAAGCCGGCCATCTCAAACCCGGCGATCTGAACATTTATGTCAAGATTTGTCCGGCCCCAACCGTATTATATAAAAAAAGATGGCCAGCCATCTTTTTTGAAAATACGGTTGGCTCCGCCCCTTCGCGGTGCCGTCCTCGCAGATGGGTGCACTTAGAGATGGGCATCCCCAGTCGAAAATGCTCCTCTATGGCAGTTACCAGACATTTTTACCTGCTGTGGTAAGAAGGGTTGCAGTGTGTGGCAAGAATGGCCCCTACCACTAGTGCAGGGTCCTTTTTACCACAACTTAATACAAGGACCTCTATGTTTCTAGTGGATAAGACATCTGTTGTTACTTCTACCCTAGTTATGTTACTTCTCCTCATGTGAGTGCTTCAGATAGTGTTGGACATGTGTAAGGCCATTTGTAAGTAGATTTGTTGTATTCTAATTAGACTTTCTTCTGGAGTTTCTTTTTTTTCTTAATTGCTCCCAGTCAATAACAATTGCTCTGTTCCCCTTTAGTTGAGGACTTTGGTATAGGGTAAAAAAGATTAATCTTATGTTAAATATTCTTGATATGATTTTTTTCCATCTGTGTACCTTATTTTCTTGTGCAAGAGGAGTCTTGTGAATTATTATTTAAAATTTCATAAATAAAACACAAAAAAGATGGGTTATTTTACCAATAGCCCCAGGTACAAGGTGAGAAAATAAGGAGGTTGGGTATAGCCACTTCCTCCAAAATCTGGAACTGCTGACCATGCCAAAAGTGAATCCACTTAGTGCCTCCTATCCCTCTGATGTCATCTCAGCCCTTGCTTGCACCTGTCATGGGTTGGACAATATTTCTACAGAGGCAAGTGGTTCTCTCATTCTTTAAAATGCAGGACTTGGGGTATATATATTTTCTTCTTTTTCCACAACTGTAAAACTAGGAATATGCATGAGTGTTTTGGCTCATGGGGCTGAAGGCTAGGGTTTTTTCAAGTTTCATTTTCGAGTTTATTAGGGGCTTATACCCCACTCATCAAATACTATCCGAGCTGCTTACAATAAAATAATGAGGCGAGGAAGGGAGTGCGTTGACAACAATACCATGAGGATAGGTGGAGGAAACACAATGAAAATAGAAAAGCTGGGAGGGGAAGATATGAGAGGAGGGGCAGTTAGTGGTTTCTAGGGTGCAACTAAGTCTACAGCATGTGGAATGGGTATGGTCTATTCTAATCATAAGTATCTTGGAATAAGAAGTTTTCAAATCAGTTTTGAATTTGGTTATGGAAGATGAAAGATGCGGGTGAACTGGTAGTTTATTCCAAAGTTCAAGGTCTTGAACTGAAAAGATGGACTGACTTGTAGTGTCATGGCAGATTTCTTGAAAGGATGGGACTATGAGCTGGTTCTGTTGGGCTGAATGAAGAGCCCTAGTGGGACAATACAGAGTGAGAAAACAGGACAAATAAGCAGGGTCTTCTGAGGTCCAATCTTCTCTTTGACTTTTTTTTATCATGCTGGTGGCTTCTCTCAGTCTCAGCCTAGTGGTCTTGGGTGGCTGATGCGTTGCTCCTCTTCAATCCTGTCTGGACACTGGCTAACTGGCAGCAGCATAGCTTATATTGATGGGCTCTTGAATGAAGATAAGTGCCTCTTTTGATTATTTAATGCTCACCGGATGGTAGTAAGATCTGTTTTGAGCCGGTTAATCTATTTCTACAGAGAGACTGCAGAACCTATATAGTGGAACCTTTTTTGTGTAGGCAGTACTCTTTTATTGAAGGTTTTTCATGGCCAGTGATGAAGAGAGGATCAGTTAGATCCGATTAAGCTCTAATTATGAAGAAAATGCAATCTTTGCAGAACACGGCCATTAGGGCCCTTTGCTATGCTGGTACAATTGGGTTTCTCACCTTCTCAAAGACCATCATTGGTTACCTGTTCCCTTTCAAGTCCAGTATAAGGTTCTTTTGTTGGCTCTCAAGGCTTTGCACCTTGGTCTTCCACCCTTTCATCCTTCACCATCCCCTATTCCCCCTCATGTATTTTATGCTCACTTAAAGATCGTCACATGGTTTTTTCAGGCCCTAGGCTGGCAAAACACAGAACTAGAAGTAGTGCTTTTACTTTCTTGCTCCTGTGCTGTGGAATAGCCTTCCTGTTGACATTTGTGTAGAACTATTCCTTCCCAGATTCAAAATAGCCATTAAGACCTGGCTTTTTTGGCAGACTTTTGGTGACTAGTTAGTTAAAACGATGAGAACTCTCCTCTTTTCTTCCTTATCTCCTTTTACTGCCCTTCCCGTCCCTCCCTTATTCTCCCCCCCCCCCCCCATAGTGTTGAATGTTTATGGCTAATTACTGTTCCTTTGCTTTTCTATCTCAACATTGTAGTTCTTTTTTAACTCTTATTTTTGGTCTGTAAACCGCTTAGCTCTGTCCCCAGTTATAGCGGTATAGCAAATGCAAATAAAGAATATAATCATGCTGATCTCTCTGCAGCATGGTTTGATTGCCTAATATTTTTTTACATTACTTTACACTGTTAATTTATATGTCCATAAAGGTCTCAGAGTGGCTTACAACATCAAAATAGATTGTCAAAACAAAATAACATGTCCATGAAATACAACAGTACAAGAGAATATGCAAACATAATAGCATATACCTCAAATACGATAGCATAAACAATAAAGGCGATAATCTCTTTCCAAAGAGCTCCTGAAAGGGTGATCTCCTTTGCTATGACCCTTTTAGGACCAATCTGGCCCAGGAGGACCAAATCCCGGCACCACCTAGTCCCTGCATTAGGCTGACTCTTATCATAGGCCAATAATGGTATTAGTGAGAAGGGGTGGAGTCATCATGCCCCAAGACAGGCAAGAACAGAGATAGCTGGAACAAGGGTAGCAGATGTCTTCAGCAGTATGAAGGGGAAAAAGATGGCAAACATCTCTTCCAGAGCAACAGCCACTTCTGGCAACTCTTCTCTCTCCCTAGTGGGATGGCTTTTATGGTTGGCCCACAATAATATCACAGGGAAGGGGCTGTGCCATCACATGCATAGCTGGCAGAACAGAAGCAGCTGGAACAAGGCAGCAGACATCTCCAGTTGCATGGGGAGGAAAACAAAGATTCAAATGTCTCTTTCCCAGCAACACCTGCAGATCACATTCTGTACAAATGGATCTCCCTAGAAAGCTGCACAGAGAAAAAGTAAACATGTTCCAACAAGGTCATTCTCTACCTAAGTTGCCAGCCTATAGATCAGGCAATTTAGTATAGGGGTGAGGAATGGTTATTGAGTTGCCCGGTAGGAGGGGTTGTGGGAAGGAGGGGAAGGGAGGATAATGAGACCAAAGTGGAGGGGTGATTGGACAGCATGAAAATAGAAATGAATAAATTCCTAAATATTTAACATATTATAAAAAAGTAACATTAATGAATGTGAATGTGTGTGTATATGCTTTTCTTTACTATACAGTTGATTGTGTTATCAGGAATAAGCATAACACTAGTACCTGCAATTATTCATCTTATAGATTTATTATAATGTATTACAGGAAATTAAACCAACAACACTACGCTGGCTACACATTCAGTGCACTATTATGCTTTAGTCAATGTGCCTTTAGATGAAGCAAACAAAATCACTATTATTTTCAATATTTTCACGCATGGCCAGCCTTCAATAACAGTTATATACCATAAAGACATCATTTATTATGGCTGATGTGTGACCTACAGAGAGAGGTTTATGCACCATGAAAAAAAAGCAAATCATTGAATCTCATTGCAGAAATCTTTACATTGAATGACTAGTTGCAATAATTTGACCTGTGCTCTGTGAATTTAAAGGGGTGCAGCAGACAAGCTGGGCTGTATTTCTGAAAGGGTTAGGGTAATGCATTTGATATACCATATTTCTGTGGTACAACCAAGACAGTTTACATATTATATGCAGGTAATTTCTCTGTCCCTAGTGGGTTCACAAGGTTGACTGCCTGTATAGATAATAAAGAGAGTTTTTGAAACCTTATGCACCATTCACCTCTATAAGAAGTAGACTTACTACTACTACTAATTAACATTTCTAAAGCGCTACTAGGTTACGCAGCGCTGTACAATTTAACATGGAAGGACAGTCCCTGCTCAAGGAGCTTACACATGTGAAACATGTATGGGTGATTTTGGAAAAGGCACTACTTATATGTTTATACAGCAACACACCGAATTCTGTATATAGGGAAAGTGGGCATGTTCTGATCAGTCCTTCAAAATATGCATTTATTCTTTATTTTATAATGGCAAAACAATTACTGTTTGGCATTTTTACCCATCGGCATATACATCTGTTCAAAGTCCTTCATGACTCTCTGGGGGAAAGGGGATACTTACTATGCCTGAAAAATAATTTACCTTAAACAACTATCAGAAAGGTGTGAAAAAGGTGAAAGCCTGGCTGTTCTCCCAAGCCTTCAATACGTGAAGGGGCATAATCGAACGGAAACATCTATCTCCATGGGCGTTTATCTCCGAGAACGGGTCCGTGAAGGGGCGGACCGAACCGTATTTTCAAAAAACATGGACGTTTATCTTTTTTTGAGCTGGGCGTTTTTGTTTTTCAGCGATAATGGAAACCGAAAGCGCCCAGCTCAAAAACGAATAACTCCAAGACATTTATTCGTGGGAGGGGCCAGGATTCGTAGTGCACTGGTCCCCCTCACATGCCAGGACACCAACCGGGCACCCTAGGGGGCACTTTTACAAAAAAAAAAAAAAAAGGTAAAACACCTCTCAGGTGCATAGCACCCTTCCCTTGGGTGTTGAGCACCCCAAATCCCCCTCAAAACCCACTGACCACAAGTATACACCATTACTATAGCCCTAAGGGGTGAAGGGAGGCACCTACATGTGGGTACAGTGGGTTTGGGGGGTGGTTTGGAGGGCTCCCATTTACCAGCACAAGTGTAACAGGTGGGGGGGGGGGGATGGGCCTGGGTCCACCTGCCTGAAGTCCACTGCACCCCCTAATCACTGCTCCAGTGACCTGCATACTGCTGCCAGGGAGGTGGGTATGACATTTGAGGGTGAAAATAAAAAGTTGTGAAATGGCATATTTTGTGGTGGGAGGGGGTTTGTGACCACTGGGGAAGTCAGGGGAGGTCATCCCCGATTCCTTCCAGTGGTCATCTGGTCATTTAGGGCACTTTTTGGGGCCATATTTGTGGACAAACAGGGTCCAGGAAAAGTGCCCTAAATTCTCGCTAAAAACGCATATTTTTTTTCCATTATCGGCGAAAGGCGCCCATCTCTGATCGCCCGATAACCACGCCCCAGTTCCGCCTTCACCACGCCTTCGACACGCCCCCATCAACTTTGTCCGCATCCGCGACGGAGTGCAGTTGAAAACGTCCAAATTCGGCTTTCGATTATACCGCTTTATTCGTTTTTGTGAGATAAACGTCTATCTCCCGATTTGGGTCACAATATAGGCGTTTTTCTATTTTGATTATAAGCAGGTTAGGGTGACTGACTATTGGGCTCATTTTCGAAAGAGAAGGACGCCCATCTTTCGACATAAATCGGAAGATGGACGCTCTTCTCCCAGGGTCGTCCAAATCAGTATAATCAAAAGCTGATTTTGGACGTCCCCAACTGCTTTCCGTCACAAGGATGGCCAAAGTTCAAGGGGGCGAGTCAGAGGCATAGCGAAGGCTGGACTTGGGCGTGCCTAACACTTGGACGTCCTTGACCCATAATTGAAAGAAACAAGGACGTCCCTGACGAACACTTGGACGACTTTACCTGGTCTTGTTTTTCTTATGACCAAGGCACAAAAAGGTGTCCAAAATGACCAGATGACCACCGGAGCGAATCGGGGATGACCTCCCCTTACTCCCCCAGTGGTCACTAACCCCCTCCCACTCTCAAAAAATATCTTTAAAAATATTGATTGCCAGCCTCTATGCCAGCCTCAGATGTCATACTCAGGTCCATGACAGCAGTATGCAGGTCCCTGGAGCAGTTTTAGTGGATACAGTGTACTTCAGGTAGGTGGACCCAGGCCCATACCCCCCTACCTGTTACGTTTGTGGAGAAACAGCGAGCCCTCCAAAACCCACCAGAAACCCACTGTACCCACATCTAGGTGCCCCCTTCACCCATAAGGGCTATGGTAGTGGTGTACAGTTGTGGGTAGTGGGTTGGGGGGCTCAGCACACAAAGTAAGGGAGCTATGTACCTGGGAGCAATTTATGAAGTCCACTGCAGTGCCCCTTAGGGTGCCTAGTTGGTGTCCTGGCATGTCAGGGGGACCAGTGCACTACAAATACTGGCTCCTGCCATGACCAAATGGCTTGCATTTGGTCGTTTCTGAGATGGACATCAGTTTCGATGATCGCCGAAAATCAGAAACGACCAAGTCTAGGGACGACCAAATTTAAGGATTTGGACGTCCCTGACGGTATTTTGAAACGAAAGATGGGCGCCCATCTTGTTTCAAAAATACGGGTTTCCCCAGCCCTGGATCGGGATGTTTTGTGAGGACGTCCATATCAAAACATGGACGTCCCTTTCGAAAATGCCCCTCCACATACTCATTCTGCACCTGGACTAGCTTGCTACAGACACTGTAACTTAGATCAGTTCCTTATCTCTTGCTTAACTATACAAAGAACTTGCCTTGAGTTCAGCCAACCATCAAATTATCCCAACTGACTCTGTACCACACATCTTGTTCCCATCATATATCTACTCTTGGTCCCTCAGCTATATGGTAAGCCATATTGTAGAAAATCATTAGCATCATATCTATGTTAGTTGAACGTTCTAATGCATGTTTATTAGGTGTATCATTAGTATTATGCTACCATTGTATTATATCTCTGGTATTTGAATTCCAGTGCTGTTAATTGTGTATATTTTTGATACTGTTTCATGGTAGTTCTATTATTAGATTTCAGTTTACTTTTTTCAAGTTTACCTCATTTATTGTATTTAGTTTATTATTGGTTATTTTACTATTGTAATGCTGTTAACAGTTTTATGTTAAACTATTCCTGCTGTACATTGCCTTGGGTGAATCTCTTCATAAAGGCAGTTAATATATCCCAATAAATAAATAAATAAATAAAATCTAATTCCTGAATAATTGTCCTTTAGACCTGGGATTTGGAGCAGCATGGTGTTTGAAATTTGCTCGCCTCTTGGAATCACAAATCCACCTCCCCGGCAGTTTGTCTTTCTGAGGAAGGCTCCTTTCACAGCTATCATGTTTGCACATTTATAAATTTGCTAAGTGGCATGACATACATCTAAAGGTGGTCATTGAATATAACATAGTATTATGTACACATATATATGGCTTCATATATATACATATATATGAAGCCATATGTAACCACTCTTTTTTAAACATGCACATTAATAAAATGGCCTTATTTTTCATGCATACTGTAACACTACATCTACTTACATTTTTGGTATTGCTATTTGAACTTTATAAAAGGCTCAGTGTTCACTGATCCTTTATAACATATTGACTTCATTTTGAATAAGCGTACTTCATTGTCTCTTTCTGCATTTACACAGCAGATACAAAGTTATCCTCAACATCCTTAGGTCCTGGAAATGGTGCATATCTGTTGTTGTCCCACTCTGTCCTGCCATAATCTGAGAACGAACTCATTCTAGCCGATGTTCACAGCGAGTTAATTGACCGGGAATGGCTGCTGACTGGTTAACTTGTGGATAACCAGTCATTTTCATCAGCATTTACCTGATTATCGCCGCTGAAAATGACCGATTAGTACAAAAAAAAAGCTGGTGAAAGGAGTGTTCTGGGGATGTGACCGGTTAGGTCCAGATATTCAGAACTTAACTGGCCAAGCTTAGTGGGAAATAAGGCCACATAAAAAGAGGCCTGTCTTTGCCTGCTAAGCTATGGCTGGTTAAGTCTGAATATTGACTTAACCGGTCAAGTGCTAGCCAAAGTTGAAAAACTCAGATATTCAATGCCAGTTACCGGGAATGGACTGGCATTGAATATCTGGGTTGAACACCGGCGGCGGGCAGTTAAAGCGCTGCCCGCCATAGGCTGACTATCAGGTGGATTCTGAATTGAAAGCTCACAGCATTGTGGAATGTACAACCATAAGGGCAGAAGACGGTAATAGGCTGCAGTGCACAGAAAGGGTATGTCACCCTTTCCCAGGGAAGATTGAGGAAGGGAGTTGTAGTGGATGGTGAGAGTCATTGGTTGGAGTTGGTCCTGTCTAGTAGGGAGTGAAGGGAGGGTTGATTGTGCTGGATATATTCAGGAGAAGGAAAAGCTTGAAAGAAATAATTACTATCATACAGTAGTAATACTTAGTGAATGTCTGCTTAAACACAGCAATACCATGTGGCTATAGCTGGTTCTAGATCTTTAATAAAAGATATGAATGTTGGAAAGAATTACACATAAGAGGTTGATAGTGTCTATCTGGGGGCAAAATAAGTTTTAGCTTTTAGTTGGTGTTGTTTTCCTGGAATAACGCAGCTTGCAGTATTCACTGCAGGCTATATTATTTGACTTACATAATAATGAGGCATTTTGCATGCACTGCATGCAAATCTCTCTTATGTATGCAAATCTCTCTTATGAATATACATTGTGGATATCTTGAAAACCTGACTGGCTGGGGAACCACTACATTAATCAGTGATTTATCAAAACAAAATACACAAAAGGCAATCTATAAGGTGTGCCTAAAGTTAGGTGCCAGTTGTGTGCCAAAGTTTATAGAATAGTGGCACTTATGCATTGGGATTGGTGTCATTATTTTTATGTTTATTAAAACAATTTAATATACCACCCAGCGGTTTGCAATAAAACAACAGTTATCAGAAAAACATTTAGGATAGGCAAGAGTACAATCATACACTTAAAGAAAAGTTAAAACACCAGCCACAGCCCAAGGATGCATTAGTCCACAGACCAACCAAACCCTGGGCTGCCTGAGAAGAGGGCTTCATTTTTTGACCTCTGCCGCTTCAGGTGCATCAAGCTTTTAGTAGCAATCCACTCTTAATTCATTATTGGATATTCCAGCTGACCAATCAATTTACATCAATACAAAACAAACCAATCCAATCAAAAACAAACAGTTAAAAATAAAAAAAAAAGAAAGAAAAAGAAATGCAAAAACATTTTAAGTCATACTTTTATGGCAGTGGCTTTCATTATGCAGTGAGAATGTGAAGTGCCTTTGCAAATTGGAAGATCCATATCTTTGTAAATTTGAAGATCCTCTGATGAAGCCGGTCAGGCAAAATGGGCATCTGTCAGGATCTTCATCTGACTGAGATAAGTACAGCTTAAAGCAAGATTTCAGTTTTTTTGCCAAAAATATTAATGTTAAAGAAATGTTGGAGTTTTAAGGATCGTCTATAGAGAATATTGGCAATGAAGATTGGATTAAGTTTTACAACATTAATTAAAAAAAAAGAAGAAAAATATGTGATAAAGATTTAAATAAAACAGCAATAATGATTGATGTGGTTCATGACACACAGAATACGGCCATACTTTGATAAGACAGTGTGATCATGCAGTGGGTTCTGAGGTCTTTTTTATCCTATTTTTTTAAATAATCAAAAAAATTAAAATTTTGTTCCACATTTTGACAATTATTTTGTTGGTGCTGGGTATGTAACATAATCACAAAGTCTGTTATAAAAAGTAGACCGATACACAAATATAAAAACAAAGAAATAATTTATTCAAACCAAGATAAAAGCAGTACCCGACGTGGCCACGTTTCGCCCTCAGGCTGCGTCAGGGATAAAACTAGTTTTACCCCTGACGCAGCCTGAGGGCGAAATGTGGCCACGTCGGGTACTGCTTTTATCTTGGTTTGAATAAATTATTTCTTTGTTTTTATATTTGTGTATCGGTCTACTTTTTATAACAGACTTTTATGTAGCAAGTAGACTGTTGCCCTTTTTGTTTTTCTTTTTACATAATCACAAAGCACAAGATCTTATATTTTATAGAGTGGTACATTAATGACATTTTTGTTTTGTGGTCTGGCGCTAAACTGGAATTGCATGCTTTATTCGTGTAACAGCTTAATTCTGGTAATTCAGTTATAGAATTGTATATATATATTAGCCAACACAAACTGGAATTTTTGGATGTTATAGTTTTTTTTTTTTAACAGAAGATGCTTTTGCAACAGATAGAAGCAGTTTATTACTGTATAAAGAGTTTCATTTTCAGAATTTTATGTTATCACCTCATTTGTTTGTCGAGTGATGCTTATGTTGTGTAGTCATTGCCATTGAAGAAAAAATTTTTTGGCGCAGTGATTTCCTGGCTGGTTAAATAGCCTTTAAAGTGCTAAACCACAGTTTTAGTGGGACTTAGTGGTTAAAGTGGCTTGCCACTAACCAGCTATATCACACAATATAGCTGGTTAGGCATGGATATTCAGCGCCAAACTGGCTATGTTGATCAGTCAAATTAGGCTGCTTAAATAGCAGGTCTATCTTTGATAGCTAAAAAGTTAACCAGTTAGCGCTGATGGCATAGCCAGTTAACTTTTTAGCAGCCAAAATAAACCCAGATATTCAATGCCAGTTGCCGGATATGCCCCAGCATTTAATATTTGGGTTTAATGCCAGCGGTGGACGTCAAATGTGCTGTCTGCCAACAGCTGAATATTGTGCCCATGGTTCTTAAAGCATGTGGTCTAGAACAGCAGTGATGCCTGTTGGTACCTTGCCAGTTCTTTTGTATTTTTGGATGACTATAGACTCATACATTCTCTCAGGAAATACATACGACAGAAACCTTTAATATGATGCCAGAGTGAGCAGCTACACAGCTTCTGGTTACAGGTAAATGGTATTCATGGTAGTTTCTAGCCTCCCATGTACAGGGAGCGGGCATAAAGGGTCAGAGCCTTGTTGCTAGAACACCACAATGCACAGGGATGGAATATCAAAGCAAAAAGCCAAAGAAAAAAAGCTTTAAAGACGTTCTCCAAAAAAATATCAGTGCATAGTGCAGTTATACTCTTGCTTTGCCCAGTTACTAACTGATAAGGGAGGGTGAAGGTCTCTGGCTGTGGCAGGGGGATTCAGAGATAAAGCAGTGCAAACATGGTATCAGAGGTGCAGCTAGGTGGGGTGCAAGGGGAGCAACCGTTCCCCCAAACAGATTTTTTAATGAAATGTCGCCTATGCAAATTGGGCCTGTAGCCTCGGCATCTATTTTACAAAAGGTCTGCTCACCCTGACATCAAAACCTGGCTGCATTTCTGATGGGCATGTCAGATAGGGAAAACAGATATGAGGCCAAAGGCAAGGCCTTGAATACCTAGGAGAGGCCGCTGGAAAGCCCAGATCACAGTCTATATGGGCCCAATTTTCACTGACAAAAGCAGGTTTGTTCCAATCTGCATCAGCATGTAAGTGAGCATTTTTTAGTGATTATGATCTTTTATTACTTACTGGCTTCCAGTGGACTCAAGATGAGGAGTCTATGATATGTGTAATGTAGTTTTCATAACTGATTTTGAAGATCTCATCAGTTTTGAGAAAATGTTGGAAGGTACTATCAGTGCACTCATGTTTTGTGCAAAATAAATAAATAAATAAAGATTGATGATGGCCTATAGCTATGGGAAGAGCTTAAAACAGCTGCTTTGGCCAGCTGAGATACCATGTGCTCCATCAGACTTAGGGGTGTCCAGTGGACACAAGATATGTGGCCACTGTAAGAACTGTGATATGATTTTAAAGCTGACTGTTTTTATAAATCCTCATGATGGTAAACATTAGGATTTAAAGCAATCAACTGATTGCAATCCAATATATGTAGTTTATGTGATTGTTCCTCCAATAAGATTTATCTAGGCAATATGTCTCATACTTTTAAATTGCAACTTATGGATCATCATTATAGTTTTGAATAAACAAAACATGGAGGCATCCTCCATTGCACACTATTTGTCGTCATCAACATGTATTTACTGATTTATGCTGTTTGTCGGACATGGTACCTGAATGGGTACAGGGAGGGGATTGGAGAAAAAAAGTTATTACTGCTGAAAAATAAATAGATATTCCACTTAAATTCTGTGGAGGCTTGATGGACTGAATGCATCTTTGAAGTGGAAACTATTCTTTTGGACTTTGATTTTTTTGTTTTGGTTGGTTTGGTTTGTATTCCAGCATATTGATTGGTCAGCTTATGTCAGAAGTTTGTGTAAGATTATTTTCACCATGGTAATAGATTAATAGAGGAACACCGCTAAGAGGCTCATGCCAGAGGTATTGAAACAAAGGCTTCTGTTGGGTGGTGCATGCAAAGTATTTTATTTTGAAACACCACTGCATACTGTAATAGCTATATATTGACGTTTTTACTTTAAAGGGATTTTTTATGTGTTCACAGCAGAGGTAGCAACACAAAGGCTTCTGTCAGGTGGTGCAAGAAAAGTATCTTGTTTGATATGTTGCTGCCTACTGTGATAGCTATACACTCACATTTAAACTTATAAAGGGGTATTTTATGTGTTTTTGAATTTTAATATCTTGAATTTTAGAGAAGTTTTTTTTTTAAGGATTGATGAAAGACAAATGCATGCTTATTGCTGAGGGTGCTCAGTAAAGCTTTGTCTCTGAGGTTCTTTTCTCCTCTTTTCTTTATAGTCTAAGATTTTGTTCTGTGTTTGTGTGGTCCTATGAGCTAATCAAAATTGTTTTATGGACAAAACTAACCCATTTATATACATTACTTTAAAAGAAATAAATCTCAGCGTCATTATCAGGCTTATTTTCGAAAGAGAAGGGCGCCCATCTTCCGACACAAATCGGGAGATTGGTGTCCTTCTCTCAGGGTTGCCAAATTGGCATAATCGAAAGCCGATTTTGGGCGTCCTCAATTGCTTCCCGTTGCGGGGACGACCAAAGTTCACGGGGGCATGTTGGCACCATAGCGAAGGCGGGACTGGGGCGTTATTAAGAGATGGGCGTCCTTGGCCAATAATGGAAAAAAGAAGGGCATCCCTGATGAACACTTGGCCGACTTTACTTGGTCCATTTTTTCTTGCGACCAAGCCTCAAAAAGGTGCCTGATCTGACCAGATGACCACTGGAGGAAATTGGAGATCACCTCCCCTTACTCCCCCAGTGGTCACCAACCCCCTCCCACCCTAAAAAAAATTTAAATTGTTTTTTTTTTTGCCAGCCTCTATGCTAGCCTCAAATGTCATACCCAGCAGCATGACAGCAGTATGCAGGTCCCTGGAGCAGTTTTAGTGGGTGCAGTGCACTTCAGGCAGGTGGACCCAGGCCCATCCCCACTACCTATTACACTTGTGTTAGTAAATGTGAGCCCTCCAAAACCCACCTGAAACCCACTGTACCCACATCTAGGTGCCCCCCTTCACCCCTTAGGGCTATGGTAGTGTTGTACAGTTGTGGGGAGGGGGTTTTGGAGGCTCAGCACCCAAGGTAAGGGAACTATGCACCTGGGAGCAATTTTTGAAGTCCATTGCTTTGCCACCTAGGGTGCCTGGTTGGTGTCCTGGCATGTCAGGTGGACCAATGCACTAGGAATTCTGGCTCCTCCCATGACCAAATGGCTTGGATTTGGTCATTTTTGAGACGGGCGTCCTTGGTTTCCATTATGGCTGAAAACCGGGGATGACCATCTCTAAGGTTGACCTAAATGTTGAGATTTGGGCGTCCCCGACCGTATTATCGAAATGAAAGAAGGACACATATCTTGTTTTGATAATACAGGTTTCCCCGCCCCTTCGTGGGGCCGTCCTGCAAGGATGCCCTCATGAAAACTTGGGTGCCCCGTTCGATTATGCCCCTCCACCTGTGATAGCACATGTAGTTAATCACTAGAAAAAAACAGCTGGAAAAAAGCTTAATAGTAATTTTTCTCTTCCCAAATTCACAAGTTCTTATCTTAGTTGTGCTTTTGGATTCTGAACTAATTGATTTCAGCTGTTACAAAGCACATTTTGTTAACCATTTAATTGTGTGTTGGTGTAGTTAAATTTCCCTGGAAGCCACTTCATAATGTAGGAGCCAATGCTCCTGGGGTCCTTCTTAAAGGGATCTGTGTTACCAAACCCTTAAGACATCCATGGACCAGTGGTTCCGGTGTTCCTGCCCCATGTTAAAGGGTCCCCTTATGAGGGAGTATGAAATCCCTGATGAGCTAGTGGCCCAAGCCATGAACCACTCAGCACCAAAGCAAAGCAAAAGACAAGGAAATTGGTTATCACAGTAGGCCCCAATCCCCATGTGCCTATCTCTGCCCCAATATAAAAGCATCCCTGTGAGGACCTGCTCCTGCAACCCCAAATCACCCATCCATTAGTGAAATCAGTAGAGGCAGGAGTGATCCTTGCTTACTCCAGCCTGGGTGCCACTATTTGTCAAAACAGTGACACCTGACCCCTTGAACTATGTTTGAAAGTACCACTAGGGTAGGGTTACCATATGTCCAGTTTTACCTGGATATGTCCTCTTTTTGAGGATACTGCAGGGCATCTGGGCAGATTTTGCCAGCCTGCCTGTTAGTCCAGGTTTGCAGGGTGGGGTGGGTGTGTGTGATGGGGCAGGGCAGGTGATATTTTGCGCCCTCTTTTTTTTTTTCACTGTAAATATGGTAACCCTACACTAGGGGTGAGTCTGCCAAATAAAAAGCTGTTTCTAATTTGGCAGACTGAGCCCATTAGTAACTTCCACATGTTATAATGGCCAGATCTAATTTTAGAATGCTTTAAGCACTTTCAGTAAATAACCAAATGTTTCACTCAGAACAATTGAGTATACTTTGTGAAGTGTTCACATCCAAATCTGAACATATACAAAAATTCAAAATGAATTTTGTAGTGGAGGCAATGCATGCAAATCTCTCTCGTGAATATTCATTGTGGGTATCCTGAAAACCTGACTGGGGTGCCTCCAGGACCAGGTTTGGGAACCACTGTTGTACACTATGAGGCATATTTTCAAAGCACATAGATTACAAAGTTCCATAGTAACTTATGTAACTTTGTAAGTCTATGTGCTTTAAAAAATGAGCCTCTGTACTACCAATCCAGCTCCTGAATGAGGTTTTCTAGTTGGTCCCATTGGATTGCTGGTCAAGCAGCTGCTCCATTCTTTTATCAAACAGTAGGCAGAGAGATGGGTGACACTTCTAACCTGTCACATTCACTTCACACTGGACACAAACTATAAAAGTCAAAGGAGTTTCACACAGACATAAAATTAAAAATAAAATTAACATGGACTACTTGATATTATCAGGCTTAATTTGGACACAGGGTGAGAGGTACTTTTATTTTTCCTAGACCTCTCTGCCACATTCAGTTTAGTAGATCACTCCATATTCCTATATAAATTTTCAGAATTCAGTATTTCTGTTATTGTCCTTTCCAATTTTGAATTATATTAAACAGATATGACAGTACTGACATAGTACCTATTCCAAGATCTATATGTTCCCATGTGGTGTACCTCAGGGCTCTGTTTTAGGCCCTATTCTTTTTAACATGTATTGGAACCATTAGCATTACTCATCCAGTCATAGGTTCACATATTTCATGTATGCAAATGACATTCAACTTCTTATTGCTGTGGATTCACATTCCTCTGATTTCATCACTATTATTTCATTTAAGATGAACATCACTGCTCAGGGACACATTCACCATTGGGAAAACAGGGCAGTGCCCGAGGTCCCAGTGCAGTAGAGGCCAAATCTCCCTTAGCTTTCATATAATTTAATCATTTTTGATAGGTGGTTAGGGGGCCATGAACCTTAGTGCGTGGGGACCCAGGATCACTGTCAGTCCACCCCTATTTCTGCTGATTGGCTTGCCATGCAGGATTTAAAACTAGGTCCATCAAATACAGATACAGTATTATTCTACTCTCAAAATTCTTCTCTAATCTGTTTACCTTTATACATAGTATACCCATTCCTCTAAACAATTCTGTGTGACTACTTGGAGTTATTATAGATAAATATCTTATATTTGATGCTCATATTTCTATTTTAGCAAAGACAAACTATTTCTCTCTTAAGCAACTTCAAGCAGTTGTCCAATCCTCAGTATGAAAGTGTTCCATCTCCGTGTTCACACATTGCGACTAGATAATTGTAAATCTGTATATTCAGATTTTAAAAATATACAACTTTGTCATATACCATTTATACAAATACTTCCGTGAAACTTAGGAAATAAAAAAGATTTGACCATGTTACCCCCCTTCCCCTTCCCCTCTTTTTGATAAAGGAACACTGGATCTTATTGAATCCTTTTAAAAGTTCTCATGATTGTGCAATGGGCCTTCTACTTGGGTTTCCCCTCCTTCCTCAACATTTTGCTTATTTTATATACCCATACACTTTGCTTGTCTCAACATAACCTCCTAACCGTTTTCTCACATTTGGCCATCTGCCTTGATCAACCTTGCTCCTGATGCTTTATTGTACTGACCCCTGTATTATGGAACAATCTAGCCCTTGACATTTGGCTCAAATTTTCATTCTAGAAATTTAAGAAAGCATCAATGAACTATTATATTATTCAGGCTTTTCCCAGTGACTGTTTTATCATGATTCTTTTGGGGTTTTTTTTTCTATTTTCATTGGAATTTCTTGTTAGGCCTTAGCTTCAGCGATACTCAGTGCACAGCCCATGTTCCTTTGAACTATCCTGTTTCTCTCATGCTCTTCCCTCTTATTGTGTCTTTTATATAATAGAATTTGTTGTAATGATACTCTCTTTTATACTCATTGAGTTTTATGAATTATATTTTATAACCTAGGCCTCCATTCGTGTTATCCTTTTTCTTACCCCATATTACTTCTTTTTAGAATGTAAACCTCTTAGATATTTACTTGATAGATGGTATATTAAATAAATATAAACTATGAACTATGAATTATAAAAAGGGAGGCCGAATGGCTGATCTTTAACTAACACACATATATTCCACTGAGGAATGTAGCACCACTACATGCCACACATGCTCACTAGGGGTATCTGATTTATAAAGAGCCAGCAGTCCCATTGCAGCCATCCCAGGAGAGACATGCTGTAACCAGATGTTGTATACCTTCTCTCTAACTTGGTATGGTCCTTGGGGCAGGAACATACAGGACTAGTGAGGGCCCTGCAAGAATCCTTACACACCACAAAGGTTAGACTACCTGGCCTGTACCCTCCTCCTTACTTCCATTTTTGTGGAGAGGGACCATATCCACTCTTCTCCAGCCCTTCAGGACCACTTCCTACTCTAAAGTAGAATTGAAAAGGTAAGACACCAGAGCTGCCAGAATCTTCCTGTCCTTCTAGTACACTCTTGGAGATGGCATGGTCAGGAGCAAGTGGGGTGCCTGTCCTATCCTAGACCACCAGGGTATCGTTAAGGTAGGCCGGGAGGGGGCTACAGGGGGTTGAGGGGTCCTTGGGAAAAGGGTAGATGCTGATCAGGGGAGTTCTTCTTGGGGGGGGGAGGGCTCTTCAGGAGGGGGAATGCTCCTGGGGAAGTCTTCTGGAGGTCAGTTCTTCCAGGAGGGCAGAGGGTGAACTCACTGTTGTCCAGTGTTCCCAATAATTTTAGAGGTTGATAATCAGTATGGTTTAAGTGGGGAAAGAGAGGCTCCTGCCCACTTAAACCATGCTGAACTGTCTGGCCACAGATATTCAGTGGCACATGAGTGGGTAATGCCATTGAATAATGTCTCTGACTGCCCAGGTAAAATCTAGGTAGTTCTGGGTCAGTCCAGGGGCAGAGTTGGGGAGGAGTTAGCACTTACAGAGGCATGGGACACTTAGCTAAATAGGTACCAGCCTGAATATTGGCCAGTACGTGCATAACTTCTGGGTTGCACCTGAATATTTTTTTGCCTGCTCCTTACGACAAGAGCTCACCCTCCTCCTGAACACTCCCCCATACAAGAGATCCCCCCCACAGGCCATCCCCTTGTGAAGAATCTCCATCCCCTGTGCAGGCTCCTCAGGCCTACCTTAGGGTCCCTGGTAATCTAGTGGGGTAGGTTGGGCAGAACCCCAGTCACTTCTGATCATGCCAGCTCTGGGCACAAAATGTGGCCATAACATCTAGTGGTAGTCTCATGTACTGCTACCAGGGGTCAAGACTTTAGTGGTAATACAGTACAGATCATGGTTGCCATTTTGTGCACAAAGCTGGCATGGACAGGAGCAACTGATATTTGCTCCTGTCCAGCCTGCCCCCTAGACCACCAGGGACCCAAAGGTAGGTTTGGTGGGGGGGGGGGGGGGGCTATGGAGGGGAGTCTTTGTGAAGGGGGGAGCTCATGGGAAGTTTGGAAGGGTGTTGCCCTAGTGGGAATTTGTGGAGTGGGGATTCAGGAGATAGTAAGCTCTTAAGGAGGGAGAAGGGTTCAGGAAGGGAAAGGGGAATGGGACTTGATATACTGCCTTTCTGAGGTATATCAATATGGTTTACATATTATATACAGGTACTTATTTGTACCTGGGGCAATGGAGGGTTAAGTGACTTGCCCAGAGTCACAAGGAGCTGCAGTGGGAATTGAACCCAGTTCCCCAGGATCAAAGTCTGCTGCACTAACCACTAGGCTACAAGGGTTGATCTTGCTCAGTCTCAGGAGGGGAAATGCTCTTTGAGGTTTGGGGAGCTAAGATGATGTGAGGTGGGTGGTTTCTGGAGAGGTTAAGTTCTTGGGAGAGGTTTAGGATGTGCATCACATGCAAAAGTAAACCTGACATTCAGCCTGCTACCCAGTTAGCTACACAGATAGCAGCCCTTTCACTGGCTATGATAGACTGCAGCTTAAACCAGAGTATAGAACATCACTGTGAAGACTCAGAACTCTTGAACCAAAATCTTCTGTAATGCAAATTCAAATAAAAGAAAATCACTTACAGTTAGAAGTGATGGACAAGAGTCTCTGCCGTGCAGAACTGGGAGTGTGTTCTCTACCAGCTCACTCTGTCTACAAGAAGAACTGGGAGATCTCAGCACCAAGCTAAGAGAGTAAATGCTGTAAATACTTTTAAACTGGAAAAAAATTGACGATATTACAGTAGCCTGAAAGGGAGGGGGGCATGCAACAAGGTATAGCAAGTCAGCTTACAGTTCTTAGAAAAAACATGCATACAAACAGATTCTCTCCACCCCACTGGAGACAGAAGCAGGCCAGCTACAACCCAGCATACACGGGGACAAGGGCCAGCCAATAGGACAAGTCTCATAAGGTATAAGGAACAGGGACATGTGCTCAGGAAGAGCCTATCACAGAGCACTGCACTTCCTGCCTTTCTTAAGGGCACAAGCACTGTAAATTGTTACAGGCAATGCAATCTGATATAAACAATGTCCAATATATACATACTAGTAAAAAAGGCCCGTTTCGTAAACATTTGAAACGGGCGCTAGCAAGGCTATAGAAAGAGTGAGAGTGTGTATATGTACAGTATGTGTGTCTGTGTGTGTGTGACACAGAGAAAGTGTGTGTGTGTGTCTCTGTGTGAAAGAGTGTGTGCACAGGTAGGGTGAAAATGAAGAGACAGCAGTGAAATTTTACATAGGACAGCTGAACCATTTGAGGCGTGTTTGTGTGTCTGTGTGAGAGAGTGTGTATATGTGTGTGGGTGCGTGTGTTTGTGAGATAGAGACAGTGTTAGTGTGTGTGTGTGCGTCTGTGTGAAAGGGTAGGGTCAAAATGAAGAGACAGCATTATAATTGTACATAGCACAGCACAAACATTTGAGGCAGTTCTTGCCTTATCTCCCCTGTCGCCCCCTCCATACTCAACGATTCGTTCCTTGTCTTCCATTCCCTCTGTGTCCCGTCTGTATGTGTGTGTGTGTGAGAGAGAGAGAGAGAGAGGTGCTAGCAGTGCCTGAGATAGTGGCAGGTCAGTTGCTCATTATAGCCAGTTAAGAGTGAGAGTGTGTGTGTGTATGTGTTGTTTTTTTTTTCCTTCCCTCCTATGCCCACCGTGTCCGTTGTTTGTGTGGAGATCAGAGATCTATATGGTCCTTTTAGCGTTGCTGTTGATGTCGCGTAGCAACTGTGTGCTGCTGGTTTTCATTGTTCTGCGATGTGTCTTATGTCACGTTCCGTTGCTTAGTAATGAGTTTGCGATGCGATTGGTTGAGTGTCATTGGTCCGCCCTCGACGTCATGACGTCTGATGCGGGGGGCGGGGCCAACACTCATGGGCGAATTCCTGGTTTCACCACCATGCATTTAGAATGTTGGGACTTGTGGAGGCTTCAGAATGTTGGAGGTACGTTTTATATAGAGAGATAAGCAACAGTGTTCTGGGGGCAGAAACTCCCCTTGTGGTATTGGTAGATACCACTATTTAATTTCTGAAACTTATAAATACCGCAAAGTCCATAAATAAAGCTGGATCTTTAATCACGGGAGCTGAAATGAGAGAGACAACATAAAAAAGAGAAAAAAAGAGTCTGAGTCTGGAGTTCACAATGGTCCACAGTGTCTTCATCTCTTTATGGTGTGGATCACTGGCTCAGTAATGGCTCTGCTGAAGAAGTTCCTTGTCTTCCAGGGGAAGTCTTATGCTGAAGTTCCCAGGTGGTGCCAAGTTGTCACTGATGATCTATAGTTCTGTTCTCTGATGGCACTTTGTTGGTTGGTGTCCGGTCTCTTATTGATGAGATGAATGTGCAGTGTTTGTGGCAAGAATGGTTATCTTGGGATGGATTTCTGCATCAGTATCGGGGTCTATAAGTTCAAAGGAGTTCTCCATATCTGGAGACGTGTAGTTGTTTTTTAGAAGGGAAATCTGGTCCTGATAGTCAAGTGGTTTCCATTAGATGGGATGCTGGAACTGGTCTGGTGACAAATTCTACTGGATTTTGGTCAGTTGGCACATAATGCCACTGTTCTCTGGTTATGTTGACTTTTACATACGCTCAGCTTTGTTGCTGATGTACATGTAAAATCTCCTGGTTTGATTGTAGATGTATCCCAGGACAACTTTACTGTCAGTGTAAAAATTGACTGTGTCTTGTTAGCAGCAGCCTGGTTCCACCCTAGTTAAGGTGGAGCCCATCATTCTGGAATAGGCTCCCCATTCCCCAGAAGGTTGCCCAGTTCCTAATAAATCTAAACTCTCTTCCCTGCATTATCGTTTCATCCTTGCATTGAGAGTCTGGAGCTCTGCCTCTCTTTGGCCCTGAGTGTGGAATGGGGAACATTTCTGAAAATGCAACCCTGGAGGTTCTGGATTTGAACTTTCTACCTGAGAGCCTAAATTTGACTTCCAGAACCTCCTTCCCACATTTTCCTATGTCATTGGTACCCACGTGAACCAAGACAGCATGCTGCTCCTCAGCATTATCTAAAATTTTATCTAGGTGCCTCATGAGGTCTGCCACCTTTGCACCAAGCAGGCAAGTGACCAGGTGATCCTCACATCCACCCTCCACCCTATTCATATCCTATCCTATCCATATTGTATTTCTTTTCTTTTTAACCTACTATGTTTTATTTATTGTAAACTGCTAAGTAAGACCTGCTAGTTAGCATTGGCGGTATAGCAGATCTAAATAAACTATAAACTACTTTTCCACAAGTTTAAAAACAATTTCCCTGCAAATTCTTACCAGTGAAGATATTTCCTTTTCTGCAATTGTTGTCACAGCGCCTCTTGTGGAAAAATGCAGACAAAAACTGAAATGGAAACTCCAGTAAGTCAAACTACTACTACTACTAAACATTTCTAAAGCGCTACTAGGGTTACGCAGCGCTGTACAATTTAACATGGAAGGACAGTCCCTGCTCAAGGAGCTTACAATCTAAAAGACAGGTGTACAATCTAAAGACAAGTGTACAATCTAAAAGACAAGTAGAGTCAATCTGATAGGGCATACTATATTTCTCGAAAGGTTAGGTGCCGAAAGCAGCATTGAAGAGGCGAGTTTTAAGCAGAGATTTGAAGATGGGTAGGGAGGGGGCTTGGCATAGGGGTTGAGGAAGAGTGTTCCAGGCATAGGGTGAGGCAAGGCAGAATGAGCGGAGCCTGGAGTTGGCAGTGGTGGAGAAGGGTACTGAAAGGAGGGATTTGTCCTGAGAGCAGAGGTTACGGGCGGGAACATAGGGGGAGATGAGGGTAGAGAGGTAGTGAGGAGCCGCAGACCGGGTGCATTTGTAGGTAAGGAGGAGAAGCTTGAATTGTATGCGGTATCTGATCGGAAGCCAGTGAAGTGACTTGAGGAGAGGGGTGATATGAGTATATCGGTTCTGGCGGAATATAAGATGTGCGGCAGCGTCCTGAACGGATTGAAGGGGGATAGATGGCTAAGTGGGAGGCCGGTGAGGAGTAAGTTGCAGTAGTCAAGGCGAGAGGTAATGAGAGCGTGGACGAGAGTTCTGGTGGTGTGCTCAGAGAGGAAAGGGCGAATTTTGCTGATGTTGAAGAGGAAGAAGCGACAGGTCTTGGCAGTCTGTTGGATATGCACAGAGAAGGAGAGGGAGGAGTCGAAGATGACTCCGAGGTTGCGGGCAGATGGGAAGGGGAGGATAAGGGTGTTATCAACTGAGATAATGTATATAATGTATATAATGCAATACTGGAGAAATAGAAACAGAAATGCATTTTCTATTCCACTGTGTAGAATACAAAGACACGAGAAATACAACTTTTCCCCAAATAACAGAGAATATCAGACTTCCACCAAAGAATGACCTGGGAAAAACTCTGTATAATCCAGAGGGAAAGAGAAGAAACAGCAACTAAAGCAAAACAAGTTGTATCCTGCCACCAGGCAAGAAATGTGACTTGAGCTGGAGCAATGCGTATCAGGACCAGAACCTGGAAATTCTTGTTGTTATTGACCTCCCTGTACATTTTATTTTTATATTCCTATTTTTAGGATTACTTTGTAAATCATTTTCTTCTGTCTATTTCTCTTTTTTTTTTTTACTTCAACTCTAAAATGTATTACCTTGGCAGAACGTGTAAAATTGTAATGCCAATAAAGCTATCTGAATCTAAATCTAATCTAACTAAAGGAATAGTTTTAGGAGAAATGATGATCATGATTTTGAATCTTCAGTGTGTGTTCAGAAGGGAGGGAGTGGTAGTGGTTGAAACATATTTGCAGGAAGGGGGCATAAAGTTGAAGATTCTACACTGGTCTGGAATGTGAATGGTTTTTGCAGGGTTTGTTTACTGGAGCTGTGAAGGGTGTACCCTCTCCTCCCCCAATCTCCTCTACCTTGGGAGAAATGGTGTTACATGGAGCCTGTCTAAATTTTTCCACCAAGGGCCCGCTCAGTCCTATGCCATCGCACAGCCCTATAACACACATACACACACACACACACAAACACACCATACATTCCCAAACATATATTTCCACCACACACACACACACACACACCTCAGCCAAGTATGCAAACACTGACCCATGCACACAAACAAACCCACATGGCAAAAAAGCCCCTCACCCACACACGTCACCAGTCCTCACACCCTATGGAGCTCATTTTCAAAAGAGAAAAACGTCCAAAAAGTGGCATAAATCTGCATTTGGACGCTTTTCTCACAAAAAGTCCAAATTGGTATTTTCAAAACCAATTGTAGACGTTTTTCTATGAAGTCTGTCAGAAGTGCATTCAAATCACAAGGGGTCATGTCAGGAGTGTGTTAAGGGTGGGTTCTCGGCGTTCCTAACACTTGGACATTTTTCAGCCATAATGGAACAAAACAAAGTTGTCCAGGACTAAAACTAAGATGTTTTGAGCTAGACCAGTTTTTATAATGAATAATTCACAAAAAGGTGCCCTGAATGACCAGATGACCACTGGAAAGAATCAGGGATGACCTCTCTTTACTTCCCCAGTGGTCATTAATCTCCTCCCACTCAATCCCAAAAATGTGATTTAAAGCATTATTTGCCAGGCTCTATGCCAGCCTCAGATGTAATACTCCAGTCCATTAGAGTGGCATGCAGACCCTGGAGTAGTGTAATGGTGGGTGCAGTGCACTGCAGACAAGTGGACCTAGGCCCATATCTCCCCCTACCTGTTACACTTGTGGAGGAAACTGTGAGCCTTCCAAAACTCACCAAAACCCACTGCATCCACATATAGGTGCCACCTTCACCTGTAAAGGTTATGGTAGTGGTGTACAGTTGGGGGTAGTGGGGTTTTAGTGGGTTTGGCTGGGGGATCACAAGACAACATAAGGGAGCAATGGTGAGATGTGTATCTGGGAGCATTTTATGACATTCACTGCAGTGCCCTCTAGGATGCCCTACTGCTTTCCTGGCATGCCTGGGGGACCAGTCTACTGAAAATGCTGGCTCCTCCTACATCCCAAAGGCTTGATTTTGTGCATTTTGTACTTGGATGGTTTTTTGGGGGGTGGGGGGGGGGGGGGGTGTTGAAAATGGACCAAAAAACAAAACGTAGAAACAGTATTTCTGAAAAAAAAAAAAAGATAGATGTTTTTCTTTTTTGAAAACGACCTTCTTTCCTATTCAGATTTTGGACATTTTTTGTGAAATGGCCAAAGTCTGACTTAGACATCTTATCGAAAATGCCCCTCCACATCACATCGCACGTCACACAGCGTACTTATACCTCTAAAATATATTCACACACACTATTCCTCACAAAACAAACACCTCCACACTCATACTTTCTAGTCTAGGTTGAAAAGTATTCTTAAAGCCATGCCTCTGTATGATTTCCTCTTTTGTTTTACAGTACATGGCTGCTCTTTTTTTCCCATTTTGCTCTGAGTTTAGTGGCTTTTGTTTCAGCTTCACATTTGCTTTGTTTTTACTTAATACCATCCATGAGTTTTAAGAATAAAGAAATGTCATAATGTTTATGTTTCAACTCTTCTTGGAGAATTCAAAGCATTTTCTGGCACTGAAAATGTGTTTAGTTCATTAGATTTACAGGGTAGATGCTGCAACCATATAAATGAAGTTGCTGCTGCTGCACAATGTTAATTATCACAGAATTGCTATTAAAAATGGATGATAATATCTACAAGTAGACATCCAAAACAATAGTTATTTTTTTAAGTCCAAGTATCTATTATATGAGTAATACAAAATATATTGTATTATTCATATTATTTTGTGCATATGCTGAAATGTTTGTGTGGAAGTAGTGGTCAATTGACAAGATCGTGCCTAGGAAAAGTGAATTGGTGTGTGGTGATGGTGGGAAAGGGGGAGGAGCATAGGAGCCAACTTTTCAAAATGATTGGGGTGCTGAATTTTTTTTTACAGGTGGTGCATTCCCCCCTCTCTCTCCCCCTCATCCTCCTCCCTCTCCCCTTCCCCATTGACCCCCTCCCCCTCCCTCCAGGCCCCCTCCCTCCCTCCCAGTTCCAGTCCCTCTCAGTTCCAGGCCCCCTCCCTCCCTCCCAGTTCCAGGGTCCTCCCTCCAAGTTCCAGGGTCCCCCCTCCCTCCCTCTCAGTTCCAGGGTCCCCCCTCTCAGTTCCAGGGTCCATTCTCCCTCCCAGTTCCATGGTCCCCCCTCCCTCCCTCCCTTTGAGTTCCAGGCCCCCTCCCTCCGAATTTTAAAAGCCATCTATCTTACCTCGTCAGGGTTAGGGCGGCAGCAGCAGTAAAAAGCATGCAGGTGGAGTCTGGCTCCTGGGAAGGAGCTGACCCAGCTTCGACAGAAATGGGAAAAGGATGTGGGATGGGAATTGGACTCTTGGGATATTATGACGCAGCTCAAAGATATACCACACGTAATGGGGGAGCTGATTATAGCGAATGTGCGTAAGAATGCTACATAGAGCATACTTCACCCATGTTCAACTATATAAATCAGGTGGTATTGAGACAGCAATACGCTTGAAATGTAATAATTCTGAGAATTCAATATATCACGCGCTGTGGGGCTGTGTACTAATACAATGATACTGGAGGCAAAAAGCTACTTACCTCTCAGGTGTGCTATGTAGTAGAATAGAAACGAATCCACTGCAATTAGTGTTAGATATAAAGGAGCCACAGCTGAGATTGAATGCTGATAAAACACTGTTGTGTCGAAAACTATGTCTGGTAGCGAGAAAATGCATCATGCAACACTGGACTACGGCCAATCCGCCGACTTTCTGGCATTGGCGCAACCGGGTGCATCAATTGCTGGTTTGGAGGTGAAGGAGGCTAAAGGGTACTGCAAAGGAAAACTCGATTTCTTAAAATATGGGGATGCTACTTAGATAAAATGACACAGAAAGGACAAAGTCTTATTGTTAATACCTTATAATAGTATACTGTATGATAACAGAAATGTATTTGGGTACGATATGGGTTAATAGGGAGGGCAGGGGGGGTTGGGAGGTAAAGGGGAGGGGATAAGGGGGGAGGGGACAAGGGAAGGGGGACTGAGGGTAAGAAGATGGAGTAGACAGGGGACTACATCACTTTGGGGATGCTAGCAGTACATTTTGTAATAGGGCAGAGTAAATGGTGTGGAAAACAACTGTAAGTACCCCATACAAGAAATTGTTATTGTATTACGTTGATTTCTTTATAATAAAAATTGTTGAAACATAAAAAAGCATGCAGGCTCGGCTTGGTGCTTAGTTGTTTTCCCTTCTCTCTTTCTCAGCTCTGGCCCCGCCCTTGCGGAAATAGGAAATGAGGGCGTGACCAGAGCTGAGAGAGAGAGAAGGGAAAACAACTAAGCACCGAGCGAAGTCTGCATGCTTTTTACCGCTGCTGCCACCCTAACCCCGATGAGGTAAAATAGATGACTTTTAAAATTCGGAGGGAGGGGGCCTGGAACTCGAAGGGAGGCGGGAGGGAGGGAACGAATTTCCGGTGGGCGATTTCAATTTTGACGTGCATCTGCAAAATATTTTTTATTTTCTAGTGCGCAGCAGCTACGTGTGTAGACCATTACTGCTCAGTTACCATGTAAGACTTTACCACTAGGTCAATGGCTTGCGGTAAGGTCTGAGACCCAAAATGGATGTGTGGCAATTTTCATTTTGCTGCACATCCATTTTCATAAAAAAAGGGCATTTTTTGCAGGCGTGCAACAAAAAAAATTATGCATGCACCCAAACCATGCGTCTACACTAACCCAGGCCATTTTTCAGCGCACCTTAGTAAAAGGACCCTGAGTGACCCATGCCACAATAGCCAGGCCCCCTGCAACCAGCCACAGAATCTATGACAAGGCCAAATTGGTGTGTAGGGCCAATTAAAACTTGGGGAACATGGGTCAATTTTAGCAGACAATGGAAAAGGTGCCGGCACCCCAAGTACCCCCTTCAAAAAAAGCTCTGACTATTCATATCAATATGTCATCATGGGTAGATCATGTCCCAGTTTGGGAGAAATTTATACCAAACAACAAGAAAACAGGATACAATTTGTGAAAACTTAAGGGCTGTTGAAGAACAAAAATGTGCAAGGGGATCTAGAAGAGGGGATTAGGGAATACTTGGAATTCAAAAACAGTGGAGCAGTGGGAGATCACACATTGCAAGTTTTATGTTAGAAGATGAGACTTCTTTATCAGGAACTGAAATTACCCATTGACTAAGTGGTACGGTCTCATGCATTAACCAGGCAGTAATTGTCAGTGCATATACAATGGCGATTACTGCCCGGTTAGTGCCACGTGGTAGAAAATAGAAATTATTTTCTGCTGCACATTTTGGACACGCTTCAAAATTAGAAGTACCGCCCAGGGTACGCACATTGTACGCACATAGGTGCCTACACATCTTAGTAAAAGGGCCCCTTAGTGACTTGCTCAGTGTCACAAGGAGCTGTAGTTCCCCTGGTTCTCAGGCCACTGCACTAACCATTAGGCTACTCCTCCACTCATTAAAAGGACATGGGTTTTGAACTGGTGAATAAGTGTTATGTACCTGCTCAAAACAGTGGGCTTTTAGCCTGGTTTTGAATAGGGCCATTGAAGGTGTATGAAGTAGAATGTAATGTGCAAAGCATTCATATTCTGGGGTCACTTTAGTAACAGCAACTCATTCTTTGTAAATAACCAAAATTGTAAAAAAAGAAAAACCCAGGCCTATATAGAGAACCAATCATGATAAAACAGCATTAACGTCCAAGAGTCAAATAGTAATAACTCTACCTACAAAGGGCAGAACCCTAGAATACCAGCATTCTTCTGGCTGGAAAAACAAAACAAGTCACACTGCTACAGATTCTTACACAGAAACTAATTGTTAGCAGAATACCTTACTTCAGTCACACCTGCAGAATACATGCAGAGTCTCAAATATAGAATAAGCAGCCACAAGCTAGAAAAAGAAACCCCGAGAAGTCTAAAAGCAATGCAACACTGGAGAAACAAATGCATGTCTTTTTGTCTCGATTACTGCAACAGTACCTATGGGGGATGCACATCCACGCTACTAAAGAAATTGCAAACTGCTCAGAACACAGCAGCTCGACTCATCTTCGGCAAATCGAGATTTGAAAGTTCAAGCCCATTACGTGAGAGGTTGCATTGGCTTCCTGTGAAGGACCGTATCGTTTTCAAGATCTGCGCATTGGTGCACAAAATCATCTATGGAGATGCTCCTGCTTACATGGACACTCTCATTAACTTGCCGCCCAGGAACTCCCGCAAGTCAGCTCGCACATATCTCAATCTCCACTATCCAGCTCTCAGTGGCCTCAAATATAAGACTGTCTATGCTTCCTCTTTTTCTTATCTTAGCATTCAATCCTGGAACAGACTGCCCCAAGTGGTCAAATTCACCCCAGATCACCCGACCTTTAAGAAGCGGCTCAAGACATTCCTTTTCGGTAGAGCATATGCTGTGGGCCCTCCTGGTGTTACATCCCTCTGAGCCACGGCAGCCACATCAACAAATTGTCACCTTCCCCTCTCTCCCTCTCCCTCCTGTTGTTCCTCTTTCCCTTCTCTGACGCTAATTCCTGTATTTTGTATTAATGTTGTTTAATAGACTATTGTACGCCACATTGAACCTGTCCATGGGTGGGAATAATGTGGGATATAAATAAATAAATAAATAAATAAATAAATAAAGACAAAGCTATCAGGTATGTGCATTTCAAAAACTGACATATTCTAAATCTTAACTGAAAATAAAGGGATTTTTTTTTTTTACTAAGGTGCACTAGAGTTTTTAGCTCACACTAAAAAGCAGCTGGGAGTCTCAGAGTTTAGCGCCAGCTAATTTTTAGCATGAGCTAAAAACGTTAGCGCGCCTTAATAAAAGACCCCCAAAATGTGTTCTACCTTTGTTGTCTGAGAATTTTATTTAGCTAACCATCTGGGTCCCAGTCTCTCTTCTCCAGGTTTTATCATTTCATCTTCATCTAAGTTCTTTTCTAGGGTTTAGTTTTCATTTCTTCTTTTTTTTTCCTGTCTTCCTTCCCTTTCTACATCCCTTCATCATTTTTTAAATATTTTGTCTTCTCTGCGTATCCACCGAGTAGCTAGATTTTACCCTTCATTTTTCCCTTCTTTCATCCTCCAGCCCTCAGTTTCCCTCTTTTCACATCTTACCAACTTAACAAGCTTTCCATTTTCCACCCTGGTCACTGCAGCCCTTATTCATCTTCCTCCTACTCTCATTCCCTCGTCAACCCCATGTTCTTACCTGTCTCTCAACCATTGCTACATTCAACCTCTTTCTTCTTTCTCTTACCTGCTACTCAATGTCTTCATTTTCTTCTCTCACAGATCTATCTTTTTAGTCTGTTCCATTACAGACTAAACCCCATGTCTACTGGAATGAGGTAGCTCAGTCTCACTTTACCAAACTATGGGGTCCATTTACAAAGCCGTGATAAAAAGTGGCCTGCAGTAGTGTGGGGACATCTTTTAGGCACATGCTGGGCCATTTTTTTACCGCAGCTCAAAAAAGGGCAATTTTTTAATGGGCTGGGAAATAGGCCTGCACTAATATTAAAACTAGCATGCGCCTATTTACGGCCTGAGCCCTTACCACCACCCAATGACATAGTGATAAGGGCTCATGTGCTACCCACATGGTAACCATGCAGCACACGCCAACGTGGGTGCGCTGCCAGTTACCACCGCGAATGCCCCCCACAGTAGCAAATAGAAATAGCATGAGCCAAATTACCACCAGGCACATGTTCTACCCCGGTGGTAGTGCCGATTGGGCACATGCTACCCACGCATTAGCCCTCTCGAGCCTTTGTAAAAGGGCCCCTATGTAGTCTGCATCAACCAACGTACCTCAGACTGAGTCCTGATCCCAGAAAGGAGGGAAACAGAAACAAATGAACCTCGTTCAGATGGACTATCTCCAATCCAAAGGAATTTATGTAAGAAGAATCAGAAAGGCATTACACAATTCTCTTTAATGTGTTACAGGTGTTGGTATCAATCGAAGGCTAACACTAAAGTAATTGTGCAAGAAGAATGTTTTTATTTGTACATAGATTATTTAAGTTGAAACTCTGCGTAATAATGTTAACTTAAGTTAACATCAGTAAATTTAAGAATTCCTATTTTTGTAGTAACAATCAATTACACACAAAAAACTATCAAATGATTCATGTTAACAAAGGTATGTCAACAGATAAATATGTAACCTTTGTTTCCAAGAATTTTTCTTATATTTTTCTTTCACTTTGCAGGTCCCCTTGAAGGACATTGTCTTAGGTAAGTATGTTTTTCTCCTTTAATTTTGTTTCTGTAAGTTACGTATGTCAATAGTCTATTCCTTTAGATAGGTGTAGATGATGGTAAATGTCTATTTGTGAAGCTTCTTCTCACTTATTTGAAGATTTTCCAGCTCTCTTGCTGGGCTATTGAAGGATGTCTTCCTCAGATTAGGAACCTGATGGACCTGCCTGCCTCTCTTTACAAAAATTAAAATGGAAGGAAAAATCCTGACTTGATCTTTTCTTTGTTTACTATGGGGCCCTTTTACTAAAACATGTCAAGCCCACTGCAGGCTTACTGTGTGGCGATCCTGCACTATTGCTATGCTGCCACAGGAGCCCAGCAGTAGTGCCTGCTCCCACCATGCACCATTTCTTGTTCAATTTTTAGCACTGGGGGCTTACCTGGCAGTACTCAGGCAGCGCTGCATGCTGCTCAGATAGTGCTGGATTAGTACCGGAGCCCTTACCATCTCCTAAATAGGTAGTGATAAGGGCTCCCCTGGGAAATAGCCATGTCGCAAGTGATTAACTTACAGCACGACCATTTCCTTTAAAAAAAAAGGCCCTTGGCCCCTGTCAGATTTCAAAACTTGTTTTTGTCTGCTTTCCTACTTTCCTAAATTGAAATCTGGTTTGTGGTGGGGGGTTCGGTATGGATCTGTTTCTCTTCTTTGGGGAGAATCACATGGGTCTACTGCTATTATCCTTCTACTCGAAAATTAAAATTGGAATTGTTAAGAATGTGTGTGGGTTGGGTGTGCTGTGTGGGTGGGTGGGGGTTGGTTGGGCCGGGATGCCGGGGGTGCTGGGGTTGGTTTCTCTACTTTCCCACATAGGGTGGTGTTTAACTTGTTTTCCCTTTTTGGGGTGTACTACGGGTATGGTTGGGATGGTTGGTGGGTTTATTCCTGTGAGCAGCTGGGGCAACCCAGGGGAGGGGGTATGTTTGGTTGGGTCGGGTTGTTGGGGGTGGGGGGTTGGGTCTCTCTTTTCTGGTGGGTTGTATGGGAGGGGTGGGAGAGGGTGGGCGGGCTTTAGTGGGGGGGTTGTGTATGGGTTTTTTTTGTTTTGTTTTCCTCTCCCTTCTTCATTTCTTCATGTTACGATACCCCATATTGCAATGCAGTTAGCTTGCTTCTTTGCTAGATATTTTAGTAAGCCATACAGCTGGCGCTTTCAATATCAGAGTCTAAATGAGTGCTGACCTCAAGTTTTTGTCCTACAATGTAAAGGGTCTGAACTCTCCTCAAAAGCGGAGAACAGGAACTTCTGTTTCATAAGCCACATGTGATTTTCCTGCAGGAGACCCATTTAAAAAGGGACCACGAAAAGTATTTGACTCTCCATCATTACCCATATGTTTATTGCGCTTCCGCTGCTGATGCGTCCAGGAAAGGGGGGGTTGTGATATTGCTGCATGGCTCTCTGCAGGTTCAAATATTGAAAATTAGGCGTGACTTTGCGGGTAGATATTTGATTTTGCAGGTATTATTAAATAATGTAGCTCTCACCCTGGTAGCTGTTTATGCCCCTAATGATTCACAGGGGGCATTCTTTGCTCGGCTTGGGACAATTGTTCAAGCTGATCCATACGGTAAACTGGTTATAGGGGGTGATCTTAACGTGTGTTTTGATCCGGCATTGGATAGGTCGGCTGGGGGGTCCAGCTCGCATGCTATGGTTTCTTCCGCTCTTGTAGCTGTGGCTCAATCATTGGCTGTGGTGGATGTGTGGCGATTGCATCATCCTGCAGATCAGAACTATTCCTTTTACTCTCATCCTCATGGTTCTTATTCCCATATTGATCACTTGTTGTTTGATGTCTCTTTAATACAGGATGGCTGTTCTTCTGAAATTGGTCCTATAACTATTTCTGATCATTCGCCGATTTGGGTACAGCTTCCGTCTTTGGGTGAGGCTGTTCGGGATAGTAGATGGACCATGAATGTTTCTTTATTAAAAGAGGATAAAATTCTAGCTGACTATCGTTCACTTCTGAAAGACTATCTGAAGATCAACTTGGATTCGGGTCTGAATTTGGGGATTGTGTGGGATTGCTTGAAGGTGGTTACGAGGGGGTTTTTCCTGAAGCTACCCGGGCAAAGGCTCGGAGAAAGGAAGTTGCAGATTGTGTTTCTCAATGATCTCATTTAGAGGAGATTCACAAGGTTTCCCAGTCACCTTCTGTTTTGCGGCAAATCCAATCGTTGCGATTACGACTTGATGCTGTGTATTTGGAACAGTTGTCCTTTATTCGGGGTCAACAGCAGCAACAGCATTATATGTATTGTAACAAACCTGGTCGTTTATTGGCTCTTAAGTTGCGGCAACGTAGGTTTGTCCGTACTATTTTGTGGATTGCTGATGATAAGGGCAGGATACTGACAACCTCTTCCTTGATTTGAGAGGTTTCAAACCTTCTACCAAACTCTATATATGGCTGCAACCTGGGGCCATAAACAATTTTTTGGCATCCCAAGGGCTTCCCTCTCTGACTGTGGAGCAAAGTGATATGTTGGATGGTCTTATTCAAGTGGACGAGGTAGTTCAGGTAATTAAGGACTTGCCTGCTGGGAAAGCTCCTGGGCTTGATGGGTTGCCACTTTTGGTGGAAATTTTGAATGTAGCGCGGGCCGGTGATGCCTTACCGCCTTCCATGATGGAGGCTTGGATAGCTGTTATTTTAAAGCCTGGTTCTGATAAAGTAAATTGTGCTTCTTATCGCCCTATTTCAATCCTTAACTCAGATGTTAAAATTATAGCTAAAGTTTTGGCTAACCGTTTAGCTAGGGTGCTACCTGATCTTATTCATCCTGATCAGGTGGGTTTTGTCCAGCATCGGCACTTAAAAGATAATGTTCGGTGCATGGTAAATTTGTTGCATGTTGCTAGGAAGACAGATCTTTCCTTATGTTTGTTGGGATTGGATGCAGAAAAGGCATTTGATCATGTGCATTGGCCTTTCCTGTTCAGTGTTTTAGAGCGATTGGGGTTTGGGCATGGATTCAGAAGTTGGATTCAGGCTCTTTACCGGTCCCCTACGGCTTGTGTGCGCATCAGTGGTGGGAATTCTCTTGCGTTTCCTTTGTCGCGGGGCACTCGGCAGGGGTGTCCCTTTTCTCCTATGCTGTTCGCCCTGGTTATGAGAGCTCTTGCTTG
This sequence comes from Microcaecilia unicolor, assembly GCF_901765095.1. NCBI lineage: Eukaryota > Metazoa > Chordata > Amphibia > Gymnophiona > Siphonopidae > Microcaecilia > Microcaecilia unicolor. The sequence continues at coordinate 93,079,729 of NC_044039.1, forward strand.
TGCTGTACGGCCCATCTGGATATTTCAGGGATTACTGGGGGGATCAGGAGTATAAATTAGCACTATTTGCTGATGATATTTTACTTTCCTTGACCAAAACCTCTCCTTTCAATGCCTAATTTAATCTTAGTCTCTTGGGTGCTTCAGGTTTCAGGCTGAATATGTCCAAATCGGAGGCAATGGCTATTAATATTCCTGATCCTGTTTTACGGTCATTGCAAGCTCATTTTTCTTTTAAATGGGTAACTCGGGGAATTAAGTATCTAGGAGTTCTACTTTCAAAGGATTTTTCGGACTTGTTTTCAATTAATTATCCTCCTCTTTTACGGGATATTTACAGAGACTTGGATTCTTGGGGTTCTATTGAGCTGTCCTGGTTTGGAAGGATAGTACAGTGAAAAGGAATGTGCTTCCCTCGCTTGTTGTATCTTTTTCAGGTTTTGCCTCTCCGTTTATCTCGCGAGTTTCTTTCGGGTTTGCAGAAACGCTTACTCAAATTTTATATGGTTCAATAAACGACCATGCCTTTCCCGTTCCCTGTTGTATGGTGATCCAAAAAGTGGTGGGTTGGGTGTGCCTAATCTTTTTTGGTATTATAAAGCGGCTCAAGCAGTGGCTGCTTTTGAATGGTTTCATGCTTCTTCTCAGAAACGGTGGGTAGAATTAGAGCAGGCTTCAGTGGGGTTGTGTCCCTTACGTTCTTTAATATGGCTCCCACGGCGTTACCGTTCTCTGCCTAGAGTGATGTGTCCTTCTATCATGACAACTTTATATTACTGGGATGGTTTATTTGACAAGTCAAATATGGTTCTTTCTAGATTTACGCCCTTGTTATATAATCCAATGTTTTCCCCAGGTCTTGGTTCGGGGCCGTTTTCGCGTTAGTTTTTAGTGGGCTTAGAGAATTGGGGTCAATTTTTTGATGAGGAAAACTTTGTTTCTTTTCAAACCTTAGTTGACACTTACTCTATTTCTCCCACCGATACTTATGCTTATGTGCAAGTGAAGCATTTTCTAACTTCTAGTGTGATCAAGCCTCTGTTGACAAGGGAGGCTTCCTTTTTAGAAAGTCTTTGTGAAGACTCTAGAATTATGCGGGGTCTTATCTCTAGTTTATATGCTTATTTGCGTGGTTTAGGGCGACCTCTGGTTGAGCATCGTATGCATTGGCAATGGGAGTTGGGCTTGACTTTGGGTGATGATGTTTGGACCAATTTGGAACATGCGTTATTATGTACATCTGTTTCTGTCCCTTTTTGAAGAGAACACAGTCAAAGTTTTACACCGGTGGTATTTGACTCCTGTTCGTCTGCATCACATGTTTCCTGCAGTCTCACCTTTATGCTGGAGGGGTACTATGGGACATACAGTATCTGGTGGAATTGTACTAAGGTACGGCCATTTTGGAAAGCAGTTCAATATAGACTTCAGAAGTGGCTTTCCAAATCAATTAAGTGGTCACCGGAATTTTTTCTGTTTCCTTGTATACCTCCTGGACTAACCACATCTTAGGGTGTATTGGTTCGACATGCTATGTCTGCTGCTAGAGTCATTCTAGCTGCACATTGGAAGTCTCAGAAAGTTCCTTCTTTGATTTCATGGTTAACTAAGCTGTGGTACATTTGTGAAATGGAGAGATTGTGGGCTATAGGACATCATACTTTGTCTAAATGGGAGGCTATTTGGGAGCCTTTTGTAACCCATTGTTCGTTTTAAGTTGTGGGAATGGATTGGGAAAAGAGGTGGAGTTGGTTTTTTTTTAAAGGGGAATTGGTAGGGTCTTACTAATAATAAAATTTATGTTAAAATAAGGAAGTTACTCCTTGGTATATTTGGGTATTTTAAAGAGCTTTTCATATTGTTCTTTTTTTAAAGCTGTTCAAAGATTTTGGCATATGATGTTTTCTTTTTAGTGGAGATTTTTGCTATCACTTCTGTTGCATTTGACTATGATGTTGTATTTGTATTTCTTTGAACTATTGTTTTCTGTTATCTCTTTTTATTCAATAAATACTTCTTAAAAATGAAAAAAAAAAGGCCTTTTACCCACTGCAGTAAAAGGGGGCCTTGGTGCATGGCAAACCTGTGCCACAGGGGTCTTTCTATCGTAGCTTGGTAAAAGGACCCCTATATGCACTGCTCTAAGCTTTGCGCAAAAGAAAATTTAATTTTAGTTCCCTGACTAGAAATATCTACTGGAATCAATATTCAGAATACTGCTGCTGTTTATTGTTACTGGCAATTACTATTCAGGAGACCAGAACCACTAAATAAATATGGAGCTTTTGGGTGTGTCAGCAGTTGTCACACTCCTTTCAGCGCAAGCACTCAGATCAGTAAACCACTCCTTTTCTGACAGTGTTTTTAAAAAATTATATCAATAACAAAAGAACAATTTTATTTTTAATCAGGCTCTAAAAATGGCCAATAAGAATCCAGCCAGAACTATAAATGGTTTGCCTCCCAAGGCACTGGCACAGTAAATTAGTACTGTAGTATTAGAAGTGGTGACTTCAATTAAGTACCAGCACTTCTCTTCAAACCTAACAAAATACTATTTTATTCAGTGCCTGACAATAAGCCTCTCAAATTATTTTAGACTGCTTCTAGCATGGCAGCTTCAGGGTCCTTCTCACTTTAAATGAGAAGGGAGTTTTCTCTTTCTCTGAGAGCATTCTCAAAATTATTCTCTCAGAATCTATTTCTATACTTCCTACATTATTTCAGGAGAACAATTTAGACGTCTCTGCTAGTATACTGATTAGAAGTCAAATAAATTAAATCTCTCTCTTTCAGAAGCTTTCTAGCAATTAGCTAGCTTCTTTATACTGTAAGTCCAGAACTAATCTATGCATTCAGTTCTGGACAAAAATTTCAATAGCCTTTGTTTGTATTTCCTCACAGATTATTTAAATCCAGTCAGTAAACTATTTTACTTACAGTCCTCTCACACACACCTTTAGCTAAGACACATTCTGTTTGTCTTTGAATCAAATTTCTAAATGAACAAGCTCTCTCACTTTCCTACACTATATGTTCCTAATACTTAACTTGTCAAAGAAACCTATTTCTTTCTTTTCCCACAGAGCACCCTCAAAGCACACCTTTCTCTCTGGTCCCAACTTCCTCACTGCTACTCTGATGTAGCAATTAAATGGTGTCGGTTCATGGTTCCTTCCCTGACTTGTACAGCCAATTAGAGAGCTCCTTTCATTCACTTTAGGAATTAAACATACAGATGCTTCCAAAATATATTCAAAACAACATTTAATACATATGTACAATCGGGCTTATTTTCAAAAGAGATTTTGGGCGTCCTCAACTGCTTACCATCGCGGGGACGACCAAAGTTCATGGGGGCGTGTCAGCACCATAGCGAAGGCGGGATTGGGGCATGATTAGAGATGGAGAAATTATTTTTCACTCAACGAATAGTGAAGGAAAAGGTCCATAGCCTGCTATTGAGGTAGACATGGGGAAGCTACTGCTTGCCCTGGGATTGATAGCATGGATGTGCTACTATTTGGGTTTCTGCCAGGTGCTTGTGACCTGGAATGGCCACTGTAGGAAAAAGGATACTGGGCTAGATGGACATTAGTCCTGACCCAGTATGGCTGTTCTTATGTTCTTATTGTTACTTTTGGTTTTTCCTTTTTGTTTTGTGTTCTGCTTGAAAAACCTTAATAAAAATATGAAACAAAAAACAAAAAAGAAATTGCTGATCTGCTGTTAGTGATCTGTAAACTATCATTAAAATTGTCTCCGAATTGGAGGGCGGCAAATGTAACTCCGACTTTTAAAAAAGGTTCCAGGGGTGATCTGGGAAATTACAGACTGTTAAGCCTGACTTCAGTGCTTGGCAAAATAGTGGAAACTATTTTAAAGAATAAAATTATGGAACACATAGACAAGCATGGTTTAATGGAGCAGAGTCAGAATGGATTCAGCAAAGGGAAGTCTTGCCTCACCATTTCTTTGAAGGCATAAATAAATGAGTCAATAAAGGTGAGCCTGTTGATGTAATTTATCTAGATTGTCAGATAGCTTTTGACAAAGTTCCTCAAGAGAGACTCCTGAGAAAATTAAAGAGTCATGGTATAGGCGGCAATGTTCTATTGTGGATTAGAAATTGGTTATTGGACAGAAAACAGAGGGTAGGTTTAAATGCCATTTTTCTCAATGGAGGTGGGTGAATAGTGGAGTGCTACAGGGATCTGTACTGGGATCAGTGCTATTTAATATGTTTATAAATGATCTGGAAATTGGAATGACAACGTGGGCTTACCGCCAGGGCCGTGCCTAGGGTCTCTGGCGCCCCCCTGCAGACTATCAGTGGCGCCCCCCCTGAAGACTATCAGTTGGCGGCGGCCCTCCCCCCCCCCCTCCCGTGAAAATGATCGCTCACCACTTGCCACACTGACAGGAATTGTCAGCAATATTCTTAGAAACAAATTGCTATACATTGCAAAATAAGATAGCAGATGTAAATTCTCAAAGTGGACATATTCCAAACACTAAAATGAAAATAAAATGATTTTTTTCTATCTTTGTTGTCTGGTGTCTTTCTTTTTCTGATCATGCTGGCCCAGTATCTGATTCTGCTGCTATCTGTCCTCTTAACTCCTCTTGACAATTTAAAATATGCTGATCCTGCTACATTTAGCCAACAGACACATATATGTACTCCTGCATGCATTTTAGAAAAAGCTTGACATCAGCAGATCCTTTTTTAACATACTTCTGAAATCTGACACACCCAGACTTGACCATATCAATGTCTACAGATCGCTCCTCTATCAGATGCTGATAATCTCTCCATCACTCTCAGCAGTCGCTGGCATTCTTTTAATATTCCTCCTCTATATGATATTATAACTCTGTTACCCACCCTACATCTTTCAAGTTCTTCCACAGATCCCTGGCCAGCCCGACTGTTTCTTACATGTTCAGTGTAAAGTGCTGCATACCTGTAGGCCGAGTAGCACAACTGAAATAAGTAGTAGTTACATTACTTCCTTTTTTCATATTGTTCGTTTCGCAGAGTCTCAAATCTGGCATTTTTTCAGAAGTATGGAAATCTGCAATTATTACTCCTATACTGAAGAAGCTCACTATTCGATTAAACTACCACCCTATTTCAAACCTTTTGGGTTTTTTTTCTAAGCTCTTAGAAAGAAAGTACTTATTCAACTCACATATTTTTCTTTTTTAATTTTATTTTTAAGATTTTGACATTTAAATCAAGCAATACATTTCAACATATTTAAGGAAAACAAAAAAAAACGGAGAAAATACTGAAATTTCTTGCTCAAATCCACATTTTTTTTAGGGCAGATGGTAAGAAATGGAATATGTATAATAACAAAAGTTATCAATAATAAAGCAACAAATGGTAACAGCCAGCATTATACAGTGTTTAACTATAATTCAAGGGAAGAGATGTTCTAAGATCCCCTATTTTGCCTTGAGGTAAGAAATGCTGTTAATTGAACCGGGTCAAAAAAAAACATATTTGTTTGATTGGTATCTCACCACACACTTACACGGGTATCGCAAGAAGAACGTTGCACCCAGTTGAATTACAGCTGGTTTCATTAAAAGAAATGATTCCCGACGCTTTTGCGTATCTCTAGAGATGTCGGGGAAGATTTGAATTTTCTGACCAAGAAATGTTTTATCTTTATTCTTGAAGTACATGGACATTAACCATTGTTTATCTGGTGCTATCAAAGTTGTAGGAATCACATCTTCAGAGTCTGTTAATTCAAGCAATTCAGTAACATTCAGTGGTTGTTCTTGTGCTTCAATTTTTTGATCACTTCTCTCCTTAACTGGAAGATAGTACACTTGGGTAAAAGGAGGAATTAATTTTTTCAACATTTCCCGAGGGGGTTTGGTAATCTGTCTAGGAAAGTTCGGCAATCGTAAGTTGTTACTTCTAACAATATTCTCAAGAGACTCAGTCTTTCTTCTTAATGAAGTGAAGTCTTTAATCATAACCTCCTGTTGGGACTGGATTCTCTTCATATCAAGATCTTTCTTTTCTTCTGCTTGTTCAAGTTTCCCTATTCTTACATCTATAGTCTTTATTTTTTCCCCTTGTTTTATCATTTCCTGATTTAATGTATTTATCTGTGGTGTAAGAGACTTCCCAAGATCTGCTATCAGAGTCCACAAAGAGTCTAAAGTCACTTCAACTGGTTTGTGCACTTCGAAAGAAAAAAGTGGTGGTGTTACCTCTCTCTGCAGCAAAACGTCCGGATTCAAACCAACAGCGTTTCCCGCCGAAATCGCAGTTATTATCGGCTTTTCCATCAAGGCTTCCTGTACTCCAAAAGACCGCTGTTCTGCTTCCCGACTCTGTTCGGTCTCACCGCTTCTGGGGGACCCGTTCATAGTCGTCTCTGATGGGGTGCTATAGCCCAACGGCTGAGGGGGTGGATCCCTTGTATCGGGGCTGAGCGTAAGCTTTAGCCCAGGAGACGCTGCTGTGCCTCCATCCGCACTGGCGCATATCAGCGGGCTGCCTCCCGACGCTTCAAACACTGCCGCAGATGGACCCACAGTTGTCTGCAGAAAAGTCCGAATATCTTGCGAGAGAGGATCCGACCGCTGCGGAGCATGGGGGGCAGACCTGCCCCGTCGCTTTGGCATCTCAAATGGTAAGAAACTGAGAACTGTGGAAATGCTGGTGGTTAGCAAGTTCGCTCAGTGGCCATCTTGCCCCTTCCCCAACTCGCATATTTTTCTGATACAATCCTTGTGTTACACCCCAGGCAAGCTGGTTTTAGAAAAACCCACAGTGTCAAGACTCTACTCATAGCATTCTAAAATGAAATTCACATTTCCCTTGAGAAAAAATCATAGGTTATTACAATATAGTTACATCTCACATAGTTGCAACTAAGAAAGTGAAAGTAGCATCAGATTACTACTTCAGAGGGTGTGCTTATGAGGCAGGCAGCATGCAAAAGTCTTGATAAACTGGTATCTAGTTCATGTATCAATAAGTGTTTATTTCAGTAGCATTTAGCACAGTAGAGCCCCAGATTATTCATATTCAAATTTAAATCACTATTTGGACAAATACAAATAATGTATTTGGAGCACTATTCAGGGCTGAATTGAATCAAATACAAATATTCAACCCTAGTTTGGAGAGACCCAGATGTTTAAATGCTTTTTCAGAACAGGGGCCATTCAGACATGGGGAATTTGAATATGTCTAGATGGCAACGGGGTATGTAGAGGCAGGGAAAGAGTGGTCTGGGCAGGACAACAGTACAGAAGTGTATTCCCTAATTCACATAGGGAATCTACATTTGCATTGAGAAACTGAGTGTCGCCAGCTGCTTTGCGTTGGGGAGGCTTCTTGGAGACTTTTGCTCATCGTGGGGGTCTCGCTTCCTTCTGAAACCCCAATTCCAGCTGTTGGCTTTCGCCTTCATTACCTGTCTTGTTCGGTGGTGTCCGCTTTCCAGTCAGCTGTTTTTGACAAAGATTAAGAGTGTGTGGATGGTTGCAGAGAAAGCTGAATCGCTACCTTACTCAATCACAGCGAGTCAACACCTTCGCAACATCAAATGAAAGGACCATTTTGGACTCCTTTTTCTCTCCTCTTTTTTTCTTTTCTCCCTTCTATCTGTATTTGTATTTTCTCTGGTTTGGCGTAAGCCACTTTGAGCCTGCATCCTGTGGGAAAAGGTGGGGTACAAATGCAATAAATAAATAAATAAATAAACTTGGACATTGGAATATACACCTGCTCTCAGGCACATTGAAATGCTTGCTATAGGGGCAGCTATAAATCCTGATGTTTTAGGTCCCTATGATTCCACTGCCCCCCCCCCCCAGCTCAAGTCTCCAAGCCAATACCAGTTTCCCCAACCCCTACCAGCTCCCATTAGTCCCCCTGACAGCATGCCCAACCTTCCCAGCAGCATACCCAATCCCAAAAGTATCTGACCCCTCCTCCAAAAAGCACAACTGACCTTCTAGACAGCATGACCAAGTTCTCCCTCCCACCCCCAACCCTTAGCAAAGACACCCTCCCTGGAGCCAATGAGAATTAATCAAAAACAGCGTTATATAACCAAATTTCTTGGCTTGGTGAATTAACTGAATAGCGGTATTCTGTACTAGTTGTAGGTGACATAAATCTTTAAGCCTAAGACCTTTATAGAGTGAATTACAGTAGTCAATATGCGATATGAGTAATCTGTACCAAAATATGTAATGTTGATGGGTGTAAGAGCAATTGAACTGAACAGATAAGACATAGTCTAAATAAAGAACGTTGTACTACCTGTCTATTTGTGACCAAAATGAAAGATCAGTATCCAGCTTATTTTCAACCGAGATGGCCGGCCATCTTCCGACACAAATCGGGAGATGGCCGGCGATCTCCTGAACCTTGCCAAATCAGTATAATCGAAAGCCAATTTTGGTCGGCACCAACTGCTTTCCGTTGCGGAGCCGGGCAAACTTTAAGGCAGGGTACAGAAGGTGGGACGGGGCAGGGCGGGGGCGTGGTTACGAGATGGCTGGCTTCGCCCGATAATGGAAAAAGACGGCCGGCTCTGATGGGCATTTCGCCAGCTGCACTTGGTCCATTTATTTTTAGGACCAAGTCTCAAAAAAGTGCCACAATTGACCAGATGACAACCGGAGTAAATTGGGGGTCACCTCCCCTTACTCCCCCCATAGTCACCAACCTCCTCCCACCCAAAAGAAATTAAAGAAAAACATGTTTTTGCCAGCCTCTATGCCAGCCTCAAATGTCATACCCAGCTCCATGACAGCAGTATGCAGGTCCATGGAGCACTTTTAGTGGGTGCAGTGCACTTCAGGCAGGTGGACCCAGACCCATCCCCCCTACCTGTTACACTTGTGGTGGTATATGTTGAGTCCTCCAAACCCCCCCCCAAAACCCACTGTACCCACATGTAGGTGCCCCCCTTCACCCCTTAGGGCTATGGTAATGGTTTACAGTTGTGGGAAGTGGGTTTTGGGGGGATTTGGGGGGCTCAGCACACAAGGAGGTATGCACCTGGGAGCAATTTTTGAAGTCCACTGCAGTGCCCCCTAGGGTGCCCGGTTAGTGTTCTGGCATGTCAGAGGGGACAGTGCACTACAAATGCTGGCTCCTCCCACAACCAAAAGGCTTGCATTTCGCCGGGTTTGAGATGGCCGGTCCCGGTTTCCATTATGGCCAAAAACCGAAGCCGGCCATCTCTAAACCCGACGATCTCAACATTTGACCTAAATGTTGAGATTTAGCCGGCGCCAACCGTATTATCAAAGGAAAAGATGGTCGGAGATCTTTTACGATAATACGGTTGGCTCCGCCCCTTTCTGGCACCAGCCACATAGATGGCTGGCCATCAATTTGGCCGGCGCCGTTCGATTATGCCCCTCCACGTATTACATCAATAATCTTCCAGGTTGAACAAGTTTTGTTTCAGTTCCTGTTAATCATTACTTCCAAATACCATTCCTGGCATGGTGAGCTCTTACATCTTTCTCAGTAATGACCAAAACAAAAAATTAATTTAATCTCTCCGTTATGGCCTCATCCTTCCCTAGCACCCTTTCACTCCATGGTTATCTTTTGATTAAACTGATTCCTTCACAAGTTTCCTGCTTCTAATGAACCTGAAAAAGATTTATAATGAGGTTTGGCTATATGGCAAGCTTCTTTAAAAATTCTCTTTTTGCTTTCCTTATCGGTGCTTTGAATCTAACTTATCAGTACTTATGCTGCTTCTTGTTTTCCAGTTTTTGCAAGGTCTTTTGGGTAGAAAACCTCTTTTCACCAGCTACAGTAGCCTCTTTCACCTCACCTTTTCATCATGCTGGCTGTCATTTGGCCTTCCTTTCACATTAAAACATTTTTAATATATAAAATATACATCTGGTCTGGGCTTCTAAGATGGTATGTTTAAACAACACCTATGCCTGATTTAAACTCTTAAACATTGCAGCTGCTCCTTTTTGCTTTGTTTGTAACCATTTTCTTCATTTTATCATAGTTGCTTTTTTTCAAATTAAATGCAAATACAATAGATTTCTTCAGTGTCTTCACTCTACTTATTAAACCAAATTTGACCATGTTATGGCACCTACACTGTTTCCTCCACACCAGGCCCTGCATTCTACTAAGGACTAGATTTGCAATAATTCCCTCTGCTCCATGAGCCAGTCATTTATTCCAGCTAGGAACTTTACCTCCCTTGAACACAGGCTGTCCTAAATTAACTGGGTAGCTATCCAGATAATGCCTCTGAATGCTGGTGGTATCCTGGTGGTCATACCAGACCCAGATAGGGCTTGCTCTGAATATCTGGGTTTATTAAGCTAGCAGCAGCCAGAGGGTTTTTTCAAAAAATTATCTTTCTGCAGTTTAAATCTTAACAACCAAGTAAAACACTTGTAGAAAAAAGTGATACTATCCACCTAAATAGCTATAAGAAAAACAAATCAGCAAGGCAAATCAGTTAAGAAAGTTACACTCAAGTCCACATAATTAATAGAGCCAAGACTTCATAAAGTGGAACAAATTTTTTACAAGAAACAAATATAAGACAACACTCACCTAACGTGATATTTGATTCCAAAATATTAAATATAGAGCAACATAGTGAGATCTTATATCTAAACCCCCGCGATCCATTTTGCTTCAAGAAAATCAGTTAGAAGAAGGTTCAAAAAACTCATATTGGTATCTAACTACATATTTACAAGGACAATGTAAGTAAAAAGTAGCGCCAATCTGAAGTACTCCTGGTTTAAGCAGTAGAAACTGGCGATATCACTTCTGAGTGTCTCTTGAGATATCTAGAAAAATCTAAATCTTAAAGCCCAACAAAGTCATATCTTTGTTTTTAAAGAACAAAGGTCCTTACCGCTTCCAGCCCTTGTGTCTTCCCCGAAGCAGCAAACCCTCAACAGCTTCGCACTCCGGTGGCCATGGACTATAACCGGGGGAAGTTCCATTGTGTGTGCCGAGGGAGGAACCTCGGCACCCTTGGACCATGAAACAACATTATCCCCCCTGGAAGCTGAGATACCACCATGTCCTGCCGAGTTGTAGGTGGAGATGACGGGTCCCAAGAACACGGAAGGCGCTGGAATTGGGCCCTGTGGTAGCGGCTCCTCATCAGGGCGGCCGGCATTGGAAGCGGAGACCTTGGATAAGAAGGGTGTATTGAACACTAGTTTCAACGGTGGAGCAGCTTTCTAAATCGATGAGAAATTAAAGCAGAATTTCAACGATCAGGTACTAAAATATCAAACTGAAGTTGTGACTATTAAGGACAATGTATCAGTAGTTATGAAAGATAATTCGTTTATACGTCAAAAAATAGAACAAATTGAAAATTATAATAGACGTCTAAATATGAGGATATTGAACTTCCCAAGGCCTGTTGGAATTCTTCTTTTTTTTTATATTTAATATATTTTATTGGATTTTATCATAATACAATACAAGCAAGAGCGCACCACAGTTCAACAAACAACAGTTACAAACATGGCAAAACTGGAGCTCACAGTCAAAAAACAACTATCCACAACTAGAAACACATTAAGAAAAGGGGGGAAGAAAGAGGAGGTGGAGAAGTAAAAAAAAAAAAAAAGAGGGGGGGGTGTGCTGGAGGATACAAATCCAGACATGGAGCATGAATAGGCCACAAAATACATCAACCTCAGTGTTTATCTCTGTACTGAAGCAAAATAGGACCCCAGTGGCAGCCATTTTTCCCTATAGGAAGCGAAGCGAGAAGATTTCTTCGCCAGATGTAATTCGAATTTGTACATTTGGAGCAATGAGTTCCACCATTCCTGATAAGTAGCCTGATGTAAGGACTTCCAGTGAGAGAAGATCACCTTCAATGCCAAAGAGACCATGGCACTAACAAGAGCCCCCTCACTAGGAGTTAACTGACCCCCAAAGGACTGTTCCCGAAGAATCACAAATTAATAAGAGATGGAACCAGGGAGGGGAAAAATGGCTACCAGCTGGGACCAGATTTCTGACCAGTACTTGTGAAGACACACACATTCAAATATAAGATGCCTGAGAGTACCCGTTTGGGAGCGGCAAGACCAACAGACAGCTGGACTAGAGGGGTTAATAACATGCAACTTATACGGCATCCAGAGGGATCTATGCAGAAAGAAGTACATAGACTGCGTGGTGGTAGAAGAGTTAGAGCACCTGAAAAGGGACTTCCAAAGCAATTCCCACAGCTTGCCAGAAATAGGTTGCTGCAAGTCTTCCTCCAAGCACCTTCGCTACATTTAGTGCTGGATTTACAAAGAAGATATTTGTAAATGTGGGAAGCCTGTTGGAATTCTTCCTTTAGAACTATTTAAAAAATACCTCATTGAAAATTTGAAAATTTCAGCTCAAAATATTCCTCCTATAAATAAGATATTCTTCCTTCCGGAAAAGAAGAGACAAGTAGGTTCTTATGAAGAAATGGAACAGGTCCAGGAAGAAGAGAAGTTGGATGATTTAAGAAATATTTCCTTGATTTTGGAGGACTCATTATCAGAAGTAACAAAAAGGGCCACATTACCGGTATCATTCTTGTTTGAACAAGACTTTAACACCATTTTGAAGTTATACATTTTTTCTTTTGAAGTTAACCAAAAATTCTGAGGTAAAAAATTAAGGATATTTCCAGATGTCACTAGATCTACCCAAGACAAATGGAAAAGTTTCTTAGATATGAGAGATGAAACAAAATTGTTGGGGGCTACTTTCTTTTTAGCTTACCCTTGTAAATGCATAGTTAAATATTTGGGAATCAAATATGTTTTTTTTGAACCAGATCAGCTTAGGGCTTTCATAGACCTGAAGAGGGTATCAGGGGAATTAACAACTGTTAAATAGGCTGTATGATTTAAAAACGTAGGGCAGGCTGGGCCTTTCCTTGTTTATTGTATTCCACTTTGATTTCCTTAAATGTTTTGGTCACTTCCCAAGTTTTGTGGTCTAAGGAAGGGTTAAATACGAAACAAAAATGAAGTAAATTTTTTTTTTCTTTGCAATGTGAAGATATATTGAATTTGTATTATTTCCCTGTTTTGCATGTAACAAGTTATTACTTGTGTAATATAAATAAAGCAATAAAAATAAAATTAAAAACAAAACATTTTTTAACAGCCTGTTTTATCTGGAGCTAAGGCGACAGTAGCCAGTAAAGTTGAAGCCACTGCAGCTTCAGTATCTGAAGACTCTAAGGGCCCTGTTTAGTAAGGTGTGGTAACATTTTTAGCGTGTGCTAAAATGAACATGCGCTAAATGCTAGAGACACCCATTTATTCTTATGGGTGTCTCTAGCATTAGCATGTGCTAATTTTTAGTGCATGCTAAAATCTCTAACAGCTTAGTAAACAGGGCCCTAAGACAGCTGGCACATTAAGAGGTGGACTATTCTGGTCCAAATTCTTCTGACCATCCACAGGTTTAGATGGAAGACAATAGGGGGTCCTTTTACTAAGGTGTGCTGAAAAATGGCCTGGGATAACGTGGGCATGTGTTTTGGCCACGCACATAATCATTTTCAGTGCACCTGTAAAAAATGCCTTTTTGGGGGGGGCTGAAAATGGACATGCGGCATAATGAAAATTGGCGCGCATCCATTTTGGGTCTGAGACCTTTCCGCCAGCCACTGACTTTAGCGGTAAGGTCTCGTGCGTTAACTGGGCAGTAATGGTCAACACGCATTCAAATGCCAATTACCACCCAGGCGCCAGATGTGGATGTGCGTAAAAAATAAAATTACCACCCAGGCCACATGGTAGCTGGGCGGTAACTCAGAATTGATGCGCTTTGGCGCACGTAGACGCTTACGTGGCTTAGTAAAAGGGCCCCTAGATTTGAGTGGACCAGCCAGAGTTTGATTACCGCCAGCTGAACATCAGCCTTATTATTTCCTTTCTACCTTGATACGCTATTTTACTTTAATCAGTCTATATAGTTTTAAGCTTTATACAATTTGCACATTCTCATTAACTACTGCAATGTTCTGTCATAACAGTAGAATTCTTCATTAAAATATCCTTGCTTCACAAAATAATGTTTTGAAACCATGATGAATCCTTTGTCAGCATACAGTGGCTAATGTCACTGCTGTCAACATTTTAAAGGTAAACAGAGACAATGATGAATGGAAGCTGTGATACTAAAAGGAAAGAAAATTCTGTTATGTTTTGGCCTACAATTTTTTTAGCATGACTTTCTTTTTTCATGCACACTCTGTCAGAACTGCAGGAGCAAGAAAATGAAAACAATATAATTGAATTTAGTATTACTATATTTATAATTAACATTTTTGGCTTTCAATTAGAAGGGTCACTCACTTATGGGAAGTTATCATTGTGGGCTACTGTTAAGTCAGGTTCTTTAGCACAGGGTCTCATTTTAGGCAATGAGACTCTCTGATAAAATAACACAACTTGTCGAAAAATAAGGGGCCTTTTACTAAGCCGCGTTACATCACTTTGGAACTACCGCTCGGCTACCGCGTGGCCTAGGCGGTAATTCCATGTGTCCGCTATGGACGTCCCAAAATATTTTTTTATTTTCAGACACGTGGCTCTAACCGGGTGGTAATCGGCAGTGTATGCATGTTGACGATTACTGCCCAGTTAATGAATAAGACCGCACCTCTAAGTGAATGAGTGGCAGTAAGGTCTCATACCCAAAATGGATGCACACCAATTTTATCCATTTTCAGCCCCAAAAAAGAGGCATTTTTTACAGGCATGCTGAAAAATGGATCTGTGCACGTCCAAAACATACACCTACACTAGCACAGGCCATTGTTAAGTGCACCTTAGTAAAAGGACCCCTTAGATTCTATATATAGAGTACAAAGTTGCGCACCCAACTTTGAGCATGCTTCCAAGATGTACACGCAAATAAACTGGATAATGATCTCCGAATCATCAATATTTGGGTGCTAACAAGCAATTACTATTGCTAATTGGCACTCATTAAAATTTATATGCACACCCGGCTGCACTCTATTCTATAAGGCACAGAGCCTCACTCCCATAGCGCATATCTCAAAAGAAGACTTGGCCATAGGTGTGTCCAGGCATTCTAAAACGTTTGCAGGGAATTACACAATAGTGCATAACCGTACCTAACTTTGACAATGGCATTTACACCAGGTTTTGGGAGGTGAATTTCCCATATCTGTATACTGCCACTGAGTATCAAGGATTTATTTTGCCCACAAAGGCCCGCATTTAAAAAATGCACTGGGTTAGTGTATGCCAAAGCGATGTAACATGTCAACCTACAAATTAATGCTCATTAAGGGCTCCTTTTCCCAAGCTAATGTTAAAGGGTGCTTGTGGTAGCATCGACATGTGCTTTTGATATGTGCCAATACCTCAGAGGGTAAACGGCTGTTTTTTTTTCTTTTAAAGGAAATGGCCCTGTGCTAATCACAGGGATTGGCGCTCAGCCATTTCCAGGGGGAACCCTTAATACCACGTATTTAGGTGATGGTAAGGGCTCCTGTGCTAACCCAGTGGTAACTGGGTAAGGCCCAGCACTAGAAAAATACAAAATAATTTTGTAGCGCCAGAAATGGTACACAGTGGGGGTGGGAACTGCTGCCAGTCTCCTGCAATAGTTCTGAATTGATGCACGGCAAGCCCTTTGTAAAAGAGCCCCTAAGTCAATTATTATGCACTATTACTTTCTAATACATGTTAAAAAATTAGTAGTATAAATGTATCAAACACAAACTAAATTACGGGAACCACTGGTTTAAATTCTATTCCAAAAAAAGAACACAGCAAAGGTGACAAGATGGATCATGCCAAACAAACTTCTACTGGACTCAGAAAAAAAAGTTCACAGCAAGAGTTTTGAAAACAGTGACGCTCATACTGGTATCAAGAAGTTTAGATAATGTTTTGAAGGTCTCGTTAGTAAAATCCAACATTTGGACGAGACTTTCCCTTAGAGAACCAACAGCATTTTGCCATACAGGGACTCTTGAGGCAGGCCTGAACGGCTGAAACACGACTCGAGTCAAGTCCAGTTTTTTTAAGAATAAACTCTTGCTGTGAACTTTTTTCTGAGTCCAGTAGAAGTTTGTTTGGCATCATCCATCCTGTCACCTTCGCTGTGTTCTTTTTTTTGGTTTTTCCATTGCGGAGGTCTGCTTTCTTAAATTCTATTCCTTAATATGCCTACCAGTTGGTACATGAGTATTTTCCTCCCAGCTTGTGCTTAACTTAATAAATGTATCCAAATGGACCTCAATTCTTCCAAGCTTGAGAAATCTCAAAGAGATCACACTTTGCTCAATATTTATATAAGCGCCAACACTATATAAATACCACAGCCATCTTGGAGCACGAAATCGTCCATGAATAATGTTTGGTTGAAACTTTCCTTCCTGAAGCAGCAAGAATAGTTTGCGAAATGAGATGTTAACGAGACGTTGAAGGAGGAGAAATTTAGGACGTAAATTTGGATAGTAAAATATATCTACTGGGAGAAAGCACATTAGTATGAGAGAGCTGGCTTGAACATCTGATGGTAGCGGCTTAAGAGGGCTAGCTGTGGAGAAAATAGCACTCACCAACTATATAATATATTGCAAACAGATTGCAGATCATCGAATAAGATAAGTGGACAGCTAGCTGTGCATTAATGAAAAAGTCTAATGTTAGAACTTTCTAACTAGTAGTTAACTATTTGATATGTGGACATTGAAAATTGTACAAAAAAGAAAATCAGCGGTCGACAGATTTCAATTGATTACACTATTGAGTATTATTCTCTCAGCATTGGGGTATATATATTACTCAGGACATATAGGGCTTATGGGTCAATGTTTTTTCTCCTATTTTTGGAATTTTTTACATTGGCTTATGAACCCTAGGTCCTATTAGGATTGAAAAAAGAAATAGGACCAGTGATAAGACTAGCTCCAGTGATAGCGTTGGCACTCATATAAATATTGAGCAAAGTGTGATCTCTTTGAGATTTCCCAAGCTTGGCAGCATTGAGATCCATTTGGATAAATGTATTAAGTTAAGCACAAGCTGGGAGGAAAATACTCATGTACCAACTGGTAGGCTTATTAAGGAATAGTATAAATGTATGAAATGAATTGGAAAATGTCAAAAAATTGGGGAAAAATATCTGAAAATGTGGTCAGAGTTTGGGTATAACTTTATTCAGTAGCAGTACTTATCAGTTTAATTCCCCTTAACATGTGTGCACTGAATTTCAGGATCTTTATTTATTGCTACCACCCTGTAGTTTTTGTCATGACCTCTCGTTCTAGAGTTTCTCCTCATTTTGAAGAGGCCTGTAGTTCAGTAATTCCTTTAAAGTATTTAAAGATGAATAATATCCCCTCTTCCCTTTCTTTTCTCTAGGGTATATATATTTTGCACCTCTAGTTTCTTTTCATATGTCTTCTGATTGAAACCGCTTACCATTTTGGTCACTTTCTTCACAAGTCTCTTTGGGGTCCTTTTACTAAGGTGCAGTAATGAATTAGTGTGCATTAAGTGCCATGCAGCCCATAGGTATACAATGGACTTCACTGACCTTAGCACGTGCTAATCATTAGCAAGCGATAATCCAGTAGCCATGAGATATGGCTTCCAAAACTGAATACAGTAGTATAAGACCTCACCAATGTCCTTTATAGGGTCATTATGACCGCCTCTTTTCTGCTCTTTATGCCCCTTGCTATGAAGCCTAGCATCCCTGTGGCTTTAGCCACCACTTTTTTTGCATTGTTTCACTGTCTTGACATCATCAGGAGTGAATGAATAAATATGGATAAATATGAGTAGGTCAATATTGTGTATATGGATTTTCAAAAGGCACTTGATCAAGTATGTCATGAAAGACTCCTGAGGAAATTTGAAAGTCATGAAATAGGAGGTAGTATTCTATTGTGGACTGAACACTGGTTAAAAGATAGAAAACAGAGAGTAGAGTTAAATGGTCAATATTCTACTACTACTACTACTTAACATTTCTAAAGCATATACTCAATGGAGAAAGGTAGATAATGGGGTTCCCCAGAGGCCTATGCTGGAGCGCTGCTTTTTAACACATTTATAAATGATCTAGAGAAGGGAAGAACTAGTAAGATAATTAAAATTGCTGATGACACAAAGTTATTCAAAGTTGTTAAATCACAAGAGGATTGTGAAAAATTGCAAGAGGACCTTACGAGACTGAGAGACTGGGCATCTATCAGATGACGTTTAATGTGAACAAGTGCAAAGTAATGCATGTGGAAAATAAGAACCCAAACTATAGCTATGTGATGCAAGATTCCACATTAGAGGTCACCGCCCAGGAAAAGCATCTAGATGTCATGTTGATACATTGAAACCCTCTACTCAGTGTGCAGCAGCATCTAAGAAAGCAAATAGAGTATTAGGAATTACAAGGAAAGGAATGGAAAACAATAATCAGAATGTTATAATGCCTTTGTATCACTCCATAGTGCGACTACACCTCAAATACTGTGTGCAGTTCTGGTGTTCACATCTCAAAAAAGATATAGTGGAATGAGAAAAGGTACAGAGAAGGGTAACAAAAAATAATAAAGGGGATGGAATGACTTTCCAATGAGGAAAGACTAAAGTGGTTAGGGCTCTTCAGCTCGGAGAAGAAATGGCTGAGTAGAGATATGATAGAGATCGATAAAATACTGAGTGGAGTGGAATGAGTGGATGTGAGTCGCTTGTTTACTCTTTCCAAAAATGTTTTGGCTAGGGGACACACAATGAAGTTATTAAGTAGTAAATTTAAAACAAACCAGAGAAAATATTTCTTCACACAACATGTAATTAAAGTCTGGAATTTATTGCTAGACAAGGTTAAGGTGCTTTATTCTTGATATACCACAGTGTACATCATAACATTAGTAGTAGTGTTAATATTAATATTAATGTGCGAGATCTAGGAAAGGAACTCCAATAATCATAGAAAAGAAAAGAGAGACAGTCCAACAGGCTAGGGCACACAATCACAGTTTCATAGTCTGGCAAGAAAAACCAGGATAAATTGGGAAAGGGACCGCGGGGAAAAATAGTAATTTAGTAAAAACAGTCAGCTTAGCAGGGTTTAAAAAAGGTTTGAATACTTTCCTAGAAGAAAAGTCCATAAGCTATTAATAAGATGTACTTGGGAAATTCCACTGCTTATAAGCAGCATAAAATCTATTTTACTGTTTTAGGATATTGCCAGGTACTTGAGACCTAGATTGGTCACAGCTGGAAACAGGATACAGGTTTTATTCTTATGTTCTAATCATTTCTGGTTCATGCTCATCAGCCTCTGACCTCTTATTGCATAAAGCTCCTTTTGGCTTTGCACCCCAAAAGCATCACTCTGCATTTCTTTGAATTAAAGGTTAACTGCCAAACATCTGATCAGACCTCTATTTTCTGAAGATCACTTCTTATTTTGCTGAAATCCTTGTACACCACATTTAATTTTTTAGCATGTGGCTAGTGCGTGCAATCCAAAAATTACTGCAGAGGCCATTTTTTGCTGCGGTAAACTAGTGTTATTGCTTACCGGAGCTTAGTAAAAGGGCCCCTAACATTGTTTAAAAAAGTAGAAATGGGCTAGCAGATACAGACAATAAATATTTGTACCCAAGTTTTCACACACAGAGAAAGACAACAGCAAAAATGAACAGTAAGGAAAATAGCAACAAGAAAAGATACAGTGTATAAGGGCAGTGTATAAAAAATTGTTTTTATCAAATTCATTCACATATCAAGGGGCTAGCAACTGGAATAAGTTACCCATAGAAATCAGAGGTCAAAATAATTATGCTGTGTTTTCTAGATTGTTGAAGACTTTTTAATGCAGGAAATATTTGGGTGTAAATTAGAAATTTAGTTTATCATTTACTGTATGTCTTAAATTGACTTGTAATGTTCCTGGGGTTTGCTCAGTTCTCCAATTATATAAGCCACGCTGAACTTTGACGGTGTTTATTTATTTATTTTCAGGATTTGATATACCACAAAATAGGGCCAGTACTGGTGGCTAAGCAGTTTACAAAGATAAAAGTTAGCAATCAGATGATAGATGGGACATGGACAAGAAGACAGGAAACACAGGGGAGGGGAACAGAGCCGCAACAGGAGGGAATGATAATAGGCACAGAGAACATTCTAAGAAACTAGGTGGGAAGAGTCTCAAATGCTGAGGAGAAGAGAAAGATCTTCAACAGGGTCGTGAAGGCTTGGAGAGTGGAAGGTGACCTAAGTTGGGGGCGGGGGGGGGGGGGGGGTGGTAGTGAGGAGAGAGTTCCAAAGTTTAGAGCCTAGATAACTAAAGGCTGTCTCTCGGGTGTGAGAGAGAGGTGCAGAATGGAGGGGGCAGGAATGCAGAGAATGTTATTGGAGGAGGAGCGAAGAGTATGGGTAAGCAAGTAGGGGATCGGAAGTCTGTTCATGTAAGCAGGATAAGAAGAGCAGTTTTTGAAGACCAGAAAGAGGAGTTTAAAGTGAATGTGAGTTTGTATGGGTTATAAGTGCAAGGTAATGTAATGAACTCATCCTAGGGTAATAGGTAATCTGTTCCCATGTTGAGGTGTCTCGCTTTCTTCAATTTTCGCAACTCAGTCTTAATGTAACAGCGCATCAGCGTGTGCATCATCTAATTAATATCTCGTCTTCTCAGACTACCCCTGATTCTTATTTACCGATACATATGGGTTATATCAATGCTAGGTCAGTGGTAAATAAATCTGAGTTAATTCATGATTGGATTATAGAGGAGCAATTTGGCTTTGTCTTGATCACAGAAACATGGATTCACTCTAGGGATGTTCCCATCATTAATGACCTATGCCCATCAGGTTATAAGATATTCTATCTCACCAGAGTTAAAAAAAGAGGAGGTGGCATAGCAATTATTTATAAATCCTTATACCTGTTTCTGAATTAATTTACTCCTCAATTAGAAATTGTTTCTTGTGATGTCATGGATGACTCTATGTCTAAACATGTTTATATGATTCTACTCTACCCTCCTCCAGGCAATTGGAATGAAGCAGAATCTGACAATATGGAAATCAATGCTAATGCTTGTGTTCTTTCGGATATTGTGTTACTACTTGGTGATATTAATCTTCATCTGGACATGTTATATAACCCTTACACCAGGAATTTTACAGAATTCCTTAATCATTGACAATTCTCTCTTTTCACTGGTGGTCTTTCTCAAGCCACATTGAACCTACTCCAGGTGGGAAAATGTGGGGTACAAATGTAATAAGTAAACAAAATAAAATAAAATAAAATATCAAAGATCATCAGTTAGATCTTCTAGCATATAGATTTACTGACCCTACTAACTTTTTCTTCACATATCCAATGTGGCCTTCTGCTCCCTGGTCTGACCATTAAAAGTTAACTCTGACATTTCATTTGAAGGTACACATGGAGGGGCATAATTGAACAAAAACGTCTATCTCCATGGGCGTTTATCTCCGAGAACGGGTCCGTGAAGGGGCGGACCGAACCGTATTTTGGGAAAAAATAGACGCCCATGTTTTATTCAACAATGTGTGAGCTGGGCGTTTTTGTTTTTCAGCGATAATGGAAAATGAAAGCGCCCAGCTCAAAAACGAATAAATCCAAGACATTTATTCGTGGGAGGGGCCAGGATTCGTAGTGCACTGGTCCCCCTCACATGCCAGGACATCAACCGGGCACCCTAGGGGGCACTTTTACAAAACCAAAAAAACAGGTAAAAGAGCTCCCAGGTGCATAGCACCCTTCCCTTGTGTGTTGAGCCCCCCCAAATCCCCCTCAAAACCCACTGCCCACAAGTCTACACCATTACTATAGCCCTAAGGGGTGAAGGGGGGCACCTACATGTGGGTACAGTGGGTTTGGGGGGGTTGGACGACTAATAAGCATTAAGCAGCACAATTGTAACAGGTAGGGGGGATGGGCCTGGGTCCACCTGCCTGAAGTCCACTGCACCCCCTAACAACTCCTCCAGTGACCTGCATACTGCTGCCAGGGAGCTGGGTATGACATTTGAGGGTGAAAATAAAAATTTGTGAAACATCATTTTTTTGTGGTGGGAGGGGGTTAGTGACCACTGGGGGAGTCAGGGGAGGTCATCCCCGATTCCCTCCAGTGGTCATCTGGTCATTTAGGGCACTTTTTGGGGCTTTATTCGTGAAAAAACAGGGTCCAGGAAAAGTGTCCTAAATTCTAGCTAAAAACGCATACTTTTTTCCCATTATCGGTGAAATGCGCCCATCTTTGTTCGGCAGATAACCACGCCCCAGTTCCGCCTTCGCCACACCTCTGACACGCCCCCATCAACTTTGTCCGCATCCGCGACGGAGTGCAGTTGAAAACGTCCAAAAATCGGCTTTCGATTATACCGCTTTATTCGTTTTTGTGAGATAAACGTCCATCTCCCGATTTAGGTCGGAACTTGGGCGTTTTTCTCATTCGATTATAAGCAGGATGGTGCGGCATCATTGAAAGGGACGCCCAAGTTTTGCTGAGGACGTCCTCGCAAAACGTCCCCACAAAGAGGTGGGGAAACCCGAATTATCGAAACAAGATAGACGCCCATCTTTTGTTTCGATAGTACGGCCGGGGACGCCCAAATCTTGAAATTTAGGTCGTCCTTAGAGATGGTCATCCCTAGACTTGGTCGTTTCTGATTTTCGGCGACAATGAAAACCAAGGACGCCCATCTCAGAAACGACCAAATGCAAGCCCTTTGGTCATGGAAGGAGCCAGCATTTGTAGTACACTGGTCCCCCTGACATGCCAGGACACCAACCGGGTACCCTAGGGGGCACTGCAGTAGACTTCAGAAATTGCTCCCAGGTACATAGCTCCCTTACCTTGTGTGCTGAGCCCCCCAACCCCCCCCCCAAAAACCAACTACCCATACCTGTACACCACTACCATAGTCCTTACGGGTGAAGGGGGCACCTAGATGTGGGTACAGTGGGTTTGTGGTGGGTTTTGGAGGGCTCACATTTACCACCACAAGTTTAACAGGTAGGGGGGAATGGGCCTGGGTCCGCCTGCCTGAAGTTTGGATGGGCTGGAGTGGAGCTATTCAAAGGCTTTGACAACCGCTTTACAAATTTTGGAACAGGACCAGTGCTGTGCAGTCTTCTATGGTCTGTGTCCTAAAAATGGCAAAAATAAATCAAGATCAGGTATACATATGATGTATCACTTCATACCATATGTAATGAGTTTGTCTTAATGGGCAGACTGGAAAGAACATACAGGTCTTTTTCTGCCTTTGTCTACTATGTACCTGGGGCAATGGAGGGTATTGTGACTTGCCTAGAGTCACATGGAACTGCAGTGGGAATTGAACCCAGTTCTCCATGGAAATATCTAGTGTGCATGACTGTAATTCAACTTGAGCTACTACTGAAAAAGGTGTGAGCAAAATCCGAAAGTAATGACAATTTAGAAGGATAATTTGAGGAGGATCGAATTTGCTTAGAAATATATTTAATTTGCTTGTTTCAGAGAAAAATTATATCTCCTTTGAAGAGCCTTACATTCAGCTAGGTTTGAAGAAGACTTATTTTTCCACCAGCTTCTGCTTAATAATCATCAAAGAGTCTTAAGAGCTGAGGAGAACCAGGAATTATGTTGGCTCAAATGTTTGGTCTCTAGTTTTAAAGAATCAAAGAGGCCCTTTAACTAAGCCACGTAAGCATCTATGCATGCCCAATGCATGCCAAAATGGAGTTACCACCCAGCTACTGCTTGGCTCTTGCGTTAATTTCATTCTTAGCACACGTCCAATACACATGTCTGAAAAATTATTATTTTCAGATGCGCGTATCGGACATGCGCCAAGTGGCATTTGACATGCGTAGGTAATTTACTTTAAAGTAGTTTCTATAATTTTTAATATGCTTCCAGGTTTCAGCCTGTTACTTGCATCTAATTGTTCATGGAGTTGACATCATTGTTTACTTGAATTTCTGTCTAGTAGAGGAATCTGATTTTAAATGAATTTTTGACTCTTCTTTCCAATTCTGAATAACTACTACTACTACTACTACTACTATTTAGCATTTCTATAGCGCTACAAGGCGTACGCAGTGCTGCACAAACATAGAAGAAAGACAGTCCCTGCTCAAAGAGCTTACAATCTAATAGACAAAAAATAAAGTAAGCAAATCAAATCAATTAATGTGTACAGGAAGGAGGAGAGGAGGGTAGGTGGAGGCGAGTGGTTACAAGTGGTTACGAGTCAAAAGCAATGTTAAAGAGGTGGGCTTTCAGTCTAGATTTAAAGGTGGCCAAGGATGTGGCAAGACGTAGGGGCTCAGGAAGTTTATTCCAGGCGTAGCGTGCAGCGAGACAGAAGGCGCGAAGTCTGGAGTTGGCAGTAGTGGAGAAGGGAACAGATAAGAAGGATTTATCCATGGAGCGGAGTGCACGGGAAGGGGTGTAGGAAAGGACGAGTGTGGAGAGATACTGGGGAGCAGCAGAGTGAGTACATTTATAGGTTAGTAGAAGAAGTTTGAACAGGATACGAAAACGGATAGGGAGCCAGTGAAGCGACTAAGCTCTGGAGTGCTTTCCGTTTATATCTGAAACAAATATCTTCTTATTTGAGTTTTTGTTGGACTATGAAAACTTTTTATTTTGCAAAGTAATATGGTAATATTAAATATTGTTTTATTATTTGATTTTGTTTTAACTCTGTAGTTCCTGGAGTATGCAAATTGCGTGACTAATAAATATTGAGAATAGAATGGAATAGAAACCATATTGCAAATATATACACATGGCAAGGGGCATGATCTGAGTATGTTTTTGGATGGGAATAGGGGAAAGCTAAAATTACATGTGTATTCTACATTTCAGAAGGGAACTGCATGTTTATGTCCTCCAAAATCAATGTCAGGATTTACAGCTGCTTGTTTGGAGCAGTGCTGCACTGGAGGGATTAGGGGAGGATACCCTCTTAATTCTCCAGTGCTTGTTTTGTTTGTTTGTTTCTTGTCACTTGAGAGCAATACTGGGAAGTGATATCAGGGTCTGTGAAAGTTTTGGCAAACAAATGTACACGTTTCTAAAATGGCAAACATGAACATCTATGTGTTAACACATACATGTGTATGTTCTAAAAGCATACATGCACGAGTGGACGGATGGAGGGGCATTATTGAAAGAATGCCCAAGTCAGAATTGGGACATCCTGCTAATCCAAAAAAAACCTGCTCATCTTTTTCGAACAGGAAAAATTTTGCAGTTTCCTGTTTGAAAATACGTGAAAATGTCCAAACTGAACAGCTATTTTCCAAAATAAAACATTCAATTATTGCTGTTAGGTGTCCTAATTTTGGGCCTTTCCTAGTTCTATCCAAAACACGCCCATAAAATACCCCTTTGCTATTTGGATGCACTGCAGTGTAGGACGTTCATATTCAGCCATTCCAAAATTGCAATTTCAACGTTTTGGGCAGCTGGACATTTTTGGGGCATTTTGAGTCATCTGTCTGTTTTGAAAATGAGTACTATTGACATCTATGTAGCTGTGCTGCCTTCACTGAATTTATCCATATTCATTTTTTTAATGGATGCTCTTTCTACATGTAGCTGGTACATACACATCCATCCCTGCATGTATTTCAGAACAGGTTCTATGTTTGTAGATACTGTTCTAACATACTACTGGTACTGTATACATCCTGACCTGGGCATTTCAATTCTGATTTTTAAGTACTATCTAAAATGGGGCTCTGTGGATGATAGCATATATTCACCAGGAACGTAGTTTGGACAATTAAGTTCAAGGATATCAAGTTCCTTCATTTTTTCAACTAGGGCATATCAATGATAGATATTATTTTGATCGTTTGTGTGATTTCAGTACGAAGAAAAACTTATGGCTTATGGCTTCATCACCATTTCATACTTCTTACACTTTCACAACAGACCCAAAGAGGCATACGTCATAAACAGCCCCATTTTAGAAAGGACATTGAATGCAGAATTGATGCGCCCAGGTCAGGACATCTCAAGTTTCACAATTATTGTAGAATAGAACCTGCTGACATAGAGGCTGTTCTAAAATACAGGAGAAATGGACATGCATGAGGCATAAACATCCATTTTAGAAAAAAGAAATGTAGAAAATCTCAGTGGGTTAAAATCCAGCATATAAACGTGCATATACCAGCACATACATGGTTATGTTGTTTAATAGCAACCTAAGCGTGTATATGCCGGCACATATATGTTTCTCTTGGCCAATTTAGAAATACAAATGTGTATTTTCCTGACACTATCACAGGGACCATTATCTCCTGCCAGTTTCACTTTTTAGGGGGATTAAGGGAACAACCTCCCCTAATCCTTATAATGGAGTGCTGCTCAAGAGGAGCAGTTTGCCAAAACCTAAATGTGATTGATAGGATCACCATTATCCCCAATTTTATTCAATGTTTAATGCAGTCCCTGGGGACAGAGTTAGTTTGGGCATTAAATCGCTCATATATGTGGATAATGTTACAGTATTACTTTCTGTATCTCAAGACTGGAATATCACCATAGAACAGCGAAAAGGGTGCATGGATATTATTGAGAGATGGGTAACAGCACACAAACTGAAAATAAATAGAGAGAAGACTACATTTCTTTTAATAGGTCCTCCAAATCATGCTACGAACAATCAGCTCTTTAATATAGATAATGATTCATACTATTTTGACTCTACTGCATGGATAATGGGGATCCAAGTGGATATTAGATTATTTTCTGAAGGCGTGTGTCAGCATTACCCTATCATACATAAAAGATACAAAACATTTCCTGACCTTGTTCGAGAGTTGTGAAATTCCTAAGGAGAAGAACATATTGATGGTAACCTTAGATATAAAATCATTGTATACGTCCATTTCCCAGGATCAAGCACTGACAGTGCTGGAAGCAGCATTAAACAACAGACCTAAATCAGTAGAAGTACCTACAGAATTCTTACTGAAATTGGCGACATTAGCTGTTAAAGAAAATCATGCAGTGGCCTAGTGGTTAAAGCACCAGTCTTACAATCCAGAGGTGGCCTGTTCAAATCCCACTGCTGCTCCTTATGCAAGTCACTTCACCCTCCATTGCCTCAGGTACAAACTTAGATTGTGAGCCCTCCTGGGGCAGAGAAATATCCAGTGTACCTGAATGTAACTCACCTTGAGCTATTACTGAAAAAGGTGTGAGCAAAATCTAAATAAATTAAATTTTTAGATAAATTGTTTCTTCAAACTACAGACATAGCCATGGGAGCAACTTTTGCCCCTTCAGTAGCAAATCTCTTCATGGTCGATTTTGAGGCTAGATAGCTAGATAAATATTCTGAACATTCTGCTTTGGGTAAGATTCATTGACGATGTCTTTATGTTATGGGAAGGAGATCAAACATCTTTATCCAGGTTCGTGAACTGGCTTAATAACTGTAATTTGGCAATTCAATTCTCTCATGATCAGTCAAGCACAGTGGTACATTTTTTAGATGTACAAATACAGATGGAACATAAAAAGTGGAAGACTGCAGTGTTTAAAAAACCCACGGATCGTAACACTCTGCTGCAGTATGGTAGTTGTCACCCCAGATCCCTGAAAAAGAGTTTGCCATATTCTCAATTTCTGAGGTTTAAGCGGATTTGCGCTGAGAGAAGTGATTTCAAGAATTCAGCAAAAAGGTTAACAGCTGATTTACACAGACCAGGGGCATATAGCTATGTGGGGCCACGGGGACATGTGCCTCTATAGATTTGGCCCTAGCCTGCCTGCCACCAACCCCTTCGACCCCCCTCCCGCTGCCAACCCTCCCCCGCTGCCGCCGTCTCCGTCGGGTACTTTTGCTGGCAGGGGTCCCCAACCCCCACTAGCCGAACTCCTCTTCTCTGGCGCGGCCACGTTGCTGATCCACAAGGCTTCTGACATCCCCTCCCTCCCCCACCAGCAAAGGTACCCGACGTGGTGGGGGAGGGTTGGCGGCAGCAGGAAGGGGGGTCGAAAGGGTTGGCGCCGGGGGGGGGGTCAAAGGTGGTGGTGGTGGTGGGAGGGTCAAAAATGGGGGGGGGGTTGGCATTGCCGGAGGGGGGGCTAAAATGTGCCCCCTCACCTCGGGCTCTGGACCCCCTCCGGCCGGTCTGGCTATGCCCCTGACACAGACATGGATATCTGCCACTCATAGTTAAAAAAGCATATACCAGAGCGAAATACAATAACAGGGAATTGTTATTACAAGATAAAAGGGTCAGTGCTGATATGATTGAGGAAGAAGATATGCTAGAAACTTTTGTCTTACAATTTTCTAAGGGAGCGGAAATGGTGGGAAATATAATTAGGAAAAATTGGGACATATTAAAAACCCATCCATTATTTCAACGCAGTAAATTATGCATACATTCTGTTGAGGAGGCAGGAAACTACAAGGTCCAGAATGCACTGCAGCAGGAAGGGAATCAGAGTCAGGGGAAGGACTCTAGGCAGGAGAGTGAGAAGCCAGGACTTGACTGGGAAATTGAACCAGGTGTGAGAGGTTTTCAGGCAGCTTTTTTAAGACAATGGTGGAAAGCTGGAAGGTGGAGATGGAAGCGCTGGGGAAGCTCTCTGCTGAAAAGGTGACAGCTGCACTCTGAGAAGGAAAAGTAAATGCTTTTGTTTGGCTGTTTGAACTGTGAAAGTTTGAGGAACTGCTATAATCTGAAAAGGGTTTAATTAGAAGACCTCTGAGTAATGCCTTTTGTTATGTTTGAGTTAAAGAAGAAATAAGCCATGAAGATTATGTTAAATGGCAACTAATAAAACCTTTGGTTATAAGACGTCTGGTGTTGATGAACATTTGTGAAAGGAGAAGAGGAGGCAGAGAACTCACCTGTGTTTGAAGCAGAGTCCTGGTGAGTTACAGAGAAGTGTAGAGCCCAGTAGTGACTGTGTGTGAAGGAAGCTAAGCAGGGTCACCCCTGGCTGGGCCCTGGAAGGGTGACCAGCTCACAATTCTCAAGAGGACAAAATTTAAAGGAAATTTTAAGTCCAGCATACTTAGTTGGCCATTTTGAAGAAATTACACAAGGGCACGTGAAATGCGGTGGATGCAGCACTTGTACAATAACAATTGAATGCAAACAGTTTATTAATCCCATTGACCAACGGATATATCAAATAAAATCCAGCACAGATTGCACCTCAGGTTTCATTATATACATCTTGCAGTGTCCCTGTAACAAGATCTATGTGGGAAAAATGACTAGAAAGCTACACATGAGGTTGTTTGATCACAAATCATGCATTAAAACATCTAAAGTAGGATCTCTGCTAGTAGCACGTTGCAATCTAACTAAACATGAATTTAGACACTTCTGATGCTTTGTAATACAAGAAGACATAAGAGGAGGAGACCAAGCAAGACGCCTTCTCCAACTTGAGCAGTGTTGGATTTTCAAATTACAATCGTTAGAGCCAAAAGGCTTAAACACATTGATTCAATGGGCAGTATTTCTTTTTCAAACAGACAGATGACATCACTGAATTAATGAGCACCTGCTTTAAATAGATGGGCGCCATTTTAGCCAATCTAACAGCAGACTGGAAAAACAACAGCAGACTGAAGAAAGAGCACCTATATACAAGTAAATGTATTAAGTATGCTGAGTTCTACAGTATAACAGGAGATTATATTAGAATTGGCGTTATAAGACTGTACGGATTGAGATGGTGGAACTGAGTTTTCTTTTGACTTTATAGATAACATTGGAAGTATAGTCTGAATGACACACGTCTGAGTGACTGTGAATCACAACAAAGATCTCCCTGACGAAGCCTATATAAAGGGCGAAACGGGACCCCGTTGGTGGCTGGTTGACACTATAGACGGGCAAAGACCTAAGATAAGTAGAAGATTTAGGTTAAAATATTCATATTCAGCTATACTCGCTTTTAATAACATATATTAAGAAACACAAGAAAAAAGAATTCTAAAGAGAAAGAGATATAAGAAAACTTTTTTTTGCCAATGAACAGTGGTGGTTCAGCAAATCAATCAAGACAAAAACATTCAGACCGCTGATGTTCAGAGGCATTTTGCTGCTTAAATCTCATCTCTTTAAAATCCCATCTCTAGATAACTTGCATAATTTTGCAAGACAATAATAATTCAGAATATTAGCTAGAAAGCATTCATAAGTGAAGTTACACAGCATTATTAAGCAAAACCACTTCAGATTAGGATCCAGATGGATAGTCATTGGTCAATAGAACTGCAAGTAAATAATATGAAAAAAATGATCTTTTCTCATGTTGAAAAAACTAAGAAGGATTAGGAAATATTTTGAATTATCGAAATTCATTTTGATAGTACAAGCATTGTTGCTAACACAATTGGATTATAGTAAATATGAATATGCAGGGTGTTCAATGTCAATTTTCAAAAAGTTACAAATGATCCAGAATACAGCAGTCAGACATGTATTCAGCCTGAAAATTTGACAAAATCATGCCATATTTTGTATGTTTGCACTGACTCCCAATGGAAACCCTAGTGAAATTTTAATTATTTTGATTGCATTTAAAATCATATATGGCATTGCTACTCCTTTTGTGATAGATCTTATACAACTTTCATCAAGGGAGAATAATTATCATCTTTGGAACCAGATGTAATTGAATTTTTCAGCTGTCAATAAGATACAGTACTTTAAATTTGTTACATCTTCTTTACAAGATCAATAACTTTGTTTGCTTTTCCTGCTCTAAAAACGTTGAAAAGATCCAGGTTATTGAACAGTCCTTTCTCATTTCAAGCTGCTCTTCTTGATAAAGAGGTTTTAACTATTTTGTTTTCTGCTGTAAATTACACTCAATTTCGAAAACAAATCAAAACTTATTTATTCAGGAAATATGTTCTGAATACTAACAATTAGATTAAGGTATTATTTAGTTAGCAATTGTATATAAACGTGATGAATAAATGCTGTATTTCCTGGAAATGTCCGGTATCTTTTGTAGTGTAATCCACATTGAACCGGCATATAAGTATTGCTGTTGTTAATGTCTTATTGGCTACTCCTTCCCTCTTCTATTAGACAGTTAAATAATTGGCAAACATTCAGAAAAGTAGTGAAGATTGTCTTATTTTGTGAACATCTGCTTTACAAATCATGATGTTTATCCCATGTGCCTTTGGTCTTAAGTGAGAAAATGTATTTATTATTGTTTTCAATTGTAATTCATGGATTGTGCCATCTTCCGCATAAAGCTGAATAAGCAATTATAAGAACTGAGGTGTTATGTTATGATCTTAATTTGTTAGGACACTGACATTTATTCCCCTTTTGAAAAGGAGAATAAACATATATCGTCTAGGCATGCCTTAGTACACTTAGGGCCCCTTTTACCAAGCTGCAGCAAAGGGGGGGCTGCGCTGGTGTCAGTACGTGTCTTTCACGTGTGCCAATGCCTCCTTTTACTGCTGTGGGTAAGAAAGAAATCTCTCCTGCTGGAAATGGCCATGCGACAAGTAAAGCACTTGCCGCATGGCCATTTTGGTGGGAGCCCTTACCGCCACCCATTGAGATGGCAGTAAGGGCTCCCGTGCTAACCTGGTGGTGACCAGGAAGCACCTGACACTGCCTGATTAGTGCCAGGTACACTCAGGCACTAATCAGGCAGTGCCACGTGGTTCCTGCCATCATATCCTGCTCTATAAAAATAAATATATTTTTGTAGCGCCAAATATGATGGCGCACTAGGGGTGGGATGTACCACCGGGCTGCTGTAGTAGCCCAGCAGTACTTCCCGTTTTGCGAGTGGTGAGGCCATGTTGGGCTTACTGCCACTTAGTAAAAGGGGCCCTCAAATTGTGGGAATGATCCTGATCCACCTATGTCTCTCCCATAGTTGTGCCTCCTTTTTGGAGCCACACATAAATATACATGCATACTTTTAATTAATGCCAATTAGCATTAGTAATGGATTGCTAGCACCCATTATTCAATTAAATTGCATGCATAAATTGGGCACACATCCAAAATGTGCACGCAATTTAATCCACCATTTATAGAATTAGGGGATTATGCTATTGCAATTTTTATGGATTACGGTTTTGTTTTATTTTGTAACTGTATACCCCTTTGCAGATTGTGTTTTGTAAACCACTTTAAAACTTTGTATTAAGCAGTATATTAAGTTATTAAATCAATTCAAGTATCGGTTTTTTAAGCACATCTTAAATGCGACTAAGCTCTTCTTAAAATGATCACCAATATACTTCAGAGAAAACAAATGTTATTTGTTGATGACCATAAGGTAGCTGACACTTCACTTCCTATGATTGTTCCTCATTTATCTGTAACCTGTACTGAGTGTGGAAACTTGTTTCTACTACTTTAGTGACAGAAGGAAAAAAGTTACCTTGCATGAAGTATATTCCATTCTACATAAGTCTTGAGTCTCTGTTAGTCATAGGTTTAAAAAAAAAATCACAATCTGTGGATCTTGCTGGTTAATAGAGACTATGGGGTGTTGAGAAGCACAGTATATTATTTCATTAAGTGCTTTTTGGGAGAAGGGGGATTTAGGCCGTATACTGCAGGCTTTGTGTGGCAAGGTCATGACCTTCGACAACTTTAGACCTAGTGTCTTTCATCTTACCAGTCTCCTGAGACCTCTAACTTGCAGAGGAATCAAATTTGATAAGCTGGGCTAGACAGAATTCCGTATAGTTGTGGGGGCTATGTTCTCTCTCCTTTTTTTTCCTCCTAAACAAAACAGATCTGAACTGAGCCAAGGAAACAAAAATGTATTGTTCCTCGCAGATGGAAGCAAGTGTCGCCTAGGTAACCAGATTAATCTCCTTTTTCTCTCCCTTCCTCTCTTGTAGTGCAGTAATCGTTGAGCTCTTTTCACAAAAAGCCAGCCTCAAAGCTGAGGCTCTAACTAGGTTCCTAATTAGCTGCAATTTACAATGAAGACAACATGATGAGATAATAGAAATTTGCAAAATAATGACATACCTCAGCAAAATATTCCTCCTCCTAAGAACCATTTTTATACAAAAACAATAAAGAGGGCCCTTCTAAAGCAAAGCTGAAAAAATGGTGGTGTATTATGTGACACAGAACATTATTGTTCGCCTCTTGTTCCCCCAATCAACAGCTTATTGTTTAGCATCTTAAATAAAAATGACTCAAATATAGGCCACATAATGATCTCCATTGCGCTAATATATACAGAGTAGTCAAAAATGTATCTGAGCCAAAGCCAATAAGGCTGATAGAGTAGCAAGGCCTAGGAAGGTAATTTACAATACAATGCCATCCCAAAAAAGTATAGAAAAGGTAGAGGGGGGGCGGGGGGGGGGGGGGGGGGGGGGGGGGGGGGGGGGAGCATAAGCATTAGGCATTGTTCCTGCATTGTCCAGTGTCTCTGATTCCATTATTTAAGTTCTCTGACATAGGACAAAAAAGTAAATAAATAAATGGAAGCTTGAATTGATGAAGGGATAGCTAGTTATTGAAATATGATAGAAAGCATTTGTTTTCATGTGGTAATTAGATGAACTGGGGCAGACTCCAAAGTATTCTCTTGTATGATTTCATTAAAAAAAAAACCACCTCACACTGAAACAAAGAGAGAGAGGGAGGGAGGGAGAGAGAGAGAGGAGTTCCTGTAAAAGCGGTAAAAGATAAAAAGGACCTTTGCTTTAGTCCAGAGCAAAAAACATAATCCCCCCCCCCAATTCTATAAATGGCACTTAAACTCGCACGTACAAATTTGGGCATACACACAGTTTTTGTGCACATTTTGATTGAATAATGAGCCAATTAGTGTTGATAATTGGGTGCTAATGATCGATTGTCAGCATTCATTGTAATTTACGAGTGCAAATTTAGTTGCGCGGATCCGCATGTAAATTTTACATGCTGCTCCCAAAGGGGGCATGACTATGGGAGGGGCATAGGCAGTATGGCTACCGAGAGGGGGGAAAGCGGGGGCCAAAATTCCACAGGGCCCGGCATCCAAGAGGGGCCCACCCGGCTCTAGCATTACTCTCCTGTTCCTGTGGGCGGCATCGCAGCAGAGCAGAGTCCTTCCTTCCTGCCATGTCCAAACAGCCTCTCTGGATGCAGCAGGAAGGAAGGAAGGAAGGACTCTGCTCTGTGGAGCTGCCGCACACAGGACCAGGAGAACAATGCTAGCGCCGGGCCCTGGGGAAGTTTGCTGTACACAGTGACAACCTGGAGCAGGAGTGCAGGACAAGTAAGTGGGGAGGCGACGGGGCGGCCAGGCGGCAGGGCCCGGGGGAGGCGGCCGCGCCCGGAGAGGGGGCGGGCCCAGAGGGGTGTTTGCCCCAGGTCTGGCTTTGTCTCTTGGCGGCCCTGATAGGCAGATCAGGGACGTTCCTATAATTTATGCCTGCTTTTATAGAATAAGGGGGAATCTACACGTAATTTAAACTTGAGGATTTATACCAGGGTTTACTTGGTGTAAATCCTTGCATCTAAAGTTAGGTGCTGAGTCTGGCACTAAGCACATTCTATAATAATGACTCCTAACTTTCAGCACCATTTATAGAATAGCACTTAGCATGTTATTTTTTTCAGTGCTGATTTGTTGGCGCTATTTATAGAATTTGGTCTAATATGCAGTAATATGATCCACAGTTTCAGGAGAAGCATTGCCTATATATATTTTGGGTAGACAGAGTTGCTTAATATTATTCAGCAGCTGATATTTGACATTTTGCTTTGTAAAGAATCAACTATTGATGATTTGTCATCAATGACAAGAGATACACAGTGCTCCTTCTGAATTTGGAAGCTGTGGGGTGCATGTGTTTGAAGAGAGCTGAAAGGAGCACGAGTCAGAAGCACTGCAATGTTTTATAAATGGCAACAGACTGTCCAAAGAAATTAGCCCTTATTTATATATGGGCAAACAATGAAGTGTTGAGTTGAACATGCACAGACTAAATGGCCAGTGACTGCCCACAAAAATAACAGCAAGCAGAAGCAAATGCACAATCTCTTTGGACCTGAAACTACTTGGAGGGTAATTTTCAAAGGACAGCTGTAAATTATCTGCTCCATTTGTGGGTATAATTACAAGCATAAGGCTTGTCTAGGTGTATGTATACTCATTGTTTATAGTAAGGTGACATTCTCAATTGGGCAGTTGAGGATAAATTCATACTATATGCAAATGTTTCAAAATTCAAGTACACACAAGCATTATAACCAGAAAACTTGTGCACTCAAAGAGTAGAGTAAGAGTTTTACTGGGATAATTTTCACAATAAAAAAGGGATATACATTCTATGAAAACATGACAAACCGCACAGAACAAAAAACATGCGTGTATTTTTTACCCATGTATGTGGTTATAAAATTACCATTTTAATAATTAAGGGGTCCCTTTACTAAGGTGTGCTAAAAAATGGCCTGCGAGAGTGTAGACATGTGTTTTGGATGTGTGCAGAATCATTTTTCAGTGCACCTGCAAAAAAATGCCTTTTTAAAAATTTTTGCTGAAAATGGACGTGCGGCAAATGACAATTGCAGCCCGTCCATTTTTGGTCTGAGGCCTTACTGCCAGCCATTGGCCTAGTGGTAAAGTCTCATGTGGTAACAGGGCGGTAATGACCTATGCGCACCAAATACCACTTGGCGCGCATAGCTGATTCACGCCAGAAAATAAAAAATATGCGCACCAAAAATGAAATTACCACAGGGGCACGTGGTAGCCATGCGGTAACTCCATTTTGGCACACGTTGGGCGCACGTAGACACTTATGCAGTTTAGTAAAAGGGCCCCTTAATGCCTGATTTTGTATAGGGCAACTAGGTAGAAAAGGGAAATCCAAGCTAGGGTTTACAGTCAGCAAGATATTTTACAAAAGATTTGCTGCACAAAAATCCTTTTGTAAAAAATCTATAAAGCTGTGGTAAATACATGTTCATTTGGTAATATGCACAACGGGAACATCTATTTTACAAAGAAATGTGTTCACAAAAAAGCATCATCATTTCGAACTATGGGCCCTGTTTACTAAGACGCGTTATCATTTTTAATGCACCTACAATTAGCGTGCACGCTGTGTAGGCGCCTATAGGGATATTGTAGGCATGTTCACAGTTAATGCGCATACATGGTTAATGCACGTTAAAAATGCTAATGCACCTATAATGAGGCTTGGTAAACAGTGCCCTATGCTTGTATAAATATTGGCACTTACATCTGTAAAGAATAAATAACACATTTCATACAATGGAGGTTCCCAGAATTTTGTACAGTAAAGCTGGGACACTGGGTGGATCTTCTCTCCCCAGGGGCTAGGGCCAGAAGTGACCTGTGGGAGCAGGGTCAAGGGCAAACTTGAATTGTGTGTGTGTGTGTGGGGGGGGGGGGGGAGATAAAGGATAAAAAGGAAGCTGGCATTTACATATATTTGGAAAATCTATATATTTAATTTAAAAAATGTTAAAGAATATCAACAATGGTAGCACAAAGTTGCAACATTATAAACAAAATCTTGAACTAATCAATGTTTTTCTTGGCATTTATATATTTCATACCACAGTCACAAACATAGGCAGTTAGTGACTGAGCTGTTTGTGGAGGCTAAAATGGGATAGTGACAGAATAAAGGTATGAGGTAGCGTGGAATGGAGTGGGAGGCAATACTTGCCAGCAGTAAATGGACAGTAGAGCACTTTTGAACACAGTAAGGAAAGAGTCCTTCATTGTGTGGTTCTGGTTCAGCTGCACCAGCTGTCTCCCCCCCCCCCCCCCAACAAATACCTCTGATATTGATGGTAATATGTACACTGAATATATTCTAGGAATTATGTGTCAAACAAATCAAAATAATGCACCAAAATAATATAACATATTAAACAGAACAGTATTTACAGTATTCTGAAAAACTATGCAGGTACTCTCAGCCCTAGCACCTCAGACTAGCATCTTCCAGTTGTTCATGTGAACAGTGGTGTTCAGCAACACTGTAACAGAAATTTTGTGGTTAATTGCAACCATTAAATGATTTGCCTATCAGTTTTTTTGGTAGGTTGCCAAAGGCCCACCAGCTTCAGATCTACTGTTTATTTCAGATCTACTGTTCTTTGGTTTATTGTTGAGTTACCAAATATGTTTGGAATATGCTTTATCTGTACTAGCTGTACCTAAAGCATAGAGTAGCTGAGAACCAGGGAATCTAGGGTTCAAATCCCACTGCTTCTCCTTGAGTTGGACAAGTCATTTAACCCTCCATTACCCCAGGTACAAACAAATTGTAAGCCCTTCAGAAATAAGAAAATATCTACTGTATCTGAATGTAACTCACATTGAGCTACAACTGAAAAAAAAAAAGCATGAGCTAAATCCAAATCCAAATTTTAGTACCAGACATATTATGAAGTCACTCAGGGCATGAAGAGTAGCAAATTAAATTGAAGAGTAGCAAATCTCCTGGACCGGATGGTATTCATCCCAGAGTACTGATAGAATTGAAAAATGAACTTGCGGAACTATTGTTAGTAATATGTCATTTATTTTTCAAAATCAAGCATGGTACCAGAAGATTGGAGGGTGGCCAATGTAATGCCAATTTTTAAAAAAAGATTCCAGAGGAGATCTGGGAAATTATAGAACGGTGATCCTGATGTCTGTGCCGGGCAAAATGGTAGACACTATTATAAAGAACAAAATTACAAAACATATTCAAAAGCATGGATTAATGAGACAAAGCCAACATGGATTTTGTGAAAGGAAATTTTGCCTCATCAATCTATTACATTTCTTTGAAGGGGTGAACAAACATGTGGATAAAGGTGAGCTGGTCTATATGGTGTACCTGGATTTTCAAAAGGCGTTGACAAAGTACCTAATGAAAGACTCCAGAGAAAATTGGAGAGTTATGAGTTATGTGGATTAAAAACTGGTTAAAAGATAGAAAACAGAGAGTAGGGTTAAATGGTCAGTATTCTCAATGGAGAAGGGTAGATAGTAGGATTTCTCAGGGCTCTTTGCTAGGACTGCTGCTTTTTAACATATTTATAAATGATCTAGAGATGGGAGTAACTAGTAAGGTAATTAAATTTGCTGACAACACAAAGTTATTCAAAGTTGTTAAATCGCAAGAGGATTGTGAAAAATTACAAGAGAAGCTTACGAGACTGGGAGACTGGGCATCTAAATGACAGATGACATTTATTTATTTATTTTTAGCGCATTTCTATCCCACATTTTCCCACAAGCGCAGGCACAATGTGGCTTACAACAGTGTATGAAACAGTACAATAAGAAAGGTAAAACATAATGTGAGCAAGTGCAATTGAAGCATTTGGGAAAGAGGAACCCGAATTATAGCTACATAATGCAAGGTTCCACATTAGGTTCATTGACCAGGAAAAGGATCTAGGAGTCATTGTTGATGATACATTGAAACCCTCTGCTCAGTGTGCAGTAAAGGCTAAGAAATCAAATAGAATGTTAGGTATTAGTAAGAAAGGAATGGAAAACAAAAATGAGGACATTATAATGCCTTTGTATCACTCCATGGTGTGACTGCACCTCGAATAATGTGTAATATTGTGTTCAATTTTGGTCACCGCAACTCAAAAAAGATGTGGAGGGGCATAATCGAATGGCACCGGCCATCTATATGGGCGGCCATCTATATGGCTGGCGCCGCAAAGAGCGGTCCTGAACCGTATTATTGAAAAAAATGGCTGGCCATCTTTTGTTTCGATAATACGGTTGGAGCCGGCCAAATGTCAGAGATGGCCGGCATCGGTTTTCGCCGACAATGGAAACCAAGGACGGCCATCTCAAACCCGGCCAAATCCAAGGCATTTGGTCATGGAGGGGCCAGCATTTGTAGTGCACTGGTCCCCCTCACATGCCAGGACACCAAAGGGGCACTCTAGGGGGCACTGCAGTGGACTTCAAAAATTGCTCCCAGGTGCATAGCTCCCTTATCGTGGGTGCTGAGCCCCCCAAATCCCCCCAAAACCCACTACCCACAACTGTACAACACTACCATAGCCCTAAGGGGTGAAGTGGGGCACCTACATGTGGGTACAGTGGGTTTGGGGGGGTTTGGAAGGTTCCCATTTACCACCACAAGTGTAACAGGTAGGGGGGATGGGCCTGGGTCCACCTGCCTGAAGTGCACTGCACCCACAAAAAACTGCTCCAGGGACCTGCATACTGCTGTCATGGAGCTGGGTATGACATTTCAGGCTGGCATAGAGGCTGGCAAAAAACTGATTTTTAATTTTTTTTTTGGGTGGGAGGGGTTTGGTGACCACTGGGGGAGTAAGGGGAGGTCATCCCCAATTCCCTCCAGAAGTCATCTGCTCAGTTGGAGCACTTTTCTGAGGCTTGGTCCTAAAAATAAATGGACCAAGTGAAGGCGGTGAAGTGTTCATCAAAGCCGGCCTTTTTTCCATTATCGGCCGAAGCCGGCCATCTCGTAACCACGCCGCCGTCCCACCTTCCATACCCTGCCGAAACACCCCCTTGAAGTTTGGCCAGCCCTGCGACAGAAAGCAGTTGAAGGAGGCGAAAATCGGCTTTCGATTATACCGATTTCGCTGGCTTCAGGAGATGGCCGACCATCTCCCAATTTGTATCGGAAGATGGCCGGCCTTCTCGTTCGAAAATAAGCAGGATAGTGGAATTAGAAAAGGTACAGAGAAGGGTGACAAAAGTGATAAAGGGAATGGGACGACCTCCCTATGAGGAAAGGCTAAAGCGGCTAGGGCTCTTCAGTTTGAAGAAAAGGCGGCTGAGGGGAGATATGATAGAGGTCTATAAAATAATGAGTGGAGTAGAACAGGTAGATG
This sequence comes from Microcaecilia unicolor, assembly GCF_901765095.1. Lineage (NCBI taxonomy): Eukaryota > Metazoa > Chordata > Amphibia > Gymnophiona > Siphonopidae > Microcaecilia > Microcaecilia unicolor. The sequence continues at coordinate 93,119,628 of NC_044039.1, forward strand.
TGAATCGCTTGTTTAATCTTCCAAAAATACTGGGACTAGGGGGCACGCAATGAAGCTACAAAATAGTACATTTGAAACAAATCAGAGAAAATATTTCTTCACTCAATGTGTAATTAAATTCTTAAATTTGTTGCCAGAGAATGTGGTAAAAGCAGTTATCTTAGCGGGTTTTAAAAAGGTTTGGATGGCTTCCTAAAGAAAAGTCCATAGGCCATTATTAAAATGGACTTGGGGAAAATCCACTGCTTTTTTGTAGGATAAGCAGCATAAAATGTATTGTACTGTTTTGGGATTTTGCCAGGTACTTGTAACCTGGAGTGGCCACTGTTGGAAACAGGATGCTGGGCTTGACTGACCTTTGATCTGTCCCAGTATGGCAATACTTATGTACTTATGTATAAAGCAATTCTATAATACCATAACACTAACTTCAAGAAGTAACACAATGGCCTATCTTGGAAAAGGCAGTACAGTAACATTATAGTGGGCATGTACCCGTACTGGAAAACTAAACAAGCTAGATTAGTACAGTTTCATAGAATGCCTGGTCGCTTTCACACATGCAGAACACAGACATGAATAGGTAACCACAAACTAAAAATAGAAATATATAGACAAAAATTGAACTGAACCCCTAAAATCCATACTCTGCATCAGTGCTAGACCAGTAAAATAGGAACAGTGATGCATGTCCTCTGGTATTGTGCAAAATATAAAATAGCAGATGTTAGAGTCCTTTTTATAATAGTGCGTTGGCACCTATGAGCATCCAACATGTGTCAAATGGGCACTACCGCCCAGCTACCGCATGCCATGGGTGGTAATTCCATTTTTGGTGCACGCCCAAAATGCGGTAGAAAATATTTTCTATTTTCTACTGCAGGGAGCTTACCTGGCAGTAACTGTCAATTGGCACACACTGGATTCTTACTGCCCGGTTTGCTTGAGATCTTATCGCTAATCAGGCCGAAAATAGATGCATGCTGGTTTTCATTTTCCAGCACATTAAAAAAAATCCCTTTTTTCCAGGTGTGCTCAGAAAGTAGACCAGTGCACATCCAAAACACACGTCTACACCAGTGCAGGCCACTTTTGGTTGCCCCTTAATAACATTTTTGACTTGTTTTTGAAGGCCAAAACCTCCTTCCTTAGGTCAGGCCAGTATACCATAACAGCAATATACTATCCCAACCTGAAGAAGAAGGTTTTGGTTTCCGAAAGCTAGAAAACTAGTTAGAAATTGTATTTAGTCCATTAAAAAGGTATCACCTTATTTTCCATTTTACCTTTATTTTTGTTTATTAACCTTTAAAGTAAACTAACATAGCTACTACATTATTTCATCCTAAATTAAAAACAAAATTCTTTCTACCTTTGTTGTCTGGTCATTTAATTTTTCTCTATTGGTCCCAGTCTCTGGTTACTATTTTTCTATCTTCTTTCAACTCTCTTTCCAAGGGTCGCCTTTCCATTTATCCATTTTTCCCTTTCTATCTTCTTCACTTCTTCCACCACATGCAACTTTTTATCTGTTCCTTTCAGCTTTCTTCCTCTTTTTTCTTGCCTATCCATTCAGATTTCTTTCATTCTTATTACCATTTTTCAATCTCTCTCTTTGTACTATATCTGTCTAAAGCTTTCTATCTCCTTCCCCAGTGGTGTGCTGGTAAATGTTTAACAACAGGCTCTCTCCCTGGTCCCCCTCTGTGCCCCCCCGGTCCCCCTGTGCACCCCAGGTCCCCCTGTGCACCCCCCCCCCAAATTGCAGAGCTGGCTATGGCCGGGGAGAGAGCCTGGGGTGGGGGTGGCAATGCATTCCTTCAGGAAAAAAAATTAAATGATCCCAGGTTCCAATCTAATTCATGTTTAATGTGCGATAAAATGCCGTAAATAAATATAAACTTTTAATGTTGAGCACCTGATTCTCAAAGTGAACATATTCCAAACTCTATAATAAAAATAAAATGATTTTTTTTCTACCTTTGTTGTCTGGTGACTGTTTTTCTGATCATGCTGGCCCAGTATCCGATTCTGCTGCTATCTGTCCTCTTAACTCCGTTTCCAGGGCTTCCTTTCCATTTATTTCTTTCCTTTCCTCCTTTCTTCTTCATTTCTGGTCCTCAGCTTCTGCCTATTTTCTTCATCCATGTGCAGTTTTTCTCCTCTCTTCCTTTTCCCTCATCTCATCTCCTTCCTCACTCTTCTCTCCCCTCCATCCATGTCCAGCATTTCTTCTCTCTCCTCTCCTCTCCCCTGCCCTGCATGCACCCATGTCCAGCAGTGACCCTCCTTTCCCCTGCCCTGCATGCACCCATTTCCAGCAGTGACCCTCCTCTCCCCTGCTCTCCATCCACCCATGTCCAGCAGTGACCCTCCTTTCCCCTATCCTCCATCCACCCATGTCCAGCAGTGACCCTCCTCTTCCCTGCCCTGCATGCACCCATACCCAGTGACCCTCCTCCTCTCCCCTGCCCTCCATCCACCCATGTCCAGCAGTGACCCTCCTCTCCCCTGCCCTCCATCCACCCATGTCCAGCGCGACCCTTAGTTCTCTCCCCTCCATCCACTCATGCCCAGGGACTCCCTTCTCTCCCCTGCCACCCCTCCTGAAATGTTCACCGGCGTCTTCTCCCTCCCTCCCTCCCTCCCTCCCTCCGGGTCCGTCCTGTCTCTCGCCGACCTGACTCTTCTAATTCTTCGGCGGGGCAGGCAGTCTTGCCTGCCTGCTACCAGCGCTGACTCTCCCCTGCCGGTTCGCGCTTCAAAATGGCCACCGAGACTTCAGTAGAAGTCTCGCGAGGTCGCCTCTGGAAGTCTCGGTGGCCATTTTTAAAGTGCAAACTGGCAGGGAAGAGTCAGCGCTGGTAGCGGGCAGGCAAGACTGCCTGCCCTGCCGAAGAATTAAAAGAGTCAGGTGACGGTCAGTTACAGTGAGGGATCGGGCGGGCGATTGATCGATCGATCGGGCGGGAGGGAGGGAGGAGAGCCGGCTCGCAGTAGGAAACAACCAGCTCGCAAGTCGGTACAAAATGTAACAACCGGCTCTTGCGAGCCGGTGCGAGCCGGCTCAGCACACCACTGTCCTTCCCTCACCCTGTCCCTCCCATGCTCCTTCCTCTTATTCCCCATTCTTTCACTAACTCTTTCCTATCTCCCCCCCCCCTCACCCTGCCAACCAGCAGCTCTTGTTGTCCTGCACGGGAGGAAACAAAAGGTACTGCATGACAGCAGGTGGGTTGGGGAGAGAAAGAGAAGCAAGGAAATGGGATGGGAGAGAGATAGAGAGAGTGTGAATGCCTTGAAGGCAGCAGGTTCAGCGGACAGAGAAGATCGGAACAATAGCTTCATTTCTTGAAGTCTCAAGAACTGCTGGAACGCCATTCCGCCCCATTCCTGTACAAAGTAAGCCCTGTAAAAATAATTATTCAAAATGAACAGTCCCCTCTCGTTTAGACTAATGCAATCTGCTTCTTGCTGGCCTCTGTATAATTATGGTACAGCCAGAGACCCCCCCACTGGAATGGTGGAGGGCCCAGTCATAGAGCTCAGGCTATTAGACCCTGGCTGAGACAAAAATCTGATGGCTGACATAACTGGGAGCTTACTGGAAAAGTATGGCCTAGTTTGTAGCCCGGATTGAGGCCTAAATAAGCTAAATTAGGAAAAGTTAGGTCAATAGATATGGAAACAAAATGGAGGATTTCAGCACAAGATGGAAGCCGTATCTGTTACAAAGTGGAATTTTCTCTAATGTAAGTTAGAAAAACAAGTTGAGAAATGAGTGAGTCATGCCAGGTGCAAAGAAAATAGGGAACTAGCTCGCTGTGTTTTAGAGTGTCCCTTTATGAAGAGGGAACGATTAGAAGGATAGAGAAGCGTTAGAACTCAAAGCGGTTTACCAACCAAGAGGGTAGCAGTTTAGAGGGAATTATAGAGAGAAGGGTTAGGAGATAAAAGATTGGCCAGGCATCATGTATTTAAGCAGGAAAGGAGAGCATGGAGAAGCTAAGCAATAAGGACAGGCTAGAATAAGATACGGACATGAGAAATAAGCAGTTAAAATGTGAAATCATAGAACCTAAGGGAGGGGCATTTACAGTGCATCAGTCCGATAACATTAAATTACTGAGGGCTAGGCTGATACTGTAGGCTAAGATAGGGGTAAGAGGAAGCCCAAGTGATATTTCTGGCAAACATAAAACTATATGTAGAAAGGGAAAAGAGAGCGAGTGGGTCTCTGACCAACTACGCACATGAAATTATTTTAAGGAAGTTAAGAAGAAAGACGTTACAGTGAGCCACGGCGAAGATAAAGAAATGAGAGATAAGAGAATCAATGACATGTATTTCACTAAAGCCACAAGCAGACTATAGAATAAAATCATGAGAGAAGCAACATACGAAGTTACAGTTTCTGTCAGGCTGGCAGGAAGCCATGAGTGTCACTGAAACCGGAAGAAAGAATAGCGAAGGGCAAGAGATGAAGGGAGGCAATGGCAGCTCACAGCAAACAAAACACACACAGCAAGTACAGGATTAGAGAGATGAAAAATATAGAAACTAAAGTACGCAAGAAGTAGAGAGAAGGAGGAAGTGTAGAAAACAGAAGTGTAAGGCGTCACAAGTAAAGCAAGAGAAGGATCTGACAGTATGAGATGGATTAAAATAGAATGCTAGTACATTAAAACAAGGGAAAAAGTAAAACCTCCATTATGCAGTATTTCGCCACCAAAGCACTCACATTTCCACAATTTGGTGTAGGGCAGAGCCGGGGTAGGCTGTGTTTTAGAGTGTCCCTTTATGAAGAGGGAACGATTAGAAGGATAGAGAAGCGTTAGAACTCAAAGCGGTTTACCAACCAAGAGGGTGGCAGTTTAGAGGGAATTATAGAGAGAAGGGTTAGGAGATAAAAGATTGGCCAGGCATCAGTTCCCATACACTAGCGCGTATTTTCACCAAGATGCATGCTAGCCAGAAATGATATATAAAGCAAGAAGAACAGTAAACAAGAATTAGTTATCAGGAAAGTTGTGTGATGACTGAATTTACTTTTACCAAGTGGAAATGCAATAACAAAGTAGCAGAATACTGGGAGAAAAACAAGAGATGAAAATGAATTGTTCTTTTTGGTCAAATGGAAAGTCAACTCAATCCCCTCTTGACCAAAAACTAGTAAAAAAAAACAACTAAATCAAACGTGCGTGTGCCTTTCAACGGAAGAGCTTCACCACTGCTGGTCTCAACAAACCTCCGTTACTCCCGGTAGTGGAACCTCGGGCGACAGGAGTATCGACCTGCAATTGCTCCTGTTCTGTTGTTTATACTGGATTATTTTTATGGTTGTCAATACAGACATCACCTCCCACTTAGTCGCCTCTCCCCTCTCCAATCGGTTCAAAACTCTGTTGCCCGTCTTGTCTTCCGCCAGGGTTGCTTTACTCATACTACCCCTCTCCTCAAGTCGCTTCACTGGCTCCCTATCCGTTTTCGCATCCTGTTCAAACTTCTTCTACTAACCTATAAAAGTACTCACTCTGCTGCTCCCCAGTATCTCTCCACACTCGTCCTTCCCTACACCCCTTCCTGTGCACTCCGCTCCATGGATAAATCCTTCTTATCTGTTCCCTTCTCCACTACTGCCAACTCCAGACTTCGCGCCTTCTGTCTCGCTGCACCCTACGCCTGGAATAAACTTCCTGAGCCCCTACGTCTTGCCCCATTCTTGGCCACCTTTAAATCTAGACTGAAAGCCCACCTCTTTAACATTGCTTTTGACTCGTAACCACTTGTAACCACTCGCCTCCACCTACCCTCCTCTCTTCCTTCCCGTTCACATTAATTGATTTGATTTGATTACTTTATTTATTTTTTGTCTATTAGATTGTAAGCTCTTTGAGCAGGGACTGTCTTTCTTCTATTACTACTACTACTATTTAGCATTTCTATAGCGCTACAAGGCATACGCAGCGCTGCACAAACATAGAAGAGGGTTTGTGCAGCGCTGCGTACGCCTTGTAGCACTATAGAAATGCTAAATAGTAGTAGTAGTAGTATGTGACCTTCAGTAATTCTGAAAATTAAAAAAAAAAAAAAGAAGAAGCTGTAGCAGCCCTTTTCCTGACATAAGCATATACATTAAAGGAATAACATAATGTTAGAGTAGTGGGCTGAGAACCAGTGAAGTAGGATTATCTTTACCTGATTAGTTATGCGGGTGCAGAAACCAAATATCAGCCAACATCTGCATTAGTTCCTGCAAACTGCAGATGACCTTGCTTCCCTCTCTGTCTCCCTCCCTCCCAACAGCTTCAATCTCCCTCCTTCCTCTGATCAGCTATGATCTTCCTCCTATCCCTCCCAACTAGCTCTGACCCCTCTCCCACCCTCACCCACAAGACAGACTACTGCTAGAAGTCATGGTGGCCATTTTTGCTTAGGAACCATGAGGGGCAGGAGCATGTGGGATACACTCCTGTCCTCAATGACCATTAGATACCAAACCACTTAAAGTAGGACTGAGGTCCTGTGCAATTTGTGGACAGGTGAAAGGCAAGATTGGCAAAGCTGTTCTGCTGCAACTAGGTGGTAGGTGGAAGGGAGATCAGAGCTGGTTGGAGGGGCAGGAGGGGGATCAGAGCTGGTTAGGAGTGGGAAGAGGCAGTGGCATAACCAGTCCTACTATTTTGGGTGGGCCCAGAGTTAAATTGGATGGGCCATTCCAAACTCTCCCCTTAGCTCAGCATTCCTTCTCACCTCCACTCCCACAGACTGGTATCTGCCCCCTCTCTGAATCTCCCTGTTGTATATCAGAAATATCCTGATGGCCATAGCAATTCATCTTCGCTGGCTGCATTGGTCCCCACAGGCTTCCCTCTGCCATGTTCCACCATTGCTGACTTCACTTCCTGTTTGCTCACAAGCAGGGAATAAAGATGAATCACTGCAGCTGCCAGGATGCCTCTGAGGTCCCCCAGGGAGGATTCAGACAGGGGGCAGATGCTTGACCACTGGTGGAGGAGAGGAGGAGAGGGGAGAAAGTGCTGCTGCTGGGTGGGCCTGTACCCACCCAGGTCCACCTGTAGCTATGCCCTTGGGAGGGGGATTGGAGCTAGTTGGGGGAAAGGAAGCGGGATTGGAGCCGGGTGGGTGGGAGTGGAGATCAGACCTTTTCAGAGGGGATGGAAGAGGGGATCACAGTTAATCGGGGAGGGGGGCTGGAGGGGGGAAGTGTAAACTCACCTTATGCAGGTCCTGGCTGATATTCAGTCAGGACCCGCATGTGTTATGCTGCCACCACATGTCTGGTGAGAGCCGGATATTCAATGTCGGCACCCAGATGTAGCCCTGCATTGAATATACATAGCTAATTTAGTTTGCCACGACTAGTGCTTAAATAAATGCTGACCACTGCCAGCTATATATTGACCAGTAGATTGTAAGCCCTCTAGGGACAGGGAAATACTAATGTACTGTATTTGAATGTAAATCACTTACACTTTATTTCATACATATAGGCAAATGTATTTCAAATTTCCCCTCTTTTTTTTAGAAAGAAGATAATTTTACATCTTCCACTACCTTGCTTCCTTACTGGTTCCATTGCCCTCTCCTCCCTCCCTCTAGCAGTTACCCCCCCCCCCCCAGAGTTCTTTCTCCTACTTCTCCCTTCCAAGTTCCAATACCCAATGTAACTTACCCTCACCATAGCCACCCCCAATGCCATCACATTTATAGACTACCTATCATTACACATGTAAGTGGTTTACAACATACATAAAATTTAAACACATCCCCCCCCCCCCCCCCAATATTCAATGTTATTTAACCAGTTAGAAATGGCCACTGATTGGTTAAATAGCATTTTGTGGCTAACCACAAATATTCAGTGGGCAATATATCTGGCTATATTCATGGTTAGCGCCTACTGCTAAACCAGCTATGTCATGAGAGTTATCCAGTTAGGCGTAGATATTTAGTGCCTATCCAGATAAGTTTAGTGCTTAAGTCTGACCGCATAAATAGCAGTCCTATCTTTAACCACTAACAACCGATCAGCAGTGAATATTGAGTTAACTAATTAACTTTTTAGCATCCACCCCACCCCCAAGATATTCAATACTGACAGCCAAATATAGCCCAAAATCAAATATCCAAGTTTAATGCCGGCAGCAGACAACAAAAGTGCTGCCCAGTGCTGACTGAAGATTTGGCCTATAAGACATTTAAAAAATCCCAGTATGTATCAAAATATCTTCTCCATCACACCCTTCCTAGTTTTCCCTTGGGTTCCCCCATGGATTGATTTCATAGGCCCCTGCTCCCTCTCATCTCCCATTACCCCTCCACAGGTCCAGTGCTACTTCCTCCTGCATCACTGCAGTTATTTTCCTCTTCCCCTCCCTACTCAGTTCCATTACCAATGCCCATTACTCTATGCTCCTCTGTACCATTTCAATTGATTCCTACTCCAGTTCCATTCATTTCATCCAGTTTAGTTGTCCCTTCCTCAGTAACCCTTCCTGTCCTTTTCCACAGCCCGCATCCTTTCTTCTACCATGGTTCTATTCTGCCTCCTTAATTCCATTACCCTTCTTCCAGTTGTCTCTTTCCTGGTTTCAATGCCCCTCATGCTAATGCCCTTCCCCTCCCCTATAAACTCCTTTCTTGTTTCTACTGCTCCTGCTGACCAGCATCACCCTGACAACAAAACTCATTTGCCTCCTCTCTGCTCTGGGACCAAAAGCTCTCTACTTTATTCTTGCTACCTCCTTTCTCCTCTGGGGTCCTGGCATGCTCTCAGATATATTTCTCACTCTTGCCCTCCATTGACCAATCTGTACTGATATGACTTGTTTGGTTTTCAAGTATGCGTATGTGCCTACTGCAATATTAGGGTGCTGCCTTTTCCAAGATAGGCCCCTGTTGTGTCACTTTTGGAAGTTACTGTTATAGTATATGTCCTGAGTGACTTTTATAGGCTTTTGTATTACTTTACAATATGCCTGGTACTAGAATGTGGATTTACAACTCTTGGCCACCATCTCTCTCTCTCTCTCTCTCTCTCTCTCTCTCTCTCTCTCTCTCTGGGCCTGCTCTTGTCCCTATTTCCTTCTGTCATGCTCCTATAGTGCTCCACTTCACAACAGTTCTCTGCTCTGGGGCTGACCATGTCATCTGCCTTTTTCACCCACTATTCTTGTCTCCTTTCTGTACCTCCATCCCTCCTACCCCACAAGCTCTCCTGAATGGTGAAAGAAGCCACATAGGCCATATGTTCCCTAAGAAAATGCTGGTTGCTCCTGTGAGCTGCATCCTCTCTCTTTAGGTATGCTTCTTGTTGAAAGGAGATGAACAAGGAGCACTGTGCCCCTTAGAGATCCTGTGGCCTACACTGCTACTACTCAGTGCAGGAAAGAGCAGCCCACAGTTGCTGTCGTTCCTGCTGGGAAGTGTTTTTATCTAGGGTTGTACAGACCCATGAGGACCCTCTGTGGTAGGCTGGCAAACTAGCCATTCACCAGAGAGGTTCCTCTCAAGGCTGTCGTCTATAAAGCGCCTGCGCTTATCTGACTCGCTTCTAATGTCCATGGACATATGTGTATTCTTATTAACCATTTTATCTCTAGATATTTCATGGAAAGGAGTGAGAGGAGAAGTTATAAGGATAATTACCTTTATTATAGCTTACCACAATAATACAGCGGGATCAGGAATACAAGCAGATGGGAGGACAGTCGGACAGCACTTCGTGCAGCAAGCCAAAAGGTCTTCTGACACGCCCAAAGTCTCCCTGCCTTTTATACCCTCCTAACCTCATTCTAAGTAATGGGGCCCATAAGCTCCAATGTTACACTTGTTTACTTCAAACTAACTGACCACAATCTTGCTCAACCAGTAAGTCTTTTCCTTTGCACCTGCAGATACTTAAGAAAAACAAGTCTTTTTCTAACTTAAATAGGGAAATTGGGGAATATCCACTTTATAACTGTCACTTTAGAGTTTCCATTTTGTTTTCTGATCTCCATTTTGTTTCATGTTTCTCTGACCAATTTTCCTAATTTAGATTATTTAGGCCTCACTCCAGGCTAAAAACTAGGCCATGCTTTTCCAGCAAGCTCCTAGGCATATAAGCCATAACGTTATTGACTTTACCAGGGTGTCTATATGGCCTGAGCTTTTAAGGCTCAGCCCCTTGCAGCCCTCCACCATTCCAGTGGGGGTCTCTGGCTGTATTATATCTTATCAGAAGCTCAGTCATATTTAACAGTCATCAGTTAAATGTGTATTCCAGAAGGAAGCAACCAGTTTTCATGCCCATGTGTAGCTAGTCTCATGGTATGTTCATACTGTGAGACTGATTCCACGTGGTACAGGAAGCTCATGTGTTGTTATGTGCTGGTGATGTCAATGTGAGAGAGGATCGAGAGGAACACAGGTGAGGCTACAATATTTGACAAGGCAGAGAGAAAAGTTTTGCATGTTGCCTCTGTCCCTATTGCCAGAATCAGGGAGGTTCCCAAAGGCATCAGATCTAGGAACAAAAGATTGAAACTGATGAAAATCCCCCCAAAACTGGGACATCTGGAGGAGCATTTTCAAAAGGGATGTCCAAGTTGCGATTTGGATGTCCTTTCAAAATGGCAAAATTCAGGGGCGGGGAAACCCGTATTTTCAAAAAAAGATGGATGTCCATCTTTCGTTACCATCAGAGACATCCAAATCCTTAAATTTAGATGTCCCTAGACTTGGACGTCCCTAGACAAGGACGTCTTTGGTTTCGAAAATCGCCGAAAGTCAGAAACGTCCATGTCAAAAACGTCCTAATGCAAGCCATTTGGACATGGGAGGAGCCAGCATTTGTAGTGCTCTGGTCCCCCTGACATGCCAGGACACCAACCGGGCACCCTAGGGAACACTGCAGTGGACTTCATAAATTGCTCTCAGGTACATAGCTCCCATACCTTGTGTGCCGATCCCCCTCAAACCCCACTACCCCCAACTGTACACCACTACCATAGCCTTTACAGGTGAAGGGAGGCCCAGTGGGTTTCTGGTGGGTTTTGGAGGGCTCGCTGTTTCCTCCACAAATGTAACAGGTAGGGGGGGATGGGGCTGGGTCCGCCTGTCTTAAGTGCACTGCACCCACTAAAACTGCTCCAGGGACCTGCATGCACTGTCATGGACCCGAGTATGACATCTGAGACTGGCATAGAAGCTGGCACGACATATTTTTAAAGATGTTTTTTGAGAGTGGGAGGCGGTTAGTGACCACTGCAAACCTAATGAGAGGTCATCCCCGATTCCCTGCGGTGGTCGTCTGGTCATTTTGGGCACCTTTTTGTGCCTTATTCGTAATAAAAACACGTCTGGGTGAAAACGTCCAAGTGTTCATCAGGGATGTCCTTGTTTTTTTTGATTATGGGTCAAAGATGTCCAAGTGTTAGGCACGCCCAAGTCCTACCTTCGTTATGCCTCCAACACGCCCCCCTTGAACTTAGGACATCCTTGCGATGGACTGTAGTTGGAGACGCCCAAAATCGGGTTTCGATTATACCGATTTGGACGTCCCTGGGAGAAGGATGTCCATCATCTTCTGATTTATGTTGAAAGATGGACGTCCTTCTCTTTCAAAAATGAGCCCACTGGTAACCTAACATAAAATTGGATGTCCAGGTAGAATCAATTAAGGCGCCAAGTAAGAAAAACTCTTGTTGTGAAGTTTTGAGGTGACTTTTAACACCAGAGAGGTAAGCACAATTGCCCCCTTAATAACAGATGCAGATCATCAGGTCTAAATGAGTGTTAGCCTTGGAATGCCTACCTTGGAATGGGTGTAAATGCTGGCATCCAAATATTTTAAAGTATGGGCCAATAGCATTATTTAACTGGATAGGAGCAGACAGTACCAGCACTTAATCGGACAGCACCACTGAACATCAGCATGGACAGCCATGACCATTTCTATTTAGTGCCCAGGTGATCTAGAGGCAGAGCTAAGAGTTATCCGGACACTACTGATTCAGTGCTGGTGTCTGCATAATTATATTGGCAAGCTGGGCTGGATACAAGGCTGTTCTATCTGGGTGCCAAGGTTTAATATCATCCAGACCCAGATAACTTCTGGCTGCTGGATTTGGCCTAAGGCTGAATATCCAGTCCCAAATCTGACTGCTGTGGACTGATTATTGCCCAGTATGTGTGTATTGTCATTAAGAAATCAGAAATGCTTATATACTTTGGCAGCTTGACCAAACCATGCCACAAAACAGCTACTTGAAAACTGCATAATACAGATCTAAATGTGTAAACAGTAGCTTTCTAATACTGCTATTCACACAAGTTGGGAATTTACATGTGTAAATGCTGCACAAGCTTTCAAAAATGACCTCCAAAGGAGGCAATTTTTAGATTGCCTGGGTTGCTTGCTAGATCTGCAAGTGCCTTTTTGAAAAGGAAATCGGCCACAGTTTCCCTTTAAATATTTTCCTCCAGATCAAGATCAAGGGTAAAAAAGAAGATACAAAATATGCAGTAAAAAATATGCTCAATTATTTCTAAATGTATTCACTCATTGCAAAAAGTTTCCCACCCCAAACCTAACCCCATTCCTTTCTCTCCTTGGTAAAAGTATGTGCATTGTGAAACAGCATGTGTACATTTACCCACACCGAGGTCAAATTCCAATAGGCACCTTTGTGCAGGGAAACAACAAGTTACTTGCATTAAAAGCTTTGCAAATTGTTCTCTCGCCACATTCAGGAGCATTTTGTAAAGTCACCAGGTAACTTACAGTCCATAGTTAGACCTGCAAACTCATTTTCAAAAGAAAACTTCCCATTGAATGGGTTAGGGGAGAAAAATTCTGGCCCATTTTCAAATTTTTAGTTTTTTTTCCTCCCATTGTTCAGATTTTTATGGTTCATTTAGGTGCTTATTTTAGAAGCATCACTCATGTTAAAAAAAAAACAGGATATAAACATCTAAAACTGAAGAATGTGCAAATGTGAAGGAGACATGATCTTGGTGTGTTTTGGGAATGTTTATTCCCCATTTCAGAAGGAGAATGAACATCTATGTCCTAACAGAGAGACTTCAGGGTTAACATCTGCTAGCTAGGACATATATGGGCTCTGTTTACTAAGCTGTGCTAACGTTTTTAGTGTGTCTTAAAAATCAGTGCACACTAAATGCTACAGATATATATTCCTATGGGTGTCTCTAGTGTTTAGCGTGTTATAATCATTAGCACACACTCAAAATGCTAGTGTGCCTCTAGCACGGCTTAGTAAACAGGGCCATTAGGTTTCACAAAACTGCTCCCATTGAGCAGTACTCCACTACAGGGATTAGAAGAGGTTGTCCCCTTAATCCTCCAATACTTGATGACCCCCTACCCTCCACCACCCATTCACAAACTGAAAGCCAACCTTATCAGGCTCTGTGACAGCTCTAGGAAAAATAAACGTTTATGTTTCTAAAATGGCTAAGATAAATCTTTATGTTTAGTCACATAAACATTTATGTTGCTATTCCACAATATAATTGTTTCTGTGTCAGCACATAAATATCTATGTTCCCATTTTGATCTGTTTATATCATATTTTAGATACTTCTGTTTCTAAAATGGATGATCGTGCCATGTGTAACCAGCCCACAAACATCCATTTCTCCATAACACTTTATTCCATTCCCCCAATCTTCAAAACCATTTAACTGGCCAGGAATGCACCTGGGCAGTTAAATGGCACTTAATCTGCTATTTGCTGATATTCAGTGGAGGACAGCCGTTTTTTCTCCACTGAATATTCCCAGTTAGCACCTAGGAGATAAGTGGCTATATTGTACAATTTTCATGTCTCCTACCTCAATGCAAGCGGCGTCCTCGGGCTGCGCGAGGGCCTGTCGACATGCACACTTGACTGGCACTGCCTGAGCCATGTGTGTGTGTAGTCCTCTCTGGGTTTGTTCAGAGAGCAGTGGTTGCAGGCTCCTTAATTGCTTTACTTCCACCCACTTGTGTCTGCCCTTCCTCTGCCTGGCTTCCCTTGCTTGTCTCCTATTGGTCTTCCGGTTCCTCCTTCCCCTGCTCTTGTCCTATGGCTGTGCCCCTTCTTTCTGCTGATGTCAGACGCCAGCACTTTATCAGCTGAGCTCTCTCTGGATTCCATGCTTCGGCTTCTACTTTAGTAGGTGTTTCTAACTCTGTAGTCTGCTTCTTATCTACTGGTCCCTCGTTGCTGACTTTGCCTGTACCTGGTTTACCCTTCTGCCTGCCTACTGCCTACTAACTTTCGCCTGTACCTGGATTACTCTCTTGCCTGCCGCCTGCCTACTGACTGCCGTTTGTACCTGGATTACTCTCTTGACCTGCTGCCTGCCTGGCCAATACATTCATCATCCCGCTTCCAGCTCCGTCTCGTAAGTCCTGCAGGCCACGCGCACCTAGGGGCTCAACGTCTGGGGAACGGCGGTCAGTGCAGGTGAAACCCGGGGTTGTCCAGCCACCAAGCAGAACCTGGTCCGAGTATCGGGCTCAGCAGTGCTCTACTTGGTACAAGAACTCACAAGTCTGACAGCAATATAGCCAGCTATCCCTGATTATTCAATTCATATCTGGCTATTGTAAGTGGCCACATTGAGTTGCTTAAATATCTGGTATACCTTTAGCTGGTTAAAAGTTAACTGACTTATCTTCGAATAGCGACGTACCGGTTAACTTTAAACCAGCTAAAAATAAACTGTATTTTTAATGCCAGTCACCAGAAACGGCCTGGTATTGAATATCCAGGCTGACTGCCTACTGCGTGAGTTAGCCGGGCTGCCTCCCACGGTCTGAATATCAGGCCTCATATATTTTAAAAGAGGCTCTATGTTAGGAGATCCTGTTCAAAAATATTAGCGGGACTTGAGATGTCCTGACCTAGACATCTTAATTTTGATTTGAACATCCTTTCTAAAATGCCATAAAAATATTCTAATGTTCATCAGAACTTCTTAATGCATGTAAATTGACTTTTGTGCATATTCATTTGTAGAGTAAAGCTTGTTAAATTCATTTTCTAAGCACCACATTTTTTAAGGTGTGCTCACAAATTGAATGCATACTCTTGAAAGCACATCCCTATCATAGAATTTCCTTTTGAGAATTTGATACTGGAAGAGAGGAGGTACTTGTTTTATTTTGGAACTTAACATATTTACTGAGTGTGGGGAGCTAGTTGAGGGTGCCCAGGAGTCTGACAAAGGTGGACTGGGGGTGTGGCTGGGTCTTCTGACTTGATTGCACTGCTTGCTCTGACATTATCAAAAGTGCCCGCATATGGATAAAGAGCAGCTAGTTTACCCACAGCATGGCTCTAGGCACATGACCAAAGGGGAATGCCCCTTTGGGTAGCAATGAGGTGATAAGTATGTTTTTTCTTTTCTTTTAATAACGAGTAAATGCCAAAGATTGGAGAAAAGATTACTGTGCTAGCAACAGGTTCTATAAGTAGTGGTCCTATGGATAAGCCTGTTAGACCCCTGTAACTTCAGTAACTTCCATTGAAGGCCATAGGGTTAAATTTCTACTTCATTCTCTGGACCATAGGGTTGAATTTCTAATTCATTCTCTGGGGTTTCTTTGAGCCCCATTGTAAGAATTTCCCCATTGCCTCTGGCAGGTATGAAAGATGGTACTATTGATTGGGATCCAAGTTGGGCCTAGAATTCTAGTTTCTCTAATGCTAATACATCATCTACCTCTGTGGCTTCTTTTCTTTTTAGTAGGGTTGTTATCCTCCCTAGTGTGGTTTCTATCATTAGGGATTTAGAGGTTCCATGAACTGTTCCAGTGAGTACTGAACATGCTGAAGTTTCTTTCAAGGATAGTTGGACTGTTGTTCTAGGTACTGACTTTGTATGCATATTAAGTTATGTATTTTGGTTTGCATGCACAGTGATAATGGCTTAACTTTGTTTTTTTTATGATTTTACATTTTTTTATGTTCATTTATAAGGAACATGCCTATATGTGCCACTTTCTCTTTTCCATATTGACGAGTTTTGCAGGTAAAGTATTGGTGATGATCTTTATTAGATATTGTGATATCCCCCTTCTCACTCAGGGTGACCTGGTTCTCAATATGCAAAGCATATGCAGATTAGTGTGCTACCCCTTCTCACTCAGGGTGACCTGGTTTCCACTCAGCACATTAAGCAGGTCTCACCAACTGCATATTTCTCAGGCAACTCTTTATTCCAGCCCCTGGGCACACTTCTTCTAGCTTAACACTTTATGCTTTCATAGATCTTCACATTGAGCCTCCCCACACGGATACATGGGCTCAGTACTACACCAATACTTTGGGGACTCTCAACCCCAGGCTTTGCAGCCTGCTTCTCTTAGAACTTTGGACACACAGTCCCTCTTTGAACACACAGTTCTAGACACCCAGTCTTTTCTTCTTGGACACACAGTCCCTCTTTGAACACACAGTTCTAGACACCCAGTCTTTCTTCTTGGACACACAGTCCCTCTTTGAACACACAGTTCTAGACACACAGTCAAACTCTAATGCTTTAGGGACTTCTTACCCCAGGACTTTCAGCCTGCTGATCTCCTTTGGACACCCAGTCCACCCCCAAGTCCATAAGGTTAGCCAGTATCTTTCAGGGGCTCTCTCTTCTTCTGCTGCTAGCTCACTTCCCCCCATTCACAACTCAGGTGGGGTATAAAGTGGTTAATTAGCCAACCAGGACCCAGCCCATAATCTCCTGCACCTGTGGGCCTCCCAGGGCTCTCCCCGGTCCTAGCGACCTCCACTTTCTTCTAGCGCCCTACACCCTATAGGACAGCCTCATACCTTCTCACAATATGTTTAAGCTGCTTTATTGTCAGAGATTCTTTTTATTCTATTTATTATGTATTTTATATGTTTCTAGACCCCTGATGAAGGCATAGTGCTGAAACTTGGCCAAGTCAGGTCTTTGCACATTAAAACTGCATGTGGCGAAGCTATGTGTCATGAATTTAGGTTAAAAGTGAGCTCTTGGGCTGCTGCTGGTGAATGGCAGCAGCAGGCAAACCACCCAAACAAGGACTGGAACTGGAAAACTGGACTGGAACAGACTAGAAGTGCAAATGCACACAGGCAAGAACAGACAAAAAGTGCAATAAGAACACAGGAAAATACAAAGAAGCAACACTTGGCTAGGCAGGCACAGGGTACACAGGAGCAGAGCTTGGCTAGGCAGTAACAGGGTACACAGGAACAGAGCCAAGAAAAGCTTGAAGAAAGACACTCAAATGGACTGCAAGGCCAAACTGGAACCTGTGCACACCAGACCCCTTTCATACGGGCCGCTAGGCCAAACTGAAACCCAAACACAACTGCAAAAGGCAAAAGAGAAGGCATGTACACAGTAGCAGGGGCCTAACAAGAAAAGAACACAACAAGGCTGAACACACACAAAGCTGCACTGGGACCTACATAAACTCAAGGACTGAAGGCAAGCCCAAGCTCACACAAGCACATAAACAAGAACCAAGGCAGAAGTGCTAAACAAGCACACTAGCAAAATCTGGAGACCTTTGAAGTTGCAAAAGCCCTGTTTGAATGTCCTCACATTCCTTAAGAGAGCCTTCACACTAGCAGGGGCCTAACAAGAAAAAAACACAACAAGGCTGAACACACACAAGGCTGCACTGGGACCCACATAAACTCAAGGGCTGAAGGCAAGCCCAAGCTCACAAAAGCAAATAAACAAGAACCAAGGCAGAAGTGCTACAAGCACACTAGCAAATAAACAAGAAACAAGTGCTATCCTAGCACACTAGCAAAAAAAAAAAACAAGTAACAAGGCAGAAGTGCTAAACAAGCACACTAGCAAAATCTGGAGACCTTTGAAGTTGCAAAAGCCCTGTTTGAATGTCTTCACATTCCTTAAGAGAGCCTTCACTGATGATGTCATGACTTCAGGAAAGAGGCTTGAAACACACAGAATACCAGGTGAGGCTTGAAACACAGAAGAAGAGGTAGCAGAAGCAACCATGCAAGGAAAAAACAGTCTGGAGCTACCTCTGAGGCTGACCACCAGAAGGCATGGTGAGTCTGAAAGTGGGGGCACGATCACAGTTGTGACACTATGAGGTAGATGCACTAAACGTTTTTCAACGTTAAATGAGCCCTCAGGGAAGAATTTCCTATCCTTTCCATGCACTTAAGCCTATTTTCCGACGACAGTAGCAGCTAACGAAAACGGAATGGAGATGAGCAATTAGTGTGAAAACCCCATTGAAACGACATGCACTAACCTTTTCCGATTGCCTTTACGCAGGAAAAAGGCAGGAAAACTAACGAGAGGTCTGGACCTCTCGTTAGGACAGCTCTGTGCCAGGAAAAAGTGTTAAGTGAAAAAATAAACAAACTTTGAGCCAATCCCAGCGCATTAGCAGAGCTAAAAGCGCTGTGATTGGTCCAAAGGACCTCAGAAAACACATAAAAAAATAAAAATAAAAAAAGGATCGGGAGGGGGCAAGGGCGCTCATCAGGAGCGTCCTGTACGGACGGCCCCCCCCCGCTGCTCCCCACTTTCCGCCGCTCCCCCCACCCCGAAAAAGCAAACTTCTAGAAGCCCCTGCCCCCCTCCCTTCCTCACTACTCTCTCACCTCAGCTCCGCCTCCCGACATCCTCCGTCCGTGCCCCGCCCCCTTTTGGGGTCGTCGCCGCCATTCCCCTCCTCCATCGGGCCCCCCTTCCTCTTACCGGGCCCGTGCAGCGCCTCTCTCCTCTGTCCGAAGGCGCTGCACGGGCAAGAAGAAAGCTGAATCAGCTGATGCCTGCCTTCGCGATGGCGCGTCTTTCTCCTGCTGCGCCCGCCCCTGTCTGACGTCGGTAACCTACGTAGGTTACCGACGTCAGAAAGGGGCGGGCCCAGCAGGAGAAAGACGCGCCATCGAAGCTGGGCAAAGGCAGGCATCAGGCTTTCTTCTTGCCCGTGCAGCGCCTTCGGACAGAGGAGAGAGGCGCTGCACGGGTCCGGTAAGAGGGAGGGGGGCCCGATGGAGGAGGGGAATGGCGGCGACGACCCCAAAAGGGGGCGGGGCACGGACGGAGGATGTCGGGAGGCGGAGCTGAGGTGAGAGAGTAGTGAGGAAGGGAGGGGGGCAGGGGCTGCTTGAATTTTGCTTTTTCGGGGTGGGGGAGCGGCGGAAAGTGGGGAGCAGCGGGGGGGGGGGGGGGGGCAAGGCCGTCCATACAGGATGCTCCTGATGAGCGCCCTTGCCCCCTCTCGATCCTTTTTTTATTTTTATTTTGATTTGGGAGCCATGTGCTTGTGTTTTGACTGTTTGTGGCATGCGCAGAGCAGCTAACATAACGCTTGGCTGCTCTGCGCATGATTTGGGGGCCGATTAACGATGTGTATTGTGATTCTTTGATACATTGTATGTTTCAATACCGATCTCAGCATGTGTGACTTTTTTTTTTGGTGCATTTTTCGTTATTTTAAAATCGTTAGGGACTTTAACGATTTAGATTTTTTTACGTTTGGTTGCTGCATCTGCCTCTATGTTTGTCTTTTCCTTCTCTCGAACACCTCTGCTATTTGTTGCTGCTTGTGTTGATATTAGGGAGTGATTTTCTCCTGTTTTAGTGCTGTAAGGTAACTCAAGCATGTAGAAGACAAGTATTTTTTTTTTTTTGCCAGAAGCACAGGATGTTGTAGGTAGGGAGGGGTGACATTCTTCCATAGATTTTTTTTTATAAGTTCTTGATTACTTTTCAAGGAAACAAATATATCTTCTTTGATAATGTGCACCTTGAGAAATTCCTGAAGGATAAGTGGTTAACTAAGGGACCCTTTTACTAAGCTGCATTAGGTGCTAACATGCATATATGGGTACATCCCTGATTCTTATGTTTTTACAAGATAGGATGGTATGTGATAGATGTAGAGGAAGACATTCTGGTGATGGCTGCGAAAATGAAAACAAACACAACAGGGAAATTTTGTACAGTACACCAAAGGTCACTCCACAAAATACAAATCATATACAAGGGATGACAGAACACTGCCACAATGTTCTAAAAAAATGTGGAGAAAAATGTTTTAAGAGAGGGGTAACTCTTTGCCACCTTCATCAAGAAGGTGGCTAAGAGGATAAATTTCATTCCGAGAGATGCCCTATTAGACTATAGATGTAAGGAACAGTGTTCTGATGTTTTATATTTCATTAGTAAATATACCAACTAGTCTGAACTACTTGTTAAAACTATTCATCCTCATTGGAATATTCTTAAGTCTCATCCATGTTTTGCTGCTACTGATTTTTTTTGTTTATTTTTGCATACAATAAAAATCTTGGAGATCGGCTGAGTCGGAGTGAAGTTTGGCATCCTAATAATTTTTTGTCTAATGAGGTTCATGTTACATAGTAACATAGTAACATAGTAGATGACGGCAGAAAAAGACCTGCACAGTCCATCCAGTCTGCCCAACAAGACAAACATATGTGTATACCTTACCTTGATTTGTACCTGCCTTATTCAGGACACAGACCGTACAAGTCTGCCCAGCAATACTTCCCGCCTCCCAACCACCAGTCCCACCTCCCATCACCGGCTCTGGCACAGACCGTATAAGTCTGCCCTCCACTATCCTCGCCTCCCAACCACCAACCCCTCTTCCCCCCACCTGCTCCGCCACCCAATTTCGGCTAAGCTTCTGAGGATCCATTCCTTCTGCACAGGATTCCTTTATGCATATCCCATGCATGTTTGAATTCCGTTACCGTTTTCATCTCCACCACCTCCCGCGGGAGGGCATTCCAAGCATCCACCACCCTCTCTTGGATAATATCAGAACTATGGTCACTATCCTGTGTGTTCAATGATGTTGGAAACTTCCCTGTTTGAAGATCATCATACGGGGAAGCAATGCAAGTTGAAAAAACATACCACATGTCAATCTACAGGTGTGGTTTATGCTATCAAATGCCCCTGTACTTTATTATATGTTGGTCAGACTTCACACTCTGTACATTTGACTAATAGAACACAGATCTCGATTATCTACATGCAAGATGTCAGCTCCCCTGGTTTCCCACTCTATATCTAAATATCACACATTTTTGGATTTGAAATGTGTTATATTGGAACAACTTCAGTGATCAGTGTGTTGCAGTAAATTTAAACGATTATTGTTGCAACATGAGCAAAAATGTATTTATATGTTTGACACAGTGGAACTCAGGGGTTTGAATGTCAGGATTAAGACATAAGACATAAACATCGCCACCTGGGACAGACTAAAGGTCCATCTAGCCCAGCACCCTGTCTCCGACAGTGGCCAATCCAGGTCACAATCACCCGACAATTTCCACAGAGTAAAGCATTTAGTACCGCTTGTCCCAGGAATAGTGGATTTTCCCCTATGTCCATTTAATTACATTCTATGGCCTTTTGAAGTCCTCCTGCTTTTCTGTTGTTTTAAGTGGGTGGAGTTTTTTTTTTTCTTGAGTGCCATCGATTTTAAATTTTGACATCTTCAGTAATCCAGCGCCATCTTGGTAGTTGTTTGAGCTGCAGTACAGAGCATTCTCCCCTGATGCAGATTTTTTTTGCGAAACAGGAACCCATGTGTTGCCTTTTGGTGTTGCGTTGAAGATTTTCTGCTGCTGGTTGAAGAGATGGACAATGTCTTCATTTTGGATAAGTACAATTGAATTGTGACACAGTTTTGTAATTGCTCTAATTTTGGGGATGTTGAGAGCACTGTTACTGTTTTTTCTTTATAAATTTTAGGTGTTGTTGCCTCCTGTGTGGAGTTTTTTTTCTGAGAGTTCTATGATGGTTTTTTTTACATGTGGTCATTGTTGACCAGTGTTAAGCTGAGGCCTCTCTTTTTTTCTCCACATTTTTTGAGAACATTGTGGCAGTGTTCTCTCATCCCTTGTATTTGAAAAGGAAAAGTCAGGAAATCTGTTTGAAGTACATCCATGCAGGGGCGTAGCTAGGTGGGGCCACGAGGGCATGGGCCCCCACAGATTAAGCCCTGGCCTCCTCTCCTTTGGACCCCCCCTCCTGCCGCCGACCCCATCCAACCCTCCCCCATCGCTGCTGCCACCAGGTACCTTTGCTGGTGGGGGTCCACAACCCCTGCCAGCAGAAGTCTTCTTTAGCGCTGGTCGACTCTGGCAGCTTCACTGATGATCTGTTTCTGACTCCTGACGTCCTGCGTGCACGTCCTGCATGGGGCTACATACAGGATGTGCATGCAGGACATCGGGAGTCAGAAACAGATCATCAGCGAAGGTGCCGGAGTTGACCGGAGCTGAAGAAGACTTTGGCCAGCGCGGGTTGGGGCCTGCCGCCAGCCAAGGTACCTGGCGGCGGCGACGATGGGGGAGAGAGGCTAAACTGTGCCCTCCCACCTCAGGCTCTGGACCCTCCTCCCGCCAAGGTCTGGCTACGCCCCTGCATCCATGATTCTGTAAGAAGAATTAGGACAAATTGTACAACAGGATCCCAAGAATATGTAATATTGAGAGCTTTCGTAACAAAAAACTGAGCTAGGAGATTAGAAAAATTAGTATGAATGTCTGAGGGATTGAAGGAGATTAATTTCTTAACTACATAAAAGAGACTGGAAGACCTGAATATATATACCCTAGAGGAGAGGAGGGATAGGGACGATATGATACAGATGTTACTTGAAAGGTATTAATATAGAAACAAATATTTTTCAGAGAAGGGAAAGTTTTAAAACAAGAGGACATGAATTGAGGTTGCAGGGTTGTAGATTTAGGATTAATGTCAGAAAATTCTTTTTCACAGAGAGGATGGTGGATACCTGGAATGACCTCCCAAGGGAGATGGAGAAAAAAAGTACTGTGGTGGAATTCAAAAAGGCATGGGATGAACACAGAGGATCTCTAATTAGAAAAAAACAAAACTTAAAGGGTTGCATTTGTGTTTGCATGTCAAGTGGTGCTTAGATGGTGACTCTGGCTACATCAACTAAGGCCAGTGCTGGCCTAGCTTGTATGGTCTGAGTCCTACATATGGCGATCCAGTTTAGGATGGGCTGGATGAGAGATTCGACAGAAACTCCAGTGGTTTGGATTGGGAAGACAGTGCCGGGCAGACTTTTACAGTCTTTGTCTCACAAATAACAAGATGGATTTGGATAGGCTGGCGTGGGCTTTGACAGCAACTCCAGTAGTTGGAACATAAGGACAGAGCTGGGAGGACTTCTATGGTCTATGTCCCAGAAACACCAAAGAAAGACCATGATCAAGTATATAATATCACGTTCATTGTTGATTTAAATCTTGAATGATAAGCCTTTTCTTGGCAGGGAGGCATGGGTGTAGTTTGACTGTTTCATTTGGGGGGACAAAGGATGCAGTGGGACACATTAGCATATTCATTTGCATATATATATATATATATATATATATATATACTAATATGGAGGAAGGAAGGAAGGAAGGAAGAAAGGGAGGGAGAAAGAGCTGACTTTTTTGGGAATAACCTTAATGACTATGTACAGCTCTTTCTCCCTTCCTTCCTTCCTCTTTACCCAGCACTCCCTCTTCCTCTCCAGTAGTATTTCCCCATCCCCTTTCCCATACCATGCCAGTGTTGACCTTAGAAATGCATAGGCTCTATATGTAGATTCTTCAAGAGGTAGTGCGTCATGATTTAGGATCTAAAACCCTTTCTGATGTTTTGGTGCCACTTCAGTAAGGCCAACACACAATCTCTCCACTGCAAAACACTATACATAAACTTGTGCAAAAACACTCTCATAACCTTATCAAACCATAACAGCACTATTTCCAAGGACAGGACGAGCTACAACCTTATGCATGGAAAGGCAGCACTGTAATTACACCAGGCTCTAAAACACCAATACACTAACTTGTGATAAAAACAAAAAGGGCTGCAAATACTACACGCTAGCAGAATACTGCACCTTGATCACACATGAAAAACAAATGACACAACAGACATGACACAAGGGACTAGAAATCAAAAAAGATGAAGGCAAAATACTGAATTGGAAAGTTACCTCAAGAAGTCAGACTCAGCATGCAGCAATACTAGAGAAACAAGAAATACATCATCAGAGGAAGGCGGGACAATGAGAGGGAAGGGAAAGGCTGGAGGCGAGCCTGCTGTCATGCTGCACTGTTTTCAGTGTTGTCGCTGCGACTTAAAATAAAAGGTTTAAATTTAGGGTGGCAGGAATGGAGAGGAGGGCTGTCGGGGAGCTGGGGGGGGGGGGGGAAGGAGGGACCGAGAGCTGCCTGCAGCCGGGTTGCGCCGGCCCTGCATTTGGGGGGGGGGGAGGCAATGCTCTCTCTTGCCCCCCCAAACTATGCACATGCTGGGAGGTTCATGGTGGAGGTGCCCAGTGATCCCACCAGCTGCCTTTGAGGTGCTGTGGAGGATTTGCAGCCCATCTGCATATCCTCACAGCTTTCTCTGGGTGACTCCCATGTCCACTCCGTTCCACTCAGGGTCTTCACTGCAGTTGCCTAGCTGTCCCACCAGCTGCCTTCCAGGTGCTATGGAGGACTTGAAGCCCATCTGCATATCCTCACAGCCTTCTCCAGGGTGACTCTCAGGTCTACTCTGATGTGCTCAGGGCCTTTGCTTCTGGTGCCCAGTGCTCCCACCAGCTGCCTTCCAGGTGCTGTGGAGGACTTGAAGCCCATCTGCATATCCT
Organism: Microcaecilia unicolor; assembly: GCF_901765095.1. Lineage (NCBI taxonomy): Eukaryota > Metazoa > Chordata > Amphibia > Gymnophiona > Siphonopidae > Microcaecilia > Microcaecilia unicolor. The sequence continues at coordinate 93,144,346 of NC_044039.1, forward strand.
CACAGCCTTCTCCAGGGTGACTCTCAGGTCTACTCTGATGTGCTCAGGGCCTTTGCTTCAGGTGCCCAGTGCTCCCACCAGCTGCCTTCTAGGTGCTTTGGAGGACTTGCAGCCCATCTGCATATCCTCACAGCCTTCTCCAGAGTGATTCCGAGGGTCATCTCAATTCTCCCAGGGCCTTCGCTCCAGGTGCCATGCTTCAGGGCAGTTTGCATTTTCTCCCAGCTACTTCTTATGGCTCCAGTACACTTTCTCTTCTGTACTGTCCCTTCTCAATCTCTTTCTCCATCTGAAACCACTGTATATTGCAGGAACACATTGCCTACCTTCTGCTTTCATCATTTCACCATCTCTTTTGTCTTCTCCCTTCTTCTCAGCTCTCAACCTTCAACATTTCCTTCCTTCCTTCCTTGCATTCAACCATCTCCATTCTATCTGAGTGCATCTCACCTTTGTTGCTGTCATCATGCCTCTCCTACTCCTACTCTCCATACTCTCGTGCTCCTTCTCCTGCTTTTCGCTGGGGATATCAATCCCAGTTCTGGTCCTCTACATCAGCTTTCATCCTATTCATGCAAGTCACACCGTGATGTCTCCAATCTAAATTCCCTGCCTTTCTCATGTGCTCTGTGGAATGCCCGCTCTGTCTGCAACAAATTTTCATACATCCACAAACTCTTTATCTCTGGTACTCTCCATCTGCTTGCCCTAACTGAGACTTGACTTTGCCCTGAAGACTCTGCTTCAGCCACAGCCCTGTGCAATGGAGGCTACCTTTTCTCCCATACTCCTTGCCTGGTTGGCCACAGAGGTGGTGTCGGGCTACTACTTTCACCCTCCTGCAGACTTCAACCTTTTCTTCTACCTCAGTCTCACTGCTTTTCTTCCTTCGAAGTCCACTCCATCCATCTATTCACTCCTTTGCCTCTCTAAGTAGCAGCCATTTATCGACCCTCTGATAAGTCCCTTTCTTCCTTTCTTACTGACTTTGACTCCTGGCTTTCCTTGAACCTTCATCTCCTTCCCTTATTCTTGGAGATTTTAACATTCATGCTAATGATCCCTCTGACTCTTATGCTTCTCATTTTCTTGCTTTAACATCCTCTTTCAATCTTCAACTGTGCTCCACTACCCCCACTCATCAGAATGGCCACTGTCTTGATCTTGTCTTCTTCTCCAACTGCCCACTCTCCAGTTTCTATGCCTCAGCTCTTCCCCTCTCTGACCATCATTTGATAACTTTCACACTTGAACACTCCCCCCCCCCCAGTCCCGTCCAATCTATACCAATACATTTAGGAATCTTCAGACTATTGACCCTTCTACTCTGTCCTCCAGTGTTTCAAATCTCAACCACGATGTTTTCTGTCTGTCAATGAGGCTGTCTCTTCCTATAATACTACTCTGTCCTCTGCTCTGGATACTCTCGCTCTTCCCATTCCCCATTCTGTAAAGCGAACCAAGCCTTGGCTGACCTCTAGAATCCACTACCTACGTTCCTGTGCCCGCTCTACCTAATGCCTTTGGCTGAAATCCCGTGCTCATACTGACTTCATACATGTCAAATTCTTGCTGACCTCTGTACAGTCTGCTCTTTCACTTGCCAAACATGACTACTACATCCAGTGGACAAATTCTCTTGGCTCAAACCCTCGACGTTTCTTTGCCATACTGAACTCTCTACTCAAAGTGCCTTTACCTCCAACTCCAATTTCACTTTCTTCCCTCATGATAAGGTTCACAAGATTAAACTTAGGTTCTCAGCCAAGTCACCTCAGTCTCGCCGTCCCTTAGTTCATTCTCTCAACCCTCCTTCAACCCCTGCCTTCTTTTCTTCCTTTTCTGAAATCACTGAAAAGGAAACTGCACATTTTCTTTCCTCCTCGAAACTAACTACCTGTTCCTCTAATCCTATTCCCACCCATCTACTTAACACTATTTCTCCTACTGTCATCCCTTTTATCTGTCATATCCTCAATCTTTCACTTTCTGCTGCGACCATTCCTGATGCCTTCAAACATGGCATAGTCATACCACTCCTCAAAAAACCTTCGTTGGACCCTACCTCTCCTTCCAACTACTCCCCCATCTCCCTCCTCCCTTTCCTATCCAAGATACTTGAACGTGCTGTTCACCGCCATTGTCTTGACTTTCTTTTATCTCAAGCTATTCTTGATCCACTTCAATCTGGCTTTCACCCTCTTTATTAAAATGAAATAGTCCTTGCTAAAGTCTCCAATGATTTGTTCCTGGTCTACTCCAAAGGTCTCTATTTTATCCTCATCCTTCTCGATCTATCTGCTGCTTTTAACACTGTTGATCACCGCCTGCTCCTTGATACACTATCCTCACTTGGATTTCAAGGCTCTGTTCTTTCCTGGTTTTCTTCTTATATCTTATAGTGTACACTCTGGTGGATCGTCCTCCACTTTTATTCCACTATCAGTTGGTGTACCTCAGGGATCTGTCCTGGGATATCTTCTTTTCTCAATCTATACTTACTCCCTTGGTACTCTGATCTCATCCCATGGTCTTCAGAATCACTTTTACACTGATGACTCCCAGATCTACCTCTCCACACCAGAAATCTCAGCCGAAATCCAGGCCAAAGTATCAGCCTACCTGTCTGACATTGCTGCCAGGATGTCTCACCGTCATCTGTAACTAAACATGACTAAGAATGTGCTTCTTATTTTTCCCCCTAAACCAACCTCTCATCTTCCTCCATTCTCTATTTCTGTGGATAACACTCTCATCCTCCTTGTCTCATCAGCTTGTAACCTCGGGGGCCATCTTTGACTCTTCTCTCTCCTTCTCTGCACATATTCAACAGACTGCTAAAATCTGTTGTTTCTTTCTCTATAATATCACCAAAATTCATACTTTCCTTTCTGAGCACACTACCAGAACCCTTATCCACACTCTTATCACCTCTCGCTTAGACTATTGCAACTTGCTTCTCACTGGTCTCCCACTAAACCATCTCTCTCCCTTCAATCTATTCAAAATTCTGCTGCATGACTTATATTCCGCCAGTGTCACTATGCTCATATTAGCCCTCTCCTCAAATCACTTCATTGGCTCCCTATCAGTTTCCGTGTACAGTTCAGACTCCTCTTATTGACTTACAAGTGCATTCACTTTGCAGCTCCTCAGTACCTCTCCACTCTTATCTCTCCCTACACTCCTCTGGAACTCCGATCACTGGGTAAATATTTATCTGCACCCTTCTCCTGTACTGCTAACACCAGACTCCATTCCTTTTATCTTGCTTCATCATATGTCTGAATAGACTTCCTGAGCTGGTATGTCAAGCTCCATCTCTGGCCATCTTCAAATCTAGGCTAAAAGCTCACCTTTTTAATGCTGCTTTTAACTCCTAAGCCTTACTCACTTGTTCAGTACCTATGTTTTATCATTCCCGCCTTAGTAATTCCCTTATTTGTCCTGTTTGTCTGTCCTAATTAGATTGTAAGCTCTTTCGAGCAGAGACTGTCTCTTCATGTTCAAGTGTACAGCGCTGCATACGTCTAGTAGAGCTTTAGAAATGATAACTAGTAGTAGTAGTAGTAATGAATGCGACTGTTGGGCAGACTGGATGGACCATTCAGGTCTTTATCTGCCATCACTTACTATGTTACTATAAAAGTTTTTTTGTAGAATTGTCCAAATAAGTTTAGAGAAGTATGCTTTATTTTCTATCTTGTCTGATAGTACGATTGTAGATATGTTGTTTGTCTTAGCAGATGCATAAAGTATTCATAGTCCTGGTCTTGCGGCAGCTCCTTTCTCCCTTGCATACCTGTTTTTTTAAGTATTTTGAGGCCATGGTGGTACCAGGTGTGGGAGTGCTTGGAAGAGTGTCAGTGAGTTTGTGTGTGTGTGCGTGTGGGGGGGGGGCACAAGGTATGAAAAGCTTTGCTGAGGGATGAGTGCCAATTGGTAGTCTTATCCTGAAAGTATACTGTGAAGCAGATTTAAACATAAAACCGAGAAGAGAGGAAGATTGAGATCTTTGAAATTCCTAAATGCCTTTGTTATCTCTGATCCTCATTTATGGTTGTAAATGATAGTAATAGACAAATAAGCAGATAACAACCTCCTCATTCTTTAACATGAACACTTAAATGCAAGCACTATTTGCATGCTAAGATTATGAGACACTAGCACTTACATGCTTGAATATTACAGATATGCATGTAAATGCTAGATGGGGCTAAATAGTATTCTATAATCTTAGGGACCCTTTTACAAAGCAGCGGCCAAGCCAAATGTGGCCTTACCGCTCGCTAAAAAGGAAGTACTGTCAGGCTACCGCAGCAGCCTGGCAGTAGTTCCCACCCCCTGCATTCCATCATATCTGGCACTACAAAAATATACCGCTGGGTACATACTGGCAGTACTGTGTGCTGCCCAGTTACAACCAGTTTGGTGTGGGAGCCCCTACTTCCACCTCAATGGGCGGCAGTAAGGGCTTCCCCCGAAATGGTCGAGTGGCCAGTGCTTCACTTGCTGCATGGCCATTTCCTTTAAAAAAAGAAAAGACCTACCGTGTATTCGTTGTGGTAAAAGGGGGCCTCGGCGCGTGTCAAAACCACACACTGACTCCAGCGCAGGCCCCCTTTTGCTGCAGCTTGGTAAATTGGACCCGTGGAGGGGCATAATCGAATGAAAACGTCTATCTCCATGGACGTTTATCTCCGAGAATGGGTCCGTGAAGGGGTGGACCGAACCGTATTTTCGCAAAAAATAGACGTCCATGTTTTATTCGACAATTTGTGAGCTGGGCGTTTTTGTTTTTCAGTGATAATGGAAAATGAAAGCGCCCAGCTCAAAAATGAATAAATCCAAGGCATTTGTTCGTGGGAGGGGCCAGGATTCGTAGTGCACTGGTTTCCCTCACATGCCAGGACATCAACCGGGCACCCTAGGGGGGCACTTTTACAAAAACAAAAAAAAAGGTTAAAGAGCTCCCAGGTGCATAGCACCCTTCCTTTGTGTGTTGAGCCCCCCAAATCTCCCTCAAAACCCATTGCCCACAAGTCTACACCATTACTATAGCCCTAAGGGGTGAAGGGGGGCACCTACATGTGGGTACAGTGGGTTTGGGGGGTTGGGCGACTAGGCATTAAGCAGCACAATTGTAACAGGTAAGGAGGGGATGGGCCTGGGTCCACTTGCCTGAAGTCCACTGCACCCCCTAACAACTGCTCCAGGGACCTGCATACTGCTGCCAGGGAGGTGGGTATGACATTTGAGGGTGAAAATAAAAAGTTGTGAAACATCATTTTTTGTGGTGGGAGGGGGTTAGTGACCACTGGGGGAGTCAGGGGAGGTCATCCCTGATTCCCTCTGGGGGGTAATCTGGTCATTTAGGGCACCTTTTGGGGCCTTATTCGTGAAAAAACAGGGTCCAGGAAAAGTGCCCTAAATTCTAGCTACAAACGCATACTTTTTTTCCATTATTGGCGAAAGGCACCCATCTCTGTTCGGGTGATAACCATGCCCCAGTCCCGCCTTCACCATGCCTCCGACATGCCCCCCGTCAACTTTGTACGCGTCTGCGATGGAATGCAGTTGAAAACGTCCAAGTTCAGCTTTCGATTATACCGCGTTATTCGTTTTTGTGAGATAAACGTCCATCTCCCGATTTAGGTCGGAACTTGGACGTTTTTCTCGTTCGATTATAAGCAGGTTAGTGTGCAAATTGAATAGTGTGCAGATCCAAAGGGGGATGTTCACGTGGGCAGGTCATGCCTAAATATTAGTGCATAACTGCCAACTTATGCTAGTATTCTATCATGGAATCTTGCTATAATTAACTTTTAGATGCATATATTTATGGTTATGCTAGTCTTTCTATAAAGGAAAGTATGTATGCATGTCTCTTTTTAGAATAGGCTTCTATCAGGTGCCCAATTATAGATTTACCTCCATGGAATGTGTCAGACGTTTACATGTGAATTAAATCTCAGACACATCAACTCAGTTCAGATGTATCATGTCTATCTCATTGCCTCAGCACTGTCCCTGCTGTGCTCTTTTTAGTTTATCATCTATCATGCTTTTCTGTCTTATTATTCTGTCTGCTCTGCTTCAGAAGCCTGCTTTTTCTCGGACAAAATAAATTCAGCCAGTGCCTAGTCCCTCTTTACATAAGTCCTAAGTATGGTCGTTGTTTTCTCTCTAAGTCTGACCATTTTCATCCCCCTTTCTTCTGAAATTCCAGAGAGAAATGGCAAGAATAATGTGCTAGTCTCAAATTCATTATGGTATCATCAACCATGGGATTTGAAAAAAAATGAAATTGGAATAGGTTTGTTTGGCTGCTTGTCAGAAATTTCATACGATAGATTAGATGATCCATCATTCTATCTTTCCAAGGAAACTTTACACTGTCAAGTTCACTGGAGATCATATCTATGATCCTGAGGGGAAAAGATAGAAACCTTACAGCTGAAACCACAGGAGACCTTAAAGACAGCATGTTGCTCTAATAGGCTTCTCCTATACAACTAAACATGAGCAATAAATAAGCATATTGAAAATAAGGAGGAAAAAGTCTCAAGAAGCTCCCAGCTAAAAGCAATAGGAGCAGGACTGCTTCATCATCAGCAAAAAACCTCCTTAAAAATAATAGTATATTGAGAATGACAGCCTCACCAAAAATATCTTAAAGAGTTCATCAAAATAACTTATATTGAAAATGCCCACCCACATCAATCTTTTCAGTACTTTACTTTGGTTGGCTTATTCTCTCACATTGTCCCTATCAGGGACTCCTGAGAATAGATTTCTAGGCTAGAAAAGGAATAGGATTACTCAAAGTATCCTAGTTCTTGTCTTGTTCTAGTCTAGTATTCAAGTCTTAGGAGAGTAATACCGACACAACAGTAAACAAGCCCAGAGACGGGTAGAAATGTTCATACCTGCCCTGAGGTGGTTCCTATTGAGCTAAACAGGAAGCAGGAACTAAAAGTAAACTGGATCCAGCCAGTGCAGATAATTATAGACCAATTTCTTCCCTATCCTTCTTAGCCAGGATAATTGAGAAGTTAGTACTATTCTGTTATTTATTTATTTATTTACTATGACATTTCTACCCTGTATTTTCCCAAGAAAGCTCTGGTTCAATGAGGCTTAAATAACAAATGAAGAAGAAGCATTACTAGACAATTGATACATGCATACAACTATTACATTTTTTTCTTTTCATATTAGCTGAACACAGATCTAAAGAAGTGGGCTTTGAATAAACTTTTAAATGACATATAATCGACTGAACGTCTGATATACTTGGGTAATGAGTTCCAGAGTTTGGTACTTTGGTAAGAAAAATTAGCTTTATGGATAGTTTTATAGGTTACGTTTTTACAACCTGGGAAATGCAATATGATATAGTCTCTAGATGATGAGGAGGCATTTCATGGTGATAACCTAATGTGATCTATCATATAAGATGGTAAGATATCATAAAAAATCTGATGAACAAGAACACGGAGCTTAAATGAAATTCCTTCATTGATAGGTAACCAATGTACAGCCTTAAGAAAAGGAAATGCTTTAACGTAATGCAGCAGGCAGCTGTGTTTTGTGCAGTTTGTAGTTTTCTTAGGAGGCTCTGCTTAATTCCTGCATATATTGAATTGCAATAGTCAACTTTAGTTAAGACTAATGACTGAACTAAAGTGTGAAAGACTGATCTTGAAAAGAATGGTCTTAATCTTTTAATTTCCACAATGAATTAAAGACATTAGATACTATTTTGGAAATTTGGCAATCAAAAGAAAAAAAACTGATCAATTAAGATCCCCAAGATTTTTATTGTCGAATCCAAAGACTAAGTAACATTATCAGTCTTAAAATTTGAGATGGTTATTGGATGATAAGGGCTAGTTACTATAATAAATTTCATTTTATCAGTATTAAGTTTCAATTTAAAATTAAGAGCCCATGATTCCATTAAGTTGATACCTACTTTGATTTTGTTTTCAATCTCACGTAATTCTTTGATGAATGGGATATAAATTGTAACATCATCAGCATGTATCAATGCTAAAAACCCATTTGATTCTAGAAAATGGCCTAAAGGAATCATAATGTTAAACAAAATAGGTGACAAATGAGAACCCTGTGGCACTCCACTTCAAGAAACCCATGACGATGAGATAGTACCTAGCTGCTTATCTTGGTAAGACCTGGATTTTAAAAATCCAGAGGACCATTTCAAGATAGTTTCGCAGATTCCACAATAGTCAAGTATGTTTAAAAGAAATTCATGATCTGCTGTATCAAATGCACTAGATATGTCAAATTGGAGAATTTAAACTTTGTTGCCTCAGCTTAATTCTCATCTAAGATTAACTACTATACAAGGGCCTGAAACCCGATTGATATTTATGTAGAATTGAATGATGCTGAAGATATTTCATTAACTGATGAGTGATTAGCTCCTCCAAACCTTTGTCTAATAGACGTATTGGCACAACTGGTCTATAGCTGGAAACAACACTAATACTAATTTGACTATTTTTCATGATTGGAGTTAAGATTATGCTACCATTGTAAGTGGGGAATATACCCTGAAATAACATTAAAGTTAGTCTTGAATGTAGGTGATCAACTAAAACCTTAGGGGCTGGTTTCAAGATATAATTAAGACAGGAGTCAAGCATGTTCTGTCCTTTGACAGCCTTGCCTTAGTTATAGTAGGTTCCTGAAATGTGTTTAATGCGTTACTGCAGATCTGTCTGTAAGTTAGAGGAGCAATGCATTATGTGTAATATAGTTCACAGCTAGTGCAGACACACTTGTCTGTTTGTTTAAAAACTGTTACCATTGATGTAATGTTGCCTGAACCTCTTCTCCTTCTCAGCCTAGCTTGACTGCCTTGCTACCTGATGGCTCTGTCTCATTGGTTTTTATGCTCTTGTTCTTTGGGCTTGGGAGCCCCCCTGCTTTTCCCCTTGTTCTAGCTTTGAAACTTTCTCCATCTTGTTTTCTGTCAGTACTTGGCCTGATAAACTCCCTGAAGAGAACTTGTTTTTTTACCTTGTAAAATATATCTTGTCAGTAAGATATAGCATGTTTCAGGCATCCATTTCTGAGCTGTCTCTGCCTGTTCATCTGTTTTCCCACCTCAGCAGTAGAATTGTTTTTCCTCAGACTTCTACCTCCAAGCATTGTTTCAGCCCAGAATAACGAAGTCTCTGTGCTATGAAGCACCCCTTCTGACTGTGAGTACATTGATGTGTTTATGCAATGAAGAAAATATCAGAAAAAGAAAGAGGCTTCAGGGTGTGCTGGTGTGCCAAGGTTTATGCTTCAGGATATTAAGATTTTGTTAGTTTTCAAGTCTTAAGAGAACTGAATATAGCAAACATTGTGATTTGGTATATTTGAGAAGGAAATGATTGACTTGGTCTGATGTGATAGCTTGAAATATTGACCAAATTCTATTCATAGATGAGTAAAATGGTGATTGATTTTGTATATTAAGGAATTGCTCTAATGAGATGGAAGGGATTTTCTGTTCAAAATAATTGGCCAAATGGTCTGCTGAAGCAACAGATTCATTTATGGAGTTTACCTATTGCATATTTAGCAATGAATTAACTAAAGCATTATATGTATAATACAAAGTGCATTAATTTTTTTATGGGACTTGATATACCACTTTCTGTGGTTACAATCAAAGAAGTTTACATGTTATATACAGGTCTATTTTTGCACCTGGAGCAATGTAGGGTTAAGTGACTTGCCCAGAATCACAAGGAGCTGGGAATCCGTTTTAGATTCCATACAATGTAGTTTTGATTGAGGTTCTCAGTTTTTATGGTAGTATGACCTCCCCACCCCACCCCACACCCACCCCCCCTGAAAAGCCTCTGTTGTAGGCAGGAGGTAGGATGATTTTCCAGGGGTCACTATGGTAATGGGGGGCTGGTAAAACTAGCCTGGTGGGTGGATATAGGAGGAGCTCAGTCTCTGAAGGTGGGGTGGAAAAATGGATAAAGAGTCTTTGATTGCCTTACCCTTGCTGAGATCCTGAGTACCTAGGGGAGTCCTGGAGCTGAGCAGGTGGACTTTAGTATGGCTGGCTGTTGAAACCTCTGCCAGGGGGCAGAGGGAGTCTGGATTGGTTCCCTGTGTGGGGAACCTTGAGAAGAAAGGAGTGCCTGGTGGAAAAAGACATCCCAGATGGGTGAGGAGGATCCCCACCCCTGGCAAGACTTTGACAGCTAGCCAGAGGATCCCTAATCAATGAATATTGATCAGATGTGACTTTGGCCTCTTATGCACTTGGATTGAAAAAAAAAAGAGGGTTGGTTTATGAACTGTTCATCGGTTTGAGTTAAAGGGAAATGGGACTTGATATACTGCCTTTTTTGAGGTTTTTGCAACTACATTCAAAGTGGTTTACATATATTTGGGTACTTATTTTGTACCAGGGGCAATGGAGGGTTAAGTGACTTGCCCAGAGTCACAAGGAGCTATAGTGGGAATTAAACTCAATTCCCCAGGATCAAAGTCCACTGCACTAACCACTAGGCCACTCCTCCACTCACATATTTTTTTATTTCCTGAAGTGCAGTAAATAATCCAGTAAAAGAAAGTTTGAAATTTACTTATTGAGACTGCTGGTCATTATTTGAAAGTAGACTCTTGCATACCCCAGGGTATGAATACCCTTTTGTCCTACTGGAGATTTTCTTCAGCCCCAGCCTGAGCCCGGCTCATCAGAAGTGCGATCTGTTTTGTGAATTCTGGTCCCAGGTACCTGACTCAAGGTGCTTTGCCGGTGACCCTGACTGAGGGGTAAATCAGGGTTACAGTAACTTAAAACATCACTGCTTCTTTTGACACCATCATCAATTGTTGTCAAAGTATCTAGCAGGAGTTCTAGGTGGGTATTAGATTGTTTTGTTTTTAAAGGTTTGGCAGTTTCAAGTTAGATTGCTCCTAAGAAATCAGTTTGTATGAAAATCAATTTTGGTGTTCCTCAGGGCTTGTAGGCTCTATCTGCCTTAGTTTTTAATATTTTTATTTTAGTTACATTTGTACCCTGCGCTTTCCCACTCATGGCAGGCTCAATGCGGCTTACATATACAGGTACTTATATTTGTACCTGGGGCAATGGAAGGTTAAGTGACTTGCCTAGAGTCACAAGGAGCTGTGTCTGAAGTGGGAATCGAACTCAGTTCCTCAGTTTCCCAGGACCAGAGTCCATCACCCTAACCACTAGGCCACTCCTCCATATCTATATGATTTCTATTTGCAGAGCTCTTGGATGTCTGGGTGCCTGATATCAACTATATGCAGATGATTTGTAGTTTTTTTCCCCATCAAACAATCAATATCTGATTGTATTGTCTTCATGTCTTTATGTTTATGAACTATAAAAGTTTGGTTAACTGCAAATGTATTTTGTTTAAATATTACAAAGACAAAGGTTTTGTTTTTGTCTAGTTTAAGCAATTTTGATTGTCCTGTTTCCTTTCAATGTGATGATGTTGAAATTCCTATTCTGAAAGAGATGCAGTATTTAGGGGTCCTTTTACTAAGGTGCGCTGAAAATGGCCTGCGGTAGTGTAGACTGAATTATTTTTCTGCGCACCTACAAAAAAATGCCTTTTTACAATTTTTGCCAAAAATAGATGTGTGGTAAAATGAAAATTGCTGCGCGTCCATTTTGGGTCTGAGATCTTACCGCAAGCCATTGACCTAGCGGTAAGGTCTCACATGGTAACCAGGTGGTAATGGTCTACGTGTGTCAAATGCCACTTAACGTGCGTTGCTGCTGCATATCAGAAAATAAAAAATATTTTTTGGATGCGCATAGCGGACGTGTGCCAAAATTGAAATTACTGCAAGGGTCATGTGGTAACCAGGTGGTTAACTCCAATTTGGCGCACGTTGGGCACGCATAGGCGTGTATCCTGCTTATTTTTGAACGAGAAGGCCGGCCATCTTCCGACACAAATCGGGAGATGGCCGGCCTTCTCCTAAAGCCGGCCAAATCGGTATAATCGAAAGCCGATTTTGGCCGGCTTCAACTGCTTTCTGTTGCAGAGCCGGCAAAAGTTCAAAGGGGCGTGTCGTCAGTGTACCGAAGGCGGGACGGGGGCGTGGTTAACAGATGGCTGGCTTCGGCCGATAATGGAAAAAAGAAAGCCGGCTCTGACGAGCATTTGGCCGACTTTACTTGGTCCCTTTTTGTTCACGACCAAGCCTCAAAAAGGTGCCCCAACTGACCAGATGACCACCGGAGGAAATAGGGGGTTCACCTCCCCTTACTCCCCTTACTCCGCCAGTGGTCACCAACCCCCTCCCACCCAAAAAAAATTTATAAAAAATATTTTTATGCCAGCCTCAAATGTCATACCCAGCTCCATGACAGCAGTATGCAGGTCCCTGGAGCAATTTTAGTGGGTGCAGTGCACTTCAGGCAGGTGGACCCAGGCCCATCCCCCCTCTACCTGTTACACTTGTGGTGGTAAATGGGAGCCCTCCAAAAAAACCGCAAAACCCACTGTACCCACATGTAGGTGCCCCCCTTCATCCTTAAGGTCTATAGTAGTGGTGTACAGTTGTGGGGAGTGGGTTTTGGGGGGGATTTGGGGGGCTCAGCAAACAAGGTAAGGGAGCTATGTACCTGGGATCAATTTGTAAAGTCCACTGCAGTGCCCCCTAGGGTGCCCGGTTGGTGTCCTGGCATGTCAGGGCAGGGCCGTGCAAAGGGTCTCTGGTGCCCCCCTGCAGACTATCAGTTGGTGCCCCCCCCCCCCGTCTCGCTTCTTCATTAGATGTTTCTCCATTGCTACCTGTCTTTCCTTTAGACTGAAAACTACAGGCCCAGCCAGACCTGACAAAAGGGTCTACCACACCCTTCAATGTCAAGCATATACTAGAAAACTGTAAATTAGCTTACACGGGAAAGCAGTTTAAAAAAATAAACACAATTCCTGCTGTTTCTTAACACTGCTCTCCAGAGAAAGCACTGCCTTTATAAAGAGGCTTTTCAGTGGGACTTAGCCTATTAAAAACTATTAGCATAATTAGGAATGGCCAGCCCTTGTAACTGCAGAGACCTAAGCTTTGATTATGCATGTTCCTGTCTTTGTTACAGTGGGGGGGGGGGGGGGGGGGTCTCTTCATCTCATTTACACAGTCTGACCTCCCTGGCTCATGGAGACTGCTATACATTGCAAAATAAGATAGCAGATGTAAATTCTCAAAGTGGACATATTCCAAACACTAAAATGAAATTAAAACGATTTTTTTTCTACCTTTGTTGGCTGGTGACTTTCTTTTTCTGATCATGCTGGCCCAGTATCTGATTCTGTTGCTGGTATCTGTCCTCTTAACTTTGTTTCCAGGGCTTCCTTTCCACTATATGTATCCCTCATTGATAAGTCTCTGACTCTAAAGTTTAGCAATTTCATTAAAGCAAAATGTATTTTCAAATATCACAAACTCTCCCTATCCAAGCAGAATGTTTTATATAAAAACAAGCACACAAAAAAAGCAATCAGATTTTTACTTACCAGCTATTCTACACTATACGTCAGCTAAACTTCCTCTTTGAACCTCAGCCAATTAAATGGATTTTAGCTGTAGATATGATAATTATGTACACATCATTGCAGTCATGCCCTCCTCTCAGTGTACATGCTCAAAAAACAAAAACTTTGAAACACTTACAGATAACAATTACACTATTTATTTTTTTATTTCTCCCCAGTTTCACTTGCATACCTGCCTCCAAACCTGTTCTCTTTAATTTGAATGTTGTTCCAGCTCACCCTGAATGAAAGTTGTTCACACACCAAAGCCATAAATAGCTGCTGGTTGTACTCTTTGAAGCAGCTTTAGCAGAGCAGTGTGTCTGTCTCAGCACTGCTGGGCTACCTTCACTTCCTGATGCGGGAAGGGCAGGGGAGAGAGGAGAATCACAACTTCAGGTAAAAGATTTTGCAAGTGAGTGGCGCCCTCTAGAGGTAGGCGCCCCCCTGCGTTGCTTACCTCGCTTACAGTGTCAGCATGGCCCTGTGTCAGGGGGACCAGTGCACTACAAATATTGGCTCCTCCCATGACCAAATTCCTTGGATTTCGCCGGGCTTGAGATGGCCGCCATTAGTTTCCATTATTGGCAAAAAACAATGGCGGCCATCTCTAATGCCGGCAATCTCTAAGGGCAGGTCAAATGTTGAGATTTGGCCGGCCCAGACCGTATTAGCGAAACGAGAGATGGCCGGCTATCTTGTATCAATAATACGGTCGGGTACGCCGCTTGACGGGGCCGGCGTTACAGATGGCCGCCCTTATAGATGGCCGGCTCCGTTCGATTATAGCTCTCTATGCGGCTTAGTAAAAGGGCCCCTTAGGGTTTACTTTGAATTATTCTTTATCCCTGAACCCACATCTCAGAAGTATTGTCCATAGGGTTCTTTTTTTCAAACTTAAAACTTTGCCACTCTCTTGACCTTAAAGTCCAACTAATTTTTAGACAGATGTGCAGACATTTATTTTCCTATTATTTGATTATTGTAACCTGCCTTTGTTAGGTCTTCCTCAGAATTCACTTCGGACATTACAAGTTGTTCAAAATATGACTGCTTGCTTACTTTGTAAGGTTTCTTGATTTAAGCATATTTTTCCTATTTTATTTTGATTGCATTGGTTTCCTATTAAGTGAAGAAGCCACTTTAAAATTCTGACTTTCATTTTTAAGGGATTTCATGATGACTCTCTCCTTCTTGCATTACTCCTGCTTTGAAAATATATAAACCAACACGAGTTCTGCATTCCACGAATAAGGGCCTTCTTGATGTGCCTTCTTTTAGGCACATTAGACATGAGGTATATTTTGAGTCTCTGTTTATGGTTGCATGCTCTATGTTATGGAATGCTTTATCACACAGTTTTCATTTAATGTCATCTTTGCTTCTGTTTAGAAAACAGCTGAAAGCATATTTGTTCCTACAGGTCTTTTCTTGAAGAAATGAATGGGACCTGAATTAATGCACTTTAATTCATCATCGTCTATAATGGAGATTATTTAACAGCACAATTGTGAATTCTGCATTGTTTTTATTATATTTGTTTTTATGCTTTAATTAGGTATGTTTTTGTTAGCTGCCTAGATATGGAGCTAGTGCAGGACATAATAATTTTAAATAAAATGAAATAATATAAATAAGAGTATCAGAAATGCAATGCACAGGTATGGGCTGGCTATACCAGGTTTTGAAGATATGTAGCTCCTCAAGACAGCCATCTCTTGACGCAAGAGCCTTAGGTTCTAATAGCTAATAGCACTGGATAAAAAAGTCAAAATTTATTGACACTGAAAAGAAACTGGAAATTGCAGGGTTTTTTTTTCCTGTCCTTTCTAGTTAGATTCACATTTAGTTTTTCTATCTGCTTTTTTCTTTAGGTGACCAAGTCAATCTTTCAGTACCTTTATTTTAGCTGGTTTATTCTGCCACAGAGTCCCTAGCAGGGACTTCTGAGACTTGAATACTAGAACAAGACAAGAACTAGGATTGCTCAAGGTAAATCTTAATGTCATTGTACCTAAAGAAAGGGAACACAAAGATTACTGAAAACAAAGAGCCAATCAGGAAACAAGAACTGTTGCAAGAAATATAAGACATGGAGGGGCATAATCGACCAGAAACGCCTATCTCCATGGGCGTTAATCTCCGAGAACGGGTCCGTGAAGGGGCGGAGTGAACCGTATTTTTAAAAAAAAAATAGACGCCCATGCTTTATTCGCCAAGGTGTGAGCTGGGCGTTTTTGCTTTTCACCGATAATGGAAAATGAAATCGCCCAGCTCAAAAACGAATAAATGCAAGGCATTTGTTCGTGGGAGGGGCCAGGATTCATAGTGCACTGGTCCCCCTCACATGCCAGGACACCAACCGGGCACCCTAGGGGGCACTTTTACAAAAACAAAAAAAAAGGTAAAAGAGCTCCCAGGTGCATAGCACCCTTCCCTTGGGTGTTGAGCCCCCCAAATCCCCCTCAAAACCCACTGCCCACAAGTCTACACCAGTACTATAGCCCTAAGCGGTGAAGGGGGGCACCTACATGTGGGTACAGGGGGTTTGGGGGGGTTGGACGACTAGTAGCATTAAGCAGCACAATTGTAACAGGTAGGGGGGGGATGGGCCTGGGTCCACCTGCCTGACGTCCACTGCACCCCCTAACAACTGTTCCAGGGACCTGCATACTGCTGCTTGGGAGGAGGGTATGACATTTGAGGGTGAAAGTAAAAAGTTGTGAAACATCATTTGTTGTGGTGGGAGGGGGTTAGTGACCACTGGGGGAGTCAGGGGAGGTCATCCCCGACTCCCTCTGGGAGTCATCTGGTCATTTAGGGCACTTTTTGGGGCCTTATTCGTCAAAAAACAGGGTCCAGGAAAAGTGCCCTAAATTCTAGCTACAAACGCATCCATTATCGGCGAAGGGCGCCCATCTCTGTTCGGGTGATAACCACGCCCCAGTTCCGCCTTCACCACGCCTCCGACACTCCCCCGTCAACTTTGTCCGCATCCGCGACGGAGTGCAGTTGAAAGCGTCCAAAGTTCGGCTTTCGATTATGCCGCTTTATTTGTTTTTGTGAGAAGAACGCCCATCTCCCGATTTAGGTCGGAACTTGGGCGTTATTCTCGTTCGATTATAAGCTGGATAGTGTCAGGGATTCAGGGATAACATGAGCCCTTGGACCCCTGCCGAGGAGCAGCAGCGGCAGGCAAACCCCCCCCCCCCCCAACCAACACTGGGCTAGCAAACTGGCAAGGCAAGGGCTGCAGATGCAGACAAGCAAGCTGGAACATACGGATTGGAACACACTGGACTGGAACTAGGCTTCACCTACACTTGGCTGCTGTTCCCCAGGGGTTGAGCCCCTGGGTGCAGGCAGCTGGCAGGGCTTACAGGACTGGGCTTACAGACAGACTGAGACAACAGGATTCAAAACCAGCTTGACTAAAACAGGGTAAAGGATTCGCAGACATACAGAAACAGGGCCAAGGAATACCTACAAGCTTGGCAGAAGCCAGACTCAAGATAGACCGACAAGCTGGACAGAAACAGGATATAAGATACACAGGCAGAGCTGGAACTAAAGCTACAGGTAGGGGGCAAGAGCAGAGGATGACTAATGCAGAAAATAAACACAGGACTAAGCTCAGACAGGACAAGAACCACAGCAAAAGGTAATGGACAAAATGGAGGCAGAACTCACTCAAGGAAGACAAACAACAGAACCAGGCAGGAAGCTAGAAGGCTAGAAGATAGCCACAAGGTTACACAAAACACACAACAGAACTTTAGATAAGAATAAACAGAAGTGCCACAGGCACACCAACCAGAAACAAGGCAAGGCTAGGCAGAGAATAAGACCATTCTTCCCAAGATCCGTCTTCCGCAGCCTAGTACAATCCCTCATACTCAGCCACCTGGATTACTGCAACTCACTGTACGCCGGATGCAAAGAGCAAATCTTGAGGAAACTTCAAACAGCCCAGAATACAGCAGCCAGACTCATCTTTGGAATACCAAAATATGAAAGTGCAAAACCCTTACGAGAGAAGTTACACTGGCTTCCACTCAAGGAACGAATCACGTTCAAAGTATGCACATTAGTCCACAAAATTATTCACAGCGAAGCCCCAGCCTACATGTCTGAGTTAATCGACTTACCACCCAGAAACGCTAAGAGATCATCCCGAACCTTCCTCAACCTCCACTTCCCTAACTGCAAGGGCCTGAAATACAAGACGCTGCACGCATCAACCTTTACCTACATGAGCACGCAGTACTGGAATGAACTACCGCGGAACCTGAAAACGATCTACGAACAAACCAACTTCCGTAAATCACTAAAGACACATCTTTTTGATAAAATCTATGGAAAGAACCACAACACATAAAGCTCACACTCAGTGTTCAGTTATACATCAATACATCTACTTATGAATTCTTAACCCTAATCTCACTACACCCAAACATTTACTCACAGAAAAATGTATACCATTTGCTTCATATAACGCCCCTTAATTTCCCGTTGTCTCCTTCCAATGTCTCAATGTTCTCCAATTGATTTACTCCTTAACGAATTTGATTTTGACTCGTTTAACTCTTCACAATGTAATCCATAACCTGAATTGTAACAAATTGTATTTCCATTATTCATAATGTATTGTAAGCCACACTGAACCCGCAAAAAGGTGGGAAAATGTGGGATACAAATGCAATAAATAAATAAATAAATAAACTGCAAACAAAACTGACCTGCAGACCTTTGACGATGCAAAGGCACTGAATAGAAGAACACCAGTTCCTTATCAAGGCCCTGACTGACGATGTCACAACTCCAGGACGCAGGCAGAAAGCATACTGAAGCACAGAGAGTCTTAACACACACAGGTGCAGTATAGTGGAGTAATTAGAGCCATGCTGGAAGCAGCCAGCACACAGAGACAGAGACAGAGCTAACTCAGGAAGAACAGACAGAAGCCAGCTCAGAAGCTGACCGCCAGAAATAAGGTGAGTCTGAGAGGGGTCATGACCACAATCATGACACATAGCTAGGCATGGGCTGGCTATACCATCTCTAGAGGTGGCATATCTCTTTTGGTAGGAGGCTGCTTTCGAACCCAAAGGTAATATGTTCAAAGCAGGCTGGTGCCTGATAGCTATTAACACATGGATAAACCGCCAGATTCTATATAGCATTACTTAAGTTGGCATGCAAATCCACTCATATTCTGGATTTGCTCGCATATTAGTTATCAAACCAATCAGCACTAAAACTGCAAGTCATTAGTCCAGAATACAGCTGCTCGATTGATATTTTCATCTAGCAAATATGATTCTGCTTCATTGTTGCTGCAGAAGCTTCATTGGCTCCCCATATCTGCCAGATCAAAATTTAAGCTTTGCATTCTGTTATTTGTAATAATGGATGATGATGCTCCATATTATCTAACAGATTGGGTTACTTTTCAAATGTAAGCTAGAACTAGAACCCAAAATCTAATATTGTGTTTTCCTTCTGTTAAAGGGGTTACCAAATGAAGGGGATTTGACTCCACTCTATTATCAAGCAGCTTCCATCTGGAATATGCTATCTCTACAGCTCCGAGTTTTGACAAATGATTTTAGCTTCAGAGAGGGTCTCAAGACATTTCTATTTACAGAATCAATTTGATGTGACTGCTATTTCTGTAATTTTGGTTATGTATCACTTTCTTTGATTTATTTGGCCTTACCTTTGTAATCTGCTATGAGCCATTCATGGTATTTGTGGAATAAACTAAATACTAAATGCTGTTCGAATGCAGATCAAGCAATCTACCTCAAATACAAAAACCAGGATCTGCTGCTAGTAAATGACAGAAACTTCCTCCAAAGGAGGCTGTTTACACAGCAGGAAAAAAGGCCTCAAAGAGCTTCCAGATCATCAATGGATCTGCTGAAGCTACAATGGGTCTCACGACCCTACTTTCATCCTTGGCCAAAAAAACCTGCTTAACATTATTTAATTAATTCATCGTGGATACTTTATGTATATGCTCCACTTTTATAGACATTTCAATAGCGTATATATCTTATCTTTTATAGTGAGAGAACCACTTATCTTTTATAGTGAGAACTCTCAAGTCAGCGTGTCGTGCTGTTTCCCTCTCTTCTTTTTATTTTCAATGTGTTAAGCCGACGGTGGCCAGCGTTTCGCACGGCTGTTTCAGGGCTTCAATTGCACATTTGAAAAAACGGTCAACACTGCTTCTCCACGACACGCTGACCAAGGATGAAAGTAGGGTCGTGAGACCCGTTGTAGCTTCAGCAGATCCATTGATGATCTGGAAGCTCTTTGAGGCCTTTTTTCCTGCTAACTGTGTAAACAGCCTCCTTTGGAGGAAGTTTCTGTCATTTACTAGCAGCAGATCCTGGTTTTTGTATTTGTGGAATAAAAACAACACATAGCATAGCACTAATAATTGCCACTTAACACACAATTATTGACACTAATTAGCATTAATTAGAATTTATGTGCTGAACTGTGTAAGCACATTCTGTAACATGATGTGCATAAATTCTAAGTCGCATAGTTGAAAGGGGGGCGTGGAATGGGTGGCTTGTGGGTGTTCTAAAATCTATGTGTGTTATAGAATACACCTGGTCTATTTATTTATTTGTTACATTTGTATCCCACATTTTCCCACCTGTTTGCAGGCTCAATGTTAAACGCTAATGTATTTCCTATGTATACTTACTTCAAAGCTAATATCAAATCCGATCATATTATGATCACTGTTATCAAGCGGCCCCAGCACCATTACCTCCCGCACCAGATCATGCGCTCCACTAAGGACTAAGTCTATAATTTTTCCTTCTGTAGTCGGCTCCTGTACCAGCTGCTACATAAAGCTGTCCTTGATTTCATCAAGGAATTTTACCTACCTAGTGTGCCCCAATGTTACATTTACCCGGTGAATATTGGGGTAATTGAAATCACCCATTATTATTGTTTGTGTCCCTAATTTCCTTGAACATTTCTGCATCCGTCTGTTCATCCTGGCCAGGCAGACGGTAGTACACTTCTATCACTATCCTTTTCCCCTTTACACATGGAATTTCAATCCACAGTGATTCCAAGAAGTATTTTGTTTCCTGCAGAATTTTCAATCTATTTGATTCAAGGCTCTCATTAAGATACAATGCTACCCCTCCACCAATTCGATCCACCCTATCAATACGATATAATTTGTACTCCGATATGACAGTGTCCCACTGGTTATCCTTCTTTCACCAGGTCTCAGAGATGCCTATTATATCTAATTTTTCATTTAGTGCAATATATTGTAACTCTCCCATCTTATTTCTTAGGCTCCTGGCATTCACATATAGACATTTCAGACTATGTTTGTTGTTCCTAATTTCATCTTGTTTAGTACTTGACAGTATTAATTTGCAATCTTTTGTCTGATTTTTATTTTTTTTTTAAGGACACCTGATCTACTATGGTCTTTTTTGCAACCTCCCTATCGGGATACCCTATCTTCCCTGTTTTAGTGATATCTTTAGTAGAGAGGTGTGGTAGCCGTGTTACTCCACTTTTAAAGGTAATCAATAGAAATAAAACAAAATAAAACATGGAAAAGAAAATAAGACGATACCTTTTTTATGGGACATAACTTAATACATTTCTTGATTAGCTTTCGAAGGTTGCCCTTCTTCGTCAGATCGGAAATAAGCAAATGTTGGTAGATGACAGTATATATATGTGAAACATCAAAGCTTTCAGTGACAATCTAACAGGATGGGGGTGGATAGGTGATATCTTTGAAATATACCTTATCCCGAACCATGCGCTTTTGAGCGACTGTCGGCCTTCCCCCTGTTTCTAGTTTAAAAGCTGCTCTATCTCCTTTTTAAATGCCGATGCCACCAGCTTGGTCCCACCCTGGTTAAGGTGGAGCCCAGAATAGGCTCCTCCTTCCCCAGAATGTTGCCCAGTTCCTAACAAATCTAAAACCCTCCTCCCTGCTCCATCGTCTCATCCACGCATTGAGACTCCGGAGCTCTGCCTGTCTCTTGGGCCCTGTGCGTGGGACTGGTAGCATTTCAGAAAATGCTACCCTAGAGGATCTGGATTTGAGCTTTCTACCTAAGAGCCTAAATTTGGCTTCCAGAACCTCTCTCCCATATTTTCCTATGTCATTGGTACCCACATGTACCAAGACAGCCGGCTCCTCCCCAGCACTATCTAAAATTCTATCTAGGTGATGCATGAGATCCGCCACCTTCGCACTAGGCAGGCACCAGGCGATCCTCACGTCCACCCTCCACCCAGCTATCTATATGCCTAATAATTGAATCACCAACCACAACAGCTGTCCTAATCTTTCCCTCCTGGGCAGCACTTGCAGACATATCCTCGGTGCGAGAGGATAGTACATCTCCTGGTGGGCAGGTCCTGGTTACAGGAGTACTTCCTACTTCACCAGGGTGATGCTGTCCTTCTAGGACCTCCTCCAAGGTAGCACAGGGGCTACCAGACTGGAGGTGGGACTTCTCTACAACATCCCTATAGGTCTCCTCTATGTACCTCTCTTTCTCCCTCAGCTCCACCAAGTCTGCTATTCTAGCCTCAAGAGAACGCACACGTTCTCTGAGATCTAGGAGCTCTTTGCATCGGGCACACATATATGACATCTCACCAACTGGGAGATAATCATACATGTGACACTCAATGCAAAAGACTGGATAGCACCCCTCTCGCTGCTGGACTGTTGACTGCATCTTAGTGTTTTTGAGTTTTTCAATAATTTAAAACTTGCTACTGTATTAAGGATATTAGTCTAATATAAAAGTGTCTTTTAGTTTATGTGGAGGGGAATAATCGAACGTCGCCGGCGAAATAGGTCTCCGGCGATCTATTTTGGCGGCGGCGCAACAGCTGGCCGGAACCGTATTTTCAAAAAAGATGGCCGGCTATCTTTTTTTTTTATAATACGGTGTGGCTGGCGAAATGCCTTGGATTTCGCCGGGTTTGAGATCGCCAGTTTTGTTTTTCAGCAATAATGGAAAAAACTGCCGGCGATCTCAAACCTGGCGAAATCCAAGGCATTTGGCCATGGGAGGAGCCAGCATTTGTAGTGCAATGGTCCCCCTCACATGCCAGGACATCAACTGGGCACCCTAGGGGGCACTTCAAACATCGTTTATAAACAACCAAATTAGCTTCCATGTGCATAGCACCCTTCCCTTATGTGCTGAGTTCCCCAAATCCAGTGGTGTGCTGGAGCCGGCTCGCACCGGCTCGCAAGAGCCGGTTGTTAAATTTTCTTCCGGCTTGCGAGCCGGTTGTTGCAAATAGCGAGCCGGCTCTGGCTCTCCTCCCTCCCTCCTCCCTTCCTTCGGATCCGCCTCACCTCCTGCTTGTTTTTTAAATTCTTGGCTTCCAGCGCCGAGTCGCCGACTGTCCTGAGTCCTCCCTTGCCGATTTGCGCTTTAAAAATGGCCGCCGAGACTTCCAGAGGCGGCCTCATGAGACTTCGGCTGAAGTCTCGGTGGCCATTTTGAAGCGCGAATCGGCAAGGGAGGACTCAGACAGTCGGCGACTCGGCGCTGGAAGTGAAGAATTTAAAAAACAAGTGGGCGCGCGGTGAGAGACCGGATCGGGAGGGCGGGAGGGAGGGAGGAGAAGAAGAATTTCATAAAACAGCTCGGGAGGGGGTGGCAGGGGGGAAAAGAGAGTCACTGCTGGGCATGGGTGGATGGAGGGGGTCGCTGGACATGGGTGCATGCAGGGCAGGGCAGAGGAGGGTCGCTGGGTATGGGTGCATGCAGGGCAGGGGAGAGGAGGGTCACTGCTGGACATGGGTGCATGCAGGGCAGGGGAGAGGAGGGTACACTGCTGGACATGGGTGCATGCAGGGCAGGGGAAAGGAGGGTCACTGCTGCACATGGGTGCATGCAGGGCAGGGGAGAGGAGGGTCACTGCTGGACATCTGGGTGCATGCAGGGCAGGGCAGAGGAGGGTCACTGCTGGACATGGGTGCATGCAGGGCAGGGGAGAGGAGGGTACACTGCTGGACATGGGTGCATGCAGGGCAGGGGAAAGGAGGGTCACTGCTGCACATGGGTGCATGCAGGGGAGAGGAGGGTCACTGCTAGACATCTGGGTGCATGCAGGGCAGGGCAGAGGAGGGTCACTGGGTATGGGTGCATGCAGAGCATGGGAGAGGAGGGTCACTGCTGGACATGGGTGCATGCAGGGCAGGGGAGAGGAGGGGAGAGAGAAGAAATGCTGGACATGGATGGAGGGGAGAGAAAAGTGAGGAAGGAGATGAGATGAGGGAAAAGGAAGAGAGGAGAAAAACTGCACATGGATGAAGAAAATAGGCAGAAGCTGAGGACCAGAAATGAAGAAGAAAGGAGGAAAGAAATAAATGGAAAGGAAGCCCTGGAAACGGAGTTAAGAGGACAGATAGCAGCAGAATCGGATACTGGGCCAGCATGATCAGAAAAACAATCACCAGACAACAAAGGTAGAAAAAAAATCATTTTATTTTCATTATAGTGTTTGCAAATATGTTCACTTTGAGAATCAGGTGCTCAACATTAAAAGTTTATATTTATTTACTTATTTATGGCATTTTATCCCACATTAAACATGAATTAGATTGGAACCTGGGATCATTTAATTTTTTTTTCCTGGAGAGAGTAATGCATTGCCCCCCCCCCCCACCCACTGGCTATAGCTAGCTCTGCAATTTTGGGGGGGGCGCAGAGGTGGACGGGGGGGGGGGGGGGGGGCGCAGAGGTGGATGGGGGGGGGGGCGCTGAGGTGGACCGGAGAGAGAGCCTGTTGTTAAAAATTTACCAGCACACCACTGCCCAAATCCCCCCCAAAACCCACTGCCCACAAGTGTGCACCATTACCCTAGCCCTAAGGGCTGAAGGGGGGCACTTACATGTGGGTACAGTGGGTTTTGGGGAGTTTGGGAGGGCTCAACATTACCCACCACAAGTGGAACAGGTAGGGGGGGTGGGCCTGGCTCTGCCTTTCTGCAGTCCACTGCAACCAACAACAACTGTTCCAGTGACCTGCATACTGATGTCAGTGTGCTGGGTATAAAAAATAAAAAGGTGGGAAAATAAGCCAAGCTATCCAAAGAATGGAACCAAATTATCTTTTCTTAAAAAAACAAAATTTAATAATCTTCAAACAAATAATAATGTAACAATAACACATTAAAATTGACTCGACACAACGTTGTGTTTCGGCCGAATGGCCTACATCAGGAGTCTATAAACATAAACAAACAATAGATAAATGAATTAAGTATATAGAAATAAATAATAATAATAATATTAAACAAGAATTATACTGAAAGAGGAACATATATAGATTATCAAAAAAATAATAATAATATGCAACAAGAATTATACTGAAAGTGGAACATATATAGATTATCAAAAAAATCAAAGGAACCATATAAATCCAAGAAATGAAATTCTATTAATATAAAACCAATTGAAAACTATACATGTATATATATGTATATGCCAAATAATATGTTGAACGAACTTTATAAGGGAAAAACAAATCAAAATATACATACATGGGGGTAAAAAAATGGAAAAAAACTAACCTTATTTGTCAAATTGAAATTAAATATAACACATCAAAGGAATCTCAAAACGCAGATAAAAGATTCCAAAGATCTACAGATAAGATCTTGAAAATGGTTTTTTTGATAATCTTTTTATTTTTTGTTTCACGCCTCGTGGGATCTATTGAGTTCTCCACTGTTTGTGGATTCTCTTTAGAGTGTGCTGGGTATGACATTTGAGGCTGGCATACAGGCTGGCAAAAAAGGTTTGTATTTTAATAATTTTAGTGTGGGAGGGGGTTGGCGACCACTGGGGGAGTAAGGGGAGGTCATCCCCCATTCCCTCCGGTGGTCATCTGGTCAGTTGGGGCACCTTTTTGAGACTTGGTCGTGAAAATAAAAGGACCAAGTAAACCCAGAGAAATACTGCTTATCGCCGGGTTTTATTTTTCCATTATCCGCGAAAGCCGGCCATCTGGTAGCCACGCCCAAGCCTGCCCATGTCCCGCTTTTGCTTCGCCGCCAACACGCCCCTTTGAACTTTTGCCGGCGAGGCAAAGGGAAAGCGGCGAAACTATCACAAATGTAGCTTTCGATTATATGCTTTTCGCCGCTTTTGCGAAATCGCCAGCCATATCCCGATTTGTGTCGGGAAATAGCCAGTGATTACTTTCGATTATAAGCTGGATAGTATATTGTATGATTTATTTAGTGTTTCCTTCTTAGATGGTAATGAAATGTATTTAAAACTCTGTAAGAGCACTCCTTGCTTGCTACCCTAATTATAGTAACTATAAATGAAGAGTTGTCCTAGGGGTAGGTGGGTGGGAAGACTAAACTAGATCCTGCAGTGCCTGCTAGATTCTGTTAATGCTGTGGTG
Source organism: Microcaecilia unicolor (assembly GCF_901765095.1). Classification (NCBI taxonomy): domain Eukaryota; kingdom Metazoa; phylum Chordata; class Amphibia; order Gymnophiona; family Siphonopidae; genus Microcaecilia; species Microcaecilia unicolor. Next base: position 93,170,364 of record NC_044039.1, read on the forward strand.
CAAAGTTTTTAAAACTAAGTGGAAAAGACTATGGAGATTAGTTGATAAAATTTGCTTTTCATATTTTTATTTTGCTTAGCACTAACCTACAATTCCTCCTTTAAACCCCAATCTTTAAGTTCCCAAAGCACAAAGCAAATTAGTGTTCACTGACCAGAAGAAGCTGGCGAACTCAGCTTTGTGTATTTTATTATGCTGTACTATATTTGTTTTTGATGTATCTTTAAAATCCAATAAAAATAATTTAAAACAGAAAAAAAAGAAATAAAATGACAATAAAGGAATAGTAGGATAATCCTGCATTCAACATTATAGCCAAAGAGTTTTCATTCCTAGGTTAGATTTGAAGCACTTCTACTCACAAAGAAAGAACATAACTGAGCTGGTTAAATGATATGTTCTACCCATCAAATTAATAACACATTTACATGGAAAACGTAATTAAAATCTAGCACCAGCAGAGAACACCTCTTGACACAATGCTAGAGTCTATCGTTATACATCAGGGAGACCTGAGTGCTTCCTTCCATAAAAGAAATATCTGAAAGACAAAACTAAAGACAAAGAAATGCCTCCTTATCCTGAAGAAATACAAAAGAGACCAGGAGTGTAGTTCTTCCAATTATTTCCTCTTCAGATCTCTCCAGCATAGCTGTTAAAGCCAAACTATCAGTAGAAACCTCGGTTTCTGTACCACTCTGTACGATATCTGTACTGTACTCTTGGAGAATCTCTGGTCTTTGCGGGCTGGGGGATACCTTGTTATCCATATGAGGTTCATATTCTATTTTTCAGTCTAAAATTCTTCAAACTGCAAGCCTCTCTTTCTCAGAGAAACACACACATACATTCTGTGAGAAGCACACACACACTCTCTCTGTGAGAAGTACACACACACTTGATCTCTGTCTCTCTCTCTCTATCTATCTATCTCTCTGAAAGACAATTTATTTTGTCAGTTTTTTTCTATTGGATTCTCCAGGTATACCATGATTGTCTTCAGTTCATCCACATCATTGTCATCAAAGACTTCTTCCTGCAGGTGCATCTTCCAAATCTGTTTCAGTTATGACTGTCGCAGAAAATTCATGTTGTTTTTCCCTATGGCCTTATGTTCCCTGAGTGCCCTTTTTACCCCTTTGTCATCTATAAGTTTTTGTCTCTATGGTAAGCTTCTTTTCAAATTCTCTTTCAGCCTTCCTTATTAATGTGCCAGCGCTTATGCTCTTTTCTGTTTTAATTGCATGGATCCACTTTCCATTTTTTGAAAGACATCCTTTTAACTTTATCAACCTCTTTTCCTTCATCCTTTAGCCATATCCTGAACAATACTTGGTAACAGCTGTTTTATTTAATGTTGAATCTTATAATTCAATATCAACATCAACTTCACTACCAATTTAATCCTTATAGACAACAAGAGATACTACTAATCCTTCCTTCTTTCTTTCTTCTTACCATGTCCTTCCTAACTAGATAGTAGCCCGGTATAAATTGATCTCAATCATGGTTCTCTGTGCAACATGGCTCTCTGACTACCAGTAAATCCAAATCACCCCAGACTCTTCCATGAGTACCTCTAGATCTCGGGTTTTATTTTCTATACTAGGGGCATTAGTATACATAACTTTTCAGACGGTGCCCTCCCCCACCACACACACATCATACCCCCCCCCCCCCCCACCCACACACACACACTTCTATATATCAGAATGCTTTTTATGATTCATTAATATTTTCTAGTATTGCCATATTTTGTTCATTCTGTGCTGGTTTTAAGAAGGAGGTGTAAGCTCCCAAAAGCAAGTCAAGAAAATTTGTCATTAGGTCAATAAAAAGGCATCACCTTATATTTATTCCAGCTGATATTAAGCTGGTGGCAATCAGCATTTTTTTTAAAACACTGATGTTCACAAGCTAAATCAGCCCCAGAAATTCAATGCTGAGCCATGTCCGGACACCGACACTGAATATCCAATGCTAATCGCACTGTCATTGGCTGCCAGAGATTTGTGAGTGCCAGCCAATAATCAGCTGGGACCTGCATGAGACAGTTATGTGGGACCAGGCTGAATATTGGCCAGCATGTACATAACTCTCAATGTGCTCTTTTATCTTTTCTGGTCCCCTTCTCACCTCCTGAACAGCCCCCTCCTTCCGATCCCCCTCCCCCAACCCATGACATCAAGACCCTTGCACCTTGACCCTAATCCCCCGAGTCACTATTGGCCCCCAATTCAGAAGGCCGTATGGGGTTAAGCTGGGTTTTTATTCTTTACACACTTTAGTCACATAGGCGGTCGGTGGCCCAACTGTTTGGGGAGGCTAAAGGGGGCGGGGTTAGGGGTGGGGCCATGGGTGGAGCTTAAATCCATAATTGTCTGATAAAACACAGAAAAAAATAAATAAATAAAAATAAAAGTCACAATTAATACCTTTTATTAAATTTAGATATTAGCTATGTATCATATGTCAAAGAATAAAGTGGTTGCTCAAAGCATACTAACCACAATTGCTCAACTGCAAAACACTATGCACAACTTTGTGCAAAAACACACTTGGAACCTTACTGTACCATAAATATTACACTGGGCAGAACCTAATACACCAATATACCACCCATACGGAAAATTCAGACCGTCAACAATATGAAACAAGGGATCATAATACCACAATTCTCATGTAGAGCCACAAAACACCCTAATTCATGTTTAATGTGGGATAAAATGCCATAAATAAGTAAAAAATATAAACTTTTAATGTTGAGCATCTGATTCTCAAAGTGGGCATATTCCAAACACTATAATGAAAATAAAATGACCTTTTCTACCTTTGTTGTCTGGTGACTGTTTTTCTGATCATGCTGGCCAAGTATCCGATTCTGCTGCTATCTGTCCTCTTAACTCCGTTTCCAGGGCTTCCTTTCCATTTATTTCTTTACTTTCCGCCTTTCTTCTTCATTTCTTGCCTTACATCCGTAAGTAAAAGCTGGGTCCTCTGCAGACTCGACTGTCCAGTGGATCTAGCTTCTGCCTATTTTCTCCATCGAAGTGCAGGTTTTCTCCCTTTTCCCTCATCTTATCTCCTTCTTCTCTCTTCCCTCCCCTCCATCCATGCCCAGCATTTTTTCTCTCTCCCTTCCCCTCCATCCATGTGCATCTCCTTCCTTTGTCTTCCCTCCTCTCCATGCATGTCCAGAATTTCTCCCCTTCATTCATGTGCATCTCCTTCCTGTCTTCCCTTCCCTCCATCCATGTCCAGCAACCCTCCTCTCTCCCTTGTCCTCCATCCATCCAAGTCCACCAACCCTCTTCTCCCCTCTAGCCACCCATGTCCAGCAACCCTCCTCTCTCCCCTGCCCTCCATCCACCCATGTCCAGCAACCCTGCTCTCCCCTCTAGCCACCCACCCATGTCCAGCAACCCTCCTCTCTCCCCTGCCATCCCCTCTATCCACCCATTCCAGCAACTCTCCTCTCCCCTGCCATCCCCTCTATCCACCCACCCATTCCAGCAACCCTCCTCTCCCCTGCCCTCCATGCACATCCAGCAATTCCCTTCTGTCCCCTGCCCCCTTCCATCCATACCCAGCCTGATTCTCCTCTCCCCTGCCTCCATACATCTGGGCCAGCGGCGCCCTGAGTCTCCCCTTTCCCTCCCCTTGCTTACTATCTGCCCCGTGCCATCTTTAATTTACCTCCGCTCCGTCCCCACTCCCAGCGTTGGCCGCATCATTTCAAAGCCCGCCCTGCTGCCCGTCTCTATTCTCCCCTCGCTCCCTTCGCGACGTGATTCGTTCTGCAGAGAGAGTCCCGCCTTCTGACATCATTTTCTCGAGGGCGGGACTCTCTCTGCAGAACGAATCACGTCGCGAAGGGAGCGAGGGGAGAATAGAGACGGGCAGCAGGGCGGGCTTTGAAATGATGCGGCCAACGCTGGGGACGGAGTGGAGGTAAATTAAAGATGGCGCGGCCGCGGGGCAGATATAGTAATAAACGGAAAGGGAGGGAAGGGGACACTCATGGCGCCACTCGCCCAGCTGGAGAGGCTTAGCCTCCCCAAGCCTCTTATACCGGGCGCCTATGTTTAGTCACTTTCCTTTGTTAGTCCGGGAATAAAAGACTTTCACTCTCATGCAAAGAAACCACTCAAATCCAGGTTTTGTAAACCAAGAGGAACTTTACTGGAAAACTACAATGAGCAGTTCATCCAGACTGTTGTTATATTCTGGAGGCAAATAATCCTTTCAGAGGTAAACAAATTGATTAAATCTAATGAGGTATCTTGTACAATTAAGTCAGAGGCCAAAGTCAGGGATATGGTGTAAATTCTCTAGTCCATTGTTGTAAATTCTACAGTATGTACATATTTACAAATCCTTTTTGGGTGAAAGGGAAATGGGACTTGATATACCACCTTTCTGTGGTATTTTGCAACTACATTCAAAGTGGTTTACATATATATAGGTACTTATTTTGTACCTGGGGCAATGGAGGGTTAAGTGACTTGCCCACAGTCACAAGGAGCTGCAGTGGGAATTGAACCCAGTTCCCCAGGATCAAAGTCCGCTGCACTAATCACTAGGCTACTCCTCCACAGTCTAAGGCTGTGCCTTCATTGTGGATCAGACCTCCCTGTCTGTCCACTCTCTTCCAAAGGTGTACCTCTCAGGGCTATTGCCTTTGATTCTGAACAGGCTCCTGTTCCTGCTGCCAGGCTGTGTTTATGGTTAATTTAAAATTTGCTATTCCACCACAACTAACTGGCAGCTCTCAGTGGTTTACAATAATTCAAACTAATTAGAAAAAGGAAAGGAACTACAAAATTGATAGGAAAGTAGGATCATGTACTCAGAGGGTCAAACAAAGAAGTAGCAGGGGAGGGAGACTGGTATAAGGAAGGTAGAAGAGGAGATAGGGGAAATGGAGTTTAGACAGAGGGAGAAGGAGGGTAGGATAGCAGCAGTCAATTACTTCAGTTTAGACTAACGAAAAGAGCTAGGCTTTTAATGTTGACTTGAAATTCTTGAAAGAGGTTTCTGAATGGATGTCTAGTGGGAGGGAATTCCAGTGGAAAGGGGTGACAAAGAAAAAAGCATGATGACGAGTGGATTCTTACTGGGCAAGTTTAGGACCAGGCAAAACTAAACTGTGATCATTTAGTGAACAAAGAAGCTGGACTGGTGAATATGGAATGGAATGCTATGCTATGCTATATTTGTCTTATATACTATCTAAATATCAATAATGGACTTCTCGGTAGTGTACAATCTAACAATAAAACTTTTCTCTTGAAGAGAAAGTTACAAAATAAAAATGGGTAAGAACACAGATTTTTATAATATATCTGTCAAACTAAGCATCCTAAACCTATTAAGATTCATAGATATATGTTTTTAAGGGCCCCTTTTACCAAGCTGTGGCAAAAGGAATCCTGCGGTGGTATTGGCATGTGTTTTTTGATGCACAACAAGGCCCCCTTTTACCGCAGCAGGTACAAAGTTTGGTCTTTCTTTTCTGCAGGAAATAGCCATGCAGCAAGTAAAGCACTTGCCACGTAGCCATTTCGGGGGGAGCCCTTACCTCCACCCGGCAGTAACTGGGCAGTGTGCAGCATTGCCCGATTAATGCTTGGTACACATGGAAACTACAAAAATAAATATATTTTTGTAGCGCCGGATATGACGGGTCACTGGGGGTGGGAAGTACTGCCAGGCTGCTGTGGTAGCTCGGCAGTACTTCTTTTTTAGTGAGCGGTAATTCTGCGTCTGACTTACCACCACTTTGTAAAAGGGCTCTAAAAGTTTCCGAAACAGAAGTGGACATTTGTTTTATAACTTCAGGTGATGAATTCCAATATCTTGCTCCCTGGAGTGAAAATAAACTATCATGATTAGTCTTATAATGTACATCTTTATATATTGGAAAGCCCATACATAAAGTTTTAGAGAAACCAGGTTTATGACCATAAGATGGAAACTTCAATAATTCTCCAACTCCCTCAGAGTTTGATCCATATAAAGACTTATGGATCAAAGTAATAATTTTAAACTATATATGTTTTTGAACAGACAACTGATGTAACTCATGCAGGGCAGGTGTAATTCTATGAAATCTGTTGAAACCAAAAATCAGTCTTGCCACCTTATTTTGCAAAAATTGTAAATGCCTCTGCAATCCCATTGAAATATTATTATAAAGAGAGTTACAAATAGTTCAATTGTGGAAGCAATACTGCTTGAACAATAATTCTAAAATTATTCTGAGATAATGAGGATCTAATTGCTCTTAACTGTCTAAGCCGGAAAACTTTTGTTTTAGAAAGTACATTAATTTGTTTTTCATATGATACTTCAGAATCCAAAACAAAGCCTAAAATGTTAGAATGATTATCAATTGTCAATTTTTCTCCAGAAACTGTTATTGTTTTATCTGAGAGATGATCAAAAGCTTAGTCTTTTGTTTATTCAGTTTTTAAAAGTGTGCCATTGCCCATTCATTGATAAGGGCAAAGTAATTTTGTACCATGACAATAGTAACATAGTAGATGTCGGCAGAAAAAGACCTGCATGGTCCATCCAGTCTGCCTGTTATGGTATAAGCCAATCATCAGAATTAAATGTGTAGCATGATGTTGTGTTGGATCAGATACATATATATATATTTGTGCAGCTTTTAAAAATACACTGCAGCAGAACTGGCTTTCATTCCAAAAGCTCTCTCCCCTCTCCCTTTGGGGAATCTCATTCCTTAAACAAAAGACTTAAGACTGCTTTAAAGTTTTAAATTGACTCTATTCCTCTGATCAACACAACAAAGATTGGACCTAACCAGTAGAGGCAAGGAGACAAGCAGGTGGGAAAGGTGTGAATACCCCATTGAAGACAAAGACTTCAGAGGGGAAACCATAAACAGGATATTTGTTTGTCAAAGGTATACCTGCCCCTCCCATCAGCTTTCAGACATGTGCAGAAAGGAAGGACTTGTAATGTGTATCTGCTCCAGAGACTGAGCAGGAAGCCTTTTCACATCAAAAGACCATTTGTCAGCAAGATCCAGACAGCAAGTCTTGTGATGTCATAAGACATGAGACCAAGATACCACAATGCTTTGCAAATGCCCAAGGGTCGTGTGGAAACCAGGACAAAGATCCACATGGCATATCCTCCTGCAGCTTGCAAGATATAAAAGCAAAAGCTGTTTCCCAAGAGTCAGATTCTCTTCAACTGCAAGCAACTCAGATCCACTCACTGCAGAAGCTCTCCTGTTCCTGTCCTAACCATGTGCTCATCAATCTGCTGGACCACAGCATGCTTGTAACAAGGACTTGTAAGTAACATAACTTTTGATCTAGACCTGCTACCTTGCCTTACTTAAGCACAGATTATCTGTAAAGATCTCTTAAAACCTACCTCTCGTGTGCAATTGTATATTAAATCAACCTTTTTGAAGCTAAAAATACGGTCTCTTTGTGTTCTGAGTATATGGTATCTTTTATATATACTTAATTTATTTAATTTATTGCAATTATCACCTTTGGTGATTGGTGGAGAAATTAATATCCTAAAACTTATAAATACAGCACCTGCTCTTAAATTATAAACAGTAGCAAGTGCTCTAGAGCTCTTTTCCCCAAGTAAATCATTTCTTGTAACATGCCCAACAAGATAAACTCATATGTGCTACTTTTTGTATATACCTTACCTTGATTTGTACCTGTCCTTTTCAGGGCACAGACCATGTCTGCCCAGCACTGTCCCCGCCTCCCGCCGCCGGCTGTGCCACCCAATCTCGGCTACTACTACTACTACTTAACATTTCTAAAGTGCTACTAGGGTTACGCAGCGCTGTACAATTTAACATAGAGGGACGGTCCCTGCTCAAAGAGCTTACAATCTAAGAGACAAGTGAACGGTCAGTCCGATAGGGGCAGTCAAATTGGGGCAGTCTGGATTTACTGAACGGTAAGAGTTAGGTGCCGAATGCAGCATTGAAGAGGTGGGTTTTAAGCAAAGACTTGAAGATGGGCAGGGAGGGGGCTTGGCGTAAGGGCTCAGGAAGGTTGTTCCAAGCATAGGGTGAGGCGAGGCAGAATGAGCGGAGCCTGGAGTTGGCGGTGGTGGAGAAGGGTACAGAGAGGAGGGATTTGTTCTGTGAACGGAGGTTACGGGCGGGAACGTAAGGGGAGATGAGGGTAGAAAGGTAGTGAGGGGCCGCAGACTAAGCTCCTTAGGATCCATTCCTTCTGAACAGGATTCCTTTATGTTTATCCCACACGTGCTTGAATTCTGTTACCGATTTCATTTCCACCACCTCCCGCGGGAGGGCATTCCAAGCATCCACTACTCTCTCCATGAAAAAATACTTCCTGAGTCTGCCCCCCTTCAATCTCATTTCATGTCCTCTCGTTCTACCTCCTTTGCATCTCCGGAAAAGGTTAGTTTGCGGATTAATACTTTTCAAATATTTGAACGTCTGTATCATATCACCCCTGTTTCTCCTTTCTTCCAGAGTATACATGTTCAGGTCATCAAGTCTCTCCTCATACGTCTTGTAAAGCAAATCCCTTACCATTCTCGTAGCTTTTCTTTGCACCGCTTCAATTCTTTTTACATCCTTCGCAAGGTATGGCCTCCAAACTGAACACAATACTCCAGGTGGAGCCTCACCAATGACTTATCTGAAAATGTTGCCGAAGCAAGACATAAAAGAAAAATATCGCTAGCATATGATAAAACAAAAATTCCTAAATCTGTATGATATTTATCCAATGAACTTAGGTAAATATTAAATAAGGAAGGAGAGAGTGGAGAACCCAATGGGACACCGCTACCTGGATTACAACTAAAAGAATTCCCAAATCTACCTTTTATGCTGTAGGATCTAGAAACCAGAAACCGTTCAAACCAATTAAACACTGAGGGCTTGCTTACTAAGCAGCACTGTAGACGTGCTAGCATTTTTAACGCACACTAAAAATTAGTGCACACTAATGCAAGATATACCCATAGGAATATATTATTATTATTATTAGCATTACTAAATTTTAGCACACACTTAAAACGCTAGTGCACCTTCGTAAACAGTGCCCTGAATCTACTATTCCCAATTCACTTAATCTAAGCAATAACAATTTATTTGTTACATTTGTATCCCACATTTTCCCACCTATTTGCAGGCTCAATGTGGCTTACATAGTACCAGAAAGGCATTTGCCGTTTCCGGTATGAACAAATACAATGTGATGTTGTGATAAGATGTAATTTAAATGGCAAAGTCACAGTAATAGTCGTAAGGTGGGAGAGTAGCGTTGTGTTCATAATGAGTGATTAATAGTCGAATGCTGCAAAGACATCAAACTGGAGCAAAACTATCTGCTGTCCCTTACTCAGATAATTTTTTACTTTGGAGGTGTGCACACTAACTGACAATGCTTACTTAGGGCTCTGTTTACTAATCCGCGTTATAGGCGCATTAACATTTTTAACATGCGTTGACCATGTACGCGCATTAACTGTGTACATGCCTATAATATCCCTATAGGTGCCTACACTGTTAGCGCGTGCGCTAATTGTAGGCTCGTTAAAAATACTAACGTGCCTTAGTAAGCAGGGCCCTTAATGTGGGAGCCGTTAGCACCTCCTAAGTAGGAGAGAGTAAGTGCTCCTACATTATTTATTTTCAGTGGCCGCATGCTAATACTAACTTTAGTGCACAGCCAGAAAAAGAGATAATTGAAAAAGGCTGAATTTACAGCCATGCTAGAAAAGGGCTTAGCGTTCGGGAAATTCCAGTGCTAGGATGAGCTAAGTCCATTTACTAGCATGGCTTAGTAAAAAGGCCCCTGAATTCTTTAGACTCAACAATACTGGAGATGTAATGTTAGATCAGGGTTGTCCAACCTTGGTCATCAAGGGCCGCAATCCAGTCAGGTTTTTAAGATTTCCCCAATGAATATGCATGGGATCTATTTGCATGCACTGCTTCCATTGTATGCCAAGAGATCTCATGCATGGGGAAATCCTGAAAACCCGACCTGGCAAGGGCCGAGGTTAGACACCCCTGTGTTAGATAGTGAAAGGATACTACTAAAATAGTTATCTATGTAATCGTATTTGTAATAATAGCAAAACATTAAAAAAATACCCTTGACTTAAATTAAAAATGGCTAAGGAAGAAATAATAACATATGAACAATTACATTAAAATAATCAGTCCCAGTATTTCCAATCACAGGCAGAGAATCAGAGGGATTCTCAATGAAATTCTTATTGAAAGGGCTAAAATTCTTAGGTTCTTCAAACAGCAATATTATGATCAGGGCAATAAAGCTGATAAGCTACTTATTCATAAACTCAGACAAGCTCATAATAATATGTTGATACATTTTGTAATGACCCAGGAAGGCATTATCACCCATGAAGATAAAACCATTTGTTAGACCTTTGTACCTTATTACAAATCACTTTATTCTTCTGAGCTAGCAAAGACAATGGATGAAATAGATGACTACATATCTAAATTAAATTTGCCTTCCATGCCTCAGGAAACCATTTTAGCCATGGAGAACTTAATTACAGAGTCTGAAGTTGCACAAGCATTATAATAATTGAAATCAGGAAAAACTCCCAGTGAGGATGAATTTTCACTAGCTTTTTACAAACTATTTTCTGAACAATTCATTTCCTAGCTGACTAAACACCTTACTTATTAAAGGGAGAGAAGTTGCCTAACTGTATATTACTGGATTATTTTAATTATGATTCCTGGAGACCCGAGATGGCACTTTGAAAGAAGACATGGGTGCATTGAACTCTGCTAGTCCCCTGTGAGTTATGGGGGAAAAGAGTAAGAGGAAGACTAGAGACTTCCCCTCAGATTCTCAGATTTCGTTTCCCTTACTGGCAGCCAACCCTGGACCCAAACACTGATCTTTCCTGCTGTGCCAATGGAAGCGGTGGCCACAGGGGATGCTAATACCACCTTGAGCCCTGATCAGTGGCAAGCATCTCCTCCTCCTGCTTTGATGTTGCAAGCTGAAGGTGAGCAGCAGCAAATGGTGTCACAGGTCAGCGCTTGTATTTGAGAGGGGAGCTCTTGGCTTGAAGGGCCACCTGGGTCACCTATAATGGAGGAGAGAGTTCCGGACCAATCTATATTCATGATGGGACTAACAGTACGTACGCCAAACAATGGAACTCTTGATGGCAATTTTCTTTTGCCACAAGGTATACAGCATGAGATAAATCTAGAGTCCCTGAGAGTTCTGCTGCTCCTGGAAAGCCTGGATACTATCACATTAAATTTAGTGTGGGATACATGAATTACTTTGCAACTTTAAACAATGTGGTGATTGCCTCTAACAAAAATTCAGCAACTATGGCTGAGAATTTAAAAAGGAAAAAGTCCTGAGGAAAGTTCAGAAAATTGAGGGTGAAACTGCTGAACTACAGAGGGTGCAATCTGCTTTGATTAAACATAAGGCAATCATACATAGAAGGATGGAAATATATAAAATTCTATAAGATACTTGAATTAGCATTTTTCAAATTTTCCTAAACAACCAATACTCTTTCATTGGTTCAGCTGTTCAAGAAATATTTGGATGAAGTCCTTCAAATACCTAAGGATGATATTCCTCCACTGTCTAAAGGTTATTATAAACCTATAAAACCTGCATATCCTCCAACTCAGGAGTTTTGTCAAAGAGGTATAATGTGGAAAAAGTATGTAATCTAATCTAATAAGGAACTTACTTACCAAGCAAATCCCAACTGGTTGTTCTAGGCGGCTTACAGTATAAGAAGCCCATATAATACATATGGGGAATTACATCAGAGATAACATATCAGCAATGATACATTAAACCTTATAAAAATAACAACAAAATTATCAAAGAAAAACTCTTAAAACTGATCAAATAAAAAAGTTTTCAGTTTCCTTTGAAACTAGAGATAGTTTGACTCAGTACTAATGTATTGGGGTAAATCATTCCATGTAAGAATGGCATGGTAAAAAAAAAATCATCTAGTTAATGCTTATAACACAGTCCTTTAACAGAAGGATATCTTAATATAAATGTATTGTATACTGGAGATGAAGAAAAAGATTATTGAGACAAAAGTTGAATTAATAGATCTGATGAAGAAGTATGTAATTATACATATATATTAGGGCCGCAGTTTGGTAAAAAATTTTAATTGTGATTAATCACACAAGAATTTTTTACTGTGATTAATCGCTCGGTTAAAGGGATTGTATTTACGTATTTATTTATTTATTTCTCACTGCAGCTCCTTGTGACTCTGGGTAAGTCACTTAACCCCCCATTGTCCCAGGTACAAAATAAGGGGTCCTTTTACTAAAGTGCACTGAAAAATGGCCTGCAGTAGTGTAGCACGCACAAAATCATTTTTCAGCGCACCTGCAAAAAATGTCTTAATTAAATTTTTGCCCACAATGGACGTGCGGCAAAATGAAAATTGCTGCACGTCCATTTTGGGTCTGAGACCTTTCTGCCAGCCATTGACCTAGTGGTAAAGTCTCACGTAGTAACTGGGCGGCAATGACCTACGCCGATTTAATGATAGGCAAATCCCATGAATTCAAAAAATGTGTGAATGCACTATATTGTGCGATGCATCGCTGAATGAACTGGCAGCATTCCACATGCAGAACAGTGTATTCAGTGTTGCATAATGCTATTAAATCATTCCTTTATCATCAGAAGTGAATATAATGCCCATAATAAGTATATAGAAATACATTCAAATCCATTGCAGATTTGCAAGAGGGCATACATAGGGGCGGATCATGGGTGGGGCTTTCACTTATGCACATAGCTTACAGAATATTGTAAGTTATATGTGTCTTTGCTACATTTAGGTGCCCACACTTACCCCAGCTCTATGGCTGGTATAACTACTACTACAAATCATTTCTATAGCGCTACTAGACATACACAGTGCTGTACATATTATATGCAGGTACTTTTCTCTGTCCCTAGACTGCTCACAATCTAAGTTTTTGTACCTGGGGCAATGGAGGGTTAAGTGACTTGCCCAAGGTCACAAAGAGCTGCAGGCAACTAAATATTAGATGAAGCAATAGTGAGTTACACTTGTACTCTATAACAGAACCTGGATGCACAAGTTCTGTTAGAGAATGGGGCTCCTACTGTGTGGCCTCAGGTGCCTATATGGAGATGCCCAGTTATAGAATTTCTCCCACAGCAGCTGATTGTCACTGTTATATGAATAGCCAGAGGTAGTGGCTGCATTAATGGGGGAATTCTATATATGACGCTGAACATTTGGCGTTACTTGTGCACCAAATTTTCTTTGCAGAAAAGCATTCTAACAGACGCAAGGTGCTGAAACATGGTAGAAATGACAGATATACGCAAAAACACACGCACCCATTTATAGAATAGCGCCTAAGTGTTTCTGTGCAGATCTGCAAAGGGGGTGTGGCTATGGGAGGGGCAGGTCAGGGCATTCCCTTAAAATGTGTGCAGTGTTCTAGAATATGTGACAGGATTTACATCTGGTTTCAGTTGGTGGAACTTCTCATGACCAAATTTGAGTGTAGATCTTGGCGCTATGTGCTATTCTGTAAAGAGCGCCAATCTCAGAATGCCCATTATAAAATACTGTTCAGTACCGATATTTTTTAGTGCCAAATTTTGAGCACTATATACTAAATCCAGCCCTAAATGTATAAAATTCAGCACTGCTGCTTACTTACATAATGGTGGTGACTATACATAATTTTTTATATTATGACTAGCATTTAAAAAAAAATCTGATTACTGCTACTCCTGAAAATTGACGCATATCTCTTTAGCAAAAGAAGGAACCAGGAACATCTGTGGAGAGGATGAAAATATATACAGTACTGAACAAGTGAGTAAGGGTTAGGAGTTAAAGCAGCATCAAAAAGGTGGGCTTTTAGCCTAGATTTGAATACGGTCAGAGATGGAGCCTACTGACTCAGGAAGTCTTTTCCAGGCTTATGGTGCAATGATAAAACGGATGGAGTCTGAAGTTAGCAGTGTAGGAGAGGAGATTTACCCAATGAACAGAGTTCCAGGGGAGGAGTGTAGGGAAAGATAAGAATGCAGAGGTATTGAGGAGCTACAGAGAAATGCATTTATAATAAGAGGAGTTTGAATTGTTATCCAGGAGCGTAGCTACAGGTGGGTCTGGGTGGGCCCAGGCCCACCCAAACTTAGCTGAGGCCTGCCCAGATTGTTCTGCTCCAATGGGTGCCGGTCTTCTAGGCACTGGTGAGGCAGCAGCTGCGCTGTGGAAGTGCATAGCCTTTTAGTTTGCCGTGGCTCAGCCATGTGTGTTTAGGAAGCATTTCCTCCTACCTGCAGAACCAACTTTTTTTTGTGCAGGTCCAGGTCGGGAATGGTGGCTCCTTCCAGCGCTGCACCATTGCTGCTGCAGTCACTGCTCTCCGACGAGCGTCTTACTCAGGATGCCTGCCTTGCATTGCCCCCATCCCCCGCACCGAGCACGGGAAAATCTGCTGTCAGTGCCGTAGCTCAGTCTTGGCCTACAGGGTTTCCTTCACTGTTCCAGGCTGCCAGCAATAATAGTTCAAAGGTTTCTCCAGCAGCCCACGGCTCCAAACAGGCACAGGAGCCAGCACAAGAGCACACTGCATTGCTCTCTCGTTTATACAGATAAGCCCAGCTGCCAGGTAAAACAAATATTTTAAATAAATATATATATATATATATATATATATATATATATATATATATATATATATGTACAGTGTAATGCTGGTGGTGGGCTCTTCACTGCTTGGGGGGGGGGGGAGGGAAGGTATATTTATTTAATCATTAAATATACCTTTTTTCCTCCTTGGCAGTGAAGATCTCACCCCCACCCAGAAACCCACCAACATTAAAACTTTTTGTTGGTGGTTTCTGGGTGGGGGTGGGCTCAGTGCTCAAGTTAAAATATTAAAATAGGTGTATTTTTCATGTTGGTGTGGGTTTTTGGGTGGGGATGGTTCTGCAGTACCCAGGTTAAAATAAACAAAAAAAAGTTTTATATATAATGAAGAGGGGTTTCTGGGAGGGGTTAGTCTCTGCAGTGCCCAAGACCTTAAACCCTCCCCCCCAAAAGTTTTATATTTAATGTTGGTGTACTTCAGAGTGGGGGGAGGGGAGATGCCAGACTATGGGGGGTGGTGGGTAGGGGGGTAGGACAGGGCTGATGCTAGGCTACAGGGAGGGGTGGAGGTAGGGTAGGGCTGATGCCTAGCTATGGGAAGGGCTGATGCTGGGCCATTAGGATGGATTGGGGTGGGGGTAGAGATGAAAGGGCTGATATCGGGCTATGGGGATGGATGTTTGGGGGTAAGGAAGGGACAGGTTGATGCCAGGCTATGAGGATGGATGGATGGGGGCTAGGAAAGGGAAGGGATGATGCCAAGCTATGGGGAGGGTTAGATGGGGAGAGGGAAGGGAAGGGCTGATGCTGGGCTATGGGGAGGGAAAGGAAGGGGTGATGCCTGGCTATGGGGATGGATAGTGCCCACCCATATTAGCTTTGGGCCCACCCAAAATGTCAGGTCTGGCTACACCACTACTGTATGCAGAAATAGATAGGGAGCCAATGAACTGACTTGAGGAGAGGACTAATATGATCATAGCAACACTGGCAGAATATATGTCATGCAGTAGAATTTTGAATGGATTGAAGGGGAGACAGATGGCTTAGTGAGAGACCTGTGAGAAGCAAGTTGCAGTAGTCTAAGCATGAGGTGATAAGAGTGTGGACATAGCCGCCGAGAGGGGGGGCAGGGTGGACAAAATTCCCTGGGCCCGGGCCTCCAAGGGGGGCCCGGCGCCGCAGTCCCACCCACCCTTCATCGTTGACTGTCTGCCCCCTGCATTGAAATTGCAGTCTCACCTCCATGAAAGCAGCGCTGCAGGCAGCAAAATGCCTCCTTTCGGCCCTCCTTCCCTCCCTGTGTCCCGCCCTCGTCTGACGTAACTTTCGCGAGGCGGATGGAGGGGGGGGGGGGGAACAGCGGCGACCTCGGGGAGTGGAGGGGGGAGCTGCGGCGGTGACCTCGGGGGGGGGGGGCAGCCTTGCCCCGGACCCGGCCCGGTCTCTCGGCGGCCCTGAGTGTGGATAAGGGTTTTGGTTACTTATGCCAACCCACAGCTTTGGAACTCACTCCCTGTCCACCTCTGCTCAGAACCCTCCAATGTGGAGTTTTAGGCAGTCCTGAAAGCCCACCTGTTTTCAGTTGCATACCCTTCCACCCACTAACTATGTCTGTGCTTCTTCTCTTTGATTGTATTTCTTTCTTTCTACTTGGCAGCTTTTTAGATTTGTTGTAAAGTGCATAGAATCCACCATGGCCCTTTGCGGGTTATCATTGTAAATAAATAAATAAGAAATTAAATGGAGGACTGGAGGAGAAAACAACACTGAAGCAACAGGAAATAAGCCCAAAGGTAGGGCAGAAATGCTCAATCCTGCCATCAGCTGTTTCCAGCTAGGCCAATCAAAAAATAGGATTTAAAGGATCCTGTTTACTAATGTGAGCTAGCAATTTTAGTGCACGCTAAAAATTAGTTCGTGCTAATGCTAGAGACACCCATAGGAATATATAGGTGTTTCTAGAATTAGCGCATGCTAATTTTATAGCGTGCACTAAAAACGCTAGTGTGCCTACAGCACGGCTTAGTAAACAGGGCCCACAATGACCAAAATTTTAGAACAAATCTAGAAATGGACTGGCTATAGCCAGGTTTCCCAGCTGCAGAAAACAATTGCCTTCCAACATACAGTGGGGGAAATAAGTATTTGATCCCTTGCTGATTTTGTAAGTTTGCCCACTGACAAAGACATGAGCAGCCCATAATTGAAGGGTAGGTTATTGGTAACAGTGAGAGATAGCACATCACAAATTAAATCCGGAAAATCACATTGTGGAAAGTATATGAATTTATTTGCATTCTGCAGAGGGAAATAAGTATTTGATCCCCCACCAACCAGTAAGAGATCTGGCCCCTACAGACCAGGTAGATGCTCCAAATCAACTCGTTACCTGCATGACAGACAGCTGTCGGCAATGGTCACCTGTATGAAAGACACCTGTCCACAGACTCAGTGAATCAGTCAGACTCTAACCTCTACAAAATGGCCAAGAGCAAGGAGCTGTCTAAGGATGTCAGGGACAAGATCATACACCTGCACAAGGCTGGAATGGGCTACAAAACCATCAGTAAGACGCTGGGCGAGAAGGAGACAACTGTTGGTGCCATAGTAAGAAAATGGAAGAAGTACAAAATGACTGTCAATCGACAAAGATCTGGGGCTCCACGCAAAATCTCACCTCGTGGGGTATCCTTGATCATGAGGAAGGTTAGAAATCAGCCTACAACTACAAGGGGGGAACTTGTCAATGATCTCAAGGCAGCTGGGACCACTGTCACCACGAAAACCATTGGTAACACATTACGACATAACGGATTGCAATCCTGCAGTGCCCGCAAGGTCCCCCTGCTCCGGAAGGCACATGTGACGGCCCGTCTGAAGTTTGCCAGTGAACACCTGGATGATGCCGAGAGTGATTGGGAGAAGGTGCTGTGGTCAGATGAGACAAAAATTGAGCTCTTTGGCATGAACTCAACTCGCCGTGTTTGGAGGAAGAGAAATGCTGCCTATGACCCAAAGAACACCGTCCCCACTGTCAAGCATGGAGGTGGAAATGTTATGTTTTGGGGGTGTTTCTCTGCTAAGGGCACAGGACTACTTCACCGCATCAATGGGAGAATGGATGGGGCCATGTACCGTACAATTCTGAGTGACAACCTCCTTCCCTCCGCCAGGGCCTTAAAAATGGGTCGTGGCTGGGTCTTCCAGCACGACAATGACCCAAAACATACAGCCAAGGCAACAAAGGAGTGGCTCAGGAAGAAGCACATTAGGGTCATGGAGTGGCCTAGCCAGTCACCAGACCTTAATCCCATTGAAAACTTATGGAGGGAGCTGAAGCTGCGAGTTGCCAAGCGACAGCCCAGAACTCTTAATGATTTAGAGATGATCTGCAAAGAGGAGTGGACCAAAATTCCTCCTGACATGTGTGCAAACCTCATCATCAACTACAGAAGACGTCTGACCGCTGTGCTTGCCAACAAGGGTTTTGCCACCAAGTATTAGGTCTTGTTTGCCAGAGGGATTAAATACTTATTTCCCTCTGCAGAATGCAAATAAATTCATATACTTTCCACAATGTAATTTTCCGGATTTAATTTGTGATGTGCTATCTCTCACTGTTAACAATAACCTACCCTTCAATTATGGGCTGCTCATGTCTTTGTCAGTGGGCAAACTTACAAAATCAGCAAGGGATCAAATACTTATTTCCCCCACTGTAAGGGTCATAGGTTCAAGGCTGCTTGCGCATGGTACAATGGCAAAACAACCTGAAATGTAATGACGTCAGTTTTTTTCCTCTTGTCAAATAATGTACATTTCTAGATGTGCATTATCTGGATCATTTGTCCATTTAGGGAGACCAAATAAACAGCAGTCCTAACTTAAACAACAAAGATAGCCATTTAAATTTAGAACTTTATATTCAGTAATCCTACTGAAATGAATAGGTTTGCTGAATATCAGGCATAAAGATAAGAGGAAAAATCATTAGCTTATATTTGTGCCATTGCTGTGTCTTTGAATAGTGACCACATTGTCTTCTTTCCTTTGGGGCATTGTTTTATAAATATTGAGTGTATTCAAATATTAATGTCATTTTTTTGTTCATGTTTGCTATTGTTCAGTTGGAGAGAAATCTCACTTCACTTCCTTACTATCTTTAATTAAGGACATTTGGATAAAGAGTAGTTTTATAGCTTTAGACTACGATTCAGGTAAAATCTTAGGGAATGTGTTCAGTATTCCTTATGCCATTGATCTTCTGTGTCACCTTATCTCCCTGTACCTCCAAGTCCAAGCTGAAAACAAGACATTTATCTTAATTTGGTTTTGTCGATATTTTTTAAAAAATCCATTAAACCTTTCAACACTTAGTAATCAGTAAGTATTAAGTGAATACGATGCAAGAAAAATCCGCTCATTGTACTAAGGTTTATTCTTGGACTATTTTCCAAGGAAATTAAGTGGTATGTTTTACATCAGTAATCAAGGCCGTAAGTATTAACAACAACAACAAAAGAAAAAAACACCTTACCCTTTGGAGCAGAGGGTCTATACTGCAGCTATATCCTGACCTCTACCAACACATCAACATGTAAATAAATTAAATACACCCAGACTGGAATTAGCATGTTCATTTGGGATTCTTTACTTAAAGGGAAAAAAAAACAATTAAGTAGAACCTTGGAGCAATCTCATTCTGCCTACTTAGCCTCTTCATCCCTCAATGTGTGGTTAGTAACTGTTGTAATCAGGGCTAAGGCCTGCTATCATTCGAACTTAATTAAAAAAGACACAAGCAGTGGAGCTGTGAATTAGAAATGAAACAACACACTACCCTGATTAATTCAAAGCTCATGTTAGATTAATAATGCCAAACAAAGAACAAAAGGACATTGTTATGCGAATTGCTGTCCTCCCAGGCCAGACAAAGGTCAAATCATAGGATTTCAATTTCATCCAGAGTCACTTAATCAACTCCCTTGGAAGGAAGACCATATGTAGTTCTGAAAGCTGCCCATTGTATCATCGTCACTGGCCCTATGAGACAGCATGGCCATAAGCCTTAGCATTCTCAATCTTTCTCTTTTTTTTTCCAATATAACAAAACCTCATTATCATTAATGACTAAGGAATAGCACAAGGGGTATACTCTGAAGATGATTTACCTTCTCTGAACCATAAATCTCAAAGTGGTTGATTTGGGCCAGTAATAGTGACGTTTGTAGGAATATTTTAGTAAAATACATCATTGTAAGAAATATTTGTTGATTTGCTCTGCTAGGCAGAATGTCCAAAATCATTTATATCAGAAGAAATATTAGCTATAAGGAGTAATAAACATTTTCCCCATCATTCTATAATTTTGCACACACAATTTTTTAGTTCAATGTCTTTATTAACAAAGAAAACAATGTAACTTTTTTAAAATTTATTTTTTATTTCAATATACAAATTATACAAAGAATGCAACTAAGAAAATCATAGAAATTTCAATTACAGTTGGAAAAAATATCATCTAGGAAGAAAAGAAAAAAATCTTATAATTACGTCCACAATTAAGGAAAAGGGAGCCATGATATATGGAAATTGTTAAAGGAAATTATACATTATCAAGACAAAATGCCTAAAACAAGCAAATACCGCAGCCAGTTATAACAGTGTCCCAAATTCTTATAGGATGTCATGTCATGTTTGCACTTTCAGTTCTTCCTGTTTGGGTTCAGTATAGAGAGCAAGTACAAGGGAAACAAAACAAAAAAATGTAACTTAATAAATTAGGTGCCAACTGGCACTATCAATATTTGGCTCTAATTGGAGTTAATTATCACTAGTTTGCAGTTATGTGCATAAGTACACATAGGACATCTTTTACAACGCAGCGCTAGTGATTCCCGCGCAGCAAATGAGAGGAAGCCGTGCCGGGAATTGCTAGCGTGGTTTAGTAAAAGAGGCCCTTAGTTGTAAAGGGGGATTCAATATATGTTGCCTAATGTTAGGTGTTACTTCTGTTCCAGGTTTTCTGTGCAGAAAAGCATCCTGATGGATACAAGGTGCTGAAATGGGGCAGAAATGGCAGATCTGCCTTTTCTGGAGAAGGGAAGGTGGTAGAACTAGAGGATATGAATTGAGGTTGAAGGGGAACAGACTCAGGAGTAATGTCAGGAAGTATTTTTTCATGGAGAGGGTGGTAGATACGTGGAATGCCCTCCCACGGGAGGTGGTGGAGATGAAAAACGGCAATGGAATTCAAACATGCGTGGGATATACACAAAGGAATCCTGTTTAGAAGGAATGGATCCACGGAATCTTAGTGGAGATCGGGTGGTGACATTGGTAGTTGGGAAGCAAAACTGGTGCTGGGCAAGCTTCTACATCGTGACTGAATAGATATGGATGGGCTTGAGTGTTAAGGGACTTCGACATTAGCTTCAGAACTTTTAGTACAAGAAGAGTGCTGGGCTGACTGTTACAGTCTGTGCCCTGAGAATGGCAAGGACAAATCAAACTCGGGTATACATATAAAGTATCACAGACCATGTAAAATGAGTTTATCTTGTTTGGCAGACCAGATGGACTGTACAGGTCTTTATCTGCCATCATTTACTATGTTACTACGTTACTATATCTGTGTGAAATCACACTTACATGCCCAATTATAGAACAGCACCTATGTGTTTCCACACAGATCTACAAAGGGGGATCAACAATTGGAGGGACATGGGCAGGTCAGGGGCAGTGGCATTCCTAGGGTGGCTGACACCCGGGGCGGATCGCCAATGCACCCCCCCCCCCTCCCGGGTGCAGCGCGACCCCCTCCACCCCCAGCGAAAGGCCACCTCCCCCCAGCGAAAGGACACCCCCCGGGTGCATTTTTACCTGCTGGGGGGGTGCCGTGCGCCTGTCTGCTTCGCTCGTTCCATGCTCCCTCTGCCCCAGAACAGGAAGTAATCTGTTCCAGGGCAGAGGGAGCACGGAACGAGCGGAGCAGACAGGCGCACGGCACCCCCCAAGCGGCGTGCACCTGGGGCGGACCGCCCCCACCATCCCCCCCCCACTTGGTACGCCACTGGTCAGGGGTGTCCCCTTAAGATGTGCTATAGAATAGTGTGGATCCGTACCCAACTTGCGAATAAATGGTACAATCAATGGTACTAAGCCACATAGACTACTGCAATGGAATTTATGCGGGATGCAAAGAACAAATCATAAAGAAACTTCAGACTAGAGAGCTGCACGGGAACGGGGTTTGCGGGAATCCCGCGGAACCTGCAGGATTCCCAAAGGGACGGAAGCAGTTTTGTAGGGTTCCCACGGGGACGGAAGCAGTTCCTGTGGGGTTTCCGCGGGGTTGGAAGCAGTTCTGCAGGGTTCCCGTGGAAGTGTAAGCTACACCTGCACCAGCATCTCATCTACCGAGTACCAAGTTCTTTGAGTGCTGTCTCCTCCTCCTCCTCCTCCTCCTCTTCCTCCTTGCTTTAACAGCACAAATGTGGAAAATTTTCCATTAAGGAGGTGGTAGAGACACAAATGATGATGGAATTCAAAAAGGCGTGGGATGAACACAGAGGATCGAGGATCTCTAATTAGAAAATGGAAGTTATAAAAAACCTCTAACCTTAAATGGCTGCATGTGTGTTGATGTGTGAAGTAATGCTTAGATGGCGACTCTGGCTGTGATTAACTAGGGCCAATACCGGGCAGACTTGTATGGTCTGTATCTAATATATGGAAGTCTGTTTTAGGATGGGCTGTTAAGGGCTTAGACAGCAACTTCAGTGTAGACAGCAACTTCAGTGGCTGTAACATAAGGACAGTTCTGGACAGATTTTTACGATCTGTGTCCCACAAATGAGGAGACGCATAGACTGGAGTGGGCTTCAACGACAACTCCAGCAGTTGGAACATAAGGATAGGGCCAGATAGACTTCTATGGTCTATGTTCCAGAAACACAAAAGAAAGACCATAATCAAGTATATAATATCACACTCGTTGATTTAATCATGAATTGATAATGAGTGTGACTATTGGGCAGACTGGATGGACCATTCAGGTCTTTATTTGCTGTCACTTACTATGTTACAATTAATCCTCTTTGCTCCCGGGCTGATGAGCAGACCTCAGCTCTGACACAAGCATGAGCATCAGATGTCACCTGACCTACTGGCGCATGCACGTGGTGACCTCTCAGCACACAGTGCCAGTAAATCAGAGACAAATCTTACATATGCACACCAGAGTGTTCCAAGTTTCAGCTTCCATTCCTTCCTTGCCTACAGTGCTGTGGCTCAAATCCAGAGAGAGTCTGAGGGAGCTGACTGGAATTTTCTTTTATGTACCATTAAATTCTTACAGTGATGGGTGGGGATGGGTTAAATTGTTGCGGGGATGGGTTGGGATGGGTTACATTTTTGCGGGGATGGATGGGGATGGGTAAGATTCCAGCAGGGATGGGCGGAGATGGGTAAGATTTCTGTCCCTGTGCAACTCTCTACTTCAGACTGCTCAAAACACGGCAGCCAGGCTTATATTTGGAAAAACACGATTTGAAAGTGCAAAACCCCTCCGTGAAAAACTGCACCCTGGTTCATAAAATTATCTACGGCGAAGCCCCGGGATACATGACAGACCTCATAGACCTACCAACCAGAAACACATCCGAATCAACAAGAACATATCTAAATCTCCACTACCCAAGCTGCAAAGGACTCAAACACAAATCCACTTATGCATCCAGTTTTTCCTACATAAGCACACAACTGTGGAATGCATTACCAAAAACCGTGAAAACAATGTATGACCACCTAAACTTCCGGAAATCACTAAAAACTAACCTGTTCAAAAAGGCATACCCTACAGATCCAACCTAAATACCTGAACTCTACAACACATCAAAACCAAAGCATGTAATGGACACAACATAACTCTTCAGCTCTATGATCCCCTAATGTGTCTACTCCACATGAACCTTATACTACCACAACATCACTTTGTATTTGTTCATACCAGAGATGGCGAACACTTTTTCGGTACTATGTAAGCCACATTGAGCCTGCAAATAGGTGGGAAAATGTGGGATACAAATGTAACAAACAAAATAAATAAATAAATCAGGATTTACACCTGATTTCAGTTGGTGTAACTTTTTATGCCCAAATTTGAGCATAGATCCAGGTGCTACGCACTGTTCTATAAAGGGTGCCCATCCCAGAATGCACTTTATAGAATACCAGTCAGCACCGATTTTTATCAGTGCTGAATTTTGAGCGCCATTTACGGAATCCAGCCCTTAACCCCAGATTCTGCATAGCGCGACCTAGATGAGTGCACAAATCTGTGCGTATTCTGGATTTGTGTGCGCAACTTAATTAGCCTAACAAGCCAATCAGTGCCAATAATTGACAATTAGCAAGCAATTATTGACACTAATTGGCAATAATTAGAATTTATGCACAACTTGGTAAGGACATTCTATAAAGTGATGCACATAAATTCCAATGCATGCTGCCAAAAAGGGGGCAAGGCCATGGGCATGGAATGGAAGGATTGTGGGCACTAAAAATTATACACGCTGTTATAGAACATAACCACTTTATGCCTAAGTTAGTCACTGGTATTTAACAACAAATTTTACTTGGCATGAATTCCTATGACTACATTTAGTCACATGGATGGGCCCTACGCATTTTCTACAAACCACGCCTAAAGTAGGCACGGTTTATAGAATATGACTAGGTGGGGTTTTTTTTGTGCTGATTTTTATGGCATCTTATGTGGAATCTAGCCCTTAGTGTGTGAATCACTTAACGTGTAACTGCTAGAGGGTATGGACATGGGACATCGGACATAGACAGCTCAGCAGTATGCCTTGCACTTAAGCAATAAGGGCCTGATTCTATATATGGTGCCTAAAAAGTAACACACAGTAGGCAACCACACCTAAGCGTATTCTAAATATTGTATGTAAATCTAAACATGGTATTTAGAATATGCTTAGGTGTAGTTCATGCAGCTAAATCTACATGAACCAATTTTTGCCAATGAAAAGCTGGCCTATATTCCTGCGTATAGATTTATGCTCACTGGATCATCTCTATATATAAAAGGCACCACCAACGTTCTAAATGAAGCCTCCAGCCGGAAGTGTGAAGGGGGAGAGATATCCGGTTTCCCCATGAGTATATGCCCCGCCCTCGCTCTCTCTGTAACACAAACAGTGAAGGAAAACACAGCAAAGCACGAAATCAAATCGCTCTCTCTGTAACAGTGAAGGACTCAGAGGGGGGAGGGGAGAGAGGGCAGAAGCCCTCACTATCTCTGTAACACAAGCACAGCACAGCAGGAAACTTAACACTGAAGGACTCGACTCCGAGAGGGGAAGGGAGAGAGGGCAGAGGGCAGGGACACACACACTCCCACATGCACACAGAAGAAAACCTTGCTAGCCCCCATTTCATTTGCATCAGAAACGGGGCTTTTTTACTAGTATTTTATAACATTCTGCATAAAATTTGGAACTCCCTCGAAACACCCATTTCCACGCCCCCTAAGCACACCCCTTTTTGCCTGCACACGTTCGAATTTAGGTACATTACATTATAGAATATGCTTAGCAATGTACGCACGTAAAGTCTAATTTTTGCCAATTAGTGCTCGCTATTGCTTGTTAAGAGCTGTTAACAACGCTTAACAGCTTGTTAAAACATTTCATCTACAAACGTAGCTATACAATACGCCTAGATTTAAATGCATAATCACACGTAACTCTAGGTGCGCTGTATAGAATCCGAAGGGTAATGGTCCAATATTTGGTCAGTGGTGGGTAGTACTTTTGCTGTCTGCCGCCAGTGTTAAACCAGGATATTTAATGCCGGGCCATTTCCAGCGACCGGCATTGGATATTTGGGGGCTTTTTTTAACCGGCTATGCTGATATTCAGCACTAATCGGTTAACTTTTTAACAGTTAAAGATAGGACAGCTATTTATGCGGTCCTAATTGACTGATAAACTTATCTGGTTAGGCACTGTCGAGTCACATGACTAAGAGGTCCTTTTACCAAGCTGTGGGAAAAAGGGTCCTACGCTAGCAGTGGGAACCCTTTTTCCCGTGCACCAGGGCCCATTTTACTCCAGCAGGTATAATGCCCCCAGACAAACATGGTCATGCTTTCAGAAACCTCTTACCACTGAGGAGGCGATATGGGCTCCTGCGGTAACCCGCCGGTAACCAGGCAGTGCACGGCAATGCCCGATTACTGCCGGGTTACCGCTGCCCAAGCCATTTCCTGGGGCTTTTCTTTTTCCCCTGGAAATGTTGCACGCTCGGGGCAGAACTACCACTGGTGGTAGCATTAGGCTGGTGGTAGTCCCAATTTAGCATTCAGTAAGCCCACATTTTTCCTTATATACCTTTGAGCAGGGACTGTCCTTCTATGTTTGAATTGTACAGCGCTGCGTAACCCTAGTAGCGCTTTAGAAATGGTTGTTGTTGTTGTTGTTGTGTTCCTCAGGGGCCAGCTCCTTCAGCTGTTTTATTTAATCTTTACCTTTCCCCTATCTCTAGACTGTTAAATAAGCTGGGCATTCACTACAAAAACTGTGTTGACAATTTACAGTTTTTTGTACCTGTACAAGCTTCTGTCTTGGACACATTTTTATTTGTATTTAGGTGCCTGTTGGATGTCAAATGGATGGTCAATAATCTTTTAGCTTTGAATTTAAGCAATTCAGAAATTAGTGTTCTGGGAAAATATAGTATTGTACAAGTTCCAAATTTTCTTAAGGTCAATAATCCATTGATTCCTGAATCAGATCAGGTTTACTAGGTATCATACCTGACTCTGCTCTTTCCATGTAGCCATACATAAATAAGATGGTAAGATCCTTTTACTGTAGGCTTAAATTTCTGTATAGACTAAAATCCTATATCTATTGATGACTTTAGACAAGTGTTGAAAGCACTTGTAATCTCTAAGATAGATTGCTGTACTGTAATATTTTATTAATAGGGCTTCCTAAGACTACTTTAAAAGCTCATCAATACTTTCAGAATTTGGTAGCGTATTTATTGATTAATGTCAAAGTGATCACATCTTGCCTCATTTATTATCACTGTACTGGCCTCCAGTTATCTGGAATCTTCAATTTAATTATACTGGTTCACCATATTTTGAATAAAGATGCACCCTTCTATAAGTATTGCCATACTGGGACAGACTGAAGGTCCATCAAGCCCAGCTTCCTGTTTCCAACAGTGGCCAATCCTGGTCACAAGTACCTGGCAAGATCCCCAAACAGTACAATACATTTTATGTTGCTTATCCTAGAAATAAGCAGTGGATTTTCCCCAAGTCCATTTTAATAATGGCTTATGGACTTTTCTTTTAGGAAGCTATCCAAACTTTTTTTAAACCCTGCTAAGCTAACTGCTTTTACTACATTCTCTGGCAAAGAATTCCAGAGTTTAATTACATGTTGAGTGAAGAAATATTTTCTATGATTTGTTTTAAATTTACTACTTTGTAGCTTCATTGCGTGCCCACTAGTCCTGAGTAAACAAGCAATTCACGTCTACCCATTCCATTCTACTCATTATTTTATATACCTCTAGCATATCTCCCCTCAGCCATTTTTTCTCCAAACTGAAGAGCCCTAGCCACTTTAGCCTTTTCTTATAGGCAAGTCATCCCATTCCCTTTATCATTTTCGGTGCCCTTCTCTGTACCTTTTCTAATTCTACTATATCTTTTTGGAGATATGGTGACCAGAATTGCACAGATGTCACGGTCGTGCCCTGGTTTCAGGCTCTCAGTTATCTCGCCCCCTGGTGGCCAGGCCTGGTGGCTGCATTGGATTGTCTGTGTGCTGTTTCCCGTTCCAGACTTCAGCCCAGTCCAGTCCGGATCTTCCAGCCTGCCAGACTTGCTTGTCTTGTTTGAGCCTGCACAGCACCCGTAGCTGCCTGGTGATTGCTGCAGCTGAATCTCAGCTGCTGCTGGTCTTATTAGCCATTTGGAAACTCTCTGCTTTGCCTTTGCATCGCCTAAGGCCCTGGTTTGTTGGTGCTTGCTGCGTTTCTGCCTAGTCCAGTTTATAGTCTGTATTCTTGCCTGATTCTAGTTTAGTCTTGGTGTAGCTTCTTGTACTGTCTTGCTTGTTTCCCAGTATTGTTTCTTGTTTGTATGTCTTTGTCTAGTTCTAGGTTGTCTGTGTTTCTTGTTCAGTGGCTGCCTGGCAGCTTTCAGTCCTGTCCCTTATCTATCAGTGTTTGTTCCCTGTCTCAGTGGCTGTTTGCAGCTTTCAGTTCTGTCTCTTGTCTATCTGTGTTTGTTCCCTGTTTTAGTGGCTGCTTGCAGCTTTCAGTTCTGTCCCTTGTTTGTCTGAAAGTCCTAGTCTAGTATTCTGCCTAGCCTCCCTGTGTGCTCTGGTCCCTGAGTGTATCCTGCTGGTATCCAGTTCTGGCCCTGTCCAGCAAGTACTGCCGGCCACCTGCACCCAGGGGCTCAACTCCTGAGGAACGGTGGTCAAGTGCAGGTGAAGTCTAGCAGGCCCTGTCAGAGTTCTGCCTTATCCCTGTGTGGGGTGGTTTTGCCTGCCACTGCCACTCCTTGACAGTGGCCCAAGGGCTCACAAACCTAGTTCCTGCCTGGAAAACGTGACAACAGAACATTCAAGATATGGTCACACCATGGAGTGATACAAAGGCATTATAACATCCTCATTTTTGTTTTTAATTCCTTTCCTAATAATACCTAACATTCTATTTGCTTTCTTTGATGACGATGCACACTGAGCAGAGGGTTTCAACCTATCATCAACGATGACACCTAGATCCTCGTTGACTCCTAATGTGGAACCTTGCATCACGTAGCTATAGTTCAGGTTCCTCTTTTCCACATGCATCGCTTTGAAGTTGCTCACATTAAACGTCATTTGCCATTTGGATGCCCAGTCTCCCAGTCTTGTAAGGTCCTCTTGCAATTTTTCACAATCTTCTTGCAATTTAACAACTTTGAATAATTTTGTGTTGTCAGCAAATTTAGTCACCTCACTTGTTATTCCCATATCTAGATCATTTATAAATATGTTAAAAAGCAGCGGGCCCAGCACAGACCCATGGAGAACTCCACTATCAACCCTTCTCCATTGAGAATACTGACCATTTAACCCTACTCTTTGTTTTTTTATCTTTTAACCAGTTTTTAATCCACAATAAAACACAACCTCCTATTCCATGGCTTTCTAATTTCCTCTGGAGTCTTTCATGAGGTACTTTGTGAAATGCCTTTTTAAAATCCAGATACACAATAGCGACCGTCTCATCTTTATCCACATGTTTGTTCACCCCTTCAAAGAAATGGAGTAGATTGGTGAGGCAACATTTCCCTTTACTAAATCCATGTTGGCTTTGTCTCATTAATCCATGCTTATGTATATGCTCTGTAATTTTGTTCTTTATAATAGTTTCTACCATTTTGCTCGGCACCAACGTCAGGCTCACCAGTCTGTAATTTCCCGGATCACCTCTGGAAACCTTAAAAATCGGCATTACATTGACCACCCTCCAATCTTCCAGAACCAAACTTAATTTTAAAGATAAATTACATATTACTAACAATAGTTCTGCAAGTTCATTTCTCAATTCTATCAATACTCTGGAATATATACCATCCAGTCCAGGTGATTTGCTACTCTTCAACGTGTCAAATTGTCACATTACATTCTCCAGGTTTACATAGATTTGATTCAGTTTCTCTGACTTATCAGCATTGAATACCATTCTGGCACTGGTATCTATCCCACATCATCCTCGGTGAAGACTGAAGCAAAGAATTCATTTGATCTCTCCGCTATGGCCTGTAGGAGTATTTGCTGTGATCTCACCCACCCGGTGTGCACATGAGAGCACCTTTACAGCCAACATGGACGCTGCAACCTTTCACCTATATGTCTGACTACCAACTGTGCAGAAGTCAGCATTTCAGCTTGTAATAGATTTACTGAAGCCTGCACCACCTCCAAGGTCACTCTGTATCGGGGGAGAATGCATGTCCCTGAGAGAGAGAGAGCTTACGAGATAAGACGGACAATGGAAGCTTCATACAGATGCTGGGAGTACATGGTGGGATTATTTCTGATTGGCTCCCAGAAAACGGATGGGTCGGAGAAGCGGGAACAGAAGGGGATGAAAGTTAGTTGGCGGGAAGAACGGAAGAAGAACAGGAGAAAAGAAGAGGAGAGGACTTGCATTTCGGCAAGCACCTGATTTACCTGAGAGACTTACTGATAATACCTGGCAAAGCTTTTCCCCAGGTTACAGCTGTCTACAGGATCTATACTGAGTCTGTATCATCTGTTGCTGAGCAAGACAAGTGCATCACCTAAGCTCGTGGGACCTTGCTGAGACATTCAGCTAAGGCATCGGAAGGAACCTGATCTGGTGACCGGAACGGTGAGATCATAGCTTACTTCTTTCAGGCTGGGTTAGATAATTGGTCTGTGCTCGGACCCATCAGATGCGTGACGTCAGGATTTATGATCTCTACTCGCTGTTAGCCTAGTACAAGACTTGTGTGGTAATCATTAGGATCTCGGTATTGTGTTTATCTGTCATTACAGATTAGCCAATAGGATAATCATAGTTATTCTCTATATTTTTGGTATCATTGTGCATGCAATCAGGAATTGCTGATGCTATAAGCTGATAAGGATTTTTCTATATTTTTGTATATAACCCTGTATAAATAAACTAATATATTCCATTGGTCTGTCCGTTATTTTCCATGTAGCGATTGTCGGGCGGAGGCCACACCCCCTAGACATAAGCGAGTACGTATGTAGGAATTGGCCTCTTACAAAATCTATATAACCACCTACAAATTGGGGGCGTTCGTCCGGGACGGTTGGTGCAAGAATAGCAGAAGTTAAAACTTTTCTGGGTCTTTTCAGAAAGCTGGTTTGACCTTCTGTTTCTCTTTGCACGAACTGCAGTTCCACCCTAGCTGACGGCAGACCTTTGTTTATACAGCGGTGTTTTATTGCTGTAATTGGTTGACAGATTTATTACTCTGAGCTCCAAAAGAGAAAAAACGGTTTCTCTAACTCTGTAAGGAAGGAACACAGGGTGTGTTTAGTCTTTAACATGGCGACCGGCACGGTTGGCACATTGCCTGAAATGCTCCTAAGTGAACAGGAGAAGGGCGTGCTGAAAATATTACTGCCACTCTCTCATAGTAAGACGAAACCAGCACCTCCTACAGTAGAGTCTGTACGTGCTTTATTTAGTAGCAGTTCACCGAATAGCTCAGAAGTATATGCTACGGTTTTAAATACAATTATAAAAGAGAAACAGCATTTGTCACAATGGATGCTTTGTGAACTGGGCGTGTCTCTTTTGGCAGTTAAAGACTCTTTGATGAATGAGATAAGAGAGGTATCTGTACCTCTAACAGATCGCATAGCGGATTTGCAGTTAGATTTGTCCCAGACTAGGGAAACTGTCCAGGAGCGAGACAGCGAGTTAGCTGCATTACGAGTTGATTTAGAGACTGCCAAATCTGCTTTAGCAGGAACCAATGTAAGCCCCGCCCCACCTCACTCCTCGGAAGAGATGTGTACGGAGTGCCAGACACTGTATGATAAGTGTAAAACTTTGCAGTGTGACCTATCTGATTGTGAAGCACGTAATTACACATTAAAGCAAGAAATTGCCCAGTACCTCGTGTCTTTTGATTCGTTGCAAGAGAAATTTTCTCGTTTGACTGGTGCTTTACACAACCAGACTAGGGAAACAGATAAGTTGCAGACATTATATCGGGAGCTAAAACAGGTCTCAGAAGGGGTTCAGAGTGAGTTGCGCAGGGAGCTAGTGACCACTCAAGAAGAATCTGTGTCTGTGTTTCAAGATTGGCACGCGGCCAAGCTAGAGTTGGCGGAGTTAAAAGAGAAGCAGGAGACAGTCTCACTGCAATTACAATGTACAGTGAAGGACAGAGATTCATTGTCTAAAGCATTAGATGAGTGCACTGTAAAGATTTCCACAATGCAGCAAGAGCTTACGCACATGGCGCAGGAAGAAGTACCGTATACCTTAGAGTTCCCCGACAGTTTTGCTGCGGGTCACCCAAGCCCAGCTCCCGAAATGAACCGTTACGTGAGCCGGGAGGGACCCGAGTTAAACACACCCATTGGGGGCACGGCTTCGGCTCTTTCCCGCCCCTCTGTACAATCCAGCCCCATAGGGGCTGGTGACCGAAGCAGCAGACCCGAGACAGTGACACACCCATTGGGGGCACGGGACCAGGGACGGCCTGCGGAAATCATCAGCTCACTTGGTCAGGTGCCTAGCTCAGGGTTTCAGCCTTCGGCAGATCCACCCAGTTTTAGCAATACATCTGCCCCGAGGTTCTCTACACCTGCTAGTGATCAGCGGCATGTCAGGCCGGAACCCAAGAAAGGAATGTCTATGGAGAGGCAAGCATATATTATAAAGATGCTACGCACCGTAATAGCGCCTTTTAAAGAGTCTGCCTCGGTATCCATAGAAACCCATCTTAAGGCAGTGCATGAACTCCTGCAGACCATGCACGTCTCTTCTGAGGATGACATCAGAGCCCTCCTCAAATGGACCTTTAGTACCGAGTGCCATGAAGTTCTAGATTTGATCATGTCCGATAACCCCGATTTACGGTCAGTGGAGCAAGCCTTAGCGAAGCGCTACGGTCTCTTTGCCAACTCTCTTGAAGCTAAGCGTGCAGCGTATACTATTAGTTGTAATCCGGAGGAGAGTCCGCGGGAGTGGGCCCATCGCTTGAAGCGTGCATTTTACCAAGGGGGGGTGCCGCCTGATTCTAAAGATCTTGAATTTGGTGATTTCAGGGAACTTTTTATACAGGGTCTGCCTGATCCGATAAAGATTCCCTTGGCAGGAAAAAACGCAGAACCCTATTCCAGCCTTCTAAAGCAGGCTGAAGGAATTTTTGAAATCTGCCGCGCCAAGCCAATCGCAGAGACTCCGAAACCGGCATCCAAGAGTCGCAACAGGGTGATACCACCCGCTGTTTGTGCGGTCACTTCCACGCTTTCTCTGGAAAACAAAGCGCCGAGACCAACTACGCCGCCGGGCTCTCAGGCCATGCCGCGGGATGCAGCGCCTCCTATTGCACAGGAGGGACAGCAACAACCTAAAAAGAAGCGGTTTAATCAGAAGAAGTGGAATGCAGAGAAGATCCGTGCTATGCAAGCTCAGCTGGACCAATTGATGGCAAGATGTTCAATCGCGGAGTCTAGCAGTGTACCTAAGACACCTTCATCTCATAAAAAGGTCAAATTCCAGAAGCAGAAGGACCAGTCTTCTAGACCGCCGACCCCTCCGGGGCTGAGTGTTAAATCTGTTGAGGTGGAACAGCCATCCTCTTCGGAGGAAGAACAAGCATGACTAGACGTGGCCACAAAACCTGTTACCGCAAGCGTCCCCACGGTCCACGTGGATGCGTTGTCGTCCTTCAGTGAGGAGTCCCCAGGGAAAAATGCCGCGTCGCAGCCCTCGAACCCGGAAGGGCCTCTTTCAAAAGACTCATCCCAGGAAGTCAGGTATTTTCTAGGTAAGCTTATATCTAAAGGTTACAGATATACCGTGGAGTTGTTAATTCAACAAGTACTTTCCTGTGAAGGTCTCCTGGATACAGCATCAGAGGTGACTTTGGTCACCCAGGGCCTGTTTCAGAAACTCGAGGCATCTCTAGGGGGGGGTCAGGATGTGCTGCGTGTCACCCCGTGCGACTTGTCACTGGTGGCCTATGGCAATCAAAGTATTGGAACTGTGGGACAGGTTTGGCTATCTTTACAGCTTGGACAGATGACCGTCAGGCACCCTGCCATCATCACTACCAGTGAGGGTGAAGAATTTCTGATTGGAAATGACCTTTTGAAGAGATTTCGGCCTGTTTTGGATTATGACGAGGAAACGATCTGGTCTAAAGTCACTCGACCCCTTAAATATGTGCGAGGGAGATACTGGCGTACAGTCGGTGATGCCAACTCTGTGGAGCTACAGGACACTCCCCTGCGGACTGATCTCCGGTGTTCCGCGGATCCGCCCATGCGGGGGCCTCCGTTGACAGAGGCACCAAAAGGGGGTCAGAAGCATGAAGAGCTGGTGCAACAAGCGGACCATCTAGAGATTGTTTCACAGGACTCAGCATCACTTGAAATCTCATCTCCTATCTCTGGTCCTGATTTTGCTCATCCTTGCCAGGTGACTGTCATCACCCAGAAAGGTGATGAATTCACCATACCAGTTCAGGTGGCTAACACCCAATGGCTTCAAGCTACTTTACTGTTCACTAGTGATCTCTCCTACATCAGTGACTCGTTGTACAGCCAAATTCGTAAGTCTGTACAACTTCCCTTCAGCAGATGTTCCTCTACTTCGGTACAGGTACCGGGACAAGGCTCCAAGCCGCTTGACGGAATATGTGGCCTTCCCTTGACTGTGGGAAAGAAGACATTCACTCACCACTTCTCTATTGTCCGGGGCTTGAGGGAACCCTTATGTTTGGGGTCAGATTGCCTTGCACGACTGGGAGTTTATGTGGACCTGGTGAATCTAGTCCTGTGGAGTAGAATGCAGAACAACCCAGTGGAACTTGAACCTACGGCTGTTTGTTTGAAGTCTGGACAGACCATTCCCCAGGTCTGTGAGGTAGTCTGTGACAAGGATGTAACCATTCCAGGTAGGGTACGGGATTTTTCCCTCAAGCTTCGCCTCGCTCAAGGACAACGTCTGCTGGATGAGGTAGTGTTCTTTAACCCACATGCCCACTTTCGAGACCTTGGATTGGCAAGTGGTGTTCTGCCATGTTTGGAGGTCACCGGTACCACCTTATACCTGTTGGTCACCAATCCACAGTCTGCTGAAGTTGAGCTATCTGCTGGAGATTCTTTTGGCTTTCTAGTTGGCCAGTCTTTCCATGATGTCGAGGTAAGTTTGCCTATCCTTGGCAGGCTGCCTTCTTCTTGGGACACCTGCCAGGGGGGGGAGACGACTGACAGTTGGTTTACCTCTCCCAGGGGCCTCATATCTCTCGAGTTTGTTTGGCCCTATGATGCGACGTGTGCTCAGGTACAGGTGGAAGATGACTTCTTGTTTCTGTCCAGGGAAATGTCTGTACCTCAGAAGCCTCGAAGGGTGAATTCTGTGGAAACCTCAACCTTGCAGGAGGACATTGAAGAACAGGTGGAAATTTCATCCAACCAACCTTTCTCAGAGTTTGATGCTATGGTGAAAGAGCAAGTGGAACAGGCTGATGCTTGTGCTACTCACACAGAGAAGAGGAAGTTGACTCAGTTGTTGTACAATTACAAGGACCTTTTTGCTGTAGATTCGTATGACTGTGGACTTACGAACCTACATGTCACCAGAGTGCCTACGGAACCTGGTAGCAAGCCTGTCTTTGTGCGTCAGTATAAGATTCCATTGGCGTCCTATGAGTCTGTACAAGAGATTCTCAACACCGTGGAGACCAGGGGTATCATCAGACAATGCAACAGCACGTACAACTCCCCTCTGTGGCCCATCTTGAAAAAGAATAACAGCTGGAGAATCGCTCTGGATTACCGTCAGTTGAATAAGCGAGTACCCTTGTCCCGGTGGCCTATGGCTCCACTGGATCAGAACCTTGCAACCATCAGGGGGGCTAAGTATTTCACCAGCCTGGATTTGGCATCAGGGTTTTGGACAGTACCAGTCCATCCCCACGATCAGCATAAACTGGCTTTTACGTTTGGGAAGAAGCAGTATACGTGGAACAGGACACCCTTTGGGTTTCTCAATTCACCTGCTGAATTCAACATTTTCCTACACAAAGCCCTACCAGATGCTGAAGCTCGAGGAACAGTGGTCTATGTGGATGACATTCTGATCAAGAGTCCTACCTTTCAGGAACACCTGGAGGAGATGGAGCATGTCTTCACACAGTTGGCAGATGCTGGAGCTAAACTGACTCTTGCCAAAGGACAATGGTGCAGGAAATCACTGAATTACTTAGGGTATGAAATTTCTGCTGAGGGTCTGCGACCCCAGAAGAAGCGAGTGCAGTCTTTACAACAGTTGAAACAGCCCACCAATATCACTGAACTTCGTTCCTTTCTAGGAATTTGCAACTACTCCAGACAGTTCATAGATGAGTATGCGGAGATCACCCGACCGTTGGTCAAGTTGTTGAAGAAAGATACACCTTGGGTCTGGGGGCCAGAACAGAAATCTGCTATGCAGGAGCTGAAAGACAAGCTTAGCTGCTTCCCATGCCTCGCATACCTCGAGGGAGGTCGTGAGTTCTACGTGGACTTGGGATATTCCCAACACTCTATGAGTGCTGTCCTATATCAGAAGTACGACACGGATAAGAGGGTAGTGGCGTATGCCAGTAAAGGACTAACGGATGTGGAGAGGAAGTATTCCGACTGTGAGAAAGCACTCCTGTCTACCGTTTGGGCTTTGCAACACTTCAGAAGTTACATCCAAGGTGAGAAGCTAATTGTGGAGACTTGCCACCAGCCCATCAGTTTCTTGGGTAGTGACCGAATTAAGACCGGTCGAGTGTCAAACAGCAAAATAGTCTCCTGGACATTGGCTCTTCAAGGCTGGCCTCTGGAGGTAAGGTATGCTCAGAAACATCGTAACGCAGTAGCCCAAGGTATGGCTGACCTACATGATTGTGCAGAACAGGATTCCATTGCAGGTATTCCCGAAGCAGATGTTCCCCCGCTAGAGAAAGAACCTCATCGACACCATCTGTATGATGAACAGACTTGTGCTACCATGCCTAAGGTCTATGTAGATGGTTGTGCTTACCGTCGTGATACAGTCAAGGAATTGGTTGCAGGAGTAGGAGTGGTATGGGACCCAATCAATCTTGAAGAGACCCTGAAGCACAGCTTGGGCTCGCGAACTAATCAGTACGCTGAGATTGTGGCAGCTCTGGTGGTGGTACAGTCTGCAATTCAGAAAGGAGTCCGACAGTTGGTCATATGTACGGATTCGGACTATGTGAGACAGAATTTTGTGTCCCATTTGCCCATCTGGAAGCAGAAAAATATGTTAAATTCCAAAGGAAAACCAGTACATCATGGAAACTTGATCCAGATTTTAGATCAACTGGTAAGGGACCATGACATGACCATCTATTGGAAGAAGGTCAAGGGTCATGCAAAAGTTGACAGTCCCGACAAGCTGGGAAACGACTTGGCCGATCACCTGGCCAAGGAGGGTGCGCTTACAGGAGAATTATGGCGACCCCAGATGTGGAGACTGCGGCTGTCCATGCGGTCACCCGACGACAGGCGAAGCAGTCCAACGACACGCCGGTGGTCCAGTGGTGCAGGGAAGTCCCATCCTTTGATCTTGTCATGGCACAGAAATCCGACCCGGTGATCGGTAGATTTTATGAGTACATATGGAATCCGCAAGACTGTTCCCTGACGGAAGAACACAAGCAAGATGAGGAAATGAGGATACTCTACGCCTCCCGAGAGAAGTTCAAACTTCACAAGGACCTGCTTATTCGGACGAGTAAGCATGGCATTGAGCAATGGGTGGTGCCTAAAGAATATCGAGGCATTATGTTGCAGCATGCCCACGACGAACCATGTGCGGGACATCGAGGGGAGAATATCACCTATGAGACCCTAAAGCAAGTAGCTTATTGGCCTCACATGCGACAGGATGTACAGTTGTACACGCGAGGGTGTTTGACCTGTTGTCGTTTCCAGCCATCTTCACCATCTCACCGAGCACCACTTAGGAAGAAGGGTATCGCCATGCCCTGGTCGGATATCCAGATTGATTGGGTTGGTCCTGTAGTTCGATCCACTCGTGGTAACAAGTACTTGCTCACAGTCACCTGCTTGTTCACCAAGTGGTTGGAGTGTCTGCCTGCACCCAACTGCACGGCAGAAACCACGGCTACCTTACTACTGAATCATGTGTTCAGCCGGTGGGGTTTGCCTATGCGAGTGGATTCAGACCAAGGTTCTCAGTTCACGGCAGAGGTGATTCAACATATGTGGAAGATGCTTGGAGTAAAGAGTAAGTTGCACATAGCTTACCGACCTCAATCTTCGGGACAGGTGGAAAGAGCTAATCGCACCATCGTGACCATTCTGAAGAAGTATGTGTCATCCTCAGGTAAGAATTGGGACCTTGTCTTACCATTGGTCCTTATGGCGATTCGTTCCACACCCCACCGTTCCACCGGAGTGTCTCCTTTTGAGATGATGACAGGTAGGGAAATGACATTACCAATTCATTTGTTGTACAGGACTAATGATGTGAACTTGTCCAGTGCTACCTCCACTCATGAATATGTCACCCATTTGCGTAAGCATTTGCAAAGTGCCTTTGCCTTTGCTCAGAAAAATTTGGAAAGTAGCGCTAGAGGTAGAAAAGCCTATTATGATCAAGGGACTACCTCTAAAGAATACCAAATTGGCGACAAGGTATTCTACTTCAATTTTGCCAGAAACAAGGTTAAAGAAAGGAAGTTTCTGCCTAGTTGGCGTGGTCCATTCCCAATAGTGGAAAAAGCTTCACCTGTGGCTTACCAAATTTGCCTCAAGAAAAATACTAAGGGTGAAGACACCCTTAAATGGGTCCACATCAATCAGTTGAGACCACGTCATCCCAGTCATTTGATTCCAGACGTAGGTGTTGATGACACGAACTGTACTAACACCCCAACAGCATAGTCTGTTTTCTTTGTACCTTGCAGATGCAGAAAAGAACCCTGATGATCGTGTTCTTGATCTCCGTGCTGCTGGGATCGTGGTCCAAGATGATCGAACCTGGTCCCATGTCTGGAGTTGTTCTGCAAGATACCCCTGGCTTCCTGATTACCCAGTCCCAGATTGTTCCACAGAAAGTAGTTGTGTCCCTTGACCCAATGCATGTGCTACTGAAACATTTCAATATGAGTAACTTATCTCTGTCTGCTGTTACCCATTCCTGGTTTCTCAATTATATGCAAAATGCCCGTGCACAAGTGAAGAACATTTTGCATCAACTGGACAAAGTCATGGTACAACCTATGCAACCTTATAATTCCAGGTCCAGATCTAAGCGTTTTCTTGGTCTGGCCGGTGGTTTGATTTTTTCGGCCATTGGTTCACTTTTTGGTATTTCCATGTCTGTTGCCAACGTAGTTTCTGTCCAAAAGCTGCAGGCCAATATACAAGCCATCCAAGCAGACTTGAAAGCCATCGAGACCAAATTGGTAGTCCAACAGAGCCAACTTGTGGCCCAGGGTAAAACTATTGCTGATACGGTCACTCTTGTGAATTTACATACACATAAAATTAGTGCTAACACAGCTGATTTGTTGACAATTAAAGGTACCATGAATGAAGACCGTGTGTTTATACAACCTGTTAAGGACCTTATCCAGGATTTATTTAGGGAAGTAGATACTAGTGTTAGTAAGCTAATGCAGGGACAGATACCAACGTACCTGATACCATCTGATGTTGTTAAAGATGCCTTTGCCAAAGTTACCCGTTTGTCTATTGAACCTTTTCAAATTCAAATCGCATTTCATTTAGGTACTGCCTTTCCCCTTTATTTGGATATGGAGCGTATGGAAATTGCCTTCATCCTTAATTTGCCATTTATTATGCCTGAGAATGTATACCAGCTTAAACAAGTTGTAAATGTAGGTACTTGGCATGAGAATTTGTACCTTAATGTTGATACACCTAAGTATGTTGCTTACCAACAGGATGCTCCGCAACATTATTTGGTCCCTAACTTAGACCTTTGCCACAAAACTAAAGATGTTAATTGGCTATGCCCTGGTAAACCTTTCCTGAAAGACACAACAGAAGCTCTTTGTGGCTTGTCCACAGAGAATGTCCAAGAGAAGTGTAAGGTTACCGTGTCAAAATATGACGATTTTTCTGATACCACTGTAGCTGTACTGGATACGGTATGGTTAGTTAGCACACCTAGTACGGAACTGACTGTCACCTTTCAGAAGCATGATGTAATCAACCGTTACACTCTTCCTTGCAATGTTTGTGTGATCGCTGTACCCAAGTATGCTGTTGCTCATGTAGGAGGAGTTTCCCTGTTTTATCTTGACACAGACCCGGTTGTTTCTGAGTTGGAAGTGCTTGATGTATTTCGTGGACATCCTATTGACTTTGCTATGGACCTTATACCCTTTTTACAGTCCAAAGACTCTCACACTGTTGAATTATCTGTTGACCATGAGACTCTCGAGGTTGCAGATTACAAACGTCGTTCATCTGATGTCACCCAGTTCCACATGTCCACTCACGTGGTCATCCCACTTTTGACCATCTCGTGGTTCATCATGTTCCTGTGTGCTGTAGTGTTTTGGAGAGACCTTCGTCATTTACGCTATCGCGTAAACACTTTGTCACCTACGGCGATGAGATTGCAAGACTTTATGTAGTTACATCTGACCAGCGTTTTGCCAACAATTTATTCCGTTTTCACTTCTCTGTACTAATATGCTTTGCTTTGCATGATGTGATTTTCATGATCTATGTGATTATGGTTCATGATTTGTTTGATTAATTTTCATGTGTTACGACTTTTAACTAACTGCACATGCGGGTTCTATTATTCAGTATTTTGCTGTATTAGCATTTTTGATTTCCTTGTGAACATTATCTTGCTTAATAGAACTGTTGGAAGTGTGTTAGTTTGCATTAGTTGAGATTTACTTTGAAACTTTTTGTAGTTGACCATGAAGTTGTACCTGAATCCTGACTGAACTGTCTGGCTTATTTTTGTAGTTAGGTTGGAGAAGGCCTTTACTCCTTTGTAGTAATTTCCATCTCCAAGGGGGGGAATCTGTAGGAGTATTTGCTGTGATCTCACCCACCCGGTGTGCACATGAGAGCACCTTTACAGCCAACATGGACGCTGCAACCTTTCACCTATATGTCTGACTACCAACTGTGCAGAAGTCAGCATTTCAGCTTGTAATAGATTTACTGAAGCCTGCACCACCTCCAAGGTCACTCTGTATCGGGGGAGAATGCATGTCCCTGAGAGAGAGAGAGCTTACGAGATAAGACGGACAATGGAAGCTTCATACAGATGCTGGGAGTACATGGTGGGATTATTTCTGATTGGCTCCCAGAAAACGGATGGGTCGGAGAAGCGGGAACAGAAGGGGAAGAAAGTTAGTTGGCGGGAAGAACGGAAGAAGAACAGGAGAAAAGAAGAGGAGAGGACTTGCATTTCGGCAAGCACCTGATTTACCTGAGAGACTTACTGATAATACCTGGCAAAGCTTTTCCCCAGGTTACAGCTGTCTACAGGATCTATACTGAGTCTGTATCATCTGTTGCTGAGCAAGACAAGTGCATCACCTAAGCTCGTGGGACCTTGCTGAGACATTCAGCTAAGGCATCGGAAGGAACCTGATCTGGTGACCGGAACGGTGAGATCATAGCTTACTTCTTTCAGGCTGGGTTAGATAATTGGTCTGTGCTCGGACCCATCAGATGCGTGACGTCAGGATTTATGATCTCTACTCGCTGTTAGCCTAGTACAAGACTTGTGTGGTAATCATTAGGATCTCGGTATTGTGTTTATCTGTCATTACAGATTAGCCAATAGGATAATCATAGTTATTCTCTATATTTTTGGTATCATTGTGCATGCAATCAGGAATTGCTGATGCTATAAGCTGATAAGGATTTTTCTATATTTTTGTATATAACCCTGTATAAATAAACTAATATATTCCATTGGTCTGTCCGTTATTTTCCATGTAGCGATTGTCGGGCGGAGGCCACACCCCCTAGACATAAGCGAGTACGTATGTAGGAATTGGCCTCTTACAAAATCTATATAACCACCTACAGGCCATGTCTTCCCTGAGTGCCCCCCCCCCCCAATCTTCTGGTACCATGCTTGATTATAAAGTTCAATTTCATATTACTAATTATAGCTCTGCAAGTTTATTTTTTAATTTTTTCAGTGCTCTGGGATGTATAACATCTGGTCTAGATGATTTCTTACTCTTTATTTGTGTGTGTGTGTGGGGGGGGGGGGGGGGGGGAGTTGCAATGGAAAACCATTATCCATGATGGTAAGGACTTATTTGGATTTAAGACTAGATGGTTAGTGTTAAGTCAATCAAAAACAGCATCCAACCAATACTGGATAAGGGAGAGGTCAGATTTGTCATAATGAGATGAATGCCATCTACATAAAAGTAGGCTTTAATGGAATTATCTTGAATGAGAGTAGTGAGTGGACTAAAAGATGAATAAAAATGGTGCTGGTACTGAACCTTAAGGAACTCCACAGTGCAGATGGCAGCTTACTAACAACATATGAATAGATAGGCATTAACGAGAACAGCCAACTTGGGTTTAGCAAAGAGAACACAATACAAGCAGATCAGAAGGACTCAACAACACAGTGCAGCAAGCCAAATAGACTGTGAAGAGGCCCTCCGAAGAATCAGCACCCAGAGGCAAGGATAGTAGAAGCCAAAATTTTATTATATGGTCTGTGTTTTGGCATTCTTGCCTGCATCGGGGGTCTTAATCCATAAAAACAAATATCATAAAAACAAAATTTTAAAGCTCAAAAATACATTATAGAGAATATAAAACATTGTGAAATAATATGAAATATCGTGAAGTAAAATAAAACATAATAATTTTCAGATACCAATAAAGATCTAATAATAAGAGCTTCAAATGACGATCTTACAGTAACAATCCAAATTCTGGAGCAACTATAATAATGCAGCATTACCAGAAAAAAAAGTCAACACTCACAATAATATAAATCATATAAATATCTATTTAACACCCTACAAAATATTTTTTGACATAAATATCACAAGCAATGTCAGAAGTATTTAGTTATGTATGGTGGTAAAACATACATTAATGCAGATTTAGCTTATATAGCCAGAAATTGTATATAAACTTAATTTTGAATATACTGAATCACAGATTTTAAAACAATAAAAAGAATACTGTCCTGACAAAAAAAACCTAAAATGAAGTGTTCCAAAGACATCATATATAGCTTGAACTTAGGTGATCATATCATACAGAGCATTGTAACTAGAAAAGGTATCATGGTGCTCTTTGTTCATATTATCAACCAAAACCAGCATACAAATCAAGAAGAAATATTATAAGGTTTAAAAAGAACAAAGCTTCCTTTGTGTTTTGATCATGAGTCCTTGGGCCTAGGCCAAAGCCTAGGGCAGACCAAGCTTACACTATACAGAGACAATGGGCTACAAAGCCCGGCACACTCAGGGAAACCAGCGAGCACCACCAGAAAGGGAAATAGACCATTCGTATGGGCCGTAAGGCCGAACTAGAACCCACACATACAGCGTTCAAATGTACGGGCTGCAAGGCCGAACTGGAACCCAAACACACAAAAAGGAAGGGAAAAAGAGCAGAGAGAAGTCTCAGAAGGGTCTGGCACTCAAGCCGCGCACACTGCGCCACACACAGTCACCAACGAAAGGTCACCAGACCAAATCACAGATACTAACAACAACCAGAATAAGGGAACTCATGCAGAGAGGCAGCCTAAGCTGTGCCACACAGCTTAAACGAACGAGCAGCCTACACAGGATCAAAACAAGAGCTACAGAAAGTATAGGGTAAAGGGAAACCACACAGAAAGACACCGTAAGCTACATAGCTAGGTAAGGAGCAGTCCTCAGTAGAACCAAGACAACAAATACAGCAGGTAAAGGCTTCAAGCTACAAAGCTCAGAGGAGGAGCAGAGCTCACAAGAACCAAGCAACAGATACAGCAGGTAAAGAGTTAATAGAGAAACCCAAACAAAGGAAGTAAGCTCCCAGGAGCTGCAGAGTCAAGTAGCGCCAGCTGACTGGGGCGCAGGCAATTCGCACCCCAGCCCCAGCACGCCGCCCATCCACCTGGAGTGAAACGGTGAGCAGTGGATGAGCAGTGGGCGGCGACCGGAGCAGAGGTGGTACGCCCTTTGGCCTCGACGTTCACTCGATCGTTCAGCCAGGAGACGTGAGGCGTCCGGGCCTCGCCCCGGTCAGGGAGCACAGAGGAGCGAGTGGCTGCAATCGCACGTGTTCGAGCATCTAGTTGGGCACCATGATGGCGGAGACACCGGGGGAACAAACGAGGAGAAACGGAGGTACCATGGAGGACAGTCTCCGCGGAATTGGGGCACAGCGATGAAACGCCTGCACTTTCTGACCACCCAGCTTTGAACTACCTCTACTGGCACAACTGCCCTGAATTAAACCAACCTCTCCATCAGACTTCTACCCCCAATCTCTGAAACAGCTCTACCTCTCAAATCTATGGGAAATATATCTGAACAATTAATTGTGAGTAAATTAGTCATTTTTAACCAATTAACCCACCTCCCCCGTTCACCAATATTATAAGGGACTCAGAGCCACTTCAGACTTCCATAGATACCATCCCAAAGAATAAAACCCAATAACATAACCATCAAACGCGGCCATCCAGCAGCCCAAAGCGAATCGACACCACAATGAACACCGTCAAATTGCTCCTAATAATTTACTCCATATTCCTGATCCACCA
Organism: Microcaecilia unicolor; assembly: GCF_901765095.1. Taxonomy (NCBI): domain Eukaryota; kingdom Metazoa; phylum Chordata; class Amphibia; order Gymnophiona; family Siphonopidae; genus Microcaecilia; species Microcaecilia unicolor. The sequence continues at coordinate 93,214,668 of NC_044039.1, forward strand.
TACATTAACCACCCCACTCACAGAAACCAACATCATACCCACAATACACAATTTCACTAGGCTGTCTAGACACAACATATCCCACCAAACTGACAACAACCAAAACAATGGAAGATCGCCAACACGCGGACAACATCAACACAAAGGAAAGAAAGGTCATAACAAACCCATACTACAAGAGAATAGACAACTAACAAAAATCAACACAACACCGAACACAGCTGACCCCTACCAAAAACTTCAAGTGGGATACATCAACGCCAGATCAGTAGTTAATAAAAGTGAATCAATTTTTTTACTCGTTCCAAAAGTACAAAACTAGGGGACACTCAATGAAGTTACATGAAAATACTTTTAAAACAAATAGGAGGAAATATTTTTTTCACTCAATGAATAGTTAAGCAGTGGAACTCTTTGCTGGAGGATGTAGTAACAGCAGTTATTGTATCTGGGTGTCAGGTTCTCAGGTTCAGAGCCCGCGGGGCCAGGCTCTGGAGCAAACGTGAGCCCTTGGGCTGCTGACGAGGAGTGACAGCAGCAGGCAAAACCCACCAATCAACACTGGGCAAGCACACCGGCACCGGCAGGGACTGCAGGCACTGCCCAGCAACCGGAACACACGGACTGGAATCCCCCGGACTGGAGGACACAGGACTGGAACACTGGACTGGAATTCCCCGGACTGGAACACTGGACTGGAGCACACTGGACTGGAGCACACTGGACTGGTCCGAACAGCTTCACCTGCACTTAGCTACTAAGCCCCCCAGGAGTTGAGCTCCTGGGTTCGAGTAGCCGGCAGGACTTACCGGATACCGGATGACACAGGGACCAGGACAGGAAACAGAAGAGACAGCAGTGCTCCAAGGAACTGGACTAACCAGGGCACTCCTAGGCCTACACTAACAAAAGGACTTCCTAAGCCCTATACTAAACAGGAGCTCCTAAGCCCTGCTCAACAAAGCGGACTTCCTAAGCCCTAAACTAACAGAGCAGGGAACTAAACACAACACAGGTGCTACTAAACACACAGCAGAAGTGCTACCACACACTACAAAGGAAAGCAGGGAAGCTACACACCTACGCAGAACAGGTGCTTCCTAAGCACTACACTAACAAGCTAAACACAAAACCAACAAGCTTCCTAAGCACTACTCTAGCAAGCTAGCTACAAAACTAACAAGGTGCTTCCCAAGCACTACCCTAGCAAGCTAGACACAAAACTAACAAGGTGCTTCCTACAGCACCAAAACCCAAACAGCAAAGACTGCAATGCTCCCAAAAGCACAAACACCAGAAGTACTTCTAACAGCAAAATCTGTAGTGTTCCTAACAACACCAAACCCTGAAGTACTTCTAATAGTAACAGAGCTTCCAAAGCCCTACACACAGCAATGCTTCCAAAACCAAGAGGGAAAAGCAGGGGAACCACAAGGGAAAAGCAGGAAAGCTAAACACACAGACACCAGTGCACACTGCACTAACACTAACCTGGACCTTAGCAAAAGCAAGCAGGGAAACTAGACACAAAGTCAAAAGTGCACACTGCACCACCCTACCTAAAGCAAACACCACCGTTGCAAGGCTCTGAAGTAAACAACACCACTTCCTCATCAAGGCCCTTCCTGATGATGTCACACTCCCTAGACCTAGGCAAAAGCACACTGACCCAAAGAGGCCCAACCCACACCAATGCAACACCGTGAAGCACTTGAAGCCAGTACACCCAAAGAGAGGTAGAGCTAACTCAGTCCACCCACACAGCTGTAGTAAAGTGAAACAATTAACCCCATGCTGCTGGAAGCTGCCAGCACAGAGAGACAGAGCCAGCTCAGAAAGGACAGACAAAAGAAACAGAAGCCAGCTAAGAAGCTGACCCCCAGGAAAGAGGTAAGTTTGAGAGGGGTTCTGACCCCAATCATAACACTGGGTTTTAGAAACATTTGGACAAGTTTCTGGAGGAAAAGGCTGCTATTCAGACAGACATGGGGAAGCCACTGCTTACCCTGAGATTGGTAGCATGGAATGTTGCCACCATTTAAGTTTCTGCTAGGTACTTGTGACCTGGATTGGCCACTGTTGGAAACTGAATACTGGGCTAGATGGACCATTGGTCTGACCCAGTATGGCTATTCATATGTTCTTTCATATATATAAATTATAGAGCTTCAAAAATATGTGATGTTGAATATCTTGTGAAATATTTTTGACGCTCTGTAATTTATTTATGGTCCATCCAGTCAGCTTAACAAGATAAACTCATAGCATAAGGTACGGTGTGATACTTCATTTGTATACCTGATCTTGATTTGTCCTTGCCTTTTTCAGGGCATAGACCGTAGAAGTCTGTCTGGCACTGTCCTTGTTCTAAAACTTCTGAAGTTGTCATCAAAGCCCCTGAAAGATCAACTCTGTTCATCCACAATCAGGAAACAGACCATAGAAGTCTGCCCAGCACTGGCTTTGCTTCCCAATTACTGGTGTTGCCACCTAATCACCGCTAAGCTTCTTTGGATTCATTCATTTTAAATAGGATTCCTTTGTGTTTATTCCATGCATTTTTGAATTCCTTTACCATTTTCATTTCCACCACCTTCCATGGGAGGGCATTCCAGGTATCTACCATTCTGTAGGTGAAAAAGTACTTCCTGACATTATTCCTGAGTTGGCCTCCCCTTCAACCTCAATTCATGTCCTCTAGTACTGCTACCTTCCTGTCTCTGGAAAAGGTTTGTTTGTAGATTAATATCTTTCAAATATTTGAACATCTGTATCATATCAACCCTGTTTCTCCTTTCCTCCAGGGTATACGTGTTCAGGTCATCAAGTCTCTTCTCATATGTCTTGCTGTGCAAACCCCATACCATTTGCATGCTTTTCTCTGAACCACTTCAACCACTTCAAGTTTTTTACATCCTTAGCAAGATAAGGCCTCTAAAACTGAACACAATACTCCAAGTGGGACCTCACCAACGACTTGTACAGAGGCTTCAACACCTCATTTCTTCTGCTGGTTATATCCCCTCTGTCACAATTGTGGTCGTGACTCCACTTTTCAGTCTCACCTTGTCTTCCGGTGGTCAGCTTCAGAGGTGGCTCCAGTCTGTTTTTTTTTTTTTTTTTTTGCACTGTTGCCTCTGCTGCCACTTTCTGTGTGTTCCAAGCCTCACTTTGGTGTTCAGTGTGTTTCAAGCCTCTTTCCTGTTGTACTGCTACTTCCTGTGTGTTCCAAGCCTCACTCTGGTGTTCAGTGTGTTTCCTGTCTCTGTCCTGTAGTTGTGGCATCATCAGTGGGGGGGCTTTATTAGGAAGTTGAGGACATTCATTCAGGGCCTTTGCAAAGCCAAAGGTCTCCAGGTTTGTTGGTGTACTTGTTAGTACATCTGCCCTGTTTCCTTGTTAGTGTGCCTGTGTGGCACTTCTGCCTTTGTTCTTCTGTTTGTCTGTGTGCAAGGGTTAGCACTTCTGCTTTAGTTCTTCTGTTTGTGTGCTAGGGTTAGCACTTCTGTCTTAATTCTATAGCTTGTCTGTGTGCTAGTGTTAGCACTTCTATCTTGGGTTCCTATTTGTTCTATTGTGTGTTTGTGTGGCCCAGCCTTGAGCTCTGCCTAGTCTGCCCAGCCTTGAGCTCTGCCTAGTCTGCCCAGCCTTGAGCTCTGCCTAGTCTGCTTCGCCCAGAGCTCTGCCTAGTCTGCCTTGACTAGTGCTCTGCCTAGTCTGCCTCACCTAGAGCTCTGCCTAGTTTCTTCTTCCTTCTGCTGCTGTGTTTAGGTTCCTGATTGGCCTTACGGCCCGCATGAGAGAACTCTGTGTGCATTGGTTCCAGGTCGGCCTTGCAGCCCGATTGAGTGTTTTTCTCTTTTGGCTTTACTTAGTTCTGTCTCTATGTTCCCTGCCTAGTCCAGTCCTGGTTTGTGTCTTAGTGCAGCATGTGTGCTCTGTGCACTTTTGGCCTGTTTCTGTCTGTGTGCTTATTGCACTCTAATCTGCTCCAGTCCTGCTAGTTCAGTCCAGTCCTGGTTTGTGTCTTTGTACAGCCTGTGTGCTCTGTGCACTTTTGGTCTGTCTCTGCCTGTGTGCTTATTGCACTTCTAGTCTGCTCCAGTTCCGCTTGCCTAGTTCACTCCTGGTTGGAAGGTTTTGCCTGCTGCTGCCACTCGTCAACAGCAGTCCAAGGGCTCACATTGTTTCTGAGTCTGTGATAGTTTGCTTATAGCCTGAGACCATGACACCCTCTCTAAGCAGCCTAGCATCCTTCTGGCCATGGCCACCACCTTATCGCATTGTTTTGTCACTTTGAGATCATCAGACACTATCACCCCAAGGTCCCTCTCCTAAGCTGAACTTATTGATCTCTCTCCTCCCATCTGATACATATCCTTTGGATTTCTGCACCCCAAGTGCATCACTGTGCACTTCTTGGCATTAAGGGGCCCTTTTACTAAAGGGTTGCCTCAAAGCAACGGACTTACTCCAGCATGCACCATTTCCAGTGCTACTGGCTTTTTAAAAAATATACCATGAGGGTAGTGCAGGAGCCCTCACTGCCACCTCAATGGATAGCAGTAAGTGCTCCCCCTCCCCTGCATGGTCATGCAGTAAGTGCAAGCTTGCCACATGGCCATGTGTTTTTTGGGGCTTTTTATCCACTGCGGTAAAAAGGGCCCTGGTGCATGGCAAAAACAGCCACAGCTGCTACAACAGGGCCCTTTTTACCACAGCTTGGTAAAAAGACCCCTACATTTTAACTCTTCAATCATTTAGTTCTAGGACCCTTAATCATATGATAACTCAAAACCTCAAATTTTTATTTTTATGAATTTTTAAAATATATATTTGAATTATATGGTGCTCAGAGTGAACGTATGCTGTCCAAGACTGAATTTCAGGCAATGTCTGCCATTCAACACAAGTTGTTATACCAGCATTCCACCAAAAGTCCCAGTCCCTCCATTCCACTGCTTGATTTTATAAATCACACTTTTAAAACTCAATGTGTGCCCCTTATGAGATTTTTAACAAATTGTGGTCTAACCTCCTCATCAATAAGGGTCATATAATATACAAAACATCATCACTTATCTGAATGCAGTCTTTAGTTCGAGTCTGGGCTCCTTCAGTGTGTATAATGTGACTGAGCTGGCTCTCCCTGCCATCCTGCCATTGCTTCAGCCTGCATGGCGGCTTCTTCTTTTTCTTTCTGGAGCAGCTTTAAGGTGATGTCTAACTCTGCCTTTTTGTGTCATGTAATGGCTTTCAACTCTTCTTCTTCTAATTCAGCTTCTAATTCTGCCTTCTTGTGTATAGTAGCAGCTGCTGCTTTCTTTTCTTCTAATTTGAGTTTCTCAAGTTCTATGGTTGTTTCTTTTTTACTATAAAGAACTGTTGATTTTGCAGCCTCGGCCTTGGCGCAGACCCGGAGAGTTGCTGCACTGGTTGCAGACTAACTGGACTGGTTTGTTTTGTATGATTTTAAAGACCTAGAATGTTCAGAATTTCTAGAACTGTGTCTTGAGTTGACAGAATATTGAGTCTGATTTCCCCCCTGCATGGGCTGTATGTGTTTCTGTGCCTTTCATTTCTACTTCAGTTTCTTACATCTCTCTGGCTTTCATAGGCATATGTGGTCTGTATAACTCTCCAGCAACAAGTGCTATTAGGCTTTTTACTTTAGCAGTCTTTATTTGCTATGCTACAGATAAAGCTAAGGCTTAGGGATTTCATGCTGCGTGGTTCTGCAGAATTATTTAATTTTCATTTGAGATCACACATTAGAAGCTTTTAAGTAATACACTTGTAACTCTGCTATTTCTTTCACATTGAGGAATGCTTATAATTACTCTGTATGTCCACTAAAATCTTTGTCAGTAGAATCCACTGAGTGACCAGGGTTTTTCACTCCCCCTGAGATCTTTACTTTAGTGTCCAAAGTTTTTCACTGTACTGTTCTAGGCAAATTATAGTATAGCTAAACAGCCAGCATAAACTAACCCCAAGTAGAAGCTTTACCAGTAGACTCTCAATTCATAAGCAAATCTTCTTTATCCTAGCAGTCATTAAAACAGAGAAAATCCAACTTACATTTCAGTTGCTTAGACAGAACTGTTGCCTTCTGCACAGAGTCTGTATCTAGTCACCCCAGAGGCAAGGAGATAGCCCAGCTGAGTGGAAAAGCTGTAACACTCAAAGGAGAATAAGAGGGAGTAACTCAAGAAAAGTAAAAGGGGAATGACTTATGTAAATTTCCTTCAATTTGTTTCACTTCAGATAACTGTTGGGTGTTTATTTGCTCTTGAATTAGGACTGCCTCGGACAAAACCTTGATATCCATAGTATTTTTTAAAGTCAAAGCTTGGAGGGAAGAATGCAAATTGAAAGTCAAGTCCCAGAGTGACTCCAATGTCACTACGGCTGGTTTGCTGATAGACCCCAATGAAAGAACATTGGGGGGGGGGGGGGGGGGGTTAAGGATCTGGTTTAAATTAGAAGATATCTTCGAAAAGAAATTTAATGTTTGTTTTCCTACCAGATCACTCTCCACCACCTCGTCTGGCATGGGCAGGTTCCCTCCCTGTATATTCGGCTCCTCTTCTGAAAGCCAAAATACAGGCACTGCTTCCTTGCCTCCTCCTCCCGGCTGTGGGGGAGCTGCACGCTCGACGGGGCTCAAAGAAACCCCATCTACACTGCCGGCCAACTCGGCCATGTCAGCACTGGTAGCGGAGGAAGAAGCTTGTCTGGGTCCTGTCGTTACCCCGAAGCGCTCCAACGTCGATTGCTGGGAAAGGTAAGTACCAGCAGGGGTTAAGGGACACTCTCTTACTTTTTCTCTCCATTTCCCCATCTCACATGGGGTCCAGGGATCTTTCACAGCTCTAACTCAGAGCACGAATATGGGCGTCCGGTGCAGGAACTCGCTACAACGCCATCTTGGATCAGCCTGGGGAATGGGTAGCTTAGATTGTGAGCCCCATATTATTTGTTTTATTAATTTATTAATGTAAGAAATAAATCCAAGAGCTTGGGTTTCTAGTATTAATCAGTTGGGGTTTGGCTAAAGTGGGTACAGACCCCAACAAGTTCTCTTAATGCATGACCATGTGTTCTGGGGGCTTTTTTGCCCACTGCAGTGAAAAGGGCCCTGGCGCGTGGGAAAATGGCCCCTGCTGCTAATGCAGGGCCCTTTTTCCCAGACCCCTCAATTCCCATTGCAGCTCCTTGTAACTCTGGGCAAATCACTTAAACCTCCATTGCCCCAGGTACAAATAACCTTAGATTATGAGCTCAGAAGGAACAGAAACATACCTGTAAAAAACTAGTATATGTAAACCACTTTGACTGTATCTACAGAAAGGCAGTATATCAAGTGCAGGAAAAACATTATTTAATTTACATACTAATGAGCTGTTTTACATGTATTTGTATGTATCTCATTAGTATGCATCCCACAGTAAATAAAAATACCATGTGTTTCAAGTAATTACTTGCGTTAGTGCCCTTTAATACATTGTGAGAAGGTAGTAGCCAGGGCTTGTCACAAGAGTGGGGGAAAAGCCTACTACATGCCCCAAAAGGCATTGAGAGCACCAGCTCAAAATCCCGGAGTGGTGCTGCCTTAATGGAAAGGAGCCTGCCCTTCCAAAGACTTCCTCTAGAGGGCAGTGATCTAGTGGAATGGCCTTTAGGAATATGACTCCCACCAAGAAGAAGGTAGATGGGGGTGGGGAAGATACCCATCTTGGTAGCCAGGGGGCGTACTAGGGACCTATGCTAGTTCACCTAGGGGGAAAAACATGTGGGAGGCCTCCTCAATGAAGAGGGTGGGGTGTGGCCATTCCCAGCCATCTGAAAGTATGCTGAGCTGAGCAACAGGAAGAGAAGGGCCCCAGCCCAATAGGGGGACAGAAATAGGAAGGGGAGGATCTTGAGCAGACACATTTGAAACCAGATGAAAGTTCAGTAGAGATGTGGTAGAAGAGATAAACTGCATGGAGACCACAGGGGTAGGATACTTCAATCCCACTAAAACTATGAAGTTAAGTTAGTGAACTTTATCTTGCTATTTTTAATGCTGTAGAGAAAACAGGGCTGGAAGGTTTCGGTTTGAATAGGTCAACAGCAGCTGTGGGCGAGACCAGTGTGATTTCAAACACTGGGAGGGAGGAGGGCTGCACAGCCTTTGCAAAAACCAGAAAGCCAAGGCTGTATTTTTGTTGAACCATGTGTTATTAATGTTTGAGTTTTGAACAAAAGCGATGAGAAAAAACATGGGATTTTCAGTGTCTCCATTAAAAGACTCCTAAGGAAATAGCATGACGAAAGTGAGATAGGGTGGATGGTGAAACAGTGGAACTGAATACTGCATGAATAAATAGCTGCTGAAGATAAGGCAGTGTTTTACGGAATTTTGTTTTTCTTGGTGTTATGAATGAACTATGTCCCTGTGGGAAAAAACTGCGCAACTGCAGTGGTGATCTCATGGGAGCAGGTGCAAGAGCGGGAAAAGAGCAACTGGAGTATTGAACTGGGACTCTCAAAGCTTTTATTACAGATACCCCATGACAACATGTTAAGGGGCAAATAGCCATAACACAGCCACTAACCACCCCTTAACTGGAGGACAGTTCTCTGCCATGGGGAATTTAATTGCATAGGGAATTCAGCAAATTCCTTTCAATATTGTCTTCATATTGCCTCTATCTATAGCCCTTTTAGAGTCACCAAAAAAGGTTAAATATTATTTTGTGTTGCTTCTTTTATTTGCAAAGCACAACACTTTAATCTTTAGATTTACACCCATGACACACAACCTGATAAATTTCACAGTTTGGCCTTCAGTCTTACTCATTCGGTGCTATATCTCATTCTTAGTCCATCCTTGGCATCTATGCAACAATGAAATAAATATATACAAAATGTTAATCTGTATTGATTTATGACTATAGCGGATTTTATGTTAAAAGTTTGAGAAATACTTCTCTACACAAATCAACACTGTTCCATGAACAAACTTCAATGACATAGGAGTTCTTAACCCAACCCTCGGAACAAACCCAGCCAGTCAGATCTGCATACGATGGAAGAAGTGTATGCATACTTATTTCATGCATATTCATTGTGGATATTTCATGCATTTCCAAAGAACTGGGTTGATAATCACTCACCTACAGAATGAAAGAACTGAAGTCAGTATCAAATCTAGATCTATTTTCAGTTGACTGAACATCTGTTCTCAACCCCAGTGCTCAAAAGCTACTACAACACCTTGTTTTTGAAATAACCAAAATATGCAAATTTAATCTTGTTGTTGGATAAAATACATGTGAATATATTTAATAAAACGAGCACTCTGAAAAGTAGAACTGTTGCTACCCTGGACAATGCAATCATTTAAAGAGCACATGCAATCATTTAGTTATCACCTCTGGTTTACTAATGTACAAAAATGTAACATGGTATATTACTGTAATATTATATTTTTATTTACTGTGGGATTCATACTAATGATATGCAAAACATGCAAATACATGCTTACAACTTTAAGATAATTTATAACCTTGCTTAACAGGGTAATGAAAATATTACTTTATCTCTCGTTCATTAAATTATGTCTACAGCAAGTATGGTATTCTTTTCTGGGAGACAGAAGATTGCATTCAGCTACTATGGGGATCAACTGCACCATACAGCAGTCAGAATCCTATCTATCCTTCCCCTCTCACATTCTCCCTCAATTTCTAACACAATAGCCTGGAAAACAAAGAGTAGATTATTAGGTTGAAAAATGAAGCCCATTCTTGAGCCTTTTCATCCAATATCTCCCTCCCCCACCGGCACATCTGGTAACCATGTGTAGTAAGTGCTAATGAAGATTTCCCTTAGTAAGCTAGTTAATTCAGTTCTTGGAGTCAGCACTGAGGAAAACAAAAAAACTTTGCTTCTGAACTCCAGTCCATAGGATTCTGGTCCAATTTCTGAAATTCAAAGAAAAGTACAAGCAATGCTTAGAAAAGCTGACTATTTATAATCATTGAGGGGTCCTTTTACTAAGCTGCGCCTTTATGTGGGGTTTTCCTGCATGCTAAGGCCATTTATATCACTAAAGTTGCCACTTTAGATTGTAAGCTCTCTGAGCAGGGCCTGTCCTTTTATGTTAAATTGTACAGCGCTGCGTAACCCTAGTAGCGCTTTAGAAATGTTAAGTAGTAATTAACACATGGCCATTTTCAAAAATTACCATGTGAGTACTTACTGTCACTTGTTATGTAGGTGGTAAGGGCTCAGGCAGTATCTGTATGTTAACCAGTTAGCATGCAATAATGTAGCTGTGCAGGAATCAGGGTCGTGCCAACCCGGTAAGCGGGGTAAGCACCACAGGGGGGCGCCTGCCTACAAGGGTGCCGCACGGCACTGCTGTCCAGTTGAATTTCAAAATCCAAATAAAAAAAAATAAAACTTACCATGTCGGCACCTATGCGCATGCGCTGCTGCTGCCTTCCCGCATGCAGTGCACGGCTCTTTGGCACCGCCACCCCCAGCTCTTCCCATGCGCGGATGCGAGTTATTTGGACCACCGGTGCCGCAGGGTGTTGCTGTCGTTGGAGTGCTGAGACTGAGAGGCAGTGAGAGCCGCTGCTGATCCTCTGGGGAGGTCAGCTTAGCTAGCCTGCTGCTGGTGTAGCGACGGAGGGGTGAGTCACCATTTTTTTCCTCTGATGTTGGTTCTTTTTCAGTAGATCTTAGTGGGTCTCCCCTGAAAAATAAATCTGTTTCCTTTAAGGCAAGAAGGGGCCTTTGGGTTCTACAGAAAGTTACCCTACAGTACTATGGACTGGTTTTGCTGGTGGGACGAAGGAGAAGAACATGCATTTACATTCAAAGAAAGCCTTTCTTAATTTTCTGCATCTCAGAGATCCTCTTTCTATGTTGGTCCGCAGAACAGATACAGTATATTTTAATTTAAGAATAAGCCCATATAAAATATTTTTTTCTTGCTTGCTGAAATCCATCTGGAAATGAGAAATACAAGAAAAGGATGTACTGTGAAAGGTTGTCCTGCGTATGTAAGGAGTATTCTTCTCTGAATGGGATTCTCCTCACAGGTGCAGTTTGGGATAAATGGCAGGCCTGGTTTCCTTGCACCACTAAGCTACTTGGTTCAATTCTCCCTAATGTATGTAATTGAGGCTACTCCAACCCCATTGTTTATATCTACAGAAAACATTGTACATCACACACAAAAGCCTAGGGTATCTCATTTTGTCAGGATATTAAGTTATCAAAAGAGAGATGGACAGGGAAGACATACACATAATTCTATAAGGAGCAGTCTAGATTTAGGTAGTAAATGCATGCATAAATACAGATATTTGAGTCATTTATGTGTATATGTGAACACATGCACGCTTAACTGCGCAGTTTCCACCTCAATGGTATTCTTTAAGGAGGGGAAATGCTTCGATGCCTATGCGCATGCGCTGCTGCCTTCCCGCACGCAGCGCACGGCTCTTTGGCACTGCCACCGCCCAGCTCTTCCCACACGTGGATGCAGAGTACGTGAACGTGTGTTAGTCTGTATTTTAATCCTTTACAACTGTGGCATTACTTACGTACTGATCTACAAATGGGAATGATAAGTGAGGTAATTAAATTTGCAGATAACGCAAAACAATTCAAAGCTGGAAGACTGAGAATCCTAATAGCAGATGAGATTTAATGTTGGCAAGTGCAAAGTGACAAAAAAGCAGAGGGTTAAGAGATTTATTGGAACAATACCCCCAAACAAAAAATCTCTTAACCCTCTCTGCTTTTTTGTTTGTTGGTATTATTTAGTAAGCAGTTTTTGTGCCTTTTTGTTTTTTTTGCTAAGTGCAAAGTGATACACATTGGGAAGACTGCCAATCCCACCAACAGCCAGCCCATCCGCTGCCCGTGAGAATGGAACCAGGCCAGCAAACGACTGCCAGTGACAGACACCCCGCCTGCTGCCCGTGAAACAGGGCTAACCTGCCAGCCTGCCCTGCGCTCTGAACATCCATCACATGATACACATTGGGAAGACTGCCAATTCCACCAACAGCCAGCCCACCCACTACCTGTGATAACGGAACCAGGCCAGCAAACGAGTTATATAAGTTTTTCTCGTCATCAACGAAGCACTTGGCAGTTCTCAGGAAGCACGTTCCCTCTCTGACATTGAAACCTCTTTCAGAAACTTGTTGGGAAAGTCGCATAGATGCTCTGCAGCCATTCAGGCACAACATTGGAGAAATCTATGATGCTCTGTATGAGATTCTTAGTGATGAGAAATATGACAACGAATCAAAATATGAAGCGCATATTTTGAGCACCAAGTTGAAGGATTTCCAGTTCTTGTGTTCCCTCATCCTGTGGCATGACCTGTTGAATCATATCAATCCAGTCAGTAAGATTCTTCAGAGTGAAAGTGAAAATGTTGCAACTGCTTGGACAGCCATTAACAACTTAAAAACGTTTATTTCTAACTACCGTACTGATTCCAGTTATGAGTCATTGCTTCAAACTGCTCAGCAAATTTGTCATGACGTTGAGGGGGAACCAGAGTTCAAAGCCACTGCTCAAATCTGTTGGAGGAAGAAGACTAAACAGATCTGTTTAAGACCGAATTGTGCCATTTTCATAATCCTTTTGAAACTCTAAAATATGTTCTATCAAATAGCCTCCCATTCCCAAATGTGAACATCATTCTAAGAATATTGCTGACAATTCCTGTCAGTTTGGCAAGTGGTGAGCGATCATTTTCATGGTTAAAAATCATAAAAAATTATTTGCGATCAAGTATTTCGCAGATTTCAGAGTTACTGCAGGGCACCTGAGCGCATCCCATGGCACTCCATTTTTAGCTGTGTTAGGTGCTTGTTAGTGTCGTACACTGCTTAGAAAAAGGGCCCCTAAGTTATTAAAATTGATTTAATTTGATAAACACGCAACAGTTTATGATTCTTCTCTGACAGTAGAGAATTATTAAGCATATGTCTGTTGCTCATAGCAACATTATTTATTCATAAACTCAGCTTGATATTCAAAAGAAGCCTCTTCTGGCTGTTTAAATCATTCTGAATATTGGGCCCATCAATTTTTTTTTCTCCATTCCTTTTCAATAGTCTCTAATCTTCTATTTACTTTTCATGGCAGCAGCAACACGTTAGGCTGAAAATTTCACTGCATTTTCCATAATGACTACAAATTCTTGATCTTTGATGGTGACTTGTAACTCAGAACCCAGTATTTGTACCTGTAATTGGGATTCTCAGAGGGACAAACTGGATAGATGAATCCCCACAACTGGGTGATGGCCTCCAATGGGGTCTCTGTGGAAACTTTCTTCGGCACTGATATAGAGCTTTTGAGAGTGCTGAACCTCACATGCATGCTTGTTCCTACCTGCTGCTGTTATGCAGGACACTGTTCCCTCTAAGTTGAGTGGAGATCCTCTAATTGCATTACTGCCACTGGGGGGTGGGGTGCTTAAATATTGTATTTTCAATTGCTAGTGATGGGCAGGTTCCCTGGACTCCTGTAGAGCTTGCCTGTCCCTCGCTATTGAAAATGTGATAGTGATACAGCACCACCCAGTGGCAGGACCTGTAGGTGGAGGACTTCCGGTCAGCTTAGAGGGAACAGTGATGCAGGACCACATTTATCTTTCCTGTTCTTCAGAGCCAGTTGGGCTCATTTTTAGTCATGATCAACTCAGCCCTTTTTTTTTTCATTACAATTTCTTATAATGACTTATAATTGGAACTGTAATTCACCATCATTTACTTAACAATAGGATTACTCTCTTCCTATACCGTATTGTTTAATTTTAATATGCAATCCATGTTCAATATGTGATACCTTTTGTATATTTTCCCTTTTTTTACCCGACTCTTCATTTAGCATTCATGTTCTATATATATTACCAATTGTATATGTATTCTGAAATGACATAAGTCACGACGGAAAAATTGTAAGCCACATTGAGCCTGCAAATAGGTGGGAAAATGTGGGATACAAATGCAACAAACAAACAAACAAACAAACAAACAAATAAATAAATAAATAAATAAATAAATAAATACATTTCATGTAAGTCCTGTCTCTGTCATGCAGTGCTCTTCCTAGTAGCTTCCCTAGCTCGAGTGCTTTAATAATTTTCAAAGTTTCCTTTATTATATTCCCATCTGCTTGGGACTAAATTCAATAAATAGCACCTAAAAAATTGGGGCTGAAAAAAATAGTGCATAGTGCTTTTCTATAAATGTTGCTTAAAGTTAGGTGCCTTGTACAGAATAGCACTGAGATCGCAACTACTTTTAGGAGTGACCATTTACACCAATGAAACCCTGGTGTAAATCCCCATTGCCTAAATTAGGTGCAGGTCCCCTTTAATCTATAACAGCGCAGATAAATTGTGGGAATACCCTCGATCCACCCATGTCCCTCCTATTGCTGGGCCCCCTTTTTGGATACGCTTGTAAAATGTATGTGCAGATCTGGCCATGTAAATATATGCTTGCAAATTTTAATTAATGCCAATCAGCACTGATAATTGATGGGACCCAATTATCAGTGCTAATTGGCTCATTGAATTAAATTATACACGCAAATTGGGCATACACCCAAATTTGTGTGCTCAATTTTTAGTGCCATTTATAGAATGTGGAGGTAGGTGTAGAACCTATTGGTGCAACGGGTCCAAACACATTATGAATACCCATAGTTGGTGCATGTAGTGCCTGACACCCAACCATAATTCTTCTCATAAGTACATACATGAGTATTGCCAAACTGGGACAGACTAAAGGTCCCTCAAGCCCAGCATCCTGTTTCCAACAGTGGCCAATCCAAGTCACAAATACATGGCAAGATCCAAAAAAAAGTACAAAACCATTTATGCTTTTTATCCCAGAACTATTTCCCCCAAGTCCAATTTAATAATGGTCTATGGACTTTTCCTTTAGGAAGCTGTCCAAACCTTTTTTAAACTCTGCTAAGCTAACCGCCTTTATCACATTTTCTAGCAACAAATTCCAGAGTTTAATTACATGTTGAGTGAAGAAAACGTTTCTACGATTCATTTTAAATTTACTACTTTGTAGCTTCATCGCATGCCCCCTATTCCTAGTATTTTTGGAAAGTGTAAACAGATGCTTCACATCTACCCGTTCCACTCCACTCATTATTTTATAGACCTCTATCATATCTCCCCTCAGCCGTCTTTTCTTCAAGCTGAACACAATATTTGAGGTGCGGTCGCACCATGGAGTGATAGAAAGGCATTATTACATCCTCATTTTTGTTTTCCATTCCTTTCCTAATAATACCTAACATTCTATTTGCTTTCTTAGCTGCCGCAGCACACTGAGCAGAAGGTTTAAACATATAATGAATGACGACACCTAGATCCCTTTCTTGGTCAGTGACTCCTAACGTGTAACCTCGCGTGACGTAGCTATAATTCGGGTTCCTCTTTCTCACATGCATCACTTTGCACTTGCTCATATTAAATGTCATCCTCCATTTAGACACCCTGTCTCCCAGTCTCGTAAGGTCTTCTTGTAATTTTTCACAATCTTCCCGTGATTTAACTACTTTGAATAACTTTGTGTCATCAGTAAATTTAATTACCTCACTAGTTACCCCCATCTCTAGGTCATTTATAATTATGTTAAAAAGCAGTGGTCCCAACAGGGCCGCCGAGAGGGGGGGACAGGGGGGACAAAAGTCCCCGGGCCCGGGCCTCCAGGAGGGCCCGGTGCCAAGTCCGTGGATGCTCGCCCCTCCGTCCGACTCCTAGGTCCCTCCCTCACTCCGTCCGACTCCCAGGGCCCGCCTCCGTCCCTCCCTCCGAATTGCAAAAGCGATCTTCTTCGTACTTCTTCGGCGGGGGTTACGGCGAGAGCAGCACGCAGACGCAGTGAAAAGCGTGCAGGCTCCCGCTTCAGCCTTCCCTCGTTGTCTGTCTCTCAGCTCTGGTCCCGCCTTTGAGGGCGGGACCAGAGCTGAGACACAGACAACGAGGGAAGGCTGAAGCAGGAGTCTGCACGCTTTTCACTGCGTTCTCTTCTGCATGCTGCTCTCGCCAACCCCCGATGAAGTAAGAACAAGATCGCTTTTGCAATTCGGAGGGAGGGCCTTGGAATTCGGTCGGATGGACGGAAGGAGAGGGGGGCCTTGGATCTCGGAGGGAGGGAGGGAGTTTAGTAGGCCTATAGAAATGATAAGCAGTAGTAGAGGGGCCTTGGATCTCGGAGGGGGGGAGAAAGAAGAGATTGCTGGACAAGAGGGCAGGGGGAGAGAGAAGAGATTGCTGGACAAGAGGGCAGGGGGGAGAGAGAAGAGATCGCTGGACAAGTGGGCATTGGAGAGAGAGAAGAGATCGCTGGACAAGAGGGCAGGGGGGAGAGAGAAGAGATTGCTGGACAAGAGGGCAGGGGGGAGAGAGAAGAGATTGCTGGACAAGTGGCTAGGGGGGAGAGAGAAGAGATCGCTGGACAAGAGGGCATTGGGGAGAGAGAAGAGATCGCTGGACAAGAGGGCAGGGGGGAGAGAGAAGAGATCGCTGGACAAGAGGGCAGGGGAGAGAGAGAAGAGATCGCTGGACAGGAGGGCAGGGCAGAGGGGAGAGGAGAACTGCTGAACATGGATGGATGATTGGAGGGGGCAGGGGAGAGAGGAAATTTACTGGATATGGTTGGATGGAGGAGAGGCCAGGGGAGAATGAGGAGTTGCTGGACATGGATGGATGGAGGGGAAGGAAGTCAGGAAGGAGATGCACATGGATGGAGGGAAGGGAAGAGAGGAGAAATGCTGAACATGGATGGATGGAGTGGAGGGCATGGAAGGCAAGAAATATTGGACAAGGATGAAGGGAAGGAAAGACAAAGGAAGGAGATGCACACGGATGGAGGGAAAAGGAAGAGAGGAGAAATGCTGGATATGGATGGAGGGGAGGGAAGACAGGAAGTACATGCACATGGATGGAGGGGAAGGGAGTGAGGAGAAATGCTCAATTTAAGGGCTGGGTCGGAACACTTTCAGGACAGATGCCGAAACTTGAGGAAGGATAGGGACAGGGCTACAGATGGTAGACAGAACGCATAAGGACACAGGAGGATGGTGAGAGAAAAAATATCAAATGGACACTGCATAAAACAGAAGATGGGACCAAAGCGAATAGAAAAACTATGATCAGACAACAAAGGTAGAAAAAAGTATTTTATTCAGAATTTATTAATTGGAATATGTCAGCTTTTGGAAATGTGTATTTGTGATATTTTTCATGCAAGTTTCAATTTTTCTAGTATTGCTGCATGCTGAGTCTGACTTCTTGAGGTAACTTTCTAGTTCAGTATTTTGCCTTCATATTTTTTTATTTCTAGTTCCTTGTGTCATATCTGTTGCCATGTGTTTTTCATGTGTGATCAAGGTACAGTATTCTGCTAGTGTGTAGTATTTGCAGCCCTTTTTGTTTTGTTTTTCATTAGGTTGTGTACTGGTGTTTTAGAGCCCGGTGTAATTATAGTGCTGCCTTTCCACGCACAAGGTTGTAGTTCGTCCTGTCCTTGGAATTAGTGTTGTTATGCTGTTATGGTTTGGTAAGGTTATGAGTGGGTTTTTGCAAAAGTTTGTGTATAGTGTTTTGCAATGGAGAGATTGTGTTTTGGCTTTACTGAGGTGGCACCAAAACATCAGAAAAGGTGTAGAGCCTAAATCATGACACACTACCTCTTGAAGGATCTACATATAGTGCAAGGGCCCGGCAGTAGGGGGGGGGGGGGCCAGGGGCAGCCCTGACCCGGGCCCGGCCCAGTCTCTCGGCGGCCCTGGGTCCCAACACTGTATTCCTTGATCAAAAACATCAAAGAGAGGGCATTGTGGATGTGAAAAGCAGTTCAAGCAAGACTGTGGCACAGATAAGACTAGTTCATCAACATTAGCATCTCCATGGGTCTCAAAGCTGCACCAGATGCTGAGGATGCATCAACATCAAGAATGTCTCAATCACACTCAAAATCAAGCACTGATACATAAATACGTAAATGTTGCCATACTGGGACAGACTGAAGGTCCATCAAGCCCAGCATCCTTTTTCCAACAGTGGCCAATCCAGGTCACAAGTGTCTAGCAAGATCCCAGAACAGCACAATATATTTTATGCTGCTTATCTCAGAAATAAGCAGTGGATTTTCCCAAGTCCTTTTTAATATTGTAAGCCACATTGAGCCTGCAAAGAGGTGGGAAAATGTGGGATACAAATGCAATAAATAATGGTTTATGGACTTTTCTTTTAGAAAGCCATCCAAAAATTTTTTAAACCCCTCTAAGCTAACTGCTTTTACCACATTCTTTGGCAATGAATTCCAGAGTTTAATTACACATTGAGTGAAGCTAACTGACTTTATCACATTCTTTGGTAATGAATGCATCTGGTCTGATCTTCCAAGATGGTATTTTTGAATAATATCCACACCTGATTTAGTGTCCTGACCTTTGCAGCCGAGTCCTTTAGTTTCTTTTTAACCATTTTCCTCATTTTATTATAGTCACCCTTTTGAAAATTAAATGCAGCTATAGTAGATTTCCTTGTAGGTTCATCCCAGATAGTAGCTCAAACTTACAAGTACATACAGTAAGTATTGCCATACTAGGACAGACCAAAGGTCCATCAAGCCTAGAATCCTGTTTCCAACAGTGGCCAATCCAGGTCACAAATACCTGGCAAGATCCTAAAAAAGTACAAAACATTTTATGCTGCTTATCCCAGAAATAGTGAATTTTCCCCAAGTCCATCTTAATAATGGTCTATGGACTTTTCCTTTAGGAAGCTGTCCAAACCTTTTTAAAACTCTGCTAAGCTAACCGCCTTTAGCACATTCTCTGGCAACGAATTCCAGAGTTTAATCACATATTGAGTGAAGAAAATTTCTCTGATTCATTTTAAATTTACTACTTTGTAGCTTCATCACATGCTCCCTAGTCCTAGTATTTTTGGAAAGCATAAACAGATGCTTCACATCTATTCATTCCACTCCACTCATTATTTTATAGACCTCTATCATATCTCCCCTCAGCCATCTTTTCTCCAAGCTGAAGAGCCCTAGCTGCCTTAGTCTTTCCTCATAGGAAAGCTGTCCCATCCCCTTTATCATTTTCGTCACCCTTCTCTGTACCTTTTCTAATTCCACTATATCTTTTTTGAGGTGTGGCAACCAGAATTGCACACATTTGAGGTGCGGTCGCACCATGGAGCGATATAAAGGCATTATAATGTCCTCATTTTGTTTTACATTCCTTTCCTAATAATACCTAACATTCTATTTGCTATCTTAGCTGCAACAGCACACTGAGCAGAAGGTTTCAACGTATCATGAATGACAACACCTAGATCCCTTTCTTACGCAGTGACTGCTAACGTGGAACCTTGCATGACGTAGCTATAATTCAGGTTCCTCTTTCCCACATGCATCACTTTGCACTTGCTCACATTAAACATCATCCTCCATTTAGATTCCCAGTCTCTCAGTCTCGTAAGGTCCTCTTGTAATTTTTCACAATCCTCCTCCTGATTTAATGACTTTGAATAACTTTGTGTCATCAGCAAATTTAATTACCTCACTAGTTACTCCTATCTCTAGGTAATTTATAAATAGGTTAAAAGCAGCGGTCCCAGCACAGACCCCTGGGGAACTCCACTAACTACCCTTCTTCATTGAGAATACTGACCATTTAAACCTACACTCTGTTTTCTATCTTTTAACCAGTTTTTAATCCACAATAGAACAGTACCTCCTATCTGATGACTCTCCAATTTCCTCTGGAGTCTTTCATGAGGTACTTTGTCAAAGGCCTTCTGAAAATCCAGATACACAATCAACTGGCTCACTTTTATCCACATGTTTGTTCACCCCTTCAAAGAAATGTAATAGATTGGTGAGGCAAGATTTCCCTTCACTAAATCCATGTTGACTTTGTCTCATTAATCCATGTTTTTGAATATGGTCTGTAACTTTGTTCTTTATAATAGTCTCTACCATTTTGCCTGGCACCGATGTCAGACTCACTGGTCTATAATTTCCCGGATCTCCTCTGGAACCTTTTTAAAAAATTGGCGTTACATTGACCACTCTCCAATCTTCCAGTACCACGCTCGATTTTAAGGATAAATTGCATATTACTAACAATAGTTCCGCAAGTTCGTTTTTCAGTTCTATCAGTACTCTGGGATGAATACCATCTGGTCTAGGAGATTTGCTACTCTTCAATTTGTAGAATTGCCCCATACGTTTCTCCGACTCTTCAGCTTTGAACACCATTTCTGGCACTTGTATCTCTCCCAAATCTTCCTTGGTGAAGACCGAAGCAAAGAATTCTTTTAATCTTTCCACTATGGCTTTGTCTTCCCTGATCACCCTTTTTACCCCTCTATTATCTAGCGGTCCACCTGATTCTTTTGCCAGCTTTCTGCTTTTATTATACCTAAAAAAAATTTTACGATGTGTTTTTGCCTCCAACGCAATCTTTTTTTCAAAGTCCCTCTTTGCCTTCCTTATCAGCGCTTTGCATTTGACTTGACATTCCTTATGCTGTTTCTTATTATTTTCAGTCGGTTCCTTCTTCCATTTTGTGAAAGATTTTCTTTTAGCTCTAATAGCTTCCTTCATCTCATTTTTTTAACCATGCCGGCTGTTGTTTGGTCTTCCATTCTCCTTTTTTAATACACGGTGAGGTCCCAGCCAATATTCAATCGGGGCCCGCATAAGACTGTTATGCAGGCCCTGGCTGAAAATCAGCCAGGACACATAAATTTTACTTTGTTAAGCTCTTCCAGTTCCCCGCTCCCTGGGGCTTCCCCCCTTACAATCTCCCTCCCACTCACCCTAAACAGCCTCCTCCTGATCCTGCTTCCCTTGGCAAGGATGGAACCCTACTCCCACTCCCCAGTCTCAAGAGGCTCCCCCCAGGCCTATCTAGGATCCCTGCTGGTCCAGTGGGGGTGGTTGGGGCTGGAATGAACCCCTCTTGCACCTGCCTCTAGTGGTTGCTGCAACAAACTGACTGCAGCAAACTCTCACGGCAACCTTGTGGTACTACCAAGTGTCAGGATCCCAGTAACTTCTTGTGATGAAGTAGGAAAGTGTAGAGAACAGGTGAATATTTTCTCATTAAGTGAAATCAAACTGGATGAGTCATCAAGCCTTCAGCTTTTGTAAATAGCACTGCCATCTTGAAGAGAGAAGGAAATTTAAAAGGAGGTTTTTAGCCTTAG
The DNA here is from genome assembly GCF_901765095.1 of Microcaecilia unicolor. Lineage (NCBI taxonomy): Eukaryota > Metazoa > Chordata > Amphibia > Gymnophiona > Siphonopidae > Microcaecilia > Microcaecilia unicolor. The sequence goes on from NC_044039.1 coordinate 93,235,960, forward strand.
GAGGACACATCTGGGGGAGAGAAGCACTCCAAGGTTAGAGAGAGAATTTCTTAGGATAGAGAACGGGGACGGCAGCGCATTCCTTCGAAGCTCTCAAGTAGGAATCTCTAAAACTAGGGAAATGGGCAAGTCTCAAACCTAGTAACCTGCAGCTGTGTCTGGAGTGGGGATAAACTCTCCATACTTGGAGCCGACTCTGTGGGTGCTGTGGGTGCTTGAGCACCCCCAATATTGAGAAAATTCCTTGTATGTGTCCAGGGAGGGGTTATTTCTATTGGGCTTAGCACCTCCAATAATTTAAAAAAGTTGGCTTCTATGCTCTATAGTAAAGGGTGAAGGCATTTCTCTGTAAAAGAAACCCTCAACATAGAGATAGGCAGGTAGGGGTGGTGCTTCAGTAGATCACTGAAGGGGATAATCAGTGCCTGACACTTGGGAGAAGAATTCCCTGAGGACAAGAACCAGACCAGTGTTCTAGGGTAGGAAGGTTTACAGCCACAGCAGGGAGGGGCTGGAATCCTCAGGTGGACTTTCGAAAGAGCATGCACTATTTGTAAAGAGGGTGCCCATTATGTGCGCATACCTTTGGTCCCATGATGATAAAATAGGCAAACAAAAAGAAATAAAATTAAAATTCCTGGAAACTGCAAAGGAAACAACACAAAATAGAACATTTCTGCCTGCACATCCCTATCACCTATACGTTGGTGTCTTCTACATAGAATTAGCCCCTATCCCCCAGACTCAGGTTGAGTTCTGTATTGTGAGGAATATGAGGGTGAGAGGGAGAATGAAGGCACATGGAGGAACAAGGAGGCTCGAGAGGGAGGGAGACTGGGTAGAGAAAGGAAGGAGTCTTTTCCCCTGGGGGATTAGAGAAAAGGAAAAGACTACAATTCCCAGCAGCCCCTGAGTAGGTCCCATGGTAGAAACAGGGACTTCAATCCCCAACAGCCCCAAGAGGAGGTCAGGAGAAGGGCAAGAGAAGGGAGTTGGAAAAACCTGTCCCAGAGAGCCAGGATGACGGAAGGAGTTCTGAATCTGCCCAATCAAGCAAATGGAGAGCAGCTGAGCAATGGGTGTGGGGAGGAACCTATGGACTGGCAAGGGGAAGAAAAGAGGGAGGAACTGGAGCAAGAGGAGCCGATGGAGATTGCTGCTCTGACTAAACATAAGTACATAAGCAATGCCATGCTGGGAAAAGACCAAAGGTCCATCAAGCCCAGCACTTTGTCTCCGACAGCGGCCAATCCAGGCCCTAAGAACCTGGCAAAAACCCAAAATTTAATAACGATCAATGGACTTTTCCTTCAGGAATTTGTCCAGACGCCCTTTAAACTCAGCAAGGCCAGCTCCCGTCACTACCTTCTCCGGCAATGAGTTCCAGAGTCTAACCACGCGCTGAGTAAAGAAAAACTTTCTCCGATTTGTTTTACACCTACCACATTCTAATTTCATCTTGTGTCCCCTGGTTCTATTATTGTTAGAAAGCGTAAACAAACTCTTCACATCCGTCCACTCTACCCCACTCATTATTTTGTAGACCTCTATCATATCACCCCTCAGCCGCCTTTTCTCCAGGCTAAAGAGTCCTAGCCTTCTTAACCTCTCCTCATAAGATAGTCGTCCCATCCCTTTTATAATTTTCATCGCCCTTCTCTGCACCTTCTCCAATTCCTTTATATCTTTTTTGAGATGAGGTGACCAGAATTGAACACCATGGAGCGATATAACAGCATTATAACATCCTCATGCTTGTTTTCCATCCCTTTTCTAATAATACTCAACATTCTGAAGTCCACTGCAGTGCCCCCTAGGGTGCCCGGTTGGTGTCCTGGCATGTCAGGGGGACCAGTGCACTACGAATGCTGGCTCCTCCCATGACCAAAGGGCTTGGATTTGGTCGTTTCTTAGATGGGCGTCCTCGGGTTCCATTATCGCCGAAAATAGTGGACGTCCATCTCTAAGGTCGACCTAATGTGGAGATTTGGACGTCCCTGACCATATTATCGAAATGAAAGATGGCCGCCCATCTTGTTTCGATAATATGGGTTTCCCTGCCCCTTCGCGGGGAATTCCTGCGAGGACGCCCTCAGGAAAACTTGGGTGCCCCTCCACATGTTTCAGGTTCAGTTGTATGTAAACTTGAAGATCTCTGCAGTTTTCTTACCAAGCACCTATTTCCCCATTTCTCTATTGCCCTTTTCTGATAGTTTGCACTATAATAGTGTTTAAGGAAGTCAGTGGATACTATCATTCAAAAGTGGAGTGGATGAATGTAGCTGCTGAGTACTGTTTTGAAGATTTATGAAGGCAAAGTGGCTGTTGGATTTCCTCTTTAGAAGCAAATACAGTGGCAGTAGAGAGTCTACATCCCTTTTCAAAACATTCACCTTTTAGCTTTATAGCCTGGAAGTAAAATACATTAAAACAATGTTTCTCCCACATATAAAAGCATTTTACCCCACATAAGCCAAGTGAAAAATATATTCCAGAAATCCGTAGAAAATGCAGTAGGAAGGGATGTTAGAAGGCATTGATCTGAATGGCTGTCTGAGCCATTAGCTCTGGAGCAACATCTGAAAATCACAATTCTAGTCAGTCTTTAATTTCTAAACAAGACAAATAAATATTGGACCTGTCCTGGACCATGGCAGGGGCTAAATCTACTAAGCTTGATTTTCAGAATCTTGGCTCTCCACATAAAATGTTCCAAGAGTAAGCTATCCTTTCTTCACAAAATTATGAATGCCAAAGATTCAGAAATCACCCTGCAGGCCTTGCTGAATGAGCTCCTTCCAATTAAAGAAGTGCTACAAAGTGCCGTAGCGAGGGCGGCTGACACCCGGGGCGGGTTGCCCCTGCGCACACCCTCCGGGTGCAGCACGGCGCTCCCCCCTCGGCGCGCACACCTTCCCCTGGAGCGCGATCTTACTTAGTTTAGAAGCGAGGGGCGGGCGGGAGGGCCGATCTGCCCCCAAGTCCACGTCGCTGGGAGCTGCGTCGGCTCCATTGGTTCCTTGCTGTCTCTGCCCCAGAACAGGAAGTAACCTGTTCCAGGGCAGAGGGAGCAAGGAACCAATGGAGACGACACCCTCCCAGCGGCGAGCACCCGGGGCGGACCGCCCCCCCCTTCCTACGCCACTGGTGCTACATGAAAATAAGGAGACCCTTGTGAACCTGCAGCAAGATGTTGATGATACCAGAAAAAATTTTACAACTGTAGCATAATGACCTCAGGGTATTGGGCAATCCAGAAAAAAGCTGAAGGAACAGATACTGTGGCATTTATGGAGTGACTGTACCACAGTTAATGGATTTTAAATTCTCAGCTCCTTTTGAGGTGTTATTTTATTAATATAAGGGACCATTTTCATTGCCACGGTCACTGGCCTGCCATGGTAGCTGGTGGTAATACCACTTCCACCATTCGCCTTATCCAGCGCAATGAGAAATTGTTTTTATTTTTAGCACTGCGGACTTACCCAGTGGTAATCGGGCAGTGCCACAATAGTGTTACCTGTACAGATCAGGTTTGCTTACCACTGAGGCAGGTATTTCATGCCAAAACACAGATCTGTGTCAGGTATTTCAACACATTCCTTGGTGGACTCTCACCTCCCCAGTGCTGCTCGGGGGCCCAAGTCCTTCTGATTGAGGCTCAGCCCGCGGACTGTGTGAGGCCGGTAGCGGCCCCCGGTGTGCCAGGCCCGGGTCTTCTCTGAGTCGGGTTGTTTGGGAATGTCAACCTCTGGTGGACTTTCATATGAACTTTGATTGTTGTGTGTAGATAGCATATGCTCATTTTTAAAAAAATGATACTAAGTTTGGGGGGGCGTGTTAAGATGGCGCCGTAAGCGGTAGCGTAGGAAGCAAGCCCCTGCCCTCAACTGCTGCTATTAGTAGATTTTTGCTTGTATTTTTCAACTATGCTGCATACGAAGTGAAAAGGGACGCTCCGGGGGAATCCCTTACCTCCGGCAACGTCCACTCCGGTAGCGGTTGGTTTGGAGCACTTCTTCCCCGCCTTGTCCCAAAGAAGCGGAGCGGAGTCCTTAGCGGGGCAAGCCAATGGAGAGGCTCCCCCGCTGGAAGCTGAGATATCTCTCTCCCCGCCAAACTCTGCGACACCTCCAAACACCTATTTCCCCATTTCTCTATTGCCCTTTTCTGATAGTTTGCACTATAATAGTGTTTAACCTAGAACGCATGACGTTAAAAATATACATATTAACGTCATGGGGGCCTTTTAGGCCCCCATGCACATAATGTAGAAAAACACACTTAAATAACTTTCACAAGTTTATTTCAAAATTGCTCAATAAAATATGAATAGTGGACAACATTTTAATTATAATTTTTCACAGAAAACACCAAATAATCTTTTTTTTCCCAAATTTCACGCAAAGACATGAAAACACACAAAAATGCATAGAAATCTATAGCAAACTAGCTGCAGCTACATTTTTATTCTAACTTTCTTTTCTATTATATTAGTCTTCCAAACAATTCTGACATGTTATTTTTTCAGAAGAGTGTTCTTTGCAAACAGTTTCCTTACAAGTGGAACAATATCGCTCAGTTTTCCTCTCTATGTTTCTTGGACACATGAAACAACGCTTTCGTTTTCTTTCTCCTGGCTCTGGAGTAATCTGAAACTGTACGCCACACCGTTTCATTGCTTCTTTAGTTTTCTTTGGCAAGCATTTCAAGTCGCTTCGCTCTATCATGTGAGGTATTACAAGTTCATGACAAAGGTCCTTCAAGAATAAGCGTCTCCTGTCCTTCCTCTGTGCATGAAATTCAGGATGAGTTTCTGTATAAATAATGAATGAATTTAGGGCTGCTACATCAAGCATATTTGAAAATAGTACTACAGGCCATCGTTTTGTTTGCCTCTTACACGAATATTCTCCCACCATCTCATCCATTTTATCTACACCTCCTTTTGTTGCATTGTAATGCAGGATGATTTCTGGTTTCAATTTTTGGTTATTGCTGTCAACACTGCAATCGTGATGCATGGTACTGAGTAAAATTACAGATTTCTCCTTCTTTGCCTTGTAAGATACCAAAGTCGCTTTGTTATTGAATCCAAAGACACTCTCATAAAGTGCTCGCTGACGATTGTGTTTGAGTGCTGATGGAATTTCTCGTCTGTTTTGCTTTATAGTACCAACAAGTGTAATAGCTTTTGCAAGCAGAAAATTGCCTAGTTCAACATTGGTGAAATAATTGTCCATGGTGATGTTTCTACCTGAATTGAATATTGGAACAGCAAGAGTTTTGACTATTTCAGACCCCAGATCCTTTTGTACTGGTGCACCAACCTCTTTGCCACAGTAGATTACGCCATTTATGCCATAATAATTTGCAGAATCACACATCCAGAAGATTTTTATACCGTACTTGGCTGGCTTGCTGGGCATGTATTGTATGAATTTGCAGCGTCCTCTGAACGGTACAAGTTGCTCATCTACAATAACATTAGTACTAGGATTGTAAAGTTTTGTGCAATTTTTGATAAATATGTTCCAGATATAACTGATAGGGGCTAATTTGTCTGTTTCAAACCTCGCTGCACGAGTTCGCTTATCATCAAAGCGAATGATCCTTCTAATTTCCTCATATCTGCCCACTGACATTGTCGCCTTATAGTGTGGATCAGAAAGTGGGTCCAGAAATAATTCTCGTATTGGGACATCATACGATTTTTGACTCCCTGCCAGCAGGAAAAGTCCAATATATGCATAAAGTTCCTCTTTTGAGATATTTTTCCAGGACTTATTTTTTGCTGAAGCGATACGTCTTCCTTCTAGGTTTGAACATAATAGGACCTCTTCTGCAATATTGTCAGAAAAATAAGTACAGAATACATCTTTAGGGGTAAAGTAACTGGGACTTCCCACAGCTCCTTGAGCCTGTCTCACAATATTGTGTATTGGAGTACGTCCGACTAATGTAGGATTACTGTCCCAAAAAACATTCGTTTTGGATGTTCTACTTATCACTTCTTGAGGATCCACTAGATTCACTTCTTCATCATCAGAAGAATCACTGGATGAGGATGTTTGATTAGCTGGTGGCAGATATTCTTCATCAGACAAAGATAGTTCACTTTCATCATCGCTTTGAAACATAATCGCTTCAATCTCTTGGTCAGTCAGACACTTGGAGGAAGACTGTGCCATTGCTGACTAGATGTTAGAAAATGAAACAGATTTCCTCTCAACAGCTTATCTTATCACAGGTCCTTCAGCAATTAGCTCACAGTGTATACTGTCCTCAGTGTTCAGAGGACCTGAGGTGATGTCATGGCCTTATCACTCCCTCCAAAAATCACATGACATCCTCACATGTTATTATCCACACCCTGGCCCCTCCACCAGCATTACTGAGTACAAATAAAGTAACTTGAGACACAAACACTTCTGAGAACATGATAAAAACAGCGGGGGCCTAAAAGGCCCCCAATTCGTACAGATGTAGTTTTCACCAAACAAGCATTGTTACACCATAATGCCTATGAAAAAAAATTATATGAACAACTGGATATTATCAACAATGACATACTTGAGTAATACCTTGAGTTTCAAAATTCTAACTAAAGTAATTTTGCAGATAATAGCAAAAATGTAAGCATGGGGGCCTAAAAGGCCCCCAATATGCGTTCTAGGATTAAGGAAGTCAGTGGATACTATCATTCAAAAGTGGAGTAGATGAATGTAGCTGCTGAGTACTGTTTTGAAGATTTATGAAGGCAAAGTGGCTGTTGGATTTCCTCTTTAGAAGCAAATACAGTGGCAGTAGAGAGTCTACATCCCTTTTCAAAACATTCACTTTTAGCTTTATAGCCTGGAAGTAAAATACATTAAAACAATGTTTCTCCCACATATAAAAGCATTTTACCCCACATAAGCCAAGTGAAAAATATATTCCAGAAATCCGTAGAAAATGCAGTAGGAAGGGATGTTAGAAGGCATTGATCTGAATGGCTGTCTGAGCCATTAGCTCTGGAGCAACATCTGAAAATCACAATTCTAGTCAGTCTTTAATTTCTAAACAAGACAAATAAATATTGGACCTGTCCTGGACCATGGCAGGGGCTAAATCTACTAAGCTTGATTTTCAGAATCTTGGCTCTCCACATAAAATGTTCCAAGAGTAAGCTATCCTTTCTTCACAAAATTATGAATGCCAAAGATTCAGAAATCACCCTGCAGGCCTTGCTGAATGAGCTCCTTCCAATTAAAGAAGTGCTACAAAGTGCCGTAGCGAGGGCGGCTGACACCCGGGGCGGGTCGCCGCTGCGCACACCCTCCGGGTGCAGCACGGCGCTCCCCCCTCGGCGCGCACACCTTCCCCCGGAGCGCGATCTTACTTAGTTTAGAAGCGAGGGGCGGGCGGGAGGGCCGATCTGCCCCCAAGTCCACGTCGCTGGGAGCTGTGTCGGCAACGTCCACTCCGGTAGCGGTTGGTTTGGAGCACTTCTTCCCCGCCTTGTCCCAAAGAAGCGGAGCGGAGTCCTTAGCGGGGCAAGCCAATGGAGAGGCTCCCCCGCTGGAAGCTGAGATATCTCTCTCCCCGCCAAACTCTGCGACGCCTCCTTGCCCTGCGACAACGCTGAGTCGAGCGGGGTTTCACTTGGAACCCAGAAGGGGCGAAACCGACTCTCAAAAAACAACTGGGGTTGCAGGAGAAACGGAGGTGAGCTTGGATAGGATCTGGAAGAAGTTATTGGAAATGGACATAACCCTGAAACAATCATCAGAGGAGGTAAAGTCATTGAGTTTAAAAGTACAGGAGGTGAAGAGCTCCCTAGATACTGTGAATCAAGATTTCTCATTAAAAATTGAGGCCTTACAGAAAGAGACCAAGCAAATAGATGAATTCAAGGTGGCTGTGATTAAGGATACCATGGACTTAAGAAGGAAGTTAGAACAAGTTGAGAATTATGATAAGAGATTAAACCTTCGAGTCTTAAATTTTCCAAGGATGTTGGGTGTATCACCAAAAGATATGTTTTGTAGATATTTGAAAGAAAATTTGCAATTTCCTCAAGAAGTGTTTCCCCCACTGAATAAGATTTATTATATATCAACTACGATGAAAAGAAAGGATACAGAAAGCCCAATAGACTTACAAAATGTTACAGCCATTTTGGAACAGACAATTGAAGAAGCACCTGAAAGAGGGACCTTGATTGCCTCATTTGTTTTTCAGCAGGACTTAAACGCAATAATGCGTCTTTACTTTAAATCATCCAACCGGATATTTGCGGGCCAGAAGATCTGGCTCTACCCAGATGTGACTAAATTTACTTAGGAGAAGCAAAAAAAATTTCTTTCTATGAGGTCTAAAGTTTTGGAATTAGGGGGCTCTTTCCTCCTGGCATACCCTTGCAAATGTATTATTAGATTAAATCAGGTAAAATATGTATATTATATTCCTGATCAACTCCAGACCTTCCTAGATGGTAAATAGTTGCAGAGATATAAAATTAAGGGACTTACGGAACCATAATTTACTTTTAAATGCTATTGTAAAATGGTGTTAAACTTCACTCATTCCTACCCCCCCCCTTTTTTCAGTTAGAGGTCTAATGAAGCCAATTATGTTTTGCTATCGATGTGGTAGTTTTTCCCTTTGTTTATCAAGTAATTACTGGCTGTATTACACTATGCAGTGCTGGTATCTCTGTAAAGTATATAAAATCAATAAAAATTATATGAACATAATGATACTAAGTTTGATGATTTGTACAAATATATATGGTTTGATTTTTTTTAAATACATTTTGGATTCTCTCATTTCTGGTTTGGATTTCCTTGCCCCACCCCTACTTTGTATCCTGCTGTATCTCTTTTGCCTTAGGGTGTTCCCACTCTCACCTACTTTTGGATACTATGAAGCTCCAACATTATGCTGCTCAGACACCTGTGACCAATGCTTTCCATTCCCTACCCTCGCTGAAGCATCAGTCACTGGACCAACTATGTGTGATCCAATGGTGTGCAAGTGTGTGTGGTCCTGAGGAGAGTTGTGCAAGCAGGGCTGGTGCAAGGGTATCTGGTGCCCTCCTACAGCATATCAGTCAGTGCCCCCCACTCATCCAGCATCTCTTCTCTTCCCCCCTCCCACCTTCTCTCTTCTCTTCCCTCTCTTCCTCAGGGGCATTAGAATGCCTTTTTGTTGGGGGGGGGGGGGGGGAGGTGGACACAAGCTCCACTCCCAGCTCCGCCTTCAGTTCCTATGTTCCCACACTAGTTTTAATTTAGTCAATTTTATTTAAATCCCCTAATTCTACAACAGGGTGCCTAAAATTAGGCACTATTTGTGCACATATGTGATAGAATACTAGCACTTACATGCATGTACTAGGGAATTCTATATATGACGCCCAGCATTATACGCAGCTTCTGCACTGATCTTTCAGCATAGAAGAAGCAAGGCACCAAAATGGGCCAAAAACGGCAGATCCATACAGAGCTACACTGCATCCAGTTATAAAATTGTGCCTAAATGTTTATGCATAGATCTGAAAAGGGGACGTAATGATGGGAGGGATACGGGTGGATCATAGACGTTCTCTTAAAATGTGCGCAGCATTATAGAATTAGGGCGATCCGTACCTAATTTGCACACCAGGATTTATACCTGGTGGTTTCAATTGGTGTAAATCCTCGTGCCCACAGTTTGGTGTGTATTCTGGTGCTATGCACTATTCCATTCCGGAGTGCATTCTTAGACACCCTTTATAGAATGCCGTTTAACGCTGAATTTTTGGTGCCATATACTGAATTTAGGCCATAATGTACACTTACGTGCATAAGTGCTAAAAGCACTATTCTATAATTTACATGCACAAGTTGCTTAGCACATTGTTCACACCAACATTCAGGTACATCAATGCTGACTTAAAACTAGTATTCTCTAATGGCTGTGTGTGGGAAGGGGGAGGGGCTATATGTGGGGAGGAGGGAGAGGAAATGGGGTGCACATTGACTTTGGTTTGGAGGAGTAGCCTAGTGGTTAATGCAGCAGACTTTGATCCTGGAGAACTGGGTTCGATTCCCACTGCAGCTCCTTGTGACTGTGGACAAATCACTTAACCCTCCATTTCCCCAGGTACAAAAATAAGTACCTGTATATATGTAAACCACTTTGAATGTAGTTGCAAAATACCACAGAAAGGCTGTATATCAAGTCCCATTTCCCTTTATAACTATTGAAAACACAGCTACTTTCAATATCTTTGTATCAGTTCATTTCTTCTTGTAATGCTGACCTGTGGTAGGTGTGAGCCCTCATATATGGGTTTTTGGGCTGGTTCCTCCCTCTGTGCCCTGGTGGTCTGTCTGTTCTACCTCTGTCACTGTCTGTCTTTACCTTTGTGCATGGTTTTGAAACATGCCGCACATCATAAATATTCTGCATGAGCTTCCTCCTCTGGGGGTATCTCCTGTCACTTGGATGGAGGACAACAGCTATCAGACTTGTGTGACAGAAATGGTTTGCTGTATTATGTGCTATGTTCCTGGGTCTGGGTGTACGTGCTTAGTGGTTGCCACATGCCGTTCATCTAATGTGCCAGGGCTGTAAAATGAATATGCATAAAGTTTCACCCAATAGCCAGCAACCATTGATCTGCATACTGGCAAGCCTTTCATATCTGCTAGGGTGTTGGAGGATGTATACATTATTACATGATTCAAGAAAATGGGCACATATGTTGGTTATTTTACACTGACCATTGCATACTACCCTCATGATTAATAAGTAGTATATTTTACAGTTGCAATAGGTGGGCTCTTTCCCACTTGGGAGCCTGAGGGCAACATACATGCAATCTATTACCCACATGACAGATGGGAAGTGGGCAATGCTGTAGAATTCAGTCATTGTTTGTTGCACCTGCTACATTGTGCTAAAAAAATTAAAGTATTGTGCTGAGTGAGAAAGGCAATGAGAAATTGGGATAGGTATTGTGATATATGGCTGGCTGGCTGAGACCAGCAGTCAATGTCAATATAGACTGGAAGCTTCCTGTGGCCAAAAAGGTAAGAGGGGAGGTTATTTTCAGGTGAACAGGCACTGGTAGGCCCCTGCATGTTTGGGACTGTAGAAGGTGTTCCAGCTGCTGGTACAGATGATGCATGGCAGCCTTTTCAAAGCCAAACCTGGTGAGGCACTGTGAGGTCTAGGAACTGAGTTCAGGTCCTTTATATTTTTTGATAGGGATGGCTCTTGCTAGCCCTCCTCTCCTCTCTCTCAGTCTCATTCAGTAGTGCCTGCACTGCCCACTCCATCAGTTAGTCTATGCCTCTTACCTCCTGGCACCAGCCAACCATGTGTCCCCACCACTAACACCAGCATGCTCCCAACCACCACCAAGCAACTTGCCCCTATACAACACCAGCCCCTGCCAAACAACTTGTCTCATCATCAGCTCCAGTGTGCTGCCAGCCAACAAGGTGTAGCCTTACCAGCCCTCAGGACCACTGGCACACACCACCAGCATTCACAAAGTATCACAGCAACACAGCACATTCTACATACAATCAAATGGCATAGGGACAATGAAAGACAAGGAGTAGGTGGCTCTAGGAGGCCTATGGGACAGAGTAACATAGAAGAAAAGGCATGCACTGTGGCTGGGTGACCTCACTCATGGAGGTTGGTAGTGACCAGGGCTTTACTGGACGGATTGTCCCCTGTTGTTTATTTCTGCCTCCTAGAAAAAAATTACAACCGCTCTTCTTAATTGGTGGTACAGTGCAATCCGCTTAAATGCAAGGGTCTAGTACCAAAGAAATACATGCAGTTAACCAGAGCATGCACTTAACCGTTGTGACCCAAAGAAGCTTGACATCTGATAAACATATGTACAGTACTGTTTATTATACGTATAGTATACAGTCTCCGTTAACTGATGTTATACAGTCTCCGTTAACTGACGTTAGGCTTACTTGAAGTAATCAGTCATACTCCTCTGTACACTCTTGTGTCTGTGAGTTCCATAGACTACGTCTGCCAAATGGTAAAAATTGTCATAGCACTGACTTCCAGTGGCCTCCAGATAGGCCCGCACGGTGTTGAGATTCTCCAGCGCTCTTGCAAAAGTGACAGGAGGTTGTTGAATTTCATCAGCATGTGCCTCGCTGCTCACTTCATCATCTGTTTCATCATAAGCCATTGCCTGCATGTAGGCACATATCTCGACATCAGTGCTGTCATCAGCTGTTTGTAGATCGTAATCAACAGCTATGTATGTAGTAATGAAAATCCTCTTCAGTAACACCTGCTGGGATGTCAATAGCCTGTTCATCTGATGCGTTTGCAACAGCTGCATCTGTTTCGTCCCTCTCCACATCCTTAACAAAGCTTGCCCACTTGTAGCAGTTCACAATGGTTGCCTGTGTAATATGATTCCAGGCTTTTTTCTGCATATGTAGGGAATCCAACAGTGATAGATTACGAGTCAGTTCAACACACATTTATCCTTGCCAATCTGGTCATCCATAACACTCATCAGACGATGTAGCACAAGAGTCAGATAATGTTGTTTGAAATTGGCTATTATGCCCTGATCCATAGGTTGGATCCGAGAGGTAGTGTTTGGTGGCAGGAAGACCACCTTGACATTAGACAGCCTGACATCATCACTTTGTGCAGCACAATTATCACAAAGCAACAAATCTGATGCCTTTGTGCCCCGCATTCTAGTGTCTAACTTCTTTAGCCACTGCTTCCAAATTTCCCCAGTCATCCATGAATTTGCGTTAGCCTCGTATGACACAGGAAGTCGCTTAACATTCTTGAAGCAATGGGGCTGTTTGCTCTTTCCAATGAGTTGGTTCCAACTTCTCACTCCCATTCATATTGAAGTCAGTCCTTCATGGTTTTACTTCCTGTAGTTTTGGCTTGTTTGAATGCAAGTGTTCCATCAGGAATCGCTCGCCAGTAGAGACCGTTTTCGTCAGCAATGAAAATGTCACAAGGTGCAAACTCGTTCAAGATGGTAGGAAGAACCGAAACAACCCAATTTTCAGCACCAAAGTCATCAGCGTCTTTTGTTTTTCACCAAGCTGTTTCTTGAATTTTATGTTGTTCCTCTCCTTCCATCTTTCCAACCATCCAACAGTGGCTTTGAATTCAGTTAGTCCAAGACTTTCAGCTAGCTGATTAGCTTTCTCCATAAGCAGTGGACTACTGACAGGAAACTGTCTGCTCCTGACTTGAGAAAACCACCAAAGAAGAGCATCTTCTACATCCTCAGCTTTTCCCGCCCGTTTTCGTTTCCTGTTTGGATTTGTATTGTTTTGCCAGTCTTCCAGAAGCTGATCTTTCTGCTTCAAGATTTGTGAAATTTGACAGGGATTGACACCATATTCTTTAGCAATAGATGCTTGACTTTGTTTGTTTTCTAATTTTTTAAGAACTTCTATTCATTCAGCCAGTGTTAAAGTCTTACAGTTGCGTGACAACGACTCCAGTGTACACTCTAACAACATTCTTTTGCTTATTCTGCCTGTGGCAGTTAACCAACGAGATTTCAAATTATTGCCCCTTTGTCACGTGCCAATTGGCTTTCATATTCGTGCGTTTTTTGCGGAGTCTTTCCTGCAGAGAAGCGGTCTCAAACCATGCATATAAGTGAATCTTGCACATATCAGTGGTGCGCTAAACCAAAGTTTGTCCCCATAGAAATTAATGGCGCCAAAAACGGGACCGAAGTACAGCATGCAGTTAAACAGAGCATGCGCTTATCCGACGTGCACTTAAATGGAGTGCACTGTTCTTAGATGTACAGATTTGTAAATGGGACCAGTTACAAGTGTAAGTGTCAGCAATTGCATATAGAAGTCTCATAATTGCAGCCTCCAAGGGTTGCTGCCCGCACTTACATGTGGAAAATGTCAAGCTGATTCTGATGCTTTTATGCAGGTGTAAATTTGTAAATTAGCTGCTTCCCTGTACTTCCTTATATGTATTTTGCATATCATCAAAACTGAACACATCCTGAGCAGGCCATTTCAATTCTAATCTCAGCGTTCCATATAATATTGTATATACTATGTAAGACGCATTGAGCCTGCAATATGAGGGAAAGCGCGGGGTACAAATGTAATAAATAAATAAATATGTGTATATTATACACATATGTATATTATACACATACTTGTATCTATGAGCAAGGTGTTCTGTGTTGGGCGGAATACTAATCACCATCACTTGCTGTACTATTTTTACACCTGTTTAAGGAGTATAAGAATTAAGAACCAGCTATTGATTCATTTCCACTATCATCTTTAAGCAAGATTTTGTTTTGACCCCCGCCACAGGCATATGTTTATGCTGAAACACAAATGTGTTGGGTTTTTCCAATGTTATCACTGCTGACAACAAAGAATCATCTGGTTCCTATATGCGCTTATTGACTCCACTTTTGCTCTCTCGGTGATTTGTTCCATCAGTGGAGGATTTTTTCCTTCTTTGTTTTGTACTGTTGCCTTCATATATACTTAAAATGTTTGATAAAGTTTTAAGTAATTGAGTCATAAAGACATATTTCTTTGGTGATACATTTATGACCCCCATTATTCTTTTTAGATATTTCACCCTAAGATTATATCAGGCTCATCTGGGAGAAAGGCATAGGGAATCCAGTAAGCAAGAATGGCAAACTGCTGATGTTAGCACAGTGAAAGATAGAAAGTCAAAATGATGGCTAATACATCAATTAAATTTGGGAATTTTTTTCTGAATTTTGGCTTTTTCATATATATGTAAATCAAAACAAAGGAGCGATCATGTGAGCTCCGGGGTCCCGCGCCTATTTCATTACTGATTTGGTGATTACATGACCCTATAAGTTATGTCGTTTGCTTAATTTATAGGGTCATGTTTTACCATCAAGGTTGGAAGGGATTAGGATCCTGAGGGCGTGGCAAGATGGCGACCTGAACTCATTTACTGAACAATCTTTGTTGTTCTCTGGCGATTCTCACTTAAGTTTTCTTTGCTGATGCCTCATACTAAGAGGAAGGGGACGGCTAAAGGCCAACCGCCGATGGCCAGAACATCGTCTCCAATCCAGAAGACACTAGACCGATATGCAACGAGTTGCCCACTGATGATCAGGATGGCGAGCCCCGCGCAGAGCGCCGACGGAGGAGCATCAGCCCCTCTGGGGCCAGAAATAACTCTATCGTCCCCGGATCTTAATGCACCACCATGTTCTGCGATGTTTAGGAGCAAGACAGGAGGCCTAGCTGAAATGGAATCCGTTAGCAGGATCCAGATCAGCAGTGCAGCTCCTAAACCCGCAGAGAATGTGGACTTGGAGCATGGATCTCCCGAGATAGCTACATTGGATTCCATTTGAAAGGCAATTCAAGACCTAAATTATCCTGGACCTGTGGGCTGTGCTGGGGATTTTCAGAGCTGGTTTGCATTGATGGCAGAGGCTGCATGTGTTTTAAAAAGTTCTTATAAAACTGTTGATTCTATATCTCACCCAAGACAAACATAGAAAAAAAGAAAACGCTGTTCTTTCACTTGACAACAGTGATCATAACATGATCGGCTTTGAGATTTGCTTTCAAAGAGGTAAACATAGGAAGTCAAATATGTTAGCTTTAACTTTAAAAAAGGAAGCTATGATAAAATGAGAAGAACAGTAAAAAAAAACAGAGAGGAACGACTGAGAGAGTAAGAAACCTACAACAGGCGTGGATGCTGTTCAGAACCACCATCCTGGAGGCCCAGGCCAAACATATTCCACGTATCAGAAAAGGACAACGGAAGATGAAACGACAGCCGGCATGGTTAAAAAGTGAGGTAAAGGAGGCTATTGGAGCTAAAAAGGAATCCTTCAGAAAATGGAAGAAGAACCAACTGAAGAAAATAAGAAGCAGCCTAAGGAATGTCAAGTCAGATGCAAGCGCTGATAAGAAAAGCAAAGAGGGATTTTGAAAGAAAGATAGCGTAGAGGCGAAAACTGATAGTAATTTTTTTTTTAGATACATTAAAAGCAGGAAGCCGGCAAAAGAATCGGTTGGCCCGCTGGATGACCGGGGTGTAAAAGGGGCAATCAGGGAAGACAAAGAAATAGCAGAAATATTAAATGAGTTCTTTGCTTCGGTCTTCACCAAGAAAGATTTGGGTGGGATACCGGTACCGGACAAGGTATTCAAGGCTGACGAGTCGGAGAAGCTTAATGAAATATCTGTAAACCTGGAAGACATAATGGAGCAGTTCGGCAAACTGAAGAGTAGCAAATCTCCTGGACCAGATGGTTGTCAGGTTCTCAGGTTCAGAGCCCGCGGGGCCGGGCTTCTGGAGCCAAACGTGAGCCCTTGGGCTGCTGACGAGGAGCGACAGCAGCAGGCAAAACCCACCACCAATGCTGGGCAAGCACACCGGCACCGGCAGGGACTGCAGGCACCGCCAGTGAGCCGGAACACATGGACTGGAATCCCCGGACTGGAGGACACAGAACTGAAAACACTGGACTGCAATCCCCCGGACTGGAACACACACCGGACCGGAACACACTGGACTGGAGCACACCAGACTGGAACACCCTGGACTGGTCCCCCGGACTGGAGGACACAGGACCGGAACAAGGGACTGGGAGCACACTGGACTGGTCCAACAGCTTCACCTGTACTTAGCTACTAAACCCCCCAAGAGTTGAGCTCCTGGGTTCGAGTAGCCGACAGGACTTACTGGATACCGGATGACATAGGGACCAGGACTGGAAACAGAAGTGCTCCTAAACCTAAACTGATCTACGTGCTCCCAAGCCCTAAACCAGCAGGAGTGTTCCTAACAGTAAACTGACAAAAGGACTTCCTAAGCCCTATACTAAACAGGAGCTCCTAATCCCTGCTCAAGAAAGGGACTTCCTCAGCCCTAGACTAACAGAGCAGGGAACTAAACACAAAGCTAACACAGGTGCTACTAAGCACCAAGCTACAAGCAGAGCTTTACACTAATAAGCTAAACACAGAACTAACCAGCTACCTAAGCACTGCTCTAGCAAGCTAGATACAACTAACAAGGTGCTTCCTAAGCACTACTCTGGCAAGCAACCAGAAGAGCTCCTAGCACTAAAAGGGAAGATAGGGGAGCCACAAGGAGGGAAGCTAACACATAAGCCAAAAGTGCTTCTAAAGCACCAAATACCAACAGCAAAGACTGCAATGCTCCCAATAGCACAATCCCAGAAGTACTTCTAACAGCAAACTCTGCAGTGTTCCTAACAACACCAAACCCCGAAGTACTTCTATCAACAACAGAGCTTCCAAAGCCCTACACACAGCAATGCTTCCAAACCAAGAGGGAAAAGCAGGGGGACCAAACACACAAACACCAGTGCACACTGCACTAACACTAACCTGGACCTTAGCAAAAGCAAGCAGGGACCCTAGACACAATGTCAGAAGTGCACACTGCACCACCCTACCTAAAGCAAACACAACTGTTGCAAAGGCCCTGAAGGAAACAACACCACTTCCTTATCAAGGCCCTCCCTGATGATGTCACACTCCCTAGACCTAGGCAAAAGCACACTGACCCAGAGAGGCCCAACCCACACCAATGCAAAACTGTGAAACCCTTGAAGCCAGTACACCCAAAGAGAGTTAGAGCAACTCAGGCAACACACACACAGCTGTAGTGAAGTGAGACAATTAACCCCATGCTGCTGGAAGCTGCCAGCACAGAGAGACAGAGCCAGCTCAGAAAGGAAAGAGAAAATAAACAGAAGCCAGCTAAGAAGCTGACTCCCAGGAAAGAGGTAAGTTTGAGAGGGGTTCAGACCCCAATCATAACAGCACCTCCCCCTCAAGGCTCCCGTGTCCCCACGGGAGCCCCAGGTCTCGAAAGACAATTTAGGTCTCCATGGGTAGCTGTGATGAAATCTCCCGATGGGTTGCACAACATAAATCTGGGCGGCTGGGCAGGACGTGACAAGTACATCTGGAACTAGGAAACCAGAATGGCTTTGGCCGCCACGAGGCTCTTTAGAACGGCTGCTAAGCAGGATCAGAGTCTTGGATGCAACAAGCGGAGTTCTATTCAACAGGAACCATCTCCTGAAGGAGTCCACAACTTCCTTGACTTCCTGGCACTCCACTGTAGCAGCCAGAACTGGGCTAGAGCCCACACCCATCCTGGAATCTGAAGCCAGACAGGAACTCGAACTGGACTTCAGACTAGACCTTGCCCCTTGGCTGGAGCTGGAACTCAGAAGGAGTTCAACATCTTGGTTGAAGTGGGAACTCAGAATAGACTCAGCATCTTGCTTGAGACTGCAATCTGATCCGGCCTCAGCCTCTTGGCCGGAACTGCCACTCAATTCGGACTCAGCCTCTTGGCTGGACTCGGTACTCAGCATAGACTCAGCATCTCGGCTGGCACTGGAACTCGCTCCGGACTCAGCATCTTGGCTGGAACTGCAACTTGACCCGGACTCAGCCTCTTGACCGGGACTGCAACTTGACCCAGACTCAGCATCTTGCCTGGGACTGGAACTCCAACTTGACCCGGACTCAGCATCTTGCCTGGGTCTGGAAATCCAACTTGACCCGGACTCAGCATCTTGGCCGGGACTGTAACTTGACCCGGACTCAGCCTCTTGCCTGGGACTGGAACTCCAACTTGACCTGGACTCAGCATCTTGACCGGGACGGCAACTCTCACCGGACTCAGCATCTCGGCCAGGACTGTAACTTGACCCGGACTCAGCATCTTGCCCGGGACTGTAACTCAATTCTGATTCGGCATCTCGGCTGAACTCTGCACTCGGTGCAGACTCAGCACTCATCGTGGACTCGTCATCTTGGCTGGGCTCTGTACTCAGTGCAGACTCAGCATCTTGACTGGAACTGCAACTCGATCCAGACTCAGCATCTTGACTGGAACTACAACTCAATCCAGACTCAGCATCTTGCCTGGAACTACAACTCAATCCCGACTCAGCATCTTGACTGGAACTACAACTCGATCCAGACTCAGCATCTTGCCTGGAACTGCAACTCAATCCAGACTCAGCATCTTGACTGGAACTACAACTTGATCCAGACTCAGCATCTTGACTGGAACTGCAACTCGATCCAGACTCAGCATCTTGACTGGAACTACAACTCGATCCAGACTCAGCATCTTGACTGGAACTACAACTCGATCCAGACTCAGCATCTTGACTGGAACTGCAACTCGATCCAGACTCAGCATCTTGACTGGAACTACAACTCGATCCAGACTCAGCATCTTGACTGCCAATGCTGCAACTCACTCCAGACTCAGCATCTTGACTGGAACTACAACTCGATCCCGACTCAGCATCTTGACTGGAACTGCAACTCGATCCCGACTCAGCATCTTGACTGGAACTACTACTCAATCCAGACTCAGCATCTTGACTGGAACTACAGCTCGATCCAGACTCAGCATCTTGACTGGAACTACCGCTCGATCCAGACTCAGCATCTTGACTGGAACTACAACTCAATCCAGACTCAGCATCTTGACTGGAACTGCAACTCGATCCAGACTCAGCATCTTGGCTGTCACTGCTGCAACTCGCTCCGGACTCAGCATCTCGGCTGCCACTGCTGCCACTCGATCCGGACTCAGCATCTTGACAGGCAAAGCCCTTCAGGCTGGACTCAGAAGTTTGGCGGGAAAAATCAGGAAGCCACCTTCTTTCAGCTTGGGCTTCAGGAGTATCCCGTAGGGTTGGCTCCGAGAGGAGTTGGAAGCGGTAAAAGAACAGCTTGGTAGATGGATCAATAGCAGAAACTGGGTTTTCTTCGAACCCAAGCCAGGAGACACGCCTTCTTTCCGCTGCAGCTTCAGGAGTATTCTTCAGGGCTGGATCAGACAAAAGTGCAACCCGGTAATCCTGGAGTGTCAGAAACGGATCCAGATCAAAAATGGGGTTGGAACTGGGATCCAAACTTGTACTAGGAGGCTTGGTTTGAAGCGCCACTTGAACTGGACTCCGAGGCTTGCGTGGAGGCGCCATCTGGACTGGCACCGGAGGCTCGGTGAGAAGCCCCTCTCGGACTGGAATCCGAGGCTCAGCCAGCAGCGTCCCACGGACTGCACTCTGAAGCTTGAGTGGAAGCGCCACTTGAACTGGCATCGGAGGCTCGGTCAGAAGCGTCCCTCGGACTGGACTCTGAAGCTTGGCTGGACATGCTGCTCGGACTGGATTCAGAGGCTTGTCTGGGCGCACTGCTTGAACGGGACTGGACCCCTGCTGGGCCCAGAGCGTGGAATTCCCAAGACGTCTTCTCTCAGCGACAGCTTCAGGAGTATCCCACAAAGCTGGATTCAAGACAAGGCTGCGGCGATACTCTGAGAGCGTGATGAAAGGGTCCATATCCGAAACTGGGTTTTCAGCGATTCCAAGCCACCGGACACGTTTTCTCTCAGCTGCTGCTTCAGGGGTCTTCTTCAACACAGGATGAGACAAAAGCTTCCCACGATACTGACGAAGAGTCATAGAAGGATCAAGAACAACGATGGAGCTGGACCCCAGCTGGGTCAGCTGGGCGGGGGTTCTTGCCGGGCTCATGGCCTTTGCAATCTGTCAGGTTCTCAGGTTCAGAGCCCGCGGGGCCGGGCTCTGGAGCAAACGTGAGCCCTTGGGCTGCTGACGAGGAGCGACAGCAGCAGGCAAAACCCACCAACCAATGCTGGGCAAGCACACCGGCACCGGCAGGGACTGCAGGCACCGCCCAGTGAGCCGGAACACATGGACTGGAATCCCCCGGACTGGAGGACACAGAACTGGAACATTGGACTGCAATCCCCCGGACTGGAACACACACCGGACCGGAACACACTGGACTGGAGCACACCAGACTGGAACACCCTGGACTGGTCCCCCGGACTGGAGGACACAGGACCGGAACACGGGACTGGAGCACACTGGACTGGTCCAACAGCTTCACCTGTACTTAGCTACTAAACCCCCCAAGAGTTGAGCTCCTGGGTTCGAGTAGCCGACAGGACTTACTGGATACCGGATGACATAGGGACCAGGACTGGAAACAGAAGTGCTCCTAAACCTAAACTGATCTATGTGCTCCCAAGCCCTAAACCAGCAGGAGTGTTCCTAACAGTAAACTGACAAAAGGACTTCCTAAGCCCTATACTAAACAGGAGCTCCTAATCCCTGCTCAAGAAAGGGACTTCCTCAGCCCTAGACTAACAGAGCAGGGAACTAAACACAAAGCTAACACAGGTGCTACTAAGCACCAAGCTACAAGCAGAGCTTTACACTAATAAGCTAAACACAGAACTAACCAGCTACCTAAGCACTGCTCTAGCAAGCTAGATACAACTAACAAGGTGCTTCCTAAGCACTACTCTGGCAAGCAACCAGAAGAGCTCCTAGCACTAAAAGGGAAGATAGGGGAGCCACAAGGAGGGAAGCTAACACATAAGCCACTTGAGCCATCAAAAACAGGTATATAAAAAAGGTATGTAAAAAATGAGAGATATAACATTATGATCTACCCTGAATCTGACGTTTACGGGTACACCTCCAAGATATTCATGAAACAAAAACCAAAATACTGCAGAACAAAAAGGAACACAATATAGATAGATAGTTAAACTTATATTGTTCTGCAGAAGAATTAATATAAAAATGTACTCACATATGCCTAAAATGGTAAAAGAATATCATGGCTTAAAAATATAGGCAAAGTTGCCTAACCATTTAAATATAAGCATCAAGAAAATAACGAGGAAAACTCTAGAAAAATGACACATAAAAGTAACTGACAAGGAGAACCAAAACTGATTAATTATATATACATCGTCTATATGATTTTATAAAAAAGAACCAAGAACAATAGACGTAACCAACAGTAACCAACGTAACCAACCACCTCCCCGCTCCCCCCGTTTTCCATTTCTGTTGATGGTTCTCTCATTCTCCCTGTCTCCTCAGCTCGAAACCTTGGGGTCATCTTTGACTCTTCTCTCTCCTTCTCTGCTCATATCCAGCAGATTGCCAAGACCTGTCGTTTCTTTCTTTACAACATCCGTAAAATCCGCCCCTTTCTTTCTGAGCACTCTACCAAAACCCTCATCCACACCCTTGTCACCTCTCGTTTAGACTACTGCAATCTGCTTTTTGCTGGCCTCCCACTTAGTCACCTCTCCCCTCTCCAGTCGGTTCAAAACTCTGCTGCCCATCTCGTCTTCCGCCAGGGTCGCTTTACTCATACTACCCCTCTCCTCAAGACCCTTCACTGGCTCCCTATCCGTTTTCGCATCCTGTTCAAACTTCTTCTACTAACCTATAAATGTATTCACTCTGCTGCTCCCCAGTATCTCTCCACACTCGTCCTTCCCTACACCCCTTCCCGTGCACTCCGCTCCATGGATAAATCCTTCTTATCTGTTCCCTTCTCCACTACTGCCAACTCCAGACTTCGCGCCTTCTGTCTCGCTGCACCCTACGCCTGGAATAAACTTCCTGAGCCCCTACATCTTGCCCCATCCTTGGCCACCTTTAAATCCAGACTGAAAGCCCACCTCTTTAACATTGCTTTTGACTCGTAACCACTTGTAACCACTCGCCTCCACCTACCCTCCTCTCTTCCTTCCCGTTCACATTAATTGATTTGATTTGCTTACTTTATTTCTTGTCTATTAGATTGTAAGCTCTTTGAGCAGGGACTGTCTTTCTTCTATGTTTGTGCAGCGCTGCGTACGCCTTGTAGCGCTATAGAAATGCTAAATAGTAGTAGTAGTAAAGCACCAAACACCAACAGCAAAGACTGCAATGCTCCCAATAGCACAATCCCAGAAGTACTTCTAACAGCAAACTCTGCAGTGTTCCTAACAACACCAAACCCCGAAGTACTTCTATCAACAACAGAGCTTCCAAAGCCCTACACACAGCAATGCTTCCAAAACCAAGAGGGAAAAGCAGGGGGACCAAACACACAAACACCAGTGCACACTGCACTAACACTAACCTGGACCTTAGCAAAAGCAAGCAGGGACCCTAGACACAATGTCAGAAGTGCACACTGCACCACCCTACCTAAAGCAAACACAACTGTTGCAAAGGCCCTGAAGGAAACAACACCACTTCCTTATCAAGGCCCTCCCTGATGATGTCACACTCCCTAGACCTAGGCAAAAGCACACTGACCCAGAGAGGCCCAACCCACACCAATGCAAAACTGTGAAACCCTTGAAGCCAGTACACCCAAAGAGAGTTAGAGCAACTCAGGCAACACACACACAGCTGTAGTGAAGTGAGACAATTAACCCCATGCTGCTGGAAGCTGCCAGCACAGAGAAACAGAGCCAGCTCAGAAAGGAAAGAGAAAAGAAACAGAAGCCAGCTAAGAAGCTGACTCCCAGGAAAGAGGTAAGTTTGAGAGGGGTTCAGACCCCAATCATAACAATGGTATTCTTCCAAGGGTACTGATAGAACTAAAAAATGAGCTGGTGGAGCTACTGTTAGAGATATGTAATTTATCTTTAAAATCAAGCGTGGTACTGGAAGATTGGAGGGTGGCCAATGTAACGCCGATATTTAAAAAAGGTTCCAGAGGAGATCCAGGAAATTATAGACCGGTGAGTCTGACGTCTGTGCCGGGCAAAATGGTAGAGACTATTATAAAGAACAAAATTACAGAGCACATTCAAAAGCATGGACTAATGGGACAAAGTCAACATGGATTTAGTGAAGGAAGTCTTGCCTCACCAATCTACTACATTTCTTTGAAGGGGTGAACAAACATGTGGATAAAGGTGAGTTGGTTGATATTGTGTATCTGGATTTTCAGAAGGCGTTTGACAAAGTACCTCATGAAAGACTCCAGGGGAAATTGGAGAGTCATGGGATAGGAGATAGGGTTCTATTGTGGATTAGAAATTGATTAACAGATAGAAAACAGAGAGTAGGGTTAAATGGTCAGTATTCTCAATGGAGAAGGGTGGTTAGTGGGGTTCCCCAGGGGTCTGTGCTGGGACTGCTGCTTTTTAAAATATTTATAAATGACCTAGAGATGGGAGTAGCTAGTGAGGTAATTAAATTTGCTGATGACACAAAGTTATTCAAAGTCATTAAATTGCGGGAGGATTGTGAAAAATTACAAGAGGACCTTACGAGACTGGGAGACTGGGCGTCTAGATGGTAGATGACGTTTAATGTGAGCAAGTGCAAAGTGATACATGTGGGAAAGAGGAACCCAAACTATAACTACGTCATGCAAGGTTCCGCGTTAGGAGTCACAGACCGAGAAAGGGATCTAGGTGTCATCATTAATGATATGTTGAAATCTTCTGCTCAATGTGCTGCTGCAGCTAGGAAAGCAAATAGAATGTTGGGTATTATTAGGAAAGGGATGGAAAACAAAAATGAGGATATTATTATGCCATTGTATTGCTCCATGGTACGACTGCACCTCAAGTATTGTGTTCAATTCTGGTTGCTGCACCTCAAAAAAGATATAGTGGAAGTGGAATTGGAAAAGGTACAGAGAAGGGCGACAAAGATGATTCAGGGGATGGGACGACTTCCCTATGAGGAAAGGCTGAAGAGGCTGGGGCTCTTCAGCTTAGAGAAAAGGCGGCTGACGGAAGATATGATAGAGGTCTATAAGATAATAAGTGGAATGGAACGGGTTGATGTGGAGCGTCTGTTTACGCTTTCCAAAAATACTAGGACAAGGGGGCATGCGATGAAGCTGCAGTGTAGTAAATTTAAAACGAATCAGAGGAAGTTTTTCTTCACTCAACACGTGGTTAGACTCTGGAATTCGTTGCCGGATAAGGTGGTTGAGGCGGTTGGCTTAGCAGAGTTTGTTAGACGGCTTCCTGGAGGAAAAGGACATAGAATGTTATTGAATGGACGCAGGAATAATCCACTATTTCTGGGTTGGGCAGGACGAAATGCTTGTTCTTTTGGCCGCTGTCGGAGACAGGGTGCTGGGCTCGATGGACCTTTGGTCTGTCCCAGCATGGCGATGCTTATTTCTTATGTTTAACTGCAGCTGTTACGAAATCAGCCCA
This sequence comes from Microcaecilia unicolor, assembly GCF_901765095.1. Classification (NCBI taxonomy): domain Eukaryota; kingdom Metazoa; phylum Chordata; class Amphibia; order Gymnophiona; family Siphonopidae; genus Microcaecilia; species Microcaecilia unicolor. The sequence continues at coordinate 93,261,025 of NC_044039.1, forward strand.
AGATTCGTCTCTTCTTGTGAGTAAAGTGGACAATCTAACTGAATCTCTGGAAAATGTTAAACTTGAAACAGCAAATCAAGTTTCACAGACACAAACAGAGGTTAAAAATTTAAAATCCACTATGGAGGTTTTGGTAAAAGACAAGATTGCGACTTACCGAAAAATAGAGCAAATAGAGAATTATAACAGACATTTAACCCTTCGAGTACTGAATTTTCCTAGATCCACAGGTATGACTCCGTCGGATTTGCTCAAAAAAATACCTTGCAGAAATTTTGAAATTTCCCTCTTCAGCTATTCCTCCATTTAATAAGATTTATTACCTCCCATCTTCTCAAAAAGGAGTGGAGCCTGTGAGCTCTGGAAATTTACCTCAAACACAGGAAAATGAACCTGGACTTCAAGATTTATCTGCATTATTAGAGGATTCTTTGACAGAAGTATCTATTCGAGGGAAATTAATCATTTCATTTGTATTTGAACAGGACCTTAATTCAGTAATGAGATTATATTTCAAGAATTCCTCGGTACCATTTTGTGGACAGGATATACCCAGATGTGACAAAAGTTACACAGGATAGAAGGAGGCAGTTTCTGGCTCTTAGAGAGGAGACAAGAGCCTTGGGAGCATCATTCCTATTAGCATACCCATGCAAATGTCTGATTTGTTTCTTGGGTATTAAGTATGCTTTCTTTGAACCAGACCAATTGCGAATTTTTCTTGACATAAAGAAGCTATCTAGTGGATCGATGGGAATACCGGATTTAAGCAAATAATAGGGTGGGAATTACTCAGGTCAAGTCATTTTCCTTTCTCTTTATTGTATTGATCTCCTCATCTCTATACCCCTAACTTTGTGAGGTCTAAGGAAGAGAGTTATTCTATATCCTTTATAATGTAATTTTTTCTTTATTAGTTTTTACTTTCTCTATATTTCAATTGCAAGTTTTACTTGTAAAAAATGTAAATTGCTATAAATAAAAAAATAAAGGTTGGAAGGGATTAGGAGGTTGTGGGGAATGCTATTTTAGGGGATAAAACTGAAAAATCTTTTTTTTTTTTCCTGAATTTATTGCATTGTGTGCACTAGTTTGCCTTTTCATTGAGATTGTGCATTTGTGCTGATATTGAATAAACAGATCCACATAAATCAAAACAAAAAAAAAAGACTTTTTCTAGTCTAATTCGCACATCATTTTTTTGGAATCTCCACAATATTATTCTTTATGCCGGAAGATACTGGCCCATTTCTTTTATCTGGTACTAGGAAAAGATTATAGGAAATAGATTATTAAAATGGTAAGAAATGCTACTTCAGTTTCAACTAGTTTAGATCTACCATCCTTTCGTAGGCATGTATTTAATAAGCAGTTCTTGGTCATGCTATCTTATATGCCTCCCAACCACTGGTTAGACTTCTGTTTCTTTCCTCTTTCTCCATCTATCCCCCAAATATGCTCTTTTGTGGTAAAGACTATACAAGACAGTCACTTTTACCTGCCAACATTGTTCCATCTACAGTCTTGCCAATGGGGGATGCTATTTCACTATCACATTTTCAATAGTCAGGGACAGGCAAACTCTGCAGTACAGAATGAAATAGGGATGGGGACAGAGCCCACAGGGATAGGGTGGGGAGAGAACCCGAGGGGCCGGGACCAGGATAGATTCCATGGGGATGGGAACAAACTTTGTCCCTATGTCATTCTCTACTTTGAAGCCAGTTAATGAACTGGACCGTTATTTATATTTGAGTGATACAGACAACGATATTTTGATTTTTTAGAAAAACAAGCAAAGCCACAATTGGCAAAATTTGCATGCGAGATCCTGCAGATTCCTGCTACCAGCACATCTTCTATTACAGGAAAGACCATGGAAGACAGGAGAGCTAGACTGAATCCTGAGATTGTTGATGACACTCATCCACAGATTAAAACATCATAACAGTGTTCTAGAGCATATTTCTCCCTCACTAAGGCACACAGAACATGTTGTATTTTGTACCTCTGGACATTTTAACAGTGTGGATTAGGATTTCTTGTGGTAGAAGAAGTCAGCTGTTATTGGAAAGGTAGAGGGTGGTGGTGGTGGGGTTATTATTGTTGCTTGTTGTTATTGTTTTCTATATAATTCAAAAATAGTTGCACAGCATATTCTTTTATACTTTAATAAAAAGATTTAAATATAAAATCATGTGTTCGAGGCTTCTGGGGATGGGGTGGGGATGGAGACAGGGCTCATGGGGACGGAGAAAGAACCTGTAGGGATAGGTTGGGGATAGAGACAGAACCCACAGGGATATGGCGGGGATGGGGACAAACTTTGTCCCCATATCATTCTCTACTCTGCAGGGCTCTATGGAACCTGACTGTCCCTAGAGACAAAAACATAATATTGAAGCACCACCCCCTATTGGTAGCAATGCACTTGGAGAATACCTGCTCAACTTAGAGGGAACAGTGCCTGCCCAATACTAGTCCTTTATAGCATGTAAGCATTCCATCCATATTCTACACAAATCACACTCACACAGAATAATATAAGCCATCAATCTCTTTCCACTGTAGCAGTCACTACTAATGGTTTGCATATTGGCCACTTTTCATTTTGTTTCTGACATGGACTTTTTATGCTAAAATGTCCAAATCGCTATTTTCAAATTCCATTTTAAAGAGGTTTTTCTATGCAGTTCATATGCACTGAGTCTAAATCACAAGGGGATGTGTCAGGGGCATGTTGAGTGCAGAATTTGGGTGTTCCCAAAACTTAGACATTTTTAGGCCATTATGGAGCAAAACAAAAATGGTCAGGCTAAAGTTAGATGTTTGAGTCTAGACCTGTTTCAATTACGACTAAGTTATAAAAAGGTGCCCTAAATGACCACTTGAGGAATTAAGACATGAGCCTCCCTTACTCCCCCAGTAGTCACTGACCCCCTCCTACCTCCCAAAGATATGACAGAAACAGCACATACCAGCCTCTATGACAGCTTCAGATGTTATGGCTAGGCCTACTAGAGCAGCAAGAAGGTCCCTGGAGTAGCCTAGTGGTCTGTGCAGTATACTGTACAAAAGGAAACCCAGGTCCATTCCCACTCTAACTGGTACACTTGTAGAATGTGTGAGCCCTCCAAAACCCACCAAAAACCCACTGTACCAACATATAAGTGACACCTGCAGCCTTAAGGTCTATTGTAGTGGTGTACAGTTGGGTACAGTAGGTTTTTGGTAGGTTTTGTAGAGCTCACTATACTGTATAAGGAGGTAACGGTGAGATTTGTACCTGGTACCTTTTATGTGAAGTCCACTGCAGCACATGGAAAACAAATCAGCAGATCAATATAACATCAAAAGATTTTATTAATGATACTATATACCAGAGAAATGCCCTACACAGGCCGTGTTTCGCCCAGAAGGGCTGTATCAGGCGCTAAAAATAGACAAACATATAAAATTACAATTATGAAATAATATAAAAAATGTAAAAACATAATATGTCATGCATAATCAGAATAATAAAATATATATATAAACATATATAATCTTCATAATATATAAATGATACTGATAATAAATAATAATAAATACAATAATAAATATTGCGAATATATTACTAGTCAAAAGAACATCTATTATCAAGAGAACCATTCACCACGTCACTATACCCACTTACAAACCTAATGAAGAATATTATATGCATATGGTAGCTCTTAATTCAATGCACTTTTATCAACATGTACTTATAAAACATGAAAATATAATATATAAACATATTGTATATGACAAGCAATCAAATTACAACGGAATATATTTGTACAAAAATAACGTTGAATAAAAATGAAATTAAAAATAGGACACGTACCTAAAATAGAAACCTTCCGATAAGAGCAACTATATAAAAGAATAAAAAGATAACCTGAATGCAACTTCAGGTTATCTAAAGAATAAAAGATAATAAAAAATGAAAAATCAAATGAACTGAATGTATACATACAATGTTCAAAAAGAGAACAAAAAAATCTGGACTAATATAAAGTCAATTACTCACTTGCAATGCTCATAAAAGAAAAATCAATTACTCACTTGCAATGCTCATAAAAGAAAAACCAGCACATGGCCATTAAAAACAATTACCATGTGAACACTTACCACTACCCATTTTATAGGTGGTAAGGGCTCATCCAGTGATCCTGCACTATTCAGTCAGCATGTGGTAATGTAGAGGTGCTAACTGATTTAGTTCAGACATGCCCAATCTTTGCTCTCAGATACACCCCCTCCCAGAAAAATTACAAAGTAGTTTTTAGCACACGGGATCACGAGCGCATCCCGCAAATAAAGGACCCTTTTACTAAGCGTGTAGGTGTATATGCGCATCCTACATGCGTCAATTTTGAGCTACTGCATGGCTCAGGCGGTAATTTCATTTTTTTACACGCATCCACTAAGTGCAGTAATCAACGTTGCACGCGCGTAGACCATTACCGCCTGGTTAACATGTCAGACTTTACCAGTAGGTCAATGGGTGATGGTAAGGTCACAGGCCCAAAATGGACGGGCACCAATTTTCATTTTGCTACACGTCCATTTTTGGCCAAAAAAAAAAGAGGCCATTTTTGCAGGCGCGCTGAAAAACAGACCTGAGTGCGCTCAATACATGCGTCTACACCAGTGCGGGCCATTTTTCAGCACATCTTAATCAAAGGACCCCCCCCAAGTCATTTAAGTTGCAGTAAATGTGTGCTGGCACTAACAACAGCTTACTAAGAGAACCCTTCTCTTTTTTCTTACATTTCAAATGAATGCAAAGTCATCACCTAACATACTACAAAGCACACGATTCACACCTGATCTCCATTTCACAGCCAACAGGGGCAGATTGTCATCCTGCTCATTTATTGCATAGTTCAGTTTTGAATTAATGCAGGAAACTTGACAGAGAGGAACATGGAATTAAGGAGTTGAATATGTGCTTTTTTTTTTTTAAATTGCTTTATAGTTGAACTCATAAAAGTTTGCATTCATATAAACTCATTATTTTTTTTCTGCACTTTGCACCTTGCCTTTGATGCTTCAGCAGAATAAAGCTAAACTAAGCAGTGCCACATTTGATAATATAAAACCTGGAAAGTGTAGCATCCTTAATTGATGTGTTTTCTCAAAGTTTTTCAATGTAAAAAAAATAGCAGTTTGTTTTTAATTTCGAAGTCAGCATAGCTATGAAGCAACCCTGAAACTGCATATATTTTAAAGCATCCTTTTTGCAACTCTAACTTGGCATTTACTATAGGTAAGAACACAGCACAGCTTCTATGAATGAGAATTCCCCGAGGGAGTCTTTGTAGAAGAGGTAATGACAGATGTCTCCATTAAATATGACTTACCTTTTAATTTTGCTGTATACTGATAATATCCTCACTTTGTGCTTCTGTGCAAAAGCAATGAAGGTTCTCTGCAACAAGTGAGGCAATCCCACTTAAAGAAAAGGCCAAATTATTTTATACAACAAAATTAAAAGTAATATTCTGGCAACAGATGTACAATAATGACTGGATAGCACAAACAGATTCCAAACACTATCTATCAAACTGGGATGACAGATGTAAGATCATATTGGACACAATTGCACCACTACAACAAAGAAATACACGCAGACAAAACTCAATACCTTGGTTCAACGAACACCTGAAATCACAAAAAACACTAGTTAGGAGACTTGAACGAGCATGGAAAAAAATGAAAAACGAATGTACACTTAACGCATGGAAACAACAACAAAGAAAATACAAATACTCAATAAGACAAACCAAAAGAGCATACTGCAAAACCAAAATAGGGCCAGACTATAAAGACGTACATAAACTACCAACTCGTAAATAAATTAATAGACACACCGGTGACCACAACCAGCACAGACATCCCATCAGCAGACAACCTTGCCAAATACTTCAATGAGAAAATTATAAAACTACGATCCACGTTACCACTCAATACCACTGATCATGAAAAATTCTTGGACTGCTTGGATCCAACTCCCGGTGAATACCCAGCAGATCGCACCTGGAATAACTTCGATCTGTTAACCGAAGAAACCATTAGTCAAGCAATCAAAAAATTCTCAAAAATTCACTCCAAACTGGATATCTGTCCCAGCAACCTCGTAAGGTTCGCCCCCAAACGCTTCATAACAGACCTTACAACACACATGAACTACATGTTGCAACACGGATTATTCCCCAAGGACAAAGGAAATATACTTCTTACCCCCATACCCAAAGATCTAAAGAAAAAATTAAACAACACAACTAACTATCGGCCAGTAGCATCAATCCCCCTAGTAGTTAAACTAATGGAAAGTATGGTAACCAAACAACTTACCAATTACCTGAACAAATTCACCATATTGCACGAATCACAGTCAGGATTTTGATCCAATCATAGCACTGAAACAGTGCTAACCACTTTCATAACCAAATTCAAACAACTAATTGCAACGGGAAACAATGTGCTCCTCCTACAGTTTGACATGTCCAGCGCGTTCGACATGGTCAGCCATCAAATACTATCAAACATCCTGGATTATTTCGGGATTGGAGGAAACGTACTTAGATGGTTCGAAGGCTTCCTAACAGCAAGAACCTACCAAGTGATATCAAGCTCAAAAACGTCAACACCATGGAAACCTGAATGCGGAGTACCACAAGGATCACCGCTCTCGCTGACTCTTTTTAACTTAATGATGATACCATTAGCCAAATTGCTATCCAACCAAGAATTTAACTCGTACATCTATGCAGATGATGTCACGATATATATTCCATTCAAACAAGATATAACCGAAATCACAAATGAAATCACATACAGCTTCCAAATAATGAACTCATGGGCGGACGCATTCCAACTAAAGTTAAACACAGAAAAAACACAATTTCTCATCCTGTCATCACAATATAATACAAACAAAACCAATACCATAAACACTCCGGATTACACCCTACCGGTCTCAGACAGCTTAAAAATTTTGGGAGTCACAATCAACCGAAATCTCACACTTGAAGATCATGCGAAAATTACAGCAAAAAAATGTTCTACTCAATGTGGAAACTCAAAAGAATTAAACCTTTCTTCCCAAGGGAAGTATTCCGCAGCCTAGTACAATCAATGGTGTTAAGCCATCTAGACTACTGCAATGCCATTTATGCTGGATGTGAAGAACAAATCATTAAGAAGCTTCAAACCGCTCAAAATACAGCAGCCAGACTCATATTTGGGAAAGCGAAATACGAAAGCGCCAAACCCCTAAGAGAGAAACTACACTGGCTCCCACTAAAAGAACGCATTGCGTTCAAAGTCTGCACCTTGGTCCACAAAATCATTCACGGGGTAGCCCCGACCTATATGTCAGACCTTATAGACTTGCCTATCAGGAATGCAAAAAAATCAGCACGCACATTCCTCAATCTCCATTACTCTAACTGCAAAGGACTAAAATATAAATCCACATATGCGACTAGTTTCTCATACGTCTGCACACAGCTATGGAACACACTACCGAAGGCCATAAAAATAACGGAAGACCTAACTATCTTCTGAAGGCTACTGAAAACAGATCTGTTCAAGAAGGCATACCATAAACATCCATCTTAACTACTAAATAACAAGACTTTACATGACATAGACACAAATAGAATCTTACCACTTGACTGATTACCTCTCTGTTCCAAGCATGCTATGCTACTTGTATGTTACCATGTATGTAGGTATACCGTTATCTGTTCCACGTATGCATTACTAATTGTAATTCTGTTACCCGGAAATGGCAACCGCCATTACAGCAAATGTAAGCCACATTGACCCTGCAAATTGGTGGGAAAATGTGGGATACAAATGCTACAAATAATAATAATAATAACCGACATTTGGCATCTGATTAGTAGTTACATTTCAAATTCCCCTCTTTGTACAGTATCCTGTTTACACAAATAGATTAAACTTAATGTTCCAAATCCCTGGATGTGATGACATCTCTAGGCAATTTGTAGTTTTACCAGGGAAAATCGGTGTAGCCAGATAACCTGAATGCAACTTCAAGTTGTCTAAAGCACCTCCTTAATCAAAATTATAACATTGCTTCTGAAGTGAAATTTATCAGACTATTTATTTTATTTAGAAATTATTAGTTCTAGCATAAAACAGGAAAACGAAAAACCTGAATATTTCAGTTTTAGCTGTGTTCTATGATCTCTAATCCGATCATCCAACATATCCAACAGACCCCCCCCCCCCCCCCTCCGGTGACATCATCGTGTCTCTTTCTTTTTTCCGGCATAGCACAGAGGGAAGATTGCCACCGGAGACAATTTGTTTCAGACCCTGCCTCTTCAGCAAAACAGCACCATTGTGACCCAGGACCCTGCTTTTCCATATTAACCTACTTTTCACTTATCCAACAATGGGTCAGTCCCATTTACATCACATAATTGAGACTTTACTGTATCTGAAAAAACAAAATCTAAAATTCAAATTATGTTTTAAATAGTTTGGCTGGTGGGGGTCCCCAAGTCCCACCAGCAAAAGCCTTCCTGTGGTGATATTCGCCGCAGCACTGTCTGCCCTGCTTCCCCCTCCCTCACGCTCAGTTTTAATTAAATTGAGCCTACTCAAGTGTTGTGCATGCTCAATTTCACTAAAACCTAGCATGTGCGCTGAGGCAGGAAAGCAGGACGGGCAGCATGGTGCCGAGTATCACCACAGGAAGGCTTCTGCTGGTGGGGCTTGGGGACTCCCACCAGCCAGTGGCGTTCCTAGGGTGGCTGACACCCAGGGCGGATCACCAATGCGCCCCCCCCCGGGTGCAGCATGACCCCCCCACCCCCGGCGAAAGGACACCCCCCCTGGGGCAGAGGGAGCACGGAACGAGCCTAGCCGACAGGCGCGCGGCACCCCCTCAGCGGCATGCACCCGGGGTGGAACGCCCCCATCGCCCCCCCCCCCTTGGTACGCCACTGCCATCAGCCCAGGTATGTGGGGTGACGGCAGGGCTGGAAAGCAGCAGGGAAGCAGGGAAAAATGTGCCCCCCACACACTTTAGACTCAGCCCCCCAATTGAGGTCTGGCTATGCCTCTGCTCTACACTCCTTCACATCAGCTTCATTCTTCTGATTCTCATCAACTGGTTCTCCTATCACCTAAAAATGCCCACTATGAGTCTACCTGTCACTTGGCTTACTTCTTCCTGGCACCTTTCCTCTGGAACAACTTGCCCCCTTATTTACGGTCGGAGTTGTCTTTTCCTCGGTTTAAGACCCTTCTTAAAGCACCCTTTTTCGAATTGGCTTTTGGCATTCAATTAAATTCTACCATGATGGGGTTCCGTGTGGCTGTGTCACTCCAGCAGTCAGTTGTGAAAATATGACTTTGCGGATCTATGGTTTTGCTTCTCTGTGTGATTGTTGTGTGAAAATTCCTCTTTCCTATTTATCATGGCAATTTTTTATATTGGTTTGGTTTTTTAGATTGTAAACTGCTGAGACCTGTACTGGAATTGGCAGGTTATCACGTTTTTAATAAACATAAACATAGACAGTATGTCAGTGTGCAAGTAACTTATTTTGTGCAATGGTGTCACAAGTGAATAGTCAAATGTAATTATAACTCACTGTGCTAATTGTTGAATTAATCAGAGACAAACAAATCAGTAAGTGTGTACAATTCAACTGTAAAAGTCAAGATTAAAATCTGGCATTAGTACATACCTAGAGGGGAAGGATTATCAACATACGTCCCTCTAGAATTAGCAGTCAAGGTGAAATCTGAAAAGATTTACCACAAACAATCATAAAGATAGCAATAGATGCAAAGACCAGCCAAAACATGCAATTTAAAAAGATTATAAAATTACAAAATTCACTTATTGGTTTGCAGCACTTCCTCCAGAGTTTATCCATTTAAACAAACAAACTTAATAGCAGCAATTCTATATGACTTTCCTGGGACTCAAAGGTCACTACTCTCAAAAACTCTGTTTAAAAAAAGGGAGGGAGGTGTTCAAACTTGTTCTAATTCAAAATTTTACAAAGGACCATAAACCTTAAAAAATAAGCCAGGTTTATTTAAAATCAATTATGTGTACCTAAAAATCCCAATTGTAATTCCCATGGGGCTGTCCAGCAAAAAAAAAAAAATATATATATATATATAAACTGCATAAAAACCACATAACTTGAAAGACGCATCAATACTCATCTAAAATCACTATAATTTGCTGCAAACCTCTGTAAAAAAATGCTAAAAACATCTTAAAATACTATCAGGCTCATTTTCGAAAGAGAAAGACACCCATCTTTCGACACAAATTGGAAGATGGGCGTCCTTCTCACAGGGTTGTCCAAATTGGTATAATTGAAAGCCGATTTTGGATGTCCCCAACTGCTTTCCGTCACAGGGATGGCCAAAGTTCAAGGGGGCGCATCGGAGGCGTAGTGAAGGCCTAACACATGGACATCCTCGACCCATAATAGAAAAAAAAGAGCATCCCTGACGAGCACTTGGACATCTTTACCTGGTCCTGTTTTTCTTATGACCAAGGCACAAAAAGGTGGCCGAAATGACCAGATGACCACCGGAGAGAATTGGGGATGACCTCCCCTTACTCCCCCTTTGGTCACTAACCCCCTCCCACCCTCAAAAACACCTTTCAAAATATGTTGTACCAGCCTCTATGCCAGCCTCAGATTTATTTATTTATTTGCTGCATTTGTATCCCACCTATTTGCAGGCTCAATTTGGCTTACATTATGTCATACTCAGGTCAATCACAGCAGTATGCAGGTACCTGGAGCAGTTTTAGTGGGTGCAGTGCACTTCAGGCACGTGGACCCAGGCCCATCCCCCCTACCCGTTACATTTGTGGAAGAAACAGCGAGCCCTCCAAAACCCACCAGAAACCCACTGTACCCACATCTAGGTGCCCCCTTCACCCACAAGGGCTATGGTAGTGGTGTACAGTTGTGGGTTTTAGAGGGGGGGGGTTGGGGGGCTCAGCAGACAAGGTAAGGGAGCTCTGCAGTGCCCCCTAGGGTGCCCGGTTGGTGTCCTGGCATGTCAGGGGGACCAGTGCACTACAAATGCTGGCTCCTCCCATGACCAAAGGGCTTGCATTTGGTTGTTTCTGAGATGGATGTCCTTGGTTTCCATTATTGCCGAAAATCAGAAATGACCAAGTCTAGGGACGACCATCTCTAAGATTTGGCCATCCCCGACCGTATTATCGAAACGAAAGATGGACGTCCTTGTTTCGATAATACGGGTTTCCCCACCCCTCCATCGGGACGTTTTGCGAGGACGTCCTCAACAAAACTTGGGCGTCCCTTTTGATTACGCCCCTCCACGCGTTCAAGCAGCCATTTGTGCATTTCAGTGTCAAGCTGATGATGTCATTTGAATTGGGAGCAGCTGGAAACAACTTCAAAAAGGTCATATTAAAAAAATACCCCTAAATGTTTTTTTTAATAATATTCATTCATTTAGGGGTGAATACTATAGATATGGTGCCAAAAATAATTGGCACCGAAAAAAGCACTATTCTATAAGGCACAAATTATAGAATAGCGCTTACACCTGAGAATTGTGCCTAACTTTACGTACAGCCATTTACACCAACTGAAATGTGGTGCAAATATACATGCCTAAATTAGGTGCGCACCCCTCTATTCTATAGCACAACATATAAATGCTAGGAATGCCCACATTCTGCCCATGACCCTCCGTGTCCGTGCCCCTTTTTTTTTTACTCGCACTTAAAATATAGACCTAAATAGCAGTCTTATCTTTGGCCGCTATAAATTTAACTGGCCAGCGCTGAATATTCATGGCTATCCAGTTATATCAAATGATATATCTGGTTAGCTGCTAGCCCTCTGATTCTGTATAGTGTGCCTAGAGACATAGGAGCCAATTTTTCAAAATGATTGGGGGTGCTGAATTTTTTTTTTTTTTTTTTTACAGGCAGTGCGTCCTCCCCCCCCCCCCCCCCATACCTTGTCCCTGCTAGAAACCAGAGAGACCCCTGGTAAGACTTGGGGTGTGTCTGAACAGGGGCTCAGGTGTGATTGTGTATTGCAGGGTTGTGGGGGTGGGTTACCTATCCCACTACTGGCCCCTTTTTGAAAAAGTGGGCCCACTGGCTCAGTTCCTGGCTACAGCAATGCTCACTGAAGAGCTTTAGGCATTCTTTTTTTTTGTTCAGGTGGATTTTTATAACATCACAGCTTCTGCTGAATGTACAGGCAAATATGCTGGGCCCTGGCCCCTGCTCGACCTTATATGTATTTTTCAAACGTCTTCATGTTCATCAGAACCTTATAATACAGGAGGAATTTGAACACATCCTCCTGACATGGACATCTTCTCCAGTCTAAAATGGGCTTATGTCTGTCTACTACACCTAAATAAACCTATATCATCTGGGGCTGGGCTGGCACCTTTTCGTACCTCTCTCTGGCTCGCTCTCAGTCTTCTCTGCCCTTCTTCAATGTTCCATGTTACAGGCCGCCGGTAAGCAGTGAAGCACACCACACTCACAGCTGCCTTCTCACTCCTGATTTCTCCCTCTGCTGCAGCAACCCGATTCCCGCCTATGCGGGACAGGAAACTGCTGTACACTGCTGGTGGGCCCGGAAGTTGAAACAATTAAGCTGTGCAGGGCGGGCCATGGCAGGGAGCATGCAGGGACTGGAGCGGGAGCCGGCCCGGGGGCGGGAGGGACAGGAGGACCAAGGACATGCACTTGTCACGCGCGGGGCCACCGGCTCACCACCACTGCCTAAGTTCGGGCTTCTTCGGCGACAGTGGCTCCGGAAGCTCCTCTGTGCTCTGCCACTGTTGCAGCATTTGATGGTGATCATCCCGTCTATGCGGGACAGGAAACTGTTAGCAGAGCCAGAGGGAAAGCTTCCGACGGCGAACACGGAGACAGAGTCAGTCCGGAACAATGAAGGAACCGGGAGGTAGGAGCGGGCGTCGTACACCACAGTGGTGCAGCAGGGCAAGGAGGAGTCGGGACGGTGCAGGGAGCGGGACCGGGCGGGAGGGACTTTATGCCCACGTCACATCATCACATGCCACTGCCAAATTATTGAGGGTGCTTGTGCACCCACAGCACCCACGGAGTTGGCGCCTATGCCTAGAGATCTGCTCTGAAATAGGCGCAGATTCTATAACAATTTGAGTAACTTAACAAACTTAACAAGCTAATAAGCACTAATAACAGCACTTAACAAACAATAATGAACATTAATTGGTACTGATTAGAATTTAGATGCACAACTCGCTAAGCGTATTTTATAACGGCATGCGCTGAACTTCTAATGTGCACAGGCAAAAAGGGGTGTGGTTACAGGCAGGGAAATGGGCATTTTGTAGGCATTCCAAAATGTATGTGCCTAGTTATAGAATATGGCCTAGTGTGCCTAAATCTATGCGCAGAGATTTACACCACGTTTTCGTTGACGTAAATGGCTGCACGTAGATTTAGGTGCTGAAATATGAACTAAGCATATTCTATAATTAGTGCCTAAATCTAAGCATCGATTATAGAATACACTTAGTGTGAACTGATTTCGGTGCCGATTTATTTTAGGTGCCATATGTAGAATCTCCTCCTATGCACCTTATTCTATAAAGGTTATGCTCCTAAATTTACGCTTCTAAAATTTATGAGCATAATTTATGAGCAAATGCACAGTAGAGACTTCCATCTCTGTCCCGCCCTCGCGTCAAGACGTGATGATGTCAGAGGGCGGAACAGAGAGGGAAACGGACGCTGCCGCTGGAGCCTGCCCTGGAGATGAAGCAACATCGCCAACATCGCCAACACACCAACCTCCACCCCCCATCCCCTACGCCGCTCCCACCCCCCTCCGTATTGGGCCCTCTGCACTGACATGACAGCGCCTCTCACCTTCGTGTGGAAGCGCTGCAGGCAGCAGGGGGGAGGGAGCGGCGGCGAGGAGGGTAGCTGGATATGGGGGGAGGTCAGGGGTGAGAGAAGGGTCGGTGGACAGGGTGAGGCCAGGGGAGACAGGAGGGCTACTGGACATGGGGGGGAGGGCAGGGAAGAGAGCAGGGTTGGTGGACAGGGGGGGGCAAGGGAAAGAGGATGGTTGGTGGACGAGGGGAGGCCAGGGGATACAGGAGGGCTGCTGGACATGGAGGGGGAGGGCAGGGGAGAGAGGAGGTTTGCTGGACATGGATAGATGGAGGTGAGAATTATTACATTTTGCAAAACACAAATCTCGCCCGTTTTAACGGGCTTAACGGCTAGTACTAGAATAAAATCAGCACCAACATGCCTAAATGTAGGTGCATACATTTATGTCAACTTTATCGCTTGTGTAAATGGCATGCCTAAATGCAGCATTTACATGGGTAGCTTACAGTATTCTGTAAGTAGCTGGTGTAAATGAAAATATTAACCTCGCCAGTTAAATCTAAACCAGCTGGGAAAAAAACGGATAGTCAATGCCAGTCACCAGAAATGGTCCGGCATTGAATATCCAGGCTCAGTGCTTAGCCAGCCTGCCTCTTGCGGGCTGAATATTGGCTAGAGTAAGTATAAATTGAAATGTCCAGCTTAGAAGTTTCAAATTATACATGGATGTTCAGTAGCACCATCTAAATAGAGAGCATTGTTGAATATGATTTAAAAGCATCTGGGTTAATTGTTTCAAATTATATATCTGCCATCCAGTCCATGTTGAACTTCACTTGTTTGATAATGATTTTCAGAAGGTTTTGGAGTCAATTGTCTGGCGATTGGAGCAGTAGGCCACAGCTCAGAGGGTGTGTGTTGGGGGGGGGGGGGGGAGGCAGAACAAATTTTCAACTTCCTAGTGCTTAGTTTTTTTTATAAAGGGAGAATTCTGTGTTTTGCAATGCTTCCTGTCACCTGGTTAGTGGGGGCTAAAAGACAAATTATTATTTATTATTATTATTTATTGCATTTGTACCCCACATTTTCCCACCTATTTGCAGGCTCAATGTGGCTTACAGAGTGTTGTAATGACAAAGTCATGACAGGATATTGGAAACAATCAAAAGTAAACAGAGGATAGATGAGGAATTAGAGAAGATGGAATCTTTGTGTTTTGTGTCTGTCCTCTGCACCACATGGGGATGATGAGGCAGGGCAAAGTCTGATGGAAGGAGCCCTAGTTAGTGGCAGTGGAACCAGTGGTGGTGAGGTGTTTCATAGATACAGCTATTACCAGGAGATGGGGAAGGAATTGCTCAGCTAATAATATGGTGAGTAGCTTCCGTCACCCACTTGGGAAATTATTCCCCCTGTTTACACAGCCATGCAAGCAGCTGCCGCGTGGCAATGCCAACACTGAAGAATAAGCCTTCTTGAACAGGACGGACTTCAATAATTTTCTGAAATTTAAGTAGTTCTGGGTAGAACTGAATTTACACTACCCAGATCATGGTGGCCTTAAGTACAAATCCACTTATGCCTCCAACTTTACATTCATAGGCACACAAATGTGGAATGTTCTACCCAAATCAGTTCAATCTACCCAGAACTACTTAAATTTTTAGAAAATTATTGAAGTCCATCCTGTTCAAGAAGGCTTATTCTCCAGGTTCAACATAATTCTGATTAATTCCTAGTTCAACAAGATTCATGGACACTAATTATCTTTATTATCTTCTACATATTGTTGTTTAAATGATGTTTACTATCTTACTTTTACACTGTTTAATTGTACTTTTCTGTTCTGTAGCCTTCCTACAGATTTATGTAAGCCACATTGAGCCTGCAATTAGCGGGAAAATGTGGGGTATAAATGTATAAAATAAAATAAATAAATAAACAGCCCATTCAAAGTGATCAGTCTGTGTCACCGTTAGCGCACCAGTATCCACTAGCATAGCTTTGTAAATATGGGGTAAACTTGTTATACTGGCATGGGTAATTATTGGGGCAGAGGGAGGGTTATCTCCCCACTTGTTCTCCAACTGGGGCATTCCTAAGTGCATATTGACAATAGTGGTGAGGAAGGCAAGTCCCAGCTACCCCTCTTAATATTTTCAGTCAGATCATGTTATATATTACCTTAATAAAATTGATTTATAATTTTTATTTTTAACTTTTTAAGGGATACAGGTTGCTTTGGTGTCATATAAAGGTCACAATGATTTGAAAAGGACATTTTCAAATTGGTATATTCCTTTCAAGTCATTAGGAAGAATATGGGCATCCTTTCTATGTTATGAGGCCCTATTCAGCACTTAATTCTTATTCTAACAACTTAAATAAAAAATCATTACTTAAATTAGTGGTATGCATATTTTCCATCTTTTCATAAATGACTTTGCCACTACTGTGGGCCAGTCATCCAGAGACCATAAACTAAAACCATGTGTTTACAGTATTGGGTGACAAACAAAACTAAGAGGCATCAGCAGGCCAACAACTGTGGTAAAAGAAAAATAAGCATTTACTTATAATACATAATCTCTGATTAGGAAAGATTTGAGCCTATAATGACAACAGAAAAAAGATTCAGTTATAGTCCATGATGGCCTACCTGAAACAACATACCTCAATTGGTTCATGTCAGATCAGTTAGAGTTCATATTTAAACTGATGAAAAATGTTACACTGTAAGCATGATTAAAACTAGCATACATACTATAATTAAACAATAGTACAGGAGAGTGTGTACATTAACCACCTCTAAATCTTTCCTGGCCAAAATATTTTTCCAAGAATTCAATCCATGTTATCCCTCCCTTGTTACTAGCTATATTTATATAAATTGTGCATCAATATTTGCAGTGCAGTTTCATCATCTCATTGGTTGATACTTGTCAGGAGCTAGACATTTGTTTTAGAAATCAGACATTACGAACATACAAATATTAACTGGTTCATATTCAGCCAAATGCATTCGGCATTTTATAAAAATATTGACTGCTGTGGACTGACTCAGACCTGATATTCAGTGCCGACATCTATCTAGGCTCAAGAAACATAAGCCTATAGCTGGAGGTCACAGCTACCATTTTGTGCCTGGAACCAGCAGTCAGCAGGAGTGACTGGGGTTTGCTCCTACCTGATCTACTTCCTTAGACTACCAAGGCCCCTACAGTAGGTTCATTTGGGCGTACAGGGTATGGATGTATCATTAGGGGGAGGAAGCTCATGGGGGTCTGGGAGGGGCACTACTTTGGGGGGGGGGATTGGGGAGTGAGGTAAGCTCTTATGGTGGGGATTCAAGAAGACAATATGCTGCTCAGGGGAGGGTTCAGGAAGTGGGTTTGTATAGGGGGCTGGTCTTGGGCAGCCTGATCTTTGGGGAGGGCATAAGGAGGGGGTGATGATTTTGAGGGGGCTTATTGAGAGGGGGAATTATATTATGGGGAGAGACCTTTGGAAAGGGAGAGCAAAAAAGGACATTACCGTATTGTTCCAAGCTGAAAGAAGCTATAAATAAGGCCACAAACCTTTATGTAAAGAAAGTAAATAAAAGCAAGAGAAAACGGAAACCGATATGGTTCTCCAAACAAGTGGCTGAGAAAATAAAGGCTAAAGAGTTGGCGTTCCTGAAATACAGAAAGACTCAAGAAGAGGAACAAGGGGAGGAATACCGGATGAAACTGAAAGAAGCCAAGAGAGAGATACGTCTGGCGAAAGCGCGAGCGGAACAACAAATGGCTAGAAATGTAAGGAGGGGTGACAAAACTTTCTTCAGGTATATTAGTGAAAGGAAGAAGACTAAAAAGGGAATTGTGAGACTGAAAGATGCTGAGAACCGCTATATAGATAATGATGAAAAAAAAGCAAATTTGCTAAATAGATACTTTTGTTCTGTTTTCACAGAAGAAAATCCTGGAGCAGGACCGCAATGGACTGGCAAAAGTACATGTGAGAATGGAGTGGATATAGCACCGTTCACGGAAGAAAGTGTGTATCAACAACTTAAAAATCTAAAGGTGGACAAAGCAGTGGGACCGGATGGAATCCACCCCAGGATATTGAGAGAGCTCAGAGAGGTTCTGGCGGGTCCTCTTAAAGATTTGTTTAATAAATCCTTGGAGACGGGAGAGGTTCCGTGGGATTGGAGAATGGTGGAGGTGGTCCCTCTTCACAAAAGTGGTGATAGGGAAGAAGCTGGAAACTACAGGCCGGTAAGCCTCACTTTGATTATTGGAAAAGTAATGGAAGCCATGCTGAAGGAAAGGATAGTGAATTTCCTGGAAGCAAATTCTTTGACTGGGTGACTGGAGAATTAAATCAAGGACGTGCTATGGACGTAATCTACTTAGATTTCAGCAAAGCTTTTGAAATGGTTCCCCACAGGAGGCTCTTAAATAAACTAGAAGGGCTGAAGATAGGACCCGAAGTGGTGAACTGGATTGGGAACTGGTTGATGGGCAGACGCCAGAGGGTGGTGGTAAATGGAGTTCGCTCGGAGGAGAGAAAGGTGAGTAGTGGAGTGCCTCAGGGATCAGTGCTGGGACCGATTCTGTTCAATATATATGTGAGTGACATTGCCGAAGGGTTAGAAGGTAAAGTTTGCCTATTTGCGGATGATACTAAGATCTGTAACAGAGTGGACACCCGGGAGGGAGTGGAAAACATGAAAAAGGATCTGAGGAAACTAGAAGAATGGTCTAACGTTTGGCAATTAAAATTCAATGCGAAGAAATGCAAAGTGATGCACTTAGGGACTAGAAATCCACGGGAGACGTATGTGTTAGGCGGTGAGAGTCTGATAGGTACGGACGGGGAGAGGGATCTTGGGGTGATAGTATCTGAGGACCTGAAGGCGACGAAACAGTGTGACAAGGCGGTGGCCTTAGCTAGAAGATTGCTAGGCTGTATAGAGAGAGGTGTGACCAGCAGAAGAAAAGAGGTTTTAATACCCCTGTATAAGACATTGGTGAGGCCCCACCTGGAGTATTGTGTTCAGTTTTGGAGGCCATATCTTGTGAAGGATGTTAAAAAAAATGGAAGCGGTGCAAAGAAAAGCTACGAGAATGGTATGGGATTTGCGTTACAAGACGTATGAGGAGAGACTTGTTGACCTGCACATGTATACCATGGAGGAAAGGAGAAACAGGGGTGATACGATACAGACGTTCAAATATTTGAAAAGTATTAATCCGCAAACGAACCTTTTCCGGAGAGGGGAAGGCGGTAGAATGAGAGGACATGAAATGAGATTGAAGGGGGGCGGACTTAAGAAAAATGTCAGGAAGTATTTTTTCATGGAGAGAGTGGTGGATGCTTGGAATGCCCTCCCACGGGAGGTGGTGGAGAGGAAAACGGTAACGGAATTCAAACATGCTTGGGATAAACATAAAGGAATCCTCCTCAGAAGGAAGGGATCCCCAGAAGCTTAGCCGGCGGTGGGAGGCAGGGCTGGTGTTTGGGAGGTGGGGATAGTGCTGGGCAGACTTATATGGTTTGTGCCAGAGCCGATGGTGGGAGGCAGGGCGGGTGGTTGAGAGGCGGGGATAGTGCTGGGCAGACTTATATGGTCTGTGCCCTGAAAAAGACAGGTACAAATCAAGGTAAGGTATACACAAAAAATGGCACATGTGAGTTTATCTTGTTGGGCAGACTGGGTG
The DNA here is from genome assembly GCF_901765095.1 of Microcaecilia unicolor. Lineage (NCBI taxonomy): Eukaryota > Metazoa > Chordata > Amphibia > Gymnophiona > Siphonopidae > Microcaecilia > Microcaecilia unicolor. The sequence continues at coordinate 93,280,666 of NC_044039.1, forward strand.
GACCGTGCAGGTCTTTTCCTGCCGTCATCTACTATGTTACTATGTTCAGGACTCTACCCGGACATTATGTGGGTGCCAGCTGATGTTCAGTGTCAACACCCATATAACTAAACAACCAACGATAGGACAGCCTTTTTTCTGGTCCTATCTGGAAAATCTAGAATTAAGGCATCTAAATATGTCAATATCTATGTTGAGAGTTCAGCTAAGTAAACCAGTCTTTCTTATATAGCTTTTATTTGTCCGGAAAATGAGAAATGTCCCTAATTATATCTGATTGTGAAGTGCACTCTGGTATGAATGGTTATGTCTTTAGCTGACTAAAAATGGAGTTTTTTTCCTTTCTTCTAAATGTTTTTATTGATTGTAAACCATTCTGACATGGTTATTGGGAATGGTATATCAAATGTTAATATACTTTCTCTGAATATCTTAATCTACATCTTTCTACCATAATCTTGCCCTCCCCGATTGCCCCTTTTACCCCTCAGTCATTTAGGGGCCCATTATCAAAACAGAAAAATGTCCAAAAAATGGCAGAAAGCAGCAGATGGACTTTTTTTCTTCTAAAAATGTCTAAATAACTATTTTCGAAACCCACCTTAAAGATGTTTTTCTATGCAGTTTGTCTGCAGTGCATCCAAATCACAATGGGACATGTTGGTGGGGGGGGGGGGGGGGGGGGGGGGTTGGGTATTCCCACAACTTGGATGTTTTTCTGCCATAGTAGGAAAAAACAAAAACATCCAGGGCTAAAAGTTGGACGTTTTGGTCTGGACCTGTTTCAATAATGACCATGCCATAAAAAGGTGCCCTAAATGACCAGATGACCATTGGAGGTATTAAGGCATGATCCCCTTTACCCCACCAGTGGTCACTGACCCCCCTCCCACCCCAAGGTTGTGAAAGAAACAGTAGATACCAGCCTCTATGACAGCTTCAGATGTTATGGCCAGTCCTATTAGAGCAGCAAGTAGGTCCCTGGAGTAGCCTAGTGGTCGGTGCAGTGCACTGTAGAGAAGGGATAGATTAAATAAAAAATGGAGATAATGGACAACCTTGTCTTGTACCTTTGGATATGGAGAAAGTCCCTGACAGTTTATCATTAACTAATATTGAAGCTTTTGGTTTATGATTATAGTAATTTAATCACTGAACAGAATTTGGGGATTATTATTTGTTTATTTAGATTTTGCTCACACCTGTTTCAGTAGTAGCTCAAGGTGAGTTACATTCAGGTATTTTGGATATTTCTCTGTCCCAGGAGGGCTCACAATCTAAGTTTATACTTGAAGTCATGGAGGGTTAAGTGACTTGCCCAAGAGCACAAGGAGCAGCAGTGGGATTTGAACCTGCCACCTCTGGATTACAAGACCAGTGCCCTAACCACTAGGCCACTCTTCCACCATTCTAGCCCCTTAAATAGGTATTGGCACTTTACTTGATTGAAGGCTTTCTCCACATTTAGAATTAGGGCTATAGTGGGTTTGTCATATTTATCCATTAGAATAATGTACAATTATCTGTGGTAGATCTGTTTTTCATGAAACCATTCTGGTCAGGATATATATATAAAAAATCTAATACTAATGTATGACTGGTTGCTAGAATCTTTGCATATATCTTACTATCAACATTTATTACAGATAACTGATCATTTGGACTTGGGGGGGGGGGGGGTTGTACCAGTGACAGAGAGGGCAATTGTGCTTACCTCTGTGCAGTTTAGCCCCTCCTCACAAATTCCTTAATGAAAGATACTTTGCCCATCTCCTTCATTAGCTGAAGTTGGAGGTTTAGTTGTTTTTTTTTTAATTATTTATTTATTTTGTTACATTTGTACCCCGCACTTTCCTACTCATGGCAGGCTCAATGCAGCTTACATGGGGCAATGGAGGGTTAAGTGATTTGCCCAGAGTCACAAGGAGCTGCCTATGCCTGAAGTGGGAATTGAACTCGGTGCCTCAGTTCCCCAGGACCAAAGTCCACCACCCTAACCACTAGGCCACTCTGAAAAATCTGGCACTTACATATGTAAGTGCTGACCTACTTGTATAGATTATAAAATTGATACTTATATGGGTAAATGCCAATACTCACATAGGCAAAACCCCAAGTAATATTGCTCTTTTATGAATGTTTCTTAATAAAATTATGGTTTCCACTGGACATGCCAGCATTTGCATGCATATTCCTTTTTTTTTTTAATCCTTTATTTATGCTTTTAAACATTTTACAAGCTTTAATAATTGAGCAAGAAAAACAGATTAATTTGGTTTACAAAGAAAATTTCTAACAAGAAATTAAAAGAAAAAAAAATATGCATGCATATTCCTACAAGTCCTTATATACATTTTATAAGGCCTCTATTTTGTAAAATACATGGGAAAGTGTGAGTATCCTGAGTTGAAAAATCAATTTCCCACCTGGATGCTATATACAGAATCAGGGTTTTTATTACTTCTGGTATATATGTAATCAGACTGCTAAACCAAAGTAAATTTGAAACAAATCGGAGAAAAGTTTTCTTCACCTAACGCATAATTAAACTCTGGAATTCATTGCCGGAGAACGTGGTGAAGGCGGTTAGCTTAGCAGAGTTTAAAAAGGGGTTAGACGGTTTCCTAAAGGACAAGTCCATAAACCACTACTAAATGGACTTCGGAAAAAATCCACAATTCCAGGAATAACATGTATAGAATGTTTGTACGTTTGGGAAGCTTGCCAGGTGCCCTTGGCCTGGATTGGTTGCTGCCGTGGACAGGATGCTGGGCTCGATGGACCCTTGGTCTTTTCCCAGTGTGGCATTACTTATGTACTTATATATGTACTTATGATTCACATTAAGGCCCCTTTTACTAAGCCGCGTAGGAACCTACGCGTGCCCAATGTGTGCCAAAATGGAGTTACCACCCAACTATCGCATGGCTCTTGCAATAATTTCATTCTTGGCACGTGTCAGCTACGCGCATCTGAAAAATATTTTTTATTTTCTGGCACACTTAGCGGACGCGCTCCAAGTAGCATCTGATGCGCGTAGGTCATTACTACCCAAATTCTTTACCATTAGGTCTATGGCTGCTGGTAAGGTCTCAGACCCAGAATAGACACATGGCAATTTTGATTTTGCTGCACGTCCATTTTCGGGGGGAAAAAAGGGGCTTTTTTTACAGGTGCACTGAAAAATGATTCTGTGTGCGTCCAAATCCCGTGCCTACACTACCACAAGCCATTTTTCAGCGCACCTTTGTAAAAGGACCCCTAAGAGACCAATATGTTGGTTTTTTAAATTAAACTTATTTGCCTATCTCTGATTAAAAGTAGAATTAATTCTAGAAAGCTACTCAAAGATGTGGTTTATGTTCAATTTTATCTGACAGGTTTACTTCTAAGCTGTCGGTTTCTTAAAAGACTTCACTTTGGAACAGTTTTAAATTTCTAACAGTAGCTCTAAATGAAGCTACTGTTCCCTTCAAAACGAAAGGAGAAGTATGTTATAAATGTTCATTCCATCTGTGAGGAAATCATAAAACAATTTCATTCCTTTTTATTTTCTTCCTGGGGGAAATTTATTAAATTAGTTCAACTCAATTAAAAATAACTTCAAAAACATTTCAGAGACATTTGTATGGAAGTCTTTGCATAGAATGTCACCCCTTTAACTAATCTCTTTTTCTAAACTGAGGAGAATAGTGGTATTGTGACTTCAGACAGTACTTTCAGAGGTCTCTATGGTACCAAACTGAGGTCATTACAAGACAATGTGCAACACCCATAGCCATTCAAACATCCTTCACAACTCTATCAAATGTGTCTTTCTTTCTCTCCCTCAGCATTCTCTTGTGACAAAGTCAGCAGACAATGCAAAAAGCCTCCAGCACCATTTGTGGTGATCATATTAGCACATGACAAAGTCCTGGTTTGCCAACTGCCCATAAAGAATGAAGTTTTGGGTAGATGTTCCCACCATTACAATATAATAATATTCATAAGATAATTTAAAAAGTGAATTTTCTAGCTAATTCAATCCAAATTTGACTACATTTGGATTAGCTATTACATTGTACCTCGTATATGGATGCATCTATGCATAATGCAAGATGTTGTATAGAGCAGATGCAGAAAACACAGTTCCTAGATATCATTTAATAGCCTGAATTAATATAACACGTTGTCCAAAAATAAAAATGGAAAGGAGTCCTGAGTCCACAACTTACCACCCTCTGCCTAACTACGGGGTACTTGTACGTTTGGGAAGCTCGCCAAGTGCCCTTGGCCTGGATTGGCCACTGTCGTGGACAGGATTCAGGGCTCGATGGACCCTTGGTCTTTTCCCAGTGTGGCATTACTTATGTATGTTTACTAAGGTGCGCTGAAAAATAGCCTGCACTAGTGTAGGTGCGTGTCATGGACACGTGCACATCCATTTTTCAGCGTGCCTGCAAAAAAGGGCTTTTCTTTTTGCCAAAAATGGATGTGCGGCAAAATAAAAATTGGCGCGCTTCCATTTTGAATCTGAGATCTTACTGCCACCCATTGACTTAGTGGTAAGGTCTCAAGCGTTAAAGCTTTCCCCCTAAACTAACCTCTCCTCCTCCCCCATTCTCTATTTCTGTGGATAACACTCTCATCCTTCCTGTCTCATCAGCTCGTAACCTTGGGGGTCATCTTAGACTCCTCCCTCTCCTTCTCTGCACATATTCAGCAGACTGCTAAAACCTGTCGTTTCTTTCTCTATAATATCAACAAAATTCGCCCTTTACTTTCTGAGCACACTACCAGAACCCTCATTCACACTCTTATCACCTCTCGCTTAGACTATTGCAACTTGCTTCTCACAGGTCTCCCACTTAGCCATCTCTCTCCTCCTCAATCTGTTCAAAATTCTGCTGCACGACTAATATTCTGCAAGTGTCATTATGCTCATATTAGCCCTCTCCTCAAGTCACTTCACTGGCTTCCTATCCGTTTCCGCATACAGTTCAAACTCCTCTTATTGACCTATAAGTGCATTCACTCTGCAGCTCCTCAGTACCTCTCCACTCTCATCTCTCCCTACATTCCTCCCCGGGAACTCCGTTCACTGGGTAAATCTCTCTTATCTGCACCCTTCTCCTCCACTGCTAACTCCAGACTCCGTTCCTTTTATCTTGCTGCACCATATGCCTGGAATAGACTTCCTGAGCCAGTACGTCAAGCTCCATCTCTGGCCGTCTTCAAATCTAAGCTAAAAGCCCACCTTTTTGATGCTGCTTTTAACTCCTAACCCTTATTCACTTGTTCAGAAGCCTTATTTTATCATCCCCACCTCAGTAATTCCCTTATCTCTTATTTGTCCTGTTTGTCTGTCCTAATTAGATTGCAAGCTCTGTCGAGCAGGGACTGTCTCTTCATGTTCAAGTGTACAGCGCTGTGTACGTCTAGTAGCGCTTTAGAAACGATTAGTAGTAGTAGTGGTAATCCTCAGCATGCGTACAATGCTGATTACCGCCCGGTTAGCACTGCGAGCCAGAAAATAAAATATATTTTCCGGTGCTTGTAGTAGATGCACGTAAAAAATGAAATTACCGCCTGGACCATGTGGTAGCCAGGTGGTAGTTCCAAATTGGCATGCTAAATGCTAGTGCACCCTTAGCGCTGCATAGTAAACAGGGCTCTTAGGATCTTGAAACAATATTACAACAGAGCAATTTGCTGGAAATGTAAGCAGGTGTGAATTTCTTCTGAGGAGAGCAATGCTAGATACATACTCCCATTTCTCAATAAGAAAGATGTTAAAAGATTTTGGAGTCCCTTAAGATTTGTAGTTAAATAGAAGAATTAATCCAGTAAGTAACCAAAAAATTATATTCTGTAGATGGAAAAAATGCTTTTAAAAAGAGCTGGACAATAAGTAAATAATAGGAGGCTCAGATTTGGAAAGGTGAGTAGTTGAATCTCAAATCCAAATCAGTGTTTGAAAGATTCTCTTTAGTATGCAGACATATGAAAGGGGCAATTTTCACTAAGGGCCTCTTATTAAGCTGTGCTAGTGGTTCCCGTGTGGCAATGCCGATGGAGCCCATTCAAAAAGAATGGGCTTTGACGGCGTTACTGCACCAGAATCCACTAGTGCAGCTTGATAAAAGAGGCTCTAAGCCTTCTAATGGCACAATACACAGGTACTTCTGTACCTGCATAATTTTAGGGAATTTTCAAAAAGAACCTACATGACTGGTTTCCCTCAGAAAAGTTGCCAATGCTTATTTAGGAAAGGTATATTGTATAAGCACATAACATAAGGGGAAGGGAAATGGGACTTGATATACAGCCTTTCTGAGGTTTTTGCAACTACATTCAAAGTGGTTTACATTAATTCAGATACTTTTTTTTGTACCAGGGGCAATGGAGGGTTAAGTGACTTGCCTAGAGTCACAAGGAGCTGCAGTGGGAATCAAACTCAGTTCCCCAGGATCAAAGTCCACTACACTAACCACTAGGCTACTCCTCCATAAGAACATAATAACTAAAAGTAACCATACTGGGTCAGACCAATGGCCCATCCAGCCTAGTATCCTGTTTTCCAAACAGTGGTCAAACCAGGTCATAAGTACCTGGCAGAAACCCAAATCATGGCAACACTCCATACTACAAATCCCAGTTGCTTCCCATGTCTGTCTCAATAGTAGACTATGGACTTTTCCTCCAGGAATTTGTCCAAACCTTTTTTAAACCCAGATATACTAACTGCTGTTACCACATCTTCTGGCAAAGAGTTCCAGATCTTAACTATTTGTTGAGTGGAAAAATATTTCCTTGTAACTTCCTTGAGTGTCCCCTAGTCTTTGTACTTTTGGAACAAGTAAAAAAAAATCGATTTACTTCTACTCGTTCTACACCGCTCAGGATTTTGTAGACCTCAATCATATCTCCCCTCATCTGTCTCTTTTCCAAGCTGAAGAGCCCTAACCTCTTTAGCCTTTCATCATATGAAAGGAGTTCCATCCCCTTTATCATTTTGGTCACTCTTCTTTGAACCTTTTCTAATTCCGTTATATCTTTTTTGAGATACGGCAACCAGAACTGAGCGCAAAACTCAAGATGCAATTCAGGTATATGCAAATAAAAAGTTTGCACAATGGAAGAAGATAGTGTCTGCTTTTGTATGATCTGTGTGTAGGCATTTCTGGTGGTACAGTTTGGGTGAAGCTGGGATAGAGTTGTAATATATGTGAAATGGTGGCATTTGGGTTCTTCATGTATTTTGTAAAGAACAGGTGTAAATGTATTTAAAAAAACATTTAGGCTCATACAATAAATGCCAGAAGTACATATGTGATACACACGCAACAGCAACTATCGCATCACACCATTTTTGCAAAAGCTTCATTGGCTGCCAGTACAATACAGGGCTAAATTTAAAACTCTATGTCTGATCTTCAAGGCCCTTAAAGGAAATGGCCCTGAGTACCTGAAGAATAGGATGATCCTCTATACACTGCTAAGGACACTAAGGTCCACTCAAGGACTATCACTACCCATACCCTCTCGAAAAGACATTACACGATGTGATACCCACAAGCGAGCCTTCTCAAGAGTAGCCCACACACTGTGGAATGCACTGCCTGAAAGACTTCTTTTAACACAAGACTATCTCTACTTCAGGAAGCAGTTGAAAGCTTGATTCTTCAACCAGGCCTTTAATGGAAGAAGTAACTAACTTGTTAGTATCACTCACACACACGAGGAGTGACACAGGCTGCATATACTGCAGCAGGTCATGTTTATCAACTCCTACCCTAGCTGGGAAAATATTTAACCATCTGACCTCATGTGCACCGTTCTTTAAATTAGTCACCTTATTTTCTAACTCCTCTCACTCTCTTACCTATATATGTTCCATCTTTGCTTATACCCTTCACTGTCAATTAAAGTATTCTATTACGTGTTGTGTTGACATTGTAAGTAGTATACTATGCTATACTTTGTATTGTTATCTGAATATTTTTACTGCTGTAATTGCCTATTGCTCATGTTTGATTTATTCTTATTGTACACTGCCTTGAGTGAATTCCTTCAAAAAGGCAGTAAATAAATCCAAATAAATAAATAAAACTATGTTGCCTTTATAAAATATTGTACCAAGTTTCATCAAGGATAGTCCCCTGCAAAACAAAGTCATCCACAAATGCCTTTATGAAATATGTATAGACATCTTTATTGACTTTCACATAGATGAATTGGTATAAAATTGGCCCCCATGTGCATACTTTAATCTATAACGTTCCACATAACACATAAACCATTGTTTTACATGTTTCAGTGGCTTTGAAAAGTATGCCCAAAATATCTAGATTAAATAATGGCTGAAGGTGGCCTCTAAAATGATTGACTAGGCTGAGCTGGGATACTTCCCCTTACTAGTCACCATACAAAAATTTCAAATTCTTTAGTAATTTTAGTAACAGTGCTCCAAGCTCTTTCTATTGTGAAGTAACAGAAAAAGTTACTCATTACATTACATTTCTTATATACAACATATACCTTAAATAATTCAATGCAGAATACATTTAAAAGATAGGCATTCCTAGGAAGTACATGAATTAAGATTAACCATAGCAAAATATTTAATATATACAGTAGTTAAAAATTAAGGGGTCCTTTTACTAAGCCATGCTAAAAAGTGGCTGGCACTGTATGTAGCACATGGGTTTACTATGTACTACGGCCACTCATAGAGTGGCGGTACAATGACCACATTTGTATTTTGTTCTGTAATGGCCACGTGCAAATTTCCCAATTAGCATGTGGTCATTAGTTCAGGAGCCCTTAACGCCACCTATTTACTAGGGGATAAGGGCTCCTGCATTAATGCTGCACTAATTGAGCAGCATGTGACAATGTGCTCATGCTACCCAGTTAGCGCAGGTCATGCCTACTTTCTATCCGTATATATAAAATAGCGCAGGAACTAAGCACAAAAAGGCCAAGAAACAAAAAGCACCAAGGGCCTTCAAAAAAAGGGGAATTAAAGTCTTTAATCATATACATTGATAAAGCAATACTTAAGTGGACCCGACATGGTCCGTGTTTCGGCGCCCAGCGCCTGCGTCAGGGGTCACAAGAAATATCTGACAACATGTGATAGTATTGTGAAAACAATACAATTTTAAGAAGCGATATACTGCAATGCAGTCCTTCAAGTAAACTTGATTGAGTCCATGACTGAAGGACTGCGTTTGTTCAATCGAATAACTTTCCATTTTGTGTGAAGGGGACCACACAGTGATGCAGTATATCGCTTCTTAAAATTGTATTGTTTTCACAATAGTATCGCATGTTGTCAGCTATTTCTTGTGACCCAGTTGGCTCAAGTAGAGGGCGCTGGGGACTCGACATGCCTGAAGTGCGGAGAGGGGCCCAGCACTTATTATCATGCTTTTTGGAAATGCCCGGCAGTACGAACTTTTTGGCAGCGGGTAAGGAGTTTCTTGATTAGACTGGGACATAAGGTCCAGGGAACGGAAGAGCAGTTTCTGTTGGATAGACCTAGAGCCTATGCTTCCCTAGGGCGCCACGCGAGCCTGCTATGTAGAAAACTAAGCCTGGTAGCCCGTAAATGTGTTTTACAATATTGGACTGTTCCAGAAGCTCCCGCATTTTGGCACTGGAGAAACAAAATACACCTTCTGGCGTCTTGGGAGGCCAGAGAGGCGAGACAGTCCCCAAGGCGTAGGAAGCTTTTTGTCCAGATATGGTCAACTTATTTGCAAATTCTTAGTCCGAAAGGGTGCAGTATGTTAATTAACCCATAAAGAAGGAAATTTTTGACAGATACCTGTCCTGGTCGGGAAATGGGGGGGGGGGGGGGGGTGAAAGGCGGGGGGTGGGGGAAGTTATTGAGGCATGGGAGAGATGGTTACCAAGTTTCTGATGTTTCTAACAGAAGGATGGACTTATAGAACATGGTTCTGGGGAATCGATGTGGTTTGGCAAGTTTTGTTTGGCTGTGCTGCGGACTCTGTCCAGTCAGGAGTTTCTAATAAAAGGTTCATATAACTATGGAGAAGTAATGTTAATAATAGCTGATTAAGTTATAGGGATTCTACCCAGGACCCTGAAGTGGATGACTGGTCTTGGGGGGCTATCAGAGACAAAGCCCCGGGAGACCACGATGCAGTGTCACAGTTCTAATTTGGTTAGGCAAGAGGGAAGTGGAGGTTATGAGCCCAGTTCATCCTCAAGCTGAGGTTGGGCTTCAATGTGGGATTGTATAAAGTTTAATTTGCTATGCTGGTAACGGTAGAAATATAATTGTGAATGTTACGAAGGACTGTCCTCAATAAAAAGGACTGCACCATAAAAGGGGGAAGGGGGGGTTCTGTTCAAACATTTGAAGATGTAACCATTATTTTATCTGCAGGTTGATGGTTCTGTTACAAAGGTTTTGTTCCTTTTTTATATTGACAGTATATTGACAGTGCTGATTGTTTACTTTGTTGCATCATCAATAAAATTGTTGAAACATAAAATGGAGGGGTGGGGAGGGAATAAAATGTAAAAAGGTTTGATGGCGGAATGTAGCAATTTGCATTAGCTGAATACTTGTGCATGTTTGAGTTTCTGTACATTTAGAATGTGAAATGTGTATCCTGTGAATGTCATCAATAAAAACGTTGAAACATAAAAACTGTGCAGAAATTTAGGCTTATTCTATAAAGTACGCCGAAATTAAGGTATACTTTTTAGAATGCGCTTAGGCGAAATTCATTTTGGTGCTGAATTTTTAGGTGTGATGTATAGAATCTAGTCCTAAGTGCTAAGAAGCCTATTTTATATCTATGGCCTTCTTAGCATTTAGCACACGCTATGCTTTAGTAAAAAGGCCCCTAAATGAATTAAACTACAAAAATAAAAAGAGAGAGAAATGTATACCAAAATGAAATGCAAAAATATTCTGTACAGATCCTCTACATTGCTCAAACTTAGCATTTTTTTAATTTTATAATTTAATTATAAAGAGAGAGCAAAACAGAAAATACAGGGGCCCTTTTACTAAGCCTCGTAAGTATCTACGCGCTGCCAACGCATGCCAAAATGGAGTTACTGCTCGGCTACTGTGGGGCTCTTGCGGTAATTTCATTTTTGGTGTGCGTCCGATACGTGCATCCGAAAAATATTTTCAGACTCGCGTATTGGACGTGCGCCAAGTGGCATTTGATGCATGTAGGTCATTACCGCCCAGTTACCATGTGAGACTTTATCGCTAGGTCAATGGAAGGTGGTAGGGTCTCAGATCCAAAATGGACACGTGACAATTTTAATTTTGCCGCACGTCCATTTTCGGCCAAAATTTTAAAAAGGCTTTTTTTTATAGGTGCGCTGAAAAATGATTCTGCATGCACCCAAAACACGCATCTACACTACCGCAGGCCATTTTATAGCGTGCCTTTGTAAAAGGGCCCCACAGTGATTAAAACCTGTGAAATGGTAGACTTCTAGGTTACCAAAGGCAGCGTGCCAAGTTAACATATACCCTCTCTCATTTTAGCCTCCTTCATAAGAATACCAGCAAGAGCCATTAAGGGCAGATAGCATTTAGGAGTTAATGACCTTGACAAAACAGCGAGGACCATGTGGAATAGTCTTTTCTTTGAACACATTTTAATAACAGAGACATGTACCTTAAAACAAGTGGAAAGAAAAGACTATTCCACATAGTCCTCCCTGTTTTGTCAAGGTCATTAACTCCTAAATTTTAAAAGAGGAGGGAAAATAATGAACACCTAAATTCATTATTTTCCCTCCTCTTTTAAAATTGTTCATAAGAGGAGGGAAAATAATAAATTGAGATGCTGAAAAAGGCATTTTTGTGGTTCTGGAAGCATTAGAAATACAAGCATTTAGGAGGTAATGGATTGACCAAAGCAATGAGGGTTAGTCTGCTTTAAGTTACATGTTTCTGTTGTTAACAAATATAAAAGCAAGAGGAGGGAAAATAATACAGTGTGGGTTAGAGATGCTGAAAAACATTTTTTTTGTGTGGTTTTAGAAGCATTTGAAATACAAGTGTATAGAACATTGAAATTTTCAGCCCATTGTGTGCTGCAGCTGCCAAAAAAAAAACGCAAATAGAATGTTAGAGATTATTTGAAAAAGAGTTTTGAACAAAACTAAGAATATCATTGTACCTCTGTGTAGATCCCTCAAACATTGTGTGCAGTTCTGGACACACCCTCTCAAGAAGTACATAATGGAACTAGAAAAAAGTTAGAGAAAGGTTTATAAGAATGGTAAAGGGGATAAAGCACTTTTCTTAAGAAGAAAGACTACAAGGAATAGAGTTATTTATTTTAGAAAAGAAATGACTGAGAGAATATATTGTTCTTGCAGCATCAGTTCTCTCCCGACTAGATGTAAAGTGATGCACTTAGGGAATAGAAATCCACGGGAGACGTATGTGTTAGGCGGGGAGAGTCTGATAGGTACGGGCGGAGAAAGGGATCTTGGGGTGATAGTATCTGAGGATTTGAAGGCGACGAAACAGTGTGACAAGGTGGTGGCCGTAGCTAGAAGGTTGTTAGGCTGTATAGAGAGAGGTGTGACCAGCAGAAGAAAGGGGGTGTTGATGCCCCTGTATAAGTCGTTGGTGAGGCCCCACCTGGAGTATTGTGTTCAGTTTTGGAGGCCGTATCTTGTTAAGGATGTAAAAAGAATTGAAGCGGTGCAAAGAAAAGCTATGAGAATGGTATGGGATTTGCGTTACAAGACGTATGAGGAGAGACTTGCTGAACTAAACATGTATACTCTGGAGGAAAGGAGAAACAGGGGTGATATGATACAGACGTTCAAATATTTGAAAGGTATTAATCCGCAAACGAACCTTTTCCGGAGATGGGAAGGTGGTAGAACGAGAGGACATGAAATGAGATTGAAGGGGGGCAGACTCAAGAAAAATGTCAGGAAGTATTTTTTCACGGAGAGAGTAGTGGATGCTTGGAATGCCCTCCCGTGGGAGGTGGTGGAAATGAAAACGGTAATGGAATTCAAACATGCGTGGGATAAGCATAAAGGAATCCTGTGCCGAAGGAATGGATCCTCAGGAGCTTAGTCAGGATCGGGAGGCGGGGCTGGTGGTTGGGAGGCAGGGATAGTGCTGGACAGACTTGTACGGTCTGTACCAGAGCCGGTGGTTGGGAGGCAGGGCTGATGGTTGGGAGGTGAGGATAGTGCTGGGCAGACTTATACGGTCTGTGCCAGAGCCGGTGGTTGGGAGGAGGGGCAGGTGGTTGGGAGGCGGGGATAGTGCTGGGCAGACTTATACGGTCTGTGCCCTGAAGAGCACAAGTACAAATCAAAGTAGGGTATACACAAAAAGCAGCAAATATGAGTTATCTTGTTGGGCAGACTGGATGGACCGTGCAGGTCTTTTTCTGCCGTCATCTACTATGTTACTATGAGGCAGATGCACTAAACGTTTTTCATCGTTAAATGAGCCCTCGGGGAAGAATTTCCGATCCTTTCCATGCACTTAAGCCTATTTTCCGACGACAGTAGCAGCTAACGAAAACGGAATGGAGATGAGCAATTAGTGTGAAAACCCCATTGAAACGACATGCACTAACCTTTTCCGATTGCCTTTACGCAGGAAAAAGGCAGGAAAACTAACGAGAGGTCTGGACCTCTCGTTAGGACAGCTCTGTGCCAGGAAAAAGTGTTAAGTGAAAAAATAAACAAACTTTGAGCCAATCCCAGCGCATTAGCAGAGCTAAAAGCGCTGTGATTGGTCCAAAGGACCTCAGAAAACACATAAAAAAATAAAACTAAAAAAAGGATCGGGAGGGGGCAAGGGCGCTCATCAGGAGCGTCCTGTACGGACGGCCTTGCCCCCCCCCCCGCCGCTGCTCCCCACTTTCCGCCGCTCCCCCCACCCCGAAAAAGCAAAATTGTAGCAGCCCCTGCCCCCCTCCCTTCCTCACTACTCTCAGCTCCGCCTCCCGACATCCTCCGTCTGTGCCCCGCCCCCTTTGGGGGTCGTCGCCGCCATTCCCCTTCTCCATCGGGCCCCCCTCCCTCTTACCGGGCCCGTGCAGCGCCTCTCTCCTCTGTCCGAAGGCGCTGCACGGGCAAGAAGAACGCTGAATCAGCTGATGCCTGCCTTCGCGATGGCGCGTCTTTCTCCTGCTGCGCCCGCCCCTGTCTGACGTCAGTGTTACTGACGTCAGACAGGGGCGGGCCCAGGAGGAGAAAGACGCTCTATCGCGAAAGCAGGCATCAGCTGATTCAGCGTTCTTCTTGCCCGTGCAGCGCCTTCGGACAGAGGAGAGAGGCGCTGCACGGGCCCGGTAAGAGGGAGGGGGGCCCGATGGAGAAGGGGAATGGCGGCGACGACCCCCAAAGGGGGCGGGGCACAGACGGAGGATGTCGGGAGGCGGAGCTGAGAGTAGTGAGGAAGGGAGGGGGCAGGGGCTGCTACAATTTTGCTTTTTCGGGGTGGGGGGAGCGGCGGAAAGTGGGGAGCAGCGGCGGGGGGGGGGGGGGCAAGGCCGTCCGTACAGGACGCTCCTGATGAGCGCCCTTGCCCCCTCCCGATCCTTTTTTTAGTTTTATTTTTTTATGTGTCAATTCAATTTGCCATGTGCTTGTGATTTGACTGTTTGTGGCATGCGCAGAGCAGCTAACATAACGCTTGGCTGCTCTGCGCATGATTTGGGGGCCGATTAACGATGTGTATTGTGATTCTTTGATACATTGTACGTTTCAATACCGATTCCAGCATGTGTGACTTTTTTTTTTGGTGCATTTTTCGTTATTTTAAAATCGTTAGGGACTTTAACGATTTAGATTTTTTTACGTTTGGTTGCTGCATCTGCCTCTATGTTACTATGTAGACTATTGTAACTCCCTCTATAATGGGCTCAAGTTTACATTCTTAAAATGATTTCAAATAATCCAGAACATTGCCATGAAATTACTCCATAATGCTAAATGATCTGATTCTGTGACACCAGTTTTGTATGCTGAACACTGGATACTGATATTTTATAGGATTACATTAACAAAATATTAACATTTAACTACAAAACTCTCCACACTAGGGAACTAGAGTATCTTTTTACATACTTGACTTACTGCCCTATATTTCCCTTCATGTCCTTTGCTCTCAAAACAGTAACTTTCCTCTCCTTTGAATATATGCCATGAGGTTATGCGTGATACTACATTTTTAAAAAACATGCCCTAGTTTTGCAGAATTCTTTGCCATCATATCTGAAAGAGATGGACTCTTCCCCAAAATTAACAGGGACATAAAACCTACTTATTGAGCTGGTTTATAGATCATCTAGATGAGGTTTCTGGGGGATAGTATCTGTCTTTTATATTGTTAATCTTTTTAATAAATTGCCTTATTAATTTGTCATAACATTGACATCCGCACATCGTCATTCACTTTTCTATCCTTCACCTAACTTCAACAAATAACACTACCACTCTTTCTTGGCATAAATTTGGTCACAGCTTTATTAAACATATCTAATTCTATGATATTACTGTAACTTTATCACAATACATTAACTTCTTCCAGTACGATGTTGGCATCCCCAGAGCGGTTTTGAACAATTTGGAGCCACTCGGTAATGAAACCAGCTCCGTACCTTATCCTCAATTACCCCCCTTCAGACTCATGGTACCGTCAAGCCATAGTTCATTCGTTGTGGTTCCGCCCACAAGTTACTCTTTAATCAAACATCTTTTAACAAAACATTAACTTCACTGCATCTGGAGCTTCTTTGTCTCCTCAAATCCTGCCGACTACAAGCTGCAACCAACCCCCCACCCCCAAACCCCAGACAAGAAAATTCAACCTCAACAAAATACTAACCTACCCCAACCCACCACCACTCCTAACATCCGAAAAAAAATTACATACCAAGACAACAGACATTTATGACACCAATAGGGTGTGTAGAGATGGGCAAAATTTCATAACCACCCCAGCCACCCACAGCCCAACACGGGCTTACTGCTCGCTAAACAGGAAATACCCCCCCCCCCCCCCAGCACACCGTCATATTTTTGTAGCACCGGGGTGTACCTGACCGTAATTGGACAGTGCCAACCACTACCCAGTTACCGTCGGGTTAGAGTAGGAACCCATACCGCCAAGGGCTTCCCTTCAAAATGGCTGCACAGCAAGTGCTTTACTTGCAGCACAGACATTTCTTGCAGAAAAGAAAGACTACCTTTTTACCAGCTGCGGTAAAAGGGGGCCTCAGCACGCATCACAAACATGTGCTGACGCCAGCGCAGTCCCCCTTTTGCCATAGCTTGGTGAAAAGGCCCCTAAATGAGCAAGTTTTGGACCTGGTAGGACCAAGCGATGGTCATTTATTGAATGGAGAAGGGTACAGTTAAGTTCCTTATTACAGCACAACAAAGCACTGTTTGCATGTTTATCATATATCTATAGTAAAGGGGAGTGAAGTGAACAGCAGTGGGTGATAGCTACCATTCGTGGGATCTGAACTGACCACCTCTGATGGCAGGTTTAGGCCACCTCTTCTACAACATATCAGCTACCCTTTGGAGGGCAACATGTCAGAGTATAAGATTGCCGTTTCCATATATGTCATGTGTCCTGGAAATAAGAACACTGAAGCCACCACAACAGCCTATTCTTCCATGTCATGAGGCAAATATACAGACATTTAATATGGCAAGCTACACTTCAGCAAGTGGAGATAGACGCAGGAGGAGGAGTCTAACACGGTAGTATCAATCCCTACTGTGAATAGCTAGATAACGTGGAGGGGCATAATCGAACGGGGCAAGTGCCATCTTCACAGGACGGCCCCTTGAAGGGGCGGGGAAACCCGTATTATCGAAACAAGATGGGCGGCCATTTTTCATTTCAATAATACGGTCGGGGATGCCCAAATCTCAACATTTAGGTCAACCTTAGAGATGGTTGTCCCCGGTTTTCAGCAATAATGGAAACCGAGGACGCCCATCTCAGAAACGACCAAATGCAAGCCCTTTGGTCATGGGAGGAGCCAGCATTCGTAGTACACTGGTGCCTCTCACATGCCAGGACACCAACCGGGCACCCTAGGGGGCATTGCAGTTGACTTCAGAAATTGCTTCCAGGTGCATAGCTCCCTTACCTTGTGTGCTGAGCCCCCCCCCAAAAAAAAACCCACTCCCCACAACTGTACACCACTACCATAGCCCTAAGGGGCGAAGGGGGACACCTAGATGTGGGTACAGTGGGTTTGTGGTAGGTTTTGAAGGGCTCACATTTACCACCACAAGTGTAACAGGTAGGGGGGCGATGGGCCTGGGTCCGCCTACCTGAAGTGCACTGCACCCACTAAAACTGCTCCAGGGACCTGCATACTGCTGTCATGGAGCTGGGTATGACATTTGAGGCTGGCAAAAAAAATGTTAACTTTTTTTTTTAGGGTGGGAGGGGATTGGTGACCACTGGGGGAGTAAGGGAGGTCATCCCCGATTCCCTCCGGTGGTCATCTGGTCAGTTTGGGCACCTTTTTTAGGTTTGGTCGCAAGAAAAAATGGACCACGTAAAGTCGGCCAAGTGCTCATCAGGGACACCCTTCTTTTTTCCATTATCAGCCGAGGACGCCCATCTCTTAAACATGCCCCTGTCCCGCCTTCGCTATGCTGCCGACAAGCCCCCGTGAACTTTGGTCATCCCCGCGACGGAAAGCAGTTGAGGGCGCCCAAAATTGGCTTTCGATTATGCCAATTTGGGCGACCCTGAGAGAAGGACGCCCATCTCCCGATTTGTGTCGGAAGATGGGCGCCCTTCTCTTTTGAAAATAAGCCTGATTGTAAAACATCTACCATGTACCTGTCACTCATCCTCCCTCTCCCACCCTTTGACTCCATACAGACTGAGGATTTGAGGAAATGTGTCTGGTATCTGTGGCAGCACAAGCAGAGCTATCTCCAGGGGGGTGAGACGGCAGCTGCAGGCACAGGCAGGTGAATAACACTGCAGTGTCAGATGTACACAACATTGGCTCCATCTCTGCTTCTCACTCATCTTAGATGAAAGGAGCTACTGAATGAGCTGTCACCCTACCTGAGCACACTAACAGGGTTACTGTAAACAGGAGTTGGTACCACCCCTGGACTTGCTGCTGTAGGGCTGGGCCCAGCGGCCCCTAGGAAGGGGAGGAGGGGGGAGGAAGAGGAGGAGGAAGAAGAAGAAGGAGAGGAGGAGGAAGAAAAGGCGGAAGGAGGCCCAGTCCAACATCCCATTCCTTCTCCTTCCCACCACAGCCTCTCCTGCCTGCTTAAATCACTCCCCACCACCTAAGTGGGAATATTTAGCAGCACTTAACCAGATAGTGCTGCTGCATATCACCACAGACTGCCCAACTAAAAAGTGGGCAGGTCAGGGGCTGCGCTGGGGACAGCACTGGGGAGCAGCCCCAGGTTATGCAGGTGCCAGCAGTATGCAGTGCCGGCACCCACATAGCTAAATAGCTTAATTTAGGACAGCTCAAAAGCTGTCCTAAATAAGGCTGCTTAGCTATGTGGGTGCCAGCTTTGAATATCGGGCTGGAACCTGCATAACTTTTATTTTCCTTTAAAAAATAAAATGGCACCAAGCCCCCTACCATCCCCCTGATAATATCCACTCTATCCCTCCCCCCTCCCCCAGCCCCTTCAAGACTACCCTGGGCCTACCTATATCCCTGGTAGTTCCACGGGGTCTTTGGGGGCAGGAGCACAGCCCCCTTTCTCCTGCCTCTTGTACATGGGCATCAACACTTCCTTTTTTTCTGCTGTTTGTGCCTCTCTCTATGCAGCCTAGAATTCTTCTGGCTACAGCTACCACCTTGTCACATTTATTTTGCTGCCTTGAGATCCTGTGATACTATCACGCCAAGGTTACCCCTGTAGAGTTACCCCAAATATGGTAAAAATCATCCTCCCTATGCAATACTTAAAATATGTTTAAAGACATGAGAAAGAAATTCATGTGGATAACTATGCAATGGGAATCCATGGCAGTAGGGATTTCAACACTTCCTACAGAGATGCATTATGTAACTGATGTTCTTGAGTTTCAGAAAATACGTGAAAGGACTTAGATTGGCCTTTCCAAATAATAGTATTAGGTAGGAATTAGTTATTGTTAATTTAGAAGAGAAGTTATTACCATTGTGGGCTAATGACATGTTATTTTACCACAAATCTCATTTTATTTATTTGCTTAGATTTTGCTCACACCTTTTTCAGTACCAGCTCAAGGTGAGTCACATTCAGGTACACTGGATATTTCTCTGTTCCAGGAGGGCTCACAGTCTAAATTTGTACATGAGGCAATGGACAGTTAAGTGCCTTGCCCCAAGATCACAAGGAGCAGCAGTGGGATTTGAACTGGCCACCTCTGGATTGTAAGACTGGTGCTCTAACCACTAGGCCACTCCTCCATTCCATTTATGCAATGAGATTTAGTTACTCATAACTGGGTTTAACAATAAAATAACACTTTTTAACGGTACCTCACATTTAATGGTACCTCACATTGATAACATTCCCCCTTAGATAAGAATATAAGAATTGCTATACTGGGTCACCCCAATGGTTCATCTTAGCCCAGTATCCTGCCTCCAATAGTGGTCATTATAGGTCACTGGCAGAAACCCAATTAATATCAACATTCCATGCTACCAGTCCTGGGGCAAGCAGCAGCTTCCCCATGTCCATCTCAATAACAAACTACAGACTTTTCCTCCAGGGACTTGTCCAAACCTTTTTTAAACCCAAATATACTAACCACTGTTACTACATCCTCCGGCAGTGAGTTCCGGAGCTTAACTATTCTTTGAGTAAAAAAAATATATTTCCTCCTATTTGTTTTAAAAGTATGTCAAGTTAATTTCATTGAGTGTCCCCTGGTCTTTGTACTTTTTGGGAAAGAGTGAAAAATCCATTCACTTTTACCTGTTCTACACCACTCAGGATTTTATAGACCTCAATTATATCCCCCCTCAGCCGCCTCTTTGCCAAGCTGAAGAGCCCTAACCTCTTTAGCCTTTCCTCATATGGGAGGAATTTCATCCCCTTTTTCATTTTGGTCATTCTTCTTTGAACCTTTTCTAATTCTGTTATATCTTTTTTGAGATATTCTGACCAGAACCGAATGCAATACTCAAGGTGAGGTCGCACCATGGAGCGATACAGAGGCATTATAATATTCTTGGTCTTATTTTACATGTTGTGTGTGGTGTGTGCACTTAGGACTGTGGAGATAGGTGGGAAATAAACAAAGTGAAATTGATGAACTTTTGAGGTAGTTTTTAATACAAGAGAGAGAAGTAATATAAGAGAAATAGATGTCAGCATGCTAACAGCTGTACCTGCCTCAGGGCAGGTGTAAATGCCAAATGTCATTATTTTTTTTTTTAAGTATGGATGATTACACTGCTGTAGAATTTGAGACGCATGTGTATTTTACTGACCCATTCAATCCATGGCCATTGTGAGCAGCATTGCTGTTTTCAGAAACACTGGCTATAGTTCAAAAGCTACTATACATTTTACTTAGTTTTGCTTGTCTCCAGAGCAATTGAATACACAGATATCACTGCTCAATAAAAGTGGAAAAACTGGGAACTGTTGCTTTTATTGAACTTTAGTAGTCCAGTCTTAAAAATCAGTAGAGTGGTGCCTTTCTGTTGCCTCGTACATTTTTTCTATTCTCTGTGCAATTCCACTAGAAGGAAGATGAGGATATTGGCTCTTGAAGAATGTCAGCAGAGAGAGCAGGAAGCCATCTGTCTTTCTCACTCATGTAAACAGAATACTACAAATACTATAATGTATTACTTATTGAAACTAGAGATCTAATTTTTAAATCTGATACTTGTCAAAGCGAAAGGAACAGTTTTCTTGTAGTGGAGGGTTAAGAAAATAGGTTGCATTGTGGACTGATGTAACAAGAGTTGATTAAAGACAACACACTTCGCATTTCTGATGTTAGGTCTGAGAGACAAAAACACTATTGCCCATTGTTAGCACTTTCTCAGTGCCAGATCCTAGATACAGATTTTTTTGCAATCTGCTGCCAGAAGTGTGACTCAACATTGCCTCTTGTACTATACTATGGGCTATTTTTCATATAAATTCGACTGAAAATAACACCCTAATGAAGTGGGGCCTACTCTGTTTTATAATTCAGACTCTGGGAACAGATTGTAAACAAATCTGCTACCAAGAACTTGCACAGCACTAAACAAGTGCTAAAAAAAATTAACATTTTTAAAAACAGGAGAAGCTGCCAAAGCCTCTCCAGGCCTTCCTTCTCTTTAAAGGGAAAGGGGACCCTAAGAGAATGACATATAAACATCTTTCCAGCAATTATTCTTCATTATATAGATTTCTACCATCACACCTGTACCTTCAGTCACTTCCTGTTAAATTCTGTCCTTTCCATTAGGTGGGCTTCTATTAATGTTTTGTATGAATCTAAGTCTGACTGGAGTGATGATCTTATTGGCAGATGAAAGTATTTCCAAACATGGATAACCCTTACTATGCATCAATATGCCTCCTACTGCCTCAGTGAAAACAATTGCAATATGTATTATTCCACTACAGCTGGATAGAGGCACACAAAAACTCCCAGAACCTTAATGGAACTGGTCTGTACATTTTACCGAACAGATTGCATATTTCTCACTGCAATCAGGTAAGTAAAGAAATTAAAGATGATTGACAATATTAATATAAAATAAGAAGTGCCAGACCAATGACCTATCGAGCCCAGTATGTTGCATTCAAAAATGGCCACCCTATGTCATTGAAAAGTACCTGCAAGATCCCAACCAGCAAAACCCATTCCATGCTACTTAGTCCTAGATGCAGGAGGTAGAAACACTTGTGTAACACAGAAATTTGTCCAAACCATTTTTAAATTCAACTATTATAAATTAGAAGCTGTGATCACATTCTCTGCTAGAAAATTCCATAGTTTAACTATATGTTGACTGGAAAATAATTGTTCCATTTCAATTCAATTTCTACTAATTAGTTTTGTGGAGTGTCCTCTAGTCCTAGTTGTATTAGAAACAATGTATAACCATTCCCTATCAACTTGTTACCATTTATTTTATTTTAGTTATTTATTTATTTTTGACATTTATACCCCACATTATCCTGAACAACCTTGAGTTCAATGTGGCTAACAGTAAATAGACAACAGACAAGGTTTACAAAGCCATAAACAAAATATCAAACATAGACCATTCATGGCCAGTTGCAGTCTAAGATATTCCATCAATGGAGAGAAGCCTCTCAAAGAAGAGAGTTTTCAGTCTCTTACGAAATACCAAGTAATCAGGCTGACCCTTGATTGTCATTGATAGTGAATTCCACCACTTAGCACCATGGTATCTAAAGTCAGCAGAGTGATCTGATTTATAACGTATTCCCTTGCAATCTGGAAGATGAAGTCTAAGGTAGTCCCTAGAACCAGAGGTTATATTGCATAGGGGAATAGTTATTTAGGGCTGCATATAATCCAATGTCATGCCATATAATATTTGAAAGGCAAAAACATATAATTTAAAAATAATCCTGGCTTTAATGGGCAACTTCTCTAATCTATAGAGCTCTTTATCACATAACCAGAACTATACACATTACTGCAGGTGTAGTCATTCCATTAATTAATAAAGGTATTTATTTTTGTATTCTACTCTTAGCATTTTATTGTATTCTTTTAACCACGTCAGCATACTGAGCTGAGGATATCAAAGTATTGTCCATAGTGTCCACGAGATCCAATTGTTGAGTGGCAGCTACTAGGAAACCAGCATTGTGCACCTATAGCTTGGATATTTTTTCCAATATACATTGCTAAATTATTTATTTATTCTTACATGTGGTCATTTTACAGTTCTCAAAGTTTAATGTCATGCTATACCTGTTGTAAATCACCATGGGTGAATTTCTTCATAAAGGTCATTAATAAATGCCAATAACTAACAAATCCCCCTGTTTGCAAAGCTGCATTAGCGGCTGCTGGTGCGGTAATGCTGACACAACCCATTCAAAGTGAATGGGCTGTGTCAGCATTGCCGTGCATCAGCTGCTAGCACTGCTTTGTAGAAAGGGGGAGGGGTAACTTTGAACTTGGTCACATTTACACCTACTGGCCGATATTCAAAACTATTTGACCAGCCAGGAATGTTTCCTGGCTGGTTAAATAGCATTTTAATGCCTAACCACGGATATCCACTGAATAGCACCTCAACATAATAGCCTGGACAAAATAGCCCAGACAAAACAGTCTTGTAAAAAAAATGGCCCCTAACAAAATAACCTCTGACAAAATAGCCCTATAACAAAATATCCCTTGAAAAAATAGTCCCTGAAACAAAATAGCCCGTAGCCCAACACAAAAATAAGAAGTATAGTAAAAACTCTTTGTCCCTCCCTCCCTCTGAGGGTCCAGCATCTCTTCTCCCCCTCTATCCCCACCTCCCAACATAGTCCAACATGTCTCCCTCTTCCTCCTGCCTACCTTTCACGGTCCAGTATCTCTCCCGCCCTCCCCTCTTCTGGCGATCTTCCAATGTTCCTGTGGTCCACCTGTAGCATCAACAAGCTGCTTCAGCTGACCCCAGAAGCATTCTCTCTGTTGTGTCCTGCCTACATGGACATAGGAAGTTGCATCAGATGAGGCGGGACACAAAGGAGGGAATGCTTCTGAGGCAAAGGGGAGACGCACCTCGGCTCAAAGCAGCAACAGAACTCAGAAAGACACACCGTTACAGCAGCAGGAGCAGGTAAAATACTCGGGAGCAGGCCCTTTTGTCAGGGGGCTCATTTGTCAGGGGCCAAATTGTGGGCAGGGGCTGATTTGCTGGGGGGGGCTATTTTGTCAGGGGCTTTTTTGTCTTTTTTTTTTTGTTAGGGCTATTTTGTGTTTGGACCTTTTTGTCAGGGCTTTTTTTATCAGGTACCCCACTGAATATCCTTGTTAGTGGCTAGCTGCTCACCGGCTATATCGCGCAACATAGTCAGTCAGGCATGGATATTCAGCACCAAACCGGCTATGTGTAGTGGTTAAAATAAGTTGCATAAATAGCAGGCCTATCTTTAACCTCTAACCTCAGGATTCAAAATATTACACCGGAAATCGAAGCGGATTCCATAACATGCGCATAACTTAGTTAACAAGCTAATCAGTGCTGATAATTGGATGTTAAGATCCAATTATCAGCACTAATTGGCATTAATAGAATTTATGTGCACTACTTGCTAAATATATTCTGTAACATGGTGCACATAAATATAAGTCACATAGTTGAAAAGTGGGCATGATTATGGGTGTGGAATGGGCAAGTCATGGATTTCTAAAATCTATGCAGGTTGTTATAGAATACATCCACTCCATACTTAATTTAAGTTTTGAGATTTATACCAGGTTTTACTTGGCGTGATTGACCGTGACTAAATTTAGTTGTGTGGACCTGCGCTCGGCATATTCTATAAACTGTGCCAAAATTTAGGCTTATTTTATAAAGCACGCCTAAATTAAAGCATACTTTATAGAATACGCCTAAGCGAATTTCATTTCAGCGCTGAATTTTTAGGCATGATACATACAATCTAGTCCTAAGCACTTAACCAGTTAGGAGTAGATTCTATATATCATGCCTAAAAAATCGGCACAGAAACTAAATACGCCTAGGCGTATTCTATAAAGTACGCCTAAATTACGTTTATAGAGTACACCATAGCATCCTGTGTGACTAAGTTTAGTCCAGGCAATTATGCCAAGAAAAACTTTGTGTAAATGCTGATGCCTAAATTACGTGTGGACTGGATGTATTCTATAACCACGCGCATAGATTTTAG
The DNA here is from genome assembly GCF_901765095.1 of Microcaecilia unicolor. NCBI lineage: Eukaryota > Metazoa > Chordata > Amphibia > Gymnophiona > Siphonopidae > Microcaecilia > Microcaecilia unicolor. Next base: position 93,305,548 of record NC_044039.1, read on the forward strand.
AAACATCCATGAACCGCCCATCCCATGGTCATGCCCCCTTTTCAGTTGTGAGACTTAGAATTTACATGCATTATGTTATAGAATATGCTTAGACAGTTCTGCATATAAATTCTAATTAATACCAAATAGTGTCAATAATTAAGTGGCAATTATCGGCGCTTGTTAACTAATTAAGAACCTGTTTACAAAGGCACACTGGTGTTTTTAGTGTGCGTTAAAATTAGCATGCGCTAACCATGTAGATGCCCATAAAATTCCTATGGGTGTCTAAAAGGTTAGTGCACGATAATTTTTAGCATGTGCTAAAAATGCTAGCATGCCTTTGTAAACAGGGCCCTAAGTTGCATGTGCAAATCTAGAATACGACAGGATTTGCACATGCAACTTAAGTTGAGCTACATAGAATCTGGGGGTTAGTGCTGAATATTGGTTTAACCAGTTAAGTTGCCACGGTTAAAAATGAAACAAGATATTGGATGCCCATTGCCGGATACGGCCTGGCATTCAGTATCTAGTCTGACTGCCGGTGTCGGAAGTTACCACGCATCTCGATGCCGGCTGAATATCGGGGGGCTTGTTACTTATGTGTGCTACTACATTATACAGACTAACATTATTAACACATAAAATGGGACCTGTAGTAAAATAAGTCTCGGTAGTAGAATTACTGTTTACTAACTTGGTAGCACTTGTGAGTAACTTTAGCTGTTGATTTCAACCACCATCAAGATGCTTAATTCCCTAGTCTCAAAAGTTCTAATTCCTCATGGTCAGCTTGTGTTTTGATCACTTTGACCAATTTTGCATCACCTAAAAAATCTGATCACCTTGCTCTTTGATTCCTTTACCTGTCTTTCTCATGTGCTCTGTGGAATACCTGCTCTGTTTGCAACAAACTTTCCTACATCCACGACCTTTTAATCTCAAGTGCTCTCCATCTGCTTTCCCTAACTGATACTTGGCTTTGCTCTGAAGACTCTGCTTCAGCTGTGACCCTGTGTCATGGAGGTTACCTTTTCTCCCATACTCCTTGCCTGGTTGGCCATGAAGGTGGTGTCGGGCTATTACTTTCACCCTCCTGTATATTTCAACCTCTTCTTCCACCTCAGTCTCACTGCTTTTCTTCTTTCAAAGTCCACTCCATCTATCTATTCAGTCCTCTGCCTCTCTGAGTAGCAGTCATTTATCGACCCCCTGATAAGTCCCTGTCTTCCTTTCTCACTGACTTTGACTCCTGGTTTTTCCTTCTTTCTTGAACCTTCATCACCTTCCCTCATTCTTGGGGATTTTAACATTCATGCTAATGATCCCTCTGACTCTTATGCTTCTCAGTTTCTCGCTTTAACATCCTCTTTCAATCGTCAACTGTGCTCCACTACCTACACTCACCAGAATGGCCACTGTCTTGATTTTGTCTTCTTCTTCTTCAGCTGCTCACTCTCCAGTTTCTGCACTGCAGCTCTTCCCCTTTCTGATCATCATCTGATAACTTTCACACTTAAACACCCTCCCCCCAGTCCCATCCAATCTCCACCAATACATTTAGGAATCTTCGGGCTGTTGACTCTTCTTCTCTGTCCTCCAGTGTTTCAAATCTCTTCTCAACCACTATGTTATCCAAGTCTGTCAATGAGGTTGTCTCATCCTATAATACTAATCTCTCCTCTGCTCTGGATACTCTTGCTCCTCCCATTCTCCATTCTGTAAGGTGTACCAAATCCCAGCCTTGGCTGACCTCTAGAATCCACTACCCACATTCCTGTGCCCGATCTGCTGAACACCTTCCCGTGCCCATGTTTACTTCACACATTTCAAATTCTTGCTGATCTTCCAGTCTGCTGTTTTACTTGCCAAGCAGGACTACTACATTCAGTTGAAAAATTCTCTTGGATCAAACCCTCAACGTCTCTTTGCCACACTGAACTCTCTCCTCAAAGTGCCTTCACCTCCAATTCCACCTTCACTTCTCCCCAGACTCTGGCTGAGTACTTTCATGATAAGGTTCATAAGATTAACCTTGAATTTGCAACCAAGTCACCTCCACCTCTCCTTCCCTTAGTCCATTCTCTCAATCCCCCTTCAACCCCTGCCTCCCTTTTCTTCCTTTTCTGAAATCACTGAAGAAGAAACTGCACACTTTCTTTCCTCCTTGAAACCTTTGATCCTATTCCCACCCATCTACTTAGCACTGTCTCTCCAACTTTCATTCCTTTTATCTGTCATATCATCAATCTTTCATTTTCCACTACGACTATTCCTGATGACTTCAAACATGCCGTAGTTACGCCATTTCTCCAAAACCTTCATTAGACCCTACCTGTCCATCCAACTATTGCCCCATCTTCCTCCTTCCTTTCCTGTCCAAGATACTTGAATGTGCTGTTCACTGCCATTGTCTTGACTTTCTATCATCTCAAGCTATTCTTGATCCACTTCAATTTGGCTCTCACCCTCTTCGTTCAACTGATACAGCCCTTGCAAAAGTCTCCAAATGACCTGTTCCTGGCCAGATCCAAAGGTCTCTATTCTATCCTCATCCTTCTCGATCTATCTGCTGCTTTTGACTCTGTTGATCACTGCATACTCCTTGATACGCTGTCCTCACTTGGATTTCAGGGCTCTGTTCTTTCCTGGTTTTCTTATCTCTCTCATTGCACTTTTAATGTATATTCTGGTACTTCTATCCCACTATCAGTTGGTGTACCTCGGAGATCTGTCTTTGGACCTCTTCTTTTCTCTATCTATACTTCTTCCCTTGGTGCTCTGATCTCATCCCATGGTTTTCAGTATCACCTTTATGCTGATGACTCACAGATCTACCTCTCCACACCAGAAATTTCAACAGGAATCCAGGCCAAAGTACTAGCCTGCCTATCTGCCTTTGCTACCTGAATGTCTCACTGCCATCTGAAACTAAACATGACCAAGACAGAGCTTCTTACTTTTCCCCCTAAACCAAACTCTCCTCTTCCCCCATTCTCTATCTCTGTGGATAATGCTCTCATCTTCCCTGCCTTATCAACTCATAACCTTGGGGTCATCTTCGATTCCTCTCTCTCCTTCTCTGCACATATTCAACAGACTGCTAAAACTTGTTGTTTCATTCGCTATAATATCACCAAAAGTTGTCCTTTCCTTTCTGAGCACACTACCAGAACCCTTATTCACAGTCTTATCACCTCTCACTTAGACTATTGCAACTTGCTTCTCACAGGTCTCCCACTAAGCCATCTCTCTCCCTGTCAATCTGTTCAAAATTCTGCTGCATGACTTATATTCCGCCAGTGTCACTATGCTCATATTAGCCTTCTCCTCAAGTCATTTCATTGGCTCTTTATCTATTTCTGCATACAGTTCAAACTCCTCTTATTGACTTACAAGTGCATTCACTTTGCAGCTCTTCAGTTCCTCTCCACTCTTATCTCTCCCAACACTCCTCCTCAGGGACTCCGTTCACTGGGTAAATCTCTCTTATCCACCCTTCTCCACTGCTAACTCCAGACCATATGCCTGGAATAGACTTCCTAAGCCGGTACATTAAGCTCCATCTCTGGCCATCTTCAAATCTAGGCTAAAAGCCCACCTTTTGATGCTGCTTTTAGCTCCTAACCCCACTCATTTGTTCAGTAACCATGTTATATCATTCCCACCTTAGTAATTCCCTTATCCCTTATTTGTCCTGTTTGTCTGCCCTAGTTAGATTGTAAGCTCTGTCGAGCAGGGACTGTCTCTTCATGTTCAAGTATACAGCGCTGCATACATCTAGTAGCACTATAGAAGTAAAAAGTAGCAGTAGATCATTAATGAATGTATTAAACATTGACCCTTGCACTGATCACAGGGGCATTCCACTAGCTATCAGTCTCCATTTGTAAAACTGTGCATTTAATCCTGTTCTCCTTCCTACATTTTAAGAAGTTTCCATTATTCAGTGGGAGTTGCCCCCTAGCCCATGGCTTTTTTTAAATTTTTCAGGTGTTTTTCTTGTGAAATTTTATCAAATGCCTTCTAATCATCCAGTTATACTATGAAATTGATTTTAGTACCAGCCGTATAAGTGTATGCTGCTGATATGTATATAAAGAGCATACATTTTGCAGTCAATATCTCTATATATAAAAGGCACCACCAACGTTCTAAATGAAGCCTCCAGCCGGAAGTGTGAAGGGGGAGAGATATTCGGTTTCACCATGAGTGTCTGCCCCCGCCCTTGCTCTCTCTTTAACACAAACAGTGAAGGAAAACACAGCAAAGCACGAAATCAAATCACTCTCTCTGTAACAGTGAAGGACTCAGAGGGGGGAGGGGAGAGAGGGCAGAAGCCCTCACTATCTCTGTAACACAAACACAGCACAGCAGGAAACTTAACACTGAAGGACTGGACTCTGAGGGGGGAGGGGACAGAGAGGACAGACAGCACACGGGAAGGGAGCGAGGGCAGGGAGTGGGACACACACACTCCCACATGCACACAGAAGAAAACCTTGCTAGCCCCCGTTTCATTTGCATCAGAAACGGGGCTTTTTTACTAGTTTATTATTATAATAGGTCTTTAGTTTGCAACAGGAGTCTTTTAGTGGTTTTGGTTGCATAAAAAAACACAGATTCTGCTCTTACCAATCTTTTATTTTATAACTTTTTATAGTTTTGCAATAAAGGAATGTAGGCAGAATATACATGTGGTAAATAAACATGAACGTTTATCTATATAGATACAGACACGTGTAGATAGATGTTGATCATCAAAGTTTGAAAAGCCATCACAGTCTTTTTGACTAATTATGTCCCCCTTGAGTTTAAGTCCTAAGCCAAGTACCTACCAATCATAGAAGTATTGTCATAGAATATATATGCAATTCTGAATAAGGATAAATTTTTGTGCTGGTGAAGTGATAGTCCTTCTAGATTAAGTCATTCTGAATTCTTTGTAAGAATCCATGGTATGACTCCCAAACCCCAGTTGTTATTGGCACCAGTATTGATTCCTTTTTTTCAAATTCTTTCAATTTCAATTTGGAAACTATGGTATTTTATGATGTTTTTAAATTCTTTTTCTACAACCTATCACCTGGTATTGAAACTTCAACAAACCATATGTATTTTGGTTTGATCACTATTTTATCTGGCATACTGTAATCTATCAGATTAGATTCTAAAATCTCTCATTACTTTTGCATTTTTATTTCTATGACTGTATCCTTAATTTCATGTTCCCAATCTTTTCTAGTCACACTGAATACAATTTTATTTTTACGTAAGTGCAAGTGAAATAATCTGACAACAGTGTCGTGTCCTATTTTCAATTTGAGCAATTTTGCTGCAATCACTGATGATAATGTGGTTTACATTTATATGTCATTGCTCTATTTTTTGTCTTCATAACATTTGATTTGCTTATATACATATATCTTGTCTTATCTCTTTCTGTTTTCTCATCAGTTCCCTCTCCCCTCTCTCACAGGCATTCAGGCTTCTGTCAACTGCCCCCCCCCCTCCCCCATGTAACTTGTAAATGCTTCGGTTCTTCGCTGAAAGCTAGCAGCAAGTATCAACTTATACCTGCTGATCGCGCAGGTCCATAGCCTTCTCTCTGACCTTGCTTTAGAGGGAAGGCTGTGGGCTGGCACGAGCAAAAGGTATGAGTTTATTGCTCGCTGCTGACAAAGAACCAAAGCGTTTACAAGGTCCGGATGAGGAGAGCTGAGAGACACCAATTGTCTGGGGGAGGGTTCTCATGTCCACCCACTTTGGGATCAGATCATCAGACCCACCCAACATGGGATGTCTGGCAATGCCCCTGGCCCGGTGTAAGTCCCTAATCATATTATTAGATGTTTCTTGCAAGTTTACCATACTAAGAAGCCCTTAAAGCTTAATGTGTGCTAACAGAATTATCATGCACTAAATGATAAGAAGCCCATTTGACCTATAGCCTGTGCTAATTCCACTAGTGTGCATTAAGCTTTAGTAAAAGCACCCCTAAATCTTATCTAAAACCCTTATTAGATCTGGTAGTAATCTAAGCTCAGAAAAATCTGTACGAAATCTAAGTAAATCAGTGTGCTTAAACATAGTACAGCGTATTATATTGAACTCTAAGGGGTAAAACTAACTGGCTTACATTTTCCAGTATTTTTCTTTACTTTGACTTTCTTGAAAAGGAGTCACATGCCTGTATTAAGACCTTCAGAACCGCTCATGACTCTAAATAACTGTTGAAAAGATCAGAGAGTTGACATGCCAGACCTTCCCTAAGTTCATTTTCAGTCACTGCTCCAGTCGAATGGAATAAATTACCTGTAGTGCTGAGAAATGGGTAATGCTGCCTCATTTAGGAAATAACTGAAAGCAGCATTTTTAAGCTGATATTTCCAGTTTAATAGTCATTAGATTGTAGCATTGCTCCTGGTGTAGAATGACTTCTGTTATTGATAGGAAGTACTTGAGGTGATAAGTAAAACTTCTCACTAACGATCTGTAAGATGGGATGTGCTTTATGCTGTTTGGATATTTGAGTCTGTGATTTTATCATTTGTGCATGCAAATTGTTATCTGCCTAGAACTGTGGATGGTGGACCTGAAATGTTTGAATGAATAAATAAATAAATAATACACTTAGATGAATTCTATCCAGCCCTATTAACTGATCCACTTCTAGTTCAAACTCCTCTAATTGACCTATAAGTGCATTCACTCTGCACCTCCTCAATACCTCTCCACTCTCATCTCTCCCTACATTCCTCCCTGGGAACTCCGTTCACGGGGTAAGTCTCTCTTATCTGCACCCTTCTCCTCCACTGCTAACTCCAGACTCCGTTATTTTTATCTTGCTGCACCATATGCCTGGAATAGACTTCCTGAGCCGGTACGTCAAGCTCCATCTCTGATCATCTTCAAATCTAAGCTAAAAGCCCAGCTTTTTGATACTGCTTTTAACTCCTAACCCTTGTTCTCTTGTTCAGAACCCTTATTTTATCATCCTCACTTTAATATTCCCTTATCTTTTGTTTGTCCTGTTTGTCAGTCCTAATTAGATTGTAAGCTCTGTCGAGCAGGGATTGTCTCTTCATGTTCAAGTGTACAGCGCTGCGTACGTCCAGTAGCGCTATAGAAATGATAAGTAGTAGTAGTAGTTTACCTAGCTCCAATCAAACACAATTTTCTGAAAATTGTGCTGACTTGGAGCTTTCTGTAGTACTAATCTAAGTCTTTCCTCAGTGAACACCGAGCAAAAATATTTGTTAAGCAATTTGGCTTTCTACTTGTTAGCTTTAACATATTTTCTCTCTTCACATCTGAGACTTAGGGTGCCTTTTATTAAAGTGTTTAGCAGTTAACATGGGAATTATCATGCACTAACTGCTACTATAGGGCTATGCTAACAGTTCATTTGACACTTGACGCATAGAGGGTAATTCTATAAGGAGTGCCTAGATTTAGATGCTAGGAAAGCACCTATTAAAAGCCTGTTCTATAACAAAAAATAGGCACCTACTTTCCTTTGTAGAATACTAGTACAAGTCAATGAAAACATGCCTATATTGAAGATGTGAACCACACAGCTGGCGTAAAATACAATGTTACTCACCTGTAGCAGATGTTCTCCAAGGACAGCAGGATATACATTCTATGTGGGTGATGCCATCTATAGAGTCCAAGTACGTATGCAGCTCACTGTTTTATTGTTTTTAGAAGCCTTTGACAGGCCCCAACATGCAAGCACGAGTGCCTTCCTGTGTGCCCAACCTGCACGTGGCCCACAGTTGGCTAAAAAGCATAGAGAGTGCAACTCTTAGGAGAGATAGGATGGTATGTGAGAATGCATGTCCTGCTGTCCTCAGAGAACACCTGTTGCAGTGTGTAACTTTGCTTTTTCTAAGGACTAGCAGGATATTACTTTCTTACAAGTGGGAATCCCTAGCTACCTGGCTCACCGAAAACAACAATGGTCAATAGGGAATTGCAATGTTAAGACCTACAAGAACCAATAACACTAACAACATAAACAAGCCTGTTGTGAAGATGCAGCCTGGAACAGAAGAGAATGGGCCTTGGTGGGTGGAGTTGGATTCTAGACTCCAAATTCTGCAGAACTGCCTGATCAAACCGGCTATCATGTCAAGTATTCTGCTCAAGACAGCAGTGAGATCTGAACATGTGGACTGAAGACTACATTGCAGCTCTGCAAATCTCCTCCATGGAGGCTGACCTCAAGTGGTCTACCAACACATCCATGGCACTGACATAGTAAGCATGGCCCATGAGAGTCATCCCAGCATGGGCGTAAGTAAAAGAAATGCAGTCCGCTAGCTAAATGGACAAAGTGTGTTTACCAATGGCTGCCCCCATCCTGTTTGTGTCAAAAGAAACAAAAAGCTGGGTGGACTGTCTATAGGTTTTATTCTACTCCAGATAGAAGGCTAAGAGGCATATTTTCAAAGCACTTTGGGAGGCTAAGTTCCATAGGTTTCTATGGAACTTTGGGAGGCTAAGTGCTTTGAAAATGAGCCTCAAAGGCTCTCTTGCAGTCCAAGGCATACAGTGCGCTTTCACCAGGATGGGCAAGAGGTTTTGGGAAAAATGTTGGAAGGACAATTGACTAAGATGGAACTCTGACACTACCTTAAGAAGGAACTTAGGATTCATATGAAGAACTACTCTGTTATGATGAAACTTTGTGTAAGGTGGATCAGCTACTAATAGTTTAATAGCTTTAAAAGACTTGATATACAACCCTTCTTGTATAAAATCAGAGTAGTTTACAAATAAAAAAAGAAAGAAAGAAAGAAAGAAAAGAACACCATAAATAAATGATCACCATAACTAAGTAATCACCACAAAAAAATAGAATCGTCCATGTCAGGAACTTCAGATGACATGAATCAAGTGGCTTTCATCAGCAGGATGAGGATGACAATGAGGTCCCTTGAAACGGAGGTTTGATGGGAGGTTTTGTCAGAAGCAAACCTTGCATAAAACAAACAACTAGAAGCTGAACAGAGATGGGCTTACCTTCTAAAATGTGATGGTAGAGGTGAACCCTTACAGAGTGGTCTTTAAATCAGACTTAGAGGTGTAGAAGATATTCAAGCAATTTTTGTGTAGAACAGAGAAAAGGATCTAGGGCCTTGCTCTCACACCAGGCAGCAAACCTCTTCCATTTGAAAGTGTAAAACATATTAGTGGAATCTTTCCTGGAAGCCAGCAGAACCTTGGAAACATCATCAGACAGTTGAAGAAATGCAAATTCTATGCTCTCAACTTCCAAGCCATGAGGGCCAGGGACTGCACATTAGCTTTATTTCTTTATTCACTATGGTGGTTATTCTAGAAGCTCTATTCCTGTTTTGGACTTTTGAAAACCGGCATTTAGATGTCCATATTGCATGGACTTCCAATTCCCGATTTTATAAAGCTGGGATATGAACGTCTAAAACTGCTGTATATCCTTATGACAAGGGGGTGTGGTCTAGGTGTGTTTTGGGCAGGACTAGGTAGGGGCCAAAAGATGGACATTCAACCCCACTTGCAGAAGGGGAAGGGACATCCAAAAAGATAGCCGTCCGTATTTAGACCTGGTTGTTGTTCTCCACTGGAGGAAGTAAGGGAAGTCACAGCAGGTATTTTTCTGTCCCTGTAGGGCTCACAAGAGCAACAGTGAGATTTAAACCTGCAACTTCTAGTCCCTTGCAGTGATGCTCAGCTGGCTGCTCTAACTATCAGACTACTCCTCCATATAGATGTCTGTATGGTCATTTTATAATATTACGATGTAAGCACAGAAGAACAAAACTTCGCAGACTTGCAATCACACAGGAATATGTACACCTTTTGTGGTATATAATCAAATTTTGTGAGAAGAAGTTGAAATATTAAAATCACCTTGGGGCTAATTTTTGAAAGAGAAAAACATTTAAAAAGTGGCATAAACCAGCAGATGGATATTTTTCTCGCCAAAACGTCCACATCGGTATTTTCAAAACCCATCTTTTCAAATGTTTTTTCTATGCTGTTCATCTGCAGTGCATCTAAATCTCAAGGGGGCATATAAAGGGTGGGATTTGGGTGTTCCTAAGACTTGGACATTTATCAGCCATAATGGAACAAAACAAAAACATCCAGGACTAAAACTAAGATGTTTTGAGCTAGACCTGTTTTAATAACAGTGAGCTAAGCCACAAAAAGTGCACTAAATGATTAGATGACTACTGGAGGAATAAAGGAATGACCTCCACTTACTCCCCCAGTGGTCACTGATCCCTTCCCCCCCCCCCCCCAAAAAAAAAAAAAGATGTGAAAGAAACAGTATATACTAGCCTCTATGATAGCCTCAGATGTTATAGCCAGTCCTATTAGAGCAGTAAGCAGGTCTCTGGAGTAGCCTAGTGGTTGGTGCAGTGCACTGTGGAGAAAGAGACCCAGCCCAATAATCCACTCTGTTACACTTGTGGTGGAATGCGGGAGCCCTCCAAATCTACTGTACCCAGGTGGCACCTGCAGCCATAAGGGCAATTATAGTGGTATACTGTTGGGTATAGTAGGTTTTTGGTGGGTTTTGTATGGCTCTTTATACAATATAAGGGAGCAACATTGAGATGTGTACCTGGGAGTTTTTGTGAAGTCCACTGCAGTACCCCCTAGGGTGCCCCACTGCTTTGCTGGAATGTTTGTGTGGCCTGTCTCTTAAGACTGCTGACTCCTCCTATATCCCAATGGCTTGATTTTGTGCATTTTTCACTTGGATGTCTGTTTTTGTTTTTTTTGTTTTTTCAAAAATGGACCAAAAAGATAAATACCCAGAGCACAAATATATCTAGCAAGTGGCTATTTTTGAAAAAATTGTTATACTTGCTATTCAGATTCTGAACATTTTGAGCAAAACATCCAAAGGCGGACTTAGACGTCATATCGAAAATGCCCCTCCCTGTCAAATAACCAACTTCAGATAGTGCAACCAATGCCAACACAGTTAGCAGTGCATTCAACTCATCATCGGTCTCACAGTCTTGAAGAAACTTTTTCCAGATATATATTTTAGAAAATTTTCAACATCATGTATCTTAAAATACTGCAATACTTTCACAAAGCAATGTGTTCAAGCATCCCTCAATACAATCATGTTTCATATATACTGCTTCAGGACAGAGGTTCCTTTCCATAGCATGCATATAATGGTTCCTTAACATCATTCAGTCTTCATACTCTCAAGCACTCTTCACTTTATAATATGAATGTTCCTATGTTGCCACACAGTCAGCCATATCCCTTGTTTTGCCCCGTTCATAGTTTGGATGTTTCAGTTTGTAAAAGGGGCGTTATTTAAGTTATTGCTAGCATCAACTATTTCTTTCTTCTCTGCTTTTTTTTAATTTTTTTTACTATTACTGCTTTTTTTCTGGATTATTTATTTATTTATAACACAGTGTATAGACTGCTCTAATATTCTAGGTGGTTTACAAAATAACTTCCATAATAAATTCATACAAAAACAATTTCAATACAAAATAAAATAAACTAAAGACTTACAGCTCCCCCATCAATTAACATCACCCATCATTAATTAGACTGAGAAAAAAAATGATTCCCTCACAACATTTAGCTAATCTGATTGTATTTTGCTCTTCACTTCCAACAGAAATATCCATTGCTTCATTTTCTTCTCCATTCTTCATAGGAGATTCTTCTATAACCTTTTCTTTACAGCATTTCTACTTTTCAAAATCTTATTTGTCAGCTCTTTCAGATAACTTTACTGTACTATAAGCTCTGTACTTCATATATTAAGGCCCTTCTACTAAAGGGACTTAAGCACTTTGGACCAACTTCTTTAAATAGCACTGAAAAATTGGCGCTTAAAAAAATCACACTAAGCTCTATTTTATAAACAGCGCCAAAAGTGCCAGGATCAGTGCTGATGAGCATGTTGTAATACATTTGCATAGGGTTATTGGGAGCTACTACGATGAACGGTAAAAGGGATGCAGGACACCTTTAAGCATTAGACGCTACATAATGTTTGTTTTAGACCTTTTGAAACTGTCGAAAGCAAACTTTGCAAGCATGGTAAGCTTTGTGCATCTTCCCCATAGTGCATATTTTCAAGGCGGGAGTACACATGGTGGAGCTTATGGAAGACATAAGCAGGGCTCTATATATTGTAAGTTACATACATCCCTGCTGCACTTAGGCATGTACACATACACCAGCTCTATGACTGACTAAGTGAGAGTGCCTAAATGTTCGGCACATGTTATGCTTATATTCTATAAAGGTGGCATGTCCTTTCTTTTATAGAACAGGCTCCCAATTTTGGAAACAGGATGCTGGGCTTGATGGACCTTTGGTCTGTCCCAGTACGACAATACTTATGTACTTAAAAGACAGCTGAGGAAAGGTATGATGGAGGTCTATAAAATAATGAGTGGAGTGGAGTGGAACGGATAGATATGAATTGCTTGTTTACTCTTTCCAAAACTACTAGGAGTAGGGGGCACAAAATGACGCTACAAATTAGTAAATTTTAAATGAATCAGAGAAAATATTTCTTCACTTATTGTATAATTAAACTCTGGAATTCGTTGCCAAAGAATGTAGTAAAACGGTTAGCTTAGCAGGGTTTTAAAAAGGTTTGGACGGCTTCCTAAAAGAAAAGTCTATAGACCATGATTAAAACGGACTTGGGGAAAATCCACTGCTTATTTCTAGGATACACAAATCTAGATAGGAAGAGCACGTTGCCACAACAGAAATGTATTGTGAATAAGGGGACGTCTCATACAGTCACACAGGCACTTAGAAGTAAGAAGTGCCTGTGCACTTCTAAGTGCCTGTGTGACTGTATGAGACGTCCCCTTATTCACAATACATTTCTGTTGTGGCAACGTGCTCTTCCTATCTAGATTTGTGTATCCTAGAAATAAGCAGTGGATTTTCCCCAAGTCCGTTTTAATCATGGGGTTCCTCAGGGGTCCGTGCTAGGACCGCTGCTTTTTAATATATTTATAAATGATTTAGAGATGGGAGTAACTAGCGAGGTAATTAAATTTGCTGATGACACAAAGTTATTCAAAGTCGCTAAATCGCGACAGGATTGTGAAAAATTACAAGAGGACCTTGTGAGACTGGGAGACTGGGCGGCTAAATGGCAGATGATGTTTAATGTGAGCAAGTGCAAGGTGATGCATGTGGGAAAAAAGAACCCGAATTATAGCTACGTCATGCAAGGTTCCACGTTAGGAGTTACGGACCAAGAAAGGGATCTGGGTGTCGTCGTCGATAACACACTGAAACCTTCTGCTCAGTGTGCTGCTGCGGCTAAGAAAGCGAATAGAATGTTGGGTATTATCAGGAAAGGTATGAAAACAGGTGTGAGGATGTTATAATGCCGTTGTATCACTCCATGGTGCGACCGCACCTTGAGTATTGTGTTCAATTCTGGTCGCCGCATCTCAAGAAAGATATAGTAGAATTGGAAAAGGTGCAGCGAAGGGCGACTAAAATGATAGCGGGGATGGGACGACTTCCCTATGAAGAAAGACTAAGGAGGCTAGGGCTATACAGCTTGGAGAAGAGACGGCTGAGGGGAGACATGATAGAGGTATATAAAATAATGAGTGGAGTGGAACAGGTGGATGTGAAGTGTCTGTTCACGCTTTCCAAAAATACTAGGACTAGGGGGCATGTGATGAAACTACAGTGTAGTAAATTTAAAACAAATCGGAGAAAAGTTTTCTTCACCCAACGTGTAATTAAACTCTGGAATTCGTTGCCGGAGAAAGTGGTGAAGGCGGTTAGCTTAGCAGAGTTTAAAAAGGGGTTGGACGGTTTCCTAAAGGACAAGTCCATAAACCGCTACTAAACGGACTTGGAAAACTCCAAAATTCCAGGAATAACATGTATAGAATGTTTGTACGTTTGGGAAGCTTGCCAGGTGCCCTTGGCCTGGATTGGCCGCTGTCGTGGACAGGATGCTGGGCTCGATGGACCCTTGGTCTTTTCCCAGTATGGCATTACTTATGTACTGGTGGGTAATGTGTGCTGTACGTCAGTTTTAATGCTAGTCACTACATAGAGCCTTTAATGTCACATTGGAATTTGAATAGCTCTTTTATTATGATTGTTTGACAAAACAAAACTGTAGCAGAAAATCTATAATCAAGGTAGGATGTCTGGACTTGGGAATACTCTCTCTAATCATGAACAGGTACAGCAATTCTTTTGCTTGGTAGGCTTTATAACTCTTAACCTATGGCTATTTCCCACAGGTATCCTTATTATATAGTCCATTAACAGCACCCTGAACATTTCTAAGCCTGAAATGCCAAAAGCTGTTACAGACCCTCCAACAAACAATATATCTCCATCCCCCTAGTACCATGTAACCAGACAACAGGCCTGCAAACTGCTCAGCTGCAACTGTTCCAAGTCGAATAATTACAACTTGTCAGAAAGAATTAATTTTCCCATTTCTCATAAAGATGTGTAAAAATTACCATGTTATTATACACTGACATTCTCTGGAGGCAGAGACAAAATTTAATTTTGAATTCTTTCCGCATATTAAATTAAATTCATAAATAAGAGTTTAGGCATTCACTCGGAAGCATATGTTCGTTGTGAGTGAAAGCCAACATGCGCCTGGCTGTAATGGCTGTTGTAATGTTTTAATAGCTCGCTTCTTCTAAGCACCAATAAATTTACATGATCATAACAGTCGTGGGCATACAAGAAGCCCATTACTGTCTGGGCACAGGCAGCAGTGTTAACAGGATGGAAAAATGGAAAGAGAAAAAACTCTTAAATAAAATTAGGCAACTGCTCTTGTCAGCTGCTTCATGATTGAATTTTTAATATTGTGGTCAATTGGTCAAAACATATAATGGGATAAAATATTTTAATGTATTTAGAACCTGCATCTTTGGTTAGCACACAGATTTCTTTAATACTGTTTAGACAGTCATGATAGGGATTCATTTTAAACAAACATATAATATATTTCTGAATGCTTAATTAAAACAAACAAGCTAGAAGTGGGTGGGGTTTTACTCTTTGTTTCTTTGTAAATTGCTTTGAAGAGGGAAGGTAGACCTGTGTTCAGAGGAGAAAAACAAAGCCACATGTTGTAAAGGGGGGGGGGGGGGGTCTGCTTCCTCCTCTTGGGTGGAGCCAGCAAGCCTGCGGGGCTCCCAGGGTTCCAGGACAGAATGCTGCTGATACTGGGACTCAGGGCCAAAGTATTTTATTATCAAGGCAATTTCATACCAAAAATCATAATATATTCTTCAAAACAAAAGGTACAGCCCTCTTAATCAGGGCCACCGAGAGGGGGGACGGGGGGGGGGGGGGCAAAATTCCCCGGGCCCAGGCCTTCAGGGGGGCCCGGCGCCACATGTCTTTTGCATGCATAGGCACCGAGTCCGTAGGTGCTCACCCCTCCCTCTGTCCGACTCCCAGGGCCTGCCCTCCCTCCCTCCATCTGACTCCGAGTTCCAGGGCCTGCCCTCCGTCCCTCCGAATTTCAAAAGCGATCTTCTTACTTCATCGGGGTTACGGCGAGAGCAGCACGCAGTGAAAAGCGTGCAGGCTCGCACTTCAGCCTTCCCTTGTCTGTCTCTCAGCTCTGGTCCCGCCCTTGCAGAAACAGGAAATGAGGGCGGGACCAGAGCTGAGAGACAGACAAGGGAAGGCTGAAGCGCAAGCCTGCATGCTTTTCACTGTGTGTTACTGTCGCCGTAACCCCGACGAAGTAAGAAGATCGCTTTTGAAATTTGGACGGAGGGAGGGAGGGAGGGAGGTGGGCCTTGGATCTTGGAGGGAGGGGAGGGCAGGGGGGAGAAAGAAGAGATCGCTGGACAGGAGGGGAGGGCAGGGGGAGAGAGAGAAGAGATTGCTGGACAAGAGGGCAGGGCAGGGGGGAGAGAGAGAAGAGATTGCTGGACAAGAGGGCAGGGCAGGGGGGGAGAGAGAGAAGAGATTGCTGGACAAGAGGGCAGGGCAGGGGGGGAGAGAGAGAAGAGATTGCTGGACAAGAGGGCAGGGCAGGGGGGGAGAGAGAGAAGAGATTGCTGGACAAGAGGGCAGGGCAGGGGAGGAGAGAGAGAAGAGATTGCTGGACAAGAGGGCAGGGCAGGGGGGGAGAGAGAGAAGAGATTGCTGGACAAGACGGCAGGGCAGGGCAGGGGAGAGAGAGAGAAGAGATTGCTGGACAAGAGGCCAGGGCAGGGGGAAGAGAGAGAAGAGATTGCTGGACAAGAGGGCAGGGCAGGGGGGAGTGAGAGAAGAGATCGCTGGACAAGAGGGGAGGGCAGGGGGGAGAGAGAGAAGAGATCGTTGGACAAGAGGGGAGAGCAGGGGGGAGAGAGAGAAGAGATCGTAGGACAAGAGGGGAGGGCAGGGGGAGAGAGAAGAGATCGTTGGACAAGAGGGGAGGGCAGGGGGAGAGAGAAGAGATCGCTGGACAAGAGGGGAGGGCAGGGGGGAGAGGAGAATTGCTGAACATGGATGGATGATTGGAGGGGGCAGGGGAGAGAGAAAATTTACTGCATATGGGTGGATGGAGGAGAGGTCAGAGGAGAATGGAGAGTTGCTGGACATGGATGGATGGAGGGGAGGGAAGTCAGAAAGGAGATGCACATGGATGGAGGGGAGGGAAGAGAGGAGAAATGCTGGACAAGGATGAAGGGAAGGGAAGGAAAGACAAAGGAAGGAGGTGCACACGGATGGGGAGGGGAAGAGAGAGAGGAGAAATGCTGGACATGGATGGAGGGGAGGGAAGACAAGGAAGTACATGCACATGGATGGAGGAGAGGAGAGTGAGGAGAAATGCTGGATATGGATGGAGGGAAAATTGCAGAATTTAATGGCTGGATCAGAACACTTTCAGGACAGATGCCGAAACATGAGGAAGGATAGGGACAGGGCTACAGATGGTAGACAGGATGCATAAGGACACAGGAGGATGGTGGACATGGTGAGAGAAAAAATAGCAAATGGAAAGAAGACCCTGCATAAAACAGAAGACGGGACCAAAGCGAATAGAAAAACTATGATCAGACAACAAAGGTAGAAAAAAGTATTTTATTCAGAATTTATTAATTGGAATATGTCAGCTTTTGGAAATGTGTATCTGTGATATTTTTCATGCAAGTTTCAATTTTTCTAGTATTGCTGCATGCTGAGTCTGACTTCTTAAGGTAGCTTTCTAGTTCAGTATTTTGCCTATTTCTAGTTCCTTGTGTCATACCTGTTGCCATGTGTTTTTCATGTATGATCAAGGTACAGTATTCTGCTAGTGTGTAGTATTTTTGTTTTGTTTTTCATTAGGTTTTGTACTGGTGTTTTAGAGCCCGGTGTAATTATAGTGCTGCCTTTCCACGCATAAGGTTGTAGCTCGTTGTGTCCTTGGAATTAGTACTGTTATGGTTTGGTAAGGTTATGAGTGGGTTTTTGCACAAGTTTGTGTATAGTGTTTTGCAGTAGAGAGATTGTGTTTTGGCCTTACTGAGGTGGCACCAAAACATCAGAAAAGGTGTAGAGCCTAAATCATGACACACTACCTCTTGAAGGATCTACATATAGTGCAGAGGCCCGGCCCGGTGACGGACGAAGGGGAGCGGGGGGCGGGACCCAGGGGCGGCCTTGTCCCGGGCCCGGCCCAGTCTCTTAGTGGCCCTGCTCTTAATATAGTCTTCAAAAGAAAAAGGTACAGTCCTCGTAAGATAATCTTCAAAAGAAAAAAAGGTACAGTCCAGGTCCCAAAATCCCTCAGCAAACGCTCAGCTCCTCAAGACCTCAGGTCTTCTATTAGGGCATTAGCTTTCCCTTCCCCCTCCTTCAGAAGGGTTTAGTAAGAGTTCAGCACACTTCCAATATAGCACAACAGTTCACAACAAATCTTCATGGACAGTCTTTGCACATCAAACCAATACCACAAATCACCTGCCTTTTCACAGCACAGAGGGAACCCTGTAAGGAGCAGGGTTGGCAGTTTCTCCCACCTCTCAGCACCACGCCCGGTGTGCCCTTCTCCACTGCCTTCAAGTGCTGGGCAGGGCAACCTTTGAATTCTCCCACTCCATGGTAGCTGGCTCCTCTCCCTTAGGCAGCTCTAGTGGCAGGCTACTTCCTTCCTCCACATACTCCATGGAATCTCTCTCTCTCCATTCATCTCCCCTCTCTCCTGATGACTGAGAGCCTCCAGGAAATCTGCTGTCCCCTTCTCACAGCTGGGGGGAATTATATACTGATAGCAAAGCCAGGGAAACTGAGCTTCATCCTTCCCTCACCCTCTAGTGAGGAAGGAAGTAACAAGCTCACTCTGCCTCGAGCCATTGCTCCCCCTGCTGGGACTGGAAATCCATTCCATCTTTTTAGGACTACTCTCCTCACTCATTCTTGCAATGACTTCTGGGACCTGTAGTTCTGGGCTCAGCTGCTTCACTGGGGAATCTCTGGGGCTTGCCTTGTCACACTGTTTGCTTTCTAACTGTTTCTGGAGGGAACAAAGTAATATTTCACAGGTATACATGCCTGATTTAGAGTCACAAGTGGCTTTAATTTCAAAACTTTCAGATGCAAAGCTGTATTCAGGAGTTATTTTACTAAAGGTGTTTGTTGAATTTCAAAGTGTTGAAAACCTGCATGCATTTAAAAAAAATCTTAAAAGTTATAAAAATAAGTATTATGCAGTTATATAGTTTAATAACTTTTAAAAGGCTTTAGGTATCTTAGGGTTCTGCCAGGTACTTTGGACCTGGCTTGGCCACTGTTTGGAAACAGGATACTGGGCTAGATGGACCATTGGTCTTCTGACCCAATACTCTTATATTCTTAAGTACCAGGGGCTGAGGCCTGGAGAAGGCTGGCAAAAAAAAATTTAACGTTTTTTTTTAGGGTGGGAGGGGGTTGGTGACCACTGGGGGAGTAAGGGGAGGTAATCCCCAATTCCCTCCGGTGGTCATCTGGTCATTTCGGGCACCTTTTTGTGCCTTAGTTGTAAGAAAAACAAGTCCGGGTGAAAATGTCCAAGTGCTCATCGGGGACAGCCTTGGTTTTTTTGATTATGGGTCAAGGACGTCCAAGTGTTAGGCACGCACAAGTCCCACCTTCACTACGCCTCCGACACGCCCCCTTGAACTTTGGCCATCCTTGGTACAGAATGCAGTTGAAGATGTCCTAAATCGAGCTTCAATTATACCGATTTGGACATCTCTGGGAGAAGGACGTCCATCTTCCAATTTATGTCGAAAGGTGGACGTCCTCTTTCGAAAATGAGCCCATATGTGACTCTGTACTCTGCAGCTCCTTCCAAACTTTACCTCATTGGCCCCTTGGTATACACTTGAGGAGGGGTCCAAAGAAGTTGCAGTATTTAGATAGGACTAGTTTAGCTGTTGGCCTCTCAAATCAATACTATATGAAATGAACCACATATGCTGAATCATCATCAGACACTCTCATAATGTGATTACATGTTTGCAGGTTTCAAGAACAGTCTGCATCACACAAAGCCAAGGATGAGTCAAAGTTGCTATCACCACTTCTTTCTCCCAAACCAGTCTCTGGATTATATTTTATTATTTATTTAGCACATTTTATATACCACTGAGGCCTTCACATGGGCATACAGTGGTTCAACTTTCTATACAGGTACTAGTACTGTCCCTAATGGGCTCACAATCTAATTAGCATATAACGTACCTTGGGCAATGGAGGGCTAAGTGACTTGGCCAGGGTCACACAGACCTGACGAGGGCATTAAACTTGGTTTCCCAGGATTTCAACCCACTGCCAACCATTAGGCCACTCCTCCACTTTAGAGTTGAATTAAATCTCATGGACACATCCTGAACAAGCACTTCAGTCTTCATATTAAGTTTTTGCTGTTGGTCAGGGCTGTGTTTGAAGTGGCCAACAATATTTCTATATTTTTCCAAGACAAACTCTATGCCACATTCACTCTTCGCTTTGTTACCAGACAACTGGAGAATGTGAGCAAAACATGGCAAGTGCTCAAAAGGCAACAAACTAACCGCAGCAGTGAGTGTGGTCTAGGGTTACCATATGGCTCCAGAAAAAGGAGGACGGATTGAGCCAGCCGGGTTTTACTTCCATTGCTTTCAATGGAAGTAATTGAGACAGCCGGGTTTTACTCTTCCATTGCTTTCAATGGAAAGCAATGGAAGTAAAACCCGGCTGGCTCAATCCGTCCTCCTTTTTCTGGAGCCATATGGTAACCCTAGTGTGGTCAGTACTCAGAGTTGTGGCGTTGTCATAGATTCTCTATTCCCTTGCAACCAGACTGAAGTATTCTGCACACACTGATGTAAACTGGTGTTCTTCCACATGAAAAATAGTAGACAAGTGTGAAGATTCCAAGTCTGATCCAGCATGATGACATGTAACTCCGCAACAAGGGCTGCTTCATCCACATGTGCTTGACTCTTGCTCTTTTCCAGTTCAAACAGATCTCTGATGTGTGCATCAATCCTTGGCCTGGTTTCAAGTTCATAGAATTAACAACCTGTTGCAATCCTCAGAACTTTCTGGAGGCCATCATTGGAAACAATGTTAATGGGGCGATTATCCTTGCTATCCACCTGGCAATAGAAATGAAAATATTACGAATGCTATTTGGATCAATTGGTTTGGTCTGATTCTGGAGTGGAGGAGTGGCCTAGTGGTTAGGGTGGTGGACTTTGGTCCTGGGGAACTGAGGAACTGAGTTTGATTCCCACTTTAGGCACAGGCAGCTCCTTGTGATTCTGGGCAGTCACTTAACCCTCCGTTGCCCCATGTAAGCTGCATTGAGCCTGCCATGAGTGGAAAAGCGCAGGGTACAAATGTAACAAAAAAAAAAAATTAGTGTGGGTGGATGATGACCAGAATCATTCTGTCATTGCTGAGATGATGTAAATGCATGTTTAGTTCGGATATGGTTAGATAGAGACGTGATGCAATGATAATTAAATTCACTTCTACAATACTTAAAAATTTGTTGTTGTTTCAATGTAAATTGTCCATTATTCAGAGACTTCTGTGGAAGTCTCGCAAGGCCGCCGCTTGAACTCTCAGCAGCCATTTTGAAGTGGTGCCAGAAGTGAGAGGTCTGCGACCATGCTGGGCAGGAAAAAGGGGTCTCTTTCCTGCCCTGAAGAGGCCACTAGAAAGCCAGGGCATGACAATAAGGTACAGGAGGGGAGGGGAGGACAGGACACCCTGAGGCCCGCTTGCAAACCAGGACAAACGGGCAGGCTGACAAAACTCGCCCAGACACGCCACAGTGTCCTCAAAAAGAGGACATGTCTGGGTAAAACCAGACATATGTTAACCCTAGCAAATGGTAGCCATGGAGGGGCATAATTGAACGAAAACGCCTATCTCCATGGGCGTTTATCTCCGAGAACGGGTCCGTGAAGGGGTGGACCGAACCGTATTTTGGGAAAAAATAGACGCCCATGTTTTATTCAACAATGTGTGAGCTGGGCGTTTTTGTTTTTCAGCGATAATGGAAAATGAAAGCGCCCAGCTCAAAAATGAATAAATCCAAGACATTTATTCGTGGGAGGGGCCAGGATTCGTAGTGCACTGGTCCCCCTCACATGCCAGGACATCAACCGGGCACCCTAGGGGGCACTTTTACAAAACCAAAAAAACAGGTAAAAGAGCTCCCAGGTGCATAGCACCCTTCCCTTGTGTGTTGAGCCCCCCAAATCCCCCTCAAAACCCACTGCCCACAAGTCTACACTATTACTATAGCCCTAAGGGGTGAAGGGGGGCACCTACATGTGGGTACAGTGGGTTTGGGGGGGTTGGACGACTAATAAGCATTAAGCAGAACAATTGTAACAGGTAGGGGGGATGGGCCTGGGTCCACCTGCCTGAAGTCCACTGCACCCCCTAACAACTCCTCCAGTGACCTGCATACTGCTGCCAGGGAGCTGGGTATGACATTTGAGGGTGAAAATAAAAAGTTGTGAAACAACATTTTTTTGTGGTGGGAGGGGGTTAGTGACCACTGGGGGAGTCAGGGGTGGTCATCCCCCGATTCCCTCCAGTGGTCATCTGGTCATTTAGGGCACTTTTTGGGGCCTTATTTGTGAAAAAACAGGGTCCAGGAAAAGTGTCCTAAATTCTAGCTAAAAACGCATACTTTTTTCCCATTATCGGTGAAATGCGCCCATCTTTGTTCGGCAGATAACCACGCCCCAGTTCCGCCTTCGCCACACCTCTGACACGCCCCCATCAACTTTGTCCGCATCCGCGACGGAGTGCAGTTGAAAACGTCCAAAAATCGGCCTTCGATTATACCGCTTTATTCGTTTTTGTGAGATAAACGTCCATCTCCCGATTTAGGTCGGAACTTGGGCGTTTTTCTCGTTCGATTATAAGCAGGATAGTATTCTTCATGCTATATACAAATGGACGCTTTATTCCTTAAATTGTCTCCTGAATTTGTTACTCCTCTCTCCAATTTTGTGGTCTAAAGAGGGCATTAATAGTTTTTTTTGTTAACTTACTTATGGTCTGAATTGGATGGAAATTGTATAAGCCTGTATTGCCTGAATAAGTATTATTACTTGTTGAAAATATGTAATTAATAGATAAATAAATAAAAATAAAAAAGAACAAGATTATTGAAGATATACATAAACAAACATAGTTTGATGGGACAGAGTCAACATGGAATTAGCCAAGAAAAGTCTTGCCTCACCAATCTGCTACTTTCTTTTTTTTGAAGTGGTGAATGAATATGTGGAAAAAGCTGGTTATTACAATGTATCTGGATTTTTAGAAAACATTTGACAAAGTACCTTATGAGAGACTCCTGATGAAATTAAAATGTTATGAGATAGGAGGCAATGGCCTATTATGGACTGAGAACTGGTTACAATATAGAAGTAGGTTTAAATGATCAATATTCGCAATTCAGAAGGGTGAATATTGGAGTTCCCCAGGGATCTGTATTGACAGTGCAGCTTTTTTGACCTGGAAACAAGAATAATGAGTGAGATGATCAAAATTCCTGATGAAATAAAGTTATTCAAAGTCACTAAATCACAAAAGGATTGTGAGTGTAACAGGAGCCAGGACTTGGGCAGTCAAGGTGCGCCTAGGCAGCTGCCTCTTTGTCCAGTATACATAAATACATTTATTTTGGGCTATGGGTCAGGACTGGAAAAGGTTCCAGGAGATTGAAGAGGCTGGATTTCACTCACGTACTGCTCACAATAAATGCAGGCCACTCGATTTGATGTATTCTGAATCTGAAACCAAAAGTGGTCTTTTACTTAAAGTCCTGAATCATTTAAATTCAGAGACAATATTGGCAGAGGCAGTATAAATGCAGACAAATTCATATTAATCACTTCCTTCCTGAGAACTGTGAAGTTCTATCCAGTCAACAACACAGAGAGTGTCCAAAGCACAGAGCAAAGTCCAAAGAGCAAAAGAATGACAAGGCTGTTATAGCATGAAAATAGATATCGAGTTGAATAAGTTTTCTCTGCTACTGTTATTTCTAATGCTGAGACCTTAATTTGTGTAATTGTAAGGAGTACATGACTAATAGCAAGACGCTATAAGAGCTATGTCATTCATAGGGAGGCTTTGGCGGTCCTTTTACTAAGCCGTGTAAGCGCCTACGCATGGCAATTCTGAGTTACTGCCCGGCTACTGCGTGGCCCATGCGGTAATTTTATTTTTTATGCATGCTGGAAAATATTTTTATTTTCTGGTGCATGGGTGGTAATGGGGCAATAATTGGCATTTTACAAGCATAGACCATTACCGCCCAGTTACCACATGAGAACTTACCGGTCTCAGACCCAAAATGGATGCGCGGCAATTTTCATTTTGCCCCACATCCATTTTCGACAAAAATTTTAAAAAGGCATTTTTTACAGGTGTGCTGAAAAATGATTCTGTGCGCGCCCAAAACACGTGTCTACACTACAAGCCATATTTCAGCACGCCTTAGTAAAAGGGCCCCTAATTTTATAATGAAACTCTAGGAGAGCTGCTTGTCCACAACAACACTCAACAAAGCATAGTTGCAAGCACTAGTGAGGTTTCAAATAAAGACGATTGTATAACCCATATGCGTTCCCTGTTCGTTTATAGGAGCTTTCAATGTAAATTGTTTTTTAATTGATGAAATCCGCAAAAGATACGATTTCATGCCAGATGGGCTATTTACAACATTCGTTGGTTTTATTATTATCGGTTCACTATCACAACATGCACTCCATATGTTTTCCAGTTTTACTGCTGATTAATCATGTTTTTTATGGATGTTATGTCATTACTTTTAAAGGACATAGTCCCGTTTGTAGTGTACTCAGATTTTAGCTGGCTTTCTTATACTAAGCAAGGAGATTAAATGGTGAGTTTTGTTAATTCTTTGTTGCCTAATTTAAATTATGTCACTGTCTTATATTTAGACCAAATCATTTCTGGCTTACACTACACAAGGCATTTTGCATCACTCCTCTTCTTTTAAAGGACTCTTTCATTCCTTGAATGACAGCTTTTTGCTACTTCATTTGCATTTTGGCACTCTTTCAACAGGACACTTTTGTTTTTTACATTCAGTATATTAAGTTTCGTCACTCACCGATCTTTGAATCAAGCATGGTCATCAGATCACTCAATACTTTAAGCTCTCAGTGTTTCACCATGACGTTGGTCTATGCACACTCAGTTTTTTAATATGCATGTTCACATTATATATATATGTTTTTTTGTGATGTCATTTTCTCACTGTATTTGGTTTACAGTATATGAGTGGTAACTGTACTTATGTTTAATATAGACTCCCGATGCAGGCGCTGTGTGCTGAAACACAGCCCGTGTCGGGTCAGTGATGCAAGATTGATGTACAAGCATAGGCGCCCGGTATAAGAGGCTTGGGGAGGCTAAGCCTCCCCAGCCAGAAGTTAACAGCAGGATCAGCAGCAGCGGCGCCCTGCGGTTTCTCCTCTTTCCCTCCTCCACTCAACTCTCACTTGTCTTCAGGCTGGGCGGCTGCATCGAGTTCAAGTCCTCCTGCCGATCGGCGCCATCACTGCGCACGCGGGGGGGTGGGAACTATGGGCAGTAGCGTACCGAGGGCGGGGTGGTCCACCCCGAGTGTAACTCGTTAGGGGGGTGATGCGGTGATGCCATCCATTGACGTCTTCTCCCTCCCCCAACTGGTGCGGTGATGCGGTCCTGCATGGTGTGTCCCAGCATCTCCCCCCCCCCCCCCCCGACTAGTGTGGCATCGCTCTCCCTCCTCCTCATTCACCCCACTCTACTAGTTTTTAAATTTCGAAGCCTCTGGCAGCATCAGCAATGTGAGTGCTGCCTTCAGCCAGCCCCAGAAGCATTCTCTGTTCAGTGTCCCGCCTACGTGGGAAGTTGTATAGAGGAGGCTTCCGGGGCAGGCAGAAGGCAGCACATTCATTGCTGAGATGCTGCTGGCGAACCTGGAAGCTTGGAGGCATGCAGGAGCGGAGTGGGCGTGGAGTGAGGAGGGGGGGTGCAATACCGCACTAATGGGGGGAGGGAGAGCGATTCTTTCCAGCCAGGCCAAAGGGAAAAGGGGGTGGGAGTGCAAAGAGAGGGAGAAAGAAGGGTGAGGAACATCATGGGAAGGGGACAAAGGGCAGATGCTGAACTTGGGGGTAACAGGGATGGGAGCACAGAGAGCAAATGCTGAATATGGGTGGAATAGGGACAGGGACAAAGAGGGGGCAGGGGAGGTTATGGATAGGAGAGAATGTGAGTTAGAGGGAATGACAGTGGACATGGAGAGAAAAAAGTCAAATAGGAGGTAAGCAGAAGATGGATATGGATGGGGAACAGAGAGAGGAGAAATAAAGATGGAGGGGGGAGATACTGGAATGCATATGTAAAAAGAAAAGAGGAAGACACAGGCAGAAGGGAAAGAAAAGGCAGGCAGTGGATGGAAGGGGCAGAGAAAGCTGGCAGACACCATATGAAAAGGGGAAAAGAGCAGACAGTGGACAGGGGCAGAGAAAGCAGACAGACGCTGGATG
The DNA here is from genome assembly GCF_901765095.1 of Microcaecilia unicolor. Taxonomy (NCBI): domain Eukaryota; kingdom Metazoa; phylum Chordata; class Amphibia; order Gymnophiona; family Siphonopidae; genus Microcaecilia; species Microcaecilia unicolor. Next base: position 93,331,587 of record NC_044039.1, read on the forward strand.
AAAGGGAGAGAGTGAAGAGAAGATGAGGAAAGCAGAAACCAGAGACAACAAAGGTAGAAAAAAAGATGTATTTATTTGCTTAGTATTGTAGCTGTGGTGATAAATAGAAATGAAAATAAGGTGATCTTTTTGTTGGACTAATTTTAATACAGTTTTGACCAACTTTCAGAGACCAAAACCTCCATCCTTAGGTCAGGACAGGACCGTAACAGCAGTACTGACCTAAGGAAGGAGGTTTTGGCCTCTGAATGCTAATTGAAAAAGTATTAGTCCAATAAAATGGTATTATCTTATTTTCTGTTTTATTTTATTTCTGTTTTTTTAATTTGTAAAGTGGTGATTAATATTTGTCAGTTTTTTCAAATTTACGTCTGCTATCTTTATATTTTGCACAGTACTAGAGATATGCATCACTGTTTCTCTGGCGTTGCATTGAATGTGGAATCTGGCCTCTTGGGGGTTCAGTTTAATTTTTGTCTATATAGTTCTATTTTAGTTTGTGGTTACTTATTCTATACTTGGTGAGGATGTATCTGTGTTCTATGTGTTTTTGATCACTTATACTGTGCCAAAATAGAAATCTGAAAACTGGTCGTTAATAAAAGGAGCTCATTGTGAATACCATCCACCCTAAAATGATGTTTTGTTGCTGTACATGAGAATTGTGATATGATTCCTTCTTTCATATTGTTGACGGTCTGCATTTTCCGTATGGGTGGTATATTGGTGTATTAGGTTCTGCCCAGTGTAATATTTATGGTACAGTAAGGTTCTGAGTGTGTTTTTGCACAAGTTTGTGCATAGTGTTTTGCAGTTGAGCGATTGTGGTTAGTATATGATTTGAGCAACCACTTTATTCTTTGACATATGATACATATCTAATATCTATGTTTAAATTTGTTTATTAATTTACAACATATTCATAGTAGAAAATATTTTGCAGTACATCAGGGGAAAAAGAAACACAAATAAACATGTTTTATAACAAACTCTTCTGTGCGAAATAAAACAGTACAGTGCAAAGGCAAAGGGCCTTATCTCTGATGGCCCCATACCTATACCTCCAGCAGCCAGAAAGGCTACTAAATGAGCAGTTCTTGCTGCTGATCCTTACTGCCATTCTCAAGCGGACCTGTGTAACCGCCAGAGGCTTTGCTGAAGAAAAACTGTCATACAAAATTAGGTGTCTATTATCACCCCCGGCTCACCGGTCCATACTGCTAAGATTTAACCAAAACAAGTTTACAGCGCTTTCCAGAGTAAAGAAAATATTGTCACGCACCCCTCCTACATCGTAGTACTGCACTCCTAAGGTTATATAATGTAAACTTAACATACCTCAGTTCCCCCTTCCCCTCCCTCACCCACCTCCCGCCCTTCCCACCCCTCCCCTTCCCAGATAAGCATATTTGTATTTCTATCGGGAGTAACCGCTTTCGGTTCCAACACACCTTGTGGAAGCTAGCCAGAGTTAACGAGCAGACTTCTCCCACGGGGGCTTAACATCTGTAAGTAAGGGGACCAGATTTGAAGAAAGCGCTGTCGGCGTTTAACTGAGGATTTAGACTCTCGGGCTTCCCAAGAAGCCAGGAGATGAACCTGGTTCCTCCAATGCCAATAGGCAGGGGCCTCCGGGGAAGTCCAGTATTGCATAATACATTTACGAGCCACCAAACACAGCTTCCTCCCTAGAAGGGTCGCCGGTGCTCTATTGGGAGCAAAAGACCCGGACTGGTCGATCAAAAATTGCCTCTCATTACCCTGGACCTTGACACCCAGCCGCGCCAAGAGGCCTCGGACACGCTGCCAAAATGTCCGAACCTTAGGACATTTCCAAAGAGCATGGTAAAACGTGCCCGGAGCCACTTCACATTTAGAACAGGTGTCACTCCCTGACCTTTGCATGTGGGCCAGCTGCACTTTGGTCATATATCCCCGTAGTATAACTCTATACCCACACTCTCTCAATCTTTCGTCGGTAACTAATTGTCTAATCCCTTTCAAAGAAGCCACTATATCCCAGGATGCCAATGAAGTCCCAAGGTCCTGCTCCCATTTAACTTTAATTTTCTCATACTGTTGTATCGGCCTCCTACGAGCCAGGGCCCCATATAAATCAGATATTGCATGCCTTTCCGTCGCCAGATCCCTAAAAAACTCCTGTATCTTGTCCCCCAATTGACCTTTCAAAGCTTCTTGGGGCATTGCCTGTGTATAGTGCTGAATTTGTAAATAAGCAAAATGATTTCCCCAATCAGACCCTATCTTCTGTTGTAAGACAGCGAACGACACTAGACCCCCCCGTTCCGAAAGCAGATGTTTCATCTTTGTAATACCACGCTGTCCCCAACTCTGAAATATTGGGTTACTCATTCCCGCTTCAAACGCTACATTCCCCACAATCGGCAGTTGGTCTGAAATATTTGGGTGTCCCCCCAACTGTTCAACCCACCACTGCCATGTTAACCGGAGAGGATTGAACAGTACATTGTTCCTAAGATGTGGGGGTATATTATTTCGGGGTAGGTGGAGCAGTGCAATCATGTCATGTGGCGCTAGACAAGCCCGTTCTAAGTGTACCGGCGTATAGTACTGTGTTAAATCAAGCCAATCTCGCACGTGTCGCAGCAGGCATGCCTGATTATATAGGAACAGATCTGGGAACCCTATGCCCCCTTGTTTCCAGCCTCCCACCAGTAAGCCCTGCTGCAGCTTTGCTTTCTTGCCGGCCCAACAAAATTGGCCACACAAGCGATTTATATGCTTTAGATCTTTCTTTGTTAGACGTATGGGCAAGGTCTGTAAGGCATATAGCCAGCGTGGGAAAACCACCATCTGTATCAAATGAATCCTGCCCATTAAAGACAAGGGTAAACCCCTCCAAGATTCCAATTTATCTCTAGTGTAATCCAAGAGGGCCTTAATGTTTAACCGATGTAGTTCTGTTGTTTGCATCGTAAGACGAATACCAAGATATTTAAAAGAATGAATTGCCCAACGTAAAGGAAACTCTTCCCCCCACTCCTCTGCGCCTATCGTTGGGGATGCCAGTGCCTCAGACTTATCTAAGTTGATCCTGAAGCCTGAGTAATCTCCATACTCCCGAAACGTTTCCAGTAGCGTCTCTAAAGACACCTTCGGGGAGGTCAAGTGAACGAGAAGGTCGTCCGCGAAAGCTGCAATTTTAAATGTCTGTCGGCCCATGCTCACTCCTTTAATCAAGGGATTTTCCATAATGTCACGGATAAGAGGGTCCAGCACCAGCACAAAAAGGAGGGGAGATAGGGGACAGCCCTGCCTAGTTCCTCTCCTAATAGGAAAGCTCGCCGAGGCTATTCCATTGACCCATATCGAGGCGCTTGGGTTGGCGTATAAGGTTTGAATTGCCTCAATAAACCTGCTGGAAAAGCCATAGCTTTCCAACGTGTCGAAAAGAAATGTCCAATGCACCTTATCAAAGGCCTTTTCGGCATCAAAGCTGACTAGCAGAGACGCCAGACCCTTGCGTTCCCCATACTCTAATGATGCTAAGATCGCCCTCAAATTTTTGCTTACCGCTCGTCCCCCCACAAAGCCCACTTGGCTCTCGTGTACCAGCCGGGGCAGTATTCTTGCCAATCTATTTGCCAATATTTTTGCCATCAACTTAGTGTCATAGTTTAACAGAGATATGGGTCGGTATGATGTTGGCTCCAATGTATCCCTCCCCGGTTTGGGTAATGCTATAATTTGTGCTCTATTTAGGTCAAGCGGCATAGCTTTCTGATCTATCATCTGATTTAAAAATTTAGATAGATCCGGAACAATAACCTCCCCCATCATTTTGTAAAATTCGGCCCTTAACCCGTCCGGGCCTGGGGCCTTTAACAAAGGACTCTGCGTTATGACCATATGTACCTCATCTTCCATAAATGGTTGATTCAATTGTTCTCACTCTCGTTGGGTAAGCTTGGGGAAATTGAGGTTATTTAGGTACATCTGGCTCCCCAGACCCTCGTCCTCTGGGGGGGCGTAAAGATCTTTATAGAAGGTCTGAAAAATATTACAGATATCCCTATCTGCGGTTTTAAGACCTCCTCCCGTCCCTCGAAGGGCTAGAATATGTTTGGCACCCCCTTTTTGTTTGAGAAGCTTGGCCAGTAATTTGCCTGCTTTGTTACCATGCTTATAAAGCATGTATCTATAATATATGTGCGACTTGCGTGCTCGCCTATGCAAAAGTTCGTTCAGTGCTGATTGTAGATCCAGCACCTGCTGTTTGGCCTCTGCCGTATGTGTGTCTCCAAACCTCATCCTCGAACGACAAAGCTGTGCACTTAATCGCAGTATCTGCCTATCCCTGGTAACCCGTACATAGTGCACGTGGCTAATAATTTCCCCCCGGAGCACAGCCTTTGCGGTTTCCCAGAATAAGACCGGGTCTGTCTGATGTTCATGATTCTGTGTCGTGTATTCCACCCAGCTAGCCTGCAAGCGCCCTTTTAGTATGGGGTCCGTATAGAACTCTATGGGGAATTGCCATCTTCTGTCTCTTCGAGCCTGGCCACGTGGCTTCCACTCCATATAAACCCATGCATGATCAGATATCACATATGGCCCTATCTCTGCCTTTACAATTTCCCCAAACATCTGACTGGAAACCAAAATATAGTCAATACGCGACTGTGTTGAATGAGCCCGTGACATATGCGTGTAATCCCTCATACCCGGATGAAGTACCCTCCAGACATCCGTCAGGTCTAATAACTGGCTCATCTTCAGTAGACCTCTATTATTATGATATGTCGCGGAGTTGCCTGGGACTGATTTGTCTAGTGAGGGATCCCAAACTGCATTAAAATCGCCCCCTATTATGAGTTCAGTGTGTGGCTGCTTAAGGAGGAAGTTAGTTATCGTTTGGAAAAATTTTTTGTCGTAGTTGTTAGGGGCATAGATATTACCAATAAGTACTTTTTGCATACCTACCGTGGCCTCTAATAAAACATATCTTCCCAAGGCATCTACTAAGAGAGGGCGCATCTCCAGGGCTACACCTTTACGGATCAGAATGGCCACTCCACCTTTTTTCCCCTGTGCATGCGCCGCTACACACTTATCTACCCACCACGTATTAAGTTTGGCATGCTCTGCCTGCGACAAATGCGTCTCTTGTATCAATGCAATGTCTATGTGATGTCTATTTAATTGTTGCAAGATCTTGGATCTTTTAATAGGTGAATTTATCCCCCCTACATTCCAAGTTACAATGTTTACCATACCTCAAATTTAACCAAAATGGCATATATTGCAGAAAACTGCGATAATTGTGGGAGGGGACATCCCAGCCTCTGTCCCCCCCCCCCCCCCCCGTTCGCTCTCCACCAGCTACTCGTTGGCCAGCATCCACAACATGCATCCCCAGCCAGACTTCTTCCATCGTCAGTGCCCGTTTACCTATCTGACTCCCATCCAGCCAAGCATACAAAGGGACCTGCCTAACCGCGATTACTCCCGACACCCATAGGTCTAGCTTCAATCTCTCCCCTTCCCTTCCCGCTCCTTCCCTCCCCCCCCTCCCCATCCCCGTTCCCCCCCTCCCACTCCCCAAACCCTTAGAACCGGACCCACTTGCTGGGACCATAACTTCCTACGTCTCTCCCTCCTCCCCCCAGAACCTCCGGGCAGGCTCCAACTATTCTCCAAACCAAGGCTTAATACCACCCATTTGTTATTTCTTCTATTAAACATTCCTGTGTAAATCTGAACCTATTAACTTGCAAACTCATATAACTTTAACCTTTAAACATATCCCGTAGCCAAACTCTCCACCCGTTTATCCCACACAACATTCCTCATTAGATCAGTTCTTACGCCCGTGGGCGCCCGTTGATATACCAACTCTCCAGATCATCCTCTATTCATGCTCTGGTCTGCCTTCCTCTGCTGACAGCTCCACTTCTCTTTCAGCCGTCCTCTGGTCTATCCATTTCTAGCTGCTTTAAAAGTTCTTGGGCGGCTGCTGCAGTCTCATATATCTTAGTGGTACCTTTATAGGTGACCCGCAGCTTTGCAGGGTATTGCAGCGCAAATCTTATTTTCCTCTGAAACAGCTTAGAACATAATTCCGAAAATTGGTGCCGTTTTGCTGCTACGCCGGCGGAGTAGTCCTGAAAACATCTAATTGTCACTCCTTCATAGATCAGGGGGTTCCCGGTTCTGAACCGCTGTAAGATCTCTTGCTTTTGGGCGTAGTCCAAAAATCTCAGGATGATTACTCTTGGCCTGCCAGCTCCTGCACTCTTCTGACCCAGCCGATGGGCTCTCTCAATGCGAAGCGGCCCTAACGTTTCTGGGAGCTGTAGTTCTTTACATATCCAGGTAGCCAAGAAAGTCTCCAGGCCCCGTTCCGGGATACTCTCCGGGAGCCCTACCAGACGTACATTGTTCCTTCTCAACCTGTTTTCCAGGTCCTCTACTTTATTTTCCAGTGCCCGCAACTGATCTTGTATCTGGCTTTGTGACCCTTCGACCACTGCAACGCGGTCTTCCACTTCCGAGACTCGCGATTGAAAGGCTACACAGTCTTTCGACAGCTCCATAAGCTGCGTCTGTACGTGCTCTAATTTCGCGTCAATCGGGGCTAACCGGCGATCCAGTAGGTCCTCCATCACTGTTCTCATTTCTGCTGTAATTTCGGCTATCCATGCCGATGAGACCGACGATCCGGGCGGGCTTGCGGGCGGCGCCATTTTGTCTTCTCCTACCCTGCCACGGAGTCTGTCCTTCGGGGCGGATTTCGCCGCCATTTCAATGTCAGGCAAGACAAAGAGGAAATCGCCCGAACTGTAGCTCTTTCTTCCGCGAACTTTGGAGAGTTGTAGCCAAATTTATATGTTTTTCAAGGCTCTTGGGGGGAGATAGGAGCCGGAGAGATTTTCCCTTTCAACCTCTCGCGGTCATGACGTCACCGGAAGTCCGATACATATCTAATATCTAAATTTAATAAAAGGTATTAATTGTGACTTTTTATTTATTTATTTTTTCTGTGTGTTATCAGACAATTATGCATTTAAGCTCCACCCCTGGCCCCATCCCTAACCCCGCCTCCTTTAGCCTCCCCAAACAGTTGGGCTACCAACCGCCTATGTGTACAAGATTCATACTGTGCAATTAAAGGACTTGTCCCGCATTTGAAGGCTCCTAGTATATCTTTTGCTCTAAGTTCTGTCCAGTCAGTATATATTAAAATAGTCAGCTGTGTTTAGTAGCCATGGAGGAAGCCTTACCAGGTTCTTCATAGACCCTCTGGAATTGCTCCAGGAAGCTCTCCAAGCTGGTGAGCAATGGGTCATTTCGCTCTCACAGTGGAGATGCCCAAGCAAGGCTTGGTTCGACAGTAGGGCTTGTCAGAAATGAAGTCCCTGGCATGAAGGTCAAATATTATCATGCATTGATTGATGAAGCTTTAGAACTTCCATCATAGCGATGAGGAGCCACAAGCCTGACTCCTGAAGCTGCTGAGGCAGCTATTGGAGGTGGATAGGCGGTTGCTAAAGGAGGGACAGCAATCTGTGGGGTCACAGATATCTGGAGATGATAAATGCAAGTAGTCAGGTCCCGTACCAACCCAGAAAGTTGTTGAAGCTGGAGGGCCAGCTGCTGAAGTAGCTGCAAGGCTGGTGACTTGCCTGAGCTCATGGCCTTCACAATCCATCACATGTGTCGTGATTCCAGAGGGTGAGCCCTTGGGCTGCAGTCAGGTTGGCACTTCTCATCTAGCCCAAAGGCTAGGAGACCCCACCTGTTGGCAGGTGAATCACATCTAGAAGGGAGCTAGGCTAGCAGGTGGCTTTGAAAAGAGTCCTTGCGGGCAGGCCTGAAGAACAGGACCTAGGGTGGCTCTGAAAAGAGCCCCGTGGGGGCAGACCTGGAGACTAGGACCTGAGATGGCTCTGAAAAGAGCCTGTAGGCAGGCCTGAGGAACAGGGCTTGGGTTAGAAGCAGGAGCAGACAGAGGCAGAACCAGAGCCAAGGCAGGATCAGGCAGAGGCAGAACCAAGTGGAGGCAGGACTGGAGACAAGGCAGAACTAGGCAGAGGCAGGGTTGAGACAAGACAGGTGCAGATGGAGGCAGGTCAGGAGACAAAGGCATAATCAGGCAGAGGCAGGGCTGGAGAGAAGGCAACCTGTTGCAAAGGAAGTGAGTGACAGGGCTCCATTGCCCTAAATGGGCCCAGAGGCCCGACATCAGCAGGGAGTGCCCAGCCTGTTTCCCCGCTGTCTGGCTTTAAAAAGATCACTAGTGCCGGCAGTCACTGGCATGGGAGGCCAGGAAGGAGTGATGCTCCAGAGTGCCAAAAGCTGCAGTGCCAGTGGCCCATTGGGAAGAAAACTCAACACTGGGAATCACCTCAAGGGCCTGCGGACCTGGCCCTGCTTCAGCACTGAGGCCCAGAGGTGAGTTAGGGTCCAGGGTGTAGCCCAGGGCCATGATACTGGGAGGTTGTTCCACGAATTCACCACCCTTTCTATAAGGAAGCATTTCCTCAGGTTACATCTGAGTCTATCCCCTTTCACCTTCATTACATTACAGCTCGACTTATATTCCACAGTTAACCTCTCGGTTCTACGCGAATTACACTTATCAAGAGGCTGGATAGTCACCAGGAACATACAATGTTAAAAGCAATCAATCAGAATCTAACAAAACTACAATTCTAAAAACCATATATTATCACACTTTAGGATATAATTCTCTAGCGTTCAGGACATATTTCTTGAATAGATATGTTTTAAGGTTACTTCTGAATTGTATATAATCAGCTGCAGTTAATAAGAGTCCTATGCCCCCTCGTTCCAGAGCTTCCTTTCAACCACCCTTCCACATAATTATCAGCAGCTAACCGCTAAACATGATTTTTAAGCAGACAGGATCCTCTTTTGCTTGCAAAAATCACCTAGGGGCCCTTTTACTAAGCCGCATAAGTGCCTATGTGTGCCCAATGCACGCCAATTCCGAGTTACTGCCTGGCTACCGCGTGGCCCTTGTGGTAATTTCATTTTGAGCGCGAGTCCACAAAATATTTGTTATTTTCTGGAGCTCATCAGCTACGCGCATCAAGTGGCATTTGATGTGCGTAGGTCGTTACCGTCCGGTTACTGCATGACAGTTTACCTCTAGATCAATGGCTGGCGGTAAGGTCTCAGACCCAAAATGGACGCACGGCAATTTTGATTTTGCCACACGTCCATTTTTGGAAAAAAGTTTAAAAAGGCATCTTTTACAGGTGCACTAAAAAATGATTCTGCGCATGCCGAAAACACATGTCTAAACTACCACAGCTAAAGTCTAAAGAGAATCCACGTGCGTGGAGAACTCAATAGATCCCACAAAACGTGAAATATAAACAAAAAGGTGGGAATATGAGCCAGGCTATCCAATAACTGGACCTAAAATCAAGTTTAAAATAAACAATATTTATTAATTTTCAAACAAATGATAAAATAATTCCACATTAAAATTGACTCGACACAACGTTGTGTATCGGCCAGATGGCCTACATCAGGAGTCTATAAACAAAACATAATAAGAAAATACATAAATAAGATATACATTGAAATGAAAGCCGATGAAAAAAAACAATTAAAATATAAAGTATCATACGCTATACCATGTTGATATAAGGACTGAAAGACAGATGTAAGACAATAACCAAAAGTAATAATAAATTACCATACTAATGTAAGTATATTATATTTTATGTAAGTGCCTTTTTTATATGCAATTAGTTTTATGTATATGTTTTTTCCGTTCAAAGATATGCCTCAATATGTTTCAGTTTATTATCATTTTATCATCATTTTCTGACATATCACTTATATTAGTATGGTAATTTATTATTACTTTTGGTTATTGTCTTACATCTGTCTTCCAGTCCTTATATCAAATTGGTATAGCGTATGATACTTTATATTTTAATTGTTCTTTTTCATCGGCTTTCATTTCAATGTATATCTTATTTATGTATTTTCTTATTATGTTTTGTTTATAGACTCCTGATGTAGGCCACCTGGCCAAAACACAACGTTGTGTCTAGTCAATTTTAATGTGGAATTATTTTATCATTTGTTTGAAAATTAATAAATAATGTTTATTTTAAACTTGATTTTAGGTCCAGTTATTGGATAGCCTGGCTCATATTCCCACCTTTTTGTTTATATAAACTACCACAGGACATTTTTCAGCGCATCTTAGTAAAAGGACCCCTTAGTTCAGCCTCCCTGTTCCTCAGCTCAGTCTCTCTCTCCATTTACCTGTATTCCAAACAACTGGTTCAAACACTAGCGTCTTTAACAGTTCAATCCTTTGTTATATGTTTAATGCAGTGGCATAGCAAGGGCGGGGTGCTGGGGGAGGTCCGCCCCGGGTGCATGCTGCTGGAGGGTGCAGAGAGCAGCCACGCACCTGTCGGCTCCACTAGTTCCCTGCTCCCTCTGCCCCGGAACAGGTTACTTTCTGTTCCAGGGCAGAAGGAGCAGGGAGCCAGTGGAGCCAACAGGCGCGCGGCTGCTCTCTGCACCCTCCAGCAGCCAAAAATGCACCCGGGGGTGGTGTCATTGCGCTGGGGGGGGCATGCTGCACCCTGGGGGGATGGACGCCACGGCGATCCGCCCTGGGTGGCAGCCGACCTAAGATCGCCACTGTGTAAATGCCACAATCTTCAGTAACATTCAAAACAGGTAAAACTTTATCCCAATTTCCAGTCTTTTCCCCAGGTTTAAGACTGGCCAGCTTTAATCAAAGAACATCCAGTTTTGCTGGAACAGTCTTAACACAGGTTCACTCTGCAGGATACTTTCAAACTAAAGGTATATCCTCCACTCCACTGGCTGTTTATAAGCTGTGAATTACAAGCAAGCACTCATCTGGTCTCCTGCTTGTATAAATGAATCCGCTTAAGCTGGGCACTGCACTGTTCTAAATCTTCCATTTCATCACAGCCTAGTGAATAGGTGAGCTTCCAGCTGTTTCTAGTTCCATAGGCTCCTCTTGACTCTCTTCAGCAGCAACTCTGTACTCTGTGGTGACCAGTGGAAAAGCTCCACCCTCTCTGATGGCCTGAGGCAATCTTATATGGTTCCTTGGGAACTGGAGCTTCTCCTCCTCCTCCAGAGTGATTGATTCTCCATCTCTTAAAGGGATGGGCCTAGGGGACATACAGGCTCATTTTCAAAAGAGAAGGACGCTATCCTATCCTGTCTACCCTCTTTTATTCTAGTCATATATTATCTAGCTCAACTTATCATACACTACTAAGCCCAACTTTACATTGTTTTACTACTGTTTTATTAAAATTCTATTAAGTTTGTATTTCAAATTACCATGTAAGCCGCATTGAGCCTGCATTATGTGGGAAAGCGCGGGGTACAAATGTAATAATAATAATAATAATAATCTTTCGACACAAATCGGAAGACGGGCATCCTTCTCACAGGATCGCCCAAATCGGTATAATCGAAAGCTGATTTTGGGCATCCCCAACTGCTTTCCGTTGCAGGGACGACCAAAGTTCACAGGGGTGTGTCGGAGGTGTGGCGAAGGTGGGACGGGCGTGCCTAACACATGGATGTCCTCGACCCATAATGGGAAAAAAAGGGCGTCCCTGACGAGCACTTGGACGACTTTACCTGGTCCTGTTTTTTTTATGACCAAGGCACAAAAGGTACAGGAACTGATCAGATGACCACCGGAGAGAATCGGGGATGACCTCCCCTTACTCCCCCAGTGGTCACTAACCTCTTCCCACCCTAAAAAAAAATCTATAAAAATATTTTTTGCAAGCCTCTATGCCAGCCTCAAATGTTATACTCAGGTTCATCACAGCAGTATGCAGGTCCTTGGAGCAGTTTTAGTGGGTGCAGTGCACTTCAGGCAGGCGGACCCAGGCCCATCCCCCCCTACATGTTACACTTGTGGTAGTAAATGTGAGTCCTGCAAAACCCACCACAAACCCACTGTACCCACATGTAGGTGACCCCCTTCAACCGTAAGAGCTATGGTAGTGGTGTACAGTTGTGGGTAGTGGGTTTTGGGGGAGATTTGGGGGGCTCAGCACACAAGGTAAGGGAGCTATGTACCTAGGAGCAATTTCTGAAGTCCACTGCAGTGCCCCCTAGGGTGCCCAGTTGGTGTCCTGGCATGTCAGGGAGACCAGTGCACTACGAATTCTGGCTCCTCCCATGACCAAATGACTTGCATTTGGTCGTTTCTGAGATAGGTGTCCTTATTTTCCATTATCACCAAAAATCAGAAACAACCAAGTCTAGGGACGACCATCTCTAAGGATGACCTAAATTTCAGGATTTGGGCATCCCCGACCATATTATCAAAACAAAAGATGGACGTCCATCTTGTTTCGATAATATGAGTTTCCCTGCCCATCCATTGGGACGTTTTGCGAGGACGTCCTCAGCAAAACTTGGGCATCCCTTTCGATTATGCCCCTCTTTATATCCTGGAAACTTCCCTCCTCCAGTTCTTCAAGGGCCCTTGCCCACTATCTTCTTTCTCCTACTCTTCATTCGTTACCACACTAGGCTCATAAATGTAGGCAAATGAATAACAGTCCTAAATTTATAAACGTAGCTTTTAAACTCCTAAATTAAGGTCTGCTGATAATAGAGCACAAATTTAGGAGCCTAAGGGCCTCTTTTACTAAACCGTACTAGTGATTCCCAGTGTGGCCAATTGTGCCTGCGTCACATTTGCTGCCTAGGAATCGCTAGCACAGCTTAGTGCAAGAGTCCCTAAGTTTAGGAGCTCAGCTGTTCTTGAATATTGAGCCCATAATAAATATTTTTTGGTTTATATATGAAAGTAACACTAAACATGATGTGTTTTAATGAATTATAATGTCTTATGTTTTGTCTTGATATGTTTTATTTTGATATCTGCACTTGTACCTAGCATAGGTGAGACATAAATAAATGAAACACTATGGGCTCCTTTTATAAAGCCACATTAGCAATCCCTGCATGGCAAATGCAATGAAATCCAATTTCTATGGGTTTCGTTGCATTTGCCATGCCGGAATTGCTAGCATGGCTTTGTAAAAGAAGCCCTATGATTTTTCTTAGAATGCTGACCTTTCCTTTCTAGTTCCTTCAGAGCCTCTGTTAGTGCTTGGTCCAACAGGTTTTACAGATGCCATGAACATATAGTATATAAGGAAATAGGTCCAAGTTACAGTAGATGTAACTGTTCAGGCTCAATTTGTGGTATGTCAAATGCCTGGAAAAAAATAAATGTTAAACTATAAACTATGTATTTACTGCCTTTACTGAGAAAACAGGCAAAGGCGGAGTACAAGCTACAATAAAATGCAGAAATGAACTCTACCAATTAAAAGCAGGATGGAACACTCACATCATAATATACTCTCAACAAAACTAGATATACAACCACAATTATCATATCTACCCACAACATAGAACAGAATACTGAGAAGACTAAATTTTTTTATTAATAAATCCTTATCATCTGATTATTCTCAAAGCTTTACAATTGATAATATAACGTATCCTCTTGTATCCTCAATGAAAATCTTAGGGTTTACAACTGATCAGTTTTTATCCTTAGAAAGTCAAGTTTTGATTGTTGTCTCTAGTTCCTTCCATATGCTTTGGAAACTAAAGAATTGCAGTCATTTTTCACAAGACCAGTCTTCCATACCTTAACCCAATCTCTTGTTCTAACAAAAATCGACTATTGTAATTCCATCTATGCTGGAATTAATTGCTGCCTTCTTAAAAAAAAACTACAAACTGTTCAAAACATGGCTGCCTGTCTAATTTGTAAATCATAGCACTTTGCTAAAGTTGTACGTGCAGGACGTCAGATGCACTCACAGAAACATGATCAGATCATTCAGCAAGCAACACCGCGCGGCCGAGGAGAGGTCTTTGGCTGGCAGGGGTTGGGGTCCCCCGCCAGCAAAGGTACGTGGCGGGAGAGGGTTGGCAGCGGGAAGGGGGGTCCAGAGGGTTGCTGCGTTGGCGGCAGGGGGGTGAAAGTTGGTGGCAGGTGGGGGGGGGGGGGGTCAGCGGCACCGGGGGGGCTAAAATGTGCCCCCTCACCTCAGGCTCTGGACCCCCCTCCTGTCGAAGTCTGGCTATGCCCCTGGCACTCACGTTTGCGGCAAGTGCTAAAATTGTAGGCGTGCTAAACGTTAGAGACGCCAATGCATTCCTATGGGCGTCTCTAACGTTTAGCGTGCCCACAATTTTAGTGCGCATCAAAAACATGAGCATGCCTTAGTAAAAGACACCCTAAATAAATAAAAAAAACTAAATTCATGGTCATTACCAACCTATTTGACCAAACCAGCTACAACAGTTTCACAAGTGACAACACTTCATTCGCCATTGACAATAACCTGAAATTTCTAGGTATAATTATTGATAAACATTTAACTTTTGATACTCAAGTTTCCTCAGTAATCACAAAATCTTTCAGGTCTCTTTGGAAACTAGAAAGGATCAGACCCTATGTCTTATCAGAAACATTCAGACTATCGGTACAATCATTAACATTATCCCAATTCGATTATTGTAATGCCATATATGCTGGCTGTAAGGAGTACCTGTTGAAAAAACTCCAAACAGCTCAAAATACTGCAGCCAGGCTCATATACAAAATCTCTCATTTTGAAAGTGCCTTCCCTTTATTAATCAAATTACACTGGCTTCCCATCAAAGTGAGAATCACCTTCAAATTATGTAGCTTTATCTTTCAAATCCTAAATGGCACAGCTCCAGACTATATGGTACCATTAATAAACTTACCTCAAAGAAACACTAAATATGAGGCAAGAAGCTATCTCAGACTACACCTCCTAAATTGCAAAAAAGTGATCTACAAAATTGTCCACTCTGCAGAGACTTCACTTACCTAGGAACCAAATGGTGGAACTCCTTACCACCCAAAATAAGAAATATATAGGAATATACGAGATTCCGCAAAATCCTCAAATTGTTCCTATTTAAACAAACCCTCACAAAGAACAACCATTATTACCTGAATTAGTTATTACTCTATTTACCATTAACTTTCTCTTTGCTTCATGTACAATTTCTCATTCATAATAGATTTTCTAAATATTAAACTTCCATAGTTATCCCAGTTTATTTATGATACTGTATTGTAAAGTTGGATTCTTACAACAAATTAATTTCTTATGCATTATTCTTTGTTATGTATCCTACATTGTAAGCCATATTGAACTCAAACTTGTTTGGGATAATGTGGGATATAAGTGTCACAAATAAATAAAACTGGTCCATCAAATTTGATTTGGTATGTCACTGTCCTATATAAATGAACTCATTGATTTACCTCCATGTAATGCTTCCATGTCATCCAGAGAATATCTCATTTTACATTTCCCCTGTTGCAGAAACATATCTTACAAAATACCCAATGCTAACTTTTGTTATCAATGCACCAAAATCTGCAATTATCTTCCTAAACAAACTGATATACTAGTGATTTTGGGCTATTTTATAATTTATTGAAACTTACATTTTTAGCCCAATCTTCAACAATGTTAGAACTCAGTGCTGAAATGCTATTTCCTTATATTTCACTTCTTCCCTACGCCCCACTTAATTTGCTCCATCACCTCCTATATAACACTTTTACGATGTATTCTTTAAATGTAACTCTAATTTATTTCTTTTCTTTTCTTTTATGTTTATATTGTAAGCCACATTGACCCTGAGTTCCACTTGGGTTAGTGTGGGATAGAAATGCCATAAATAAATACATAAATAAATAAAATGCACAAAATACCATTTTACTGCTTAAAAGGCCTGCTTAAAACAGGTTAAGTCTGCTTAAAAGCCTTTGCAAGTTCTTGAATAGATTTTATTCTGACCTTGAACCTTGATATCTCTTTTCTTTTTTGCATTGGAATGGTATATATTCAATTTACAATGCATATTTTACTTGTTTACAGAAACAATACTACACCACCAACGAAAACAGAGCACTTAAACAATTCTGTCACAGAACTAAGAACAGCAGACAATAGTAGAGAAGTACAGCAGACATTAACAAGGAAAACTAATCATATCTAATTAGTGTTAAAATAATGCTCCCTTTTGAAACAGACTCTGTTTTATTACACAAACAATCTTGATGCAGAGCACACTGAGCTATAAGAATCTTTTGAGTTAAACAGAAAAAAATGCTCTGATACCCAATGTGGGGCAAAACCTGACAAGGAGTGGCTGTTGTTACCAGATGTCTGGACCATCAAGGGACCCATGCTGCTTACTGCAAACAGCAGGCTATCATTTCAACCTTTGTTGTTACTACTGAGCCTCCCATTGTGCTTTCAATTTAACAGCATCCCCAAGCAGGCAAAATACATTTCTTACAATATGCCCTTCAGTTCAGAGACAAATTCTTTTGAAACCTAACCTCTTATAGCATAATAGTTATTTGTTGCCATTTTCTGTGTTGTATCACAACACCGCCAGTTGAAAGCGGAACGGTTGCCGTTCAATTTGATCATTCAAAACCAGACCTACTGCATGGCTATCAGATACTCACAGCAAATCTAATTATGCTTTTTGAAATATGGGTATCTTAGAAATTGCATCACATTTTATTTTCATGAGGAGGGTCAAATAGAAATTTAACTTGCCCTCTTCCCCCCCCCCCCCCCCCCCATGCAAGAAACTCATCTAGTATTTCAAGGTGCATTATGGGAACAAAACCCTCTTCTTATTTACAGCAACAGAGGTTCTATAAATGGATTGACAAGACAGGGACCAAAAGAAAATATCTTCCTTTTTATTTGTATAATTTTCTTTTGAAAAGAACTGGCAAGAGAAGAACTTGTGTTAATACAGGTAGGTTTTCACAAAAATTTCCAAAGTCTGTGGATCGTATATATTTTGTACAAAAAAATGCTTGGAAATATACAAAAATACCAAAGTTTAGGCATCACGGTCACCTGGTGTGCTCAGCACTTTATCTGACCCCTGGGTGCTTTAATCTCATATATCTTGTGTGCATCAACTGCAATGTGAAGAAATAAGGACTGTAAGTTGTTTCCCGCCAGATATATAACAATGATGCAGGCATCTTCCGAAACACGGCATGTGCCAGGTCCTATATGAATAAACATTCTTTGACGCACCCAATTCAGAAGGCTCCTTTCAGAATCCCTCCTTTCAGTATCCTTCTCCACCACCGCCAACTCCAGGCTCTGGCATTTCTGCCTCGCCTCACCCCATGCTTGGAACAAACTCCCTGAGCCCATACGCCAGGCCCCCTCCCTGCCCATCTTCAAATCATTGCTCAAAGCCCACCTCTTCAATGTCGCCTTCGGCACCTAACCACTACACCTCTATTCAGGAAATCTAGACTGCCCCAACTTGACATTTTGTCCTTTAGATTGTAAGCTTCTTTGAGCAGGGACCGTCCTTCTTTGTTAATTTGTACAGAGCTGCGTAACCCTAGTAGCGCTCTAGAAATGTTAAGTAGTAGTAGTAGTAATCTGCCGAAACACGGCACGTGCCAGGTCCTATATGAATAAACATTCTTTGACGCACCCAATTCAGAAGGCTCCTTGTGCTTGTTGTTTTCTCTTTTGTTTCTCCCTTTTGTCGGCTAACAGTTAGGCCTGAGCATTTATGCTAGCCATAGGGCTGTTTTAAGTATTACTGCCTAATTGGCGTAGATATGCATATAAGTTATAGTATTCTATAAGTTTGTAAGTTTAAGTCCCATCCATGTTCCACCCCTGCACACACACCCTTGCAAATACGTGCTATGTAAGTTAAGCAGGTATTTGCAGCATAATGCTTATGTGGAATGTTGGCATTTATGCACATGCAAGCACAAATATTTACTAATGTAATGGCATGTAAATGTTAGTCCCTATGTTAAACAATTGCCCCCTTAGTGCTATTTTCCACACGCAGTGCATTTCTACCAAGCCACTTACATTTAACAGTAGTGCACTTTTGTACAAAGTCTGCTTCATATGAACATTTAAGTAGCTGTTTCATTAATGAGCTGCTGTGATGCAAAGTCATGCAACCAGGGCCATAGCAAGTTATAATTGCACTCTGTGTGACTTGTTCACTCTGGTGTCCCCACCAAACCTCCCCGTCCCTCCAGAGGGAAATGGGGGTCTTCAGGAGGGGGGATGGATGCCCTTTGGGCTAGAGGGTTTCTTCTTGGGGGGGGGGAGGGTTAGCTTTCAGGAAGGGAGTAGATGCACATGGTGAGGGGGGGGGGGGGTAGCGTAGGCCTCTAAAACGTTTCGTTAAATCTAGAAGCTGAGATCTCTCTTGGTGCTCCTTCTCCATCCCTCCAATATTTTCCTCAGTGAAAATTTTTGGATGGGAGAGGAATCCCCTCCTAGATCAGTAGCAGCTATTTCAGAAACTGATTTACTTAGGGTCTTTCCCTATTCTGTGTCTATAGCCAAAAAAACAGATGATTAAGGTACATCTGCATATCACAGACATAAGCCAACAGTCTCTCTTCCCAAAGCAGGCTGTCAACTGTGTGACAGCTCCACCTCGATACATGAAGCAAAGAGGCAAATACCTCTCTCTTTCTTACCCCTTTCACCCAATCTGTCTCTCTCTCATACCCCCTTCCCACTTTACCGAGTCTCCCTCTCATATGCCTTTACCCAGTCTCTATCTCATACCCCCTTCCCGCCTTCATTCTGTCTGTGTCTCTCTGCGACATACCCCTTCACCCAGTCTGTCTCTCTCTCGCACCTTGTTCTCCTTACATTGGCTGCCTCACAAATAGTGCTTCTCCCATTTGTGCGCCATGAACCATGCTGCACAATGTAGGAAGTTCATGCTGGTCTTGTGGTTTTACTTTAGAGTGAGCTGAATCGCAGTGTACACATAGGAGAAACGCTGTTTGTGAGGCAGCTCAAATGGCATTCAGGGCATGAGATCCCAGGTACCAGTGAGCAGGGGAAGTAATGGACGGGGCACAATTTCGGCACCCCTGCCTCCCTTGCACCCTGTGCAGCCACAAATACTTCACTATGGCCCTGCATGTAACACAGCTCATTTATATAGAAAAATGTGAAAACAACATGTGAAAAATGCTTTGGGGGTCTGTTTTTGCTGAAAACATAAGTACAGCGTGTTCTGTGCTAATCAGTTAGTGCAGTTACATTGCTGTGGGCTAACCATTTAGCATATGCTTAGTACATCAGACCTTACCGCCTATATAATGGGTGGCGGTAGGGGCTCACATGCTAATGACATATAAGTACATAAGCACTGCCACGCTGGGAAAAGACCAAAGGTCCATGAAGCCCAGCACTCTGTCTCCGACAGCGGCCAATCCAGGCCCCAAGAACCTGGCAAAAACCCAGAGGCAAGCTTGAGGCTGCAACCACTTGTGGTGGGGGTAAGATTTAACATCTACCCTCAGAAGAGGCCTACTGGGTGGGTGAAATGGGTTGCAATGGGAAAAAGGGTGTTGGAAACTCATTGACATTGCAGCCATTAGAGGAAGGGGGCCTGGCAACACCCTAGGCCTCAGGGTGGCGTACTGAATTCCATGAAGCTGTATTTTAGCTAGATCATGTCTGACTACTTGAGTGCTTATATACATTCAATGGATGACTCTGTGATGGGTTTGAATCCTGGTCTGCAGGTTCTGAAGGAAAGATATTGCAAAGACCAAACCAGGCTGAGATATTGGTTCTTGTTAATTTGTTTGCTATTTTGTTGTTAATAAAACCATGGCCATTCATTTTTGCCATAAAGTATAGCTTCTTAGTTTTATTTTGTTTTGGATGTGTGCGGAAGTAGTGCAATTGCCTATGTTGCTCAATTATTAGATTAGGTAATTTTATTGAGATTTCCCTTTTCCTTCTAATTATAACCTGAATTTCAGTACAAAAATGATTTTCTCCTCAAATGTGATTTCTTCTCTGGCTCAGTACCCTTGCCTCTTCTGACGGCAGTGTTGCACAACAATTAAAGTAGCATTTTTTAATCAGAATACATGCATGCAGACAGATGATGATGAGGCAGCCATGGAGACACGAAACACAGTTTTTAAAATCTTTCTCCATATTTCTTATGCTCCTGTTCTTGTTCTTATGTTATGTAATTACATGTGGCTGTTGTTTCTGACCAAAAAACCTTGAAGGTTAACCAGAAAGACTGGCAGACAGCTTGGAACTCTCTCTGAAGTTCTAGAAGATCTGAGATGTTTTGGCTCGTCTTTTATTTGATGACCTTCCACCACCCTTTGTCTTGATCACAGTTCCATTATTCAAAGGGGCCCTTTTACTAAGGTGCAGTAAATGCTAGTGAGTGCTTACCGTAGCTTAAAAGGGCTTACTGTGGGATGTGCTCAGGCTCCTGCTGTAAGATCCCAATCTGTTTGCGCAAACCACATGCTAAAAGTATTTTTACTTTTTTCAGAAGAGGCATGTCTGGGCCCGCAGAGTGGGAGTTTTTGCACCCTCTTCAACATCTTTCTGGCTCTGTTGTTCACCCTCCTCCAGTCTTTAGATTTCACCGCATTTGTTTATACAGACAACATCCAGTTCCTTGCCACTCTAGATCCTACAGATGCATTACAAATCCATAACATGAATAAGAACTTAATGTTGGTCACATCTTGGCTTGGAAACAAAAAATTATCCATTAACCTTAATAAATTGCAGGCTGTGCTCTTCACTAGCAACCCTGACAAGGCCCTTATATTACCCATACTCCTTTGTTCTACCATAGTTCCATTGACCAGCAACGTCAAAATCTTAGGAGTCACTATTATCAACTCACTAACATTTACCTCCCAGATATCCTCCATCGTAAAACACTCATTCTATAAGCTTTGGATGATCCATTCAGTATGCTCAATTCTTGCCTATTCTGCTTTGGATATCCTCATCCACTCCTTAGTCATTACCCAGCTTGATTTTTGCAATATCTTTTACCAAGGAATAAGATCAAATGACCTACAGCGTATTCAAATAGTCCAAAACATGGTCATTAAATTGATCACTAGTCATGACAATGTCACACCCCTCCTAAAGGAGGTCCACTGGTTACCTGTGTCTCATCGTGTCACATTCAAACTCCTCCTCTTAGTATGCAAAATCCACATATCTGGAGAATATCTATTTCTTTCCCGATTTCTAACACCCTACTGTCGAGGTAAGACATTGCATTCACTCCAACAGAACAGACTTATTGTTCCCTCATTCAGCAAAGTTGTACATGACTCCACCAGACATTCTATCTTCTCTGTCCAGGGTCCAGTACTCTGGAATGCTATACCGAATTACCTTCATGGTAAACTTAAAAACCTATCTGTTTACTGGTACCTACTCTTAGGTAGGTTTCCATGAGGTAGACCTGGACTGCGCAGCTGCTCTTTGTGTTTCCCTTCCCCTCTTTCCTATCATCAATGTAGTTTTCCCCCTTCCCTTGTTCTTTCTTTTGTTGTCCTCTCATTTTCTATATTAGATTGTAAGCCACCTAGACATCTATTTGATGGGCAGGATAGTAAATCTTTACATAAACTTGAAACATGAAAAGTATAAAAATAATGGAGGATGCTTACAATATGGTATTGGAACAATGACCAAACTATAAAAACCATGAGAGTATCACATAGAAACATATTGTTAATTCCACTTTAAATAACACATCAAACAAAGGAAATGTATGAAAGCTCTGTTTGCCTATCAGTGTAATCAAGCGTAGCATATGGGAAAGTTTATACAGACATAATAAATGTAGAAAGAACAACTGCTGAGCAGAAAAGCAGCAGTGAGAAAATAAATATTGCTAACAATATTTTACTATGAAAATAATAGAAAAGCCAGGATCTTAATGTAAATAGAAATATTCTAGCAGGGTCTTAAGGTCTATAAGGCAGATGATTAAAGAACACAATGAAACAGAAAAGCATACATGAAGAACACACATAAAAAAATAACTTGAAACAATGGTAGTGGGTAAAAATGACCACAGCTTTGTTAATATAATGAAATCTAGCATATAAAATTACCCTGCTAATTGTAACTCTTGATGCTTTTCCTAAGAGAATCAATTATTCATATTCAGGGATGAGAAGCCAAAAAAAATTGTTTTTGTCTTGTTTCGGTGTCATTTAGGAAAATTTCCCATTTTGTTCAAGGATTCCCCTCCCCTTGCCCTTTTATCATCACGGGAAAAAAGAAAAGTTTGACCCCTTCCTGCACTCCTCCCCCTATGATCCAAGCCCCCCCCCCATCTGATCCCCTGCTTATGACCACTCCTTCCAAGCCCCCCTCCCTGCAGGACCCCGTCTACATTCCCTATAAGCACCCAGGTGGTCCATTGGGGAGGCAGTGGCCACATCCAATATGGTAGCTACAACTTTTCACCCTACTCTTGTAGTATCATATTAGAATATGACCATGGCCAAAATGACCCATCTTAACAGCAGGCCATGTTGATAATTATGCCTCTTAATGCATGTTAAGGAGCAAAAATTGTACATTATTCCCTTAACAGTCATTAGTAACTACATACCTTAACAGGAGCGGGTGGCACTCTTCTGAGATGGCATCGCCTCCTGCTCTTACATTTCCAACCCCTTTCCACCAATTTACCTTTTCTTTGTTGTTCTTTCAAAGGCGGTGGCAGCGATTCCCAGAGGCTGCCCTGATGCCGGTCCCAGCCCCTTATAGCTACTGAAGCCTGCCTCTGAGGAAACAAGAAGTTACATCAAAGAGTCAGGCCACAGTAGAGAGAAGAGGCCAGAACCAGTGGCAGGCAGCTTCTGGGAATCGCTGCCACCGCCTTTAAAAAAATGAGAAAGAAAAGGTAAATTGGTGGAAAGGGGCTGTGGAAGGAAGGGGAGATGGTGGAAGATGGCAAAGGCGGTAGCAGCTAATTCCTCACCTCATGAGAGGCAGCGGTGGCATCTCATTCCTCACCCGGAGAGGGGGGGGGGGGCGGTGGCGGCTTATTCCTCACTGCAGGTGGCAGATTGTCTTGGACTGCCCCTGCACCTAAATATTACTTCACTAGGGCCTCATGGCCTAAATTCATGAACCTCTGCCTCATTGGCAATCATGTAATGGTTGTTTTCAATTCACTTTGTGTGGAAGTGATTTATTTTCTCAATTCACAGCAAGGGTAGCTCGGCATGCAGCAATGCATGAGCATGTCCATATTTGCTGGCACTTCATGACCTGTGATATTGCAAGCCCTATTCTATTTAATATTCAAGTATTTTTCTACTGGCAGTGCTCATAGAGTTCCACAAACCAGAACAGCCATGGGCATTCCAGACTGGGTAACTCAAAAGAAGCATAGAGACATTCCCTGTCCCTTCCAATTGCGACATTCCTCCCTCTCCCCTTTCTTCTCATCTCTATACATTGGTAAGGTAATTTTTAAAAGTTCACAATTGCAGTGCTTTACATGCAGAAGTATGCTTTTTATAAAACTGCATGATTAATATGAACATAAACATGTGTATAAGGTCTGTACATGTATAATCTTGCCCAAATTGAGTGGAAGTAGTCCTGGGGAGCTGTATTCATCCTCATGCACACTTTAAAAATTCACTCATTTATGTCTAAATTAACACAGGAAACAAAGCAGGTGAAAATGTAGGCATTCAAAATCTCTGGGTGATTTTCAAAGCATACGCAGATATGAATTTTCACTTTGATAATTTGTTGAAGCCCACATAGGAAAAATATATACATCCATTATGCATGTGCATAAATTACCACCTCAGTATCTAATATAACCAAATCAAAGCCCCTTCACCCTCGGAGGTGGGATGATAGGTTAAAAAGTCCATAACAGGCTTTAATCCTTCTGGAGAGGCATGATATAAGATCTTTGGAGACCAGTGGCATAGCTAGGACTGATTAGGCTCTAGGTAGAACAATTAATATGGGCCCCCCTATAACACCATCTCTCCCAAGGCCCCCACAGCTTAATAAAAGGGCCCCTGTGAGTGGTACATCACAACCAATGTTGACTGATTTGTGTTCCATTAACAATGCTCCATTATAATTATAATTACAATAACAATTAATATTTTGTATTGTATTACAGCATGAACGTTTACCACAGTGATGTCATCTATCTGACACAGGGGCCCTTTTTCTAAGCAGCAGTAAAATTTGCAACTACTGTGGCATGTCGCTGGACTTTGCCATGTGGTAGATGCAAATGTAAGGTAGTAACAATTGACAGTGTTTCCAACATTTAACGTTGTAGGTGCCACATTATGTTTGGGATCTGAATTGACAAGAGAAGGATTGTTTTGCCATATTTATGCAGACAGTATTACGGTTATGATCCCAAGCAGCTCCTATGGCACACAAATGTTTAATGCTAATTAGTTCCTGGATGCTGCACCACAAATTGAAGTTAAATACTAATAAAACAATATATTGTTTGATAGTAATCCAGATCCTATTATCATAGATCAAACTAGGTACTCGCTTTCACCTGTGATTAAGATCCTTGGGGCGTACTTAGATCAAACTCTTTTATCTTTGGAGTTCATGCTAATGCCTTGGTCAAAAGATTCTTTTTCCTTCAAGAAATTTGAGGCTCATTAGAAAATTCTTTGAACTTGATCAGTTTAGGCTGCTAGTACAATCATTATTTCTTTCTAAGTTGGATTACTGCAATCTTTTGTATCTAGGTACCCCAAAATAGACTGTAAACTGCAAACCATTCAGAGTACGGCTGTGCGTGCTTAATTTTTTCATAGCAAATATACAATTGTATATCATGATGTTTTGTCAAGATTCATTGGTTGCCAATTGAGGTGAGGGTTTAATTTAAATTTGAATGTGCATTGTTCAAGATCTTGAATGATGAATATCTGGAATCTTACTTGGAGCTTATATCTACTGAGAGAGTAAGGAGATCAATGTATAACTCTCATTTTATTTCCCCTACATTGAAGGGTGTTAAACATTTTGAAATTTATGATAAACGTCTTGCATCTCAGGCTGTTAAAGCATGGAAAGAACTGCAACCAAGCTTTAGCATTTTGTCTATTTTTTTTACTCTAAAAGAAATGAAAAATGTTTTATTTTTAAGAAGTTTGTTTGATATTTTATCCCAGGAGTTTGTCCTGGTTTTCTTTTGATTATTGTGAACCACTTTGAACCTAGTGGTGACAGCGGTATAGAAGTACAATATAAATAATGTAATGTAATAGTTTTACTTGGAGTTAGCATGGAAGCACTTAACACCTCTTATTTAGGGAACAATAAGTGGTGTTTTAGACTTTTTTCTTTTTTGATTTGTTTCACACACTTGTTTTAATACAAACTTTTTATCTTCTCAGAATAATTTTAGTGTACATTAACTGAAGTAATGTAAATGAATTCATGTATTAAATTGAGTTGTCATGCAATAATTTTTTTTGAAGGTTTGCTAACAAACTATGGGTTAGATTTACTAAGTGGTGCTATGAGCGCATTAGCGTTTTTAACGTGCGTAAATGGTTTATGTGCGTTAAATGCTAATACACCCATAGAAATGTATAGGCGCGATAGCGTTTAATGCACCTTAAATTTAAGGTGCATTAAACACGCTAATGCACCTTAGTAAACATAGCCATATGTGTAATAAATATATATCCCTCATGTGTAATGCATTTTTTTTGTATCAGAGAAGGTGCACTTCATGTATACATAAGGAGCCAGAAACCTCTTATTATTTACAAATGTGTGATACTCACCTTCGTTTAATCCAGATCCAGATGTACCTTTCAGTTACTGTGGTGCACTAACAGATTTAGGACTAGATTCTATAAATGGTGTTGAATTATCAGCACAGAAAAAAAAACACGGCTTGGCACTATTCTGTAACCAGCACAGACATGGTTTATAAAATACACATATTTATTTATTAATTTATTTAGATTTTGCTCACGCCTTTTTCAGTAGTAGCTCAAGGTGAGTTACATTCAGGTACACTGGATATTTCTCTGTCCCAGGAAGGCTCACAATCTAAGTTTGTACCTGAGGCAATGGAGGGTTAAGTGACATGCCCAAGATCACAAGGAGCAGCAGCGGCATAGGAGGAGATTCTGTATATGGCGCCTAAAAAACCAGCGCTGAAATCAGTGCCGACTAAGCGTATTCTGTAATCGGAACCTAGATTTAGATGGCAATTATAGAATATGCTTTGTTGATATTTCAGTGCCAATATCTGCATGCATCCATTTATGCCAACGAAAACTTGGTGTAAATCTCAGCACGTAGATTTAGGCGCACTGGCCATATTCTATAACCAGGGGGCCCTTTTACTAAGACACAATTAAAAGTGGCCTACATTGGTGTAGACCCATGTTTTAGATGCGCACTGGTCCATTTCCTCAGCGCGCCTGGAAAAAAAGGCTTTTTATTTAATGTGCCGGAAAATGGACATGCGGCAAACTCAAAACCAGCATGTGTCCATTTGGCCTGAAACCTTTCTGCCACCCATTGACTTTGGGGTATGGTCTCATGCGCTAACCAGACAGTAAGCGTCAAGCACATGTCAACTGCCAATTACCGCTGGGTAAGCGCCACTCAGCATGAAATAAAAGAATAATTTGTCCCGGCATTATGGGCGTTTGCCAAATCCAAAATTACAACCAGGAGGGCCCTCTTGCCTGAAGGTACTCTCATTTTGGCGCATGCTGCACACACGTAGAGTCTACCGCACCTTTGTAAAAGGGCTCCTATGTGCATTAGGATTTACGTGTGGATCATTATAGAATACAATCCGTGCGTAAATCTTAATTGAGGCCAAAACATCAATAATTGTTTGTTAGCAGCCAATTATTGGTGCTGATTGGCTTGTTAAGCAAATACATTGCTCAAGCAAACAGGCTATGTACGCTGATTTGCATACACAACTCTAATCTCCATTTATAAAATCTGGAGGTAACTGCACAACTGACAGCATGCGATTCGTGCCCAGCACTAACTGCAGTTTACAGTCCATGCCCATTCTCTGCCCAGTTCCTGCTCCCTAACACACCATGCAGTTAGCACGTGAATTAGCACACATTGTCATGCCAGCACAAAGACAGTTACTGCACTCGTGTGGTAGCAATGCATGCTAATTTGCATGTTAACTGCTTATTGTACTTTAGTAAAAGGTCCCCTTTGTGTACTAACAATAAAACCTTAACTTGAATTCTAAAATTTACCTGCAGGCATGTTATGATCTAATATTTCTAAGTAGTCCACTTAGGATTTAGTAAGATAAGCATCTTCAAAGTGGCTTTAAATAAATGTTATTTCATTTTAAAATGCATAACTCTTTCCATTCACAGCACTGGGCATGGGACAAGGATAAAATGGAACAACTTGTAAATTTCTGGAATATGATTCATTTTATGAACGGCTAGGAGAGGACGATTTTGTGTTGTAAGATTAGTTTAATCCACACTCAAGTTTCCATTTGTGATTGTATAAATAGGACAGACTGAGAGGAAGTGATGATAATCCAAGGATTCCCTTACGTCTCTGCAATTGATGGGTTTTGGGATCATGTGTTTTATGTTCAAATTAGTGTTACCACTATATTTTTCAGATACATGTTTAGCTCCTTCGAAGTCCACTCCATCCGTCTATTTGCTCCTCTGCCTCTCCGAGTAGCAGTCATTTATCGACCCCCTGATAAGTCCCTTTCTTCCTTTCTCACTGACTTTGATGCTTGACTTTCCTTCTTTCTTGAACCTTCATCTCCTTCCCTCATTCTTGGGGATTTTAACATTCATGCTAACGATCCCTCTGACTCTTATGCTTCGCAGTTTCTTGCTTTAACATCCTCTTTCAATCTTCAACTGTGTTCCACTGCCCCCACTCACCAGAATGGCCACTGTCTTGATCTTATCCTCTCCACTAACTGTTCACTCTCCAGTTTCTGTGCCTCAACTCTTCCTCTCTCTGACCATCATCTGATAACTTTCACACTTAAACAACCTCCTCCCCAATCCCGTCCGATCTTAACCAATACATTTAGGAATCTTTAGGCTATTGACCCTTCTACTCTGTTCTCCAATGCTTCAAATCTCTTCTCTACCACTATGCTATCCAAATCTGTCATTGAGGCTGTCTCTTTCGATAATACTATTCTCTCCTCTGCTCTGGATACTCTCGCTCCTCTCATTTCCCCGTTCTGTAAAACGTACCAAACCCCAACTGTGGCTGACCTCTAGAATCTGCTACCTACGTTCCTGTGCCCGCTCTGCCGAACGCCTTTGGCTGAAATCCCGTGCCCATGCTGACTTCATACATTTCAAATTCTTGCTGACCTCCTTCCAGTCTGCTCTTTTACTTACCAAACAGGACTATTACATCCAGTTGACTAATTCTCTTGGCTCAAACCCTCGTCGTCTCTTTGCCACACTGAACTCTCTCCTCAAAGTGCCTTCACCTCCAACCCCCCCTTCACTTTCCCCCCAAACTCTGACTGAGTTCTTTCATGATAAGGTCCACAAGATTAAACTTGAATTCTCAACTAGGTCACCTCCACCTCTCCTTCCCTTAGTCCATTCTCTCAACAAACCAACCCCTGCCTCCTTTTCTTCCTTTTCTGAAATCACTGAAGAGGAAACTACACATCTTCTTTCCTCCTCAAAACTAACTACCTGTTCCTCTGATCCTATTCCCACCCATCTACTTAGCACTATCTCTCCTACTGTCATCCCGTTTATCTGTCATATCCTCAATCTTTCACTGTCCACTGTGACTGTTCCTGATGCCTTCAAACATGCTGTAGTCACACCACTCCTTAAAAAACCTTCATTGGACCCTACCTGTCCTTCCAACTATCGCCCCATCTCCCTCCTCCCTTTCCTATCCAAGATACTTGAACGTGCTGTTCACCGCTGTTGCCTTGACTTTCTTTCATCCCAAGCTATTCTTGATCCACTTCAATCTGGCTTTCGCCCCCTTCATTCAACTGAAACAACGCTTGCTAAAGTCTCCAGTGATCTGTTCTTAGCCAGATCCAAAGGTCTCTATTCTATCCTCATCCTTCTCGATCTATCTGCTGCTTTTGACACTGTTGATCACAGCCTGCTCCTTGATACGCTGTCCTCACTTGGATTTCAGGGCTCTGTTCTTTCCTGGTTTTCTTTTTATCTCTCCAAGCGTACCTTTAGTGTATACTCTAGTGGATCCTCTTCTACTTCTATCCCACTGTCAGTTGGTGTACCTCAGGGATCTGTCCTGGGACCTCTGCTCGTCTCCATCTATACTTCTTCTCTTGGTACTCTGATCTCATCCCATGGTTTTCAGTATCATCTTTATGCTGATGACTCCCAGATTTACCTCTCCACACCAGAAATCTCAGCTGAAACCCAGGCCAAAGTATCAGCCTGCCTGTCTGACAATGCTGCCTGGATGTCTCAGCACCATCTGAAACTAAACATGACCAAGACTGAGCTTATTATCTTTCCCCCTAAACCAACCTCTCCTCCTCCCCCATTCTTTATTTCTGTGGATAACACTCTCATCCTTCCTGTCTCATCAGCTCGTAACCTTGGGGTCATCTTTGACTCCTCCCTCTCCTTCTCTGCACATATTCAACAGACTGCTAAAACCTGTTGTTTCTTTCTCTATAATATCAGCAAAATTTGCCCTTTCCTTTCTGAGCACACTACCAGAACCCTCATCCACGCTCTTATCACCTCTCGCTTAGACTATTGCAACTTGCTTCTCACAGGTCTCCCACTTAGCCATCTCTCTCCTCTTCAATCTGTTCAAAATTCTGCTGCACGACTAATATTCAGCCAGGGTCATTATGCTCATATTAGCCCTCTCCTCAAGTCACTTCACTGGCTTCCTATCCGTTTCCGCATACAGTTCAAACTCCTCTTATTGACCTATAAGTGCATTCACTCTGCAGCTCCTCAGTACCTCTCCACTCTCATCTCTCCCTACATTCCTCCCCGGGAACTCCGTTCACTGGGTAAATCTCTCTTATCTGCACCCTTCTCCTCCACTGCTAACTCCAGACTCTGTTCCTTTTATCTTACTGCACCATATGCCTGGAATAGACTTCCTGAGCCGGTACGACAAGCTCCATCTCTGGCCATCTTCAAATCTAAGCTAAAAGCCCACCTTTTTGATGCTGCTTTTAACTCCTAACCTTTAGTCACTTGTTCAGAACCCTTATTTTATCATCCTCACCTTAATATTCCCTTATCTCTTTTTGTACTGTTTGTCTGTCCTAATTAGATTGTAAGCTCTGTCGAGCAGGGACTGTCTCTTCATGTTCAAGTGTACAGCGCTGCATACGTCTAGTAGCGCTATAGAAATGATAAGTAGTAGTAGTAATATGAATAAACCCTGATATGTTATGGGAGTTGTGAAGAAACAGTGTGTTTTAAGCCTCTAAAATATATTAAGATACTAGTAAAAAAAAGGCCCGTTTCTGACACAAATGAAACGTGCGCTAGCAAGGTTTTTCTCGGAGTGTGTATGTTTGAGAGAGTGTATGTGAGAGTGACTGTGTGTGAGAGACAGAGTGAATGTGTGAGTGTGTGTGTGTGTGTGTGTGAGAGAGAGAGAGAGTGAGTCTGGATGCAAGTGTGTCTGTGAGAGAGAGAGAGAGAGAGAGAGAGAGAGAGAGTGTGTGCAAGTGCATATGTGAGACACAGTGTGAGAGAGAGTGTGTTTCACACAGATACAGTGTGTGCGAGAGAGAGAGTGTATGTGAGACACAGACTCTCTGTGAGACTGAGTGTATGAGACCAAGAGAGTGTGTGAGTGACTGTGTGACACATGGAGGGGCATAATCGACCAGAAACGCCTATCTCCATGGGCGTTAATCTCCGAGAACGGGTCCGTGAAGGGGCGGAGTGAACCGTATTTTTTTAAAAAAATAGACGCCCATGCTTTATTCGCCAAGGTGTGAGCTGGGCGTTTTTGCTTTTCACCGATAATGGAAAATGAAATCGCCCAGCTCAAAAACGAATAAATGCAAGGCATTTGTTCGTGGGAGGGGCCAGGATTCATAGTGCACTGGTCCCCCTCACATGCCAGGACACCAACCGGGCACCCTAGGGGGCACTTTTACAAAAACAAAAAAAAAGGTAAAAGAGCTCCCAGGTGCATAGCACCCTTCCCTTGGGTGTTGAGCCCCCCAAATCCCCCTCAAAACCCACTGCCCACAAGTCTACACCAGTACTATAGCCCTAAGCGGTGAAGGGGGGCACCTACATGTGGGTACAGGGGGTTTGGGGGGGGGTTGGACGACTAGTAGCATTAAGCAGCACAATTGTAACAGGTAGGGGGGGATGGGCCTGGGTCCACCTGCCTGACGTCCACTGCACCCCCTAACAACTGTTCCAGGGACCTGCATACTGCTGCTTGGGAGGAGGGTATGACATTTGAGGGTGAAAGTAAAAAGTTGTGAAACATCATTTGTTGTGGTGGGAGGGGGTTAGTGACCACTGGGGGAGTCAGGGGAGGTCATCCCCGACTCCCTCTGGGGGTCATCTGGTCATTTAGGGCACTTTTTGGGGCCTTATTCGTCAAAAAACAGGGTCCAGGAAAAGTGCCCTAAATTCTAGCTACAAACGCATCCATTATCGGCGAAGGGCGCCCATCTCTGTTCGGGTGATAACCACGCCCCAGTTCCGCCTTCACCACGCCTCCGACACTCCCCCGTCAACTTTGTCCGCATCCGCGACGGAGTGCAGTTGAAAGCGTCCAAAGTTCGGCTTTCGATTATGCCGCTTTATTTGTTTTTGTGAGAAGAACGCCCATCTCCCGATTTAGGTCGGAACTTGGGCGTTATTCTCGTTCGATTATAAGCAGGATGGTGAATGTGATTCAGTGTGAGACATAGAGTGTGTGACAGACAGTGTGTGAGAGTGAGAGAAAGACATTGACTGTGAGAGAGAGAGTGTGAGAGAGAGAGTGTGTGTGTGACAGAGATACCTCCCCCCTCTGGTGTCAGGCCCCCCCTCCCTCTCTCTGGTGTCAGGCCCCCCCCCCCCTCTCTCTCTCTGGTGTCTGAGCGTTACTGTGCAGGACACTGAGCTCTGGCTGTGCTTCAAGGAATTGACCAATCCTATTTAATAGAATGCACCTCCAACATTTTGAAGCCGAGAAACCTCATGTGGTTGGTCACTTCTGCTTGTGACGAATCCGGAAGTACGTGATGTCAATTCAGGAGATGGATACAGAGAGCAGGAATGCCTCAATCATGCAGTCAGCTTCAGAATGTTGGAGGTGCATTTTATTATATAGGATTTTCCTGTTTTAATTATGTCCTGAAGTGTATTTCTCCTATTTGGCCAGCAGGTGGTGTTTCTTTGCTATAAAGCTGTTATAGGGAACTGAACATTCTTTTTCTTTAACACAAGCAGGAAGCAAGCAGCAGTATACTTTTAAAACTTGTTGACTGGGCTCTGATTGGCCTGGAGTTTGAAAACTTACCCAGTAGTACTGGCTGTTGCTTTAGTCTTAGCCCGGGAGAAAAGAGAGACAGGTCTCTTTGCTGGGGCTTGGTGAATTATATGTCCTGATCTCCCCACGTACTTTCTAGGAAGTAAGCAACTGTTTAGTTAATGTTATAATTGATCCATATTCAGTTACCTGTTATTGTTCTGCTGATTGCACATTTTTGTTCCACTGTTTGATTTTTTAAAAGACATTGAACAATATTTAGTTTATTGCCTCTCTGTCTTGACTAATAAATAATCCTGGTGGTTTCTGTGTTGGGTCTCTGAGTGCTTTCTGGGAACTGTGGGACCACTGGGAGTGTGGCTCCGGTAACCTAGAAATCACTGGGATAATTTGAGAGCAGGAGACTCTCCCAGAGGCAGCTGTGATGCAGTTGGTGAGAGGAGGGTGCTAGTGTAGAGCACAAGTGGCAGGTGCAGGCGGACCTGAGCTGTGCTGGGGATAGAACCTCTAAGTGGCCACATGGTAACCCCAGGTGGGTGGCTAGGCATTTTATGACAGACCTTGTCCTCTTTTTTTTTGGTGACAGCATGGTGGGATTGTCAGACTCAGTGTGTGGAGTGAGTGGTTCAGAGTCTTTTTTTTTGTCTGTAACCCACAGATAGCAATTAATAACAGTTAATGCTGTACGCTATAGTTCAATTTTTAGAAACAATGGGGGAAAGGTTAGGGAAAGTAGTTTAAAAAGTTTGCTTTTTATGATTCTGTCTTTATCAATAAACTTACCTTACCTTTTTTAAACCCAGCCTTTAAATCACCAAAGCACAGTGTATAAAAAATGTTCACTTACCCAGAGAAATGTCTTCTTTTCTCAGAGCTTCTCAGAAAGAAAGTTTCCTGGGACCTTTCCTCTCTATATAGTTTTGATTCTATGGGGACTCCTTTGAAGGCTTTGGAGCTAACACAGGAATCTGATTTCCCTAGTATCCTTTGCAACTATTCTACTTTCCTTACTCCTTTAATTAACACTTTATTCAGGTCAGTAGCACTGCTACCTCACTTCTAGGTAAGAACAGAAAGTAAATTCTTTTAAGACAAAGTTTAGCCCTGCTACTATCATTTTTAATGCTCTTGGCTGTTATAGTTAAGTTTCTGCCTCAAGAAGGAAGTTTCAGTTTAAAACTATGGTTGCACACAATCGCTGTGCCTTTTAGAGGCTATCTGTTAATGCTGTATGCTGTGATTCAAGTTTTAGAAACTACAGGGAATAGGGTAGGGAAACTAGTTAATAAAGTTTGCTTTTTTAAATTCTAACTGTCTTTATCAATAAGTCTGTCTTACCTTTTTTAAATTCCAACCTTCAAATCGCCAAAGCACAGAGTAGAAAAAAAATGTCTACTTACCCAGAGAAATGTCCTTTTCTCTCAGAGCTTCTCAGAAATCTCAGATTTAACTATGAGAGCTCCTAAACATCCTGCAATGCATAGCTCAGGCTTACAGAGCTTGAGCCGCATGTTTCAGGAAGTTTGATTGGTCCCATGGTTATTGCAAGAGATTTGAAACCATGAGAGCTCCCAAACGTCCTGCATCATGTGACTAAAACTTCAAGAGAGCTGGAGTTGCAGCAGGGAAGCTGGATTGTGCAGTGGTCAATGTAGCTGAAGCCAGCTGGGGTGGGCCAGATAGCAGAACTTGGCAGGCCAAGTTCTGGCCCCTGGGCTGTAGGTTGGACAAATCTGGAATACATCAATATTTACACCTGATCTTAACCAGGCGTGATGTTTGCCCCTTCAATCTAGATGCTATTTCCACAGGATTTGTGCTAGGCTTAAAATAGGTGCCCTGTTAATTACCTTCTGCATGTATAATTCTCGTTGAATACCGAGTCACTTATATTCTGTTAATCCTGTACAATATAGTTCTTTGTAGATTAAAGCAGAATAAACAATAATAACAGTAATACAATTTATCTGACAAGGAGCAGAGAGCAACAACTTGGGAAAATACAGTAAATGAATTATTAGTCAAAGAGCATGCCTTATGCGATCTCCTGAAAACAAAAAAATAATTTGAGGCTCTGACAAACTGGCAACAAATTGCAAAGGTGCAGGCTGATAATAGAAATAGCACAGTTCTGTGACTCAGCACTGTTTTCAGAGAAGGAATGATTAACTGCTCAGAAGCTGTAGAACACAACTGCCAGGAGTGTTTATAACATGCTAATAACTTGTGCGCATAATATGCAGTGCAATTAAAAAAAAATCAAAGCATAGAATTAGTTTGAACACCTGATGAGCTTCACAGAGTACAGAAAGTTCAATGTATATGAGAACACCAAGCCCTCAATTAATATGGGCTTAGCGCGTTTTAACATGGGAGTTTCCTCTATGCTAAGTACATAAGTACATAAGTAGTGCCATACTGGGAAAGACCAAAGGTCCATCTAGCCCAGCATCCTGTCACCGACAGTGGCCAATCCAGGTCAAGGGCACCTGGCACGCTCCCCAAACGTAAAAACATTCCAGACAAGTTATACCTAAAAATGAGGAATTTTTCCAGTCCATTTAATAGCGGTCTATGGACTTGTCCTTTAGGAATCTATCTAACCCCTTTTTAAACTCCGTCAAGCTAACCGCCCGTACCAC
Organism: Microcaecilia unicolor; assembly: GCF_901765095.1. Taxonomy (NCBI): domain Eukaryota; kingdom Metazoa; phylum Chordata; class Amphibia; order Gymnophiona; family Siphonopidae; genus Microcaecilia; species Microcaecilia unicolor. The sequence continues at coordinate 93,366,670 of NC_044039.1, forward strand.
GTTCTCCGGCAATGAATTCCAGAGTCTAATTACACGTTGGGTGAAGAAAAATTTTCTCCGATTCGTTTTAAATTTACCACACTGTAGCTTCAACTCATGCCCTCTAGTCCTAGTATTTTTGGATAGCGTGAACAGTCGCTTCACATCCACCCGATCCATTCCACTCATTATTTTATACACTTCTATCATATCTCCCCTCAGCCGTCTCTTCTCCAAGCTGAAAAGCCCTAGCCTTCTCAGCCTCTCTTCATAGGAAAGTCGTCCCATCCCCACTATCATTTTCGTCGCCCTTCGCTGTACCTTTTCCAATTCTACTATATCTTTTTTGAGATACGGAGACCAGTACTGAACACAATACTCCAGGTGCGGTCGCACCATGGAGCGATACAACGGCATTATAACATCCGCACACCTGGACTCCATACCCTTCTTAATAACACCCAACATTCTATTCGCTTTCCTAGCCGCAGCAGCACACTGAGCAGAAGGTTTCAGCGTATCATCGACGACGACACCCAGATCCCTTTCTTGATCCGTAACTCCTAACGCGGAACCTTGCAAGACGTAGCTATAATTCGGGTTCCTCTTACCCACATGCATCACTTTGCACTTGTCAACATTGAACTTCATCTGCCACTTGCACGCCCATTCTCCCAGTCTCGCAAGGTCCTCCTGTAATCGTTCACATTCCTCCTGCGACTTGACGACCCTGAATAATTTTGTGTCATCGGCGAATTTAATTACCTCACTAGTTATTCCCATCTCTAGGTCATTTATAAATACATTAAAAAGCAACGGACCCAGCACAGACCCCTGCGGGACCCCACTAACTACCCTCCTCCACTGAGAATACTGGCCACGCAATCCTACTCTCTGCTTCCTATCTTTCAACCAGTTCTTAATCCATAATAATACCCTACCTCCGATTCCATGACTCTGCAATTTCTTCAGGAGTCTTTCGTGCGGCACTTTGTCAAACGCCTTCTGAAAATCCAGATATACAATATCAACCGGCTCCCCATTGTCCACATGTTTGCTTACCCCCTCAAAAAAATGCATTAGATTGGTGAGGCAAGACTTCCCTTCACTAAATCCGTGCTGACTTTGTCTCATCAGTCCATGTTTTTGTATATGCTCTGCAATTTTATTCTTAATAATAGCCTCCACCATCTTGCCCGGCACCGACGTCAGACTCACCGGTCTATAATTTCCCGGATCTCCTCTGGAACCTTTCTTAAAAATCGGAGTAACATTGGCTACCCTCCAGTCTTCCGGTATTACACTCGATTTTAGGGACAGATTGCATATTTCTAACAGTAGCTCCGCAAGTTCATTTTTTAGTTCTATTAATACTCTGGGATGAATACCATCAGGTCCCGGTGATTTACTACTCTTCAGCTTGCTGAACTGACCCATTACATCCTCCAAGGTTACAGAGAATTTGTTTAGTTTCTCTGACTCCCCCGCTTCAAATATTCTTTCCGGCACCGGTGTCCCCCCCAAATCCTCCTCGGTGAAGACCGAAGCAAAGAATTCATTTAATTTCTCCGCTACGGCTTTGTCCTCCTTGATCGCCCCTTTAACACCATTTTCGTCCAGCGGCCCAACCGACTCTTTGGCCGGTTTCCTGCTTTTAATGTATCTAAAAAAGTTTTTACTATGTATTTTTGCTTCCAACGCTAATTTCTTCTCAAAGTCCTTTTTTGCCCTCCTTATCTCCGCTTTGCATTTGGCTTGGCATTCCTTATGATCTATCCTGTTACTTTCAGTTGGTTCTCTTCTCCACTTTCTGAAGGATTGTTTTTGGCTCTAATGATTTCCTTTATCTTACTGTTTAGCCACGCCGGCTGACGTTTAGTCTTTTTTCCCTTTTTTCTAATACGTGGAATATATTTGTCCTGAACCTCCAGGATGGTGTTTTTAAACAGCATCCACGCCTGATGCAAGTTTTTTACTCTGCGAGCTGCTCCTTTCAGTCTTTTTTTCACCATTTTTCTCATTTTGTCGTAATCACCTTTTCTATAGTTAAACGCTAGCGTACTTGATTTCCTAGTTTCACTTCCTTCAATGCCAATATCAAAACCGATCATATTATGATCACTGTTATCAAGCGGCCCTCGTATCGTTACCCCCTGCACTAGATCATGAGCACCACTAAGGACTAAGTCTAGTATTTTTCCTTCTCTTGTCGGCTCCTGAACTAGCTGTTCCATGAAGCTGTCCTTGATTTCATCAAGAAATCTTATGTCCCTTGCGTGTACAGATGTTACATTACCCCAGTCTATATGCGGGTAATTGAAATCCCCCATTATTATTGTGTTGCCCAGTTTGTTTGCGTCCCTGATTTCCTTTAACATTTCCGCATCCGTCTGTTCGTCCTGGCCAGGCGGACGGTAGTACACTCCTATCACTATCCTTTTCCCCTTTGCACATGGAATTTCAATCCACAGTGATTCCAAGGAGTGTTTTGCTTCCTGCAGAATTTTCAATCTATTTGATTCAAGGCTCTCGTTAATATACAATGCTACCCCTCCACCAATCCGATTCACCCTATCACTACGATATAATTTGTACCCCGGTATGACAGTGTCCCACTGGTTATCCTCCTTCCACCAGGTCTCAGAGATGCCTATTATATCTAATTTTTCATTTAGTGCAATATATTCTAACTCCCCCATCTTATTTCTTAGGCTCCTGGCATTCGCATATAGACATTTCAAACTATGTTTGTTGTTCCTAAGTACATCATGCTTAGTACTTGACAGTATTAATTGGCAATCTTTTGTCTGATTTTTATTGTTATTTAAAGATACCCGATCTACTACAATCTCTTTTGCAACCTCACTATCAGGATACTCTATCTTCCCTGTTATGGTGATATCTTTGAAAGATACCTTATCCCGAACCATGCTCTTTTGAGCGACTGTCGGCCTTCCCCCCATTTCTAGTTTAAAAGCTGCTCTATCTCCTTCTTAAACGCCGATGCCAGCAGCCTGGTCCCACTCTGGTTAAGATGGAGCCCATCCTTTCGGAATAGGCTCCCCCTTCCCCAGAATGTTGCCCAGTTCCTAACAAATCTAAAGCCCTCCTCCCTGCACCATCGTCTCATCCACGCATTGAGACTCTGGAGCTCTGCCTGTCTCTTGGGCCCTGCGCGTGGCACAGGTAGCATTTCAGAAAATGCTACCCTGGAGGATCTGGATTTCAGCTTTCTACCTAAGAGCCTAAATTTTGCTTCCAGAACCTCTCTCCCACATTTTCCTATGTCATTGGTACCCACATGTACCAAGACAGCGGACTCCTCCCCAGCACTATCTAGAATCCTATCTAGGTGACACGTGAGGTCCGCCACCTTCGCACCAGGCAGGCAAGTCACCAGGCGATCCTCACGTCCACCAGCCACCCAGCTATCTATATGCCTAATGATCGAATCACCAAGTACAACAGCTGTCCTAACCTTTCCCTCCCTGGCAACATTTGGAGATATATCCTCGGTGCGAAAGGATAATACATCCCCTGGTGGGCAGGTCCTGGCTACAGGAGTACTTCCTACTTCACCAGGGTGATGCTCTCCTTCTAGGAGACCTCCCTCCTCCAAGGTAGCACAGGGGCTACCTGACTGGAGGTGGGACTTCTCTACAACATCCCTGTAGGTCTCCTCTATGTACCTCTCTGTCTCCCTCAGCTCCATCAAGTCTGCTACTCTAGCCTCAAGGGAACGGACACGTTCTCTGAGAGCTAGGAGCTCTTTGCATCGGGCACACACATATGACACCTCACCAATTGGGAGATAATCATACATGTGACACTCAATGCAAAAGACTGGATAGCACCCCTCTCGCTGCTGGACTGCTGACTCCATCTTAGTGTTTTTTGAGTTTTTCCGTAATTTAAAACTTGCTAAAGTATTAAGGATATCAGCCTATCACTAACTTACAGTTCCTCCTTTAAACCCCAATCTTCAAGTTCCGAAAGCACAAGCAAAATTTGTTCACTTACCAGAGAAATATCCTCTTCTCCCATGGGACTTGCTAAAAAAATAACACAGGGGAACCAGAGAAACTGGGTTCATTTCTAACTGCAGCTCCTTGTGACTCTGGGCAAGTCATTTAACTCTCCATTGCCACAGGTACAAAATAAGTACCTGTATATAGCATGTAAACCACTTTGATTGTAACCACAGAAAGGTGGCATATCATTTATCGTTCATCATTTATTTATTTACTATACCACTTTCCTTGCAAGAAAAATGAAGTGGTTTACAATAAAACAGAAAAGAACTCCATTGGTCAATAGGAAAGAGCAAACACCCAGTCCCACTCAAACGCTAAAATCGTAAACAATTAAAACAGTCATCACAACTGGTCAGAGTGCATATAGAGACACAGACAACCAAGAGCAAATAGCATTCAGCTGTGTCATTTACCCTAAACCATGATTAACTCCCCCATTATAGGTAATGTCCTAGTTAATGTTTGAAATGTTAACTGAAAAAGAGTCTTTAAAAAGACACACATAGATGTGTAAACTGGGTCTCATCTGTGCGCTAGCTCTGGTTCCTGTCCATAAACAAAACATACCTGCAGTTCCTTTCTCTTAGGCCACTCTTACTATACTCATGAGTTCCAGTTCATTTGCAGTCGAGCTCGGGAGTGGGTCAATGGTACAGAATAGTGATCCGGGGATTGGGAGTGAATCTTATTCTGTTCCCAGCTCCTACTCAGCCCTTCAGAACCACACAGTACTCCGAAGGCTTTATAGAAACTTTAACTTTAATTGGAAAAATACTGCAACAGGCAGCAATTGCAGATCTAACTTATTTTATTTAGATTTTGCTCACACCTTTTTCAGTAGTAGCTCAAGGTGAGTTACAGTCAGGTACACTGGGTGTTTCTCTGTCCCTGGAGGGCTCACAATCTAATGTTGTACCTGAGGAAATGGAGGGTTAAATGACTTGCCCAAGATCACAAGGAGCAGTAGTGGGATTTCAACCGGCCACCTCTGGATGTCAAGACCAGTGCTCTAACCACTAGGCCATATTGTCAAACCAGTCTAATTCAATGTCTTCTGTTGCTCTGCTTCAGAGCTCCCTTACCATTCTCCCTCTTGGGTTATTTACAGGGCACTTTTGAGCTTGGGGCTATGTACACATATGCAAGGCTCCTGTCCATGCCTATCCTGTAGAGAGATTTTGTTTCCAAAGGCTGCACTCCTCCTCACAGTATAACTTCTCTGTATCGGACTCAGACCCCCTTAGTCTGCCCCTCTTTCAGTGGTGACCCCACTCTGGATCCACCCTGGTCTTGGGACGAGCTCTTCCTAGATCTAGTCCCCTGCTCTTGGGCTGGACCTTTCTCTACCCACCCGTAGCACACTACACTCCTGATTGCCACTTTGTGGAGCTGCATCCAGCCTCTTACAGCCAAATGATCTCTCTGCTTTCTAGGACTCCCCTTCTCTCTTTCAGGTCAATGGCAAGTGATGTGCAGGAAACGTAAACCTGTAGGCACCCAAACACACCCTCTAAGGGCAAACACTCCTCTTTATCTCCTTCCAATTTCCTCCCCCTGTCACTCTTCAGTCCCAGGGCACTATGGGGTCCTTTTTACTAAGGTGCGCTGAAAAATGGCCTGCGGTAGTGTACGCGTGGGTTTTGGGTGCGTGCAGAATCATATTTCAGCGCTCCTGAAAAAAGGCCTTTTTAAATTTTTGCCAAAAATGGCCGTGCAGCAAAATGAAAATTGCTGCATGTTTATTTTGGGTCTGAGACCTTACCGCCAGCCACTGACCTAGCGGTAAAGTCTCACGTGGTAACTGGGCAATAATGACCTAAGCATGCCAAATGCCACTTGGTGCACATCCAATACATACATCAGAAAATATTTTTGACTGCGCGTATTGGATGCGCGGCAAAAATGAAATTACCACAGGAGCCACACGGTAGCTGTGCAGTAACTCCATTTTGACGCACATTGGGCATGTGTAGACGCTTACACAGCTTTGTTAAAGGACCCCTATCTCTCTACATTTTATTTCAGAACTACTCACCCCCCGCCCCCCCCCCCCCCCCCCCCACAGACTCTTTCCAGAGAACTTACTCTTCTAATAATCCCCAATCTAATAGGGGATTACAGATGTATAGGAAGTCTCTAGTCGGAGATATTGTGGAAGTGAATTCCATAAAGCAGGAGAAATAAAATAAAAAGCACTGGATCTTGTAGATTCCCAGCGAGCTTTCGAAGGATGTGGACGAACTAATCTATTTTCCTTCAAAGAATGAAGGGTGCGGGAAGGGGTACATGGAATCACCATGGAAGCAAGGTAAGCAGGGGTTCCACTATAGAAAATCTTGCGAGAATTTTGAACTTAATTCTAAAGTCAATAGGTAACCAGTGAATCCGCTGAAGCAGTGAGGCATGATCATAACAGCTAGCCCGACAGAGAATGCAGGCTGCAGTGTTTTGCAAAGTCTGCAGACGTTTAAGTTCAAAAATCATCCCCTTGCCCTTTCACAATGGACACCACTTTATCAGCACTGAATTGTCATCAGCAATGAGAATGCACAGATTTATTGTTTGACACGTGTTGTAATAATGTGTCACAGGAGAGTAGGTGCTAGATATCCATCGTCAAGCCACAATACTTCTTGGCACATTTGAGTTGCAAACAGTCAGAAGGCTAACACCAGGGCAACATTTACATCACTGAAAAGAAGACAGAGGCAAAAATAGAAGAGGGGAGTGGCAAATTTTACATATTATTGTTTTAGCGAAAAGACACAGTATGTCATAACAAATTACTGTTAATTTACAACACCAATATGGTTAGATTGGGAGCAGCAAGTCATGTTCACAGAAAGAGCTTGCAAGCTTTCATAATGAAAGGGCAAATAGCCTCACTACAACCGCTTCACTCAATTAGTGGACAAGACTTTTAATGTTGCTATGTTCAGCTAAAGCAATTTTGATCACTTAGAGTCAAATCTCCATTTAGAACTAGGAGAAAATTTTATTTAATACAATTTATCTAGAGGGGTTCTAACAATGTGACAGCCTCAGGCTCTACCTAAGTAACAATAAAATAAAAACAGTTCAAGTAACACAACTTATACCAGCAAATAAAATGTAAATAAGAGAGAAAATGATTATGCACTATACATTTCTACCTATAATACACAAACAGCAACAAACAGCAAATATGAACTATGTCACTGTATAGTTTCTTTTGGTTTACTCCTAACATATTGTACACTGCAAATCTGTCATTTTTTTTCATTTAGAGTCTTTTCATCTGTCAAAAACATGACCTATAATACCACAGGTTTACAGCATGCTATCACATATTTATCAATAGCAGCTCCCATCTATAAAACTTTCTGCTAAAAGAAGGCTTCATTAGGTTCCTTTTTTATTTTTAACAGGTTTTTAAAAAATTTCTTGCTTCTTTGGACTTTCAAATCACTCAGAATCATGGTTAGGATTTGGCACCATGGACCTTCATTCACAGCTAGCTGGGGATTTCCATGTATTTTGTACCCCCTCCCAACTTATTTTAGTCCAGTCATTCCAGCCATAGTCCTCAGCTATGGATTATGCACTATGACTCAGTGGAATGATCATAACCAATGAAGTCTAAGGCGTGATAGTTGCTACTTGAAAACTTCTATATATGGCCACTAGATGTCACCATTGCACAAATACTATAATTTCATGTCCTCCAAAAACCTTGAACATTGCCTCTTCAGCATCCCCTGCCTAGGCAGTTATAGGTAACTTCTTTAGAAATTACCTGAAAAGGAGCTCATTTGTTCCAAGGCCAGTACAGGTATGAAATATCTAACAATTAGAGAGATGCATTCATTAGCATACATTGGGTTTGTTAAGGTGTAACATGGTGCGAACAAATAAGTTTAACATACATTAAAATCTAGGGATGGGCAGGCCAAATTTTTTCATTTTGTTCCCGTTTCCGTGTTGTTCAAGGATTTGTTTGGTTAGTGTTATGTTGGAAGTCTTTCCCCCTGATATTCAAAACCATTTAACTGGCCAAGAACGGCAACCGGCTGGTTAAATGGTGCATAGCTAGCTATCCACAAATTTTCAGTGGGACGTGGCTGGCCATGACCTGCTGAAAATTTGCAGCCAGTGGCTAGCCTGTTATATCGCTCGATATATCCAGCTATCCACCGATTTCATTGTGAGTTTAGTGGCCATGGTTGACCGTGTGCATACCAAGTATATTGTTGGCTGGTTTGAACTTGACTGGCCAACACCAAATATTGGCTTGGCCAGTTAAGTTCAAACCAGCCAAAAATAAACCAAATATTCAATTCTGGTAACCAGAAATGGCTCGGCATTGAATATCTGGCATCATCGTGGTCTGAATATCGGCCTCTGTTTTTATTGCAGGACTAAGGTTAGTTTTGAGTGTGTCTTTTCTGGTGTGCCTGGGATCTGTCCTGTCACTCAATGGCATTCTGTTTCTTTTCTTTTTACATATTTGTGAAATTTTGTAAATCACTTAGATATGGGATTTCGCAGGATTTGGCGATTCATCAAATCATGAATAAACATTAGCTTAAACATAAACTATTCGGAAGAGTGTTCCCTATCCACGCATGCAAGCCTCCCATACATGTAGGAATAGTGGGCATGCGGGGCAGAAGTTTGTGGAACTTTGTCTGCCAGTGTCACAGTGCCCTGCTTGTTTACTGCTACCAGTGCCTGCCTGATTGCTGCTATTGCCCTGCCTGCTACTGGTTTCAAGTTTATTAGTAATTTGAAATACCACAAAAAGGAAATCCATCTAAGCACAATAAAACAATTGGAAGGGGAAAGTCAAAAAAAAACTACAATATAGATAGGATTGAAAGAAAAGTCGAGGGGGGGGGGGGAGGGAGGGAAGCAAAGCAACAGAGATGAGGAAAGATAATAAAGGAAAATCTCCAGAGAGTAACGCTATCAACCAACATACTCGACCCATGAATCGAGGGGGAGTAGGGCCAAAGGCTGGAACAAAGATGAGTCTTCAATTTGGATTTAGCTCACGTGTTTTTCAGTAGTAGCTCAAGATGAGTTACATTCAGGTACACTGGGTATTTCTCTGTCCCTGGAGACTCACAATCTAATTTTGTACTTAAGGCAATTGAGGGTTGTGTGACTTGCCCAAGATCACAAGGAGCAGCAGTAGGATGTGAACTGGCCACCTCTGGATGTCAAGACTGGTACTCTAACCCAGTGGCTTACCAAGGGGGGGGGGGGCGGTGGGGGTGGTCCACCCCAGGTGCACGCCGCTGGGGGGTGCCGCTGCGCACGCCTGTCAGCTCCGAGTTCGCTAACTTCGCTCGTTCGCTGCAGCTCCCTCTGCCCTGGAAAAGGTTACAGCGGCGTGCACCCAAGGGGGGTGTCATTTCGCCAGGGGGGGAGGTGTCATTTCGCAGGGGGGGGCGCACTGCACCCGGGGGGGGGGGGCGCATCGGCGATCCGCCCCGGGTGTCATCCAGGCTAGGAACGCCACTGTTCTAACCACTAGGCTACTCTTAAAGGTGAACAGGTTAGTTCTTTGATTCAGGATAGGGTGAGAGTATTTCAAAGATAAGGGCCTGCTACACTAAAGATTTTATTACATATAGTGGCAAGGTGAATGGAGGAGAGCGAAGGTAGAGTAAATTGAGAGGACTGAGAAGAACACAGGTCCTGAGGGGGGGAGGGGTCAGCATGGGAACAAATATTGTGAGAGGTATGCAAGAGATCCTGAATGGAAAAAGATCCTATGGCTAAGAAATAGCAGTTTGTAGGTAATCTAGTGCTCAACTGGAAGCCAGTGTGCCTCATGGAAAAGAGGGGTAACACGGTCATAGTGGCTAGTATTAGTGAGGAGGCATATAGCCATGTTTTGTATCATTTGTAGACAATGGATGTCCCTCTTAGTGGTACCCATAAGCAGGTGCCCTGTGCCAAGCCTGCTGCTGCCTGTGTTTATCCAGTGCCCTGCGTGCCATCAGTACCCACCCATAGAAAAGAATGGGGATTACATATTCAATGCTGGGTCAGCTGAACAGTGTGGCAGGCCACTAGCCTTTATGTGGGTCCTGACCAGTATTCAACTGGGACCTGCATAAGACATTAGCATAGTGTTTAGTGCAGCAGACTTTGATTCTGGGAAATTTAGTTGGATTCCCACTGCTACTCCTTGTGATTCAGGGCAAGTCACTTAACCCTCCATTGCCTCAGGTACAGAATAAGTACCTGTATATAATGTGTAAACTGCTTCAGTGCTTCTCTAGATTTGGGAGAGGTACTGAGGAAGAGCAGATGTGGTTCTTCTCCACAAAAGTGGCAGTAAAGAAGAAGTTGGGAACTATAGGATGGTAAGTCTAACTTCTGTGGTAAGTAAATTAATGGAAATGATTTTAAAATAGAGAATGGCAAAGTTTTTGGAATCCAATGGATTACAGGAACCGAGGCAACATGGTTTTATTAGAGGCAGGTGTTGTCAGATAAATCTGATTGATCTTTTTGGCTGGATGGCCAGAGAGTTGGATTGAGCAAGACCACTAGATGAGGTGTATTTAGGCTTTAGCAAAGCCTTTGGCACAGTTCCACATAGGTGACTTGTAAATAAACCGAGTGCCCTCGGTATGGGCCCTAAAGTGACTGGGTTAGGAACTGGTTGAGTGGAAGGCAACAGAGGGCAGTGGTAAATGGAGCTCATTCTGAGGAAAGGATGTTATCAGTCGTGTGCTGCAAGGTTTGGTTCTTCGGCTGGTTCTTTTAAACATTTTTGTAAGCAATATTGCTGAAGATGCATCTGGTAAGGTTAGGTATCATCTCTTTGCGGATGTTACCAAAATCTGCAATAGAGTAGACACCCTGGATGGTGTGGATAACATAAGGAAGGACTTAGCAAGCTAGAGGAATGGTTTGGAATTTGGCAGCTTAGATTTAATGCTGAAAAATGCAAGGTCATATCTTTGGGCTGCAAAAACCTGAAGGAATGGTACAATTTAGTAGATGAAGAAATTTTGCGAACGAAAGAGGAACAGGACTTGGCTGTGATTGTATATGATAATCTTAGGGTGGCCAAACAGATAGGAAAAGTGATAGTGACAGCTAGAAGGATTCTTGGATGCATAGGGAGAGGAATAACCAGTAGGAAGAAGGAGGTGATAATGCCCCTGTATAAAACTCTGGTGAGACCACATTAAGAATATTGTGTACAATTCTGAAGACCACACTTTCAAAAAGACATAAACAAGATGGAGTCAGTCCAAAGGGTGGCTACTAAAATACTACTACTATTTATCATTTCTATAGTGCTACTAGACGTACACAGTGCTGTACACTTGAACATGAAGAGACAGTCCCTGCTCAACAGAGCTTACAATCTAATTAGGACAGACAAACAGGACAAACAAGAGATAAGGGAATATTAAAGTGAGGATGATAAAATAAGGGTTAGGAGTTAAAAGCAGCACCAAAAAGGTTTGTGGTCATCACAAAGCAAATGGGGACAGACTTGAAGATCTCAATATGTATACATTGGAAGAAAGGCGGGAGATATGATAGAGACATTTAAATACCTACGCAGCATAAATGCACAGGAGGCAAGCCTCTTTCAATTCAAAGGAAGCTCTAGAACGAGGGGGCATAAAATGAAGGTGAAAAAGGATAGACTCAGAAGTAACCTGAGGAAATACTTTTTCACAGAAAGGGTGGTGCATTCGTGGAACGGCCTCCCAGTGGAAATGGTGGAGAAGAAAACAGTATCTGAATTCAAGAGAGCTTGGGACAAGTACATAGGATCTCTAAGGGAGTGATAAGGAGAGTAGATGGCATGAGTGGGCCGACTGGATAGGCCATATGATCTTTATCTGCCTACATTTGTCCATGTTTCTAGAATGTCAACAGATCCTATTCTAAAATACTAGCATCACCAGTGATGTACTGGCCTGGACATCCTTATTCTGAATTAAATGTCCTTTCTAAATTGCCATTCCACATCTGTTCTACATTTAGGCATACACAGGGATGGCGTCTTGGCAAAGCATATGCACAACATATAAAATACTATAAGTTCAGAGCATATCTCCAGCATTTAGTTGTGAACATTACTCCAGCTCTATGATTGAATACCAGGGTTATGCTAGTGTTCTGTAAATAAACATAGGCACCTTTTCCTTTACAGAATAGGCTCCCAATAGGCACTCTATAGGCACCTAATTCTAGGCACCCCTATATACAATTGCCCTTAAGGGGGAAATTCTACAACTAGGTGTCTCCATTTAGACATCCCGATTGCAGATGGTCGGAGCCTATTCTATAAGAGGACCTAGGTACTAGCATAACCCAGCATCAGCATGTCTATCATTTAGGTGCCTGCACTTACACCAGCAATAGAGCTGGCATATGTTTGGTGCCTAAATGCAGCAGGGATGTGAATCATTTATAGCTTTTTTAAATGATTTGCATAAGTAGGAACTTCACCTATGTCCTACCCAAGTGCTGCCTATGTGTTATTCCCACTTCCAAATGTGCACTATGGAAGTTAGTAGTCATGTATTTAAAAAACAGTGCTTAGGGAGCATATTGGCATATACTTACCTCTGTGTACACTTATATGTGTATATGCAATGGACGCATAAATGTGAGTGACTAGTTTATAGAAATGCCCTTTTAATGCATAGTGTTTGAACATATGGAAGAAATTTTATAAAAGCAGTTTACACATTTATGACAAGTTCTTAGAAAATCCACATAAAAGTAAGTGTGATAACCAGAACCTGATACTTTTATAGGACTCAGGTGTAGACCTGTTTAGGGATGGGTTAGGGGTGAGGCATGGGCAGAGTCATGATTTATGTGCATACGTAACATCCCCTTGTGGGGTCTGGGTCTGGTGTCTCCTTTAGGCAGATACCGTCAGGCCCTGCAATGATTGGCACCTGGTGCCTTCACCTGGGGAAGAAAGGTGTTAGTGGGTGGGATTCACTTCTTCCCCCCCCCCCCCAAGATATTCAAAAGGACTGCTGTGAACGGCTCATGAATCCAGTTAGTCTCCTGGTCAATGTGGGCAGATTGAAACACCTCTACCTGGGCCTTTATTAAGTTATTGGAGTAGCACTAATACCTATGTCCCCCTCAATCCTCCTCTAAGTCTTTCTCCATGTCTGTCTTTACCAGGTACCCCGAATCTCAACCACCTGCTGTACTCTGGACCAGTGGCTGCTGGACATTCAATGAGTAGGGTTACCATACGTCTGGTTTTACCCAGACATGTCCTCTTTTGATGACCCGGCTGGGCATCCGGGTGGGTTTTGCCAGCCTGCCCCTTTGTCTGGATTTGCGGATGAATGCGCAGGCTGGTGGGCGGACTGGCAGGTGGGCCTAAGGGTGTCCTATCCTCCCCTCCCCTTTTTTACCTTAGTGTGGTGCCCTGGTGGCCTAGTGATGTCTTTGAGCCCCTTCTTTCCTGCTCGGTGCGTCTGCAGACTGTCTTGTTTCCAGCACTGCTTCAAAATGGCTGCCGAGAGTTCAATCGGTGGCCTCGCAAGATTTCCGCACAGAGGAGGCAGAGAGGCTCCTGGAAGTGCAATCAACATTCAGAGCACAGGGGAGACAGAGAGGATCCTGGGAATGCAATCGGCACTCAGAGCTCAGCAGCAGAGACTGGCCCAGCCAGACTGACTTAGCTTGGTGTGAGAGGAAATTACATTCCCTAGGAGGGCAGGTCCTGGCTATAGAATCACTTTCTGCCTCTCCTCCATGGAAGCAAAGAGGTTGCCAGACTGTCTCCTTTAGTCAAGTCATGCTACCTTACCCTCCGGTCATAGCGGTGTTTTTTTCTCTAACTCAGTTTGAAGGCAGATTCTGCAGTCAATCTATAAGCCTCCCAATTATTCTGCAACACCAATACACAGATCAATAAGTAACCTGGCTTCTCACTCAAACATCAAGAAATAAGGTGAATACCCTGTGGCATCATTGTAGGTGCAATTGTACACGTGTACCAGGTAGCTTACATATTGGCTCCAGTTTCTCTTCTGATCTGGTTTTAAAGTACCCAACATATTCAAAAGTGTTCCACTAAACCTCTCAGGTTGGGGATCTCCCTGAGTGTGATAGGGAGAAGTGTGTGACTTTCTAATTCCAGCCACCTCTATCATCTCCTTAGAGTGTACTTTCAAAGTTTCTCCCATGGTCAGAGTGTATGCATTCTGGGAGTCTATAGTTGACAAAGAATTTTTCCCATAGTACTTTTGCAATAGTTTGTGCTCTCTGATCCTTTGTGGGATATGCCTATGCATACTTAGTGATCTATGTATCACAGGTCCATAGGGCCTTGACTTAAGATATTCACCAACCCTGCGGCTCGCAGAGTCTTTCTTTTGATGCAGATGGTGGATTGTTTGTAGTACCTTTCAATATCTTGTGCTTGCTTAGGTCAATATAACCTGTCCCTTACCAACTGCAGAACTCTCTCTGTTCATGGAGAGATTGTAATACAATTTTATGGAATTCTTGTGGCAAACACAATTGTTCAGGGTGACCTGAGTGGGTATCTCTTCTCTTTCTGTACAGTATCTGCTTTTGCACAAATAGATGATCCCACTCTCTGAGCATCAACTGGTTATTTCTCTTATCTGTCCCTTTCTCCTCTACTGCTAATTCAAGACTCCGTTCCTTTTATCTCGCTGCACCTCACGCCTGGAATAGACTTCCCAAGCCTGTACGTCTAGCCCCATCTTTGGCCGTTTTCAAGTCCAAACTCAAAACCTACCTCTTTACCACTGCTTTTGACTCCTAACTCACTTGCCCTGTCCTTTATCCTCGCCTCTTTATTCCCTTACCCTTAATTGTTCTGTCTGTGTACTGTCTTATCTAGATTGTAAGCTCTTTGAGCAGGGACTGTCTTTGTATATGGTGTACAGCGCTGCGTATGCCTTGTAGCACTATAGAAATGATAAGTAGTAGTAGTAGTATTTGGGTGGCTCATAGGCCATCTGAGGTCCCAAACCTCTCTCCTTTGCTCTGAGTACATCTCCCATCAATGGGTCAGCCTGCTGTGCCTGTTGAATGTCCTGCAAATGCAATCTTGGCATGTTAGTAGAAACCAAAGACACAACATCACAGTAAGTAATGGGAAAGGCCTCAGGGGAGCTTCCAGGATATCTGCTGCCCAGTGTGCATTTTCAATGTCCAGTTCATTTTCCATATATAGCTGCCACGCCAATTTATGACAGTTTATATCAGTCCTCTTTTGCAGTGCCACTTCTGTGAGAACATTAGAATAATGCATAAGCATCTGCATTTGTACTTCCAGGCTGATATTGCAAACAAAAGTTGTAGAGGCCAGGGACAAAGCAGCCAACCAATGGTGTCCAGTTGCATTCAGTTTTGCAGTTGTTAGCATATAAGTTAAGGGGTTATTGTTCATTTTGACCTTAAACTCTAACTTTTACACGACCCAGCATTTGAAAATCATCCAAAACCTGTTCAATAGTGGGTGAGTCAACATCTTAAGGCAAGCCATTGACTAGACGTGCCTCAGATGGATCCACCTCTTCACCTCTACACAAATTTTTCAACATTATAAATTTTTTAATATCCATTTTCCCAGAATACACCAGTCTTGTTCACAATTTTAAAAATATGTTAAATCGCAATGATGCCTCCAAAATTTTATGTTACGCCCCCTTGTGAGCAACCCTATGTTCAGAGCCGACCTGGCTAGAGTCTCCCTCGGGCAGACACCTTTGGGCCCTGGAATGATTGGCGCATGGTGCCTCCACCTGGGAAAGAAAGGTGTTAAGGGTGGGATTTCCCTCTTTCCCCCCTCAGAAAATTCAAAAAGACTGCTGTGAATAAGGCTGGCTGAAAGCATTAAGACATTTCCTAATGAGAGGTATTTGCAATAATTAACTTAATAAATATTTTGAGTGAATGGTATTCAAGAATTAATCTACTAAAAAACCCTTGAACAATGCTCTTGAACCCTGTTAGTCTCCTTGCCAATTTGGCAGCTTGAAACTGCCACTCCAATAAAAAGATGTAATAATGGACCAGGGAGAGGTGTCTTACCTATGTCACCCTCACTTCTCTTCTGAGTCTTTCTTTCCCCATGCCCATCCCCACCAGCTGCCCTAACTCTCACCTTCCTGATGGAGCACTCTGGACTGGTGGCTGCTGGACATCCAATGAAGGATTAGTCAGTCTGTCTTGACCAGTCTCTGCTGCTGATCTCTGAATGCCGACTGCACTCCCAGGGGCCTTCAACTGGGTTCGAAGTAGAGAGCTGCACGGCTTCCGTCCCCGCGGGAATCCCGCGGGATTCCCGCGGGGATGGAGGCAGTTCCTGCGGGGTTCCCGCGGGGATGGAAACAGTTCTGCGGGGTTCCCGCGGGACGGAGGCAGTTCCTGCGGGGTTCCCACGGGGATGGAACCAGTTCTGTGGGCTTCCCGTAGAAGTGTAAGCTGCACCTGCACCAGCCTCTCATCTACCGAATACCAATTTATTTGAGTGCTGTGTCCTCCTCCTCTTCTTCCTTGCTTTAACAGCATAAATGTGGAAAGTCTTCCATTAAGGAGGTGGTAGAGTCACAAATGATGACGGAATTCAAAAAGGCGTGGGATGAACACAGAGGATCTCTAATTAGAAAATGGAAGTTATATAAAAAGCTAACCTTAAATGGCTGCATGTGTGTGGATGTGTCAAGTGACACTTAGATGGCAACTCTGGCTGTGATGAACTAGAGCTGATACCTGGCAGACTTGTATGGTCTGTGTCTCATACATGGCAATCTGGTTTAGGATGGGCTGGAAAGGGCTTAGACAGCAACTTCAGTGGCTGGAACATGAGGACAGTGCTGGACAGACTTTTACGGTCTGTGTCCCACAAATGAGAAGACGAATAGACTGGAGTGAGCTTCAACGGCAACTCCAGTAGTTGGAACATAAGGATAGGGCCAGATAGACTTCTGTGGTCTTTGTTCCAGAAGAACGGAAGAAAGACCATAATCAAGTATATAATATCACACTCGTTGATTTAATGATGACTTGATCACGAGTGTGACTATTGGCAGAGTGGATGGACCGTTCAGGTCTATTTGCTGTCACTTACTTTGTTACTATTAATCCTCTTTGCTACCAGACTTGTGTCAGACCTCAGCTCTGACACAGGCACAAGAATCAGATGTCACCTAACCTACTGGCGCGTGCATGTGGCGGCCTCTCAGCACACACTGCCAGTAAATCAGAGACAAATCTTACATGTGCACACCAGAGTGTTCCAAGTTTCAGCTTCCACTCCTTCCTTGCCTACAGTGCTGTGGCTCAAATCCAGAGAGAGACTGAGGGAGCTGACTGGAACTTTCTTTTATGTACTATTAAATTCTTATGGGGATAGGTGGGGATGGGTTAAATTCTTACGGGGACGGGTGGGGACGGGTTGGGATGGTTTAAATTTTTGCGGGGATGGGTAAGATTCCAGTGGGGACGGGCGGGGACGGGTAAGATTCCAGCGGGGACGGGCGGGGACGGGTAAGATTTCTGTCCCCGTGCAACTCTCTAGTTCGAAGTACTGATTGCACTCCCAGGAGACTTTCTGGCCCTTGGCCTTGGACACTGACTGAGCCCCCAAAGGCTTTGCCTGAGTGTGCTTCCAAGGACTCCTTTCACTATGGGCATGCTCTCGAGGACTGCTGTGCTCACTCTTCTTTCTAGTGGGCCAGTTTGCTGTCTTCAGGCAACCTTTTCTTTCTAGTGAGCCAGTCTGCAACGTTCAGGAAGTTCTCAGATCTTTTTCTGTGAATTTAGCCCTTTCTCTCTAATTCTAGCCCTTCAGAGCCTGTGGTCTTCCATTCTAGATTTTCTCCAATAGAAAACTATCAAAAGACCAAGAGCCAAAAACCCTAAAAAGTCTCTTTTTATCACAAAAAGCTCACCTTCACTTGAGCCCTTATTCCAGGGGAAAGTCATAGTTAGCCCACCTCTTTTATATTCTGGTGAGGAGTTTCCCCTAACCCCGTAATTAGCTTTCGTTACCTTTATTTAGTTTGTGTGCATTATTAACCCCAACTTTATTTACTAACTTTAATAATTAATTATCCTCAAATTGTAAGTGTGGATCATTTCTCTGCCTTTTCTCCCAGTGAGCAATTAGCATATCTAGCCCACTGTGCTGTTCTGTTCACTGAACGTATCAAGATGTTACTTTTCAGAGGCCTGCTGCCAGAGCAGAATGTCAGTTGTAAATCGTTCTGTTCCAGAAAATTTACCTGGATGAGAGAGAATAATCTGGTTTACAAATCATTCCAACCAAAGATACCTTCTTTCCCTTCTGATTCTGAAAATCCCCCTCCTGGCGGGGGGGTCACATACTTCTAAAATAATGTACTTTTTATATTAACATTTATACCTGCATTTGAGTAGGCATAAATGTCCATGGCTTTATTTTAGCTGCAATTTCTGCAGGATTTGGCTGTTATTTTATATAAATACATAGGTTTCTTTGTTTATAAAATAGGCTACAAATAGACACCTTTTTGCCCTCTCAGTTTTGGCAAAAGTTATGAGTTGTCCATATTGGGAAATTTATAAAATCAGCTTAATCAATCAATGCTGATGCATAATGGTTATTTCCCCAGTAATATTCAAGTCCCTTTCAAGTCAGATATTCTTTCCCTGAGGCTCTAATTATTAAAACAGGAAAGATGTGACTCAGAACCTATCTCTGGTCTCACAACTTTGTCATTAGCGTTATCTTTATTCTTTCTCTTTTCAGAAACGTGTTTCTTTATTGACAGTGTTTCCCTCCATTCCACATTGTGTAGGTCATCACTTGGTCTCTTTACATCTCCAGTAAAACTTAGATAAATATGTTTTCCTTTTTGATAGTGATGTTATAGTTTCTCGATTTAATTTGGAAGATCAGGACATAGGGAATCATACCTCCCTGAATGTGAATCACATAGGGATTAGCTCCCAAATTCTATAAAATTTGGCATACAACCGTACGCTTAGGGGTGAATTTTATATATGATGCCCCAAAAATTGGTGCCAAAAAAGCACTATTCCATAAACTATGCTTAAAGTTAGGCACAATTTATAGAATTGCGCTTATACCCAGGGGTCATACATAAATTTACACACCGCCATTTCCACCAACAAAAATGTGGTGCAAATGTCCAAGCCTAAATTTATGCATGGAGCTCCCACATTCTATAATTACACGTGTAACTGAAAACCACAGCCCCGATCTGCCGAAGAACGTCCATGACATCCTATTCCCACACCTCCTTTTTTAGGCAGTGTATAAAATTTAGGGGCAGATCCCAAATAATTGCTTGTTAAAAAGCTGATTAATGGCACTAATTGGCTTGTTATACACTACTACTACTACTACTATTAAACATTTCTATAGCGCTACTAGACTTACGCAGCGCTGTACAAATTAACATGAAAAGACAGTCCCTGCTCAACAGAGCTTACAATCTAAATTGGACAGACGAACAGATAGCTAGGGGTGGGGAAATTGCAGTGGTAGGGGTGATAAGTGAGGGTGTTGAGTAAGAGAGTCATGGTTAGGAGTCGAAAGCAGTAGCAAAGAGGTGGGCTTTAAGCCTAGACTTGAAGACAGCCAGAGATTGAGCCTGACGTACTGGCTCAGGGAGTCTATTCCAGGATAGGGAGCAGCGAGATAGAAGGAACGGAGCTGGGAGTTAGCAGTGGGGGAGAAGGGGGACGACAGGAGACATTTACCCAGCGAACGGAGTTCACGGGGAGGAGTGTAGGGAGAGATGAGAGCGGAAAGGTACTGAGGAGCTGCGGAGTGGATGCACTTGTAGGTCAAAAGGAGAAGTTTGAACCGTATGCAGAAGCGGATAGGGAGCCAGTGAAGCGACTTGAGGAGAGGGCTAATGTGAGTATAGCGACTCTGGCGGAATATAAGACGGGCAGCAGAGTATATAATATATATACTTAATATATAATTAAATTGTGCACGCACCCAAATTTGCACACTCAATTTTTACAGAACTCAAGGGTTAGGACACAAAGTTGTGCATGGAATTTATAGAATAAGGTCAATAATTGCCAATTATTGGTGTTAATTGGTAGTTAGGCATGTGGAGGAGTAGCCTAGTGGTTAAGGTGGTGGACTTTGGTCCTGGGGAACTGAGGAACTGAGTTCGATTCCTACTTCAGGCACGGGCAGCTCCTTGTGACTCTGGGCAAGTCACTTAACCCTCCATTGCCCGCCGCATTGAGCCTGCCATGAGTGGGAAAGTGTGGGGTACAAATGTAACAAAAAATAAAAAATAACTGACCATAGTAGATAGTCTATAAACTGAGTGTGCAATTTCCATAGTGTGCAGCTGCAAAGAGGCGTGGACATAGGTGGGTAAGGACCATCCCTAGGAGTTACGTGCATTGGTTGTAGAATACTAACAGTTACACGCCTAACTGCCTATAGTTAGATCTGAGCATTTACACCAGCCATTTGGCTGTCATAAGTTTTCATGCCTAAAGTTAGGTGCAGAACTGTGAACTTACACTAGTATTCTATGGAATTCATGCTTAGCACACATCATCCCGGAGCCTAAATATTAGCAACCATTTGAAAATTTGCCCCTAAACCCCTTTTTGTTAATTGTAGGTCAGAAAAAAAATGTAGGTTTTTCTGTTTTGAAGATAATGGGCCCTGTTTACAAAGCCGTGCTAGAGGTGTGCTAGCGTTTTTAGCACGCGCTAACCATGTAGATGCCCGCAATATTCCTATGGGCATCTACATGGTTAGAGCATGCTAATTTTTTTAGCACATGTCAAAAACACTAGTGCACCTTAGTAAACAGGTCCCAATGTGATCCATTCCTCTCATTTTTTCAAGCATTTCTTGCTTTTCCTAGAATATGCAGAAACAAGCAAATTCTTACTACTTCTGGTTTTCTGTTTTCTCTCTTTATTCTGTAGATTGACTCAGTTTTAAGATGTTAGCTCACTCTTTTACATAGACTACTTTTTTTTTTAGACTTTGCTCACACCTTTTTCAGTAGTAGCTCAAGGTGAGTTACATTCAAGTAACAGAGAAATATCCAATGTACCTGAATGTAACTCACCTTGAGCTACTACTGAAAAAGGTGTGAGCAAAATCTAAATAAATAAAAAAATAAGTACACTGGATATTTCTCTGGCCCAGGAGGGCTTACAATCTAAGTTTGTACCTTAGGCAATGAGGGTTAAGTGACTTGCCCAAGGTCATAAGGAGGAACAGTGGGATTTGAACCAGCCACCTCTGGATTGTGAGACTGGTGCTCTAACCACCAGGCCACTCCTTCACACCTTTTAGTCCATATACCGCTTTGATGTTCCCTGGCTAAAAGTCAGTATAACAAGTAACTGAATAAACATGAATATTTCTTCAAAAAGACCTGTCACATCTTCCTATAAAACCATTTCCACCATATAAATTATTTTAAAATGTTTTGGTTTGTTTAAGTGTTATTTTGCATACTTCTTGGTCATACGATATTTTGAGAGTAGGCCCTGTATTTTGTTTTGTGTTGTTTTATATGTTCCTTTTTGCCTAACCGGGGTACTTCAAGATTACTGATGCGGGATCTCTTCTGCTTATTATCAAGGTCAGAACATGCTGCAAGTATTATGTCTGTCATCAGGGAAGATCATTTGCTCTGGTTAATTAATGATGGGAAACATCTTGTCTCCAGTTCAAGCCAATTATTAAATCTCTAGAATTCTGAGTAACAGTATTCACAATTGACCTTAAACTGAAAAAACCCCCCACCTCTGTCAAGACATAATGGCATATACCAAGAAATGTATGAACATATAGGTAATCATTTTATAAAGGCACGTATCAGTATATATGTAAAATGCCATATATAAAAGTTGTCACATATACAAGTACATACAATGACAAGAATGTACAGTTTTGTAGGGGAAGATTTTGGATGCACCGAGGGCAGAATCACAATTGACACATGTATTGCAATATCTATTTTATGCATAAACATTTATACCTGTTCCCAAGCAGGTGTAAGTGTCCATAGTTTCACTTTAATTGTGGACGTTTGTTTGAGCTGGGCGTTTTCATTTTTCAGCGATAATTGAAACCGAAGTGTCCCAGCTCAAAAACGAACAAATCCAAGGCTTTGGGTCATGGGAGGGGCCAGGATTCATAGTGCACTGGTCCACTCACATGCCAGGACACCAACCGGGCACCTTAGGGGGCACTTTTAAAAAATAGGAAAAAAACATTAAATTACCTCCCAGGTGCATAGCTCCTTTACCTTGGGTGCTGAGACCCCCAAATTCCCCCCCCAAACCCACTCCCCACAACTCAACACCATTACCATAGCACTTAATGGTGAAGGGGGGCACCTACATGTGGGTACAGTGGGTTTTGGGGGGGTTAGAGGGCTCCCATTTACCACCACAAGTGGTACAGGTAGGGGGGGATGGGCCTGGGTCCGGCTGGCTGAAGTGCACTGCATTACCCACTAAAACTGCTCCAGGGACAGGACTTGTTGCTGCTGTATAACCTTGGCACAGCAGTTCACACCGTAAGACTAATCTCGCTGAAAACGTCCTTTATTTCAATAACCGCGTTTACTCACAGTTAACTGCAGATCAGAGGTTGTGCCCCACTGGCAACGAGTCTCCCTGGTACTAAGATTAGCAGTAGCTCAGAGCTGGCAGAATGGTGTACAATGCCCTCTTTCAGCAACATTCAAGGTAAGAACTAAATTCTGTAACGTGACTAACACAAGAAACGGATCTAAAATGTACTTACAAAAATGGCCACTACCTCGTGGACTACCGGAAACAAAACAGGGCACACTCTGACCCAGTAAGCAGACGGAAAAGCACCATGGGAGAAGAGCCTACCAACTACCAACATTGTGAGACTGTAACACAAGCTAGTGAAATCATGGAGCCCAATACCCTACACCCACCACAATGCAATGCTGATGTGACCCTGCAGTGCACCCGAGAGCCACTTCTGACCCAGGGAAAGTCTGTGAGAGGATCGAACACATTCTGCTGTCATGGAAGTGGGTACGGAATTTGAGGGTGGCATAGAGGCTGGGAAATAAGGTGTTTGCAAGTGGGGTTTTTTTGTTGGGAGGAGGTTAGTGACCACTGGGGGAGTCAGGGGAGGTGATTCCCGATTCCCTCCGGTGGTCATCTGGTCATTAAGGGAACTTTTTTGGGACCTGTTCGTGAGAAAAAAGTGTCCAAAAAAAGTGTCCTAAATTCTCGCTAAAGACGCCTTTCTTTTTTCCATTATCGGCCAAGCGCGCCCATCTCTGCTCGGCCGATAACCACGCCCCAGTCCTGCCTTCACCATGCCTCCGACACGCCCCCATCAACTTTATTCATTCCCGCGACGGAGTGCAGTTGAAGACGACCAAAATCGGCTTTCGATTATACCGATTTGGCTGCCCACGGGAAACGGACACCCATCTCCCGAACATGGGCGTTTTTCTCCTTTCAATAATAAGCAGGATTATGTTCTTCATAGTCAGATCTTTTTCATTTATTCAAATTTCCCGCCAAATGGTTCTTTTACTTAATTTGCATATTTCCCTGCCATACGTGTGTGGATTAGTATATTTCTTTTTTCTTGTCTTTTTTTACTGCTTTATATTTATTTATTTTTTATATTCGTTTTCATTTTTTCCATTAATAAGAGTTGATATTAGAAGATAATTTTCCTTTTATCCATTGGAGCTCCGCGAAAGAGGTTTTCTCTTGGTTAAAAGTTGACAGCCACAGTGTTTTCAGAGTCACTATAAAAGGTACACATCCATTTTACTATTGTCTTTATAAGCTAATTGAAGCTTTGTATACAGTTTTCATAGAGACCAGTCATTTACTTTTATTTTATTATAATGTATTTGAAATGATTGTTGATGAAGGCACTAAGATGTATACATATATCTCTTAATCTTAACTCTATTTTTCTGTTTAACTTAAACATTTTGATGTTGTTGAACACTTTACATATATTCTACCGACCCCAGTTGAAACTGTCTTTTTCCAATTTTCCTTAGATAGTTAGTGTCTATCACAAAAAATTGGGTTAGTTTAAAACAATGTGACTTGGCTCTTAGAGAGATTATTTCAATCCTCTAAGTGAACCATCTTATGATTGTCATAGGAGCCATCTTTTCAAAATTATTGGGGGTGCTCAAGCATCCACAGCACCCATAGAGTCGGCTCCTATGATGATTGTCCCTTTATGACAGAAGGTGTCTACATATATGTTTCCTTAATATCCAAACAACAGTCTCGTGTCTGGTTTTTAAAAACATTTTATTCACATTTTGTCTATGGAATAACTATTTTATTAGGGTGGGATCTAACACAGCTAATTTGATTCTATGTTCTGTAAATGTATATTTTATTATGTATTGAAAAAATTATCATAGATGTGTCTCTTAATCCCGTTGGTTGTGTCTTTTATCCATTTTTACCTGACTGAATATGTATCAATTTGTTTTTTATCTGTGTTTTAATTTAGATTGTAAGACTCTTGAGGCAGGCCGGTTGGCCAAAACACGGCCATGTCAAGTCCTGTAGATTTATATGATTTATATGATTTATATGGGCCTATCAATAAATTGGACTTTATTCTACATCGTCTAAAGACTATTTAGTAAAAAGAGGCCCAATGTTTATCAACCCTCTCCTGGA
Organism: Microcaecilia unicolor; assembly: GCF_901765095.1. Taxonomy (NCBI): domain Eukaryota; kingdom Metazoa; phylum Chordata; class Amphibia; order Gymnophiona; family Siphonopidae; genus Microcaecilia; species Microcaecilia unicolor. Next base: position 93,391,383 of record NC_044039.1, read on the forward strand.
GGCACAACTGGACAGTTAAGGTTTTGCTGACTACCACAATGCATTTGTATAACATAAATTTTCATATATTGGGGGCCCACTGTATACAAATCTCTCTCTTGCATATTCAGTATGGTAATGCTGAAATCCTGACAGCAGGGGCGGATTGAGAGTGGTCTGAGCCCCCGGGCACTGAGGGTGTACTGGGGACCCCTCCCGGCTGCTGCCCAACACACCCCCTATCGCTGCACTGCTGCCCCCTACTGCCACTGCCAATGCCTCCGGTATTACCTGAAGGGCCCTGGTGGTCTAGTGGTCTCTGCGTGGGGGGGGGGGGGGGGGGGGAGTACGTTTCTTCCTGCCCGCTGCACTGCTATTATTCTCCTGCCTGCCAGCACCGTCTCTACAGTCTCGTGAAACTTCTGTAGGGAGCCTTGGCTGTCATTTTTAAAGTATGGCGGTGCCGGGCAGGGGGAATAGCAACAGCATAATGGGCAGGAAAGAACTTGTCCCCCCCACAGAGGCCACTAGTTCACCAGTAGCACACCTTTAAAAGTAGGACCGGGGAGGACTGTAGTGTGTGGCGTGCATCCGGGCAGAGCCTCTGAGCCCCTGGGCACTGCCCGGTTGCCTGAATGGTCAGTCCGCCCCTGCCTGACAGGCTCGGTGTGTCTCCAGGAGAATCTTGAGAAGCACTGTTTTAAAATTAGTTCAGTGTTGATTTTTTTTTTTTTTAATCACTTTTTTATTTTGTGTAATTTCACTCCTAGATGACTGCCTCAGAATGCTGTTCTTGCTAGCACATTTTATATTGTAGCAAGAAAACCATGTGATGGTTTTCATATGTACAGAAACTGCCAACATACCTACTCCTTAAAAGCAGGAAATCTGCAATAAAAAAGTGTGTATTCAAGTTAGCAAATACCTTCATTCATGTAATCAAAACACCAACTAAAATGCATATTAGCAGGAATTATCATACATATGTTTTGGAGTGTAAAAATCTAACCTGACACTATTTTTTGGCCTGATTTAAGTTGCTGCATTTTACATCCATATGGTATTGAGTTAATCTGTTTTGCATTACATTTTATCATCCCAGTTTCTCTCTGTGGACTTTTCCTATCTATCTTCTCCCTTTCCACACCTATGCTGGCAGTCATTATGCAGACACAAATTCCAGATAAGCTTTGCAAACTAACTAGCATAAGTACTATACAGTGAGACATCTGCCATCATTCTAGAAGCAGGAAAAGCAACTCAAACCCTGTGGCTTGACTACATTGTTTGTCTAGCAGCCAGGAAACTTTAAATGCAGGTGTCCTCTGTGCTGTACCAACACATTGCTGCAAATATGGCTAAAATATCTCTACCATATAATAGCTGATAAATCCATTTTCACTATAAGGATGTTTTCCCTTTTATAATGCATATTGTTGTTTTAGTTAATCTAATCTATTCAAAGTAGTATTTGTATCTGAATTAGAAGATAAGAGACATATTTTCAAAGCACTAAGACTTACAAATTTACGTGGTAACCTATGGAACTTTGTAGGTCTAACGGGCAGATGATATGCAGGCACTGGAGGCCATTAGCGCCAGACTAGTGCCCACATTTAGCTGTGCTTCATGATCAGCCACCCGGAACGAAAAAGCATACATCAGATCAATGCAAGTTGCATGCTAATACATGCTAATGTATGCTGGTGTGCTCTTTCATTCTGGCACCCCAAATGCAAATATCCTGGTGGTCCAGAGGGACCCCTTTGAAGGTCCCCCATCACTGATGGCCTGGCGGTAACTGCAACCCCCAAGCCCCCACACTGATACTGGGGGCTGGAAGTCCGGTGGACCTCCAGCCCCCTTAACATCCCCCCCCCCAACCAGACCTCCACACCTGGTGGTCTAGCGTGACTGCAACCCCCCTCAAGCCCCTGGTAGCTTAAATGGAATAGGGACGTGATCCTAGTCCCTCCTCCTACAAGCACCGAGTCCAAAATGGTAGTGCCCAGCCCTGCCTAGTGCATCCTGGATGTGCTAGGCGGGGCTTCCATGCCATATCAGGGAGAACCCAGCCCCCCATGTCAGTGTGGGAACTTGGGGTGGTCGTGGACACTGCTAGGCCACCAATGATGGGGGGCTTTGAAAGGGGTCCCACTGGACCACAAGGGTATTTGTATTTGGGGTGGGGGGTTCTGGGATCCATCAGACCTCGAGGCCATACACATGGTGAGTGGGGGTTCACTGGACTCCTGGGGCTGACAGTGACAGCCCGGGTGGAGAGATGCATTCTGCCGCCCGACTGCTGTCCTGCTTCCTCTCCTGCCCTAATGCCAGCTCCAAGCTGGCGTAGGGTTTTAAGTGGTAGAGCACCATTGTTCAGTGTGCTCTACCTTTGATAATGGGGTGCCAGAACAAAAAAGCACACCAGCATCCATTAGCATGTATTAGTACATAAGTACTTAAGTATTGCCATACTGGGAAAGACCAAAGGTCAATCGAGCCCAGCATCCTGTTTCCAACAGTGGCCAATCCAGCTCACAAATACCCGACAAGATCCCAAAAATGTACAAAACATTTTATACTGCTTATCCCAGAAATAGTGGATTTTCCCCAAGTCCATTTAATAACAGTCTATGGACTTTTCCTTTAGAAAGCCGTCCAAACCTTTTTTAAACTCCGCTAAGCTAACCGCCTTTACCACATTCTCTGGCAACGAATTCCGGAGTTTAATTACACGTTGCGTGAAGAAACATTTTCTCTGATTCGTTTTAAATTTACTACATTGTAGCTTCATTTCATGCCCCCTAGTCCTAGTATTTTTGGAAAGCGTAAACAGACGCTTCACATCTACCCGTTCAACTCCACTCATTATTTTATAGACCTCTATCGTATCTCCCCTCAGCCGCCTTTTCTCCAAGCTGAAGAGCCCTAGCCGTTTTAGCCTTTCCTCATAGGGAAGTCTACCCAACCCCTTTATCATTTTCGTCGCCCTTCTCTGCACCTTTTCTAATTCCACTATATCTTTTTTGAGATGCAGCTACCAGAATTGAACACAATATTCGAGGTGCGGTCGCACCATGGAGCGATACAAAAGCATTATAACATCCTCATTTTTGTTTTCCATTCCTTTTCTAATAATTCCTAACATTCTATTTGTTTTCTTAGCCACAGCAGCACACTGAGCAGAAGGTTTCAACGTATCATCAACGACGACACCTAGATCCCTTTCTTGGTCCGTGACTCCTAATGTGGAACCTTGCATGACATAGCTATAATTCGGGTTCCTCTTTCCCACATGCATCACTTTGCACTTGCTCACATTAAACGTCATCTGCCATTTAGAAGCCCAGTCTCCCAGTCTCGTAAGGTCTGCTTGTAATTTAAGGTTACTTGCATTGATCTGCTGCACGCTCTTTTGTTCTGGTGCTCCGGGCGGCTGATCATGAATCGCAGGTAAATGCAGGTGCTAGTCCGGCGCTAATGGCCTGTAATGCCCGCAATTACCTCTGATCATCTGCCTGTAAATGCTTTGAACATGAACCCCATAGTGAACTCCACTTTTAAAAATTACGCTCAATTCATTGGATAAACTTAGAAAGGTCTCATAAAGAATCATTTTAATAAAACCTCTCAACGATAAGACAACAGGAAATGATGTCACTCTGAGTTGGTTCACAGTATCAGAGGTACTTTAAAGAATAATGGCTCCTTTTCCTAAGCTGCGCTAAAAGGTCACCTGCACTATGACTAGCGCATGGGTTTACTCATTTTCCCATTAGCACCTACACCTATGTTCTAGGTGGTAAGGGCTCACACGCTAAACATGGTTAGTGGTTATTGTGCAGTGATGTAGCTGTGCTAACTGATTATCTTTGGGCACATCTCCTCTCCACCCCCAAATATGCACAGCTGCCAAAAGTACCATGGGAAGCCTGAGCACATGCTGTGGTAATGGTTTTCAACCTGTGGTAAGCACACTTTAGTGCTCTCCACAGCTTAGTAAAAGAGCATCTAGTTTTGGCAAAATTACACACAAATCTATATATATAAAAGGCAACCCCAACGTTCTATGAAGCCTCCAGCCGGAAGTGTGAAGCGCCAGAGATATCCGGTTTCCCCATGAATGAAGGAAAACAGCACAGCAGGAAATCCCAGGAAACAGTGAAGGACTCAGAGGGGGGAGGGGAGAGAGATGCCCTCACTCTCTCTGTAACACAAACACAGCACAGCAGGAAACTTAACACTGAAGGACTGGACTCGGAGGGGGAGGGAGAGAGGGCAGAGGGCAGGGACACTCCCATATGCACACTCTGAAGAAAACCTTGCTAGCCCCCCGTTTCATTTGCATCAGAAACGGGGCTTTTTTTACTAGTATAATATAAATTACAAACATCTTCAGAAGCTAGTTTTAAAAATACAAATGCTCTTTTGATATTTGAACAGAGCAGTAATGAGAACCCTCCAAAATATGTATCCCACCACAGAACGAAGTGTTAAGGCACCAAGATTCAGAAGTCCAAGAAAGCATGGGTTTCATGAAAGACAAAACAATATAAATCTTCTGCTTCTTCCTTTAACTTCTGTTAAGTATAATTAAAGTCAATATTTTTTAAGAAACTTCCTTTCATTGAAATAAAAAATATTTTTTTCTTATATTTTATCTTTAGTAAAATTATTTATTCTTCATTGAATTATGGAAGGAAATTATGAGTTTCATTGAAGCCACATCATAGTGTGGAGTTTTTACTTCTATCTATGGTGGATGAGCTAAGAATTGATATGGATCAGAATTTGTGTTTTTGCATAGTTACAGTAGATACTGCAACAGCATTTGACACTATTGATCATTAGCTTCTACTTAATTTATTATTTGATTTTGGCATTCGTGAACATGTGTTTTCATGGTTTCACTCTTATTTGAGAAGTAGAACGTTTCATGTTAAAGTATAAGAAGCAGTATCTCTTAGTTTTGCAATTTCACAAGAAGTACCAAAGGGATCTGCTCTTTCTGCAGTTTTCTTTAATTTGTTTATGGTGTCTCTTGGGAAAGTGTTTCAGAGATTGAAAATTTCTTATAAAATGTATGCAGATGACGTGTAGTTCTTCTTTCCACTTGAAAAAGGTTCATCTTCAAAACTGAAGAAAATTTTGGATGAAATTGTGAGTTGGATGGAAGAACATAAACTGGATCTGAATGTTGCAAAACCAGAGATAATATATATGGGTAGAATATTAGATCCAACGTTGTTAATGAAATTTTGATTATAGAGAAGATTGCTGTCAAATAATCTTTTAGTAGTCTTGGAGTCTTCCTGGATAATAATTTGACAATGCAAAAACATGTAGATCATATCATCTCTGCATCCTTCTATCAGCTCCGAGTTCTAAGTAAATTGAAGGGAATGGTAGCATTGCAGGATTTCCGAATGATCATGAGTAGAGGAGTGTGGTAGCCGTGTTAGTCCACTCTTAAGGTTATCAATAGAAATCAAACAAAATAAAACATGGAAAAGAAAATAAGATGATACCTTTTTTATTGGACATAACTTAATAGATTTCTTGATCATGCAAAGCCTGGTCTTAACTAAGCTTGATTTTTGTAATTCTTTGTTTTTAGGTATGTCTTCTTTTCGACTTCAGGCTCATGGGTCATTCAGAATGCAGCTGCATGATTAATTATGGGAGTTTCAAAATCTGAACATATAACGCCAGTGTTAAAAGAATTACATTGGCTCCCTGTTGCATACAGAGTTTTGTTTAAAGTGCTTGTACTGCTTCATCAGTGTATTTATGGGATTGTACCTACATATTTTTGCAATGTATTGAAAATGTATACACCAGGACATGCTTTAAGATCTGATATTTCTCAGCAGCTCTATCTGCCTTCTACAAAATCATATCATTAAATGGAGACAAAACTACAAGCATTTTGAATTGCTGGTCCATTATTATGGAATGCTTTACTGGGACATTTGAGAACCTGTGGAAGTATTCAACAATTTAAACATTTTTTGAAGGCTCACTGTTTTGTAAAGGTTTTTCTTGAAGAATGAAGTAGATTGTTGTGGTTTTTATTATTCTGACTGTTTATGTTTTTATGTATGTAAATCCGTTACCTGCTTTGGATAAAGGTGGGTTATAAATAAGATAAAATAAAAGTACATAAATAAAGTTTTCCAGCCTTGGAATGTCCACAGTCTCTGACGATTGTACAAAACAAAATCTCCTTGGATACCATAGCATCCACAGGAGCCAGCTCTGTAGGTGCTTGAGCACCCCCAATATTAAGCAAACACTTTGACATTGTCCAGGGAGAGGTAATTTCCGTTGGGTTTAGCACCCCCAAACATTTTGAAAAGTTGACTCGTATCATAACATCCCTTAACAATCACCATGGTTACTCCTAGGGAATTCTCTCCTGTAGCATTCTTAATTTCTTTCACAGAATATAGGTTACAGCACCAGTAATTGCCACAATTGAACCCCTTGTAGAAGAGAGCAACCTGGAAGAAATTTCTTGAGGGACCAAAAGGAGAGAAGGCACCTGACACCTGTGCATGCCAGAAATAGAAGAGGGACCAGTGTTGAGAACAGAAGTCCAGGTGGAAGCCAAAACAGTGGCCTGCACAGTCCAGAAAGAAGTGGAATAAGCAGCCTGCATGGTCCATGAAACTATGAAAGTAAACGTTTTGGTCTCATTGGGTCCCAGAAGGAGGCATAAAAGAGGTAGCAGGCAATTAAGGGTAATGAAACCAATTACACCTCAGATTTCCATCACTGGAAAGGGGCTAGCACTGCTCCTACCAGTAAGTCATTGCTTCCTTTTCTTCTCTGAATGGGATTCTAGAGAAGTATTCTAGAACTTGGTCAATAAGATGGTCATATGAGGAAAGGCTTAATGTTATGATTGGGGTCTGAACCCCTCTCAAACTTACCTCTTTCCTGGGAGTCAGCTTCTTAGCTGGCTTCTGTTTCTTTCTCTGTCCTTTCTGAGCTGGCTCTGCCTCTCTGTGCTGGCAGCTTCCAGCGGCAGGGCTCTAATTGTTTCACTATACTGCACCTGTGTGGGTAGTCTGAGTTGCTCTAACTCTCTTTGGGTGTACTGGCTTCAAGTGTTTCACGGTTTTGCATTGGTGTGGGTTGGGCCTCTCTGGGTCAGTGTGCTTTTGCCTAGGTCTAGGGAGTGTGACATCATCAGGGAGGGCCTTGATAAGGAAGTGGTGTTGTTTCCTTCAGGGCCTTTGCAACGGTTGTGTTTGCTTTAGGTAGGGTGGTGCAGTGTGCACTTCTGACTTTGAGTCTAGTTTCCCTGCTTGCTTTTGCTAAGGGCCAGGTTAGTGTTAGTGCAGTGTGCACTGGTGACTGTGTGTGTTTAGCTTTCCTGCTTTTCCTTTGGTTCCCCTGCTTTTCCCTCTTGGTTTTGGAAGCATTGCTGTGTGTAGGGCTTTGGAAGCTCTGTTGCTGATAGAAGTACTTCAGGGTTTGGTGTTGTTAGGAACACTGCAGAGTTTGCTGTTAGAAGTACTTCTGGTGTTTGTGCTATTGGGAGCATTGCAGTCTTTGCTGTTGGTGTTTGGTGCTTTAGAAGCACTTTTGGCTTATGTGTTAGCTTTCCTGGTTTTTCCTTGTGGCTCCCCTGTCTTCCCTTTTAGTGCTAGGAGCTCTTCTGGTTGCTTGCCAGAGTAGTGCTTAGGAAGCACCTTGTTAGTTTTCTAGCTTGCTAAAGCAGTGCTTAGGTAGCTGGTTAGTTTTGTGTTTAGCTTATTAGTGTAGAGCTCTGCTTGTAGCTTGGTGCTTAGTAGCACCTGTGTTAGCTTTGTGTTTAGTTCCCTGCTCTGTTAGTTTAGGGCTTAGGAAGTCCCTTTCTTGAGCAGGGATTAGGAGCTCCTGTTTAGTATAGGGCTTAGGAAGTCCTTTTGTCAGTTTACTGTTAGGAACACTCCTGCTGGTTTAGGGCTTGGGAGCACGTAGATCAGTTTAGGTTTAGGAGCACTTCTGTTTCCAGTCCTGGTCCCTATGTCATCCGGTATCCAGTAAGTCCTGTCGACTACTCGAACCCAGGAGCTCAACTTCTGGGGGGCTTAGTAGCTAAGTGCAGGTGAAGCTGTGTGGACCAGTCCAGTATGCTCCAGTCCCGTGTTCCAGTCCTGTGTCCTCCAGTCCGGGGGACCAGTCCAGTGTGTTCCGGTCCGTTGTGTGTTCCAGTCTGGTGTGCTCCAGTCCAGTGTGTTCCGGTCCGGTGTGTGTTCCAGTCCGGGGGATTGCAGTCCAGTGTTCCAGTCCTGTGTCCTCCAGTCCGGGGGATTCCAGTCCATGTGTTCCGGTTCGCTGGGCAGTGCCTGCAGTCCCTGCCGGTGTGTTTACCCAGTGTTGGTTGGTGGGTTTTGCCTGCTGCTGTCGCTCCTCGTCAGCAGCCCAAGGGCTCACGTTTGCTCCAGAGCCCAGTCCCGCGGGCTCTGAACCTGAGAACCTGACACTTAAGAGCTTAGACATCTTCAACCTGGAAAAGAGACAGCCGAGGGGGAATTGATAGAGGTCTACAAAATGCTTAGTGGTGTAGAACAGGTAAATGTAAATTATTTTTTTACTCTTTCAAATACTACAAAAACTAGGGGACACACAAGGAAGTTACATGGTACTACTTTTAAAATGAGCAGGAGGAAATTTTTTTCACTCAACGAAACGTTAAGCTCTGGAACTCATTGTCAGAGGATGCAGTATTAGTGGTTAGTGTTTCTGGGTTTTAAAAAGGTTTGAACATGTTCCTAGAGGAAAAGTCCATAGTCTGCTATTGAGATAGACACAGGGAAAGCCACTGCTTGTCACTGGGATCAGTAGCATCAATCTTGCTACTATCTGGGATTCTGTCAGATACTTGTGACCTGAATTGGCCACTGCTGGAAGCAGAATACTGGGCTAAATGGAACATTGTTCTGACCCAGTACGATGAACGATGAAAGGAGTCACTACCTTCCTACTATCTTCTCCTTCTCTTCTACTATCAAGGATAGTAGAATACGTGGAGGGGCATAATCGAACGGAAACGCCTATCTCCATGGGCGTTTATCTCCGAGAACGGGTCCGTGAAGGGGCGGGCTGAACCGTATTTTCGAAAAAATGGACGTTTTTGAGCTGGGCATTTGTTTTTTTTTAGTGATAATGGAAACTAAAAACGCCCAGCTCAAAAACGTCCTAATCCGAGCCATTTGGTTGTGGGAGGGGCCAGGATTGGTAGTACACTGGCCCCCCTGATATGCCAGGACACCAACTGGGCACCCTAGGTCAGTACAGTGGACTTCAGAAAAAGCTCCCACATGCATAGCTCCCTTACCAAGGGTGCTGAACACCCAACCCCCTCCCCCAAAACCCACTACCCACAAATGTACAACACTACCATAGCTCTTAGGGGTGAAGAGGGCACCTACATGTGGGTACAGTGGGTTTTGGAGGCCTCCCAATTACCAGTACAAGTGTTACAGGTGGGGGGGGGATGGGCCTGGGGCCACCTGGCTGAAGTACACTGTGGTACCCTCTAAAAGTGCTCCAGGGACCTGCATACACGCAGGCCTCTAGGACTGGTTGCTGCTATATAACATTGGCACACCAGTTGACACCTGAAGACTAATCTCTCCGAAAACGTCCTTTATTGGAATAACTGTGTTTACTCACAGTTAACTGCAGATCAGAGGTTGTGCCCCACTGGCAACGAGTCTCCCTGGTACTGAGATGAGCAGTAGGTCAGAGCTGGCAGAATGCTGTACAATGCCCTCTTTCAGCCACATTCAAGGTAAGAACTAAGTTCTGTAACGTGGCTAACACAGGAAAGGGAACTAAAACTGGCTTACAAAAATGGCCACTATCGCATGGACTACAACAGGAAACACAACAGGGCACACTCTGACCCAGTAGGCAGGGGGAAAAGCACCATGGGAGAAGAGCCTACCAACTACCAACATCGTGAGACTGTAACACAAGCTAATGAAATCACGGAGCCCAATACCCTACACGCACCACAATGCAATGCTGATGTGACCCTGTACTGCACCCGAGAGCCATATCTGACCCAGGGAAAGGCTGTGACAGGATCAAACACATTCTGCTGTCATGGAAATGGGTATGGCATTTGAGGCTGGCATACAGGCTGGAAAAAAGTTTTTAAAGTGGGGGGGGGGGGGGGGTTTGGTGGGAGGGAGTTAGTGACCACTGGGGGAGTCTGGGGAGGTCATCCCCGATTCCCTCCAGTGGTCATCTGGGCAGTTGGGGCACTTTTTTGGGACTTGTTCGTGAAAAAAGGGTCCAAAAAAAGTGACCCAAAATCACGGTCAAAACGCCTTTTTTTTATTATCAGCTAAAGATGCCCATCTCTCCTCGGCTGATAACCACGCCCCAGTTCTGCCTCCACCACACCTCCGACACACCCCCGTCAACTTTATTCGTTTCTGCGACGGAGTGCAGTTGGAAACGCCCAAAATTGGCTTTCGATTATACCGATTTGGGCGCCTTTGCAAGATAAACGTCTATCTCCTGATTTAGGTCGCACTATAGGCATTTTTCTCTTTCGAAAATAAGGCGGATAGGTGACCAACAAGAGAAAACAAATATTAAGGTAAATGTATCTAATGAATTGAGATCAGATAAAGACCTAGAAGGTTATGATATAGAGCCCAGCTGCAAACAGAGAAGCAATGATACAAAGAAACTAGGACCATAGACTAGAGAGGCTATGAACAAGAACCAATTCTTTCTTCTTCCTCTACAATCTGCCCACAGTCATCACTAGCACTCCTTTTTATCTTTAATATTTTATCATTCACATACAATTTTTGCAAGATGGATATAAAGAAATGCGCACAGCTCTTCTACAAGAGGCTTTGGTGGTCAAATATTTCAGGGTCCACCCTCCTATTAGGGAGGCTAGGCATTTACCTAGGGCAACACCATTTGGGTGGAGGGGTATGACAGGGCAGGAAAGCAGCAGCTCATCTCCCTTTTCCTCCTCCCATGTCATGTCCAGCATCTGTGCCCCTTTCCCTCCCCCTTTCTCCACCATCCTATTTTTCAGATCAAAGCTGCGAGAGGATTCAGTGTCAGTGCAGGGACTTAAAGCCTTTAAGCAGAGACTTGTGTTCAAGCACTGCCATGTCCCACCCCTTTCCCCAACAAGAAGTTCTGCATCGAACAGTGGTAGGAGAGAACTGAGCTTAAAGGACCTACTTGCAGTGGTGCAAGGGGAAAGAAAGAGGAGGGAGATGGAAATGCTAGACACTGGAACCAGGAAGGTGGTAGGGAAGGGGAGATGAGGTTCTGGGCCTGTGAACAGTAGGGAAAGGGAGGTAACATGCTGAATGAGGGGGGGAGGGGTAGGAAAATAATAGAAGCTTTAGGATGTCTGATTTGGGGGAGCACCTTGACACAGCCCTTGGGAGCAAAACATAGTCTATGTGGGATGTTAATTCCCCTGGGTTAAAACCCTTTTACTGTTCATCAAAGATAAGACTGAGAGAACATAAGAACTTTCTGTATAACATATTGACTGATGACAAGGTGGGGACGTAAGACTTCAATAAAGAGGAACAATTGCTATTGGTGAGCTGCACTGCTGAGGTCTAAGGTTAAGGCTCATTAAAGGAAAGCTTCTGATTTTGTGATAGTGTAAATATAGTAAACCATATACTTCGATTGCTGTATAGGCTAGACCTACTAAAGCGTGCTATCATTTTAGCATCTGCTAACACCATTTATTTACTTATTGGAATTTAACAACAGCCTTTATGAACAAGTTCATCCAAAGTGGTGTACAGCAGGTCCAGTTTAACATAAAACTTACAATTTTCTTAACATTTGTAACACTAGTAAAATGGCCAAACATAAATATAATGAATGAGATAAACTTGGAAATATGATGTTAGTACAATACAAACAATGCAATAATAGACTGCATAGAAATGATGTTAATGCTTTTTTATCTAGTTGAGGGGCAAAGTACAATATAGATGGGGACAAGATGGGTAGTACAGAGTCAATTGGAATAAATAGATAGATGGCTAAACTCAAGGCAAAATCTTTGTACAGTTAAACAAGATTTGACCATATAACTCCATTTTTGAAACAGCTTCATTGGTTACCTGTGAAATATCAAGTGCAGCATAAAGTTCTGAGTATAATTCATCAAGTAATATATGGTAAAATGCCTTAGTATTTTGGCCACGTTTTCACTCTGTCTACATCAGGAAGGTTTTTAAGATCAGATTTCTCAAAATGTCCGTGTTTTCAGTTGGTGTCTTCAGTAAATTCTGTCTTTACTCGGGTTTCTGCTTTTTCTACAGCAGGAACGTTAATGTGGAATGCCCTGCCAAGTCAGCTTCGCTTAACTACTAGTGTCCAGCAATTTAAGAAATTATTAAAAACACAGCTTTTTGTTCAAGCATAGTATTGATATAGTGCAGTTTGGGAAGTTAGGACGGCAGCACTTTATGTTTTGGATTATGTTAGTAGTGTTTTATGTTATGTTTCTGTTAATTGATAACACAACGCAACAACGATTTTGCTACTGAGAGAAAAACATGTGATTTATACTAAATTGAACCCACCGATTCCAAATATGAACTCCGAATTTGCCTGACACGTCTAGATTTTAAGTTATACATGCAAAGCCTATTCACTTATAATATTAATGCTTGGGATGCATTTGTGCTAGTAGTTCAGAACTTCCTTGGGAACAGTCGAGCTGAAAACTATGCTGAACTAGTAGACAACATGCTTAAAGCATATGAACAACTTGGCTGCCGAATGTCATTGAAAGTGCATTTCTTACATTCCCATCTTGACTTTTCCCACCCAATTTGGGACACATAAGTGACGAACATGGAGAGAGGTTCCATAAAGACATTTCTACAATGGAGAACAGATATCAAGGCCGCTGGAATCCGAACATGATGAGGGACTACTGCTGGTTTTTGTAACAGGAAAATATCACCAGTCACAAACGCAAAAGCAGATGCCTGAAGTAAGACTTTTAAACTGGAATACAAGACTTTTTTTAATTTTGTTATTCCATTACATTTTCATATACTGTTTACTACTAAAACTTTGATATAGATCAGCTAATTGCTGGAGTAAAACTCGTTCTGTAAAAAATTATTCAATGCTTAATTCATTTGGGCAAACTTATGCATAACAACATTTCCTGACGTGTTACAAGAATTCTGACTTCGGATTTGGAATACGCACACTGAATTTAGTATAGGACCAATGTTTTTTGCCCAGTAGCACACGAAAAAAAGGGTTTTGTTGTGCTGTGATAATTGGTATGTATGTTTTTATGGAAACGGCCTAGTTTATAGGCAGGTTAGAAGTGTTTAACATAAATAAATAAATAAGAGGAACTAGTCTATGGTACAGGGTTTTCAGCAAGCTAGTCTAGGTGCAGAATGAATATATAGTCAAAAACACCTGGATAAGCAGTGATCTGCAACTAAGTAGATCCACAAACAACAACAAGCAGACCATGTTTCTACAATCTGGTCTGCTAATTGTTGTTTGTAAATGTATAGTCAGTCACCAACCCTGGGATTATATCCTGTTGAGATTTCCACATGGAAATCGAAGCGTATTCCATAACAATGTGAATAAGCTAATTGGTTAACAAGCTAATCAGCATTGATAATTGGATTTTAACAACCAATTATCAGCTCTAGTTGGCATTAATTAGAAATTACTCACAGAATTGTCTAAGCATATTATGAAATGTGGTGTGCATAAATTCTAAGTCACATAGTTGAAAAGAGGGTGCATGGCCATGGGCGTAGAATGGTCAGGTCATAGGTGTTTCTAAAATCTATGATCACTGTTATAGAATACACTCAGCCCGTGCATAATTTTGGCATCGGGATTTACACCAAGTTTTACTTGGCGTAACTGCCCGCAACTAAATTTAGTTGTGTGGAGCAGCACTCAGTGTATTCTATATACTGCTTTGAAATTTAGGTTTATTCTATAAAGTACACCTAAATTAAGGCGTACTTTATAGAATACACATAGAGGGACATTTTCGATATGACGCCTAAGTCCGACTTTGGATATCTGAATAGAAAAGAAGGTCATTTTCAAAAAAGAAAAACATCTTGTTTTTTTCCGAAAATACTGTTTTGAACAAGGTTTTGTGATTTGGATGTTTTGTTTTTTGGGTCCATTAAAAACAAAAAAAAAGTCCAAGTGCAAAATGCACAAAATCAAGCCATTGGGATGTAGGAGCAGCTCGCATTTTTAGTAGACTGGTCCCCCAGACATCCCAGAAGGTAAATGGGGCACCCTAGGGGGCACTGCAGTGGACTTCAAAAACATGCTCCCAAATACACATCTCACCGCTGCTCCCTTATTTTGTCTGCTGAGCCCTCCAAATCCCACTCAAAACCCACTATCCCCAACTGTACACCACTATAGTAGCCCTTATGGGTGAAGGGGCCACCTGTATGTGGGTACAGTGGGTTTCTGGTGAGTTTTGGAGAGCTCACAGTTTCTACCACAAATGTGACAGGTAGAGGGAGATAGGGATCTGAGTCCCCCATGCCATGGTGCACTGCACTGACCACTATACTACTACAAGGAGCTGCATGCCGCTCTAATACACCTGGCTCTAACATCTGAGGCTGTCATAGAGGCTAGGAAGTCATATTTTTATTCACTTTTTGTTTGGGGTGGGTGGGAGGTGGTCAGTGATCACTAGGGGGGTACTGGGGGGTTACCCCTGATTCCCTTCAGTGGTCATCTGGCCATTTAGGGCACTCTTGTGCCTTATTCATTGTAAAAGCAGGTCTTGCTCAAAACGACTTAGTTTTAGTCCTGGATGGTTTTGTTTTGTTCCATTATAGCTGTAAAATGACGAAATCCCACCCTTAACACACCCCTGACATGGCCCCATGTGTTCTGAATGCACTTCTGATGGACTTCATAGAAAAACGTCTAAAAATTGTTTTTGAAAATATGCTGCTTTATGTCACATTTTAGATGTTTTTCTCTTTCGAAAATGAGCTCCTTAGGCAAATTTCATTTTGGCACTGATTTTCTAAGCGTGCTGTATAGAATATAGTTCCATACGTATTAAAGGCTTGGGAGAACAGCCAGGCTTTCACCTGCTTCATGAAGATCTCAAGTTAGATGTAGCTCCTCTGCGAGTAAGTTCCAGAATGTGAGGGCAACTCCTGAGAAGGTTCGCTGGCAGGAATCACATTGCACAATTTTTTTTGATGAGGGTACAAATAGCGATGCTCCTTGAGAGGAACTTAGAGGTCTCAAAGGCGTGTAGAGAGCTAACTTATTATTTAAGCACTCTGGCCCTTATTGTCTGAGGACCTTGAAAATCAAACACAGAGTTTTAAATGTAGTTCTGTAAGGTTCTGGTAGCCAGTGTAGTTTTTGCAAGAAGGGTGTGATGTGGTCACGTTGCTTGCAGCCTTCTATCATTCGGTCTGCAGCATTCTGAATTAGTTGCAGCTGATGTAAGCTCTTTTTGGTTTCACCAGTATACAGGGCATTACAGTAGTCTAGTTGTGATGTTATAGCATGAACCACTGTGATCAGACTTGTCTTTTCAATATATGGAGAGCAATTTCATAGTTGCCACATGTGATAGAGACAATTTTTAAAGGTTTCAATTTGCAGGATCAGAGTGAGTGATGAGTCTAGCAGTACCCCAAGATTCCTGACCTGTGATTTTAGGGGAGTTCATACTTCCCAAAAGGTATTGTGAAGCCAGGTACTTGTCCACTTGTGTTGGGTGCCTAAAGAATCTCTGTTTTGCTTGGATTTAGGCAGAGTTTGTTGTTTTTTTTACCCATTCCTGAGTTGCGGTTAGACAGGTAGTCAGTTTGTTCAAAGATGTGGGTGGATCTGGTTCAATGGGCATGAGTAGTTGCACATCATCAGCATAGATATAGAATTTTGTGCCAATCGACCAAAGCAGCTCAGCCAGAGGCTTGAGGTAGATATTAAATAAAATGGGAGACAGTATGGATCCCTGTGGCACCCCACAGTTCAGAAATGCACCCTGCAGTAAAACATATATGTGAATTAACAGAGTAGTGCACTTTAGCAATTCTAAATCATATGTAGTACATGCATGTATTCTGCATTCTTAAACTGCACTCGCTGTAGCTGTATTCTGCATCTCCATTATCCTTGCTTGCAATATTATAGTAAAGGTAGTGACCTCACCATCTGGATGTAACATTGCAAATACAAAATCATTCTAACAGAGGAGCATACAGTGGCAGGGGGTTAATGTATAAGACCATTTAGTTCAGCACTAAATAGCACTGGTTTGATCCTCATTTGCTAAGTGTCCAACTGAGAACTGCAACTCGAGGACATTGTCATTGCTCAAATGGGTAGCTAGAAAAAAAATCAAAGCATCACAAAGCCATGAAAAAAAATAAAAGGTTTTATGACATCTTTCAGGATACATTTTAGTCAATAAAACTTAGCCATGCTCTGCAGTTATGAAGGAACCATGATATGTTTAATTTATAACTATATTATTACTGTCTATTGCATGGGTGGGCAATTTTGATCCTCAAAACCCAAAATAGGTCTGGTTTTGAAGATAGTTATCATGAATGTGCTTGAGATGTGTTTGCATACAATGGAGGCAGTGCAAACAAATACACAGTATCTCATGTTTATGTATGTCAGTTATGCTGAAATCCAAACCAGTCTGTGACTCAACTTTTGTGGAATGAAGCTGTCCGTTCTGGATTATTGCTACTCTTTAAATCGATTGATTTCGTACAAACTGTTCCACATGTATTGTATCGGTACATTGCATTCTTACATAACTGTAGCTCCCCTCCCCCCCCCCCTTTTAAATGGGAACTAATTAGAACACTTTTGTATTTAAAACTGGACATTTTATTATTTAACCAAGTAAAATCATAGAGGTATACTTTTAAATGTTTCCCTCATTCCAGTGGGGTACCTAGCGTATCTGACACCCGGGTCTGATCATTTTTTAACACACACCCCCAATCAGTGATAGTGATGATGTATATATGTATGTATGTATGTGTATGCTCTATTATTGTGAAAAATATAAAGATAGCAGACGTAAATTTGAAAAAGCTAACAAATACCAATCACCACTTTACAAATTAACAAATAGAAATAAAACAAATATGGAAAATAAGATACCATTTTATTGGACTAATACATTTAGGGGCCCTTTTACTAAGGCATGGGAGCGCTAACGTGCGGGTAGTATGCACCAAATCGGTACTACCGCTGGGCTAGAGCAAGCACCCAGTGGTAATTCTGAGTTTAGCGTGTGCTGAATCCCGTAGTAGAAAATAATTTTCTATCACGGTCGGTGTTCCCAGTGGTAATTAGCAGTTGGCGCAAGCTGCATGGTTACTGCGTGGGTAGTGCATGAGCCCTTACTGCTAGGTCAATGGGTGGCAGTAAGGGCTCAGGTCTGCCCCCTCTCTGCCCCTTTCCATCCAGCGTCTGCCCTTTCTCTCTCATCAGCATCTGCCCCTCTCGCTGCCCCCTTCATCTAGCATCTGCCCTTTCTCTACCTTCCACCAGCATCTGCCCTTCAGCATCTGCCCTTTCTCTCCCTTCCATCAGCATCTGCCCTCTTCATCCAGCATCTGCCCTTTCACTCCGTTCCATCAGCATCTGCCCCCTCTCGTTCCCTCCCCTCTCTCCATTTTACATTTCATGTCCCCCCCCCCCATTCTGCTGCTCTGCTCCAAACTAGCAGCAGCAGCTGCAAAAAACGTAAAAAAAAAAAAGCCAAGGCAGCATAAAATAAAAATATTAAGATCGTAGGGCCTAATTACCTGTGGTTGCTGGCTCTATTGCGGAACTGGAAGTGACCTCAAAGGGGCAGAGTTGGCAGCCATGAGTACTGCAGAGACCCCACAATCCAAGATTTTTACTTTGCCAAATTGTTGCCGCCACCGCTTCTTCTCTGACAGACTAGCAGCGGCAACAGCCCGGTGGGGGTGGAGACGCAGGCTGGAGGAAGGCGCGAGTTGCAGAACAAGTTAAAAGTTTCAGAACCGATGGAGCAGTGGGAGTGGAACACCCCCCTTTTGTCTGCACCTGGGGCCAGTGGCGTAGCTACGTGGGGCCTGAGGGGGCCTGGACCACCGTAGATTTCCTCCTGGACCCCCCCTCCCGATGACTGTCTTGACCCTCCCCCCGCTAACCCTCCCCCGCCCACGCCTACCTTCGGTTTTGCTGGCGGGGGACCCCAATCCCCGCCAGCTGACGTCCTCTTCGTCCTGCAGTCAAAAAAGTCTTTGTTCTGTTGCATGCTGACGTCCCGCACATTGTAAGTGCGGGATGTCAGACTCAGAGAACAGAACGAGCTTCTGTTCTCTGAGTCTGACGTCCTGCACGTACAACGTGCAGGACGTCAGCATGCAACAGAACGAAGACTTTTTTGACTGCAGGACGAAGAGGACGTCGGCTGTCAGGGACTGGGGTTCCCCACCAGCAAAACCGAAGGTAGGTGATGGCGGGGGAGGGTTCGCGGAGGGGGGTCGAGAGGGTGGGAGGTTGTGAAAAGTGGCGGCGAGCTGGCAATGGTCGGCAATGGTGGGGGGGGGGTCGGCGGCGCCGGGGGGGGGGGCTAAAATGTGCCCCCTCACCTCGGGCTGCGGACTGCTCCGCCCTTGGTATACCACTGGCTCATTCATGTTTGGTATAATTAAGGGGTCCTTTTACTAAGCAGTGGTAACTGCTAAAAGTGCTTATCACAGCTACAAGAGCTTACCACAGGATACACTCAGGCGTCCTGCTGTACGTTCCCAATCAGTGCATGATACCTGCGGGCTAAAAAAGGAGTGGAGGAGACGTAGTCTAATGGTTAGTACAGTGAGGAGCTGGGTTCAATCCCCACTGCAGCTCCTTGTGACCTTGGGCAAGTCACTTAACCCTCCAACAGCCCCAGGTACAAAAATCTTAGATTGTAAGCCTACTAGGGACAGAGAAAGTACCTACATATATGTAAACTGCTTTGGTTGTACCCACAGAAAGGCAGTATATCAAATCCACGACCCTTTACCTTCTGCACAGAGGAGACATGTTGGGGGGCAGAGAATGGGCATTCCAGTGCTAATCTGTTAACACATCTGTGCCATGCACTAACTGATTAGAACAGGACTATGATCTGAGTTCTTACCACCTACAATTAATGTATGGCCATTAATGCAAAAAAAGAAAAATCATCCATTTTACTGCTATGGTAAAAATGGCCTTAGAGCATGGGAAAAATCTGCATAAGGGCGCACTAAGGCCACTTTCTACACAAGCTTAGGGGTCATTTTAGTAAGCCGTGGCAAAAAGTGGCCTGCGTCTGTGTGGGCATGTGTTTTTGGTGCGCGCCGGGCCAGTTTTATTGCGTCTGGGAAAAAAGGCCTTTTTTTCAATGGACCGGGAGAAGAGCCTGCGGTAAAATTGAATCCAGCGCGCCCCTATTGATGGCCTGAGTCCTTAATGCCACCCATTGATCTAGTGGTAAGGGCTCACGCGCTACATGTGCAGTGATCGGTCGGCGTGCGCTGCCGATTGATGCCGGAATGGCCACATGTGGTAGGAAATAAAAAATTAATTTGTCCCAGTGGTATGGGCGCACGCCAAATCTAAAATTACCGCCAAGGGGGTGCGCTAGCCTGGCGGTAGTCTCATTTTGGTGCACACTGCACGCGCCTAGAGCCTACCTCACCTTTGTTAAAGGGCCCCTAAGTAAATGTTTCTGTTGTGATGGCTTGTAATTCAAGCAAGATTATCCACTTAAATTAATATTTTCCTTTTCTGTGTATCTATTTGAAATGCATTTAAAATTAGAAAGCTGCAGAAAGCACTAACGCATGCTTACTGCAGGTTAAAAAGCACTGCCACAGGGTGTGCTCAGACATCCTGCAGTAGTTCTTGCATGCGTGTGCACTTACCCATGTGCTAAAAAATAGTTATATATTTTTTAATGCTAGGGGACAGTCTAGAGGCAGAGAGTAGGCGTGTTCTGCGCTAATCGGGTTGTGCAGCTACATTGCAACGCACTAACCAATTAGTATGTAGTTAGTGCATGAGCCCTTACTGTCTAGAAAATAGGTGTAGTTAAGGGCTCATGTGTTAATGGCCACTCGCTAGTGGGCAAATTAGCGCACGGACATTAGCGCACGCAAAATAGAAAAATCTGCCGTTTTCTGGCAGTGTTAAAAGTGGCCTTAGCATGTGGTAAAGACTCATACTAGGGATAACGCAGGCCACTTTTTAGCAGTGCTTAATAAAAAAGGCCCCTTAAAGAAGACATTATTTCAGAACTCCCTAACAACTCAAGCATGCTCAGATATAAGAGCCCAGCTCAGCCCTAGCAAGTCTCAGTATTCTTAGTCTCCAGCAGGTGAAACACATGGTGAGCCCTTCAGAATCATTCTTTCTTTGCTTTACAAAAAAAGGCTTTTAGCTCTTGCTTTCTTCTTTATCTGTGCACTGCTGGGGTTAGTTGCTGACAGAAGCTGAGATCCGAGGGGTTTTCTGGGGCCTCGGGGGTACACACTCAGGTGACCGGGTCCCTCCTCCCCTCTCTCTCCCCAAGCCTGACTTGACCGCTTTACAGCTGCAAGGTTAAGAATTTGAAGGCTGTCCTACACCCCTTCGAGGGAAGGGTGCAGTAGAGCTTTGGGGAACAGCCACATTATCCTGAAAAAAAAATATCTGAGTGCTTTAGAACAGAGGCGCAGTGCAGTGGACTTTCACTGAAAAAGAAAAAGACCAGCGTATCGGTGCTTGAAATTTTCCCTGTTCTATTTCAGTGTAGCTGTTTCCCCTAGAATTTGAGCTGTGGCTGCTCACGCAGAGCAGCAATGGCAGAGAAGCTCCACAGATGCACGAAGTGTCGGTGGGGGGGGGGGGGGGGGGCAATGCAGCCGGAGTATGTAAAATCTGCACAGCGTCGGAATCGGAGCTTTGGGAGCCCTCAGATGCCGATGCATGGGGCTTGGTTTGTTCCCCTGGCGCAGGGGGTGTCTTCTGACCCGGGATCGAGCATCAAGTCAGGGCTGATTTGGGCAGGAAGCACCACAAGTTTGGAAGTGCTGGCTGTTTCAAGGCAGCCTGGTTGCACGTTGTGTGGCAGGCTTCTGGAGTGCAGGGAGAGTTCCAGACTTTGTATTAGCAATGTATAATGCTTACTTTCTCAGACATGCCTCTCCTCAGGCTTCTTTGTCTGCTGAGCATGCCCAGGTGCCCTCGGCTGGCTACAAAAGGCCTAGAGTTTCCTGGGAGGATCAGGAAGTGTACTTGGGCATGGAGTCAGAGTCCCTGGAGGATGGAGACATTTGGATGTGGAAGAAGAATTTCAGGGGGAGGAAGAAGCCTTTCCTTCCACAGAGGGATTGCCTCTGGGGGAGGACCCATCGGTAGCTAGGGTCTTCTAAAAGGAGGATTTACAGGAATTAATTGCTCTGGTGTCGTCCACATTAAATTTTGAAGAAGTACAGGAGACAGTGGCTCAGCACAAAGTGGATCCCTTGATGATGCTCTGATGGAAGCAGAAGGACTATGGAAGTGCAACTTTGGTACACCATGTTTTGAGCAGGATGTTGACCATAGTTATTTTTGCTTTTTTTTTTTAACAATTGTGGTAAGGTGAATTCACAATCTGTTCCTGATGTTATAGTATGTATTTTGGCACTTAAGCCTTTGTAAAGTGGATCAAGTGCTTGATTGGAAGACACTGGAGAGTATCTAGTGGATCTTCTTCCTGTACACCACGAATATAGATATTCAGGATGTACTGAATATATTTCTTTTTTTCCAAATATAATCTGAATATCTGTCTTTAAGGCACTGACTTAGGTGTCCTTTTACTAAGGTGCGCTGAAAAATGGCCTGTGCTGGTGTAGATGAGTGTATTGGATGCGCGCAGGTCCATTTTTCAGCGCACCTGCAAAAAAGGCCTCTTTTCCTGGCCGAGAATGGACATACGGAAAATAAAAATTGGTGTGCATCCATTTTGGGCCTGAGACCTTACTGCCACCCACTGACTTACCGGTAAGGTCTCACGCATTAACCAGGCAGTAATGGTCTATGTGTGTAGAATGACAATTATTTTTATTTTTGTTACATTTGTATCCCGCGCTTTCCCACTCATAGCAGGTTCAATGCGGCTTACATATTATATACAGGTACTTATTTGTACCTGGGGCAATGGAGGGTAAAGTGACTTGCCCAGAGTCACAAGGAGCTGCCTGTGCCTGCAGTGGGAATTGAACCCAGTTCCCCAGGACCAAAGTCCACCACACTAACCACTAGGCCACACCTCCACTCAGTTTCTGGCGCACGTAACGGACACACATAAAAATTGAAATTACCGCCCAGGCCACGCAATAACCAGGCAGTAACTCTGAATTGACGAACGTTGGGCGTGGGTAGGCACCTATGCAGCTTAGTAAAAGGGCCCCTTAGGCTTTTGTCCACTATTCACACTTCAGAAGCCAAGTTAATATGAGTAAATCAAGTTCAAATTACCATTTGATCCAATTTTAGCAAACAAAATAACAAGCTGTCTTGTTCCTTATTTACCTTCCATAAAGGTGGGGGGGGGGGGGGAGAGATATATTTATCTCCCATAAAAATGAAGTGATAACAGAAATCAAAATTTTAATTTATAAATATGTTTTTACCTTTAGCATTTCCAATCATAATGCAAATTTGGTGATAAAGGGACAGATGTCATTCAAAACCACATACAATCACATTTCTGTAAGTCTCAATATATGATTGCTGCTTTCAACAACAGTCTCTAATAATTTCTGCTTTAATTTTAATTTGTAGAAACATTTCAACAGTTGTGAAATTTAATTTGCTCCTTCCATTCTTTTAGCCTTTTTAATGGTCATATTTCTTTTTTGTTGTTGTTGTTTCATTGCTATGTGCCTTTGAAATCAAACACCGAATGATAGAAAAACAAAACAAAAAGACAAAAATATTATAAATGAGTGACTTGGATTGATAATGCATCTCTTCCCTGATATCAATCCTGAAACAACTGATTTCACTAATTCCTGCCATGTTTTCATCTGGCCTTGAATTACCTCCTGACAGGCCTCCCATGCGCTTGGAGATGAAAGTACGTAATGGGGATCTGTTAATTAACTAGAAGCAAACTAGTGGTGAGGATCAAACACTGGATGCATCCTAAAATCTCCAACAGAGAAGATGAAATGCAGTCCAAACTTTAAAGACTTTCCATCATTAGCTGAGACCTTGGCTGCTCCTAGCTGAGACCCCTCCTGTTTCTGAGAACAATGAGGACAATGATGGTAGAAATGAAACAGCACAGTGAGGGACAAAAGAGTCGGCTATTTGCCCATAGAGGAATATAGGAAACTGAATTGAGAGAACTCTCCTTGTTTCTATGGCTCCTGTCTATTTTTAATTAATTTATGGCTGCCAGGGACTTGGATAAACAGACAACGCACTATTTTATATACCCCCAGACAGAAAAAGAAAATTACTGGACTAAAGCCTAAGAGGAAAATGATGTTACTTTCCTTTTGTTTAAACTTATAGTTGTAAATGAAATTAATAGAAAAAGACAAAATGTTAGACTGGTTTTTCAGTGCTTGGAATTTAGGTTTCCAAATGGAACAAAACAAAGGGGCTCTTTTACTACAGTGCAGTAAAGTTTTGCAGTTAACAAATCTTCCATAATAACTGTTGGAGGCATTCCTAGCAGCTGCCCATGTAGTTACTTGCAGAGGTAAACCTTTACCATGTGTGAAATGTGCTGATAGGATGGACACACTGTTTTAATTTATTTATTGGGATTTATTTACCGCCTTTGTGAAGGAATTCACTCAAGGAGGTACACAGCAAGAATAAGTCAAACATACTGAAGCAACAGACAATTACAGCAGTAAAAATATTCAAACTACAATACAAAGTATGGCATAGTATGCTACATGATAAAGCCAACACAATACGCAATAAAACATTTTAATAGACAACATAGGATGTAAGCAAAAATGGAACATAGAGATAAAATAGAGTGACAGGAGTGAGAAAATAAGGGACTAGTTTAAAGAAGGTTGCAAATGAGGTCAGAAAGATGATAGGGTAGGAGAGGATAAACATGTCCTGCTATAGTATGTGCAGCCGGTGTCATCTACTTCTTCCTTTAAAGGCCTGGCTGAAGAGCCAAGCTTTCACCTGCTTCCTGAAGTACAGATAGAGGTATTAAGCAAAGCCTTTCAGGGAGTGCATGGAAAAGGTGTGGTTAGGAAAACCCCTTGAGAGGACATAAGTACATAAATACCGCCATGCTGGGAAAAGACCAAGGGTCCATCAAGCCCAGCATCCTGTCTCCGACAGCGGCCAATCCAGGCTTCAAGAACCCAGCAATCCCCCCCCCCCCCCCCCCATAAAAAAATTAATAATGTTCAATGGATTTTCCCTCAGGAATCTGTCCAAACCCCCTTTAAATTCCGTAAGGTCAGCTGCTGTCACTACATTCTCCGGCAACAAGTTCCAGAGTCTAACTACACGCTGAGTAAAGAAAAACTTTCTCCTATTTGTTTTAAATCTACCATATTCTAGCTTCATCTTGTGTCCCTTGGTTTTGTTGTTGTTTGAAAGTGAAAACAAACGCTTCTGTCTGCTCTAATCCGCTCATTATCTTGTAGACTTCTATCATATCACCCCTCAGCCGCCTTTTCTCCAAGCTGAAGAGCCCTAACCTTCTCAGCCTTTCCTCATAAGGAAGTCGTTCCATTCCCTTTATCATTTTCGTCACCCTTCTCTGGACCTTTTCTAATTTCTTTATATCTTTTTTGAGATGCAGCGACCAGAATTGGACACAATACTCAAGGTACGGTCGCACCATGGAATGATACAACGGCATTATAACATCCTCGTGTTTGTTTTCCATCCCTTTCCTAATAAAACTCAACATTCTGTGCGCTTTCTTAGCCGCCGCAGCACACTGAGCAGAAGTTTCCACGATGACTCCCAGACCCCATTCTAGGTCCATAACTCCTAACGCGGAACCTTGCATGACACAGCTGTAATTCGGGTTCCTCTTACCAACATGCATCACTTTGCACTTGTCAACATTGAACTTCATCTGCCACTTGCATGCCCAATCCTCCAGTCTCACGAGGTCCTCCTGTAATCTTTCACACTCCTCCTGCGACTTGACGACCCTGAATAATTTTGTGTCATCTGCGAATTTAATTACCTCACTAGTTACTCCCATCTCTAGGTCATTTATAAATATGTTAAAAAGCAGCAGTCCCAACACAGACCCCTGCGGGACCCCACTAACTACCCTTCTCCACTGAGAATACTAACCATTCAACCCTACTCTTTGCTTCCTATCTTTCAACCAGCTCTTAATCCATAGTAATACCCTACCTCCAATCCCATGACACTCCAGTTTCCTCAGGAGTCTTTCATGAGGCACTTTGTCAAACGCCTTTTGAAAATCCAGATACACAATATCCACCGGCTCCCCATTGTCCACATGTTTGTTCACCCCCTCAAAAAAATGCAGGAGATTGGTGAGGCAAGACTTCCCTTCACTAAATCCGAGCTGACTTTGTCTCATCAGCCCATGTTTTTGTACGTGCTCTGTAATTTTATTCTTGATAATAGCCTCTACCATTTTGCCCGGTACCGACGTCAGACTCACCGATCTGTAATTTCCTGGATCTCCTCTGGAACCTTTTTAAAAAATCGGCGTAACATTGGCTACCCTCCAGTCTTCCGGTACCACACTCAATTTTAGGGATAGATTGCATATTACTAACAGTAGCTCTACAAGTTCATTTTTCAGTTCTATTAATACTCTGGGATGAATACCATCAGGTCCCAGTGATTTACTACTCTTCAGTTTGCAGAACTGACCCATTACATCCTCCAAGTTTACAGAGAATTTGTTTAGTTTCTCCGACTCGCCTGCTTCAAATATGCTTTCCGGCACCGGTGTCCCTCCCAAATCCTCCTCGGTGAAGATCGAAGCAAAGAATTCATTTAATTTCTCCGCTATGGCGAAAAAGCGGGGAGCAAGATGGCATCGGGAGAGGATGTGTGCTCCTGAACTCCCTACTCCAGCAAATGCAGACGAGTGAGATTTCTCTTGCCCCTAGAGAATATGGAGAAGAGGAAGGGGAAAATCGGGCAACCAGTCTCCTCCACCCCCGAGGGTCCCGCTTACCGCCAGCAGATGCTGGAAGACTGTGGAGTTCGGAGGCAGGAACAACAAACACCTGGATCACAGCATTGAAGTGGCGTCATTGAGTCCGCCCCTGCTGGCCACCCCACCGCAACCCGGAAGCAAACCGAGGACGGCAGAACTGCTGCAACAAACTATGCCAGAGGAGCTGAGCTTGATTGCAGCCGGAAGAGGGCCTGCCGATGCCTCAACCCCTGTAACATCGATGTTGGGAGGTGGAACGGTGAGTGATCCGATTCCTGCCACTAACACAGGGTTTGTTTCTTCGGGGGCTGGAGGACTGATAAAACCGGCTATAGTCACAATGGACAATCTGTGGGAGGCAATTCAGGGATTGAACTCCACCTTTTCCCAAGCTATAAAGACTTTTACCGAAGAAGTTTCTTCACTAAAACAAAGTCAGGATTCAATAATAGCAAGAGTATATGAAAATGAAGGGAGATTGCACTAATAAGTGGAGAGATTAAGGACTTACAAAGTCAGACAGGAACAGTTATTAGAGACAGGGATATTCTAGTGAAAAAACTAGAATATCTTTGATAACCAAGCCAGAAAGAATAATTTAAGATTCCTAAACTTTCCTCAAATTCCAGTATTGTCTCCAACTGATATGGTGAAAAAATATCTTAGAGAAATCTTGCTAATTCCAACAGAAGCTATTCCTCCTATTACCCGAGCCTATAGTATACATGAAATTAAATCCCAAGACTTGGAACTTCAACCTGGACTCAATATAACTGATCTCCTGGAAAATTCACTAGAAGTTGTTACTCATCAATCTACCTTATTAGTTTCATTCGCATTTGAATCCGATCGGAATAATATTTTCAGACTATATTTTAAACATTTGAATGACAAGTTCTTGGGTGAAAAGATACATATTTTTCCGGATTTAAATAAAGACACGCAGAAAAGACGAAAAGAATTTATGATGTTAAAGCCAAGAGTGCTTATATCTATTAATAATGTTAATTACCTTTTCTTAGACGCAAAGAAAATGTCAGAGTATATAATGTCAAAGGAAAAGGATGTTGTTTCAACCTGAATTCTAACATAAATAACTCTGTGTATACTGCTAGCGGGTAGATTTGTGTTCTCTCTGATTGATTGCTATCTTTTTTGCCTTTTTTTTCTTCTTTTTTTTTTCCAGATCTTGCTCCCAAAGAGGGTCAAATATAAAAAATTTAATTTCCTTTAATTCCAATTGGGAACTGTTTCTGTTAGTTCCTTATTCATTATTTTCTAATTCTGAGCATTTATATGATATGACTGTAAAATTATATGATTGAATAAATAAAAATTTCTCCGCTACCGCTTGGTCTTCCCTGATCGCCCCTTTAACACCATTTTCGTCCAGCGGCCCAACCGATTCTTTAGCCGGCTTCCTGCTTTTAATGTATCTAAAAATTTTTTTACTATGTACAGTATTTTCGCTTCTAATGCTAACTTTTTCTCAAAGTCCTTTTTTGCCCTCCTTATTTCCTTTTTGCATTTGGCTTGGCATTCCTTATGTTTTATCTTGTTACCTTCAGTCGGTCCTCTTCTCCACTTTCTGAATGATTGTTTTTTGGTTCTAATGACTTCCTTTACCTTACTGTTTAGCCACGCTGGTTGACGTTTGGTCTTTTTTCCCATTTTTCTAATAAGCAGAATATATTTGTCCTGTACCTCCAAGATGCAAGTTTTTTACCCTGCGAGCTGCACCTTTCAGTCTTTTTTTCACTGTTTTTCTCATTTTGTCGTAATTACCTTTTCTAAAGTTAAACGCTAGTGTATTTGATTTCCTAAGTTCACTTACTTCAATGCCAATATCAAAACTGTTATCAAGCGGCCCTCGCACCGTTACCCCCCCCCCCCCCGCACCAGATCATGAGCTCCAGTAATGACTAAATCTAGTATTTTTCCTTCTCTTGTGGGCTCCTGAACCAGCTGTTCCATGAAGCTGTCCTTGATTTCATCAAGAAATTTCACCTCCCTAGCATGTATGGATGTTACATTAATCCAGTCTATATGTGGATAATTGAAATCACCCATTAATATTACATTGCCCAATTTATTCGCTTCCCTAATTTCCTTTGACATTGCTGCGTCTGTCTGCTCATCCTGGCCAGGCGGACGGTAGTACACTCCTATCACCGTCCTCCATGTTCCTTGACACAGCATTTTGTGCGAAACATGATTTCATGTTGGATCAGATGATGTCTCTGTGATGAATAATTCTTATAAGAAATAAATATAAAAGGAAAGGAAAGATGAGATCAAGATGGCGTCCATGAGAGGAAGTGCAGCCTGAAGCTCCGAGGCTCAAGTTCAGCTATCGCGGCGTTTCTCTTTCTTTCACCCGTAATATGGTGAAAAGAAAGGGGAAGGTTGGGGCTAAAGCCGCCCCTGGCCCCGCAGACACCTCAACACCGCGACAGCCGACTTTAGAAGTCTTCGGACTTCAGCCGCTGGGGTCTCAAGTTTCTACCTTGGTTGGATCTCCAGAACAACAACTTGTTGGGGATCTTGGCATGGAAGCGATGTCGTTGAGCCTACCCCATCAGACTGCACTGCTGAGACCGGGTGGAGAATTAGAGCCTGCCGGAGAGCCTCAGTCGAAGAGTTCTGAGGTGGGTAGCGGCCCTGTAGGCTTCTCTATGCCGAATGGTAAGACATCAGATCAGAGGGCGGGAGGAGTTGATTCTTCGCCCTTCCCTATCTTGGCACCTCCACCTGTGAGACCCGACGTGATAGTAAAACCTGCAGTTGTTACCCTTGAGGCCCTCTGGGATGCGATCCAGATTATGAATTCGTCCCTGCTAAAAGTTTCGTCTTCATTGAATACTGAAGTGAAGGACATTAAAATTCAACAGCAACTGACGGATTCGAGAGTTAAAGTTCAGGAGAAGAAAAGTGAGTCAAATTTACTTGAAATTAAAAAATTGCAAACGCTTGTTGGTAACATAGTTATAGACAGAGATAATATGCAAAGGAAAGTTGAATACCTGGACAATCAACTTAGGCATAACAACCTAAGATTTTTAAACTTTCCAAAAAATCCTTTGATACCTCCGTTGGAAATGCTACGGAAATATTTCTTTGATATATTGGGAATACCAAAAGAAGCTTTTCCTCCGATTGTAAAAGTATACTATATTACAGGAGCTAAAACAACTTCAGTGGAAGCTCCAGATTTAAATATAACACAATTTCTTGAATCATCTTTAGAGACTGTTACAGAACGCACGACTCTCCTAGTGTCTTTCGCCTTCGAAACCGACAGGAGCAATGTATTAAGACTTTACTTCAGATTCATGGCAGCTCAATTTTATGGATCAAGGATACAAGTTTTCCCTGATATTAGCAAGTCTACACAAAGAAAGAGAAGAGAATTTTTGGGACTTAGGTCCCGAATTCTCTCATTGGGAGGTACATTTAAACTGAAATTTGCATGTAGATGCCTTATTTCCTTAAACAATGTTCACTATGTATTTTTTGACCCAGACAAATTGAAGCATTTTGTAACTGCTAAAGAAAGCGGTGGCGATCTAATCTCGAAAGCTCCAGAAGGGAGCTAAAACCGTTGGTAGAGACTAAAACCTCATCCTCTCATTATAGCATTTAGAGTTTTTCTCTTAATTTTCTTTATTATCATTACTTTGTATCTTGATCACTATATTGTGGACTATGTTATTTTCTGAATCCTCGAATATGTAAAGGATGGATAATATTTTTCCTGTGGATGTATTACCTGTTTTTCCTACATTTATTTTATGTGAATGTATATTTTTGAAATTTATAAATAAAGGAAAAAAAAAGGAAAGGAAAAAGAAAAAAAGAACAGTGAAACTTCATCTAAGCTAAGTGCATTTGAAATCATAAAATTGAATATTGGAAATTTAAGTTATTGGGTGAAAGTAAAAAGGGAAAATATTAAAGATTATGGATCAATGACGAATACATGCCCACCATAACAAAATGCCTGGCTCATATATATAGCCTGAATGGTGGTGACTTGGTTATCTGATGGATCCAATACTCAGTACCCTTTAAGTATTATGTAAAGGATATTGATAAGGAGTAATTGGAGCTGGGTAGTGACAAGGATTGATTTATGAGAACCCCCCTCCATTTAGCATAATATTGATACTGTTTAACATAGGAATATATGGGCATCTCTAGCATTTAGCAAATGCATATTTAATGCATGTGCTAAAAACGCTAGCACACCTTTGTAAAAGGACCCTTCACTGAGTAGCACTTTCACATCCATTGCCACCCTTGACATGCCCCCTTCAAAATAACTACATAAATACTGCGCAGTTAGCACGCGAAAATGGCAAAACTAATGTAAAATGTTTTACCGTGTCCTACATTAGGCCATTTTTCCCAATTTAAGCATGCATTAGTGCTTAATGCAGTTTAGTACAAGGGTCCATAAGTTCATTGAGTTCTGCTATTATTGGTGATACCTGATCAGGTGGTAAGAACAAATGGGCATTCTTCTAATAGGATTTTAATTTTTCTTGTATTTTGGCTTGTTTTTATTTGTATTATGAAGGGGCATAGCCACAGGGGGCCTCTGGGACCTGCCCCCCTTCAGGCTCAGGCTCCCTCCAAAACTATAGCACTGTATGCCTAGCTGGCAAGGGATGCTCAATCCCTGCTAGCCAAAAAGATTTGCCATCCAAACCCCTGCCCGTGCTGCTTGAGCAGCAAGAAGTCAGTGAGGCTCCAGCTGCTGATGCTGACAGTTCATGCATCCCCACCAGCAGCAGCAGTGGGGTTGAAACTGAGAGGAAACGCTTGGCCCCCCTCAAAATTCAAGGTCTATGTCCCTGATATTATGGTTTTGTTTGTTGAAGTTTGATTTTATTTGTATATTTTAATAATGCTTTGTTCATGGCTTTGGGTAACCTATGTTGGACTGTGAAAATAACCTTAAAGAACAATAAATTCTCTAGCCTTAAAAGTACAGAAGGCAAGTCTCTATGAGCAAAAATGCGTTTCTAGAATGTGGGGATATAGGAAGAGGGAGAAAGGGACTTGACTCAAGACTAATCAGAGAAAATATTTCTTTACAGAAAGCGTGATGGGTGCATGGAGTAGCCTCCCAATAGGTAGTAAATTCAAAAAGGCATTGAAAAGAGGATCTCTAAAACAGAAGAAAAGATTATAGAACTGACCAGTTTGTTTGGATGGACAGAATATGTAGACCACTTGATCTATCTGCCTTCAGGTTCTATATTTATATGTTAGTATACCTCAGCTGCCTAGGCACACCGTCTAGACTAGGATTCTAAATTTAGTGGGGGGAAAAAACAAGGGGATAGGGTCAAAGGAGCATAAACAGTTGTCAATAATACGATTGCTGCTCTCACAGGAAATAATCTAGCAAAATGTAAGAGCAATTTTTGTGACAATCATTCCAGTCAATCAAACTTTAAAATAGTGTAGACTAAAGATCATCACTTTAAATAGTTATAATTAGTTTCTCCCAAAGCACTTGGCTAAACTAGTTCAGGTTTTAATCAAATTAATGCAAATGTACTCAAAGTTTTGAAAACCTTTTTTCTGGGTTATTTTTTGTAATGTATTCGGGGAGGACTTCTTACAGGTCCTGATCCTTTATTTCCCTGTGCACTTTTTGTTCTCCATTCCATCATTCTTTGTTATGTGCCCAACTTCCCATATTGCTGCCACCATCTTCTGCCTATTTACAACCTTTTTTATTATCTCATCTAGCACTGTATCCATGGAACTGATTCTCCCTGTTTGTTCTGCACATATATTCTGGATGTGCTTATATTTTCTTATTCAAAAAAATGATTGTATTCATTCTAAGCCAACAAAAAAAATTCATTAATGAATAAGACCTTAATTTTGGAAGAGTTAGGAGTCATTTACACATATAAAAAGCTGATATTAGAAACAGCAGGATCAATATTCAAAGTGATATAACTGGCCAGAAAACCCTGCAAATAGTAGAGAAAACTAAAGAAAACTATTTTTTTTTGCCTGCTATTCATTAAGAATTTGGTTTTTTTTTAGGTCATCTTCCTGCTTATAATCGAACGAGAAAAACGCCCAAGTTCCGACCTAAATTGGGAGATGGACGTTTATCTCACAAAAACGAATAACGCGGTATAATCGAAAGCCGAACTTGGACATTTTCAACTGCACTCCATCGCGGAAGCGTACAAAGTTGACGGGGGCGTGTCGGAGGCATGGTGAAGGCGGGACTGGGGCATGGTTATCACCGAACAGAGATGGGCGCCTTTCGACGATAATGGAAAAAAGTATGCGTTTGTAGCTAGAATTTAGGGCACTTTTCCTGGACCCTGTTTTTTCACAAATAAGGCCCGAAAAAGTGCCCTAAATGACCAGATTACCACCAGAGGGAATCGGGGATGACCTCCCCTGACTCCCCCAGTGGTCACTAACCCCCTCCCACCACAAAAAATGATGTTTCACAACTTTTTATTTTCACCCTCAAATGTCATACCCACCTCCCTGGCAGCAGTATGCAGGTCCCTGGAGCAGTTGTTAGGGGGTGCAGTGGACTTCAGGCAGGTGGACCCAGGCCCATCCCCCCCTACCTGTTACAATTGTGCTGCTTAATGCTTAGTCGTCCAACCCCCCCCCCAAACCCACTGTACCCACATGTAGGTGCCCCCCTTCACCCCTTAGGGCTATAGTAATGGTGTAGACTTGTGGGCAGTGGGTTTTGAGGGGGATTTGGGGGGGCTCAACACACAAGGGAAGGGTGCTATGCACCTGGGAGCTCTTTTACCTTTTTTTTTGTTTTTGTAAAAGTGCCCCTTAAGGTCCCCGGTTGGTGTCCTGGCATGTGAGGGGGACCAGTGCTCTACGAATCCTGGCCCCTCCGACGAACAAATGCCTTGGATTTATTCGTTTTTGAGCTGGGCGCTTTCATTTTCCATTATCGCTGAAAAACAAAAACGCCCAGCTCACAAATTGTCGAATAAAACATGGACGTCGATTTTTTTCGAAAATACGGTTCGGTCCGCCCCTTCACGGACCCGTTCTCGGAGATAAACGCCCATGGAGATAGACGTTTTCATTCGATTATGCCCCTCCT
Organism: Microcaecilia unicolor; assembly: GCF_901765095.1. Lineage (NCBI taxonomy): Eukaryota > Metazoa > Chordata > Amphibia > Gymnophiona > Siphonopidae > Microcaecilia > Microcaecilia unicolor. The sequence continues at coordinate 93,424,688 of NC_044039.1, forward strand.
TGTATACCTAACAGCCTCATTCACTCCTGCCCACAGCTTAAGTTGTCCCAACTAGAGAGTTGCACAGGGACAGAAATCTAACCCGTCCCCACCAGAATCTAACTCGTCCCATCTGTCCCCTTGCAGAATCTAATCCACCCCTGCTTATCCCGGCCACAAGTGATCTCCTCCATCCCAGTTCCCGGCCTGCCTAGCTCTTGCCGTGCCACAGTCATCTTCAACCCCCCCCCCCCCCCCCCACACACACACACAAGAAAGCCAGATTCTATAAGCAGTAAAACAAAACTAGTAAAAGTAACATAAATCATTTTCTTCCGTACTATGCTATGACTACAGATCAGCACAGGAACCAAAGAGGAGCATAATCGAACGTGAATGCCCATCTCCATGGGCATCTATGTCCAAAAACGGGTACGTGAAGAGGCGGGACAGACCGTATTTTCGAAAAAGATAGGCGTCCATCTTTCATTTAGAAATACGATTTGGACGGACCAAATGCCATGGATTTGGTCCTTTCTGAGATGGGCGTTTTTTTTTTTTTAGCTGTAATGGAAACTAAAGACGCCCAGCTCAGAAACATCCTAATCCAAGCCATTTGGTCGTGGGAGGGACAAATGTACAACACTACCATAGCTCTTAGGGGTGAAGGGGGCAACTACATGTGGGTACAGTGTGTTTTAGAGGCCTCCCATTTACCACCACAAGTGTTACAGGTGGGGGGGGGGGGGGGGATTGGCCTGGGTCTGCCTGCCTGAAGTGCACTGCAGTATCCACTAAAAGTGCTCCAGGGACAGGACTTGTTGCTGCTGTATAACCTTGGCACAACAGTTCACACTTGAAGACTAATCTCGCTGAAAACGTCCTTTATTTGAATAAGCACGTTTACTGACAGTTAACTGCAGATCAGAGGTTGTGCCCCACTGGCAACGAGTCTCGCTGGTACTGAGATTAGCAGTAGGTCCGAGCTGACAGAACGGTGCACAATGCCCTCTTTCAGCAACATTCAAGGTAAGAACTAAGTGCTGTAACGTGGCTAACACATGAAAGGGATCTAAAACTGTCTTACACAAATGGCCACTACCTCATGGACTACCAGAAACAAAACAGGGCACACTGTGACCCAGTAAGCAGAGGGAAATGCACCATGGGAGTAGAGCCTAACAACTACCAACATCGTGAGCATGTAACACAAGTTAGTGGAATCACGGAGCCCAATACCCTACACCCATCACAATTTATTTTATTTTTATTACATTTATACCCCAAGCTTTCCCACTCATGGCAGGCTCAATGCGGCTTACATATACAGGTACTTATTTGTACCTGGGGCAATGGAGGGTTAAGTGACTTGCCCAGAGTCACAAGGAGCTGCCTGTGCCTGAAGTGGGAATCAAACTCAGTTCCCCAGTTCCCCAGGAGCAGCGTCCACCACCCTAATCACTAGGCCACTCCTCCACTCCTGCATTGCTGATGTGACTCTGCAGTGCCCTTAACAGAAAAGGTGTCACACTCACCCGAGACCCACATCAGAACCAGAGAAAGGCTGTCTGAGGATAGAACACATTCTGTTGTCATGGAGGTGGGTATGGCATTTGAGGCTGGCATACAGGCTGGGAAAAAAAGTTTGTAAAGTGGGGTTTTTTTGGTGGGAGGGGGTTAGGGACCACTGGGGGAGTCAGGGGAGGTGATCCCCGATTCCCTCCGGTGGTCATCTGGTCAGTTGGGGCACTTTTTTGGGACTTGGACCTGAAAAAAAGGGTCCAAATAAAGCGGACCAAATTCTCGTCAAAAACGCCCTTCTTGTTTCGATTATCAGCTAAAGACGCCCATCTCTCCTTGGCCGATAACTACGCCCCAGTCCCACCTTTGCCACGCCTCCGACACGCCCCCGTGATCTTTGTTCGTCTCCGTGATGGACTGCAGTTGAGGACGCCAAAAATTGGGTTTCAATTATACCGATTTGGGCGCCCACAGGAAACGGATGCTTATCTCCCGATTTGGGTCGAAATATGGGTGTCTTTCACTTTCGATTATGAGGCGGACAGCAGTCCAAATTCCAAAACAAGTAAAGTCAGAAACAGCACAGTTTATACCTAATTGTTCAATCAACCTTAGCATTCACCTTTGGGTTTAAAAAGCAAAACCATGTGCATGTAAGGACTGGATAAATGAATTTAAACAAAGTTTAAAGCAAATGCCCTTAATATGTAATACTTGGTAGCAATAATGAAACAGTGATGGAACATTCACATAAGTAGCCTGAGGCAACAGATTTATTTTCTATTGAACATAATTAACTTTGTATGAACTTGGCGGTTAATAGTGTGCTGAACTGGATTATATTGGCACATTTAGATTAACATTGGACAAACCTTCTACATGAAGGAAGCCCTTCTCTCATTATTCAATGTCTCTCTGTGAAAAAGTAGTAATAAAAAAGACAAGTGCATTTTTATAATATGCCATCTTTTTCTTTTGATGTAAGCACAGGAAAATGCTCCCAGGTTGCAAATGGGATATAAATATCATAAATAAGTAAATAGAAAAAAAAACTCTGAATATTGAGCACCTGATTCTCATAACACGATGTCTGTTTTAGTGGCTCTTTACCAGGAGAAAAAAAATCTCTGCACAAATATAACATTGCTAGGGTATCCCTGCAACCAGCTCCTCCAAATGACACACTGATAATGATTTATAACAAATTACTAGTCTGCCTATGAAATGTTATTCCGTTATTATACTTCTGTGTGCATCGTATGCTGCACAAGTCAGCATCTTTGAAAATATAAGTGAGATTAAATAAAAATGCCACCAACAATAAAGAACAACAACGTGGATGCAGCAGCTCATAGGTTTGCTTGCTTTATTTTGAGTGTACAGCAATGATTGCAGCATGAGGAAAGGGAAACAGAGAATCACCTAATTGACTTCAACTTTTTGACATCATCCCAACTCCATCTGTCCACCTCCCCTCCAGCCTTGGGTGCCCTCCTAGCACATACCTCAAGGAACCCTGGTGGTCTAGTGGCTTCTTCGGGGCAGGAAAGAGCCCTACTATTTCCTACTTGCTGCCGCTGATCCTCTCGCTCTCTCCACTTTTTGAAAATGGCTGCTGAGACTTCAAGCGGTGGCCTTGCAAGGCTTCTTCTTAATCTATGATTGTGTCTGACATTTGTGTTTCCCTAACCAGATTGTGTCTGACCTCTATGTAATACAAGAAAGATACTACGGCAGTCATCATAGAAGCGCTATTTGTGCTTTACACATGGATGTCCTGGCACATTCACATATAAATGTCTAGACCGTAAAGAAACATTTGGAAAAAGTACATGATGAAATGAGATATCTATCTATCCAACTATCAATCAATCAATCAGAAAAAGAGCCTTTCTGCACCCTGGATTACATGAATTCTAAGGAGATGTACGAGATAGGAGGTGAGAGAGTGATGAGTTATCCAACTGCATGGCTACTAGTGGGGGTGGTTCTTCAATATTGGGTTTTCAGTCACTATGGATAAGCAGGTCCCATGGAGCCTTGCAGAGCTTGCCTGTCCCTCACTATTGAAAATGTGATAATGAAACAGCACCCACCCACCCCCACACACACACTGGAAGGACTGTGGTCAGGAGAGGGACCTTGGAGTGATGGTGTCTGAGGAACTCAAGGTGATGAAACAATGTTACTAGGCAGAGGTCATGGACAGAAGGATTCTAGGCTGCATAAAGAAGGGTATAACCAGCAGAAGAAAGGAGGTGTTGATGCCCCTGTACAAGTCATTAGTGAGGCCCCATTTGGAATATTATGATCTGTTTTGGAGGCCATATCTTGCTAAGGGTGTAAAAAGACTTGAAGAGGTTCAGAAAAAAGTAACCATCATCTCATCCACACATTGAGACTCTGGAATTCTACCTCTCTCTGGGGTCCTGTGATTGGAACAGGGAGCACTTCTGAAAATGCTACCTTGGAGGTTCTGGATTTGATCTTTCTACCTAAAAGTCTAAATTTCACTTCCAGATCCTCCCGCCTACATTTTCCTATGTCATTGGTACCCACATGTTCCAAGACAGCAGGCTCCTCCCCAGCAGGTGGTGCGTGAGGTCCATTACCTTTGCACCAGGCATACAAGTAACCAAGCAATCCTCACATCCACCAGCCACCCAGCTATCTACATGCCTGATGATTGAATCTCCAACTACAAAAGCTATCCTAACCCTTCCCTCCTGGGCAGAAGCCCTTGGAGACACATCCTCGGTGCACAAGTACATAAGTACATAAGTATTGCCATACTGGGACAGACCAAAGGTCCATTAAGCCCAACATCCTGTTCTAACAGTGGCCAATTCAGGTCACAAATACCTGGCAAGATCCCAAAAAAATACAATACATTTTATGCTGCTTATCCTAGAAATAAGCAGTGGATTTTCCACAAGTCCATTTTAATAATGGTCTATGAACTTTTCCTTTCGGAAGTCATCCAAACCTTTTTTAAACCCCGCTAAGCTAACAACTTTTACTACATTCTCTGGCAACGAATTCCAGAGTTTAATTACACATTGAGTGAAAAAAAATGTTCTCTGATTCATTTTAAATGTACTACTTTGTAGTAAATTGCATGCCCCGTAGTCCTAGTATTTTTGGAAAGAGTAAACAAGTGATTCACGTCCACCCGTTCCACCTCTATCATATCTCCCTTCAGCCATTGTTTCTCCAAGCTGAAGAGCCCTATCTGCTTCAACCTTTCCTCATAAGGAAGTTGTCCCATCCCCTTTATCATTTTCTCCGCCCTTCTCTGTACCTTTTCAAATTCCACTATCTTTTTTGAGATGCGGTGACCAGAATTGAAAGTAATATTCGAGGTGCAGTTGCACCATGGAGCGATACAAAGACATTATAACATCCTCATTTTTGTTTTCCATTCCTTTCCGAATAATACCTAATATTCTATAGATCTAAGTAGATTGTATTTCTAAGAGCTAATTACTGGCTGATAGAGATGTCCTAATTAAATTTGTAGTCTCCTAATTGGTTCAAGGGTCTATAAATCAGAGATTGAGCCCGGGGTGGGTGGGAATTCAAGTCTAAACTGAGGCTTCCTGTACCTATTGATTCTATAGTAACTATAAAATAGCCCCCTTAAATGCTAGCCTATGGAACTGTAGCAGAGACTTTATATGCTAAGAAAAACTATTCCTTAAAATACTTTGCTAAGTGAGCAAAGTAACAAAATAAAGTACCTGAGCTTGCCTATTTAATTCTAAATCTACCTTTCTCCAAGTTTAAAAACAATTCCACAGCAAATTCTTACCAGTGAAGATCTCTCCCTCTCTCGAAGTCTTCTCACAGCCAAGCATCTCGACTGTGGGAGGAAGTAACTCAGGTTAGTCTTATAGGTAAGGTGCAAGGAATCTGCAACATGTTTGGAGGATGCAACCCTGGATCTGATGACCAAGCCTTCTACCTTCCTGTACCTCATCCCTGTCCTCTCCAGAACTCATAGGGTTCTTAACTGTGTTTCCACGGGATCTCCAGTTATGTCTTTGCTGTCAGTCAATGCTGTCTACATATATCAACATAGTAGGTTGGGGGGGCTACCAACATTGACTCTGATTAGAAATGTGATGCTCTTATAATCTTTGAGGACATGCTACATCATCAATCTCATCTGCAATCTGAGCCCCCAGACTGGTAGCCTATGTCCCAGGTATGGGGGGGGGGGGGGGGGGGTCATGCACCAAATGCAGCAGCAGGTGTGTCCTATACAGGCATAAGTACATAAGTAATGCCATACTGGAAAAGACCAAAGGCCCATCAAGCCCAGCATCCTGTCCCCGACAGCGGCCAATTCAGGTCAAGGGCACCTGGCAGCTTCCCAAACGTACAAACATTGTATACATGTTATTCCCGAAATTGTGGATTTTTCCAAGTGCATTTAGTAGACTTGTCTTTTTAAACTCTGCAAAGCTAATCGCCTTCACCACATTCTCGAGCAACGAATTCCAGAGTTTAATTACGCGTTGGGTGAAGAAAAGTTTTCTCCTATTTGTTTTAAATGTACTACACTGTAGTTTCATTGCATGCCCCCTAGTCCTACTATTCTGTTCTCCTCTCCCACCATTTCACATACCTTTCCTTGAGCCAACTCACTACAGATCTTGCCCAATAGCAACACAGCAATGTCTGTTGGAGTGGATGGTGCATGTGTGCAGGCTTGGCATCATGTGTATGCAACATGAGGGACAATGCTGTCCATTTGGTAATACATGGTCACTGTGTGAGCCTGACATCATCCTCTATGTAGTTTCTTATCTCAGATGTGACCATGCACATGATAATATCTTAGATGTGGATTGTGACCCTGACTGCAGCCAGGGGGAGGTGGGTGATATCATGGCTTTCTACCATGTCCCAGTTTGTATATGGGTGCAGCAGCAGCAGCTTGGGACCAGGGCTAGTGGTTTGGCTGATCAGAGGTAGGTAGTGGGGGGGGGGGGGTGTTTGAAGGGGACATATTCTCCACAGTTGCAACCAACACCTGATACACATCAGGAAGAAGGGGTTGGTCCACTCGAATTGCCCTATAGCAGCTTTTCAGTGACTCTGTGTTCAAGTGATGCTGATGATTCTGTAAGATAAGAGGGGATGGAGGAGTAGCTTAGTGGTTAGGGCAGGGAGTGGAGCAGCAGCCTAGTGGTTAGTGCTGCAGCCTTAGAACCTGGGGAACTGAGGCTGCTGCATCTTGTCAATCTGGGCAAGTCACTTAACTATCCATTGCCCTAGGCACAAAATAAATACCTGTATATAATATGTAAACCACTTTGATTGTAACTACAAAAAGGTGGTATATCAAGTCCCATTCCCTTTCCCTTTATGCCAGTGTTGCTGCAGATGACTGTGCAATACCTCCCTTAACACAGTTACATCATTTCCCTGTACTGGAGCCAGACCAGTTCCTTGGGGTTGGTAGGTACTACACATCATGGGATGATGCTCCCTGGTTCAGCAACATACATCCCTGAGTGACACACTAGTGGCAGCACATAAGGTGTTTGAGCTACGTCAGTCATCCCACAAAGCAAGCTGTCATCTGCTGTCAAAGCACTGTAGTTGTTGGGAACTGGGGGAATGAGAGTGTGGCAGGGTGGCCTGTATATTGTGGATGGGCCAGTCAGAGCTGGTCCAGGTAGATGACATCATCAGGTGTTCATGGCATTGTTGTCGCCCTGGTTGTTACAGTGCACATGGCAGCTGCGCTATGCTGTTTGTAGTGTGATTGTGTGCTAGCCACCGTGTCACTGGGCTGTGGCCTTAGAGGTCTGTAAAAATGCTTGTGAGGATGACACAAGAATGGATGCAGGCAGATGAGAAAGAAGAACTTACTGACAATGATGTGATTGCTCTGGTGAACAGGAATGGAAATCGAGATGATGCCACTGAAGACACCTCAAGTGAGGCTGAACATTCAATTGTAAATGTCAGTCATAGTGAAGGTGTCAAGACACTTGAGGATGCACTGGCATATGTGGAACAACAAGAGGAAATGACAGCTGCTGATGTAATGTAATTGAGACGCTGTCATGACCTTGCAGCATGGAAGAGAAGTAAAATGGGAAAACAAACATTAATCACAACATTGTACAAAACAATTTTATAATTTATGTTTACCAGTTACAATGCTACTAGGTATACAGTACAAAACTCTTTCTGACTGTGTTTTTCTAGTTCTGTATTGGTCTTGTTTTATGGTATAGTACACTGATTACAGTATGTTTTAGTGATCTAATCATGCTGCAGAATGTGTTATAATGCTGTTAATAAAGAATATTTGCAAATTGGAAACTCTGTGCCTTTGTTTTTGCATTTTTAAGGAATTACCATTGTCCTCTGTATTATCTGACTTTTCACTTATCTGACAACAGGTTGCTCCATTCATTGGAGCCGACTCTGTGGGTGCTGTGGGGGATTAAGCACACCCAATATTAAGAAATTTCCTTGTATGTGTCCAGGGAGGGGTCATTTCCATTGGGCTTAGCACCCCCAATAATTTTGAAAAGTTGACTCTTGTGGCTCCATTTATGTCAGATAATCGAGACTCTACAGTAGAAGGAAAAGAGAGAATACAAACATATAGAGTTATAATGTGACATGCACCAGAAGGGGCATGGAGTAGCAGGAGGGGAAGCCCAATTGGTCTGAGGTCAACCTGGGAGTCACCCTGGAGGATGCTGGGAGGAACATGCAGATGGACTGCAAAACTGCCCCATCACCTGACAGATGGACAAAAGGAGCATGAGGTAGCAGGACCAGAGGCCCACATGATTAAGGTGGGCCTGAAGGTCACCCCTAAGAACACTGTAAGGAACATGTAGCTAGGCTGCAAAACCTCCTTTAGGAAGGACAGAGTTGGAAGAAAGGGAGGAGGAGTGTTGCTATATATTAAAGACTAGTAAAAAAAAACCCGTTTCTGATGCAAATGAAATGGGGGCTAGCAAGGTTTTCTTCAGAGTGTGCATGTGGGAGTGTGTGTGTCCCTGCCCTCTGCCCTCTCTCCCTCCCCCCTTCCCCCTCCAAGTCCAGTCCTTCAGTGTTGTTTCCTGCTGTTCTGTGTTTTTGTTACAGAGAGAGTGAGGGCATCTCTCTCCCCTCCCCCCTCTGAGTCCTTCACTGTTTCGTGGGATTTCATGCTGTGCTGTTTTCCTTCACTCATGGGGAAACCGGATATCTCTGGCGCTTCACACTTCCGGCTGGAGGCTTCAGTGGTGCCTTTTATATATATAGATAATATTATGGAGTTTACTCTGATGAAAAGTTGTTGGAGACTGGAGTGGTGTGTTGCAGTGATCGGTTCTTGGTTTTGTTTTATCATTTTTAAAAAAAGTGGTATTGCAGAAGGAATGTCTGGTCAGGTTTGCTTCTTTGCAGATAATACCTACAGCAAATCTGCAATAGGACAGACACCCTAGATGGTGTGGATAACATGAGGAGGCATGTAGCAATGCTTGACGAATGGTCTAGAATTTAACAGCTATGTTTTAATGATAAAGAAATGCAGTGTTATGCATTTGGGCTGTAAAAACCCAAAGGATCAGTACAGTACAGTACAGGAGGTGAAGTACTGCTGTTCACAAAAGAAGAGTGAAACTCAAGGATGATCATGGTTGATGATCTTAAGCTGGCCAAACAGTTAAAAAGGTGTATAGGGAGAGAAATGGTCAGCAGAAAAAAGGAGGTGACAGTGCCTTGTATAAGTCTCTGGTGAGACTTTCATTTAGAGTATTGTGTACAATTCTGGAGACCACACCTTCAAAAAAGATAGGTAGGATGGAGTTGGTCCAGAGGATGGCTGCTAAAATGGTGAGTTGTCTTCTTCATAAAGTGCATGGGGACAGACTCAAATATCTCAATATGTGTACTTTGGAAGAAAGATGAGCGAGGGAAGAGATGATAGAGACATTTGATGAAGGTGAACAGGGATTGTCTCAGGAGTAATCTAAGGAAATCTTTCTTTATGAAAGAGTGGAATGTCCTCCCAAAGTAGGTGGTGGAGGTAAGGATTGTATCTGTGTGAATTCAAAAGAGCATGGAGAAGAAAGGATAGTAGAGATTAGTAGGTGGTATGAATGGGCAAACTGGATAGGCCATATGGTGTTTATCTGCCATCATTTTCTATGTTTCTATGTATTTTTTCCATTCAATATACAATCAAGCTGTGGAATCTGTTGCAAGAGAAACATAGAAAATGATGACAGATAAAGACCATATGGCTTACCCAGTCTGTCTATCCATGCCATCTACTATCCCTTCCTCCCCCTTAGAAATCTTAGGGAGAATATAGTCAAGGCATCTAGTGTAGCTTCATTTCAAAGAAGATTGAACAAGTTCTTGTAGGAAAAGTCAATAAAGCGAGCAATAAGGAATTGATCTACTCTTTTTGGCACCTGCTGGTATACCTTTGTCTTTTGAGGGTTTAGTTTTAGTTTGTCTTGATGTAACTAGCTGGAGTTGTAGCCTAGATGTTCATTCAGGTTGGGTATTCATTTGTCTAGGTCTGGGCCAATTTGAGACCAATCTCTATATGCCACCACATATGTTATCTAGTGAATGTCCCTGACAGAAGGGTAGCGGGCTATGTAGATATTAAATATTGCTCAGAGTAGGATAGATCGTTGTGGCTACTCTGCAGAAGACAGAGTGACTGTGTAACAATGCTGACTCCAGAAAGACAATTCTGGTTGCAATTAGGAAGGAAGGATTTGAACCAGGCTACACTTTAGCATAAACATTGTTCTAGTAAGACTAGTAGATGAAATGTGATTATGCATGGACTATGAGCAGGCAATCATGTAGGTATTTCTCAACCACAAATTCTTTATCATCTGCTCAAAGGGTCTGAGGGTAGCAGTACCAGAGGTAGCCTGGAGCTAGAACAAAATGGGTCTAGACAATTTTTTTGTCAGAAGAAAATCAGCTTTCTGTATGATCTTATCTAGAAATGCTAAATTTGAACATATTCTAAAATCTGTATGTGGCAATTCTGCAAAACCATGCATTTTAGACATTATACAAATGCACTCTGTAGACATTGCACTCTGCATAGCAGTTCATCAAACTACATATAATTTGAGTGGGAGAAAAGAGGAATATTCTGAATATATAGTTCTGATCTGGACAGAGGTCCTCAGTGAAGACGTCCTGAAATCTAGTTTGACCTACCAAAGACAGGAATGCTTCAGAGTTTAATAAGTGATATCAACGACAGAAATGATCTAAAGAAATCTAGAATATTCTACTGTGCCATGGGCTATCCTTAAAGACTCTAGATAATATTATAAGCAAACAAATTTATATAGAGAAAATTCTGCTATGATTTGGAATTTCGGTTTGATTACTAGCTTATTGGCTCATGAAGAATGTATCTTGTGGTGAATTTTGCCATCTAGTGTCCAGTGATAATATGACAACATTTTAAATGGTCAACAACAAAAAATGAGTGTCTGTCTATCCAGAAACCTTGCATAGATAGATAGATAGATAGATAGATAGATAGATAGATAGATGTCTAGGAGTGGATTTATGTACTATTATTATTGCTATTATTATAATGATTATGATTATTATGCAGTTGAATGGCAGAGTCTTAGACTTGTTATTCCCCTGTGATTTGGGGTCCTAACCAAGGACCTAAGAATCATGGAGGTAGCACCATAATATGTAAGTAGTTCCAAATAGTATGTGGTGTCAGGTCCTATAGGTTTAATATTTAATGAATCCCTTTGGTATAGCAGTCAAATTTTTCTTCCATAATCTTTCAACTCCAGTCTGCAAATTTCAATACTTTGGTATTTTTTCCCATTTGTTTTTCATCAATTCTATCAATAGAAATCAAACAAAATAAAACATGGAAAAGAAAATAAGATGATACCTTTTTTATTGGACATAACTTAATACATTTCTTGATTAGCTTTCGAAGGTTGCCCTTCTTCGTCAGATCGGAAATAAGCAAATGTGCTAGCTGACAGTGTATATAAGTGAAAACATTCAAGCATTACTATGACAGTCTGACAGGGTGGGAGGATGGGGGTGGGTAGGAGGTATGCATGGGGACATCAAAGCATATCATTGATATTCTAACAGGATGGGTGTGGATAGGTGAGGGGTGGGGTGATCAACAGAGACATACAGCTTTATGGTTTATAATGGGCTAAGAACCCCAGATCCTTGTTAAGTCCTTTCTGTTGGGTGTTAAAATATTCAATCATTCTGACTTCAAAGGTCTTACGTTCTTGTATGGTTTTAAATTTACCTTTCAGGATTCTCACTGTGAAGTCACTGGTACAGTGTCCTGGTCCTGTAAAATGTTGACCAACAGGTGTGGGAACCCTACTGGCACCAGCATTGTTCATGTGATGTCTATGTAAATTTAATCTTGTCTTAAGCATCTGGCCTGTTTCTCCAATATAGAATCCTTCGTTACATTTTTTACACTGAATGATATATACCACATTGGAAGATGAGCAAGTGAAAGATCCCTTTATGTTGAATATCTTTCCTTTGTGGATGACTTTGGGGTCCTGTGAAATATTTTGGCATAGTTCTGTTCCTTTTCAGTCTGTGATGGAAGTTTACTTCTAATTAGCTTGTGTTTTAAGTTGGGTGGCTGTCGGAAGGCCAGTACTGGTGGGGATGGGAATATCTCTTTCAGTAATTCATCCTCCTGGAGTATAGGTTGTAGATCTCTTATGATTTTCCTCAGTTTTTCCAGCTCTGGATTGTATGTCACTGCAAGGGGGATTCTGTCTGTGGATTTTTTCTCCTTGTACTGTAGCAGATTCTTCCTGGGTGTTTTGAGGGAGGAGGCAGTATTCTTGGAGATTATTTTGGGGTTGTAGCCTTTCTGTTTGAAGGATGCAGTTAGGCTTTTAAGGTGTCTGTCTCTGTCCCCTGGGTCAGAGCAGATACGGTGGTATCTTGTGGCTTGGCTGTAAATGATGGATCCTTTTGTATGTGAAGGATGGAAGCTGGAGTTGTGGAGGTAGCTGCATCTGTCTGTGGGTTTCTTGTATATAGATGTTTGTATACAGCCATCACTGATTGAGACCGTGGTGTCCAAAAAATTGACTTTTTCTGGGGAGTAGTCAATTTTGAATCTGATTGTAGGATGGTATGTATTGAAGGCAGAATAAAATTGTTTCAGAGTTTCTTCACCCTCCGTCCAAATCATAAAAATGTCATCGATGTACCGGTAGTATTTTAGAGGTTTGGTCTGGTGTGTATTCAGAAATGTCTCTTCCAGCTCAGCCATAAAAAGGTTGGCATATTGGGGTGCTGTCCTGGTGCCCATCGCAGTGCCCATTATTTGTAGATAGATATCATTGTTAAAGCGGAAGTAGTTGTGAGTTAAAATTAATTTGATTAATTTAATTTAATTAATGAATTTGATTAATTTGATAACCTTAAGAGTGGACTAACACGGCTACCACACTCATTAATTCTAGAATCTTCTATCATTGCCACGTCTATAAATCATATACTTTTTTTATATGGCAGTCTGACCTCTAGTGGTAGTATCACAAGATTACCACTAAGAGTCATGGGTGCCAATTGGAACCTGGTACCAGCAGGGAAAGAGCAACTGGGGGATTGCTCATGCCCAGCCTACCCTAGACCAGCAACAATGCCTTATGGAAGGCTGAGAAAGGCCTACAAGAGTGCGGGGAGTCTTTGTGAGGGAGAGGAAGAGGGTATGGGTCATTGTCACCTTGGCTGATATTATTAATAAGGGGTTACAGGGGTATCTTTGGGGGATGAGGGGCAAGGAAAGGGGAAAGAGAGAGAGAGGGATGCTTTTTTTTCCTCATGCCAGCCCCTTTAAGAAATGTTCCCTGCAGTGGTGGCCTGATGTTCCCCGGGAAGCAAAATAATGTAGCTTGTGAGGTTAATACCAGAGCTTAGTGACTTCAATAGTAAACTAAGGTACAGTAAAATGACAGCTTTTACCACACCTTAGCAATTGCCCCCGTTAGTGCACACAAAGTCTTTATTTTAGGTGTTTATATATAAACCCTTCTCAACCCTGCCCCAGGACTGCTGCTTTCACACACTCTCTCTCTCTCTCTCTCTTTCAGACAGACTCTCTCTCTCTCTCTCTCTCTCTCTCTCTCTCTCTCTCTCTCTCTCTCTCTCTCACACACACACACACTCTCTCTCTCTCTCTCTCTCTCATACACACACACAAAAAAAATATTAGAACAATAAACAACTGCTTATAATGAGTGACTGACCCTCCACTGTTACAGGGACTCCTACCATCTCTCTCTCTCTCTCTCTCTCTCTCTCTCACACACTCTCTCTCTCTCTCTCTCTCTCTCTCTCTCTCACACACACACACACACACACACAATCTCTGTCTCTCTCTCTCTCTCTTTCACACACACATACTCTCTCTGTCTCTCTCTCAACTCACTCTCACTCTCTTTCACACAGACGAACACACACACATTTTCTCTGTCTTTCACACACTCACACATATAGTACACACTCACTCTCTCTCTCTCTGAACTCACTCACAATCTTTCACACAGACACGCACGGCACACACACACTTTCTCTGTCTCTCTCACACACACACGCAAACATACATATACACACTCTCACTCTCTCTCTCTACTCAATCTCACAGTCTCTTTCACACAGACGCACACACACACACTGTCTCTCTCTCACACACATGCACACACACACACGCTTTCTCTGTCTCTGTCTCTCTCTCACACACGCACTCTCTCTCTCATACACACACACACACACACACATATACACACTCTCACTCTCTCTCTCTTTACATTTCAGAAACAAAGACACTTGCCTGTTGTAACGGGCTTTACGGCTTGTATTTATATAAAAGATAAAAATAGTCACATACTAAAAACAATTACAATTTTAAAAACCCAACTCCCCCCACAAATGACAGAGACTTCCATCGCTCATCCCACCTGTCAGCAATCTCCCCAATGATTAGCAACCCTCCTCCCCAGTAATGAAATTCTAACTCCTGCTTTTTCAGCTTTTTACGGAAGGTCATATCATTTTCTTCCTACCTTAAATCCAAGGGCAACCTATTCCAAAGTTCAGGCCTTCACAGAAAATGCTCTAGCCCATCACCTCTACAGTTGGAGAGCTTTCTATGATGTACACATTGGTCGTTTTACTAAGCTGCAGGAAAAAGGGCCCTGCAGTAGCGATGGAGGCTGTTTTCCCCATGCGCCAGGGCCCTTTTTACCACAGCTGGTAAAATGTCAAATGGCCACGTGGTGTAAAAGAACCCCATAATGAACTAAGAAAGCTGGCACTTGCCCCCTAAAAATATAAAATACTAATGTTAAGCATTTAAAATGTGTTCATTCCTTAACTATGAGCCAAAACAGCATAATGGCAATGGTCTAGCAGTCTATCGCCACTTAAATCCAAAAATCAATCACACTGTCATATTCTGCACTATCTGTCAATAACTAATAACCCTCCCTAGTAACATAAGACTATTGCAAAGGTCAAACAATGGGAGTATACAAGCCTGTAATAACACTCAAAAATATTTTTGAATCAAAAATCCCCTCAGATTTCAAGCTTTCCAGAATTTCCAAAAGCATCCTCTAACCACCCCTGAAACATAACATACCAAAATCCTCCCCCACCCCTGACTATTCAGGATGCATTTTCTCCATTTCCTGAGTAGAGTGGTGTGGTAGCCGTGTTAGTCCACTTTTAAAGGTAATCAATAGAAATCAAACAAAATAAAACATGGAAAAGAAAATAAGATGATACCTTTTTTATTGGACATAACTAAATACATTTTGCCCTTCTTCGTCAGATCGGAAATAAGTAAATGTGGTAGATGACAGTATATATAAGTAAAACATCCAAGCATTTCATTGACAGTCTAACAGGGTGGGGATGGGTAGGAGGTATGCATGGGAACATCAAACCATTTCAGAGATAGTCTAACAGGATGGGGGTGGATAGGTGAGAGGAGGGTGATAAACATAGTAGACTGGCCACAAAGACATCCCAGCAGAGCAGTGGGGTACCCTAGGGGGCACTGCAGTAGACTTTACATAAAAGGTCTCAGGTATTCATCTCACTGTTACCACCTTCTATTGTATGCTGAACCCTCCAGAACCCACCAAAAGCCTACTGAACCCAATTGTATACCACTACAATGGTCCTTATGTCTGCAAGTGTCACAGTAGGTATTTAGTGCTCTTTGGAGGGCTCACATGATCCACCACAAGTGTACCAGTTAGAGTGGGATATGGACCTGGGTTCCCTTCTCTACAGACTATTGCATTGACCCTACCTGTCCCTCCAACTACCGCCCCATTTCCCTCCTACCCTTCCTCTCCAAGATACTTGAATGCGCCGTTCACAGCCGTTGCCTTGATTTTCTCTCCTCTCATGCCATCCTCGATCCGCTTCAATCCGGATTTCGCCCCTTACACTCGACAGAAACGGCACTTTCTAAAGTCTGCAATGACCTGTTCCTTGCCAAATCCATCCTCATCCTCCTCGACCTATCTGCCGCTTTTGACACTGTCAATCACAATTTACTTCTTGTCACACTGTCCTCATTTGGGTTCCAGGGCTCTATCCTCTCCTGGTTTTCCTCTTATCTCTCCCACTGTACCTTCAGAGTACATTCTCATGGTTCTTCCTCCACCCCCATCCCGTTCTCTGTTGGAGTTCCTCAGGGATCTGTCCTTGGACCCCTTCTTTTTTCAATCTACACCTCTTCCCTGGGTTCCCTGATCTCATCTCATGGTTTCCAATATCATCTTTATGCTGACAACACCCAGCTTTATCTCTCAACACCAGACATCACTGCGGAAACCCAGGCCAAATTATCGGCCTGCTTATCCGACATTGCTGCCTGGATGTCCAACCACCACCTGAACATGGCCAAGACCGAGCTTATCGTCTTTCCACCCAAACCCACTTCTCCTCTCCCTCCACTCTATCTCAGTTGATAACACCCTCATCGTCCCCGTCTCATCTGCACGCAACCTTGGAGTCATCTTCGACTCCTCCCTCTCCTTCTCTGCGCATATCCGGCAGATAACCAAGACCTGTCGCTTCTTCCTCTATAATATTAGCAAAATTCACTCTTTCATCTCTGAGCACACCACCCGAACTCTCATCCACTCTCTCATTACCTCTCGCCTTGACTACTGCAACCTACTCCTCACTGGCCTCCCACTTAGCCATCTATCCCCCCTTCAGTCCGTTCAGAACTCTGCTGCACGTCTTATCTTCCGCCTGGACCGATATACTCATATCACCCCTCTCCTCAAGTCACTTCACTGGCTTCCGATCAGGTACCGCATATAGTTCAAGCTTCTCTTACTAACCTACAAATGCACTCGATCTGCAGCCCCTCCTTACCTCTCTACCCTCATCTCCCCTTAGGTTCCTACCCGCAACCTCCGCTCTCAAGACAAATCCCTCCTTTCAGTACCCTTCTCCACCACTGCCAACTCAATGCTCCGCCCTTTCTGCCTCGCCTCACCCCACGCCTGGAACAAACTCCCTGAGCCCATATGCCAGGCCCCCTCCCTGCCCATCTTCAAATCCTTGCTCAAAGCCCACCTCTTCAATGTCACCTTCGGCACCTAACCACTATACCTCTATTCAGGAAATCTAGACTGCCCCAACTTGACATTTCATCCTTTAGATTGTAAGCTCCTTTGAGCAGGGACTATCCTTCTTTGTTAAACTGTACAGCGCTGCATAACCCTAGTAGCGCTCTAGAAATGTTAAGTAGTAGTAGTAGTAGGCTCCTCCTTGAACCTGCTTGCGGCTATAATAGGAATGACCATCGTATCTTAAGCTGTCATACAGCCTGGAATGTACTGTCACTGTCACATCTTAGGGAGCTGGGAGGAATTCAGTGCCTTAATCTCTCCAGTGATTATTTGTTCATTTAGAGCAGCTTTTGGTCACTTAGTAATGATTGGTCTAGTCAAAAACCCTAGACATTTTCATTTCGCTCCATTATTGCAAAACACCGCCTGTCTTTCACTGCTGTCCATGTCCCACCCAAAACATGCCCCCAACACATGCCCCCTGAAATTTGGACAAACTGTGCAGCAAAGCATCTAAAATTGGGGTGTCAAAAATCACAACATTTTTGAGAAAAAAAAGCTCTTCTGCCACCTTATGACATTTTTTTGGACTTTTTTTTTTGTTGTTTTGAAAATGAGCCCCTTTATCTCAAAGAAAACTAGCATCTGAGGTATGAAAAAACGGTCTCAATACAGTATCTCTGTCTTGATAAAAAACAAAAGTAACCAGGAGAGTTGATCTCGGAACGTCTTCCTCAGAATTCTCCAAAATGTCCATTATATTTAACTATCAGAGGAAACATCCTCCAATACCCCTTGGGGCTGATCCTGAACCTGAGAACTAGGGATGAAATAAATTTTATGTATTGGTGGCAAAGTTTGATCTGTATATTTATAGTTCTCCCTAAGGAAATGGAAGAAAATCTCTTTAAGGGTAGCAGACAAAGAGGGGCATAATCGAACGGAGCACCCAAGTTTTCCTGGGGCTGTCCTTGCAGAACGGCTCTGTAAACGGGCAGGAAAACCCGTATTATCAAAATAAGATGGGCGTCCATCTTTCGTTTCAATAATACGGTCGGGGACACCCAAATCTCAACATTTAGGTCAACCTTAGAGATGGTCGATATAAATGTTGAGATGGTCGACCTTAGACATGGTCGTCCCCAGTTTTCAGCCATAATGGAAACCGACCAACTCATTTGGTCATGGGAGGAGCCAGCATTCGTAGTGCACTGGTCCCCCTGAAATGCCAGGACACCAACCAGGCACCCTAGGGGGCACTGCAGTGGACTAACTGATGCACTAACTGAATGGAAAAAGCCCTTTCCTTACCGATCCCTTAGTGATTTGGAAAGGAACAGGCATGCATGAAGGAAATTGCATGCAAATGAGCTGCTTGCTGTTAGCTCATTTGCACATGATTTCCTTCCTAAGGAGGGGAAGCCAGTGCAGAGCAGCCAAGCGTTATGCGTGACTGCTCTGCGCAAGCCAAAGACGGCTTCATATACGCAGACAAATAAATTGCTGTCTACAACCTTTAAAAAAAAACTAGTCCAGGTGAAAACATCCAAGTACTTGTCAGGGATGTCCTTTTTTTTTTTTTTAGTATGGGTGAAGGACATCCAAGTGTTGAGTGCCTTCGCTATGTCTCCTTTCCTGTGATGAGCAGTTGAGGATGTCCAAAATGCCAATGTTTCTGTGAGAAGGATGTCTATGCCTCTGACACCCCCTTTATTTATTTGGATTTTGGATCACAAGTAGCAGCAGTGGGATTTGAACTGGCCACCTCTAGATTGCAAGACCAGTGCTCTAACAACTAGGCCACTCCTCCACTCCACGCCACTCCCTTCAAATTTGGCCATCCTTGTTGGGGGGGGGGGGCAGTTCAGGACATCCAAAATGTTTGAAAGAAGGACGTCCATGCCTTCACTATGCCTCCGCTGACACACACACACCTCCCCCCTCCCCCCCCCCCCCCCCCCCCCCCAGGGACCTGCATACTGCTGCGATGGACCTGAGTATGATATTTGAGGCTGACAAAAAAAGTTTTTAAAGTTGTTTTTTTCAGGGTGGGAGGGGGTTAGTCACCACTGGGGGAGTCATGGGAGGTCATCCCCGATTCCCTTTGGTGGTCATCTGGTCAGTTCGGGCACCTTTTTGAGGCTTGGTCGTAAGAAAAAATGGACCAAGTAAAGTCGCCCAAGTGCTCATCAGGGATGCCCTTCTTTTTTCCATTATTGCTCAAGGACACCCATCTGCTAGGCACGCCCCAGTCCCGCCTTCACTACGCCTCCGACACGGCCCCGTGAACTTTGGTTGTCCCTGCGATGGGAAGCAGTTGGGGACGCCCAAAATTGGCTTTCGATTATGCCGATTTGGGCGACCCTGAGAGAAGGACACCCATCTCCCGATTTGTGTCAAAAGATGGGCGCCCTTCTCTTTTGAAAATAAGCCTGATTGTCTTTGGAAAGTTCAATAATTCAAATCTCTGGTGTAATTAAGATTTTCAATCCTACGATGTAAAATCATTTTGTCTTGAGTTAGAGAAGACTGTATCTGCTTAATTTGTTGGTATTGTTCTGATAATTCCTGAATCTTGATAACTCTCTGTTCTTCAAGTTTCTCCAAATTTTGAATTTTATTCGTATTCTGCTGCACAGAAGGAGTTAGCCCGGCACATACCTAGTAGATAGAGACTAGAGTAGTCCACAAAGAGTCCATGATGATTTATGCCAGTCTCTACAAAGGAGACAATGATTTCTCAGTACTTGCCTCCTGGTGCACTTGAGACTCCTCCAGGGACTGTCCGATTGAGAGGGACACCATAACCTGCAAACTTTCTGCTGCTTCAGTGAAAGGTTGAACCCATTCACAGCAGGTTCCTGCAGAGAGTTTTTCAATTTGCTCTGTTGTCACTGCTCATTCAGCTTTCGGGTTTGCAGCATTGGAGGACTTGATGGCCCCTGTGAGCTTGGCAAAATCTTGCTGCCAAGATCAAGGCTGTCCCTTGAAGAGCCAGAACACCTGAAGTCGCAGCTTAAAAGAAGCCTGTAATTTCTGATTGATGGAGAGAACATGGTTGAAACAGACAGGCAAGAGTCTGCTGTTTCCTCCATCATTTGTACATTATAGAGAAAAATAAAGGTAATTGTAGAATAAGAAAAACACAATAGGTCAAAGAACCCAACTGTACACCACTACAATGGTCCTTATGCTTACAGGTGTCACAGTAAGTAGGTCATCTTGTTTCCTCTCACCCTTTAAGAACATATGTAAACTCCCAGATGGAAGTGAGAGCCCTGCATATAAAATGTCACCTTTGTTGATACCTCAAACCAGAGCCACATTAAGTAGACTTTCTTCCTTAAGCAAATCAAATATCATTCTTAATGAAACGTCATATTTGATTATACTAGAAGATATCATTGTACTCTAACTCAAATGAATCCCTCAGCTCCACAAATTCTAATACCTTACCCATTTCAGTCAACTGCCCCAGTGTTCTCAACCCTTCCCCTCATCTAGTATATGTCAAATCTATTGTCCCTAAGGGAAACTCAGCATTATATTTTATTAGGATTAATGGGAAGTAGTTCTTAATGCCAAACATCCTTTTTTAAAATTCCTTTGTACATTCTAAATATCAAATTTATAAATGAATTTGGAATCCCCTCTCCCTTCTCCACTTTCCCCATATGCCAAGGCAATGCCCACAATGGATCCTTATGAACTGTCAACTGTTTAAGATTCCCCATTGTTTAGCTAAAGCTGCATTCCTCTCCATATTGGCTTTCAGCTGGTTAGCTTGATAATATTTCTTAAAATTAGGGACCACCATTCCTCCCTCACCTTTAGATCTAATAAAAGTGGTTCTTTATTCCAAATATAGATAAAGATTCTATGATGAAGCAACCCAAATATCTTTTTTAGTTATTGTTATAAGCAACAAATAAAATAAGTAGATATACTTGGGCAGCATCACCATTTTAATCATATTTATGAAACCCAGCCAGGAGATATACATTTTTGACCACCTTTCTGATTCACTGAAGGATTGTTTTAATAATGATCCTTAATTAAGCTAATATATGCAGTCCAACTCTTAGGTATTTTAATCCCTAAACAATGTGGGATGTCATCCACTTAAAATAGAACCTAGAACCTTTTTTCACTTTCTCTAAGGTCATTTTTGGAAGATTTATATTATTTAAGGTTTAATATTTGATTTTTTTCATATTAAATCCCAAAAGCGCTCTATAGGCTTTCTAATTCTTTCACAAAGTGAGACAGAAAAGCAGTTAAGGGGTCCTTTTACTAAGTATGCTAATGAACTCAAGGAAACTGGAGGCTCGCCTCCTACCCGGCGGGGGCCCGGCGGGAGCGGCTGAGGGAGAGCGCAGACCCGGCTACCCGGGGGAGAGCTTAGGCACACGTCTGGATCGAAGGGAACCCAATGGGAATGGCGGAGAACAACGCGCAGACCACGAAGCGCCACCCGGATGTCTCAGCGACCTCACCACACTGGGCAAAGGCGGGTCCCACCCGCAGCGTGCACGGGAAGAACCCGAGGTTCACGCCAGTCAAGCAGGGGCAGCGGAAGATGAGCTCCAGCGAGGCCAGCGGGAAAGTCAAACTGTAGGAGATCCTGTAAATGCCCAAGGAAAGGCCAAGCATCGCGACGGACTGCAGGACAGCACTGATGAGCCTAGGATTGACACAGCAAACCCGAAAACTGAGGAACATTACAACCAGATCATAGGATCCTCACTACATGATACATGCTGCATGCTAAGACTAACACAAAACCTATTCTCACAGATTATCCACAAATTACTTCAGTCTACCAAACCTCCTTGCATCAGCTCCATGAGTCTGACTCCACGTGGAAAGGACGGTGTTCTCCCAAGCATGCTTCCATGCTTCCAGGTCTCAATTGCTTGCTTTAAATCTCATAGCAGATAGCACCACAATGAAGCAAGATCTATAATGCTTTTAATGATCATAATACACCTGTAATTTAACTGTTGCTAAGTTTTCCATAGTACCATATCGAAGCAAAATCTGTAATGCTTTTAACTGCTTATTAGGCATCTCATATCATATCATTGCATCTAAAATTGTAAATGTTCGCTAAGATTGCTAGGCTGTCCATAGCATTATACTGAAGCAAGGATCTGTAATGCTTTTAACTGCTTAGTAGGCATCTCATACTGTAACTTAAATGCCTTTTAAATGTGTGATAGGTTTTCCATAGTATTTTACTGAAGCAAGATATGCAATGCTTTCAACTGCTTACTAGACATCTCATATCATCCGAACTGTAATTTGCTAAACGCTCCCCAAAAAACTAACACTGATATGAACCCCAGCAAATTATTATTCCTAATTACCTACTATCTCTCCCTAAGCCACCACACAACCACAACCCCTAACATAGGCTTCACTACACCCACAATTCTCAAACCATCCAAACAACACATATACAACGTGCCTATCCAAAAAATTAAACTATGGCACGAAAAATCCACTAGCTCCGGTCACCATCAACAGGAAAAAACGAAAGGGCATAACAAACTTATACATCAAGAAGACAGACAATTGATAAAAATTAACACTACCTCAAATACAACCGAACACCACCAACAAATAAAAATAGGATACATCAATGCCAGATCGGCAGTCAACAAAACCACGATACTAACCGACTGGATTATAACTGACCATCTCGACTTCCTACTTATTAGCAAAACTTACTTATTAGCGAAACTTGGATCCATGATCCCAAAGATCCAATAATTTTAGAGCTCTGTCCCCCAGGATACAAAATTACCCACTGGACAAGAGAAGGAAAAAGAGGAGGAGGCATAGCAATAGTCTATAAATCTCAAATCACAGTCACAACAACAGCAGAATCTATTCTTCCCCAACTAGAAATAGCCTCAGTCAGGATCAACCACTCCAACTTATGTGATCACTTAAACCTAATCTTATTTTACAGACCCCCGGGCAACTGGCAAGACGCACAAACACACTTTCTGGATTTTATAGCGAATACTTGTGTTTCTACCCAGAACCTTCTCATAGCTGGAGATATCAACCTTCACCTTGAAGATACTAACTCAAACAATGTACGCGAATGCAAAGACTTCCTCCAACTATGGGACCTCCACTGGCCAAACATACAACCCACCCATAACAAAGGACATACATTAGATATCATCACCCACAAATTCTCATCAGAACCAAATCTCACACCCATAGACACAAAATGGACAGCCAGACCATGGTCCGATCACTACAGTGCAAACTTTTCCCTCCACTGGAGAACAAAAAAGACACAACAAAAACAAAAAAAAACAAACCTACACTACGAGAGGCAAAATAGACCCACTAATATTCTGGCAACAATTATACACCGATGAATGGACAACACCTACAGACTCACCCCAATTCCTCCAAGAATGGGATAACAGATGCAGAACAATACTAGATAATATAGCCCCACTTCAAACCAGAACCTCACATAGAAAAAACTCAATACCATGGTTTAACGAAGAACTGAAAGAACTAAAAACACAGGTCAGAAGATTAGAAAGAGCATGGAGCAAGAAAAAAGACGAAAATACACTCAAAGACTGGAAACTACTACAAAGAAAATACAAATACACTATCAGACAAACTAAAAGGACGTATTACAAAACCAAAATAGAACCAAACTACAAGGATACACACAAACTCTTCTCACTCGTAAACAATCTCCTAAATACTAATACGGTTACCTCCAACAACACAGATACCCCATCAGCAACCAATCTTGCAAATTACTTCAAGGAGAAAATCACAAAGCTCCAACTCATGATACCTACCAACACAACGGATTACACAAATATCCTTGAATGTATAGACCCAAAACCCGGGGAATACCCAGCAGATCGATCATGGAGCAACTTTGACACGCTTTCATCAAATGAAATCTCACATTGCCCTAATAGTCTAAATAGTTAAAGTCATTTATCCAGATCATGGCTTCTGTGGATGTTCTGTGGCATTATTTAGATAATGCTGACAAATATCTTTACACATCACCTTGGTACTACCTGGATAGTGTCAAGGTGGAGCTTGGGCAGCGATAAGAATTATCTGGCAAACAGCACTATTCAATCAGCTAATTGAATATCTACATAAAGCAGCATTTTTTTTTACTATTTTTCCATCTGGATAGCAGCCAGTGCTAAATAAAATGCTGGCCACCCTGGTTGAACATTGATCCGTTAGTATTTAGGCTTATAATTGTACTGTTGAAGTTTTATATTTTATGGTATCTGTTATACCATGTTTATTTCCTCATCAATTAAAACATAAAGCTAAGTGGTTGTAAACCCTTTATTTGTTCAGCAATCCCACAAAGATGCACTCCATCTTTCAGCTCCTATTTCCTTTGCATCTTGTGTCAAACCGGGGGGGGGGGGCGCCAACTGATAATCTTCAGGGGGGCACCAGAGACCCTTGGCACGGCCCTGTACAAATGTGACCAATTTGCAAGCCATTAAGTCAAAGAAAGGACCTTGATTGCAGTTGAGATCATGTATGTTAACTATTGTTTGTTTGTTTGTTTGTTTGCTTGTTTATTTATTATGATTTATTTACCACCTTTTTGAAGGAATTCACTCAAGGCAGTGTAAATATTTGGCCCTCTAATGTTGCTTTAAAAAATAGGTAAGGTATCTTCCTTTTTTATCAATGACTACTTTATGCACCTGGCATTTTACATCCTGGGCTATCAAAATCGTACCTCATTTGTTTACCCCCTGAAGTGATTAGAGGCAATGAAAATTTGTGGGTATTGTTTATGAGATAGTAAATGCTCATATTTAGGCTACAGATGCTGTCCAGATAAATACCACTGCAGTTAAGATCATATATGTTAACTATTGTTTGTTTGTTTGTTTATTACGATTCATTTACCACCTTTTAAAAGGAATTCATCCAAGGCGGTGTACAGCAAAAATAAGTCAAATATAAGAAATAATGCTACTGAGGGGATAAGTTATCAAGCTGCATTAGTCAATAACCCATGTTATTTGCCCCTTAAAACAACTTAAAGGGTACAAACACAGGTTGTCTTGCCCTAACCCAGAGTTATTTAAGCCACTATGAGTTACGTAGTTATAAGATATAAAACATTCAAAAGTAAAACTATGTAAATACTAGACCACAGGGAGGGAAAAGAAGAGCAAAGGCAAGAGAAATATAGGAACCACAATTTTTTAGGAAGGAACAGTGTAGGTAAATAGCAGAATGTCACGGCCATGGCTATGCCATCGTGCCCTGACTCAGCTCTTCTTCCGGTGAATGGGCTCCGCAGCTTCTCCAGACTGCCTCCCTGGCACTATGTTCCTCCTGCACTGATGGTAAAAAGTTGCCCACAGTAATGTGGGTGCATGGTACTGCCGCACACCGAGATCACTTTTTACCATGGCCAGAAATGGAGGCTATTGATGGCCATGTGCTAATATCAAAATTAGTGCATGGCCATTACCACCATGAGCCCTTACTGCCACCTATTTAGTAGGTGGCGGTAAGGGCTCACATGCTAATCCGGTGGTAATCGGGCAGCACACGGCCATGCATTGCCTGATTACCACTAGGAACGCCTACTCCCTGTCCCTATTTTCTGGAGCAGGAAATGTCACAAACATAATCATAACTACTGCAGGGTGCCTGGGTGTTGATTTCCCACGTGCTTACTGTACGGTAGCCCTTCCCACCGCTTTGCAAAAGGGCACCTTAGTTGTGATTGCAACAGGTGTAGACCAAACTGTCTAAATTTTAGCCCTGTTTTTGTTTTGTTCCATTTTGGCAGAAAAATGTCCGAGTTTTGGGAACGCACAAATCCTGCCCACAACACCCCCCCCCCCCCCCAA
Source organism: Microcaecilia unicolor (assembly GCF_901765095.1). Classification (NCBI taxonomy): domain Eukaryota; kingdom Metazoa; phylum Chordata; class Amphibia; order Gymnophiona; family Siphonopidae; genus Microcaecilia; species Microcaecilia unicolor. The sequence goes on from NC_044039.1 coordinate 93,450,729, forward strand.
CATGCCCCCATGTGATTTGGTGCACTGCATATGACCTGCATAGACCACCACTTCAAAAGGAGGCAGTAAGTGCAGCTGTGCTACTGGCACTCTGGTAGGGCAATGCACTGAACAGGAGTTCATTTATTTATTTGTTGCATTTGTATCCCACATTTTCCCACCTATTTGCAGACTCAATATGGCTTACAATAATACATCCTAACATCGTCAAATAAGAGTAGATAAAACAATTGGTTACATAAAGAACAAGTGTAACACAATGGATATAATCAGTTCAATAAATCAGAAAACAGACTGATTAAACAATTCCATAAATCAAAAAACAGACAGATTCTCTAGTAAGTAGTGATGTGTTAGAGTTCCTGTTATTAATTATTATGGTAAGTCTTGATAAGGTCTTTAGTGATTTTCGAAAGTTGGTAAGGTCATGAATATTTTTTATGTTAAGTGGTAGTGTATTCCACAGTTGCGTGCCAATATAGGAAAAGCAGGATGCATGAAGTAGCTTGTATTTTAAACCTTTACAACTTGGGAAGTGGAGTCCCATGAATGTGGCAATTCTCCCACTGTTCCCCTCTGATCACACACCCAATCCTCTGACTGCCCCCCATACAGCCACAATCCACAGATACATTTCTGACTGCCCTGAACACAGCCCCAATCCCCTAATGACAACCCTGACTGCCTCCAAGAAAGCCCCAATCCCCTGACATCCCTAACTATGTGTTTTCTATTAGGAATTTAAAACATTCCAAAAACGTGATAGGCGCGGATATTCATGGTCTGCGGTGAGGTTGGATATTCAATGAAAATATCCAGTTTATTTTCAGCTGGCTTCAGCATAACCAGCTAAGTATTCAGACCTAGCTGGTTATCTTGAAATCAGCCAAAGATATCCCACGTTTTCAAGAAGCCATATTTGGCCACTAAACTCAGGCTGAAAATCGGCTGATAAGATACTCAGTTGTATCGGCTAGCTGCCTATTTCCTGCTGAATATTGCTGGCCAGTTAAATGCTTTTGAATATCGGAGGGGGGGGGGGGGGGTAGAGATGGACTATGATTCTATTTTGTTGAGATACTCAACACATAAATGCTATGCAATACAAAGCTAAATTCACAACAAATATGAACACATAATTATTTTAAAAAGTGCTTCTATATTGCTATTTGTGGGGATCTTTGCTTGATTTTATAAAATACTTGCATAGTTTTCGACAGGCAGCCTTGGATATCTGTTTTCACAATAAGGTGACCTATACAAATCTTCTTATTTGTACAAGGTATAAAAAAAGAGTCAGACATGTTTAGCCCCAGTCCAAGCACATTTCCTTATTTTGCCTAATGCATTACAAAGACCCACAAGTGAAAGGCTACTAAATATAATCTTGCCCTATTTTGTAAACTGAATTGTGAAATGTCTTGGGTCCAGGTTCTTGTAATCCTCAACACAACTATCATTACTACAGACTTAACCAACAAAAATGAGGTCTAACAGCCTGTATTATTTCCCACTCCCATCTCTGCTAAAAGAGACCACAGTTAGAGGCAGAGATAAATGCATAATCTTCTTTCATTTAAACAAGTTTTCTTTGCAACAGGGATATCAGCAAGATGTATAGTGTTATTGCTTGTCCACCAGCTTATATGTGTAAGGGATAGAGGGAAATTTGGAGCCCTTTCAATCCATTTGCCAACTACAGTCATTTATTCTCTATTAGAGAAAGTATAATAGACAATGCCAAAAGGGTCAGTGGCCTTTCATTTAATGATACTGCCAGCACCAATCTACATTTTCCTGGTAGTATCTCTGAAGAAAGAATAAATGGCTGATCTATTCACACTAACAGCTTATATCTATTTATTAAGCTAAAAGGTCACCATTTTCTATGGCTAGGCTACTCTGCACTATTGATAATTTTATGCATAAACAAATGGTAAATTTGTGCCACATAAATATGCATTAGCAATTACTTTTCTCTCTGGCACCCTGCCCCGCATGTAAATGCATCTCGTGGAGGAGCTGTTGCCTTTTGTTTTAGCTCACAGTGAAACAAAGAAGCACAATAAGTCAATCAATAAGTGATATAAAATCATGGAAAATGGAAAGAAATTTGTCCAAACAAATAGAATTTAAAAAAAAAGTAAAAATAAAATTTAAAAATGACAAAGTATAAATAAAATTTAAAAATTCCAAAGAATTTCTTTCACATTCCATCTCTCTCTTTCTTCAGATACTGAAACGGTTAATATACTCTTAAAACTGCAACAACTATCCTAGTGATAAAATAGATAACAAAGGGGAAAATACTAAATTAAAAAACTCAATCCGGCCAATAATCAGACAGTGGTAGTCAACGTTTTTATGTTCACCGCTGGATGTATTCCTGGTATTTAATGCTGAGCATGTCCAGGTACCAGCACTGAATATCCAGTTATAGGTCAGCCACTAAAACCTATGTGGTTAAGAGCAATATTCAGCCCTTGACCGCATAAGCAGAATCGTTTAAACATAGGACTGCTTTTTATGTGGCCCAATTTATATGGATATCTTATGCAGTCAAGTGCTGAATATTTACACTTAACCACATAAGTGCCAACTTAGCCTCTGGAACGCCCACAAGTTAGCTGGCTTTGGCTCAGGCACAAACTGCGAATAATCAGTGGCACTAACCAGTTAAATGCCACTGAATATCAGTGGTTAGGTGGCCCTAGGCAATTTACGTAGGCAGAAACCTCTCCTGCCCACTTAAATTGCTTTGACTATCGGCCAGATTGTACCCACCATATTCTAAGTAGAGTTCAACATTGAGAATTAAGGCAACACTATAGGGTCAATAGCCAGCCATCGGCATTGAGCATTTAGCTCACTGCCAACAGCATTATTCCTGGATATTCAAAGTCGGGACCTGTGCGGGCTTCAGCTTCGAATATCTGGTTATTTTTAAGCTGGCTAACATGTGGAGGGGCATTTTCAATATGACATCTAAGTCCGACTTTAGATGTTTTGCAAAAAATGTTCAAAATCTGAATAAGAAAGAAGTTCATTTTCCAAAAACAAAACGTCTGTCTTTTGTTTTAGAAAATATTGTTTCTAACAAGGTTTTGTGCTTTGTACGTTTTGTTTTCTGGTCCGTTTTCAAAATAAAAACGTCCAAGTGAAAACCGTAGAAAATCAAACCATTGGGATGTAGGAGGGGCCAGCATTTTTAGTAGACTAGTCTCCCAGATATCCCAGGAGATAAATGGGGCACCCTAGTGGACTTAAAAAACATGCTCCCGGGTACACTTCTCACCATTGGTCCCTTATCTTGACTGCTGAGCCCCCCAAAACCCACTGCCCTCATCTGTACACAATAGCCCTTATGGGTGAAGGGGTGAAGGGGGTACCTATATGTGGGTACAGTGGGTTTCTGGTGAGTTTTGGAGGACTCACAGTTTCCACCACAAACCTGACAGGTAGAGGGAGATAGGGACACTGCACTGACCACTACACTACTCCAAGGACCTGCATGCTGCTCTAATAGACCAAGCTCTAACATCTGAAGCTTTCATAGAGGTTGCCAAATAATATTTCTATTCACGTTTGTGGGGGGTGGGAGGGGGTCAGTGACCACTATGGGGGTATTGGGAGGTCACCCCTAATTCCCTCCAGTGGTCATCTGGTCATTTAGCGCACCTTTTTGTGCCTTATTCGTTATAAAAAACAAGTCTAGCTCACAACGCGGGCACTCCGCACATACTTCCTGTGTCAAACATTAATACACTGGAGTCTGCTTCCGACATAATTTGGAATTTATTTGGCCACAGCCAGGTACATCTAACTCTACATTTCTAAACTTAACACACAAATATTCCATTACATGACCTCATACTGTTAACATTTCTTATGCATGGGTACACAGTTTCTTTTTGTCCCACAGGTTGTGCCCTTGAAAAGGACCCTCTGTTCCTTTACCTGTGTCCTTTGTGTCTGTCGCCCCTCTCCTCTTCCCCCCCCATCCCTCTTCCTTCCTTAACTCTTTCCTTGCCTTCTCCCTGTAACTATTCTTTGTCCCTAGCCCTTTCAAGACCCCTTGTCCCCTCCCTCCCTCCCTCCCCTTCCCTTTGTCTACGCCGGCCTTCAGCCCGTTTGTGGGCGGCATTCCTCTACTGGGGTCTGCCTCTTTCTAAACGTCTGTTTTAGTCCTGGACAGTTTTGTTTTGTTCCATTATGGTTGAAAAATGTCCAAGTGTTAGGAATGCCCAGATCCCACCTTTAATATGCCCCTGACACGCCCCCTTGTGATTTGGACACACTTCTGATGGTCTAAAAATTGGTTTTGAAAATACCAGTATGGATGTTTTTGTGAGAAAAACGTCCAAATGAAGATTTATGCCACTTTTTGAACGTGTTTCTCTTTTGAAAATGAGCTCCATAGCCGCTTAAGTCAATATTTATCACTTAAGTGGTTACCGCATAAAAATAGGACAGATTTTTATGCGTTCCCATGTGTGCAGTAAACCTGGCACTTAGGGCCAGATTCTATGTATGGCGCCTAAAAAATCTGCGTGGAACTCATTTTCGACTGTACATATTCTATAATATTTAGGCATGGTTTATAGCATAAGCTTAGTCGATATCGTAGCGCCTAAATCTATGCACGCCCATTTATACCAATGAAAAACTGGTGTAAATCTTGGCTCACAGGTTTAGGTGCACTAGCCCATATTCTGTAACTATGTGCGTAAATTTCGGAACGCCTACGAAACGCCTATAAACACACCTATAAACCTGCCCCTTGTGACCCTTTTCACAATTTAAGCACAGTTCAATATAGAATACGCTTAGCAATTTGTGCAAATAAATTGTAATAATTGCCAATTAGTGTTCATTATTGCTTGTTAAGTGATGTTAAGCCAATTAAGTTATGTGTGAGCTTATAAGGTGTGCCTGGATATCTGCAATGAAATCTAGGCGCCATATGTAGAATCTGGCCCTCAAGGGCTGAATATTAGAGCTTAAGTTGCCAAGTGCTGACTCCACCCCTGGAATGTCTCCAATGCAGCCAGCTTTGTGTTTGGTGCTAACCGCAGTAGTTAGTGGCGCTTAGCTGGTTAAGTGCCGCTGAATATTAGTGGGTAGCTCTGACCAAGTGATTTAACCGGTCAGCAGCCGGCTAAATTGTTTTGAATATCGGGACCTATGGATATCATTTTAGAAGGGCTATTTGTGCTTGAGATGTGCATAAACTGGCGTTTAAACATTTATCTTGCATAAACATCTAAGTTCCTAGTTCACAAAGCCAAGATATACATGTCAAAAACCCAAGTGCATGCAAATGGTAAGGGGGTATGGGCTGGATGTGTTTTGAGGGGGACTAGGGCATTCCTAGAAAATACACAAATATTCTCCACTTCAGACAGGTAATAAATATAAATGTTCTAACAGATTGATATCTTGATTTACACCTCCTACTAAGCGTTCAGGTTTAGACAAACTGCTCCAATTAAGTATTGCAGTGGTTTTTACCCTCCCCCTCAAATATAATCCAAATTGGCAAGGGATATCTGTTTCTGTTACAGCATCAGGAAAATACATGTTTATGGGGTCCTTTTACTAAAGTGCTCTGAAAAATGGCCTGCGGTAGTGTAGGCGCATGTTTTGGGCGCACGCAGAATCATTTTCAGCGCACCTGCAAAAAATGCCTTTTTTTAATTTTTGCCGAAAATGGACGTGTGGCAAAATGAAAATTGCCACATGTCCATTTTGCATCTGAGACCTTACCACCAGCCATTGACCTAGGGGTAAATTCTCACAAAGTCACCGGGCGATAATGACCTACACACACTTCAAATGCCACTTGGCCCATATCCAATACGCACATCTGAAAATAAAAATTATTTTTCGGACGCACATATCGGACATGCGCCAAAAATGAAATTACCATAAGAGCCATGCGGTAGCCTGGTGGCATGTAGACAGGAGCACGAACACCTCCTTTCTTCTGCTGGTTATACCTTCCTCTCCCCTAGTTTTTTTATTTCTATATTTTATTATTATGATTTAGATATATATTATTTAATTTTGTGATTCTAATTTTTTCATGTTTGTACTACAGCTTTAACTCCTGAAGCAGTATTTGGGCAAAACATGGCCACATCAGGTGCTTGTTTTAATAAGCTGCATAACTCAATTGTTGGTCTGTCTGCTCTGTGTTCTTACTTTGCAGATCATTGCCTTTTATTGTATGTTTGCACTGGGCAGAATGGACCATTGGTCTGACCCACTATGGCTAGTCTTATGTTCAATAGCCTTCAGGCTTGCAAGTATCTTATATAGTTAGGTACAGTAGGTATTTTTCTTACACTGGACGGCTCACAATTTCAAAAAAAGAGCTGAACCTGGATTCCTTGGTTCACAGCTCACTGCACTCACCATTGGGATATTCCTCAGATCTGTAAAATGCTATCTTAGGAATGTCCATAGTACCTGTAGCTGTCATAGACGCAGTTATCCCTTGCTGGTTTCACATTCAGGGGAGAGAAAGGGGTACAGCAACTACTCATGCTTTAATCCATCCAATGGACAGCTGCTCAATTAGAGCACCTTTCTGTAACTTAGACATGCCAAGTACCAGGTCTAAATAACAACGTCCATCTTTTTAGGCATGGATGTTCCTTCCCCTTCTAAGATCAGAGTTGGACGTCAATACATAAGAACACAAGAGTAGCCATACTGGATCAGATCAATGGTCCATCTAGCCCAGTATCCTGTTTTCCAAACAGTGGCCACTGGCCAAGCCAGGTCATATGTACATGGCAGAAACCCAAATCATGGCAACACTCCATACTACAAATCCCATGGCAAGCTGTTGCTTCCCATGTCTGCCTCAATAGCAGACTATGGACTTTTCCTCCAGGAATTTGTCCAAACCTTTTTTAAACTCAGATATGCTAATCACTGTTACCACATCCTCCGGCAAAGAGGTCCAGAGCTTAACTATTTATTGAGTGAAAAAATATTTTCTCCTATTTGTTTGAAAAGTATTTTCATATAACTTCCTCGATTATCCCCTAGTCTTCATACTTTTGGAATGAGTAAAAAATCAATTTACTTCTACTCGTTCTACATCACTCAGGATTTTGTAGACCTCAATCATATCTCCCCTCAGCCGTCTCTTTTCAAAGCTGAAGAACCCTAACCTCTTTAGCCTTTCCTCATACAAGAGGAGTTCCATCCCCTTTATCATTTTGGTCGCTCTTCTTTGAACCTTTTCTACTTCTGCTATATCTTTTTTGAGATACAGCGACCAGAACTGAATGCAATACTCAAGGTGAGGACGCACCATGGAGCGATACAAAGGCATTATAGTGTTTTCGGTCTTATTCACCAACCCTTTTCTAATAATTCCTAGCATCCTATTTGCTTTTTTGGCCGCCATTGCACACTGAGCAGAAGATTTCAGCATATTATCTACAACACCCAGATCTTTTTCTTGAGTACTGTCCCCCAAGGTGGACCCTAGCATCAGGTAACTATGATTCAGATTATTCTTTCCAATGTGTATCACCTTGTATTTGTCCACATGAAATTTCATCTGTCATTTGGTCTTCCTGCAATATTTCACAGTCCACACGTGTTTTAACAACCTTGAGTAGTTTTGTATCATCTGCAAATTTGATCACCTTACTCGTCGTTCCGATTTCCATATCATTTATAAGTATGTTAAATAGTACCGGTCCCAGTAAAGATCCCTGTGGCACTCCACTGTTCATCCTCCTCCATTGAGAGAAATGACCATTTAACCCTACCCTCTGTTTTCTGTCCAATAACCAATTCCTAATCCACACCAGAACCTTGCCTCCTATCCCATGACTCTTTAATTTTCTCAGGAGTTTCTCTAGATACACCACATCAACCAGCTCACCTTTATCCACATGTTTATTCATGCCTTCAAAGAAATGAAGCAAATTGGTAAGGCATGACTTCCCTAGGCTGAACCCATGTAGATTCTGTCCCATTAAACCATGTTTGTCTACGTCAGTGGTTCCCAAACCTGGTCCTGGAGGCACCCCAGCCAGTCAGGTTTTCAGGATATCCACAATGAATATTCATGAAAGAGATTTGCATGTAGTGGAGGCAGTGCATGCGAATCTCTCTCATGAATATTCGTTGTGGGTATCCTAAAAGCCTGACTGGCTAGGGTGCCTCCAGGACCAGGTTTGGGAGCTACTGGTCTACGTGTTCTGTAATTTTATTCTTTATAATAGTTTCCATTATTTTGCCCGGCACTGATGTCACACTTACCGGTCTATAATTTACTGGATCACCCCTAGAACCCTTTTTAAAAATCGGCGTCACATTGGCCACCCTCCAATCTTCAGGTACTAAGGACAATTTTAACAACAGGTTACATATTACTAACAGTTTCGGCACCTCCCTAGTCCAGCCCAAAACACACCCAGACCATACCCTGTTGCCATACAGATGTAAAGCAGTGTTAGACATCCATATCTTGGCTTTATATAATTGGATTTTGGACATCAATGCAATATGGACATCTAAATGCCAGTTTTCAGACATCCAAAATAAGAACAGAGCTTCAAACCACCATAGACACCTATCCTGCTTATAATCGAAAGAGAAAAACACCTATATTGCGACCCAAATCGGGAGATGGGCGTCTTTCTCCCATGGGCACCCAAATCGGTATTTGAAAGCTGATTTTGGGCGTTTCCAACTGCAATCCGTCGCGGAAACGGGTAAAGTTGACAGGGGCGTGTCGGAGGCGTGGTGAAGGCGGAACTGGGGCGTGGTTATCGGCCGAGGAGAGATGGGCGTCTTTAGCTGATAATTGAAAAAAAAAAAAAGGCATTTTTACCGCGATTTTGGGTCACTTTTTTTGGACCCTTTTTTTTCACGAACAGGTCCCAAAAAAGTGCCCCAACTGACCAGATGATCACTGGAGGGAATCGGGGATGACCTCCCTGGACTCCCCCAGTGGTCACTAACCCCTCCCACCAAAAAAACCCCACTTTAAAAACTTTTTTCCAGCCTCTATGCCAGCCTCAAATGCCGTACCCACCTCCATGACAGCAGAATGTGTTCTATCCTGTGACAGCCTTTCCCTGGTTCTGATGTGGCTCTCAGGTGAGTGTGACACCTTTTCTGTTATTCGCACTGCAGAGTCACATCAGTGATGCATTGTGGTGGGTGTAGGGTATTGGGCTCCGTGATTCCACTAGCTTGTGGCAAATGCTCACGATGTTGGTAGTTGGTAGGCTCTACTCCCATGGTGCTTTTCCCCCTGCTTACTGGGTCAGTGTGCGCCCTGTTTTGTTTCCGGTAGTCCATGAGGTAGTGACCATTTTTGTAAGCCAGTTTTAGATCCCTTTTACGTGTTAGCCACGTTACAGAACTTAGTTCTTACCTTGAATGTGGCTGAAAGAGGGCATGGTACACCATTCTGCCAGCTCTGACCTACTGCTAATCTCAGTACCAGAGAGACTCTGCCTGTGGGGCACAACCTCTGATCTGCAGTTAACTGTGAGTAAGCGTGCTTATTCCAATAAAGGACGTTTTCAGAGAGATTAGTCTTCAGGTGTCAACTGGTGTGCCAATGTTATATAGCAGCAACAAGTCCTAGAGACCTGCATGTATGCAGGTCACTGGAGCACTTTTAGTGGATACCGCAGTGCACTTCAGCCAGGTGGACCCAGGCCCATCCCCCCTACCTGTAACACTTGTGCTGGTAAATGGGAGGCCTCCAAAACCCACTGTACCCACATATAGGTGCCCCCTTCACCCCTAAGAGCTATGGTAGTGTTGTACATTTGTGGGTAGTGGGTTTTGGGGGAGGGGGGTTGGGTGGTCAGCACCCGTGGTAAAGGATCTATGGGAGCTGTGGGAGTGTTGTCTGAAGTCCACCGCACTGACCTCTAGGGTGCCCAGTTGGTGTCCTGGCATGTCAGGTGGGTCAGTGTACTATGAATCGTGTGCCCCTCCCACGACCAAATGGCTCGGATTAGGACGTTTTGAGCTGGGCGTTTTTAGTGTCCATTATCGCTAAAAAAAACAAACGCCCAGCTGAAAAATGTCCATTTTTTCGAAAATATGGTCTGTCCCGCCTCTTCACGTACCCGTTTTTGGACATAGATGCCCATGGAGATAGGCGTTCGTGTTCGATTATGCCCCTCCACGTATCTTTATAAAAATTACTATGAGTAAACAAGTACTGAACAACTTGTAGCTAGACTGAAACTGTGAACATTTACACCAGCTGAGGAGCTGGCATAAATATATGCTTGTACTACATAATTTTTTTTTAAATGCATAAGTGGCTATTTTTTTCTCTGTATGTCCTTTAATGCACATAACCCCTGGGATAATTTTATTAAAATGCTTATCCATATGTAAAACAGGTTTTATGCATAAAAATGTTTACAAAATTATCCCCCACTTGGTCACTCCCCATCGTCTCTGTCCCTGTAGGACTAAGATAGTGAGATCTCTTCACCCAGATGCACTCCTTTGCTTTCTCAGATAAGAGAAATAAAGAAGACAGGTTAAGTAGGAGGCAGCTATCAACAAAATGCATAGTTCATGTTTGTTTAAAGACAAATCTTTTTTTTCAAGAAAGAAAGAAGCTGAGAGGAAAGAGATGCTAGCAGCATACTAATCTGAAACCCACTGGAGAACTGAATAAAATGCCAAAATTTAAGTGTCACATTACTGAGGAAATGCAGCCAAATTTCCATGTTTTTGGAAAGCCCAAAATGACTGGAGCTGAGTGCTTAGGCTGCAGATCTGGCACCTACATATCTGTGACAAATACATTTGCTGATGATTTACAAACTCACGATAGACTCAGATAAGCATAAGAAGTCTGTTCAAGAAGAGCCTCATCTCCAGGATTAAAGAGAATTATTTGTAAAAACTTACAGCAAAATGGAATATGAAACATCTGCCAATGAAGGTGTTTTTAATTTCTATAAATTAATGCTTCATACATTTCTCTCTTGCTGAAAATTTTTTTTTTACAACTCCCTCACCCCCCTACTCTCTACCCACATTCCAGATTCCCTCCCCACCCCTACCTTATCACACCCTGGTTGTCCAGTGGCCTCTTGTTAACTCTGTTCTTGCACCACATTCTATTGACTGTGTCCTACCTGCACTGGAAAGCTGTGGCATGTCGTACTGTGGTATAGCCATGGATGCAAGCAATTTTGCTGCTACCAAACATTTTCCACTGGAAATACAATGTTTCAACTGAAAAATAGAGGCTTGCAGACCAGAACTCTAAATGCAATTGCAGACTACATCATTGAGAATCTGACACCAAAACGTTTGAGACATACGTTGTATTTGCCACCTTAATTGCATTACAAATTTGGTATACAATTGTGAGATGAAGAAGGAAAAATTGTGTTTGTTAAGCTGAAGAGGTTGATGCAGAAAGTTATATTAATTGGTGCATGTTGCCCAGCATATATTTTACATAGCTTTGTCCATCATGACCCCTACATATTTAATGTGGACATTGACAGCATTGTCTTGAAAATGCCCAACATCTTTCACATCTACAAAGTTCAGATTAAGCCCCTGAAAGAATATTACAAATTTGTTTTCTCACAGCAAGACATGCTGCCTGTTCTTGTTTCCAAGGCTGTTCAGAGAATCCCAGTTTTAAAATCTTTCTTGTTCTCCCAAGACAAACCACCTACATAGGAGCCAACTCTTTCAAATGATTGGGGGGGGGGGGGGGTCCTCAACTTGGCACAAATTACCAACTTCATATAAAGGAAATTAAAGCATGGTGGGTTGTGAACACAACTGGTCAGGCTGTCTTTAACTGAAGAGCACAGCAGGTGGTGCACACACAGAGAAAACTTGTGGGTACAAGAAATGCTAGGGGTAGCACTGCAAGTCCCACCAGTCTCTCTTATTTTCCAAACCCCAATTCATCACCACAGTTTATTATTCTACAAATAGAATAGTGGTTAAAGTTTGCAAGCTATCTTATTTTAGGGAAATGGGGTCTAATACTCCTAGGGACATCTTAAAGAGGCTAGTGCTTCTCCACAGCAAAAACCCCCCCAAAAAGATATCCTCCCCCAAGAACATACACTTGAACTCCACTGAGAACCCCCCTCCCTCATACAAACAATTGACCATAAGAGTACTGTTTGGGTTCAACTGATTGAACCTGGAGTCTGATGGCACAGTAGCAACTGGTGATGGGAATGGGACATGGGACTTGATATACTGCCTTTCTAAGGTTTTTGCAACTACATTCAAAGCAGTTTACATATATTCAGGTACTTATTTTGTACCAGGGGCAATTGAGGGTTAAGTGACTACCACAGAGTCTCAAGGAGCTGCAGAGGGAATCAATCCTCAGGAGCAGACGGACCTGATTCTGAAGCTTGCACCGCCTTTGGTCAGGTAGATAAACAAACCCCGAGGCCGTGTCGAACTGGACCCCCAAATATTCTAGAGATTGAGAGGGGGTCAGGTGACTTTTGGGTATATTGACGACCCAGTCCACTGCACTAACCACTAGGCTACTCCTCCACTCCTGCCCCCAACCACTAAACCAGTGGTTCCCAAACATGGTCCTGGAGGCACCCAGTCAGTCAGGTTTTCAGTTTATCCACAATAAATATTCATGAGATAGATTTGCATGCAGTGGAGGCAGTGCATGCAAATTTCTCCCATGAATACTCATTGTGGGTATCCTGAAAACCTAACTGGCTGGGGTTCCTCCAGGACCAGGTTTGGGAACCACTGGGAACCTACTCAGTAAGTCCTTGAGAGATTTGGAGGTAAGGCGTTGAGGAGGTGTTTTCAAGGCAGCTCGGGTATTCTGTGGGGATGGGGAATGTGTTGGGAGTGCAGGATCTGATGTTGTGAGAAATATGTTTATGGGGGGGGGTCTTTCCTGGGGGGTAAAGTATCTGTGATTCCATTATCTAAGCATTGGCCCCTTTACGATTTCCCCATGAGCACTGAATTGCATGTTAGGGATCATTTCTTACAAGGAGAAGAATAACACACATTCATGGTGAGGCTGATTGTATATCTGCCTATTCATTTACCTCGGGAATTACTAAGTTGTGGTACTAAGTTAATGATTCCTCTGGTAAGTTAAGTTGCAATTCTGCCATAGTTAGTGATTCCCTTAGTACATTAAGCTGCAGTGAATTGTGATTTTCTACTGCAGCTTAGTAACATACCTCTTTGAGGAGTAGTTATTAACATGTGTAAGAGAATAACAGGATTTTTTCCATTTAGCATATTTAAATGGAAAAATTGTGCATTATTTGCACTTAATACATACACAATGTGTGCAACACGAACTGCTTAATAATGACATACAAAGCATGCTAAAGCATGCAAAGTATATCATTATTATGCAAACTGAATAACACAGCTTGCATTTAACCTTGCAAGTGGTGCTATTCCTGGTAAAATAATGCCAGTTTTGAGCTGGCATTATTTTTCCTCCACTGGAGCATTAGGCTGCTATCATGCTGTCTCTTCCTTGTGGAAAGCCTCATGAAAAATGAACCTTCTACTCTATGATACACAACCCTAAATTGATACTCCAGTCTCCAATACTTACCACCCCTCTCCCAATTGAGAACACTATCTCCCATTCCCCCCTCCCCCTTCCCCAAGAGCTACCAGGGTTTTCTCTGATATCTAAAGGGTAGAGTAGGAGTAATCCCCAGTTGTTCCTGTCCCATCAGGTGCTTGGGTTCATAATGGCAGTTGACGCTTAACAACAGTCTTATGGTATATGAGAACATTAGAACATAAGCATTGCCATACTAAGACAGTCCGAACATCCATCAAGCCTAGTATCTTGTTTCCAACAGTGACCAGTCCAGGTCACAAGTAACTGGCAAGATCCCAAAACAACAAAACAGATTTTATGCTGCTTATCCTAGAATATGCAATGGATTTTCCCAAGTCTATCTTAATAATAGCTTATGGACTTTTCTTTTAGGAAATTATCCAAACCTTTTTTAAACCCTGCTAACTGCCCCTACAGGTCAAACTACCAAATAAGTCCATTAAATACAAAGTTAAATTATCCATATAAATGTATTTGGATAACTTTAAAGCTGATGGTATGCTGAACATTGACTCCATGTAAAATTATAATGAATCTCTTAATCGTATCACTGTCCAGATTACCACAAGCCTATTTGGTTATGCAATATGTAGTGTACTGAAATCCTAAGTGATAGACTTTGGACTATTTTTAAAAAGAGGGCCAAAATCATTCTCATTGGAAATAATACTATGAAGTATTGATCAGATCTGGACTTATACGACCCTCAAGCAGGAGTAAATATATTGCAGCTGAGGACTGCCAGAATGATTTAAGCCCAAAAGTGATTTTAATGAACTTGATCTCTAGCTGTCTACCACATAGAACCTTAGAGCTCTCTGTGTCATAGAACTTTAGCTTTCTGCTTGGTGGATGCCTTCCACACAGCTCATTGCAGTCTAGCTGCTTTTCACTCAGCAAGCACCTGATATATCACACTGAACTGTAGTAAGTCTCACTGTTGTACATGTTCTTACTATGCTTACTCTGTAGCTGATAGCAAATCACTGTTATGTAACAGAACCTACCATCTTGCTTTATGCCTTATGCATTAGTTTCAATGCGTATTCACGCTTAATGTTCATATACGCTAACACATATTATGCTTATGATATTTATGCTTAATATTGAAACTGATGACATCTTATCAAAAAGGCTCAAGAACTGCTCATAAATGTTCACATATGATGAATGCCGATACCGATTGATGACCACACAAAACCTTACCAAATAATATCTACCAGACATACCAACCATTATCAAATACAGCCAATATGAACACCAACAAACTACTCATACTAATTTACTTCCTTCCCTTAATTCACTATGTATGGACCACTCCCAACATAAACAACAATCTTCCCACAACACACAACAACCACAGACAACCCAATAATAATGTAACAAACCAAAAGAATAACAACCAACTAAAATTAAAAACAAATACATACAGAAACAAACAACAGAAAGAGAAGAAAGGTCACAACAAAACCAAATACCAAGAAACCAGACAAATAATAAGAATCAACACAACCAAATCCCAAACGGAACCCTACAGACAAATCTAAATGGGGTACATAAATGCCAGATCAGTGGTAAATAAAACATGGACTATAACAGACTGGATTACCACAGACAATCTAGACCTCCTATTCATCACTGAAACCTGGAATCATGACCTTAAAGACCCTATAATCCTAGGTCTATGTCCACTGGGATACAAAATTACCCACTGGACAAGAAATGGAAAAAGAGGAGGAGGAATAGCAATTATATACAAATCCGAGTTCATCATCACAACAATAACAGAATCCATTCTACCTCAACTTGAAATCGCTTCGGTAAGAATTAATCACTCAAACCTGCAAGAACACCTTACCGCAGTCCTGCTCTATAGACCACCAGGTAACTGGCAAGAATCCCAAACATACCTAATGGACTTTATCTCGAACACTTGTGTCTCCTGCTCAAACCTCATCATATTAGGAGATATCAATCTACATCTTGAAGATCTCAACTCAACCAGTACCCAAGAATGTGAAGAATTCCTACAATTATGGGATCTTCATAGGACACACACACAACCTACCCACAGAAAAGGACACACTCTAGACATCATCACACACAACTTTGACCCCAATGCAAACCTTATACTAACAGACACTAAATGGACACCCGTACTATGGTCGGACCACTACAAAGCAAGCATCTCCCTCCAATGGCGAACTAAAGGGCCACATAAAAAACAAGAACGGAAAACTTACACAACGAAAGGAAAAATAGATCCGGTAATATTTTGGCAACAAATTTACCATAACGAATGGACAATAAAAACAGATACAATCCATTTCCTCTTAGAATGGGACGACAGATGCAGATCTATACTAGACAACATTGCTCCAACCCAAACAAGAATCTCACACAGAAAGAACTCAACACCATGGTTCAATGAAGAGTTGAAAAAAACTCAAAACACAAGCCAAAAGGTTAGAACGAGCTTGGAATAAAAAGAAAGATGACACCACACTTAACCCCGGGAAACAATTTCAAAGAAAATACAAATACACCATAAGACAAACCAAAAGACTACATTACAAAACCATAATCGGACCAAATTACAAGGACACACATAAACTTTTCCAACTCGTGAACAAACTATTAGATATCACACCAATCACAACCAACAGCAAAGACATGCCTCATGCAGACAATCTCAATAGATACTTCAATGAAAAAATAGTACAACTGCGACTTAAAATACCTATCAGTACCATTGATTACGCTGAACTCCTCAACTGCCTAGACCTAGTCCCCGGCATTCACCCAGCGGATAAGACCTGGACTAACTTTGAGATATTATCGGAGAACATCATCTCCCAAATGCTCAAAAGATTTGCCAAATCACACTGCAAACTAGATATATGCCCAAACAACCTGATGACATCTGTGCCTCAACAATTCATAAATGACATAACGAAACACCTAAACTACATGCTACAAAATGGACTCGTCCCGAAGAAAAAAGGAAACATCTTACTCACCCCCATACCTAAAGACGCAAAGAAAAGTGCTAGTGAACTTACTAATTGCAGACCAGTAGCATCTATTCCTTTAATAACCAAACTAACGGAAGGGTTGGTGACTAAGCAACTTACAAACTATCTAGATACATTTTCAATACTTCACGATTCCCAATCAGGATTTCAGTCTAACCACAGTACCGAAACAGTATTAGTAACTCTCATGACTAAATTCAAACAAACGATTGCATCTGGTAAGAACATACTACTTCTACAATTCGACATGTCAAGCGCTTTCGACATTGTTGACCACAGAATTTTATTACACATCCTTGAATACTTCGGAATTGGAGGCAACGTCCTCAATTGGTTCAAGGGATTCCTAACCACAAGATCATACCAAGTAACATCTAACTCGACTATTTTAGCCGCATGGGTACCTGAATACGGAGTACCACAAGTATCCCCCCTCTCGCCCACCCTATTCAATTTAATGATGATACCCCTGGCAAAATTACTATCAAATCAAAACCTTAATCCATACATTTATGCAGATGACCTAACGATCTACATCCCATTCAAACAAGACCTAAAAGAAATTTCCAGTGACATCAACCAAAGTCTCAATATCATGCATTCCTAGGCGGACGCATTTCGGCTAAAACTCAATGCAGAAAAGACCCAATGCCCAATACTCACCTCCCAACACAACAAGAAAGAATTCACCGCCATTAATACACCAACCCTAAACCTTCCTGTCTCAGAAACCCTAAAAATTCTTGGAGTTACCATTGATCGACACCTGACACTAGAGAACCACACGAAAAACACAACCAAGAAGATGTTCCACTCAATGTGGAAATTAAAAAGAATACGACCTTTCTGCCCAAGGAGTGTTTTCCGCAACCTGGTACAATCAATGGTGTTCAGTCACCTAGACTATTGCAATGCACTATATGCCGGCTGCAAAGAACAAATAATTAAGAAACTCCAAACAGCCCAGAACACTGCAGCTAGACTTATATTTGGCAAACCAAAATTTGAAAGTGCCAAGCCCTTACGAGAAAAACTACACTGGCTCCCACTTAAGGAACATATCGCTTTCAAGGTATGCTCACTAGTTCATAAAATTATCCATGGAGACGCACCAGCTTACATGTCAGACCTGATTGACTTACCATCTAGGAATGCCAAAAGATCATCCCGCACATTCCTTGATCTGCACTTCCCCAGCTGCAAAGGAATGAAATACAAACTAATGCATGTGTCAAACTTCACCTACCTGAGCACGCAGTTATGGAATGCACTGCCGCGCAGCTTGAAATCGATTTACGAAAGAATGAACTTCCGCTCATTACTGAAGACCCATCTCTTTAATAAAGCCTACCACAAAGATCAACCAATGTGAATATGCACAACTCGCCCATTTATATTCAGAATTGTCTCTTAATATCTGCTTGTATACTATTACTTTGTTTTATTATCATCATGCTGACCAAAACCCTGCAATACTAAATGTTTATTTACTAGCATTCTTCCACTATTCATGATGTATTGTAAGCCACTTTGAGCCTGCAAAGAGATGAGATAAGGTGGAATACAAATGC
Organism: Microcaecilia unicolor; assembly: GCF_901765095.1. NCBI lineage: Eukaryota > Metazoa > Chordata > Amphibia > Gymnophiona > Siphonopidae > Microcaecilia > Microcaecilia unicolor. Next base: position 93,468,959 of record NC_044039.1, read on the forward strand.
AACAAATAATTAAATAAAAATAAATAAAAGATGTCCTTGTATTTGAGTGAAACAATGTTTATAGACTTCTGTGAATAGAGGGTGTTAGCGAAGTGATACTTCCTCTTGCACACTAACCATATCTTTAGTCATATATTTTTATGAGTTTTTTTGACAGACATCTCTCGAATATTTGTTTCTATCACCATGCTATTAGAGATTTCTTTTTGTTGTTTTGTCTTGCAGGGGGTTGGGATGTTCAGTCTCAAGAGGTCAAATTTATTTTATATGGGAGGTAGTTTAAGCATTGACAGTTTGGAATAAAAAAAAAATCACTGAGCTATGTTTAAAATTTATCCACCTGCAGTTCTTATACAGACTTGGTTTGTGGAAGTCAGAGTTCATATGAAGAACAATTGGCTTAAGGAGTTGTATTCAAATATTATTAATGTTTTCACATTCAGTTCCTATTTTCCTGTTGAAATGCCTGCCAAACATGCTATTCTGTAGAGGCTGAAATCATTTCAGTAGCTGACAGTTAATCCAAATTTTTTGTGGACAGCTGCCAAATTAGACATCTGTGCAAAATGAGTATTTATTATTATTCAAAGACTGTATGCTATGTCAGATATTTCACTGAACTCCGTACCGCCTGTTAGCAGTTCTAATACTACATGTCCTACAGCTGTGCTCCTGAACAAAAATGAATCCAAAAACCTTTTCCTTGCTATAGTGTAAAAACTAATAAATATGCCCACGTGAAAATAGAACAAATAATCTGCGGACAAAGCTAGAACTGAGCCCAAAATAATGGCCCTCAGCACCTGAATACTTTTCTAAGTGTTGTCACACATTTGTTTTTGTGTTTTGCTTTTATTATTTCACCAAAAGATTCAAAAATGAGCTAATTTGGACTTCCAACAGTACCATACCAAAAGGTAAAATATACATTAAACTACATTATATTGATAAAGAAGTAAATTGAAACATAGATAAGCAAAGAAAGGATAACATTAGGCTAGCCAAAAATCATATGATGCTGAATATGCATATAAGGTGATCACCCCCACCAGCTACAAATATTCAGCTGCTATTAGTATAGATAAGTTTAATTTAGGACTTCTGTTTTTCCTTAGGTGTAGATGAAACCACTTAACTATATGGTGTCAAAATTCTGGAACAGGAATTCATCATTAAACACCTTTATAATAAATATGCAGGATACTGGTGCACTATTTAAATACTTTAAAGTTTAAATGTGAATAGTTTCTCCATATTTTTCTTACTAACAATTCCACAATTAATATACTGCCACTTAAATTACTATTTACACAACTTTATCCAAAGTGCATTCCTCAAACCATAACATTCACCAGACCCTTCCTGATCTAAACTGTAGCCTACCTGTATTAAAGCTTTCAGTATCAAACTTACAGCTTGGAGCTTTAAACTGCTCACCCCCAGTTAACTGCTACCTTTACTAAATACATTTTTGAGCCAGGGTATAACATTTCCATTATAGAATGCTTTCCATTGGTTTACCCTAGCTCTCACACACCTTATACAAAACGTAAACAAAAATATTACACTTTTTTTTAATGCAAACTTCCGAACCAAACCATGTTTATTTTAATTAGGAAATGATTTCACCTGGGCCTTCTTGGTCAGTAATGCTCAGCATGGCCGCCAAGGGGGGGGCAGGGGGGACAAAATTCCCCGGGCCTGGGCCTCCAAGGAGGGCCCGGCGCCATAGTCCCCAGTCTCACCCGCCCGACCTCGGCTCTATCGACAGCCCCTTTCCGTCCGCCACTGGGCTCCCTGCATTCAAATTGATTCGGCAGCGCCTCACCTCCATATGAAAGCACAGTGGCAGATCGCCTCTCTTCGGGCCTTCCCTCCCTGTGTCCCGCCCTCGTCTGATGTAATTTCCTGTTTCTGCGAGGGCAGGATACAGGGAGGGAAGGCCCGAAGTGAGGCAATCTGCCACTGCGCTTTCACACGGAGGTGAGGCACTGCTAAATCGATTTGAATGTAGGGGGCCTGGTGGCGGACAGAGGGGGGCTGTCGATGGGGCTGGGGGTGGGTGGGTGGAGACTGGGGACTGCAGCGCCGGCGGACTGAGTAGTGATTGGGGTGGCGGCAGCGGCCTTGGGGGGGCAGCGGTGGCCTTGGGGGGGGGGGGGGCGGCAGCGGCGGGGCCATGCTCCGGGCCCGGCTCAGTCTTTCGGCGGCCCTGATGCTCAGACCTTACACAGATCTCTGCAAACATCCTAAATTAAGGTGCATTTTTTAGTGAGAACACTTCACACAGCACACATAGGATTAAATTCTATAAATGACCCTTAAATAAATAGATGTGCACCTACTATGGGCATGGATATTTACAGTTGGATTTAATAAAGGGCACCATCTGTTTTGTGCCCTTTACTGAATACAGTCATAAATATCTGTGCTGAACTTGAGCATTGTGCCTGCCTAAATTCCATGCAGATTCGATCAGTGTACAAGTTTCTGTCCCATTTTTCAGCACCAACGTTGGTATGTAATGCGCAATGATGTCATGCACTGCGAAAAATGGCAACAGGCAGCAGGCAGCCAAATTTTAATGAAGCTGACACTCTCCTCCTGGCAAGGCTTATCATGGCCAAGGAAAAGAGGTTTTTTTTATTATCCCAGGGCACAGGAGGAGGAGCTACAGTGCTTACAGAAGGGCATGGCTGTGGCTGACTATATGCTACAATGAGCATGCCTGCCTCCCTCCCTAGGGAGGTAGGTGCAAAATACAAGCAGGGTAGAGTGCACAGTAAAGCTCCTGTTTGCAGCACAACAAAGCACTGTTTGAATGCTAATTATATACCTGTGGGAATGGATAGTGAACTGAACAGCTCAAGGTGATAGGTACCGCTAGTGGGATTTGGACTAAGGATCCCTGAATATCAGGTCAACTTTTAACCACTAGGGTACCTTCTCCATTCCACCTCCTCTATTTCAGGTGTCCTTAGAGATCCATTTGGAGGACAGTATGTTCATGTCAGAGTGTAAGCTTGGGCTTCTTGAACGCTGAAGTTGGGTTTTTATTCTTTTTTTAAAAATTCAGTTTAAATCTACTCTTGAGGCCTCTTTTCCATTTGCTGGGGCCAGAGTATGGAATAAGCTTTCTTTGGAACTGAGGCTGCCATATTATTATCTTTCTTGTAGGAAAATGTTAAAAACTCATTTGCTTGAAAAATAATTTTATAATTTTGTTTGAATTTTAAATTTGTTTTGGTATTTTTATTTTAAATCTTATTGATGAAATTATGTTGCATTTGTTATTCTCTCCTTATTAATGGCGGGTTTTTTTTCAACATGTAAACCACTGTGACTCCTTTTGGAATCACAGCGGTATAGAAAACTCCAGTAGTATAGTATAGTATAGTATAGTATAGTATAGTATAGTATAGTACAGTGTTTCCCAAATCTAGTCCTGGAGTACCCCTTACCAGTCAGGTTTTCAGGATATCCACAATGAATATGCATGAACTAGATTTGCATACACTGCCTCCATTATATGCAAATCTCATTTATATTCATTGTGGGTATCCTGAAAACCTGACTGGCAAGGGGTACTCCAGGACTAGACTTGGGAAACACTGTCCTAATTAGATTGCAAGCTCTGTCGAGCAGGGACTGTCTCTTCATGTTCAAGTGTACAGCGCTGCGTATGTTTAGTAGCGCTATAGAAATGATAAGTAGTAGTAGTAGTAGTACTATACTATACTATACTATTAGAGTTTTCCAGGGCTGGTTTATTATGTCATGTCCTGGAAATAAGAACACTGAAGCCACCACAACCGCCTCTTCCTCTATGGCATACAGACATCAGAATTTATTTATTTATTTATTTATTTATTGCATTTGTATCCCACATTTTCCCACCTCTTTGCAGGCTCAATGTGGCTTACAATATATCATGAATAGTGGAAATACATAAGAAAATATACATTTGGTATTACAGAAAGATCTTGGGTAGCATGATAATAGTAGCTGTCAATCCCCACTGTGTAACTGGGCCAATACCTGTACTTTGTATTGTTATTTGAAAATTTTGCTGCTGTAATTGTCTATTGCTCATGTCTGATTTATTCTTACTGTACACCGCCTTCAGTGAATTCCTTCAAAAGGTGGTAAATAAATCCTAGTGAATAAATAAATATGTGTTTAAATTACTACTACTACTATTTAGCATTTCTATAGCGCTACAAGGCATACGCAGCGCTGCACAAACATAGAAGAAAGACAGTCCCTGCTCAAAGAGCTTACGTCAACCATAGAGCTAGTATAAACGCTTGCGTCTAAATTAGGGACATCTTTATTTATTTATTTATTTGTTGCATTTGTAGCCCACATTTTCCCACCTATTTGCAGGCTCAATGTGGCTTACATTGTGACGGAGTGGCGATCGCCGTTTCCAGGTTGAGAAATACAAAGTGATATTGCATTAGAGTTCATAAATGATAAGGTAAATTACAAAGTAGCTTTGCATTAAAGTTCATAAGTTATAGAGTATAGAGTAAGTTAGACAATCAAATATAGAAAGTTCATATCCTGCATATAGACATAGGTCTGGATTCTTCTATAAATGATGCTCAAAAATGGGTGCCAGAAAATATTGGCACTAAGCGTAATTCTATAAAGGGCATGCACTTTTATAGAATCACACTTAGCGCCGATTCCTGCGTCCTAACTTTGGGCACCAGACTTATGGCTGCTGAAACCTGGTGCAAGTGCTGATACCCAATTTGGGTGCATGGACCCATTATTGTGAAACAACGCACACAACATACCCCTCTCATGGCCAGAAGCTTAGCCAGGTTTTGACATGAGGGGGAGCAGACCTTTTTTAAAAAATAGGCACCAGTGTGAGGCTGAAGGGCTAATCTGCATATGCACCATTTCATTTAAAATCCATTTGGGGGAGCGACTGCTCCCCTTCCCCCCCCCCCCCCAGCTACACCCCCTTCTGAGTTGCGCACTATAGGATTTGGGCACTAAGCATTATAGAATATTGTGCAGCCAGATGTGTGCACAAATATTAATTGATGCCAATTAATGTCAGTAATTGGTTGTTAGAGAGCAAATATTGCTCGTTAATGGCTCATTAGCCAATTAAGTTGCAAGCGAATTTCAGGATCGTACCCAAATGTGGACGTGATATATAGAATCCAGGGGATAACTTATAGTATGTGTGAGCCCCTCCCAGACTCTGCCAATGCAAATATCTACCTGGAAAGTACTTGCTATCAAAGATACAGTATATGCACACTTATAGAATAGTGAATAGCCAGATTACTGTCATTTACACCCCTATATGTTCACATACTCATGTAAATACCTAGAATTCCAGCATTTACATGTGTACATGCCATCTAACCTTAGGCAGTGCCTTTCATGGTCTCTATGTCCAGCTCCAATTGACTGCGGAGCCCCCTAGATACGATTGATTGGATTTCTGCCACAAGTCTTTCGTTGCCTGTTCTGTCTCAGTCTTTACAATACACAGTTTGCACCATTGTGCATAAGGGAAAAACTGTGGAATAAAGTCAAGTTTACTAAGCGACTTGGGTAGGCCACTGGTGACTTCGGAAATTATCCCCTAATTACCACCACTCTACCACAAGTCCTACAACATATCCTATTATGGTCAATATTAGATCATGGTTTTTCTACTGCATGATAATACTATGGATTTCGGAGTTACAAGCCACCTCAATCAACATTACAGCAACTGGAAAGACCAAACTATAAAAACCAAAACAAACCAGAGATCAACACCCTAATCAATACCAAAAAGACAAGCACAAATAACAATTGCAATGGCCACAACATCAAAAAAGATACAACGCACAGACATTTACAGACTGTTAAGTACACCAACATCAGCACTGATACATATGTACCCATTCCTCTAGGTTATATAAATGCGAGATCAGAGGTTCATAAGTCAACCATAATTAGACTGGATTGAAACCAAGCAATTAGGTATACTATTCATAACAGAAACGTGGCTGCAAATGCGAGATGACCTAGTACTGCTTGACTTTTGCCTGCCAGGATATATAGTAACACACATCAACAGAACTAAAAAGAAAGGAGGTGGAGTCGTCTTAATATGCAAATCCTTCGTTACAGTAGACACCATAGCAAAACATATATTCCCTGCAATTCAAATCATGGCATGCAAAATCACAGACTCAATATTAACTGATCAATTATATGGAGGGGCATTTTCAAAAGGGACGTCCAAATTGCGATTTGGACGTCCTTGCAAAATGGCGACATCTAGGGGCAGGGAAACCCGTATTTTTCAAAGAAGATGGACGTCCATCTTTCATTTCGAAAATACCATCAGGGACGTCCAAATCCTTAAATTTCACCATCCCTAGATTTGGACGTCCCTAGACATGGTCTTTTCTGATTTTCGGCGATTTTCAAAACCAAAGATGTCCATGTCAGAAACAACCAAATGTAAGTCATTTGGTTGTGGGAGGAGCCAGCATTTGTAGTGCACTGCTCCCCCTGACATGCCAGGACACCAACTGGGCACCCTAGGGAGCACTGCAGTGGACTTCATAAATTGATCCTTACCTTGTAAGCGAGCCCCCCAAAACCCACTACCCACAACTGTACACCACTACCATAGCCCTTATGGGTGAAGGAGGGCACCTAGATGTGGGTACAGTGGGTTTCTGGTGGGTTTTGGAGGGCTCGCTGTTTCCTCCACAAATGTAACAAGTAGGGGGATGGGGCTGGGTCCACCTGTCTGAAGTGCACTGCACCCACTAAAACTGCTCCAGGGACTTGCATACTGCTGTCATGGCATAGAGGCTGGCACGACATATTTTTAAAGATGTTTTTTGAGGGTGGGAGGGGGTTAGTGACCACTGGGGGAGTAACAAGAGCTCATCCCCGATTCTCTCCAGTGGTCATCTGGTCATTTTGGGCACCTTTTTGTCCCTTAGTCGTAAGAAAAACAGGTCCGGGTGAAAACATCCAAGTGTTCGTCAGGGACGTCCTTCTTTTTTTCAATTATGGGTCAAGGACGTCCAAGTGTTAGGCACGCCCAAGTCCCGCCTTCATTACGCCTCCGACACCCCTTGAACTTTGGCCGTCCTTGCAACGGAGTGCAGTTGGGGATGTCCTAAATTGGGTTTCGATTATACCGATTTGGATGTCCCTGTGAGAAGTACGTCCATCTTCCTATTTATGTCGAAAGATGGATGTCCTTCTCTTTCGAAAATGAGCCCAATGGTATACTATTCTACCGCCTGCCTGGAACATGATCCAATGTCCAAGACAACTTCATGGACTTCATATCAAACATATGCACAGACTTCTCAAATGTCCTTTTACTAGGTGATATCAATCTACACCTAGACAAGCAACATGACACCAACAACAGGCTTCTAACAAACTTCCTAAACCAATGGAACTTCAAAACAGCACCAGCCATCTCATCTCATCTAAAAGGTCATCAATTAGACATACTACCTTACAGACTCTTAGCCAATAGCAACCATATAATAGAGAATCATAACTGAGCAGAGGTGCCATGGTCAGACCATAATAAACTCACCTTCACACTTCAATGGAAAGAGAATGGCAAAAACAGAGAATAGAGGACACCACACACTGCCCTAACCAAAGGAAAAGTAGACAACCTAGCTTCGGGTCAACAGCGATGAATGAGCAAACAAACATAATACCCACTAACATTCACTTCATGAGAAACTGGGACAAGCTAAGTGGAGACACATTAAATGAAATAGTACCACTCAAAATGAAAACTAAGAAGAAATGACAACCATGCCCCTGGTTTGACGAGGAATTATCAGAGATGAAAAAAACTGTGCAGGAAACTGGAAAGAAAATGGTTCAAGGACAAATCAGACATGAACAAAACCACATGGAAGAGAGCCCTAAGCAAGTACAAACACATCATAAAAAGAGCCAAAGCGGAATACTATAGCACATACGTGCGCCCAGAAGAGATAAACGCAGAAAAATATATGAATTAATGAAAAACGTACTGAACACACAAGCTCTGCTAATGTCAAACGAACAACCACCAACAGCAGATGAGCTCGCACAGTGTTTTGAATAAAAATAATAAAAATAAGATCAAAACTAGCTGCAACACAAACAACACTCATAGATTTCCTACACGAATGTGAAAAATCAATGAGGACCGCATCAGGATACCAACAACCAGCTCAGTTAAATCACTACTGACAAAATATGCACACACCAATTGCGTACTAGACAGCTGCCCAAACTACATGAATGAAAACCCACCAGATTGGTTCATCAAACACTTAACTGAACACATAGAATACATGTTCTCGAAAGGCCATTTCCCTTCTGACAAGGCAACATCATACTCACTCCAATCCCTAAAGATGCCATCAGAAAGATCAGTGAACTCACTAATTACAAACCAGTGGCATCAATCCCACTGCTGAGAAAAACAATGGAGAGACTAGTAGCACAACAATTAATAGAATATTTAACGCACTACTCAGTCTTTCACAGTTCTCAATCAGGCCTCAGATCATGCTTTAGCACTGAAACAGTCATAACCACCCTAATCACAAAATTCAGAATAATAATAAGCCAAGGCCAGTCAATTCTACTGCTACAATTCGATATGTCAAGCGCCTTCGACCTAGTAGATCACATAATACTAATGACCCTGCTCGACAACATAGGAATAACTGGAGCAGTAGCAGCCTGGTTCAATGGTTTTCTAAGAACTAGATCCTATCTTGTCAAGATGTCCAATGAATTTTCAGCCTCCTGGATCCCTGAATATGGAGTCCCTCAGGGTTCCTAGATATCACCAATATTAATGTCCTGATGGCTCCACTTGGCAAGAAACTGGAAACCCATTCATATTGCAGACAATGTCACCATCTACATACCTTTCAACACAGAATCACAGAGATACTGGATAAGGCCAAAAAAGGACTTGACCTTATGGAAAATTGGGCCACAATTGTCATACTTAAACTGAACCGAAACAAAACCAAACTTCTGGATTAATCCAACCAGATCAATCCCACTACTTACCAAAACATCATAATCGATCAACAATCTTACACAATTGAAACACAAATAAAAATACTAGGAATCATTCTCGACAAACACCTGACCCTTGAAGACCAAGTTGCTGCACTCACGTCAAAAAGCTTCAAAACACTATGGAAACTGAGAAGAATCAATTTCCCCAGACAGTCATTCCGTCTTATAGTACTGACACTGATGTTGTCCCAACTAGACTACTGTAATGCAGCATATGTAAGTTGCAAACAAATCCTACTGCAATCATTGCAGACTGTCCAAAGCACAGCAGCAAGATTGATATTCAAAAACTTTAAATATGATAGAGCAACCCCACTACTCATAATGCTACATTGGTTCCTGATCAAGGCCATACAGTTTTTCATAACCAGCACAATCATCTTCAAAATACTCTTTGGCATGTCACCGGACTACATGCTAAACACGATCAAACTATCACCAAGAAATGCAAACCCAGGAACCAGAGGTCACCTATTGCTTCGCCTGCCCAACTGCAAAAACGTACTATACAAGTCCTCCTACACGGTGGGATTTAGTTACCTGGGCTCAAAATGTTGGAACTCAATTTCCATAGTCATAAAAAAGCATCACAAATTATCTCCAGTTCAGAAAAGACCTAAAGACCTACCACATCCATGTGCATCTCCTTCCTGTCTTCCCTCTCCTCCATCCATCTCCAACATTTCTCCTGCCCTCCCCTCCATCCATCTATGTCCAGCAACTCTTCTCTCTCCCCTGCCCTCCCATCCCATCCATGTCCCGGATTCTCCTCTGCCCTCCCCTCACATCCATGTCCAGTGATTCTCCTTTGCCCCTATCCGAAGTCACAGCGTGAACTGGTGCGGTAGTGAAGAAAGCAAGCAGGCAGGCTCGCCTGAGTCCTCGTCGCTTCCCTGCCCTCTCAGCACAGCTTAGCTCAGCATCCTGCCTTCGGCGCTTCCTGCCCTCTCAGCACAGCTCAGGCTCAGCGTCCCACCTTCGTCACTTCCCTGCCCTCTCAGCGTCCCGCCCTCGTGGAAAGGAAATTACATCAGAGGACGGCGGGACGCTAAGAGGGCAGGGAAGTGACGAAGGCAGGACGCTGAGCCTGAGCTGTGTTGAGAGGGCAGGGAAGCGACGAGGACTCAGGCGAGCCTGCCTGCTTGCTTTCTTCACTACCGCACCAGTTCACGCTGTGACTTCGGTAAATATTAGATTTGCTTGCAGGGGGAGACGGAAAGTTGGTGAGCCGACCCTCAGAAAAAAAAGGTGCAAGTACACCTTACTGCCGCATACCGGCACAAAAAAGCACTGAGGAAAACATACATACATGTTTCTGGGTTTAGTTCTTGAGTGTGCCTTAAGCCCCTCTTTATTTTTGGCAGACACACTGAAATGGTATTCTCCTACATAGGCCCTATGTTCTAGCCAGAACCTTTTTCTGGAGATACCATTAATAAACATCTTGTTACAATCACGTTATACACTAATGCTTTTTCAACGGTTGTGCCTTAGGTATGAAACGCTCATCTTTATGAAGAAGGTTAACACATTTCCCATGTAGTGAGGGGCAGTGGTCTACAGGATACTGCCCTTCCCTTTAGGGGTCTGTAGGATGCTGTCCTTCCCCTTGAAGACACTCCCTCACAGTGTCAGAACTACCTTAATATCCATAGTCCCGACTGGGGGGGGGAGTAGCATGGGAAGGGTGGAATTAGAAGACCAGGAACTAGGAAGTATAAAAGCTAAGGACACAGCCAGGTTGAAGAGACCCAGAAGGAAGCAGCAATGCCCCTGGCACAAGCCTCCACCCTCTGTGTGTGAATTGCCACTGATACCATCAGGTAGGCCCAGTCTCTCTTGGAACTTGCACATTTTGTGTTTTGACCTGAGCACTTGAGGAACCAGGTCAGGGGCAACTAGAGTTCGCTACTGGGCTGAGAGACAGTAAAGTACACAGTGGCCCTGCAGAGCATGCCACCTGAGGACACTTTCAGGTGAATTTTTGAAACAGAAGGGTGCCCATCTTTCAACACAAATCGGGAGATGGGCGTCCTTCTCGCAAGGTCACCCAAATTGGCATAATCGAAAGCCGATTTTAGGCGCCCTCAATTGCTTTCCATCGTGGGAATGACCAAAGTTCATGGGGGCGTGTTGGCAGTGTAGCGAAGGTGGGACTGGGGCGTGCTTAGGAGATGGGTGTCCTTGGCCGATAATGGAAAAAAGAAGGGCGTCCCTGACGAACACTTGGCCCACTTTACTTGGTCCATTTTTTTTCATGACCAAGCATCAAAAAGGTGCCCGAACTGACCAGATGACCACTGGAGGGAATCGGGGATCACCTCCCCTTACTCCCCCAGTGGTCACTAACCCCCTCCCACCATAAAAAAGTTTTAAAATACTTTTTTGCCAGCCTCTATGCCAGCTTCAAATGCCATACTCAGGTCCATTGCAGCAGTATGCAGGTACCTGGAGCAGTTGTAGTGGGTGCAGTGTACTTCAGGCAGGCGGACCGAGGCCCATCCCCCCCTACCTGTTACACTTGTGGTGGTAAATGTGAGCCCTCCAAAACCCACCACAAACCCACTGTACCCACATGTAGGTGCCCCCCTTCATCCCTAAGGGCTATGGTAGTGGTGTACAGTTGTGGGGTTTGGGTTTGGGGGGCTCAGCACCCAAGGTGAGGGAGCTGTGCACCTGGGACCTTTTTCTGAAGTCCACTGCAGTGCCCCCTAGGGTGTCTGGTTGGTGTCCTGGCATATGTGGGGATCAGTGCACTACGAATCCTGGCTCCTCCCATGACCAAATGGCTCGGATTTGGTCATTATTGAGATGGGCGTCCTCGGTTTCCATTATCACCGAAAACCGGGGATGACCTTCTCTAAAACGACCAAAGGATGTCCAGCTCTAAGGTCAACCTAAATTTCATGATTTGGGCATCCCCGACCGTATTATAGAAACAAAAGATGGACGCCCATCTTGTTTCGATAATACGGTTTGCCCCGCCCCTTTACGGGGCCGTCCTGTGAGGACGCCCTCATGAAAACGTGGGCGCCCAGTTCAATTATGCCCCTCTTTGTGGACTAGTTTTATGTTGCCTTTTTTTCTACTTGAGAGTGGAACAGGGCCCCTGATTTACAGCTTTTGTTTGTCTGCAACCGCTGTGTGGCTCTGTCTTATTTTGGGTCCGGCCCCCGACCTGCTTCAAATTACCATAGTGGGCATTGGTGATATTCAGTGCCAGTGCCCATATCACCAATTGGACCATTAAAAAATCAGTCCTTTAAATGCTCAGTTAGCTCTGTAGGTACAGCACTGAATATCGGCTGCTCCTGGATAGCTTCTGAGTGCCACCAAAGACCCAAATGTTCAGTGTCCTCAGATAGGATCCAGCACAGAATATCAGAGTCTAATTTAGCCAATGGTGGTTAGCGTTTAAAAGCAATGCTGAATATTGACCGGTATGTCGTTACAAGTGACAGAGAAAAATTATTAGAGCATTAAAGAGGAAAGTTATCAACTATTGCAACTAAAGGGATATCTACTGAACACAGTAATAAGCAAATCACTGATAACATTTTCCTTCCAAAAAATAACCAAAGCTATTCTTTAAACTTTTTGAAAAAGAAAAACCACCTGGACATCTGTTATCGGCTTCATGCCCTTCTGCCTCACTGACAGCAGAATCAGAGCATGGGAACATCTATGCAAAGAGAAAAATGTGTCAAGATAATGTCTGAAGAAACTAATTATCCCAAAGTGCAGAACACAAAGGAACATCAGGAAAAAGAATAGGAGAAATAGAAAAACAAAATTGGTCCAACTTTACATATTTTATGAGGATATGATTATTTAGAAAAGGGATATGATTGCAATATACATGAGCCATTGTGCTCAGAATTTTTTTTATGATTTGCTAGATCAACTCAAGAAATGGCAAACATTTTTCTTGCAAACAAGGCTTTGCTAGATTAAATGCTGATATGGCTATTTTAACATCTCTAATCCAAGATTTGAGCCGCAATGCCTATTTTTTCACTAAAGATGTTCAACTTGTGATTGCCCATAGCAGCCGGAATCTAGACTTTCAGACATAGTGTAACTAACGTTATCTAACACGCACCGTGTCAAACTGTCAAAACTTCACAATTGATAATATAACTTATCCATTGAAGTCCCAACTAAAGATACTTGGAGGCTTATTTTCAAAGCACACAGGCTTACAAAGTTACATTGGTTACTTATCCTGCTTATTTTTGAAGGAGAAGGCCGGCCATCTTCCGACACAAATCAGGAGATGGCCGGCCATCTCCTAAACCCTGCCAAATCGGTATAATCGAAAGCCGATTTTGGCTGCCTTCAACTGCTTTCTGTCGCAGGGCCAGCCAAAGTTAAAGGGGGCGTTTTGGGAGGGTACTCAAGGCAGGACGGAGGAATGGTTACGAGATGGCTGGCTTCGGCCGATAATTGGAAAAAGAAGGCCAGCTCTGACGAGCACTTGGCCGGCTTCACTTGGTCCATTTATTTTTAGAACCAAGCCTCGAAAAAGTGCCCGAACTGACCAGATGACCACCGGAGGGAATTGGGGATCACCTCCCCTTACTCCCCCAGTGGTCAACAACCCCCTCCCACCCAAAAAATCTAATTAAAAAACATTTTTCCAGCCTCTATGCCAGCCTCAAATGTCATACCCAGCTCCATCACAGCAGTATGCAGGTCCCTGGAGCAGTTTTTAGTGGGTACTGCAGTGCATTTCAGGCAAGCGGATCCAGGCCCACCCCACCCCCACCTGTTACACTTGTGCTGGTAAATAGGAGCCCTCCAAAATCCACCCGAAACCCACTGTACCCACATCTAGGTGCCCCCCTTTAAAGGACTATGGTAGTGTTATACAGTTGTGGGTAGTGGATTTGGGGGGGGGGGTTGGGGGGCTCAGCACCCAAGGTAAGGGAGCTATGCACCATGGGAGCAATTTATGAAGTCCACTGCAGTGCCCCCTAGGGCATGTGAGAGGGACCAGTGCACTGGTCCCGGCATGTGAGCGGGACCAGTGCACTACGAACGCTGGCTCCTCCCACAACCAAACGGCTTGGATTTGGTCGTTTTTGAGATAGGCGTCCTCGGTTTCCATTATGGCCGAAAACCGGGGACAACCATCTCTAAGGTTGACTATCTGAACATTTAGGTCAACCATCTCTTAGGTCGACGTAAATGTTGAGATTTGGGTGTCCCTGACCGTATTATCGAAACGAAAGATGGACGCCCATCTTGTTTTGATAATGCGGGATGCCCCGCCCCTTCGCAGGGACATCCTCAGAGATGGACGCCCTTAGAGATGGGCGTCCCTGTTCGAAAATGCCCCTCCACGTCTTTTGAAAATGAGCACCAAATTGGTATAATAATTGATTCCCACATGTTATTTGACATCCAAGTCCAGTCATCACAGAATCCTTTAAAGCAATGTGGAAATTAAAAAGAATCAGGCATCTCTTCCCTAATGATATCTTTAGAATCTTAGTACAAACTTTAGTACTATTACATTTCAGTTATTGCAATGCCATTTATGCTGGCTGTAAGGAATCTTCCTTGAAAAAACTGCAGACAGCTCAAAATACAGCAGTCAGATTAGTCAACAAGGCTACAAAATTTGAAAGTGCAGCCCCTTTGCTTATAAAGTTACACTGGCTCTCAATCAAAGCCAGAATAACATTCAAACTATGTACATTTGTTTTCAAAACTCTATATGGCTTAACCCCTGATTATATGCAACCTTTAATTGATCACACCTTCGCAACACTCTCCCTGGTTGAAGAGATTATCTAATCCTCCACTATCCCAGTTGCAAAAATATGATCTACATGTCAATCTACATGTCAGGATTCCCTTACCTCTGTACCAAATGGTGGAATTCTCTCCCAAAGTTCATCGGATGTGAACCTATTTATATAATATTCTGGAAATACCTTAAAGCTTCTCTGTTTAGGCAAGTTCTCATAGATACTGTGTCATAATTAATTTATACGCCTAATTGTACAATTATTTCTCAGTTCCATTTTATTATACATGGATGACTATAAATTGTTACCTTTTTGCATCTAGCATTAATTTCCATATTACATATTGTAATATTCAATCCTCATTTATTTTGTTATTACTACTTAAGGTATACTATCCCACATTTCTTTTTGTACTGTTAATTACAATAAGTTGTTAGCCACATTGAACCTGATCTATTGGGCGGGACCACACGAACAGCAGAGGCTGTGTGAAGCGGATGACATCACTGATCTACCGACGGAAGCAGACCACGGAGCCACAGTCCCAGGCAGCTTTCGAACGTTGGAGGTGAGAATTATTATATAAGATAAACATTGATCACTGGACAGTCAAATATCAGCAGTAACATCAAAATGTTTCAAAACACTATGGAAACTAAGGAGGATCAGAGATTATTTTCCCAGACAATCATTCCAGATAATGGTACAATCGACAATACTATTACAACTAGACTACTGAAATGCAGCATACATAGAGTGCAAAGAAACCACACTAAAATCGTTGCAAACTGTCCAAAATACGACAGCAAGACTAATATTCAGGAAATTGAAATACAAAAGAGCAATTCCACTACTCAAAACACTGCACTGGCTACTAATCAAGGCAAGACTACTTTTCAAAACAAGTAGCCTAATTTTCAAAATAGTATGTTGACTGGCACATGAATATATGCTAGACAAGATTGACCTTCCTGCACCTATCCAACTGCAGAAACGTAACATAAAACCAACTACACAGAAGGATTTAGCTACCTGGGCCCCAAATGGTGAAATTCTATACCAAAGGCCATAAGAAGCATCACTAATTATTTTCAATTCAGGAAAGAAATGAAAACCTACCTTTTCAAAAAAGTTTATAACTAACAACACTAAACATCAACACACCAACTCTACAAATCTACCTTATCAAAACTCCTCAGAAAATCACACAAATAATTTCCCCACCGCTATCAACATCCTAACTCACCAAATCTACCTCACCAAAATCCTACAGACAACAACATAAATTAAGGTCCTACTGCTTCAAAACTACCCCTCCAAAAACTCTACAGATAAACACACAGACTTCTTCGACAATCTGATTGTTAAACACTCAGATTATTGATGTCTTTTCTATGGAAGTGAAAAAATACTACTGTAATTCTCACCTAAAATGTAAACTGTAAGCCACTTTGAACCGAAACTTGTTTTTGGATAACAGTGGGATACAAGAATGCATAAATAAAAGGACCCCTTAGTACTATATATGCACTTGAAAATCCCACTCAATGTGCCTTGTTTTTAATATAGTTAAAAGTATACCTATTCTGAAATCCAGCATGGACTTTAGACTTCTCTGAAGACAATTTTTAACTAAAGCAATTCACCCAGGTAAATTGCTCCTTATATAGTAAGTACTTAACATAATTCAGTTTTCTAATCCTTTAGGTGTCCTTCTACTAAGGTGTGCTGAAAAATGGCCTGCAGTAGTGTAGACGTGTGTTTTGAGCGCACACAGAATTATTTTTTAGTGCACCTAAAAAATATCTTTTTTTGCCGAAAACGGACATGCGGTAATGGTCTGCGCACGTCAAATGCCACACGCCAGAAAATAAAAACTATTTTTCAGACGCGCGTGGTGGACATGCACCAAAATTGAAATTACCACAAGGGCCATGTAGTAATCGGGTAGTAACTCCAATTTGGCGCGTGCTGGGCGCGCTTAGGTGCCTATGCAGCTTAGTAAATGGGCCCCTTAGTACACAAGAGTTAACCTCTCCTCCTCATTTATGTAATAGAAAATTGCTTTTCATTTCATGACCCTTTCTGTACCAGTTTTATTAGTATGTTAGAATCCTCATTCCCCAGTCAGTAGAGATTTACAGAACATTGTCACTTTCCGAAACTTTATCTCTCTGTCTCTCTAATTTGCTTATGTATGTACTGTACGTATGCGCTAGAAAGCAACAAGGCAAACGATCTGCAAATTCCAATGTGGAAAACAAACCAGCAGATCAGTATAATATCCAAAAAGACTTTATTGAGGATACCGTGTATGAAACAAATGCCACGGTATCCTCAATAAAGTCTTTTTGGATATTATACTGATCTGCTGGTTTGTTTTCCACGTTGTACTTACAGTATGTGCTTACTGTCTTTTTGTAGAAATTCACCTAAGGTGGTGTACAGCAAGAACAACCTGGGCATATGAAATAGACAATTCCAGCTAAAAAAAACAAATAATTCAAATAACAGACATATTATGTCATTATCTCATAGTATACTGCTTACAATCAATATCAATATCAATTTATTGTTTGTATACTGCCATATCCCCACAGAGGGTTCACTATGGTTCACAGCAAAATAAGGTAGTTTTCCTTAGGATTACATGTTAACATAATGCACAATAAAGCATCTTAATAAACAGCATAGGGAGTAAGCATAGGTGGAACATATAGACATGAAATAGAGTAACAAGAGTTAGATAGAAAATAAGGAGACTAACTCAAGAAAGTTACATGTGAAATCAGAAAGATGCATGAATATGATCTCAACTAGGATAGGAATGGATAAACAAGTCCTGCTACAGTATGTTCAGTCAGTGTTAATTCTTGTGTGTATGTGACTAGCTAGTTGGTGGCTTCTTTCCAGTAAAGGCTTAGGAGAAAGGCCAAGCTTGTTTTCTGAAGTAGAGATAGTTTTGCATTGAGTAAAACCTTTCAGGGAGTACATTTCAGAGTGTGGGAGCTACTCCAGAAAAGGCTTATTGGCAGGTGTCATATGATGACCCTTGGAGAGGGTATTATTTATTTATGTGGATTTTTGCTCACACTTTTTTCAGTAGCAGCTCAAGGTGAGTTACATTCAGGTATACTGAGTGGTTCCCTGTTCCAGGAAAGCTCACAATTTAAGTTGGTACCTGAGGCAATAGAGGGTTAAGTGACTTATCCAACATCACAAGGAACGGCACTGGAATTTGGCCACCTTGGGATATCGAGACCAGTGCTTCAACCACTAGGCCACTCCGCCACTCCCATAGGAGTCATTGGGAGGACCTCAATGACTTTGGAGGCATGTAGAGGGAGATCCTGTTATTTTATTTATTTATTTATTTATTTATTTATTTATTTATTTATTTATTTGTTTGTTTCATTTGTATCCCACATTTTCCCACCTATTTGCAGGCTCAATGTGGCTTACAACCCTTACTCACTTTGCTAAGTACCCATATTTTATCATTCCCACCTTAGTTATTCCCTTATCTCTTATCTGTCCTGTTTGTCTGTCCTAATTAGATTGTAAGCTCTGTTGAGCAGGGACTGTCTCTTCATGTTCAAGTATCCAGTGCTGCGTACATCTTGTGGCGCTATAGAAATAAGTAGTAGTAGTTGAAGATCAGACATAAGAATTTCAAATTTATCCATGTATTGTACTGGTAGCCAATGACATTTTTGCAGAAATGATGTGCTGTGATCAGAAACAATACAATTCACTCAGGGGCTAAGGCTGAAGGTTGATAAGGGTTCCATCACTGCAGTGTCACCACACCTGCTGAAAGCAGTCCTCATTAAAAAAAAAACCCACAGGGGTTGGTTATTGTTAATGCAGAAAGATTATAGTAATTGTAGCTTAGGAAGATCTTTCTTCCTCTGATTGTCATGTAAATAGAAATATGGGTCAATCATAATGCATTTGCTTTGTACCTCATCTGAAAATATACTATTTTCTTTTTAAATTATATGGTCTTTAGTACAAATGAGGTTACCAAGTGCAAGACTTTCTCTTTTCAAATGCATTCAGGGCATGTCCTTTGAGGGTAAAGCTTTCATTTGCCTATGTTAATTCTCAGCTGCTTAATATATGTCTTTCCTTGATGTCTATACCTCAGCTAGAGCAAGCTTCTGATTCCCTGCACGATCTAGCCAGACTGTAAAAATGCTATTTATGTTGAGAAAGTCATGTTCAGTGTGAGTGGTGCATACAGAAACTGATGTTGCTATCCCTTTAGGATATGTTCTTCTTTTAGCAGAGAAAACAATGAAAGCAGGCAGCTGAATGGTTAAATGAAATGTATGACCTATTTCATTTAAAGATGTTTTGTCTCCATGGTCGCTACCAGTGATGATTAAACTCTTGCTGATATCTTTGCAACAAAAGCAAAAGAGGAATGGGCCATCTGTTGCATTTTCTGACAGGTACAGAAAGAGCTACTAAGGTAGAACCAGTATAATTGCATATGTAGTTTAGGTCTCCTTGTGTGTTCACCTAGGCGACTGCCTAGATAAGACTCAGGAGCATGAGAATGTCCTGGTACACATTATTATTTGTTTTGTGGCATGGGCTGGGCCTGGAAAGAGTTCCTGGAGGCCAGAAAGGCAGTTCTTCACACTTCAAGTTCTCCACTCTCACCAATTGATGATGCAGACTACACTACTGTATTGCTCTGAACCGCTTTACTTTATTTGAAACTTCAGAAAGTCAATGCAGATGAGAAAATACTTTAGCAGCTATTGCACTAATTATTTACTGCATTTACACAGTCCATAACTTCTCTTACGATATTCTACTCCTCACCAAGAACAGGGTGTTCTCTATTACTCCTCTTTATCCAGTACAGAATTGAAACAAAAGCAGTGCTTAATATGAAATATTGGAAGACACTTACAGTCTCTGATGATCTCTCTCTTGTTCAGGGACTCAGGGAACCCATTCACAGGAGGTAGAAATCAGAGTATCCTCCAGAATGGGGCATCATAGTGGTATAGATGTTCCTCTTCTCAGCCACTTGGTAGCATGGGATGAACCAGGAAGGGCCAGTCCCATGGTACCCCTCTGACCACAATCACTCCAGCATAAAGGCGAAACTGCCTTAAACATATGATGCAAACGAACAAGAGTCAAATACCACCTATATAAAACTTTTACTGCATTTTCTTTAAAAGGAACTGAAACAGACGTCTTTAATAACGCATGTTCCATACGTGACCAAACATCATCACCCAATGTCAAACCCAGCTCCCGATGCTAATGCATACAATGCTCAACAGGGTATCGCCCCAAACCACGTAAGTAAGCATATAAACAAGAGGTAAGACCCCGCGTAGTATCTGTATCTTCACATAGATTTTCCAAAAAAGAAGCCTCCCTAGTCACCAGCGGCTTGATTACACAAGAAGTAAGAAAATGCTTCACTTGAACATAAGCATAAGTATCTGTGGGCGAAATTGAGTAAGTATCAACTAAGGTTTGAAAAGATACAAACTGTGCTTCATCAAAAAATTGACCCCAAGTCTCTAAACCCTTTAAGAACCAACTCAAAAAAGGGTCCGTACCCAACAATTCCCTCCCCCCCAACTCCCCACAACCCCAACCCCCCCCCCCCCCCCACAACGTTAGTCAAGGGCGGGCACGCCCTCTGAGTAATGCCCTCTGTAGCAGGGCAATGAGCAGCCCCAGCAGTACCCTCAGTGGGCCCTGGAGCTGCTCATTGCCCTGCTGTAGGGCTCTGACCTCCTGCAGCAGCTGGTGCTGGCCATCTACTAGCTGGTGCTGGCCATCTACCAGCTGCTGCAGGAGGCGCATCATTGCACCAGCGCCAAGGGCTGCTGGAGCTGGCCCAAGGGCTGGAGCAGGGCCAGGGGTTGGAGCAGGCCCAGGGGATGGAGCAGGCCCAGGGGAAGGCGTTGTGGCAGGTGATGATGGGGGTGGCCGAGGGGAGGGAGAGGGCTGTGATGGTGGTACAGGTGGGGAGGGGTCCTCCATATAGTCCTCATCAATAATGAGGACCCCCTCCTCCGAGCCCGACTCCTCCTCCTCCTACTCCTCCTGCAGGTGGGCCTCCTGTGCTGCTGCCTCCTCCTCCTCCTCCTCCTGCAGGTGGGCCTCCTGCTGCCTCCTCCTCCTCCTCCTCCTGCAGGTGGCCCTCCTCATCGGCCTGCTCCTCTTGCTGGTGCTGGAGGCCTGTGTATGTAAAAGGAGTGTGATTGAGATCAGCACATACAACATGGCTTGCATAGTGCAGTAGCTGGGTGGCCTGAGGCGGGGGATGGGCCACGGTGTGGTGAGGCGTGGCCTATGCCCATGGGGAATGAGATGCATCAGATGACATTACAAGGAACCCTGGAACCTCCTCTGACACACACCACACAGAACATGTTGGCATACCACACTCATTGCTGACCAGCATGTTTGCATTGTGAGATGCGACGAGGGGTTGATGGGCAGTTGTTGTTTGTTTTATTGGGGGGGGGGGCAGTGGGAAGGGTGTTGAGCACATAACTTTTATGTGAGTGAGGCCATGACTGACATCCAGTAAAAGTAGGGCCTCAGGCAGGTCTACCAGGACACACTATCCAGCCACCCCAGAAAGGGGGTTAGTAAAGTAAGGCATGTCATCTCATTCATCTCAGGGGGATGGTCGTTGGAAGTTGCAGCCACACTCATGGGAGGGCACCTGCAACCTGCATCCTTGATCTGGGACAGATATGTTATTACTTAGTAGTTGGCTATTAGCCACATGGGTTCTGGTTAATCTTGAAGACAATGATGAGTGCACAATGACTAATGAACACTGAGATAGTGAAACCTTGTCACGGATAGGGCTACAGGAAGATTATAATTGCATTCTAATAAATGTTTTTTCTTAATTTGATCACACTTATGAAAGGAACATACTTTAACATTCTTTTGAATATAGATAAAGGGTTTGGTTTACTTGCACCCTTCTGAGTGGCTGTCTGTTAAGGCTCTGCACCTACACCCTCGCTTATACTGCTACCTATGGTTCTAGAAGAGGGCTCTGTGCTTTCCAGTTTAAAGAAGGCAAAATCTACTAACCTCCACAGTGTGAGGGCTTCACTAGAGCACAGATAATTGGGCTAAAGGGATTAGCCCTTCCCTAGAGAGGGAAAAGAAGAAATGTAGTCAGAGTTGAACAGGTTTTTTTTTGTTTTTGTTTGCTTCAGTGACAGTGTGTGCTAGTGGGGAGAGTATTATAGCCTAATTATGGAGATGCTACTCTCCAGGCCATAACAGAGGGCCGGCAGCAGCAGCAGTTCATTCAACAATAACAATAGCAATAGCAGCAGCAACAAGTGTTGCAGAAATTGTTAGAGCTGCAAGAGTACGCTCTGGCTCAGATGTCCCAGACACTGCAAAGATCAGCATCCCAGGTGAACCTACCTATACCTGTTTTTGCTAAAATGACCCCTGAGGGTGATCCAGATTTTCTCTTAGTAAACTTGAACCACTTGCATTGCCAGCTGGCTGGAGGCAAAGTGATCTACTTATTTAGGAAAACCATTAACCAGCAGCAGCCAAACTGTGTTCCAAGATGTCAACACAGATGTCCAGGTCAACTCTGCGGAGGATAAGGTCACCATCTTGGAGCAGTGGGGGTGCAATCAAGAAGAATATTGGATACAATTAAGAAAAGTGCTCTCTGTGCAAAAAAGAATCCACAAACCTTTTTGTACCAAATTAAAGAAGGTGTCTGGAAATAGTTACAGGAGTGGAGATAGCCAAGGTCATTCTCCTTGAATAGTCTGTGAAGGTTTTGACCCTACCCATGAGGCAATAGGTGCACCAACATCCCAAACTGACACTAAAGAGTGCTTTGGAGTTGGCAGAAGTTTTCCACCAAGCTCAACCTGTCCCTGAAATCTCCAAGATGACACCCCTGAATCTGTGGAAACAGGTGGCCAAGACTGTGCCTGAAAACTTCAAACAGGAGCAACTGCCCTTCAGACCAGGAAGACAGAAGGGAAAAATAGAGCATTTAGGGCCACTCTTTGAATCCAGTGGCAAATACTGGTTTGAAGTTAGGAACTGGACCTAATTACTTGCTTCAAGTGTGAGGAAAAGGGACTTCTGCTAGATACTGCTCCTGAGGGGGAGACAATGCAATGGATGTGAGTTTATTAAGGCTACATTCCTATAATTTCATGGATGTTTCCCACTTCAGGATACAGAAACTTGTGCTTCAGTTTGAGCTAGATGGAATTTTACCTTAGCTTCCCTACCCAGTTGTCCTGGGTTGGGATTATCCAGGGTAGAAGGCCATCTGGACACAGCTAACCACTGCACCAGATAAGCTGAAGGAAAACTCCTTTCCAGAGATCTTCCTGTTGGAGGCTCCAGACCTATATGTGGAGAATTCTAAACCTCAACAGCAACATTGATCAGAGAATTTAGGCTATACCCAGAATCTACGAACAGCAGCAGATGGAGACCCCAATGCAGACAAAGCCACTCACGATACCCCAGATCTCTTAGATAGTTTACGTGAGTGGAGTGGGGAGGAATAGCCTTGGAATTTCAAGAGAGCCAAAATGGAAGAAGACTTCTTTAGAGAGGTCTTAGCTAAGATGCTAGTAATAGGAAACCAGTAGATGACCAGGACCCCACTAAGACAGGTCTCCCATATTTTATAATGAAGCATGATTTGATTTGTAGGGTAGCCAAGGGAACCCTAGAAGGAGAAGAGGTAAAATAGTTAGTCTTTCGGCCCTATTGACAGGAAGTAATACAGCTGGCCCACTGTCATTTGTTAGGGGGCCACTTGCGGGAATAGAAAACCCAGAAACACATTACAGATCAATTTTTCTAATCAGGATTGTATACACAGGTACAACTGTACTGCCAGTCATGCTCAACCTGCCAGTTGAACAGGATTCAACCTGTCCTTCTTGTGTCTATGTACATCATTGAGACCCTGTTTGAAGGAGTGATCATGGATTTCATGGGGCAACTGGAGTGAACCACATAAAGCAACAAGTATAATCTGGTTATTTTGTATTATGCAACTCATTATCCAGAAGCCTTTATGCTATGTAATATGAAGACTGCTACAGTTATGAATACTCTGTGAGATATTTTTCATAAATGGGAATACACATGGAGATTCTCACAAACCAGGGAATGCTCTTTGTGTCATGTGCCATCAAACAAGTATGTACCTTGATAAAAGTAAAGACGCATCAAACCTCTGTATACCATCCCCAGACTGATGGTCTGGTTGAGTGTTTCAACAACACCCTTATACAGATGTTGTAGTTTGTTGTTGCTGAGGATAGAAAGAATTGGGACAATGTACTTCCCTATGTATTGTTTGCCATCTGGGAAGTACCCCAGAGTTCAGCAGACTCTTTTTCTATTTGAGTTACTCTCAGGCTTATTTTCGAAAGAGAAGGGCGCCCACCTTTTGACACAAATCGGGAGATGAGTGTCCTCTCCCAGGATCGCCCAAATCGGTATAATCGAAAGCCGATTTTGAGCATCCTCAACTGCTTTCCATCACGGGGACGACCAAAGTTCACGGGGGCGTGTCGGAAGCATAGCGAAGGCGGCACTAGGGCATGCTTAACACATGGGCATCCTCGGCCAATAATGGAAAAAAGAAGGGCGTCCCTGACAAGCACTTGGCCGACTTGGTCCATTTTTTCTTGCGACCAAGCCTCAAAAAGGTGCCCGAACTGACCAAATGACCACCGGAGGGAATCGGGGATGACCTCCCCTTACTCCCCCAGTGGTCACTAACCCCCTCCCACCCTAAAAAAAACTTTAAAAATATTTTTTGCCAATCTCTATGCCAAACTCAAATGTCATACCCAGCTCCCTGACAGCAGTATGCAGGTCCCTGGAGCAGTTTTAGTGGGTGCAGTGCACTTCAGGCAGGCGGACCGAGGCCCATCCCCCCTACCTGTTACACTTGTGGTGGCAAATGTGAGCCCTTCAAAACCCACCACAAACCCACTGTACCCACATGTAGGTGTCCCCCTTCACCACTTAGGGCTATGGTAGTGTTGTACAGTTGTGGGGAGTGGGTTTTTGGGGGGGTTGGGGGGCTCAGCACCCAAGGTAAGGGAGCTATGCACCTAGGAGCAATTTCTGAAGTCCACTGCAGTGCCCCCTAGGGTGCCTGGTTGGTGTCCTGGCATGTGAGGAGAACCAGTGCACTACAAATGCTGGCTCCTCCCACGACCAAAGGGCTTGGATTTGGTCATTTCTAAGATGGGCATCCTCAGTTTCCATTATCGCTGAAAACCAGGGATGACCATCTCTAAGGTCGACCTAAATGTGGAGTTTTGGGCGTCCCCGATCGTATTATCGAAACAAAAGATGGATGCCCATCTTGTTTCGATAATACGGGTTTCCCCGCCCCTTCGCGGGGACGCCCTGCGAGGATGCCCTCATGAAAACTTGGGCTCCCCGTTCGATTATGCACCTCTCTATGGAAGGTGACCCAGGGAAGAAACCAGACTATGGAGTTAATTTTTGAAAGAGAAAAACATTTAAAAAGTGGCATAAAGCAGCAATTTGGACTTTTTGCTTGCCAAAACATTCAAATCAATATTTTCAAAATCTATTTTCAAACTATCTATGCAGTTCATCTGCAGTGCATCAAAATCACAAGGGGATGTGTCGGGCACATGTTGAGGCATGATTAGGGAGTTCCTAACACTTAGACATTTTTCTGCCATAATGGAATAAAACCGAAATGTCCAGGACTAAAACTAAGATGTTTTGAGCTAGACCTATTTTTATCACAAATAAGTCATACACAGGTGTCCTAAATGGCCAGATGACCACTGGAGAGATTAAGGCATGACCTCTCCCTTACTCCCCCAGTGGTCACTGACCCCCTCCCACCCCCCAAAGATGTGAAAGAAACAGTACATACCAGCCTCTATGACAGCCTCAGATGTTATAACCAGTCCTATGGGAGCAGCAAACAGGTCACTGGAGTAGCCTAGTGGTCGGTGCAGTGCACTGTAGAGAAGGGGACCCAGGCCCATATACCACTCTAACTGTTACACTTGTGGTAGAAAGAGTGAGCCCCTCAAAACCCACCACAAACCTACCGTACCCACATATAGATAACACCTGCAGCCATAAGTGCTATTGTAGTGGTATACAGTTGGGTACAGTAGATTTTTGGTGGGTTTTGGAGGACTCACCATAGAATATAACGGAGTAAGGGTGAGATGTGTACCTGGGAGCTTTTATATAAAGTCCACTGCAGTGCCCCCTATGGTGCCCCACTGCTCTGCTGAGATGTCTGTGTGACCAGTCTACAAATATTTGCTCTTCCTACATCTCAGTGGCTTGATTTTGTGCATTTTGCACTTGGACTTTTTTTTTTAATGGACCGAAAAGATCAACGCACAGTGCAGAAAACATCTAGCAAGTGACCATTTTTGAAAAAAAACAAAGATAGATGTTTTGATGTTTCGAAAATCGCTATATGCGCCTCTTGGATTCTGAAGATTTTGAGCAAAACTTCCAAATTTAGTCTTAGACGTCATATCAAAAATACCCCTCCACATTGAGCCTGAAAATTGGTGGAAAATGTGGGATACAAATGCTACAAATAAATAAATTATAAATGTAAGAACAGCTGAAGAAAGCAGGGGAAGCTGCAAAATTCTATCTGGAAAAGGCCCAAGTAGAACAAACCCAAGCATATAATTGTACAGCAGTCCAAAGCATCTTAGACCCTGGAAACAGGATTCTGGTACTCCTATGTTCATCAAAGAGCAAGCTGCTACGCAAATGGCAAGAGCCCTATAAAGTGTTTGAGAAACTAAGACCCGTAAACTACAAGGTAGCTCCAGCAGATAAATGGAAGAAAGCAAATATCTTCCATGTAAATTTTCTGAAGAAATGGACATCCATGATCGCAGTGCTGGTCCAGAGATCCCATTACAGTTCAAGTCCCTTTAAATCCCATTTGAAGACCATCTCATAGCCATCCAGAAAACTGGGAGAGAATGGAAGGATGTTGTGGGCTGGGATAGGGATCCAAAATTATCTCTTTTGTTTTCTTTTTAATTAGGCAAACACAAATAGAAAAATGCTGGAGTAGGACTCACTAAAAGGGCATACACACTAGGAGGTCAGGACTTTTTTTTTTAATTGATTTGGTTATTTTAAGTTTATTCAGAACTTTCTATCCCACCTACGAGAAAGCCATCTAGGTGGTTTACAGGCTAATTTAAAAGGGAGAGCATACTGTAAACAGGATGATAAACAATAGGAAGGGGACAGAACTACAAAATAGTTAGGAAAGGAGAGGAGTCAAAACAAAAAAGGGTGCTGCAAATGTATTCAGAGTCTCAGCAGAACCAAAAGGATCTCAAAAACAAGTGTATAAATGTAGGATCATTAATCAATGGAAAACGTTTTAAAATCAGGTTTAAAACAGTTTTAAGGATTGAAATTGTAACGAATTGCAGAGTCCTGGAACTTGAATCGAAAATATGCTGTGTCTAGTATGTTCATGATGTAATTCCCTATAAGTAGGTACCATAAGGCAATAGTGTGCTGATCTAAGATAACATGAGGGCAGAAGCATAGCCAGGTTGTGACTCCAGGGGGAGTGGACTGTGCACTGTATAGGTATGATGGACCACCTGAAAACAGGCGCCAGTGCCATCCAAAGTCTGTTTGGGGGAGCAGTCGCTCCCCTGGTGCCCCACTTAGCTACGCCTCTGCATGAGAGAACATTCGGTACTAAGTAGCGTGCTAGGTATAATGGTTCATTGGAAGTACAGGTTTTAAATACTAGTAATAACATTTTATATGTAATGTGGTGTGTAATTGGTAACCAGTGTGCATTTTTCAAGGAAGATGTTACATGATCAGAGTAGACAGGTAAAGGAGAAGAGGAATGAATTAGAAAATTCTTACCCAAATTGTCCTGAAGATCTTCAAAGACAGCCAACAGAAAATTGGACTATTAGAGCTAAGTGACAAATTAATTTAAAGAGTGTATACACTCAGGACTAGACGATATACTGAAATGAAAGAGAACAGAGAGGATAAATAGAGAGAGAGAGTGAGAGAGAGAGAGAGAAAAAAGAAAACACCTCTTTCCTGTTACAGGGATAGAGTAAAACAAAAGGGAAAAGTATCTAGTTTTTAATAAAATGAATTTCACTGAATTAATGTGGAAGAAAGAATTTCAATGTCTAGTCATAAAATATAGTTATACTTATCTGAAAGCATTTATGTGATGTTATCTTGTGCCATACTGTTGAAACCCTGAGAAAAGATTGTTTGACATTTGTTGTGTGGAAAAGTTAAAACCTCTGAATATCTACTTATCAATATTGGAATACATTTATTTTAATGTTAAATCCTGTTTGGTGTGTGCTTTACTGGGGAACCCATTGTCAAGGGCCTTGATTTATTAGCACTGACCTTCTTATCAGATGTTATACCAACTTCACCACCAGGGGGTTAACATTAATCAAAAAGTGATGCTGAATATCTGCTCTGACCATCATGGCAGTCTCTAGCTAATACCAAGGCAGTGTGGGAGCAGAGTCAGGGAGGACCTGGAAGCAGGGGCGTATCTGAACTGCGGCGGTAGGGGGGGCCAGGGCCAGAGAGGGGGGGCACATTATAGCCCCCCCCCCCCCCCGCCGCCGCCGCCGCCGCCGCCATTGCCGATCCCCCTCCCCCCAGCCGCTGCCATTGCTAACCCTCCCCCTCCGTTGCTCGCCTACCTTCGCTGGCGGGGGACCCCAACCCCCGCCAGCCGAGGTCCGCGTCCTCCTGCCGCTGCCGGCTGCCTTTGGTCCTTTCATTCTTCCATTGAAGCTGGCGCCGACGAAAAAGTTTCTTTTGAATCTGACGTCGCTGCACGTTGCACGTTGTACGTGCAGGACGTCAGACTCAGAAACAATTTCTGAGTCTGACGTCCTGCACGTACAACGTGCAGCGACGTCAGACTCAAAAGAAACTTTCGTCGGCGCCAGCTTCAATGGAAGAATTAAAGGACCAAAGGCAGCCGGCAGCGGCAGGAGGACGCGGACCTCGGCTGGCGGGGGTTGGGGTCCCCCGCCAGCGAAGGTAGGCGAGCAACGGAGGGGGAGGGTTGGCAGCGGTAGGGGGGTCCAGGGCGAAATCTGCGGGGGCCCAGGCCCCTGAGGCCCCACGCAGATACGCCCCTGCCTGGAAGTTATCCAGGCACCGCAAATATTCAGTGCTGATGCCCAGATAACTATCTAGACAAACAGTACTGCAGAAATAGGACTTTGCCCACATGCTTATCTAGAAACCAGCACTGAATATTGGCAAGACCCAGATACTGCAAAAGTCTCAGATGTTCAGTACTGGTACCATTACTAGGCCCAGTACTGATTATTATAACAATTTAGGATGCAGTGTTCAGCTCAGTGACTGCCGCGGTCTGAATATTGATGGAGTAATTTATAGATGAAGATAGGAGAACTGTCTTAAGTATCAGCATTGTCTTTATGTTTTTAAGCACCAGCTTTATTTTCATAGTAATAATAGAAATATTATGTAATTAAATTAAAGCAATCATGTCATTGCTATTTTTATAAGTCAATACACCATCAAATATCTTTAAAAGTACATACCTTAAAGCCTAGTTTAAGTAGATTTTCAGACATTGTTAATGCCATTTTATAAATCCTTCTACAGTTATTTTTTAAATTACTACTTAAATGTTTAAACAAGAGCTTTTCTACTGGCAGTAAGAAGAACATGCAGATCAAGAATTGCTTAGGGCATATTCCTCAGGGGGGGGGGGGGGGGGGGGTCACCAAAGTGTAAAAGCACATATGTTAACATCTGCTATAACAATTCACCCTTCCATCCTCCATGCAGAGAAGTGAAAATCCCCTCCTGCATAACTACATGATGACAACAGGAGGCCAATATTCAAGTGAACACCTCGTTTCATAACCATTCTGTTACTTTCCATTCCATCTACTAGATCTGGAAAAAAAACAAACAAACAAATAGCTAAAGCATTTAAACAGGGGATGCCATCTGCCTGCCACTGGTTCTATCTGCCCTTGGCTTTTACTGTTGTTATCACAGAGAAGTCTGTTAAGTGGCTGGCTACTTAGAAGATGGATACTGGGGAGGAAGTGAAGAAAGCACCAAATTTTCTGGTATGCAAACCATCACCAGAAGCCCCAACCTGAACACTTTATGCATTCCAATGATGTCATCACACGTCAGTGACACCATTGGACACTGAAATATTTGGGGAATGCGGAACAGGCATGGGCAGGAATGACTGGGGACCACTCCTGCCCCTACAAGGCCACCAGACCACCAGGGATTCAAAGGTAGGCCTGGGGAGGGCCTATGGGAGGTGAGAGGGCAGAGGCTTTTGGTTGGGGAGATAGCGGTGGCAGCTTTCAGTGGTGGTGGTAGTGGAGGGAGGATGACTTTCTCTTAGGAGGTCTGGGCGAGCCATGCAGCCTGCTTTTGGTTACTGGTGTGGGGGGGACCTTACCACCCGGTTTCAGTTTTGGTTTTAGCTGAAACTGTACAGAAATTTTGGCTAAGTCTGTTTCTGAGGAAAATTGAGTAAAGCCGTGTTAGTCCACTTTTAAAGGTAATAGAAATAAAACATATTTATTACCTGAGGAACATTAAAAATCTGGAGAATAATATCCAGAGTCTTAATTTGAGATTTCTGAATTTTCCTCAGTCTGAGTTTCTCAGCAAAGGATTTCTTAATAAAATGTTTGACTATTATTTTGGGATATTCTGGCACTACTCTCTCTCCATTGCAAAAAGAGAGATAGAGCCCTGCCCCATTAGATGTTTCAGCAATTCTGGAATCTTCATCTGAAGAAATTAAATCTAGGTTCATACTAGTGGTCTCTTTTGTATACTTACAGGATAAGGAGGCAATTTTGAAGCTTTATTATCATGCAAAAGGTACTATTTTCTATGGAGCAAAGATTTTAGTCTTTCCAGATGTTTCTAAATGGATTCAGTCTAGAAGAAGACAATTTCTTGAACTGAGATTCTTGGAGCTACTTTTCAGTTACAGTTTCCTTGTAAATATGTGATTTTCTTACAAAATAATTGTTAAGCTTTTTATGAACCCTCTCAATTAAGATTTCTCCTTGAAGGTAGACGAGTTTCCTTTCGATTTAGCTGGCTGATAAGCATTAAGGGGTCATTTTACAAAAGCGAGCTAGTGTTTTTAGCACGCACTAAAAATAAGCATGTGCTAAATGCTAGAGATGCCCATATATAGGGTTACAATATGTCCGGATTTATGTATTTATTTATTTGTTACATTTGTACCCCACATTTTCCCACCTCTTTGTAGGTTCAATGTGGCTTACATAGTGCCAGAGAGCATATTCCGGTGTATTTTATTTATTTATTTTTCTGCATTAATATTTTGAGGGCATGTCCGGGCAACCGAGCGGGTTTTGCCAATCTGCACGTTTGTCCAGATTTCTGGACAAACGGGCAGGCTGGTGGGCAGACGGCCTGCCTGCCTGTTTGCCCAGAAATCCAGACAAACGGGCAGATTGCTAGCCTCCCCTCCCCTTACTTACTAGTGCCCTGGTGGTCTAGTGACCTCTTCCGCCTTCAGGGCAGGAAAGAGCCCCCTCTTTCCTGCCCGGAGCACTGCCCTGTATGCATCCTTCGTGTTACTGATCCTCGGTGCCAATTCAAATTGGCCGCCGAGAGTTGAAGTGACCTCGTGAGACTTCAACTCTCGGTGGCCATTTTGAATCAGCGCCGAGATCACCAACAGGAAGGATGCATGCAGGGCAGCGCTCTGGTCCCGCCCATCTTTTTTTTCGATAATATGGTTTGTGCCCGGCAAATGCATTGGAGTTGTGTGGATTTGAGCTGGGCGGTTTCGTTTTTCAGCGATAATGTAAACCGAAGGCGCCCAGCTCAAAAACAAACAAATCCAAGACATTGGGTCGTGGGAGGGGCCAGGATTCATAGTGCACTGGTCCCCCTCACATGCCAGGACACCAACCGGGCACCCTAGGGGGCACTTGTAACAATTAAAAAAAGTTAAATACCTCCCAAGTCCATAGCTCCCATCCCTTGGGTACTGAGTCCCTCAAATCCCTCCCAAAACCCACTGCCCACAACTCTACACCACTACCATAGCACTTACGGCTGAACAGGGGCAACTAGATGTGGGTACAGTGGGTTTTGGGCGTTTTTGGAGGGTTCAATATTAACCACCACAATTGTAACAGGTAGGGGGGATGGGCCTGGGTCCACCTGCCTGAAGTCCACTGCACCCACTAACAACTGCTCCAGGGATCTGCATACTGCTGTGATGGAGCTGGGTATGGCATTTGAGGCTGGCATACAGGCTGGAAAAAAAGTTGTTAAAGTTGTTTTTTATGGTGGGAGGGGGTTAGTGACCACTGGGGGAGTCAAGGGTGGTCATTCCTGATTCTCTCCGGTGGTCATCTGGTCATTTAGGGCACTTTTTTGGGACTTGTTCGTGAAAAAAAAGGGTACAAAAAAAGTGACCTAAATTCACGCTACAAATGGCCATTTTTTTCGATTATCGGCCAAAGGCGCCCATCTCTGCTCAGCCGATAAACACACCCCAGTCCCGCCTTCAACACGCCTCTGACACGCCCCGTCAACTTTGCCCATTTCCGCGACAGATTGCAGTTGAAGACGTCCAAAATTGGCTTTCGATTGTACTGATTTGGGCGCCTTTGCGAGATGGGCGCCCATCTCCCAACTTGGGTCGAAATCTGGGCATCCATCACTTTCGAAAATAAGGCTGCTAGACTCCTAGTTCAATCACTGATATTGTCAAAGTTAGATTATTGCAAATAGTATAAATTAAGAAAAGTATAAATTAAGAAAACTTCAGACAATACAGAATATAGCAGTGCATTTAATTTTGTATTTCAAAAAAATCAGACAAGATCTTGGTGTATTTTGTAAAATTACATTGGCTGCCAGGGTTTTGTTTAAGTCTGCTTGTTTTTTTATTTAAACTTTTAGACAGAGCTATTCTAGTTTACATGTTGGATAATTTCCAGTTCTCATCTTTGCTTAGATCTCGAAGAACTATTAATAATTCTTCTTTTAGCTTTCCTTCTGCCAAAGATGTTGGAGATTGAAAATTGTTGGCTTATCAAGCCCATACATTTTGGCAAGAATTCTCATTATGTTTTGCTCAATCTGACTCCTATGCTTTCTTTAGGAGAAATCTTAAAACTTACCTTTTCCAGAAGCATGTTTTATCTAATAATTAGATTAATTGTTTGCTATTTAATTTTTCTGTTGCAATTCCTTGGAGATTGTCCTAGTTCCTTAGCAGATATTGTGAACTGCTTAAAATTCTGAGGTTATAGCAGTATACAAATACCATTATTATGTTATGTTATGTTATTTATTTATTTATTTATTTGTGACATTTATAGCCCACATTATCCCAAACAAGTTTGAGTTCAATATGGCTTACAATAAACAGTATAGAATACATAACAAAGAATAATGGATAAGAAAGTAATTTGTTGTAAGAATCCAATTTTACAATACAATATCATAAGATAGCTATGGATGTTTAACATTTAGAAAATCTATTCTGAATGAAAAATTGTACATGAAGCAAAGAGAAAGTTAATGGTAAATAGAGTAATAACCAATTCAGGTAATAATTAATTGTTTGAGATATGGTCGTTGTTTGTGAGGGTTTGTTTGAATAGGAACGATTTGAGGATTTTGCAGAATCTAGTATATTCCTGTATATTTCTTATTTTGGGTGGTAAGGAGTTCCACCATTTGGTTCCTAGGCAAGTGAAGTCTGCAGAGTGGACAGTTTTATAGATCACTTTTTTGCAATTTGGGAGGTGTAGTCTGAGATAGTTTCTTGCCTCATATTTAGTGTTTCTTTGAGATAAGTGTGTTAATAGTACCATATAGTCTAGAGCTGTGCCATTTAGTATTTGAAAGATAAAGGTACATAATTTGAAGGTGATTCTCACTTTGATGGGAAGCTAGTGTAATTTGATTAATAAAGAGGAGGCACTTTCAAAATGAGAGATTTTATATATGAACCTGGCTGCATTGTTTTGACCTGTTTGAGTTTTTTCAACAGGTACTCCTTACAGCCAGCATATATGGCATTACAATAATCAAATTGGGATAATATTAATAATTGTACCAAGAGGGCCACCACTGAACATCTGGGTATAATTCAGGGGGCCACCACTGAACATCTGGGTCTAATTCAGGGGTCCTTTTACTAAGCCATGGTAAAATGTGGCCTGCAGTAGTGTAGGCACATGTATTGGGCATGTGCCAGGCCACTTTTTACCACATCTACAAAAAATAGTTTGTTTTTTTTTTATGGGATGGGAAAAGGGCCTGTGGTAAAAATGAAACCAGTAGGCATCCAAAACTGGCCTGAACCCTTAATGCTACTCATTGATCTAATGGTAAAGGCTTGTGCAGATTATCAGAACTGGCGTGTGTAAGAGGAAATAAATAAATAATTCATCCAGGCATTATGGGCACAAGCCAAATCTGAAATTACTGCCAGGAGGGCACGCTGGCCTGGAGGTAGTCTCATTTTGGTGTGCATTGCATGTGTGTAGAGCCTATCGCAGCTTAGTAAAAGGGCCCCTCTGTTGGCGGTGGCAAGCTTTTAAAAGAAAAACACTGACCACTTCTGGCGGAATATTGACTATTTTGAGCCACAGATACATAACCTGGCAAACAAATTCTTTAAGTTATGCCAAATTAGGGCAATCAGATCGTCACTTAGTAAAAGCAGTTCCAGAGTTATAGCTCAATCTATACTACTTCCACACTTGGATTATTTTAATTCATTATACAGGAGTGAAACTATTTTTTCGGATACAATTGAAAATATTAGTATTGACCCATCAAGCTTACTATGAGCAGGTGCCTTTGCAACTTGTGTCTTTGCTGCAATATTGTGTCCCAAATAGGGACTTACATTCCATAGATTTAAATCAATTAGTAGTCCCCGGGATTAGAGAGGCTAGGTTGAGTTCTACCCATAAGTAGGCATTTTTTTGTTGGAGCTCCTGACCTTTGGAATAAGATGCCCCTATCCATAACAATGGAAAGTAATTTTAAAGAGTTGCTTAAAGCATATTTGTTCTCTTTGGCTTTTCCAGTTGCTGATCTGAGTGTATAGTGGGTTTTTTTCTCTTTTGAATAGATATCACTTATGTTGTGGACTTTCCTACATCATTGTAGCTCTTTTCTGCTTTCTATATTTAATTTTTTTATTGTAAACCACTTTGATATAATTTTATATAATGCAGTATATTAAATTCAATAAAACTGTAAACTATCTACTAGATCAAAGAAGGCTCCAACTTTTACAGAATACAGCTGCAAGACTGATGCTCTTTGGGCAAGTTTGAACGTTTCTCTTCATTGCTGGTTGCCTTACGTGGAGGGGCATAATCGAAAGGGCGTCCAAGTACGCAATAGGATGTCCTTACGAAAATGTCAAAAATCAGGCATGTATAATCGGAAAATAGTATGGGCGTTTTTTGATAATCGATTATCCCTGTAGCAAAACCACCAAATGAGGAGCGCATAAGCGTGACTAAATTGGGCGCCCTAACACATTCGATTATCGCAGGTGCAAATGACCAAATCAGAAAGTGTGTAAAAGAATGTACATAGGTGTCCCGCAAGTACAGTACATGCTGTTCTGGACATCCAGGTACGGGGAAAATATGAGGAACGTTTATACGCGTCAACTACAGAAAGATCATGCTGCTCCACCGAATATTCCTCATATGTGCCCTTTCTGGATGTCCAGAACTGCAGCTATATGCATATTGTGTATATGTGAAAAGGGTCGGGTGCTTCATACTCACCTATATAAGGCAAGTTCCGCACGCATAACAACCAGGCATGCACGTCAAAGACGTCTATGCTTTCGACGGCATCCACGTGCTGATAGGGCCATATATGGGATGGTCATCCATATATGGAGCTGTGCACGAAACGACGTCCGTCATGCAAGGATGTCCATATAAGGCACTTGTTTTCCCACACCTATTCTCAGTGAAAAAAATGGTGCATTTAAGGAGGGAGCCAAATTTCACTGAGGAGGAGAGCCTGCTGCTGGTGCGGCTATTCCTTAGGCACCGGCACAGGCTCTTCATCACCCACCACCACCTGTCCCCCAGGCTCCAGGCCATGAGAGCCTGGTCCCGCATCAGGGAGAGGCTGGAGAGGTAAGTGTTTGCCCCCCCCCCCCCCCCTCCTGTACTTACACATATAACAGCTCCCTCCCTCATCAATGTAGCCAGTAACTGGAGTGTGCATGCAAGGATAATGAGTACTATGGGTACATACACAATCACTAATAAAATGTATGTTCTTGAAAGGACGACCATTCCCACATCCCTACAATAATGTATTTCCTTATTTAATTATTTCTTGCCTGTGAACCCCACATTTTCCCACCCCTCTTTGCAGGCTCTATGTGGCTTACAACACATCGGAATAGTGGAAACATTATACCAATTAAACGTATACTATACTTGATAACAGGGTAATGATAACACACATAAAGTAGTTTTACAAGCATAAATTATAATGCATACAAACGGTACTTTCTGGCCTCATGGCCACCTCTATGGCATCATCTGCATAGGAGCCAACTCGGTGGCTGCTGTGGGTGCTTGAGCACCCCCAATATAGAATAAATGCCTTGTATGGATCCAGGGAGGGGTGATCTCCACTGGGGGTAGCACCCCCAAAAATTGTACAAAGGTGGCTTCTATGAATGTGGACCAATGGAGGTGATCCCCCCCAACAGTGTTGACCCTCTCTCTGCTATTTGAATAACAAATGAATGTGTGTGCAGAGGGCAAGAAGGACCATCCCCTGACTCCTGTTCTACAAACTTATATCTTACAGACGCTTCGGTGTTCACCGGGACCTCGAGTCCCTATGGAGGAGGTTCCGCCGTGTGAGGTGGGAGAGGCCTGAGCTCATCCGGGCAGTGCGACGGCACCTCAGGGCTCGCCGTAAGTATTCAAAAACAGGACACCTGTACTGATTTGTAAATATATTTATTGATTAATGCAAATGTCCTGTACAATATGTGGCTAATAGCCAACTAATAAGTAATAACATATTTATTGGCCCCAGATCAAGGATGCAGGTTGCAGGAGCCCTCCCATGACTGTGGCTGCAACTTCCAATGACCATCCCCCCCCCCCCCCCCCCCCCAGATGAATGAGATGACATGCCTCACTTTAGTCTCCCCCTTTCTGGGGTGGGTGGATAGTGTGTCCTGGTAGACCTGCCTGAGGCCCTACTTTTACTGGATGTCATGGCCTCCCTCACATAAAAGTAATGTGCTAAACACCCTTCCCACTGCCCCCTCCCCTTAAAAACAACAAAAACAGGTCACCAAACCCTCGTCGCATCTCACAATGCAAACATGCTGGTCCCCAATGAGTGTGGTCTGCCAACATGTCCTGTGTGTTTTGTGTCAGTGAAGCTTCCAGGGTTCCCTGTCATGTCATCTGATGCATCTCAGTCCCCCATGGGTATAGGCCACGCCTCCTCACACCTTCCCCCATCCCCTGGCT
Organism: Microcaecilia unicolor; assembly: GCF_901765095.1. Taxonomy (NCBI): domain Eukaryota; kingdom Metazoa; phylum Chordata; class Amphibia; order Gymnophiona; family Siphonopidae; genus Microcaecilia; species Microcaecilia unicolor. The sequence continues at coordinate 93,506,454 of NC_044039.1, forward strand.
CAGGTCACCCAGCTACAGCACTATGCAAGCCATGTTGCATGTGCTCATCTCATCCATACTCTGTTTACATACAGAGGGCTCCATCACCAGCAGGAGGAGCAGGCTGACAAGGAGGGCCACCTGCAGGAGGAGGAGCCAGGCCAGGAGGAGGAGGAGGAGGCAGGCCAGGAGGGGCACCTGGAGAAGGAGGAGGAGGAGCCAGGCCAGGAGGCCCACCAGGAGGAGGAGGAGGAGGGGGTCCTCATCATTGATGAGGACATTCAGGAGGACCCCTCCCCACCTGCAGCTCCATCTGAGCCATCTCCCTCCCCTCGGCCATCTCCATCCCCTGAGGCAGCTCCATCGCCTCAGGCAGCGCCATCGCCTAGGCCACCTCCATCCCCTGGGCCATCATCTGGGTCCCCTGGGCCACCTCCAGCCCTTGGCCCTGCGACTGTTGTGCGCCTCCTGCAGCACCTGGTAGATGGCCAGAACCAGGTGCTGCAGGAGCTACGACTCATACGGCAGGGTAATGAGCAGCTGCAGGGCCCACTTAGGGTGGTCCTGCTGCTGCTCATTACCCTGCTACAGAGGGCCTTGAGTAGAGGCCGTGGCCACCCGTCCTAGACGGGGGGGGGGGGAGGGGAGGGGGTGACAGTGTGTATTTTGGGGGGTTGTTGGGTGGGTGGGGTGTTTGTATGTTGGCGGGAGGAAATGTTGGAGGGGGGTTGGGGGGGATATGTAGGGGTGTTGGGGAATTTTTGTGGGGGGGGATTTGTAGGGGTGGGTGTGGGGGGAATATGTTGGGGTCTGTACATAAAGATTATTTTTCACATTTTAACTAACAGTGTGTGCGTTGTGCATTACATATAACCACATGGTGCTGTTGATGTGAGAGGAGGCAGCAATATGCATTGCATGAAATGTGAAGTGTGAATGAGAAAGCTGATGCATGTCTGTGATAATGGTGCCTATACAGAAGCCCACCTGTTCATTCCAACCTCCATGGCCCTATGTGCAGGGGGGTGGGCCGCGGAGGCTGGATGGCTATTTACTGTTGAGGGACACAAATGGCCATCCAGCCTCTCTCCCTCCCCCTTACCATACAGCCGCACAGCACAGAGTGGCATTAATAATAGATTTGTTGTCTAGCACTTGTGATCTGCCAAGTACACTCTTGCACATAACCCTAGGTAGCATATACATGATGTGTCCTCAGTGTGATCACCAGACACCCTTACCCACAAGCATACCAAATTGGTGGTGGGGGGGCCCACCAAGGACCTACAAACAGCTGCCTCATCTTTTCACATTCTATGCATCTGCAATGGTATATAGTGCTGAGGAGAAAAGGGAAAACAATGGGAAAACCATTAGATGGAGGCTTACTGCATCACAGTTGCATTATAATACAAAAGTTACAGAAGGGCATAAATAAATATGGTGTTCATTATTTGGTGTTTGCTCACACCTTTTTTAAGTAGGAGGTCAAGGTGACCTACATTCCTGGTCTTTCCCTGTCCCAGGAGGACTGTAAGTTTGTACCTGAGCCAATGGAGGGTTAAGTGGCTCGCTGTAGATTACAAGGGGCAGGAGTGAGAATTGAACCGGCAACCTTGTGATTACAAGGGTGGTGATCTAACCAGTAGGCCACGGCAGCCATCAGGTTGTAGCTACCTGCAGGTAATTTGGGTTTGGACCTATTACCACAAACTCTCTCCCTCACCATATCTTAAGGGCTCAGTAGGCAGTACCTGTGGCCACCTTGAAACTAGTTTACAGCCTACATGTTAGAAATGTTGTTGTTCTAGAATTAAAAAATCGCTAAAGATAAACACAAAGTAATCAACTCGATGAAAATATGTAATAATCATGTACTAATCATGTTATTTTTGTTTATCTTTATAAATATGAAAGAGATACAGCCTGCTTGTGGGCTTTGGGGTCTCCTTCCAAATTCTGCCCTGAGCCCCAGCTAGTGACATCTTGTCACGTCTGTGGTCGTGACCCCTCACAGCCTCTACCTGATTTCTGGGGGTCAGCTTCTGAGCTGGCTTCTGCCTATCCTTTATGGAGTAGTTCTGTCTTTGGGAATATCTGTTTCGGTTTCCTATCTCTGGCAACTGTCATCTGGGTTGGATCAATGGCGGCAGCCATCTTGGATGGCTCAAGAGTCGTAGCCATCTTGGATAGCTCAAGGGGTACAGCCATCTTGGATAGATCATATCATAGGAAGCCATCTTGGAGTAACGAGGACAGGAAGGAAGTCCATATTTGGTCCTTAGAGATCTCCTGTGGGAACAGCCTCCATAGTTACTCAGATTTGCTGCAGGTGTGGATGGGCTTTATTAATCACCTAGAGACTGCAGTCGGTTGCCTTTGCATTCCGTCTTAGGCCCTGGTATGTGGGTGCTGGTGCACTTCTGCCTGAGAGACTTTGTCTGGACCTGATTCTGCTTTTGTTGGTTTCCTGCCTATTGAATCTTTGCCTGGACTCGGACTTTGCTTTGTTTGCCGCCTGCCTATTGAATCTTTGCCTGGACCTGGACTTTGCTTTGCTTGCCACCTGCCTTTTGAACCATTGCCTGGACCTGTCTTCTGCTTGCTGGCTGACTGACTAGAGACCTTGCCTGGATTTGCCAGTACGTCTGTTCTGCCTTGCTTCTAGTGTGGGGTGGTTTTGCCTGCCACTGCTGCTCCTCGGCAGTGGCCCAAGGGCCTCACAAACCCAGTTCCTGTTTAGTGAACGTGACACATCTCTAGACAGAAATATTTGCAGTGGCAACAAGGAAGGCAAGTTAGGTATGGGAGCCTAGCAAGATAAAATGACATTTACACACATCATACCCATCTCCCCCCCCCCCCCCCCCCCCCCCCCCATTTTTAAGTTAGTAATACAAGACACCAGGGTCTTCTATACAGAAAGAAACCCTCCCCCATCCAGCCAGTTTCAGCTACCCAGTAAAACCATATTATAAATCACTAGTATAAAAGGCCTGTTTCGGTAGGCAATGAAACAGGTGCTAGCAAGGTAATTCCCCCCCCCCCCCCCGCAGCGTCCTTCCTGTCTCCCCTGCCCCCCCCCCCCTGCAGCCACCCATCTGGTCTCAGGACCCCCTCCCCACCAACCCTCCTCTGCCCCTGCAGCCACGCATGTGCAGCGGCCCTCCTCTCTCCCCCTGCAGCCACCCATGTCCAGCGACTCTCCTCTCCCCCTGCCCACCCTGCAGCCACCCATGTCCAGTGACTCTCCTCTCCCCCTGCCCACCCTGCAGCCACCCATGTCCAACAACCCTCCTCTCCCCCTGCAGCTACCCATGTCCAGCGACCCTCCTCTCCCCTGCCCCCCTGCAGCCACCCATGTCCAGTGACCCTTCTCTCCCCCTGCAGCGTCCCTTCTGTCTCCCCTGCTCTCCCCTGCAGCCACCCATCTGGTCTCAGGACCCCCTCCCCACCTCCCTCTTCCCTGCCCCCCTGCAGCCATCCATATCCAGCGACCCTCCTCTCCCCCTGCAGCCACCCATGTCCAGCGATCCTCCCCTTCCCCCTCCAGCCACCCATGTCCAGCGACCCTCCCCTCCCCCCTCGGCGCATCACCCAAACCCCTACCCCCCCCCAGCACATCACCCAAGCCCCTACCTCCCCCCTCGGGCACATCAACCCCCTTGCCACCCACAGCCGCCAATACTAACGCTGTCCGGCCACTGCTGCGTTTCCTGTTGAGCAGCAGCGGCCGGTACAAAAAGAAAAAAGCCAAAAAAAGATTTTAAACCTGAAACACGGCTCCATAGACAGCCATCTGACGTTGGCTGTCATCTCTGCAGCCGCTCCTACTCTCCTCTCTGACGTCGCTGCGCTCATCCGGGGTCTTCCTGCAGGGGCAGTGACATAGAGAGGAGAGGAGGAGCAGCTGCAGTGACGACAGCCAATGCCAGATGGCTGTCTACGGAGCCGCGTTTCAGGTTAAAAATCTTTTTTTGGCTTTTTTCTTTTTGTACCAGCCGCTGCTGCTCCACAGGAGAAGCAGCAGCGGCCGGACAGCGTTAGTATTGGCGGCTGCGGGTGGCGAGGGAGTTGATGTGCCCGAGGGGAGGTAGGGGCTTTGGTGATGCGCCGGGGGGAGGGTAGGGGCTTGGGTGTTGCGCCGAGGGGGGGCACTGAGAGCTGATTGGTAGGCAGGGGGAGGAGATTCTGCTAACGTGTAGTTCTTGTATAGGAATCTGTAGCGATCTGATTCTGTCTAGGCCTTAGGTCATCATAGCAAAATGTCATCATTTTCGACAGAGGATGAAAATTTTACAGCCATATAGAGCAAAAAAGGGTTCACTGACTTACGAAGACTTATCTATCAGAATTTTCAAAGACTATTTGACGACGCTATGAGAAAAGCGCTATATTTTTGCTCTGATTGACAAGAAAATCCACTTTATGCTGGTCTATCCAGCAATCCTGAAAATATATCATGCAGGTTGATGGGAGGCAATGGATACTCTAGATAAGACCAAAGCTTTCCTGCAACAACTTAACTTGTCTGATTGAGAAGAGTCCTCTACGACTTGATTGCTGAGGTTGCAAGAAGATCATAGACTTTTTATGATAAAAATGCAGGCTTTACCTGTAATGTCACTATTTCCATTACTATAGGGGCTGTCTGGATCACATAGGGTTGACTGGAATGATTTTCCTATTGTTGTAACCAGTTTTGTGCTACTCTCTCCAGATAATTTTAATAATGATATCTTTGATGTAGATAGTACCATGTACATGAGAGTGCTGGGGGGGGGGGGGGGGGGGGGGTTGGGGCCCTAATTGCATAAGTTAGTGACTCCCTCATGCTGCTGTCCTTCAGGTGGCTAGTATGGCTCAGTTGGTGGGTGAATTGTGTGGGGGAGGAGGGCTGGGATAGGGAATGTTGGGGTTTGTACAACATTCATATAGGATTTGTTGGTATTTCCTTTCCTAAGCACCACGTCATTGATGATACTATCTTCTGGGTGTGTGGTTGGCTTGGGGAGGGGGCTAGGTGCTCTGAGAATTATTTCAGTAGTATGACTGTTTTGGTTTATTTTACAAAGCTATAATTATTTGATATTCAACTTTTCCTTATTGCTTTTTAAATACAAGTTCACCCTTGAAATTTTATTGTGGACTTTAGCTTTATTTTATTCTGGCGCACAGGGTGCAGCAGTTTCCATTCAGACAAACTTTTGTTGACAAATACAACAAGTGGACATAATTACTGAACACAAAAGACTCCTGATGAAGACCCTATAGGCTGAAACACAGCTATGTCGAGTCTTGTTCACCCTTCAATAAACAGCTATTTTTATCAGGAGCGTCGTCCACGTTTTGAGTCATCTTCGCTGTCTGGTCACACATTATATACCCTTGCAGAGACTTGTTTCTTCTGTTTCACATCGATCTTATAGTTCTGGAGAACACATCTGTAAAAAGATAGAAACAGGATGGACTCTGCCCTGAGGGTGGCAACTAAAATGGTCAGTGGTCTTAATCATAAAGTGTATGGGAACACATTTAAAGATCTATTCTTAGGCTGCCAGTATTTGGAATTCTTTGCCACCAAATTTAAACTCTCAGAATTATTATGATTTATTTCATAAACATTTAAAGACAATTTTATTCAACAAATATTTGGTTTTTAGCCTGAACTGAGAGTAATGATATATTTATAACCAGATTGCAAGATTTTGACTTGTGTATTCAATCTGTATGAAGTATAATGCATAGCTGTAATTTGTAATTTGAATGCATCATAATGTATAATTGTACACCGCTTTGGACCCACAAAGGAATTAGCGGTTAACAAATGTCAGATTACATTAGATTAGATCTCAATGGGGCTGATATTCAGACTGCGGCTAACTCCCGTGGTCATTGGTCAGCCTGGATTTTCAATGCCGGGCCGTTTCCAGTGACCGGCATTGACTATCTGGTTATTTTAGTCAGCTTAATGTTAACCAGCTAAATCGATATTTGTAGATAGCCAGTTAACTTTAAGCCAGCTAAAGATATACCAGCAATTTAAGTGGCCCGATGTGGCCGCTTACAATAGCCGGATATGAATTGAATATTCTGGGAAAGCCGACTGTATCATGCAATATAGCTGGTTAAATCCTAGGTGCTAACTGGGAATATTCAGCAGAGGACAACCAGTTATCCCCCACTGAATATTGCCAGATATTTGGTTAAGTGCCATTTAACTGGCCAGGTGCCATTCATAGCCAGTTAAATGGTTTTGAATATCAGGGGGAATATGTATTAGTCTATAACAAAGATCTTTCAAACCAGTAACTTACAGCCTTTCACACCTTTCAATCTTGCTTGCTAAGGTAGTAACAGTAAGCTCTTCCCTGCTGCTTAGTTAAATAAGTGTGTGGGCTTGGCTGTGTTTCCTAGGTCCCTCCTCTTCTTTCCTTGTAAGTTCACCCTCTCCCAGTTCCCTCAGATCTTCAGACTGAAGACTCCCAGGCTGGCTATATCTGTCCCTGCTGCGGCTTCCAGGAAGTTTTTCCTGAATTCTGAGGACTAGCTGTTCTCCCAAGAGCTGCCCTCCTCCACTGGGCTCCTAGTGCTGGCAACATGCAGGAAGCCTTCTCCCTTGCTGAGTCCCTAATGCTAATTGCACCCCAGAGGCCCTGTCCCTCACTGATCCTCTCTTCAAAAGGAGCCTATGGGGTTTCTCCCTGCTGGGGTTCAAGCTTACCAGCTCCTAACAGGACTCTGTAACCCCCAGTACTAGGGCTCTCCACCAGAGAGCTACCTCTGCTCTTCTCAGCCCTAGGCATTGATAGTGCCCCATATGACAGAACAGTGTGTTTCCTTTCTAATGGGCTGTCTCCCATCATAGCCAGAAGCTAAGACCATTCATGAAAGGTGAACACTGAATCTGAAACAAGATCACATAGTAAATTCCCAACCATGCCACCAATCTCCCCCTCCTCTAAACTCATGGGGAGCAGGTTTTCCCGTTCCCTTATTCTGATCCAGCTCTCTCCATTCCGTGTGCGTACATCATGGATTCCACATGTTTTATTCTCTTCGGTGATTTAATCCACTCATAACATGTAAAAAAAGCTCCCAACATTCTGTCTGTCAGTCTCCATTTACATACAGGCAGAGCTGTGGAACCCATCCCCCTCCTGAAAATGTAACAGTATTCAAACAGCCACATCCCTGTACAACTCTACTAAGATAAGCACACTGACAGTTATGAACTCAGAAAGAATAAACCTGTTTGTATTTTAAAGCACTTTACCTTCATTTCTTCTCTCTCCTTATCAATAAACCCATCTCAAGGGGGGGAGGGGTAATGTTTCTATCATATCTCCCCTCTCCTGCCTTTCTTCTAAAGTATACATATTGAGATCTTTAAGTCTATCCCCATAGTCCCATACACTTTATGATAAAGGCCAAAGACCACTGACCATTTTAGTAGCCGCCCTCTGGACCACCTCCATCCTGTTTATATCTTTTTGAAGGTGCAGTCTCCAGAATTGTACACAATATTCTAAATGAGGTCTCACTAGAGTATTATACAGGGGCATCATCATCTCTTTTTGTCTACTGGTGATTCCTCTCTCTATGCACCCAAGCATCTTTCTAGCTTTCGCCATCACCTTCTCTACCTGGCCACCTGAAGATCATCATATACAATCACACCCAAGTCCTACTCCTCTTTGTGCACAAAAGTTCTTCACCTCCTAACTGTACCAGTCCCTCGGATCTTTGCAGCCCAAATACATGCCCCTGCATATTTTTAGCATTAAATCTAAGCTGCCAAATTCCAAACCATTTCTCTAGCATCGCTAAGTCATTCTTTATCCACACCATCAAGGTGGTATCATCCGCAAAGAGGCAAACCTTATCAGACAGCCCTTCAGCAATATCACTTACAAAAATGTTAAAAAGAACGGGTCCGAGTATTCAGCCTTAAAGTGAGGGAGGGGGGGGAGGGAGGGGAGAAAATTCATTATGTTTTCAATTGTTTATATTGAAGTTCACTCTATTTGTATTCGTTGTACAGCTGTTAGCTGATTATGTGTATGTATTTAGGAACAACGTGACTAAATAAAAATATTTTTCAAATCAAAAAAAAAAAAAGAACGGGTCCACGAACTTAAACTTGTGGTATACCACTGGTAACATCCTTTTCCTCAGAATGAGTTCCATTTACCACTACCCTCTTTCGACTTTCACTCAACCAGTTCCTAACCCAGTCAGTCACTTTAGGGCCCATACCAAGGACACGCAGTTTATTTATTTATTAGTTATTTATGTGGAACCATGTCGAAGGCTTTACTAAAATCTAAATACACCACTTCTAGCGCTCTCCCTTGATCCAACTCTCCGGTCACCCAGTCAAAGAAATTAATCAGATTTGTCTGACAAAACCTGCCTCTAGTAAAACATAGGTGCAGTATTTAATATTGGACCATTGTAGCAGTTTTTCTATTTATAATTAAAGAATCTCAAAAAAGAATTCTGATTTTTTTTCAAGGTTTTCAGAAGCCGTCCCTGATACAGTGAGGTTGCTCAAACACAATCGTGCTAGCAATTGATTCTGAGCTAAGTATTATTTTATACATTTTCTCTGGTTAATTGTGCCCAATAAATTACTGGATTACAGAAGTAAAAAAGAAATAGATTTTTTTTGGACTGATGATTAAAAGCTGGAAAGGATTGACAGCTAAAAGCCAGTTTCCTGAATGATGGTCTCTTTATTATTTAAATTCTATTATTTGTAGTATATTGGTTCTGGGGGTTCTTATGACAAGGTTCTTGTACCCTTACCTTGGTTTTATAGACTAAGGGGCACCTTTAAAGGCATACGCCTCCTCCCTCCCCCCCCCCCCCCAATGCTAGAAAATACAAAATTATTTTCTGGCACGGGAAACAATGCGTGGCAAAAACAAAACTACCGCCAGGTACCTGGCCGTGGCTGGTGGTAGTGCTGTTTTGCTATGTGCTACCTGCCACCAGGCCCCTATATTTGAATTGCCTTTATAAAATGGACACAATTTTGGACATCTTTTTAGGCACCCCTCATGAGCATAGAATAGGTAGTCAGTTTTGAATAAGGCAATGCTTGTGTCTTAGTGAACACCTTAAAAGTTATGTCTATATCATTCAAAAAGTCAAAGGTGCACAAGCAAAACATTTTCAGTTCATTTCCTGATATTTTTGGACTTTCTCATCTTCAAGCTTGCCTTGGTTTGTTTCAGACATTTTTTTTTCGTGAACTTTTTTTAAACATTCATTAGAGCTTTTTAATTCATACTGATCATTTGTGCCTGCATTAATTTATAGGCTAACACATGTTAAACTGATTTTGTACACAAACAACTTTCAATGGCACACTAATGAACCAAATGTGCACTAACAAATTTGCATCCTTAGGGGTCCTTTTACTAAAGTGCTAACAATTAGTATGTGCTAAATGCTCCATATCTGATTGTATACTTATGGGTTGTAAGGTACTTATTGCACACTAATTCATTAGTGCTGACTAAACACAATGTCTTGTACTCACCTCACAACATAACACAAACAACTTCTCCACCATATCCACACCATACTGCTCTCTTCCCATCTCACAAAACTTGAAAATTCTTGGAGTTACCATTGATCGAAACCTCAGTCTCGATGCCCACGTGAAGAACACGACGAAAAAGAGGTTCCACTCCATGTGGAAACTCAAAAGAGTAAAACCTTTCTTCCCGCGATACATCTTCCGTACCCTGGTACAATCAATGGTAATAAGTCATCTGGATTACTGCAACGCACTGTACGCTGGCTGCAAAGAACAGACTATCAAAAACTCCAAACAGCCCAGAACACTGCCGCAAGACTCATATTTGGAAAAACTAAATATGAAAGTGCAAAACCCCTAAGAGAGAAACTTCACTGGCTCCCACTTAAGGAACGCATTGCTTTCAAGATCTGCACGATTGTGCACAAAATCATTCACGCAGACGCCTCAATCTACATGCTAAACCTTGTGGACCTACCTCCCAGAAATGCCATAAGATCATCCCGCAAATTTCTCAATCTGCACTTCCCCAGCTGTAAAGGACTAAAATACAAACTGATGCATGCCACTACCTTCTCTTACATGAGCATGCAGTTCTGGAATGCACTACCTACAGACCTGAAAACAATAGACGAAACAACTAACTTTCGCAAATCTCTGAAGACATATCTCTTCAATAAGGCCTACAAAGAGAACCCATAGCCTTACTAAATTACCTCGCCAACCTACACAGTTATGAAAGTCGACCTTCTATACTTACCCGCCTAACACTGTCCTTTTTTCCTCACATACTTAAACTCTGTTCATTACTAATTCTATCTGATATTCTGGAATGACAATGTCATAACAAACCTCTGTAAGCCACATTGAGCCTGCAAAGAGGTGGGAAAATGTGGGATACAAATGCAATAAATAAATAAATCCATTAGTGCACCTTAGTAAAAGGATCCCTTAGTGTTTAACATGCATCAAGAATCTGGTAGCTCAGCCAACACTTGGGGGGGGGGGAGTTATTATGATGCAGTAAAAGTTAGGTTTTCACCCACCTTAGTTTTTCTTGTGAGTCACTAACCTGCAGTATCTCAGTACCACAGGTTAGTGACTTCCATGGTACATGAATTGGGCAGCTGTGTTATTCATATTGCCTGAAAGTATATTGGGCTGCTAACCCAAAGCCCGATGTTCCCTGGTTGCCTCTTAAATGGCTAATGCAATAAAAGCTTAATCTCTCCCTTCTCCATCAATGCTTTACCATAAATGCATCTCCCCCTCCCAAAGTTTTCCTGCAATACATCCCCTCCCCCGCATCAGAACCCCTCCTCCCCTGGGCTTGGGGCAGGGGTGATCCCCAGTCATTCCTGACCCTGTCAGCACTAGGCTCAAAATGGTGCTGATGACCCCTACAGGTAGTTTTGCAGTACTACTGTTAGAGGGTCAAGCTGCCATATAAGGGCAAAAGGAATCCACATCCATCATATAAATTTCTGATGGCAGCCAGCAGGAGGCTAGAAGTACAAAAGAATTTTTGAAAACAACATTTACAGCATAATTCTTTTCACAGTTGTAAAAGGATAACCGACACTAGTTTGATTTAAGAAGCTTCTATATAATTCCACAAATGGAACTGTAAATTATGTACATATGTAAAATTAGTAAATTAGTAATGAGAACAAAGTTACTCTTCAAGTGGATTCGTAGTGTGTAAATTGATGGAAAAACAGTTAAAGTCTTTTTTCCAGTAAGAAATTGTTTTCCACTGCCTATTTTTTACAACATTAATGAAAATTGGGTTGAGAATTAACTGATGAACAAGCATGTTATCCCCTGCTGTCACCACTTAAAAGGCACTGTTGTGACTTTAAAATATAGAAGTAGAACCCTGTAGTACAAATTACTGACTTGTTGCATCATTTTAATCTACACCTACAATGAAGAAATAATTTTATGAAATTACATGTTTTATATTCTTGGATTTTTCGAAGCTTTACTGTTGCATTACATTGCAAATCATTAGATACACCATTTAATAGCAGGATATTAGAGGCACAAGTTCATGGTATGCTCAGAGGAAACATTTTGAAAAGCCTACTCAGCACAAAGCATTGTGGGTAATCATATGGCAGCCTGACAAAATAATGATGATAAACAAAGCAAAGAAATGTGGAAACACTACATCAGCATTTAGGGCATTGTTTACTTTTCTAAGGATTTTATTATTATTCTGTTTACTTCAATGAAGATCTTAACCTAGCAATGGAACCATGCTGCTGCATATGTAATTGGTTCTGAAAATATATTTTTTTTTAAAAATGAGGCAAATGTATCAGCAAGAGATAAGGCTCTGACTCAGAGTTAACTGTAATATAAGGAAATCATATTCTTGAAGTGTTTTCTGATTTAGTGAAGTAGGAAAGCTTTATACAACAGTAGCATACTTGCAAGAAAGTGGAAAACATATGCTTTAAGAACTGAACAAAGGCATGCTTCACTGAGGAGGGAAGTTATCAACCTGGGCTACATTAAAGTCGGGTTATTTTAGCACAGGGTCCCATTTTATGCAGTGAAACCGTGTGCTAAAATAATCTGACATCGAGTCCACGTTGATAACATCCCCCATAAGTGAGTGGGTATGTGTGGTGTGGGTATGGGAAGTGCGAGTGCAAGGAGAAGTGGTAGTGGACATAGGGGTATGTATATGTGAACGTGAATCAACCAGAGATGTAGCTTTCTGTAAGCCTGGATGGGTCTTGGTCTTCCCACTTTGGAGTCGGTGCCCACCCAGGCAATGGGAGTGACACAAGCCAATGAGAGGAGAACTGAAGTTGCTGTCAGCCTCCATACTGTCATGTGCCCATCTATGTTAAATCCAGGCCCATCAAAATATAAGTCCTGGCTATGCCACTACAATCAATTCCTTAGTTTCTTTTTCTTTTTCTTCACTTTCTCTTTCTCCTTCCTTCCCCCTTATCTGTTCACCCCACTCTTGTCTCTTCTTCTTTTTCCTTTTCTTCTTTTCCCTCCCACCCTCTTTGGTTCTCTTTCTAGCTCTCCCATCTTTGCCAAGACTAACAGGCCCCAGTTCCTGCAGCGCTGCGTATGCCTTGTAGCGCTATAGAAATGCTAAATAGTAGTAGTAGTAGTTCCTAATATTTTTAAAACCTTCTTTTTTATATCATATTTTGAACTATTAAAGTCACCTATTTAACAATACTTTTCCTCGCTTTTTTCATGAACAGGAAATACCTGTAAAAAATCTACCAGTATGTATTTAAATTCAACAATCAGCATTTAAATAAATACTTTACAATTCAGCACTGGCTGCTATCTGGATTTTGGTTCTGAATATCTTTGTATTTTACTGACTGCTGTTGTTGTCCTGATAATTACCTGGATAACTTAGGATAGGTTTAGCTTAGGGCACATTTTTTGTTAAGAAAGTGCTTCTCATCCTAGCATTCAGGGCACACCCAGCCAGTTAAGATTTCAGGATATTCACAATAAATATGCATGAGATAGATTTGCATACTGAGGAGGCAATGCATGCAGATCTATCTCATGCATATTTAATGTGGATAGCCTGAAAATCTGACTGGCTGGGTATGCCCCAAAGACTGAGTTAAGAATCACTGTCCTAAAATTATTATCCAGAATTTTGCCGCTATCTGAATATTTTCAGGCTCTTCCCAGGCTTTGCCTATATAGCGAATGATTATGAAACTTACAAAAACTCATGGAACAAATATTTTGAAAAATATTTCAAAAACTCTTTCAAAAAATTGAAGATAAAGACCTCATTAAACTGGTGCAAACAATATTATAATCAAGTAATCACATAAATCTGCTAAAAGTGAAAAAGTAATCACCCCCTCCCCAAAGTTCAAAATCAAAATTCAAAAACCAAAACAAATTAAATATGCTGTTACTTAAATGAAACTAAACGTGCTATAAGTGAAATCAAGGGAAATATAAGGACAAAATATATAACAAAAGCACATTTAGTTTTATAAAAGTCTTTTTCCTACGTGAAATTTTACAATAGAAGCAATTTTTCTATGTAACGCACTCTGAAACTTTCAAGCCTTCAAGCAGTAGGCAATGTTCTTAGTTGTGGACATCAGAGTGTTCAAGCAGTACTGCAACTCTAAACGCAGCAAGGTCATGTCAAAAAGATGTCGTTTTGCCAATGGCTTCTTCTGGAGACCATGCCGTGCTAATGCTCTTGCCGCTTGGACTAGCTCTGATCTTTTGAAAGGTTTTTAAAATATTTTTCAAAATATTTGTTTCATGAGTTTTTGTAAGTTTCACAATCATTCACCATTTTTTGAGGTGATACCTGTGATACTGTGGTGAATAGGATCTGAAGTTTGATACTCTCTCTTCACCTATATAGCACCATGACAGATTATAATGATTTTCAGCGGCATTATCTGGATAATGCTGTTGGAAATCAGTGAGTGGCCTTGATCAGAAGCATTTAGGGGTCCTTTTACTAAAGTGTGCTGAAAAATGGCCTGCAGTAGTGTAGACGTGTGTTTTGGGCGCATGAAGAATTATTTTTCAGTGCACCTACAAAAAATGCCTTTTTTTATTTTTGCCAAAAGTGGACATGCAGCAAAATGAAAATTGCTGTGCGTCCATTTTGGGTCTGAGACCTTACCGCCAGCCCTTGGCCTAGCGGTAAAGTCTTACACAGTGACTGAGTGGTAATGACCTACGAGTGTCAAATACCACTTGGTGCACGTCCGATATGCGCGTCCGAAAATAAAAATTATTTTTTGGATGCATGTATCGGACACACACCAAAAATGAAATTACTGTGAGCTACTCAGTAGCTGGGCAGTAACTCCATTTTGGTGCATGTTGGGCACGCATAGTTGCTTATGCGGCTTAGTAAAAGGGCCCCTTAGCTGTGTAGAAAGTACTGCTATGCTGATAGTTTTTTTTGTTTTAATATCAGGCCCCATGAGGTTAAGTTTCAGTGGCACAATGATGACATAAATCTTAATGGACAACTTAACCATTCAACTATTTGCAAATTTTCAGATATCTTATTTGTCTAAGCAGGATTGCTGAACATACACATATATTGTTAGCGGATAATTTGGGCAGGAAGTTACTGTGCTGTGGTAAAATATCCTATTTTTCCACAGTTTAATTTACTATGAGAACCAGTAATTTGTGGTACCTCAGTAACGCAGGTTCATAAATCCTACAGTAAATGAATATCACAACTTGCAATCAACCTTTCAAATGCTATTTTTTCCATAGGTGCATTGGACCACTAATGCATAGACTGATGCTGCCAAGGACATCTTAAAGGCTCCAGTATGTATGTAACTGGCATGTATGGATCCCTCCCCTCCCTCAGACCTACCACGGGGTTCCCTAGTCAGGTGCCTAGCAGCTGGGGCAGGAATAATCCCTCATCATTCCTGCCCCACTGGACTCTGAGGTGTCAGGCGATCCCTACCAGTAGTTTAATCCCTCTAGGTTTCAAGCTGCCAGCCCTTATTTATCATCCTGGCAGCTTGGCCCCAAGCAGTAGTACTATAAGTGTACTGCTAGGAGTGAACTGACACCATGTTGAACCAGGAGCCTGAAGGGGCTGCAGCAACTGAGGATTATTCATGTTTCATCTGTGAATTTGCTCTCTTCATTTATTTTTATTACTACTTCAGTTTCCATTTCTGGAGTACTATCATTTTCTAGTACAGCAAAGGCATTTGGTATGGTTATGCCATGACTGGATGTCTCTGTGTCACAGGTCTTATCCTATCTGAATCCTCTGTAACTGATTTGTGTTTTTCAATCCTCTGTGGGAGGATTTTCTCTTTTAAAAACTTGGGGGCCCTTTTACCAAGATGCGGTAAACACTAACACATGTTTACTACAATTTAGTGCCAAAATGAAAACCGGCTATTTCAGGGGTGTTCTAGGGGCAGAGTTGGCATTTGGCTGATTAAGTGTCAATATTCAGCACATCACCAGCCAGAATAACAGCATAAACAGGACCACAAAAGTCAGTCCTATCTTTATGTGTAACCTATAGCAGGTTAACTGCTGAATATCGCACTCAGGGAATCTTTTACTAAAGCTGAGCTCAAGTTATCTGCAGCAGAGCCTATTTTATCCCTATGGGCCCTGCTGCAGATAACTCGAGCTAAGATTTAGCAAAAGACCCACTTAACTAGCTATGTGTAAGCCATCTCCGGAAACCCATAAATTCAATACCGGTGCCCGGACATAGCCTGGCATTGAATTTCCAGGTTTAACGCCAGAGGCAGTCAACAAAACACCGATCACTGCTGGCTAAAATCAGACCCTTTATGTTTATTTGCCACTTGTTACACCACCTTTCAAGTGGGAACAATCAGAGCAGTATACATGAAAGGAACAACAAATCTTAGATAGGAAAGAGAAAAGAGATCAGGTAAAAAGTACTTTTCCATTGCTAAAGCTAATCCCTGCAAGTCTATCCAACTGGAAAGGTATGAGGAAAAAGATGAGTTTTTAGTCCCAGTTTAAATTTAGTGTATGAGAGTTCAGCACAGAGGTGGAGTGGAAGGGAATTCCAGAGAAAAGGAGCCAGATATAAAATAAGCACCATGACAGGTTTAAGCAAATTGTGCATGGTAGACAGAAGGAATAATTAAACAATATTCAAAACTAGATATCAGGGTATGAGCAGGGACATAGGGGAAAATCAAAGAGGCAAGATGGAGGGGGGGGGGGGGCTGTCCACTGTGCAGTGCCTTGTGTGTTAGGATTAAAACCTTAAATTCAAACCAGTAGGTAACGCAGAGCCAGTGGTGATGAAGAAAAAGGGGTTTAAGTCAGTCAAAGTGACTAGCAGATGATAGGAAACAGAAGTATTTTGGACCAATTAGAGTCATATTAGAAGAGCAGAAGAGATGCAATGGTAGACAACATTACAGTAGTCTAACCTGGATGCAACGAAAGCATGTAGGAGAGTGGTGCATGCAGAATCATCAAAATAGCACCAAACTGAACAAATAAGACGAAGCTCATGAAAACTGGATTTGACTGCATAACTAATTTGGCTTTCAAAAAAAAAGCTAGTAATCCAAGTAAGCACAAAGGAAGCAGAAGGAATCAACCAGGGTAATTGGACCCACTAGAATGGTAAGTGAAATTGAAGGACAGAAAGGGTGACCACAGCCTGGTGGGTGAGGGAGGATAAGGGTGGGGAGAGTATGAGTGATACTGGACAACTGAAGGTAACAGGGAAAGGTGGGCTCAGAGAGTACTAGAAAGAAGAAAGGGAGACATGTCAGACTCAGGGGGAGAGATGGACTCAGGGAGGGATGTTGAACTCAAGGAAGGGAAGGAGAGAGAGATAGACTCTGGGGAGGGAAGGAGGGAGATGGACTCGGGGGAGGGAGGGAGAGATCTCAGACTTAGGGATGGAGTAATGGAAGGGAGGGAGGAAGAGAGGGATATCAAATTCGTGGGAATAGGCCAGAGAGGGAGAAATGGATGAGGAGAGTGGAGGCAGAAGAAGAAGAGGGAGAGATAGATTTGCGGTAGGGCAGAGGGTGCAGAAGAGGGACAGGGAGAGATGGAAGAGGGCTGGAAGGGTCAGGAAGATATAGACTCAAGAAAGGACAGAGGGGCCAAGGGGGAGGAGAAATTCACCTATACAAGAGATATACTGACAATATATTCATCCTGTGGAAAGGTAGTAGTTGTCTAAATGTATTTTTTTCAGATGGCCTGTCATGACTCCAATATGAAATTTAAAATACAACCTGGCGCTCATGAAATCCCATTTCTGGACATCTTGATTAAGAAGGATCAATGTAGATTTATAACTACACTTTACAGGAAACCAGCAGACAAAATCAATTACTTACAATTTTTGAGTTATCACAATTAAAGACTAACTTACCATATTGCCAATTTCTACAACTACGTAGTTTATGTACAGAACCAGAAGATTTCTATCACCAATCAAGATTCAAACATAGGGGATATCCAACAAAATGAATTGGAAATGGTTTTTCAAAAGCCACTAGGCAACAAAGGGAAGACTTACTAAAAACTGGAGATAAAGATAAGACTCCACCAGATCTGGTCTGCACACTACGTTTTTCATCTATGGCATCTAACATTAAGAAGATCATTAAAAACTTCTGACATATTTTACAATCGCACCCCTGCTTCAGCAACATCACACTAGTTATTGCATTTTCTCAAAATCAAAATCTCAGAAACTGGCTCGTACCCTTTGCCTTGCCAGTTGTAGACATTTCCACCTGTGTTTTTAGTGGCTTTTACTCCGGTCATTCAGACAGCTGTTTATTTTTCAGTTTACTTCAATATTAGTTATCATAACATATTGTCTAGGTACTTTGATATTCTGTCTTTTCATCTAGTAACTAGTTTTTTTATGTAGCTAATTTTGGCATCCTCTCTTTTAACAGCTTTTTTCCAACCACCTGAGGCTGGCTGAGTTTTACTTTTAATTTTTAATTATTATTTTCCACTTTCCTCATTGCATTGATGAAAGGTACATTTATTTTTAATCATCTGGGTCTATTTCACCGTTTGGTTCATCTTCACTGTAATACATATTTAGATTGTATCAACCTACTCATCACTGTGATATATTTAGGCAGCAATTATTTGGATTTTATCATGCCTTTTCACTTATTTTATCACTGTGTCACACACATATACAATTTTTTATCAGCACAGTGGCTACAATTCTTTCATGGATTTCTTGGTGGTATTCTGTCCTGGTCTGCCCCTTTTGTCTCTTGTCACCTTTGCCTCTTTCATATATTTGTTCACACACTAGGATTTATGCAAGTATTTTCTTTGTATAGTAACATAGAGGGGCATAATCGAACGTCGCCAGCAATCTATTTTGGCGGCGGCGCTACAGCTGGCCAGAACTGTATTATCGAAAAAGATAGTCGGCCATCTTTTTTTTCAATAATACGGTTTAGCCAGGGATATGCCAGAGTTCGCTGGGTTTGAGATGGCCGGTTTTGTTTTTCAGCGATAATGGAAAAAAATGTCGGCAATCTTCAACCCGGCGACATCCAAGGCATTTGGTCGTGGGAGGAGCCAGCATTTGTAGTGCACTGGTCCTACTGACATGCCAAGACACCAACCGTGCACCCTAGGGGGCACTTCTAAAAAAATTTTAAAAATATACAAATACCTTCCAGGTGCATAGCTCCCTTACCTTGGGTGCTGAACCCCTCCAAATCCCCCCAAAACCCACTCCCCCCAACTCTACACCACTACCATAGTCCTTATGGGTGAAGGGTGGCACCTAAATGTGGGTAGAGTGGGTTTTAGGAACTGTTCCAGGGACCTGCATGCTGCTGTCAGGGAGCTGGGTATGACATTTGAGGCTGGCATACAGGCTGGCAAAAAAAGATTTTTATTTTTATTGTTTTAGTGTGGGATGGGGTTGGTGACCACTGGTGGAGTACGGGGAGGTCATCCCCCATTCCCTCCGATGGTCATCTGGTCAGTTTGGACACCTTTTTGAGGCTTGGTCGTGAAAATAAAAGGACCAAGTAAAGCCGGCGAAATACTGATTAACGCCGCTTTTTTTTTTCCATTATCCGCAAAAGCCGGCCATCTGGTAGCCACGCCCATGCCCGCCCATGTACCGCCTTCGCTTCACCGCCGACACACCCCCTTGAACTTTCGCCGGCTCGGCGACGGGAAAGCGGTGATGTCAAAAAAGCAGCTTTCGATTATACCAATTTTGCCATTTTTGCGAGATTGCCGGCCATCTCCCGATTTATGTCGGAAGATCGCCGGCGATCACTTTCGAAAATAAGCCTGATAGAAACATAGTAGATGATGGCAGAAAAAGACCTGCACGGTCCATCCAGTCTGCCCAACAAGATAACTCATATGTGCTACTTTTTGTGTATACCTTACCTTGATTTGTATCTGTCTTTTTCAGAGCACAGACCGTAGAAGTCTGCCCAGCACTAGCCCCGCCTCACAACCACCAGCCCCGCCTCTGCCATCCAATCTCGGCTAAGCTCCTGAGGATCCATTCCTTCTGAACAGGATTCCTTTATGTTTATCCCACGCATGTTTGAATTCCGTTACCGTTTTCATCTCCACCATCTCCCGCGGGAGGGCATTCCAAGCATCCACCACTCTCTCCGTGAAAAAATACTTCCTGACATTTTTCTTGAGTCTGCCCCCCTTCAATCTCATTTCATGTCCTCTAGTTCTACCGCCTTCCCATCTACAGAAAAGGTTCGTTTGCGGATTAATACCTTTCAAATATTTGAACGTCTGTATCATATCACCCCTGTTTCCCCTTTCCTCCAGGGTGTACATGTTCAGGTCAGCAAGTCTCTCCTCATACGTCTTGTAACGTAAATCCCATACCATTCTCGTAGCTTTTGTTTGCACCGCTTCAATTCTTTTTACATCCTTAGCAAGATACGACCTCCAAAACTGAACACAATACTCCAGGTGGGGCCTCACCAACGACTTGTACAGGGGCATCAACACCTCTTTTCTTCTGCTGGTCACACCTCTCTCTATACAGTCTAGCAACCTTCTAGCTACGGCCACCGCCTTGTCACACTGTTTCATCGCCTTCAGATCCTCAGATACTGTCACCCCAAGATCCCTCTCCCCCTCCGTACCTATCAGACTCTCACCGCCTAACACATACATCTCCTGTGGATTTCTACTCCCTAAGTGCATCACTTTGCATTTCTTTGCATTGAATTTCATCTATTTATGGATGAAGACTCAGGATTCAGCACAAGCTGATAATTCTAAAAGAGGGGAATTATCTTCTAACACATCTAGTGGTGAGGATGATTCCACTGAAAAAACGGGGGCGATAAATTTAAGAACAAGAACACGAGGAAGAGGATCAAGACGAAACCGAGGGAGAACAGTGGTATCGTTCGATCCAGGCAGAACGAGAGGGAAACAACGAAAGAGGGACGACTCCCTATAATTAATCTCACTGATAGACAATTTTCAGATATTCAGTTACAAGTATTGGGCAAGGGTCTTACATTTGTTCCATCTTTTTACCATGACCCCTTTCAAACAAGAGTGGATCTAGCTAAATTTATTAGATCTTTACAATTGCGTGTATTCTTTGGTGAAAAAGAATATGAAAATAAGTCCTTCTCTAAAGTTTATCAAAAAAGTAAATGGCTGCCTCCTGGACCCATGGATCCAGTAATTGATACATTTTATAGACATGTTTTAAAAGATCTGGATAGATTAGAACATGAACATGGTTATCAACGGCAGAATATTACTAAACATGAAAGAGAGGCCATTCAATCTCTGGCAAATGAGGAGGAGATTGTAATCCGCCGGGCAGACAAAGGAGGAGCCGTGGTGATATGGAGTAAGCAAGATTATACTAAAGAAGCATATCGCCAGTTGTTAGATGAAGAGACTTACTGTAAATTACAAAAAGATCCCACTGAGGATCTGTTATTTAAGATACGATTTATCACTGAAGATGCATGTCAACATGGTTTTTTGTCGAAAAATGAAAAGACCTATTTACATCATATAAATGCAAAAATCCCTATTTTTTATCTGCTTCCTAAAGTGCATAAGTCTCTTACACATGCTCCAGGCAGACCGATAGTAGCGGCACGTGACTCTCTTTTAGAGCGGGTGTGTAAATATTTGGATGGTTTCTTATCCCCGCTGGTTCCTGACATTTCCTCTTATGTAAAAGATACTACACACTTTTTGAATAAAATGGAAGATCTATCTAAGGGAAATGTTTCAGGTATTTTGGTTACTCTGGACGTGCAGTCGTTATATACGGCGATTCCTCAACAGGAGGCGGTGGAAGCTATAGAATTAGCCCTGGAAAGTAGACCTAGACCAGTCACGGTTCCCACTAAATTTTTGATGCAGTTGTTTGAACTGGCTCTGCATAATAATTATTTCATCTTTAATGGAGAAATGTTTTTACAACTTACGGGCATAGCAATGGGTGCTGCATTTGCCCCAGCAGTGGCCAATATTTTCATGGATAATTTGGAAAAATATGTTATCTACAAATTACCCTTGTTCAAATATGCAGCCTGTTGGTGGAGGTTTATAGACGATGTGTTTATGATCTGGGAAGCTGATGAAATGTTGTTGGAAAAATTCATTGGTGATTTAAATGTGTGTCATTCAACTATTAAGTTTCAATACACAGCACATAGGACTGAAATTCATTTCTTAGATGTAAAGATCACAAAAGTGGGGGGTAAATTGGAATCTGATATCTTTACTAAACCCACTGATAGGAATTCTTTATTGAAGTATGACAGTATGTATCCGATTCATATTCGCAATAATCTCCCATTTGCTCAGTTTTTGCGCTATAGGCGTATATGTGATTCCTCGGAGAAATATAAAAAATCGACCATACAATTAAAAGAGAAACTATATGAGAGAGGTTATCCAAAACGCATAGTTAAACATGCATACAAGAGAGCCCTCTTTAATCATAGAGAGTTCTTATTAGAACCTAAACAACAAAGAATTGAAAAACGAAACACTCCCTGCATTATGCAGTATACATCTTTATCTCCGAAGATTACCAACATTATCTATAAACATTGGAACATCTTAACTACACATAACATTTTTGCAGAACAAAAATGCATGGTGTCATACTCGAGAAGGGCAAATTTGTCGGATATATTATGCCATTCGGACATCTGGACAAATAGAAGACCTGCTCTTGTAGGTCATTTTAAATGCAAGAAGTGCATTATGTGCGATGTTATGGAGGAGGTTGATCAATTTTGGGATCCTATTAGAGATCAATGGATTCCGTTAAAGAATTGTACAGATTGCACTTCTAAAGGGGTAATTTACATGATCACATGCCCTTGTGGCTTTAGATATATTGGCCAGACAAAACGCATGTTCAAAATTCGTTTGAGTGAACATAAGCATAGTATCCAAACTGGCAAAATTCAGATGCCCCTAGCTAAACATTGCTACGAGAGGAAACATGCTTTTGAACAACTTAAATGCATAATTATTGAGCAAGTGATTAACAACGGCAGACGGGGAGATATTTCAAGAGTATTACATCAAAAAGAGCAGAGGTGGATTTATCGATTGCAGACTGTCAGCCCGAATGGACTGAATGGCCCCATGGAATGGGCTGCTTTTTACTGATTGGTTTGGAATGGAGAAATTTTGAATGATGTCAGTGGGAGGTGGAGTCTCTCTCTTGGCGTTCTATTTAAACATTCGCCATTTTGTGGCTGTATCGACACGAAGAGAAATGTATGATGCTTTCTTATTTTTTCTCCTGATGAAGAGACCGAAACAGTGGGAATCCTAATTCTGTCGAGGAATAAGAAAGAATGGAAATAAAACATGGACTTTAAAGAGGTCACAGCCATGGACATTAAAAGAGAATTAAACAGCGATTGAGCTTCTTGGAACAAAGCTAAGTTCAAGTGTGCACACAGATTTGTTTAACCTGGCTGTCTGTTTTTTGAAATTTTTAGTAGTAATTACATTTTTTTCTTCTTTTAGACCCTTTATTAAAAGTTTTGTTGGGTCATATTTTGGATTGGTTGAGCATTGGAACTGTAGATTTATTAAATTGAATTTTTCCCATATGCCTAAACATTGCAGATTTTTCTCTCATGAGTAGTTGTAAATAGGAGAGTTTTTCTCTGCAGTGTTGGGTTGGTGGAGGTAGCCAATGATGAATGTCAGTCAGCGGTGTCCTAAATCTATTTAAAGGTACCCTGGACGTATGAGGCTATATTTAAATAAGTGTACATGATAACAGTTCTTGGTCTCATCTATATCCTGTGGATTGTGAGCAATTAGAGAGTGGTTGAGTTTCTAATATTGATATTGCTCTACGCAGTTGGAATTAGTTTGCATTGAATTTTAATTGCCAAACCTTTTCTTCTAGCTTCCTCAGATCCTTTTTCATGTTTTGCACTCCCTCCCGGGTGTCCACTCTGTTAAAGATCTTAGTATCATCCGCAAATAGGCAAACTTTACCTTCTAACCCTTCGGCAATGTCACTCACAAATATATTGAACAGAATCGGCCCCAGCACCAATCTTTGAGGCACTCCACTACTCACTTTTCCCTCATCCGAGCAAATTCCATTAACCACCACCTTCTGGCGTCTGTCCGTCAACCAGTTCCTAATCCAGTTCACCACTTCGGGTCCTATCAAAAGCTTTGCTGAAATCTAAGTAGATTACTTCTATAGCTCGTCCCTGATTCAATTCTCCGGTCACCCAATCAAAGAACTCAATGAGATTCGTTTGGCACGATTTCCCTTTGGTAAAACCATGTTGACTCGGATCTTGCAACTTATTGGTTTCCAGGAAATTCACTATCCTTTCCTTCAGCATCGCTTCCATTACTTTTCCAATAACCAAAGTGAGGCTTACAGGCCTGTAGTTTCCAGCTTTTTCCCTATCACCACTTTTGTGAAAAGAGACCACATCCGCCGTTCTCCAATCCCTCGGAACCTCTCACATCTGCAAGGATTTATTAAACAAATCTTTAAGAGGACCCGCCAGAACCTCTCTGAGCTCCCTCAATATCCTGGGGTGGATCCCGTCCGGTCCCATGGCTTTGTCCACCTTTAGATTTTCAAGTTGTTCATACACACTCTCTTCCATGAACGGTGCTATATCCACTCCATTCTCATTTGTACTTTTGCCAGTCAATCGCGGTCCTTCTCCAGGATTTTCTTCTGTGAAAACAGAACAAAAGTATCTATTTAGCAAATTTGCTTTGTCTTCATCATTATCTACATAGCGGTTCGCAGTATCTTTTAGTCTCACAATTCCCTTTTTAGTCATTCTCCTTTCACTAATATACCTGAAGAAATTTTTGTCACCCCTCCTTACATTTCTAGCCATTTGTATCTTTATTTGTAAAAACAAAACCAATAGCAGACTGTAGTCAGCACAGGTGAGACGCTTAAAAAGAAATAAACAGGGGAAAAGACCTCACTCAGAAAGCTGTGGTCACTAGCTCAGTGGCTGGTTAAAAATCAGTCTGTATCTTTCAAACCACAGTTCTTCGCTTTAATCATCGGTCATAAAAAATCCCGATCCAACCTGGTGTCTGTTCACAATTTTTAAAGATTTTCTTTTATTGCTTTTGTGCAAACAGCATTCATACAACAAAAGCTCTCCACAGCAGTTCTCTAATCGTAATGTATCAGATCTA
The DNA here is from genome assembly GCF_901765095.1 of Microcaecilia unicolor. Classification (NCBI taxonomy): domain Eukaryota; kingdom Metazoa; phylum Chordata; class Amphibia; order Gymnophiona; family Siphonopidae; genus Microcaecilia; species Microcaecilia unicolor. Next base: position 93,531,199 of record NC_044039.1, read on the forward strand.
AATTGAACTTAGCTTAGCTTGGTTGTATTTGACCATCCCTGCCACTGGTATCCAAACCCGAAGGACCCGATTCACCATAAGGCTTCTTCAGGGGATAATGGATACCGGGACCCCTTTGGAGAATCGTGGTCAATCAAGCACTGGCGGTTCAACTGTTGGAAAGCAGAAAAACACTCATTGCAAGATTGAAAAGATTGCACACCAAACAAAACTGTGCCACCCATACCAATTGAGAGAGCTTCCCCTTATTTCTGTTACCTATCTTTATTTGTATAAATTATGTATAATTTTATTTGTATCTTTCTTTGTATTTTACCCATTAATTGTACAGACCCTGAAGAAGGATTTCAGGCTTATTTTTGAAAGAGAAGGACTCCCATCTTTCGACACAAATCGGAAGATGGGCATCCTTCTCACAGGGTCGCCCAAATCGGTATAATCGAAAGCTGATTTTGGACTTCCCCAACTGCTTTCCATCGCAGAGATGGCCAAAGTTCCCGGGGGCGTGCTGGAGGCATAGCGAAGGCGGGACTTGGGCATGCCTAACACATGGACATCCTCAACCTGGAATGGAAAAAAAGGGCGTCCCTGACGAGCACTTGGACGACTTTACCTGGTCCTGTTTTCTAATGACCAAGGCACTTAAAGGTGCCCAAACTGACCAGATGACCACCGGAGAGAATCGGGGATGACCTCCCCTTACTCCCCCAGTGGTCACTAACCCCTCCCACCCTCAAAAAATATCTTTAAAAATATTTTGTGCCAGCCTCAAATGTCATACTCAGGTCCATCACACTACTACTACTTGACATTTCTAAAGCGCTGCTAGGGTTACGCAGCGCTGTACAATCACAGCAGCGCTGTACAATCACAGCAGTATGCAGGTCCCTGGAGCAGTTTTAGTGGGTGCAGTGCACTTCAGGCAGGCGTACCCAGACCCATCCCCCCACCTGTTACATTTGTGGTGGTAAATGTGAGCTCTCCAAAATCCATCAGAAACCCACTGTACCCCTCTTCACCCGTAAGGGCTATGGTAGTGGTGTACAGTGGTGGGTAGTGGGTTTTGGGGGGGGGTTGGGGGGGGTTGGGGGGCTCAGCACACAAGGTAAGGGAGCTATGTACCTGGGAGCTTTTTCTGAAGTCCACTGCAGTGCCCCCTAGGGTGCCTGGTTAGTGTCCTGGCATGTCAGGGGGACCAGGGCATTACAAATGCTGGCTCCTCCCATGACTAAATGGCTTGGATTTGGTCGTTTCTGAGATGGGCATCCTTGGTTTCCATTATCGCTGAAAATCAGAAATGACCATCTCTAAGGACAACTTAAATTTCAAGATTTGGGCGTCCCCGACCTTACTATTGAAATGAAAGATGGGCATCCATCTTGTTTTGATAATACGGGTTTCCCCACCCCTTCCATCAGGACATTTTGCGACGACGTCCTGAGCAAAACTTGGGCATCCCTTTCGATTATGCCCCTCCACGTAGCCGAAATACGGCCCGTGTTGGGTCAAGATTGTCTTTGCATCTTATGTACATTGGAGAATAAAGTTTCTTGGTTTAAGAAGCATTGGACTTCCGAACTTTACTTTGGTTGTCATTTTGGAAGCACTTTGGTTGGTGTCTTCCACCCCTTCCACCCCCACTGATTACAGTGGAAGCTCTTTTCCTCTGTTTTGTTGTCATAACTAAACAATTTTGGCAACGTTTTGCATACTTGGCAATCTGCTTTTTAAAGGCAGAGAAGCATAGAATTTCTTCAAACATAATTAAAAATAAAATAACACATAGTGGGAAGAAGTTTTCATGATTTAAAGCCAAATCAAAATATCCAAATGATGTGACTTTCCCTATCACACACAATTTAGAATAGAGTTGTGTTATTAGGAGACAAAATGTTAGAGTACAATTGATGCAACTGAAAGTTAGCAACTACTGAAACCTAATAGACAATAAAGGCCTCAAGCAGCTGCTGTGAAGTTAAATGAGGATTGACTCAACATCAATGCTTAAACAAGGGACAGTCATTTTTACAGACTTCTGCTGACATAGGACTTAATGCTAGTATACATTTTTGTTTCTGCTAGAAATCCTTGTCACCTTCCAGTGTATTGTTTATTTTTAATTCAACATTTTTATAATGTTTTACAGAAGGTTTGTGTTTCAAATTGCTTCCAGTCAATAAAACTAATTGGTAAAGTAAATCCACAATTACAGCTGCAGCACAAAATTAAGAGTTTGCTCCAAGGTGTAAACCCTATAATCCTATAATCACTTACCTCATTGGTTGTATTTATGCATATATTTGGTCAATTTACTATTGTTATGCTGTTAACAAAATTGTAAGTTTCATGTTATACTGTACCAGCTGTACAACACCTTGGGTGAATCAGAAGCCAAATGAAACTGTTTTTCTCAGTTCCTGCTGAAACCGAAACTGCTACCAAAACTGTCTGAACACTTTCAGCCAAAATCAAAACTGCAGCCAAACCAAAACTAAAATTTGGTTGTGTGAATGTGATCCAAAGAGGTCCCACTGAGGATTGTCAGAGCTTGCAGTTGGCAGCCCTCTGCTAAACCTACAGGAGATTATTATCCTCCAGTCCCAGGAACTGCAAGAATAGGCTGACAACTGGGAAAACCATTTTAACAAGGACTTCTCAACAAGTCTGGCACATGTGAAGGGGTATAATCGAAAGGGACGCCCAAGTTTTGTTGAGGACGTCCTTGCAAAATGTCCCGATGAAGGGGCGGGGAAACCCGTATTATCGAAACAAGATGGACGTCCATCTTTTGTTTCAATAATACGGTCGGGAACGCCCAAATCTTGAAATTTTGGTCCCTAGACTTGGTCGTTTCTGATTTTCGGCAATAATGGAAACCAAGGACGTCCATCTCAGAAACGACTAAATGCAAGCCCTTTGGTCGTGGGAGGAGCCAGCATTCATAGTGCACTGGTCCCCCTGACATGCCAGGATACCAACTGCGCACTCTAGGGGGCACTGCAGTGAACTTCCTAAAATGCTCCCAGGAACATAGCTCCCTTACCTTGTCTGCTGAGCCCCCCAACCTCCCCTAAAACCCACTACCTGTCACGATTGTGACTGTATTCCTTGCCTGTACTCACCTTGTCCCCAGGTGACCGGGTCCTGTGGTTGCTGTGGACTGTTTTTTCCCTGTTTCTCAGATATCTTCCAGGTTCCTTTCCGGTCCTGATGTTCCAGCACTCCAGACTTGCCCCGAGGTTTTTGCTGCCAAGCCTCACCTGTGACCTCATCGGTAATTGCCTTTATTAAGCTCCTGGAAATTGTCAGACTTGCCTTTGCAACAGAGGTCTTCAGATGTGCTTTTGTCTGTGAGTGCTTGTTGCAGTTCTAGTTCTGCTAGTCCTTGTCAAGTTTGTCTTTAGCTTCTGTTCCTTACTGCTATTTCTGCCCTGCGTGTCTTTAGCTTCTGTTCCTTACTGCTGGTTCTGCCCTGTGTGTCTTCAGCTTCTGTTCCTTACTGCTGTGTGTCTTTAGCTTCCATTCCTTACTGCTGTTTCTGCCCTGTGTGGCTTTAGCTTCTGTTCCTTACTGCTATGTGTCTTTAGCTCCTGTTCCTTACTGCTGGTTCTGCCCTGTGTGGTTTTAGCTTCTGTTCTTTACTGCTGTGTGTCTTTAGCTTCCGTTATTACTGCTGTTTCTGCCCTGTGTGGCTTTAGCTTCTGTTCCTTACTGCTGTGTGTCTTTAGCGCCTGTTCCTTACTGCTGTTTCTGCCCTGTGTGACTTTAGCTCCTGCTTCTTACTGTTGTATCTGCCCTGTCTGTCTTCAGCTTTAGTTCCCTTCCTGCTTGTGCATCCTGCTTGTCCTTAGCTTCTGCCCTACCCTGTTTGTGTCTGCCTTGCTTGAGAGTCCTGAATCCAGTCCAGCCAAGCCAAGTCTGTTCCAGTGTTTAGTTCCAGTCTGGCCAAGCTAAGTCTGTTCCAGTCTGGCCAAGCCAAGTCTGTTCCAGCATCTGGTTCCAATTCGGCCAAACCAAGTCCGTTCCAGTGTTTAGTTCCAGTCCGGCCAAGCCAAGTCTGCTCCAGTATCTGGTTCCAGTTCGGCCAAGCCAGGTCCGTTCCAGCATTTGGTTCCAGTCCGGCCAAGCCAAGTTTGTTCCAGCATCTGGTTCCAGTTCAGTCAAGTCCATTCCAGCTTTTAGTTCCAGTCTAGCCAAGTCCGTTCCAGCTTTTGGTTCCAGTCTAGCCAAGCCAAGTCTGTTCCAGCATTTGGTTCCAGTCCGGTCAAGTCAAGTCTATTCCAGCATTTGGTTCCAGTCCAGCCAAGCCAAGTCTGTTCCAGCATTTAGTTCCAGTACAGCCAAGCCAAGTTCGTTCCAGCAGTTTGGGTGGTTCTCCTGCTGTTGCCAGTCTCTGGCAGCAGCCCAAGGGCTCACTACTCCGGACCACCGGTAGTGCGTGACACTACCCCCAACTGTACACCACTACCATAGCCCTTATGGATGATGGGGTGCACCTAGATGTGGGTACAGTGGGTTTCTGGTGGGTTATGGAGGGCTCACTGTTTCCTCCACAAACGTAACAGGTAGGGAGGTGATGGGCCTGGGTCCGCCTGCCTGACGTGCACTTCACCCACTAAAACTGCTCCAGGGACCTGCATACTGCTGTGATGGACCTGAGTATGACATCTGAGGCTGGCAAAAAATATTTTGAAAGATGTTGAGGGTGGGAGGGGGTTAGTGACCACTAGGGGAGTAAGGGGAGGTCATCCCCGATTCTCTCCGGTGGTCATCTGGTCACTTTGGCCACCTTTTTGTGCCTTGGTCGTAAGAAAAACAGGACCAGGTAAAGTCGTCCAAGTGCTCGTCAGGGACGCCCTTTTATTTTCCATTATGGGTCGAGGACATCCATGTGTTAGGCATGCCCAAATCCCGCCTTCGCTATGCCTCTGATACGCCCCCTTGAACTTTGGCCGTCCCTGCAATGGAAAGCAGTTGGGGACGTCCAAAATCGATTATACCGATTTGGATGACCCTGGGAGAAGGACACCCATCTTCTGATTTGTGTCAAAAGATGGGCGTCCTTCTCTTTCGAAAATGAGCCTGTTAGGTTCCCAAGTCAATGCAGATGTAGTTAAATATCCTCTCAGACAAGAACTTTGTGAGAATTTGTGAAAAACAAATATCATGATTACCAGCTTTTTATGCTTACCTAAACTGTGCACAAGTAATGATAGAAAGTAGCACTCAGATGTTTCCTATTTTGTATTTAGTTATAAAACTGATGTACAAGCATGATATAGATTCTTACTAAAACAGGTTAAAGGCGTCCAGACACTGGCCTACACTATGGCCTACACCAGCCTGATGCACGATCCAGAATAAAAATGCACATTGATTTTACTAAAAAAAATACAATCAGGAGCAATATATTTCTCAAATTATTTTCTAATATATAAACTTAATTTAATTGTAATATCATTTCCCCACTAACACTGTAAGCTGACCAGTACTTGTACTTGAATCACTGCAGGTTCCTTTCTCATAGAATCTACCTTCTGCATGCCACAAGTTTGATTAAAATGCTGCATCTTCATCATTTCCAACAAAGCCCGGAAATTCTTTAGGACCACCCAAATAGAATCCAAGAAAGAATATATATGATAATTTAAATAATGAAAGTCCATATTTTTACTTGCAAGCAAAATAGCCTCTGCAAACATGGACCTGAGCTAATAAACTCAAACTGAAACTCAAAGCCAGGGTGCTTTTGCAATGGTGGCCTTGCACCTCATTTGGAGTGACAGCTGATGCCATATCTCCACAGAGAGGCTAATTCCTAAGGACCTTATCATCCCAAATTTAGAGGCCCTTTTACTAAACCACAGCGACGATGAGCCGGGCCAGTTTTTACCATGTCCTGGAAAAAGGACCTTTTTTTAAGGGGCCGGAAAATGAACTTGCTGCAAAATAAAAAAAACAGTGCATGTCCATTTTGGCCTGAGACCCTACCACCACCCCATTGACTTAGCGGTAAGGTCTCACATGTCACCCGGGTGGTAGGCATGCAGCACGTGCATACAGCTGGTTATCGCCAGGTAAGCGCAACACAATAGAAAATAGAAAGTATTTTCTACTGCGTGTTTTCGGAGCACGCCAAATTCAGAATTACTGCCCTGGGCACGCAGTAGCTGGACGGTAATGCTGATTTGGTGTGTGCTGGACATGTGTAGGCCCTTACACATCTTTGTAAAGGATCCCATACAGACTGCTAAACCTTTGTATCAAAAGCATTTATTTGAAGCACTCTACCATGTAAACTACTATGTAAGATCATAATTTCATTACTTGCAATCACATTACTCACAAAAAAATAGAATGCAAAGAGTAGCTCCCCATCCCACCCCCAGAGGGTCACTAGGTGCAATCATCCTCTAGATAACTATAACCAATAATTAGGCTAATTATCTGACCCAAATGTTCCTACATACCTCCACTTTATGCAGATTTATCCATGCATATACATTGTGACTATCCTGAAAACCTGACTGGCTGGGTGTGTCCTGAGGACTGAGTTGAGAACCCCTGTCACTGCTTTAGACAATAGAACATACAAATTGAGATGATGATGTTGTACATTAAAGTATGTGGTTTATGCTATTAGCTGTTCCTGCAATGGACTGTATGGAGGAGAGATAATTAGTCCATTTAAAACAAAGTTGGTGGAACATAAGAAACTGGATGTCTCTCTGGTTCCTCATTTTGAGGAAAATCCACACAATTTCTTTTATTTGTGCTGTATAATTATTGATCAGATTCCGAATACCACGCTAGGTGGTGGTCAAGGTAAAATTCTACTGTGTTTGACACAGAAGTGAATTTTTCACCTCAACACAGTTGAGCCATCTGGCTTGAACAGAAGTATTGACTGGTAGATTTTTTTTTTAACAAGTTGTTACACTCAAGCAATTTGGGCATTTAATTATTACAGCATTCTGGCTATGATACATCTTTGGATTCCCCTCTTTCTTACACTGTTGTGTTTGAACAAAAATTGGTGCTGGATGTGATCTTTTGCCCCTTTTACTTTATTACTGCTGATTGCAAGATCTGTGAAGGATATGTTCTCTTTGATTATTAAAGAAATTACATTTTGAATTAATGAGGAAATAATGTTTGTTTCACAATTTATGTGAGCGCCACTGGGATGTATTTAGTTACTGAATGGAAGATTTGTGCTGGATTTGACCAATGAAGATGTTACGTTTTTTACCAATTAAATTATTCTGCTGGCAACCTATGATATTGCCTAGACTCCAAGACTGTAAGGTGAACTAATCAATTTTGTGACTTGTTTTTTTTTTTTGAGCAATAGTCTGTTGCCGGAGAATGTGGTGAAGGCGGTTAGCTTAGCAGAGTTTAAAAAGGGGCTAGTCCATAAACCACTACTAAATGGACTTGGGAAAAATCCACAATTCCAAGAATAACATGTATAGAATGTTTGTACGTTTGGGAAGCTCGCCAGGTGCCCTTGGCCTGGATTGGCCGCTGTCGTGGACAGGATGCTGGGCTCGATGGACCCTTGGTCTTTTCCTAGTGTGGCATTACTTATGTACTTATTCTAACTTGTTTTTCCCTGAAACAGTTAATTCCCCCTGAAGCAACAGAAGTAAATAGGCACCTTGTGAATGTTCTTTGGGGATTTTTGAGTCTGAATTTGAAAAAAAAACAAACTTTGAACTAAGCATAATTTTTATGATATTTGTACAGTATTTATACATGGACTATTAAAAAAAATCATTCATAGGTTTCAAATGTTACACTATTACCAAAATGTATGTGACATCAGAAATATGAGAAAAACAGTTAAAGAAAAGAAATGTTCACTAGCTTCAGTAAGTATTCAGCCACAAATTCAAGGGTTGCCTAGGCTTTTATGCTGTAAACCACATAGAACCAAGAGCATTTTTATGGGGTATAAGAAATGAATTAGCATAACATAACAAATAGGGATCCAGAGATTTAAACAAATATTCATACAAAGGAAAAAATTAAATTACATCAAGAAGACATTCACTTGGAATGACCAAATCCTCAGTGAGTTTTCTACAGTACAACTAAAGGTTTAAACCAACACACTCAATTCTTCCTTTGCTACTAAAAATTATTCTAATTGCACGGGATCAAAAAACTGAGGGACCCTTTTCCTAAGGCCCACCGAAAAATGACCTGTGCTGGTGTAGGCGTGTGTTTTGGATGCGCAAAGGTCCATTTTTCAGCGCACCTGCAAAAAGGCCCTTTTTTATGGAAGTGCGGCAAAATTAAAACAAGCACGTGTCCATTTTCTGCCTGAGACCTTACCACCACCCACTGATTTAGCGGTAAGGTCTCACGCGTACACTGCAGGTAAGCGCCACATGGTAGAGAATTTCTAGCGCGTGTTTTCAATGCATGTTAAAAATGGAATTACCACCTGGGGTACATGGTATCCATGCAGTAGTTCCAATTTGACATGTGTTGTAGGCGCCTACACGCCTTAGTTAAAGGGCCCCTGAAATACTTAGGGCTCCTTTTACTAAACCTCTGTAGTGATTCCCAGCATAGCAAATGCGATGAAGCCCATTCAATTCCCTATGAGCTTTGTCACATTTGTCGTGCAGGAATCACTACCATGGCTTAGTAAAAGGAGCCCTTAACCATCATATGCAATCAGAGAAATACAAGGAAATCACAAAATAAAACTTTAAAGGCAGGAACTCCTGTTGTCACTTCTGGGTATCTTTAACACAATCTGGAAATATTCTTATTTTAAATCCCATAAACAGGTCATGCATGTAGCAGAATTAAAGAAGCAGAACGATAATACGATCTGGTTCCAACACAAATGTCACCACTAATGTTATCTGCTGGCTCACTACTTCCAAAAAAAATTGAAGAAAATCTGTAAAATTCATAACTGACAATGCTTGCCCCTGTTGACCCAGTGTTCCACATCTTCCTATCCCAGTCATACACTGAGCTTTAACAGTCGGAAGTAATGCCTCAACGGGCATTTTTAAAATCTCAATGAGATATTTCTTAACCATCTCAAGGCAATCAGTGATGGTCTAGGAAAATTCAAGAATCTTAAACTATTCTTCTTGGATTGATTTTCCAAATATTCTACTCTACAATATATATAATTCCTATCTTTCATTAAAGCTGTATCAAATACTTATACTTCCTTTACTTTATGTCCCAAGGAATCAGTCTTAATGGCCTGCTGTTCAATTGCTTGAACCTGAGCTACTACTGCTTCTGAAAGAACAGTCACATCCCCCAAAAGCTTCACAAATAGAAGATGCATTGAATTGCGTCTTATAGTGACTCCATAGTCAAGATGGCAGGCCTTTCCAAAACCTGAAGGTAGACATTAGAAGCAATGTGATCCCCGTCTATCCAATATATCACTCACAGTTGAAGATGCTGAAAACTGCAATGAAGCTCCCAAGAATTGAGGTGCTTCTTCTTAGGCCCATTTATACTGCTGCCTGCTGACTCCATATTGGGTGAAACTGAAGAGGGAATTGTTACTGATAAGGTGCTCCACAGTGGTCTGTTGCAATACTGGGGATGAACTATAGTAACATAGTAAGTGACGGCAAATAAAGACCTGAACGGTCCATCAAATCTGCCCAACTGTCACATTCATTATCAATTCATGATTAAATCAACAATGAATGTGATGTAAAATACGTGATCATAATCCTTCTTTGGTATTTCTTGGACATAGACCATAGAAGTCCGCCCAGCCCTGTCCTTAAGTTCCAACTACTGGAATTGCTGTTGAAGCCCACTCCAGCCTATCTGTCTTGTCATTTGCAGGATAGTCTGGTTCCAGCCACTGAAGTTGCACTCAAAGCCCTTTCCAGCCCATCCCAAACTGGATTGCCATATAGCCCAGCACTGACCCTAGTTCAGTGATGGCGAACCTTTCAGAGACCGAGTGTCCAAACAGCAATCCAAAATCTAATTATTCAACGCAAAGTGACAACAGGGCAATTTAACCTGAATAACAGAACTTTAAAAGCATTTGGCATGCTTTTGAATAATTAATGTGATCGTTGCTGTTGCACACATGCTGCACTCATTTTTGGGTGTTCAAGACTGAGTCTACAAAAAAACAAAATAAAATAAAAATAATATGAAACTCCCAATACAAATCTATCCCTATACCAAAAATAGCTAACACTATGATATTCTTACAGACAAGCCTTCAGTGACCAACAAGTATATATTAGTATAGGAGAAAAAAATAACATGATTTTTTTCATTATAAATCATTCCTGTAAGTTGTTACAGCTCCAATATACCCAGTGCAAAATAAGACAGCAGATGTAAATTCTCAAATTGGACATATTTCAAACACTAAAATGAAAATAAAATGATTTCTTCTACCTTTGTTGTATGGTGACTTTGTTTTTCTATCCATATTGGTCCCAGTCTCTGATTCTGCTGCTCTCTATCTGTTCTCTTAACTCTGTTTCCAGGGCTTCCTTTCCATTTATTTCTTTACTTTCCTCCTTTCTTCTTCATTTCTTACCCTCCATCCATAAGTAAAAGCTGGGTCCTCCTCTGTGGAATTGACTGGAGGAGGTATAATGTGGATCCAGCTTTTGCCTATTTTCTCCATCCATGTGCAGTTTTTCTCCTCCCTGCCCTCCCCTCCATCCACCCATGTCCAGCAACCCTCCTCTTTCCCCTGCCCTCCCCTCCAGCCACCCATGTCCAGCAACCCTCCTCTCCCTTCCAGCCACCATGTCCAGCAATTCTCTTCTCTCCCCCTGCCCCCCCTCCAGCCACCCATACCCAGCGATTGTTCTCTCTCCCCTTCCCCTCCAGCCACCCATGCCCAGCGATTGTCCTCTCCCCCCTGCCATTCCCTCCATCCACCCATGTCCAGCAATTCTCTTCTCTCCCCCTGCCCCCCTCCAGCCACCCATACCCAGCGATTATCCTCGCTCCCCTGCCCCCTCCAGCCACCCATTCCCAGTGATTGTCCTCTCCCCCTGCCCTCCCCTCCATCCACCCATGTCCAAAACCCTCCTATCCCCCTTGCCCTCCCCTCCAGCCCTCCCCTCAGCCACCATGTCCAGCAATTCTCTTCTCTCCCCCTGCCCCCCTCCAGCCACCCATACCCAGCGATTGTTCTCTCTCCCCCCCTTCCCCCCCAGCCACCCATGCCCAGCGATTGTCCTCTCCCCCTGCCATTCCCTCCATCCACCTATGTCCAGCAATTCCCTTCTCTCCCAGTGCCCCCCTCCAGCCACCCATACCCAGCGATTGTCCTCTTTCCCCTGCCCCCCTCCAGTCACCTATACCCAGCAATTGTCATCTCTCCCCTGCCCCCCTCCAGCCACCCATACCCAGCAATTGTCCTCTATCTCCCCTGCCCCCCATCCAGTCACCTAGGTTGTTCAGTGGATTCTTCAGGGCAGGCAGGGAAGATCCCCAGTCTTTCCTGCCCACTGCCAGTACAGACTCTCCCATGGTGCTACTGCATCGCTCTTCAAAATGGCCACCGAGACTTTAGTAGAAGTCTCGCGAGGCCGCCGCTGGAAGTCTCAGCAGCCATTTTTAAAGAGCGATCCGGCAGCAGGGGAGGGTCAGCGCCAGCAGCGGGCAGGCAAGACTGGGGATCTTTCCTGCCTGCCCCAAAGAATCCACTGGACAGTCGGATGGTAAAAAAGCGCGCCAGCAGTTCTACTCTGGCTGAGGCGACGGCACGCGTGCCCTCTCTGGCATGCATGCCGTAGGTTCGCCATCACTGCCCTAGTTCTTCACAGCTAGAGTCGTCATCTAAGCGTCACTCAACACATCCAGAGGGATTTGGGGAAGAGAGCAGGCTGATTGCACTGGCTCCCCTTTTGATTGGGAGGGCCGGCCCTATCACGGGAAGGTTGGAATGTGTCAGAAAAGGGTTTGGGTGTTGTTAGGGGGGGGCACAATATGGTTGCACTGCTCCATCCAGCTGTCATTCTGGCAATTAGTTCTAGGGGTTGTGTTACATGCCTGGGCCTATAATATCAAGGGTCCACTCTATCAGCCCAAGCATGTAACGCAGTAACCATGCTAACTGTGTGTCTTGTGTGGTAAATGCAGGGCAGATGAGGGGCCTAACTCCTGCATTTACCACACACTACATGTTAATTTTTGCAGTAAATGTGTGGTAAATGCAAAAACTTACTACTTATTTATTTCTGTACATTTGTTATACCACCTTTTGAGTGCTATATCAGAACGATTTACATATTGAATATGATAACAGATTTAACAAAAAAACAGATATAATTCACAAATTATTAAAAAAAAAAGGAGGGGATGCATAGGACAACAATGAATATCCTACTCAGTGCTTTTTTTGTGCCGGTACGCACCGGTACGTCTTACTGGCACCTTTTTTCTGAGGGCCAGCTCACCTGCCCACCTTCAGCTCCCTGACTTTCCATTTGTGCCCTCTGCATTGAAATCTTCTATTTTCCCGAAATCGCAGCGGCAAACAGGCAGAAAAAGCAGCAGGCAGGCTCGTCTCTTTGTTGCTTCCCTTCCCTCTCAGTGTCCCGCCCTAGCGGAAAGGAAATTACATCAGAGGAAGGCGGGACGCTGAGAGGGAAGGGAAGCGATGAGGAGATAAGCCTGCCTACCTGCTGCTTTCACTGCTGGTTCACCGCTGCGACTTCGGGTAAATATAAGATTTCAATGCAGGGGGCATGAACGGGAAGTCGGGGAGCTGAGGGCGGGCAGGTGGGGCTGGGGTTGGAATGATTTTGGGGGCAGGTGAAGGCTGGAGTCAGTCACTGGACATGGAAGGAAGGGGGAGAATAGGGGCAAAGGAGAATTGCTGGACATGGAGGGGAGGGGAGGGGATGGCAGGGGAGAGAGAAGAATCGCTGGACATGGATGGGAGGGAAGGGCAGAGGAAAATCGCTGGACATGGATGGGATAGGAGGGGAGGGCAGGGGAGAGAGGAGAATCACTGGGCATGGATGGGAGGAGATGGCAGGGGAGAGAGGAGAATCACTGGACATGGATGGGAGGGAAGGATAGGGGCAAAGGAGAATCGCTGGACAATGATGGGAGGGGAAGGCAGAGGAGAATCATTGGACATGGATGGGAGGGGAGGACAGACAAGAATCGCTGGACATGGATGGGAGAGGAGGGCAGGGGAGAGAGGAGAGTTGCTGGACATGGATGGATGGAGGGGAGGGCAGGAGAAATGCTGGACATGGATGGAGGAGAGGGAAGATAGGAAGGAGATGCACATGGATGGAGGGGAGGGGACAGAGGAGAAATGCTTGACATGGATGGTGTGGAGGGCAGGGAAGAGAAATGTTGGAGGGAAGGAAAGACAGAGGAAGGAGATGCACATGGATGGAGGGGAAGGGAGAGAGAGGAGAAATGCAGGACATGGATGGAGGAGAGGAAAGACACAGGAAGGAGATGCACATGGATGGTGGGGAGGGAAGAGAGTTGAAATGCTGGACATGGATGGAGAGGAGGAAAGAGAGAGGAAGTGAGATGAACATGGATGGAGAGGAGTGGAGGGGACAGGAGAAATGCTGTACATGGATGGAGTGGATGGAGACAGAGGAGGAGATGCACATGGATTTAGGGGAGATGAGAAATTCTGGACACGGATGGAGGGGAGGGGAGAGAGTTGAAAATGCTGGGCATGGACGGAGGGAAGGAAAGAGAGAGGAAGTGAGATGAACATGGATGGAGGAGAGGGAAGAGAGAGGAAGTGAGATGAACATGGATGGAGGGGAGGAGAGAGGAGAAATGCTGGGCATGGATGGATGAGAGGGAAGAGAGAGAGGAAGGAGATGCATATGGATGGTGGGGAACAGGGCCGTGCCAAGTGTCTCTGGTGCCCCCCTGCAGACTATCAGTTGGCGCCCCCCCCCCCCCACACACATTTGTTACTACTACTTAGCATTTCTATAGCGCTACTAGACGTACGCAGCGCTGTACACTTGAACATGAAGTGTCCTTGAATCCTGATCCACAGACCTTTCAATACACCAACCCTCCAACGCCAATCATCTGACTCCAACTCCTACTGACACTAGGCTTCAAAATGTTTTTTTATCTAAATCTAAACTACTGGCCAAAAATATATATAAAGTAGGGCTGTACATTTAACGCATTTTAACACAATTAATGCATTAAAATTCTTAACTTGCATTAATAATTTTAACGCATTAAATCGCATCAAGCTGCTTGCTCCCGGTTCCGCTACCTACCTATCTTTCTCTCTTTCCTCCTCTCCCAGACTCTTTTTCCCTCTGGTATATTTTTCTCTCCTATTGTTGCCCCTTCCCTCCCCGATGGCCCTCCTAAAAAAAAATTAAGATTTTAAAAAAATTAAGATTTTAAATTCAAATTTTAGCTTGGTTGTCTCTGGGAAAAACTAAGAGACAGCACAATATTAATTAACTGGAGAAAATGAAGTGTCCAACTTCAGGAAGCCGATGGTGGATCTCTGATCTCTCTCTCTCTCTCTCTCAAATTGTCCCATCAACGGATTTCGTAAAGAAATCCACAAAAGCAAAACAGATCATTCATGTATCGAGCATCAGACATTTCCTCAATCATGTTGGTCAACAACCAGATGAGACAACCTAACCTTCTACTTCCGTCAGTCTGCAGCCAAACTCACACAGGGGTACAGCACTGTTCAAGTAATCCCTGGATTATACATACACCATCTGCACAACGAGAGAGCGTGAACCAACTAATACCTGCACCAGCCCAGCACATTTATTATTTATTTCATTTCAATGCTTTAGACTGACTAATCATGCCCCTCGGGTACAACAGATGCCTGCACACCCTCCACTGCAGCCTGGCCGCTCACCAGCTCTGCTGGACACAGATTTTCTTAACTGTTTAATTACAACAGATTGGCAAATCCACGGACCAATCTCCAGCCATAACTCCTGAGGTTTAGAGGGGGTCAGATCCTCATCTCTGTCCAGCAATGAGCACACCAAGACACGACCCCAATCCAGCAGGTCTTGTGCTGAAGCAGCCACGTGTAACCGCGATGTTAGCGAGCGCTGACAAAGACCACCAATGCAGAAAGCCACGCAATACAAACACCTGCTGATGGCCCTGTGCTTGGCTTCTACTGCGAGACTAACGAGAAAACATTTGTTCTCTTAAAGGCAAGTTTTTTGCCTTTTTCTTACCTTGATGATGAAAGGAGAAGGTTATTGCAGATGCATGACAGTCTTCGACCCCCCATATGAGGCAAGCTGCCATCACCGGCTTCAAATCGACCTCTCAGGGTGAACCAGCAGGCCATAGCGATAGGGAGAGCTTGTGCTCCGGGAGTGAAATTTCACTCAGTCCATGAGGGCCAGTGCCTCCACAACTGCTGCAAGATTCAGCGCCAGCGAGATCACAAAAACTTATGGAAGTCCAGCAGAAGTGACCCTTTGAAAGCGAGGCTCCAAGGCGCGTGGAAAGCAGGGCGGTGCCAAAGAGCAGAGCGCTGCGTGTGGGAAAGCAGCAGAAGCATGCGCATAGGCGCTGACGTGCCAACGTGGTAAGGTTTTTTTTTTTTTTTTCATTTTGATTTTGAAATAGCATTGGATGGCAGCGCCCGGCGCGGCACCCTTCTAGGCAGGCGCCCCCCTGTGATGCTTACCCCGCTTACTGGGTTGGCACGGCCCTGGTGGGGAAGGAAGAATAGGAAGGAGATGCATACTGACGAAGATGAGGGAAAGGGAAAAGAGGAGAAAAACTGCACATGAATGGACAAAATAGGCAAAAACTGGATCCACTCTATACCTCCTCCAGTCTAGTCTGCCGAGGATCCAGCTTTTACCTATGGATGTAGAGAAAGAAATTAAGAAGAAAGGAGGAAAGTAAAGAAATAAATGGAAAGGAAGCCCTGGAAACAGAGTTAAGGGAACAGATAGAATGCAGCAGAATCAGAGACTGGGACCAACATGATCAGAAAAACAAAATCACCAGACAACAAAGGTAGAAAAATCATTTTATTTTCATTTTAGTGTTTGGAATATGTCCAATCTGAGAATTTATATGTCTTTTTTTGCACTGGGTATACTGGAGCTGTAACAGCTTACAAAAATTATTTATAATGAAAAAAAAATCACGTTATTTTTTTCTCCTATGCTGGTATAGTATTTTCAATGATATGTTTATATGCGCCAAGGGGTGTGGCTAACATGGGTGTGGCTATCATAGGGGCAGAGCCATAAGTGGTGGCCCCGCCCATAATGAGTACCGGTACCTTCTTTCCTACAAAAAAAAGCACTGATCCTACTATATAGGATGTGATATCTACTCTAACTGTGCACACTCATGTGTAGTAAAGAATTTTTCTGTGCATTAACTGTGTGAGGACATGCTGGGAATGCCGTCAACAGCTAGTACACAGCCTCTAAAGCCAGGTAGTATCAGTTGTTCTCTTTCTACTGTTGACCATCTGAAGAAATGGTAAAATATTGATTTACCTCTCTTGTATCCTCCCCCAGACTATCTAAACCAATGTCCTGCTTGAGTAATGAGGTCTCTATATATAACCAGCACTCCTACAAGATGTTATAATAAAAATATCCAGACCACAAAAACTGAATGATAATGAAGTAAAACAAGAGAATGTAGCCAAGGAGGTTCATAAACAGAGACTAGCACAGAAGCTCCCCATGCATAAACAATCTCAGAGACCACAGGCCAGCAGATACACACAAATGCAAGAAAAAGGCTTAAGGAGATGCTCTATGACAGACTGAAAAATTCATGATGAGTTCTACAATGCAGTTTTGCTATTTGCAAAAAAAAAAAAAAATCACTGAACCAGGTAAGTCTCAGTGTTTTAGAATCAGAGGTAATTAAGCATGAACATGATTCTCTGAAGCATAATTTCTTTGAGGGCCCTGAAATTAAATCTGCAGATATACAAATAGTAATGTGCTCATCTTATAAAAGTGAAATTGTGATCAATATTGTTAATGTGGTTATTATAGTGAATAATCTTCCATAAATAAAACATCATCTTAGATAAAAGCCAACTCCTTTTTGTTATGACAAAAATATAGTTTACCATTATATTTCCATCTAGTGGTTATCAATGCACAATGCATCTAATTCCTAATTTGCTTCACCATAAACCCTTAATAGAAGTTATTGCAGGAAACCAGTAATCCTTTTTGTATGTCTTCCTCTTTTCCATATTTAGTAGAGAACATTTTATCTCATACTTTTACAAGTCTATCAACAGCATTTGTGATGTTTAAACTTTGTAGCTTGCACAAAGTTGTCATTTCTACTTTCACTATTCCAGTGTTCTCAAACAATTCTGCTTGGTATATTGATATTATTTATTGTCTTTTTGGTTTTAATTGTATATCATGCATTTGATGTTTTTTTTAATGTTGTAATTTGTCTTGAATGTTTTTGCAGTGAGAGAGTAAGAAATAAACAGCATTACCACTGAGCATGATCAGGCACCCTGCAGTATTTCTGCTTTTGCCGTGCACCGTTTTCCGCGTTAGAAAATCATTTTTATTTTCTTGCATGGGGGCAGGGAGTAGGCATTCCCAATGGTAATCGGCCAGCGCAAACAAAGAAAAGAGTGGGATGTTTGACCACGGAAAAACAAATCCTGGAGACAAAAATGTATAAAAACTTCTTTATTATTAGAAAAGACTCTACATAACTGTTGTGTTTCGGCCGTCAGGCCTGCCTCAGGAGTCTGTCACAAAGACGTGACGTGTATGACCTTGAATGCCAGAGGTGCAATCTGATCCCCCGGCACGAATCACAAGGACTGTTAATGGCACACTACCCAATTACCCTATAGGTAGCGTGTGAGCCCTTACAGCCCACTAAGTAGGTGGTAGTAAGGGCTCAGGCGATAATGGCTGTGTGCTAATTTGGAAATTAGCGTGTGGCCATTATTGGCAGAAATAGAAATTCAGCAATTTTAGAGCCATGCTAAAAAGTTTCCGGAGCGCATGGGAAGTCCATGCGCTAAAACTACCACCCTCCACTTTCCAGCACAGCTAAAAAATGAGAAACAGTACAATTTTATTCTGATAGTTAGGTTGAAAAATAAAAAGAGAGGTCCATAATCACGCTTAGCCTTCTTATTCCCCCACGGGTCTCTAAGGGTCAATGTAATAAAGGCATAATAAAGATCAGTACTACATTTTTAGCACTGAGGTTTTTATACTACCATAGAGGGGCATAATCGAACGGGGATGACCATTTCTAAGGGCGCCCATTTCTAAGGACGTCCCAGCGAATGGGCGGGGCATCCCGTATTATCGAAAAAAGATAGGTGTCCATCTTTCATTTCGATAATACGGTCGGGGGTGCCCAAATCTCAACATGTAAGTCGACCTTAGAGATGGTTGACCTAAATGTTGAGATGGTTGTCCTTAGAGATGGGCGTCCTCGGTTTTCACCGATAATGGAAACTGAGGACGCCCATCTCAAAAACGATCAAATCCAAGGCATTTGGTTGTGGGAGGAGCCAGTATTCGTAGTGTACTGGTCCCCCTCACATGCCAGTACACCAATCGATCGGCCACCCTGGGGGGCACTGCAGTGGACTTCACAAATTGCTCCCAGGTGCATAGCTCCCTTACCTTCAGTTCTGAGCCCCCCAAAACCCACTCCCCACAACTTTACACCACTACCATAGCCCTTAGGGATGAAGGTGGGCACTGTTTTTATCTATCCCTCTCTAGACCCCCGCAGGACCCTTCCCCACGGAGGTGTACAGAGGGTTTGCTCTTCTAAGATCTTGTTAATCACCCCTCCCTGAATTCCAGTGACACCCCATTCCATGGTGTTATGTCACGGGGTTCTAAGGAGCGCCTCCGGTCATGGAGGCGCAGGGGGGGTGACAGAAGGCACAGTTCAAATCTAATTCCCATGACCACAGCTTTCTGTCTATCTGGATCTAAGTGAATCTTTGGCCATTTATGTTCCCACATGAAATCTATGTGAGTGAGAAATCTTACTTGTGTGTGTAGTATTCTGTGAAACAGGTGGAGGAGAGAGAATAGATTGAAACAAAGACAGAAACAGTTTAGTGAAAGAAATAGTCTTTTATTCTCACCCAAATCAGGACTTCAGTTTGGTACATTCATCGGACAGATTCTGGATTCAACCGGCCAGAGCTTCGCTCTTTGGAGATTTGTTGGGGAAAACGTTCCAACGATAGCTCTGATGCCCACTTCTTATATAGCATTTTCAGTACATACAAGTCAATTGGAGAGGGACTTTTTTCTCTAATCTTGCTTCATCTCTGAATCACACTTAACCGCAGATCAGGTGCCCACCTGCCCCTCCTCTCAAAGATTTCTTCATAGTGCCAATTTCAACACTATTAAAACCTCTTTCCTAATACTGAGAGAGATCTGTGTCTTTATATCTTGTGATACTGGAAGCCATTTTATAAAGACAAACTCCATTTTAAGAACCAAGCTTTTTACCATTTTTGTCATTATTTTCTACATCGTAAGTGTTACACTCAATTTGAAAGTTGTACCAGGTTTCATTAAGACTCACCAAGCAGTCCTGCTCCTGCAGGCTCTCTGCTATAAGGCCATCAGCTGGTTATCAGGCCTAGTTAGTGCTTTTCAGCTGTTTTAAGCTGTGTAGCTTGGCCCACCACCATTCCAGTGGATAGGTCTCAAGCTAGAACACATATTAACAGCACTTACATGTGGGTACAGTGGGTTTCAGGTGTGTTTTGGAGGGCTCACATTTACAAGTGTAACAGGTGGGGAGAGGATGGGCCTGGGTCCACCTGTCTGAAGTGTACTACGCCCACTAAAAACTGCTCCAGGGACCTGCATACTGCCGTGATGGAGCTGGGTATGACATTTGAGGCTGGCAAAAAATGTTTTTTAATTTTTTTTTGGGGGGGGGGGGGGGGAGGGGTTGGTGACCACTGGGGGAGTAAGGGGAGGTCATCCCCGATTCCCTCCGGTGGTCATCTGGTCAGTTCGGGCACCTTTTTGAGCCTTGGTCGTGAAAACAAAAGGGACCAAGTAAAGTCGGCCAAATGCTCGTCAGGGACACCCTTCTTTTTTCCATTATCGGTCTAGGATGCCCATCTCTTAACCATGCCCCCGTCCCGCCTTTGCTATGCTGCCAACACGCCCCCGTGAACTTTGGTCATCCCCGCAATGGAAAGCAGTTGAGGACGCTCAAAATTGGCTTTAGATTATGCCGATTTGGGCGACCCTGAGAGAAGGACGCCCATCTCCCGATTTGTGTCGAAAGATGGGCGCCCTTCTCTTTCGATTATGCCCCTGATAGTTTTTTATGACTTACGATTGAAAAGAGCCTCCTACGATTCTGAAAGCGTTAGCCTTACAAATAGAAGTGATTCCAATATTCACTGAAGTCTTTTTCTCCACTGTGTACACATTGTTAGAGATATATATCTTTTGAACAAATTAAATGACATCCCTAGAGATACAGAATATGTTCTAAGGTAGAAATTGAATATAGATATATGATATTGAGTTCTACAGATTCCTTTTAATATAAAGTTTTCTTTTTCCCCCAGAAATGGTGTATGCTCGGAGCGAGACTACCACCGGTGGCCACTCTGTAAAAGGGCCCCTAAATGAGGAAAAGTTGAAAAAAGTAAATTGAAACCTAATAATATAACTACTGTGAAACAGTATGAAAAGTATACATTTAACAGCACTGGAACTCAAATACCAGAGATATAATACAATGTCAGTATAATACTAATGAGACGCCTAATAAGCACATTAGAACATTCAACTAACAGATATGATGCTAAAGAATTTCTACAGTATGGCTTACCATATATCTGAGGCTTCACTTTGAAGGGGGTAATTTTATAAAGAGCCACCTAGTTTTAGGTAGAAAAAAAGGCACATAAATAGCAGCATTTTAATAATTGCCAAATATTTAAATAAAGATCTTTAATTTTCAAACAGAAAATCGGTCTTACGCAGATCATGTTTTAACTTGTATATTGCAGTACTCTCCATGGATCGAAAAGTTCGTAAGGATCCTTGGCACTAGGAAATTCTTGAGTTGGAACCAGCTTTTCAAGACCTCACCTTTAGGGTTGCCTACAGCAGGCAGCATAATCTGAAAGAACTTTCGAGTCCATCAGATGTCAGTAGATTGTTTTCAAGTAAAGGATCTGCAGGGAGTCATCATAAATTCAATGTATCATTTGTGGCATCATTATGGAGTTACAGGATTTGTTTTTTGACCCTGTCACACAATTTTTTTTCTACAACATAGTACCTCTTACGTGATATATTTGGTCATCTGTTCTATGGTTTATGTAGGGCAGACCTCTTATTCTTTCAGGGTCTAATATATTACCACAATATATTACCCATATAGGGTAGCGGTGACATCTTTATGTTATGAGTACAGCAGCACTATAAGTGTGTGATTTTATATTTTCACACTATTTTAACACAAATTTTGAAGTATATAATAAAAATTGTGGAACAACTCATAGCTGTGATAATATATTACATGTTATAATATTACAACTATATTGCAATTTACCCAGGTTTTGTAAAATTCTTTCACGGTCAGGATGGCATATAGTTTCACTAGGGGCATGCACATGAGCAGAGTCTGGCATTTTTATAGGTCTTTCACTTTGGTCCATTGCCTTTCCACTTCTCTTATATCTTGCTACTCTGCCAGCACTTACTTCAGCTACTTCTTCATTTCACTAAAGTCAGCATGTTTGAAATTCACGACTTCCCAAGTTTTGTGCATTTGGACTCCCCTTCAGCTCTTATACTAAATTATATTGTTTGATGATCACTGCTGCTCAGATGGGCACCCCATGCCACAGGCACCCAATATAAAAGGATTGAGGAGGCTAAGCCTCCCCAACCATTAGTAAGACCTTCTCCACCTCCCTCCCATTGCTACTCCCAACCACTGCTGTTACTATTCAAGAGCAGCAGTAGTGGCAAGTCAACACACGAGACCTGCAGGGCTGCAGCCTGTATACACATGCTGTCTGCTAGTCCCACCTCCCTCCGTCATTTCCTGTACTAGAGAGGGTGAAAGCGGCAGAGTCAGCACGTGTGCATATGCAGGCTGCAGCTCTGTAACTACTTGTATTGCCTGTCACTGCTGGTCCCGGAGCAAAACTAAAGATGCCAGGGCATGGGGTGGAAGAGAGGAGAGAAAAAGACAAAAGAGAAGACATGCTTATTGGAATGGGGGGTGAGAGAGGAAACATGCAGGATGGAAAATGTTGGATAGAAAGGGAAAAGAGAGAACTTGGATGGAAGGAGGAAGAGAGAGAGGGGGAACTGCTGAATGGAAGGGGTGAGAGAAGAGGGATCTTGGATGGAAGGGGACAAAAAGAGAGGAGTCATCACTGGAAGGAGGGTGAGAGAGAGAGGGGACATGCTGGATGGAAGGGGAGAAAGGGGACATACTTGATGAAAGGGGAAAGGGCAGACCCTGGATGGAAGAGGAGAGAGAAGGGATATTGAATGGAAGGGGAAAAGAGAGGAGGAAAATATAGATGGAAGTGAGATAGAGGGGGAGACACTAAATGCAAGGAAGAGAGGGGCACAATGGATGGATCTACTTGTCATTTCCTGGCTGGAGCACTGAATCATTACAACAGAAAAAAAAAGACAGAAAACATAATTCCAACAGAAGTAACACTCTAAAAACCTTAGTTCACCAAAGGAAAAACACAGTTGGTATCTGTTCAAGTCTCAATAAAGAAGAGAGACAAGAGAACAAATGTAAAATAAAGAAAAATATAATCCTAGAGGTGAGCTATTATACTTATGAGTACACTCCTGATTCTACTGTATGGGAAGCAGGGTCCTGACCAGGATTCCGCCATCTTATTGAATTGGATTGGATTAACTGACATACCACTTAGTACAATTGTGTTAAAGCGGTGTACAATAAAACATTTCACAATACAGAAAACAACATCATACAGTCAACAATAAAATCAGATACAATATTTATAATTCAGCAACAAGTACCACAGCCTAACAAAAACAAGTGTCAAAGACCTAAGTTTTCAACACTTTGCGAAAAACAAAGTAGCTGGTCATGCTACTAACATTAGATGATAATATGTTCCATAATAAAGGTTGTATATAACAGGAGTGTAGTCAGACAACAAATTTTTGGCGGGCCTAGGCAAGAAGTGGGTGGGCACCAAGTGTTCTCCCCCCTCCCAACCACCACCCAAAAAATATTTCAGCTGGCGGGAAAATGCTTCTTTCCACATTGGCAGTATGCAGCAGGCATGCGCTGAAAACTGAGCGTGTGCAGGTGCCAGTATCATGGAGAATAGCGTTTTTGTTACCATCAGGGGGAAGTCTTCAGCTGGCCGAGCTTGAGATCCCCATCAGCTACCGCTAAATGTGTGCTACTGTTGGGTGGACCTGAGCACTAAATGGGTGGGCCCTGGCCCACCTGTGGCTACGTCACTGGTATACAACTGAAAGTTCTTCTCCTTGTGATGGACCGCTTGATGAACTGAAGTGAAGGAAATTGTAATAAACAACACTGAGAAGAACGCAAGAAAAAACACTGATTATCTTGCTTAACCAAGACATCAGAAAGATATTCAGATAGATTCAAAAAGAGAGCTTTAAAAACTAAACACAAACTTTTAAAATTGATTCTGGCAGAGACTGGCAGCCAATGTAATTCTTTCAAAATGCATGTTATTTATCTGTTCTTCCATTTACCACCATGCGTGCTGCAGTGTTCTGGTCAAGCTGAAGCCTCTTCAGACTAATCAAAGTAAATCCATGATACAAAGTATTACAATAATTATTCTGCTGGTAACAAATGCATGTACCAGCTTGATAAAATTGGTCCATGTCAGAAGAGGCTTGAGCTGCTAAATTTGCTGCAATTGATAATGACATGATTTTACCGCATGACTAATCTGCTTATCAAATTTTAGTGCGTTCTCACAATGGAATTCTAAAAGTCAATATTTCTTCTTTGAGGGAAATCAAATGGCCTGCCATAGAAGGAAAAGCAAGGAATGACTTGTTCCTATGAGAAAACCACATGGCTGCAGATTTAGCAATATTCAGAATCAAATCCAATAACCATATTTCCAAACTATCAAGTTTGCAGTTAAGATCAGACACTACCTGACTGATCATCATTCATAATCATAATAATTTGTATATCATCAGCAAAAATAGTGAAATGTAAATCCCAAACTCTCTCACAATTCTGCCAAGGGAGCAAAATATAAATTAAACAACATTTACGAAAGCAGTGAGCCCTGAGATACCCCATGCTTCTGATTTCCAACAAACCAGTTGCGAATGACTGGAAAAATAAGATTCAAACCACCGAAAAACTGTGGACTGAATTCCAATTTTCTGCAACAAAGCAAGTATGAAACAGTATCAAAAGCAAGAGCTAAGATTCAATTGGATCAACAGTGTGTCATAGTCCTGATCACCCTTCATTAATACCTCATTAACAGGAGACACCAAAAGTGACTCAGTACTGTGATGTGACCAGTAACCTGTAACCACACTGACATTTGTGCAAAATTTGCCATTTAGCAACAAAATCATTTAATTGCTCTAACACAGATTTTTTTTTTTCAAGCAATTTGGTTAACATTGACAAATTAGAAATTGGACAAAGCCCAGAATATCCATCTTCAACACTTTTTCCCTTTTTCAAAATAGGTGTAGCAACATCTTTCTTCAATCTATCTGGAACCACTCCAGTATTTTATGAAAGGTTAACCAAATAAGAAACCATTGGCGGTATGACCTCATTACATTGTGAAAGAACGTGAAATGGAAGTAGATGCAGGGCTTTAGCAGATGACTGAAAGCTCTGGATACACTTGTTTACAGCCAAATCAGTAAAATTTTTAGGCTGAGACCAGTCATCCCCAGTGGACTTACAACTAAAACTTGAACCATCATACAAATGTCAAGAAGTAGAGTGAGTACTGTTCAAATTGTTACCCTTATTAGAAAAGAAATGAACAAATCCAGAAGGAGTCAATGATTCATTTCCTATACACTTGACAGGAGGAGAAATCAAATCACAAACTGTTTGAGGATTATTGTTCACCTTACCTAACTTACTGTTCATATTTTTCTTAAACCGAAGTATCTTGGAAAAATAAAACTTACTGGCAGCCTTGTATTTATTTCTGAGTTCAGGGGAGGGACTTTTGTGCCAGCTACACTGCAACTAATGTAGCTGTCATCTTAATAAAGACCAGAATGAAACTATTTGTTCTTAAAAACTGAAGCATAGCTCAGCGATTTCCAATAAATCATCTGCTGCTAATTGCAAACTATCAAATCATTTATCAACACCTTCTTCAAAGACAAAATCCACTTTGTCAGGCATAAAGGAAGCCATTTTAATTTAAAATTTACATCAGATAATTATTGCTTCAAATTTACAATCTTATTACTAGTAATTCAATGTATCCAGTTTTCTGATTTTGTACTTTCATTTCTAAAAGAATATAAAAGGAAAAAATTGATCTGACCAGGGCACAGATTCAGATGATACAGATGTCGAGTCAGTACTAAAATTTAGATAAACAAAAACCAAATCTAAAGTATTGCCCTGCAAATGAGTAGGGAAACGTACCATCTGAGTAAAACTCAAATTTTTCATTGTATCTTAAAACAAAGCATGCATACAATTCTTAGTCTAGCCAATAGGCATATTAAAATCTCTTCACATTAAAAACGTATCACTATCCAAAGATAGATTAGAGATGTGGAGGGGTATTGGGGGGGGGGGGTTGAGGGGGTCATTGACCACTGGGGAAGTAAGGGGGGTCAATCCTTTATTCCTCCAGTGGTCATCTGGACATTTAAGGCAATTTTTTGTGTCTTAGTCATTATTAAAATGGTTCTAGACCAGTGTCCAAATTTTAGCCCTGGACATTTTTATTTTTGCTCCATTATAGCAGAAAAACATCCAAGTAATAGAAACACATGGATCCTGCCCTTAACATGCCCCCAATGTGCTCTCTTGAGATTTGGATGAACTGCAGATGAATAGCATAGAAAAATGTCTAAAAATGGGTTTTGAAAATAATTATTTTTTTTACCTTTCTACAAGAAAAACATCCATCTGCTGGTTTATGCCATTTTTTGGATGTTTTTCTCTTTCGAAAATGAGCCCCAAAGTTTGTAAACGCATAAATATGCTTCAACTGAACATTAGGAGGACAATATACAATAAGAACATGAAGCCCAGATACATTCAATGTTGTTTGCAAAACTAACAAATTTGTGTAAACAATAAATGAGTATGATAAATTTTTAAATTTACTCCCTTTTAAATTTACAAGGCATATCAATATAACTTGTTGGACAAAGTTGATTAGGACAAACACTATCCCCATCCACATTTCTGTCAGACAAAAAATCCAAACCCCTATGAATAATCCAATCACAAATGCCAAATTTCTTTTTACCCACAGCTATAACACTAACCAAACCTTGGGGCCTGTGCACATTATGACATTTCCTAACAGTACCAAGCCTAGAAGAAATAAAAACAGGAATGGTAGTTAAAATATCCAGCTTAGCAAAACACATGATTATCAAGCAATACCTCTATACATCAATGCATCAAGGAACAAACTACTGGCTGGCTGGGTTCACATCAGGCTCTGCAACTTAGATTAAATAACTACATTTTCTGCTTATTTACAACCCAAACCTGTACTGACTTCTGCTCAGTCTGTGTTGAGGCACCAGTCCTCAATTTTACTCGGAACTTCTTCCATTTATTTTTGGCTTGAGAAAGGAAACTTTATCTCCCCTAAATAACTCTCCTCATGCACTGAGATTGGAGCTGGATGCTTATTTACATCTATCCTTCCTCTGGGACAATAAAGAAAAAGCCTACAGCAACCTGCATCAATTGGACCATCCAAGGATATCAGAACCAGAAACTCTAAACTTCATACCTGCAATCCGTGAGTTAAAACATTTATTTTAACTACATAATATACTTCTATAACTCTCTTTTAGATTCCTTAAAACTAAATGAAACCTATGCACTGTCTCCAAGAATTTCACATAGAAGTGCTAAGTGCAGCCATTTGTTTCTCTATTTGATGGAAGACTTTGATCTCACAGGCCTGGTCTGAATTTACAACTTTAAAAGCTGTTCTTTCAGCTATTAAAGCCTTAACCCTGTATTGCCAACTAGGAAGACTGCTGATCTACAGGGTGTACTCCAAAGTGTGGATTGCAGCGCCACCCAGTGAAATTTTTCCTAACTAACTTCTGACACAAAAAAATGTGTCATGCAAGCATCCCAGTGGTGTGTGGGAGAGGAAACCATAACCCCCACAAACCAAAGAGAAGGCAAAAGTGCAAGAGGTCAAACACCTACATAACAGTGCTTAAAAGATCACCTCAATGTCACACCAAAGCTACCCACAGCACCCCCAGACCACCCTTGGGAACTATAGGACTGCAAATGCCAGATCAGCTGCAAAGAAATCCTCGGTGATCCATGATGCCATAAATGAACAGCATCTTGACATCCTAGGAATAAGTGAAACCTGGCTACATGAAAGTGGGGGTTTACCACTGGCTGAACTATGGCCAACAGGTTTCAACATCCCACATCATCCAAGACCAGGAAGACAGGGTGGAGGGGTAGCAGTCTTGATTCGGGACATAATTAAACTGCGCAGAATATCCATCCCCCAGCTACATGGATCAGAATCTCTTTTAATCCAAGTTGGAGAAGCTAATCTGGCTGCTCATGGTATACAGAGCACCTCGTAACACATTATCTGTGCAAGAACTCCTAGACCTGATTGCTCAAGTGACCCTGAATTACCCTAGGTTGGTGATCATGGGAGACTTCAATCTACACATCAAAACCCTAGATACCACCACAGCTGCCTTTCTGGACACAATGACAACACTAGGATTTACACAGGTGATCAATTCTCCAACCCACGAAAAGGGTCACATACTAGACCTGGTGTTCTACAAAATAGGTGGATATCCCAGAATTCTGGGATAACAGTATTGAAATAACACCGCTATCATGGTCAGCCCATTTTCTAATTAAATTCTCCCTATGTGACCACCTAAAACAAATGGCACCTCCCAGAGTTTGGAAGGAGATCAGAGACAAAAAAAAGGTGACCACTGAGAATTTCCTAGAGGCCCTGGACTATCCACATGTAGATGAAAAGACAGTGTCAGAACAAGTTGGCATCTGGAATACGCACTTAGCCAAGACCTTAGAGAAAACAGCACCGCTAAAAAAGGTCTTATGCCCCACTCACAAACGCTCACCTTGGTTTTCTCCAGAACTTCGGATCCTTAAACGCGAAGGATGAAAACTGGAAAGGAGATAGCGCGAATCTCACCTGGTTGAAGACAGGCTAAACTGCAGGAAGCACATGGCAAAGTACCACCAAGCCTTAACAGCAAACAAAAAACAGTATTTCTCTCAATGCATTGCACAGGCTACCAATTCAACCAAGCAGCTGTTCAGTATAGTAAACAGCCTACTGCAACCCCCACAACAAACCAACCTCCCCAGTCTAAACTGAACTGCAATGATTTTGCTGCATACTTTGCCAACAAAATAAAAAATCTCCATCAGGATTTACAGGCAATCCCACCCAGTGCCCAACCAGTCAACCAGAGGTGCACAAACTCACCCCCTCCTAACAGAGACAGATGGAACACAAAAATTGTGAATGCCTCTCTTTCTTTTTTTTTAAATTATATTTTTATTAAAGATTTTGCCTTACATAGAATGCAAAAGTAAACACATAATCAAACAAAACCCCCCTTAAAAAAAAAAAAAAAATTCGTTATTAAAAGGCAATACCTGGTGTCTTTTTTCAACAGTTTGCCTGTGTTGTCATCCATGGAGTATGGTCAGGTGGATTCTCTCTCTTGCAATATTTATTTGTTGTATTTGTATCCCATATTGTCCCACCTCGATATGGCTAATATAGTTAATAATATAGTCATTGCATGTGTTCATATGTAATCAAAATGGTATTTCTGTTGGTCCCTGTTTTTTCAGGCAGGTTGTACTTTCAGTGGTACCATTTACTACTTTACTGCCTCTTTCATGAGTTATTCTATGCTGCTGTTCTAATTTATATTCTCTACCACCATACTTGCATTTTTCTCATTATAAATGAAACTAATTTCTCTTAATGTGCAAGGATTAAACAATCCTATAAAACGTAAGAAGGTATTGCTGTACTTTGGGAGACTGCAGGCTGACATTGTTCTAGTTCAGGAGACTCATCTTTTGGCCCCTGATGTAGTTGGATTCCAGGATCAGTTCTATTCTCTTGTTGCTGCTTCTTCTGCTGCATTTAAAAAGAATGGGGTTGCAATTCTAGTGCGGAAATCACTTTCCTTTTCCATTATAAAACAATGTTCTGATAATGAGGGAAGATGGATATTGGTGCACTTACAAATACGGGATTTCCAGTTGTTAATAGGAAACTTGTATGCCCCTAACTCTGACTCCCCCTCGTTTTTTCACAGTGTAATCTCTGAGATTGTTTCCTTTGGAGCTGACCTTATTCTCCTTGGTGGTGATTTCAATCAGGTACAAGATCCTATTCTGGACAGAAAATCCAAGTGCCCCTCTAGGGGATCGAAAGCTCTCCATAAGATACAGGATCTCAAGACGATTCTAGGTCTTTTAGATCCTTGGCGTGTTTTCCATCCCACAGACCTGGGTTTCACTTTTTACTCACCTCCTCATGGAAGTTTTTCACGGATTGACTACTTTTTAATCTCCTCTAATTTACTACCTCATGTATGTAATTCTGAGATACTTAGTAGAGTTCTCTCTGATCACTCGCCAGTATCTCTTCAGTTAGCTGATATCTTACCAGTTCAGAATAAATCGTATTGGAGATTTCAATCCATGCTGTTGCAGGATGATGTTTTTATTCAATTTATACAGTCCAAAATGGAAGAGTTTTTTCAATTTAATCTCTTAGAGGAACATAAAGCTCTCTTGTGGTGGGATGCCTTTAAGGCTACTGTCAGAGGTCATATCATTAGTTATTCTGCCATGGCCAATCGTAGGCGCAGAATGGACCTGCTAGAGAAAACTGCCAAACTTAAGTTGTTGGAAAATCAGTTCATTGTAGATAATGAACCAGCTACTCTTATGAGCTTGCAGAAATTAAAATATGATTTAAATACCACTCTCTCAAGGGAGGCGTTGAACATCATTCATGCTCACAAATCCACATTGTATGCTGAGAGTAATAAAGCAAGCCACCTTCTTGCGCAGTACTTGAAAACTAAAAAAAGTAGGAATAGGATTTTGCAAATTGTTGATTCCTCGGGGGTCATACACGTCAAAGATGATGCCATTGCCCAGCAATTCCAATTGTACTACAACAAATTATATGACTCTGAAGTTCAATTTTCTGAGGGGCCTTTTGAGGAATTTGGGAACCATCTTGATAGGCCTCTTATAGATGTCTCTCAAAATCAAGCTTTAGAACAATCAATCTCACATAAGGAGATCCTAGAGGCCATTCACTCTCTTTCGCCAGGTAAGTCGCCAGGGAATGATGGTTTCACTGTAGAATTTTATCAGAGGTTTGCGGAGTTTCTGGCGCCCAAGTTGCAAGCCCTCTATAATTCTCTCTTATTACATGAGGGTCAAACTGGCTCCTTCCACCAGTCCACGATTGTTGTTATACCTAAACCAGACAGAGACCCGGCCAAAGTTGAGAATTATAGACCTATTTCTCTGATTAACATAGATAACAAAATTTATGCAAAAATCCTGGCACTCCGCCTTCAACATATTGTCCCAGACATAATCCATAGGGATCAGAATGGATTTACAGTAGATAGACTGGCTAGCGATAACTCTAGACTTTTCTGGACTATTCTGGCGCATGTTGAGGGCTCTCGGGAGCCTTTTCTAGCGGTTTCACTTGATGCTGAGAAAGCTTTTGATAGAATTGAATGGCAGTACTTGTTTCACATCTTGGCTTGGTTTAATTTTAGCCCATCCTTTATTAAAATGATTAAAATATTGTATACTAATCCAAAGGCCTCAATCTCAGTGAATGGTAATAATTCTCACTTTTTTCCTCTAAAAAGAGGCACAAAACAAGGCTGTCCACTGTCACCTCTCCTTTTCAACATTGCCTTGGAGCCATTAGCTATAGCTATTAGAGCTCATTCGCATATTTCTGGTGTCTCTGTTGGAGGGGAGATGTTTAAACTTTTCATCTATGCTGATGATATATTGCTATATACCACACCAAATTCTCTTCCCAGTGTATTGGAAGTAATCAATTCTTTTTCTTCTCTGTCTGGTTATAAGATAAACTGGTCTAAGTCAGCCATAATGCCGCTCAATTCCTTCATGCATAGAGCTCAGGTATCTCAATACCCATTTTCCTGGGAGCCTCACAAAATTAAGTATTTGGGAGTATGGTATTCCAAATCGGTTGATCAAAGTTTGTCCCTCATTAAGGACCAAATCTTATCTTTAACTGCTTCCATTCTAAATGTCTGGTCTCCGCTATATCTAACGTGGTGGGGGAGGGTAGAGGCTATCAGGATGGTTCTGGCTCCAAAACTAAATTACATTTTTAGTATGACTCCCCTCTCCTTTCCCAACTCATTCTACAACAAACTTGATTCCCTCCTAATTAAGTTTTTATGGAGGCAGAAGCCTCCCCGTATTGCGCTCAAGAAGCTTAAATTACCAAAAGATCTGGGAGGTCTTAATGTTCCTGATTTTAAGTACTATCACAAGGCTTTCCGGCTTGCCCAGTCTTTAAGGTGGTTCCAAAGGGAATTATCTCACCTCACGCCTCGATGGCAGAGATTTGAGGCAGCGTTGGTGCACCCGTGCCCTTTATCTCTACTCCCGTATGCAGATTTGTACCCCTATACCAGACGCATTCGGCTGTTAAAGGCCTCTGCCTCTGATATCCGTACGTTTAGGGCTGGCCTTGGAATCCGTGCTATCTCTTTGGAAGATATATCTCTCTGGTATAACTCTGGTTTTCCAGCTGGTCTCCTGCAGTCTCAAACAGCGGAATGGCAAGAAAGGGGTGTATGGCAGCTGTCGCAACTGTATATTGCTGGTACCCTGTTATCGCCTGCTACTATGTCTGCATTGTATAATGTTTCTTTGCTAGATTCCGACACATGGAAGGAAATCTCTACATGTTTTGCAACCTTTCAGGTCTCCAATTTACTTAGCTCGAACCCTTCAGAGTTTATCTCCTTTTGTCACACCATTACATCAGGTCGTAAGAAGGCTTCTTTGCTATATAAAAAACTTCAGAATCTACATGCTGATACAGTTGCTCCATTGAGGATATCTTGGGAAGCGGAGTTTGGTTTGGATGCGTCTGAATTTGATTGGTCTACCTTCTGGCTTAACTCCATACGTCCCACGAAGTCAGCAGCAATATCTCAATCCTCATACAGTATTTCATCTTTCATAAAGCTTATTGGACTCCTGCTCGAGTGGCCAGAATCACTAAGAGTATCAACTTCAACTGCTGGTCTTGTCAGGAAAGAGATGGCTCACTGGCACATATGGTTTTCTACTGTAAAAATGTCAGAGCTTACTGGCAATTAATTTGGGCAAAAATGTGTCGTATCTTTCATTTGCCTGAGACCACTGCGATCTCGTATGAGGTTGTGATCTTACGAGCTTCTTGTCCTACTATCCCTCTTTTGGAGTCTGATAAGAAATTGTATAACATACTGCTAGCTGTTGCCTTACATTTAATTGTCTCCAATTGGAAAAATAATGTGTACCTGAATTATAATGAATGGTAGAGTTATGTATGCGTGATCAGAAAATATGAAATAATTTTGGCTCATAGACGCCGAAATATTAGGTCTGTTTTGAAGACCTGGGCTCGTTTAGACCTTTTTTGTCAGGAGCCACATAGCACGCCTTGAACTTGAATGCCTCTCTTTCTAATGGGCAACTACCAACAGCATTAAAAAGGGCAGTGATTCGCCCTCTGCTGAAGAAAAACAACCTTGACCAGGACAAACTTGAAAGTTACAGGCCAGTATCCAACATCCCGTTTCTAGGGAAACTCATAGAACAGTCTGTGTTCAACTTAATGAATGGCTAGAAAAGAGTAACTGGCTAGATCCATGTCAATCTGGATTCAGACCTGGTTATGGAACAGAAACGGTCCTCGTATCCCTGCTAGATGATCTTCACAGAAACCGAGACAAGGGATTCGCCTCGATGTTAGTACTGCTAGATTTCTCAGCAGCTTTTGACACTGTGGATCATGATATCTTGCTAGCACGACTGACAGAAACAGGTATCAATTGAACAGTACTTGCCTGGTTCAGATCCTATCTATCACTCAGGCAACAATCCATAATGTTTGGCAGCAACTCATCACCACCATGGACATTAACCTGTGGGGTACCACAGGGATCGATACTGTCACCTATTCTGTTCAATATCTACCTCAAGCCAGTAGCTGAGCTGATTTGGTCAATAGACACTCAGTTCTACATCTATGCGGATGATGTGCAGCTACTCATACCCATTGAACCTGACTTACCTACAGCCTTGAATAAACTGATTACTTGTCTAACATCAATTCAAGAATGGGCTAAACACAACAAACTTTGCCTGAACCCAAGTAAAACTGAGCTTCTCTGGGTCCCTAAAAGAAGTGGATACATACCTGACATCAAAATCCCTTTTGGGAAGTATGAACTCCCCCTCAAATCACAAGTCAGGAACCTTGGAATACAGTTAGATTCAACACTTACTCTGATTCTCCAAATCCAAGCAACCTTCAAGAGCTGTTTCTACTATTTGTGACAGCTACGCTGCCTCTCTCCTTACATTGAGAAGGTAAATCTTATCCCAGTTGTGCATGCCATGGTAACATCAAGACTGGATTACTGCAATGCACTATACAATGGTCTGACTACAAAGGGCCTGCACCAGCTCCAGTTGATTCAGAATGCAACAGCAAGACTCATAGAAGGTTGCAAGCGATGTGATCACATCACACCATTTTTGCAAAAACTTCATTGGCTACCAGTACAATACAGGGCTAAATTTAAAACTCTATGTCTGATCTTCAAGGCCCTGAAAGGAAATGGCCCTGAGTATCTGAAGAATAGGATGATCCTCCACACAGCGCCAAGGACACTAAGGTCCTCCCAAGAACTTTCACTAACTACACCCTCTCCAAAAGACATTACACGATGTAATACCTGCAAGCGAGCCTTCTCCGGAGTAGCCCCCATACTGTGGAATGCATTGCCTGCATATGAGTCCATCCATTGCTCAACTTTATCAACTATAATCTTTCATATCTCCTCTAAATTAAATACCTGAGGTTTCACTGGAGAGAAAATAGCTGAAAAAGCTGGTAGATCTCCAGAGATGATCCCGGAATCAAAGCCACCTGGGCAGAATCTTCATGGCCTGTGAATACACTGGGTATATTCTCCACTGCTGCTTGACCGCTCTACACTTCTGCTGCGGCCCCCACAGCAATGGCTCCAGATGAGCTCAAACTAGGAGATCCAATTATGTGATCCAGCTGCATTTCCACCAGTGCAGAAGCTTCCTCATAGTGACTGGTTGGACTTCCTGGTGGTTCTCTTGCCTCGGGAGAAAGTGAAATGCTGCTGTCCAGAAGCAGAAGCGATAACGCCTCACCCTCACCATCATTCAGAGCACTCTTGGATGGTTGTCTGGCTGCTTAGTGCTCCATCATCTAGAGAAGCATAGGAGTAGAGGAAACTGCCCTAGCTAGACACCACCAGGGTTCTGATCTTCCCACGGCATTTCGAAGGCATCATGAAGGTAAGAGGAGCGGCAGCCACAACGTCTCAGCTCTGGGGTTCCATCTTCTCATACTTTTTTAAACTAGCTTTTGGAAACCAAAACCTCCTTCCTTAGGTCAGGACAGTATTACCATAAAAGCAGAATATTCTGAGGAAGATGTTTTTAGCCTTTGAAAGCTAACTGAAAAATATATTGCAATAGTCCAATAAAAAGGTATCAGAATTTGGTGGCAGTCAACATTCTAAGAAGTTCATAGTGTCTAACAGTTTCCCATGGAAAGAAATTGTGCTCTAAGAATACCAGTTCAATGTGTGTGGATTTTGTCAAAGATATTATATTTTTTAATCTTGAACGATGACTTTGGTGTGTTCTGTCCCTTTGTCCCTACAGACACATATTGATTCTTTTAACGTAGTTCTTTCCAACGTTTCATATGTTAGAAAACATAAAAAGAGAGAAATAAAATGACAGTTATTGGCTTTGCTTTTAACCTTTCTAACAGGACAAGCTGCAGCAATGAAGCTAAATCAATGCATTTCAAGTAACATTTCACAGCCAAATTGAATTAAACAAAAATGAAAGGAAAATCTGAGGTCAAACCTAAAAGCTGTTCTCCTAGCTATGAAGGTCATCCCTAAGGCAACTAAATGTTACAAATCAGAGTAAATCCTTGCAAATCTGCAGAAAGCCTGCCCAATTAAATATGCTGATATCAATTACTGCATTTAGCTTTAAAATATCATCCTTCAGAGTAAGAGGTCCGACAACAACTTTAGTCAGAAATCGCACTTTGAACCGTCTAAAACTGACAAGAGAATTAGCAATTTTATGGTTTAAGATGGTGATATACTTTAAGGGGAGAAGTTATCAAGATGCAATAAAAGTGTACTTTTACCACACCTTGATTTACCGCAAAAACCTTCAGTATCTGACTTCCATCCCACGAGCAGCATTATTCCAACTGCCTGATTTCAAAGCAGTGGCTCAACGGTCCCCGGCTGGAGTGGATCAAATTGGTGGGGGGGGATTGCGCTATATGTTAAAGAGGGGAATTGAGTCAATCAAAATAAACATTCTACATGAAACATATAGTAGAGTGGAATCTTTATAGATAGAAATTCCAGGTGTGAAGGGAAGCAATATACTGGATATACTGGTAGGGCTGTACTACTGTACACAGGGACAGAACGAACAGTCAGAGGAAATTAGGAAAGCTGGCAAACTAGGCAACATTATAATAATGGGTCATTTCAATTATCCTAGTATTGACTGGATAAATGATACATCAGGGAGTGCTAGGGAGGTGACCCACAATATACTAGTCTGCTTGTTTCAGTCCTTATCCTCAGTTTGCAATTCCACATCATTATTCAGATCTGCATTCTCCCTCACATTCTTTGTGACCTTGCAAGTGAGGAAACTTATGGCTAAGTTGTGGGCATGCCTTCACAGCTTCTCCTATACAAATGTTCAGGTGATAAGAACTTCTGTCATGATTAGGATACAGTAACTCAAAAATGAACAGCATGAGAGGGGATGGTTAATTGCATTCAATCATATGCCTAACCTAACCACTTGCCTGGTAGACAACTTGCAGACATAAATCAACAAAATGCATTTATCTAATGTTGCACAGCAGGTGCCATATTGCTGGGCTGAGGATCAACCAAAAAGCAGAATGGGAACTTAGCTTGGCAAGTAAGGAGGAGTGGCCTAGTGGTTAGGATGGTGGATTTTGGTCCTGGCTGGGGAACTGAGGAACTGAGTTTGATTCCCACTTCAGGCACAGGCAGCTCCTTGTGACTCTGGGCAAGTCACTTAACCCTCCATTGCCCCATGTAAGCTGCATTGAGCCTGCCATGAGTGGGAAAGCGCGGGGTACAAATGTAACAACAAAAAGATAGGTTACCTGTGTGTCTATGATTGAATAAGCTCCAACCTTTTGCAGTGGAGGCCAGAACAACTGGTGAATATGGGTGCTGGGTTGAGACAAAGCTTGGGTTGCTTGGTTATGGTTATTATTGTTAAAATATGCCAATGATGCTGCAGCCTTCTCTAACATAGCACACTGTTCAGTATGTCTTTATAGCTGGGTATTATGAAGGGTGGCAGGGTAGAATGGGAGAGGGAAGCCCACCTGCCTATTTTAGAGAAGGGATCAAGAGCTGGTCTCTGCTGGCCTCGCCATTAACATGGCAGCAGGGATCCAGCACACATCAGGTGGCCTGGGGCCCATTCTCCTCTTCCCCTTCCTTGTGGCCTTAAGTGGATGTAGGGAAAGCCCACTGGTTCAGTCTCAAAATTGGAGCATCTGACCCATGGGCTGGGAAAAGGGAAGGGGCCTTGTAGGAGTAAAAGGAGCACTTGGCAGCATGTCACTATTTTGGCATTACATCAGACCACTAGAATCAACTCCCTACCCATGCTGAATTGCTGTTACTATAAATACAGGATCCTTGCTAGATCCTCTAGGTTAGTCATAGACCCAGGGAGATGATTATAGTTAGATAGAACATTTTGGGGTTACTTTTCCATCACAATTTGATAAGTGCCATTAAGTTTGATAATATATTTATGTCAATGTCATCTGCTGAATCATGTTATTTGATTATTTAGCACCCAAGCTTTGACTAACTAGTAAGTATTAATGATAGGTTAAATACGACAAAAGCACAGTTCACCAGAAAGGATAATAAGCTGGTTAAAAAGCATATTGGACACCTAGTTGGTAGGTATGGTGGGTGCCATATCGCTGGGCTGGGGATCAACCAAAATGCAGAATGGGATCCTAGCTTGGCAAGTAAGGTGAGTTGCCTGTGTATTGGTGATCAAATGTGCTCCAAACTTTTGCAAGAAAGCCAGAACATAGATGCTGGGTTGAGGTGAGGCTTGAGTTGCTTGTTTATGGTTATTGTTGTTGAAATGTGCCAAAAATGTGGCCATCTCTAATCCATTGTGCTGTTCAGAATATATTTAAGACTGGGTATTACTAAGTGTGTAGGAGTATGATGGGAGAGGGGATCCCTCCTGCCTATGTTACAGCTCATGCCACAACTGTCTGATAAATTGAAACAATTTTAACATAACCACAGATACCCAGCTACATGCTCATTTATAAGTACTTCTCATAAAAAAAATGTTCTGAGCATGATGCTACTATATTACCACTTTATAAGAATGCATTTTCCAAAATGACTTACTGCTTTAGGTCTGACATTTTAATGGTCTTTATTTCACATGAATACTTTTTTAGGTTATCCTTTCATGAACAAAAATGGTTACTGGAGACAAAGCAATAGATGCAACAAACCAGTCGTTCCTTTATCTAATAATTTACAGGACTTTCCAATTAGGATGTGAGGGTATCTACATTCCCTCACTTAGGGGTCCTTTTACAAAGGTGCGTTGAAAAATGGCTTGTGGTAATGTAGGCGCGGGTTTTGAGCGCGCACCGATCCATTTTTTAGCACACCTGTGTAAAAAAAAGGCCTTTTTTTGCCAAAAATGGACGTGCGGCAAAATGAAAATTGCTGTGCGTCCATTTTAAGTCTGAGACATTTCCTCCAGCCATTGACCTAGCGGTAAAGACTCATACGGTAACCAGACGGTAATGACCTACATGCGACAAATGCCACTTGGCGCACGTCCGATAAGCGCGCCCAAAAATAAAACATATTATTCAGATGCGTGAATTGAACGTGTGCCAAAAATGAAATTACTGCAAAAGCCATGCGGTAGTCGACAGTAACTCCATTTTGGTGTGCATTGGGCACTTATACGGCTTAGTAAAAGGGCCCCTTAAAGAAGCCCAAGAATGTGAGAAGAGAGTAAAAGCAGTGACTAGAAATGTGGAATCAGCTCCAGCCTCAATAGGGAGCTGCGTAACAGGTTTGCCCTATGAACCACAGATTCAATCTCTGGGGGGAAAAAAAAAATAGAAAAGGGAATCCACCAGAAACGCTGAGCTTGATAACTTTGTAATGACTTGTCAGTCCAGTCCCAAATAATTTTTTTACTCATCATTCTCCCAAAGTCCTCCATTTCTTCTACTCAGGTCTGAGTTTCACATGCACTTCTTTAGGAGGAAATATACATATCTTGCAATAGAATACCATTCACAAACACCCAAAAATTCTATGCACACTCAACTCACTCACTACAAACTAACCACATAATCAATACATAAAAACTATGTGTGAAAACTATTTGAAAACTATGTACGACCACCTAAACTTCTGGAAAAAAACTAAAAACTAGCCTGTTTAAAAAAGCTTACCCTACCAATCCAACATAAATGCCTGATCTCTGCAACACAATATAACCAAAATACGTAATGGACATAACACAACTCTCCCGATGTACGATTCCCAAACGCGGCTGTGCCACATGAACTCTATCTTACCACAATATCACTTTGTATTTGTTTACACCGGAGGCAGCAAACGGTCAAATGTAAGCCACATTGAGCCTACAAATAGGTGGGAAAATGTGGAGTACAAATGTAACAAATAAATAAACTTTAAAGACAGGCCTTTTAGCTCTTACAATTGAAGCAATAGACAACTATCTCTTTGCACTCTGGTCCCAGGGTGGGGCTTAGGGAGGAGTCTACGTCTTATATCGTCAATTATTTTTATTGATGACATATAAAAGAAGTCCACACAAACAGTTAAGTAACATTCTAACCATATCATAGATACTTCACATTTTTGCTTTCTCTAAACAGCATCATCAATTCTTTAACATTTTTCCCCCCTCCCTTGAATAACAAGATTTAATGTCTAAAAGCAAAATTCCGGATGGGGTAGTCCCGAGGGGACTGGACTCTGATGTCCCCCCAAGACTCCCCAGGCCGGCACATTATTATCTACTTATTCCCTCCCTCCCCTCCCTGCGACTCATTATTTAGTTCTGGGAATGAATGTTCGGGGCTCCATGAGCCAGTCATATGTTCAAGAGGGAACTCTTAGCTCTTGGGGGCATAGAGTCCAGAAACGGACCCCATCTCGAGCAGAATTTGTCCAACTCAGTCGGATTTCCGTCTTTTATCATCATTCTCTCAAAGCGTAACAGTTGCACCATCCGCATTTGCCAATTCTGGAGTGAGGGACCTTTTGGGGATAGCCAATCCACCAGAATAGTCTTTTTTGCAATCATAATGGCTCGCTGTACAAAGAGAGTGAGCCCTTTTGGCCAGGGAGCCCGCAGACAGGGCTTCCCGAACAACAGCATCGGAGAACAAGACCACCTAGTCCTCCACAAGGCTGAAACCCGTTGTAGTAAAGTCGTCCAAAAATTCTTCACTGCAGGGCAAGTCCAGTACATGTGTCCCAAGGTCGCTCCCGCAGTATGGCACTTGGGGCACGCCCCATCAGGGGAAACCCCCACATGAAACGCCCGTCGAGGCGGCATATGCATCCGAAACACAAAACGATACTGTAGTTCCCAATGATCAGTTAAGGGTGACACTCTGTAAAGGGCCAATACATGTTCTTTAAGCAAGCCTGATGAAATGTCTACCTTCAGGTCTCTGCTCCAGGCCTCAGCATATTTACCAAAGTCTGGCTCCACAGCTGTGTCTTTAATATGTCGGAAGTGAAACCTCAATGGGACTTTTTGTGGTGATCCCAGCGAGAATGCCAGTGGTAATTCCTCCTGCACATCCTCAGCCAAGGCCTCCCAAGTCAAACTCTTCGTATAATGCAATAGTTGCCAATAATGAAAGTAGTCTTTAGGGCGGAGCAGCCCTCGATCCTGCAGTTTCTGAAACGATTGCAACTTTCCTTTTCGTGTTAAGATCTGGTGTAGGTAGATTATACCTCGCGCTCTCCATTGTTCAAAAATTTTATATATCAAACCAGGCTGAAATTCAGGGTTCCCGCAGATTGGCAGCAGTGGGGTGACTTTTGGCGAAAATTGATGTAATCTGCAAATCCAGCTCCAGGCTCTCTGTGCTTGCGGCAAAAGGTTTGAAATGCGTAGTACTGGAGAGGCCCCTCCACTCCCATGTAGGCAACTACTAAAGTGAGTGGGTGCAAACAACCGTAGTTCTATTGTGGTGGCCGAGAAATCCGCAGAGTTGCGGAACCAGTCTGTGACATGTCTCATTGCACAAGCAATCCCCAAATGTCTCACACTCTGCAGGCCCATCCCTCCGTACTCTTTCGGTACATACATACTCTCCAATGGGAATCTCGGCTTTTTTCCCCACCACAGAAATTTCCTTAACATTCCATTCAATCGTTTCTCGTCCCTGTTGGTAAGGTGTAGGGGCAAGGTTTGGAACATATATGACCAGCAGGGGATAATCGTCATGTTGTATAATGTTATACGTCCTGACAAAGAGATAGGAAGACCCCGCCATTGCTCAAGTTTCCTCGCTGTATCTTTCATTAATTTTTGGATATTTATCTCATACAAACCACTTAATGTATTGGGGATTAATACACCTAAGTACTTCATCTCTGTCCTTGCCCTCTGCAGCGAGAAGTCATCTGGGTCGGGGCCATCCAGTCGCTCAGGTAGCCTCTTTATGTGTGATTTTTCCCGGTTAATTTTGAACCCTGACAGTACACTAAAGCATTCTGTCTCCTCAAGCAGTGCTGGCAGTGCCGACCTCGGGGACTCTGATATTATCAATAGATCATCCGCAAAGGCTAACACCTTTACTTTCTCTCCGCTTACTGTCACCCCTGACACCCCCTCTCCCTGTTGGATATTTTTAATCAATGGTTCAATGGATAGCACAAAAAGGAGCGGAGAGAGGGGGCAGCCTTGCCTAGTCCCCCTCGCGATGGGAAATTGTTGTGTTCTAGATCCATTAACCAGCACAGCTGCTCGAGGATTTGAGTATAGCGACTGGATAGCCCCATAAGCCCAACCCCCTACATCCACATGCCTCAACACCGCAAACATATAATCTCAGCCTACTTTATCAAATGCTTTTTCAGCGTCCAGGCTGACCAGCATCGCTTCACCGCCTGAACGCTGAATTTGGGCTTGGGCTAGTAGTAATCGTCGCACATTAATTCCTGAGTGCCTATTGCGCATGAAACCCACTTGTTCCTGCCCGATAAGACTGGGTAGGGACTCCTGTAGTCTATTAGCTAGCAGTTTAGCTAGGATCTTTATATCTACATTGATTAAGGAGATAGGCCGGAAAGAGCCAGCCTGGTTCTCCAGCTTTCCTGGCTTTGGCAATAGTGTTATTAGTGCCTCATTTGCATAAGCAGGAAACTGTCCTTGAGCTACTACCTCCTCAAAATACGAGTGCAGGGGGCCCACTATGTGCGGATTTAAGATTTTATAAAATTCACTAGAGAAGCCATCTGGGACTGGAGCTGAGTTCGCAGGGAGTGACCTAATGATATCCTGAAGTTCCCTTCCCGTAATAGGCCTATTCAGGACCTCTACCTCTGCTGCCTTAAGTGTCAGCATTCTGGCCTTCCGCAAATAATCTGTCACCGCCTCCAATGATGGTGGGGATATATTTTTATATAGTTCACTATAGAAGTGCTGGAACACCTGTTTTACTCCTTCCCTCCCATTCTGAATATGTCCTTTCCGGTCTTTTACCGCCACTATCGCTCTAGGGCCACTCCAGGCCTTGACTACCCTTGCTAACATGGCACCTGATTTGTTCCCATACCTCTGGAACCGGAATTTCCTAACTGCTTGGGCTCTCGAGGCTCTTTCATGTAAAAGTGAATTTAATGTTATTTGAGCTATTTTCATCTGCTCCTTATTATAGCTCGATGGAACCGCCGCAAACCGGCGCCTAGCTCTCCCAAGTCTACGTTCTAGATGGATAATTGCCCCATTAATCTTGCGCTGCTGTTGTACAGTAAATGCAATCACTGCACCCCTCAAAACTACTTTCGCCGCTTGCCAGAATAGTAGGGGAGTATCCCTATGTTCTTTGTTAAATTGTGAGTATTCCCCCCAACTCTTTAGCAGGTGCTGTTTAAATGTTGGGTCTGATGCTAGGTACGTGGGAAATCTCCACTCTCTTCCCCCAATCCCCAGGTCTCGATCCTCTAAATCCAACCACACCATGGAGTGGTCCGAGATCTCTTCCGGGCCTATCTCCACTTCACTCACATAGGGAAACACCCGCTGATCCACCAAAATGTAATCTAGACGAGAGAAAGTCCCATGGGCCCTAGATAGGTGGGTGTATTCTCGCTCCTCTGGATGTAAAGTGCGCCAAGAATCCACCACTTCAAGTGCTTGGATGAACTGTGATAGAGCCCTCACCTCCGGGCCTCCCCGGGTTGCCCTTCTAGGGGACGAGCAGTCAAGTGTGGGGTCAGCCACTAAATTAAAATCCCCCATCACAAGCAGCGGCAGTGACCCATGAGGGAGGCACACTTGGACTAGGTGGTCGTAAAAGGATCTGTCATATAAATTCGGACCGTATAGCGCTACTACTAAGTACTCCACATGGTGCAGCCAGAGACGCACCACCACATATCTCCCCCCTGGGTCACTACCCACCAGGTGTATTTTCGCCACTACTCCCTTTCGAATTAAGATTGCAACCCCACTCTTCCTTCCTTCGGCCGCTGCCCCGTGTACCTCACCTACCCATGTTCTCTTCAACTTTTGTAACTCCTCTTGAGATAATCTCGTCTCTTGGATACAAGCCACATCTGCATGGTGTCTCTTTAAGGCTTGCAAAATCTTTGCCCTCTTAATTGGGGATGTAATGCCTCCTACATTCCATGTTATGAATCTAGTCCGAGCACCCCCCCTTCCTGAATGAAGTTATTTCCATAGTTACCAAACCACATTAAGAGTATGGGAGACTCTGGTGCCCAGCTCCACCCGAGTCTCCCCGCTCCATCACCCGACATCTCAAGGACATTCACCGTGCACCCAGTCCCCTTCTGTTCTGTGACCCTCCCTTCCCGCCTCTCCCCTACACTCCCCCACCCCAAACCCCAAACTCCCCCACCCCTAATTCCTCCCCCCCTTATCACCTTTGACCTCTCCTTTCGCAACATCTACTAGGAGAGCTCCGGTCAATTAATGGTAGGGGCCCCCCTCCCCATCCCCCTTTTTCTCCTTTCAATCCTCTCATCTTTGCTGCGCTAGAATTACAATAATTTACAACAATTCAACAAATCCGCAAACATACAGATTCAAGTTAACTTCATAACATTTAACTGTGGTACAACTCTGTGCAAGCTTTGCTCTAGCTGTGTTACAGCTGCAGTGCGCCTGCGATCTTAGACCATCACAGCCTGCTACCTGCTCATGTGTTCCCCCTTCAGCCATTGTGACCAGGGGAGGATGAGGGATTGTCCCGTAGGAGGGACTGGGCCTCTTCCGGAGAGTGATACATCTTCCAG
This sequence comes from Microcaecilia unicolor, assembly GCF_901765095.1. Lineage (NCBI taxonomy): Eukaryota > Metazoa > Chordata > Amphibia > Gymnophiona > Siphonopidae > Microcaecilia > Microcaecilia unicolor. The sequence continues at coordinate 93,575,418 of NC_044039.1, forward strand.
CCCCCCTGTTCCAACACCTTGAGCTGAGCTGGATACAATAGCATGAATCTTTGGTTTTTCGCTGCCAAATGGCGGCACAGAGGTCCAAATGCTTTCCTGCACTCCTGTAGGGCAGCGGAGTAATCCTGGAAAATTTTTACTGCTGTTCCATCAAATGTGAGTGAGTCCCATTTGGATCTGGCGCCTCTCAGAATTTCTTCCTTGTGCAAGAAATTATGAACTTTTATGATGACCACTCTCGGTCTGTTTCCTCCTTCAGTTCTCCTGCCCAGACAGTGTGCTCTCTCCAAGCACAGTGGCCCACTGCTATCAGAGAGAGCAAATTCAGATTTGAGCCAACTCTCCAATTGCGTGGGCAGAGAGCGATCTGACACTGATTCGGGAATTCCAATCAGGCAAAGATTAGACCTGCGAGACTTGTTTTCCAGGTCATCTAGATGTTTTGCCTGGGCTCGCAATGAATTCTGTAGGTCCTGCAGCAGTGATCCTCTGCCCGTGTTTGAGTCCTCCAGCTCTGAAACTCGTACTTCGAGCTCCCCCGTCCTCCTTGTCGTTTCTCCCAGTAGCGATTCTACACCCGCAATCTGGTCAGATAAGTTTGTCAGCTCCAGTTTCAAAGCCTCTCTCACCGCTTCTGTTATCTGTTGAAGCTGCAACGGGTGGAATTGTGGAGGGCGTTCGGGGACTGGGCTGGGCGCCATCTTGGATTCTTCCGACCCTCGGTGCTTCTCAGCTGTTTTTTTCGGCGATTTTGACGCTGAAGCCCGGGTTTCCTTTGTTACAAAGGGATCCATATATATGCACAAGGTGCGCTCACGTTTTGTAGTTATTTTTCGTCTGGTTTTCGCTCGTTATGCGGGGAATGGAGAAGAGGGAGCCCCAGACAGAAGATAGACGCGACTTCCTCTCTCAAACCATCACGTGACCTACTTCTTCTTCCACTCGTCTACGTCTTATATAAAGGGAAAGTTGGGAAGCCACACTGAAGGAAACTGGGCCATAGTCTGAAGAATGCAGTGCATGTTATAGGATACCAAATTTCCTTCCCACACCCCCACCCTAACCCCCTTTGTGGCTTTTACATATTGCATTCATTTCATTTCAAGGTGTTCTTGAGTAAACCTGTGTGACATTATTTCCTGCCTGCAGGTGGGTTGTAGCTGCAACCAAAGCTAGGTGGGTGGTGGCAGGTGGGCAGGCTGGGACAGGGCTTGACCTCAACAAAAAGGCAATTGTTTTGGGTATCTTATTACAAAAGGACAATTTCCTGAACACTTTTGTTGATATATATATAGATAGATAGATAGATAGATAGATAGATAGATAGATAGATAGATAGATAGATAGATAGATAGATAGATAGAATTTTTGTTTACACATATCTGGAACTTGTGTTAAACTCCATAAAAGGAAAAGCAGTCAGGACTGAGCTGGGCCCCCCCCCCCCCCCCCGGGTGACCTTACAATAGATGGGTTAAAGGGGTTAAGTGAAGGTCACTGAATCCAAGGACATTACTGATTTGTTGTAGAGGAGGGAACTTCCATTCCCATAGGTGTCAGAGCACTCATAGACCAAAGGAGCCTCATGGGTAGCACTTGATAAATGATTAACCTTTTTCAAGGTGACAGATAAACAACTTGCAGAAATATTTTGTTACTATTTACAAGCAAATATTGTCACAATTAAACTAAAAATAGCAAACACATGTTCAGTTATTTAAAATACTCTTAATAGTAACATGAGATTAGTGGCAAAGAAACAAGAACTCTAAGCAACGTATTCAGGACCTATAGATCTAAACTAAAACTTAACAAAGCTTCATCAATCCCTTTGTTCCTGCAACCTTAAAAAAGCAGCCTGTGCAGCTATCATGTCAGTTTATAGTTCACAACTGAGTGCAACTACAAAGTGAAAACTGTAGTCTACAATGACAAGGTTTCTGATCATGCTAATTAACAGCCATTTTATTTAAAATAAACAGATACAACTCTAATTGCCTTTTTTACATAAGAAAGGAAAGATCTTAAAAGTGAACCTTGCAAAAGAAAAGATCAGACAGACGCCTTTAAGGCAAACAAGCAAATTCTGTGATGTAAAAAGCAGACATGGTGTCTAAAACAGCTTTTGGACTGACAGCAGGAAGCAAAAAATAGAAAAAAAAATCCTAAAAGTACAACTTGCAAATAAAAATAACGCATGCCTCTTCTTTTGCACTGTAGCTTTTGAAAATTTCATAGAACCTTTTATTATTAAAATAAATAAATAAAAGCTCTAGTCTCCCTTTCCATACGTACATCACACACTACGTGTGAAGATAATATGGATATTTATCCACCAGTAGGATGCACTTAGTACACTAAATACTAGACATTATGATAACTGCAACAAGATTGAATTATAGTCACAAATAATTGAAGTAAGTCCAACAAATAATTTCAAATAAAAAAACATTTTACAGACAGGCTGGACCATTCAGGTCATTATCTTACATTACATACAACCTGTTTGTTATTTTCTCATATGTAAGTGGACCAACATGCCAACAATTTTTGAAACTTGTCCTTAAATTTATAATTGATTGCCATGTGGAGGGGCATAATCGAACGGGGCGCCCACATTTTCCTGAGGGCGTCCTCGCAGGACGTCCCCCGCCAAGGGGCGGGAAAACCCGTATTATCGAAACAAGATGGGCGTCTATCTTTCGTTTTGATAATACTTTATCATTATCATGTAACCCAAAATCCTTCTGTAATGCCAAATGTCTGAACTGTCCTATCTCCACTATTCATGATGTATTGTAAGCCACTTTGAGCCTGCAAAGAGGTGGGAAAATGTGGGATACAAATGCAACAAATAAATAAAATATGGTCAGGGATGCCCAAATCTCCACATTTAGGTCGACCTTAGAGATGGTCGTGGGAGAAGCCAGCATTTGTAGTGCACTGGTCCCCCTGACATGCCAGGACACCAACTGGGCAACCTAGGGGGCACTGCAGTGGACTTCAGAAAAAGCTCCCAGGTGCATAGCTCCCTTACCTTGTTGTTTGTTACATTTGTACCCCGTGCTTTCCCACTCATGGCAGGCTTAATGTGGCTTACATTGGGGAAATGGAGGGTTAAGTGACTTGCCCAGGGTCACAAGGAGCTGCCTGAGCCTGAAGTGGGAATCAAACTCAGTTCCCCAAGACCAAAGTCCACCACCCTAACCTTTTGTGCTGAGCCCCCCAAAACCCACTCCCCACAACTGTACACCACTGCCATAGCCCTTAGGGATGAAGGGGGGCACCTATATGTGGGTACAGTGGGTTTGTGGTGGGTTTTGGAGGGCTCACATTTACCACAATAAGTTTAACAGGTAGGGGGGGATGGGCCTGGGTCCACCTGCCTGAAGTGAACTGCAGTACCCACTAAAACTGCTCCAGGGACCTGCATACTGCTGTCATGAAGCTGGGTATGATATTTGAGACTGGCATAGAGGCTGGAAAAAATATTTAATTTTTTTATGGTGGGAGGGGGTTAGTGACCACTGGGGGAGTAGGGGAGGTCATCCCCGATTCCCTCCGGTGGTCATCTGGTCATTTAGGGCACCTTTTTGTGCCTTGGTTGTAAAAAAAAGGACCAAGTAAAGTCAGCCAAGTGTTCATCAGGGACGCCCTTCTTTTTTCCATTATCGGCCGAGGATGCCCATGTGTTAAGCACACCCCAATCCCACCTTTGCTACGCTTCCGACACCCCCCCGTGAACTTTGGTCATCCCCGCGACAGAAAGCAGTTGAGGATGCCCAAATTCGGCTTTCGATTATGCCAATTTGGGCGACCCTAGGAGAAGGATACCCATCTCCTGATTTGTGTCGAAAGATGGGCGCCCTTCTCTTTCGAAAATGAGCCCAATAGTGTACTACAGTTTAGCAACCCTGTATTTTTTCTGTCAGAGACAATGTTGATTATGTCATTCAGTATAGCATGAAGCCTCATTTTACACAGCGCATCTAAACTGGAAATGGAACATCCAAATCGGGATATTCACAAAAGTCTGCTAACAGCAAAGCCTTTTGCAAAATACATATAAAGTTATGGGAAGTACACAAGTATTTCTCTAAATGTGCAGTGGAAGCAAGCATTTAGAAAAATACATATGCACAAAAAGAACAGCACAACTCAGCACCAAGTATGTACATGTACATGGTAATTAATTCGTGCCACTTACACATATAAGAACCATAGTCCAGAAAATTACATGCATAAGAACAGCTAATCAAAGAGTCAGGCCCCTAACAGCAACTTACTAAGGAAAGGGAAAAGGGAGGGGACTTGATATACCACCTTTCTGTGGTTATAGTCAAAGTAGTTTACATATTATATACAGGTAGTTAAATTGTACGGAGAGCAATGGAAGGTTAAGTGACTTGCCCAGAGTCTCAAGGAGCTGCAGTGGAAATTGAACCCAGTTCACAAGGATCAAAGTCCACTGTACATACCAGTGGGCTACTCCTCCACTCTGTAAGTTAAAAGGATGTCACATCGAGGAGACAGAATGTTTTTTTTCTGCCTCTCCAGGAATCCCACGCCTCAAGTTCTCTAATTTTGCCTGAAGAACCCCCATAAAATTGTCTCAAACTCTGGTACATCTATTGACAGATATTTGAATCAATCTGGGAAAGGGAAATGGGACTTAATATACTGCCTTTCTGTGGTTTTTCCAACTACATTCAAAGCAGTTTACATTATATACAGGAACTTATTTGTACCTGGGACAATGGAGGGTTAAGTGATTTGCCCACAGTCACAAGAAGCTGCAATGGGAATTGAACCCATTTCCCCAGGCTCAAAGTCCGCTGCACTAACCACCAGGCTACTCCTCCACTCTGGAGGTAAGATATCTGGGAAAGGACCTAAAAAAGAAAGAGATAAAGTGCATGCAGCAGAAGGAAAAATGGTAGACCCCACGTTTGCTACTGGCTCTGTGTTTATACTACAGCTGCTCTCGTAGTTGACAGAAGCGGTGACCATAGCGCTGGAGCCCCATCTAGCTAAGCACTCAGACCAAATTACACATATAGAATACTTACTGTTGGAAACCAACCACCGCACATGTGTCTTTGTTGAAGGATTCCAGTGTGAGTGCTACTCGGAGGCTTGTGGCACTCAAGAAGCAGCTTCAGGAACAGGTGGACAAAATCAATGAGTTGAAAACTGCTCCTGCAGAAGTAACCTGTGGATTGTGAGATTTCCAGAGCACATGGTGGAACAACCTTTACCAGCAATACTGGAGCGATGGCTATCTACTAAGTTTGCCCTTTCTGATAGCATGGTGCCTTGAGTGCATTCACTGGGTAGGTCACCCATAAGAAGAGAGACAGCGGCCACAGGTGGTGCTAATTAAGGTACACAATTATCTTCATAAAGTGGAAATATTGAGAGGATTTAGACAAAAAAAGTGAAACACTACAATATGAAGGTAAACATATTAAGATATTTCAAGATTATTCAACCATTGGGCTCAGCCTTCTATGACAAGAACTTTCAGTTTACGTGTCTGTATCCTGCTACACTTTAGATATATGCGGGTGACCAATGAAAAACATATAATTCTTGGGAAGCAGTGAGAGAGACACTGTTTGTCAACTAATTGAGCAAGAAGACTCCTCTACTTGATCTTGGATTTTACCTGTACTTTATGATTTCTTGTTTGCTATATAATATTAAATCCTAGATGGATGGAGTGCATGTTTATCAGCTGAAGTGTGTGTTAATATTAATTGGTAAAATGCATCTTGTTCTCTTGATGCTTATTATGCAGTAGTGCATTTATTACATAAAAAGGTAATGGGGACGGGAAGCAGGATAGCCAGTGTCTATAGTGATGTTCCTTCTGACTGCTTTACAGTGGTGGAATTTTCAGAGGTTAGAGAGGGTTGACTAGATAGGGTGGGAAGATGGGGAGGATGGGAGATGTGGACATGAGAGGGGAGAATGGGAAAGGGTGTGGGTTAGATCCTGAGACTGTATTAGGGAGGAAACAATGGGAAAGGGGGGATTAGATGCGATAGGATGTATTTTTGAATTATTGGAATTGTTCAGGATGTGAATCTTGTTCTTTGTATTGCTTTATTATGCACTGGAATACCCTACTGTGTTACTTAACCACACTTGTAGGACCAGCCCAGATAGGATTTGTGCACTCTAGACAATCTGTACATAATGTGCAAAAAAACTTTGCTAGCATTGTATCACTGTCATGAGCTGTCAGTTCCTGCACTGGCAATGAGTACGGACATTGAAAATGCATTTGACAAAATTAGCTAGAGATATATGTTTGAAGTACTTCAGCATGTAGGGATTAATGGGTGGTTTTCTGGTGCTATAATGGCCCTTTATGATCATCCCAAGGCACAGATCTAAGTTAACAGGAAGCGGGCATCTTGTTTCCCTATTCAAAGAGACACACGGTAGGGTTGTCCCCGTCACTCCTTTTGTTTGTCCTGTGCTTGGAACCTTTACTGTGCCAGATTAATATTGCCCAGGGAATTTGGGGGATTCAGATAGCGGGGATTGAACTAAAGGTGGTAGCCTTTGCAGATGATCTTTTTATGCTCCTCACAGACCCTCATCCTTCTTTGGCTTCCTTGTTGCAGTTATTTTATGAGTTTGACAGTATTTCGGGTTTTACTTTAAATCTCTCTAAAACCAAAGCGCTTCTTGTGTTACCGGAGGTCTGGCCTACCTGTGATAGACCCTCTCTCTTGAGCAAACAGGGGATTATGGTACCTAGGTGTTTATTTACCTTTAGATCTGTCTACATTATATTTCTATATCAATAAAAAATGCTTAGGGTGTGGAAATACACAATCGTGGGATACTACCAAAGTAAATAAATTTCCACCAAATGAAAATGAAAGGTCTCTAAATGTAGTGCCGTTCAATAGGTAATGTAAGAAGGAAAAAGGCCTCACAGAGCTCCTACATTGTAATCTCTATTAGAGAGGTCTAGATAGATCCTCTGTTCATCATTGGCCAAAAAACCTTCTCGAGGTGATATACAGGCTTATTTTCGAAAGGGATCGCCAGCAATCTTCCAACACAAATCAGGAGATCGCTGGCGATCTCCTGATCCTGGCTAAATCGGTATTATTGAAAGCCGATTTTGGCTGGCTTCAACTGCTGTTTCGTCGCGGCGCCGGCCAACCTTCAAGGGGGCGTGTTGGTAGGGTAGTGAAGGTGGGACGAAGGGCAGGGTGGGGGTGTGGGTACAAGATGGCCAGCTTCGGCTAATAATAAAAAAAAAGAGGCTGACCATTTCACCGGCTGGACTTGGTCCATTTATTTTTAGGACCAAGTCTGGAAAAAGTGCCCCAACTGACCAGATGACCACCGGAGGGAAGCGGGGATCACCTCCCTTTACTCCCCCAGTGGTCACCAACCCCCTCCCACCCAAAAAAAAAAAGCTAAAACCTTTTTTGCCAGCCTGTATGCCAGCCTGAAATGTCATACCCAGCTCCTTGACAGCAGTATACAGGTCCCTGGAGCAGTTTTTAGTGGGTGCAGTGCACTTCAGGCAAGTGGACCCAGGCCTATCCCCCCCACCTGTTACACTTGTGGTGGTTAATGTAGAGCCCTCCAAAAAAACCCAAAACCCACTGTACCCACATGTAGGTGCCCCCCTTCACCCCTTAGGGCTTTGGTAATGGTGAACAGTTGTGGCGAGTGCGTTTTGGGGAGGATTTGGGGGGCTAAGCACACAAGGTAAGGGTGCTATGCACCTGGAAGCTATTTTTGTTTTGTTTTTTTAATTTTTGTAAGTGCCCCCTAGGGTGCCCGGTTGGTGTCCTGGTATGTCAGGGGGGCCAGTGCACTACAAATGCTGGCTCCTCCCACGCCCAAATGCCTTGCATTTCACTAGGTTTGAGATGGCCGGGCCCGGTTTCCATTATGGCTGAAAACCGAAGCCGGCCATCTCATATAAACCTGGCGACCCACCGGCGATCCTGTTGTAAACCTGGCGAGCGATTTGGCCGGCGCCCATTTACGGCACCGGCCCCGAAGATGGCCGGCGCCATTCGATTATGCCCATCATAGTGTTTTAATATCACTCACTTATTGCAGCTATATTATGCTAGGAGGTGATCTGCTGTATTAAATATCACTCAAATTTTAGCAATACTGCTGAAGCGGTCTACAATTTAGTGCAAAAAAATGGTTTTGAAAGAACATTTATCTTTCAAACCGGCTAGCTGCCAGCACTAGGAAGTTCTTCAACGAAAGTTCGTATGTTCCTTCTTTCCATCGCCCCAAGCTGACGATGGCCAGCGTTTCGTTTTGCTGCTTCAGGGTCTTGGTGGCTGGGCTGCTTCTGTGAACAAAAAAACAATTAGAACAGAAATTGATTTTCAGATTACACTCTTTAGAACCCAATGGTCTTAATTCACATATAGAATGGTGCCATTTCTTTAAAAAAAATGTTTTGAAGCCAACTTAAACATACTCTAAAGAGATATTCCTTTAACTGATTGGCTGAAATTAACATCGGCGTCTGACGTCACTTACCCTATATAACAAGAGCCATTTTGAACTGTTTTGGCGCTGAGCACAGGCAAGACACGAAAGAACCAGAGATTGTTTCCAGTACTGTTGCCTTTGGGATATAGTTAATAGAGCACTTAGAATATGCTGATTGCAAGCACATATAATTCCTTATTTTGTTCACAGAAGCAGCCCAGCCACCAAGATCCTGAAGCAGCAATTTCAGTGATATTTAATACAGCAGATCACCTCCTAGCATAATATAACTGCAATGAGTGAGCTGCCGGAGAATGTAGTAACAGCAGTTACTGTAGCTGGGTTTAAAAAAGGTTTAGTCAAGCTAGGGGAAGGGAAATGGGACTTGATATACCATCTTTCTGAGGTTTTTGCAACTACATTCAAAGCGGTTTACATCTATTCAGGTACTTATTTTTGTACCAGGGGCAATGGAGGGTTAAGTGACTTGCCCAGAGTCACAAGGAGCTGCAGTGGGAATCGAACTCAGTTCCCCAGGATCAAAGTCCACTGCACTAACCACTAGGCTACTCCTCCACTACTGGAGGAAAGTCCATATTCTATTATTGAGATAGACATGGGGGAAGCCATTGCTTGTCCCGGGATTGGCAGCATGGAATGTTGATATTAATCGGGTTTCTTCAAGGTACTTGTGACCTGGATTGGCTACTGTTGGAAGTAGGATTCTGGGCTAGATGGACCATTGGTCTGACCCAGTATGGCTATTCATATGTTCTTATTGCTGGAGACAAGGCAGGAACAGTTGGAGGCAAGGCTGGAGACCAAACAGGAACAGGCTGAAGCAGGGCTGGATTCAAGGCAGGAACAGGGGGAGGCAGGGCTGGAGATAGGACAGGAACAGGCTGAGGCAGAGCTGGAGTCAAGGCAGGAACAGATTTGATGACCCATTGTGAAAGCAGCGCTGCAGTGTCCAGAACTTCTTTAAACATGTGCCAGGCAGTGAAGTCATTGCTGGTTGCCCTTGAGGATTTCCTGCCTCTGGCCCTTTAAATCCTTTTCTACAGCACACACACAACTATAGGAGGAGGCCCATACCAGCAGCAAGGTGCCGTGGCGCGCTGGAGGAAATAGCACTGCTGATCTGCTGCATCACAGGATAGCCCAGGGCACAAGGGAGAACAGCAGAGTTCAACTCTGGCACCCCCCAGAAGCAGGAAGTGAGTTGGGGCACAGTCATGACAGTACCCCTCCCCAAAGACCTTTCTCCTCTTGGTCCAGGTTTAGTTTTATAGGGAAACAGGTAATGGAACCTTCTTAACAACAATGGCCATGGACCTGGCTCGCTGGTTCCAAAGAGTTCTCTTCCAGGCAATAAGGTATTGAAGTCTGCTTCACACTTTCCTGGAATCAAGGACATCCTGGACCTCATATTCGGTGTCTGGGTCCACAGCAATGGGAGCTGGTGAAGGAGGAGCTACGCTTTTCCTTCTCAATATGAGGAGCTTCAGGAGCGATACATGGAAGATGTCGTGAATTTGCAGTGTGACAGGTAGCTTCAGTTGATACAAGACTGGTCCTATCTGGACAATAGGATATGGTCCGATAAATCAGGGAGCAAATTGAGTGGATGGGATCTTGAGGTGGAGGTTCTGGGTAGATAACCAGATCAGGTCCCCAGGCCAAAGTTGCAGGGCAGATGTCTTTTCTTATCCGGCTGCTTCTTGTATCTCTCAGCAGCCTGGAACAAGAGTTCCCACATACTTCGCAAGAGGGTATACAGAGACCTAGCGGTAGCTTCAGCAACTGCTACAGTAGACATTTGGGGTATTGGCAACAGTACCTTCAGATGTCATCCAAACACAATTTGGAAGGGTAGAGCACCAGAGGACTCACTTATTTGGTTGTTATAACAGAAATCCACCCATGGAAACAGCTGAGACCTGTCATTTTGCTGAGAGGAAACATAACTGCGCAAGAATGACTTTAAAATCTGGTTGACCCTCTCTGTCTGGCTGTTGGTTTGAGGATGATAGCCCAATTGTAACCCTAGGAGTTAAAGAAAAAAGAAGAAAACAGAAACTTACCTGGGTTTTGGGAAGTAAAGGGCGACGTTTTGGCACAGGGGCACTTTGAGGTGCGGGGGCGGGGTCTGGGCTGCGATTTGGGGCCGTGTCTGGCTGCGATCCAGACTGCAGTGGCAATTCGGGGAAGTCTTCGGTGCATTTATTTTTAGGGGGCGGAGGCGGCGAATTGGGCCCACGTTTTCGGGCCGCATTTCGGGCTGCAGCGGTGAGCTTGGGGAAGCGGTAATGTCCAGGGCTGTCAGGGTGAGCTGGGGCTGTCCTTGGGGCCGTTGGGGGTGGAGCACAGGTGGGAGAGAGAGTCTGGAAACCATACAAGGAAGCCTGGGGGCTCTGATTGGCCCTGCTTCTGTGTTTGATGTCGGCATCTGATGTCAGAGGCACGTTTCCGACGCAGGGCCAGGGGATTCCACTTTCTTAAAGGAACCGGCTCAGTTTAAGGTGTAGAGCCGGTACCGAAGGCAAATGAAGACCAGTGAGGGGCCGGGGGAGCTGGGAAAAGTGCTCCAGTGCACTTTCCCAGCGGTTTTTATTTTTTTATTAAAGTGGTTGACGATGAAGTTGGCGCTACACGCGCCAGGAACTGTGACGAGTCGGGTGCAGAGGTGGGCACGAGCCTGATGCTAGCTCGTGCACGGAGCTGAGCAGAAGGCTCATGCCAGAAAGAAAAGGAGGATTTTCAGACTTCAAGGGACACTCAGGTACTAATATTAACATTTATTCAAAAAGCTGGTTATGTGTAAATGTTTAGAATGGATGTAAATTAATTTAAAAACGCTGTGTTTGTGTACTGAGGAGATTTGGAGTGTTGGGCTCGTGCTGGTGGCTCGAGTTGGGGAGTGGGTTCTAAACCTGACAGTTAGGCAGTTGGGAGGTGAGTGAGATGCTGAGCAGTCCTGTATTAATGATCTGGACTCAGCTGTCATAGGAAATCTGTGTTAAAACAGATCTGGGAGTATTTTGAGGGACATGAGTGAGTGTGAAGTGAATGAATAAGTGTAATTACTTAAATTAAAAAAGCCTGCCGTGTTTTAAAGGCTTTAGAGAGGACGGAGCTGTTTGAGAGGTTGGAGAAACAGAAATGAATTGACAATAAATCCTGCCAGTGTATTAATGTTGCTGATGAGCTGGTAAACCGGGATTTTCTTTATAAAGTGTCATATTCATATATTCAGCATAAGTGCTGACTGTAATTGTACACCAACGTTCTATCAAGTCTAATTGATTTGAGAAGACGATTTTAAAAGGGAAAAGCCTCCTTGGAATTGTGAATACACAATTATTTCAAAGAGAAATATTATTACACTGTATTTAAGGGGCGGTGTATAAGCAATGCGGCTGGAAGTTAAATTAATGGTAGAAAATAGTATGCTTCCAGTGTTTAGACTCACACTCATTCTATTGTAAATTAACTGTGGGAGGGGAAGTATAGGGGCACCAGACTATTCATTGCTTTGTCTGGCGTAGCTAGTCATGGGGAAAAAAAAAACCCTAGTATCCCCGCAAGCCGAAATTGGTGTGTCTTTTATTAAGGTCAATAGTTAGGGGTAGGGTTTTGCCTTTTTGAGTTAATTAAAGAATAGTGTAGTAGGTATCTGGAGGTGTTCCTGATCCCGGACAGTTTCCTTCTGTCGCGTTCTCGAGGACCTTAGCATTCTGTCAGGCTTCTTCCCTGGGAGCACTGGGTTCGTGAGTCCTTGGGCCACTACCGTGGAGCGGCAGTGGCAGGCAAGGTCACTTTCAAAGTAGAGATGAGACAAGACTGGACTGGAACCCCGGACTGGAGTTCTGCACAGGAATACACTGGACTGGAACGCACTGAATGGGTGCACACTGGAGTGGAGCCCGCTGGACTGGAACACACTGGAGTGGGGCCCACTGGACTGGAACCCACGGGACCAGAACCTGCTGGACGGGAACACACTGGACCAAGGCTTCACCTACGCTTAGCCACCGTTCCCCGAGGGTTGAGCCCTCAGGTTCAGGTGGCCGGCAGGGCTTACAGGAAAACCGGAACTGGAACTAGCAGGCAGGAACAACAGGAGTCAGGATACAGCAGGGCCCCCAGGCACCTAGGCGAAAGCAAGGCAGACAGGCAAGGAATGTCCGGGTTCTGGCAGTAGGCAGGTTCAAAGCAAGTCTCAGGGCAGGCGGCTAGCAAAGCAGTAGTCAGGGTCAAAGCAAGGTCTATGGGCAGGCAGCTAGCAAAGCAGTAGTCAGGTTCAAAGCAAAGTCTCTGGGCAGGCAGCTAGCAAAGCAGTAGTCAGGTTCAAAGCAAAGTCTCTGGGCAGGCGGCTAGCAAAGCAGTAGTCAGGTTCAAAGCAGTGGTCAGGTCAAGGAGCAAGACTATGGCTGGAGCTCCAGTATCAAGGAGTACTGGCAACAGACAGAACAAGGGCTGAAGCTCCAGAAGCAAAAGAAAACACACACGGGAAAACCAGAAAGCTAAACACAAGAAGACTAGAAGCTGTACACAAGCTAACAGAAAAGCTATGCCCAAGCTAACCAGTCATACACTAGGAACACACACTAAGCAAACACAGGAGAACTAGTAGAGCTGTACACAGGCTAACAAGCAAAGCTGTGCCCAAGCTAACTAGTCACACGCTAGGAACTCACACTGAGCAAACACAGGAGAACTAGTAAGCTGTACACAGGCTAACAAGCAAAGCTGTGCCCAAGCTAACTAGTCAAGCTAGAACTCACACTGAACTGGACAATGTAGCAGTGCACAGAGCACTCTAACATACCAGGAACCTTAGACAATACAAAGGCAAAGGCTACAGTCTCTAAGTGCTTAATAAAGCCCTTCAACCCCAGAGGCGCAGCTGCAGCAATCTCTAAGTAACTAAGGAGGCTGTTCAGGCACAAACCACAGAGCAGGCAGAAAGCACAGTGAAACACAGAGAGGCTTCCCACACCCAGGTGTAGTGCAGTGAAGCAATTAGAGTCATGCTGGAAGCAGCCAGCACACACACACAGAGAAAGAGCTAACCCAGGCAACACCCACAGGTGCAGTATAGTGAAGCAATTAGTGTCATGCTGCTGGATGCAGCCAGCACAGAAAGCCAGAGCTAGCTCAGAAAGGACAGACAGAAGAAACAGGAGCCAGCTAGGAGGCTGACCCCCAGGAACAAGGTAAGTCTGAGGGTGGTCACGGCCACAGATGTGACACCTTCTTTGGAAGCATCACATAAATACATGGTACCCACCAAAAGAAAGAAGAAGAAAAGAAGATAAAGCAAGAAAGGAAAAAAAAAAAGTATCCTTTACATCACTGAAGGTGTATCGACTAAGGATTCTGCAGAGACTAAATTAAGAGAGAAAATAAACATACTTACCCTATCCTGTAGAGGTACCTAGAGAAAGGAAAGAAAACACAAAGAATCAATTCTTGAAAGTTGACACATTCTGAGCAGGTTTTTTTTCATGCATATTTTTAGTATAAATTGAACAAATTTAATTAATACTTATCTGATCTGTTGTTGTATCAGGGGGGAGGTTGTACATCTGCTGAAGGGATCCTGTACCAAAGTAAAAAAACAAGTGTTAATAGTACTTCTGTTAACCGGGGAGAGAATTAATAGTCATAGATGTAAGTGAAAGAGGAAATTTAGCATTTAAAGGGATTAAGGGAAATTTCCTTTAGTGTATTGGTTAAAATTCATTAAATTGTTAGATTGAAAGCAAATGTGTTGAATAAAAAAAACTTTTTAACTAGTTCCATCTCACTAGTTTTATTTGTATCCCCTCTCCGCTCCTGATTGTGTTCGTGCCACCCGGTCAGGACTACATTTAAAAACTGAACCAGAACACATGCTGAATTCCATCTCGACCCAGAAGTGGGGGAGGGGCTTACATAATGAATAGTCTAATTTGATCTGTAAAATTCTACAAAGGTTTTGTCAGAATCGAGACATGGACTGGACTCTATAATCGGAGATGGTTGGTCATTTAATTGAAAGACTTCCGTGAAGAAATGCCGAGCCAACACAGGCGCTGATAGTAGTCCAGATAGGGCGAAAGTGGGCCATTTTAGAGAATCGGTCCGTGACTACCCAAATAGTGGTAAATCCATCAAATTCCAGGAGGTCTGTAATAAAGTCTATAGCTGTATGGGCCCATGGCATCTCTGGTATGGGACGGGGTTGGAGAAGGCCTAGATGGACCATTGGTCTGACCCAGTAAGGCTATTCTTATGTTCTTAAATTGGAATAATGACAGCCTGGTGACAGTTTGCTGGCAGGGGTTTGCACCCCAAATAAAAGATGAACTGGCTGGACTGAACCTCCCTTCATTACTGGATTTCATCCACCTTGGTTACCGGGTGGACATCCGACTTCAAGAGCGGACCCAGGAACGGCAATTATCCCACAGGATAATTCATCCGGTGCCAAGCTTCCAGTGCGCCCTGCATGCCACCACCAAAGACTCTACACCTTCTGACCCTGGGAAGCCTATGCAAGTGGACCTTTTGTCCTTTTCTGAATAAGAGAAGCAGAGACACCAGTCACTGAATTTGTGTCTATATTGTGGTGAAAAAGGGCACTATACTTTCAAATGCCCCAAGAAGCCGTGAAACTGTCGGGCCTAGCTCTGAATGGGGAACCAGCACTAGGTTCCTTTTTTCAGATTCCCTGCATTCAATTTTTAGTTCCCACTTCTTTAGAATTTGTCTATGAAATAACATCCCCCGAGGCCTTCATTGATTCTGAGCAGGAGGAAACTATTGATGAGATGCTAGCCCGACACTACAAAATCCCTACCCAGAATCTCCCTAAGGCTATTCCAGTCTCCTTGGTGTATGGGAATATTCAGGGATATATTGAGGCCAAGACAGTTCCTCTATGCTTAAGAATTTGGGTTCTCTACAGGGAGGCTGTTTTCTTGTATGTTCTTCAAAGGTCTATAAACCTCATCATTTTAGGACTACCCTAGTTACAAAAGCATAATCCAGGAATAGATTGGATCAATGGGGAGTTCACAGCCTGGAGTAAGCTTTGTCTGCACTGCTACCTATACCATGTGTTCTCAGTAATGCCTTTAGCCACCACCGAAATGGGTAGTTTGGATGGGCTACCTCAGGCCTATATGATCTATGCTGACATAGGCTGGCAAAAGGCAAGCAGAGATGCTTCCATCTCACCGGGAATATGACTGCCCCATTTCTCTTATGCAAGGCAAGATGCTGCCTTGAAGCAGGGTCTGTCTACTCTCTGTTCCGGAGGCCCAGGCTATGTCAACCTATATTGCTGAGAACTTACAAAAAGGTTTCATCTGACCATCCACCTTTCTGGCCAGAGCAGGCTTCTTCTTTGTGGGGAAAATGATGGTACCCTATGCCATTGCATTGACTATAGAGGACTGAATGCCATCACGATCAAGCATAAAAACTGAATGTCATCACGATCAAGAATAAATACCCACTCCCTTTGTTCAACTGCCTACAAGAAGCCCACATTTTCACAAAGCTGGACCTGAGGGGAGCCTACAACCTGATTCGTATCCGTAAGGGAAATGAATGGAAAATGGCATTTTAACCAGAGATTGATATTATGAGTACTAAGTTATGCCATTCAGGTTCTCTAATGCACCAGCGGTCTTCCAAAACTTCGTGAATGACATCTTCCAGGACCTACTATGTTCTAGTTCTAGGACTGTGTTCTAGTTTACATGGATGACATATTAATACTACTACTACTATTTAGCATTTCAATAGCGCTACAAGGTGTACGCAGCGCTGCACAAACATAGAAGAAAGACAGTCCCTGCTCAAAGAGCTTACAATCTAATAGACAAAAAATAAAGTAAGCAAATCAAATCAATTAATGTGTACAGGAAGGAGGAGAGGAGGGTAGGTGGAGGCGAGTGGTTACAAGTGGTTATGAGTCAAAAGCAATGTTAAAGAGGTGGGCTTTCAGTCTAGATTTAAAGGTGGCCAAGGATGGGGCAAGACGTAGGGGCTCCAAGAAACTCACCCAACATCAGGAACAAGTGAAACAGGTCCTGGAATGCCATTGTGAGAATCATCTGTATGCTAAGCTGAAGAAGTGCGTCTGAGTTTCTCTTGTTAGACTATATTATATCTGACCGAGGTCTCACCATGGATCCTGCAAGTTATCTACTATCTTAGACTGTCCTTGCCCCCAGGGTTGATGATCCTTACATTTTTTAGACTTTGTAAACTACTATCAGCAGTTTATCCATGGCTACTATACCATCACTGCACCCCTGACCTCCCTAACTCAGAAAGAGGCTAACACTCAGGACTTGCCTGAGGAGGTGATATCAGCCTTTGTCCACCTGAAACAAGCCTTCATGGCAACCCTGGTACTCTGTCATCTTGATCTGGAAAAGCCCTTCATTGTAGAAGTTGATGCGTCTTCCATAGGGACAGGTGCAACCCTTTATTAATCAGACACTAAAGGTAAGTTGTTACCCTGTACTTTCTTCTCCAAGAAATTCTTACTGTAATATATGGTAACATATATTAAATGTTTTTTTCCTGGGGCTCTGGGGGAGCTGTTCCAGGGTTTTGGTGAATGTTGCTGGCTGGAAAAGGTTTAAAGTTTAGTTTGGGAATTGTTAATAGAGTTAGCTGAAGAAAGTGTGAGATGTTTCTTAAATATGGTTTTATTTTTCAAGAAATAAACTATGATTAAGTGGGGATTGTACTATAAAGTTTTCTTGCTGTTTTGGGTACAAGTTCAGGTTAAAATTGACTTTAAAATTCTCTATACAGGAAGTGTTGCAGTAACTTCTATGGGGGAGGGAGATTCTAAAACAGATCAGAGAAAAAAAAAACCAGTCTTTAGCTGACAAGCTGATTGGTTGAGTGAGGTGAGATGTCCCTTCCTCTGGAGGGGGGGGGGGAGTTCCCAGGCAGAAAGAGCAAGGGAAGTCTGGGAAAGGAAAAAAACGTATGGTGTGTGTCTGTGTGAAGTGTAAGAAATAAAAGTATATTTTATGAGTTTAAAGTGAAATGTGACATTGAAAAGGGGTACTTTGATATTGAAAGTGAGTGAAGGTGAGCCTTGGTACTGAGAAGGAGATGATTTGAGCTTTGAAGTGAGTACTTAAATAGACAGACTGCCTTTTTCATGGCTGTGTTGCTGAATACATGTGGGGAAAACTGATGTGTCCTGGGTGAGAGAGAGATGTACTAATAGAAAGTTGTGAGAAAGTTTAAACCAAATTTAGTTTGGTTTGGAGTGAAACAGAGTTATGTTTCTGCATGCAGTGCATTGAATGGTTAAGTTCTAAGGGAATTTAAGGACATGGAAGGTGGAATGAGAGAGTCTGTATGCAAAGGTACTAAGACATTTTAGGGTGAGAGAGGCTTTGATTTGTGGTGGGAATTGTACTAAATGAGAAGCTTATAAGGGTGTCAGGAAGTAGTGTGAAAGAGTTTTAAAGTGGGACAGAGAGAAAGACTGAAGGTGAATCTGTGAGTTGAAGAAAGTTGCTAGCAGGCAGTGTCTGTGTGGAAAGCATGTTTTGTGCACATGTTCTGAGTTCAGTACAAGGTTTGTCAGGTAGCAGATTAAGCACTGCTTTTGTATGATTGCTGTATTTTCCAGATTGCTCTGATAGCTATGCAGAGTAATGTTATGTATTTGAGTGGGGCTTGTGAGATGAAATGTTGAAACATCATTGGAATAGGGACTGTGTACCGTGTGATGGTTCTGAATGCAGTGCTAAAGTCTGCTGGAGCGTTTAGAACAGGGAATCATCAGTGAGAAATAGGTTTTTGTAGTGAGAAAACCTTTAACTTATTTTATTTCAATTAGCGAGTGTGGCCACAGTATTGAGAACTGATTAATTGTCACCAGAGTAGAGTCTGTTCCTGATCCAGCTCAGGCAGTTCTAAGGTTTTGCTTCCCGAATTATTTTCTTTATAAGTGAGGTTTAGGGAGAAGAGATTGGTGAAATATTCCTCTTCAGCATGTCCGGCTGAGCTCTAACGCAAGAAAGACCTCACCTAAATAAATTCAACCACAGCTAAGTGACATTTGCAAAGGGTGTTGAAGGAGATATACGTTTTTTTTTGGTTTACAACATTTTAAGGGAAAACTAAAGAACAGAACAACATCAAATATCAAAAATCCATGTTTTCCTGACATGCTTAAGTATTCTGGGTTCAAGTGAGATCCTTGCACAAACATCCATAATACCCATAAAGACTTAAATTCTGACATCAATAGCAAGGAAAGAAAATAGAAACAAATATCTGATTTTGATAAAAAGACAATTTAAATATTTATCTGAAAAAAGTTCTTTTCTGCCTTTTTAGGTGATTTTGTTGAAAGAAACAGAAAAAGTTAAGGGTAAATATGTAAAACTACATTTGAATGTTGAATATGTTATTGCACTTCTATTAAGCCACACATTAATTGTGAATTTGAGTTTATTTGAATGAAAATTTGCTTGCATTTGTATCCAATAAAGAAAAAGATAATTTGCATATCTGAAGGTGTGGTTCTTCCATTTCAGGAACAAATCCTAAATTTAGATTCTTTTCCTCCTTTATTCTTTGAGAGTAAAGGACGAGGTTAGTTTATTTGTTCCACTCCCTCGGCTGTGAGTGGGTGTTCCCTGGTTATTCGCCACGACTACAAACATCAGGTATCTGGGAGCACAGCACTACAGTCCAGCCGAGAGGGGTGGCAACATTACCTGCTGGACTTACATCATGAGATCGGGAATTATTGGCCATCAAGATGGCACTGGAGGAGAGGTGCCATCTCTTCGAGGGAGCTAAATATCCGTTCACTGTGACTATGGACCACAACAACCTGTACCTACATGAGGCCTGAAGACTTAACCCCTGCCAGACTTGATAGCCTCTGTTCTTTCCTGGTTTGACTTTCAGGTGGTCTTCCTGCCTAAGATTCATAAACGGATGTGTTCTCCTCCCGGACGCCCGATTGTTTCTACTAAGTCGTCAGTTCTGGAACTCCTATCTATTTTTATCGATCAATTTCTGAAGGAACATGTCCAGAAGATGGATTCGTATATTAAAGACTCTTCTCATTTTTTGAGACATTTGGAAGCTTTAGACAGCGTGACGGCCGATACATGGCTGTTCACGCTTGATATCGTATCCTTATATACGAAAATCCCACAGGCTGGTTCTTTGCAGATCATCAAAGATATAATAGAGGCACGTCCCGGAGTTCAGAGGATTTCCTCGGATTTCATTTTGAATTTGGCAGATTTAGTAATATGTAAGAACTACTTTTGGTTTGACAAACAATTTTATCTACAGACACAGGGGGTGGCGATGGGGGCTACCCTAGCTCCCTCTGTGGCTACTCTATATATTGCCAAAATGGAATCAACATCTATTTACTCTTCCTCATATTTCCAATATGTCAAGTTCTGGAGGCGGTTCCTGGATGACATCTTCTTTCTATGGACAGGTTCAAAACCAGCGTTGCTGGATTTTGTTAAATGGCTGAATACTATAGATGTCAATATCTCTTTCACTATGACAGCTCAGAACACAGCTATTGAATTTCTGGATCTTCTGATATATAAAGAAGGAGATAGACCATATACTTCCTTATATCGAAAACCAGTAAGTAGAAATACATTACTACAATTCGGCAGTTTCCATCCCTTCCATCTGAAATATAATCTTCCAATTAGTCAATTTTTGCGAGCTAGAAGGGTGTGCTCTACGCTAGCTGATTTCAAGAAGCAAGCAACTGAGTTGAAAGGAAGATTTTTAGCAAGGGAATATCCTAGATCTACTATAAAGAAAGCGTATACTAGAGCAAGGTTTGCTCAAAGATTGCTCTTACTACAGGAAACTGAGAAAACAGAAGGAAAGTGTCTGACATGTGTTCTACCTTTTACTGATGTAAACCAGAAAATAGCTCAAGCTATTAAAAATCATTGGCACATTAATCAACTATATCCATGTTTTGCTGATTTACCCCTTATATCTTTTACCAAGGGCAAAACATTGGGAGAACGCCTGAGTAAGAATAAGTTCATAGATAATGATATTATGAGTAATACTCAAGGCTGTCAAACTATTTGCGGGCACTGTCAGTGGTGTCCGTTAGCTATTGTAGGGGAAAGTTGGTCAGTACCAGGTAGGGACAGGATGTTGAAAAGTTTATCTGAGACTAACTGTGAGAGTAGTAATGTTGTTTACGCTATTATATGCCCATGTGGCTTAATCTACATCGGAAGGAGTGCTAGACCTATTAAAATACGCCTGAATGAGCATAAGTCTAGGATTCAAACCCAAAACATGCAAGCCCCATTGGTGAGCCATTGGCTACAAAAACAACATAAATGGGAGGATATGAGATGGAGGATTGTGGAATGTATAGGTAATCGGGAGGAGGGTGGGTCAGTAAAAAAACTTTTGAATTTTAGGGAGCAATTTAACATTTTTATGCTTCGAACAGTTACACCGCAGGGTTTGAATGCAGAGATTGAATGGTTCGCTCTGATTTGATAAACTGTTCTTTCTACCACCGGCAACAATGCAGGATAATCTGTTGCCAGTGGAATGCCTCGGGGGCGGGGCTATCATCGTCATTTTTCAGCTGATATTTAACTGACTTGAAAAAACACCAACGCCATCTTGGCTGATGAATAACTTTTGCTGAGCTGGCGCTGAAAAGAGTACAGGGTGAGTTAGATTACTTTTAATATTTAAAGTAGAATATCTTCTGGACGTAGGTTTATTGCCGAAGTCTGGAGATATTATTAATATTTTGGTTTGTGTATTACAGGGGAATGTCCTTGAGACAGCCCATGTTGGGCGAAACGTGCATGTCGGGCAGATGATCCCCTGGGTCCGACAATTATAACAAGCAAATACAACAAGCTTGAAAAAAGATAAGTTAAGCTAAAATATTTTGTTAATTATAAGAACCGGTGAAGATGTTGATGTTGTATATATCGCTATAGCCTGAAATTGGCAACGATTAACATCACTGAGGTTCTTGGGAAATTTCTATGATATGATTTGGAATGTCTATGATATGATCTGAATATAAAAAGTCTTGAATTCTTTGAGTTAAATATCTTGATAAAGAAGTTTTTATTAAGTCTTTACTGAATTTGAATTTGGACTGGATACTACGAATCTTTAATAGGATAGACTTAAGGATCCAGTTGCTAAATAATATCTACCTGCCTTAATATCCAGTCTTCTGTATAGGTTGGCACCCTCTCTTGATCCTTTGAAACAACCAATGAAAGCCCTGATCTTCAGACCATCCTGGACCCAGCCAAGATCTTGGCTGCTGTCTTGATACCTATACCACCAGGAAAGACAGTGATACCCAAGCAAATCCGAAAGACAGTGATACCCAAGTGAATCCAAGATGCAGTGTTGAGATAGGGGCCATGATTCCAAATTTGCTGGCTATCCTGGACTTCATTCATTACAAATTCATGCTATCCTCCTTCCAGTCCTCCCTATTCCTTGCCAAACAGTACTATTACACCCAATTGACTAATTCTCTCGGCTCCAACCCTCGTCGTCTCTTCGCCACCCTCAACTCCCTCCTCAAAGTGCCCTCTGCTCCCAACCCCCCCCCCCCCCCACTCTCTCCTCAATCACTAGCTGACTAATTCCGTGACAAGGTGCACCTTCTTTCCTCCTCGAAATGCACCACCTGTTCTTCTGATCCCATCAGCACCAACTTACTAAACACCATCTCTCCTACTGTCACCCCCCCATCTGTGATATCCTCAACCTCTCTCTCTCCACTGCAACTGTCCCTGACACCTTCAAGCATGCTGTAGTCACACCACTCCTCAAAAAACCATCACTAGACCCTACCTGTCCTTCCAACTACCGCCCCATCTCCCTCCTACCCTTCCTTTCCAAGATACTTGAACGCGTCGTTCACAGCCGCTGCCTTGATTTTCTCTCCTCTCATGCCATCCTCAATCCGCTGCAATCCGGTTTTCGCCCTCTACACTCGACAGAAACGGCACTCATTAAAGTCTGTAATGACCTGTTCCTTGCAAAATCCAAAGGTCACTACTCCATCCTCATCCTCCTCGACCTATCCGCCACTTTTGACACTGTCAATCATAATCTACTCCTTGCTGCACTATCCTCATTTGGATTCCAGGGCTCTGTCCTCTCCTGGTTCTCCTCTTATCTCTCCCACCGTACCTTCAGAGTATATTCTCATGGATCTCCCTCTACCCCCATCCCGCTCTCTGTTGGTGTTCCTCAGGGATCTGTCCTTGGATCTCTTCTTTTCTCAATCTACACCTCTTCCCTGGGCTCGCTGATCTCATCTCATGGTTTCCAATATCATCTTTATGCTGATGACACCCAGCTTTCTCTCTCCACACCTGACATCACTGTGGAAACCCAGGCCAAAGAATCAGCCTGCTTATCTGACATTGCTGCCTGGATGTCCAACCACCACCTGAAACTGAACATGGCCAAGACCGAACTCATTGTCTTTCCACCCAAACCCACTTCTCCTCTCCCTCCACACTCTATTTCAGTCGATAACACCCTCATCTTCCCTGTCTTATCTGCCTTCAACCTCAGAGTCATCTTCGATTCCTCCCTCTCCTTCTCTGCGCATATCCAGCAGACAGCCAAGACCTGTCGCTTCTTTCTCTATAACATCAGCAAAATTCGCCCTTTCCTCTCTGAGCACACCACCCGTACTCTCATCCACTCTCTCATTACCTCTCGCCTTGACTACTGCAACCTACTCCTCACTGGCCTCCCACTTAACCATCTATCCCCCCCTTCAATCCATTCAGAACTCTGCTGCGCGTCTTATCTTCCGCCTAGACCGATATGCTCATATCACTCCTCTCCTCAAGTCACTTCACTGGCTTCCGAACAGATACCGCATACAATTCAAGCTTCTCTTATTAACCTACAAATGCACTCAATCTGCAGCCCCTCATTACCTCTCTACCCTCATCTCCCCTTACGCTCCTACCCGTAACCTCTGCTCACAGGACAAATCCCTCCTCTCAGTACCCTTCTCCACCACTGCCAACTCCAGGCTCCGCCCTTTCTGCCTCGCCTCACCCTATGCTTGGAATAAACTCCCTGAGCCCATTCACCAAGCCCCCTCCCTGCCCATCTTCAAATCCTTGCTCAAAGCCCACCTCTTCAATGTCGTTTTCGGCACCTAACCATTATTCATCTATTCAGGAAATCTAGACTGCCCCAATTTGATTGACTGCACTTTTTTGTCCTTTAGATTGTAAGCTCCTTCAAGCTGGAACTGTCCTCTGTGTTAAATTGTACAGCGCTGCGTAACCCTGGTAGCACTTTATAAATGTTAAGTAGTAGTAGGGAGATAGACATGGGGGTGGATGAGAGGGAGGGAGAGGTACACAGTAGGTGGTGAGGGGCAAAAATGCTGGGCCATGAGGGAGAGGACAGGAATGAAGAGAGAAGGGGCAGAAAAATATAAGGCTACCAGGGAGGGGTGGGGAGGGAATCAGATGCTGGTTAGAGGGGTGGAGGAGGAAGACGATGGGAATGGTGGAACCCTGTGGGAGAGGCCAAGAGGGGGAGGAAGGGGTGGCAAGGAAATGAATGAAAGCATAGGCACCCGGTATAAGAGGCTTGGTGAGGCTATGCCTCCCCAGCCACAGCAGGATGGATCAGCTGTTTCTATAGAAATGCTAAATAGTAGTAGTTCTCCTGCGAGTCCTGCTGCTCTGGGGGGTTTAAATAGCAGCAGCTTAAGTGAAAGCCGTCTCTAGCCTTGTGTATAACCAGTTGTAATTTGATTATCTTACTGCTGGGAGAGCAGAGCAGGGGGGTTGGCTGGAGGTGTCCTGGGTTGCCAGGGAGATATTTAACTAGGATCATGAATTCCTGCACATGAGCAGTTCACACCAAAGAGACTTGCACTGACCCCTGAAATTTTAAAAGTGCTAAAAATAAGTTTTAAAAGTATTTGTATTAAATCTAATTGCAGAATTTAGGTGCTAGGAAGTGGGATTGGTATGCTATGTACTCAAATTTGCTCACGCCAAATGCAAATTAGTCCATTTTTGGGAGGTTCTCATTTGCATATTTATGGGTAAAAATTGTTGGAAAGGTTTACAGCCTTAATGTTAGGGCATGGCTCTGATAAAAATGTGAATTTTGATCCAAAAATGAAGGGTTTAGCTAGTGTTTTTGACTAAAAATTCCCATTAGAGTGTCTGTATGTTAATCTGCATTCAAATAGAGCTCTCTGATTGGATGAGCAGCTCCTGTTAGAAAATCTGCCTGGGAACAGAGAGGAGAGGAGAGAATCAATGGGTGGGTGGGTGTGGATGGCTGGAGGGGGGGCAGGGGAGATGAGAGAATCAATGGGTGGGTATGGATGGCTGGAGGGGGGCAGGGGAGCGAGGACAAGAAATGAAGAAGAAAGGCAGAAAGTAAAGAAATAAATGGAAAGGAAGCCCTGGAAACGGAGTTAAGAGGACAGATAGCAGCAGAATCGGATACTGGGCCAGCATGATCAGAAAAACAAAGTCACCAGACAACAAAGGTAGAAAAGATCATTTTATTTTCATTATAGTGTTTGGAATATGTCCACTTTGAGAATCAGGTGCTCAACATTAAAAGTTTATATTTATTTACTTATGTATGGCATTTTATCCCACATTAAACATGAATTAGGATGTTTTGTGGCTCTACATGAGAATTGTGATATTATGATCCTTGTTTCATATTGTTGACGGTCTGCATTTTCCGTATGGGTGGTATATTGGTGTATTAGGTTCTGCCCAATGTAATATTTATGGTACAGTAAGGTTCTGATGTGTTTTTGCACAAAGTTGTGCATAGTATTTTGTAGTTGAGCGATTGTGGTTAGTAAACGCTTTGAGCAACCACTTTATTCTTTGACATATGATACATATCTAATATCTAAATTTAATAAAAGGTACTAATTGTGACTTTTTTATTTATTTATTTTTTCTTTGTGTTATCAGACAATTATGGATTTAAGCCCCACCCCTAACCCCGCCCCCTTTAGCCTCCCCAAATAGTTGGGCCACCGACCGCCTATGAATGAGAGATAGTGATTACAGAGGGTAGAAATATGGTAATGGGGAGTAGATTAAAGATACAAGAGAAAGTAGGGATGGGGAGGAGTAAGATGGGGAATTGGAGAGCTAGTGGGTGAAAGAAGAAGATGGAAATGTGATAGGTAGTTGAAAACTAAAAATGAGACGAAGAAGGGTGAGAGAGAGGCAGAAAAGCGCTAAAAAAGAATGATCAATATGTCAGAGGCAGGAATAGTGAGGGAACAGACAGGAGAGAGGAGAAAAGACAAATGGACTGCAGTCACTTGAAGAAGAATTAGCAGACAACAGAGAGGAAAGCAGAAAAGAGAAATTGGAACCAGCAAGATGGAAAAATAAAATGTCCAGGCAACAAAGGTAGAAACAAAGCATTTTATTTTGAATGTTTTAAATGGAATATGTTAGCTTTTGGAAATGTGCATAGCAAATGTCTTTGTATTGTGTTCTGTAGAAAAGGAAATGCATCTCTGTTTTATGTCTCCAGTGTTGCAGTAATGCTATGTTTAACTTCTTGGAGTTCCCTTTCAATTTTTGTCTAAATATTTTTATTTCTAATTTGTAATCCCTTTTTCTGTATTTGGTGAGGGTCTGTTGGTGTGGTAGTAATGGCAGGTGGGAAATTGGAGGGGAGGCAAAGAGGAGAGGGAATCGGGGAGGGGAGCCCTCCTTTATTTTCTGACCTGGGCCGAAGCCTAACCTTTGCTGTATAGTTGGTGAGGATTCCTAGGCATCCCCAGCTAAGGACCTCCTCCAAAGACAGACAGAACTCCCTTCTACCAATCTCTGGGAACATTATCCTTGAGCCATCGACAGCTAAGCATGTGTGGGGTGCTGGCATCAGTGGCTTAGGGTCATTGCTGCTGCCTGCCAAGCTTGGTAAAAGAGAGTTCTGGCCACCTTCAGAGAAAGTCTTCAACTGACTGAGCTTGAGGATCCTCATTAGCTAAAGTATTTATATTTTGAGGTGGAGGTAGGGTGGAGCAGAGAAAATTTTGTGCCCACCTACTTTGGGCTCAGGCCCACCCAAAACTGGCTGTCTGGCTATGCCACTGCATCAGTGCTTTTCATTCTAGGATAAGCAGCATAAAAGGTATTGTACCGTTTTGGGATCTTGCCAGGTACTTGTAACCTGGATTGGCCACTATTGGAAACAGGATGCTGGGCTTGGAGTACCTTCAGTCTGTCCCAGTATAGCAATATATATGTTCTCATGATTAAGCAAGTATTTTACAGGCTAAGGTTGACTAGGTGGCTGTGAGATCTTCGTACCCTCTCGAACTTCCATTTAATTAATCAGAGTATAGTTATCCCATGCTTTTGATTACTGTAATGGTCTACTTCTGAGCTTGCGTAGGAATATTTTAAGAGCTTTGCAGGTTGCTCAAAATGCTGCAACCAGATTCCTTTTTTGATATTCCTGTTAAAACTTTGCATTGACTCCCTATTAAACAAAGGATCACTTTTAAAACTTTATAATTAGTGTTCAAAGTGAGGAATAATCTGGTTCCTCCAGCTTTTTCCTTTACTTTGCATATGTACCATCCTGCAAGAGCTGTGAGATCTTCTAGCCCTAACCTTTTAGAGGTGCCATCTTTTCAGGTTATCAAGTTTGATGAATATCGCACATCTTCTTTTAAAGTTTGGTGGCCTAAATTATGGAACAAATTACCTATGTATATAAGGTCTTTGAAGGCCTTGGATCAATTTAGGCAGGAGCTAAAAACATTGTTATTCTTAGAGGCTATTGGTGACCTGCGTTCCTCTGAATACATATGAGTCCTGTTGGCTCAGGTAAATGTGTGTGCAATATGTAGTTAATGTTAGTTTGTTGACTTGTGTGAGAATTCCTTGATGTGGTGTTTTATGTGATGGTCTCTGTTTTTGTAATGCCATGTCATTTCATTTCTGTGAATGTACTTATTGTAAACTGCCAAGAGCTCTATGGATTGTGCGGGTTATAAATGTTTTAAATGTTCATCGAACTTGATAATACTCTAGAATGCACCCCTAAAAGGCTCTTCTTAACACAAGATTATCTCTACATCAGGAACCAGGCCTTTAATAGAAGTAACTACTGCAGCAGGACATGTTTATCCACTCCTACCCTAGCTGAGATAATATTTAACCATCTCTCTGGCCTCATGTGCAACTTTCTCTAAATCAGTCACTTTATTTTCTAACTTCTCGTATTCTCTTACCTATCTATATGTTAACCATCTCTCTGGCCTTGTGTGCAACTTTCTTTAAATTACTTTCTAACTCTTCTTACTCTCTTACCTATCTATATGTTCCATCTTTGCTTATATCCTACATTGTCAATTAAAATGTTCTATTATGTATTGTGTTGACATTCTAAATAGTATACTATCCAGCTTATTTTCAAAGGAGATCGCCGGCCATCTTCCGACACAAATCGGGAGATGGCTGGTGATCTCCTGAAGCGAAACTTCAAGGGGGCGTGTCGGCATGGTAGCGAAGGCAGGACGGGGGAGGGATGGGGGAGGGACATGGGCGTGCGTTGAGATGGCCGGTTTCGCCTGATAATGGAAAAAAGAAAGCCCGCCTTGACGAGCATTTCGCCGGCTTCACTTGGTCCCTTTTTTTTCAGGTCCAAGTCCCAAAAAAGAGCCCGAACTGACCAGATGATCACTGGAGGGAATCGGGGATCACCTCCCCTGACTCCCCCAGTGGTCACCAACCCCCTCCCACCCTCAAAAAACAACTTTAAAAACTTTTTTTGCAAGCCTCTATGCCAGCCTCAAATGTCATACTCAGGTCCATTGCAGCAGTATACAGGTCCCTGGAGCAGTTTTAGTGGGTGCAGTGGACTTCAGGCAGGCGGACCCAGGCCCACCCCCTTCCCACCTGTTACAATTGTGGTAGAAAATGGGAGCCGTTCAAAACCCACCCGAAACCCACTGTACCCACATGTAGGTGCCCCTTCACCCCTTAGGGCTATGGTAGTGGTGTATAGTTGTGGGGAATGGGTTTTGGGGGGGGCTCAACACCCAAGATAAGGGAGCTATGCACCTGGGAGCTATTTTTTTTTTTAATTTTTTTAGAAGTGCCCCCTAGGGTGCCCGGTTGGTGTCCTGGCATGTGAGGGGGACCAGTACACCACGAATCCTGGCCCTTCCCCATGACCAAATGCCTTGGATTTGGCCAGGTTTGAGATGGCCGGCTTCGGTTTCCATTATGGGCAAAAACCGAGGCCGGCCATCTCAAACCCTGCCATCTCTGACATTTGGGCGGCCCCAACCACATTATCGAAAAAAAAGATGGCCGGCCATCTTTTTCAAAAATACAGTTGGCTCCGCCCACTTGCGGAGCTGGCCCCAGAGATGGCTGGCGCCGTTCGAAAATGCCCCTCCACGCTATACTTTGTATTGTTATTTGAATATTTTTACTGCTGTAATTGGCTATTGAAAGAAATGCCTGTTTGGTATCTGCTATTTTTTCCTTACCTGAGAAAATAATAGAAGTAAATCTATACTCAACAAATGAACAACTGTAGATGGGTAAATTTAACCTAACTATGAGAAACTGCATCACTGAATAAGTATGTAAGTATTGCCACAGTGGGACAGACCAAAGGTCCATCAAGCCCAGCATCCTGTTTCCAACAGTGGCCAATCCAGGTCACAAATACCAGGCAAGATCTCCAAAACGTTCAATACATTTTATGTTGCTTATCCCAGAAATAAGCAGTGGATTTTTCCCAAGTCATCATTATAGTAGCCCAAACCACTGCTATAAGAATCCAATCAACATCACCAGCCAAGAGTGAATGAACACCTATATTTTGTTGTGCTGAATCAAACAAATATAGGGGTTATTTTACAAAGGCGCAGTAGTGTTTTTAACGTGCGCTAATGATTAGCGTCCACTAAATGTGACGCCTGTAGGAATATATGTGTATCTTTAGCATTTAGCGTATGCTTATTTTTAGCGTGCCTTTGTAAAAGGCACACATAGAAAATAATGCTATTGGTGCAAATATTAAAGGAAAAAGTGTGAAAGAAAAGGTGAATTATGTGAGGAAGAAATGAAAAATAAATGGATGACACCGCCATCTAAAAAGTAAACAAATGTGCTGATCTCATTTACCTGAAGAACTGCCAATGGTCTGAATACCAACACTCTGTATCATATCTACTACCTAATAAAAAATGCATATTCAAAAAAAGAGAAAAGAGAATGCATGAGGAACAGAAGAAATAATATTTCAAGATACTAAAATACTCAACCAGTCCCAAAGTGCAACCTAAGGAAATTAGCACATGTGCTCTGAAACACTAAACAGCAGTGTCTGACTCACCCATCATAAGGAGCCCAATATAATAATGGATCACAAGAACTGTGCATATCATGAAAACATATAGTAACCTGTAAATAACATGAATCCACACCATTATAAGGAACACCATAAACAGACCTACTGATAAAATACTTTCAGTGCAAAACCAGCCTGTTTGAAGTTGTTACCCCCCCCCCCCCCCCCCCCCCAGTGAAAACAGAGAATATCATTAACTGTATAGGATAGAGACCAAGTTAAAAATATGCTCTCTCATTTAAGTGACTAACTTCCTCCTGAGACTTCATTTATGTTTATCCATTGGAATCCTATCACTAGAAAACCTTAGTTAGATTTGGAAGATCTTTAATAACAGACACTTCAAAATAGAATTTTAAAAAACTTGAATAAGTTAGGCTTCCTACTAAGAAACCTTTTTTTTCCCCATAAGCATTTTCATCAAGCAATCTTGACTGATGCAGGAAATGACACCCTAAAGAAACCTAAGGCATGAAAATGGTTATAATGAACAATTTTACTGCCCATTTTTTAAAATTCTTTAACACAGGTAGAATAACACTCTGATTCTCACACATAGTAATTTACATAAGGGAATTTTATGGAATTTTTCATGGTGTTAATTAAAAGTTTTAATTAATGTTAATTGCTTCATGTTTTCTTTGGCAACCTGTGCCTTTCCAGATGTTCCACTTTTACTCATCAGATTTTTTCGTAATTATCTATCTCCTTTAAAATTGTTTCTTTCATAACATTTGTTTCTTAAAAATTAATGCCAATGCTAAGCTGCTGCAATCCAGCTTTAACTTAATTAAGAAATGCTATGAGATTTTACCACCAAATCCTTGTACATCAATAATGATGATAATAATTTAAATTTATATAGCCCTTTTCATCCCAACTAGATTACAGTACTTAACATTTTTTGCACATCAGACACATTCAAACAGTCCTCCCTGAGGTAGATATCTTGGGAGTACATTTCTGGCACCTGTACTTCGATAAGTTTCCAAAAGGGAAGGTTGGAGAAGGGAATAATCTTATTATGACCTAATTGGAACTGAGTGAACAGATATTTAGAATGATAAAAGTAACCTGCCCAGGATTATCTAGAGGTGGGAGTCTTGAATTAAACACTACATCACGTTTCTTAACTCATAATTTAATTATGCAACTAGAAGTCCTAAATATTCAATTAACCCCTTCATCCCCCCCCCCCTCCTCTCATTTCAGTTGTGTCATTTAGGCTATATGAGTCATTAGGAGAAGACTGTAGATAATATGCAGTAACTTCAAGACAGACAGTGGTACTTTTAACAAACATTAAAACAGGGCAGCCCAAATCAAGATGCATTATCAGCATCACATCCACAGAGCTGCCAAGTTACCCATTCCAGGATGGAGAATTTTTGGCCGGTCCTGGTTTTAAACTTACATCCCAAAGCAGCATAGGACTTGTAGTCCATGATTCTAGCCATTGAAATCAGTGCTGCGGGTCCCATAATGCACCAGGATGAGGTTGGCAGAAATCCAGGACCGGCCAAACAGTCTCCCTCCTGGAATGGGTAACTTGGCAGCTCTGCATCCATTACCACCTCACTCCTCACTATCACAGAATGGGTTCCACTGACACAGGCCATAGCTTCAGGACTCTGAGGACCACCAATCATGCTGTACCTCATAGGCGTCCCGTATAAGAGGCTTGGGGAGGCTAAGCCTCCCCAGCCCAACCATGACCTTTCCCTGGCTGTTGCCCCCACAAATGCAGGGCTGGGCAGTGCTGCAGCCAGGCAGCTCTCCGACGGTCCCTCCTTCCTTCCCGCTCTCAGCTCCCCAACCGGCAGCCTTTCTCCTCCTCCTCCCCCATGCATGCGTGTGTTTTAACCCTTTTACTTTCCATGGCAGTGACGTCAGTGACGAAAAAGGCACTGTGGGCTCGCCTCTGGCTCCAGCTTCTCCCTTTCCTCTTCACACAGTGTCCCACCTTCTGCGATGATGCATTTCCTGTTTCCGCGAGGGCGGGACACCGTGTGAAGAGGGACGGGAAAAGCTGGAGGCGAACCTGCTGTGCCTTCTTCTTCACCAACATCGCTGCCATGGAGAGTAAAAGGGTTAAACGCTTGGGGGGGCAGAAAGGAACGGAGAGGAGGGCTGTCAGGGAGCTGAGGGAGGGCAGGGAGAATCGCTGAACATGGATGGGAGGGGAGGGCAGGGCAGGGGGAGTGAACAGATTGCTGGAAATGGAGAGGAGGGGAGGACAGGGGGAGAGAAGAGATCGCTGGACATGGAGAGAAGGGGAGGACAGGGGGAGAGAAGAGATCGCTGGAGAGGAGGGGAGGGCAGGGGGAGAGAACAGATCACTGGACATGGAGAGGAGGGCAGGGGGACAGAACAGATCACTAGAGAGGAGGGGAGGGCAGGGGAAAGAGGAGAATTGCTGGACATGGATGGATGGATGGAGGGGAGAGCAGGGGAGAGAGGAGAATTGCTGGACATGAATGGAGGGGCAGGGGAGAGAGGAAATTTGCTGAAGATGGATGGAGGAGAGGGCAGGGGAGAATGGAGAGTTGCTGGACATGGATGGATGGAGGGGAGGGCAGGGGAGAGAGGAGAATTGCTGTACATGGACAGATGAATGGGGGTAGAGGAGAGAGGAAATTTGCTGGATATGGGTGGATGGAGGGGATGGCAGGGGAGAGAGGAGAATTGCTGGACATGGATGGATGGAGGGGACAGGGGAGAGAGAGGAAATTTTCTGGATATGGATGGATGGAGGAGAGGGCAGGGGAGAACGGAGAGTTGCTGGACATGGATGGATGGAGGAGAGGGCAGGGGAGAATGGAGAGTTCCTGGACATGGATAGAGGGGAGGGAAGAGAGAAGAATTGCTGGACATGGATGGATGGAGGGCAGGGAAGTCAGGAAGGAGATGCACATGGATGGAGGGGAGGGAAGAGAGGAGAAATGCTGGACATGGATGGAGTGGAGGGCAGGGAAGAGAGGAGAAATGTTGGACAAGGATGGAGGGAAGGAAAGACAAAGGAAGGAGATGCACATGGATGGAGGGGAGTGAGGAGAAATGCTGGATATGGATAGAGGGAAAATTGCTGAATTTAAGGGCTGGATTGGAACACTTTGAGGGCAGATGTTGAAACTGGAGAAAGGATAGGGACAGGGCTACAGATGGTAGACAAGACGCATAAGGACACAGAAGGATGGTGGACATGGTGACAGAAAAAATATCATATGGAAAGAAGACACTGCATAAAACAGAAGACACTGGGACCAAAGCTAATAAAAAAAACTAAATGCTCAAACAGCAAAGGTAGAAAAATTTTTTTATTCAGAATTTATTAATTGGAATGCGTCAGCTTTTGGAAATGTGCATCTGTGATGTCTTGAATGTAACTTTCAATTTTTCTAGTATTGCTGCATGCTGAGTCTGACTTCTTCAGGTAACTTTCCAGTTCAGTATTTTGCCTTCATATCTATTGTGTCATGTATTTTTCATGACAAGATGTGTGATCAAGATGCAGTATTCTGCTAGCGTGTAGTATTTGCAGCCCTTTTTGGGTTTTTTTTTTTTTGTTTCACTAGATTGTGTACTGGTGTTTTAGAGCCCGGTGTAATTATAGTGCTGCCTTTCCACGCATAAGGTTGCAGCTCGTCCTGTCCTTGGAATTAGTGCTGTTATGGTTTGGTAAGGTTATGAGTGTGTTTTTGCACAAGTTTGTGTATAGTGTTTTGCAGTGGAGAGATTGTGTGTTGGACTTACTGAGGTGGCACCAAAACATCAGAAAGGGTGTAGAGCCTAAATCATGACACACTACCTCTTGAAGGATTTACATATGGTCATTAATAAAAGGAGCTCATTGTGAACACTATCCACCCTAAAAGGGTGTTTTGTGGCTCTACATGAGAATTGTGCTATTATGATCCCTTGTTTCATATTGCTGACGGTCTGCATTTTCCGTATGGGTGCTATATTGGTGTATTAGGTTCTGCCCAGTGTAATATTTATGGTACAGTAAGGTTCTGAGTGTGTTTTTGCACAAAGTTGTGCATAGTGTTTTGCAGTTGAGCGATTGTGGTTAGTATATGCTTTGAGCAACCACTTTATTCTTTGACATATGATCTAATATCTAAATTTAATAAAATTTTAATTAACAAGGATCTTTTTAGATAGCTTGTTTGTTTTTTGGTATGCAAGTTTGTTGATTACATCCATGTTATTTTATTTGCATTCATGTTCTTATCACTTTTTAATATATATGCTTTTGGTATTGATCTTTTTGTTTATTTTGAATGCTATATGTGGTCATTAGGTCGTTACAGTTAATTATGGCTTATAATGATTTACATTTTGGATTCACATCATTCTTACTACAGGGTTTTTTTTTAGGGGGGGGGGGGTTGGTACAGATTTGCAAGTTTATTTTTAACACAGAACAGCATTTTTACTCAAAGTCCCCCTTGGTTTATCATTGCAGTACAGATGCTGTCATTCAGTACTAGGTCATTCTGGCACTCTCAGCAATCATTGTTTAGCTTCGGCATGGGAGTACGGGCAGAGTGCCAACATTCTATACACGCAGTGACAGCAACATTTGGTCTTGCTTACATATGGTATGATTACTTTAACATTTAGCCTTTGCAATTGATATTGGGCATTTTTCAAAAAGGTGCATATTTTATAGTTGCCTCTGTTGAGTTTCATTAATGAATTGCTGTCTGAACACAGCTAGAATTTTAGGACTCCACATATAAACTGAGAGTGCACAGCTGTCCATGTTGGCATATGGACCTTTTAAATTTTGTTTTAAATTGATATTAGGGTATTATTTGATAATAAGAAGTTAGCCTAATGAAAGCACAAACTCATATTTATTGATATAATTTTTTTCTTTGGAATGATTCCTGCCAGTTGACATCAGAATAGGGTGTTGCTTCTGCTCATAAAGTGTAGGCAGACTTACACGGGACCTTACTTTTGTTGCAGAGCCAGAAGTATGGCATTTTGATTTTAGTTGTAAGTGCCTTTATTATGGAGAAATGTGATAACTTTATATTTAGAGACAGTTGTAGTATGCCTCAATAGCAGAACATTTAAGACCCTGTCTAGATTAGATTAGATTTTTTATTTCCTTCTAGTCCGCCCTTATCCAGAATGGATTACAATAAAACATGCATAAAAACAATCAACAAGAACAAAAGAAAAATCAAACAGATTACAAATACAATAGTCAATCAAAACAGAAGAAAGCCTTAAACAAGAGGAAGTCTCTGAGTTGCTTTCAGAATGCAGTGCCACTGGTTTCACACTTGGTCGTAATTCAATTGGACCATGGATGGAAAAAGTTCCCAGCTTTGTGAACACTCCAAACGTAAATGTTGTAATGCAGGAACCAAGAGCAACTGCTAATTTTTGGATTGCAATGATCGGGACAGTGTATACCACTGTAATGCAGTTTCAAATAAACAGCTGTTTCCTGATACAAAGCCTAATGAAACAAAAGCAATAAGTTATACTACCACTACTACTTATCATTCCTAAAGTGCTACTAGACTTACGCAGCGCTGAACACCTGAACATGAAGAGACAGTCCCTGCTCGACAAAGCTTACAATCTAATTAGGACAGACAAACAGAACAAACCAGAGATAAGGGAATGTTAAAGTGAGGATGATAACATAAGGGTTCTGAACAAAGTGAATAAGGGTTAGGAATTAAAAGCAGCATCAAAAAGGTGGGCTTTTAGCTTAGATTTGAAGGCGGCCAGAGATGGAGCTTGACATACCGGCTCAGGAAGTCTATTCCAGGCATATGGTGCAGCAAGATAAAAGGAACGGAGTCTGGAGTAAGCAGTGGAGGAGAAAGGTGCAGATAAGAGAGATTTACCAGTGAACGGAGTTCCCGGGGAGGAATGTAGGGAGAGATGAGAGTGGAGAGGTACTGAGGAGCTGCAGAGTGAATGCACTTATAGGTCAATAAGAAGAGTTTGAACTGTATGCAGAAACGGATAGGAAGCCATTGAAGTGACTTGAGGAGAGGGCTAATATGAGCATAACGACACTGGCGGAATATTAGTCATGCAGCAGAGTTTTGAACAGATTGAAGAGGAGAGAGATGGCTAAGTGGGAGACCTGTAAGAAGCAAGTTGCAATAGTCTAAGTGAGAGGTGATAAGAGTGTGGATGAGGGTTCTGGTAGTGTGCTCAGAAAGGAAAGGGTGAATTTTGCTGGTATTATAGAGAAAGAAACGACAGGTTTTAGCAGTCTGCTGAATATGTGCAGAGAAGGAGAGGGAGGAGTCGAAGATGACCCCAAGGTTACGAGCTGATGAGACAGGAAGGATGAGAGTGTTATCCACAGAAATAGAGAATGGGGGAAAGATGAGAAGCTCAGTCTTGGTCATGTTTAGTTTCAGATGGTGCTGAGACATCCAGGCAGCAATGTCAGACAGGCAGGCTGATACTTTGGCTTGGATTCCTGCTGAGATTTCTGGTGTGGAGAGGTAGATCTGGGAGTCATCAGCATAAAGATGATACTGAAAACCATGGGATGAGATCAGAGAACCAAGGGAAGAAGTATAGATGGAGAAAAGAAGAGGTCCCAGGACAGATCCCTAGGTACACCAACTGACAGTGGGATAGAAGTAGAGGAGGATCCACTAGAGTATACGCTAAAGGTACGCTGGGATAGATAAGAAGAAAACCAGGAAAGAACAGAGCCCTGAAATCCAAGTGAGGACAGCATATCAAGGAGTAGGCTGTGATCAACAGTGTCAAAAACAGCAGATAGATCGAGAAGGGTGAGGATAGACTAGAGACCTTTGGATCTGGCCAGGAACAGATCATTGGCAACTTTAGCAAGCGGAGTTTCAGTTGAATGAAGGGGGCGAAAGCCAGATTGAAGTGGATCAAGTATACCTTGAGATGAAAGAAAGTCAAGGCAACGGTGGTGAACAGCACGTTCAAGTATCTTGGATAGGAAAGGGAGGAGGGAGATGGGGCGATAGTTGGAAGGACAGGTAGGGTCCAATGAAGGTTTTTTAAGGAGTGGTGTGACTACGGCATGTTTGAAGGCATCAGGAACAGTCGCAGTGGACAGTGAAAGATTGAGGATATGACAGATAAAAGGGATGACAGTAGGAGAGATAGTGTTAAGTAGATGGGTGGGAATAGGATCAGAGGAACAGATAGTTGGTTTTGAGGAGGAAATAAGATGTGTAGTTTCCTCTTCAGTGATTTTGGAAAAGGAAGAAAATGAGGCAGGGGTTGGAGGGTTGAGAGAATGGAAGGAGAGGTGGAGGTGACCTGGTTAAGAATTCAAGTTTAATCTTGTGAACCTTATCATGAAAGAACTCAGCCAGAGTCTGGGGGGAAAGTGAAGGGGGGTTGGAGGTGAAGGCACTTTGAGGAGAGAGTTCAGTGTGGCAAAGAGACGTCGAGGGTTTGAACCAAGAGAATTTGTCAACTAGATGTAATAGTCCTGTTTGGCAAGTAAAAGAGCAGACTGGAAGGAGGTCAGCAAGAATTTGAAATGTATGAAGTCAGCATGGGCACAAGATTTCAGCCAAAGGCGTTCGGCAGAGCGGGCACAGGAACGTGGTAGCGGATTCTAGAGGTCAGCCAAGGCTGGGGTTTGGTACGTTTTACAGAACGGGGAATGGGAGGAGCAAGAGTATCCAGAGCAGAGGAGAGAATAGTATTATAGGAAGAGACAGCCTCATTGACAGACTTGGATAACATGGAGGGGCATAATTAAATGTCACCGGCCAAATAGATCGTCGGTGATCTATGTTGGTGGCAGCGCTACAGCTGGCCGGAACCGTATTATCGAAAAAGATGGCCGGCCATCTTTTTTTTTCAATAATACGGTTTAGCCCGGCCAAATGCCTTGGAGTTCGCTGGGTTTGAGATGGCCGGGTTTGTTTTTCAGCAATAATGGAAAGTTATGTCAGCCATCTCAGACCCCGGCCAAATTCAAGGCATTTGGCCGTGGGAGGAGCCAGCATTTTTAGTGCACTGGCCCCCCTGACATGCCAGGACACCAACCAGCCATCCTAAGGGTCACTGCGGTGGACTTCAGAAAAGCTCCCACGTGCATAGCTTCCTTACTTTGGGAGCTGAGCCCCCCAAACCCACTACCCACAAATGTACTGCACCCACTAAAATTGCTCCAGGGACCTGCATACAGCCTCTAGGACTTATTGCTGCTGTATAACTTTGGCACACCAGTTCACACTTGAAGACTAATCTCTCTGAAAAAGTCCTTTCTTCAAATAAGCACTTTTACTCACAGTTAACTGCAGATCAGAGGTTGTGCCCCACTGGCAAAGAGTCCCCTGGTACTAAGATTAGCAGTAGGTCAGAGCTGGCACAATGTTGTACAATGCCCTTTTTCAGCGCCATACAAGGTAAGAACTATGTTCTCTAACGTGGGTAACACAGAAAAGGGAACTAAAACTGGCTTACAATAATGGCCACTACTGCATGGACTACAACAGGAAACAAAACAGGGCACACTCTGACCCAGTTAGCAGGGGGGGAAAAGCACCATGGGAGTAGAGCCCAGTACCCTACACCCACCACAATGCATTGCTAATGTGACTCTGCAGGGCACCTAACAGAAAAGGTGTCACACTCACCCGAGAGCCACATCGCAACCAGGGAAAGGCTTTCGGAGGATACAACACATTCTGCTGTCATGGAGGTGGGTACGGCATTTGAGGCTGGCATACAGGCTGGCAAAAAAGGTTTTTAGTTTTATTTTTTTAGTATGGAAGGGGGTTGGTGACCACTGGGGGAGTGTGTGGAGGTCATCCCCCATTCCCTCCAGTGGTCATCTGGTCAGTTGGGGCACCTTTTTGAGGCTTGGTCGTGAAAATAAAACGACCAAGTAAACCCAGCGAAATACTGCTTAACGCTGCTTTTTTTTTTTTCATTATCGGCGAAAGCCGGCCATCTGGTAGCCATGCCCATGCCCGCCCATGCCCCGCCTTCGCTAATCTACCGACACGCCCCCTTGAACTTTCGCCGGCGAAGCAACGGGAAAGCGGCGATGCTGTCTAAAATGCCGCTTTTGATTATACCGATTTCGCCGCTTTTAAGAAATCGCTGGCCATCTCCTGATTTGTGTTGGAAGATAGCTGGCGATCACTTTCGATTATAAGCTGGATAGTGGTAGAGAAGAGATTAGAAACATTGGAGGGCAGAGTAGAAGGGTTAATAGCCTGAAGATTCCTAAATGTATTGGTTAAGATTGGTGTTTAAGTGTGAAAGTTATCAGATGATGGTAGGAGAGGGGAAGACTTGAGGCACAGAAACTGGAGAGTTAGCATCCTCCATTGATCTGGTAGCCATTTCAGGTACTTCAAACAAGGAGAACATCCCATTAACTATCGCACTGCCAAGTTCATTACCATTTGAAGTGCCTGAACAGAATACTTCGGCAGCCCAAGATATACAATGCTACAGTAATCAAGACTACTAAATATCATAGACTGCAGTACCATTTTAAAATTACACCAAGACAAAATGGGCTTTGAACAAGATAGCATTCTCAGTTTGAAGTATAGAGAACGAACCAATGTCTGAACTTATGCTCTGAATGTAAAGGTTGAATCCAACACAATCCCCAAGTTTTTAAGTTGTTTAACAATCTTAATTGGTACACCCATTGGTACCATTTCAGCTGGTAATTCAATAGAAGGATCTGAAACAATCCACATTATTTCTGTTTTAGCTACATTCATTTGCATCCAATTTTTGTTCAGTCAGTCCATCACAACCTCAAAAATCAGATGCAACTGAGATAATACAGTATCAATCATAGATACTGGCAGAAAAATTTGAATATCATCAGCATAAATCTTTCTGACTCTTCCTACTTTTTTACCTATCTATGTTACATCTTTGCTTTACCCTTCACTATTAATTATAATGTTCTATTATGTATTGTGTTGACATTGTAAATAGTATACCATGCCATGCCTTGTATTGTTTTTGAATATTTTTACTGCTGTAATTGTCTATTGCTCATGTCAGTGCCGTAGCGAGGGTGCCTGACACCCGGGGCGGGTTGCCGCTGCGCACCCCCCCCCCCCCCCCGGGTGCAGGGCACGGCGCCCCCCCCCCCCCCGAAACGCACCCTACCTTTCAGTGGGAGGCAGGCGGGAGGGCCGATCTGCCCCCAGTGCACGTCACTGGGAGCTGCGTTGGCTCTGCTGCTTCCCTGCTTTCTCTGCCCCGGAACAGGAAGTAACCTGTTCCGGGGCAGAAAGAGCAGGGAACCAGCGAGCCGACACCCCTCCCAGCGCGTGCACCCGGGACGGACCGCCCCACCGCCCCCCCCCCCTTCCTACGCCACTGGCTCATGTTTGATCTATTCTTACTGTACACCGCCTTGAGTGAATTCCTTCAAAAAGGCAGTAGATAAATCCTAATAAATAAATAAATAGGAAACTCCTAAAGATTATAACAAAATACACAATGGCTGATAAAACTGATCCTTATGGCACCCCAGTTGCTAATTGATGTTCATATGACAACCCAGTGCTCATACATCCTACAGCTTTTTTGTCACTCAAAAATGAACAAAACCATTTGAAGACTGTTCCCACAAGGTCACAGGCACCAAGTTGCTACAATAAAATGCCATGATCTACTGTGTCAAAGGCTGCTGATATATCCAAAGAAGCAAAAAAAAAAAACAACCATTTATGTGTATCTAGACCTAGTCTTAACTCATCCACTATGGAAGTTAACAAAACCTCCATGCTATATCCCTTGTGGAAACCAAAGGGAAAGGGAAATGGGACTTGATATACTGCCTTTCTGAGGTTTTGCAACTACATTCAAAGCGGTTTACATATATTCAGGTACTTATTTTGTACCAGGGGCAAACATATGTGCAATACTGAGATTGCATTAACACATTTTTGTTGATTTTTTTTATTTATATATTCTCGTTGTTTATTTTGAGGATAGATGTTTTAGTGTGCCCATAAATAATGATGCAAGGTTTGCTTATATCCAGCTTTTTAGCATATGTTTTAATATATCTATATCTATCTATATATCTATGTATATAGATAGATTGATTTATGTTCTTTTCATATATGTCTGGAATTTTAAACAAGGTTTGTTTCATGTTCCTTAATGCCAATGTGGTTAACTTTCTTTCCCCCTTTTTATGCATATTGACAATGTATATTCCCCTTTTTTCTATGTATTTATGTGCTATCATTTAGATGTTTAGGGTTAGATTCTATATATCACACCTAAAAATTTGGCGCTGAAAAAATACAACTAAATTTAGGTGTACTGAAGGGAGATTCACAGGAACATTTCTAAAACAGATTAGGGTGTAGATGTCAAGACCGTTTCTGAATTTGGAGATGGGGCTGCTACCCTCTTGGATTCCAAGAAGGAACTTAAGTGTAACGGATCATTAAAAAAATATTTCACAGAATTCAGTTTCACTACACACTTACATGGAAAATTCAGCCAAAAAAGCCCTCCTAACTGATAAACAGAAGAACGGAACTTAAGAAAACTTTGACGTCTCTTTTAAGTTGCTTTAGATACAGCAAGAAGTATTCTAATTTTATAACCAAGAAAGGTTTCTTTCTATGTCGGAAAAATTGTTTTAATATCCAATCCCTATCTGGTTGTAACACAAAAGTCACAATGAGCGTTGCAGGTTTTAAACAGGATGCCTCTTTTTATGTACTATCAAGCCATGTGGAAACTTGAACCTAGCATATCTCATGCAAAGACTGACCCCCCCCCCCCCCCCCCCCCCCCCCCCCCCATGTTCCCAGTTAGATATTAAAGCCACTCGTGATTATGTTTGTTTTATTATTTATAGCCCACCTTTATCCAAAGTTATCCAAGGTGGGTAGCGAAACAAAATACACAATAAAAGTGAACAAACAACTAACATAAATGCAGCTCATAAATTTGATTCAACAAATAACTTTTTAGCATCGATTTAAAAGATGCAGCATTCTGTTGTAACTTCAGCACTAAAGGTAACATCCAATTCTGCAGAACCAGCTACAGAGAAGGTGCCAGTTCTAGTAATACTCAAATGCAGATGTTTTAAATTCAGTATGACAAGGTCACACACACTTGCTGAATGCAGTCACCTTGGCGGCACATATCATTGCAGTACATTTCACAAATAAAAAGAATGGAATTTGATATAATCCAAATTTACCAGTAGCAGCAGCTTAAATTTAATTCTCTGCACCACAGGAAACCAGCGCAATTGCTCTAATAAGGGACAAATATGCAACAGAATTCTGCACTGTCTGTAATGCCTGTACACATGAAATGGGCAAAACCAAATATACAATATTACATTAATCCAAGGTGCTAAAAATCATTGCTTGTATCACCTTCAGAAAAATCACCTCTAGATAGCATAGTTCACAACTTTATAATCATAACTTAAATAA
The DNA here is from genome assembly GCF_901765095.1 of Microcaecilia unicolor. Classification (NCBI taxonomy): domain Eukaryota; kingdom Metazoa; phylum Chordata; class Amphibia; order Gymnophiona; family Siphonopidae; genus Microcaecilia; species Microcaecilia unicolor. Next base: position 93,617,816 of record NC_044039.1, read on the forward strand.
TGTTTAATCACTGCCTGGATCTGGGGCCTAAAGGTCAAAGATGAGTCCACAATAACCCCCAGATTCGATACCTCAAAAGAAACAGCAACAGGCACCCCAGCCAGGGAAACAGTTGGGAGAAAACTTGGAGCCACGTTAGAGGAGACAAACACCTCTGTTTCACTCACATTCAATTGCAACCAGTTATGTGTCATCCACTCCAATATCCCCTCAAATATCTCCTGTGATCTTGCTATGGTAACAGTCATTGATGACAATAATTGGACAAAATTGGATGTTGCCTTCGTAAACCCAATAGGACATGTCAACAACTTGCACAAAGGACTTAAGTACAAATGGAACAGTGCAGTAGCAATGGCAGTCTCCAGCGTATGAACCTGCGGTAAACTATCCCCAATATGAACCTATGTTTTTCCAACAAGAAATGCATGGAACTACAGCACTATGGTTCCCACATGGCCATATTCTTGCAACCAAGACAACATAATCTGATGATCCAGCATATCAAATGCTGCAGAGATGTCCAGAAACATCAGAAAATAATCTGTATGTTTATCCAAACCATGATGCATTTCATCCACAGTGGCAGTAATCAATGCCTCTGTGCTGTGGGCCTTATGGAAGCCATACTGATATGAATCCAACACAGGATGTCGAGTCAAATATTCATCCAATTGTGCATACACAGATTTTACAACAATCTTATCTATCACTGATAATGAAAGCCAGTTTTAGAACAATGTCTATCATTAAAATCAACAATTGGGTTATTAAGAAGCATCATAAGAGGATGGAAGATAAATTAACATAATTCTCAATCCATGCAGTTATCTACTTCATTAAAAGATACTATGCACCATTTATTTGGCATAAAGATTGGTGATTCACTTTAAACTAACACCCATATCACTCAAACCCCCTTTCCTTTCTATAATTCAGTGGTGGCCAGCAAACACATAAATTGTCTTTGAATACCCAGCCCAGTATACTGAACTTTTACCCAAAATGGTAGAAATCCAAATAGAGATAACTGGACAAAAGAGTGGGCCTGCTCATCTTTATCTGCTATCATTTTCTGTACTATGTTACCCCAATAAAAATCAAAATGGGGGGGGGTCTGTTATGACTTGTAAAATACCATCATAGCATGAAATCAAACAAAACATTACAAAACATTCTGCCTTTCTTTTCCATATCAAAGAGCAATGTATCAAAGAACAATGGATCGAAGAGTTTAAATTAAATTATACTTTTATTAAAATTGCCCGACTTGGCCACATTTTGCCAATGGTAAGCTGCTTCAGGGGCAGCATCTGTCAATCAAACAAACAACAAATTAAAAACAAAACTACAATAAATAATGAAATACAAAAAAACCCCACTATAAATAATGAACTTAGTCAAAATCATAAATAAAACAGGCATGATAAATGACATGGCATAAGAGCAACCAAATAAATTGATCCATTATTGTTCTTTAGACTACAATCTGTGGATCACAATTGTCTCTCTAGTGTTGTCACCATTGTTTCCTTTTCCATCTGCCATTTTGAAATAAGAATACTTGAAGCATTTAATGTTAGGAGGTTGAGCATAATGGACTAGATTCTATATACGATGCCTGAAAAATCTACGACAATAATATTTCCACCTAGGGGTATTCAGTAAACTGTGTCTAGATTTAGCTGTGGTTTATAGAATATGCCTAGTGGCCATGCCTGTGCCTGATTCTAGGCGCCTCCATTTTCGCCAAATAAAACTTTGTGTAAATACCAGTACCTAAGATAGGAGCAGAGCAGGTGTATTCTATAACCATGTGTGTAGATTTTCGGAATGCCCATGGCCATGCCCCCTTTTTTGCAGTGCATTAGAATTTACTCGCACCACTTTACAGAATATGCCTAGCAAATTGTTCATGTAACTTCTAATTAATTACAGAATATGACCTGATTTGCACATATAATTTTGGTCACACTATATAGAATCCAAGGGAAAATGTATAGTATTATTAAATGTGGAGGAATAGCCTTAGTGCAGTAGCCTGAGAACCTAAGGAACTGGGTCTTATTCTCACTGCAGCTCTTTGTGACGCTGGGCCAGTCACTTAACCCTCAATTGCCCCAGGTACCTGTTTATAATATATGAACCATTTTGATTATAACCACAGAAAGGCAGTATATCAGCATATCAAATCCCCCCCCCCCCCCCCCCCCCATATTTACTGCATTTGAAGCTGAGCAAAACACTAGTATGACAACCAAGTTAAAAAGCTTGTTTCACAGTAAAAACATTTTTTTAAATAAGCACACTGCCAGTGCATATAATTAGAGCTATTCTTCATTTTCCTACAATTCTGACAAAATGTTAGGATCATTTTTTTAATTTACACATTATAAGCCTGATAACAAAGGCAATTAATTTCTTGCACTACAGCATCCTTTAACAGTTACCATTTAGAACTGCTCACAACCAAAAGTGGTAGAACAGAAAATTCTTGCAGAGAAGCTGCTCACATGCCTTCCCTAAGAAAAGATACATTAATGGACAGGCTTTAGCCAGTTATAATAGCACCCTAACTAATGAAGGAGATTTCTTTTAATGCTATTTCTTTAATTTAAAAAAATTGTGTTCAGAGCTGTTACACAAACTACAGGACCCATCTATTGAGAAAGTAGATTTTGAAGCTGACAAGTCCTAAATGTCAGACCCTGCAAGTGACATGGAGACAGTCAGCCTCAAAACAGGTGCAATTTCTCATAGCTGTTATCTGCCTCCTAAGTTATTTGGGCTTGGTTCATGATCATCACTAGGGTAATTTTTAACAGGGTGCTTAGAATGTGAATTCACAGAGGAACATATATTGTACCTATTTTATAAAGGCAACATACGTGCTTATGTATGCCATTTTACTGAGAAGGTGGTGGATGCCCATCCAGTAGAGGTGGTAGGGACAAAAAACTGACAGAATTCAGAAAAGTCATGGGATACACACAGAGGATCTCTATCTAGCAAGACAAAGCATAACAGAGGGGTGTAACCTGCGCAGAATGGCAAGTGCAATACTTAACAAAGGCAGAGAGGAGGTTGGTCCCGGGGTCCAGTTCACAGAGGCAGTAAGTTCGTAGAGGCAGTAGGTTCCCAAAGAATATACAATCCACACAAGTTTGGATATATAAAGTATATTATATTTGCAGATATGTATAGGCTCACAGCACTTAGTACAGGTATATGATACAAGGCTGTCTCTGGGTGTGTGTTTAGAGAGAGAAAGAAAGGATAGCGGGTTTGTTCAGAGGAAGAGAGAAGCCTTGGGGTTGTGCTGAAAGAGGTATATGTGTGCAGAGAGAAAGGAAGAGAGAGAAGGGCCTAAGAAAGCTACGCCATGGGCTCTGGGAGAGAAGGCTTTGGGGAAGAAAGGGGGGCCAGAGCCGGAGCTCTGGTGGCTGGAGATGGGTAGGTGCAAGGGGAGAGACAGAGAGAGAAGTGGTCCGGACAGAGAGAACTGCCCCAGAAAGCAAAGCCATGTGCTCTGCTTTATACCTCAAGAACAGACAGAGATCAAAAACTTATCTTCCTTCCCAGCCAAACTCCAGTTTGCTTTCTGAAGTCAGGAAGGTGATGATTTTTACAGGTTGTACCTCTTTGAAGTCCCTAGTGATGGAGCCTCTATATCTGGCTTCCTTTGTTCTCAAGCCCTGCTCCCAGATAGGACAAAAGGTATGCTAATCAGGAGTAATTAAGAAAACCCAGGGCTAGCAGGCAGCTCAATACCATTTGGTCCATGTCATCCTCAGTGATTCCTGAGGGAGGGGGAGAGTTATCAGAGGTCAGAAGCTGGTTTAATATTAATCTAAGTATGTCAAGCTGGTTTCATATTAATATAAATATGTCCAGCCATCCTAGCAATCCTGACCTCCAGCAATCCTGACAGAGGTAACCTGCATGTTCTGCACAGAATGGCAGATACAGCTCTAGCCACTTTGCTGGGCAGACTTGATGGAACATGCTAGCCTTTAAGCAATGCTTCTATGTATTAAATTGCTTTCCTGAGAGCTCCCACACAAAGTTACACCAGTTCAGAGTAAAACATAACTGTTCTGCACAGGTTTGCATGGGTAATGTGTATTTTATAAGATATATTCATATCTTGTAGCTTTGCCTAAGTTCTATTCTGGGAAAGCCTATATGTGCACCCCATAAATGTACATGCTCTTCATCAAAAGTCTGCAAGCTCCTATGCAAAGTTAAAGCTATTCTGAGGCAGGAATAACTTTGTGCATGTGCATGCCAGTAAAGATTGGAGCTTATTCATGTATACATGCATAAAAGCAGATCCAGCCACCACTTCACATACTCTCTACCACTGTTAACATCTATACATATATCTTCTAAAAATAGGAGCTATGTTTTTCTAGTACCTACTTTTTATGCATTTATATATCAGAGCTGTTTTATAAGTGCCTAACTGTGCATGTAAAATGGAGTTCTGCATGCTGAAGTATAAGGAGCCATGCCTCCAAAGAATGCAATCCCGCCCTACACTTACACAGTTGATGCAGATTTTAGTCACAGTGGTTACCTCCTGCAGGATTTCACACTCTCCAAGAGGCAGGCCACTATATAAAAGAAACTTGCCATGTCTCTGCTACTCAGAAGAACATAAAGGAGAATAGGTGCTAAATGTAGATAATGGTGACCAGAAGATAGATGATACACTCTAGGTATACAAACATGTATATATTACAAATGTAATAAAATAAAAGTGGGAGGACGACCAAGGATTCCAAAGACTGAAAGGATATATAATAATAAAGATGTTTATTGAGGTATAAAGACTCGACACAACGTCGTGTTTCGGCCGTTAGGCCTGCATCAGGAGTCTTAATGCCTTGGCTTATTGCAGCATTCTATACAAGCGTTGTGTCAGAGGAGACAACGAAGCACGCTCACCTTCACAACGGTCTTTCTAAAGACCTCCCTTTGTTGAGGATTTGCCTTCAACAAATAGTTCTCAAAAGCATTCGGCATTAAGACTCCTGATGCAGGCCTAACGGCCGAAACACGACGTTGTGTCGAGTCTTTATACCTCAATAAACATCTTTATTATTATATATCCTTTCAGTCTTTGGAATCCTTGGTCGTCCTCCCACTTTTATTTTATTTCTTGTTGTTGTCTGTGTCTAGAGTTCTCCGCCTTCTGGCGGATATTTTTTCTCTATATTACAAATGTACCAATATCAGGAGTGGATCATCTTGATGCTTTATTTCTTCCACTCCTTATATTGGTTCTCTTGCTCTATTCTGTGGAAGCCTGTGGTTTTCTCATATATATTTTGGATCATATTATAAATGTCTCAGAAAAAGTGACAAGGGGTTTAAACTTGAGATGTTTTTACTTGGTATAACAAAATTGCACCAATCGTGAGAATTTATGAATCATGATCCCCCCCCCCCCCCCCCTTACCTCCATTGTCTCACACTGACATACAGATGTAAAACTGCCAAAAGCAGGACAGCTGGAAACATCATCTGGCCAGGATGAAGTTTCAAGCACCATCAAAATGCAAACATACCCTGCCTGTCTCCAAAGTCTAAGTTCCAATTGCAGTGCTGGCTCCTGGGGCTGGGAAGACTTTCTGGTGAGGGGACAATGGAAATGGCAGAACTAAAGATGAGGAAATGCAGGGTATATTTCACACAAAGGCAGTAGTCTGAGTTGCATAAACAGAATAAAGAAATTCTTTACATATAACAATGGATGAATAAAAGGTAAGTTTACGCATTTGCAGTCAACCTTTGTAGGAGTGTTATTCTCAGATAATAGTTGTTTGGTTTGGGGGGGGGGGGGATTGTCCTTGAACTTTACCATATTCCCTTACTTTTCAAATAATGCAAACGGATATATTAGTACAATTGGAAACAGGGTAAAAGCAGACAAAACTTGACTCAGTAGTAATCTAATCCAGAAAGGTATCAATATGTTTTCTGCTCTCAGTTTCCAGTGACATAATAGAACCCAAGAATACCATCAAACTAAACATTAATTATGTTATGTACAGACCTAAAGAATCATACACATGGGCATTAATCCAGACTACTTCACAGATTAAATGCATTCCTAAACCACTTACGTTGTATAACACACCAAATAGGCCACTACTAACTTATCCTCCTTTGGCGGATCCAAAGAGCCATTTTATTGAAAATATTTTATTATTGTAAGTGTAAGTCATCATTAATAATAGGAACAGCACTCAAAAATCTGGCCAAGGTTGAAATCTAAACTTCTGCAGTAGCAATCATGATGATCCCATACAGCTAGTGTGGAAAATGTCTTGGCATGGATGAAGGTATGCATGGTCTCACATGAAGTTCACTGCCAGATATTATTGAGAGTCAAAAAGGATTTTCACAGCACAAATGAGAGTATGTTGTATAACCAAAGTGATAGCTATATTAGCTCAGTAGCTGTAACAGTGTGGTAATGTCCTGGCCTCGGCTATGATCTGGACCCTGGACTCACCATTGGACATCATTCCCTGATGGGCCGTTGCACTCCAGCCAAGTATTCAATGAAGTGAAGAAAGCAAGACCCAGCCTTCTCTAGGTGCACAGGCGCACGTCATAGGCTAGTTATGAGCCTAGAAGTCTGAAGCTGTTCTGACGCTTCTGCGATGATGTCATCCACTGGGGGAATTTAAATGCCCTGATTCCTGTCATCCCTGCCTTTACAATGGATTGCTTTTGCCATCCAGTCTCCAGCCCAGATCAGTGCTCTAGCCCCCAGTTCAGTTCGGCTATCCAGACTCCAGTCCTGTTCAACGTCTTGATTTCTATTTGTAACTTCTTGTCATCAGAGGTTCCCAGGACTCAGCCACCAAAGACAAGGCCCTTCAACCTTTCAGTTGGAGGCTTCGCATCCGTCCAAAGGTTCACCTTCTAGTCCCATGACAGATTGCGAAAGCCATAAGCTCGACTGAGTCACTGGCCTTGCAGTTGATCCAGTAGCTAGCACTTCAGCTCCAGCAGCTCTCAGGTGCGGTTCAGTAATTTACCTAGCGTATGGATCATCTTCAGGGACCTGCGGCTCCTCTGGACATGACATTCCCATTTCCATTAGCCAGTTCCATTCTTACAGCTGCCTTGGTTGCCTCTTAAATTCGACTTGCACACCCTTCATGATACAATGGTGACCCGAAGACCTGCAAGGGGTTCCTTAATCGTATATGAGCTGCAATCTCACTTCTCTCTGGTCTAGTCCTTGCATGGGCATCACCACTGTGGGAGTGGGATGATCCCATGCTGAACAATATAAAGGAGGTTTTGGACCAGTTTTGCAGGATTTTTGAGGAGCATGGAAAGACCTCATCCAAAGCCTGAGAGCTACTGAAATTATGACAAGGGTCACAAACCCTAGGCAACTATGATATACAATTTAGGGCCCTGGCTTTGAAATCAGAGTGGAAAAATGAAAGCCTGGTTGTCGTGTTCTGGGGAGGACTGGTGCCCCAAATTAAAGTTCTAGGCTCATTATCTCCTCAAACCCTTGCTGAATTCTTACACAACAAGGTTCAAAAGATAAACCTTGCTTTCTCTACCTCACCACCTCTCCCTCCACTAGTCCGTTCTCCTCTCTCTCCTTCCCCTCATTCCCTTTCCTCCTTTCCTGAAGTTACTATTGATGAAACTACACTTCTCCTTTCTTCCTCAAAATGTACCACCTGTTCCTCTGATCCCATTCCCACCCACCTTCTTAATGCCATCTCTCCTGCTCTTATACCTTTTATCTGTCACATTCTCAACCTCTCACTTTCCACTGCGACTGTCCCTGCTGCCTTTAAACATGCTGTGGTCACACCTCTCCTTAAGAAGCCTTCACTCGACCCTACTTGTCCCTCTAATTACCGACCCATCTCCCTCCTTCCTTTTCTTTCCAAATTACTTGAGCGTGCTGTTCACCGCCGCTGCCTTGATTTTCTCTCCTCACATGCTGTTCTTGACCCTACAATCTGGTTTTCGCCCTCTCCACTCAACCGAAACTGCGCTTACTAAAGTCTCCAATGACCTATTACTGGCTAAATCCAGAGGTCAATATTCCATCCTCATTCTTCTTGATCTTTCCACTGCTTTTGACATTGTCGATCACAGCATACTTCTCGATACCCTGTCCTCACTTGAATTCCAGGGCTCTGTCCTTTCCTGGTTCTCTTCCTACCTCTCCCTCCGCACCTTTAGTGTTCACTCTGGTGGATCCTCTTCTACTTCTATCCCTCTGCCTGTCGGCGTACCTCAGGGTTCTGTTCTTGGTCCCCTCCTCTTTTCTATCTACACTTCTTCCCTTGGTTCATTAATCTCATCCCATGGCTTTTCCTACCATCTCTATGCTGATGACTCCCAAATCTACCTTTCTACCCCTGATATCTCACCTTGCATCCAAACCAAAGTTTCAGCGTGCTTGTCTGACATTGCTGTCTGGATGTCTCAACGCCACCTGAAATTAAATATGACCAAAACCGAGCTTCTCATTTTCCCCCCCAAACCCACCTCCCCGCTCCCCCCGTTTTCTATTTCTGTTGATGGCTCTCTCATTCTCCCTGTCTCCTCAGCTCGAAACCTTGGGGTCATCTTTGACTCTTCTCTCTCCTTCTCTGCTCATATCCAGCAGATTGCCAAGACCTGCCGTTTCTTTCTTTACAACATCCGTAAAATCCGCCCCTTTCTTTCTGAGCACTCTACCAAAACCCTCATCCACACCCTTGTCACCTCTCGTTTAGACTACTGCAATCTGCTTCTTGCTGGCCTCCCACTTAGTCACCTTGCCCCTCTCCAGTCGGTTCAAAACTCTGCTGCCCGTCTCGTCTTCCACCAGGGTCGCTTTTCTCATACTACCCCTTTCCTCAAGTCCCTTCACTGGCTCCCTATCCGTTTTCGCATCCTGTTCAAACTTCTTCTACTAACCTATAAATGTACTCACTCTGCTGCTCCCCAGTATCTCTCCACACTCGTCCTTCCCTACACCCCTTCCCGTGCACTCCGCTCCATGGATAAATTCTTCTTATCTGTTCCCTTCTCCACTACTGCCAACTCCAGACTTCACGCCTTCTGTCTCGCTGCACCCTACACCTGGAATAAACTTCCTGAGCCCCTACGTCTTGCCCCATCCTTGGCCACCTTTAAATCTAGACTGAAAGCCCACCTCTTTAACATTGCTTTTGACTTGTAACCACTTGTAACCACTCGCCTCCACCTACCCTCCTCTCTTCCTTCCCGTTCACATTAATTGATTTGATTTGCTTACTTTATATATATATTTTTTTTGTCTATTAGATTGTAAGCTCTTTGAGCAGGGACTGTCTTTCTTCTATGTTTCTGCAGCACTGCGTACGCCTTGTAGCGCTATAGAAATGCTAAATAATAGTAGTAGCTGGATGAGACCTTCCAATTATCCTGGATGACCTCATCCATATGTATACCCAGGTGGACATCCAGTTTCATGAACAGGATCATGAGCATCAGTCCTTGGCCAAACAGTCCACCTGGCCCCCAGTTAAGTGACACTGAATATCCCCAGATAGCCATGCACAAGCAATCTAAACAGCCAAGAGTCTCCCATTATTACTGTGTTATCAAATTTGTTAGGCAGTGAAATATTAACAGAAATTATGAAGGCTCTCTTTTCATCCTGTCAAGATGACAGGAATTATTAGGAAAGGAATGCAAAACAAAACTAAGAATATTATAATGCTCCATAGTGCAATCGCACCTCAAATATTGTGTGCAACAAGATATAGCGGAATTATAAAAGGTACAAGAGAAGGGCAACGAAAATGATAAAGGACATGAGACAGAGGAAAGAATAACGAGACTAGAGGCTGTAAGGAAAGGCTAAAAAGGCTAGAGTTCTTCAGCTTGGAGAAGAGATGGCTGAGGGGAGATATGATAGAGGTCTATAAAATACTTTACTCTTTCCAAAAATACAAGGACTAGGGGGCATGCAATGAAGCTACTATGTAGTAAATTTAAAACAAATCAGAGAATATATTTTTTCAATGTGTAATTAAACTCTGGAATTCGTTACCAGAGAATGTGGTACAAGCAGTTACCTTAGCAGAGTTTAAAAAAGGTTTGGATAATTTCCTACAAGAAAAGTTCAGAAGCAATCCACTGATTATTTCTAGGTTAAACAGCATAAAATCTGTTTTACTGTTTTGGGGGTCTTTCCTCAGGTACTTGTGACATGGATTGGCCACTGATGGAAACAGGATACTGGGCTTGTCGGATCTTCGGTCTGTCCCAGTATGGCAACGCTTATGTTCTAATGATCTGGAGAGTAAACCACACAAACAAGGAAAAATCCCTTTGGTGAAACAAAGAAAACAGGAGCAGTAGGGAGGAGATGCTAGCCAACCAATAAATCATCTATCCAGAGGCTGATTGTGATAATTTATTAAATAGCAAGATACATACAGACTCAACACGGACCGTGTTTCAGCAAAAGTATTGCCTGCCTCAGGAGTCAAGTATCTTAGAATCAATAAGAAGCCGATGTAAACTATTATGCAGAAGAGTAATTCTCTCCTACATTTTGTTTTGTTTAAAATTGGTTTTACTGCCATAATTTGCAGGAGTTGCAATCTGTTTAATGACCTGTAATCTGTATCTGTGTCTGTATGTATGAGAGACAGAGAGAGAGGGAGTGGAAGTATAAAACGTGTATCAGGTTTGACTCATTCAAAAAAAACAGCTATTTATCATATGAAGAGCAGAGAATGATTTCTTAAAAACAGAAGCTGTCAGTCACTCAGGAGTGCATGGTTGGTATTTTCAAAGATGCTGCCAACAATCAGAAGTTAGAATGTCATGGTACAGAGGCTATCATAAAAGCTGAAGTACTGTAGCCTGGGAGTTTTAAAATAAAGAACAGAGAGAGGTAAATGGTTCCAAATTACTCCTGTCAACTATTACACAGATTGCAAATGAAGAGTTAGACATTATACACAACTCAGATAGGTGAAGCAGATAGGTGTGCAGGGGGTGATCTTGTAAATCATTCCTATTGAAAACAAAGGCCACATCCTGGCAACAAATGCATGGATGGTGTCAGAGCATTTTGACTTCTTGGACCATGAGATGATTTTTGAAGAGCTACTGAGTAGCAATGGTGTCCTTTTAAAAAAGAAGGGATAATGTGTCTTCAACAGCAGACTGGTTAACCTATTGAAGAGGGCTTTAATAAATCCCCAGATTCTATATATGGTGCCCAAATTTGGGTGTGCTCATCTTAATTGAGTAATGAGCCATTAACTAACAATAATTAAGCACCAACAACCAATTATTTCAGCTAATTGGCTCCAATTAGGATTTGCACGCATATCTTGCTAAGCTCTATTCTATAAACATACACAGGCAAATCTTTTAGCGTACAACTCAAAAAGGGATGTGGCCATGGGAGAGGCATGGGCAGATCAGGGGCATTGTGTGCAGTATTATAGAATTCGGGGACCTTGCCTAACTTACATGCCAGGATTTATACCTAGTTTCACTTGGTGTAAATCCTTGCACCAAAGTTGAATTTGAATCCTAGCATTATACTCTGATCTGTAAGGGGTACCCATCCTGAGAGCCCTTTATAAAATACTGTACAGCCCCAATTTTGTTCAGCGCCAAATTTTGAGTGCCATGTACTAAATCCAGTCCTAAATATCTGAAAAGAAATGTAGGGGAAAGGGCACTATGTGGAGAGTTTTGTATACTCATGCTCATAGTATGGGAAATAAGGTTTGGGATCTAAAGGCTTTGAAGGAAGAGACTGACTTTTATTTAGTGACATCATAGAGATATGAGTCATAGAGAACCATGACTAGGATTCAGTTTATTGGAGCTATAATCTAATCAGGAAGGACAGGGTAGGAAGAAAAGGAGGGGTTATATGTTAAAGATAATATTAAAACAGAATTGCAGGACTTATAGGGTAAGGAAGAAGCAATGTAGATTAATCTGGAAAAAGAGAATGTATTTATTTACTTATTTATGACATTTGTACCCCGCATTTTCCCATACAAGTTCAGTTTCAATGTGGCTTACATCAAACAATTATGAAAGTGTTTTACAATTAATAATTGTAACAGTAGACAAAACAATAATATCAGGTATTAACAGCATTAATGACACATTATGAAATATCAGAGGTTCCTTCACAAGCAGAAGAAATGGACAGAAATTTAACTGGAAATATTTACAATATAGCTTTGATATGGGAAGTGCTACTAATAAGTAACCACTTACTTATGCTGGATATAGATTGGGGCATCCCTGTTGCAGGGTCATCTAGAAGTATGGAGATCTTTGATTCTCTATAGAGAGAACTGTTCTAGTAGATAATGGAACCCATATAGGATAGGCAATACTGGACCTGGTGTTTTCAAATAGGTAGAGTGCTTCTGATGTTATAATGAGTGATTATCTAGCATCTAGTGATCATCAGATGGTGTGATTCAATATTAAGAGACATGTGGAAAGGATTTATTCAAAAGTGAAGGTTCTAGACTTCAGAAGAACTGTCAAGAAGGGGAAATACCTCAAATGAGTTACTAGCAGATGGTAGCAGTTGTGGGAAGTAGAAAAGCAGTGGGCAAAACTGAAAGGAGCTATTTTAAGTGCAACAAACCTGTTAACTGGACGTGATCCCTTGAGCCCAGGCCGAGTATAGGATTTAGGCCAAGGCCTAGGGTAGACCGAACAGGCTCTAAGCACTACCCCAGCCACCAAGCCCCGCACACACACAACAGCTAGCAGGCACCATCAGAAATTGAAAGATAGAGCATTCAAGCGGGCCTCACGGCCGCTTGGGAACCCACTCGCGCAGAGTCCAAGCAAGTGGGCCTCGTGGCCAACAGGGAACCCAGTCACACTCTGGGAAGAGAGAAAGAACAACGAAGGGTCCCCAAGGGACTGAGCACAAGCAGCGCACACAGTACAGGGTACAGACACAAGGAAAAGGGTAAGAGTCAGAACCTCTAAAGTTATACACAAGGCTGTGCCACAGGGTGATCAAGAATACAAGAAGCCCCAGAAGGGAACACTCTAGGCTGAACTATACAGCACTGAAGGGAAAAAGGGAACCAACTATAGGAATACACTCTAGGCTGAACCATTCAGCACTCAGGGAAAGGGGAAGCCACTCAAAGGAATACTCTAAGGTATGCCACTAGGCACTCAGGGAAAAAGGGAAAACACTCATAGGAATACACTAGGCTGTGCCCCACAGCACTCAAGGGAACTAGGCTGCACCTTACAGCATACAAAGATACAGGAAGCCCTACAAGGCACACACTAGGCTGTACCATACAGCGTACAAAGGAAAAGGAAAACTACCTATAAGAATACGCAAAGCTGGCCCCACAACACACAAGGGAAAAGATAACAGTAAGCAAACAGAGAAAGCTGCCTTGACACACACAGACCAAAAAAGGAGCACTGCTCACCAGAAACAGGAGACAGATTCAGCCAACAAAGAGAACTGAAACCAACAAACAGGAGCAATAAACAAGAACAGGGGGACTGCCAAATGGAGGCAGAACCACAGGGAGCAGAGCAACAGCTCAGCACAACAAAGGGACACAGAGAGAGAGAAAACTAAACAAATAAACTGGAACAATACAAGGCACAAGTTTACCACAGACAGCACAACATTAGAGAAGTAGAAAGCAGAGCAGACCAGGTGTAGGGGAGTGAGGCAATCAAGCTCATGCTGGGAATACCCAGCACAGAGTAGAAAGGCTAAACTCCAACGTGAACACAGACGCCCAAGCACAGGCTGGCTTCAGCTGAGCAAGCAAAGCAATCAAACGCTAAAGCAAGAGTTCTAGGAAAAGGTAGGCTTAAGTAGATCAGGCTTCTGATGTCTGCTGCATCAGAGGTCAGCTCAGCCCCTGACAAGCCAATCAGGGGTGAGTCCCAAACATTCCCTTGCCTGCTAGCAGAATCATAAAACAAACCTTTTATTAGGAAAGTAAATCTGAAAGAAGAAAATGTTCTGGTTCTCAAAAGCAGTAGGTGAAAAGGTAAGGGAAAAGAGGTTAGCCTTCATATATTACAAGAGATCATTAAAAGAGGAAGACAGGCAACAATACATGGAAAAGCTAAAAGAAGATGGTAAACTAAATCAGAAAAACAAAGATGCAATTGGAAGTAAGGTAAAACAGGTGGACAAGACTTGTGATAGGAGAAAGTGCAAAAGTGTGCAAAAGTGGCATGGTGAGGCTCAGGGATGAAGGGGAGCAGTACTTACAAGCTGATAAGCATAAAGTAAAATTGCTTAATGAATATTTTTGTTCTGTGTTCACAAATGAAGGGCTGGGATTGGGACCACAGAACACAAACGCTAATAGGAATGGATATGTGGTATATGTGGCGGACCTTGAACAGTTTTCAGAAGACTGTTTGTGAGGAGCTAGACAAACTAAAGGTAGACAAAGTGATGGGATCAGATGGGATACATCCAAGGGTAGTAAAGAAACTTAAGGAAATGCTGGCAGCTCCACTGTCTGTCCTTTTCAATATTTCTTTAACAGAGATTCCAGGGTGGACCATCCCAATGCTGAAGATTTACCATCGTAATGCTGGAGATTGAAGGCCAATGAGTGAAATTGTTCTCACAGATCTCAACTAGTTCTGGCAGATGCACATTCCAAAAACTGACATATTCCAACCAATAAATAGAAAATAAAATTATTTTTCCTCCCTTTGGTGTCTGGTCATTTCATTTTTCTTATTGTGTTGGTCCTAGTCTTTGGCTTCTGCTTTCTTCTTTCTTCTCTTAATTGTCTTGCCAGAGTCTCCTTGTCCTTTTGGCACTGTTCCTCTCCGTGTTCACCATCAGCATCACTCTGCATCCTATTTATCTGACTCCAGATCACCCCTGTCTTCCCACTATGTTGAGCATCTCCCATCTCTGTGTCCCTACTCTTGCCTGTTCAACATAACTCTGTGTCCCTATCCCCCCCCCCCCCCCATGTGCCAGCATCTCTCTCTCTCTCTCTCTCTCTCTCTCTCTCTCTCTCTCTCTCTTTTCCTTCCCTCCTATCTCGCAGCAAGAAGAAGAGAAGAGGAGAGGTGGTTGCGGAGGGGGGAGGACACCAATGAGTGAGACTGGGCCCTTAAGCGTGTGAGCTGGAAAAGGGGCCTGATTGCACTCAAAATGCATGTGACTTGGCATATCGGCCTTAAGAGGAGTCTGGAGTGCTCCTGGAGGACTAGAGAAGGATTAAAATAGTCCCACTTCACAAAAGATGAACTAAAAAGGAAGTAAGGAACTACAGGCCAGCTAGTCTGACCTCTATGGTGAGAAAATTAATGGAAATGTTTCTAAGACATAATACAGTAAGGTTTCTGGAATCAAATGGATTGCAGGACATGAGACAGCATGGTTTTATTAGAGGTAGGTCTTGTCAGATGAATCTGATACATTTATTTGACTGAGTGACCAAAATGTTGGATTTAGGAGGAGAGCTATATGTGGTCTACTTAGATATTAACAAAGCCTTTGGCACAGTTCCGCATAGGTGACTGATGAATAAACTGAGGTGCCCTTTTATGAAAGGCTTGCCGTATGGCAAACCAGAACAATGAGGCTGCTAGCGGTAGTTCTGGCTCGAGTACACAACATTTCTGGTGTGCTGGAAAATATTTTTGGAATTTTTACCATGGTGCTAACCTGACAGCGTGCTGCCCGGTTACCTCCAATGGGTGGCGGTAAGTGTTGCCCTCCTTATGGCCATACAGTAAGAGCAATCTTACTGCATGGCCATTTTTGGGGGGGATGGGGGATTTTTACCCACTGCAGTAAAAAGGGCCCTGGCACATGGGAAAAACAGCCCCCACCGCTACCGCAGGGCCCTTTTAACCACAGCTTGGTAAAAGGACCCCTGAGGGCTCTAAAGTGACATTGAGGGGCATAATGGAAAGATCGTCCAAGTACAAATTAGGACGTTCTTACGAAAACGTCCAAAAATAGACATGTATAATGGAAAAATAGTGTGGGCGTTTTTCGATAATCGATTATCCCTGTAAGAAAACAATCAAATGACGAGCGCATAAGCGTGACTAAATTGGGCGCCCTAAGATGGTCGATTATTGCAGGTGCAAACGACCAAATCACGTGGTGTGTAAAATAATGTACATAGGTGTATCGCAAGTACAGTACATGTTGTTCAGGCCATCCAGGTACGGAAAAATATGAGGAACGCGTATATGTGTCAACTACAGACATATCATGCTGCTCCACCCATACTTTCATCATATGTGCCCATCTGAATGTCCGGATCTGCATGCACTGTACACCTACTGAACATGCAGCTATATGCATATTGTGTATATGTGAAAAGGGTCGGGTGGGGTGCGTCATACTCATCTATATAAGGCACGTTCCACACACGTGCAGGCATGTGCACGTCAAAGACGTCTATGCTTACGAGGGCGTCCACGTGCTGATAGGGGCCATATATGGAATGGTCATCCATATATGGAGCTGTGCATGAAACGACGTCCCTCACGCAAGGTCGTCTATATAAGGCACTTCTTTTCCAACACGTGGAAAAATGGCACACCGGCGAGAGCCCAATTTTGGCGAGGAGGAGAGCTTGGTGCTCGTCCGGCTGTGCCTAAGGCACCGGCATCGCCTATTTATCCAGCACCACCACCTGCCCCCCAGGCTGCAGGCCATGCGAGCCTGGTCCCGCATCCGGGAAAGGCTAGAAAGGTAAGGTTATGGCCCAACCCCCCTCCCCTCCTGTACCTACACATATAACAGCTCCGTCATCAATGTTACCAGCAGTAACTGGAATGTCCATGCAAGGATCATGAGTAATATAGGAACATGCACAATCACTAATAATTTGTATGTTATTGAAACGACCACCATTCCCACATCCCTACAAGAATGTATTTCGTTAGGTTAGGTATGTGACTATGCTATTAGTGTTATGTGACAATTTCGTTAGTTATGTGAAGGCCACATTTTCCAAACCCTCTTTGCAGCCAGTGGGTTACAACGCCTCCGAATAGTGGAAGCATGAGACCAATGAAACCTATACCATACTTTATAACATGGTCATGATAACACATATAAAGTAGTTTAACAAGCATACATTATAATGTATACAAACGGTACTGTCTGGCCTCATGCCCACCTCTCTGGCATCATCTGCATAGGAACCAACTAGGTGGCTGCTGTGGGTGCTTGACCACCCCACCCCCAATATCAAATATGTATGGAGGGAGGGGTCATCTCCACTGGGGGTTCCACCCCCCAAAATGGTAAAAAGGTGGCTCCTATGATTCACTACCAATGGAGGTGCCCCCCCCCCCCCCCAACACTGTAGACCCTCTCTCTCTGGTATGTGAATAGCAAATGAATGTGTGCAGAGGACAAAAAGGACCAACAACCCTGACCCCTGCTCTACAAACTTATATCTTACAGACGCTTTGGAGTCCACCGGGACCTGGAGTCCCTCAGGAGGCGGTTCCGCCGGGTGAGGCGGGAGAGGCCCGACCTCATCCG